>NW_027325368.1:15886080-20686080 GCF_036924035.1 Leuresthes tenuis | reverse complement strand
TCTGTGGTCTCTCTGTCAGGGTGCACATCAGCCATTTGGGCTTGTCTCCAAGGATTTTCTGAGGTACAAGCATCAGCTGCAGATTTCTCTTCCACCTCACTCTGTAATTCAGTCAAACTCGAGAGAAGCCAGGACCAGGAGCCAGGAGAACGCAGATGGTGGGTGCTACCAACTAAAATCCACTGGGATCAAAATGCGCCATCAATGAGCAGTTTTTACAGGTGCTGAAGTTTTTCTGTGATAAAAAAAGATTGTATTTATGAATGATGGCTCACAGGCAGCACTAAGCTCAACCTGTCGTTGATACAAGGGGGTCACAAATGGTTTTTTCAGGGCAGGGGGGTTATTACTTATTACTAATAAGAGTGGTCATGATCCATGGGGGGCAAACACGGTCAACGTTCCAGTTTTGAGTAGAAGTCATGCTGCAAAAGCACTGGATCCTACATTTGCCGCTCATTCATCTGATCTGAATGAGTGGCCACTTAGATGAACTCCAAACCTCTAGTGCACTATTGTGTGTGTGTGTGTAAAGAAGCAGTGGGTTGCGCATTGTGCATAAGCATTTTAACCTAACTGCAGTTGCACAAAACCGAGCTTCACTCCGGGCTCATGTCTGGCTCTTCTGCACGTGCTCCAAACCTCCATCTTTTTTGTATAAACAGCAGTAAAAATCAAAGTGTATGATCCTCAATCCAACTTGATACAGCCCCCATGAAGCTGCTCTCATTCACGCATTTGACCGTTTCTTTTCTCAGGCTAAACACGCAGATGTTGTGATTAAACACGAGCCCTTTAACGCTCTGTGTCCACCTGTGGTCAGTGAAAGCATTTCCAGACAGCTCTGCTCTAATAAAATCCTAATTTGTATAAATCAACAATCTTTATGTTGCACTGGTCCCACTAACCTACAATCCGGCTGACTCCTCTTTTGGAATATAATCTGAACAATCTCTGGATGTTTTGCCGTATCACAGCAACTTTCACCTGAAATTCCACCCAGGATGCCACATGAGCTGATGTGTGCGTCCGCACACTGCAGATGTGTTTAGTGTGGCCCGTTAGCTCTGAACGTGTGTGATCCTCGTACTTCTATCTGTCCCTCTAAGCAGTCTTGGCAGGCCAATCTAATCTGGCCAGGGAAAGGTCAGCCTCACTCTAACTGCCTTTCACTCACATTATGCATCGATGCCCCCCTCCCCCACTTTTTCCTCTTTACCTTTCTTTCTCTTTACCCCTCCTTTCTTCACTTTTTCCCCTCCCTTGCGTATAATCGCTCCTTCTTTTATTGTCTTATATCTTACACAATTCTCAAACCCATTCCGTTGTCACTTTTTTTCTTTTCTTTCTCTTTAGGGTTGTTTATTTATCTATTTTATGGTATCATTCCCCTTTCATCTCACAGAGCAGTCTCCCCTTTTCTCTGCCACATACGATGAATCAATACACACGCATACTTACTCCTCTACATCAGTCTTGGTCTGTCTCATTAGCACACCCATCTCCGTATATCGCGGGCTCTTTAACACGTTAACCACACATTTCATCCTCAAGAGTCGCACGGCCATGACAGCAATGAAAGAGACCCTTAATTTACATACACGTCACCACAACAAGGCCACGGGTACAGATCTGAACAGGCAGGCAGGATCAAAGCCCTCATCAGGCTGACTGGCAGCCCGGCTCAACCAATCGACCGACCTCTGCAACATCCTGTTACCATAGCAATTATCAGGACCCCCTAAGAAGCAAAGAGGGAGGTGTGTCAAAGGTCACTGCGCTATCTTTCTGCCATTTACAGGTCACAGAGAGAGGGGGAGCCATGGGGATAGGGACGCAGACACAAAGGCATGAGACGGTCATCTTTGAAGTTCATGTACAAAGCAGAGATTTCTCCTCTTCTCAATCCTTCTGGGCCATCTCAACCTGCAGTAATCCCCCTCTTCTCCTTCTTGGTCTCTCAGGAAAGCCTGATAACAAACATCAGGATCTGTCTGCTACCTCACTGTCTGTCCTTGGCTGAACTGACACATCAGCCACTGTGTTCAGGTGTATGCAAAGAGGTTGTAACCATGTTTTTTACATGCTTGAGGAAAAATCTAATTGATTTTAAGTCTCACTTTCGGTTTTGACGAAGATGAGATTCATTTAACTGATTACACAACGGACACGTTGAAATAAAACAGATGTGTTGCTTTTTAAGAATTCATACTTCTTTATCTAAGTACTTCCTGGTAATTCCCGATTTATAGTCAAACAAGGGCATTTTTCTTTGGTTTATTGAGCTAGACTCACATTTGTACTGGCTGTGGCATTTAAAAAAAAAACACCCAACCTGGCATAAAAGAGAAACTTCTTTCAAACTGGTCTCCTACCTAGAGACTTTATAAGGCATCCAGTCCACTTTAAAGTTGAATCTGGTTACTCTGCAGCTCAGGAAACGGAGACTCAGACAGACGGGCCACTGGACAGATAAAGGAAGCTCTATCTGAGCTATATGGCTCCTTTCAACCTGGCTAAGCTGGTGCGAAGCTCAGGGAAGTCTTCACTCGCACAGAGTTGAATCATATACTGATCTTGTTCGATTTTCCTCTCTCGGGCCTCCTGCCTTTCTTCCCTGCGCTCTCAAAGGGAGAGAAGGATGGTGCCACTTCACAGAGGAATCGGCCCGCTCTTCATCTCGCCAGCTGAGGAGACCCCCTGCAACATCTCTCTATCCGTTTAGCCAGCCGCTGGCTGCGGAGGGCCTTCTGGATTCAGCTGGGTGTTAGAACCAATGAGGAGCTTTCAAGACTAAATCCACCTTCTGAGCCTTCTGCCAAGTGTGTGTGTGTGTGTGTGCGCGCGTTTCAAGTTGCTCTCCCCAGGCCATCTCAGTTATCTGCGTCACATCACAAGCGTCCTTATTAGAGCGCGACAGAAGGGTCCAGGTTGTGTCTGCTCGCTTTAACGATGTGGAAGAAAGATGGGAGCGCCTGGGAGATGGATGAAGAGGTGGAGAAGCCACCTCCCACCCTAAGAGCTGTACTTTGTCGCGGTTTAGTTGAGAATTCAGCATTGATCTGTCTTGTCTCCTTTCTGCAAGGGAGGCAGGTGAGGCTCAGCATGTGTGTTAAACAACAGATCGAACAGGGAGAGGGACACATGAAAGTAGGAGCAGAGCCCGGAGTCTGAAAGGGCCTCTCGGAGATGACAACACCCCTGTACATCCATCTGGGCACATCTTAATGGCTTGCTTCTACCCGTTTGTCTTTTCCTGTTTTACACAACTGGGGCCACAGTGGGAGGCCACGGTGGAGCGCAATGAGGTTTAAATCTTCAAGCTGCATGCGGTCCCGTGATTCAGCGAACACGATATAAATATCCATTTCTGATTTAATGTATAAGCTTTATTTGCCCAATGGTGGAAAAGTTTGTTGGGTTTTTTTTACCCTTTCTACTCACCTTTTCTTATTCACATCCTCTAAATAGCACTGGAAGCCTGACTGTTGTTTTAGTGAAACAGATGGAACAACTACGAGTAGAGCTGCAGCAACTGGTTCATAAATCAATTAGTCAAAAATGACTGAGCGATATGTTTGATTACCATCTATCTATCTTTCGAGCAAAATGCCAGCTGTTATCTGGTTAAGACTGCTAAAATGATGGTTAACTTCTTCTGCTTTGCTCAGATCTCACACGAGCTGAAGTAAACATTTAAAGTGATCTGGAACTGTGGAGACTTGGTCAATGACTTGGCTTTAGTCAAAAGATGAACGAAATAAGTCTGACATGCTGAATATAATAAAACAATTTGCGGAATTGAGAGTCGAAATCAAAATCAGAGGGTGACAGAGAGCTAAGTGGCTGCACACGAGGTGTGTTGTGTCACGGCGCTGCGGCGCTCCCCAGTGACCAGCTCTCCTATCCAGTTCTATAATTGCATTTCTGGGCACACACACGCACACGCAGAGCGGTGACCGGCAGGTCAATTGCCCAGCTAAATGTGTTTTCCTTCCTCTCGCTAAGAGGGTTGTGTGGGGCCAAGCCGAGCTGAGCTGGGCTGACCCCGGGCCAGTCCGCACTGCCACCGGACCACTAGTACCATTACAGCTCTCTGCTCACATCCAACACCGGTCTCACACAACTGGCAGTGCTCACACTGGACAGGAGCACGGTGAGTGATGGATGAGCGGAGAAACGAAGACGGAGGCAGACAGACAGAAGGGAACGAACTGCTGTGACGTTGGAGCTGCAGCAGGACTCACCACCTGCCCCGAGTGAGTGGGAAACCAAACCAGCGCAGGAGTGTGTGTGCGTTCATACCTCTGAAACCTCCCTCCAGCAAAGCTGTAGCTCTGATCCTCTTCTGCCCCGCCCACTCGTACTCCTCAAAGCCCCGCCCATTGTCTCCATCCATGTCGGCGGAGTCGTCGTCGGCTAAAGCGCCTTCACGCTGGCACACAAAAACACAGGCAGGGACAGACTTTAACAGGGGGTAATGAGCTTTGAAATGTCTACTGCTTAAACCTGCTCTGAAAGAAAAGAAAAGGATTTAGAAAATGAAGCATTTTTTAACAACTTTCTTCAACATCTCAAAGATAAAGCATTGTGGAAGACAGTCCTGATGCAACTAGCAAGCTTTACCTGTACTGTACCACATGGGAAAGAAGCTGCTTTATCTAAACCACAGTCTGCACCTACTGCACAAAGACCTGGAAACATGCAGCGGTTACTGCTTCCTTTGAGTTACCTTTAATATTTTTCAGAACTAAACAGCCTAACTTGGGAATAACCCAACCAGAACCGTTTAGTTTTACCTGTAAAGCTTTGCTAAAGAGGGAATGCACCTATGTCACTGTCCCATCTAAACACACCCTCCCGAGTTGCAAAACATTCAATAATACACGCATTCCCTCTGCATAGAACCACTACAGACCAATAAATCAGAGAGCAGGGTGGGATGAGTTTTCCACAAATAACTTTCTTGTTAATTAGAACTTTTTTTCAGCGTTTTAAAAAGACAGCGTAAATCCATATTTGTACAGAAGAGTTCAAGCACCACGCCTCAGCGCTGCCCAGGAAACTTGGAAACTAATCATTTGGTGTGGTACAGTACTGGAATGCTAAAGCCTGCTAGAGGGAAACAGGTATTAGTATCTCTAGCTAGTTTGATGGAGAGCAGCGAGTGAGGTGAGATAAAGGAGGAGAGGAAGTAAGTGGGGGTGACTTCTTTGGTCTACCGTAGAAAAGAGGGTAAGAGTGAAAAATCTACAGAGAGGAGCAGGAGAGGATATAACTACTTGTGTGTGCTACATCTAGAGCAGTCAAAGCCAATTCCGCTGTCATATATACAGTGGATGTGACTGAAGGGATAAGATGCAACCGTGTCATATGTGATTAACTGCAGATCTGAGTGTGCTGACTGAAAACCATGAGGCAATGGCTACCTCAGTGTCAGCGTTGCTCTTTTATGCTCAAGTCACTCAGACAGTTAACCCAATATGATGTGACTGCAATACACCGCCATGGAAAGGAAGTTAGGAGGTGGTCAAGATCTAGTGGAACAGTTTCTATTGGTGGGTTTCTACAGGAAGTGGAGAGGTGACTGGAAGAGAAGGGTAGATAGGCTGTCCGACTGGCGGTAGGCAGGGTTCTGGGTCCGGATTGTACTACCTGGATCAGGCATTGTTCCACATGTCTACTCATCTCCTCCTCGCTCCCAGCCAATGGGGCACTGCACAGCGGACATACCTGGCCCCCCTCCTCTGGCTTCCTCCTCTTCATCTTGCCTATACGGGCTTGACGAGCATGGGGAGCAAAGAGGAAAAAAGACAGGAGCGAGATAAATCTTTGATGTTGAGACATTTTGATGTGAATGGAGTTCACTGCTGTGTTAGTTTCACAATCACATGATGCATCTTACGAAAGTCATTCAGAAAACACACAGAGTGCCACCCTCACAGATTCCTTACAAGTCACCAGGGTTATGAAAGATGGCAGCTCTGGCTAAACCTTCCACCTCCTGGAATGTGTTCAGGAAGAAACAGCTGGATGTGACAATCTCGCTCCTCTTCCACCCCCCGTCCCCTCCTCCTCCTTCTCTTCCTTACTGTCACAGCGACATTTAATTAGAAATTTAACAGGGCAGAACAGCCGTCAGCGCACCCCGAAGTTTCTGTCGTTTTTTCTTAACTGGAAATGCCGCGCGGGGACATTAATTTTTAGCTGGCTGGGAAAGCACGGGATGCCATGAGGGACTGTGGCGAGGGACGGGGGGAAAGGAGGAGGGCATAAGGCTTAATGTCATAACTGTGAGGCAAGAAGATGAAGGAAGAGAAGACAAGAGGGCTGAGGAGGGACTTCCTGACCTATTCTCCCCCCTCTGACACTAATCGAGATAAGCACTGCTGAATGGAAGGGAAGGGGCTGCTGATTAGCTCCGCCAGCAACCCCTCCCCATTAGGACTGCCCTGCTGAAAGATCTACACTTCTCCTGTCCTTCTGACATGACACACTAAGTAATGTCGTGTAGTTCTTCCACCGTTCTCCATGTGGCCCAACAAGCCTGCAGTTTAAAAAGTTTTTTTTTTTTAAATCTTCCAATCAGTCTGCAGGAAGCACTGAAGTGGCAGTTCTACACAAGCTGCCGCAAAGTGAAGGAAGATCTGCAGTTCAGTAACTTCACGGGTCACGTTTAAGCCAAAACGCTCACAGCTCATGAATGCTGTTCAACGTGCCCCCCAATCAACTTCAACCAACATGTAAAACATGTCGATTCTCATTTTTTCCACCTTCACTGCAGGTCTGAGAAACATTTGCAATGAAATGACAAATGAAAAACTATTACTTTATTAAGTCATCTTTGTTTTCCTCTGAATGAAGATCTATTCAACTAAGTGAGGAACAAAAAAATGTAGTTTTTTTTTCACATGACCTGGTAAGTACCAAGACTTATTCAGAAAAGTGGCCAAAGTGGGGGGAAAAAAAACTACAAAAGGACCTGAGTAGCAACTTCTACATAATACCATCAGGGTGAGTTTACAATAGGATTGGCCCAGGGGAGAGGTGGCTTTGTTTAGTAATAAAAGTACAATAATAAATCTTTTTTTTATTTTTTTTTACCAAGCATAAAAGAAAGTAAACAGAACAAATATGAAAAAACTACCAGCAGTTACAAGTGAATGACTGGAACACCGTCCATGGTTAATAAAGTGTTCAAAGCGCACATCCGTCACAAATAAAAATCATCAAGTTATTATTCCCATCATGTCATACAACAGGACAGTTCTGCATCCTGTTACCCAACATGTCAACAATAATTTATAGCTATTCATCTCTCATTGAGTTTAATGTTCAACTGCTGATTTTCAAATGTTCTTAACGTCATCTAAAAGACTTTCAAATGTCCAAGGACAACTAAATCACTGAGGAGTTGAAACATTAGGTATACCTACCATTCAATCTCGTTTGTCTGTTTGCTCGAACTCGTAAAAATGTCTGCAAGCAGAAAACAGAGGAAAAAAGAGGGAGGACATATTCGTTAGATAATAAGGAGGCATCAAGTTGTATTTACAAGTGCAATTCTAGCTGTTCCGAATGGGATTGCTCTGGATGCTGTGGGGTTTCTTGGCTGAGCCCGAGCAGTGTAAATAATTACACCTACTTCTCTCTTGTTTTCCACCTCCTCCATGACTTGACAGCTTTCTGTCACAGCGCCATCCACAGCCGCTAAAACTCACTGCTGCAGAGAGCTCGAGTGTGTTTCCACACACCGTACATCACAACAAACTGAGCGTTGTGTCTAAAAATTCATAAGGATGGAAAAGGATTGAAAGTGGCGCCCGTATCGGCTATTACCGCTTACATTCGACGCCATGTTGGCTTGTTATGATCATGTGACCGCGGTGGAAACGGAAGTTGGTGGACGTCACTTGTTGCTTTGCTTCTTCACCGCTAGGGGGTAGCAACGGGTTTCATTAGAGGTAAACCAGCGATAGATTGGGTTTTATACATGCAGATTAACTACTCTTAAAAAACTAATGTTTGAGCAGACTAAAGTCTCTAGACAGAATAGTAAAATAGAAAGAATAGTTGGAGATATCAAAGTGTAATAAAATAATGAAAAATACAAACTCACTCTGCTTAAAAATGTTCACTCATATTATATTTTCTTCCATAGACACTGAATATCAGTGCATCAGGCTGTAGCACTAGAGTTGATAGCAGGTACGGCCCAGCTGTCCAAAATCAAGGTTTCATTCTTTTATTTTGTTTAATTTAATATTTATACCTCTATTAAGGGTGTGTTTGGTTTTAATTGTGTTATATCTTAATCATATTATGCAATTTAACTGTGAATATACACATTCCAGTGAAGAACAATGTTTCCCTCTGGAGTGGAATGAAAGTAAAAGTTGCTCAACATTGTACTGAAATTTACTCTCAATTAGTTCCAGCTGAGGGATCAATTATTAAACATACATTTTCAAAGTATTTCTGGAGCTTTTGGGGTCCTAGCTAGTTCAGGATGCCTGGGGGAAATTACCTGCATCATTAAAAATAATGGTCTTAGCAATAAAAGTACAATATTATGAAATTAATTGAGGTCGTGTCTCTTGCTGAATGTACACCTCAGGTCTACTGGGATTCAAACCCAGAGGCCTGCATGTCTTAACTATGTGCTGACTAAAGCATCAGCGCTCGCAGTTATGGATCTCCTGTCTTAGTGCAACAGTCCTCTCACTGTCCACCCATCTACTATCAGTGAGTCCTCAAGCAGCCAGGCCTTCACCTTCCCCCGCTGTTGGTCCTTTCTCTCCTCTTCCCTCTCTGCTAACGCACGAGTTATAGGTGCACACTGTCTTCACAACACAGCCACAACCTTATCATTATGATACACTCACTGAATGGCTGCAGATAGGAGGCAGAGAGCACTCAGACCGACTGGCAGAGAGAAGGTGGCATAGTCTGCCATTATGCTTTATTCTTTGGGTGCTAAAAAGAGTCACCATTGACTTAATCATTTGTTTAATATAAGGTGATTTCAGCAGTTTCACCTAATGAGAAAATCTCCTTTATTGCTGGAAGGTCTTTATGAGCTGTGTCATCCTGAACGTATGGATGTAACGTCTGCATGGACTTAATAGTTCTTATTTTATGGTGTTAGGGGGGAAACCCACTTAACCCTGAGATACATCACGGCCAGAGGAATTACCCGAACAAACTTTGATGAATAGAAGAGATAAAAGCAGTCAGGGTGACATCTGAGATTTAAAGAGATTGGCCTGTTAGTCAACTTAACTGCTGAGAATGCATAAAAACCCCAAATCCACCATATTATTCTGCTACACTGTCATATGTCATAATTACAGAAATTCATTATTTTATTCAATACGTCATGGAAGTCTCATGATTTGGTACATTGTTAATTGGGCCAATATATCAACGTTAAGAATGTGCCTTCCATTTCTAGCTTCGATTTATTCTGACACTTTAATTAATAACAGTACAGCATTTGAGTCTCAGGAAGGTAATATTGAAGGTTTGTCTGATTTAGCAGTATCTCACAGATGTCATTTAACTGTTTGTTGATAAACCCTAATCAAACAGAAGCTTTACCACTTTGTGCTGCCTGATTTAATGTATTTCTGATAGATCAGAGCGCAACACTGCCGAAATGTCCAAATGCAGAGGTCAGAAAAATTTGATTTCAACCCAGACTCACTCAAGCTGCCTATTTGTAGATGTGTGTGTGTGTATGTCTGTGTGTATGACCTGGTATCTGTCGGAGTGGTGGGCGTCCTCAGACGACAGGGGTGAGACCACAGGAGACTCTCCCTCTCGCTTAATGTGCACCGACAACAGCATCGACTGGAGAGACAGAGAGGAACAAAATTGTCATTTTCTATGCAGATGATCCTTGTTACGTCATTGTCTCGGGGGTAAGCAGAGCGTGTCCTCGCTCTACACCTGTCATATGAGAACGAACAAACAATGTGAAAAAAGACAGAGGAACAATGGGAACAAGCGCTTGTTGATTCAGAATAAAGCTATATATTATTAATAGTCCATTTTGCTTGAGAGTGTGTATGATGACCCTGATGTAATGCAGGTGGCGGCCATGATGAGAGCTGGCTAAATTCTTCAAATGCAAAGCAAAATAGCTTCAATGGAACATCAATTAATACCTTATACTAATATGAGTTACATCATAAAGCCACTGTGAAACAATGGGATTTTGCTCTGATACTTTTTGTGCTTTTTGTGGAATATTTTTACAACAGGTCATTCTTATTGCTTCTCACTGCAGCACAAATGCTAAAGTCCTATTAAATTTCTTCCTACATTTTTCATCAATGTTTTCCAATATTGTCAATGAAAAGTGACCAGGCAAAGACTACAAGAGGCAATGTTTTTGACTATTCAATCGTACTGAAGTGAGTAAAGAAAAAGCCTAAACTCCACAAAGGCTGGCCTGAAAGATCTAATTTACGCAGCACGTCCTGCGGGACAGAATTACTCCCTGTAATATGGACCTTTTAAACAACATACTGGTGGAAATTAGGTGTAAGAATTGAAGAAAGTTTAAGGTTCAGGGGAAACATGAGCATTGCGAGAAGTTAAAGCATCAAAAGCAGCTCAGATGAAGGGACCTCATGTTTAAGCTGCGCAAGGAGGCCTCTGAGAGAGTACAGCACATAGTGGCAGGGTGTAAGATGCAGGTAAGTACGGCATACGTGGAATGCCATAACCCATGGATCCAGACTGATAAGCAGGTGATAGCTAACCAGAAGAAAACTACTGAGGAAAGCAGTAGTGACATATGTAGCTATTCCAAGTGACAGCAACATCAAGAAGAAGGAACACGAGAGGCTCGAAAAATACCAAGGGCTGTAGGAGGATGTTGAAAAAACTGTGGGAACAATATCAAAGATCTCTGTCCAGAAGAGAGCATATATATATATATATATATATATATATATATATATATATATATATACATATATACATGTGTGTATATATGTATGTGTGTGTATGTGTGCAGGTGTATCTAAAAAGGGAATTAGACCTTTATCCTTGGAGATTTTCTACAGTGTTATTGTCACAGATGCTCAAAGTAACACGTCATTGACGGCTGTAACCTACCAGACTGTCTATAAAATCCCTTCCACTGATTAGAGTTAATGTTTATGAGACGTTAAGGGGAGTTAGAGAAGAATGAGAGATTGGAAAAAGGGGACGAGAAGGAGGGCATTGAGGAGAGGGATAACAGGAAAAGAGGTAAATATCAGAGAAAGAAGAGTGTAACTGACTGACATTACAGTACACCGCCTGTTCATAAATCCGTCTCACAACACTTTTGCACACAGGCTCTCACAGACACACACGTATATAAAAGAATATCCTCTTTTAACCCACTCTGTGACAAAGAAAGACCAGGGAATTCGTCAAGTGACTCAGGAACAGGGAGGTAAGAGAAAGACGTGAAAATGAGAGAAAAGGGAGGTAATATAACTTCTTTACAAGGCTTAGTCCTGACATAGTCGTAGCTCTCCGAGTGTGTGTGGACTTTTATTTTCATTCGTGCCTGTGCCGCTGCTCCTATCTTTTTTTTTCTTTCTTTTTTTTTTACAAGGCAGCTATGAAATATTTGTATTTACAGTCGTCTCCTATTAATCAAGTGGAAAGGGGCAGAGCAGAGGCTTAAGTGCTCGACAGCAGTAATCTAATAATAATATGTGAGAAATGACCAACCTCCAGTGCTGCCACAGTAAATTGGACATTATGCATGGTGCTTTTTTGCCTCTGTGTGTGTGTGTGTTTGTGTGTGTGAGTGTGTGAGTGAGTGAGGTCTTTTCTTCTTCCTTTTCTCAGGTTTAAAAAGGTCAGGAGTCCTTCACCTGGGGGTGTTCTACGAATATGCTTAAGTTTCATCATTAGAATATGACATTTAATAGTGTTCTACAAATAGATTATGAGTGAAGCTCTTCCTCAAAATTCGCTCTTTAAAAGCTGGAAATTTAATCAAAAGGCTGCATTCAGGTGAGTCAGCGCAGCTACACCTTATGGGGTCAGACATCTGAACATTCTTCAGTTTTCTCAAATGCATGTCAGAGAGTTAAGAGTGTGTGAGTATGTAAAAGAGTGTGAGGTCCTACAGATATCACATGTTCTCCATCTAACCTCAATCACTTTATTCCAGCAAGTGGTTCCGAAAAAGCCGTAAGTAGGCGTTTTGGGGTTAGTCTGTGGTTTAACAGGGGCGGGCGGTGCATACCAGCCTGGGGAAGACAAAACAACAGGCCCATGTGCTTCAGACTGGCCTTCTCCATTCTCCGTGGCCTACCGCTGAATACTAAACAACAGCGGTGGGATGCACAGTCACGGCTGCAGAGGAAGGGCAGCGCTCACCCCTCAACCCTCCTCTGTCTACCTCCCTCAAGTGCAAGCCCACCCACAGTGCTGTGAGCGCTGCTCTAAGCCCAGGTCAGCACCCAAAGGCGCAGTGGAACATAATAAGGAACATGTGAATTAGCCTAGATCTCTTGGGCATTTATGTGCAAGTGAGATGCAGGCTGTACTGCAGTATATGACTTTTTGATGCGGAAACAAGCGTGGAAACGCTGATGAACTGACAATTGGATCGCTTGAGATTCTCCATTCAAGAAAACGAGCATTGACAAAACTTAGGTGGAAAAAAGCTCAAATCAGCATAAATCACAAATAAAGACAAATCAGTTTAATAAATACTGCCTCAAATCACATACTTATCATAGGTTATCTAGATTTAGTTGAAAAGTGACATTTTACTTTGTTTAAATGTAATTTCATAAAAAAAATAGTCACCATCAAGCCACCCCAACATTCCTCCTTCCTTTTAATTAATAAAGTCCTTTCAAAGCTCACACGACTTGCTAATCAACTGTGAGCTGGCCTTGGTTCTATCACATCTAGCGAGGAAATAAGATGTCAGAGGAAGAGGTCTTTGATAAAGGTCTTAGACTGGCAGCTAGCGCCGGATTCAGCACAGAATAGCTACTTGATGGAATCATAAATCTTTCCTCATGTGATTTGACATCGTCATTGACGTCTTTCTTCTTTTCTTCTCTGTCATCTTAAATCTCTCTTCCTTGCTAATTGGAACAATCACAGAACAGTGCCTCTTGGTCCCACTGCCTGTTGTACCATGGGACACCGACACTGCTCTGTGAGTGTGTTTGTGTGTGTGTGTGTGTGTACGTGTAAGACACAAGGCAGAGGTCTACGGTGTAGCTCATTTCCCGTTAGTGCAGCGGAGAGGAACAGAGGCATCGGAGTGACAGCTCTGACAACAGAACGATGAGGAGCAGCTGCACATCTCCATGAAAACTAGCCATAAAAATCTAAACAGATGAATTATGCACACATTCTGTAAACATGCGTTGCATTAAAAGATGAAGGTGATCTCACCTTGGGGGTTCCTGGAGTGACTGCTCCATCCTTGGGCGAGGGGTTCTTACTGTTGTGGAGAAAGAAGTCAGAGTGGAATTTAGTGAGATTACTTCACAGAATGCAGAGCTGAGTCGTCTTGTGCTTGTTCAGCAACTTCCGGGCTAAAATACACATTTTCTGTGACTTTCACCGATGTCTCACATGAGACCAATTTACCAAATTCTTGTTAATGCATTTGTTCACTTTCATCCATTCTCCTTGACCCTTTATCCATCCATCCCTGCTACTTTATGAGAGTAATTGAAGAGTTACAGCAAGTATGACTACTATGAGAGCGACGACTACTCAGAAAATTGGCTGTTTGTACACGAGAAGAACATTTACCGATGTTTGACGTTACTCATCACGCTCATGCACAAACACACAACCACAGAGTGGGTGCTGAGGCAGAAGCAAAAAAATGACAGTCTAAGCAGTGATTTCAGTTGTCAGTGCAGTCATGTTGAGTCTGAAACAAAAATCTAAGAACTCACTCTGTGTGACTTTAAGTATTGTGGTTTCATAGACACACAGTGTGGTGCCTGATCCATCCCCTATTGAAAATGTATGGACAACGATGACCACAGACAGTTGAGCAGCTGAAATCTTGTTTTCAGCAAGAATGGACACATATTCCTCTGCTAGTTTGACTAGTGTTTGACTAAAAGGGCGGGTGATGGTAAACATGCCCCGACTTTAACTTTTTTTTAAAAATGTCTAGCATCAAATTTAGTAGTTTTAAAGTAGTTTTTAAATAAAGTAGTTTTTATATTCTAAATCTTTTGAAATTGGTCAGTGAAGACAATGAAACTCCTCTGTGTGGATTTGTGTCTGCTAAATAAAAGTTCAAATGAGGGGCTGGGGGTGGAAAAGGGCTGGTTGTACGTAGTTTGAAACCAGAGTGGCATTTTAGATTCAAGATGAAACGTGGAAAGTCAAAATGCATTAAACTGACACCTGTGTGCCTTTGTTCTGCTAGCGACGCAGACACATGACATTTATTCACGTTACTTTTTCTCTGATGGCTTTTTCTAACGCCTTCAGCCACCCCACTCATCCTCGATCGATCTGTTCTTCTTTCATTTCATTTGATTTCCCCCTCTTTTCTTCCTCTGTTAGTCCTTCCATCGCTCTCTTTCTGTCTCCCAAACACAGAGATGAATTTCTCATAGCTTCACGAAGCGTTTCAACAGGCTTGACGTTGACATAGCGAGGCGGGGTTGTTATGTTTGCTTTGAGACCCTGTTAGCAGCCCGATCCCTCGGACACACAAGCATGGGCACACACTCATACACACAGCGACTGACACACAGACAGATCACAGAAGAGAGAATAACTGAACTGAAATATAATCTGTTGCTGCACACGGACAAGAAAGAAAGAGAGAAAAGGTGTTTATTTTTTCAAATCCTGGAAGTATCCAGCTTCTTATGTGACTCTCTGCAAGTGTGAAAAAAGTAACCTTGATGAGTTTATAGTGATGTCATACATTCAAATCGTACAGTCATTTAGACAAGTTTTATGTTTCAGTATTAACAGTAGATGAGCAGCACTCCAAATAAATATTTTAATTATTTACAAGAATTTAGATATTTGCTAACAAAAAATTAAAAAAACTCAATGACCCAGGATAGCGATTTGAAAACTTATATAAGATAAAATTATATTATTTGTTGTTGATATTGTTAATAATCATAGTCCTCACCAGTATACTACTGAGCTTTTTTCCTCCTCAGTCCACTACTGCGTGAATCAATTCATGTGATGATGTTGGCAGCTGCCACTCTTCACCAGGGCAAAAATGGTTGTGCAGGTCAGGGTCTATCACCACTTAACTTACACTATTACCTACTTTTCTACATCACTCCCACCTGGTCGTGGCCATGGTTAGTTCAAAGTACTGTACACACTTAGGTTTAAATGTTCAAAATGCATAGTTAGGAACTATACATTGTCATGGACTATACGGTTAGTTGGTTGTGAACAGTCTACGTTTTGGACATGTGGACACACATTAGATATGATGTCTAAAAGAAAATCTTGAGTTTAGATACGGTCTGTGGTGTGGTATGACTTCAACTTCAACATGGCAAACAGGTTTATAAAGGTTGTTCCTGTGTTGTGTACACCTGTAGATGCATATATGCATCTGTACATTGTCTTGTAACTGTGTGAGCGCATATGTGTGTGTTGGCCTCACCTTCACCAACAAAGAGCGCAAACATGGGTGACACAGTCAAGCTGCCGTGTAATGCAGGGAGAATCTGCCAACACCCCCCTTCCCTCTTCACAGATACCTCTTCCCTATCCCTGCTTCTGTCATCTCTCCCTCCTTCTCCCTCCATCTCTCTTTTATTCATTACCTGGAACCTCTGCAGAGGCATCAACAATAACAGCCACCTCCACCTGCTTGTTGACAGTGTCAAACAGCGACAAGAGACGGAGGGAGCGCGAGAGAGGACAGCAGTTGCATGCCTGCCTCGATGGGAGAAAATTGCCACAGTGACAGAGGGGGGTGATGGAGAGATGAAAGAGGAGTGAAAAGGAAGGGTGGGGGGATGTGGTGAGGGAGGACGAGCGGGCAACACAAAGCGGCGAGATGAAAGGGGACAGAAAACCAGAGAAAGAAAGAGAGGGAGTGATGGAAGAGTTGGTGTGCTGCCGCCTCTTCTCACGGCTTCATATGTATGTTCGCCCGATTCTATGAATTTTTGATGGTGGGGGTTAGGGGCCTGGAAATTCCAGCTGGCTGTCACGTCAAAGACAGGAGAGGGGTGGTGTGGAAATGAGCAGCACGGCAAATAGAAACAAACACAGCAGACAAGCCGGGGGGAAAGGGAGGAATGAAAGATACAGTTTAAAATGTGTTGTGGTTGTGAGGACAGGGGACAGGTGAGGGCATGTGGGTGCCTCAACAAGTAGTTCCTACAGTCCCATCATGTTGGGCAGGAGCGCTGTTTAGAGAGACAGAAGTAGACATTCTGAATCACACCATGATAAGGAAGTAAAAGACCAGGTGGTGGGTCAAATGTACCATTTTTACTGTCATCTCCTGTAAAAAAAAAAATGCAAACGATTTCTTCATACTGAGTTCATGACCGCCAGTCCGTCTCAAACAACAAGTTGAAACTTTAGTCTTTGAGAATGTTATGTAATGACACACATCATATAGCTGCAGTGACACACCAAAGCAACTTTTGAGATGTAACGCATAGTTTTCAAGATTGAAGTGCATGAGGAATCTGTCTAAAACAGTGATCTAAAAGAAAAAGGATTCTCAGATTTTCAACTCAGTAAAATATCTGCAACTTTACTGGTACTATACTATAAGCCATACTGGTACTGAAAACTATCTTAAAGTATTGACCACAGTGGTAAAAAAAAGGTAATAATAGGGAGAAGGGTATAGTAAAAGGGTAATAAAATTCCTTCTTTATGTAAACTCTTTGGAATACTCCACTAAATTTAAACACACTGGACAAACCCAGGGCTATAATTTCAGCTTTGGAACTTTAAAGGCTGGATAAAAGCACCAAGAACCCCCGTAGATTGATGTTGGACATTCATTTGTGAGTATAAAGAGGATTCTTTTTGTGATTCTCTGTGATTTTACAGCCCAGTCCCATAAGAAAATAGTTGGGTTTGTTCAAAATGTCATAATGTCACAATAACAATTTTCATTTTACTACCTGATGTTTAATACAGAAGCGTCCAGGCGACATGATGCAAATCTGTAATTATGTACTTATTAATACTTAACCCATACCATGTGTTTTATATCACTGACCCCAACCATATTTTTGTTAATGACCTGGCATTTTAACCCAGAAGCTGTTGTATCTAGACATTTTTCTAAAGCTTTGCACTGTGGACCATTGTAGCGATTATGTATTCTGGAGTGAGACTGCATTGGATCACATGAAACTGATCAAAATGAGTTATTTCTTTGTGATCACTGACCGATGTTGTAATGTATAGCACCACTGATACATAGAACAAGCAGAACTACTTCCCTTTTTAAAAAATGTATTTAATTGTAAATGTTAAAAGAAACAACAAGATAATATTAGCTGCTACATTCAATATTGACCAATCTCATAAACCAGCGGTGTTAAATTAAATTAATCTGTAAGCAGCTCCATTCACCAAAACCATCCGTCTTCAATCCTACACAAGAAGGGACAGGCTGGGTTGGATTGACAGCCTGCTAGCTCCACAGCCTAGCAGAGGGGTGACAGCGAGAGTGACATAAAGATGAATAAGTCTTTTCTTGGTGGGAGAAGGGTGGAATGGAAAAAGGGAAGAATAGAGGGATGGGGTGAAACTCAAATACTGATTGCTTTTTGCCTTTTTGTGTCATGTGGTTGAGAGGTGGGGGCTTGGCTGTGTGGAGGCAAATTGATTGTAGTGGAGGAGGGAGAGGAAGAGGAGCAGAGGTACAAAGACGAGGGGGGTGATGGGCTATGTAGATTACTTTGCCCCCCTGAGCCACCTGACGTGTACAGGGCATGATAGATTTCCATTTGCCAAGCTCCATGTACGTGTGTGATTTTCATGTCCATGCAGAAGCCGTGGCCCATGAACATGTGACAGAGCTCCCAGTCACAAGAGGGGACAGGCTGGCAGTCCTAATCAAACAACTGCCAGCCTGAGGAGGAGGAATACAAAACAAATAGAAACACGCATAAGAACAGATACTTAGAGCAGGCAGATGTGGCACACACCTTCATTTCCATACCCACGGCTCTTTTATTCAGCCAGCGCCGGGTGTCATTAAAGGCAGATTTAGTACAAATTGGACCAAATTCCCACTGTCACTTTCAATGGTGGCAGCCACCATGCAGAGAGACAGAAAGAAGGAGAGACAGCGGGTGTGTGTGTGATTTAACATAAGGTTACTTTTGTGATGTAAAACACACACAACACTCTCTGCCTCTGCTTTGTCTCCAGTCTGCATTCCTTCACAAAAACTCAGTGTATCTTTACGTGTTTTCCTGCACGTGATGCAACAGTCATCACAAAAACATCCTGAAGTGCGATCCTCTGCCCCCCCCCCTTTCTTTTAGATTTTCTTCTGGCTGTGTGACTATGGGTTAATGGTGAGCAGGTAAATCAGCCAGGCGTGACGCTGGCCATCATCCCATTTCACCCAGGAATGACGCTATTTCCTTAAATAACCATATGTGTGTGTGTGAGAGAGAGAGAGAGAAAGAGAGAGAGAGAGAGAGAGAGGTGTGTGTTTGTATGTGGGGTCTGAGCTTCCTCAAGTTGGAACCCAGGGAGAAGGACAGACTTCTAACCTTCATTAATAATTGAAACACAAACACACACCTTGTCATATCACAAGATGATGAAAGGTTCTCCCATCAATCCTTTTCTATTTTGTTTTGATCTATTCTTTTCTTTGGGATCCACTTTTACCCCAAAACGTCCTGCTTTTTGGATAAACTAAACCAAGCAAATCTTTTATTACAAAGACCGTGAGATGTGGAATACCTCATGACTTTAACCGTACTTTGTTCTTTTGAGTTTGCTCTCTGCTCGGTTGTTTTGCTGCCTCTTTTTTTGTCTTCAACAATGTAAATAAATGACAAGATCCTGTTCAAAAACAGGAGAGAGGACAGGAGATGGAATGAAAAATGGTTGAAAAAAAGTTGAAGCATAGAGACAAGAGAATTGATATAAAAGTGAGGGAGACTGAAAGAAAGAGATAAGAGAGAACAGGGAGGATTAGAGACAACTGAGGAGGACAGACAGATGAAAGCAAGAATCAAATGATGAGGGAGAGGAAGAATGAAGATGACAGATGCAGACGCATAGGGACGGCAGGGGCACGAGCAGTGTAAACCTGGGGTAAATGAAGTGTGATTTCCACATGGGGTGACGCTATCTGGCGCCCTGTCTCTCTGGGTTAATGGGTGCTATCATAAAGCTGGGCCGCTTAGGTGGACACTGGGTCACGCACAAACATACCCACAAAGAGACATACCCACAAACACACACACACACACATCCAGGCGTGTGGTCAAGGTGAAATATGGGTCCTAATGGTTGTGTCCCATCGTTAAAAGGGCTTGGAGTTGATTTATCCGTCGTAAAACGGCTCGTGCAACTGTCACGCGGAGAAGAAGGGGGCAGCTGTGAACTCGAGGTCACAGGTTTGCATCCTAATCCCTGTAGGAAACACTTAGCTTTACGTTGACGGCATGCTTCTTCCTTTTATGCAGATTTATGGCAACCGAGTCTCTGCACAAGAGAAATACGGGTCGGAGAGACTGACGGGAAGCATGAGCTGAAGTGCAGCCCATGCAGCTCTATGAACCCGTAGGCATTGTTTTGTTGTTCTTCTTTTTTTCCATTTGTTTAACTCAAAAGTTTTGCACATCATCAGGCAACTTTTTCCACATGCACACATACACGAATACAATACTTTGGATTCAGTGGACTCAGTTTGAAGTTGAACACCTTCTCAGTAACTAGAAATACATGTAAGTCTTACCTGAGGCATATGGCAGCTAGCCTCTCTATTTCTGTCTCCATGTGTTCCTGTAGCTCTCCGGGCCTGAGCAGCACCTGGCAAATGGGACAGACTGGAGCCTGGCTGTCATACAGGGACATCTTCTTTTTACCTGGAGACAAAACAAAAACCAAAAGAAACTATTACAGAAAAACCAGTGGAGATAGGACAGACAAGAATTAGGCACCTGACCACTCCCTGTAAGTGAAAAAGTTTTTAACGTGGACCGGTCGAGTTGTCTTTGAGCTTTTTTCGTTTTAGTGCTATCCTTTCGAGTTGACAGAGATGGCTTTATGATAGAGGACCTAAAAACCGAAGTCGAAAAAATTCAGCAGATGAACTTAAGAATCCATTAACTAAATTTTTACTCTATAAAATCTCTAAAAAATCTCTAAAAAATTGAGTGCATGAGCTTCAGATTACTGTATTAAACACTTGCAAAAAGTGGACCACAGTGCTGCACAGTCTCTATTGTGTAATGTTGCTCTCAGGTCAAAGCAGGGGGTGGGGGAGGTGGGGGACTTAAAGAAGTGTCTACCGTGGATGAGATAATGCTGTATGGAGTCTGCCAACACTACCTCACTTCATTGTCCTTCATCAGCAGGGCAACAGGGTGGAGCCCACCTGTTGTGTGTTAGCATGTATGACATTGTGCATCTAGTGGTTTGTGTGGAGTGCGTGTGTGTGCGCTGCAAATTGTACTTCATGTACTCTTTGAGCCTTTGTGTACGTGTGCAACAGTGTAAGTCCCACCTCTCAAAGTTTACCTTTGGGTCTGTCTAAAAATAGCAGCTATTGAAATCATATCGGTGCTTAATGTTGGAGGACACTTCCTGATTGTATTCAGCCAATCAAACAGGCTTTTTTTAGTCCATGAACAAAAGGCCCCGCCTCAGCCAGGACATCCCGTTTAGACTCATTGTCACCAAGGCAACAAGAGGGACAGGTAGGTCAGACTCTCTCTCCGTCTTGTTTCTGGTGTTTTTCTCTGTTATACTCACGCAAACTTACAATTATGTACATGGATATGCAACTCTCTGGGGGACGTGTATCTCTGCTCATATATTGGTCTGCAAGAGGACTCATCAGGAGACGACTTGAAGGGAACACACACACACACCTTTCCTCTTCTAGTCTTTTCTCAGACTGTGTGTGTGTGCATACGAGCCTCTCATTGTTTTCCACTGCTGCTACACAGAGCAGTGGATATGTTCAGTGACTTTGAAAAATAGGTAATCGATTACCTCTTCTGTCTTTTTCTTTATCTACCTGATTTTTGTTTTTCACACTTTTCCCTCACACACAAATTTCTTTACCTTGATCAATTTCTAATTTGCTATCTCTTTCTTTTTTGGAGTCTTTCTTTCCTTCGTTCTTCCTTTCTTTCCTCCACGCGCCCCGAAGATATTTCCCCCTCTGCTTTTTCTCCATTCTCTTTACTCGACCCTCCCCACCGCCGCTGCACCCCTTTCTCCCCTTTATTGCTTTGACAAGATAATTTGAGTCACGCTGAAGTCAATGCCACCCAGCACCGCAAACAAAGAAAGATCCAATCCTTGTCTGCAGCCGTTGGGGCTTCCTCTATTCCACAGATAAACACACTCCTTGAGGTTCCTCACACAATCATATGTCTGTGTTTGCTTATTTTCTAGGCTTTTCTAATGTGAGAAACAGAAATTTTCATTTTGCATAGTCTAAATTTGTGTTTTTATTTTCAATGAGGCTATTTTCCTTTGAGCTGTGAAATATTCTGTATGAGTGAGACTTTCTCTATTGGTAGTTTCATGATAACAAATGGTTGTGACAACATCAACACAACCATGAATACAAGTAATGACTAAACTGTTAAAAGTTTTACAATATGTGAATTGATTCTGAATTAAACTTGTTTCCAAACTTGCACATTATACCAAGTTGATACTGGCTCTGACATGGAAGCAGGTGGAATCAGTGGCCAGATGCCACAAAGATTAGTAAAACAAAACTATTTTTAATTTGCAGCCACGAAAACATAAAAAGCAGCCTGCGGACATAAAATTTACAACAAAATATTTCAAAATTAAACCTTATCAAAGTGTGAAATGCAGTACCATGAATAATAATGTAGAATCCTGAAAAACTAAGAGGGAGCAGGTTTCCCTGCTACTGACACTGCTGCTTTGTTAGGACTTCTTAATGAGTGCTATGCACTGCAAAAGGACACCTTGTGGATATTTCAGAGATGGTACTAGCTGCGTTTGATGCTCTGGGCGCCTTGTACAGTCTCAAACAGGTGGCAACTCAAAAATTCTTTATTATCATTATGCCATCTGAGCTAATTGAATATCTGCCAGTCAAAACAAACTCAAAAGTGACCCAATTTGAACATTTTGTAGCGTTTATGACTCAGAAGAATGTGGTTCCATCAAAAAAAGGTGTCCAAAGTTCTGACTTATGAGCTTTGACTATTTCTTTAAAGTTTTCCCTTATTATTCCAACTCGTTTGCTGTCTCTCATTCTTTATCACTCCCACTTCCTTATTTCTTTCCTTTTTCCTCCTCTGTTTTTCCCTGTCTTTGTCCATTGTTCCCACAGGGAAGTGAGTGATAGGGAGATGTGAATGGACAGATAAATCCAGTGGCGGAGGAGAAGAAAAGGAAGAGAGGGGGTAAGGTGTTGATGTGATGCGATGTCACAGACCAGCTTGTCAGCCCCTTAAAGATGATTAATGTTGGGGTAAGACACACACACACCAACGTGCTCTGCTTTGGGCCTAGAAGTGCAAATACACACTCGCCCTGCAGTGCAACAAGGGAGCGTTTAATCTCAGGAATCACAGGGAAGGCACCAGCGTTAGAGAGGGTGGGGGAAGGTGGAGGATGTAGGTGAGAAGACGTCCGGACAATAACAAGGAAATAGGCCTGACAGGACTTTTTAGTGGTGAGATTCCTCAGTGAAATGTTGGTTGGCGGAGCCCAACGAGGGATGGATGGATGCATAGAGGGACGAGAGGAGAGAGGTGTGCATCTTACTGACAGGGATGATGGAATATAGGCCTGATCCCCCCTAATGTGCCAAGATGGATCATCTCATTTCACTTTCTCTGACTTCCTTTCTTTTCTCTTTTCCTCTCTCAATCCCTCCATTTGTCACCACTCTCTCCCTCCATCTCCTATTTCCCTTTTGCTTCTCCTTCCAGATCTCTTTCTCTCCTACTTCTCTATCCTTATTTCCCCTGTCACCACCTTTCACCACATTCCCTCCTTTTCATCTTTGTCACTTGATCCACTTAACGGTGTGCACTGTTTTTGTTCATGTCACAAAACAGTAAGTCACTCAGCTAACAGGCAGCGCATCCTCTGACTTTTCGTATCCTCATCTGATTTGTTTACCGATGGTCTTGACATAACAGTTGGGCTGGGCAAACTCAAGCATTAACCTCTAGGATTGAGAAATTAAGCCAATGTAGAAATCCAGCTCATTGAAAGGCTATTTGAGACTGGCTCTAAAAGTGAATCAGTGTACTTAGGTTGCCATGTTAAAATGTGTTGATTCAGCTATCCTATTTGTGGGGGGAAATTATAACAAACCTGGGCCAGTTCAGGACAAGAGAGGTCGGTACCAAGTCTCTGTGGTTAACAGATGAGGGAAATGTAAGTATTTGAGAATCAAACTGCCAGTCAAGCATTTTTCAATCAGTTTTCAATCAGTCTCAGCTCAGTTTGCCGTGTGTGCTAGTGTGAGCTCTCAGGCCAGGTATCGTACACACTGTGATACAGTAATAATGTGCTTCAAGTGTTACTGTGTGAAATTCGTGTCCAAATTGACATTCACATGGTCCTGAAAAGTTGTGCCAATCTCAAATAAGGCAGAAGAGAGGGCTGGGGCAAAGTCAAGTGTCTTCATCCGATCTCCAAAACCAGCTGTATTTTGACCAAAGAATGTTACTGACATTTCTTTCAAACCTCAGGAAGTTGTGTCATCTCATGAAAAAAGAAAGTATGATCTGTCTCCTTTACAATGATAAAACACAAACCAATTGTGACATCAAAATGGTTATGTCCATCTTCCATATACATGCCAATGGTCTAACTTAACCTAACTCAAGTTTCTGATATGCCATAGGATCAAATGTTAGTACAACTATCGGAACACTTCATGTTTTATTTATTGCGAGTTCCAAGTCATGTTTAATCAATGTTAAAATTAAATATGCCCTTGGCTAAGTGTTTATATCCTTAAATAATGAGTGGAGTCACGCAAACAAACACAACTAGACGGGCCATTAAGGACAGCAGATGGTGAGGAGGAGGAAGCTCGATCATACAAAAGAGTGGAGAGCAAAGAGAGTTACTTTTCCTTTTCCCTATCCCTTCTTCCATGCCTTTGCATTGTTTAACTTTCACCCTTGCTTTCAAACATCGATATATTCCTCCTTTTCTTTCTGCCTTCCAACCACAACATCCTTATTTTCTCCACTGACGGTGCCACTCTTTCTTCATTGCTTCCTATACAGTAGCACTTTCTGGTATTCCTTCCTCCCGTCCTTATATTCGCCAAAAGATATAAATGAACAATATAGGATCTTCTATAAAATCTATCTCTGATGTCCCTGACTTTGTAGCCAACGGCTGATAAAAACTGTAAAAAGTCAGTTTAATCCCTTTTAGGGAGCATCCTTCACCTTACCTAATTTCAAACCTTTTCTCTACTCTGTCTTTCAGTGTCTCTCTCCCCTCTCCCTCTGTTGCTTTTGCCCAGTTGAAGCGCAAATCAATAGATTGTAGATAGCGCATGCTCGCAGTCACAGACTACAATGGACTGAGGTAAAAGGCCACCTTCATAGAAGATAGGGATTGTCAGCTCAATACTTGCTCTCAATGGGGCCAGAGATAAAACACCATTTGGGGTGTCCTCATGGCTCAATGGGCTAAGAGTCTAAGCATGTGCTCGCAACACTGTGGGTCCAAACCACATTAATGGGTAGTACTGTGCGTCTTCTCTTCACTTTTATCCTGCCCAGCACTGCTGCCTCTAAGGAAATGGCTATACAGTACTGAGCAAAAGTCTTCAGAGGAATGAGTTTTTCTTTTTTTTGTGATAAGCCACTTAACACTGACCTATGAATGATGTAAACATAAAAAGGCATCTAACTCAAGGGTTAAACCAGTGTGTGTGTGTGTGTGTCCTCACATAACAGATATTTTAGCAAAGAAACCATTTTAAATTTCATCTTGAGGCATTCTGCTACTGGCCACTCGTTTCAAAGACATTACATTTCTTTAATTGCATCTCCAAAAAAATGCCTATGAAAACACAATTTGACAGATATATATTGTATTTCTGCACCAACAAGGTGATTCTCAAAGAGCTATGCCAAAAACGTGCCTCAACATAGTGTGCAGCGTGTCCTGGACTGAAAATCAGTAGCATCAGGTCTTATGGAGGGAAGAATCCTACCCAGAGCCCGGAACTCAACATTATTGAAGCAGTGTGGGATCATCTTTACAGAGAATGGAACAAAAGGCAGCCAACATCCAAAGAAGAGCTTTGAAATGTCCTTCAGGAAGCATGGAGAACTATTCCTGAAGACTACTTAAAGAAATTACAAGAAAGCTTTTTAAGAGGGTTCAGACTGTGTTTAAGAATAAAAATACCAAATATTGGATTCAAGATTGTTAAAAGTTTTACAAACTCTCTTTTTTCCTTATAACTCTATTTCCATTTATGTTTGCACATTTCAATAAATAAGCGCCTCCGTTTCCCATGCAACATAAAGAAATTAGGGGTGGCTTTCACTTTTGCTCGGTATTGTAGGTGTACACTGAAGTTTATATTAATAAATCTGGAATCAATTGGGATCAGAAAAGTATTCATGTAACACTTTCAGCCCATTGCTTTTATTGTGTTGCTTCCTCAGAAGAGGGAAGGAGCAACATTTACCGTGCAAAGAAAGAGCAGAAACTTGACCTTCCATGAACTTGATCATTTTCTTTTATATCTTTTCTTTTATATCTTCTGTAAAGTATTGAGTGGACTTGTAAATTATACACACAATCAGCTAATGAGTGCTGAGCATGTAAACTGGATTTAAGCACAACAACAAGAGTCAGATAAGAGGAGGGCCAGATTTATGGGCTGGCACACACACAGTGTGTTTGTGGGAGACACTCAGGTTCACACGCATTCTGCTGCAGACGCACTTGCAAAACACACAGGCACATTTCCCAAATGGAATTACAGTGTCCATATGTAGAGACTTTTTCTGTCCTTGAACAACTGTCTTCTCCCTATGTGCGCATACACACACACACACACACACTTCCATTCCCCCACCTTGCTGTTCCCCCTAAATTAGTTTTCTGACATGCATCAAGTGTTTATGCCTGCTACCCCTCTTTTCTCCTCCTCCTCCTCCTCCTCCTCCTTTTTCTCCCTCCCCTCCCTGCTCACCCAGCCGGTTAGCTATAACACCCGCCAACATTGGTAAACAAGGAAATCTCTCAGCCGCGGCCCGGCGCGTAACCGCATTACCGCGCCCGATAACCTCTTCAAATAATGTGCGATAAGGGGAATTTGATTTGATTCACGAAAGGGAAAGAGGGCCACTTCTGCTCCCCTTCCAATCTCTTCCTTTTCCTTTTCTTTATATCTCGTTCTTTCCCCTCTCTCCGCCGTCTTCTTCTTTTCACTTAGCCTGAGGGCCAGGCCTCCTCCTCCTCTTCCCGCCACATCCTCCCCTTCTCCAGGATGACACTGCCTCGTATCCGCAATCAAATAAATCCCGCCGAGGTGTCAGCCCTCATTTGGAATCTCCCCTGTCTTCTCACAGACCAACGCAAGGTGAGGTGAGAGGGTCCCCGTAAAGTCATCATCTCCATAATGGCAAATATGAGCCCTAAAGCCCAAAACCAGGGGCCGCATTAACACAAATGGTACCGGCAAGGTGTGTGTGTGCCTCCAAGTGAAGTGATATGGTTTTTTTCTTAAGTGAGCTGTGATCTAAGCAGGCTAGACACTGATCTCTGCCCATGTGTGTGTGTGTAAAATAGATGAGGCTGTGTGGCTCATTCTGAGGACATTGATGAAATGGAACGGGGGTCAGCTTCAGTTTGCCACCCGGGCTGCTTTGCGTTACTCTGTGCATGTGTGCGTTTCCTGTGTCTGTCAGACCTTGCGTGTGTGTGTGTTTGTGTGTGTTCGTGTATGCAGTCTCACTCCCTGACAGTGATGCATGGTGCTTTTAAATAGCACTCCTCCACGCCCTGCTCAAAACTCATCACCAGGCTCTTTCGCTATCCCTCCCTTGCTCCCTGGGGTTGTCACTTTTAGAAAAGCAAATGAAATGTCGGCTCAGCGGAGAGGAGGGATGAAGAGATGGTCGGATTGAGGGATAGAGGGGGAAAGGTGTGTTTGCCTGTGAATGTGTGTGTGTGTTAGTGTGGCTCTGTTTACTATCAGTTTAAGTCAAGAGACTAGAATAATTCTGTGCCCGAACGAGGCGAAGAGTGAGTAATATGTAAAATGGAAGATGTATTTTTTTTACATGGACAGGACATTTATTCCACTTAGCGTATGCAGAACACTCTGTCACAGGGATAAGGTTTGTGATCAGTAAACAGAATTTTCAGGATTACAAAAAAAAACTACAAAAAATAGTGATTAAAAAAAACAGGTGAATGAATTTTGGACAGTTTAGAAAAGAAAAACCAGAACATCAACACATAATAAATCATCAGCTGACTGGTTTTGAACATACACTGATAAATGGTCATCTGAAGATCCACTTGTGTATGTGTGAGTGTGTGTGTGTCAGCGTGTGTAATGTGGCTTGTTCTCTTGGGACCATGCGCCATGTGCATATCTGCCTCAAAGGAAGCAGTATGATGCTGGTGAGGTTATCTCAAACTACTGACAGCTGTTTATTCAATCAATCACCATGTCAGTGCATTAAGTGTGTGTGTGTCACAGACACAGTGGTGAAGGGGATAGAAGTAAATTAATGGAGCATTAGCAAAGCACTGACCCACAGCAGGGCCACGGTCAGAAGCTACAGGCCGGAAGTCTGTTCAAGACCCCTAACAAGTGTAAAACTGTACAATTCAAACCACCGTCTACTGCCAGTGTGCCAGTAAATGAAAGGTGGTTAAACTGCCTACAACAAGCTTTGAATGGAAGGTTTTCCATAATATCATGATGATTTCTTGTACCATATTTGCTCTCTTCATGACAGGAAAGCATTGGCATGGGTTTCTGGAGTGCTTACTGCAACAATTTTGTCATATTTGATCTGCACTTTCTTTTCTATAACAACTGCATCCTGAAAACACAAATCTGCTTTAACCTCTGTAGACCAGCTATACCTCTTTGCTTTGTATACTCCAGGCAATCTGTTTAAGAATGTTTTTGACCAAGAGCACCAAACGAAGGGTTACAATTAGAAGGAGTCCAGTTCCAGGCCTGTTTTAGGTTAAACCTCAACATTAATTTAAGTGGGACTCCTATTTGAGGGTTAGTGGTGAGTATCCGTGTGCTGTAACTGCGGGGGGGCTGCGGGGTTGTTTTTCCTCCTCTGTGACCTTATGTGGTTGATGTTAATAGTTGATAAGCAAGCATTGCAGAATGCTGTTTCTTATTATCTTACTGTTGCTGTTTACTATTTGAGCAGCCAATGCGTCACATAGTAGTAGGATAACTGTGGCAGTATGAAAGTTCCTCGGACATTGGAGATTGTCAAGTGAGGGCTACCGTGTGTTGAAGACTACCATGTGTGGGTGTGTCACATGCTGCAGCTTGGTCAAGCTGCACGTTGGGAATGAGAATGCTTTGGATGTTGCACTATGACATGTCTGATCCATCTGGGAGTAGAGCGCTTTTATGATTAAGACACATGGAAGGAAGACATTTTAGCCTCCTCTCACCTGAGCCCCGTCTCTACTGACTGACTCTTCCATTTCTCCGTCCTCAGCAGTACGGAGGAGGAGGTGGGATACCTAACACGGAGAGAGGTGTGTGGGCGTGAGGCCTGTCGGCACTCATTTCAATCCCAAAGGAGTCTAATCACGACAGGAACATGCCGTGTCAGTGGGCGAACAGGGACATCAGCAAGTCTGAAATAGACACCCTGAGTCAGCCTCAGTCAGTGTGTCAGTGTGTCTATGTGTGTGTGTTTGGGGCTTCTTTGCTCAGTAATGCTAATCAGAATACTTTCATCACACATTTGAAATGACAGCGTATGATGTTCCTGATTAAATGCTGTAAACTGCATTGTTTTTGCTGTACAAAAGTTCAAAGTGTACTACTGTACGTACAAACTGAACAAAAACTATGTATTCATATATCAGATAGAAGCCTTGAGCTCCAGTTCTTGCATCAGCACTAATTTTTCTACACTTCAAACCTTGTAAAAGGTGTCCAGACACACACAAGGATTTTTACTACACGTTACTCCTCTGTCAATCACTTATCTGTCTCATTTATTCATCTTTTTTCTTCCCTTCTTTCTTCCCCACTCCTTTAATTCCTCTGTTTCTCTCTTGCAGCTTCTCTTTATCTCTCTCCCTACTGCTTTCATATGGTCTAGCAGCTGAATTAATTACCAAAGCCAATTAACGCTAGATTGGCTGATGTTTTAACTAATTAGCTTTAATGAGGGTGCCGTGGCTGCCTGCACCGTGTTAATTGAATCCTAACAGTGAGGGAGGCAGCATGTGGAGGCAGGACAGGAGTGATGGAGGGATGGATAGAGCATGTGCACACTTACACACAAGTTGTTAGTGATAATATTCAGAGCGCAACGCAGTACCACCCACCCTGTTGTTGCCACTGGTTTATCATTAACACTACTGGCCTTTTGTGTAAGACACCCACACTTAAAGAAAAATAGAACAAAGAGAATGCAGAGAATCCGGGCAAGAGTTTGTCTTAGCTGACTATGTTTTGTTAATACAACTCATATCCTCCCCGTGTAGCTCCTGGTTGTTCCTCGTTGTATGAGCAAAAACTGCAAAAACTGCAAAAACGTGTCTGGCAAAGAGAAGCAGCAGATTAGTATCTTAGATTAATGTGATGCTGTCCTCTTAGCGATGGATTACCTGCTGCATACCTGAACTCTATTCTCGTCTGCCTCAAGATAGCAGGATCACAGGAGATAAATGTGAATCCAAATACATGTAAATTTGAAAACTCTTATGGATAAATCTAAATTCCACTTTATGTCTCTCAGAAAGAGGTTTGACTGGGTTCATGCAGTGCCATAGTTTCTGCAAAGAAAATTAATTGCTCATTTCAAAAAGCACACATTAAATCAACCCTGTTAATATAACTATTGACAGACATGAAACAGATGATCAAATTCTAACATTTTCTCTCTCGGTCTTCTCCCATCTTGCTGATCTAAAGACATGAACGTCGGCAGAATGTCTGAGGTGGCTATAAAAATCTGCATGGCCGTGTAAAAGGCTTAATGATTTTAAAGTTACAAGAGAAAAGGGCCCACAGTTTGTCTCATCCATCAAGTCTAGCACCGCCGCCTTCGCCAAATGGCCCTGCCACCTAACCTGGATCTTAGCAATGCAGGGGCCAAACACACACCCACCCTCCTCTCCATGTCTCTGAAACATATTATCTTTCTCCCACTTAAACTACATTTCTTATTTCCTTACTCTTTGCATCTCTTTCACCTTCTCTGGGTCGCCATCGATTTTTCATTGTTTCTGTTCTTGTTAGTGGTAGAGGTGGCCAGAAAGAGGAGACGTACAAGTTGAGTTTGGAAGAATTGTTTTCCACCTTCAGATCTGACATAGAAAAAAAAATGCATTTGCAATGATACACAGCAAAACTGCTAAAGTGACTTGAAAGTGGTTCATTCCAAATCAAGTTTCTAGTTTCTAAATCGGCAAACCAGATTAATTTATCCGGAATGGCTTTTCCTCATTAAAGCACAGTGACTTTTCTTTTTTTGGACATGGCATTCTCTAACGCTCTCCACAGCAGTCGCAAGGCTCAGAGACCCTCATCACGTCAAAGCTGGCTGTAGAGCCACAGGCACCTTGTTAACCATGTCCCGCTGCAAAAAAGCTGACCCTCCACTTACACATGTAAACCATTTGACCTGCTGCTGCAAACTGTAATCAATAGCAGCACTCATGAGTCTGCTTCTGTTACGCGCCCAGAAATCATGTGACACAATGAGACCAAATGAGAGAGAAACTGACCAATAGACATTCTGCTTCTTAGACTTACTTTCATTCTAATTGTCTGCTACATGCTACGGGGTCTCCTTGCTTTGTTGAGGTAAAAAAAGACACAAGAAACTGCGTTAACTCTTTCTTGAACACACTCACATTCAAATATCCCTAAAGTGTAGCGGTGTAAAGGGGGGAAGAGCATGGATTTTCAAATGATGGCCCTCTTATTCTTTTCTCCTTCCTGATAAAGATCATTATTTTGATTTCTCCTGCTCTCCTAACATTCCTACTAAAGGCCTACAAAGAAGTGACAAAAGTCTTTGATTATTTTATCATACTCTGCCCGATGAAGGGAAATGAAAGGCTTTAACATTGTGTCACACGCACGCCTGCATGTTTTTCGGTTTGTTTGACCAAAAGTGGAAAAAAAGAAAAGGATTTACAGAGTGCAATAACTAGCATGAGGACAGTTAGATTTAGAGTTCCTATCAGCAAAAGTAATGTGATTCAGACACAAAAACAGCTATAAACGCACGGATACATAGCCGTGGTGACAACAATAGCCAAATGTAAATCAGATAAGTAGATGAAATTGAACAGTCATTCAAACAGCCCCATTTAACTGTGAAACCTCACAAGCCTTTTGTACCACAGATGCTGTTGTAGGCATGTGTGTTTGCAGTGTGTGTGTGCTGGCTTGTCAGCAATTGAGAAGAACCCATTTCCTCTTGCAGAATCCCTGGCTCTAAATGATGGATTGATATCTCTCTCACTGTGGATTATATGCGCAAGTGCTCGTGTGTGTCTGTGTGTGTGTGTCATTGGCCCTCTCAGCCTCTTGCTGCCTCTCCTCTAAGGCCCTTATCAGCTCTTGTCACAAACAGAGGATAGGGGATAATCCTTCATACAAGGGGTACAGTCTGCCCTTCCATCTATCTAGCTGTCTGTCTAGCTGTCTGCTGTATTACCCGTCTCATAGGAGTGACACTGGAATTGAAATCAAACACACACAAAGCAAAGTTCTGCATTTCGGTAATCTCAGCTGGCATGACTGGGCCGGTGAGCTTGATAAAAGACTGAAAAGTGGCAAGTTATACAATCGCAAGTTTTCTTTTTTTCAATATGAATAGGATGCCATTATCTACACAAAGAGTGAGTTAAAAGTTGGGAAGTTTGTGTTTTCTTTAGGTCTCAGTTGTCTTGGTAGGAATAAAAATGAACCGCAGGCTCCTTCGGAAAAAACGGCTGCAACCCACACAGTGAAAACTCCCCCTCTCTCTCGCCTACGCTTCGGAACACTGTGTTGTGGTTTGGTAGAGTGCCATGTCATCATGCCAGTGGGTACTCTGGGTCACTCTGAATTCAAAGAATCAGAGTCGTCCCTGAATCCGCCAAAGTGTTGTGTTGTAAAAAAAAAAAAAAACAAAAAAAAAACATAGCTTCACAGCATTACATGATGTCACAGAACTTCATTTAAAAAAAAACCCTCACAAAAAAAATCATCTTGAAATAGCCCTTTTGTTCTGAAATGAGACTTTATGAACCAATAAACCCAAAATAATATAAAATAACTTGCTGCCCACGCTGAGTCGTACCACTTGAGGTAAACCCATTCCAGACATGGCCCTTCTCTGCGACGTTACATTTTTTTGTGATCCTTCTCTCCATTTGTCTGTCTGTTTGTGTCTTTCTCAATGTTTAAGAAGTGGTACAGCTCAGGTAGGAGTAATGCTTATAACAAGAATACCTGAGAGGTAATTTTTGATATGAGCTGACCAAAAATATCCATCTGCTGGAGTGGGATATTGCAAAGATCACACCTGAGGCTATTTGTGTGTGCGTGCGTGTGTGTGTGTGACAAACATCACAAAGCGGCAATTGGACATCATTGTGATCTTTATCAATCTCTTATCTCTCTGCTCTACAGGGGTTTGCTCATCAACTCCAGCTCCATCCTTCCTTCTCATTTCCTGTCTTTTTCCATCTCTTTCCTCCTCTCCTTCTCCCAGGCTCTGTCTGCATGGTGATCACACTTTGTCCAATAGAGGGGGATGTTCCACTATACTTTGCTGTTGGCGGGTGTTTTTCTCAGAGGAGGTGGCGATCCATAAAATGCCACATCATATAATCCAAACCTTGCTATCAGACTTTTATAATCTTTCCCTTCTTGTAAATGTGTCCTCTTGAGCCTAATTCATGAAACAATATCATCATTTTCCCCATGACATTCAGAGGCTTTCAGAGGAAACTGTAACCTCTATGAAATGCATGATTTAGACGTGCGACTCGCCTACGCAGGATTCCTGAAAAATAATCTGATCAAATAGTACAGTTCTACTAAACTATTCAAGACAAAACATCTTTAGAGCTTAACATGAATATTTTCTTTATTGTACATTCCAACCTTCCCTTATCACTTTCATCCAGTCACTTTTCATATGATCTCCACATATGGTTCATTTGAAGATTTCAGGTAAACCGAAGCATTAAATGTTCCTTTTTCAATGAAAAAAAAGGCAGCTAAAGCATTACAAATACACTGAATTTGCTTAAAATGTGTTGATTCCAAATTTGATTGTTTTAGGTTGTGACAAGTTAAAACATCTCCAGCTTTGGAGAAATGTGCCTGTGTCTGGACAGTAGTTAGGTTGTCTGACTGGAGACAACTTGAAGGCTGTCACACACCCGCACACACACACACACATTTGAGGCGACAGGTCTGCAGCTAAAATCAATAGAAAATTAAAGAGACCGAAATGGTTTCTGCTCACACATTAACCTTCCTTCTCTTTTCTCCTTTCTTTGCCTTTCTTTTCCATTTTTCCCATCATCCCTCTCTGGTTCTTTCTCTCTGTGTCTCTTTCCCTCCTCTAATAGCTGGTGCCACTGACGACAACAGTGCTTCAAACCACCTGAGTGTGGGTTTTAGAAGGAGAGGAGAAGTGTTTTTTTGAGTTTGAGGCTTACAAACTGAGAGTGAGGAGAGGGCGAGATGGTGGGATGTATGGATGGGTGGAAGGATGGGGGCAGTAATAGCACAGAGACGACAGGAGCTTTGGATGCTCTCTCTCCGGACACACACACACATACACACACACTCCGTCTAGGGACTCAAATCTCAGAGCAATTTTCAGGCCGGATGATTGGCAGCTTGATGCGTATTCTTCCCCTACAAGAGCTGCTGATAACTCCAGCTATCCCCATTCCACCCCGCCATCCCTCTATCTCTCTCCTCTCTTCTCCTACTCACACCACTTTTTTTTTTTTTGTCACTGTTACTCTCTCAACCCCCCCTTGCCCCTTACCCAACCATCTCTCCTCTCCCCACACCTCTCTGTGGCCCTGCTGTGGGACAATTACAATGACAGAGGCGATAAGGGACATTTATCACATGTGCAGCGGGCTGAGGAAGAGAAAGAGCCCTCAACAGGTCTAGAGGGAGGAACACACACACGTCTAACCACACACACGTTCTGCATTGACAGATTCGGAAATGCACACACACTATATGCATGCAAATGCGCACTTGCTCGTGCACGCTTAAACAAAGCCAAATAAACAGTCAGAGGTTGGACATGCTTGCCGACAACTGCATAAAATAACACATCCACTCGCGCGCACACACACACGCACACACACACTCACACACAATGTAATGGTGAATCATCTTCCTTTTCCCCATTTTGTATTTTGCAGTTGACTGAGGCCAATTCCCCATAATTCAATACAGTTGAAAAATGAAACCCCGGTAAATCGCTACAGCGATTTTACAGATCCCCGCTTATCCTCATAATTCATTATTTCCAAACTGTAACAACATTACATTTCATTTGTAATGCTCTGCCTGCCTCAGCCATTTGCCAATTGTTATATCTTATTGTTTTCCCTCTCCAAGGGGCAGAAAAGTGAGTTATTGGGTGGGAAATGGAAGCTGGCTGGGTGGCGGGGATCGTCTGTGTGCTCCCGGTCTACCTGTTTTTCTGACTCCCAGGCTGTCTATTTATCGTCCTGACTGCCTCTGGATCTGCTCTGTCTTCTCGTCCATCTGTCTGTCTTTCTGTCTCACTAAACTAACCGGTTGTGTTGAGAATGCACAGGCAGAAGGAACAAATGAGAAGAGACTTTTTGTCCTTTTCATGGTCAAGTGATAATGAGCCTGTTGTTTGCGTCCTTTGAGACACGCCTGCACTTGCACGGAGTGACTGGCTTATTGTTTCTCAGCACAGTGGTACAGTCGGATCCGCAGCTGGACCAGTGCAATGCAGAGACTGGTGCAAGGATGTACAGAGGACGAGGAGGAGTTAAGGATCCAGGGAAGAGGGAGCAGGAAGAGTGGCTGGGGTAATGGTGGTGAGTGGGAAAAGGGGTGACAAGAGTGAGGGACGAAAGGTGACAAAAATGGGACTTTTGATAGTGGAATTTAATATGAAGTAGAGGTAAAGAAGCATGGTGTGGACTGCTAAATATCCATGGAATTTTACACATCTAGATATTTGGGGTAAGAGGTTCACAATGCACCATCAAATCTGCAGCATATGGCACCACAGAACCACAGAACTGAACCATCACCTTGTGAGACGTCGTGGTGACTCCCTGAATTCCAACTCGGCTGGTACAAGCTACAACAATAAACAAGATAAAGACATAGACACTAAATACTTTTTCCAATCACAACTTCAACACTACTACGCAAGGTCAGTTGTAGCCACAGATACATTTGACCATTCTATTACAAAGAATTCAAATTATTACAGCGTAGCTAAGACTGAAATGATACTGTACAGTGCATGCTTTAAAGCTGTGTTGAAAGATACCAAGTAGGCACTGCTAGAAAATATTCACCTTTTACTTTTTCGCTAACCCATTGCAGTTTTAAAGAAGAAAAGACTCTGTAGAAGAGAAGAAGAAATATTTGGCAATTTAAAACTTTCCTCTGGAACCCGTAAGCTTTTGTCAATACTGCAGAGAAAAATCCTTTCACACTCTGTACTGTGAGCTGTGTCGAGATGGGTGTTTGCAATATTTACAGCTTCAAAAAGACATTCTTCAAATAGAGAAAAAATCACTTAGATCTAATAGTGGAATTGCCATTAATCTGAGAGCTAAAAACATGCTTTGATGTCTCCCTTTCACACACACACACACACTCAAGCTGATACACCATCCTTCCTGTAATCCCCCATTTATCACAGCTGTAGCCACTCTCCAGCCCTGCCCATGTTACTGTACCCTGTCACCCTGCCGGCTAAACAAACTGCTCCTTGATGTATGAGGGCCTACACCGGCCATAAACTTATTCACTTTTAACTAGCATGCTACCGGCTGGCCGTGGCCAGACATCAGCTTTACTGTGTGTGTATAGCGTATGAAAACTGCTGGTGAGAGATTAACCCCCTGGGTACTGCTTCATAACTCACTCCTCTCTTTCTTTCCTCTCCCTTTCGTTTCCCTCCCTCCCTATCCATCTATCTCTATTCCACCGTCCAGACATTAGTCCTATATCTATTACCCATTAAAGTGTGTATGAGTCTTTGAAAATAGAGGAAATGGGTCAGTGTTAGAGGAAGGAGAGGAAAAAGGAGTTGCAAGACTTGTATGTGTCTCGTTGGACAACAAACAGTTTCCTGTTAGGGAATGAACTAGGTCTTGGTCTTATGATGTCTCTCCTTTTTTTTCCTCTTCTCTTGTCTTCTCTGGAGGCTGCCTGCTTTCATTCCTTCTTTCCCTCTTTTGATTAAGTTCTTCCAGATAAGCCAAGAGAGTGTAAAGCCATAACCGACATCAGGTTTATAGTTGCGCCTGTGATGTTGGTACCTTAGTGCATGTGTCAGACCACACCCATCTCCCTGACCTCTCTAGGTGCTTTGCTGTTTTATTGACTATATGTATTTATTGTCTCCAGGCAGTCTGCAGGCAACTGGATGACATGCTAATCTGGTAGAACATGATTAACGATTAATTGATAGCAGCAGTGTTATCAATAGTATTACCTCCTCTTTTTAAAAGCGTAAAAGGAAAAACAATCCCCTTTATAACTTTCAAATGTACAAAACACACACAAAATAGGTAAACATGCACACAAACCAATGCAAACATGCAAAGGAGTACATATAAAAGCAAACACGTCTCCCCTCACTGCCACATATACACCACATCAAGCAGCAGCACCTCCTACACACAGCTAGTAAAGGTTAATTACATAGATTTTTTTCCAGCATTTTATGACTGCAGTAAGTTGTAGCTGCTTGTGCTCCGTTCTTATCAAGCAATAAATTCATTAGTGGCTAACACACCTCTCTGGGGCAGCTCATTTAGCTCTGACAAACAAGATTAGAGGACGCAAGAGGCAACGGGGTGAATCTGGACGAAGGGCTCGGCGATCATACGACACAGAATCATACGCACTTCAAGCATTAGTGTGATTTACTGTAAGAGAAAAATACATTTTTCAGAAGTGCAAGGAATTGAAAAAGTGTCAAGGACACTGATAATAAACACAGCCATCATAAATACTGTTCAGCACATTTAGGATTACTATAAATGGGATTGTTATGGTTACGTATCAACATTAATAAGTTAATAAATACTGCTGTGGATTTGAGTTTAACTTCACACAGCACTGGATATGTGTAGTGCTTGAAATTACCCTGAGCAATATACAGTAAGATAAGTAGGCTACAGATACAAGAAATCAGTATTTAACGATCAGGTTTTAACAGTACACGCTGGTTTTCACACACATGCACAGCAAAAGTTGTACAAGTGAAAGCAAATAGTCTGGGCTCGTCAAACCAAACTAAGTCAACACAAATTTTCCAAAAGTGAGCCAATCAATGCTTTTTTTTGTCTGTTGACTGACTGGTATTGAAGTCACTGATGAAACCCCAACATCAATTACACTTTCCGAGCACAGGATTTTAGCTAGCAGAGCTAGCAACATATGTTAGTCACAAGACCCTGGTTAGTCTGCCTGAGTAGTCCCTCACAATTTAGCATTTATTTGAGAGAATAATATTGAGAGCACAGGTTTATCCATACAGGTGTGAGAAAATGTTTATCGTATTTGTAAATCTCACATTAGCACTTTAGTGAAGAGTGGTATACTCAAACATTTATGGCTACTGTGTAGAATGATGTCTTATGTGAAGCTGATAACATATGGATTGAGTTGATGAGGTTAACATTTGATTGTTGAGAGGGAAAATGTTGCATACATTATTTTATTTAAACACACACAGCTAACACAAAAACAGCTTTATTTGCCTCTTCTTGTTGAGTTAAATTGGCAAATATCACCTGCTGTGATCTACACATAGACACACACACACACACAGACGAAAGATGCCATTTCTTTTATCTCAAATCAAAAGGATGCCAGATAGAGATGTCAGTGAACAAATCAAAAATTCAATCAGTCATAGGGTATCGTCATTAGGGCTTATCGCACACACAGGATGTGACAGATCTGCGCCTCTACTAGTGTTGTTTGGTAAGTGCAAGATTGCATAAATGAACACACATACATAGTCATTTTAGAAACATACACACACGCACACAGATGCAGAGAGGTGCATATAGTGTGTGAACGTACATACAGACACCACAGTGTTGGTACTAAGCTGAGCCTCATTTCCACTACAGAGCGCGAGCAGCCAGACGGCGAGGAAAACAAGCCTATCGGTCGTGTAAGCTTTAATCTAACAATACACAAATATAAGCACATTGGAAAGATCACTAGATATGAAAATGTAGCTTTAAGCACGTGGAAATGCCTCTTATCTTATTCAATAAACACTATCTCATTGTGTGCTATTATTACCACAGCAGGCTCTGCTTGTAAATGCTGTGTGATCCACACTGTTTTGAATGCATCACTGCTAACAGGTGACATTGAATTTTAATACCACAAATGCATAATCAGAGATAAATGCTGCTTATTTTACACTTAGTTCTGTGAATCCCACTGATCAAAGTCATTGCTCCTTAAGTGAATATGGTTTTGTGTTGAACAGCTCATTTAATTCAGAGATAATGGCACAGTTAAAAGAACAGAGACTTCTTGTTGCAGTTTTCTTAATCATGCACACTCAAAAAGCATCATAAGCTGTTAAAAGCAATCCTAAAATGTGATATTAAACTGCCTGTATGTGACATTTACAGAGCAGCTGCAAGACAATAGTCCAACCATGTTTTTAATGCAAAAAATGCAAACATGTTCGTGTACATACAGTCATTTAATAGACCTTATTATGTTAATAAGAACTATGGAAAATATCTCAAGCCCTATATGTTGACCAAGAAGAAACAAACAAAATAATTGAAGTTAATTTTAAAATGGTGCTCATTATCCATCCAGGCAAACAAAAATAATAAGTAGAGAAAATAGTTTTTGTTTCTCAAATATGCCTTTTTACAGGAAGTGCTAAAGAAACATGTGTTTAAGAGGCTGTGTTTAGGCCTAGTGTGGTGATCCATGATAAACATGGCTTATTTACTTTTCTAACGGCGTGCTTATTTGCAGACTGAAATGAGAGTCGGATCCTTCAGGATCAAGTGCTTTTGCTGCTTGGAGGATGAATGTTCTCAGCATAAACTACCTTTAAGCTTTAAATCAAATGCATGCCTACACAAGTATCCTGAGCAGTACTGGAGTTCTGAGCCATGCACCACTGTGACACATGGTCATTATAATTCACTTCTGAGATGATACTTTAATAGTTCTGAGACACTATACATATATTCGAATAACTGAATGGAAATAGGTGTGTCATGAGTGATTTATACATGAGGGAAAAATAAAACGAGGGCTTGATCAGTCTTTAGTTGTGTAACACAAGGAAGAGGTTAACCTGCCATGCCAGACAGTGCTGCAGTGTAACTACAGCGTATCCGTTAGCGCTCCTGAAACCACACACACGCCACACAACCCTTTTCCTTTACAGCAACGGCTCGGCAGGTGCTGCACAGTGAGTACTTACAGGAAGTGAGTTGTACCCTGAGAGCAACAGAGACAGGAGAGAAGATTAGCTAACACTGTGGTTAAATGAGTGAGGAAAGGGGAGACTGAGTGACAGACGAGAGAGAAAAGGGTTACGAGTTATGTGACCGTAAATCAGACCAACATAACAAAAACCGCAGGCAAGATTCATGCTACTCTGTTCTCACTGTACCACGTGGAGACTGCATAACGTATCATTAATGTGCATTTGAAATACCTTGAACATTGATTACATGGGTGTGTGTGGCATGTCATCAAATATAAGACAAAAATATGGCCTCTTCTATTCTACACAATGACTCCAAGGTTCTTTTTCCTCAACATGAGAACAAAACAGGGTTTCATTACATTTAAACTACTTCTATAGGTACCACATGATAAAAACGTTAAAACACAACACACACACAGACATATAGACATTGCATCGTCCCCTCTATTATTCTTATGCCAGTAAATGTGGCCCAAGATAAATCCAAGCCTTTTAGCCATCTTTCACACACTATAACATGGCCATCACCATTAGAATGGACACACACACATGCTGACACACATAAACACAAGGTGTCTTCTCTATAATAAGGCCATCACCATTAAAGCTGTCAGGGCCGGAGTGTTGGGTAATACTGCTGAGAAATTACACTTCCCTCCCCCTGCACGGCACCATATGACCTGCAAACACACACAAGTTCTCTGGCTGACCCTGCACACCCGTGACCTCCTGCATGTAAAGCACATCTACGTGTGCCTAAAAGTGTGTTTTTTTTCCCTCCTTATGCCTATCCTTGCAGCGGAGTGACCCGCCGTGCATCACAGGGCCATTTACTTAACTAGGAGTGAACAGATCGCAGTACACGCTTATATGCATGCATGTTCTGTTTTGCCAGAGTTTGTGTGATCACACTTATAGGACTGTAAAAACTGAGGCAGAGATGGACCTGCTTGAAGATCCTAAGGCACTGTTGTCAAGAAAATGGCAGTTTGAAGAAGAAAGGACAGAGGCCCACCATGCCCACAGCTGGCGTGTGAATTAAGGAAGGAGGGTTTGGCAGTTGGATGATTGAGGGAAAACAGAAAGGACAGGGACTTGGCTGGGGGGTGCAGATGGACTGTAAGATCGTCTTATCTTGTATCCTTTAATTTTCCACCACCAGCATATGCAAATAAATGCATAAATAAATGACCATCCTGACACACATTTTTATTGCTGGGAGAACCCCCCCCCACCCCACTGTTACTGGTATAAGTGTGCTTTACACTATGTTACTATGCCTCCACGGTTTTTGCACTTTGGTTTCGTGTTGGGACAGAGCCGAGGGGTGGCCAAAGGTGACCCTTTGTGCCAGCCCACAAGTAGTGATGTCCTTCAGAGGGCAATTTATGTACTGGAGTTGCATCTGGAGACTCCTATTTATAGGATGCCATTACAATTAACATCAAATGCTTGAATAAATACCTAAATATGTAAAAGAAATAGGTATCATATATAATGTCTCCTCAAATACATTCCTCTCATATATATATATATACAGATATAGAGAATTAATTTATTAAATGATTAACATTTCTATTAATAAATAAAATTCAAAACTCTATATGATTTTATAATCCAACATGTCATTGTTTTAGTGTAGCTTTAATTGTATTTTTCAGAGGACTTTTTACACCACAGTAATTTTCCTGCTCTTTCAATTTCCAATTGTTATATTCTAATCAGGAGGCGTGGTTACCAACCTGAGCCATCGAGGCAGCAGCAAAAAGACACTCAAGCCCGCATCACCCAGTTCATTTTCGAAGATGAGTGAGAGTATGCGTGACAGGACAACACACAGTATTCTGGGAGGGGGTTAAGTATCTTGCTCATTTACAGAGATTAAGTACATTGAATGTAAAATTCTTATGACTTTAATCAGCAATTCATAAAGCTTCACATTAGAAACTGCTCTTGATCTAATTTGATCAATGGAGGGATACATAAACAGTGATGAAAAATGTAATGAGACATCAGTTTCTGGGCCAGTGTCCCAGTGATGGTCTCAGCTTGGCCATCCATATAAACTTTTCCTGGCTCCACTACTGGTGTTGTGCAGTTAGTTATCATAAGTTCAAATATATTAATTCGTGTTGCATGCAATTTTTTTTTAATCTCTCCTTGGGATTTGGCCTGCTGTGAAGCAATCCAAGCAAAACACAGCGGGGGTCTGCGTTCTGATGGAATACTGTGCCATAACAAAATTATTTACCATCTGTTTACATTAAAATACCAAAACCTTTAAGAAGGGAAACGTTCAATGACAGAATACAAAATTAGTCTCAAGCTGGTTTTAGTAACTGTTTCCTTCAGTGACCTATGGCCTTGACATTCACAACCTGCCATATTTTTGAGGGGGAATGCAACAAAATGCTGTCCTCGTATCCACTTGGCAGAAGTGGCTGGCTCAAAGCAGATTTCTACAATCATCAAACAAAATCAGACACACACAAAGTGCCTGGAGTGAGTGCTGACGTATTTATCACATTAGTATTAGCCCTTCTCTCTGTCACTGCGATCCTCACAGCTGGTGTTGACATGCGGTCCCCAGACCCCCACAGCACCCCTGAGGCCATATGAGCATGTTCTTTTTCTATACGTGTGCGAAATCTTATTTCCAACTCCCTACAGTGACAATTTGACAAACAAAATCATCCTCTTAATAAAATGCGAGACCAAGAATAAAAAAAGAAAAGGCAACAAAAATGGGGGGAGAAAATGAAATAAAAAGAAGGAGACAGGGAAAAGGTGCAGAATTAGGATGTAAGGGAGGAGGGGCAGGGAGCAGCGAGGAAGAGACAAAGATTGGTGATGCCAGTTTCCATATGACAAGTGGCGACGTTATGAAGATGGACGGGCGGCCGAGATGGGGCGCCTGACCTTTCCCAAAATGCCACATGTCATCGTGCTTTTATGTCACTCCCCGCAAAACAATATGTCAGGGGCATAAAAAATCATTACGCCCTCTCTGAATTATGCTGTTATGGCGCACCGCAAAAAAATAATCATTAAGATGACATTATTCCACATTTAACTAGCAGGAAGACGAGGACAGGGGCGGGGGCTCGTTGAATTTATGATTTGTCGTGATTTCATGAGTAAAGCAGGCGTCGTGAACCATCGCTGTTTCAGATGTATTGTTATGACTTTTATGCTTTGACGTGGGACTTTGGGGAAATGCTAAAGCAGCAGTGATGATTGCATAGAGATCAGGAGTGGAGAGATGACTTTTCACAATGGAGCTGCAGCAGTCATCTCATGGACCTACTGCATAATAATAGCCTATTCAAAGTGAGCATCTCAGGCCTTATGGGGAACACTGACTCAACAGAAATGCTGAAGGAAAGCACGGAGCATCTAATAAACATTACCCACCTGACAACTGAGCCATGTAATTATCAGCTTACAGCTCCATAGGATGTCGCCTTCACTTGAGCAAGGCTTTTGGTTCGAAATAAATGTTCAACACCTATCTGTGAACATAAAACTGCATGATCTGTGTCATTCAGATTTCTGTTCTGTTTTACCTCCATCGTGTAATGATAGATTTGTGCAGAAAAAATGGTTAAAACTCAAATGTCTTATTCACAAGTGCTGCTGCTCAGTCCTGTCTGCCACTGACAAAACAGAGTAATAGCAGAGAGATGTGCTCCAGTTGGACAGCGAACCAAGACACAGAAAGTCTGAAAAGTTGCTAAATCTGCAACAAAAGTTGCTAAATAAGAGGTAGATGTGAAGTGGATTAAAGCGTGATGTTGGTGATGGGTCTAGAACTCGTGGTGTGTTTCATGGAAGTCTGCAGATCAGCACCTTCTGCCATCTTCCCCTTCCTCTTTATAAGTGCTTGAGGCCAAATCAAAATCATAAAACATCTAGTAAGGTGCGAAAAGTAGACGTGACGTGACGATATAAGTAGTAAAACGTGAGGCGTGAATGTCATTGTGTAGGGAGACATTTGGTGAAGTTGAAAGTGAACAGGATGACCTATTAAGCTGAAGCTGCGTCTCTATAGGGAACAGAGTAAAGAAAACATGGGAGTTGTACAATTTTGGGATCTTGATTTTGAATTTTTAAGGTTGTGAACCAACGTAACTGTTTGATGTTTTGTCATGAAATTGGAGTAAAAGTTCTCATTTTTATGCATTTGTGCATGCTTGCTTTTTCCCATGTGACTGGGAAACCTAAATGAAAAACTGTTATCATTTCCATCTGTGCCCTGTAAAAGAGCTATTGTCGGTAAGTGCATTAGTGATTGTAGCCTTACATACATCTATTTCTCAAACCCAGTCATCATATATTTTCACCAGCAGACCACTGTACTGGCTCAAAGTGGTTAATGGTAATGTATCTCAGACAGCCTGGCACATGATGTATGCCTTTATGTCCAATTGAACTATTGATCTGAGGGATTGTGCGGTGGCAGACTTTGACATTTTGTTTGGTATTTCAGCTGGGAGATGTTCTAGCTTTAGACATTTGACCTATATAACCCTGAACATGACTGCACATCAACACACATGGATACGCGCACACATTACTGCACACACAAATGCACACTCACGCACGGTGCCCTGTCCTGTCTGCGTGTGCATGTCGTCAGTTGTAATAGCTCCTGACATCAGCAGAATTGAGTTTGGAGTCAATGTGGATGTCCTCTATAAGCCAATCATCCAATCGGCGCTCTCCTGACGACTTGGGTCAAAGGGCAGGGTGATGTCATACTTTCTGACAACATGACAAAAAGCTTAAGCAAGAGGCAGAGCACGAGGGAGAGAATTTCTCATGAGTTTGGGGTGCCATCATGACGCAGAAGTGGGCTGAACACTCACAATATGTGACTCCGAATCTGGCTGCCAACAATAAAGCACTCAGTGAAACATTTATGACTTTCATAAACAAGAGCCAGTGATTAATGTTAGCCCTCTTCTTTAGGATTTCTAATAAAGTATGACACATTTACACCCCCGGTCAACGCAGCCAAAGCCCTATTAAACATGTCTGAGAGGATAGATGGCCATAGAGCACGCACTCACACAGAGTCATGAAAGAAAGAGGAAATTAACCAAACAATGCTCAGCTCATGTTTTTCCATTCAAGTCATAACAACCTAAGCACCCTCATGTCCAATTCACCCGATATTAAAGGCTCAGCCCTCTCTGATTGGACTGCAGACATGGCAGCGAATCTCCTCACTTTCCTGTATAACTGTGATTGTTCTAAGATCGCCTCCCACTTTAACTTGTCTCATACTCATGTTTAACAGCTGGACCTCGCAGGGAGGCTTGTAAAAAACCCATGATAAATGACCATGAATATCGAGAGGGTGAAATACATCAACAACAAATCTCTTGTGGCTGAAGAGATCACTTTCTTTATTTGCCTGTTTTCTATGGGGAATAACCGCACTCTTTCTTTTCCGCTACCAGCATTTGTCATTCACTTTCAAGACTTTGCACTTTGGGGATATGAAAATTACGTCAGGCTAAGAAAGGACAACTGAAGTTGTGTCATTATATGAATTCAAGAGAATGGTGCATCGCCTAGCACTATACTGTGCATTATTTAGGCAGAAAATATCACGAAACAATACAGCACGGATACTAAATACAGAGAGAAAGCATTGAAAAGGAAAGGAAAGGAAAGGAAAGGAAAGGAAAGGAAAGGAAAGGAAAGGAAAGGAAAGGAAAGGAAAGGAAAGGAAAGGAAAGGAAAAAGAAAGAAAAAAGGAAATGGGTTGATATGAAGTGAACAGAAGGAAAAGTTGCTGTAATCTGACTAAACAGGAGCTTGTTCTTGGCATTTTGTCTCTACTAGAAACTGTGTTTGAGTAATATTCACATTCAAATGGTTAAAAACATACCAAAAAGTCTGTATAAGTCCAGTTTAATCTTTTTTATTTGCATCTTGCCAAGTCATTCTGGGTTTTGGGGGCTTTTTGGATGTGAATATGTCTGTGTGTGGTTATAAACCATGCAGTGACTCCATCTCTCCATTATACTGTAATCATCTAAAAGCAGAGCCGGGCATTAAAGTGGAAATGAGCACGTTTTAAAGAAGGGGGGGGGGAAAGAGGGCCAATACCACAATCAGAGTGCCACACAAACTTGCTTTTACCTTTAGCCTCTGTCCCAATAACTCCAGGCTTACACAAACTGCCGTAGATGTCATAATTTTATTAGTTTCCCATGGATTGTAAGCAGCCATGCCACAACCAAAATAAATGTGAGGCTAACAATAACTAATATCGGCCATCTTCAATTGTGTTTTTAGGGAATGTTCAATCATCCTCTATGTGATACAAAAATGACTGAACTGAAACTAATAGAAATATCCTTGGCTTTTTTCAATAGCCGGGTTTTCACTGGCATTTTTGATTCACATTTAGAAGATCTCAATAACAAAATGTGAATGGAAATTGCCTGTTTCACAGAAGACATTATGTGCATAAGGGAGAATGGAAAGATCTCTGCGAGTCACGTCTGACCTGGCAAATGCCTGAAATGACATAACTCACCAGCTGTTTCCAGTCTGGGCAGGCAAACAATATGTTCACATGTCTGACCGTTGACTTCCCAGATATTCCCAGAAACTAAAGTAATTCCTGAGGAAGAGATCTTTCCATTTTCCACTTGTGGATGTCCCCCACAGTTGCTGTTGCTTTTTTTGTTCCTGAGGTCTCCTTCCCGTTAGCAATTAACTTACACTGGTAAAACCCTGCTCATGACAAGTAAGAAAAACTTATTGAACTTTTTTCCTTTTTCTGCCACTAAATATAACCATCAAGATGCTGCGGTAATGTTGATTCAAATGTATCAAAAACATTTTGTACTCTTTTCACAAACAAAAAAATAAAAGTACACATTAAAACTCAAATTCTCATGTTTCTTTTTTACCATTTTGTTGTTCTCTGGTTGCATACTGTGTGTTCATGCATTTGTGCATCAGTACTAAAACTTGTCCTGATACATTCCTGTAAAGTCATTGACTAAGAGTCAAAGTGCAATACTGCAGAAGGGAAGAAAGGTATAGAAGAAGGAAGGCAAGTGTGGGTGTATGTGAGAGTCTGTGTGTTTGAAGGGAAGGGAGGGTTTAGGCGTGTGAGCCTGCCAGACTCCCTGCTGGGCCTCCATTCACTGAAGCTGTTCTTTTATAAGGGACCCTGCCTGGCAGAAAGGGGCCAACCTGCCAGGATAAAAAAGAAAGGGGTGGGCAAGTCCAGTCAGGGATGCAACTGTTGCTATGTGGGGGAAAAATACAGTGGTGTTCTTTGGTACCTCTCAATTCAATTTGGTTCAAGGCCAGTGAGTGCTGATGTACTGATGAGCTAGTGATCGAGACAGCTGCAAGCAACCAAACTGAAATACTCAAAATAAATAACTAGTATTTCTACTGCGCTTTACTACTGTTGCCTCAGGATGTATGAAAGTGGGTGGCTCTTAATGAGACAGTGGAATCCATATGGGATATAGGGGTGATGTTTGTGGAGGTGGTGGTTGCAAGAGGGGGAACTCTTATAGTGAAATCCCGGTGGAGGGTAATTGGAATTCAATAGGGGTTAGATCATGGCTGCTGCCTTAGTTCCTTTGAGAGAAAAGCTATGGGGGATTAGCAGTCGTTAGCCCATAGTGATGTGAAGTGGAAAGGAACAGCTGGCTCTCAGCTAGCCACATGGTGTGTGTGTGTGTGTGTGTGTGTGTGTGCGTGTGTGTGTATGTGTAAGAAAAGATAGTAGGAATAGAGGGAGCGCTTCAGTCTGTCTCCTCTTTCCATCTGTGTGTGTTAAAAGAGGTGTAGCTCTTAAATGAGATGCCTCACCACAATGGTTGAGGTAGACTTAGAAGTTCTTTAATAATGGCTTGTGCCAGATGTCAACGCTCTGGACAGATTCTATTTGATTCTATTCCATTCTCCTTAAACTTCCTATTGCTGTCAATATTGCTGCTGACAATAGAACCTTTTAGACTGTGAGGAGTCTGCTAAACTGTCAGTCATGCAATGTTTTACAAGCTCTGCACACTTTGTTATTTTATATAAAAGCAGACGGGCAGGTTTGCTGAATACTTTTGCCATTTTATGTGGGAAGATGAAGGAGTGATGGAGATAGGGAGCCGGTGAAAGAGCAGCAGAGGAAAGGTGGAGCACACCGGCTTATTAGACATCCAGCCTGAAGATCGGGCACGTGGCCACGTACTGCAACGAGCTGCGACTACCAGCATAATAACGCAGAAGCAAGGCACTGTGACTTCAATGCTTTCATATGTCTCTGGGTCAGATTACACAGTGCAGTCATTTTGAATTGCTAACACCAAAGTTCACAGAGTAACTGTGGCCTGTCTCCTGCAGAAAAACGGCATTATCCATTTCCTTCTGGATGCTTATACATGTCTAGCAGCAGGGTACAACTTTTGCTCTGTAGCTATCGGCCATGCACATCCAAGCACTCCGTTATCGCACACTAAAGGCTGGTGGTTCTACACAGGGCCAGAGCTTGGTGAAGGAATCTCAGAAAAGTCAACTGATAAATGTGCATTTCAACTACATCACTTCCTCATTTATATTCAGGCAGCTACTCCCAGTGATTGGTCTGTTTTCATGTTCACATCATAAGGGTGTATCCCTTTTGGCACTTTAACTGGAGTAACTGCAGAAAGCCAGCAAACCAAGTTACATGGAAACCTTTCTGAAATTGTTTGAAATCAGACACACTGAGATTCCACAACTAGATGGTGACAAAGGTAGTGCTCCTGTAGAGAAGCATCTGAATGATAGGCACGGCCTCAGGAGAGACCTCAATTCAAACGCTGTATGGGATGTATCAGACCTTTGTCTCACCCCTTCTCGGGTCAAAACGACAAGACCTACTCCTCTCATCAATGTCACATTCCTTCTTTCCCTCTCTAACTCTCTCTCTTACCATCTTTCTGTCCAGCCAGGTCAGGCTATTAAACGATAGAATACATTATAGTGAAAGGGGGTCTAATAGATTGGAATATTATAACCATACAATAATTTCATGAAAAAGTCAAGGAGGGATCATCGCTCTTATTAACTCCAAGAGAAATTGAGGCTGAAAAATGCTCAAATAGAAAATGTTAATGCCAGGCTATACTACATGTAATTGTGCCGGCACCATTCCCTGGGCTAGCCCCATTCATGCCACTTTATTAGTGGTAATTGAGGATATGAATTATAAATGGGAAGTGATTTCTCTCCTGCCTCTCATTGAAAGTGAGGCGTAATGACCACTGCCATTGTTTAACCTTCATAATCGTATGTTCTCATTTCTTTGCTTTCCTCTTTTTGTCATTTTTCTTTTAACTTAAGAGCTTTAGTCTTTTCTTTTTTTGTCCAGTCTTCCATTTTCCTTTAGCTCCATATTCTCTCAACTCAATATCCAACATTTTTCTGTTTCTGAAATTTTTCCTCTTTTCTTCATATCTTTATTCTTGATGCTTATCAATTCCCTCATCCTGCTTTTTTTTTAAATTACCCATCTCTCATCTAATTTTCATGTCACTCTCCACCTCTCATCTCTTGTATTTCGTTCTCTTCAGGCTTCTGTTTTACGGATTTAAATGCACAGGCAAACGCAAATAATCATCCACCCACACACTCAGAGGAGGTTGGCGGGGCTTTTTACCTTAGCCACTATTGCATAATGCGTCTCACCAATGATGTGATTGCCCTGGGCGAAGGATCCAGCAAAGAAGGCCAGAGGTTTTTTTGGCATCCTATCTGAGAAGTTCCCTTTTTTATTTAGGCTTTTTAAAGATCAGCAGCTCCACACCTCCCACCTAACAAAGTCCATTAGCCCCAGCCTCTCACCCACGACTAGCCTGCTTTTTATTTACAACATCAAACGTTTCACTTCATTAAATTACCTTTTCTTTCCCCTCCCTCCTCTCTTGCGCTCTCTCCCTTTACCTCTTAGCTGTCCCAGTTGCATTAAGTTGAAACATGTTTTCTGAAACAAAAGGACGTGGGGTGAAGAGGGGATAAAACAGCCCTCCGATGTAGTCTGCAGTGGTTTTATAGGGGGAAATAATGGGTAATTGGGAGAAGGTATTTAATAGGAAACTGGCGTTGCACTGCAACGTTACTGTTGTTAAAGGAGAACTCACTCAGTCGGTGTCTCTGAAATGTAGAGGGCTGCTGCTCACCATTTTCCTTTTGAAGGTGTTAGCTGCACGTTAAGTGGTGATGACTGCATGGGCATGATCTGGACACACTCAAGTGAGTGTGTGTAAGTGTGCCTCTAAGCTTTTGGGGCAGTTTGATTGCCAGTTGAACAAAGTGTGACAGTTGTCTTGGAAAATGTAACTAAACTGTAGAAGGTTGTAAGAATTTACACTTCAGTCCTTAAGATCACAAGTATAGATCATTGCTTTGTCATTGCTTCAAAAGCTTGCTGCATACCACCTCACAGTTAAGATTAAATGAAATCAAAATCATGTGACTCAATTATTCATTCCCTTTTAAAACAACTATTTGTTGTTCACTTGATCTGGCTCCAATCTCCCATCAGACACGCAAGGCGTTGTATGCGTGCAATCCCTTATGAAACCTAAATCTTTTACTCAGTTGTTTTTTTTTTGTTCACTGCATTGATTGAGACTTTGATTTGATCTAGGTCCCTCATGTACTGTCACATCTGCAGCCATGTACTGCTGTGTGAAGCGGGCGTCAGCTGTGTGAGCATATAAATGAAACCAGAGAGGAGTGAAAGCTAAACATTCTCCGAGATCAATATTCCAATATCTAACATCAGGGAACTCCAATAAGTACAACGCCAGGGACACTTCAATGGCAACATCAAGGCAGCCGGGTTTACACATATACACACACACATTAACGATTAGCGGGTTTCAGATAGTGATCAGGCAAGCACCATAAAATCCATCCTACTTAGGAGGACGGAATAATCCATTTGAGGACAGGTTTCAATACAGTCCATACTAACCATGTCACAGTGAAGTGCCCACCAAACGCAATTGGGATAATTTTGGACCGAGATACATTGGCAAAGTTTGGAAGCAACGTAGTGAGGTCATATTGCCGGAAGCTAAGATAAGAATTAGCAATCAATGTTCATCGAGGTAGTTAACATAATGGGCCTAGGGCTAACAAATGTGACCGAATACTGATGGTTATAATCACTGTCAACCTTGCACCCTGGTGAGTTGAAGCAGAAGGGATCACTTGAGCAGCTGCTGTCTGCTTAACGCTACAACTTAAGAAAAAAAGAAAAGGCAATAATATGGATAGAGACATTCCACCAATGTTTGGAAATGTGACCTACGACAACTTGATTGAATAAAAAACAGTCGGACAGGATAAAATTTCCATCTGCAATGCCTCAACGTTGTCTATCATTCACTCAAATTATTAAGTAGCTCCCATTTGTCTTGGACATCTTTGTTTGGACAATAAGCAATGAGGCTGAACTAATGACCCTTATTCTAATCACATCAGACTCCAGCCAGAGGTGTGTCCTGCTACACAAAGGTGGCCCTGCCTGCGTGTGCAATCTCACAAAGCAGTGACCTCAACGACCAGTGGTCATCGGAAGCACTGACCACCACTGGTCGATACCCACTCAACCACCTAACCAATTGCACCCCCCTCATTTCTTCCATCTCCTACTCCCCACAAAGCCCATTCACTGCCCCAATCAATGTCGAATTATGTGTTATTTATTGAATAATCAAAAAGGTATTATGGGTCCAGCTCGCTGACTAGCCTGCAGTGGCTGACAATAGGGAAATAGAAGGTGGTGGTGTTGGGGGGCTATTTATCAGCCTAACTGCCATGCATGCGTTTGAAATTAGGGTAATCAGTTGGCATGTAAACAGTAGGCCTAGCAGCTGGCTGCCAGACAGCTAGGCTATTACTCACTTTCCACTTATTATCGCTGACGTCTCAGTGTGTGTGTGTGTGTGTGTCTGTATGTTCATGCATATATTGGTTAGAGGTGATTGAGTATGTATTTAGGGATCAGTGGTACTTATGTTTGTTGTGGAGGAGAGAATATTTCTATGTAGCTGTGCTTTTCATGTTATGTAATTAGCAGTCATATTTCCACTTGTAGGGGTACAGAGGATTCCAGCATCATCAGCAGTAGTATAAAAGATATGGCATAAATATTCTATTCTATTTGTGTGAAGGTTCTTTCTTGCCTTTCAGTCTGCTTTACAGTCAGTGTATGTGGTTAAATGACAAACAAGCTGACAAAAAAGTCCACTTATTTGTTTTTCTGGAGCTTTGAAGTGTATTGACTTCAAAGACCTTCAGAAAATGGGCTTTGTTCTGTGGTCTTGGTTTTATCATGTCACAACTTTTTTTTTTATAATGAAGGAGAGCTACACAGTAACTATTGATATTCCTTGAAAATATGACCCAAAACTGCACTTGTGGATGGGATTGTATTACTCACCAGCTGTGTTGACACTGGTGGCATTACTAAATTGAAAAAAAAAAAAAGACAGAACATTCATAATCAATGGAAGAAAATCGTAGAGGTTAAGATTTGAAACCCAGTGTCCCTAGGCCACTTGTAAAATAATCTGCCAGGGCAGCCTTTGTGTTAGAGGTCAACAGACATCATTACAGGGGGTGTGCAGGGGGCAGAGGAGAGGGCAAGGTTGTGTATGAATGTGTGTGTGTTTATGTGAAGGGCAGATGAGAGGGCAAAGCTGGCCACTGGGGGAAGATCGTCTTTCTCTCCAGAGCTTTGGCCTGTGAGGACTGGCTGCGTGCTGCTTGGTGGAGAGAAGGGGGCTTGGACTGACAAGGAGGGGGAGACTAGGAAGACAAGAACTCATTAGTGATTTAAACCCCTAAACCCCCTCAAAAAGCAAATAATGCAAATTTGAAAGAACACCCTGGTAATATTGTGTATAAGTGAAAACAGACACTGACAATGATCAAGAGTAGTTTTTGGAGACAGAGGGACAACTGGAATGCAAGACTGCTTTCTAACTACAAACCTACATTTCCCACAAAGCACCTGACCTAGGTCCATAGTTGTAATTATTCACTCTGGAGCTTTCCCCCTCAATTCTGAATTATTGTTCCTATCTGTGCTCATTTTTGTAATACTTTGAAATTAAATCATTAAAGCACCAGTTCACCCAGTACATTTTGCTAACCCCTTCTTTGCATCTGATAAATATGCGAAACCTCTTTCAATTTGAAGGTTATAGGCCTACATATCAAAAAAAGATCAGAAATCCTCCGGTCCATACCAAGTTTTAAAATCAAGTAAATGCAACCTGGGAGATGAACAATATTACGCTGTGTCACTATTTAACCGAAACTAAGCCAACTTGTGAAAGCATTGGATATAGTTATGCCCAAATACAGGTATGCACGTGGTCCGGGGAAGCTGGGAATCGAACAGTTGCCATTCCGTCTCGCAGATGACTGCTCTTCATCCTAAGCTACAGCCGCACCAAATAAGAACTTGTTAATCAGGCACCATAAAAAAGGAAATATAGCAAACTAAAAAATATCTGGTTATATTGTGTGAAAGAGAAAAATTACACTGAGTCTGATCTAAAGTCATTTTTGGAGTCAGGAGCTGAAGTTTGGACTTTGACTGGGTCATTACAACTTCTTGATTCTTTTCTTTTTCAGCCATGCTGTTGTAGAATTGCTGCTTATATTCTTGTCTTCATTCAACACGCTAACCGAGACAAGTAGAGTCTGAGATGTAGCTCTTGTTTTTTTTTGCAATTTCTCTTAGTATTGCACAGTTTGACCTTCTGGTGAACTTGCTACGACGTCCAGTCCTTGGGTAATTTCTAATTGTCTCTAATGTTTTCCTTATTGACAAAACTGCTTCTTTAGAGGTGATAACACTTGCTGATGATAAATGAATCAAGTATATTTGATCAGCAACAAATGGCTGCTACGTACCATCTTAATTCTTATGGAAGCAGTAAGAGCGTATGTAGTTTTTCACATTTTGCCTCTACATTTTGGCAATAATGACATGGTGTAATATTTCACGTGTTGCCGATGCTCTGAGGTGGACTTCACCTAATTTCAAGACCTCATAAGGACCAGGATAATTTTTTTCTGGTTCACCTATAGAAACCATAGATTCTAAACCATTTGTAATGCTTCACCTATGCTCTGTGACTGGAGCCACAGTGCACTGAGGTTGAAAACACAGGAAGAGGATTAGAAGAGAAGGAAATGAAAGAGAGACAAATGCAAAGAGGAAAGAAAGAATAGAGCAGGACAACAATTGTAAAGCAGAAAGTGAGAGGAAAAAGAACGAAGGAAGAGTTTTTAATCTATCCTTCCACGTGTCTGTCCATCTATTTGTCTCCCCTTCTTGCTTTTAAGATCTCTGTACTGTCGACACTTATTGCATGTCGCCATATTTTCATCCCTCAAAAAGCATTAGAAAAGCCAATGTCAGGGTGGGGTAAGTGAATTAGGATTGGTTTTTGCCTCCCTTGGCCGTGGAGAGAGGTAGGGTTACCCACAATAAGATCAGAATGAGACCAATTTTGTTTCCGTTGCCATTCAAAACAAACAATGGGCACCTAATAGCCCTGTAGCATCTGTGGCCTCGCTCTGGCCAAAACACACATGATGGCCCTGGTCGATACACGCCGACAGCTAGATGGACGAGAGGAGTTGCGCGCAAGACAGTACACATGCATGAAGACAGCCTTACATGATTTCGGCTGATAGCTCTGAGCTGCCTGGAACACTGGTTAGTGGTTGCTGTAAAAGTGGTCTGAGTGCCTCTGAAGACAGCGATCATATCAGCTAAAAGAGGAGAATAGAGGCTTATCGACTCAAAGAGGGTGACAGACCGAGAGAAACTGGGTGGGAAAGAGAGCCGGGACCAGTGGTCATATCTGGCCAACACATATTGTTGGTGATCTAATCTTGAGGCTTTTCACAGACAGACAGTTTGTCATCGGGCGTAATTATGAGTATTGGAATGGATATATGGATGATGAAAAAGTTTTTGTGTTTTGCTACGTCTGTATTCTTTTTGCTCATAATGGATGCACTGTCAATGTTAATGCTTTTACATTAGTTTATTTGTTCAACTCCAGGTCTCAAGTAAAAGTGCTAAACATCAGACATTATTCATGCAGTGGTAACCTGCAAAGCTAGCTAATGTAACATGCCTCCAGGTTATTAAAAAGTAGGAAGCACATGATCAGATGAAGCAAAAACAAACCGGAGCCAGCAGAAGTGACATCTTGTGGGAACAGCAACAATAAAGTAAGCTTTGGGCATCTGATACCAATGGCCAGATGAGTAAGTGATGCAAAGACAAAAAGAATGCAAACGCATTTTCTAACACACAACCTTGTATTTCCAGTTTAAGGATAAATGTGTAATGAGAATGTGCCCAAAGTACATACTTCAGACCATGCATATATTTTAGAGCACGTTTTAGAGTTTTTTTGTAATATTATCTTAGCTAATTGCAGGTGTTATACTAACTGCAGCCATGGTCATGGTTGCGTGGAAGGTTGGTCGTGGAAGATCTAGCTAACAAGACTGTAAAAAGCGATTATTTAAAGACCGTTCAGATTTTCTGGCACGGGATTGGCTCATACAACGCTTTAGGCTTTGAAAGATCGTTGAAGAAAACAGTCAACATACGGTAATCTATGTATATGTTCATGTCACCCTCCCAATCTTCTCTATACAATGCAGTATACTGCACTGGATGTATTTATCCATTGCAAATAAATCAGGAGGTGTTGCTCCGCTAGCCATAGCCCTGATGTATATATGTATATCACAGAGAATATATTTTCTTTTCTCTACTTCACTTATGAGTGTTTCAGTTTCATTTTTGGTAAAATTCCACTTCGTTTTTACGGCTGTTTTGGACTGTCATGGCGACTTAGTTGATACTTGAACAATGCTTTTACATGCAATTGGTTTATATTCACAACTAAAAGTTGGAGTGGAAATTTGTTTGTGCACGAGTAGTTTAAGGATGACTAAGATTCAGAAAAAGAGAACCATACATACTCACGGCTAGATAAATCTGTCAAAATGTTGTGCATTTCTGATTTTGTGCACACACAATTTTAGTAGTGAAACTATAAGCAGTTTCATTCATTGAGCCTCAGGTGTAATTGATCTGACTGTATTCACACACAGAGAGTTTAAAGCGGAATTCATTTTCAACTATGCCATACCAGAGAAATACTTTTAAAAAATGTTTTGATTTGCCTACTAGTGCTTAAAGAATTTATTTATTCTGTAATCAGTTTTTCACTTTAGAAAGCAGTTTTTTGTTCTGGACTCACTTCAAAGCAAAACTGGGCTGAGAAGCTATACAGTGTAAACTCTATATATTTGTTTGTCCCAGACTCTTGGATGTGGAATTTGGGGTTTGGATGTTGCTCAGGCCAAACAAATAGTTAGAGGACTTCTTGATGGGTTAGAGGAAATTGAAAGCGCTTTTTTTCCCACTACTTTATGACATCTTGGTGGTTCAGTGATTTCCAAAGATGACAGACTGAAAGAAAAAACATTACTCACACTCAATTTAGTTTTCAAATCCTCTCCTGTGCCAACCTCACACAAAAAGCATTGGATAGCAAAATATTTGCTCCACCATAAAATCTGTAATTAATTCAAAGGATTTCAAGCAATAATTTGAGATAACAAGGAAAGTGTCTGAGCAAGTCATGTGCTCCTGTAATATGTCCTCTGGGTTCTACTGTAAGGAGGCAGGAATGTTGTACGCACAAGAGCCTGACCTCACATTGGCCTCAGCTAATGATATTAGGACACGCTGGTGTTGTAACGGGGTCACTCGTGGTGCACCTATACTCACACATGCAGACATGCACACACACTGCATGACCTATGAACATGCAAAGGCACACAACGTCCTGAGTCCCTTGGGCAAACTGTTAAAGAAGCTTCCCTCTCTGGTTGCCTCTCATTAGAGCCCATTAGTTCGGTGCATTTCAGAGAGTGTGTGGGGTCACTCCTCACTGGCTAACAAGTGGGGTAACAGTGTTAGGAACAAAGAGGCCGAGGGAGGAGGGGAGCTGTGCTTACACCTGCCTGCACATACACCCCAGGGGTATCGATCGCAACCGCTGCTTCACCTTTGCCACTGTGACCTCCCCAACGATGTGTTTATTTACTCCGCCACATCGTTGCACGCGGATGCACACATATAAAACACACTGCCTGTCAGATAGAAGGGCACCTCGGTGGCATATGAGGTGGCCCCTGTCATACTGGTTTACGTAACCTATAGAACACAGAGCAGACAGAGAGGGACTCCGGTCTCCCTAAAATCTTACAGCTTCACCTGAGAGGGAGGAGACATAAGTTTATAAAATGAGGGAGAGAACACAATCAAACAAACTTATTATTGTCTGTCACAAGTGGACAAACGCCTAAGGTTTAGGTCGCCGACATCCCATTATATTCTCACTTACATCCCTCTGTCTTCACGCTCAAGCTCTCACTGTAACCACTTTTCTGCATTTGTACATGCTGTGAGTCTTCACAGTAATAGTCTGCAGCATTTTCATAAATGATCTGCTATATTCAAATACCGGAAAACATCAACTTCACCGTGAGAAACACTCATAGCTTGGCACCTAGGTTTCTTCTGTTACTCGACACATTCTAATTGAATGTTAAGGAGGCCACAGAGTGGCCTACTGTAGTTTGTCAGCAGAGTGTATCTGACATTCTACATGTATTCTGCCACAAATTTTGTGTTACGCCCTCCACCCTTTTCTCTTCTCATTGTTCTCACACTTCAGCTGATAGCATTATAACACAACATGGATGGGTCTTAAGACACGCAACATAGACTTTTATGAGTCTGCCAACCCCTTGATGAACTTTACCTAAACCCACTGTGTGAGGAACATAGTGCTGCTGTGAGCAGTTTGAACCCTTACGTGGTATTTTCAATATGCCCACTGTGCACATCCACCGACTGTTCGACCAAATTCTTTGGATGATCTTGCTGGTAACACTGACAGTATCATTATACACTGCAGGCTCTGATAATGAAAATACGTCAGGTTTTGTTTGAGGTGGCCAGATTGTACAACTGCTCACTGTACTTGATTTAACATTGCTTCAATTGGCTTTAACGTTGCTGCAATTAATGGATGTGATTTGTAAGATGACATAAACAGTGTTCACATGGCATTAGGGGCACAGTGTATTCTACAGTAACCGTATGGATGGATGTGAAGCATGTGTATGCGCATGCATAAATATTGACATGTATCACATTTTTCAGATTTTGTGCATTTTTTCCTGTGTGTGCATGGAGTAAGCGATTGGGGAAGGATGTCGGATGTGTAGAAGTCATCATGCAGCCAGTGGCCGGGCAGGCTATCCATACTGATTAGTAGTAAAATTTTAATGGGGGATCTATACATATGTCTATCTGTCAGCTTTACGAGGGCGTTTGTACAGGCAAGTCTCACCATGCCAGCCTGGACTGCAGACAGCCAGGACACGAACAATATTTTATGCACACACAAACACACACACATAGTGCCTTTTTTTAGTCACAGTCTCTTTAGCAGTGCCACGGGGACCAGTACTGTCACAGCACTGTCAGTGCTGGGAGCTCGCGGCCCTAAATGAAGGCATCAAACGCTCTCATCCCCCGATGTAATAAAACCCAGTCAACAAGCCCCCGCCGCAGGCTACACATAATGGGCTTTTTATTTCCGTTTGGTCGCCCTAGCCTACAGAATTAAAGCCCAGTTTGGTGAATCAAGGACAAGGTGGCCCCAAGGTCACTGGGAGAGCTGTTGGGCGTGTGAGACACCTTTCAGCTTCAAAGCAAGATGCACAAAATGAATCAAAATCAAATGAGTTCTAAGGTACTGGAGAAAAAGTAAGCTATAAATTCTATCAAGTCTCAGAGATTTTGAAGGCATCGTCAGATGTAAGACTTTGCTGCATATCAATCTCTTGCCACAATCAAGTGCCACAAAGCAGGTTACTCTTGGCAGCATTTCAGACAGAAAAGCTGGAATGAAGCTACAAGTTAGCAGCTCCACTAATTAGGAGTTTAGTTTGGCAGCAGACCAACAAATCCACTGTGACCCCAATGATCTCATTTACCCTACCTGCCCTACTTAGGGAGGAACAGGAAGCAAATAAGCTAAGCAGAAAAGGTCAAGGGTCATCTGATGTTGTTGTATCGGAACACGCTAACGGGTGGTTTGTGTGAAAAGCGCGTCACGCGTGTGTAAGTGTGTATGTGTCAAAACAGGATACTTTATGCTGTGGTATTCGGTAATGAGAAGGCAAACAATGAAGGAACAAACTGTAAACAGCGACAGGTGTCTACTTACGTTAGAGTTACCAAGACAGACACACACACATGCACACACACTTACACACTTGTGAGCTACCATCTGGTAGAGTGACAAATTATTCATTGTGGTTAAATAAAAATGTCTCCAGTCAATTATTAGCCTTTGATTTGGCAAATTGAAATTCTACCTGTGGAAATGGCTGCAGCTGAGATAGAACAACATAAGAGACATATTCTATGTCATGATGATACCATAAAGGTTCTTTTAACTGATAAAAGGGGTTATCAGTATCTTATCATGTCCTCCTTTAATGTTTAACCAGGTCCAATAACAATTGTTCTTGCACAAGGGACCGAAGTATCTCATGCAATACATATTTTTTTGTCCTAATCTGTTGATTATAGAAACACTGTGCTGTATGTAGAAGGTCACGTCTTTCTTTTTGTGCTTTTTTATTCAAAGAGGTCTGGAAAATGTTCTAAAATTCCCAAATTTCAGAAAGCAGTGAAAGCTACAATGTGTTAATCTTTTTGGATATTTTACAGTCTTATTACATATACATCATCCTTGGGAAATAAGGAAAAATGCAGACAAAAATATATATATTTTCTTTTTGCGGAGGGGGTTATACAATTATTATTCATATTCTAATAAACTTAGATGAATTAATTCCACTACAATTCATGTCAACAACGTTGTAGACAACATTGTACGGACATTTTTGGTGCGATGTGTTCTGGGATGTTTCTAAAGGTTTGAGTTGTGCACTTTTGTTTTGTTGAGGGGAAATAAAAACACGGTAACATTCAACAGCATTTTAGTTGATAGAATTATTCCACTTTGTGTTGACTGCTTAGGAAGGTTTTGCCATTCAAGAAAAAATACAGGCTAAAAGCTACTTTTGGGATGAGATTGTCTGCAGTCATACATAGGAGCAATGTGTGAGCGTTCATATGGTTTTTAACAATATATCGTGCACGTTACAAGAAGAAGATAGAGGGACTATGTATATTGTCAATTAAAGCAAGGAGCGACAAAAGTGGACATTGGAGGTTCTTTGACAAATAGACTCAGAAGAAATATGCCATTATGGAAGTGGCTAACCATCACTGAAGTACTTAGTGAATCTCTCCTGATGATGCCAGCTAGACTCCCTTTTAGGTGATACTTTACTTAATTGAGTGTGAAACCTTTATCACTATCAAGACAGAGAGTGGAAGAAGGATGGATGAGAGGAGGGAAGACGGCTGAGAAAAGAAAAAGAAGGTGGCAGAGGATGAAGGAGAGGACAGGATATACACTTGCTTGAACTGAAGAAGAGCAAAGAAAATGTGGAGAAAGCAGAAGATGACGAAGGAGGGGAATGAGTGTCCCGAACCAGATGGTCATATAGGCAGGTACCCTCCAAATGAACCTCCACCCTCCCCTCGTATTAACCCCCATATCCTCTCCACCCCCAGTATACTGAACCCCACCACTTCGTCATGCTATTACCTCCCTGTCTCTTTCATTATCTGCTGTGAACTCTGGGTAACCTCGTCGTGGCCATTCTTTATGTCACGGCCCGCAACGCGAGCCGTGATTTAGGCCCATCCAGTGCACCTAATTTGATTTCATCATCACGGGGTGCAGCAAGAAATAAAGGGGAGGAGGGTTATGTTGTGGGAGAGAAGAAGGGAGAAGGAGAGGAAGGCTGAGATGATGGTGGTGAAGTGTTTGAAGCAAAAGAGGCAAGGCCATCTCAGAAGAGGGTCACATCGGTAAGCACAAGCCAAATGACTTCAAGAGCTTAATAAAGTAATCAAGGCCTTCGTTACATGGCCATAATATTTGCCCTAAAACACTGATAACTATTACCAAGCCCAGTCATTGGCCAGGAGTAATAGCTTCTTCCTCCTCTCCAATCAGTTTATCTGTCCTGTACTTACACGCCCTACTGATACTGTCAAAAGGTAGACAAACCATACAGACTTACGTTGTCATATCTTTCAATGACATGCATCCAATCATACTATCATAAGACCTAAGCAGGCAGACAGCATCACGTGTATCGCCAAGGGCTTCAAAATGGCACAGTTAAAGTGATTCCACTATAAAGTTAACATGGATTAGACATCATATAACAAAAGGTGGGACTTGGTTTTCCATTTCCCTGGCAGTCAATAAATGGGTTCCCATGAACTAGGCAAGAATATCTGAAGCAAACTTTTGAAAAGCCGTAAAAAAAGGAACGTCAATTGAACACATTTCCATTGATTAGTTTTAAGTGAATAAAGTGGGCTGCGTAGTGTCACCAGAGGGTGACAGTTGGGGTACTTTGCTTATAGTTGTAAGTGAATAGAAGAAGCAGTGTACGAACCAAAAGCCACCTTCAGTAGAAAAAAAGAAAAAGAAAAAGCAACTGTGGTGGATATCCCGGAGAAGTAAATGGAGGAGCTTTTTCTCATGAATTACATGAGATTCTCTGGGACTATCGGGTATATTATATAATATCTAGGAAGATGCCAGTCAATGAACATCAAGTTTTCTTTGACACAGACAAAAAAACACCTCAAGAAAACACTTTTTTATTTTTACATTTGCCATCTTCATCTTTTCTAAATCACATCTTGTAAAAACAAGTCAAACACGTTACAGGAAATATGGTTTTAGTGGGATTCTTTCCCTAATTCCAGATGATTTTGGACATTATTTTACCAATGATGAGAGGGCCTGTCCAGCAGAGCTGTCTTTGTGCTTAAACCTAAACAAACCATAACCATAGCGCTGTTACATTATAAGGTGATATATTTCCAGCAGTTTGAAAGAGGGGGATGTACAGTTGTTGTAGTTAAGCATAGTCAATTTATAGTTTCAACAAAACCTGAATCCCAAACAAATGGTGCTAGATCAGAAAAATTTCAAATGGTTAATGTGATTTCTTTCCACACCAGGGCATGTGGTGGATGAGTTTAATTATTCACTTCAGTAAATGTCACCATTATCTGAAGAAATAAAGACCTATCCATCTACAGCTGCCAATACTATATTCCTATGCCTATCACTGACATGTGCTCCGCTTATGCAGCTGAAAAGACACACACCAGTACACATAACCTCAGAGACATTTTCAGATAGACATTGGCCCTCCCCTGTTTGACACACAGACACAGACACTGTCATTGCTGGGTAATCATGAACCATTAAGACACATGGAGAAAGACAACAAAGCAAAGTGTCTTTATAGCCAAACTGGTTATTATCTCACGCTCAAAAGACCATAAAGGAAAGGAGGGAATATAGAGAGTTGGCACTGTTGAGATTTTAGATGTAGTTAACTTCCACTTGAGTCTCAGATGAAATTATGTTATATCTTTGTTATATCCTGTTATGGTAAAAAAAATAAATAAAAAAAACAGAGGGTGGAGACAGAGAAATGGAGGCGTTCAAAGAGAAAGTCTAGACACAGAGGCAGAGATGACGGACTTATTCCTCCCTGTGTTTGAAGTCACCGGTGAGTGAGTCAAAAACTGCCAGTTTGTGTTTGACTTGAAGTCCAAGTGCAATTAGGCATCTTATTCAACTTAATAGAATATTCTGTATAAAAACAATGTTTCAAAGAGGAGGAATAAAAAATAGGCCACAGATTGAATATAGGACACTGATTGAATACCAATCTATGGATAATGACATCAGTATTTCACATTGAGAACAGGACCCATCTATCAAAGTCAGAGCTGAGGAGAACACCTCTTCACTCTTCAGTATAAGTCTTTGACAGGAACTACATGGTAATGCATAACGATCCCTCGAATGTGATTATCTTCCAGAGGGGAAAAATGGCCATCTATTTTCAGAGTGTATGAGAGTGTTTGAGTGTTTGTAACAAAGTCAGTCCAGACACTTGGACAAACCCCTCTTGCTCTAGAAAGGGTGATTTATGTTTCACACTCACACACTCACACACACACAAGCTCACAGTTGGCAAACTGAAAGTCGCTGAAAGTGAGCATTCAGTTGGGCTTTTTGCTGTGGTGAGTTATACTTCTACAAATGCACAGTATTTGTGAAAACTATGTTTATGAGTGAAAAACAGCGCATCAAAAAAGTAACAACAGTATCAGGACAACCATTTCGTTAACTTGACGTATTTCCTGTCAGAAACTCTCATTGAAAGCAATTATTTGAGATTTTTGGAACTGCTGACTCAAGTTTTCTTGCCGAGAGTTAGATAAGAATATTCAACCCAATTTATTCATAAAGCAGGTTTAAAAAGAACAATGGTTGACCAAAGTGCTGTAAATGAAGAGAATAAATAAAGTGAATAAATTTATCTATTTATATATTAGTGAAACAGACATAAAACACTTGTAGAAATCACAGCAACTCGCACACAAAAAACACTCATGCTGTGTTGAAAGCCAGCGAGAAAAGATGAGTCTTTAAATAGGATTTAAAAGAAGACAGTAAAGAAGCCTGTCTAACATGCCGAGGCAACTCGTTCTATTTTTGGGCTGCAGAAGCAAAAGCCCGATCCCCTCTGAGCGTCAGCCTCCTCTTTTGAATAGCCAAGAGCAGCTGGTCAGCTGACCTTAGAGAACGTGACGGAGAGTACGGGTGAAGCAAGTCTGAGGCCATTAAGACATTTAAAAACAAATAAAATCATTTTGAAATCAATTCTGTTGCACACAGGGAGCCAATGACGGGCACCCAGCACAGCAGTAATATGTTCTCGCCTGTGTGATTGGGTTGAAAGACGAGTAGCTGCATTTTGGACAAGCTGATGGCGAGAGAGGGAAGCCTGGCTGACCCCAAAATACAGCCCGTTACAATAATCGAGACGAGCGGTAATGAAGGCGAGTATAATCTGTGTAATATTGATGCAAGTCTTTGCATGCAGTATGAACAAAACAGGAAATGATTTGCTTAGCGAATCAGAGATAAGAAGCACCAGCTCGTTTGATTCTGAACCAAGTTACAATGACAGCCTTTACATCTTTTTATCTAATGTGCTAATAGCGAAGCTTTTGGGTTGCTATTCGTCTAGTTTTTTTTCTTCTAACTCTGGAAAGAGCTTTCTTTAAAGAGTTTCTTTATCTGCCACTCTTCAGGATAAGCTGTGCCAAAACTCTCATGCTGTATAGCTCTGCAGTTAAAGCACAATACACCCTTACTTCTTTTATTATGATATGGTTTGTATTTTCACAGTTGAAGACATTGGCAGCAATAAAATCATAAAGATAATTATTGAGATCAGGAAACTGATATAAAAATGATATTTTGTAAAACTGATGTTTGTCTGCACAACTATGGGAAGTCTAGTGGGAAAATGAAAGTGGTGAGTACAATTACATTCAAGCCAAAAGAGTATTTTTGTCATATACTATTTCATAGACTATTTTGTGTCCTCCTTAGCCAAAAAGTGCAAAATCACTGCCACTAGCCAAATCACTGCTTCTGGGAGCAAAAATCCAAAAATGTGACACTTCAGTGAGGACAGAATATTTAATCATAGCTATTTATTTTCTTCCAGGTTGTGCCTCCATCTGGGTAGCAGCAGAGCATGCGTGTGTGTCTCTTTGTTTCTGTGACCCTAGAATTAAGTATTAAAGGAAAGCATGGGCCACATTTCGCTTTGTATTTCTCGCTCACACTCCCTGCGTGAGCAGTTTCTGTACTTATACTGACTTTATTACAACGCTGCAGCATTTAAAGACCATATGTTCGATTTGGTTAATGCCAAGGTATCATTGATAATGATTTCAGAGATGATGATGTGTGTATGAGGGGGAAAACCGGAGGGTGGGGTGCGTTGCATTGCTCATTGTACAGCGTTTTGTGTAACAGTGTAAAGGTGCAATCCAAAAATCTGTTTCTCCACATCATGCCGTTGTATTTAATGTCCATGTGTTCCATTAATTTTAACAGGGTGAAATAAGGAATGTGAGTTCATTCAGAAGGTGTCAGAATCTTTCTGGCATGCTCTGTTTGGAGCATGCCCAAATCAGAAATATTTTTTTTATACTAACTCAACTCTGAATACATTCTAATGAAGTGCAGGGGTACAAAGCTTTGTTACATTTGGTTGATCAAAGACAGGAAGAGAAAAAAAATGGGACTTACCTGCAGGGAGAAGCCAAACAGAGGGAGAACAAGGCACATGGAAAACAAAGAAAAAGCAAGACAATATTAGAAACATTACTAAGCAACACATGGCCTGTATTTCCATCAGTCTCTCTTAAACCATGTAATGATCTTTATATGAAAAGAACTTACTTCACAGCACCACAAGATGACTGTAAATCTTAAGTCACATTATTCTCAACCACAGCAATTATGAGAATAGCACGCATGTCAATAGTTATTGGTGTGTCTTGTTTTGAGTTTGCGTCTGTGTGTGGAGGGTGTACAGTTTTTTAATGCCACCCATCAGCGACACACAAAAACCTTGTTAAATTCAAGTTGGGAACAGACGTACTCTCTGTGCGACCGCAAACCGCCCTCCTCCCTGTCGCTCCTCTCCCTCTCCCCCTCTCCTCTTACTGTGGTGTAAACACAGATTGTTAGGTTAGGGGTTAAAAGTGTTGTGCTTAGATTCTCTCAGCACTAATCTGATTTCTCCTCTCTTTGCGCGTCTATATTTATTTGGTTTTGTCAACACTCACGTTTCCCTCTCTCCTTCTGTCTCTCTGTCTCTCTCTCCCTCTCCTCTGCCAGCGTATTGATCGTTGCTAATGGATTGGCTCTGATTCCGGAGACGTCTAACATGCTTTCCTATCCTCTTATTTTCACCCGGGGAAATCAATGAGGAAAGGCCTGCAAATTTAGACAGGATCAGGTTTTAAGGAATCTACAGTGAGCCACAGCCCATAAGACTGTGAGGAGGGAGGGAGACAGAGTGTGTAGGTTAGCTGTTAATCACAAATGTTACAGTGTTATTACATATCAGTGAGTGTTATAATAAAACCCCATAACTTCTAATTCTAAATCCTTATATCCCCTACTGTTAGTAACCTACAACCTAAATGGATGAAACATGAAGGAAGAACCCAATCTTATTCCCAGGGCATCAAATACATTTGTTCTGTCTAAGCTCATGGCATTTTTGGCGTTTGAAATAAGTGTAAGATGTCCTTTGCTGATGCGCTGACACATAGGCTGCTGTAACATAACATAAAGACAGCAAACATTTTCCTGAGGTGTTGGCATGACTTAAAAACATACTTAAGTTTGAGACCATCTTGAGACACCTGCTCATTCACATCCTTCCTTTCATTCACTCCCAGTTTACTTTTGGTTTAACTTTAGGGTTGTGTTTTAATTGCCCATTAGCTCCATGTGAAGTAGACAACACAGAAAAGCAGCAATGTTAAGATTCCAAACCATAAGGGGCCAAAACTCTAAGTTTAAAGTGAACTTTTAACTGTTTCAGGAAGAACTCGTTCTTCACTTCACATTCAATTGAACAGCAAGATTACTCATCAGTCATTGTCGCTTGCTCTAGTTTCAAACTAAAAGCATAAAGAGAGACATTGCTACGAGCTACTAGCCTATTAGCAAGCTAGCAACTTAGCTATAAACTAGTAACAGCAACTAATATCTTAAGTGACTGAGTGAATAACGTCATGCACACAAAGTGTTCTGTTGTAGAGTGACTCTGCAGCATGTTTGAATAGAGGAATATTGTCAAGAAAACTTTCATTCTCTTGATTCCCTAAGCGAGGAGCAATGGGTAGGGAGTACTGTTTATGTACACTGTGGAATGGAATGCAGCTTCTGTTTCAGCCACTGTTTGGTTAACTTTAAACATAGGTTTAAGATATGCCGCTCCATGATGTTAATCCAGTGTACAGGGAAATGACGTAGAAGCACATAGTTTAACAGTGTTTATCCAGCATATCAAAATTTAAGGGTTATGCTCTGCCACAACATGACTGCGGCATCGTCCAACAGGATATTTTTGTGCTTTTTTTTAAATTAAAAATACCAGCTGACATCTGCTGGAAAACCCTCTTGCTTTTTAATTCACAATTAAGTGTACTTGAGTTTAAGATTTATGCCATCTTTTTTTTTTAAGTTCTTTATTTCTTTTTATAATTTCTAATGAACATGCAAACTCCACACAGAAAGACTCCATCCTGAGATTTGAACCAGGAACTTTGTTGCTTTATGGATACTGTGCTAACCACCACAACACTGTGCAGCACGATGGGAAATACATTTAACTAGCAATTTTGAAGCACAGAACTTTAACAGTGTAGAATTTCTGTTAATATACTTTTTCCTTACTTTTCCAAGAGAGATATTGAACAGTTGTCTCCATATTCCTTTTTAATATAACAAACCTATTTATAAAAGCATAACACTCTGGAAGGAGGCCATCTGCGTGGTAAGTACTGTTGGTGCCAGTACAGAAGTAAAGTTTATGAGCTCCATCCCACTAAAAACAAAATGCCAAAGAATTTTTATCATTCCCGATGGTGTGTTATAGACAGAATCATGTGTCCACATGATTTGAGATTATGAACAGAAATTTGACATCAGTCAATAAATAAATAATAAATAGAAACATGGGAGTGAAACACACAATGTTTCACTCCCATGTTTCCTTCCTTTCTTGCCATTATCCATACATTAAAATGGTTAACATAAGTGTGATCTTTCTTCACTCACTTGACCTTCATTCACTGTGTGGTTAAATCTGCTGATGTAAATGCACAAGACACTCACACATACACGTACAAGCAGGGATGAACATGGACGGAGACAGAGGTCCCCACTGCTGCTCAAACAACGGATGAAGCTGTGTTAAATCTGAGAAGGCAATCAATGACCAGTGAGGAGTGTGACTTTTTTTGTGTGTGTATGTGTGTGACAAGCAGGGGGCAGAAGGGGCCCAGCAGGTTTGAAACTCTATCTCGGGGGCCAGATCATTTATAAATGGGAGAATATTGATGACTTTAGTGTTTGTGTGTCTGTGTGTGAGTGTGCATGTGAGGTGAAAAGATTGCTCCTTAGTGTGTGTGTGTGTAGGTGGGAAGATATCAATGTGCTCCCAGCCTCTTCACACAGCAGAGCAAATTGGAGAAGTTGTCAGGAGTCACAACATGAGGGGCCAGCCAGGGGACGAAGAGGGCTGCAGGCAGGATGGCGCTGACCTGATGGCTGACTGTGAAGAAGGCTTGGGGCACGATGGGATAGGAATGGAGTGAAAGGGATAGCAGTAATTCAATCACTAATACCATATTTTGTGTCTTTAATTCCTTCTAAAACATCAAAAGTGATTCTGCTTTTTGATAGAAAGAGGTGAGAAAGCTGTTTGAGTAACTTTAAACATTCAAACATTTCACTTGAAGTTTTGCTCAAAGCACAAATTAGGATCAAACTTAATCCAAACCAGCTAGTTAATGACTGCTGAAAATTGTCAGTAGCCTTGATGTAGCGTTCAGTATATAATATATATTTGAAAAAAGAAAGCACACCCTCTTTCAATTCTGAAGTTTCACATATTAGAAAAAGAAAACATCTGGTTATCACAAAGGTCTCAAAATTGATTTAAGATTAACAAAAAACATGACATATCACACATTGACAATATTAATCTAACAAAAACTATTTGTATGTGTAAGTGTATAAGTGCAAAATGTATAAGCAGTGTGGAAAAACTAACTGCACCCTCGGATTCAATAGCTTGTAGAGTCACCTTTTTCAGCAATAACTTAATCATTTTCAGTATGATGTTATCAGTCTTGTCACATCGCTGTTGTGGAGGAATTTTTAGTTTCAGTTAATTGTGCTTTGTCGGCATTTGTTATGCAAAGCTCTCTGAAGGACCCTCCATGTCATTTCCATCAGGTTGAGGTCTGAACTTTGACTGGGTCACTGCAACACTTCTGCTGCAGATTTGGTGCTGTGCTTAGGATCATTGTTCCGTTGCATGCCCCAGTTTCAGCCAAGCTTTAGCTGTCAGCCAGATGGTCTTACTTTTGGATTTAGAATACTTTCATATACAGAGGAGTTCATGGTGGACTCAAATGACTGCAAAGTGCCCAGGTCCTGTGGCTGCAAGCAGCCCAAATAATCACCCCTCCACCCCTGTGCTTGACAGTGTGCATGAGATGTACGACCTGTTTGAGTTGAAATGCTGTGTTTGGTTTTTACCAAATGTGCTGCTGTGCATTATGAGCAAACATCTACACTCTGTCCAAAGAACATAGTTCCAGTAGTCTTGTGTTCTGTCTCAGATGCTTCTTTACAAACCAAACCTTGTATTTGATTGTCACAGCACCTTGCTGCTGCTTATCCCTACCGAAGCAGTGAGATGTACCTAATTTTTCCACATAGAGCTTGTGCATTCACAACTACTTTTTGTTGAATTATTATCGACACAGTATAATATGTCACGTGTTGTTGTCTAATGATCGGCACTCCATGTCTGCCAGTTTTTCCACCAAAATCTGATGATTTTATCTTATAAGAAATCTTACAAGAGGAAAGATAGAGGATGGAAGATGCAGAGGGGGGGTTCTGACCAAGCTCCTCCCAATCTCCTGTGAGATGTTTCAGTTCACCCCCCCTCCAACAACACCCCCCCACCCCCACTCTCCCACACACAGCAACAGAGTGGCTGCTGCTTTGTCCTCTTACACAAACATTCCCACAGAAAACGGGCAGAAACCATTTACCCCCCTTTTACTTACTAACCTCTTACCCCCTCCTCACTGCCCCCTCAAAGGTTGTATTGCGGGAGAAAAGAGTATCCTGCCTCACTTTCTCCCTCCTCCCTGTTTTTTCTACCCCCACTTTCACACAATCAAACACACACACACACATATATATGAACATGCGCACACATCCAAACTGAATCCACACGGTCTACAGCTGTACACGAGGTGACAAATTGGGATCTTTGTCTGCTTAAAGGGAGGTGGAGGAACCCCTACTTTGCACACACACCAACGCACACACACATTGAGCCATCCACCCCTATTGTAGGCAAGTTCCATTGCACACCAGACAATAGGCATTGCCCCTGATGTTTAAGAGGAGAAATATGGTGCTGCCTTTGTGGGAGGTAGAGAGCTTTAGTTCATTGAGGGAGTGATATAGAGACAGACAGATTAACAGGGTGAAAGACAGAGAGTGCATAAGACAGAGAAAATGAGAAAAAGAAGAAGAGAGAAGGGAAAGATGGAACATTCATTCATGTGGACTAGATGGAAATGAAAGTTTAAGAATCAAAGCAATGTAGCACAAAGAGTGGTTTTAAGGAACTGTGGTCACATAAGGAAAGTAACAGTTAAAATGCAGCACTGTGATAGTTACCTTTAATTAAACATTTTTTAGATGTACATTCAGTAAGTGAAACTTCTGGCATCCAGGCCTCAAATAAGAAAATTACGTCAATCTGGAGAAGGGGGTTACAACGGAGAAAGGAATTTAAACTTCACTCACTTTTTTTAAGTGATTGTAGCAGGTTTTGGTTACAAATGAGTCTCGACAGACCTCATAAAAGCACCCAGAATAGACCTAACGTCTCACCACACCAATTATTACACTGCGAGCTTCTCAGAAAAACATGAATATATATGCATGCTCACAAGAGTACAACTGTTGATGCAGCTATAGTATGGCTGCTAATCTACTTGATTAATTTATTTTTGGCTGAACATAGAGTTAATGCTCTAAGATGACTTTTTTTCCATTTCACTTTTGACCAAATGGAAAGTTTGAAATTTCATAAAGAAGAGTTAGACATGAAGATTGATACTACTTGTGTGTTTGTCTGTTAAATATGAGGCTACTTCCAAAAGACTGTTAGCATAATTAAAAGACTAGAAGCAGAGGGGGAAACTTTTAGTCTTTTTAAAATAAATCACTGTCTGGGGCAAGAAATAGTCTCAGCATATATAATTTTTGCAATTTGGTTTTTGTTCATAAACAAAGTAGAAAGTGTTGATAAATGAGTTGTCTGCCAAGCCAGGCTAATTAAATGCTGTTATAGGATAAGGGAATCACATCAGTCTTCTCATCTCAATTCACCAAAGGGTGGAATTGTTGTTTTAATATCACCTCTCTCTCTAAATTCACTTTCAGTTGCTAATATCTGATGGATACCTTTGTCTCCCATTTCCATGAAAAAGATTCTCAGAGCTTAAGTATGGTTCTCAGAAGCTCTGAAATGGGGCTGGTGACCATCTCTCGAAACAACACACACACACGGCGCCCCAACATGCCCAACAGAGGTGGGCTGACCCTTGGGGTGAAAGAGCTAAGCGTTTGACAGACTCCACCTCTTAACTTGTTAACTTGCTAATTAGACCTCACAGTCACTTCATGGGCCTGGACAATAGAGTGCTGGCTGAGCGATGATCAGGCCGTCATGTGCATGCACACACACTAACACACACACGAACATACCAAACCAAAAAGCTAACAACCCCCCATACACACTCTACTGATGTGACCACCTGCCCTCTCTTGCTCTCCAAAGGACAGTGTGCGTTTGACTTTGCGTGAGTGTGTGTATGTGGTGGGAGGGTTGATGATTTGGGGACCGCTGGTTGTGTGTGGGGTCTTGTTGCCACGGGAACGGGGGAAAGAGGCAGGTCTGATATATAGGGTGAAGGATGTTGTCCCCCCTCTCTTCCCTCCTATATGTCTTTTGCTCTACATCTCCTTTATACACACAGAATTAAAGCCACCAGAAAAGAAGTAGGGGCAGATATAATGAATGTGTGTGTGTGTGTGTGTGTGCTTGCGTGGTGTTTGCCCAGTGGTCTCCAGATCGGGGCTAAACGGGGTTAAACATCTATCCATGTTAGAGTCCCGTTCTCTGAGTTCTGTCATTAGCCCGCAGCTTAGAGAGCTATTACTGACACAGCTGCTGCTGCTCACTGGGTAAACACACACTCACACACACATGCACATACACAAATACACTCTTTGCAACAGCGAGGTGTCCAGTGGGGATTGTGTGTACTGTCTGTTTGTGGAACAAGGCTGCCAAATATCACAAGACTAAAACAGTGAATGTCCAACTGGCATCCAGTTTCTGTTTTTGTTCATGCATGTATGGGTATGTTTACATGAATGTGTGTGTGTGTGTGTTAATGAGTGCACGTGCAGAAGAGAAAATATTAATCAGCCACGTTATATAGCATTCATCTGTCATGTTATGTTTTGACCTCAATTTAGAGCAAATCAGCAGTCAATTAGTTAATCGGCTGAAAATGAATCACCAGTTTTGATGTTTTTTTTTTTTTACAATTTTTGAGTGCAGCTTCTTGTACCTGACAGTTGGCCGCAATATTTTGTTTACTTTAAGGAAAGGGAAAAATTGGGGTTTGGACTGATAAAAACAGGATTTTACCTCTGGACGTTGTGGTAAACATCTAATAACTGACTGATAATGACAAAAAAAAAATCTAATTGTTGCACCCCCACTTTACAACAGTGGTCTGTTCACAAACTGTGAAATTACAACACTTTCTCGGCACCAAAATCATTGCATTCCTATGCTTGTCTTTTCAAACTACAACATGCATAGGTTCAGCTTTACATGAAACTGACATTAAACTGGCATTGCACATGTTAAAAACACTTATAAGTGATTAGATGGAGGTGGACGGGTGCAATACAGCATTGACTGTCATGTCACCGAACCAAGTTCAAGCCCAGACTCCATATGGACCTATTTTCTTGGGTGACTATTTTCTTGGTTGAATCACATGACGTGAAACCACAAATTCTTGAAACAAGTGTTATCAAATTAGTATATGTATGATTGATTTCTGAGTTCTAAGCAAGCAAAGAGGTCGGCTGTCCACTTTGTATGTGTACTTGTGTACTTAGTGTGTGTGTGTGTGTGTGTATGATAACAAATGTAGCACTGAAACTTAAAACAGGTTTATGAAAGCCACAGCAGTAAAGTTCTAAGCTAACAAACGAGTGATATGCAAGATAATATGGACAGCTGAGAGTGTCCTAGTGTGCAGGCATGCACCTTCATCTCTGTGTCTGGAAGAAGCTACAAACATTTACTGGAAATAACTTGATAAAAAACAAGCTGTGTCGCTGAGTCGGCCTCTCACGAGGTGTTTGTAGCTCCCTTTGGCCTCGTGGCATCTGGGAGCACCGTGGGGAGTCTGTGTGTTAAATAAATGACTGGGGAGTTTAGCCCATATGCTAACCATGTTAGAATAACATGAGCAGCCCTAGCCCTGCCGTGCAGCGCTCAAGCCTAACGCGGGGCTCTTCCGCTGGGTCGCCTCCCACGGGTGAAGCCCAGGCTCCTCCTGGGGCCTTGTATATTTTTCCCTGGCTGCCTCTTTATTTTCCCTCAGCTGAAACCATTCAGATCAAAGAATGCCTTAACCTCCTGTCCCCTCATTCCTTCAACCAGACCTACACTGCCTACTTTTTTTTTAGAGCCACCAGGGTTGAGAGATGAGAACTGAATTCCAGTTAAGGTGTGAAGGGTTTGACTACTCATCTGAAATAACTGGTCCTATATTGGCAGGCATTCTATTTATTACCAAAGGGGAGAAGATGAAAAAGAGAGAAGGCAAGTGAGACGACAAGGAGAAAAACAGGGCAGGCCTTCTGTCATTTCCAGACACCTGTGATGCCATGAGAATGAAGACAGATACATTCTTTGAAGAACTCTACGTGTTTGCTAAAGTTCAAAACTGATAATTTGGGATAATTTGAACAGGGATATCCTACATGGGATTGAAAAGGTGTCTTGAGTTGTGTAAAAGCACAAGTGCAAGGTGCAAGGTGGCTCTTCTGTGTCCTCACTTTGTCCCAACTGGGCTCTTGTTGCAGACAAAAAGCAATTTTCAGCTCACAGGGCTCTTTATCAAAGCTTCAAACCCACCTGTGGTCTTGTTCGTTTGTTACACACCCTTTGTGTGTGTGTGTGGGTGTATGTGTGTGCGTGTATGTAGCTGCCAAGCTAACGAGGCACTCCAACCGCACCATGAGCGAGCCATTACACCAATAAGCCTGCATCATTTCCAAAGAATCCAATTAAATTTTGGTCTTACAGCGCTGCACTCAGAAAACACAGATTTTCTCCACTGAGAATGTGCAAACACACACATTGTACACAGACACACACAAATTGTCTCAGGCAGGGTACAGTTGTCGGTGTCTCTGTCTCCTTCATTTACTTGTAATCTGTGTGCATGTGTCTGGAGAACAGCAGAAGATCTCTACATTTGTGATGAAGAGCTTGCATATCTTCATCTTTCTTTTCCTTCACCTTTTGGTTGGTGCCGATCATGCTCTCTTTGTCTGTTTGGTACTCAATATTCTATTTCTTTTTCACATTCTTCCTTCCTCCAACTCGTCTCCACCTCCCATCTTCTATCCCTCCCTGCTTTCCTCTCCACCGATTCTGGTTGGCATCTGTTAAGCCGCTAAAGAGAAAGTGTGTATGCATGCATGTGTGTGTGCATGAGAGTGTGTGTATGTATGCGGTGGTCTTGCTGGGTTGGATTTGAACAAGCCCATGCCTGTTCTGCCCCGGTGGCCTATGAAATGAGAAAGGCAGCCACTGTGCTGCAGACCTCCACTGATAAATCTACCAGGGTTACCCCTCTGTGTGTGCAACTGCGTGGACGCATACGTGTGTGTGTCAAGTTCATATGTTTGCTTCTGTGTAAGCGTGCATGCATGTAATGTGCGTGTATGCGTATGTGCGAATGGTGATCATCTGTGTTTGCACCTTCAGCTCCGTGACGCCAGAATAGAGATTTGAAGAGATTTGATTTCACACACCCCAAAGCCAAATGTGTGTGCGTGTGTCTGTATGTGTATGTTTGTGTTCGTGCACCATGTGGTGTAATCTCAAGTCATTGCCTTAAATGCATGACATTAAAACGACTCAGACATTTTTTTCTTTTCTTGTCATTTCTCTCTTTTTTATCCGTGTGCGCATATTCGTCTCAGGAGAATTAGAGGTCATGTTACCAATCTATGAAGCACTCAAAAAGGTGGAGTAAAGAGAGGCAGACTGACACAGAGTCAGACAGACAGAGAGAGAAAGAGAAGGGTATACCAAGAGCACTCAAAGCCTGGGGTTACCTTGCTTATGACAGCAGGGTCAGATATTGAAGAGATTAAGTCAATACAACACACCATTTAGCAGCCACAGCCATCTTATCACAGAGTGGTAGGTAGAAAGAGAGAAAGAAAGAAAGAAAGAAAGAAAGAAAGAAAGAAAGAAAGAAAGAAAGAAAGAAAGAAAGAAAGAAAGATAGAAAGAAAGAAAGAAAGAAAGAAAGAAAGAAAGAAAGAAATAAAGAAAGAAAGAAAGAAAGAAAGAAAGAAAGAAAGAACACTCATTAATATATAGAGCAAACTGATTTCATACTTTAATGATTTAAACCAATCAGAGTTTAATATAGTCAAATTAATATTGCGGTTGAAGAAGATTTATTGATTGACAGTAAACTATCTAAGTTGAAATATTTTAAGTTAAAAGAAAGCCCCCCCTCCTTCCACTACTATTCAAAGTTTTTATCCTTTTATCCAAAGCATATAATGAGCAAAATCAGACATAAACCCTCAGTCACAGTGACTGATGATTTTAACTTTGAATCAACGGAGCACCAGAGCTGGTGTTATCTGCTGGCTGGTGCTGGTGGGCAGAGATGTAGTTAACACAGGGCCAGATTACCATACAAAGATTCCCTTCCAGTGATTAAGAAAGAAAATGAGAAGTCATACCTAATGAGAGGTAAAAAAAGATCCATCCAGTATACTAAAGTCAAAATGTTCTATCAATGTCACAAAGTGTGTCTGAGTAAAGCCCTTCACAGACTGCTTGATTGAAATCTCCTTCACTCTTCTGTAACTTTGTTTTTTGAGCCATTTTCACACATGCACTGCGCTCCTGAAATGTCGCAGAAGGGTGTAATGCAAGAATGCAAAGGTTCTCAGCATTCTGTTTAGATTTTTCCACCCAGACTCTAAATAAAAGGTCCCGAAGATCAGCGGTTGAGACAATGTCAGAACGCAGCAGCTAATTTTCTGTTGACCTGTAAGCTGCTTTACACTTGCTCATCAATATTGTGGATACATTCAAACACATGTGCTACTGATAATAATATAAAAAAAAAGTCATCATAGAGCCTCATCAGGCGCCCTCGACATGCTGTAAAGTAAACACAGTGATTTCCACACTGTGCTTTTTGCATCATGTCCTGCAGAGTGGGCGCTCCAGACAAACGTTTTCCCACACCCTGATTCCTCGAATTTCTCGCTGTGAGAGCACATCTCCAGCAGAAAGTCTCCCACTGTGAAGTACACGTGTGAACAGCAACTAGAGAAAAGTTGCTGACTCTTAGATGAGTTTATGAAGTATGGTAACCTTATAAAATCACCAGCCATACTCACATATACAGTCTTTATGAAGGTTATTCTTAATCTGTCAATTCATTCATCCGGCCTTTTTGACCAGGAGTCTTTTAGCTGTCTTGCTTAATTCATGTCTTAATATTGTCAATTTTCTTTATAAAGATAAACTCAAATCCTTACTTTTTTGAGAATATATGTTTCAATCTATTCAGTGAAAGAGGCTGCTTGCAAACATTTTACACCTTTTCAAGGGTGCTGTTCTGTATGTACCTGCTGTTTATATAGAGGAGCTCTTAAAGTGTGTCGTTGTTACAGTGTTTTTCACATCCCCGGTACACCTCTACTGCTGCATGAGGAATTCTACAACCACCCTGACTTTCACCAAGGGGCTCGTTCTACAAAGCAAATATTGTTACACACAGACACACGCATGCCCGCACAAAACACACCTACATAGTCACACATCTACACAAACTCATAATTCATGCGACCTCATCTTCAGTGCATCCACACACATACAACTATGATGGGGTCGTTGAGGTGTTTTATATGAGCATGAGCCTGTTCCTTGTCTGCCATATTTTACCTCTCCAGTGTGCACACGTGTGTGTGTGTGTGAATGTGTTAAAAAAGAAAGAAAGAAAGAAAGAAAAAAAAAGAAAAGGGGGACATTATCTTCAAGCCATGACAGCTGTAATTGTGGAGCACATTAAAATGGGTGCAGGGTGACACCTCTAACCACCTTCTATTAAGGAGCACACACACACTCAGATAGCACTCTTCCCCTCCTGATCTTTCTCTCTTTAAAACACATGCACACCGACACACAGAGAGGTGGTTTCATTGTGGTCAAACAAGAAAATGAGCATCTCCAAGCCCGTCAAAGCTGAGTGCTTTAAGGAGGGCCAGTCTAGCTAATGTGTACATGTTGATGTCTTGATTATATGTGTGAAAAATACATCCTGGACAGACAAGTCTGTCTACTGTGAAAAGAAATCTTTTACACACAAAAAAATAAGCGGAGAGGAGAAGGAAAGACGCATCAGTGCCAAACTCAGTAGCCTTTGGGCTGTTGTTCAACACAGATGCATATTTTATCCTTGTTGTTTTGTATTCTTTCTTACAGGTGATAGGGTTTCCAGAGTTGCATTAGAATCAGTTTGGGTTCCAATTTCCTCTCATTTTGTTTGTATCGCCTCCAAATCTTCTGCTCTTTACAGGTGCAAATAAAAAAGCAATAAAGCAAAAGAAGACAGAACGTGTGTCGAGAGGTCTTGCAGCAAGAGTCAAAGCTTCGATGATGTCACTGTGGTAACAAGGAACTCCTGCAAGTAATTAGAGCTGAAATGTTGAATCAAGTAATTTCAGGAAGTGTTTTGTTTTTTGTCTTTAAAAGTATTTTGAAATTAAATACAAAATCAGACACTGTGTACCACTATACCACTATGACCTGACACTGTTTGTTTCTGTGTTTTTTTTAAGGGTTCGATGAAACGATGTGTTGGACAAACTGTGGCTAAATTCAGTTTCAGTGTCGCCTGAACAGCCCTGCGAGCACTCCCTTGCCCCTCTGTCCTGCAGAGCTGCAGCCTGCTGTGAGCTGTGTGTGTCAACTAACACACAACCGAGATCAAAACACAGATGTTGTCAAAGATGATTTTAAGAACAACATTTGATAATTCTTTTTTTAAAATCAGCCATTTATTGATGGAAAAATCAACAGAATATTCGATTACAAAAATAATCAATAGCTTCAACCTGAATGAGGCCTCATCCTGATGTGATTTCATGGTCTGAAATTTATATTTTGATTCTCAAGGTCTGGCATTTCATTCTGGTCATTCTCATTTATCTAAATGCAGACCCAGGATACACACACACTCAAACAGAGGTGCCATCGATACAGCCGTAATCTGTACAGCCGATAAGTTAACCCCATGGCTTTGGTTGTGAACAAAGGCAAGGGCACTATGTCCGCCATAGATCCTCCCTCTCCTCTGTTCCCACTAAATCTCTTCACCTTTCAGGATCACACACTCACACCTTTACACCACAGGAATGCATGCACACAACCAATCATAGAGAGATTTAACATGGACAAGTGGGCACTTGGTAGAAGAATTCAATTGCCCCACCCCTCAACCCTCCAGCCCCTTTCTGGGTCTTTCAGCCTCTCAGAATATCACAGGACATGCCAAACCTTAATGCCTTCCAATCTTCTCCCCAGCACACACTGTCGCCTTTCATTTAAAGGCCTGCCGACAGTGATGTCCAGCATCTCTGCTCCTCTCCTGGCTCCTCTTTCTCCTTTCACCCTCCCTCTGTCTGTCTCTGCCTTTCCCACTGGTTATCTCGCTTTCTTTGTGTTACTTAAACCATCTGCCTGTCTCCACCAATCACTCAAATTACATCTTTGGGTGTGTTGACTCCCTTTATTAGCAGTTGTTTACTATCTTTCATTAGTCCTTGACTTTTGTAGCATTTCTTCTCCCTTGCAGTTTCTCTTTCCCCTTCCCTTTAGCCTTCTTTCCTTTTCATCTTGTCCTTACTCTTTCCTGTTACTCTTTGTTGCTGCAACTAAATCTAATGCTGCCTATCAGTGCAGTCTGTGCCTCCTTCCCACTGTGTCCTCTAACAGCTTTCTATCTATTTGTCTCAGTGTCAGTGTTCAGCACCTCACACCGCCACTTTAGATCCACTCCCCATTGTGCTTTCCCAGCCTTCCACGCTGGGTTTTCAATTGGCCAACAAGAGTAAACACCGGTTGCTGAGCATCAATCACATCACACACACTGGCAGAGAGTGAGCGCGAGTCTCCAATTTCACTGCTGCTTCTTTACCACCAATTTTACTCGGAATATGGTCAGAACAATCTAAAGCGAGTTTGTGTGCGTGATTACAAGGTGACAAACTCTTAAATGATTCCTATAAGACTGTGTCCCTGCAGCAGCACAAAACAACTGAATAAAACACAATGAGAAGGCACATATCAAACACATGGGAAGCAACTGTCATGATCCATGATGACAATGATTTAGACCGTTTTTAAATTGGTTTGCAAAATTTCTCCATGTTCATGAGGATGTTTGAATGTGCAGTGGGTTAAATTGTTCAATGGAAAAGCCACACTGCAAAGGTTATGGGGCAAAGCATCTCTGAAGACAGAAGTAACTATGGTCAGTGGATGCTCAGTGGATTTATTATCTGCATAGCCACGTTGATGAAGAGCTGAAGATCCCTGACAACACCCGCCTCATTTTCAACTGCAGGATTACCAGAATATCTAATATCTGCAATATGCTTTTACTGGTTTCACATCATTCAAGCCAGTGTATGATCTGTCAATCAGCCTTCTCCGTGAATACGGCTCATTTTGAAACATAATTTGATGGTTTTTCATTATTTATGTTAAGATGGGTGCCTACTAACACACTTTTAGCAATGCAAAAGATTCCCAAACATCTCATAAAATGAAAATGTATGAAAAAAACTTTATGTGTGACAGAGGAGGAGGAGCTCATTTTTGGTCACATTTTGAGAGGTCAGACAAGGACAAAGCCATAAAACACCTTACCTTCACTTGACAAAAGCACTTAAAAGTAAAAATATGAAGGGGCACAACTTTTATCTTCCTTAAAAAAACGGTTTGCATGAGGGTGATACGAGAACAAGTTGGCTCGATTATCTGCAGCAAACTACATGCAGAAGCCTCTTTTGCTCATACACACTCACGCAAACACTGAACTGAAGAGCAGCACAGAAGCCTTATTAAAGCACCACACTGAGCTGCATAATATGATGATTTTCTGTCAGTGGGTCTGCTCTTATCTACTTCTCCTCACACTATTTCTTCTTCTTTCCTCCAGTCATTGACCAACGCACATAAACACACAAATATACAAACAAAAGGGACACATTCTGGTTTTACTGTGAAAAGAAATAATTCCTTTATTATTCTTGCCCCCTCAGTCCACTCCATACCCTTTCATCCACCAGAATTTGATTTTCATGTCCTTATACACACATTAGTGTGAATTTGTGAGTGTTTGTGATGCCTTTGTGGTTTGTACAAGTGTGTTCTCCCTCGAGCGGTAAATCAGTGCAGTGTTAATTGGTAGGAACAACAGCAACACTTTGGCAGTATATAATGTTTTATGTTTGTTTCTTTATTACCATCTTCAGTGTTCATCGCCATATGTGCGTGCGTTTGCACGTTTATGTGCATGCATGTGTTCAGGCTTGTGTGTGTATATGTACTGCATTATGATCGTAATGAGACGCCGTGGATGAGAGGGGCCTGGAAAAGCGCAGAGGAACGTGAGCATGATAAGCTTCTTAACGATGATCACTCAGTGTGTGAGTGTAGCTGACAGTATGCGTGTGAGACGCATGTGTGTGTGTATGTATCTCTCTTGTGCCTCTCCACTCACAGGCGGAACACAATCAACGCATCTCTCATTTGCAATCAGTAATTAGAATGCTAATTAGCCCCTGGGAGCTAACGGGAACTAGTGTATTACAAGGGCTTGATTAGGACTGCTCTATTCCTAAGGGAGGGATTTACACCTGCGCGCTATTGGCTCAAACACCTGTCAGTCATGACCTCATGTCCAGTTGGGTGTAATTTTAATGATGGAGACACTGGGGTGGCACTCACTGAGCAATAGTTGACAAGAAATAATAATAATAATAAGATGCATCTTAATTGTAATATCCCTCCTGTTCCATCAAATAAGATGTTAGCAGTTGGTAACTTGGTCGACAGCTGGCAATGTATGGTTGATATACATTATTGCTGAAAAACGTACCAATGGGGAGAACCCTAAATATAAAATAGGTGAGAAAGGAGAGTGAACTAGTTCATTTTGGGACTGTGTGCTCAACATTTCAAATAGTGAACTATGAATATGAAATAGTTCATTTCATACTGTGTGAATGGAGCTCAGAACTACTTTTAGTGAAGCGTGAATTTGAAAAACTCATCTTTTATCTGTAAACCCCACTCTCTCCTTCCTCATGGTCTGACCAGAGAATCAATCACACCATTGTCTGTGCTGCTTAGACTGCGTGGCCACTCTGCTGCTGCTCAGGTCCATTCTCTTGTCTCACTTAACATGGGAGTGAGTTGACAACAGCCAGCAGGTCATTATACCAGCTCTGGATTGCACAAGAGTCTAATCTAAGCAGGAGGACACAAATAGTGATGGACTAGACCAATTCTTTTGCAACAATTTTCATCCAGGAACTGAGAGTGAATTAATTTAAGCCCCTTCCAGACAAGCACTGCTTTCAATTTGTCTGAAAGAATGTGTGATTGTGTTATGTTTTCAACTAAAACATTGCGGTGGCATATCTGGCCATCAACCATCAAGCCTGTATCAGGTTAACAACAAAAACTTGAAGCAGTTGTTTTCTGTAGGACATTATCAGTCTCACATAATTGTGGAGGAATTTTAGCCCACTCCTCTTCACAAGGTTTGCTTCATTGAGGTTTGCCAGCAGTCATTTATGCACAGCTCTCTTAAGGTCCTACCAAAGCATTTAAATCAGGTGGAGGTCTGTACTTTGACTTGACTTGGGATCAGTGTCCTCCTGCTTAACCCATTTTCAGCCAAGCTTTAGCTGTCAGACAGATGGCCTCACATTTGACTCTAATATAAGGACAAATTCATGGTTGACTCAATGACTGCATAGTGCCGAGGTCCTGTAGTTGTAAAACAAGCCCTGATCATCACTCCTATACCACTGTGCTTGATAGTTGATATGTTTTTCACATTGTGTTGGCATTTTAGCTTAGTTTTTGTTCAACAAATATAGTCATGTAATATGTCATGTGTTGTTAGTCTGAGTATGTATTTATCCAAATTCAATGACCTGGTCAGGATCAGATGATTCTTTAACCTGTTTTTTCCATCACTATATCTGAAAAAGACTGAGCAGATTTTAATAATTATCTGGTCCCATTTTTTTTCAACATCGTTTTCATTTACAAGCACCGAATAGACCTGCGCATCTCTACATACATATAGCTGAAAAGAAAGGCAAAAGAAAGCCAATATATTTGAGCAACCTGAATTGATGATATGGAAACACATGAGAGCAAACAATAAACCTCAACACCTCTCACTATCTCAAGTGTTTCCTTATGTCAGCGTTTTGTTATTCTGCTTCCTATCAACTCTCATTGAAATTCTGCCGTCTTTGTGTACTGTGGGCTCCAGTGACCGTCATCATACGCTGCACATCATACACACACACACAGACACACACACCAACAGTGTGAAGCATGACTATCGTATCAGGTCTAATTTTCTCCTCCATTCAGCCAGCAACCTTAGACACTGTTATAATACACACATAATACACATCGTCACACCTCCACACAAACTTTTCTTACATGCACGAAGACACACACACGTATCACAAAGGTGTTCATCTCCTTCTCTTGCTACAAGACAGATGTAAGTGGGGAGTCATTGCAGGGTGAAGACAAGAGTGCCAGGTGATGAAGAGCGTGTTACAACCTTGTGTGAGAGAGTGTGTGCTTGAGCTCGGAGCTTCTTTGTACCTCCAGGCTGTACTAACTGCACCGTGAGCCCACCATACATTACAAGCTGCTAATAACACACACACACACACACACAGAGCTCAGCTAAGCACCTGCACCACTGCTCAACATACACTCACCCACACTTATCCAGATACATTGCTAGCTTATTCATTATTTGTATCAGGACTCTTCAATATTTCAGCAGACCCTTCTAATCCCATTACTGTGACTCTCAAAAGTCTGTGTGCTTACGTGTGTGTGTGTGGGTGTGTGTGTGTGTACATATTAGCAAGCCACACTGACTGTATTGGAGAGCACAGGAGAGGTCTGCTTGAAATAGTGGGAAAGGAAATCAATCTTGGCAGAGGTAAAGAGAAAATGAGAGGATAACGACAGAGGTGATAAAAGGCTGCAGGGAAGAAAAGATAGAAAGAGGGAGGGGAAAGAGATAGAGTGAAGAAAAGAGAGAGAAAGGCAAAGAAACAAAAAACAAAGACATAGATTGGGGTCTTTACGATGGGTATCTTTAAAGTATAAGAGAGGGTGGGAACTCCTATTGAATGGTACAAACTGCCCGGCAGTGTGTGCGTTTGCATCTTTGTGAGAGCGGGTCCTGTATGGCCACAGCTGGGGAATAGCTGTGGAGTCATCCTAGCAACCAAACAACAGTGTACCCATGTTTCTATAAAACAGCAAGGAAGTTTCTTTTCTGCTAAGATTTCAAAATCAACACAGAGAGCAAAACTTTTTAATTTTCTGAGCACAATTTTGAGGTAATTTAAAAGTACAGAAAAATGCAGCTATCCTGTAGAATTCAGTAGGAATTTAGGGTATTTAGGGTGGGAGTGTCTTTGGTTTGTGTCTCATTTAACCCCAACCTAAAAACAGTCAAACTTAGACACTTCTATTACTGAGACTAATCACTGAGAAGAAGCAGCCACACATTTGTGTGCCTTAAAGGAAGACAAAACACCTGACTGAGGAAGGAAGAAGGGAAAAAAGTAAGATAGAAGGAAAGAGAGGAAGAAACTCAACCGTGAGCGTGTGCGTCCGTTTGTGTGCATGACAAGCCACCTCTGCCCACCATTTCCAACCTGCTGTTACATATTTAATATGCTGCAAACCCTGCATATAGACCCCTCATTATCTAAAGAGGGATACACATACACACACACCCATGCACACACACGCACACACCCACACAGATCGACATGCACTGTGTTTCACGTTTAGGTCGTAAGAGGAAATGTCACCTTGGTCCCACCAGACGACAAGCGATCAGTAAAAACCTCTGACATGACTACCGCTTCCCTGAGGAATTACAGCCACAGTGTAAATGTGTGTGCGCGTGTGTAAGAGAGAATGAGAGCAAAATGACTGAACGAAACAAAAACAGACAAAGTCAGAAAGTTGAAGGAAGGAGAAATGTGTGAAGGAAAAAATAGATGGCTGCAAAAAGAGGCCTCTGATTTTTGCCACTCGGTTACAGCAGCACTCATGCGAAGACGCTCGTGTTAAAGACTTGAGCTTAACATGTGAATGAAATGCGAGTGTGTGCGTGCGTCAACTCAGAGCTATTATCATAAGGGGGTGAGTGTGAGGCTAGCCGATTTGTCATTCAGCAGCAGCTGACTATAATACTCTGTAACCCCGCTCTGCTGAATGGCTTGGGACTGTTTTAACAGCCAGCCACACAAGTCGAGGCCATTTCTCATGGTGACTTCATAAAAGTCTGAACCCCTTCAACCCCCACTTTACCCCGAAGCTCACCACTCCCCCTCACCACCAGCCCCATCCTTTCCATCACTTCACTTCACAGTTCCTCTGCTCCCATGAACTGAAGATCAGGTGTTTTCAGGTTGTGTTTTAATGAATGTGAATGTTTGCGTGTGTGTGAAAGAAAGAAACTTGACTTACCTGGAGATGAGGGAGGCGTAGCAGCACAGGCAACCAAAGAGAAATGACAAAAAAAGAGAAAAGAAAGACAAACCACATCAACTCAACAGGAGAGCAGAAAAACAAACAAGTCATTCCCCTTTGGATTATTTCTCAGAAGTGAAGGATCTGTGGATAATTTTGATTTGTTGCAAGTTGGATTTTGATTCTATGCTTCTGGTGTTTTCAGTCATGATAATTTTGCACTCACCAACAAAGTAGCTGAGATCTCTGTTCATGATGTTACATTAAGATCTAAAGTTGTGAAAACTGAGTGTTCAGATGATTTGATAGGTGTTTAAATCAGACAGTTTAGGTGTTAACTTCAACCCTCGGTACCTCCACTCTCTTAGTCTAAAGATGGAAGTCGGCTGAATAACAGATTAGCTGATTAATCGTGTTGATTTCTTTCAAATGATGAGACCCGCCTGACGCCTGAGCATACTAAGCCGATTAACAGGCAGGCGCATCTGTGGGCACTGCAGTGTTATCAGTGTTATTACTGTGGAAACACTCGGACATAAAATTGTGCACAACATGTGACACTGCCGCTTGTGTCTATTAAACTGCCGCGCTACCAGCAGACCCCATAGGAGGTTGACCAACAGAGGCAAAATTGTTTGAAAGAACAATCTCACAGGGAGAAGAGTAAACCTTTCATTTGATCTTTTGAAGTCGCACACACCTTTCTTTAATTGGTTAGATATGAAAAGTTACTTTTAGAGAGAAAATGCAAATAACTTTAGGAAACTTTGGGAGTGTATGGATGACAAACCTTAAATCAGCTGTGACCAAAATCTGCATTGAGCCTCTGGACAAAAGTTATGAAGATCGTAGTATTGCTAAACTCTGGCATTACTAATTGTTTTTCTACTGGGCTGCTGGTTGCCACTGTCTCCAACTCTACTATTACCATGTGTTTCATTGATGTAAGTGAGAATGCTCTTATATATGAAAAAGAAAAAAAGTGTTGCTCAATAATTATCTATTTTAGGCTAGTCAGTTTTTTGTTTATCATTTTCTATTCTTAATTAAAGTTATATGTTATCAGATAGAGGGAAAAATAAAATTAGCCAAACATTTGAAAAAGAAAAAAACAGCCAGTCTGGATTTTTAAAGATCGGCATCGGCTACAGAAAAACTAACACTGTTCGACTTCTACTTAAAGTTAAGGGGTAAAATAAAGAAATCCCATTTGCTCTGGAGACAACTAGTCTATACAACACACTTAAAAAGCGGCAGAGCTTCTGTAAAGTACAAAACATGACAAATGTATGGTGTAAATGATACAACTATGCACTGACTGAGAAGACCTATAACAGCAGTGTGCGGAAAACAGTACAACACATGTGCTGGTTGAACAGACGAGCCCACCACTGGCTAACTGCTCCTTGTAGACCAATAAAAAACAAATGCTAGATGGAGCTATATAAAGTAAAAAAGGAGAAAAAAAACAGCTAACCACACAACAGGAATATATTGGTATGAGGCAGAATAGAGAGGGAAGACAGAAAAGAAGGGGGAAAAAAGCTCATTAGCAGATAATATGGAGGTGAGAGTGTGCTATCAGGTGTAATATGCGGTGATGGAAATAACCCAGTATGCCCACTATGCTGCTTCTTCTCCATGTGGAGGGTGAAGCCTTGTTGTGGTTTGAGCAGCGGAGGCCACCTCCAGCTAACAGCTCCTGGTAGACCTATAAATTTACCTTCATAAACAGGAGACTGGGAGAGACGGGCAGAGGAAGAAGGTAAAGGAGCGTAAAGACAGAGGAGGGAGAGATGGAGGGAGGGAAGGGTGAAAAGAGGTGAGGACAAAGGAAAGAAGGGAAAGGAGAAGGATATTGGGAATGAAAGACAGATGGCAGGGAGATGGCAGACAGTAGGGAAACATGGATGAAGAAAGGATGCATTAAAGGAAAAACTTCCTCTGGACTGTTCTAGTCCATCTTTCTGTGCTCTCGTTTCCTTATTTTCTCTTGTTTTTTCACATCATCTGTTGTCACCTTGTCTCATGTCCTCTCATCTTTTCACCTTTTTCCCCTTATCGTCTTCCTCCTTTCCCCCTCCTTTCCTTTCAACTGTCCCACTCTTAGACTCTTATCTCCCTCCTATTCCATAATTCCCATGCCTTTCTTTATCTTTTCTGTCTTCTTCTCTCAGTCTCTTTCTTCCTCCCTCGTCTTGTCTCCTTCTCTTGTTTCCAGTCCTTCCTCATCTACCCTTATTTCCTGTCGGTACAATATTTGAATTGTTAATATATCAACTCTTATCTTTCTTTCCTTTAAATCCCACTCGGAGACTGAAACTTTCGCCATGCCTTGAGGTGAAGATGTTCGTGACTAAGCTGGTTTGATCATTAGCAGCGGCTCTACGACTCATTGGAGTGACAGGCCTCTGAGGGGTAACCCACAACAGCCCTGCTAAACCCTACTCAAGAGGCTTCTTCTTCTCAACCAATCACTTCCCCAGATGGTGCCAGGTCATCCAGGAAGTAGGAAGTAGGGGTCGACCAATGAAAAAGCAGGCCTGGCCTCTCCTGCTGACCCGTGACACCTTCCTCCCACAAAAACAGACCCAACCTGTCCATGTGTGTGTCCGTGTGTCTGATTGTGTGTGTGTGTGTGAAGGAGGAAGGTATGAGAACAGACGGGTGTCCAGCCGCCCATCCCCAGCCAGACAAAAAGAACCTTCACCATCATTGTTTGGTGGACACACACACATAAATGCACATACACACACATCCACGCATACAAACACACCAAATGACTGTCTGCATGTTTCCGTGGCCAAATGTGCATTTAACCCTCACAGCTTCAGCTTTACGGCCAAGACAAACAACACACAGTTTGATAAACAGACATGAGAGACGCAGTATGCGCCGCAGTGTCTTTTCAAGAGAGAAAAGAAACTAAAGGCCTAAATTAAATAGAATGGGAGCAAGTTATGTCAGCTCCAAATGAAGGCGCAATTTTCTCCAAAACCATTTCCCCTCTCCTTCTTCCACTGTCAAACAAACCCCTGAGATCCCTGAAAGCAAAGACGACTCTCGTCAAAGAGAAAAAATCAGATTCATATTTCAACATCCCGTAACATGAAATAGTCTTTCTTTTACAATCTAACCTATTTGGCTTTATGTTTGACTTTCCAAACGGTGTGTGAGTCTGTGTATGTGTGCCTGTGTAGTTTCGGTGAACTATGTGCGTGTCTTTTGAAAGCAGCTGGAAACTTCACAGAGAAGCGAGCCTCCAACTAAGGCAGTTATCCACTATTAGTTTTACTGTTAAGGCCATCAGACTCTTCCTCTCCCTCACACACAGGCACACAAACACACAGACGCACACAGTGCCATTTCTGAGGCTTTAATTCTTGAGGCTTTGAGTTTCTCAGGTTTGTCTTTTATAGTATCTGGTACCACATATTAACCACTGACTTTCACTGGCATCTGTTTGCTCTCTACCTTTGAAAGCCTTTTCAGAGCCAACTTTACTGTGAGGTACAGGAATCCTTGTTTTGCCGTGTAAGCAAACAAAATCTGACACATTTTTAACAGTTTTCAACAGACTTTGAGTCCAAATAGGACAAGAAACTAAGCTTTTAGTATAATTGCCCCTTGGTATCGCCTCTAAAAACTGTTCTTAGTTGTCATTTTGAAGAACTGATTTGACTGAGGTCGTTTCAGATTAACGGTGCCAAGAATTTAGCCAGGAAACTGGTTATGTGCAATCTGAGATATAACATCCTCTTAAACTGACCAAAACAGGCTTTTGAACCCACGTACCCATCTGTGCTCTGAATGATTTGTCAGCCCAGGGGAATCTTTACCGCATCTATCCCCTTCTATCCTTGGCTTTTTTTTTCTTTTGCGTAATCCCTCATTCTTTCTTTTACTTCTTTCTCTCATCTCTCCTCTGGACCCAGAATGCTTTGAGTCTCTTCCCTGCTGTCTTTGAACTAAGATCAGACGGAGCGTTTTGGCTTACACATGCCATGCTGCCGCTCGTTCAGGTGCAAGAGCTGCTCTGCTATTTTGAATGCAAGTGTCTCCCTTTGATACAAAACTGTATTTCTGTCGATGTCTCTCACTTTTCTACTTCTGAGACACAAATGGATTGAATAGTCACCTCTTTTTAAAATGATCTTACCCCCAGGGAACTGCTAAGACATAAAGTATAGTGCTAAGTATGGTGTAAAAAGGAGACCAAATCTAAATCTACTCTTTAGAATTTAATTTGGGGCCTTTATTTAACAGACACAAGTGCAAAGAGGTGTGTGGTGTGTGTGTGGTGGCTAGCACTGTCACCTCAGAGCAAGAAGGTTCCCGGCATGCTTTTCCCAAATGCATGCATGTGAGGTCAACTGGTGATTCTAAATTGACCTTAGAAGTGATATGAGCATGCATTGCTGTCTGTCTCTGGGAGTCCCTGTGACTGGCAACTTTCCAGGTTGTACCCTACCTTTTGCCTTGTGACAGCTAGAATAGGCTCCAGACCCAGACTTGGATAAAGCGAGCATGAAAAATGAATTAATCAAGTCCAAAGAAATTACTTTGTATTTAGAAAATATGAACACATTTAAAATTTGACAGTAGCGACACAAAAGGTTGCGAGAAAGGCAAATTGTTTTTCGTGATTATACAAGTAAAACCACTCTGAAAGATTCTATCATAAGCTGATTAATTTGTGACAGGTGAGGGTGTCAGCATTGAGTATAAAAGAAGCATCCGGTAAATGGCTTAGTTTTCCAAGCAAGGATGGGTTGTGGGTTATAGATCTGTATCATCTGTATCATCAGTAAGTTAAAAAAAATATAGATTTTGCGGAGAATCAGACAACAGACTGTTGAGCAACTGAGATCTTGTATTCAGAAAGAATGAACAAAGATTCCACAGAAAAACTGCAACAAGTTGTGTCCTCAGTTACGAAACAAGGTAAACACGCCCTCTATCCCAACTTTTTTTAAGTGTGTTACAAATCGGTTTATATTTTCTAAATGAAGGGAAGTTGGTCAGTTATCATTTGCTGTTGTAGTTGTGTCGGTTTAAGCAACATTAAACAGACAGAAAAAAAAGAGAAAACGGGTGGGAGGAGAACAGCCTTAACTGCTACCTTTTAAATCTGTCAGGAGCCAAGTCAACTGTGTTTATACAATATTTATATCTGACACACACCCACATGCACTTGCACGTAAACACAAAGAAAAGAGTGAAACAGGCAACGGCTGCAAACAAGCGGTTCAACAACTGAGCAGCAATTTTGTGTAAATTTCTCCTTAAAGTAACACACTCACCCACACACACACACACAGTCTGGGCTGTGTATATTGTGCAGCTATCATATAGTTGCTGTCAAAACCGGCACCAATTATGACCATTAGGAGTCCCATCATGTCACTAGCTGTCCCTGCGCTACCCCCCCTCCTGCATCTCCCTCAGAGACCAGACCCTATAATCTAACCCCACTTTGCTGCCATAACACACACACTCACACAAATGCAGCCAAACACTCTGTCACATGTGCTGTTTTATCTTATCTCTCTTTCTTTTCAATGTACAGTCAAATGGAAAGTTATTTTTTCCTTGCACAAATAAAGAGGCAGCAACTATAAGACAGTGACGGAGAAGTAAAAAATCACTTGTCTCTGTTTCTTTTCATTTTCCTTTGCAGTGAAAGGAATAGACTAATTCAGACATAGAGACGTGTTTGCTGAGTTTACTTCAAATGTTTTGATCTTTAAGTTTCTTTTCTTATTCAAATTGCACTACCTTTCCCTCACCTCCTGCAAGCGACAATGCCATAGATACCCGAGTCATGTTGCTACTTTGTGCACTGAACTGAAACGGAAATAGTTATTAAAGTCTGGGGAGAAAAAGAAGTGCACTGTGTTTCACACACGCTGTCTGGAAGTGCCTGTGCTATATGTTGGGACCTGTCATTGAGGGAGATATACACATTTCCTGTCGGTCACAGAGCATGTGTTTGGACAGAAACAGACTGTGTGTGTGTGTGTGCAGGAAGCCATTAGCACAGTACCCAGGGGCTAGACAGTAGTTAAGCCACCTGTTTCAGTTAACAGGTACCTCTTAGTTTACGAGACTAAATAGTCTGTTTCCTATGTAGAGAGGCTGTGTGTGTGTCAGTAACTTCAGTTCTAAGGACTTCCTTTTGTAGTATATGTGTACGTCAGCCTGCAAGGTTTTTTAAAGTTGCGAAGTTACTATGATGGCAAATAAAATATTTCAACTCTTACTTGAGCCATCCCTAATTTTTTTATATTTTACCAGGAAAATGGAAAGTAGGTGCAGCGATTTACTGACACATATGCAAACATAAAGAGAAATACATTATATCAGGCAAAAACAAATACAAATATGTATAGTTCAAACTTTAAAATCAGTATTTGGTATGAGCACCTTTATCCTTCAACACAGTCTGAACCCACTTAAAAAGCTTTCCTGTCATTTCTTTAAGTAGTCTTCAGAAATAGTTCTCCAGGCTTCCTGAAGGACATTCCAGAGTTCTTCTTTGGATGTTCACTGCCTTTTGTTCTGTTCTCTGTCAAGATGATCCCACACTGCTTCAATAATGGAGGATTAATCACTCCATAAGACCTGTTGCTACTTATCTTCAGTCCTGATAATTTCTGATGAGGCTTCAGTGAACAGTCGATGGATCAGCTGAAGGTCCAGATGCATCTCGCAGGTCCTGTGTCAGGTCTTTCCTATTTCTATTTTTTTCCTATTTCTTATGGCCATCACTTCCAGATACAGTTTTTTAAGGGCTGACACTTCTTCTATCGTCTACCACTTGTCCAGTTTTCAACTAATAGATCTTTGAGAAGCACCTTGTCGTTTTTATAATACTATTTCATGTCTGTGAAACTGTGTGATCTTAGTTGTTGGAAAAAAAAGTCCTTACGACAGGCTGCTGGTGGCATCTTGCCTAAAGATACAATTTAAAACTAGTTAATTGTGAAGTTGTCTGTTATAGACAGAAGCAACACAAGATCATCTCTTGAGTTATGAACCTTTTTATGTCTGACTGATTCGCAGGTCAGTGTTAAGTGGCTTGACAAACCAAAAAACTAATTCCTCTAAAAATGGAAATATACAAGAGTTGGACTTAAATGAGTGGAAAAGCAGCCAATGTCCAAAGAAAAGACTTTCAGAAAGTCTGAATAATTGTTGCTCAAGAAGAAGATAAAAGCAGAAAATATGTGACAGACCTTAAACAGACCTTATTAGAAAAGGTCATGGTAATTCTAACAGCAGAAGGCACACTCACTCCACTTTCTGTGACTGCTTTGCTGAAGCCGTGTTGGTGGAGCTGGGAGAGTGACCAGCGTGTTTCTGCTCCTGCAGTGCCAGGAGCTGACACTTCTTTGCTGTCTCAAGTATTTCAGTAGCCAGAGCAGAACCCACAACCTGAACTGTTCTGCGGGTGTTTGTAGTTATTTTACAGAAGTTTTTATGTGATGCAAGCCTCAGTGCGCCAGGCAGAAAGAGGCCTCCTTCAAAAAAGAGAAAAGTGGGAGAGGAAAGTATCGTGTTTAAGTGTCACAGCAAGTGGTAATAGCTCCAACACACACACACATTGAAATGCACACATACAGGTGCAGCACCCTGTAGTGTCCCAGTGTGTGTCATTAGGGCTATCAGGGCCACTCTGGAAGGATTAGAGGACTGTTAGAAGAACAAGGCTTCACACACAGTGACAGCTCACCACTGAGTTGTCTACACACTGCTGGACACCAAATCCCTGCTCAGAGATGTGTGCCTGTGTGCGTGTGTGTGAAAGAGAGAGGGAGCACGTGCCAGCATCTTGTGTATCATGCTGTGAGTACTGAGCAAAGATATCAGTGTACCACTGAGCCCCTTACAGAGCTAATCCATCACACACACACACACACACACACACACACACACACAGATGCTGGCTCACACTGACAAACATGTAGTATGAAAACAGACATTGTACTCCAATTGCAAAAGGAAATTTGTTCATTTTTTTCCTATATTTAAGAGTCTTGAGAATGTTTCTCTTCTTCTCATTTGTCTGTTTTGTTTTATTTAACTTATCTAAATTTAATTTGAGTTTTTTTTCTATACTAGGGAATTTTTGGTTAAGAGCAGAAAGAAAAGAAAAAAAAGAGTGTCGCTTTCTAATAAAAAACAATAAATCAGGACAAAGGAAGTGAACTGAGAAGAAGAAGAATCGAGGGATTCTCTCAACCTTCTGATGACACTACCTGTTTGAATAAACATGGTGAAAGACGACAGATGGTTCTTTAAATATACGGGATTGCACTTAGCCAAGCAGCATACGTACTGAAAGCTGGCCTCTTATTCATTCAGCCCTTCTTTTTACTTTACCTCAGCTTCAAAGGGCTTCACCACCACTTTGGGAGGGATAAGGTAGACAGATAGAGAGATGCAGAAAGAGGAAAAAGACAACAGAATGGGAAGGAAGACGGGCTGGTGGGATGATACAGAGGTGATGCAGCTGGGTGTAATGGCAGCAGAAGAAGCCAACACAAAAGGAGCTGATGTGTGTGGCACTTCTGGAGGCTGGTGTTTTTGTTGGTGTGTGTGTGAGTGTATGGAAGGAACAGCCCCTCTTTCAGGGGTAGTTTGGGGTGGGGTGGAGGATCGGGTGCATTAAGCTCCCTTATACCGAGCTGAGCGCAGTCAGCGAGCCAAGGGGATGGTCATTTCGCTGTTCTCACTGAGGGGGGAAAAAGGAAGAGAAAGAGGAGGTGGAGGTGGGGGTCTCTCGCTGGTGACAATTTCCACCTTTTTTTCAGACCATTCTTCAGGGTTAATACAGCCTGCAGTTGAGAATGGGACGGGGTAGCTTGGTAGAGGGGAGTGCTTTAAGGCCAAACTAAAACCCTGCAACTCCGAAGGATTTTATTACTAAGAAGAACTGTTGGATCAATTCTGATGGAAGAATGGAGACACAGGCAGATATTGTTATTTTCCTTGTCTGAGTTTATGTGACATGAAATATCTGTAGCATACAATCAACAATAGTTAGAAAGAAAGAGGATGAATAAAAATAGGAAAAGCAATCCCAGATTAAAGACCTACAGTGGTGGTGTGCAAAAACTCACTAAAAGTAAAATGTTGCGACTGTTACTTTCCTTCAAGTTATCAATCAGCTGATGTTTGTGGAAGAAAAGAGAGTAACAAAAGAAAGATGGACGCAGCAACATTGAGAGAAAGGGAGAGAAAAGGGATGAAAGCTGTCTCCACTTTAAAGTGGATTAGGGGCACACAGCGTTGAAACAATGGGAGGTGAAAAATCAAATTAGGCCTCCCGAAACATCAAACGAGGGAGGCCAGGAATAGCTAAGCTTCCTCTGTCGCTAATCTATTGACTCAATGTGAACGATACACGCCGCTATTCACCAGTGAAGACAAGCTGTTCTGCTTCTCTTCGCCTCTTGTGCTGTGTTTGACTTCTTTTCTCATCTGCCCCCTTTTTTCCGCTCTTTGCTCCAGCCTCATCCTGTTCTGCCTTTGACTCTCTGGCTTCAAAGGCCTCCGTACTCAGGTGTGGCTGGAGCTCAACTACAAAATGTCGACTGCTGAAAATTATGTTGCGGTGCGGTTGCAGTGAAAGAAAATACCCTCACTGAACTCTCCGGCGATATTTCTCCTCATTTTTTTCTTTAGTTTGTTCTCCAATCCTCATCTTTGCTTTGTGCTTCCCTGCTGTCACCTGCGCTTTACAGCTTTGCTCATTGCACATATCCCATGTTTATACCCTCCTCCCTGTATTCTTGTGTCCTTTCATCTCCTCCTGTCAGTTGTGCTTTCCCCTCAGTGATCTGACTTCAGAGGAGTGAAACATACATAGAAACATCTATATATTCCACACACAGATCTGAGCTTTGTGGCCAACTTAAAACCAACAAAATAAATAAATAAAAAAATAAAATAATGATGTTCTAACTTTGAACGCAAGGAATCCATAGCTCTTTGTGCGGCATTCTGAAAGCCTTCACCTATTGTATTTTGTACGTATCAACCTTCTTCTCACTTTCTCCAAACGTTATTATAATTTCAGCTGTTAATAATCAAATTTTTAGCTCTAAAACAGACCAAAAATACATGCAAAACTATCTTTAAGCTGGTGTGAGTCCAGCACACAGATCTTCACTGGACACTATCAGTCTACGCCTGGATGTCTATGGCCCTAGACTTCCCTCACAAAATGACTTTCTCTCCCTCCACCCCTTCCACAGTTCCCAGTAAAGAAGAAGAATGCCCCAGCAGTGATGCATGTTCCATTGTTCACGCTCTGCCTCCAATTTGCTCTCCACATTCTGCGGCCTCGGCCGAGACGTTACGCCGGCTTAAGGGACAAATCGCACACACAAAAAGGGAGAGAAAGCGAGAAAGACAGAGGTGGAGGGGAGGGGGGAGGAAAAGATACAGAGAGAGGAGAAGAGAGGAGGGAGGGAATAAAAGGGCTCTTCACAGCAATGCAATTATAGTCTGCATTTGAAGCCGGTGGGGTTTTGTGGCAGCCTTGCTTGCTCTTGCCACCACCTCTGTATTTTAGCGCTGAGGCTAATAGCCATAGCCGCAGCAATTTCTACGGTACATGACATTAACATGGTAGCGTGTCGCCGACAAAGGGAGGCATTCAAAGGGACTTAAAAGAGAGCAGGGGTTTCGCCTGGTTAAGTAGGCCTCAACCTGCCAAGACTGCAAGACAGACGGACAGCTAGTGTGTTTATTACCCAAGCCACCTAGGGAGAGAGGAGGAAAGGAAGACAGTCAGACAGCAACAAGCAATGACATCCTACTATTTGCCATGTGTCCGTGCTATTTTCCCTAAGCTCTGTCGCAAGTGAGCACTTTAAATATGCACAGCTGAAAAGTGGTAAGGAGTCACAGGAACGAATGAAACTTTACCTCCAATGTACGTGAAGAATGTAGACGCTTAAAATGACGCCGTAAAACAACACGACGCAGGGAATAGCGCACCAAAAAGGATTGGGTTTCGTTTTACATACAAGTAAAATTCAACACATAACTGGGACCACCAAGAGGGACAGCTGGCTGCTCTGGCCTGCTCCAGTATTTGTGCAGAAAGACAATACATGTTATGAATGCGTCTGATAAGTACTTGTGCATGTGTGTGCATGAGAAACAGGTGGCCAGTTTTATAATTTGCCATACAGTAGCAATGATTTTTCTTTTCCTCTCTCCTCATCCGCACCCTGACTAATTTGAGTGAGCATGTGTTTGCCGTAATGCCCGATTCTTCACGGGGCCTTGAGATGAAAATACAATGAGAATATTGTGCCACTGTAGGATAATCCCCCACAGAGGTAACTTACAAATGTTCAGCAGAAGTGAGTATGCAAATTATCTAAACAAATCCAAATAATATGTGGATTTGCTGCTGTAGTTTATGGCATTTTAGGCAAAGTAACAAACCCTAAAATGCTGCAGAAGAGAGATGTAAGGGGATTTTTCCATTCAAAGATGAGAAAAAAATGCTATAATTCTTCTACATTTCCCAGAGAGATGATTAAAAACTCAGAAGGTAAGAGGTTTCTGTCTGCTGTCTTTATCCCACAATACTGTGACTATGTATTGTACATTAAATAGTTGTTCAGTGAGCTCTCTATATAAGATAGTGATGCCATTCATCTCAGAAACGGGCCCTTTTGGTGAAGCATGTGTAAGGTGAAAATGGGGGCAGAGGAGCAGAAGGCAGAGTTAGTCAGTGGCTGTGGGTTTGACACAAAAGACTTTTCCAAAAGAGAGACTTTGGAGGCACAAAGAGAAAAAGAAACGACGGAGCAAAACGGCTGCGTCGATCCAGAGGAGGAGGAGGAGGAAGAGGAGGGGGAGCGGGCTAAAGGCGAGGGTAAACTCCCACATTCACACACACACACACACGGGAACCCCTGCTCCATTGAGAAGACCATCTGTGGCTTGAAATGGATGAGTGTTGTGAGTGTGTTCAAAAACATTTCTGTTTTAATTCTTATGCCTCTCTGAGTGGGCGGAGCAAAGAGGGGAGGAGGGGGCGAGCGTGAAAGGTCCTGCTTCTGCGTCCTGTCGCTTTCTTTAAAAAAAAAGGGGGGAGACCGCTAACAAATAAATGAGAGATACGGAGGGAGTGTGCATGTGTGCGTGAGAGGGCCCCTATAACGTAGGGCCAGCTACACAAACCAAATTACACGGGGCGAGGTGGACAGACACAGCTATTTTGGAGACAAAACCTCTCTGAAATCTGCCATTAGGGACACATGGAGTGACTAACCGCGACAGACATTTAGGGCCAGCTTAGAAAATCCACCATGTCCCACTTGTTAGCAAAATACAAGGCCAATGATTTTAATACCAAAGATCAACTTTTACAGCCATCTTTTCTGTTTTATACACATTTTCCTTACATGTTAAATAACGTCTGAGTTTTCCTTAAAAATGGTCATTTCATGTTTCCTTCAATCACAAAGTAAGATAACATTATTATGATGTCCCTGTAAAGGTTTTTTATTTCATCTAGTTCATATTAAAATGGAAAAAAGCACATTTTGTGAGTTATTGCTTTAGCACTTTGCTCAATCTCTGCCCACCCTCCCCTCTCTCTGTTTTTGTCTTCCTCTCTCCAGATTGAGTGCTTCCAATTCATTTGCGACCCCCTTCGTGTCAATTAATTAGGTGCATGCTTTTCTTTGGCCGTGCACACCAATTAGCATGAGATAAATATGCATTAGTCGAATTATCTCGTCTTGTCATCTACTCCCTCCACCCCCTGCACCCCTGTCTCGATGTTAACGCTAATTTGCATCATGAGTATTTTTAAATGCGTGTTAATTAAGCTCAGGTATTAGGATTTACCTTCATACGGGACCTCAAGAACGTGTTCAAGTGTTTTTGCTGCCAGTGGGAACCTGACATACTTTAATTAAGGGGAATAAATGACATGGAAAAAGGGGCTTTTGCATAAGCATGTAGTAGATGTAAAGGCTTTGAAGGAAAAGAAACAACAGCAAAAGAAGTTGTCCTTGCACTGATATCTTTCCAAAGTTCTGAGTCTCAGTCCTTTACTTGCAATAAAACAGCAGAAGCACTTTTATACGACTGGCCTAATTTTACACCTGAAAAATGCGATCCCTTCCCATAACATGATGCCAGTGGCCTTCTCCAAACTTCCTGCAAGATAATCAAATAATGGGCTCAGAAGTCGATTTTCTCTAATAGGCGTAGGGGCAATTCAAACGATAGACTTCATAGCATTACATCACTCACAGAGCACTCTGACAAGCCATTTACTGACAATGAATTACCTCACTGCCCATAAAAACTAAACTAATGTGAAATATCACATATTTTAATCAACTTGGAGGAGGGGAGAAAAGTATTGCTCTTCGCAAATATTTGGACCAAGGCCGAACATTTTGAAGGCAAGCCTTAATTAAATTAACATGGGAGTATATTTGATTTGTGCCCATTAAAAAGTCTGGGCTTTATGGTGTAATTCCTAAAAAGTATCACGAGGGGTTAACGACAAGCAGAAAAGGACGGAGCAGGTTCTTTAATTACATTTGGGCAGTGTTTTATTGTGCAAAACCAAATTCAGGAGAGTGATTCTTCAACAGGTTGTTAGTGCTGCCCAGCCTTAAATCAAAAGGAGGAACTTCGACTAAAGGACGCAGGATTTCATTTACTGTTTCTGTAAAGCTAAGTGAAGAGAGGAGGATAGATTGGGTGTCTGCAACTAATACATTCTCTCAAATAAACTCATAGCACAGAGAGTTATTCCAACGAGCACTTCCTCTTAAAGAAATCAATTATCTCAAGGAGAAACTGATCACATTTAGAAAGGCAACTAACGTAGGGCAAGAAATAAGATGTTATACATGCATCTTAATTATGCCACGTGGAAACAAACTAGTGAGCTTTGAATGGATGCAAAATTCAACTATTTCAGTAACAAGTTGCCATGGAGATGGTGCAGGTGTTATGTAAAAATAATAAAAAAACAACAAATGATAAATAAGGCAACTAACGTAGGGCAAGAAATAAGATGTTATACATGCATCTTAATTATGCCACGTGGAAACAAACTAGTGAGCTTTGAATGGATGCAAAATTCAACTATTTCAGTAACAAGTTGCCATGGAGATGGTGCAGGTGTTATGTAAAAATAATAAAAAAACAACAAATGATAAATAATAAAAACTATCTTAATTTGATTTCACATATCAAAAACATATATTTTGAGCTCCCAAATGAGGCTGTTTTTTTAACATTTTCTCTTCACTCTTAGTAGATTTGAGTAAAACACACCACAAATATCTGATAAGAATAACTAAAATAATTTTATAAAACGTCTCTTAAATTGTTTTATAACTAGTTTAATTGAACAGGAGGGACTAGCATTTGCTGAACACTATTTTCTGCGGCGGATTAATAAATTGGTGTGTTTATGATACATTTTGGCCCTGTGATACTTTTTCCTCATGATTTGATCATTCATCAGTATATTCTCATTTCACGTTTAAACTATGCAAAGCTTTTACAGTCTTTTGCATTTGTCAGTATCTGTTGTTGTGTTGTAGCTGTGCTGTTGCTGTTGTCTTGGCCTGGACACACTTACAAAAGAGATCTTTGAACTCAGTGAAATTTTCCCAGATTAAATCAAGTTTATAACAATTCTTCTACTTAATTTTCTAAAAGTCTTACACGGTAAGCCTCCTTTCATATTCATGTTTTTCTAAAGTTCTGGACATATCCAGACTGCAAGTATTTACTGGGTTATGATGTATTGACAAAACATATCAGAGTGAAAGAGGAATATATTTGCAATCGTGGTAGATGTCAAAGAAAACAAGTTATATCAAGGTTTGTCATAAGTGATACAATAAAAAGTCCAGTTTGTCAAAAGCTTCTTTTTTTGTGAGTCTTTTCATGTCATCTGCAAATGATTTGAACAAATAAATCAGAATGTTGCCGTCCTTCCTTTCTTTGCTGATCCAGTGCGGTGCTATTATCTAATGTTTTCATTTGAATTGTGCAGCGGAGTCAAATCTGCTCTTATGGGAAGAATCTCAGAGTCAAAAAGCTGTGAGTACTTTTTTGTGAGCAAAACTGATCAAAGGCCATCCATCAGGTCCTATGTAAAGAAGAAAGAAGAGGACGACAAAAAGCCAAAGATAACTTCATGAAGTCAAATGGGGAGCAAAAAAATAATCTACTAGCTGGGGCTGCTTTACTGAGCACTAAATTAATTCATGTAACAAAGCCTGAGACAAAAAAGTATCACCGTGTATGTGAGAGCTCTTGTTTCTTGACCTCCGGAGTCCTCAGTCTGAGCTGATCTACTCTGACACAAACTGACAGGACCTCCCACCTTCCTCTTTCTGTGCTCTTCTGTCCTTCTGTCTACAAATGATCACTTGTCCAAAATAGCCAATCAATATGCTTTAACTTTCATCAGAACACGTTTGTTGTTACTTTGAGAACACTTTCCAGGATTTTCTTTTCAGAAAATGCTTTTTTTTTTTCTCTGACGAGATACTTGCTTGTGTCTAAGAAGTAAGAGTGCATCATGTGTGTGTGTTGGGAAAGCAGGGGGTCTGTTCTCCCCATTCAGAGAAAGAAGCAACTTGTCAGCATTATCAGCTTTCCCTCTCAAAACCAAAGGCCAGTTAGTGCCTTGTGCGCAGGGAACTGAACCCTGACACTGCAGAATGAGTGTCTTGCGAAAACTGGCCAAACATTTGTAGAATATATTCTTTATGACCTTATATCCCAGGATAAGACTGTGGCTAGTAGTGACCACTGAAAATGTGAACAGGAATTCCATCACTGTTAAAAAAAACAAGCTTTGTCACACAAGTAAAATCAAACTTCTGAAATCTGTCCAGAAAGAGGACTTTTGGGATTGGGGATGAGGGGGAAAAAAGACAGAGAAAGGACACTGGGTGGACAGAGCAGAGGGGATGGGTCACTCTGTGTGTGGGGAGGGGTGTGAATGGCTAAAAGAGGGGTGCCTGAATGCCACCACCCAGTAGGCCGTGAAATCAGAAACCTTTGCCAACAAGACAGCCACCCGCACACCAGCCAATGTTCAGTGTGTTTGTGCGTGTGTGTGCGTGGCTGAGCTCCTCCAGGGAAAACGCAGTCATGCAAGGTATCACCCAGCTCCTCCTCCTGCTATCTCCCGTCACTCCCTGTCCTCCTTTCCCCTCCCGCTCACTGACTTCATGCCCATCTACGATGTGCATCTGTCTGCACTGCAGCTCAGTTATTTCTCACTGTTCTGCACACTCGGACGAACAGATTGTATTCTTTGACACTCATAAAAGGGCCACAGAGGGTAACACTGTTCTATGAGTGAAGATTCTATCGAAATGAATGATGATTTTAGAGTGAAGAAAGCTACTAACCCAAATACACTGACAAGCTTTTCTGCCTCACCAACTGATAGTGTACTTCAAATCAATACATGTAAAACTAAGAATGCTTTTGATGTCTATTGTTCTCGAGTAAGTGGGCATATTTGGTGAAATAAGAGAAAAGGCTGCTGAAATATGCACAGAATTTCACTGCAGATTGTTTTGTAACTGGAGCAGGGAAAATCCGCACCTATACCAAGATGTCCTCCGGAGATCAAGAGCTATGTTCAGACATGCACACTGTGTACATACAAATGAAAAAGAATGAATGACAAAGGGAAAAATGCCTCCGTTTCAAAGCAGAGCTGTAAAAAAAAACACCTGTTTCATTGTTGATTTTACTTTTGTCTTTTTAAAAAAAAAAAAAAGAAAAGTGTTTCATTTATATGCAAAGTTTATTTTCCTCTCTTTTTCTCTATGTTCCCCCACCTCCCCCTAAAAGAAGCTCTGAAAATGCCCCCCTCATTCTCCTCTCTTCCTCCCCCTCTCCTCTCCCCGTTTTTTCTTTCTCCTTTAACGAACTCTCCTCTTTTCTTGCTGTCTCGGTTAGCAGGCCTGATTACCATGCTGTCGGTGACTTTTCCCCTCTTGTCTCACTCTCAGTCTTTCTAAAGGGTACTTAATAAAATTCTGAGTCTGGTCTTCGTGTCTGTCTGTGTGTGTGTGGCTGGGTGTAAATGAAAGAGGGAGAGAGAAAGACAGGGAAAAGTATTTCCCTTGTTTTGTTTCTCTCACTCTTTCTCTAAAGAGTGCTTAATAAAATTATGAGTCCTGTGAGGCGATGTCACAAAGCATAGCGCGCGCCCACACACACACACACACACACACACACACACACACTTACAAATACTTGGCCCTTAATTTCCATTAGAGGAGAGGAGTGTAAAGCTTACACAAACTAAAATCTGGGGCTGCAGTTCCCTCTGTTTCAGCCTGCCAAAGTATGTAGTCTGATGGGTGAAAAGCTAGGACAGAGAAGTAATTTTTGCATGTTTAGTGCAGCAGATGATACCAAATATTGCTACTTATGTTAGTAGCAAATTTAGTCTACTTAAGTTACTAAAACCACAAAGATGCCATTTTCTTGAATAGCAAAAAAAAAAAAGAGGGTGGGGGTTAAAGGATTTTAGTGAGTGAATATTTTCATTTCAAAAGTTTAACTTATACAAGATGCCACTGATAAGCCCATTCTGTGTGTACCTGTACCAGAGAGGTGGAGCTTCCATGTTACGCACAATTACGCGTAAGAACGAGCATACTGGCATATTGTGATGTCAAAATATCAAGATTGAGATATGAACGTTGACACATGTAAAAACAAGCTTCCGGTATCAGAATATCAGAAGATTTGACATGCAGCAAAACCCATTTCTGATTGGATGTTTTTAAAAATGGACCAATTTCGCTATAATATCTGCTTAAATTCCATGTATAAAGCTGGTCATTGCAGGCACTAGTCGGAGAAGTTCCCTCAGCTTCACAAACAAAAGAAAAATGTTTTTTCTGTGTATCTTTATTATTTAGGGGGTTAGAGGATTCATCAGGAGCTACCATATACATGGGCCTCTTTACTGCGGGAAGACTAATGGTTTTACTATTAATGAAACTCCTTCTTTCCCACAATGAGAAATTAATCAAAGATAAAATGGGAGAAGGAAGATATTAAAAGTTTAAGAGGGGCTAAGTAATTAATTATCCTCTCAGAAAGCGTCTGACAAAGATAAACTCTCGCAAATGCTTTCACAGAGTCCAGATGTGAATGTGACGAATATTTTAGGATATAGAAAACAAAGGAATATGTGAGGAAAAACAGAAATGGACCAAGAGGAGTTAGCAACAAATAAGAACTTATGAAACAGGTAATGAGACGACTGGAAAATGACAGGAAGACAATTCATGAGGAAAAGTAAGAAGTTGGCCAGAGTGGAGGGCAGATGAAAATATCTCTTCTTAACCGCCTTCCTCTCTTTTTCCTCCTGACACCCTCCTCTGCTCGCTTGTCCTCCCCTCACTGCTAAATTATTCAGGACCACTTCTGCAGCATGCTTGATTAAGTTTTCATTTCTGCAAATTACCATTCGGAAACGCGCCACGCTACTGAATCACATAACCACTACAAGCTGCGAGGTTGTCATATGCAGAGGAACGGAGATGTGCAAAGAGAAACAAAGGCAGCATAAATGATTACATTATACCTTAATCATTTCTTTGTATTGTTGTGATCACAGTTTATTGTAAACCTCTTTGTCAACACTGGTAATTCTTCAACACTCATGTCAGTAAAGCACATTTAAATTGAATTGCAAATTGGAAACGGAAGAGGGGAAGACATGAAAGAGACACAGGAGATAAATAGATGTAAAGAGACAGTGAGGAAGAGTTAAAGGCCGCTGTTTTAGTCTCTAATCTACTGTACATTCATAGTGATGGACTGTGACTGCACAAGCAGTCAATAGGTCCCATTTGGAAGAACAATGAGGGAAAGACCAAACATTATGCACCCAGTTAAACTCCCATTAGTGTGAATGCACTCTGGTCACTTTTCAACTGTTTTAAGAAGCTCAACAACATCTTCACTGCGATTACAAGGAAGGCCTCTGCTTCTGTTTTTATATGAATATAATATATATGCCTATATATAATGCCTATGTTTATCAAGATGTATAGGCAGTTTTTGGCTAAAACATTCCCATCAGGGTTGTTGCAGTATACCAGTACCGAGGCTTATCACAACATTAAAAGAAGAAGACCTGCTCGCTACCTTTTTGAGTGTAATTCAATTCCCAAAAACACAAAACAAACAAATAATCATGCAGCAATATTTCTGTCGCACTATAACATTCTAATTTAATTTCTTTAGCCACAATAACTATGTAGTGAACATCTGATATTGTTCCCTAATTAAATGGATGGAAGTGGTGCAGGTCTTTTATCTTCATGTTAGAGATTTTCCTGACAATAGACTTCACTACAAAGAAAAAGATCTCTGCAAACTTCCAGTAGATCACATTGTCTGTAAACTTTGTTTCATGTCTTTTCTGAACGGGTGGTCTACATGCAGGGTTTTGAACAATTGTCACTTTGGACCAGCCCCCTGCAGAGCATCCTGCATGCAGCCCATCATGACTATGATCAGCATGTACAAGGGTTCCTCCAGGGCGAGGAAAGCAGCAGTTAGGGAAATGATGGGGGTTAAGATGAAGAACATGCATGTTTAGACCTCGGGGAGGCAGCGGGAGGTGTGTGCATGATTTATGTGTTCGTATCTGCAGATGCACTGGACAGTGGGAACCGCATCTACATTGTTGTTTCTGGGAGTACGCTATGATTATGAAAGGGCAGGGACCTGGTAAGGGTGAGGACTACAGCTGTGTAATGCGTATGTTCGTGTTGTGCGAGTGTGTGTGTAGTTTTCTCTAAGGCCCACTTAGGCAGCAGGTATCAAGCTCTTGTGAGTCAGCCTAACAAATCCCACAGAAAACCTGGACTGGACCCCTGTGGAAATGACAATGCAATTACTAACACACACACAAACACGAGCTCACCTCTTACGCTTCCTTTTCTTATGCCTCATTAGGGCTAATATTGGTTCGCATAGAGATTGTGTAGATTTATGGTTGGCCATGTGTACAGACAGCTAATCAGCAACAGACCACAAAGGGCCCCTCTGTGGCTACAAGATAAAGATAACCATCAGACCATACACACACACACACACACCTGTAGCTTGCAGATAAGCACTGGCCTTTCATGACAGAAACAACAGGTTCTGATTTACTACTTTGGACAAGTGCAGCAAAATGCCTACTGATTATGCTTCCGTCACTGTGTGTGTGCGTGTTTGTGTGTGTGTGTGAGACAGGCAGTCAGTTGATTTGTGTCGTGTCTCTGATGAAAGCTATTCGTCACTGAGTGGCTACAGTTGTGTCAGCAGGGTATCATGTACCATGTACGTCTGCATCTGTATCACATTGTGAGTGCGCCGTGTAAAGGTTGCGTTGCAGATTTATGGCCGTCTCCCATGGTGAAACATCCAGCGCGCTCCCTCCTGTAGCGACCGACAATGGACGGTGGATTAACGGTCCACCTTCAGCCCCCTTCCTGTCTCTTTCTCTCCTTCCCTCTTTTTTTCACTGCCTCGCTGTTTTTCTCTTCTTGTAAAAAAGTCTCCTAATTAGTCCTTGTGTAATCAGCTGATATACTATCTGCTATCTTTCTTGCACCTGCTGAAGAAAAAGAGGCATTTATTTTAGCGAGCCTTGGTCTTTTTTTCATCATGTTGACTGGAGAGTGTCTGATTACTTATCTGCTCTGCTCCCTCTGTCGCTGTACTTTGTTCCTCACTGTTGTACAATTGCCCTTTTTTTCATTTTGCTTGTCTGTTGCTATGTCAAATGAGCTTGTGGTCAGACCAGCATTAGCGTTGTCACAGAAAATGCAGGCTGCTCGTTCATTTCAGTTAAAGCAATTGTGTTACCACAACAGTGATATTATCATAAGAAGCTCTGCCAGACAATATTGTGAAATATTTTTCCTTCAACTGGCTGTAATGTCATCCCACAATACAAAGGGGGATAAAAAGGAGGAAGGAAGGGGGAAGGAAGTAGCAGTCTTGCTTTCCGTTATACCTTATTGCCATAACATACATGTATAAATGACAAGATGCAACTTGACAAATCTAAGCCGTACTGCCATGTTCTCTTGAAAGAGAAGAGGCTTTCTCCTATAACCCATCTACATAAGCCATACTTCTTTAGTCTTTTTTTAATTGTACTGTCATGATTTAACTGAGGCCTGTAGAGTCTGAGATGTAGCCCCTGGTTTCTTACGGGTTTTCTGAGCACAGTCTGACCTTGGGGTGAACTTGCTGCGATGTCTCCTGGAAAGATTGGCAGCTGTTTTGAATGTTTTCCACTTGTGAATATTCTTTCTCGCTGTAGAATGATGGGCTCCATATACTTTGGAAATGGCCTCATGATGCTTCACAGATTGATGGCCAGCAACAATTGCTCCTCTAAGGCCTTGTCCACATGTGTGCAGGCATCTTGACAAACACAGATTTTCCTGTACGTTTAGGCTCATCACCCAAATGCAAGTGCAGTTTTGGCCCCTAAAATTTGAATGATTAAATAAATTCCAGCCAGGTTGAAAATGGTAACAGTGTTTACAGTACTGTTCTCAGGTTTGTTGGCACGACAAAGGGAAGTGCCAGCAACACAGTGCTCTGACCTTGGTCACATGACTTTTCATGTTTGCACGTAAGTGTACAGCAACTCGCTGACTATACTGAACAACAGAGGCGTCAGCATGAACTATGGAGGTCACTGCAACATCATCTAACACAGAACCAGCTGGCACTGTTGCTGCTCTTGGATGAGACCTAAGTGGACCTGTCGCTTGTGAATGAAGTGGTTGTTGCTGCAGAATCATCAGAGAATATCGTTGTTGTCTTTGAGTGAGCAAAAGCAACTAATGAGGTCATCTGTCAGTGCTCTCAGAGAGGTTGTGTGTACACTGAAGTCTTTAGCAAATGAGAAGGAAGTCACATATGACAGCCAACACCTTTTGATGGTCAATACAAGTACTTGGGAAACTAATAGTACAAGAATCCCTTGTACCCTTTACACTGTTAGCTGTCAATATTGAACATGTTCTGGATGTGTTCTGCATTTCTCAATAAATGGAGAATTTTTTTTAAACAGAGCAATAAACAGAACTTCTGCTTTTATGGAGGTGGTCACACTTGCTGTTGATGAATTAATGAACTGCATTTTATCAACAGTCCCTGGGTCCTGCTTACCCTTAGGTTAAGACTGTGACTTAGGCATTCCCACTGTTTCAGCACTTTGCTTTGCTTTTGTTAAATAAATAGTGACACGGTGAAATTAGTCACGCATTGTTGTTTATCTGAGGTTGTATTTCCCTAATTCTAAGAAGCAGATTATCTTTTTTATCGTGTACTGATACATAAAAACTTAGAAGTAAAAGAGGGGTCTCCTTCCTTTTTGACATGACTGAAGTTATTTGGGCCCCTAGGTATTACATTGTAATGCAGATGGGACCCTGAAGCTTAAACACTGCAACTTATCCACCGATGTCGATTTATGCTGTTCTTTAATACAGCAAAAAAGAATAGAAAAAACTCCTTTGTATCCCACTCTACGGCCAGTGGTTTGGACAGTAAAGTATTATTTGATGCTGAGTATTATCACTTAATTACCATGGTCAAGTCATTTGAAAATCATGTGCTTCACTTAAGGGAAATGTTTTGCACAGCAGCTTGAATCTTTACTTTTTAGTCTTCCGTCGCTCTTGTGTTGTATCTTTCCCTGTCTGCCCTGATCTTCTTCTCTTTCTTTCTCCCCCTCTGCCCTCTCTGAGGGCTGAGACCATAGATCTCTCTAACAGGCACTATCTACAGCCCTAAGCCCTAATGAGGCATCATAAGGCGAACAGTTTGCAGCAGCACCGTGCTCCTCTTTTATTTGCCAAACCATATCTCTTCCTCACCCCCTCCCAACTGCCCTCTCCTCGTCTCTCAATTGCTCTATCAGTCTGCCCTGCTCACCATATCTCTCCCTCTCTGTCTCTTCTCCCTGCTCATTCCCTCCATCTCCTCCTTGGCTCTCACCGTCTCCCTCTTGCTCTTCCCACCATTGTGTTTTATCTCCCTTCTCATTCACCCGTTGAGCTCCCCTCTCCCTGTCGTGGCGGTTTGAATCATATCTGGCCGTCTACATATGCTAAAGCCTGTGTAATTACAGCAGCTCTTAAATAAAGACACGCTCCTAAAGCTGTCGGCTGAAATCACAGCCAAACAAGGCAGGAGGGGCCTCCCAGCAGCAACAAAGCTGTCATAGATCGCTATAGATTTATCACCAGCATGGATGAGGGGAGAGGGAGGGAGAGAAAAAAATGTTTCACATATTCTCTCAGACATCGTGGAGGGTACATTTTTATCATGTTTTCATGCGGGGGAAAAAAACAATAAAAGAGAAAACATATCTAAGGAACTTTCTTAGTTGGAGCAGAAGCATTTAGAAATAATTCATGCCACTTGTTACCTTTCTAACAGAGAAAAAAACAGAAAAGTAAACTGTCCACTGAGTTTATAATATATCCTAACAATTCAAATACTGTTGTTGCCAGTGTCTGAGCTTTTAAGATGAACTCACTTCACATCAAGTGTGTGTGTGTGTGTGTGTGTGTGTGTGGGAGAGAGAGCATCATGAGAAAATACTGCACACTTGACCACACTTCTTGGCAAGACTGTCTGCATGCATTACCAGTCTTGAACCCTTACGACAGCTCTTTAAAAACAGCAAGATGTTGGAGAGTCTCCATTCTATAAGACAAATTCCCTCCCTTGACAAACAAAGACGTCTATTCAGGCCTAACGCTTCTCTGCGGCTTTCGTAATAGTTAGGGATGGATTTGGAGCACTTGGCTTCTGTTTGTCATTCGTCTGTCTGTCCTTGAGGCTGGACTGATTATGACTAAATGAGAGATCCATGTGATGGGCATCTGCTCTCATCGGCCTTCCTCTTCATTTTCATCAAACTCTTCCAGCTTCTTTATTCTTTCTTTTCTCCGTCTGTTTGCTTTATGTCTGCTCCTCCAGCCAAACTGTCTCCTCATTACTGTATGTCTTTGTTTTCACTCATCTTTCTCGTACTCCCACTACCTTTTACTCCTCCTCTTCCTCCTCTCTTCCAACCTTTTTTTCTTGACTTCTGCAATTCATCAGTGTGAGCAGCAGCACAGATTGATCAGCCTCTACAGGCAGAGCTGTGTGTGCTGCTGATGTTGCAGTAACCCCTGTTGAATAGCGAGCAGTATTTGTGTGTGTGTGTGTGTGTGTGTGGGTGGGTGTGTGTGGGTGTGTGTGTGTGCGAGAGTGTGACCAGCTCAGGGGAAAAGTGGAGGGGACATTTTTTAAAATGTATTAATCGTCGTGGTAACGGCGGATGAGAGTGGTTGCGACAGGCCCATCTTTTGAGAGTGAGACCATGTGTGACACAAACACACACATGCCTACACACACTTAGCTGCATTCTAATATCCCGAGGGTTCAGCTCAAGTGCTTCACAAAGTTGTGTCAGCACACACACAGACACACACATTCACACACAGACACTATATCTATGGGGAAATACAAGGCAATTCATCACTAATCACTAGACTCCAAAACTTTGTATTCATCTGGATTTCCTATGATTAATAGCTTTCCGCGGTAAACTTTATCTCTCTGAAAACTGCATTTGAGTGTCTATGTGTATGTGTGTTTGTAAGTTTAATCAGACTTAAACCAGTGTTTAATAGTTTGGGGAGAGAATGCTGGATTAGTTACAAGACGACCCCTTCAACTGCATCCTTGTCTGTCTTTTCTGAACTATTTTAGCCTCTTTTACCTCTTCATTTCTGTTCTCTTTTCTTTTTGTTCTTTGTATTCTGCGCTCTATCCGGCAGGATATGGGATGCAGGAGGTTGGAAAGGAAAAAAGGTAGAAAGGAAGGATATACTTTAAGAAGCTTTTGAGTTCCTTCTCGTCTGTTCTATCCATCAGCAGGTCACCGTTTGCATTTTAAGAAGCGCAACACAATCAAATCAAACAAATGATTTAAAGTACAATCAAGGAAATGTTTCTTAGTCAAGTGAATTTTTCAAAAAAACAAATGCCTTCATTGTTTTTCACTGAACTTACACAACCCAATCTCCTTTTTTAATTACTTGAACGTTCTGAAGTAATATGAATTCATTTTATTAAGTCACACCACTTTTGGATTTGATTCTTGATCGTGTGTGGTCGAGCTTTCTGCAACACTGGAGAGGAGGAGGAGGAGGTGGGGAAATGGAGGGAAGAGGGGATGTTAGCAAAGCAGGAGGAGGAGGAAGGGATGAGGGCAACAGAGGAGAGGAAGCTGAGAAACCGGCGACTGGAGGAGAGGTGACAAGGCTTTGGGGACAGACAGAGGACATGAATAATTTATCAACACTTCTGATGGACAGATTAGGGGAAAAAATGAAGAGAGACGGACCGAGAGAGAGAAATATGGGGGGGTGGGGTTCAGGCGAGAGAGGAAGAGAGATTGAAAGCTGAGGAAGGGGAGGAATAAAATGACAAACAGAAAAAAGAAAGAGAAGAAGAAAGCAAGTGAAGGGTGGAGGGGCCACACACTGGAGCTCTTTGATCCTAACAAACCCCTCTCACCCTGACACCACCATGCCATCTGTGGCCCGCCCTGTGTGTCACTGTGTGAGTGTGAAACAGAGACAGATAGAGGAGACAGTGACAAAAGAACAAGGAGATAGAAACAATACAGATAAGGCACGATTATTGTCAAAATCAATATCAACCAGAAATTAAAGGGATGCTTTTTGTGCTATTTCAATGTCAGAAGTGAGTTGTCCACAAATTGAAAATGTGTGGGAGATAAATTCCTTAACATTTTCCTGGAGGATAAAGATACAACGGTGTCCATTTAAATTCTCTAAAATGCCATAATTGGGGGAATTTAGGGAAATGGAAAAATACATGAAAGGTACAAGCTCATTTCTGTTTGCCTGACAGGAATTTTTAGACGAAAACACTTTAGTGGTTGAATTAAAAGGAAAAATGACTTTATTTTATATAAGAGATTGATTTTCAACCTTTCATATAGTGTTGGAAAGCTTCTCATTATAACTCATTAACTCACGATGCTGTCTGGTGGTGGGTAGGTGTGCAGGCTGCATTACAGAAAAAAGCTTTGTGTCACCCGTCAAAGAGCTCTTTTTAACGTGAGGATAGGAAAAACACAATCTGTGTTTGTTTACAGCTTTACAGTACATTTACAGATTTTTGGTTATTTAAAAAATGCTGATTTATGTGTCCACTCGATTGTCACAGTTAAGATATTGACCTCTTATTGATGAGGGTGTGTGCGCGTAGGTCCTTCCACTACACATTGTACATCACTTTCTAAATGTGTGTATTGGTGTCATATTATGAATGCTGTGGTGACAAAACAGGTAGAGTCAAAGACAGTAACTACAAGCATATATGCAAATTCTCTTCTGCCGTCTGCTCGTCTTCTGGTGTTATATCTGTCTTCCTACTCGACACAGTACACCTGTCTCTCACATGCACAGATTTAACATCATCATCCACAAATCCGTCACTTTTCTTCACCATCTTTGACTTTCACATGTTCTTTTTGTCCTCTCTCATTTTGTCTTCCTCTTTCTCCTTGTGCACCTGCCTTTCATTATTTTAGCCAGCACTTTTCAGCTTATACCACTGACTGTGCATGTGTGTGTGATGTGTGTGTGCAGCAGCAGCAGCATGTGGCCTGTTGACATTATGCCACATCCCTCCTGTGCTGCAGACAACAACCTCGCCATGTCGAAGCCTTTACCTCCCACAACACACTCCCCTCTGACACATACACAGGACTGGTTGCCCCCAGCGACCAGCCATTACCAGAGACCTTACATCGTGCTGCCGTGCCAGGTCGCGAGACATGTGACCTAATGGCAAGCACCAATGCATGCGCATACTATATGTTGAACAAGCTGCCCCGACACTGATGCAAAGTCAGTTGTTTTTCTCACATATTCCTTCTGTTAGGAACTTAAAGCTTGGACTGTTTACAGCAATCAATGCTAGCTTTTGCCCCCTGCGGGGGCAGCCCAGGGTCTTTACAGGTTTGGGCTCTCATCACCAAACAAAATAGACAAAAAAGTTTTTCTCTGCATCTTGTCTATGCGGGATAATCAAAGAATTTGATCCGAGCTGCTGAAATGAGCACACAAAAGCATCATATGGAAACTGCAGTTTCTTCAGTCATTAGCAGGCAAGAAGTTATGGTAAATACTATCTTTAGTACAATTTGGGGTGTCGATTGTAGTCTTAACACTGGCCCTTCGCTCATGACCCAGTCCTTGCACAGCACCGCTCTGACAACTATGTGAAAGTACACACATGGTTCCTAACAGTCTGCAGAGCCCCGATTGGTGACGTCCCATAGGTCATTAGGCTTCTTCCTGGGAAACAAGGCCAAGCTAACAAGTGCAAGGCGAGGTTTAATATGGTGTTAGCGTAGACATATGAGGAGAGCCTGTGTCAGTGGCACATTTTTATCTCTCTGATCAAGAACCAAAACAAAGTGTGTGGCGGACAGGAAATAGAGCAAAGCAGATAAAAACCCACAGGACAAGCAAACTAGGTCAGACAGTGCTTCAAGAGCTGTGGTTTCGGAATAATCTCCATCTTTGACTCTAGTCTATATCTGGACTCACGAATGAATTTATAGAAAAAGATTTATTTGATTGTTTAACAATGCTGCGGGAACAAGCCTCTGTCCTTATGAAGAAGGAAGGATGGAGGAAAGCAGCTGTGTTAAGCACTTGTACACTCTTTCACACACATACACACTCACCCTCCCCTGTTGGGTGTAGAGGAGAATCAATATGTCTTTGAATGAGGGTCAGAAGGGTTGTCTGCCCAGGGAGAGCTGACAGATTTGCTCTCTTTTGCTCTGCTAAGCCCCTGCCTGCTTCTAACACCCCCTGACACACACACACACACACCCACACAGATGGAGACACACTCAAACATATAGAAGAAGAAACACGCATACACAAACACGCACAGAGATGTGACGCTTCTCCAAGAGGGCAGAATTCCGAGCATTTTTGCCACAGGGATGTGATATTAGACGTTCCACATCGAAATGAACCCTGCTGCGCATCCCGCTGAGTGTGTATACGTTTGTACGGTCAATGTGTGCGAGAGACAGAGAGGCTGAAGGGCGGTGGAGACCAGGTTTCGACAGCTAAATACAATCTCCAACGTCGCTGGAAAGTGTTGTACCTCAGGGCAGAACAAACAATAGCGCAGAAGCAAATAAGAAATGGTGGAACTCATGAGGTTTTAAACAGAGACATTAAAAGAAACACAGAAATAAAGCAGTGATTGAGACATCTGAGGAGAAAAAATAGCCATAAAGTGGTTACTGTGAATGATTAGACTCTAAGATGGACTGGTGGAGCTGTGGTTACGAATATTGCACCATAACTTAATGTACGCAGGACAACGCAAGAGCAGAGGACGCATGTAGCATAAAAAAAGTCAGGGAAAGGAGGCAGAGCAAAAGGGCAAGTCATCTCTTTATCATCAGAACAAAGAGAAGAATGTGAAAGGTACACAATGGAGAAAGAAACAGCACGTGTGTCATCAAAGATTACTCTCTTGTTATTTCTGCCAATTGTCATTATTATCTGGTTAGTTTTTGTTTTGTTAGGCTAAAAAAAGCCATATCTAGTGGAGAAGGAGAGAGATTGAGAAAGAATAAAGGAAAAAGAAGTTGGACCTTACTGAGAGTAACTGAATCCCGCCACTGAATGCAAGTTCCGCAAATTAATAATCGTTTTGAAATCAGACTGCCCTCTTTTTGGCCAGTTTATTTAGGTGAACTAATTATAATACTTCCAAATACATGTAAAAGTGTGTTCATTTTACACTGTACTGATAAAAAAAAGATCATCTTGAAACTCATGAGAGACATTGTTTTTTTATGGGCAGCATTTTCTTATGAGTAAAAATAGACTCAAATACAACTTTAGATGCTGATCCTACAGTCTGAGTGTAGAAACATCATTCAAAAGTTAGAATTCAGAGTCTGTGTAAATGCAAAAGAAAGCGTCAGAATTCATAGTCAACCTCACATTTTCTTTAAAGGTGAGAACCTTGAAAGCACTGACTTTATGAACCTGTTACAATTTGAAAAGGCAGACATAAGCATAGATCCACTTTGGCATTTTGAGATTTTATAGTGAGACTTCCACATTTTTTGCCAACACAGTTATTTCACAGCCTGGAGTGAGACTCTGCGGCCACATCAAATCACCCTCCGGACCTCTATGCAATACTCTGTCAGTCACCTGTCTTTAATTCCCAAATATCCATTTGAACGAAGTCAGTCAACACCCCTTAAATATTGATAATATTCTCAAGTTTCATTGTGGAAAATGTCATCTGCTCCTCAGTGAGAAACAGAAAAATATTGCTTGATTTCATTTGCTTGATTTTTGTATATTCAAAAGCAGAATCATTGTTTGTTTGAATGTCAACTCTGACTATCATTCTCCAGGCTGCATAAGAGGTTTGTGTGTGTGTGTCTGTGTGTGTGTGTGTGTGGTGGGGGGGGGGGGGGGGGGGGGGTTTGACATGACACGAAACACCACAGGGTTAACTAGATAATAGTCTATACACAATCCTAATAATTCACGGATGACACCTGATGGAAGTAATTACAATCTGATCAAAGCACCAAAGGTCGTGTTGATTTGAAAATGGCAGAGAAGAGGGAAAGATTCATATAATGTTCACTAAACCACACTCTGAACATGTAGGGGTGGGGTCTCCCCTCCTTGTTGGCTCAGTATTATATTTTATGTAGCTGTGCCGCTAAATCACCCTCAATCTACACACAATCAAATCTGACGTGGGGCTTCAAGCAGAAGAACGAATGCATGTGTGCGTTTGATAAATCTTGCGTGGGTGTGTACGTGTGTCTCCGTCCTGTGTGGTTAACATACTAGAGCAGCAATTAGTAATCACTCATGGAGCTAATGACATCAATCAATGAGCTTTTAAAACCAGCCATTTGATAATTACAACCATCAATGGTAACCCATGAATTCATTATAGTACAATCTTTAGCCATACGATTTCTCCTTGCATCCTGCCAGTATGTCTGTCTGTCTCTATGATTTTACTTCATTTAACAACTTTTACCATATGCAGGGCTCCAGAGTGCAGCAAAGGTTTTCCCTCTTATAACTAGCATTTAGTGGGTGTAGTGTAACTTGTAGACTGGACTGTAGCTAATGCAAATCAATTACAACCAAAGCAAGACGCAGGAAACCATCGACACATGATGAAATATACTATATCGGCCAAAAGAAGTCACGTAAGCAATGTGTTTCAAGATAATTAAAACATATAACCAATATGACAATATGGTGGTTTAAGTGGGAAAAGAAAGATAAGGCTAAATAAGGATAAACATAAAAAATGTATGGGGATGGAAAAAGGCAGGACTAGATTCAATCCTGTTTATAGATGAATTACTAAGAAAGACCGTATGTCTATGTGAAAACAGAAACTCAGAACTGAAACAAAAGAAAAGTGGAGGGTTATTTTTTTTACTTCTTGGTTTACTTCCTAATTTACTGAACCGATGCAGCCCCTTTGATCTACAGCTGTCAATAACTGCGATTATTTTTTTTGATCATTAAACCTTTATTTATACAGGTAATCTCACTCAAACACGGGGTCTCATTCTCAAGAGAGACCTGATTCAAACAAACAATTAATAAAACTAGTGATAATCAGATATACTTATACATACTACAGTACAAGTACAAGAGCCAAGTGAAAGCAAAATGAAGAAGTAAAAACAGGAACAAATTTCCAAGGACGCGTTTTCAATTATCCTTAAAATAGGTTTAAAATCCCTCTGTGGGATCAAACTGAACAACGTCAGACGTGCAGGTGTCCAGTCTATACATAAACATGTGTGTATATTATATATATATGTGTAATACATACATGGATCATATGTATAAGTAATCTTAATTAAAGTAAACTTAAACTTAAACTTACCTAAACTCGTTGCCAGTTAAAATATATGTTGTTTTTGGTAAAGCTGTAGTGAACATCATAGTAGTGTCATATCATCTACATTTAAGAAGCAAAAGAATGACATATATCCCCAAATTAAGTCAATCATTAACATTAAACTGTCTGAATTGCATCAAATACCTGATTGTTTCTGTAACCTTGACCTTAAATTCAGTTTCACTCAGTGAAAATGAAGTGTCCAGCTGACAACTCCAGGATCTGAATATGAGCTAACCTGCACATCATATAGGGCGCACGAGCGTGTGTGTATGCCTTGTAATATCCGCGGGTTTGTGTATGCTCAGCGGTGTGTGTGCATGTGGCGCGGATGCACAATTACCAGGCAGGCGCGAATCGATAGGTGCCTGCTGACAGATGGATTAGCACGGTAAACAGATGATACACACACCGCTAAATTATTCATCTGCTGAACAGTGGGCTGGGTTTCCACACACACCCAGGCAAGGGGGAGAAGAAGAGAGAGGGGGGAGAGATAATGTGGAGATGGGAGAGGGATGTGAATAAGAAGGATGAAGATGAAGGGCAGCGTGTGTGTTTTAACACAGCTCCACCAAAAAATTTCTGTCTCTTTACTTGAAAATTCACTGTGAGTGTGTGACCTGCGACACCTGGACTGCAGTGAATGTGCCTAAGCTCCACTTAGCGACTCCAACACAACACACCCGTGGACACACAGGCTCCCTCTAATGCCTTCTAGATATGCAGACGCACCGCAGGGTCAATGTGAAGTGTCTTGTGAGGTGTTTGAGATACCAAACACACATGTGTGCAAACATCGACACACTCATCCTTGCTATATCCGCGTCTTTCTCTGAAGTGCAGGTAAATCCGTGACCATTGACTGTTTATGCCTTTAACAAAGTCTGCGGCACAGCAAATACTGTGGATAAACCCGATCATGCTGCAGGACAGATACGCACCATTATGTCTGCAGCCGAGACATCTTTATCGCAGATAGGCAGGGAATTTTTCATCATTTAAACCAATATTCCCAGACGGCTTTTTTTAGTTGGAGCACTTTAGGAGGCTGCATGAAGTTACCACTAAATAGAATATGAAACGTGGGTAAAACTAGTACACATTGTGAGGGAATAATGCTGATAAAACAGGAGCTGACGTTTTATGAAACCCTTAACTCTGTAGATAGCAGAGTGCACTCCCAATATTGAATAGTATAGATTCTGGTGAATGCAAATCATATGTGGATGCACACACACACACACACACACACATCGACACACACTCTGGTATGCATATAAAACACCCATTATTGATTTGTTTCACCTTTTCAAGGGACTTGGGAGGCTTTCTTTTCCATTTTTTTTTTTTTGTAGCAGCAGCAGCAGATGCTAAGCTGCACCCCTCTGGGTGGGCTGCAACTTTTAGAACCGAGAAGGTGACAACAAACCAGAGCTTTTCAACTTGATCAAAAAAAGGAAATTATGCTATTGCTATTACTTTTTGAAAGATCTTTTTCACCTTCCAAAAATCTAGCGGTGCAGAGGAAGTGTATCATCGTTCACACAGAAGCAGAAAAAAAGAAAAGAAATAAAGGTTTGTGTTCATGCCAAAAAACAAGTCAGTTCAGCTTTGGGAAGCGACAGCGTGTTCGGTAGAGCTAGTGATCTCAAACCCACAACACCCACTCCTCGCATAAACACACAAACCGTTGGTTCGCATCATGGCCGCCATCAGCAGGATCCAATCAGATTTGATGAATAATTCAATATTAAAGAGGCTGTGACCAAGACAGAAAGGAAAGGTGGTGGGGGGGGCACCCCTCTGCCAAGTAAGTGGGCCTTTTGGAAACGGGCCTGCTATTTGTGTGTGTGAAAGTGAGAGAAGTGGGTGAGGGGGGGGGGGGGGGGGGGGGGGCTGTCACAGTAGACTGCATCCACAAACTGGCTGCAGATTAGATTACTGAGGAGAGGAAAAGGAGAGGAGAAAGGGGGGTGGGGGGGTTGAAGAAAGAATGGATGGAGAGCAGGATGGGGGATGAGAAGGAAAATGAAAGATAAAGAATAAGAGGAGGGACTGATGAAGAATCTTTTACCACATCTGCATTAGGAGGTGTCTGTCTGAATTGCACATCTCTGCCTCTGTCAGACATGGAGGAGGCACTTGGAGAGAGAATACACATTTAACTGTGTAGCATTTTTGTACTGAAAGTTAAGCCATGAATTATTACGGTGGCTCTTTCTTGGCTGGACTGAGGAGAATACACCTGTTTTAGTTGTTTTCTTTCAAAGCTCATTGATCTCTTTCACCAAACTCTGGCCCTGAAAGTACGTTTGCATTTTTATGCTAAAAATTCAATGAGCTTCAGGCTGTTAAAGTAATGCTGCATCTTTTCAGAAAAGTTCAGCCAAGTAGCAAAATGTGAAAGACAGCATGCTGTCGCGGTAAGTTCAGGGCTGAGGCACGCCTCGACCTTGTGAGAGCCTGTGTGTGTATGTGTACACATATTAAAGGCTAAATGTGTGTTGTGTTGCCAGGTGTGCTGCAGTTGTATGAGGCTCAGTGGAGTTTTAACACAGGGTTTTTATTGGCCGAAGCTGACATCACCGGGGGAACAAAGTGGAATTCCGGAACCTGGGATGTTATGAGTCTAAGTGTGTATGTGTGTGTGTGTGTGTGCAGGAAAAAAAACTTTCATTTCAAACCAACCTTTCTTAAGAATTCCCCTCAAAGTGGCATCCTGTTCTACCTGATTTCAGCATGTTTCTACAAAATTCCCCAAATGAAATGAAAGGACTCTAGGCTGGAGAATATTTTGCCAGGCGCTGCAGGGGGAATCCTCGCAGCTCATCCGATCTCCTTCATGTGCCTTACACAATTTCCAGTGGGTCATTTGTGTAACCTCTTCCTCCGCGCACACACACACGCAAACACACCAGCGATCTGTGTCCAAATGGTGTGGCTGGGTTAACAAAAGGCTCAACAGGAAGCGACTAATCCTTGATCTGTGCGGCGTCGCAAGAATGACCGCAAGACTCACACCAAATGACACATACACACATACACAGACTGCTTGCTTCCAGTTACCACCCAGTGAGAGAGAAAGGGGCAAATGCTCAAATAAATAAGCCATTTCCATAATTTCAGATTAAAACATAATATTACTGTTATTCTTTTTATATATTTTTTTTTACTCAGCTCAATAAACACCTGAATGTTGTCGCTGTCCGACATGTGAACAGTATGGATCAGATGCACAGAGGCTGGAATTGACATAAAAATCGCACACTCCTCTCCCTGGGGGAGCTGCCAGAAGGGCAGAAGGGCACACACTTGGGGGTAAACAAAGCCACCACAAGTAGGACAGCTTCCAATATCCCTGCAGCCAATGTGTGCGAGGGTGTGTGTGCGCCACTGTGTGTGTGGCACACGGTGGAGACTGACAGGGAGGCAACATGAGAGGGACAAGCCTTTTAACATCTGGCTAAGCACTGACAGGAAGACACACACACACACTGGGGAGCAGGCAGCCGAGTCCCAGTCCTAATTATTAGAACACTCTTACTTAACTTAACCCTGCCACTAGACCGTGACAGGCAGAAATGGATGGGGGGAGAGGGGGGCAGATTTTTGTGAGGACAAGGAGAGGGATGAGCGTTTCTGTCTCCTTGACTGGTTTTTAACTCTATGTGTGCCACAGAAAAGTGAGAGAAGGACAGAGAGGACTGATAATGATAGTGCCGTCCAATAACCATGGCCAAAAGCATTTTCAATTACAATGTCATCACAATAACAACTGAAAACTTGAAAATAGATAGTCTTTGTCATTTAAAATTTCTTTCTTTTGAATTAAACCTAAAACCAGTGCGAATGAATGTATGCCAAAAAACACAAGCCGAATTAAAAAATGATCAAATCACAATGTCATCATTTCTTCTTCTTTTAATATCACAACTACCATCAACATCGCTATGACAAAGACGGAATTTCTTTAAAAGATTGTCAAGGAACGACATTAATAGTAAAGGATAACGTAAGGAACATTTCTTTGACTGACATGAGGTGTGTGGGAAGAGCTGTGCAGAAATCCCACAGCTAAAGATGGACACAAAAAAAAAGAAATCTCAACATAATCTGTTTGTCATCCATCAACATCAGTATCTCTACCACCCATCTTCCATTTGTGAGAACTCTATATCTTTTCTTTTCCACAGTTTATTTTTCTTCACTGTGACTTTTTTTTTTAGCAGCACAGTTTGTGCGACTCGGCCCCAGAAAGAAACAACACGCGTGACATTTGCTCTGCTTAAGAGCAGAAGAAAGGAGAAGAGGAGGATGAAAAGAAGGCCTCTCGCTGTGTGTTTTAACAGCTGTGTGTGATGCACTTGGTTGAAAGTTCAAAATGTTTCATGTCACTGAGAACACCAAAAAGAAATTGGACCTGATTTAAAATGTCACATTTTGAGCCCTAATTTCTTGACTTTTGCTTACAAATCAAGCTTGTGTAAGAGATATTAGCAATAAACGAAAGCTACCACTAACTACCTACCTATGGTGTGGCTTCTATAGGAATTCCTCTGCTTTCAGTTGAGACAGGCAGATGGGATCTGCATTTCAGCTCAACATCTCACCATCCACCCGCTATCCCCCCGTCCTTCCTTCCCACAACCCTTTTTTTCTCCTTTGGCTTTTATCTTTTATCTCATCCTCTCCTTCTCTCACTCTGTGCTCTGAGAATTTGTGTTTTCTTTCTTTTCCTGCCAACACATTCTGTTCTGTCTCGCGATTGCACATTTGCGTTCTCCGTTACATTTTACATTCCTTTCCTGTATTTATTGTTTTATTTGGTGACTGTGTAAAAGCAGCCCGGACCCATTGTTTTACAGCAGTGCTCACATTATGCAATACCAACCAGAAATCATGTATTTATTCATATTTGGCAAAACCCTTTGTTTTTTCATGTCTCGCCCTAATGATTTATCAACCTATCTTGACCTAACCCTTTTGTTTTTTTTTAACAAATTTTAAAACCTGAGAGTTTTATGAACATTTGAAACTGTCCGCTAAACCCTTTTATTTCTCCACTTCTGAGGTAACTAGAAACAAGAAATAAAAATATTTTGAGGGGTTAAACCTTCAGCTTTTTATGTTAAATTTGTGACTTTGTCTCATGTTTTACAAAAATCATTAAAAACTGAGATAGTTTGTCACGAAAGGGTCAAAAGGGACAAAAAACACATGCTACAGTAGGTAATAAGCCTAACCATGTACTTTTTATGCCTAACCCTAACCATGACTGACAGCAAAGTATAAAACTCAACCTGATCAGGTAAATTCTGCAGCCGTGTAAATGTGAAGAGGTGGGAGAACGTATACAAATAAACTACAGCTGTCACACTTGTATTGGGAAATGCACACACATACAAAAGACCATGGAGGGTGGAAGTGAGAAAAGACTGAAAAAAAGGAGGGGATGTAGGAGAGCAAAGAGACTGGAAAGAGTCGGGAGAAAACAAAGATGATGGAACGTGCTGATAGCGGGGAACAAACACACACAGACCTTCACATTGACATGTAATCCAACTGCATCAAATCCCCTCAGCAAACAAACAAGTGCAGTGCAATGCTGGATTGTTTCATTTGTCAACACTCCCATTAATTCCAATCATATATCATCCCATAGCTCTCCTTCACTCATGTTATATGCTCTCAAAAACCCTGCTATGCTTTGAATTCCTCTGTTGTTATGCTAAAACCTCATAATGTGAATATAGTGAGTGGTAATAGCTTTTACAATAATATGACATGCACAGTCCTCTTAAGGCATGATTGGGCCTTTATGTGCAGGTTTAGCGGCTGACAGGTTAGCGGGTTTAGTTAACAGCCAACGTGCCTGCTGGGGCAGTGGGGGGATTTAGAAAGGCTTAGCTTTGAGAAGGCCATAGTTGCCTGGAGTGGCAGCGAACTCAACAGAATTCCATGCAAGAAGGTGAAAACTGCCAGGGTTTTAAGCTGTTTAATGGCATTTTTTAGGTGTGAAGAAAGTCAAGGTCTTCTTTCCACCTATAAACTTCCATTGATAGAATTGCAATGGGATGACTGTAATTAGTACCATATTCTTTTCTTTATTTTTCTTTCAACACCTAATAGGGTTTTCTTGATTATATGGATGGAATAAAGTCGAAGAACAGGTGCTAAAGGCCTGATATATTCGAAAATAAGCATGAAGACAAACAGCTGACACACAGGCCATTTTTTCCACATGGCATGAGCCACATATTTGTAACATAAAGAATAGGACTGCAACAACTGCACAATAAGCAACACTGTGTGTTTCCAATCAGTTTGGAGCTAAACTAAATGAGCCCACTTTACTCTACCTCAAACGCTTTTTTGGAAAGTGGTTGAAACTTCAACATTTGCGGCAAGATGTTGCATATTTTCTCGAAGTCTGTGGTGGGAGTGTTATTCACGTCAAAGCCATCTGTTGAGGAAGCAGCAGCAGAGTCAGTGACTCAAAAAATCAAACAAACTGATAAAGAAGACTGGGGACTGCTCTATAGCCTGTGGGACTGATTTTGGAAAGAAGAATGCTGAACAATATGCTAAACATAATGGACAACACTTCAGTCACAGACTTCTTCAGGTCCACTGCAATAAGGAGCAGTGCAAAATGTTGTTCCTGCCCACAGAATAGCTTTTTTCCCAATAACTAATTTGGTTATAACTGTTTGTTCTTACGTAGTCATTTTATCAAAATAATGAATAATATTCAACGATACATTTACCCTTTCAGGATTTAAATTCTATTCACTTCTTAAAGTCATAATGTCGCATGTGATTAATTTTCCAAGAGAGAGAGATACCAATATTTTCCTGGCAACATAAATTCAATCCATAGGTTGTAAATAATATCAGCACAGATAAAGATGTAATGACACAAGGATTCAAAGTTCCCTGATATCCACCATGTCACTGAGCTAAGCCATGCAGTTTATCAGACATTTGAGTTTTTCTGTAGACTTCAGACATGTTTAAAAATGTTCAGAATTCAAGTTGGGAAACCCTGCAAATGAAACTTGTGTTTTAACTGATTACGTACTGACCTTAATATGTTTTTATGAATTTAGTTTAACTCAATTACAATTCACTCTCACAGTCTGTGATGACTCTGTATGATTCCAAGCACAATAAAGCTCCTGCCTGTGAGAGTCAGAAATAGGCTATTGTGTGAAGCAGTCCGAAAGCTGCTAGTTAGCTAATGTGTGTGTGTGTGCGAGTGTGTGTAGCAGCAAGCGCACTGTTCTCATGGGACTGTACCAAAGAGTTGTTTGTTCTTTACACCTCCCCTGGATAGCCAAACCCAGTGAAGGAGAACCCATAATTCTTTGCAGTAAGCAGTGCCTCTGCACATCCAATTGCATTAGAAGCCTACTTTGGAGGTGGAGGCTACTTGTGCCAAGATTTAACCTGATTAGATGCAGATTAAACTGTTCCAAAAGACAGCACTGACACCTTATACCCATCTTCTTTTCGGTTTCTGGACTTAGTTTTACAGTGCATATGAATCTGTGATAATGATACATAGCAGCAAAATTCTCAGCCTTCAATGGCCACAGTTTGTTTAAGCAAGGCACTATGCCTGTATCTGTGTCTCAGTGTAGCCGGAGACATTACATGTCAAGACAGACAATAAAACAAAATACATTTAAGTTAAATGTGCAGGATAAGCAATCTAAGATGGTGTAGCAGAGGGGCATTGCCTTATTTACAATAATGCTTTTGATATCTTTTTCCTCCTTCAATCCCCCTCAGCTGCCAACCAGTGGGTGTCATTTTCCCTATTTCCTCCACTACATTCCCTTCCTTCATCCCTCTCCTTCTCACCCTCTGCCTCTCTCCTACAATGTTTTTTTTATCGGATCAGTCTCAGGTCGCCGCCTCTGTCTCTCATGTCTTCCATCAAGGAGGTATCATTCAGACACACACACATAAACTGAAAGAGGCAAGAAAATGAAATGGAGGAAGAGTGACATAGACAGAAAAGCAGGAACACTTTATACTAAATTTATCAGAAAATATCAAAAACAAATTACTCAATTATTCAAAACAATTGTACACAATATGCATGCATCTCTGTCTGCTTGTCTCCTAATTAGTCACTGAGATCCGATGCAGCTTGTTGACATGTGTAGGACATGTCGGTGGTCATGCTAAAAAGCTGTTGTGTGTGTCTGTTAGAGTGTTTGTGTATTTGTGCTTTGAGCTTTTACAACCCCTCTCCCACCCTCCTTTTATTACGCACACACAGAAACAGGGCCTGCCAAGCTTTTGGGTATGTGGGTAAATCTTTTGGCAACGGGGCTGCCAGCACAGAGCTATGATGAATGCTGATGGCAAAGAGCATGGCTGGTCTCTGAACCAGTCCCTCACACACTCACACTCATGCGCACGCTCACACACTAATCAGATTCCCAGTCCATGCGGGCCAAATGGCATCCTTCCACTGGTGAATGCTAATGTGGCCGGTGGAGCTTGTGGGCTTGTGAAACAAGGATAGTGAGAGCCAGGAGAAATGATGACAAGCGAACATAGATGGGTTTGTTTATGAGTGCGTTTGATGCTAGTGTGTGAACATTTGCATCATTTTAGAAAGTGCAACAACTACACTTTGTTTTAAGTTGAAAGCTAGAATCAGATTTGGTTGTATGCGTCTTGCTGTGTTTTATGTGTTTCCGAAAGAAGTTTGGATACTTTTCAAAATGTGGAATTGTGCAAAACCTTTAGAGAACTATTCTAACAATTTGTACATTTGACTCTAATGTTTAACTAGTAATGTGTCGAGTTGTGCACCATTTCCTTATATGTACAAGGGCATATGAGGGTCTGATTCATGTATGACCTTGAAGAGACTCCACCAGTAATCTATATGACAGTGTGGTGTGACTGCTGAGTAAATGTATCGTTGTGCAAGCACAATTTGCAAGTCAATATTTTTCTAAACATGTCTATATGGAAAACCCAACGTAAAGCATTTTTAAGGTGGTGTTCCGCCAGGAGCCTCAAGAACAGCTCCAATGCTTCTTTCTTTAGGACTCTTATACACCAAATCATGGTAAAGAACCAGTGACGAAGGGTTGCTGTGCTGGGTACTCCGCATCCACCAGCCAGGGAACTCAGCACAGTGTCTTTTAATCAATACTGTGCTGCGTCCACCAGGGTCCCCACAAAAAGACAGCACTTGAACATACCATAACTACCACATCCAACTACCAGCTTAGATGTATCATAAATGGCTGCACAAGAGGACATAACTCTCCAACATAGAAGGAGGCAAAAGACTATTTAACAACAAAGGAAACCAGAAGATGACGAGGAATGCCAAAAGAGTGTATAAATAAAAAAAACAATGAGGTGAACAAAGTAGCGTTTGCTTATTAGAGCACTGTGATTTGTTTACTATAAAAGTTTGTAAGAATATCAAGGAGATGGCTAACGGGAATGTTGCAATGCAGTGGGAGTAGTTTTGGCAATGCTCAACCTGTTGGTTATGGAGAACATTAGACAGAGGCAAAGACTGTATACCAAAAAACCACTAAGTGGGTTCAGTTGTGGCCTCTCTGGCTATGCTGAACAGCTAATCAAAGTGTTCTTCCTCTCTGACAGACCCACTTACACTGGGGATTTGACATGCTGAAATGGCTTGAAAAAAAAAAAGAATATGGTCTGACAGTACAGACAGTGTTTACACGCTGAGAAGAGAAAGAAATTTGCTGACAACCCAGACATTCCCAATGGACAGTAGTAAGACTGGTACATAAGGATTGCAGAAGTTTTCGAAGTCTCTAAATTCCAGAGGAATAAACACAGGGAAAAACGATGCAGTTCTTGGGAGTAAAGTCTTCACTGTGTAATTTTCATTTATGTAACAGAGAGCACTGTTTTATACATTGTTCCAAAATGCCCCATCGTCTTCAGTATTTGAGACATGGCAACTATAGCACAGACTATAGCATAAGATTAAGATCATGTCATACCCATTAAGTCATTGAATTACCCCCTATGGTAAATACTGTTGTGTTTCCACTGATCTATAATGATTTTACTGTTTGTAAATCTTTTGAATGCAAACTTCAATGTATTTGCAGTTTTTTGAGTGCATTTGAGTGCAATGAGGTATCAGATATGAATAGCTACTCACAGCGCTCAATGCGGTCCTCAGGGCTGGAGGAAGTTTCTCGATCAGACAGGAGGCCTGACACAGCAAAGATCTTTTTTCCGCTGTCCTCAACTGCTTTCAAGGCGCTGCTGGGCGAGCTTCCAGGAGGGATCTGAGAGCCACCAAAGTCATACTCTTTCCCCTCAGCATCAGAGTACCGCAGGTGGGGGGAAGCGTCTGCATCCAGGCAGCCCTTGAGGCGCTTGGCTGGGGTGAAAGCAGACTGATACCCGCCTGGCACCCCATCCCGATCTTCTGGAGGTGATGCGAAAGGCCTGAAGGCGCCAACCCCGCTGTGATTCAGCATGCTGATGGGCGAACAGTCCAGATTAGGTGGTGCAAACTGATGATGGAGGTGGAGCAGGGATGGAGGAAAGTCCCTGTTGGGAAATCCAGGTGGGACTGCACCTTGGCGGTGGTACATTGACGCAAAAGTATAAGAACCATTGTTAAATGGCAAATGGACATCTTTTTCAACAGAAACTGGGACACCAAACGGACGTGGCTGCTGGCAGGGAATTGAAGCATCGCGGGAAGCTTCAGCAGTTGACGCCAAGACCATGAGGGCTGGGGAGGCCAGTGGATTAGGCAGATAGGAGGAGCTCTCCATCTTGAAGGCTGCCCGGTGGAGGTCCATGTTTGGATAGATGAAAGTGGTTTTAAGAATTTAAAAGGAGGAGGAGACGTTTCCTCCTCAGTGAAATTGGGGACAATACCCAACGCCTTTGGAATGGGTCTGAGAAGGTGCAGGAAAATGGCTTGTGATTTAAAAAGATTCAATTTCCCTTTGCAAGAAGGAAGAGTATATTTAAAAGAAAAAAAAGTCAGCCAACTAAAGTTCAGGTTAGCTTGAATTGAGTTAGTTTCTCTTGAGTGGAGCTAAAATAATTAAATGTGTCGCAAGCCAAATTCACATGGGCATAGTTCAGTTCAAATCATTCCATGCCAGGAAACTGCCACTGGGTATCTTCAGTTGTTCAGTCCAACTTTGTACCAGTTTAGTCCTGATGATAAATACTATAAATGTTCTTGATGTAGTTTGTCCTCCTGGATAAAAAGGATTAAAACCTTCCCACGCTTGTGACTGCTAGGTGTGTTGCTGAAGCCGAATGGTCCAGAGAGGGCGGACATCTGTAGCTGTTTCCTTGTCTTCGGGTGGTCACCAAACTAAGGGCACACAAAGCAAAAGCATTAGACTCAGATTGTTTAGTGTTCAGAGGTAATTCTTTATCAATTCTTTAAAAACAACTTAAAACCTTTCAGTCAGCAGTTTAAACAAATTTTGGCTAATACATAAAGAGAATAGAAAAAACGTGCAATCTAGTGAACTTGTTGCCCCCAAAAGCTTTTCTTAATGATAGGTACTTTCAAGAGGCATTCAGCATTTTAACAAATATCAATACTTTTCCTTCTGTCTGTAAGTAGTGGGAAGGAGTGGAGCTGAGTGGAATGTTCTTTAATAAAGAAGCTGTTGGAAGCCAAGACTTGAAGTCAAAGCCTTTGGGACAGAGTGTTCTTAGGTGCAGACTGTTGTTAAAGCCACAAATGCAGGCCCTCTTGGGAAAAAGTGTCCTCAACTTGACACTGTTGATCAAATCCTGTAAATCCCTGCCCTTTGACAAAAAGCCAAGAACTATTTCAAACTTCAAACTTCTCTCGATTTCCCTTCCTCTTTGAAAAAACTTCTCCAAACTCTTTCCACTTCACATCTTTCCATTCCGAGCTTTACAGACCTCTACATCTCATCTGTTCAAATGTCCCTGTCTTGTCCTCGATTCTCCTTATCTGTTCATCTCATCCTCCTCTTCCTCTTCTATCCATCCCCATCACCTCCTCTCATCTCCCTAGCGCTATCAATTCTCCTTCATTTCTCCATCTCAGATCTTGGTCTAAGCCGCTTATTCCTACCATCTCCCAGGATATTATTGGACCAGAACCACTTGTCTTAAGATAAGGACACACACACATATCCACACAACGCCCACACCCACACATCAGATAAGATCCTGTGTGGCTCAATGTTGAGCTCAGCAGCCGACTCGGTGGGGCGAACACACTCCACACTCTTGCAGGCAATGCTACCCAATCTCTCCATCTAACCATTTTTAATTCCCCAATTTTTACTATCTGTGCCCCCTTTCTTTTCATATCTTTCCTGTCAATCTCTCCTCCTCTCATCTCTCCCTCCCTTCCCCACCTCTGCCTCCTCTTTCTCCCCTGGGTGATTCAGATGGGTGATATCATATCAGGCCTCTCCATCTGCCATCCACGAGTCAGAGGAAATCTGACTGAGTGAATAAATTAGCCGTACTTGACCTGTCGACCCCCCCAGCATCCAAGGGAAGAGACTAGAATCTTCCCTCTTGGGGATTAGATTGTTGCAGGGTTTGGTGGGTTGGAGGATCGCAAAGAAGCAGCCGATGAAATGCAAAAATAACATTTCTTATCCCCAAAGGGCAATTTGAAGGTGATGTTAAGTTTTAAAGAAGGTAAAGATGCGTTTGTCATGTGTAAGTGGGATTTTGTGGCAGATAAGAAAAGATCAGCCTAAATGCAAATAAGTCACCATGACTGCTTTTACCTGATTTACTTAAGTCTGATAAAATTATATGCAATTCAATTATGCATCATATGCAACATTTTCGCAGTGTGAAAAAGCAATATCCTTAGCTGTATTCTGAAAGCCACCCCAGTCAAAATTGCAGACAAGCTCAACTAAAAAAGGTCAAACAGAAAGTCATGTGTATACATCCATAAACACACAACAAATACAAACTCACACGTTATCAAGTCGCAGCCCGGCCTGCTCTAGACGAGCTTCAAAGCTGCGCTGACTACCAGCCAACATCAAAGGAGAAACTCCCTGGGAAATAAAGGAGAAAATCTTTTATAGCTATCAGCTGTCCACAACACTCATTCAAATCAATTTCCAAACCTGATCTCGGCTTTGGCACGCTCCTCTACCTCCCACACGAAGACGCGCACCCACACATTGAACAACAACTGCCCAGAGGAAGCAGAGAGGAGAGGGCCCAGAGACAGAGGGAGAGAGTTGGGATGATGTGAGATGTTTTACATTACCGCAAATGTACAGTGGACTAGTGTGGAGCGTTGAGAACAGCTTACGATTACACATCACTGGTCTGGACTCACGCCAAAGAGTCACATTACACACCTCTCCTGCGAGTCCATCCCCTCTTTCCACCCTCTTTTCCCTTTCTATCGCATCAATCCTGGAAATAACACCTTGAAAATATAGCCATAATGAAACTAATTTCTTCAATCACTTTTTCTACACTCCCTTTCTGAGCTGGTATCCTTCCTGTTCACGCTGTATATCAGATCATTTGTTCTGTTGTATAACCTCTAAAAATGGACGGTGTCTGAGGTGTTGATAGCAAGGTAATACACTGATAAGCACTGGGATATTCCAATTTTATTATCATTATCCAACAAGCTGCCAATCCAATAAAAGGACAGTGGATAGTTCCTTAAAGGCCGCAACACAAGAGGAGAGATGAGAGAAAATCAAACTAAAGGAACAGAGAGCAAGATTAGGAGAGGAAACGGGGACAATGAAGGTAAGGAAACAAAGGAGCAGAAAAGAGAAGAAGCAGCCACAAGAAAGGAGGAGATGAGACAAAATGAAATGAGAGGTGATAAGAAAATGATCCAAGTTGAAAAGAGAGAAAAAAGTGAGGAAGCAAGAAGGGAAAGAGAGGGTGTAATACCAGAGCAAAGGGTACACAGCTCATCTCCCGGGGTGACTGACACAAGCTGGCAGCCTTCTGGCCTGGTGGTTTTGTGTGTTTATGCACATACACACTCCCACAAACAAGACATGCATGTGTGTTTTGAGGCTCTAAAAAAAACTGCCACCAGAAACCAAACAATCTGTCTCTTTTAAATTTTGTGCTGTTTTTTTTCTAAATAAAAAGACATCCTTATGTGTAATTCAAAGTGCAACCTGCCACAGGTGTAATATTCCACTAATAGAAGTGTCAAAAAGCTGCTAATAGACAGTCATGCTATTTTTTTTCCAACTTTATCTCGAAAACAACACTCATAATTCCAGATGACACACACCTATGCATACCATAATATACAAGTGCAATTACATCTAATGCAAACACACATGATGTCAGTCGGTGCCACTTACAATCCCATTTGCCACTGAGCGATACCCCCTACACATTGTCTGACATCGGGCATATGCATTTTATAATAGAAAATGTCACAAGGGAACATTTACCACGCTGTCATAATTTGATTACAGTGTGCAAGAATGATACAGCTGTCAGCGCGATATTAAATACAAACAGCAAGGAGGGCTTTTCACATCCAATCTGCACTTTAAGTGACAATGTTGGAGCAGTCGGTGAAATTGCGGTGTCAACAACAATGTGCTTAAACATCATTCTGAGGGGGAATTTCACTCAGAAAATAGGAGTCACTGGGAGGGGGGGCAGCAGGAGCACTCACAGATTCCATGTAAAATAATTGATACAACGGTCATAAATAATGTCGTTCCTCAGAATAATCATAGAATGTTATTTGATTGTTGAACAACTCATAAGAAAAATATCAGGAGGTGGAGACTTTTTTCATGAAGGCGTTATGGATACAAATATCGTTTTCAGGCCAACAATAATAAGAATAATCTGTTTTCCGAAAAGGTTCCCATGGAGGATAAAGTAAAATGTTTCATCATGTTTTTTCCAGCTGTTACGGCACATTTCCTCTTAGATCGAGAGGTGGAGGAAAGAAATATGAGCTCAAATATGAGTGTCAGAATCAGAAAAGCGGGAAAGTTAATGGGATCCAAACAACTACACCGGCAACACAACAAAGAGCACCCTTCTTCTCCAAGCCATCATTTTTGTTGACTATAGTTGGAATAACTATTTTTTTATTGCACGGCCGCTTTAAGTGTGCAACTGACGCTTTTTGCTGTTCCAACATGGAGCTGAAACTTGTCACAGTGAGTTTTCCACTGCGGAGTTTTGGAGAGGAACGAAAAGGAATCCAATTTTTCTCATATAAATGTCTTGTCGACTGTGACTTGTGTATATGTATCGATGTGTGTGTGTGTGTCTGCTGAAACTGCTGAATACCAAAGTGACTGAATTATTTTTTTTTTTTCGTGGAGACAGAAAGAAAAGCAGTCTGTCTAAATGTGTGCTAGCACACTTCCTGGTTTGCGGGTTTATTTAGAGATCGTTGACAAGCGTGAAAGCGCCACTCTTACATTTTATCACAAGACGGGCCAAGGCGTGTCAGTCCTCGCATCTGCCGGGTGAACCCACGCAGACACACAGCCAGCTCAGAGTTACTCAAATTTGAATATGACCACAAAGTATATTTTAAATTAATGCTCCGAATATACTACTACTTGACCTGGGTAGATGAAAATAAACATTTTTCAGAAAAGTTGGAAAATGTTCTAAAATACAGGGAAAACTTTTATTTGTTAAAAAAATATATATATACAAAAAACTGACCAACTTCACTGTATTTAGAAAATGAAAAATTTAAATCCGATGCCAGCAGCACATTCAAAATGTTAGGAGTGAAGAAAAGATTCAACAATCAGCAGATTAGTGGTGACAGGTGGAGGTGTCAGGAATGGGTCTTCCCAAGCAAAAAGTGGTGGTGGCTCATCACTTTATGCCAAGCTAAGTCAGAATCATCAAGAAGTAAGAGGGAAAAAAATAAGCCAATGCCAGACATTTGGACTTTCAACATCTATAGACATCAAAGCAACTTCTTTCCCTGGGAGATGGGTGGTTATTTAAGCAGAACTACTTCAGACCCCATTCTGCAGGACTTCCAACAGCATGGATTCATAGATGCAGGATGTGTGGGTTTGACTGGACTGGATGCAGTCCAGATCTGTCTCCTGTCGAAAATGCATGGAGCATCAAGAAGAGGAGAATCTGACAACAACAAGCACTGACCGCTGAGCAGCTGAAATCCTGTATTCAGCAAAAATGGCTTCCTCTGAAAAACTGAAACAATTAGCGCCCTTGGGTCCCAAATAATTAAAAAGTGAAATTAAAAGGAAGCCGATGTAACACGTTGGTAACGTGATACTATTCCAAACTATTTTGAGTGAGTCACTGGCATAAATCTTTTTTCATTTACACAATTAAGTCGGTCAGAAAACACAAAATATGATTTCATTGGACTTGTGTCTCTTACATTACAGAGAGAGGTTTTAACTGAATTTTAGAAAATTTCCCAACTTCTCAAGAAATGGGGGTTTGTATTTGTGGTAAATCGGAAGCATTTTGAAATATGAGGTCTTGAAAAAATTTTTTTAAAAACTCTCAGGAGAACAAAAATGTCCCAACACCGGGGAAACTTTGTCAAGATGAATAGCCTCAAAAGTCCACCGTCAGCTTCTTCCATAAACACACACCCAACTCCTGAACCCCGCAAAGCTTTGGTTCATTATCACTTTAGAGGAATTACAGTGATGTGCAGTTGAACCATCACGTGTCATATGTGGGTCGAAGCAGTCAAAATCATTTTGAAAAATCTATATCTTTTACTCAAAAAAAAATTTTTTTGACTCTGGTCTGGTGGAGGTGAACATCTTTAAGTGATCGAACCCAGTTCCTCCACTTAGCCCTCACTGTCACAAACACGGCACATATGACATGAGTGCATGATAAAAGAATTACACCACCAACAAACTACAATCTTTCCATGAATTATTAAACAGACGCACACGTAACTGAAAGGTTATTCTTTCAGGCCATTTACGAGCATTCTATTTCTTAGGCTGTCTGAAAACCTGAAAAATTCACCAGATATGTTGATGAGTTCCCCGAACAGAGGCATGACATAGCATAACAAGTAAATTAAAAATAGTTTGGCACCATATAAACAACAAAGAGAGCTCTAAATGGTTCAGACACACAACATTTATCCCAGGTTTACAGCGTAAACCAGACTGAGGACTCTTTTCTACGACCAAAAGACAAAGAAAACACCTTGTTGTCATATTTGTCTTCATGACACTGGGATAGAGGGAAATTCAAAGTCAGCTGTCTCTAAATACAGTGCGTTTTTAGCATAAAAAGTGTGCACTGACCTGCAGGCAGGTCCACTCTGTATTCCAGACAGACTACGGTGTTTGTGCCCGTGTTTGAGCAGATGTGCGCATGTGTGTTTGCTGATGTCCGAAGCAACAGTCGATACTATTGAAATCTACTCATTCATGTCTGGCCGTGAGGCAAAGCTCGAATGTCCTTGTGAATAAGAATCACGCCCATTTATTTCTCTCCTCTCTTCCTCCCTCATATTATCAGTCCTTGTCTGTTCCTTTCGGCTCTAAAACCCTAATTTTGTTTCCAAATGTCTTTCAAATATCCAATCTCATGCGTCGTCCTCTTTTTTTTCCCTCTCCGTCTTTCATCTGCTCCGATATGAAATCTGTAACCAGGTTATTTGCTTCAGCCAGCAGCAGCTGCAGTTAACAGGAGATATGCATCCGTAGTGAGAAATATTACTGTTAGATTTAATAATAGGCAGACGTACACATCACCCTGGGGTGGATAATGACACTTGGGCAATGTTCAGCACCAGAATCAATACGGATTGGATATGCTTGACGGCAGCAGTTCACAGACAACAAATATATTTACAAGAAGTGTTACTTAAGCAAGAATACTTTAAATGATTTGTGTTTTTTTTTTCTTCTCAACCCTTCATTAAATACTCGTGCATCCAGCAGAAAAGATTTACTTCTGAAATCAGCCTTTGTCAAATGGAGACAGAGTTGTGGCCGGAAGACAGAAATCACTCTGGAAGACGGCCATGGCCTGAGGCGGGGATTTCTATTCACGGCATCACTGGCCAGGCCCAGTTCAGCGGGGCCAGCTAATTCCTGGTACCAGACGAAACCAAATGGGAGAAGCACGCCATTCCATCACTTACAGATTGCCACCTACAGGGTGTATTTCTGGTGCCTTAGTGAACCAAAACTCAGCTCTTTTTTTTTCTCGTCATTTTTCTTTCCTTGAAATGACGTTGACTTCTTTTTAGATCCGACTGCAGTCAGGTGCAGCATGTGCCAGTCTATATACTGCACTATGCGGAGTTTGTGCGATTGAAAATTAATTTAAAAAATGTGTTTGAAATTGGTTAAAGTTGCTTAATATCTAACAAATCTAACCACAGACGTCCCTCACTACATCCAGTAAGCCATACGTTGTGCTTGAGCTTTGTGCTAATGGATAAGGAGATGCTGCAACAACGAGCTTGGTCATATTATCCCCATCTGTGGGTGTGCCATAATACTTTGAAATTCTGATTTCATATAAGTATATATCTGACACTGATGTCTCTTTGATGACAAAGTTAACCATCTTCCCTGTAAGAGTATGACTGAGTGTGTGTGTGTGTGTGTGCGTGTGTGTGCGTGTGTGCATGGCACCAGCCTCCCTCCTATGAGTCTTTATTGCTGTGCTGGGTTGTACAACAGCAGCCACTAATCTAGCTGGCTGGCAGGCAGACAGGCGGCAGGCTGGCCGGCCTGTACTAAAGGCTGCGTGCAAGCCAATTAGTTGCAGTTTAACAAGAAAGAGCTGTTGCCAGGTACACTGTTTTCACTCAGATTTTTGCTGTAAAATCCTCAATTGTAGAGTTAATAATGGTAATTTGAACAAAGGGAAAGTTCTTTAATGCCTGCGGGGATACCATCTGTACTGCTCGTCGGAGAGGTCAAAGGTCAGCGTTAGCAAGACAGCAGCAGCGCTGACCCGGATGGGATTTTGGGAGGATGCTCGATCGAAAAACCAAATCATTGCCTGAACTTTTTCACTGAAAAAAGGCTGCCAAGCACACAAAGCGAACATCAACCTGCTTGAGTGTGGATAAGCAGCTCTGTAGTGGTCTGTTCCTGCAGGTATTTGTGTGCATTTACACGCAGCTCAGCCTGCTTGCATCAGCCTCGTTTCCTGCCTGCATGACTCGCCGGCCACACGGAGAAAAATTATAAGCTGGCTCCAATCGATAGAAGCAAATGCATCGACAGTGTCTTCTGGGGAGGTGTTCGGGGGGTTATATTAGCCTATGATCCGGCTCACAGTGTAACTGACGAATGGTGGGGGAAACTTGAGAGAGATGTGATGCGAGGAGGTGGGGGGGTTGCAGAACTGGTGATGAGGGGGGTAGACACAGAGAGACAGAGACACAGAGCAATATGGAGAATAGAAAGTATCTGACACCCGACACAACTCCCCCCATTAGGCTAATTCTATGACTTTCTCTTGTTGCCAATAGCTTCTCCAAGTGATATTTTCCCCTATAACGGCCAGAGGCTGCCTTCTCCAATGCAATCAAACCATTAAACACAGTGCTGCATCCCCTCTATGGAGTGATTTCCTTCCAATAGAAAATGACTGGATTTGAGCTACTCCCCTTTCCTGTCATCAATAAAAGAAATAATTGGCTCTGCATGTATATTTGCATGGCAGGAATAAACTTCAGAATTACACAACAACTCTTGGTTTAGCAGAGACATTATCATTAATAATGGAGGCATTTTTTAAATGCTACAGGAGTTATGTGTTTACTACAATTTAAAGGTGCTTCTTTAACCTCAAACATTTGGGCAAGTCTTGCACATTCTCATTCAAATATCAGAGAAAAACAGCTGTTTGTTTTCTCTAAAACATTTTCTTTTTTAAAAAGGAAAGAAATTAGCATGCATTCTGATGAGCTGATGTTCCTGAAAAAAAAGAATGTCGTCTAAAAACTTTCCATCCCAGTTCCAACACGGAACATTAGACAAATCAATCAAAATCTCCCCCAAAACACAGTCTGCGTTGCCGACAGGGTGCAATTTCTGCAGCAAAACATTTGCTTCGTTTGATAAGCGAGACAGCCCTACAATATCCAGCCATCAAATGATTGCATCCAGCTCCACGCGCTTAATTATGGTGATTACACCGGCGATAACAAGGAAACAATAGCATAAAGTTTGGAGACGCAGAACGCACACGACGCGCATTCTCTCCGGTGGGGGAGGCCGTTCCCGCGCCCGCGTGTTCAAACACTTGTTATTTACCGGCGACGCGTTTATTTCAATTACAGCCTGCATGTCAAATAAGCTCGCGCATGTGTTGTGTTTATTAGCACAACGAAATGATAAAACACACGGGGATGAGGGGGTGGGGGGGGGCATGAGGAGTTGGTTCTGCTTTCCATAAAGAATGAGGAATTAGTGCATATTGATAGGACTTAATAGACTGAAGGAGGTCATCAAACTTGTCCCGACTGAACGAGTCGTGGTTAATTCGCTATGAGTGTCATGTAACGGGGGGGGGGGGGGGGGGGGGGGTAACGCGTTCACGTTTCCAAATAGGAGAAACAACCAATTTCATCTTGCAGAGATGCATCTAAACAGGCCCTTTCCTTTGAGAGATACAGCAGCTTAAGTCCCTTCTTACATTCGAACATAAAGGAAAAAGAAAAAACTAAACTTCGATTCATTCTTGTAAAGCACACGGATCTGCTGAATGTGATCCCATCAACTTAATGATCATCTCCGTCGCCATAAAAGGGAAAGTAAACTTCCCCCCACTTAGCAATTAAACAGGTGGAAGGATCTCTTTGGCTTCTTGGCATCCAAATTGAAATAAACTTCTCTCCCCGTGCCCATCGATCCAGGAAAGAAGTGTGAAATGGACATTAATTTTAGTTCACTTCTCGCTGCGCAAAGAGGAGTGAGCACCGGTGTGGGGGGAGGCGGGGGAGGGGATCAATGGCGAGCAATAACAGCTGACTGCTGAGAGAGTGGGAGAAAGGAGAAGGTGGGGTTGGAGGAGTAGTAGAAAACACTGACAAATAAATCATCTTTTGCTACTTTTCCTCCAACCTCAACACTTTCTCCTGCCCCTCTTTGCGCCTGCAGATTATTCCTTTGGGACGGGAGAGAAAAAGGTGAGGCCTACATGGGGGGAAAAAGAGAGAGAGACCGAGACTTTAAATAAGAAATCGACGGAAAAACGCTGAATTGGATGTTGAGTTTTAAGGCCCAAATGAAAAAATTATTTCTTCAATATTTAAGCTAAAGATGGGAATCATAATGGTTCATCCTGGAGCTTCAATGCCGCTTCTCTGAATTAATGCCACAAAAAAAAAAAGAAATAAAAAAAAGAGCAGGCATCGAAAGTTTAGAATAAAACCAACAAGATAATTATTCTCAATAGAAAGAGGTCTACAAAAACAATGAGAGATCGGAATGAGCTTAAAAATAGAATAAAACAAGAGAGTTAAATCCAACTAATGAGAGAAGTAAACGACCGGATGGAGGTCACGCGGGCGTGGAAAGCGAAGCGTAAAACAACTGAATAATAGAACCTTAATAAGTCCGAATGACAGCGTTTTACGATTTAAAACCTTTTATTTATAAGGCCGTGCATCAGTAAAAAAAATCACAGGATCTGTATTTAAAAAAAAGCCAATAAATGTGGCTTTTTTTCAAACTCATTTAGATCCACAATGCAACAAAAAAAATGACTCTTATGGTCTTCATTAGTGAGAATTAGTGAGAATGTAACTCAGAACACAACTCTGACATTTGGAGTGTGAGACTGTAAAACCGCACCACCTCTTATCAAGTTGATTCTAAATTCAACGGAAAAAATATCTGCTTTGGATAATTAATCCTTTAAATGATCAAATTAAAAAATATCTCGATGTCAGTATACAAGAACAAGAGCGACACGTGCCCGCGCTTCGCCGCAAACCTCACCCTTCCACATGTACGCTGAATTGAGTTAATTAATCGCATTATTATTTTCTCACTATAACAAATAATCTAATAAATAACTTCCACCCAAGCCACTTGGTCCACACGTCATCATCTATCAACGCGACCCGTTGTGGGAATAATATATAGTTGTGCGACACCTCCTCATTTAAAGATAATTATTGCTTTGCTCCAGTGTTTGGTTAGGAAAATGAAACGGCTCAGTCGGTCGTTACGAGTCAGAGCTGGTTGATCTGACAATCAATAAAATCAATCAGAAGGAATCCCTCAATCTGCTCTTTTTTCTTTATTTCTCTTTTAAATCGTATTTGTTTATTTTTGGAGGTGCTATAATTCAATCATCGCCGCGGCGCGAGCTCGCTGACCCGCTTCGGCCGCACCTTCGGTCCAGAAGTGCGTTTTTACGCGCTGTTTAATGTTGACACGGAGAAGACTTTTCAACTTGCAAATTACTGCTAATAACTCTGCCGCATTTTCCGCGAGCTCCTAATTTCATTATGCCCTCTCCTGTGCGTCGCGTCTTGGTGCGCCCGCGATGTGCGTGGACGTGGGCTCACTTGTTGGCGTTCTTGCTTTTCAATCCGCGACGAACGCATCGATGGGCCGGTGAACGGACAGAGAAATGAAGGCGCGGGGAAAAGTTTTGTAAAATGCATCAAAAGATCATGAGATGTGAGGCGTGAACAGAAAGGGCCGGTCTCACTCTGTTGCTTTCATCGCTGAATTCTCATTAGTTAAAAACAATCTGAAACAAATACAACTCACTAAACCTACGGTGAGCGGAATGAATAGAGACAAAACGCACAAACAGTTATTTCTCCTTAATAAGACTCGACAGAATATCGAAACTGTAAATTGAAAGCGAATGTTCGGTAACACCGGCGCAAGGGGTGGGAGCTGAAGCTTGAATTAATCCACATTGTGGCTCCCTTTGCTCGGCCACGGAGCTGGAAGGCCCCCGGGACCTCCAGAGGCTGGGCACTGCTGATTTAGGGGGATGATGTAAATTATAGTGGCTCCCTAGTTAACAGGTGTTTCCCAACTGTTTCTGCTTATGTGTGTGTGCGCGTGGGTGCACTCCTGTGCGTGCACGCGCTTGCTCAATTCAAGCCGTCTGTTTCTCTTTGAGAGATTTAATTTTTTTTAGAGAACACGCGTTCACGGACGCTCGAAACAACAGATTTAACGATCAAATATTCAGGTTTTCTCTTTCTTTTCAAAGCGCCCTTTTTCTTCTTTTTTTCCCCCAAAACTGTCATGATCTACGTCGCCATAATTACAACAGGTTTAATTAAAAAAAAAATCCATGATTGCAGATGGCAGCTCAAACATTCATGTGGAGAAGGAGCCCTTCATTACTATCTGTGTTATGCGATGCATTAAAATCCGTCTCATCACGTCTTTTATTAAACCCCAGCTAATGAGGCCACTATAGTGGATCTTTGCTCGGCATGCGCTCATTATTATCGGCGCCCTTAATGCTCCAATTTAGCAGTGACTTTCTCAGAAAACATTCAGTCAGCTATGAATTCTGCGTGTCAAAAAAACAACAACTAAAGCTTAACTTTTAAGTATCTACAGCCGGCCCGCGGACAGATGCACATCTTTGCAGTGAGAGGAGGTGCCGGAGAAAGTCTTTTTTTTCCTGTACGGGTTTACGGATAATTCCACCAGCCGCGCCAGTTCCCATAAGAAATAAGAGTCCCACTAAGCACAGTTAGAGGAAAAAAAACAAAACTAATTCAGAGTTGTAAAAAGTTGAAATAGTTCTAGCTGCGGAGTGGAGTCGCACAGTAGAATTGGAGTGTAGTTTGGTGATGGTAATGCATGCGTAATGGCATCAACACACGCACCAAACAATTCAGAGTGCTTCCAAGAAAGCCACCTTCTCGTTTGCGAACCTCGCATAAGCACGCACGCGAGCGCATAAATACAGAAGACATAAACGCATCCTCGCGCGCACGTTTGAAACTTAAGTGTCCGATACGGTGCTGTGGCGTTTTCCCATTTTATTTTTTGTTTTGTTTTCCCAGGCTTGAAAATGCACCCGCTCGCGTCGACGAAAACCGCGCAGTCCCAGAGAAAGTTAAGAAAAGACTCAAATCCAAAACAGAAAAGAAGCGGCGGGAGGCGTGAAGGCACAAACTGTACACGCTTCAAACCCGACAACAACAACAAAACAAAAAGGCAGTCGGTGTTACTCACCTCGCCGTGGCAGAATCCGCTTCTAATGCAGACGGCTGCTCGGTTTCCGGCTTCTTCTCCTTTTCTTTTTCTTTTTTTTTTATCCTCACAACAAACTGAAAACTTTCTTCGGAGTAGGAGTATCAGTAGCACCGGCCCCTTCTGGCTCTCGCGCAGGAGCACCGGAGATAACGGGAGGCGCTTTGGAAAAGCAAAAGTAGTTAACACCTCCCTGTTAGTTTACCAAAGCACGAGCAGTGAGGAGGACGGGGAGAGCTAGGGACACAGACGCGCGCGCGCACACGCACACACAAACACGCGTACACAAGCGTACTTTCCACAGCCGCGCTGCAAAGTGGGCATCAGTAGCACAATCGCGCGCAGCCCCTCCGCTGAAACACCGAGAGGGACGATCAGTGAGAGGAAAGAGCAGTGGAGCCGATGAGGTAGCGCAGGATCGCAGAGACGGTGGCAGGCAGTGGTGTCGGGGGTGGGTGGGGGTGTGAGTGTGTGTGGGGAGAGGGGGGAGCTCACGGTGCTCAACAGCGACGTGTGTGAGGCTGGAGTTGGGCTGCGCGAGGCTGAGCGGGGAATGTGGGGGTGAATGAGGAGGTGGGGAGGAGAGAGGGGGGTGTCCGGGGTCCGGGGCGCCTATGAGGTGCAGTGCTGCCGCGCAGCGCTCGGGTCGCTCAGTGCCTGGCAGACACACACACTGTATACACCACGTCTGGTTAGAACAAAACACTGTTATTTAACAATCATCTGCTACTCTGAAATACTGACGCGAGCTTTCATTTGTTTTACTCTCATTTCACCGGGGCCACCAAAGCAGAACGTTCCCTTGGCCTGAAAATGATCTGGATCCACTTATGAGTGATCACGTCCCAATGTTAATATCCCACATTCATGTGTTTTGCGTTTCAACAGATTAAACCAACAGACTTATAGTACTTCTGACGCTTAGGGAGCCTTTCCAAAATCTGGATTTCTTCCTGTCATTCCACAACATAAAACAGCATTAAATAATCCAATGATAATAAAAGCTACATAGTTAAGATATTTCTGAGTGTTTGACTTGTGCATGTGTGGACTGTAACCGGTTTGTTTCACAGCTCTGCACCATCCCGCCACCCCCTTCTGCTTCTCCCTTCTGTCTGGCGCTTCGTTCCCCTGGGTGATTTCCACTGCGCTTTGTGCGCAAAGTGAATGAATTATCCCCCTCCTCGCTTGCTCTCTCCCCCCGTTTGTCTCTTTCACCCGGTGGAGAGACTGCTATTTGCCATAAAGCCAATGAAGTCCACCTCTTAACAAAAAGAAGTGGACTACCAGACACTCTCAGGAAGTGCGCACTAGAGACTGAAGTTAGTGAGACAGGCGGGAGTTCACTAAGCCCGAGATCTGGAGCTGGGTGTTACAAGTCAGTAGCGACAGAGCAAAACGTCCAAGAGTCGGCATATATAAACAAATATATATATATATATTTGTTTTTTTTCTGAAAATAAAATTAATCGCTTATCTGGGTACTTAGCTCTCAGAAAATACTTCAAGCTGAGCTTTTCAATTGTATAAAATGAACCAACTTGAGAAACAAGTGTGGGTTTCTGGTTGAGTATGAAAATGATCTCGAGCATGTGACAGTGATTTTTTTCTCTCCTCATCCAAATTAAATGTTAGTTCTTTTTTTTCATAATCTAATTGAATCCATCAAATATTTTCACTCCATTGTAGTTCTAAACCTCTGAATGAAAAAAGTTACTCGCGGCCAAAAACAGAATATTAAATATGGCAACAATTAAAAAATAAATAAATAAATGCCACAACAACTGATCACTTGACAAAAATGAGGTGTGTGTGTTTGTGTGGCTTCGGGGGAGGACCGAGAGAGAGAATGAGAGATGCAGGGAGGAGAGAAGCTTTCATGTCCCGTCTCCCTCTCTACTACATCCCCCTGCTGGCCACGCGAGGAACTGAACGTTAGTCCAACTCCGAACTGAAAGAGCAAGACATCCGCCAAAACTTTGATTTCAATTGAGTTCTCATCTCTATCAATAAATCACTGCGTCATCCGCACCAAAATGCTGCCAGAGTGTTTGCTGATTTAAAAAAAAAGTCCACACAACTGCATTTTGTAGTTGGAATGGACACTTTTGATAAACATTTTACTATATGATTTTGATAATGCTACAAATCCTACATACAGAGCTATACAAGAAAAATTAAGTCCATCTTACTTGCACATATGATATCAATGATGCCATCTGATCTCATCACTAGAACTTAACAGAACCCAACTCTGTGGATGCCAGTCAGTGCTATTCCATCAGTTTTTAACCAAGCTTTCTATCTCCCACCCAAAATTAATAATACAAGACTAACATTCAGTTCTAACAGTGTTATGTTTTTTAATGGAACTGAGACTTTGATCTAGTTTCACGCTATAATATACCAGTGTTTCAGGTAACAAAAGCGTGGGAAAAGTGAAAAGGGATGTGTGTGTGTGTTAGCTGGGTGGTCTCCATACACATGAGGGGCAGCAGCAGCAGTAGCAGTGCCATTAGTGGTGTGTTGTCTTGCTAATAGGCTCAGTTTGGAGTCAATGGGCTGACTGAGGAAGAGGACCATCCATGTATTAGATCCCTCTTCATTCAAAGTCTAATGCCACCCTTTAGTCCAGCCCCCTGATGTTTTTAAATGCTGCCTCTGTGTGTATTGACTAGGAAGCACTTTGATAGCTCCTGTTTCACTGCTGAAGCATCTGTAGCGCTTCTTTTCCCCACTTTCAACTTACAGCGTGTTTTCCTTTCCACAAAATTCTAATTTTGTTCCCGATAGGGGACAAAACAGCAAATATGCAATGTCATATGACTAGGTTTGTAAAATCAAGTGGGTATTGGAAGCTTGTACAAGTTTCCCCACATTGTCCCTTCACATAGAGGATTGGTTTTCTGAGCTGTCGCAGCGAAAGTCTAACACAAACCTGCCATTTTATACTAAAAACATGGTCATTTCTAAAGCTATCCTATTGATCTGATAAGTGTTAATTGGCTCCAACTTTAGAAATTGGTTGAGTGTGAACAGAAGCCTGTGGATTACTACCTGCATGGCTTGTTAAAGCCCCTTTCAGACACTGGTTGTGTCTGGTACAAAGGACATGTCCAAGTTAGCGCACTGTTGTTCCTCTTTGGTAATTCACACATGCTAGTTAGAGGAGCTGTGGGTTCAATACTGTGTCAGTGTGTGCTTACACACATCAAGTTGGCGTTGTGGAATCAGCCAAGTGAAGACACTGCTTGCCATTAAACTGTCACAACCTCCCTTGCCGTCTCTGAGGCATATCAGTGGCAGATCAACTTTGACCCCAATGCCACCTCTGTACTTTTACACATGACACCAATGCGCAACAAAAGTGCATCAGTCCTGGCTTGAAAGTCCCAAGTGAAAGGGCCTTTTGAAATCACTGTAAGAGGATCCCCTAACAGTGAGAGCAGGAAGAGTAATTAATGGAACAAACAGAATACGTTTAGGACAACAAACTATCACTTCTGTTAGAGGATGACTTCCAAGTTATCCAACTGGGACGGTCATAGGTCGTTTGTTCATACCCTTCGATATGGCTCATTACCAGCCCTACAAGTAACTGAAGAGATATTATTACTATGAGTGTTTCCACATCAGAAGAGACATAATATAAAGTATTTTGTTAAAGAAGTCACAAAGTCCTTATAAAGAGGAAGAGAGTGAGGGGTGGGTTTGTGCGGATGGAACAGTTACCCACTGTGTTTTCGACCATGGGCCTTTGTGTGACGTGAGATCAAGACCAACTTATGTTCAGGCACTTCCTGGTTAGGTTTAGGAAATAATCATGCTTAGGACTTATACATTATTTTTACAGTCAAGGAGACCATTTTATCCTTCAAATGTAATTGCTCTCATGACTGCAATCCTTGAATATAATTATTGTGTGACCGCATGAACAAATACAAAATGGGCACGTTTTTCTGTTTTAGTTGAAATGGGTTTACTTCTAATAACAACAGGTGTACATTTTTTTTTACAAAAAACATGGTTTGCTTTAAAATAAGTACTCAAGGACAAGAGAACTTTCTCACCACAGAATAGAGATAACCATGTTGTTAATTTCATAGAGCTCGACTCAGTCCTGATGGAATATTTGAATAGTGCAGACTTGATGATGGACCAGTTTCCATTTGCACCAAACAAAAAGGGTCATCATCCTGAAGAGGGCTTTGTGAGAGTTACTGACAAGTTACAGGCATCTCTTGAGAATTTGCAAAAATGATTGATGCTGTGCCACTATTTACCAATAAGACAAACAGTCCCCAGAAGTCCTCGGTAACAAATTCAAAAATACTTCTTGGGAATCTTTGCTTTTTGTTATTCTGAGTAATAAATAATAATAAAGCATACCATCATTCTCAGTACGTTTCAGATTCAAAAACCATCTGGAGAAGTATTTACTGGAAATCCTCAGTCCTGGAACATTACACGAGTGCATAACATCGCATCTTGGTGGATAAAAGTTAACTTGAGGGTTCGATCTTAGCAAACAGCTGACTTCTCAGAAATAATGGCAGAGAGTTAAAAGAGAAAAAGCCAAAATGACAACCAAAATACAGGACTGGTCATTGGCAACCTGCTTTCACCTCTTAGCCAGGTTTTTTTTCCGTAAACTGAACCCCACCTTTTTAAAAACTCTAAAATATGAGGGCTGGATTGTGGCAAAGACTGCGCAGAGGTTGAGATAAGCTGCGGGCTCAAATAACAGGAAATATACAGGAAATGAGAAGATGAGTAGAAGTCTTCTGTGATCTGGTTGGTCTATACACACGACTCTCCCCACCAACCAGTTACTTAACATAACCCAGAAGGTCGTTCAAACTGCATGGGACTTAATTCCTTAAACAAACCATGTTTGAGTGTGATTTACAGCTAATCTGGACAGGCGATGGTCATTTCTATCTTCCCTTTAATAATTTATGATTGGCGGAATTTATAGTGCTGGCTCCCCAGCCGTGCATACCGCCAAATCCATATGTCTGTAATATAATGAGATTTTAGCACAGCAAGATTATAAATTATAGCGTGATTTGTTCTCTAGCTGTTTTGTCAGGGCATAGCCTTTGAATGTGTGTGTGTGTGTGTGTGTAGCTTGGGGACATGGCTGGCATTTGGCTGCCATGATGCTCTAATTGCTGACGTACACACAGATAGATGGGACCTGATGGTTGGTGTCGCCACTGGAGGGAGAGGGGAGGGTGAGATAGGAAAGGGAAACGAAGAGGGGAAACGGGGTGGAGAGGAGAAAGATAGCTGATTTAAAGAGATAAGAAGGGGAGAATGAGGAGGAGAAAAGAGTAGTAGAGAATTGGTGGATAGATAGATAAAGAGTCAAGTGAGGAGGAGCGATATTGTCTTCAGCAGAAGATGCGGCTGACAGCAGCTCCACAGCCAAGCGGTTAACCACACCAAGGGAGCGACATTTAGAGAAGGCAGAGCAGAGAGACAGAGAGAGGAGGGACGAAGCTACATTCATCTCGCTCTCAGATCGGTTGCTCCAGGGAGCTGTTGCAAAATGAAGAATTACATGGCCCTGATCAGATTACATTACAGAACAAGTGATTACATGCATTTGACTCTTGCACAAAGGCACAAAAATGAAGGAAGGGAAACATACATGATCTGATTAATTATGTAATTACGTGGTATTTGCTCTGGCTATGATACATGGCCAACCGTTTGAGAGAAGGTAGATGGGTAATTTCATCAATGTTTCACTGCTTGCCATTTAAACCTTTTTTAATATAAATGCTGATTTTGTTCAGTTGTCACAGGCTTGACGACTGTATTCTTTTTTGTCATTGAACTTGGTTTGCGCAATGAGAGGTTGAAACAAAAAAGTAGAAAAATTGACAGTCACAGTCTTCTGATCATGAGCGGAGAGTAGTTTGCTTGTGCCGTCCATGCACAACTTCAACTGACAACTTTTGATGTCACTTCAACGCATCCAGTTAGAGGGAATGTGCTGATTGGCTGCCTGAAGTTGGTTCTCATTTTTGTGAGCCTCTGTGCGACTCTACTACACAGGCTGGTAAATTGCTCCTTACTCATCTTAAAGTAGACCTTGACGTGGTCACTGTACAGGTGCAGCTCCTGGATGATCCTAAACTTTCTTGATCCAAGAATATTATGAACCCACACCATCTTAGCTGCGGCTCATCTCCTCCTCCTCATCTGTCACAGTAATATTTGGGGCTGTGCTCTGTCAGCTTGGGAGATAACATCCTGCATCCAGATATACAGTTGGAAGAATTAGCTACTTTCAGGATATCTTTTGGTCGCCAAGTAATTGGTTGAAAGATTAGCATGTGTGCGCCCCTCTTTCCTGTCCTGTGCCTCATATCCTAGAGACAAGCGCAACACAAAGCCACATCCTATGTGACAGTTGGAGAAGATTTTCTTTTCTTAATCTCTTCTTTAATTAAGAAAAAAACAAATTCGTATAAACTGCTTCACATTTTTACAAACCTTCCCACATTTTTTCGTCATCCTAGCTAGTTTCAGTGGAACACAACACACATGCAGTTCTTTTCCAAATATTCCAACAACCAGATGACAAATGAGCATCTCTAAAGTATAACGCTCAAGCCTTGCTTTCTAGAGATTTTCCATTGCAAACAAGGACGGTTACCTGATATCTTCAGTACAAGGAGTGTTGAGAAACAATCCAGGAGAGAATCACCAGGCCAGTTCCAGGCAATTACTGCACAAAGAGCCTTAAATATCTGCTCACATACTTGTCCAACATGCAAGCTGTTGTGCTTTCACATATAAATTCAAGCTGAAACAGTACCTGAAACTTGTCTCCTGTTACATCAATTTATGGACACAGGACTAATCCTTTTAACACTCAGCCTATCATGATGATCAGATAACTGTATTTTGTTGATTATCTGAGATCATCACAGTCATGTTGGTACAATCTTAAGAACTATTTTATTCACTTGTATGAAAACATCTGACATAATTAACACATTCATATTTCCACCATTTGGTAGTTTGACTGGCCTGACCTCTTAATGATGTCATCTTGTTATGCATCTTCTGCTTTGGACATAGCATATCTGGTATTTTTGTTTAAAGAGTCTTAAAAGCATACAGACAGATATTTTCACATAAATGAATGGTTGTTCTTTATAAACATTTTGACCGATAAGTAGGTCAAGGCTTTGACAATGGCAACAAATGAACAGAAAAGCTGTTAAATCACTAAAGAGTTGAATATAATAATTTGTACAGCAATCAATAGTCAACTAAACTTTCACAATCGTGATACCCCTTCTGAGCAAATGCACTCTTTATTTATGGTGGCTATTCTACTACACTACACATTAACCATTTTGTTTTTGTAAAAAAGATTGTTTAAGTAGTTAACAGTGGGAGAGAAAAGAGTTTAAAAGGGTAGGATTTTGAAAATCAAATCAAATTTAAGGGTAATGAAAATGTGTTCTGAAGTCTCACGACAGGGAATTCACCTCACAGAAATGTCTCACGGCTACAAATGTCAATGGTTGCATCCAAATTAACTAATTAATTAATTAATTAATAATTCATCTGAAAGAAAAATCCTTAGATCTAGAAAAAAAACCCATTACATAATAATATTACAGATACGAATCAACGAAAAGCAAGAAAAACAAGGACATTTTAAAAAATCTGCAAATAAATGAATAAGTAAACCTGGTGCAAAAATATGAAAATATGTATACGTTGAAACATTGTGTTCGCCTGAAGACAGGGAACGATCAGTGTATTTTCTCCCTTGCTGCTCCGATCGCTCTGTCATCTTCAAACATCCACGGGGAGTGACTTGTTATTTGCTCTGAGCTGTCTGCATGGCTTGGCTTTTTGATTATCGAGAGACAGAAAGAGAAAGAGAGAGGGAGACAGAAAGACAGAGCAGAGATAGTGAAGAGAGAGACAGCCTTGAGGCACATGTCAAGCAATGTCACAGATAATCACACATTGTCTTAAAATAGCTTTGAAAATGACAGTGTTAGGGGTGGGTTGTTGAGGGTGGAGGTGGGGTTTAGGGGTGTGTGAGAGACGCATCAGAGCACATGTGCCATAATTAGAGACTAGATAAAGTTAATTTCTGACAACTCCCAGGGGCGACTTTTATCAAGGGCAACATAGGAAAAAAACATGTTTTTATCTGTAAACATAATGGGGAATTTGGGGTTGGGGTGCACAAGAGTCAAGCATACATCTGCTTTGTTCTATGAAACAGATGCAAATAAGGGGGGGCAGAGAGAGAGAGAATAGGTAATCCTCTCAGTCAAGTACCTGAAGTTGCCCCCTATCATCATCATCACCATCATCATTGTCCCTGTTAATGATACTGCTTCCACTAGTGCTATCTCTGCTGAGATAGAGGACCACTCTAACATCATACTGTTCAAAAGGTATACATGATTTTTTTTCTGTAATATAACTTCTTTTTAAAACTTGTACCATGTTAATCAAATCATAAAGACTTCACAGAAATGTGAGTTATTTTATGTTTTACTGTGTCTTGACCATGGAATTGGCCACAAATACAGAGAAAAAAACACAAAAAGAACACATTTTTTTAAGAAAAGATAAATTAATTATTGGGTTTAGTTTTTATTCTATCAGTATATCCAGAATCCTTTATAGATGTACGATATATAATACCAAACACACACATGTAGCAACTCAACTGTTTCCAGACACCAGGTTATGAGCAACTTGCTTGGGCTTTGAATGCAGAGGGGTACAACATCACTTTTGGACATGGAGGGTTTCCCAAGCTGGTCTGCTACTAAAGGCTAACTGTTAGGTTTACCTAATCTTAAGCAAGTACTTTTAGTTTCACTTTCAGTGAAGAAAGACTAAATAAAGAACAGAAGTAAAAAGAATAAAAGGAGTGGAAAAATAGCAGGCTCAAGACTGAACTTGAAGATGGGCCTAATGCTTGTGAGTTGGGTGTCCATCGCCTTCCAGCCCTCTAACCTCCGTGCCTGTTCCGTATTACCTGGTAATAACACAGGCTGTGGAGTGACATCTTCCTGTCATGGTTCACTTCTGGCACAGCTGGTGTGTCACTTACCTCCACAGAAGGATGTCTGGCAATGTGCAGCTGTCAGACACTTCCTGTTGTGTTGCAAAGAGATGGTAAAGGGGTATCCCATGCGTTGAAAATTGACTCATGGGGCTCTTGACCAGAATGAGAATGATGAGCAACCACCCACTTTTGCCACTCCTGAACTATTGAAACTGCCTATTAGAGCATCAACATCTTATAAAGACTCTGCTGACAGACTGAAGTTTCTTTCAATCAAGTAGCAGCCCTGTTGGCTTGGGCAGAACTCGACACCCATCCTTCCAGTGAGCCTTTCATTCCAATCCTGGAAAGTTATGATGGAGATTTTTCTTTAATATTTTGTCTCACATATGCTCTATCGTGTTTTAGCTGCCTTCTTACCCAATAGATTGTTTCAATGCAGCTTACCTGGAAAATTCTCTAGAGCAGTGGTTCCCAGCCTCGGGTTTGCAGGCAACAAAGTTTCACAGGAGGTGCTCATGACTTCCACTGCACTGAAGTTCTGGAGTTGGAGGCTCAGCATCAGTGCATCACTTCTTCAAATTCTACCTCTGATTGATATCTCTGCTAACACAGGTGAAGTACACCCATACCACACCATACAGACGCTTCCACCAGTATGTCACAGTTAGTTTCCATCTGTTTCCAGAAGTGGAAAAGTATTGGAAGTCCCATCAGTCCAAGCTCACATGGGACGCTGCTTCAAGGTCTCGAGGCAGGGGTGGTCAGCTCTGCCTGGTTGTTGGCAGGGGTTATGAGAGCTAAAACTTTGAAATCAGTTATCTTGCAGGGAAGTTGCAGTTGCAATCAACTGAATTAACTTGCCACTTCTGTCAAATGTGTGGCAAAAATGATTTAAAATAAAGTGATAGTTAGGAATATAATTGGATAAACAAATATCCCATTCTTTTACTTAAGACCACTTTTGTTTTTTTTTGCTGGAATGATTCCCCCATTTACACTATAGCTGGCAGAGGCTGGTAGTTGAGCTAAAAATAATGTTTATTCCTGCAGACGTTTAATGGTCCGTCAAATGGGATAACAAGGACGGTTGATTTGTGGGGCTCTCTCTGCAATTACCCAGCCTCCCCACTTCCTCCCTCTTTAAATTAAACAAGCCATTGATTTTATGCTGAATATTATTGTGCCATATTCCTCAAGAGCACTTTTGATAGAGATACAGAGTGATTGGACTCTGACACACACAGAGAAAGATGTACATAAGACTCAAACAAAGCCATTTGGAGAAAAGCAGATGAGAGATAAGGTATGATTTCTGTTTATCGTTCAAGAAAAGAAGAGGGACTTGGGCTGGTTCAGAAAATCTTTCAGTCCATCCATTACACACGGCAAGGGGGATTAAATATGAAGAAGAATTACATTCATTCAAGACACTAATGCAGAAAAACAGTAACAAAATTACAGGTAAGTGAATTGTATATCTAATTGTTACCTCTTATAGAGAGCCTCAGTTGTAACCTCGTGGCTTTGATAAACCACTCTGTTGGAGGTACAGTTAAACACATTGCCTTATCTGGATGTGAATCTAAAGGGTCGGTACACTTTATGCTTCAATCATGTACGAATAAGACACTAAATGTGAATAAGTTGGGAGATGGCAAACATAAAAAAGTTGTTACCTTTAATGAACTTTTATTTAATTGTAGATCGTGTGAACACAAGATATCTCATGTTACTTCTTGTCAGCTTATTTTTTTGCTGTTATTAGACCATATCTGCATTTCAGGCCAACGCTGCCTTTCCTTCTCACAACACTCAATAGACATTCTTGCAATGAGACTATGAAGCGATGAAGCAGGTGTTGTTTCGTCCCATCCATCTGGCAAACATGTCAAACAGATCAGTACTGCAGGTAGGCCAGTCCAGTGCCTGTCTTTATTTAGCCATGCATTTGTTATGTGGTTTTGCATTGTTCTGTTGAAAACATATGGCAAAACTTTGTAATTTCCATGGAAATAATGCAATCTTGAGGGCAGCTTATGTTGTTCTAAAATGTCATTGTAATGTTCTACATTAATGCTTTCATCACAGAAACGTGAAAAAGCACTATTATAACCCTATGCCATCACAGAGCCTCGCTTTCAGACTGATGACAGTCTGGATGGACCCTAAACTTTTTGGTTCAAAACACATGACAATCATTTCTTACCAAAAAGATCTGGAATACTAATTGCTATAAGCACTATAAGTTGACAACAACTATATTTGTTACTCTAAGTTTAATAAAACCTTTCTGGAATTAAAAGCCCACAATAGTCCATTATCAGACCAACAGCTCGACAGGCCTAAACAGCTAAAAGGCGGCATTTACTGGTACTGCCATCCACCGATGGTATGTTTTACATGAAAAGAGCATGCAGCAGGTTAATATAAGATCTCCATCAATGTTATGTTTAGATCTGAATGATGCTGTTGGGAACATTAATATAAAACTGACGTTTTTCTGAACGATAGAAAGCTGTCACAGTTGCAGATTAAATAAGCCATTAAAGTTATGTATTGCACAGCTGTAAAGGGGTATTAATATATGTCCCTAAAATGTATAACGAGAAAGGACAAGACAATGATGGAATACCTACAGTCTGTTATTAATATCTGTCCAAAGTTTCACTGCGTGGCAGGTACTACAAACGGCACATACAATCAGCACCCACAGCCACACTCTTTACTGCCAGTAAATTTGGATTTTTCTTCCACTGCGTTAGTCACGCCTCTGCAGGCGATTACGTTTCATTGTTATGTTTGAGGGGAAAATGAGATCACCTATGACAGGTTCATCATGAAGGCCTTCTGCAGGCATTTTGTCTGACTCGCTGGCCTGGCAGTCAGCGACTCTATTAGCCATGTGTTTTCATCCAAAACACAGAACTGTGTCACCCAGGTTTCTAAGCACATGCACACGGGCAGAGACCGCAGCCACTAAAGAGTGAAGATTACACAAAGAAGTCAAGTGACAAATTCAAGTGGCCAGAAGAAATATCAATTCATTTAGGACCAGTGAACAGCAAGCCAGCTGTCAGAAACAGAGGGAGAGAGAGATCAAAGGGGTTTAGCCCTCATATGACAGATGCATTAGAGTTGAGAGCAAGACAGTTAATTTAGTGTGTCAGTGTGAGTGAGTGCGTGTTCACTCAGCAGCGTGTGCTTTAGTGGACACTAAAAAGTCAGCAATTCAAGTGGTTACACCTATTTGCTGTGTTTAAGATAAAAACATCATCAATATGGCGTCATTTAAAAAAAATCTGAGATGCATAAAGAATAATACATTAAGCGCATTTCTTTTATGCATTTTCGCAATTCTAATCAGAGACTATTTATCCACACGGTTATCAAAATATTTCTGTAGCTAAAAAGGATTTTAAGAGGATCAAATTAAATTGATAACAACCAATAAAACTCAGATGTTGGTGAAGAAGAGAAACCCGGGTCATCTTCAGACTGGCGTCAGTACCACAGCGACAAAAACAGCCTCCTCGTTTTTTTCCATTGATGCACAACTGCTTTCACAACTGGGAAAGAAGCTCTGTTTCATTATGATACTGCGCTGGGGGATAAAATAAATGTTAATTTATGGAAATTTATAATTAAGCGCTTTTGCTGAGATTCTAGCCCATTTGGGCAGAGTTATAAATGCATTTCAAATAGGCAGAGAGATTTCTGAAAACAATTCAGCATCTCCATCCGTTATGTATGGCGCGTTATGTAGTGACACGAGGAAAAATTTTGACCAAAACAGGACTAAAAATTCTTGTTTACTCCAACCAAAATCATACAAAATTCAGCCGGGCTAACACACCCAAACAATGCAGTTAAGGATCAAATCACTCCATGAATATGCTCATCGACACTCCACCACTTCCTACTCGCTGCTTCTGTTGCCAGAGAAACGAGCAACCAAAGCAATGAAAACGAGCCCATAACAAGTAACAGTCCTAAATTCATGCTACAAGATTTAAAGCCCAGATTTTTACAGTGCATATCCCATATCTGAGGCAAATTAAAGAACAAAAGTAAATTAAAAAAACAACATACACTTATGCGAGCGAGGCTTCACACATACATGTTGTGTGTGATACTTATTAACTCCATCTAATGGAAGGAGCTCAGCATTGAGACAGCCAATGCCTTTTGAGCATGTAACCAGGCTGCCTCCTGAAAGCTTACCTGTGCAGGTGTGTCCAGCTGATCAATCACAACTGGGCTGCTCCTCCTGACTGAGGGGAGAGTATGATGCCTGTTGTCATAAAATACAATTTTATTCAGTCTACTGCCGCATTATATACATTATATACTTTATATGTAAGCTAATCTGTAGTTTATTGATCCTCAACAATGTTTATAGCTTTCATCTTAAACAGATATTAAGCCGTAGTCAAATCCATGCTTTATAATTAACATATTGTCATAGAAGTGAACGCATTTGCACATTATGGCCCCGTGATTGAAATAACAGCAAAATAACAACAACACTGCTGTGATGGGAATTGTGATGCTTATGGCTAAATCAATGTTCACGTAGATAACGGGCCAATATTTTGTGAGAAGCAATTACGGCTATAGTGAAACGGTGTCATTGTGTGTGAAACAAAACGACTCGCAAGTGTGGAACATTTTGATTAGGCCTTTTCAAGGTGATCTCAGGACATTTTTATGTGTCACTTCTTCGTCCCTCCTCTCCCCGTCTCTCCTGTTCCTTTGATGAAACGAAAAGAAGTGTACATATGTTTAAGTATGCTGACATGCCCTTGCAGAGGGATTTCAAGCATGATGCTAATAACAATAATTAGCTCCTAAGTGTTTGTGGAGGGGGAGGAAGAGACATGAATATTCTCTCATTGTGCTGGTGTGTGTGTGTGTGTTTCAGGACAAATAGCTTCCCTGTGTCTTCTTAAAAGACAAATTAGCCATAATTGCTTGTTTCAGGGTCTAGGGATGAAGGCAGCTTTTTGCTACTTCATTATGCTTGTTTTAACTCTCCAAGAACACACGCACACACTGCGTCAATTAACCACATAATATTGTGACTGTTTATGAGCAACATAGCAATTAAAGTGAATAAGGGTTCGTTTACCCAGGAACAATGGAATGCAACTATTTCATGAGTAAAACTCCAACTGAAAACATTAAAAAAAAGGTTAAAACATTGAGTGACTGCAAGAAAAGAATGGTATGATGAGTAATTGAAATACATTGTGATTAATACGTGATTTTTTAGTTGGAGTGAATAGGACATACAGACTAAATCCATACACCACTTACAGCAATCAGGGAGAGGAAATTTTCTTATGTGCAATGACAGACTCTCCCATCAGCTTTGATTAGTGTTACAGTACGTCTTTCCCGGTTGTTAGATATTTGAGAAATGATTATTAATAACAAAATAATTTCCACAGATTAACCCCATTCTGGCTTTATTCCTGATCCTATGGCCTTTAGGAAATTGATCCAGGGAAAGATTGATGGTTCTCCTGCAGTTTTAAAACATTTGTCCTTGCTGGTCTGTTTCTTTTCTTTTCATCTTCTATTGCACTCGAGTTGCACACCCAGATGTCAGTTTAATGATGCAGTTGTATCACTGAATGTCACATTGAAACAAAGTACATTTTAGATTTCCAAACATTTTTTTTTGCACTAAATTTAACTGGATTCTACATTCTTCATCAGCGTTTATCTCCTGTGCATTGTTAACCTTAATGAAAATAACAAAGGCACCCACTGAAAAGAAAAACATTCAACATTCATTTTTATTTCTGTGCGTGTGTGTTGTGAGTCTTGTCATGTCTTGTATTCCACTTTCTTGTCAGATCTGGTTCTACCATAAGAGCTCATTAAGGCAAAGTTAACTAAATGTCTGAAGAAAACTGTGCAGAACAAATGTAAGACAGATAATAGAGAGAATGCACCAATGTAAGTCAGCATAGATCCATGAACAGTCAAGTTGAGCTACAATTGCAGCTTGACTAAGCCTTAACATGCAAGGGAGTGGAATCGAGATATAGACTGAAGTGTGTCCGATGCCTTAATGCTCTTGACTGTGTGAACAAACGTTAAAGACATTCTGACGCTACATGCGTCTGTACATGCAAGATTAGCTAAATTCACGGCAATTCCAGTCTTTAAGTGGCCAGAGTGGTGCTTTTGTCATGCATTGCTGCAGCTCGTGGACTGTGGATTGCACAACAGCTCTTCACCATTTTAGATGCGTTTACCCTACTTTTGCATCGATGAAACAGTCCATAGTGTCTTTTTGCCACTTGGTGGCTGTACCATAACATATCAAATGACATTACATGTATTCTTACTATACAGTAAGAGAAGGTACTTCATACCATTTTGCATGAATGGACAGGAGCGCCACCTTTGAGGATTTGCTCTTTGTTTATTTTGTTTGAAAATAAGAAATGGAGAAAGTAGCTGAACATTACCAAGAGAAATGGAAATCAGCTGCTGAGTGTCAGATCTGCTAATTAACAAACTGGTATTGTGCCCGAAATCTGATCCCCTGTTTTTTGGTCATTTTATGAAAGTAAATGAATAATAATATGTCAAAATACTCTCAGTGAAGTATTTATTTGATGGTTTTGTTTTTCACTGTACTGATAAATAAAGATATATCAAAACCATAAAACCTATTAAAAATGTTTTTTTTTGTTCGTTTGTTTTTTCACATACAGTGGACAGATATGTTTAGCATTTGATTATGAAGAGCAGAAATGGACAGAGGATTTTAGAGGCTGATGCTACAGATTGAGTGTAGGCATATAAGAAAGCCTTGAAGGAAGCGGGAAAACAAAAAAGTCATCTTCAAATTCTGCTTTGTGCCACAGAAAGAAAATGTAGGTTTTTAATTCATTTCAATGAGGATTGATGCAAAGTATTCTTGAAAGAGAAAACTGACAAAAGATGTCTGGCAAGAAATCTGAACCGACTGTAATGGGATTTTAAAGTTGGCCAATCATGGACCATTGTACTGCAAGATATATAAAATGTCACATACATATCACCTCTCACTGAGAACCTGTCATTAAAACCTGTAATTGTAGCTTAGCCAGCAAACGTTGAGTCCCACTGGTGATTTCTTTGGATTTGCTACAATTGTCAGGGCTCTGTGCTTGAGAAAGAGTCATTGCAGAAGCCACAGAGGAAGAATAATAGTGAAAAAAAAAAACATGATAGCACGCTAATGCTAATGTGTAATGAGATATTTGGTGTTTTTTCCAAATTTAAATGATACAACTGTAAAACAGTACCACCCTGACCGTTGTCATCCTCCACTTCTTTCCTGCAGTGAGACTGATGTGCACATCCTTAATGATGTTCAAGCAACACAAGTCCACAACACATGTATCTAAAAAATTAATGTGTGTTGTTGCACATCTTGTGTGAATATGAAACTTGAAGCACAACTGCTCTTGGATATTTAGTTGCAGAAAGCTATTTGGGATATCAAGAAGCCATGCCCCATGCAGGGGTATCAGGGTTCTGAAAGTGTCCCATCTTCAGTCTGATTGGGGTCAGTCAGAGTCTTTAAAACACATCAGTCTCAGTGTCCCCAGGAGATATGAGTGCCTACCTTGGAGTCAAAGAATTGTAAATGTTGACCAAGAGGATATCAGTTAGTCACCTCAGTGACTGCAGGGTCACTACAGGCGATTTCCATTTCCTTTAAGAGGCTGAATGAGCTCTGCACAAACATGAGCAGATGGATGGAGAGATGGGTGAATGGACAGAGAGAGCAAGTTACTGAGAAAGAGGGAAGGAGCATCCTTATTTATTGTTCATGCATTTTTAAACAGCAGAGCAGTGGGGTCAAATGAGTAAACAGGGACTTAACCTGAGGGCGAAAAGAAAGGAGCACGACGGGTAGGATAGGTGGACAAATTGGATGTGTCAGTGTGAATGGATGAAGAAAATACAAAAACTGTGGGAAAAAAAACGTGTTTATCTCAGAGGACCTGGGGCCTCATTAGGACAAATTTTCTCACTAAACATAATATAATTTCCATCCATGTACCTGTATCAAATGCATTAAAGATACATATCTCCATATTATTCCAATGAGTTAATGCTATAGCCATTTTAATGACATCATATGAATTATAAGTGTTCTGCCAACTGTCAGAAAGCCCCTTACATCTTTTCCTCTTCTCTCTGTGATTGTCTATAATGTATTTTAATGCAGCTGAATGTCCAATAAAACTGTTTCAGTTTCAATTTTTGTTTTTATGTTTCCAGATAATAGAACAAGTCTGAAATAGTGATTCAAATTTGGTCTCTGGTTCTACTTATATACTGCTACATACATACTACTTTTCGTAGTTTCATTCTTCGGAGCAAAATTCATTGAGTCAATGAGTCTGTTCTAAAAACTTTATAGTTCATATTTTTAAGTCTAACCCGTTTCAAAAATATAGCGTCTGTATTCAAGTGTTAATTCTTTTAACCTCTTGACCTTTTTTATTGTCCCATTTTTCTCTTTCCTTGACGAGTCTTTACGGCTACAAATTCGCTGTATTGCAGTTTTAGGTGTCAAATGTGTATTCAGAGGGTATCAGGGTCAAACTCTGCCCTGCAGGTGTCCTGACCTCTGACCCTTGACCTTCACACGCAAATTATACACAAAATTGCCCACCTACATACACACAGCCTCAAGCATATGACTCTGACTGATGTCGCTGAGATTAGCTGTATGTTTCCACAGGGAGTTAAGCACAGCTGTGTGTGTGTGAGACAACTAGAGAGAGAGAAAACGGCTGGGGAAAAAAAGAAAGTCTGCATCGATTGGACAACCACGGATGCTAAAGACGAGACGACAACAGTGACCTCTGAATGAGAGGTGTTCCGAGATTCTTTTGTTGAATGCTTAGCACTTTGTGCTGCAGATATCCATGACAACCAAAGCACTTTCATATTATGTATAAATGCGTTCAAAAATGTATATTTGAACATTTTCAGTAATGAGATATCTCATTTCATAAATTAAGTATTCTGTATATTTGTCTAAAACCCACAATCTCGAACGTCACCATCGAGGCTTGGAGGTTCAGAAGCTGAATTAAGTCAACCACAGTGGTCTCTTGCACAGCAGGTAAATGCCATACGATGGGCCGAGTAGACAGTCTGCACACCATTTAAAGGGCCAATGAGCGGGCGTCTATATTAGATGTTGTAATCAGATCAAGTGACACAACCCAACGATATCATGATGAGTGGGAGCCCTCAGCTTGTTTCTCTCCAATGATGGTCCCATTGAGGATTAGGGCTTGACAGGAGACAGCGAGTGACACCTGTTGTATGTTCTGCAGTTTACTTTTAATTCCATTTGCTGTAGAAAACCTTGCCTCACAGAGGTATTCTTTTTGAACAGCACCACAGGTTTTTCAATACTATTGTGGCTCCATATTTAGTTTTGAATCAGAATGCTGGCAGAGATGTTGTTTCAACATACTGTTGATTTTCTGGGGACATTCAGAGGTGGATCACACAAGTACTGTTTTTGTATGTCTGGGTCCTTGACAACAGTCAAATTATGTGGACAGTGAAGCTTGGTTACACTATCTGGCCAAAAGTGGGAAGGCATGTGCATGCCAGTCCTAACAGCGTCTTCACCCTCTGTTCCTGGGATTAAGCCAGGATTGGACAGGGCTCCCTCTGGGCTAGAGGCAAGGGCTTTTAATGCAACAAGTACCCTTGGGACAGGCTAACTCCAGTATGAGACGGTGTCACTGTGAAAGGAGGGAAACCAGGTGCTTAAGAACAAGGTTCAGTCGCTCCCCAACTCACATTCGTTCTGGCGATGACTGAAAAACACGACAGCAATGTTTAAAGCACACACTCTTCTTTTCTCAAAGTGATGCTCCTCTGTTCTTTACTTTGCTTTTAGATTCAAAGCCGTGAGTGATGATGCCCTTTGTTAGATTTTTTTTTCCATCGCATAAGTTTTGCTATCTAATATAACTTTGAACAAAATGCTTATGTAAAGTGTTACATTAGAAAAAAGAGAGCAGTAACAAGGTTTCCTGTAACACGAGAAAACATTGTTTTGAAAAGCACATTTTGCATTGCTGCGACACACTTCACATCAGACCTCATCATCAGCAGAGCAGTTCCCAGGCCACACAACATCTTCATCAGTCCTCCACCCTTCAAGTGAAATTTACAAAGGTTGTACAGTGACCAAGCCGTCATCGTATTAAACTATGAAAATGCAGTATTTTTTTTTAATTGAGGTATTTCCAATTCCCTTTCAACCTACCAAAGGCCTGCTGTCCAACACACTGAGTTCCACTTGGTGTGACATAGCACAGTTTTTGACTCTGCTCGTAGATCACTGGGAGGAAAGGGTTTCAGCACTCACTTTTGCATTGGATAAATAGAGTTTTAAGGAATGAAATATCCTCTATCAGTCCCACAGAAGTTTCAAATTCTGTCAAACAAAGCCTCTTTGGTGTTGGCCCAATCTGACATGCATTACTTTCTTAAAACGCTGTCCGATGCAGAGGTGCCAGAATATCCCTTTTGCCATCTACATTCGCTTGATAAATGGTGTAATAAGATCACACTTCACAATAAATTTGTCTTGCATCACAAGGTTAGATATTACACAAACAATCACTTAAACACATATATTTCATATATGAATCCCAGCTTAAAATCATTTAGAACAATAAAAACGTCAATATACACAATTCAACATTTAATATGCAAAACTCTTTCTATACACAAAAATCCAAATCTGAACTTTTGCTGATAGAGTAATGTAACTGAGTAAAAAACAAATAGTTCCTTAATCCTAACCTTGTTGCAGGAATCTGAATCTGAATGAAAAGTTTCCGTATTGGGATGAGGGAAACATCCGTTGCACCAACACAGCAGAGAATCCCAAATCTCTACTCAAAACAGTCTGTATTTAGGCCTGAGGTGTGTTAGGACAAACTCGTATATTTCCAGAGAACAGTGGCAAACAGAAGACTGACTCACAGCTAAAAGGTTGGCCACTATCCTGAATTCAGGGGTTTGCACAGAGCAGTGGTTGCTCCTTGTACCCAGTGGCATACAAAAACAGAATGACATGTCCGGTTGCTGTACTGCAGCCTTCAGCTTTGCGCATGTCTTGCCCACAGCAATAACTATTTTATTACAACTAATGACTTTTCCTCATTCTTTATTGATCACATCTTTTTTTTCTTCCGTTTTGTTTAGTGAGTGGTATAATGTTGACGGTAACTTGGTGCTGTGGCTCAATTGGCTGTGGTTCAGTTTGACAGATAAAAACATTTACTGATACTGTGTGTTGCACATAAATTGCTTTCGATCTCAGTTTGGTGACACCGCAGCTTTTTAATAAGGCAAAAATATAGTAGTGTAGCGGCATTCCACATTTTTCTCTACGAGACATTTTGTGAAAGCAATTACGGGATGGTTTCAGGACATAGCTGGTGATGTTAAAAGAGGGTTACGTTGAAAAAAGCTCACACAAGGCCATAATATTACCTGTTCAGTCTGCTCAAACCTCAGTTTTGTTGCCAATGCAGTCTTCGTTGCTGAACTGCTCCATGTCATTACACAGTCAAAACTGCTTTTTGGCTACCCGCCTCGGATCCCCCCTTATATTAATTAAACTAATTTGTTTTAGCTCTGCTTTGTTGGTACGACTTCCACAAAAAGAAAAACTACAACAGCAAACAGCGGCTGCTTCAATCTCCATTACCATTCGTACGTGCCACCCTGTGGCCTGCCTAGGATCCAGATTTTCTTTCTCACAAGTTATCTAAACTTAAACTTTTGATGTAATGAATAAGCAGGTTGGGTGATATTTACAATGGTTCCGTATACTGCGGACAGATTTTAGCGAAGTCCTCCAAGGCCAGCGACCCAACAGCTGAAATCTAAAGAGACTTTCGGCTTAGCTTCAAACCATTTATAGCCTGCCCTGGTTCAATAGTGTGACAGCAGCTAATAAGTGTTTGTTATCATATGCTTTGCTTCCTTTTGTTTTCTTTGTTGTAATTTATTTCTATTCTGTTTTTGTCTTTTTTCCTGAACCACTACAAGCCTGTTAGCAAATGCTTTGCAGCTCCATGCTAGTCTATCAGATGTTGTTCTCTTTTGTATCTCACATGTGATTTCCAAATGCGATGTGCCACATTTCAGATGTGAATTATATGAATGACATGTGCCTAAACTGTGTCTAAAGTTATCGCATGTGAGCAGTAGGTTCATTCCTTCTATACCTTTTGCTATCATTCTCTGTTTTGGCTCTGTCTTTTTTACTTAATTCTATTAATTCCTCATGGCATAGCGTAAGGTAACACTTTGTATATCTATAAGACAGAAAAAACAGTAACCTACTGCCATGATTAGAATTACCTCAGACAAACACAGCAGATAATAGGCCAACTGTTATGGGTACAAGTCAGTGTGGCCAACTCTACCCCCACCCTGATCCCCGTTGCCATGGCCCTGAAGTGTGATTAGAGCTCTGGCTAACCAAAATGGCTGATGATATTGACTTCCCGTCTGGTTCATGCAAACAGGATGTGACAGATTTAATTTGTTTGTCAGCTCACCTTAATTTAAACAGAAGGCTGGAAGTGGCAGAGAAGGAAAGACTGAGGGAGGTGAGAACTGAGGGAATGAGAGGGTTTCACACAGACACCTTCGCTTTTTGATTGGTAGACTTGCAGTTGAAATGGGCAGTATGTGTGTGACTGTGCTTTTGAGGGTGTTTCCCCAGTGTTTATTGACTTATTTCCACAGAAATCCTCTAATATTACCACAGAAACTGAAAATGAGAAGCTTCAAATAATTTTTCTTCCCTCCGTCCTTCTAATAAAAAAAAAAAGGAAAATAGTAATGGACAGATAAATGGAGAAAATGGGTGTGAGTGTGTGATAGGAATAGTGGCAGCAGACGGATAAATAAACTGGAAGAAAAGACAAAGGAGAAGGAAGCGTAGATTTAACAGGAGTGGTTTGATCTTGACGTGATTGTGTAAATAACAAAGTCAGACAGAGAGAAACACAAGAGATGTCACAGGATGGAGAGAGAAATTGAAAGGGAGAGTCGGAGGAGGAAGAGGAGAGTGAAGCACCCTTACAGACAGCTTCAACACACCACATGAACCAGATGGACAGTCTCGACTTGTGTGTGTCTACAGGACAATCCTGATGGCGGCTGCAAGTGAGAGTGTGACAGTGAATACAGAGGGCTGCATTATTGTTTAAATCATTGATCGCTTCCATCTGTCTTGCTCTCTTCACTCTATGCTGCTCTTATCTTCAATCTTTCTCTCGTTTCTCTTCCTGAGATGTCTCTGTGTCAGTCACCTTTTGTGCTATGCCTTTTTTCTTTTGGGCAACGACACTTTCTACATTTTACACCCTTTTTGTTTTCTCTCAACTGCTGTTTTTATTCTCCCTCTTATGAGGGTTATTATTCAGAAGATCTGATACTATAAACTGTTTCCTTACTGTCGTGACTCATCTAATTCTGAATATACATAACGACTATTATAAATGATAATTTAATAACGGTAATGATAATTCACTGCAGGTTGTTAGTGAGATGTAAATTTCTAAAGCTATCAAGATTATGACTTTATATAAGATTAGGAGTGGAAAAAACAGATCAGTAACATTAATCATACATTGCTGTATTAACAGCTGTCAATACAAAAATCAACATGAAGCAATATACAGATAACACACCTGTCTATGAACATCATTTGTCATGTTGTGATCAATCATATTGAAGGGACACTCCTATCCTATTGTCATTCACGACACAGAATTTAAAACAGGTAAAAGATGATTGAGTGAACTATCAATCACATTTCTATGGCCTTTAACATACCTGAAAGCAATTATGAGTTTATGCAAATTCTCATGTAATGAGAATAAGTGGATGCTAATTTCAAGTGTTGTCCACCAAAAAATAACCCTGCGGGTCATTTGTTTATATATGATTAAAAAAATTTAAAAATCTATAATCACAAGAACATCTGATATTTTTTATCTGATATTAATTGTCGTGAGAACAACTGATTTTAAGTGTAAAAATTGTGCTAAAAATTAAGGTTATGGTGGCATTGAGCAAATATTTTATTCTAATCCTAACAATGATGTTTTCAACTCAAACCTGGTAGTTTTGATTTCTAACTATAACCAAGTGATGCAATTGGCAAAATCCAATCAGGAAATGATAAAGATTAGTCTAAACATGTTCTTGTGTTCACATATAACCAAGGTAAGCCGCAAAATTTAGTCGATGGCAGTAACAACTCTTTAACAACTCTTTTTACAATGCGATTGGCATTGTGAAAAGAGTGCATTTTAGCCGTAACCATGATCTTTTTCCTAACCCTAACCAAGCAATATTGTTGGACAAACCCAGACAGGAAGTGACAAATGTCGTTTAGCAAGGTTGTGTTACTCACCGACTATAACTCAGAAGTGAAAAAAGAAGTTGTCACATGTTGATGTTGAATATGTGTTCAATGGTTGGAGACATAAAAGTCCAGCACATAACTATGCCATGTACCCTAAACCTCTCCCTAAAAATATGCATCATATGGTTGAAAATATATAGCTTCTAATATATGTACTGACCCTAATGACTCTCATATTTGAACATATTCAAGTTTATCTAATTGCAAGTGGACGCACAGGTAAAAGCATATCTGATAGACATTACTGCCTGTTGCACCACTGACAGTGTCATCTGGGTATCGGTAGGGTCATCAGTCGGCAGCCACCCTTTATTGGTGTTTCGCTCCTTTAATCCAGGAACATCTCACGGTGGTGGAGCAACGATAGGGACATCTCCCTACCGCCCCCAGCAGCTAACCCTAGGAACCTCGCCTACCCCACATTTGATCTTTCCGTCTAAGCCAAAGCCTCCTCTGCCAGATCTTTAGTGGCTTTTATGAGCTTGTGCCGTGTCACGCCTACGCTCTGCAGAGAGCGCTGACTGGATGCTCCCACAAATTCTCTGCAGCCAACTTCCACTGGATAGCTGACAGCTCACCACACTGCTTCTCTACACTGCTGTCAGATCCAGGTACTTCTCTCTCTTCTTCATGAAAGCTGCCTCCATCCCCCCTCCCACGGGACAGTAAGCTCTGCCATGACCACACTACGGGCTGCAGTGAACCATAGCACAATATCCGGTCACAAATTGATAGTGGTGATCTCAGTCGGGAAATTCTGCTGTGAGGTCCCTCTCACCCTGATGTTTGGGCAGATCTCATCATATGGTCGGTGTTCTGTGCGACACCCCCTTCTCCAACAAAGTGGATAACTTTGGTATTGATGGGTGACCTTTGGCCACCTCTAACCTGCATCTCTTAAAGGTCTCCGCCAGCTTCCGTGAACACGGTCATGGCACCACCTGTATCGACCTGTATCGACCTTGTGCCAGTGCTGTTTTGAAACTGGACAATATGTGCTGCAGGCTAGGATTAGGGGTGTTGAGGAGTAGACGGCTTTCTTCTGAACCACTCCATTGGCTCAGGTTTCAGGGTGTCATAAGTGGACCTTATGAGGAAGCTTAACCTGGCCTGGGGCCTATACTTCTGCCCTGGCTACCTCCAATCCCACCAGTTTCTTCCTCTCCTTCTTTGTGGCTTTTGATCACATCTTTGGAGCGGTTCCCCACCGTAACCCAGTTCTCCCAGACTGTGTCCTGCCATTTCCTGGTGTTTCAGACGTCTGATAGCCTTGTCGACAGCCTGCTCTGCTCTCCACTTGCGACCTGTTCGGACCGGGGCCTTGGTGTTTCTTACTGCTGGATCTGTTGAGTCCTTCAGCTCCAACACAAGCCTTGCCTTCTCCTACCTGTAGCTCAGATGGATTGACTTCAGTGGCAGCTGTAGTGCATTCCTCCCAAAAAGGCCTGTGCTTGAGAGGCTCCAGCCATTTCCGGATGTACCTGTTGGCTTTTGAGTCCATCTTCTGCACTGTGGAGGTGGTGACCTCATACATCTTAAGAGACCACATCAGATGACTGTATAGGGTGCACTGATAGTTCCAGGTCTGGAATTTGACGGGGAGATGGCTTTTTCCAGGCCTTCGGAGAGTTCATGACAGTGTTCATGTAGCCATGTGTTTGTCAGACAGCTCAGCTGTGTATAGATTATTTAATCTTCATCCTGGCCCATGCAACAAGTTCCTCAAGCCTTTTGAGAAGCTGGGTTGAGAAGCCTGATGTTTGGAGGAGGGTTGTTACATCATCCGTCAGTGCGGTTACATGCGTGCCATCGGATTTTTCAGTTCATGTAGAGACCTTTATCTGACAAGAAATCGAATTGGATCGGGTTACTTGCGATCGGATTAAGACCCCGAGATAACTTGATCCAAATGCCCACTGAAAGTGCATGTAGATGACATTGGATCGGATCGTGCGTTCTGCGCATGCTCATTTTTTCTTGCGATCGTCACCCGGAAGTCGAAGGAGACGATATTACTGTTGTTGTTGCCGCCGTTGGAAAGAAATAAATAAATAACGCGATAGAAAATGCACCGTTGTGCATCGCATTTGGGCCATAACCATGCTCATCACGAACTAAATATAGAGGCACATAGCTTCATCTTGCTCTTCGTTCGCCATCTTTCTCGAATGCCTAAGTTTTGTTGTTGTTGGTGGTGAAGCCGTAAACTGGAAGTGGCTCTATTAGCGATAGTTAAAATGGGTACAGGGCTACCCATCGTGCTGAGGTATGACATGCTTTGTGTCAGTGATTCGATTCATTCACCGCCATATATCCAAGGATAATTACCCTTGCTCAGATAAGGAGCATAACCCAACTATAGCCATAATTGAATTAATCTCATCAAGTAGACCCACTGTGTGTAACTCCTTAGGGCTGGCAGTCGATGGTCTGACTGTGATATTACACCTCGCACCATTTGTCTCCAACCATCTCAAAGGCTGCTGTGAATACGGTGGGAGAGACTAAGCAGCCCATTGCATATTTTTTATGCTTAACAATATTACATGTAACAATAAGCATGACTTTGACCTGATAACCATATCAGCTAGATACAGAAAAAAATGAGTTATTAAATGGAGTTATTTCTACTTCTTACTTTATCAAGTGTTTATGAACTTAATACAATTTGGGATAACAATGCTGTATACTTGTCAAAGTTATGTTGGTTTGCATTCATACCCCATGCCCAATATGAAGAATAAAACATGAATCACTTCCTGATTTGTTGAAACATCACTGATATTCTTTATGCAACCAGGAAAGATTATCATTGTCCTGGAAAAGATAGCTTACCATCTCAGGCACTTACAAACATAATGGAAATGTTGAATTCATGTCTGTGGGATCAACAGGTACTGGACCTGAAACGATGAGGCAAAATCAACATGTGTAAATTGATATTGTATGGTAGCTTTAGATGACAGTGGAATCTGTCCATTGCATTCGCTTCTTCTGGCGATTTATTTTCAGGGCATCCTTCACTTATGAGTCGGTTTTATTTTCAAAGTGACTTTCCAGTAAAATGCCAGGCTGCTCAAATTCCTCCTCAACTTCCTCTCATGCAAACCTCGGCGCATCTGCTGCCAGTTGTAAAACATTTTGCCAAAACATTATTTTGGTACCCAGTTGGAAAGTCACCCTCCACCACACCAACACACTGCCACAAGGCTGTGGTTCAGGTTTGTTACCACAGAGATGCATAGCGATGGTTGTCGTGTGGTAGCGATGCTTGTCTTGGCAGGGAAACGGCCAACGGTGAGGCCGACTGACAGCCAGACACACACACACACAAAGTCTTTCTCTCCTCAAGCAGGAAGGGTGGGCGTGATCTGTGTGTGTGTGACAGTGTAAAACAGGCAATGGTGACAGTGATGTGACACTGGTGAAATAATTATGAGTCCAAAACAGGGCTGACAGGGAGCAGCCCATGCCCTTCAACTATCTGTCAACTGTCATTAACATAGAGCCCTGATACACAGCCTGAGGAGAGAGGAAGTGAAATGGGAAGAAATAGAGAGAAAAGAGAAACTACAGAGGGGAATATACAACTGAATCTGAAAAAGCCATGTTTCCTGATAAAGTAACACTAAGCCCATCTGCATGGTCCGGCTGCCCTTATTGAGATAGTTTCTGATCACCTCAACATTTTTGCATCAGAAGCAATAATTGAAAAGGACGGAAAGAGTAATTCACACAAAGGAAGTGGAAAAGATTGTGTTATGGTATTTTCTTTCAGTATGCACTGACTATGTATTTACCAATATTTAAAGGAATATTGCCCAATGAGCATTTTTTTAAAGATATCTAAAAGACACCTAAATGGTCCATAAATGCCTACTCTAAATTTGGGTCAAAATTGTTAAAAAAAAAATTTCTAGACGTCTAAGTTTAGCCCAAGATGTTGATTAAGTATTTACATTTATCCAAAATGGCCCTCTGAATTAATTCTGAATCTTCAGTTTTCAAGCGCCTCTCATAACCAACTGATCTACACGGCTATGGAACAATATAGGCCACTGAGGCTACATAGCACCATTGTCTCCAGCACCATTGACAGCCTGAGTAGCATTGTCGGATTTGTTCCTCCTAAATAATGCCAAATCACAACAATCTTTTTCACATTTTTATATTCAACTTCCACCATTACTGTCTGTTGTCAACAGTCTATGTAGTTCTTTAATTAGTCTATAATTCAGATGATAAATTAAATGCATCTTTTTGTTGATCACTTTCAATGTGCTAGTGATCTTCCAATCAACCAATACTGTCTCCCTGTGAACTCACAACTGAACAAAGCAATTGTGTGTTTTTGACACCTTGTTATAACAGTATTTTGAGTGAAAATTGGTTAAAACAAGTTATCAGTCACATAACTGCAGGAGGTACTCTGTGTAACTATGGACTCTGCCATCCTTCTCTCTATGATTATATCATGATTTATAAACTTTAAAATCTTACATATATACAGTTGTTGGCGCGCAAAACAAATTAAGTAATGATGACTAAACTGCTTAGGCTAAAAATGGTCTAAATACAGTCAGAGATGCAGGACTAAATGAGAGCTACAACTAGCTGCAACGTTGAAATCACATCTAGTGCTCACTGGATGAATGCTCAGTGTGGGGAAAAGGTTGTAAAGAGCACATTTTCAACAGTTTTTGTAGCTTTGGGCCATGAGAAAATGGGAACAGAAGTCACTCCTCCAATAACTCTGTACTCTGAACACCAATTACCAAAGGTCACAGACAAGAGCAATGTATGTGTGAGTGGGTTTAGCCTAATTTCAGTTTAATCTCTGCAACATCTAAAGCAGGAAAATCGAAAGGATCATCACATTGATGGTTTTTGCGCCCCATGAATGTCTTGCAAAGGTTTACATCTGTCCAATGGCAGTTGAGCTGTATTGTGCATCTCTACATTGCTTCACTTCAATATTAGGTAGTTATTGTTGTCACCACATGTTATTAACTCCTGTGTGATGCAAAAAGGTTAAGTTTGCAAAACCACGGAAAGATCATCCTTTTTAGGTGGATAAGTACAGCTTTAAACGTGTAGCTCACCCATCAGAAAACCCTTTAACTCATAAGAACACCATACAACCCATATAAAATAGGACAAAATAAGAAATTGTGTCTCCTCATAAAACATTTTGATTGAAAGAAAGTGAAACAGGACATTGAAAGCTGCCTTTTGACACAAGAACACTAAACTGATGGTCAAATGTTATCTTACAAGCTTGGGAATTGGGAGCATGGACCAGCTTTTGTCCTCTGCCTCACATCCTGTCCATACATGCATTGTTTTCTGTGACTCCTAGATTCCCCTGTGTGTGTGTTTGTGTGTGTGTGTGTGTGTTAAGTACAGGACTTTGACGTCAAAGAGCAGAGTTCACATCCTGAGAGATTCAGACAACAACAGGACTTTGGTTGTGGTTAAAGCAAATGTTCATAAAGTGATCTCACCATATCTTGTGTTTCAACTCACGGCAAAGGTTTTCTGCTTTAAACCAAGAACATGACCTTTCCTTGATCTTAACCACACGCTGCGAGTGCCTATACTGCATATACATGCACTAATATCATGCTTTATTTGGTACTAATGGACACAGTGCTTTAGTAGTCAGCAACACAATCCTTCTCATCAGCATTGCTCTGAAAAGGAAATATATGAATTATACCAACTTCACAACAGCATCTAAGTCAAAATTTCCGTATTTTCGAACTTTGATAATTTGCACTAAAAGAATTACAATGCAAGCCAACACTTCCCGCAGAGCAGGTTTGGCAGAAAATATGTCCATATGGTCCATAGATGTCTCGTCTAGGTTTGGGTTATATTTGGTATAGTTTTGCAGATATTTAGACATTAAATAAATGTTCAAATTTAGGTGAAATGGAACCGTTAACGCTGTTATTCCTAAATCACACATTTCTGTTTTTTAACTTTACAGTGTCGGTAGCATCTTGGTGTGAGCAGATAGCTTGTGCAGTTCCATATTCAAAATTCATACAACAAATCAAATACCTTGAAAGTAGTCTTTCTGTTGACCACGTTTCTGCTAGTAAAATCTGTTTAGAAAAAACATTTTCATATTATCCAATATAGTTTCTCTTATCAATATTTAAATTACATATTTACAGTTGTTGGTGTGATTTAAAACTTAGGTAATAATAAGGCCTAAACTGCATGGGATGAAAGTGGTCTAAATTCATATTTAGGACTAAATGAGGGCCAAGACTAGACGCAATGTTGAATTCAAGTCGAGTGCTGACTGGGTTTAAAATGTTTCACGTCAAATACACCATGAGATCTCTTTCTTCTCCTCAGTAAATGTGTGTGTCTGGCTTTGGATTGATATGTGGATTAGGTGAAGGCCCAGGTGAAATATGTCAGAGAACACCCTGTTACCAAGAGTCAGGGTGTAAAATGCCTCAGTGTACATAACTCTTCTTAACGGGGAGCAAATCCCTCCTCAAAACAAGAAGACACAGAGTACATTTTGCAATCGTATATTTGGAAATAAATCTCACATGATGCACCATGAAACACTCAAGGAGAGGGCGGGAGACAGAGTGAAAGAGGAAAAAAAGAGAGAAAGAGATGAAAGAGGGATTTATGGAGAGGGGGGATATCCCAGTACCTAAGACGAGCCAAATGGCCAACAATAGACTGACACACTGAAAACACAAATAGAGAACCATTTTTATGACGTGAATGGATGGGTTCCCTGGAAGACACTTGGCTGGATTTTATTTGGTCATGGATTTGGCCCGAGCCACTACATATTTCTGTTTTATGAAGAGACTCAACGGCAAAGACAGCGGCTAACGGAGTGCAAACCTTCTCATCTCATTGGTAGACGAAACTGGAAGGAAGGAGAAGCAGGACAAAAAACAGGTGAAAGGCAGATAAAAAAAAGAGAGAAAAAAGGGGAGTGAGTCTATAGGAAGACACTGGCTCAATTTATGTGGTGCATAAAAACAGTCTATGAGAGTCTAAGGTCTGTCTGTGTCTGCTGTTCAGAAATGCGTTACTTTGCAAAAGTTTTGAGCCATCGTTTCTTAACAAATTCCCAATAAAAGTGCAGTGAATTGCTGAAACATTTGCAAACATAAATGGATATACATTAAATAAGGCAAACACAGCTTTAAAGTCCATATTTGGCATGACCACCTTTATTCTGCAATACAGTCTGAACCCTCTTAAACAAGCTTTCTTGTCATTTCTTTAAGTAGTCTTCAGGAATAGTTCTCCATGCTTCCTGAAGGACATTTCAGAGCTCTTCTTTGGATGTTGGCTGCCTCTTGGTCCGTTCTCTGTAAAGATGATCCCACACTGCTTCAATAAAGTTGAGGTCCGGGCTCTGGGGAGGATTCATCCCTCCATAAGACCTGTTACCACTGATTTTCAGTCCACTTCTTGTGTCATTTGGCAGACCTCAGCCTTTTCTCTACATATCTCTTCCTTACAGTTAGCTTCTTGACAGTCACCCTACCATGAGGCTTCAGTACATCACTTTCGGATACTAGTTTTCTGCTGTCGATGGCCTGACACTTTTGTCCTTCATTTATCCAGTTTCCTCAGTTTTTGTAAGAACAGATAGCTCACCATGCTGAGATATGCCAAGTTTTCAGGTAATAGCTCTTAGCGAATAACCAGTGCAAAAATACTATTCTGTCTGTCAAACTGTTATCTTTGGCATTTTTATGGATGCAACAAAAATAAATATATATTGTGGATTTGTGGCAGGCTGCTATCGAAAACCCACTTTTAGGTACTGTACAGGGACATTATTTGCAAGACATTCAAAATTGTGACAATAAAGGATAACTGCTTGCCAGCTCTCTGGAGATAGATGTGCAAATGAGAATCAAACCCAGGTTTCCCACACAATTGTCAGACATGTACATGTAATGAATTACACACACTACAGTGAAGACTTGTGACTCCACTTGTATGAATGTCCTGGGGACACCAATTTTTTTACTGGTAAATGACCTAAAGATATCATTTAAAATTGGTTGTCTGTTAAGTTGTCTCGTGTTGACACAGCACTGGTTCATCCCGTTGAGTTAGATGCCTTTTATGCTTGAGTGGTTCATAGGTCAGTGTGAATGAGTGAATAAACAAAGAAAACACATTCCTCTGAAAATGGTCAGGTAAAAGAAGAGGACTGAAAATGAGTGAAAAAGCAGCCAACATCCAAAGAAAAGATCCAAAGGTTTTACAAAACCTGGAGAACTATTGCTCACAACCAGCTTAAAATATTACAAGAAAGTCTGGCTTTTTGAGAGAAAAATATAAATAAATGAGGGGTAGCTCAAGACCTTTGCACAATACTGTGTGTTATTTTTGTTTAACATAGTCACACACGTTTACACATACACAGGATGAAAACAATTCATATGATAAACATGAACTGTCCTCTCCAAGACCGCTTCTCTGGAGGATAATAGAAAATAGACTTGCAGGACTTGATCAATGCCAAACCTTGCCTTCAGGTTTTCGACAAAAAGCTGCATTAAATGGTCTGGACAGATGCATGAGTTGCAGCATTGTTAAACAAATTCCTCCGGCTGGTAAAATAGTCATCACTGTAAAATTAATTGCACTCGTCGTCTGGAACTTTGACAGGGAACATGTGACAGTTGCTTTGAGAGCAAAGCCCCAGTGAAAGCAGAGATGACTCAATCTCATCCTCTGCCTTTCATACAGTATCTCTTTCAATCTCTTGCACACACTCTAATTGTTCCTCTCATTTGCATTCTAATGATTTCACTCTTCCTTTTTAGCCCTTGTCCAATCCCTCTATTAAGATATCTGCCGCTTGTCCTCCTTCACATGTCTTTGTATAGATGTCTTCTGACTTTTCTGTCTGTGTCTGCCGTAGGCTTTCTCTCCAGGTTATTATTTGGTGGCAAATGGTAAGCTTTCAACAGTTTATGTTTACTTTCTTGCAGGAAAACATCATGTAGCACTTAAGGAACCACATGGAAAGAAAATGGAAGACATCAAGAACTAAAAATAGTAGTCAGTAAAACATGAATAAAGAGATAGGCATCAGTCATGGCAACAAGAAAATTGACTCTATTCTCCATTAACTGATACATCTTAGTTGAAATAAATGAGCTTATAAGACCATAAGTAGGAAGGATATTGTCATAGTTTACTGTAAATGAGGTAATCCTACAATGATATGGTAGAAACTTTTAAGGGGTAACTCAGCAAAAGCCGGGTTTCCATGAAAAAAGTAGGAAAAGTTCTGCCTTCAAGTGAATAAAGTAAACTGCCTAATGTTGCCAGAGGTTGGCAGTATAGGCTGTGTTGCTTGTGGCGGTTCACACCACATATTATTTAGTGTCAGAATGTTCTCTATCAAGGTGACAACAGAAGATGCTGTGGCAATCTCAGACATTGTGGTGCTGGACAGAGATTGGGTTTTGGCCATGTATGCACAGAATGTTATCAGGAAGTACAAGAGGGTCACAAGCTGTTGTTTCTGGGAATTCCTTGTATGCTGCCATGTCGTATGTTTCTATGTAGTTCCTGTTAATAAATTCCCCATAAGAGGCTGCAAAGGTGAGTCCTACTACTCTTATCTCCACAACATGTACAGCTTACCCAGGCTCCAGACAGGTTGCTCTGCCAACAATGGTGTCCTCTCTCCATCCACTGAGAAAGAGATCAGGTCATTCGTGGTACCTTTCCGTATAGAGACACTGAGATTTGGAAAGTTTAATCGTCATCTTGGCCCTTGTGAGGACTTCCTCAAGCGTTATAAGGATCTGGGTGGTGCAGACTAATGTTTGAAAGGAGGGTTGTTACATCTGCCATTTAACTCCTTAAGTCTGACAGTCGCTGGCCTTTCTGTGCTTATATACCTCGGACCATTTGTCTCCCGCCAGTGATTATGATTTCGAAGGCCACTCTCAAGAGGATGGGGGTGATTGAACCTTGTGATGCCATTCTACAGTTGGTGCCAACAGGTCGAAGCCTCCTGTATTGTGTAGCAGTCCTTGAAGCTGCCAAAGTGGCTGGATACCAGGTTCTGAATGCAGGTTGGTATGTAGAAGATTTCAAGGACAAAAGTGATAAGCTGGTGGGGAACAGAGCCATTGGCATTTTCCAGATCCAGCCAGACTACATGGAGGTCTGACTTGTCATGCTTGGCTGTCTGAATCTGCTCCTAGATCATGGTTAAATTCTCCACACGCCTGGGGAACCCTGGGATACCTGCCTCCTTGCTACTGGTGTCCATGCACTTAGTGCTCAGGAGGTAGTTGTTCACTTGCTTTGCCACCACAGAGAAATACATCTTCCCTTCTGCAATTAGAGGGGCAATCCCACTGAACTGGGTGATGGCATTTGAATGTTGTTCTTTTGGGATGAATGCGGTGATTGCTTGACTCCATTGTGAGGGGATTGCTTGGGGCATTTTCAGGCTACTCTAATCAGTTTCTAAAGGAGCTTCAGCACCATAGGATAGCTCTTGCAAACCTTATAGGGACCTTATTGGTCCTGGTGCAGAGTGCCAAACCTTGCCTTGTCTACCAGCTTGATTTCAGCCCACTTAGGAAGTGTAGAGTTGAACTTGACGGTTGGATCAGTGGGACAAGGCACATGCCCTGGAGTGGTCTTCTCAGGGTTGTGTAGTTGATTCTTGATGTTCTCTTCAAGTTCCTGCAGAATAGTTTTCAATGTTCCATTCTTTTACTCCTCTAGCTCTGAGCATATTTGAAAGGGTCCTGAAAGAGCCTTGTCCACTCTTTTTCTTTCTTGCTTCCCTGCTTTTGGATCCGCTTCACTCTCCACAGGGTTACAAGCCTGATTTTGATCTGGTCCCAGAGCACCTTCAGGGCCTCTGTCTCACTGTTTTGCACCTTCAGTCAGGCCCTGCTGAGCCTCTCCTTTACGAGCTTCAGTATTTCCAGCTCTCGCAGTCTCTTCTCCCTGGGGGTGTTCTTCCTTTGGATGATCTCCCCAAACCTCTCCTTGCCTTCCTCATTGACAATGCAACTGAAGAGGTTTAGCTTGGTGATTGTGCTGCCTTCTAGTGACAAGAATTGCAAATCCTGATTGAAACTCTTCCAGGCTGCATTGCCATTTGACTTTGAGTTAAGTGATTGGTCTCTCCTCCACCCTTGCTTGTCTTCAGGGCTCAGTGCTAGGCATCTCCCCGTGGTTCTTGGTTGTGTACTTGTTGCTGTGTGCACACCAGCTGTTGGCAAGGCTGCCCCACCTCCCTTTGACTGTGAGCAATGTTAGAGTCAGTAGCGCTGTGGTGCTCAACCAGGGTCTGATTCCTCTTTGTCTGGCCTGCTAGTACAGGGCAAGTTTGCCTCTGCTCCTTCCCTCAGCACTTACCCTTTCCACTTAGCCCCTATGACTCATCACTTTGGACCACCCACAGCTGTATTTCGTTAGGGTCCTTTGCTCATTAGTCGTTTCCATGCCGGTCACTTCTGTGTTGTCTGTGATGTTTGGTCCATCTTCCATCCTGCCTCTCGGTGGACCTTTGGGTGGCCAATCTTTATTTATGCTCATTGTTGGCTGGGGTTTCCCCGATGTGTGGACCTGTGGAGAGGGTAACTAGCCCCTCTACACCTGATGTAGTCTTTCCTGCCGTCAGTTGGTCTGTCCCAGCTGTCCTCCAGTCTTCCCTGAATGCCAACTGCCCTGTTCACAGTAGTCACCGGTGATCCATAGGTTATAGACGGAAGCACAGGTAAAAGGACATAAATAATATAATTGTTTAAACAAAATGTTTCCTGTTGCAAAAAGGGTTATTGCAATAGGAAATAAAGATGGACTGGACTGGCATTGATGCGCTTAATTAACACTAGTCATTTAGCAAGGTCTTAGATATCACAGATAATTTTTAAGGAAGTGATACAATTTAAACATTACCCAATTTTCTCCAAACATGTTAGCCTTGTGAGAAACATGTTTCTCACATGTTTATGTCTGTATTTGTGATTGTGATTCTTTGCGATATTATCCCTGCACTGTGGTCCTTACTGTCGACATTTACATTGTTATTAAAGTGTACACAGTAAATATGCTTGGGTGTTGTCTGCTTCACTAGAGAGCTAATAAGCAACAGATAAAGAATAGCAATAATTTAATGGCCTATATAATTAACCAAGACATTAACTGGATATACGTGAAGGAGCACCAACCGCTATTAGGGCACTCATAATGTGTTACTGTGTGCACGCTTTTGCTTCAGTGTGTATAGATTGCTTTGTTGTTAATATAATTTTTTTTAAAGAACAAATAAATATTTCAGAGCTACAGACCTTCTAGTTTATTTTTTTTCATATAAACAAATCCTAACCAAAAACATCACAATGCAGACAGATGATAAGACATTAATTAGCATAATTAAAACTGAAAATTGTGTATTAGTGAAGGTATTACAAATGGCACTCTCATGACAAGTTGAGGGTTTCAGGATGGTTAGCACCCTTGCCTCACAGCAAGAGCGTTCCTGGATCAAAAGCAGCTGGGGCCTTTCTGTGTGGCGTTTGCATGTCCTCCCTGTGCATATGTGGATTCTCTCTGGATACTGTGGCTTCCTTCCACCAAAAACATGCATGTTAGGTTAATTTATGATTCTAAATTGATCGTAGGAGTGAGCGTGAGCGTTCAGGTTTGTTTGTCGCATTTGTCTCTGTGTGGCCCTGCGATGGACTGCGACCTCTCCAGGGTGTACCCTGCCTCTCGCCCAACAGCAGCTGGGCTAGGCTCCAGCGCCCCCGCAACCTTCAATTGGATTAAATGGGTTTAGGAAATTAATTGATGGATGAATGGATGATAAATTGAAGCCAGTCCTTATCACTCAGCACAACTGTCTGTCATCATAATGAATAATGTGTCCTCACCTGGTGCTAATACATGTGAAAGAAACAGAGCACACCTTCTTTTAGTCTTAAGGTTTTATGTTTCGGGAGAGTGAGAACATTTATTCATAAGTGAAAAACATTCAAAACAGTCGTCAGTCTTTCCAGGAGTGGACATCCCATCAAGTTCACCCCAAAGTCAGACAATTCTCAAAGAAACTGCAACAAACTCAATAAGTACATCTCAGACTGTACAGGCCTTGTCTTGCATGTTAAATGTTAAAGTTTCTGACCGTATTTTTAAACAAAGACTGAACAAGACAGCTTGTTTGGAAAGACTGCAGAAGAAAGCCTCTTCACTCTTAGAACATGCCAGCCCAGCCTAGTTTTGCAAAGTTACATCTGAACAAACCACAAGACTTCTGGAACAAGGTATTTTGGACAGATGAAACCAAAGGGGAGATGTTTGGTCGTAATGCACAGCACTATATCTGGAGAAAAAAAAACCCACAACAGGCCCCGTAATTCCACAGCTGACACTGCTAAAAATGGCAGATTTTCCTTTTTGGATCTCTGACAGCAGAACTTCAATCTCAGAGCCCGTAAAGTTGTTCTTTTTGTGCCTTGATGCCATTCTCATGACTCAACACTTCCTGCACAGGAGAGAAGAAGTGTAGCCTTATATGGTATTATTTTGGGCGTGGGGTGTGCAAATTTACTATCCTCGTGCATGTGCACTGAAATACGCACGGGTGGCATTCATAATTTACGCAGGTCGTTTACAAACCTTTCCCGAAGTTAAGAGCGTTTGTTGAATCTGACTTGGCGTGTTCGTACGAGACCTTCATGCGAAAAAACTGAGAAATCACTGTGACATACGAATACGAAAATGTTCTGAATCTATCAATCTACAACAAATTGGCTGAAAAATGCAATTTTTCAAAAATAGAAAAGAATTAAAAATTAAAGAGCATGCGCATATTCTTTTCTTCCATCAACTACATCAGCCAAACAAAGTTGCAGCTTTCTGTGAATTTGATCAGTCTTTAAACAACCTAAAGCCAAAGGGCTTTTGACATCATTGTTGAGTTAAAAGTGAAGATTTAGCCCAAATTGTATAAAATACTTATATACAGTAAATTGTATCTTGTCTTTAGACCTTGAACTTTTCTCTGTTCATCTAGTTTTTTTTCAAATGTATTCAATTTCCAAAATTGTAATTAATGAATTTGATGTTAAAAACCTGATGTTAAATTTTTTTTTTAACATCATTAAGTTTTCAACACCTTCAATGGGACTTACATACCTGTTTAGCTAAGGACTTCTGCTATAGCCCCCTCCCACTCATTTTAAATTGATACACTAAGAACTGCTGTTTAAAGTTATGCAAAATAAAACTGAAATGATGAATTATTGACTTTTGGGATTTAGCAGGAGCCCAAAATACTTGCAATCAACAACAATATGAGGAACACAGAAGTACGGCACAACACAGCTGAACAAATGTAATATGCATACATTACAATAGGCTCGTAGTAGATCTGAAGAGAATTAGACAGGTTTCCAGAAATCGCCTATCACACTAGTTCACTGAGATGGATTCACTGCTGACTTAAAGTGTCCAGCAAAGATTGAAAAGGTCACTTATGTCTCTGCTGTACCCCCCCCTCACCCCTTCCCGTACACTTTAGCCCCTAATCTGAATAGTATGTGTGTGTGCTGGTGTAATCTGAATAATAATGAGGCTGGTTGATAGATTGATGTATAACAGTAAGAAGCATGCAGAGCAGGCAGCCTATTTTGGTGTCAGCTCCCTTTACCTTTCAGCTGGTCATGTTTTATTCGGCCACTTTACATCCAATAGTTCTGATACTTGCTGTGAGGCAATCAAATGTGTATTCTGCCCTCTTAAAGCATATCATGATGCAATTTGACATTTGATTTTGTAGCCTGCATGTTTAAGATTAAAGGAAAATGTGTGGTTTCCCCTCTCTGAATCCTCGGTGTTAAACAGTTGCAAGGCAGTGGCGACCCTGAATGGAAAAGTAGTCGGTGGCACAGACAAAAGTTAGACGGCACATTCATTTCTTTAAAAGAAAGAATAGAAATAAAAACAATACCTCTGACGAGGCTCCAGGTTTTTAGGTAAAAATGAAAAACAAGAAGAGGATGCATTGATGAATAAATGCTGCTGTGACACTGCCCAATGCCAAAAATGACCGACAATAAAAAATCTGTAGTAATAAACACATTCAAAGAATACAGCCTCTTGCGGTAGTAAGAGAAACAACATGTTAATTGTCAAAATGACTTGAAATAAAGTAGAAGGTGTTTGTACAGATTTAAATGCTCTGCGATAGGACAATTAAATCGGCAGATTACTAAAGAAACTGTCTATTCGTTGGAAATGTGACTTCTGTCCAAGTTAATAAATCAGGAATGCAATGGTAACTTTCAAGAGACACTGGGAAAATACATCAGAACTGAACATAAAATGTCTACAGAACAGAGCAAACTCGTCTTATCCTGATGTTTTTTTGGCATTTTTTAAGTATGGATCTTTATGCACTAAGATTTTTGTTAAAGAAGCCCAGATGGAGCAGTGCCAGTGAACTGTTTGTGTCTGTTAATGTCAGCTCTTTGATGGCTGTTTAAAGTTATCTTATGTATAAATTTATTTGGCGACTAAATGAATCCAATAATAGAATTATTCTACTGCTGACTAACATTAAATCATTAAATATAGTGCAGTGAGATATACATCTGTATTTTGGAAACATTGGTATGACTGCCTCCTAAAAGATTAGGAGTCTTTATGTATTTTCTCATATGTACTTTTACTCTTCTTTTTTTCTTTTAATCTTATCATTGATTGTTTTTTTTGTGTGATATGGACTTCAGGTCTGTAATAAATCTATCTATCTATCTATAAAACACATGGAAAAAAAAAACTTGGCACAGAAATGATCAAAACACATTCAAGCATTTAAAAAAATATTCAGCTTGAGATCAGTCATCCAAGTGGCCGAGTTGGCATTCCAACAGCCAGTTTACAGTCTTTATTTCTTCTCTTTCTCTCTTAATATCACTGCATACAGACTTTGGCTCAATTGAGAGTAGCGATGACTGGACTGTCCTTCAACAATTACCAGCTACTGTGAATATTAAAATATTATTAAAATGTCTCTCTCCATCTGCGCTTCTGCCCTGATTGCTAACTTAACCTCTGACTGTAGGAAGGTGGGGGGTGGGGTGGAGGGGGGTTTGCACAGCAATGTGCTCTGCTCAGAAACAGTAACATAACTGAAAGGAGCTGCACTTTAATTCTCCCGCTTGTGATTTCTGGATAATAGGAATGATGGTTAATGTATGCATGGCCGATATTACTGTCTGGGCTGTAATATGCAGCCGCACGAGTCAACAAACATGCACACACAACAGTGGAGACACACGCGTATGCACACATCTCTGACGCTGAACTGTACCGTTGTAGAAGGAAGGCAGCAATACAGACCTATTATATCTGAATCATCACGGACCACCCCCGCCCCCCCTTTCACACTCACACACACACACGGTTCTAATCTCCTCTGATAGAAATACGAATGTGTCAAAGCCACGAGGGCAACTCTTAAATCAAGCTGGGGAGAGACAGAGGGAGGGAAGGGCGGAGAGACAGAGGGACAGAGGAGAAGATGGAGGGATTTATAGTGTAGAAGTCTGAGCAACTTGCTCAAAACCAAAAAAAAGAAATAATAATTTTTAAAAAAGTCTTTTTTACATCATGTTTTGTCCTCACGGCTGGCATATTAGAAGTAATCATGCAAAACTACACAAACACACACTCAGTTACTCATAGCAACCCAGCTCCACAACTAATGGCTGATTCATCTCAGCAGGTGATAAAGATGTGGCAGCTAGTTCACTGTTGCAGTCCTTAACCAGACATGTAAACTGCGCTACTCTCATCAAAGCCACGCTGCTGCACAGGTCCACACGGATGCATAGAGACGCACACACAATAATCTGCTTAAACCGCTGAAATAAAGTATGAAAATATCATATCATACAGAGAGGATAAAAAGACTCATTTGTGGCTGGGCTAATAAATCACTGCGATATAAGAGCAGGGACTGAGGAAGAGGAGAGGCGAGAGACTTTTTAATTATGACTTGAAGATCAAACTCTGAGCAGGTCTCAGGGGAACCTGCATAATGACTTCATATCCCTCTTTGTCTGGTGGAGCAGAAGGATGTTGATTTATTTCATTATCATCATTATTTGTGCTATTAAAAAAGTCAAGAGACAAAGATGCTGCTAGACAGTGCAACAAGCAGTGGATATAATCAGCCTCGGAACACTCAATGACAGAAATTCCAGCTCCTGTAATACAAGAAAATGACTGAGTGCAGTCTATGATGACTTATGGTCTAAAGTTAAAGAAATTCCACAGATTATCAATAATTGTCACATTATGAGTATTTTTCATGGGGAAAAGTTTGTCCATTAAGCAATGTGAGTCTTTTGGGATGGTTTCCTGTTAAAGGCAGTTTTACAATGATAAAGTGAAAAGTATAAACACACACACACACGAAAAGAACAGCGAGTCGCTTTATTAACTTTAATGAAACCATAGCAACTTTCACACACATGGAAGTAAGAAAATAATGTCTCTTAATGTCCTGAAATTAAATATATCAGCGCTGACAACAAAAGCAACAAAATAGACTCAACCGGTGGATTATCATTAAAATATAAGTTGCACATTTCATTTGTCTTTTGCTTTTAAATTTTAAATTTCATTTGTAAAGGAACTTTTGCTCCTGTGCTTCTACTTGCTTGCTGTTACATGTTGAATGTACAGAATGTACTTTACTTCTATAGTTGTCCTGACAGTTTGAGGCCCTGCACTGACAATGCCACTTTTCCTCCATGTAGCCCCATAATTTAAGACCATCGGGTCTATTTTTTCCTTGATGTGAAAGTGATAAAGAGTATTAGTTGTTCTGGAATTATTAGTATGATGCCAGCAGGTGTTGTCCATCATTTAATTTCACTTAATTCATTTAAACACTTACTGAGGACTAGATGTGGTTTCAACGTTGCATTTAGTCATAGCTCTAACTTGACCATGAATTTCTCAGGCTAAATTTAAAGTTTCATATAATGTGTGATAAATATGGAACTATACAGGCTGTATGTTGCCACCATGATGCATCTAGGACATTGTAAAATGAGGCAGTTGAGTGTTTAAATGTAAAATAAATAACAAGGCCACCTGCTATAAGTTATAGCTGGACTTACCCAATGCACAAAAAAACATGGCAATCATTGAGCAGCTTCAACTCCAGCACAGACACAATGCTTCCTGGTTTCTACATGACTGTGTAGGTCATTTTTTGGAGCCGACTGAGCGACACCGTAGGCTCTGATGATAACCTGGTCAAATCATTTTCAAATAAGACAACTGAATCACATTCTAATTTGATTTAGCCGAATTTTAGCATTGACGTCTATGGAACATTTAAATGTCTGATAAAAGTTTTTTCAACCAAAAAGTGCTCCTTGTTTTTTTTATTCTTATAGATCTTTATGAGATGCGATAATAATCTATGATCGTCCACATTCTATAAAAACTTTTCATAATACGCAATAATAGTTCACAAAAGAAATAGACATACTGTAGACTGAGGGACTACATCAGCATTCCCCTCTTTTTCTTTCTTTGCCCCCTATTCTCTGAAACTTCACCGCTCTGTTCTCCCTCCCTCCTCTCCCACCATTCCTTTTGTTCTGTGCACTCCTATTTATCACGGTGTGAAGGTTGAAAGAGATATTATTATGGGGTGTCGGGCTGGAGAGAGGAGACAGGGGTAGCCACACGGATCGCGTGGGGAGAACGCGGGGCTAATGACGGGAGGACAGGCTTGGTCAGTGGCCTGTGGTACCCGCTGGATGTGATAGATGGAGAGCGGCGAGAAAACAGGAGGGGAAGTGATGGAGGAGGAGGGTAGGGAGTCCTCCCTCTGCCTGCACACGCATTCTATTGCATTGTTTTTCCTGAAGTGACTTGGTAATATTTACACGTGTAAAATTACAAGAAATAACTGTAGAGTTTGTATTGTTCACATCTGTGCATATATGTGAGTATTTTTAGTCACTTTAAAAAAAATCAAAACACAATAAAACTGCACTCCTTAGTAAATACATATCCTACAGGCTATGCAGTGCTTTCTCCTATCACACAGACATTCACACACTGATGAACGTATTCAAGGCAAAGCGGGGTTCAGTGTCTTGCCAAAGGACACTAACATGTGATCAGGGGAGGGCGGGGTTTGAACCATCGACTGTCCACAGAACACATTCCTTCCAGATGTAAAGATGTATTTTCTATGTCATGCTCCGCATTATGGCTGTCCCACAGAAATATGCTTAAATTGATTTTAGTTTATTTCATGATTGAAATGATTTCAACTCTCATTACAAGCGCTAATGTGATTACTGAGCCAACCACAGCTAAAAGCATGGCGGCGTTCCTGCCAATGGATCATAGGTCAACTATGTCCCAGTTGGCTCTTGTTGTTCCTTCCTGTGCCTGAGAGAAGAATATAGGTGCTGGACAGTTCTGAAAAACTCCTTTACCTAACTTATGTAATCACAAACTGAGAGGAGGCCCTTTTTCAAAATTCACTACTTAAAGCTCAACTAAAGTTTGCACGTCGGCAAATAAAAAAGCCTGAAGAAAAGGTTTTATGGACAGAGGCAAATGCGGAGTTATTTTTGATTGGAAAAGAGCACATTGTGCTAGCTTTTAAGCACGACAGTGGTAGCATTCAACTCTGGGGCTGGTTTTCTCCCAGTGGAACTAGTATTTTGTGTAAAATTCATGATTAATGAAGGAGAACTGTCTCATAATTCTTAAGAATTATACTGAACTCAATTATGCCAAAAGAACTGGTCACGTATGCCACCAGAATTCTGCTAGAAGCTTAGTGATGGCTTCCAACAGCATCTGGTCAAGTTGCAGTGTGACAGGAGACGTTCAACCGAACATTCCCTGTGTTGTACTTGGATTGACTTTCGAGCCTGAAGATGAACAGTTCAGAGAAAGCCTGGTTGTGCCATGGCATCATAGAAACCACAAAACTTCTGCCAGGAGTCGTGTAACTTCATAACGCCTTGTTTTTCTTTCTTCGGTCGACTACAGAGAGGCATTTCATGTTTATCTGCTCTAATCCTTTTTGTACTTCACGCTGTTTACAAAACACTTGATTTTTGGAATGACCCTTAAATAATGAAATCAGCGTTTTCCATCTGCTTTGTGTTGGCCTTGTGTGGTGCAATTATATGCTTCCTACATATTGTGGTAATGCCTCTAATGATAAAATTAGGCCACTTCTGTTTCGCTACTAATGTTACTGGCACTGAAAAAGCTGGAAAAGAGAAATTAATTGCAATAATTATCCGTGATGAGCAATAATCATAAATATTCAGTCAAATAATATCTCCAGCTTTCGCTCAGGAATGACAGTAGACCGTTTAATTGTTCAGAAAAACAACATTCATATTTATTTGCGTTCTAAAAAATTAAACAAGGCAAAATTCATTAACTTTGCCATTCATATAATCTCACCTTCTATACTTTGTAAATAAAACACATTACCTCTCGCTATACTCACACAGAAATTTACCCTCGTCTAGAAACAATATAACAAAGACGGCAGATGAATATAAAGGCTAGATATCAGACTATTCATCACTGGATGATTACCGGCTGACAGCAGTAATTGAAAAACACTTATTGGAGTGGTTGGGGAGGAGGGCTGGTTCAGTCCTATCGCACAAAATAACTGTCTGAGGGTAAGAGCAATCTAGAGGCAATGATAAATGGACTTTTTTTTTTTTTTTTTAAAGGCGAGATGCAGTTCTTTGCCTTAATCTTTATTTTTTTTCAGCTTGCTTCCCTCTTTGAAAGTTGCTTTAAAAATATCGAGAATTTTGTAAATCCCCAACAAAAACATTCAGTGTCCTGTTATAAGATCACACTATCGCTTCATAGCGTAGTCTAACCTGACAAAGCAGTATTCCAGCTTAAATCTCAACTCCTCTAAAACACAAGAAATATTCAGTCTGAAATTAAAAAAAGAGGGCACTTGTTGACGATGACATCTTCTGCAGAAGCTTGGAAACTTTATGTGCATTTTTTATTCCAAAACAAAAAATTAGATCCATCAATGATATGCTCATCGTCTCATTAACCACAACATTAAAACCAACCAACAGGAAATGCCACCGATCTCATCCCATTACAATCCAATGTTAAGAAACTTTGGGTCCCAGCAGCTTTAATAAATACCACCCACCTAATTATTGTCACAAAGTACGCACAACTTCCATGAGAACAGCCCTCCCTGATGGCAGCAGCCTCCCCCAACAGTACAATGTGCTGCATACACAACAAAAACTACTGGAGAACTGTGGACCTAAAATCCCCAGCTCGCAATTCGATTCATTCTACTCAAGATGTGCCAGAGCTTGCATGATCCACAGAGATTCCATCTCCAGGGCCCCAACCCTTAACCTGCAGGATCCAAAGGATCTGCTGCCAAACACTGTGACCACCACAGAAAACTCCCAGCGATCCGGTGCCCATCTACCCCATGTTCTGTTGGCAGCAGAGGACTGAGAGAAAAACGTCAGTGTTTTGTGTTTCCTCCCCTCCACCAACACCTAGGCGTTTTGTGTTGTTTTTTAATCAATGTTTTGGCAGTACCAGACTTTGGGTCAGTCAACGACGGAATTTGGTAAACCCCTGAATTCACCTTGTTGCACCAGCAAGATGGCATTTTTGGTTCTCAGTGAGTCATCTTTACCACTATTGGATTGATTTCCATGGCACTGAGACATGATGTTGTCATAATAAGAATGAATAGTATATCTTAATAACAGTAATAGCTATTTATGACCACAGCCTTATCAGTTTCTGTAAAAGGCTGCATCCCCACAATGAGGGCCCTGACTCGGCCTGAAACCTCTGGGTCACTGCTTGGAGAGTTTCCTGTCCATATGAGGATGGTGTTTACAGTACTGTTGCAGTCAGGGACAATGCAAGAACACATAGAAAACCATCCATCCATTTTCTATACCGTCAATCCATCGGTCGGGTAGCGGGTGGGCTGGAGCCTATCCCAGCAGTACATAGAAAACCAAACATATGGAAATTGTAAAAGGCAAGTGATAAAAAATGTATAATCTGATAGTTGATGTTATAAAACTGACCAAACCTGGTTTGTGTCTTTGGGGTACACCCTGGACAGGTTGCTGGGTCATCACAGGGCTAAGAAGAATGTCCCATTAACCTAACATGTATATTTTTGGACTGGTACCTGGAGAAAACCCACACAGGAACAGGAAGAACATGCAAATAGTAAGGCCCAAAGGGAGATTCAAATTGGGCACCACTGTACCGTCCCAAAGTGTTTTTGTGTTAGTTCAATCTGCCACATGTGGGCGAGGTGAACCACGGTCTTTTTCTGATGTCTAGTAGACGTCAGGAGACAGTAATAAGTCTGGACTCACACAACCACTACTGTATTCGAAATAGACTGGAGTTTTATGTCTCATTTCTCTTCAGTTCTGTCTGATTCAAGCAAGATAGACACATGGTGTGTCAGCATGTCATGTAACATTACCGTTATGTCTCTATTTTAGCTAGAAAAGTATCATAGCAACAACTGCCTGATGCAGCTGAGAGCAAAGAGTCATGAAAGTGTAACTGGTTTAATATGCTGTGGTTGTTACTGTTGTTCTGTTTTGTTTGGACTCTTATTGTCATGGATGTATGATATAGATTCCAGTGTGCATCCGAGAACAGATGGGTGTACTATAAAGCGAGATGAATAGCAATGTTTGCTTAGCCTAGTCCAAGCTTTATTTTTTCATTTAAAAGAAGCTTTAATAATTAAAATTTCATTTTGTATTGAGAATGAATATTTGTAATGTATTCTCCCATTTGTTCCATATCTTGATGTATCTTTCCACCTCCTGTAATATTGAATGCCCTCCTCTCCTTACAGTATGCATCATGCTTAGCTCCCCTGCCATCATATCCATCAGGATGTTCCTACTTAAGAAGCTATCCGTCTCTTCCCACCAGCTCTCCCTGATATTCAACCCGGTCAATGCTTAACACTGCTTTTTAACCAACTAAGACATCATCATTATTTTGAGGGATAGGGTCTCTCTGAGTGGAGTTGTCCTCCTATTCAATCCCGCCCTCACTCTTTTGTCCTTTCCCCAACTCCCTCATGTCCCTCTCTCTGTCATTCTCATCTCTTATCTCTCAAGAGAAGGTTCGATCACTTTATGTCCCATCCTCTGCGATATCTTGTTCAGTCTAATGATGGTCTTGTACCATTACGTCCCAACAATCCTGTTCGTTTCTGTCTTCATCCATGTAATGTGTGCCCTTCATCATTTGGCAGCTATGCTCTTGTCATACAGTATCTTTTATGTCTAAGCACTTTTCAATAAAGCACTTATTGAAAAGTGACTCTCACAAAGAATTACAGGACTTTTCACAGGAAGGATTCAGTATAGACAACCCTTCACCCAACTTTTGCATGCTGTTTAAAGGATGGTCTACTGGTCAACTTCCAGGTCCTAAGTAAAGACCTTATGTGCCCTTGTTTGTTGTTGCCATCTTTAATCAGTAAAAACAACTTTTCAATCACACCAATTGAGACACAAAACTGAGCCAGAATATTTTAATAAAGATCAATAGCACAGCCTTAAATTATACCACCAGTGCATGCATTGGTGAAACCAATTCAACTAATTTGCTATCTAAGCTCCAGTATGTATGGTGTATAGACACCCAATAGCATAAATGTAGACTGCAACCAATTAAATACCATCTATATCACCCTTCTCCTTTAAGCACATAGCACAAAATATGGTGTCATAAAAACATTTAAAAGCTTGCTCTGGTGTCAGCATTTGGTTTGACCCTACTGGGCTACTAAAACAACTAACAAGTTACATTACATTTCAAGGGACCAAAATGATTTAAACATAGTTTCACTACTTCAAAATGGTCAAAAATGACACACAAAACAATCATTGTACCCGACATTTCTACTCTTTGCTTTTGCACCACCAAAGACCTTCTCCTTTTGTTTGTTGTTGCAGTTTTCATTTTCATTTCTCTGATGCAGGTAAGTCCTTTGCCTCCATTCCTGTGTCATACGCTGCCAATGCCTGCATCTCTGATTGACTCCTTCTCTTTCTGATATATGCATGTCATGGAGCTTCTCGTCTCAGGTCCCACTTTGTCTCAGGGAATGTGACAGACCACAGATGGCTGTCTTTGATCTGCCATAACGAGCGTCTCCGTGTCAAATTACAAGGGAACAGACAGGAGACGAAGAACAAAAAGATAAAATAAATGATGAACTTGGTGGCTCGAGAGCATGTGTTGCTCTGTGATCACAGCAAATGAGCCCCTCGTCGTTTGATCACTTTATCAACAGAAACATCACTGCTACCTTTGCAGTTGAATGAAGAAAACTAATAAATCCAGAAAGGCAAACCATTGATGAAATGCAAGGCAATCCGTTTCAGTAGCTCTGTAATAATGCGTCATGGCATTGGAAAAAACAAGAAGTTGAAGGAAAAAAGGAGACCTGGCATTTTAAGAAATGATGTAAACACATGCATTCAAATTTGAGTGACTTAGTGACTGAAGTTGCCCTGTGCAAATCATTTTCAATACTGAATTAATTTAGATTTTTAAATTAAATGTTTTAGATGGGCCATTGGATGCTGTGACCTTAAGTTTCTTCAGTTTCTAGTTGTAGAAAATGAACTATGAAAAAAAAAATTGTTTGTGGGGAAATCTCTGTTTGAATATTTATAATAAAGCAACTGGCCACATGGACATTAGGGGATTTAGTATTTTATGAGCAAATAATAATAATGAACACAAAGAGGAATACAATGAATGAATAATATTCAAGTGCAGATGTGCTTTTCTCCCAGTGTGAAACACAAATATTAGCACACACCATACGCAACGTTGCACACAAGCGTCTCTGCAGTCTCTCAGTGTGAACATGGAGTGATCGGCCTGCTCACAGCTCGGCTCGTGTCACTGTCATGATGTTAAGAAGCAGCTGTTTGAAAACATGCTCTCTCACTCCCCCTCTCTCTCTCTCTGTCATGATGTTGGCAGCTCGTGGGAGGTGCTAATGGAAAAGCTCCTACTCCTGTTCCCCTTGTTCACCACACTAATGTGAAAGGCACCATCCATGTTACAGCTGTGTGTTGCCATGACCAGGCCGCCCTGTCATAGTCCACTGGTCACCCAGCTAATGGGCCGACCACAGAGGAGAAAGGCAGGCTGGAACAGATGGAGGGGAGGGAAAGACTGCGAGCGAGTCCCGCAGACAGAAAAGCCAGAGAGTGCTCAGACCCTGTGCTTTTTGTATTAATGGAAAACGATGCTCATTTTTCTGCTGTAACAGATTGTTTATTCTTTGCTCACATGTGCTAATCTCATGCCGAGGCAAGTGTCATCTTCTGTTTTCCTTCAACATCTTCATTTTATTTAGTAAGTTTAATCAGCAGTAATTCTTGATAACCTATTTACCAACGAGGTGAGACAAAAATGTCTTTTTGTGTCAGAAACATGGCATTTACAATGAGCCGCGTGGAAACAGATGCACATTATAAATTACTCTGCATTCTCTGGTGGACTTAAGATCTGTCCAATAAATTCCTCAACCTCCTGCTTTGCGTCTGTAGAGTGTGCTCGTCTGTGAATTCAATTCAATCCTGCTTTTTGGAAAAACACAGCCATTTCTGTCGGTGCTGTGAACCAACAAGATAAGTAGGCTGCAACAAATGATGAACCCATACAGATAATATGCAACACACGTGTGCTTTTTCCTTTCACACCAAATGCAAGGCTCAAATCATCAGTTTCACGGCGCATGAACAATGAGTTTGGTTTTTTTATATCTAATTTTAGATGTTGATAAACTTAGGGGCAAAGTCTGTAGATTACAGTAAAAGTCAAAGGTTTGTATTTAATTTTTCTGAATGTTGAGATTAGTTACTGTAAAAACAGATTGCTTGCTTATGCACGAGTTAGATTAATATGATGCAAGAATAATACATCTTTATAACATTCTTTGCTTTTGCTTTCATTAATCAATGTATGAAAAGTCATCCATGTGAGTGTTTTGAGCAAAAAAAACCCAGCAAACAGCAAGGATACTTTATCATTTGTTTATGTGTGCATGTGTAGAGATAGAGAGAAGGGGAGAGACTGGGGCTTAGTGTGTGTCCTCTGCAATATGCTGCCAGAATCTGACAGCATTTCTTGTTTCTTTTGCATAATTCTTAGCAACCACGAACCCAGTGAAGCTTCCGTCTGCCATCACAAACAGACAAAAACACCTGCAATCTTATTCCGAAAATCAGACAAGTCTGTCCAATGTTTTTCCTCATCCTTTCCAACTGGACTAATGCTTCAGACAACCCTCCTAAGAGTTTGTCACATCCTGTTCTACTATCAGATTCCAGAAGCCATTGCAACCCTTCGCAGGTGTGTATATATAAGTTATTATATGACTCGTCATGATCATCATCGCCAGCTCTGGAGTCAGTGGTCTCCTTTAACGATACCCTACCACTGACTCTCTCCCATGCTGGACTGGCAGAGTGCTGCTGAAGTCTCAGTTTGTCAGACCTGAACCAGACTGTAGTCTACAAGTGGACAGCATAACAATGAACACCCCAGTGACAAATTGCACACAAGAGCTAGGAAGTCCGGTCAAAAATATATATACCCCCCCACCCCTGCGCTCTTTTTTTCCAAATCTTATAGCAGAGCATTGTTAGAGAAAAGAGCTTGATGTGTAAAAGCGGATCAGCCAGGGGGTCCTAACAGTTGCTTTTACTCATGACATTGTAGAGTTGGTTTATGGCTTCTGGCCTTTGACGCTTGCCCTCTCCAACCATCCAATGCATCTTTTATTGTGCTCCATCTAAAGCAGATATGCGCCCATAAAAATCTTGCAAAAATGATCAGGTCATGGCTTTAGCTCCGTTTGGCCTCAAAGGTGGGGAAACTTCAATGGCAAGCAATCAGATTTAAGCCAGTAGATTTATGTGTTGAGTGGTTTTAAAAGGTTTGCATTAGCCTGCCATAACACAAACCACAGACAGACAGGCAGGCAGAGTATCAGGTGTAAAAGCTCTGTCTGTCTATCATATACACTCCATTGTTGCCAGGTTCACTCTCTCCTCCCCCCGCTACCGCCACTCTCCTCTAACTGGCTCTGCTTTCTCATTCTCTGTCACACACACTCTGTCTCTCTGACAATTGCGTTATTTGGCCTTATCGAGGAATATGAAACGGCGTGGCGTGACATCTCCTCTCCGAGCCAAACAGATATGCCAATTCATTTCGCAGCCGGCGATTTGACAAGCTAGACTGCTCCTCTTGAAAGACGTCATTCAAGCGCACCGCCGCCGCCACCGAGCCACACAACCGTCCCCTCTCCCCTCCCTCTTTTATCCCGCTTCCTCCATTCCTGCTCCCTCTCTCCTTGTTGCAATCTGTGGAGCTGTGCCTCATGAGATTGAAAAGGCCTCTCTTGAAAAGAACAAGGGAGCAAAAGAAAAAAAATGTAACCCCTCCTTTATGTCCCTCCCTCTATCACACTCCTTCATAAGAAAAAAAGGTGGAAAGTATTAGAAAATATAAAATGGTGGGGTGGTGGAGGGAGGCAAGCAGGTGATAACACTGAGGATATTAGGGGTGGAATTGTAGAAGATGAGGAAAGAGTGAGAGCAGGGTAGAGGACAGATAGAAAATAAATAAGAAGAAGAAGAAGAAGAGGAGATTGGTGCTCTGAGCTGCGGTTGTTTGAGGGGATGACACAGCCACTAATACAAGTGTTTAAATATTTGATGCAGGGAGGGATAAAGCGGGATCGTCTCGCCACGGAATTGAGTGTCAAGACGAGAATCTATTACAGAGAATCTTTGTGTGAATTTGTGTGTGTGTGTGTGTGTGTGAATACAAGGCAGATTTGACAGTGTGGCGGAGCAGAGCAAAGCCTTGTGTGTGTTGTAGCTGCAATCTCCTCTCCACCAATTCAACACTCAAGCCCAACGCTGCTTCACCCCCCCCCACACCCTTCCCCCCAGTCCCCTTCCCATCCACCTTCTCCTCACTTACATGTTTTTCTGCCGTGCTTCAGTAGACGCTGATTATCACGTCTTTTGGAATGGAGGTTTTTGGGCAAGGAGCGAGACGTAAAGTGGGTGACAGCGGGACAAAAACGACCGGGGAGCAATGTGGGTAGAGTAAGAAACAGTTCTTAGAGTGCAGGAAAATGCACTCGCAGAGCGGGAGAGCACCAAGAGGTGCAAGCACTAGTGTCCTTGGACATGTATTTACCAGTGCTCTCTGATTTACGTACTGTGAGAGAACAACAAAAATAAATACCCTTGACATTTATGGGTTTTTTTCCCCCTTTTCTTCCCATTTTCCTTCAGATTTTCAACACACATCCTGATTTTTTCACAGTGAGGAATTGCTTTGTTTGATGATCATTTCAAAGAAACATAATTAAAAATGATTATTCAAAAGTTGCAATCGTACAACCGCGGTAAAATGTCGTAGTGCAACATGCTTTACGTCTTGATTGGAGGTCTGTATTTGTGTTAAATTCCTTAAACACTTCTCCCCACAAATCATCACAATCTCTCCCTCTAACTGTTCCATGATTGAGGGCTTGTGGCCTGGTCATCGGTGAAACTGCGACACAGTCCGCTCTTACCTGTGTGTAGGTTTGTGCACGTGTGTGTTCTTTAGCAGTCTAGACAGGGCCAAGTACCGCTTTAACCTGTGTGTAATGAGGGCAAGGTGGAACATTGTTAAAGAACAAAGCTTGTTACTTTTACTCCAAACACACGTAAACACACAAGAATTTACTCAAACACAATACAGACACACACACACACATCTTATCCAAAAAAGCCTCGGCTAACACTGGGTCAGGGTTGACCAACACTATTGACTCCAATTTAATCTTGCCCTGTAGCTCAAATGTGAGCCTGATTTCCTCCTCTTTATTTTGTGACACCATAGAAACTAGTGGCTCAACGGCCAAGTTAGCGCATGTGACTTTAAAGCAAACAATGAGAAGAACAAATACATTTAAAACCTTAATTAAATATTACAATCTATCTTAAAATAAACACAACAGACCACTCAGTGGCTGATTGCTGACGGTAATATTCTGACGGTAAATCAAGTAAAGCTTCAGAGTGAAGTGCATGCAGTGACATATCTTTTAATCTTGTGATTCATTCTTGAGTATTTTCGTGCTTTTTAAAAAAGCACTTAAAAATTTTAAGTTCTCTAGAAAAATAAGTTTCAGCAACTAGGAGGAATTAGACTGTTCTTGAAGCAGAAAAAATGTAATTACAAAAAAATGATATACTTTAACATTGCTATGTCTGGCACATTTATATTTGATTATTCATCTTAAGCCAGCAAAAAAAAAAAGGAAAGAAAAATTATTTTAGAAAAAAGAGAAGAATAAAGATTCTATATTTTATTTCAGAGTCTAGAAGATTTTGAAAAAGCATTCAGAACTAAATGATCAAATTTGTTTTTACATTCAATCAAAGCAAGTCTAATAAGTCCATGAGTGCATTTGAAATCTTCTTCTTTTTGGTGTTTGCTCAGCGCCTTACGACTGCTGTGCAGGACTTTGAGGTTCTGTTGATGATATCAAAGTGTGTAAAAATGTCTAATTCTCTTATTCTCTGCATGGTTTAAAAGACTGAAAAAGATCTGCGCCATCAATACTAACGCAATATTTCTTCCTCTCAGCACCGGCAGGTGCCCCAGATGTGTATCTCCTGATAGCTATTAACAAAGCAGGCATCTCGGTGAAACATTTAAATTCGGCTGTGATATTTATTGATGTATTGATTTATAACTGTTGGGTTGAGAGAGATGAGCTCCTCCACAGTATGACTTCCCTCACAGCTGCTGAAGAGAGAAAACAACAGTGCTGCTGTCTACTGCGGTGTTTTATAGTACACAGAAAAAGGCCTCTTTTCAAGGGAGTCATCAAATAAGTACCTGGAAACATTGAGAAAGCACAAACCTTTTCAATTACAGGCATTTCTTTACTGTATGTGCTGCGTAAAATTCTTGAGTCAAACCGCATTTCTTTATACGTTGACAAGAAAAATAGAAATAGATGATAGATCAACTAATCTGTTTCACTTCAAAGTCGTTTTTGTTCATTTTGAAACATAGTAATTTGCAATAGTGACGTTTTGGGTCTTGATTGGTGGTACAGATAGAGACAGACCTGCACTGGGTTATGAAAATTGAAAGGAGCATGGTCAGCCGAAACAACACCAAAGGGCCCAGAGCTCCGCTGATACTGATACAGTTCATCTGCTGCCACTTTTGTTCTTCAGTTGTCCAGACTGCTCACCGCGCTGAGATAAACCATGTTTTCCGTTAGTACAGTAGCTCCCAGCGAGAGACCATGTTGGTCCAAACATACCATTACACGTCCATCAAACTCTTTGGTATTTTTTTGTAGACGCAGCTAAAGAAACATGTATTTGTGACAAACTGCTAGCAACAACATGCCTAAATATATTATTTAAAACTAGTTCTTTGCCAAGTCACCTGTTATGTGTAGACACAACACTGGTTCATCTCTTCAATTAGGTGCATTTTCTAAGCTTTATTGATTCATAGGTTCGTATTAAGTGGCTAAACAAACTGGTCTAGTGCAAAGACTGGAGTAAATATGAGTGAAACAGCAGCCAATGTCCAAAGAATAACTTTGACAGACCTTCAGAGCGCAGAGCACTGTTGTTCAAGACCACTTTAAAAGATTAGTAGGAAGTCTGGCTCTTTGGAATTGAAATGTAAAGCAATTGGTGGGGTGGGGGGGGGGTTAATGCTTCAGCACATTACTTTATTGTTTATACCATGTCATATGAATAACTTATTGTTTTTGTCTCATAAATCTCAGATTAATTTGCCATCAGGCCATCAAACCCCATATGATGTGATAAGAAAGAAAAAAATAAAAACGTCATTGTTGTTGCTGAACATGAAATATCCAATAAAATAAAATGTCTCCAAACCAGTTGAAGGAATCACACACGTATTCGTGCACACACAGACACACTTAGCCTGACTCAATAATGCAGCTTGTGAGTGTTGCACGCAACGTGTGTGTAGCATCCAGATCAGACACCTTGTGACATTCCCCCAGCCCCGTCACACACACACACACAAACACACACACTTCCCTATGCACACATCAACCCCCTCTTCTCTCTTTCACACACACACACACGTGCACACACCCCATCCACCCACTAGACAGTGATTCTGTGTTCCATGTCGCCACCCTGTCTTGTCACATTTCCTTCTCGTCTGCCACACTGTCTCCCTCTCTTCCTCTTTTGTACTCCCGCTGTCTTTCCATCCTCTCCCCCCTCTCTTCTCCCATCCCTCCATCTAATCAATAACTGCTGGCACTTCCTTCCACAGCTCAGGAAAAAACAATTAAAAGCCATCGATCCCAGGCTCATACTCGTGCATGGACGCGCTTCGACATGCACAGACATGCACGCACTTCTGCGCAAGAAATACACACTTCCAAGCACGCGCCTGACCATGAATATGCAAGTGGGTCTCCTTGACCTTCAAAGACAGGGAAAGCCAGGTGACTTCATTCTTCATGGGACTGCCACTGGATACGTCTGTCGCCCCTTCTTAACACACACAAACTTTTCCTTCTCTCACACACACACACACTTATTGACATATGTTTGAGACACGGAAACGTAAGTGTGTCCATGGGTGCACACATGCATATCTTAACATATACAGACACACACATGGTCTGATGCTGTCCACGCTATTGAGATTTGAAAACCCGACCAGGAGAATCATCATATGAAGTGATTGGGAGAGACAGCGATTCTCATTTAGATGGTTTTAACTTTTTTTTTCCTCGCGTCACACTGAACATCTAGAACATGCCAAAGAACAGTTATATTCTAAATCTTGTTTCTTCACCCGAAGCCAGCTGAATCATGTTAGTGCGATGCTTGAACAGAAATGGCTGAAAACTGACGGTGAGACAGCCACAGTGTCACGAAAGCTTAAGAAAGCAGTTAGAAGCAGCCATTGCCTCCATGAGAGACATCGTTCCTGGTGCGATGCAACTTTTACAAAAATTTGCTAAATATTCCTCCTAGGTGTCATGTTTCTGCTTGGAAAATAATAACAGAATAGAGTAGAAAAATAATACTGCACTTATCCCAAAATGGGAAATTATTTTGCAGCATGTAGAGTCAAAACAGTTATTACTCATTAGCAAATGTAAAAGAAAGTTACTGTGTAGCGTTATAGCTGCTGAAGAAATTATTTCCTACTGTATTCTTTATTGCTGTAGAGCTGAGGAATCCTCTGACTGAACACACTTCATTGTTTGATAACTATGTTATGTAGAGGGCAAGTGGCACTGTCCAATTATGTTGATCAGCTTTTGCAACAGTCTTCTTTGCAAGAGCTCCACAACAGTCACAAGTGCTGAGGCAGCCTTCCTTATCCATCTGCTCAGTTTCTTTGAGTACCTCAGCTCAGTTGCCTGTACAGCTGAGCCTAATCATGGTTACAGCTAGCCTTGCTCATTTAATTGGACCACCCTTGTCCCAGCATTCGTGCATAGCAGAGAAATTGAGTTATCAATTGAACTACATCCAATGCCACCATCCAATGTGAGAAAACGCTGCCTCTAATTTCTTCTTTGGGATATAATGAACAAGTACATATAGTTATGTAAGCAAGCAGGAGGATGAGTGCAAATGTTTAGATTAGTAAAGTAAGTCCAGTTCAACAGAGGGGGAAAAAGATATTTGGTCCACCCCCCTCAAAAACTTACTTACAACAGTCACGCTGCAGTTGTAGGGTAGCCCAGATAGGTTGGACTTGTTGAATGACTGAGCGGCCATTATTTGTGATTTTGTGGACTTCCATGTGGGCTTCATTACTGCTGTAGTCCTGTTATCTGCTGTCATGTTTGTGATGTTCACAACAGTTAGGAAAGTGCTCTGTGTTGGAGCTGCAACGTGAAAAACTAACTTTGTGGATTGGCACACTCGTGACACATTTCAGGGTTCTTTTGGTTTTACTGGAGCTGAAAAGATGAAGCTTTTTATCGTAAACTAAAGACAGTTATCTAACTTTTGAAAGCATTAGATGAAATGGGAGCTACTTTCTGATAATGTATAAATAAATAAATAAATAAATAAGTCAGAAAGACAGACAGACAGACAGAGGGATAGAAGGAAAGAAGTGGGCTAAGTAAAGACGGAGTGATAGAGAGGAACTGCAGTCACACTCTAGCTGTTGCTCAATGAAGGAGTGGTCTGTAACGCCACCTCTAATCTGTGTCCAGTCAGCCCTGACACATACACAAACATCACATCTGCAGAGCTGCCACACTTCCACCAACATGAAAAATAGTCACACCTCTTTGCTGCTGATTGACATGGGGGTTAGAAATGAAATCCCTTTGTGGCTGGAATGTTTTTTCATTGTGTTTATATGCGTTTGTGTGTGTGTGTGTGTGCGTGTGTGTGTGTGTGTGTGTGTGTGTGTGTGTGTGTGTGTGTGCGAGATGGCTGCTGTCACCGCAGGCCAGGTGTTCCTCAGGGTCCGCTGGTTCTCTTTTGATTTGGAGAGTTTGATAAATGAAGAAAGAGAGAGGGGGGAAAGAAAAACAAGGAGAAGGAGAGAGCTTGATAAATGATTGTAAAGTGATGGATTGACCGCAATCCTGCAACATCTGAAGCTTCTGCTGCTCTGGTGTCGCTGCTGAATGTGTCAGTGCACCAGGAATCACTGATACCTACGACTGTACATATGAACATTCAAAAAAGGAGTTAAAATGGGTTCAACCAAATCAACTAAAACACCTGAAACTTTAAAATCATCAAAAATGTGTCAGAAAATTGGTAGAACCTGCCTTATTCTTATATTCTTATAACACAAGTTTTCCCTCATTATTTCTTCTTCCCTTCTCGTGCAGTTATGTTGGTTGCTCTGAGTTTGTGTGCAGACACGTACTGTGCTGAAACTCACAAACGTGTGTCAGAGCAAACACTTTGATATTAAAGTCAGATCTTTAGCAAACACAATAACTGATGAAATTACTTCAACAACTCGTCTCAGTAGCATCAGTCAAATTTTGGTGGTTTTAAAGCCAGAAAATGATCTTGATCTTGATCTGCTGAAAGATATCTAAGAGAAATAAGAAATAAGAAACATCCGCTGTTAAGAAGTCCTTGAGCAAGGCTTTGACTCCTCACTACTTGTTAGCATTAAACATGACACCAGAATAAAACACATTTTTAAAAAAGGGTTAGTAATTAGTGAATGACAACAGCAGTACTATACTGATTAATACTGTAGTCCTCTCATTGTTCTGAAAATCAACGGCTGAGAAAAAGCCAGAGGCATTTTCCAACAAACTAAGAGATGGATTCAGGATGGAGTCTTTTGCGTTTCCACTGACATCTAAGATACAAGTTAAATTAGGTAAATGAGGTCTGTGGAGGTGTCTCGCTTCTCCCCAACACTCCACTGTGCTTACAGAGCAGTGAAACCTCACCTCAACTCCCTTTACTTAAAATATCTTAATGTTAAACATATCTACAGGTTGTACGTGTCTTCATTTGTGCCTTAGAACATTACCAATGTGAAACAGTCATATATTAAAGTTTTGTTCCCTTGATTCAAATGCTTTTTTTGCCGCAGTCGGAGCCCCTGCACCTTATCTATCCTAAAGCTTGCTCAACCACCGCACCTCGAGGCCTCTCTCTTTTCAGCTGCTAAAAACTGCATGAATGGCATCTAATGTTGTGCTAACAACAGGTAACAACTATTGCAACATGAGATTAACAGATTTGACAAGCTGTTGAGGATATATTACATTCTGGAAGGCTGAGACAGAAAGTCGGGGAAAACAACGGGAAATGCTTCGCGCTGCAAGCCACACCCAGGAGTTTCAGGGTAATCCCAATATTACTACCTCCCTACCAGGGTCAGTTCTGTTCCATAGAACTCTGTCTGGCTCCTAGTGACAGTGTTGGACATACTTTGGTCAATAACTTGATTCCGTTCCTGCGCATGAAAACTAATGGAAACACAAGCTGATCACATGCTTTAATTGTAAAGTCATAACATCTCAGAGTCCACTAATGAGCCCAGACTGTAGCAGATTAGTGACAACACCCTAAAGGTTTCTGTCCCCATAACTCCATCTTTTGGATGAAACTGCTCTCTGAGTGCAGACCTAGAATCAGACCTACATACGAATGTCATGTATTTTGCTCTAGAAACTACTGTTACAGATAGGTTAAGTACATGGTTAAGAATTTCTTTAGCTTATGTTTTTTTTTCTCTCCTCCTTTGTACACTTATATGAAGAAAGGGATAAAACATTTTTAAGGTTTTCAGCTCAATGACACTTTTGGCCACAGCAGTTTGATCTTGATTTTGTTTATCAAAACCAAAAGTGCACCACAGTTCCCCATCTTGTGTTTAGCTGCCGTTAATGTAATTTTATCTTTTAATGATTTTATTTGCTGTAAAGCACTTGCCTTGTGTATGAATTGTGCTCTACAAATAAACTTGCCTTGCCTTTAATTTGCTCTGCAATGACAGGAAAAATATTTCTTGAACAAACACCAAAACTGTATGATAATATAAGCAGTTTTTGCTTTCGGCAAGTTTTAAGAAAAAAGAAAAAAAGATTGTATTACAAGATAGAAAAAATGCCAAATCTAAACTGAAATCTTAAACTCCTCAACATGTACTGTTTGTATATTTCAAAATATAGAAATAGAAACTAAAATCAAACAAACAAACTAAAAATGAATGCTAGTCAGATAAAGGCTCACTTCCAGGACTGGAAGATCAGCTGTCATTTGATCTTTTTTGTCATCTGATTTTTCTCACAGCCTTTGAGATCATTTCTCACATCTGTCAATCATACCTGCTACGGTTTGTGCCCGGTCAATCGATTCCCAGTCATCTGAACAGAACCCCTCTGTAGTTAACCACTTAGGCAATTAACCAATTTAACAATCGTCTAAGATCCAGGCTGACTCCGAGTGCGTAAGTGTTTACAACATTTGGTGCATTCGATTGGAGGCCAGTACCGGGAATTCATGTGTGTGCATCTGTGTCCTGATGTTATCATGCTCGATTTGAGATATTAGTAACAGGTGGCTAACTGGATCCCTGGGGCTTCACACAAGGAGATCTGTGTTAATTGAGAGCTACATAATTAGTGTGTGTGCTAAACGGGTGTGTTTATTTTTGCAAAACTGTTCATTAAGCCGGTGAATGCAGCAACTTGTTGATTGCACGCAGTCCTGCGTCATAGTTGGCATGTGCGCTCTTGTCTATATCTATGAGCGTTTACTGTCTCCTTCTGTTCGGTGCACGTCTGTATTAGTACATCAGTGTCGGTCTATGTCCATGTGCTGACAGCCATAAACTAGCAGACGAGCATGTCTCTTTCAGCAGAGTCAATTTTACAGCTCGGAGTCGCAGCTTTGAACTGACAAATCAATAAAATCAGAGGGAGTTAAATAATTTAGAGCTGGCTCTAATTAGTCTTCTAGTCCTGCAGTATGGATTCCTCTACAATATTGATGAAAGAGTGCAGGTTTATGGAAGAGATTGGAGGACTGAGCTCACTTCTTCTACATCTTCTTATCAGAAATGACACAATACAAATCATCATCACCAGGGGAGCGGCGGGATATTTAATGGTGGATGAATAACGCGCGGGGAAAACACAAATAGCTGTGGAATACATTACAGTAAGTATAGCATTTCAGCATTTTGCTTTCATTGATCTTATTTTTGCAGCTCAAAAATCCAAGACTCAGCCGGTCTGATGAAATGTTGAAACATTACAGTATAACTTAGATTGAGTAATAGCTTAAAATATGAATTATTATTTTAAAAAGTATAGTATTAGTACTTATTTCTGATCACTTTCAGAGATAGGGATTCACATTGTTTTTGTATCATTCAAACTATTCATTGTAAGTAGACATAAAAACTTTATTAATGTTTATTTAACTTTTCTGACTTCCTGTCTTAAGTGAGCCAGCTGATTTTTGTAAAAGTGTTGTAAAAGCTCCTCAGGAATCACCCACTCTTGGCTAAGGGCTAACTATCATTAAAATGAACATGATAGAAGACCAAAAGTTGCACATAAACAGCATTAAACTGTGTACAGCACACAGCCAACTAGTAGAAATTTGCACTTTTTAAAGATAGTCTTCATAGAGTCCAAACTGGTATTTTTCAAATATGTTTCCAGGAGGGAGTTTTTGAAAATACATACGTGCTTTAACCCAGAGTTGGGGACTCGGACTCGATTTGCACTTAAGCCTCACTAAACTGTAACTTCAACTTGGACTCGACCACAAAAGACTTCAGACTTGACTTTGACTCGAGACTCGCGAACAGCCTTTATTTCATGTTGTTATTATTAGTCTCATTATTTGTGTCATTCATCTTTTTGTATGACCTCTGGCTCTGAGTTAGATGCAAACGCCAACGTCACGCACTTGCGCCATGTGTGAAGCGCACATCTTCAGTATCATACTTTGATGCATTACTTCACTATCAGACAATGGCGAGCGCAAAAAGTTCACCAAGATTCCCTCTAATCATGACGTATGGATACAATGCCTTCACACAGGCAGCCAACAAGCGGACAGCAGTGTGCAACGAGTGTGGCAAAAAAATCCAAGATTATGGTTAAACTACATCAAACTTCATCCGGCATCTGAAAACCCACCCAAACCGGTTAGTCACTTGCTAACGTGAAAGACGTTAAAATTAGCAATTAGCCATCAAACTAGCCATAACGAACTGTGTGTGCTAATGCTATGAACAGGAAGATTGCATATTTGCTGTTGGCATATGATGTGACAGACTTTGGGTTAACATTTCACCAGGTTTAAGATGTGTCAGAACATTAGTCTATGTCATACAAACCAACAATTGAGTAGTAAAATCCAGGAGATTTTATGCTAATAAAATAGTTTTCCCTGGTTCTCCCATATTTCGAACCCATCTCCTGCTGCCCTCCAGTTTTGTCATTTCTCCAGCAATTGACAAGCCCCAAATTTGTTTGTTAATAATAGTAACAATAAGAAGAAGCGCACAATAGCAATGGTTTTATTTTGAAAGCTCAGGCAGGACACCAGCACGACTCTGTTAGTTAATGTCACTAACTTAGTGGCTCAGCTACTAATTATTGATAAACACAAAGTTGCGTTAATTATGGTAATTTTACATAAATATTTTATAATATCCCCATACATTTCCTGCTGTGTTAAGCAGCAGGTAAAAGGCAGCTTGGAGAAAAAAAATAATGAACATGTATTTGCACCGTAGTGTTAAACTGCAGCGCAGTGTTTCTGTGATGTTCATGAGTTGTAATAAAAAAGAAACACTAATAATATATATGAAATTCATACATATTATTCTTGTTTCTTTTTATAACATTAACATTTATTCATGCTATGAATAAATAATGAATAAATGTTACTGTATAGGTATTGACGTTTAATAATACGTAATAAATATTTGTATACTTCCACCCTTTGCTGCCCACATTTTAATTTGAGGGGGGGGGGACATGATTCAAATGTTGTTGTATCAATACTGTCCGATATCAAGGTCAAGGTAACTTTATTAATACCCGTAGGTAGATTTGGTTACAATTTCAGGAGAGGGCATCTCAACATACACACAAACTTCAGTGACAGCAGACAGCTAAAACACCACAAAGACAGACATGGGCAGGTGCTCACAAGGCTAACTGATCAGGATGAAGGATTTTACAGCTCTAAGGTCAGAGTTTGAATTTGATTCAGTGTTGGCGAGAGACTTGAGACTTGACTTGGACTTGTAAAACATGACTTGTGAACACCTCTGCTGTAACCTGGATTTGTTAGTTTGCCGTAAAGAGGCATTTTTGGCATGACTCTGACTGTGCATCACTTTAGGTGCCACATTATTCTGAACTCAAACTGACTCCTTTTTTATTCCTTGTTTCTTTTTGTGCTTCTCCAAGTGTGAGCGTGCACAGCTGTGTGCATGTAAACTCGCTGCAGTAGTCTGTGCATTGTTAGTGCCTGTTTGCTTGTGTGTGTGTGTGTGTGTGGGTTGTTATCAGTCCCGGGGGTGGATAGGTGGGGGGGACTATCGATCATCTCTTTTAATTACCCCGAGCATAGCGAGAGGCCTAAATTAACTCCTCTCCTCTGGCTGCTGAAAAAGCCATGCATATTTCACGACCAGGAGACCAATCGTATGTCACTCAGCCCTTCTTCTCTCCTCTGACAAGACAAGACTTATCACTGTTATTTATCTCCACCCCTCCCTCGCTTCTTCCTCCTCTCCCCTCAACAGCAAGCATGTTGTCTGTGTGCAAAACAAAAGAGTGAATAATAAATATCTACACTGTGCGAGTAAGGTTGCAGTGGAACAAAAACAAAAATGCAAGTGTCCCGATCGCTGGTTTGTTTGTGTCTCTGCCTGTGCAGGCATGTGTCACATGTGTGTCCTTGCTGCTATATGAGAAGCAGTAAAAACCCATAGAGATGCATTAGAGGTGTTTTACCATGCTGCTGTCATTGTGGCTTGTCTGCTGGCTGTGACGCAGAGTGCTGTTTTCCTTCAGGGGACTATTCTGTTTGGATCTACTCCGTTTCCCCGGTTTTGTTTAGTTTTTTTTACCTCTGCACTTGGTTGCACTTTGCCTTTCACAATAAAATTATAGCCCCTTGCTTTGAAGCTCATATCCCTCTCTGTATGCAGTAAGATGCTGGAGAATCTTGTACCAGTGTTTGGTGTCGAGTGCCATCGACTGTGGTCTACTCGGGGAGCAGCATCAGTGCCAGAAATACCAGAAATGCAGGATCAATGAACTCAGTCAGAAGGTCTGAAAAATCATCAGAGAAGCTGGAGATGTCGAGTCACTGAGGGACAGGAGTTTACTGAACAAACTGCTCCCCATCAGGAATAATCCATCCCATACTACAGGGACAGCGGAGCTCTTTCAGACTCGTCCAGCTCTGCTTTCAGAAAGAAAGTTTCTCTTTAAAACTAGTCAAATCACATCCTTATCGATTCACCAACCCTAACTTGACTGACTTGTACTTTCCAGCAGTCACAGAGCTGTGCATTTAAGAGAGAGCAGCAAGTTGGTTTAATTGTTGGAATGCCAACGCCGATCAATAACTCCCTGCCTCTATCTCGTCATGGTTTGAAAACCTCCTCTCTCTGCTTAACTCTGCACTGACTACGGCTACAACTCCATCCACACTTCTTGACAGAGTTAGACTGAATTCTAAAGCACGGGACCCTCTCAGTTTCCTTTACTGTCTGCAGATCGCTTGTCTTAAAGCTCTGACTCAACAAGGTCAAACAGCACATTAATCACAGTCATGTCTGTGTAGTTTAGCTACAAGTTCATGTGTCTGCAGTGCACTTTTTATTCTGTTGTCATTTAGTGTGATGGTCTGTGGGTTTTGATATGAAATATGATATTTAGTTCTTATCCACCTGCCTCCACCTGTGAGTCAGTGTTTGGATCCTCACCTGTAAAACAAGGAAGTATGCCCTCTTTCAGTTCAAAGGCTTTATATAGAACCTTATAAGGGACATGCTTAAAATTATGATAAAAAGTCAGGTGAATGACAACACATGACATATTACATCGTGTCACTCAAGCAATCAAGTTGCTATATCATTTTTAAGGAGTGAGTTGTTCTGATGGTAAAAATAATTGATGTTCCCCGTCTGAGCAGGTCTGAGCTCAGGAATCCTCCCAAATTCCACCACTGCCTACTGCAGGTATGACACTAACTATCCAAAATAACTTCAGAACTCCACTTCAAAAAAAAAAGAAAGAAAGAAATGCTGGGGCTCTTAAATACCAAACAAATGTGAAGAACCAGTGGCAACAAGAGGTTTCTTGCTGGGACTCCTCCCATCACCAGAACTGAACTGAGCTAAATAGCACTGACTTCCAACTGCCAGGCAGGATGTTGAGTTTACACCATGCAGACATGTATTATACAAAATGGAAACCTGATTTGAAATAAAAAAACATAACGGCACGTGTGCTTTGTTCATTTTGGTAATGCCAAACTGAGCTGATCTCTCCTGAGAACTCACGAGATGGTCTTCAGCTTCTTCACCCCACGTGGCCACGCAGTCAAAGTGTTGCTTGTTTTGTGTGAAGTGAAGATGAAACGAGAGGAGATTGCGTGTGACTTCATAAAGTCAAGTTAGCCGCTTGCTTTCTGTCCCCACTGCCAGAAAGCGTGCGCCTCTCGTGCACTCAGACAGACATTCACAGACGATCCAGATGTGCCTTTTTGTGTAAGGCCCTGTGAAAGGAAATCATTCCAACAATTATGTGAAGAAGTTGTTGTAATGAGCTTCAATGAACTGTTGTGAAAAGGCTTTTATGTAGAAATTCTGACAGGTCTAAACACTCAATGTTGGTTGTAAGCTTTGAAAAAATTTGTTTTTTGTTTGTTTTTTAAATTGAGATCAATCATTTGACTTTATAGACACCTTTTTCCTGTGGCCATTTGCATATTTTTCTTTTGTTGTTGTTTACTTGTGTAAGGAGTGTGCTACTAAAATGGAATATTATTTCCAGTCATAATTCCAAATAAAACGTGTTTCAACAGAAGCACGCATTACTGTGTAATATGTGTAATATACTGCAGATACGCGTTATGTCCATCTTCCTCAGTTCATTTGTTTCTCCTTTTCAAAATTGTTCTTCAAAGATGGATAGATGAATTAACAAGTGATTGCCAATTGTGAAGAAAAAAATCAAAGGGTTTACTGACGCTTCAGAGTCATGTGAAGTATCTTTGTGCTTGATCTTGACTTGCCGCTGCACACCATAATTTACATTTGCTTTAAACAAACACAATGGCTCTGACACAATGGTCATGCTCAACAAGGAAATTTATCAGTTTTTCTGTTGTTTTGGCATTTCTAACACGGATGGTGAACTTCGAGAAACAATCAGATAACGCAGTACGGATGAAAAGCCATGACGGGTAAATACTGTTTGCAGATTTCTCCGTCTTTCCGCTCGCTCCCACCCGCACCGCCAGTCTTTTTTATCAAGCTGAAGAAATTGATTTTAAGCCTCTTTCACACTCCTTTTCTACTATTACATTGTTGCTCCTCTCATCTCTCACTGTCCTCACACTGTGTGTTGCCTCTCAAAGCTTGCAAGTGTGTAAGTATGTATGAGGTGAAAAAAAAGAGGAATTTTGTGTTATACTGGTGAGCTGACATGGTAAACAAGCCTTGCCTATCTGTCTGTCTGTCTGTTTTCCAACAATGAGTCAGAGAGTCAATCAGTCAACCTGTAAGTCAGTGAATTACCCACAGCTACTAATGGTCCTTCCTCAATCTCTCTCATTGTCTCCACACACACACACACACACACACACTCACACACACATACAGAGCAGCCATACTCTGTGTAATTTAAATGACTGTCAGGTCAGTGGCGAGAGCAGCACCTTGCCACGTTAAAAATGCCAGGCGGCTGCCATCGTCACCGCCAACAAGCTGCCCAAACTGTCACACACTCGCACACATGTGGACACGCACACACACACACAGAGCTGTCAGCCACCGGTCACAATGCATTTACTTAGTGACAGAATTCTAATTAGTGGTCTGGCTGGTGTCACCTGACTTGGAGAGAGGAAGAGGAGGATTTGAATGGTGGAAGAGAGGTGTTGTGGGAGATTGGAAAACGTGGACAAGGGGAGATGGAAGGGTTGGGAGAGATAAAGAAGAAAAAAGATAGAAAGAGGGAGGTGGTGGGTGGAGAGAGAAACTTGGGAGTGGCAGATTAAGAGAAAAAAAATGGAGTTTGTAAGAAAACTAAAAATCAATGTTTTCTTTTGCACAAAATCCCCTCACACAACTGGCTAAAGTAATACCAGTAGCTCCTAAATGCCCATATACCTAATTATCGAATGGATGAGAGTGCTTGACTTCAACCTCGTATAGCCCCTGACACGAGTGAACAATTTACTGTGACATGCCATCACTGGCAAACAAAAGGGGGATGAGGAAGGGGGAGAGATGGGATTCCAAAAAGAGGTAACAGAAAAATAAGCGTGATAAACCCTGACTAATGATTGGTACAAAATATCTCAACTGCCTCGATGTTATAGCACTGATAATGTAATAATGATGTACAGAAAGAAAATTAATACCCAGTGGGGTTTTTTTACATCATCATTTATTGTTAGATTTTCAGATTTCCAATCCACAAAAAACTATTTCTACCATGTAGAAAAACTGCAGAAACAGAAAGTGATAACCCCATATAATTCCTGGTTTAGACAGGAATAGCCAAGTTAACCTTATTCTACTCAAAAACCCTGCATCTGCTGAGTAATTCCTCACACCTTTCAAGTTCACCAAAGTTCACCTTAGACACGTATGAATCCAAAATTGCAATTCTTTACATGGCCAACTACAAAATCCCTTCCATTAAGTCAAGAGTTTAAAAAACACATCTTTTTCCCACACGATTTGCAAACGGTTTCACTTATGTTGATCCTCAAGTGATAGCTTTTGTTTGGTCAAGCCAAAAAAGATCTGATAAAGAGATAAAGAAGTAGCCGGTAAACATGATGGATACGGACGATCACAGAACAACTTCTCACTGGGGCTTGGCAACATATCAGTTTGGTTTTTTTTAAACAAAAACATCTTTTCGATGTATCCTGATGCTGCGATGAATAACCTGGTTCTGTGCCCATGGGCAAACCCAGTGAACTACAGACTCACCCACGTCTCCTAATTGTTGGTAGCTTGACATCTTTGTCCTTACCGTCTCCAGCCAAAGCATTTGCTTCTTAACTGCAAACTTAAACTGCAAATCCTTTTTTGACAAACTATATCATAAAGACGGACAAATATATGGATACACACTTCTGTACTCTGCACATCTAAAGTTGGGTTGAAAATAGCAGGTGATAAATATATTTAAAAATTAAAAATCTGCCAGTTTAAAAAGCTGGAGTCCAGGGGAAAGAGGGGGCTTTTGTTCCCCTTGAGGAGTTCATCCAGGCCCCATTACTGAGCCACTAGAGTAGGTTGTGAGGCTTGCTCTGACCCTGCTGGGCTCCAGGGTTGGGAGTCTGTGAGCCCTGCATTGAGAGCTCTTCATGGGGTTGGACAGCAAAGAGGTTCCCCTCCATCCCGCACTTCACTCTGGTACTATTAACTGGCAGTGTGAAGAGGCACTTTATTTCTCTGCTCTGCATTTTCCTCTCTATCTGCTGGTGTGTCAGTTGCCTGTGTGGCAGTTTAGTCTATCCCTGGTTGGTTGAAGAGAGAGGCCCTTGGTACTCATCATATCAAGGATAAAGAGCACTTTAAGGGCCAAGCAGATACTGGAGTGCCCCTCTTAGTCCTAATCAACTTCCTCACATTTTACACCTTCAGAGGATCTCAACTACCCTCAAGTCAAGGACCAAAACACAGATCCATATTTGGCCACTGATCTCCGATTTAAAATCTGCAATTGTGTGGACTCTGTGCATGGTTTTTGGAAAAATAAAGGTTCAGGCGCCAACAACTTCACAAAAGATAAGATGTCATTAAATCAAGAAAAGCCATTGGGGGTTACAGTAGTCGCAATAACCACAGCTTTGTAACATGGTGATATTGGTTGGCGAGTTTTAGGATGTGCCAAAAATCACAATCAAGGGGCAAAGCTTTCTTGCTGAACCTGACTACATGAAGCAGATAATCTCTTTGGGATGGTTAGCTGCTGGTAGGATGCAGCGGAGGTAGATGGTTGTTGGCCTAAGGTCTCCCAACTCCCGTTGCTCTCCCTATGGCTTAAGTGGAGGGCCTACAGATGTGCGCAGATATCCATTAATGCCTGGATCTGTGTATCATTCGTTCATTTGTTTTTCCAAATAAAACCAAAAAATAAGATATTGAAAAAACAACTCTTTTTCTCAGTATTCATTTCCAAAACTAAAATGAAAAAATGGATAACGACTAATTTTTTCAGTTTATGCTCAAGTGAATAATGGAAAAAAAAAACGGTTAACAAGCGTTTCTGTTTTATCCAATTTTGATCTGACCCTCTGCTAAGCCCCAACCCCCTTGGTTACTGTTGCTACGCCAGTCAAGCTTTCCCTCATAGAGCGAGAACCGTGGAGTTTTTACTGGTACCGTTAAGTCATATTCCTCAGGAATTATCTGAAATTTTCTGGCAAAATTCTTAAGAGGAACTCAAAATAGAAGGTACACCGCTCTCAATAGGTGCATTCCCACTCTAGGAACCTTTTGCTGTTCATATAACCTTTTCAGGAATAGGGCCGTTTTTTCGGACACACAGGAACTAGAGACCACGGCCCCCAGTTTTAGCTCCTTCTCCGAGTCAGGGTCTTTTCTGGGCTCCATAGGAACACATATGACGTAGGTGTTTGGTAGCTACGCCCCTTGTCTGGAATGTTTACTCATACGACACAGACACAACCGGCGCATGTTTAATAAGTTAAACTTAGACGTCGTCTCCTTTGTCTGCGGTGCTCTACTCTCCTTCTTTCCTTCATGAAACGAAGAAGCATCGCCTGCCGCTCGATTCTTCGTCTCCTGACTCTCGCTGTGTGCTCTTCCAGCCTCGATCTTAGACGCCCGATGTGATGGTCCATGATTAATATTACCGTCATGCAGACCATGAACACGGCGGCCTCTTCGCTCTCCATGTTAGCTTCTTGGTGTTGTTGTTTTCTTCTCTCCTTACTTTTCTTGCATTTGTTTACAGTTTGCCCCTCTGAGCCCCAACTTCAACACAGTGCAGTGGTTTCAACCCGACTGTGTGGCAAACCTCTGTTAATTCAAAGTTTTAAAAATGATTCAACTATAATTGTGAGGAGACCTTCAGCATCGTAGGCCATCATACACATTAAACAATAAATGGTCTAAACTTTCGTACAGCCTTTTACCCTTATTGAAGTTCTTCAGAGCGCTTTACAATATGTTATCTAATTGACCCGTTTAACGAACACATCTCATATTAAAAATCATAATTAAGTTTCTAACTTGACATCAAGCACATTTACTTGACAATATCATAAATGACTCAACTGGCTGTAAGTGCTACCCTAAGTGTATTAGCACTGTGATGGACTGGCAAGCTGTCAAAGGTGCACAGTGTCCGATGCCAGCTGGGATGGGATCCAGTCCCCAACAGAACCATGCAAATCACTTTACAGTATCTTTTTCATGATGTTTGAACAGGAGATAGATAAGTGTATCCCTGTGCATAAATGTCTTTTGCACTTTCATTGGATTTGATGCGTTTTAAATTTATAAAGTAAGATGTATACACTGCTGGTGTGTATCACACACCAGGAGAAACTATTCAGATGTGTTTTAATTGTATACTCCATTATCCATTAATAAGTGAAACAGGATTGACTGATGAAACAGCAATCTATGGATTATGAGTGTATTAAATCAAATGGACATTAAACCTCACAGAGATTTTTCTCTCCCTGCATCATCTGTATAATCAAAGGGCACAGAGAAACGATTTATGCTAATCCATTAACATTTCTATCAAGGTCTAGTCAATACTATGACTGGGGAAAAGTCGCCACTTGCTTTCCTGAGCCTCAGCGTTTTGGGATTAAAAATGCATATACTCAGCTGCTTTTTGGTTACATATGAGTGGTCAGGTTCAGTTTCAGTGGCAGCCTAAAGGGCACAAGGTCCAACGCTGAATAAATGTCACCATCCTGCCTGACTTCTGATTACAAGCTATAAATCCAAATAAATAATCATTTGTTCATCTCTTTGCTAACAAAGTTGATTTCCTAAAGTACAATGGACAAAGCATATGCACTGCTGCAAAGGCAAGGGGCAGACAAAGTGCGGCAGAAGGACTTGGGATGAAGCACACTTATCTTCCTCCTCTGAAGGTAATCCGCCCTTCTGTTCTGACACAAGCGCAAGACAATCATCTTATCTCTTTTTACCTTCCAGATATCCAAAACATCTCCCTCCCCTTTCCTGTCCTTCCTTCATCTCCCCTCCCTCCTCAGCCTCTTGCCGTTCAGCTGATCATCTCTTGTGTCTTTCATGTTGACAGACATGCCCTCACATACATTTATCCAGTGGCTATGCGTGTGTATGTGTGCTTATGAGACGTCGCGATTGCTTTAACGCCTCAAGCAAAGGACAAGGGTCAACCAAGTTGGTACTCCATCCACACGGACGCGGTGTTAAAACAGCATCTGGTGACATGTAATGCTGTCATTGTGTTTCAAAGACAAGAGGAGGAGGAGAGGGAAGAGATGAAGAAGGAACAAGCAAAGGGAACAAGAAATGGAGAGAGACCGTACCTGAGAGAAGAAACTGTGTGTTATATACACACAGTATAAAAGGCCTGAACCAAAGAAGTTGTTGTCACCTTGCAGCCTCTGTGGCCACCGTCTCCACTCTGTAATGATGATGTAATGAGGAATGTGTGTGTTTGGGGTGTAATTCCAGTCATGTCAGTGAGTAAATGTGCTGTGACCCAGACCTTTATCGCGACACAACACAGCATTACAAACACACACCGACAATAATAACCTCTGTGCTGCTTTTGACCTGTTCGACTTGCTCTACGTTGCTTGCCAAGTGGATAGATGGGCGGTGTGCACGTGGATGTGCACGCATGGTTTGTGACGAATAAAGGCGGAGGTAGAATGACTGGAGCCAGCATGGGCCAAACTCACTTCCTACGTTTATTTCTCTTCCTCCTTTGCCAGACAACATCATTGTGTTAGCACTGTGCTTTATGGTAAATGTTAGCACAATACCAAAATCATTCGACAACTTGGTGACTAACTACCTTTGCTGCATTGTTTAAATCCTCTCCTCACGATGACCTCATTCTTCCAAACCTCCTCTCCCTCCTTTGTCTTCCCTCTAACCCCACAGAAGCAACTCTTCCTCCCTTATTCCTACTTTCTTGTCCGTCTCTTTCTTCGATTCCAATTATTTTGTCTTTCTCTTCAACTTACTGTTCCCACCAGCAGTCTCGGTTCATTTCCACTTCTTTTTCTCTCTCTTTATACCTTATTTTTGTTGATTTCTCAGTTCAGTTTATTCATCAATAATTTTACCACACTGAACCTCCACATATTATGGCAGTGACGCTTCCAAGCAACAAAACAAAAGGTTCACATGCACAGTGAGAACTGTACTGCACACCAAACAGCAGAATTCAGGAAAAGACATGTTCCACTTTTCTTTCCTTCGTTTCCCACTGTTGTTTGGGCAGCTTGTTTTGAGATATGTCCGTTTCACTTTGTTTTTAGCAGAAATTCTGAATTCCAAACGCAGACTTCAGCTAGATTTGGCACACTCTGCAAAAACATCCGTTTTCCAGTCGCTATTACGGATTTGGGGTTTTTATTGGTTTATAATCTCCTCTCACTCCTCTGGCTGGAGCCTATCCCTGCTGTGTTAGTGACGTGCCTTTGTTACAAAAAGAATACTATTAATGATCAATATATGCCTTTAGATATGCTGATCATGCAATACATCCTGAAGTATGATTAGTAAGTGTCAAAAGTGTGAAAAGTGCAGCCCTGATGTCAGATGTTACCCATTTCCACCCCCTCACATGACCCCTCCTCCCGCCATAGGTTACCATTTGTACTCTGTCATGATCTTTGGGTTTTGGTTATATTATTCATTTTAGTCAGCTTTATTTTTCAGGATTCCCTCTCCACCTTAGTTTAACTCACTTTTTGTCTTATTCAGTGAAAACTCGAGTCCTTGTGCATTCCGTTTATAATTTTGCTTTCAGTTACTGATCGCCACACCTGTATCATCTTTGTCATCACCTCCAGATTTTCTTTGTCCTTCACCATTTCCCCCGTCTTTTTTCATCCCGTTTTGCTATTTGGATTGACACTTTGGGATTATCTGCCAGTGCTGGTTTTATTATTTAAGCATTCCCATGAATAATCTGTTCTTCACCTGCCTCCCTTCTACCTGTGACTCTGCATTTGGGTCCTCAGCGAAACAACTGTGGCATCTTTACCCTTTTTGGGAGAAGCTGTGATCCAGAACACAGAGCACTCGGCCACCAATCAGTTCATTGTTGCTTTTAGAATATGATTAAGATGATTTTCTTTCGACTATTTTGGAACACAAACACCTTTCATGTAATGTATGCATGTTATATTGTATACACACATGCAGGCAGAAGAAAGTCTACGGAGCGGCCCTGATAGAATAGGTGTAAGACCTTAATATGAAGATAAAGCTTATTTATTGCCTATAGGAATGCTAATAAACATATTTACAACTGGTTAACAATATAAACCTCTGAGGTGATCTGCTGAGTTTTTCCTCCATGTCCAGTAAATAAAATCTCTCATTAGCATACAGCATGTAGTGTAAATGGAATGAATAATACTTAACTCCTGTGTGGTGTCATCATTTACAGCAAACCCCGCAATGGCTGCCAGATACCTTCATTAGGTTGTGTTATTATGTATGTGAATGTATGATGCTGAAACATATACATGTGCGCTCTGTGCCTGTGTGTCTGTCCCATAATGTACCATTTCACCCTTAAATTATTCTACTGCTTTGTGAAAAAAGGCAAACAATGACTTGTACAGTTTCTTTGAGTTCCTATGTGACGGAGGTTGCATTTGTCCCTCTCTTGGTTTCAGGTCTGTGAGTATTTTCTGTTTATCAGTCAACTTGTTAACAGGATTAGGTCAATACCACCAAGCTCAATTCAACGTATTACATGGCGAGTATGAGCAAAAGAAGACCTTGTCAAATTATAGGACTGGTTTGTATCATTTTCCTTAAAATTACAGAACCATGCATTGAAAAACATTGAAAAAAAACCCCCACTGCATTCCACTTTAAAAACCTGATCCCACCTGTCAAGCTAAGTTGTTGTGTTATTATGGTTTGGGCCACTTTTGCTGCATCTAGACGAGGACAGCTTGCTACGATTGAAATAACGGAATTATCAGTAAGTAATGTGTCGGACTTCATGTCCGTTTACTGAGTATCAGGAGAATGTGGGTCATGCTACAACAAAGACATGACGTAAAGAATCTGTTTAAAAAAATGGGTTGAAATTCTGAAAAGCTGATATGCAGGACAGATCAACACCAAATGAAAACACTGAGAACATCTACCAGCTTACCAACAGCATAGTCTGTTCTGAAAAATGTACTTTTAGGTGGTCAGCTGACGTTTTAGTGTCAAATCAGTGACACTAAAAAGTGACAGGGAATGAATACATATTTATAAAACCCTCATGTCATTTTTTAGTGTACACACAGTGTTTTCTGTGAGGTGCTAATTAAAGTCCCATCTTTTCTGTCCCACCATCAATCTAAACTTCTTCTCGCAGTAGGAAGGACTGGAAGTCTCTCCAATCGCTTCCCTCCCCCCTCGCCCCCTTTTTCTTGTCTATTTGCAACACTGCCTTATTAGCTCTGCAGCTTCTTATCCTCGCTAGATGAAGACCCAAAGATTTTTTATGTTTGCCAAAACATGCCTGTGTGTGTGTGTGTGTGTGTGTGTGGGCGCGCACATGCACGGGTAGCCACTTTGCCTCCCCATCAACTCAGCATCTCTCCCTAGTTTGTGTCTAATGAGCGATGAGCGCCACACAGCCACTAATGACATCTTTGTGTGCAGACGTGTGTGAATGTTACTGTATGGAGTGTGTATGTGTGTGTGTATGTTTGTGTGTGTTTTAAGCAAACCGTGGCGCTAGTTAGCAGCGTGGGTGTGTCTCGTAGTAGTTTTGATTCGATGCGTTCCTGATACAAGGCACGAGAGGTCGCAGGGTCAGGCCAATTACCTCCTTATTGAGAGACGTGTAGTCTTTGATTCGGTGATTCCAAAGGTTGCTGGGGCTCTGAGGGTTCTGCTCAGGGTGCAGGCAGACTGCTGAGCACCGATTAAGGAGGTGTTAATTGGAGCATGTTGTTTGGGCCAGGCAGGGATGTGTGTGCGGTGTGTCCACAGTAAGTGATTACATCTGAACTAATTTAGCATGCATTATAGTGCTGTTGTGCTTGTGTGTATTTGTCCACATCAAGACAACATAACTTATTATTCTTGTGAAGAACAGCTCTCACGGACATTGACCAGCAGTATGTTAATGTCTGCCTGCCTCGTGGCAGTGTGCTCTGTTCATGTCGGACACAGATCTTTCCATTGTTGACTGTAAAGAGCCCCAAAAATGTTTTTTTTTTTCATTTTTCACCACTTCAAAACAAAATAGATTGTTTGGTTAAAAAGTCACCTACACTATGCAGTTTCTCCCACATTAGACCCTACTAGAGTGGCCAAACCATATTTAATATTAATGGCCCCAAGTTTATCTGGCAGACCATCCACATGTTTACCGGATTTCTTCAAATAAAGACTTTTACTTACTTCAACTGCTTTGGATACTCATTTTTAGAGGCAGGCCTTTGGTTATAGTTCTCATTGTAAAATGTATGATTTGTCGTATTTTTCGACAAAACCCTATATAAAAGCATCAAAATCAAATCTGGGACAGTACAAACAAACTCAAAACACCTCGTTTAAGCATACGTGTTCACATGCGAGACACTCTTCCATTCTTATGAACACCTCAGAGAGATGTGTGAAACTCTGCTTTCCATTTTTTTTACAACTGGAATTAACCTCGACTTTACTGAGAAGCTTCGCATACTGTCTTTTTTTTGTTTTGTTTTGTTTTTTCAACTCAAAATCTATCAAGCAAAAACTGTAGCGACCTTTCGATCAAACAACAAGGTACTTCCTGTAGTGGCAAGAGGCTCGGAGATACAAGATGTTGCACACATGCAAACCGTAAAAATAAAACCAAACTTCAAATTTAGGGGCGGTTCATTTGACTGAGCTGTGGTGGCTTCACTGCAGTCTGTGAAGTGAGAGGCAGAGAGGAGCAGCATGGACATGAATATGAGTGAGAGCGCAAACATGAAGACACACACTTCAAGTCGTGCTGTTTCTAAAGCAATTATGTGAAATATAAATGTAAACCCCCATTAGACACAGGGATGCTCAAACAATGCTTAACATGCTGAACATATAAAAACATACAAAAAGCAAGTAGAGAACGATTCCTGTCATTTTGAAGATTAAAGCTTTTTCTGTTCTTGGCTAATTCAGCTACTCAATAGTTCAGGGTCTCCTTTGTTGTTGTGTTTTTCTTCAATACAATCACATGACAAGACTGTAGGATATGTACATGTCCATTAGTCCATGGAAAAATATGTAGCAATTGCAAAATAAAGGCCAAAAAAATGTACAATCCTTACATTTTGCTTCCACGGTTTGCTACTGTGATGCAGCTGAATGTTGTGCTTCGGATGACACGTCCCCAACATTCAAATCAGAGATCGGATCCAGCGATCTCTCATTTGAACGTCGGTGTCCTCCTTTAGTCGTGTCCTTTACAACTTCTTACTAAGTCTGTTTGCTTTTCTACTTCTGTTATGAGCCATTTGTCTGTTTTGCTTACAATAAACGAATGCTTATGATTCGGACCTAAAGGTGCACGGTTAGGGTTTGAATCGCTGTACTATCGACCTGGACTGTTGGGGACTAATGTTCATATTCTATCACTTCTGGTGGGATTGGGCTGCTTTCACTGGAAATGTTTTCAGCAGGAGACCAGCACTGGACTGCAGGTAGGCTAAATTAGTAATCAAACACAAAATATATATTGGCAGCATATGTTGATTGTTTTGCATCATGGTGCCGTTACCCATGTTATGTGCACCAATGCACTTGAGTTAAAGGCCACTGTATAGGGCTGTGCATTAAGCTGCCTTATGTTGACATGATTTGCAGTGTTTTGTCACATCTTAATAAAAAATCCTGACAGCATTTATTCATTAATTTAATTGGATTCATTTAAAGAATTTGAAGTAAAGGAAAGTACATGCAGTGCATCTGCATTTTCTGCCTGGATTCTGCCTCATTTGCTATCAAAGTGCACGAGAGTGGACCTGCGTTGCAGTGTTTGCTATAAAACGGGGTTGGTTAGTCAAAATGGCAAAATGGTGTACTCCTTTGAGTTAAAAATGAACATACTTTTGTGCAAACACAAATTCAACTCACAATGTATGAACATGTAATTAAGGATACAAGAGATTTGTGGCCTTCATATCTTTACATTTCATCATTCACTGTATTTTCTGAGGGATAACTTTCTTGCAACTAGTGTATCGTGTATATACAGTACATCTGTACATGCTTTGTTCCTCAGTGTGTTTATCATCAGGAATGGACAGTTTGCCAGGAAAAAAGCTTTCGTCCGCTCACATCAGTCATTGAGTGAGTGTGCATGCGAGTGTGTCGTCAACACAGCACAATTTGCCATGTGTGATGAGGTATTGAACTGGACAGCTTCTCACAGGGCTCGTTTCACTTGTCATAAAACATACATCCTTTATTGGCCCGGCCATCCACTCACGCACAAACACACACACACACACAAACACACACACACACACACAAACACACACATCCACGAAGCTCGTAGTGCGTCACCACCCTCTGACCAGGTCCATCCCTAATCTACCTCTAACAGAACAATCTCCTGGGTTTTGACTTACACTAAGTGTGTGTATGTGGTAGCTGGCCGGAAATAATGCTTTGTTGTTGTCAGGAAAGTGTGTATTTAAACTACAGGGCGGTCCTGGGAGCAAGAAGATGGAGAGGGTATTGGAGGAGGTGGAGGAGGAGGGGAGGCTGCGATATTTAATGTGTTTGCTGCACTTGCTGTTAAGTAATGCTTCCCATATCTACCAAGCCCAAGAGGGTCAAATTCTTCATGTTTACAAATCACAACTGAACTCCCGGGGAATGTCTGCAATGCACAAAATAAGAGATGCAAAGCTGTTTATTTCCAAAAACAGCAGCAAATGTGCAATAATCCAAAAACTGGAAAGGCAAGATGATATGATCAGAGATATGCCAAACCATCGTTACAAGCCAGGCTAATTCAAGCATACAGCACTGGAAAAGAACATCTGAATCAGCAAAAATAAAGTCAAATGTAACAAATGTGTATTTGGTAGATTTGTCTTTGTGTCCAAAATGTAGGTGTCACAACAGAGGACTAAAGGGGAGAGTTCACATGACCTTTTATTATTCATGCAGTGTAAAACCGATCCTTAGTTTTCTAGCCCTTGCAGCTAATGAGTGGAAGGACTGAAAGGATGTCCATCTTGATCTCATGGTCTCATTTATCCACCACATACGCTGTCATGTTAGCAAGACATCACAGTTGACCGTCCTCATATAGCAGGGATGTGGGTGGAAGCTGAACTTAGAAACAGGGAAAGGAATGTGGAAAATGTCGTCAAAGTACAATTCTTGAGCAAATATATATTTTATACAAATAAATATATTATATATATTGTAAATATATTTTATGTAATTTATATTATTTAAATATTTTGTGCTATGAACCAACATCATTATCATACCTTCTGCTGTGACACCCTGTTGATAAATTAGTAAGCACTGTTAAAGAGAATGTGTAAACAAGCGACTGTTTTCACATCAAAATGAGCACAGTGCACTAAAATCACCATAAACTCATATCATCATGAGCAACTATCTGTGTTAAAAAAAGAAAAAAAGATAGGAGTCATGTCAGGGTGGTTTAGGAGAAGTGAGTTAATGCTTGAAAGAGAACTGAAATGATCAACATGTTTCTGGATTAAAGAAATGTCAGAAAACGAACAAGCGTTTGTTGAAGAGAAACGAAGGGGATGGGAATAACCTGAGGCCACGAGGAACACACTGCACACACTGATTCATGGAGAGAGGAGGGAACTGATGGATGGAATGTGAGTGCTTTGCAAAATGAGAGACACCGGAGGAGTCAGGACAGAGAAAGAAAGCATCATTAACAAATATGATTCTTCCTACGGGCTACGACTGCCTCAGGGAAACATACAATATTGACAAGCGTATTCTAATGGTATCGTAGAACAAATGTACGATGCTGCACCCTTTTCACTCCATTAAAAATAGAATACTGTGACATGTTTAGAAACTGATTCCCTCGTGCAAACAAGTCTCAAAAAATACTACAGCCAAAACACAGATCACTTACTATTTTACTCGCTGCTCCAACAAGCCCATTGAGCCACTTGAGTTCAGAATGTAAGCTCTGCATCAAGTCTATTTGCAACCGAAACCAAAGCTTACTTTAGATGGGCAGATCCACCCACCTGGTTCCTCCGCTTGCTTCTGAGTTGAGGCTATCCATCCATCCCTTCTCCCTCCCTCAGAACCTAACACTTTATTTATTTATTCACTGGTTCACACAGCCGCTTTGGTTTTTAAGCAAGACAAATTGAAAGGAATAAAAGTTCAGGCTTGTACAGCCTGCTGCTCCTATCGCCTTTGTGTCAGAGGGCCTGGCGTTGGGTTATGAATCATGGCGTGTGTTTGTGTGTGTGTGTGTGTGTGTGTGTGCAGGTAGTTAGTTCCCTATGCTATCTAAACTCCGCAGATGACTGCATTTTTAGAAGGGTTGGTTAAATTGGAATTATTTTCTACTGGAGCAATCCTAGACTGGATGAGTCATACCTGAGTCTTAAGTCTCCTTGTGTAGAGATCGCGGTCCTCGGCAGGCCTTTTGTCCGTCATACTGTAACAACAAGAGCAAGACAGTCTTAACAGGGTCTCCTTAGCCTACCCTGATAATATTATCAAAAATCCAACGTGAATAATTTTGTGTCCAGTTATGTGTTCAACCAAAAACACACAAGTGCACCTTGTGCACCTGGACACACAGCACATAAACCAGGATCTTTATATCTCTGTCTGTCTGACAAGTGCACAGACAGCACAGCCTGAGTTGAGCCATTTTCTTCAAGAGGTCAGTTGGGAAAACAAAAACCAGCACTGCAAGTGTGTGTGTGTGTGTGTGAGCATGTGTGTGGCTGCTGAGAGCGCCTTTGGATGCGCTGTCACATACTGCTTTCATATCTTGGTGTTTATCTGCGTGACTGACGAATTGGAAACAGAATCTGTGTGTGTGTGTGTGTTTAGGTGAGAGAACAACAGAGTGGAAACAGACGCAGAGGACTGACTGTGAAAGGCAAGCTGAGTGGAAGTATCTGGAAGCAAGAGAAGGATCCATCAATCATGGCGCACACCCTGAAGAACACCAATGCACTCATTGATCGCTCGTAATTATTGATGTTACATTCTTTTCTTTTACTCAGATATCAAGTTGAACTAAAATCATTCTCACTTTTTTTTGGTTGAAATGATGATCATGTTGGGTTTTTTTTTTTAAACCTAAGTGTGTCTCTGTAGTTATTTCTACAGAAAGCACATCTTCATATGACCTGAGACCTGATATAGTTCATTCTAACAGAATTTTCTGCTCAGATTTCTTCAATCACAGACCAAAACATGTCAACAGGAAATGGCTCCATTAATCCAGAGCTCCAAATGATGCTTTCACAACAAAAGGCTCAAAAGTTGTACAACTACAGTTCTGAACCCATTTCCCGACTGAGATACAGCTTTTGAGCTGCTATGTGCTTTCATCACAGTCATCGTCTCAATATGTGTTGCTGCACGATGAAGCTGGCCTTCGCCCTATGACATTATTAAAAAGCTCGTCAAAGCTGACTTGGCCAAAAAGTTATAAAGGAGAAATAAGGGAGGGCAGAGGGACTTTCAAGCGAGAGATCACTCGTTCAAAACTAGTCCAGCAAGTGTTTTCACTCTTTGAATTTCTGTCGCACTTGTGATTCCTAACTTTTCTACTTCGCTCTCGCTGATTATCAATTAATCAAGTGTGTTTGATTAGCAGCATCTGGTCGCTACCTAATTTCTAAAATCCTACGGATTTCCAAAACCAATGCCATGGTTCTCAACCAGAAAAAGGTGGAGTACCCCCTTCAGGTCAGGGATATGCCTCAGGTGGAGGAGTTCGAGTATCTTGGGATCTTGTTCTCACAAGTTGGAGCGAGAGACGGACAGATGGATTGGTGCTTCGTCAGCAGTAATGAGGACGCTGCGCTGGTCTGTTGTGGGGAAGATTTACTGGTTTTTCATCTTTGTTCAAAGCCTCATCTGTAGTCATGACATCTGAGTAGTGACCGAAAGAATGAGGTCGCAGACACAAGTGGGTGAAATGAGTTTCTTTCAGAAGGTGGCTGGACTCAGCCTTAGAGATGAGGTGATGAGAAGGAGCTCAGAGTAGAGCTGCATCTGGTGAGGATGCCTCCTGGTCACTGCCTCCTTTTGGAGGTTTTTCGTAACAGCCAACTGTTACAAGGCACCAGGGCAGACCCAGAACTTGCTGAAAGGATTATATATCCTTTCTGGGAAAGCCTTGGGATCCCCCAGGAGAAGCTGGAAAGCGTCGCTGGGGAGAGGGATGTCTGGGTTTCCCTTCTGGATGTGTTGCCTCTGCGATCCGACCTCGGATAAGTAGAAGATATTGGATGAATGGATATAGATGTATAAAAAGATATATATATATATATATTATATATATATAAATATTTGTCAAGAAGAGACAGAGACAGAGAGAGAGAGATCATTAATTTAATATGTTGTGTACAGGATGTATGATTAATAACAATACTTCAAGAATAACTAACCATTGTTGTGTTAAAATACTAGATTCATGTTGCAGTGAAGATATATTTATAAAAAGTCAGTTTAAGCAGCATGTTGTAGTACCACAGAGTGAGAGTTTGACTGAAACCTGCAGTATAACATGACAAAACTCAGACAGCACACAAGATATCTTGTTATCCATCATAGTTTGTGGGTGAGAGTGCCATCTACACCTTCCCCGGACCACTGCATTGTTCTGCTGGAGTGATCTCACTCTCCAAGCAGTCCGAGTCACGATCTGCTGGGAAAAAACAGGAAAAACTGCAGAGATTGAAAAGAGTAGAGACCAAAGAAGAAAGAAGATGAGCAAAAGGAGTGAGAAGAAGAGCACAGAGAGGGACAAAAAGAAACACCGGATGCCCTGGAGTGTAAATCAATATAGAAGAAAGTGTCACATTGACAAATGTAACACTGTGTGATCTATTAGTTGTACCACTGACTACGTTTAATGGTTGCCCTGTGCTTTGGTGATGGTTCACACAGACATGCACAAACACATTTAGTTTAGTGGCCACTTCAGTCACTGGCTGCCTGCGGAGAGAGAACAACAGCAAGACAGCTTCTTCCTGTGAATGTGTGGAAACAAATTTAGTGGAGTGGCTTTTGACTATCTCTCTCTTAGCTCCCCTGCCTTCCTTATGCTGGAACAAACAAATATTTGTTCTCATTACTAATTAAACAGCAGACAGAGAAAGTGCAAAGAGGAAAACGGACTATATGCGACCTCCTGTTCAGGGACACCTTCATATACAGAGGGTTGTATATCTTCAAGCTCTGTATCCTTGCGAAAAAAAAAAAAAAGAAGAAGAACAAAAACAATAGAAAAGTGTGTAAATGTGTGTGTGATGTGATTTATGAGCAGCGTTTCTCTGTTGCTGCTGTAGCATCCACCTGTAAGCCATTCATAAAGCAAGCAGCTGAATAATGAATGGCTGGTGTCTGGGCCAGGCTAGCTTACGCTGTGCCCTGGTGACTGTTTTAAATGAATAGGAATTAGTCGGCGAGAATTGAACGCAGCGCTCCCTCTGTGTATGTGTGGGTGTACGTATGCGAGAGGGAGGTGGTTGTTTATAGGCACCAGGGATAGCCATTTATCAGGCAGCTGCCAGGTTGGCAGGAGTATGAGTTTAAGGGTTTGGACTACGGGGCATTTAATAGGAGACTGCCCCCCACCCCAACCCCACCCTCACTGGTGGGTCGCTTGTTTTCATTGCTTGGGCCATTATTCAGTTCATCATTGAGATTTGTAAATGAGGTCATGCAGGGTCTCGTACAGATTTCTTTTTCAGACTTTAAATCATTAATATATTCACTTGTCAATCCAGCACGCTCCATCTCCATCTTCTCTTTTCAGACACCAACATGCTTATGGTTAGAAAACCGTGCACCCGCCTGGAAGGTGCTCTCACTTTTGCAAAGCAATAATTACAATCCCAGGAGCAAAAAAGTTAGGCCACTGTGTAAAAATCTAAATAAAAGCAGAATGCAATTATTTGCTAATTTCATAAATCAATATTTTATTCAAAACATTGAAAACAAAAAAATGTTGAATGTGAGCTGCACTAGATTGCCAAAAGTATTCAGTATATGCAGACTGCTTCTACAGTTTGTGAAAGAATGGGTCGCTCTCAGTGAATTCCAGCGTGGTACCGTGATAGGATGCCACCTGGGCAACAAGTCCAGTCGTGAAATTTCTTTGCTACTAAATATTCCACAGTCAACTGTCAGCGGTATTATAACAAAGTGGAAGCGACTGGGAACAACCGCAGCTCAGCCACTAAGTGGTAGGCCACGTAAAATGACAGAGCGGGGTCAGCGGATGCTGAGGTCGCCAACTTTCTGCAGAGTCAGAGGCTACAGACCTCCAAACTTCATGTGGCCTTCAGATTAGCTCAAGAACAGTGCGTAGAGAGCTTCATGGAATGGGTTTCCATTCCTGAGCAGCTGTGTCCAATACATACATCACCAAATGCAATGCAAAGCATCAAGAGTGATGGTTCACGCTTCTCCATCTGGCAATCTGATGGACGACTCTGGGTTTGGCGGTTGCCAGGAGAACGGTTCTTGTCTGACTGCATTGTGCCCAGTGTAAAGTTTGGTGGAGGGGGGATTATGGTGTGGGGTTGTTTTTCAGGAGCTGGGCTTGGCCTCTTAGTTCCAGTGAAAGGAATTTCATGCTCCCAACTTTGTGGAAACAGTTTGGTGATGGACCCTTCCTGTTCCATGACTGCGCACCAGTGCACAAAGCGAGGTCCATAAAGACATGGATGAGCGAGTTCGGTGTGGAAGAGCTTGACTGGCCTGCACAAAGTCCTGACCTCAACCCGATAGAACACCTTTGAGATAAATTAGTGCAGAGACTGAGAGAACCAGGCCTTCTGGTCCATCATCTGTGTCTGACCTCACAAATGTGCTTCTGGATAAATGGTCAAAAATGAAAAGAGCACCTTACAGAAGCAGAGTCTCTCAGAAGTAAAGACAGACAGATCCAGCCCTAAAGCAGCATTACATTAAAAACAGGCAGGATTCTGTCATTGAACTGTATGGCACAAGAACACACCAGAAATCACTGTCTTTGAACACAGCGGGTTAAAGCTCTGGTAAGGAAAGAAGAAGTCATATGTGCATTAGAGGAATCAAAATTGAAATTCTCTTTGGAAATCATCCAGACAAAAGAGAAGAGGGACCATTTAGCTTGTTATCAGTTCAAAAACCTGCATCTCTGATGGTATGGAGGTTCATCAGTGCCTTCAGAACTTTCACATCTGGAAAGGCAGCATTAGAGCTGAGAGGTGTAAATAAGTTTCAGAGCAACATAAGCTCCCATCCAGACAACATCTCCGCCTGGGCAGACCTTGCATAACTCAGCAAGACAATGCTAAACCACATACTGCATTCAACAAAACAAAGTGACAATCATGCAGCCGTTCTATGTTTACACCATCAAGAGAGGAGGTCTAAATTATTTTCATAACAAATTAAATCAAGTCAGGTCAGGTTAGTCAAACTTATCTGGAAGTGGCAGTGAACACCAAGACATAAAATGTTTATTCTGTCTACAGCATATATCAGTCCAAGGCAATCACAGATTTAAGGTTCACATGTTTACACTCACTGTCTTGTCCAGTGAGAAGTTGCTAACAGCAAGTCCATAATAATCTATAACTTGGTTCAGAATTGCTTTGGAAAGAGAGCCAGAACTCAGTAATAGTTATACAAGCCTCTAATATCGGTGCTATATTCTTTTATATATATATATATATATATATATTTTTTTTTTTATTTAGTTTTGTTTTTTAACCACCATTTATTAATAGAGCTATTGATAATAGATTGATGTGAAGTTACTGTCTTAATGGTGAGAGGTAAAAGTAGCATAATAAACGAGGGACATCTAAAGAGCAGTTCATCACTTATTTATGTACATCTGCATGTAAAGCAGCACAGTTTGTGAGGATTTTCAAGAGTTGTGGGCATTTTCTTCCGTAAATTTATGGTCTTAGTTACTCGCTGTGACAACACATGCATATGGCAACCAGCAGCATATTGCCGTACAGGGACACACTTCTAACCACTAATGCCACATTCACTCTCTGCCTCTGTGTATTGTTATAGGGCTTAATTATAGGAAAGTGTTATGCCATGGCAGTTGTGTCTCCAAATTGGCTAATTTCTTGGCTTCTAGCGTCTGCCATTCAGAGCCTGCGGTGCTTCGATTCAAATGGACACCACACTGTAGGGCAAGTGGAGAAAAGCTGAAAGCCTGAAATAACAATACCTCAATAAAAATAGCAAAGCGCTGCGCCTCAGATGACCGAAGCTTACGTATTTTTTTATTTGATGGAATATGGACAGGACTGAGAAAATGACGTTTTTCACTGTGCTCTGAGGATTTGTGTGTGAATCTAATTAGAATGAATAGTCTCCACCTTACAGGGATTTTGCATTATTAGTGACGGTTTGTTGCCGTTTTGGGGTTTTTTCCACTGTCTTTAGGGTCCCTAACAGCTTATTCTAGCAACCTGAACATTAACCAATCATTTGGAATGGCTTGACCCTGTTATTTATAACATTTCAAAGGAAAAAGAAAAACCCCAGCTAATCTACTTCTAGTGTTTCATTCTTTTTAAACTCAGATTCCTGTGAATGGAATCCTGTTAGCGATTCGGTTGCCACCTCTTCACAGCGAGGGAGTAATTGAAATAATATAGGCATCTTTTTTGGCACCCAGCTTATTCTATGCATGGTGTAATCTGCTAACACAGACAAATCTTCACATTCTAAGACAAGCCTTTTTTCCCTTCCTTCCCTTGATATGCTTTGGGAGAAGTGCTTTTTGCATCAGGTGTGTAATTCGACCCGAATATAATATGATTATAGATTACTAAAGATGTCACATAGTTTTTTAATTGGACCTTAACATATGTGTTAGAGTCTCATATATAGAGGAATGGCTGACATTGCTTTACTTTCAGGGAAAATAAGGCCTCAATATTTTTATTTGATGGGCGGTCGTCACCCTCGTCGAAATGTTGACCACAAAGTAATGTCTCAGAGAGTGTCAAAGCTTTGTGGAAATACACATGAACCACTATTTTATGCTTTCTGTTGTCCAGCTCTACAAGATCACTTCACTTTTCTCTTGGTGGATTCTTCTGCTCGTGTTTCCTGTTGTCTTCTTGCAACAGCTCGCCTCCAAGGAAATTTCAGAGCGAGATTTCCTTTGTGACACTTTAATATAGATCCTTTCCATAAAGTTTCAAACAGGTCTACGAGAACTGTCCTCTGTTACAACACTGCAGCTGTTTAATGGATGCTAGTCAAGATGTTTGTACTTATAATTCATTCAGGAAAATAGGGCCATGTCTAAAAAGCCCTGAAAGGGATGCATAAAAATTTTTTTTCAATGATATATAGCTTCAACGCTGACATCACTACTCGTATACATTTTGGGGAGCCTATAGAGAAACCTCTGTCTGTGACGTGTGTGTGTGGGCATATGTGTGTATGACCCAAGCTAACAGACAAACAGCAAGCAAACAATGACCTTTTCCTCTGTCTGGGGGCACACACACACATATGCACACATTCAATCCATCATGCAGTACATACACTGACCTAAGCAGAAAGACACACACACAACACACACACACAAGCACTGCATTCGGTCGGTTGCTTCTGAGTCTTCGTGACAGCTGTCAGTCAGCACTCATGCAGTAAACACGTGCACAGTTAGGGGCAGTGTTGAGGTTAGTGGTCCGTGTGATCAGACTCGTAGACATCCAGCGTGCGCACCATGTTAGGACAATCACAACCCTTTAGGACATGCTTTGTGAATATCAGTGTGTGTGTGTGTGTGTGTGTGTCTGTGTGTTTGAGTGACCCCTCCGGCTCGAGTGCTGTGAATACCAGTGAGATCCAGTAAGATGACTTCCACTCCAAGCTGACTGACACATCTGGGTTTAAACAGCACAGAGCACACACACTCACTTGTACAAACACGCACCGGTATTCAAATATTCACTCTGGACAGGATGTCAACTTTCTGAAACCATTTTCATGCACAGTTTTGGCATGATCCAGCTGTCAAATCTCGACTGGTGGGAACAAACGGATGATGACATAAATCAAATATTTCTGCCTCCTCTTTGGTGTATATTCACTAACAATGAAAAGGCCAAAGCAGTCAATGCTGTGCAACAGATGCACAGAATCTTTTGGGTGGTAGCTCACAAGAAGTAGCAGCTGGCATGTGGAAAACTCACAGAAGCACGCGAGTTGTACCACATACTGACAGCCAGCTGTTCTCTTAGCAGCATGACACAACAAAGTAACGACCTGATCAACTCCAAGACTTTTAAATATTATCTAGTGATAGAAATGCAGACCACTGGTGTTAGTAACGCTCAAACCAGATAGAGCTTCAGAATATATAACTATTATTTTTATTTCAAGATACCTGGATATTGACATTTTAATATATCTGTCTCTTTAGTTCCATTTGTTCACTTAGCTATTCACTAATACAATCTGTTTTTGGGGTGCTAAAACTATCAATATTACTATTACTGATTAAGCTTTAACCTCAAATACAACCACCCATAGTGTAGCACACATAGCAGAACTAATTTTCACTTCTTTTTGGTTCATGTTAGGCATAAAAAAATACTGATTTAGCCTAAAATTCAGGGACCTTTCTCATAATGGTAGTAAAGATTATAACCACAAGAAAGCATCCCAGCAGATTTTATCTGAAGTATTTATTGTCCTCATTGAGCACTTTAAAACATGTTGGCTTATTGAATTCCCCACTGATGTGACAAGGCTTTCCATATAGTTATTCACAAGGCCGCAAGGCAACGAAATCACATTTGGAACACTGAAAAGTTGTTTGACTAATCACAACAATCAAGACTTCTGATGCTAAAATTAAAAAAACAAAAAAAAAACAAAGAGGAAACACTCATCAGCATTGAGCGCTCTGATGATCTCTCCTCCGTGATCAGAGTAGAAAGAGCAAAAATTGAGGATATGACCCCAATAACTACCTGTCACTGTTACAGAGAAGGTGACTGTTTATTTTCATTGTAAACATGCAGTATAACTCAAACAAGTGAAAGCTTTCACAATGTTTACTATAAAAAACACAAATGCAAATCATGAAATATGTGAGCAGGCTACTGAAAGGTTTGTCCTGGTTTATTGTTGCAGGCTGGTTGCATCAACCCTGTCAGCGCTTTCGCACCAGGATGGTCCGGGGGACTCGGTACGATTGGACGGGGAAGATTTTCACTCCTTCATTTGCTTTGGCTCCCGTTCACACTGCACTTTAGGAAGCAGACCAGACAGCTGCAATTACAACAGCTGCATGTTTGGGGGCAGTATGGAACGAAACGAGCACTGACCGGGAAGGAAAAAAGCATGTGGAGTAAGAAAACCCGGCTCATGGATTGGCCAGGACCGAAAACAGAAATCCATCTCCTTCAGCCGGCTTGTTTACAACAAAAACAAACAATAGAGAAACACCTCATTTATGCAGTCTGGGGGGGTTCTGTTTTCACTTTTTACTTTGGTACTTCTTCAGTTTCACACTTTTGGCTTTGGGTTCATTTATTTTCCTACCCAAAATGTGCTGCACTCTACGTCACTTCCTGTCTTTGGTTTCCCACGGTAACGGCGAACCACACAAGGGTTCACTCTCAAGCAAACCGGCACTCGCGTTTCCAAGCGGACCAGTTTGCTTGTTTGGTTCGGATGAGCTTTCACACCTGCCCGAACGAAGCGAACTGTCTGAAGAAACAAACTCTGTTTAAAGCGAACTAAACAGCTTGTGTAAACGCGCCCTAAGGTAATAAAACAGTCTGTGAATTATCATCACTGTTATTATCATTATCAATATTATTATTGTTACTTTGGCTTGAAACAAACAACAATGGTTTACTGGTGTTTGCATTGTATATATTACAGTGCCATGTATTGCAAGATAGGGAAGAACTTTTGAAAGACTTCAAACTTCCAAGACTTTAGGGTGAGATTTGCAAAAAAACCAAACACCTTTTTATGTGAGCATTTATTTGGATGCTGGTGGCTAACTGAGTCTCTACACAGAGACAAACAACCACACACGCTCACACTCACTCCTCAGGACAATTTTTAACCTAACATGCATGTTTCGGACTGTGGGAGGAAGCCGGAGAACCCGGAGAGAACCCACGCATACGCAGGGAGAACATGGAAGCTCCACACAGAAGGGCCCCGGCCGGGAGTTGAACCTGGAACCCTCTAGCGACGCAACCCCCTCTCAGTTAGCTATATGGATCAGCAGCTGTTTTAGCTTCCTCTGATTCACAACCTACGCAGAGCACAGTCAGAAATAATTATGACCTTTTCATGAGTATAAACACATACTTCCACAATTGTGTCGACAGAACCAGGCAAAGCAAATGCATGACAACACAGAACAATCCAACCAACTGGCTGTTACTTATCAGTTTAACATTAACAAAGCTAAATTAGCACCTATCTTGGATTGAGTTTGTTCACTAAACTCAAAGACAGTCTGATCCTTGCTCTGTCTCTTATCTCCTTTTCCTCCACTTTCTCTCTGATTCCTCACTTCTCTAATAGTATTGTCTTGGGTCTCTTCGCTACATAAGTCATGACTTTTCTTTGTTACCCAGTTTCACTCATTCAGTAAAGTGTCCTTTTTCTTTATTCAAAAAAAGGTGTCTTGATGTGTGATGTAAAATGTTGGAGGCCCATGGCGCTTCAAGGAAGTTTCAGAACGAATATAATGAGCATAATGAATATCAGTGTGTCACCAAAACAAGTGAGAAGCCCATCATTTTAGAGCTCACATACTTCTCTGGTGCTGCCGTAAAGTACAAAGTTTTGTCAAACTATCCATCGAGCTTGGCAGAGACTCTGTGGCTATACAACTACATTAGTCACTTCCTCCCTCTTCCTGTCATAATTACTCGGGCCACAGGAAGGTGCTGTCAGAAAGAATCTGGGGGTCTTTTTTTTTTTTTTTTTTTTTTTTTTAAATGGAGGGACAGACAAAAGATATCACAATGAGACAAAACAAGGGAAATACTGAAAGGAACAAAAAGATATTAGCTAAGAGGTAAAGAGGGTAAAAGGACAAACTGTGACAAGAATCAAGGAAAGAGAGAAAGACAGAGAATGACAGCCACACACACACACACACACACACACTCATACCTTTAGGCAGTACTTTCACCTCCACTGACATTTAACTAAAAACCAATCTCCATGTCTGCCATCTACAGCCCGTAACTTCAGGGCTGGAGGGTGGAAAGGGACTGTGTGTGTATGCATCTGTGTGTATGTGTAAGCACAGCAATTTGCAAAATACATATATAGATATATCTATATATATATTTATGTGTATGTATATTGTACAACTACAACCTTGTGCATGTGTGTGTGTGTGTGTGTGCATAAAGACAGAAGGCACAGTAATGTCCATCGTCCCCTGGGTGAGGTCAAGGTCTCTGTCCCTACTCAACACCATCACCTTCTCCATCTACACACACTTACACACACACACACAGGTGCAATAATCATGCCATTGAATCAAATACATAATCGGACAGGAAATGTCCCCTCTTCACCACCATGCCATAATCCGGCAGGAACTGCAATTGGAAAACTTATACAAGGGTTACAAGGTGCAGTTGCATGGTGCCCTGGGGCCTCAGCAGAGAAGGAGTGAGTGAGAGGAGGAATGGTGGAGGTGAAGCGGTGAGACAAGGGAATGAGAGACCGCGACAAAGAAAGACAGGATAGAGGCTAGATAAAATGGAGATGGAGATTAAAAATGTGATGCAAATACCCTTTTATGAAGAGATTTACCATGGAAAATGAAAGGAAAGTGGTAAGGAAAAAAGCAGAGAAAACACGTGCATGTTGTGTTCAACGTGCTGCTCGGGGAGTTGTAACCCCTGCCCAGCCCACAAATTCTCCCCTTTTACATCGCTACAATCTTCAGCATTTCATTGGAGAGGGTCTCTGAGCTCAAGTTAACTGCTAGCCTAAGGGGTTTCAGTAATACCCAATCACCCCATCAACCAGCTTCCTCTGACCGCTTCAGACATACAGAAAAATCAGTCTGACTGCGGGGAGATTTGAGACAGAAAAGTATTGAAAATATTTTATCAGTCAGCAGACCTTAGTCCGTTTATACCTGGAAATTGAGACATCTGGCTTTTTAGTTCGACAACTACATGCAGTACTCTGTTCATTCTCTCATTCCAACTTGACTTGATTCCACCGCTCCAGCAGCCACCACAACCTCTTTTGGATGCGCTAAGCTTTTGGTATTGTTGTATAAGCTGATCGATCACTTTCATGTACTATATGATCCAGATAAATTTGTTCCAACAGATTCCTCCTTGGAGCTCTGTGTTTTTCAGAACTTCACTAGAATTTGCTTAAATTTTCTTAAAGGCCGTCTAATTTGTTTTCTGTACGCAGAGCAAACCGTGTTGTTGAGCAATGGAAACACCACAAAGAGAACAGATGGAGAATGTGGAGAGTATGAGGTCATGTGCAAATGTTGATGACCCGGAGCAAAAAATGCCAGCTCCTTTAGTAACTGTGTTGATCATCTTGAAATATGAGAAAACAGGATGACAACTTAGCTAGCTTCTTCAGGTACTAATTGACTAACAAGAATAGATAGTTTGCCTGCCAATAAACAACCTTGAAGAGATGAAAATAGGTGTAATCATTCTGAGGACTATTGGCAATGATCAGCTATATTTAAGTCGAATGAGAGGCCTGGTTCAAGGTTGAGTCCCTGAAAGATCTACGACTGGATTTACATCTCCAATTTGATCTCTTTTAGCTTTTTTCTCATACCTTATATCAGGACATTCTTCTGACATCGATTTCTTTTCTACCCGCTCTCTTTGCCGTTTCACCCTTTGTATCTAGTTTTTCTCTTTCTTATTTCTTTTCATCCGTCTCTGTCATTACCCCAATTTGTTTCCTCCATCTCCCCACATTGTCTTTACCTCTCGCCTCTTGCTCATTCACTTTTCTCATTTCTCCCTCTTTCCTTGTTGTCACAGGGAGGCCACTGCTGTCGGGGAAGTTTTCCCAACCTCCTCATCCTCTCATTTTTCATCAGCTTGCCTCTGACACCCCCCCACCCATACGCGCACACACACACAGACTTACACACCCACCAGCTCCCGTCTCCCCATTCAGCCCCTCTCTCAGCTCTCTCCCTGTCCGTCCATGGCACAAATGCATTTGTTCAATACCTCTAGCAAACAGATTAGCAGGCTGTTATCAGCGACAGGGAGACGATGATAATGGTTTTCACCACATCTTCTCTCTTCCACAGATTAAAATGGGCCAGGTCATCCGCCACACAAACACACCCACATACATTCACGTTCACCGACAAGGATTTGGCCACAGCTGCACTGCAAATCATGCAAAAAAAAAACTTCGGTAAATACACACGTGTTTATTTAATAGGCCTTAAAATACACAGTTGTCCTAAGACATGCATGCATTACCAGACATGGTAATCTAAATGTTCACTACCACACATACGCCGAAACAACAGCAAAGATGGGCAATCTGATTTCTGCTCCTGCCCCTCCATCCCCCTCTCGTGATTTCCTTGTCTCTCGGCTTGCCATTGGATTTTCTGTCCAATCTATTGTCACAAGCAGGGGCCAAAAGATACAAGGTGAAGTCAGTTCCAATCTGATGGGCCATTGTCTTGGCTCTGGATTTTCACACAATAACCCAAACATATAAATATATGGTTACACATCCCATATTTGTGGGTTTGTACAAGCTGACTAACTGTTTGGCCATCGATCATGACTTTGCCACTGCTGTGTGTCATCTCAGCGTTTATGTGTTTACAACATCTTTATTACCTTGAGACTTCTGGGTTACCCACACTAACAACTATCTGTCAACAGCAAATTGTGACCAAGATGCAAAATAATACATTTGAAAAGCACATCAAAATGTAAGTAGTTTGAAGGGATAAAATGTGGGCTAAAACTACTGATGGGGAAATAATTGTAGTTTAAAAACACTGATTGGTCAACAAGACTAGAAAACCCATTTACCCATTTTTTATCAACTAAATCAACGTCTCTTGTGTAAGAGATCATGAGGGAGGTTGCGGTGGTCATCTACAGGTGGTGCGCAGCCATGAACTGCAGTATCTGTCGCTGCGTCCTCTCCCGTGTCTGTCTCATGGAAAACAAAATGGTGCCCTGCTTTCACTTTCAGGCAAAGCCTCAGTCAAGTCTCGACTTTAAAAAACTGTGAGAAAATGAAACTATAAGTGTAAACATACTGATCAATGTGGCTGTACAAAGCTGATTCTGTGAGAAACAGTATTTACAGTGACTGGTTAGTGCATTACACAAATGTTCTTCGAAGCATGATTTTAGACGTGCGTCACCACCACGTTACCCACAAGGCCTCCTTCTTTTTCACTCATTCATTTATTTTCCACCCACTTCATCCTGTTCAGGTTCACTGGAGCCGTTCTCAGCTGCTGTCAGGCATGAGGCAGGTTAACACCGAGCAGGTCGACAGTCAATCATAGCACACTCATGCTCATGGTCAGTTTAGAATTATCAATTAACCTAACAACTGAAAAGCATGCTGACACGAGGCCAACATGCAAACTCACACAGAGATGTCCCAGCCAGGAGCCTTGAGGCTACAGTGCTAACCACAAGACCACTGCAAATCTTTGAAATCTTTTGAAAAACCTTGAATATAGCTGAAAGGGTGGCTGTTTCTCAGGAGGTGGGAAGTTTGCCAACAAAAGTTCAGTGGTTCAATCCCTAGCTTTCCAAATGACAGTGTTTTTGTGTAAGACAATAGAGCCCAAATCCCCCACCGTGTGTTTTTCAGTGTATGAGTGTGTGTATGATGGAAAAAAGCAGCGAATAGCCTAAAACGCTAAGACTGAATCGCCGTATGAAAGTGTGTGTATGGGTAAATGGAGTGCAAAGTGCTTTAAGTGGTCAACTAACTTAGAAAAGTGCTATCCAATAGCATTGCATTTATCATTTAAACTTTTGGGACACTACTGACCACATTAACATCCCTTCAGCTCTTGCTGACCAAAATAGAACCTTTGAATACTTTACGGCAGTACCAAACAGAAGAAGAACAATGTCCAACTGAAAGAAATGTTCTACGTTCAAAACCAGTTGCCTGTAGACAAGGATCCCAAATGGATAAACATTTCAAATAATTGTAAAAGATGAGCCAAGTCAGTGTGCAGTAAATAACATTATTCATAATCTCAGCAAGTGAACCCACCTGCCCAAGCGTTGGCATAAAACTTCTAATGACTTGCTCATTATTTTCTTTCTAGTAATACAAATAAAACCACCTGTGCTTTGGACGCGCGCTCCATTTGGACTGCCAACTACTGTCCAGTTGTGATCAACTGTGCCGGTGGTCAGAGTAATGTTTTCTCTCCTTGTAAACCCCTCCAGCGGCGCCCCAGCCCCGTCAATAATTAATGCGAGGGATGTACGGTGTTTTACAGGAGGCCACAGCTGTGTTTTATCACTGGATCATTCTCATTAGGTGAGATCCATGAAGACTCGCTGTGCACACAAAGACAGAAAGAAAACAAAGTTTTCTACCGACGCATGATTGACAACAGAAAGAGATACTATATATGCAAACACACACGTCTGTTCTACTCTGTTGCTTTCACCGGTGTTCTTTACTTTGCTGTCCCTCATCCACTAACAGGCTAATGTCCTCTTTCCCTCCCTCGCTCTGCACGGCCCTGTCCTTGTCGCTTGCTGGAATTTACTGAATGCAAATGTCTGAGAGAAGTAATTTGTAAGAAGGTTGTGTGATAAGATATACATTTTTAATGAGATGGAATGAGATGAGGGTGAGGGCAAGGTCAGAGGTGACACACATACAAAACAGCTCACGCATGCACACGGAGCCTCTTACAGATATGTTAATATATAGCCTAAATACAGAACATGCACACACACTAACCTGCAGACCCTCAAAGGCGACTGTGTGAAGTATGGTCTCATTAGGCATGCTGTAAGGGATTAACAACAGCAGTGACATTTGGTGTCTTGTAAGGGACCAGTCTATAAAAACAGACTGAAGAAAGGTGTGTGTGCTTGTGCTGATGAGTGCGAGTGTGTGTGTGGGATATAAATGTTTCTATGTCTCCAATTTTTTTTCTCTCTTACTGTGTTGCTTCCCATACACCTGGCAACAGACGGTCCCAACATGTTTGATGGGAGAACATTATTATTTGTCCCCTGGGTATTTTAGCTAGTCGAGTTTTTTGCTGTAGCCAAAGTGATTATGTGATCCGACTTTTATTACACAGCTTTGTCCTCATGCAAAGCTCCCTCAAAGGATTCTGGGTGAAGATGTGTGTATGTGTGCCTACTACACCTCTGTCATTTCCTTATTTTGTGTGTCTCACTCCGTTTTTTCCTCTGCCAATCCCCTTTTTGCTCTACCTCCGCTTATTTGCAATCTACCAACCTCCGACAAACACGCAAAGCAAAGCAAAGCAAGCACACCTACACACTCCGGCTGCATATTCTAACACACACCTTTAAGGTTCACTGTCCTGAGGATGGTGGAAAGCAGAAGAGACTCAGCATGAGGTGGCTGCCAAATAAGCCAATGAACAGGAGATATTCTGGTTAACGAGCTGCAGAAATACAGCTCTCACCTAATGTCTACATGCTTGTGTGTGAATGCATACAGAGAAAAAAGTATGTATGTGGTCAAAGTCTGTATCACTCTTTTATCTAATGTCTATCTATAACTGTTCACTGTATTTGAATCAATCGGTGAATTGGGGCAAATAAACTAGGCTGAATAGTACAATCAAAAAGTGGTGGTAATAGCTACATTATGCTTGGCTATAATAAATACAGCAGAAGGCATAGAGGTGGCCAACTTGGAAGCAGAAACCTAAAGAAAAAAATAAACAAAAACAGCCATATTGCTCATAACTAGGGTCCAGATTTAATACCCCCAGTAGTGGTCAACCAACATGGATTTTTCAAAAGCATGTGGTGAACATAGCAGTCCATGGTCAATAATAAACCTTGTTGTTTTTCACATTTAATTAAATACAACTATCAAGTAACATTGTGACAAAGAACATGTTTTAACTGAATGAACATCAAACAATATCTATGTGAACTACTTACGAGTAATCAGTGTCTTTATCTGAGGTAAACAGCAGTCAGAGCGCTCTCAGTTTGGGAAACCAGGGAGATTCTAAGGGGGTGCTAACAGCTACTCACAATGGGAGTTCATTTTCACCATCTAAAAAACTCAAACCTCAACACTTTGTGCAAATGCTAGAGTTCATTTTCCACCATGTCACCTTTGCATCAGACAGCTCTCCGTCACTAGTTTCTCAACCAGAGGGATATCAGTGTTGCTACATGTCATTGCATGCATGATGGCTGTAGTACTTGGTTGAGAAAACTTGGTAAAGTAAATACCTATTATATGACTTATTGCGAGTAGCTTAAAGAGCTTTTTCCTCTTTTCCCCCAATTCTCCAAACCGAAAGCACTCTGACCAATGGTGACTGCGGGGAAGATACCCTCTGCTCATAAGTACTTCACACAACTACCTCTAAATAAATCTTTTAAAAAAGAAAGTAAAATAGGCATTTTTAACAGCCCCATCTCACTGCATGTGTCTGTATACATTTGAATAACTGCGTATCTATTTAAAAATTGTTCAAACTTGATTATTAAAGACAGACAACCTCAGGGCACCACATTTGTTCTCGTGCCTGCTACAGTAGAAGATACTAGGAAGGCATTTTGCCATGATGACATATGCACAGACTCACAAGGTGTAAACACTACCGGCAATGCTGTTGTGGCTGCTGATCCTGCACAGCAAAATATCAATGTACCGAACATGTGAAACCATTAACTTAAAGACATCCCAAACTGGTTTTCCACTGCTGCGGCACAATATCCATCAGGAGATTTTGGGGCCGTCTACTGTAGTCGTAAATGTAATCATCACACCTTAATGAGAGTAAAAACATTCTAAGCCGTGTTACAGAGGCAGTAGCTGGTTTGTGGTCCATTCTTTTCAGAGGTAATGCTAAAAACAGACAAAGCACAGAAAGAGCTGTGATAATTCTGTCCTGAATGAATGTCATTCCTTCTTTTTTTTCACTTCATTGTGCTTTCTTCCAATTTCCCCTTTTTCCAACTCACAATTTCATCATTTCTACTCTTCACATCACCTGTTCTTCTCGTCTCACCATCTCCCCTCGTTCCCCCTCTTCTTCCCTCTCTACATCCATTCTGTCACAGCAGCAATGATTATGACTAGTGAGCATAATGCATAGCCATGAATAGGACTGTCCGGCTGATTGTGATGTATAGTTTTTCATTACCGTTCCCCAGCCCCCGTCATTAGGCACAGGGTGGATGGGTGGAGTTAGCAAAGGAGAGGGGGTGAATGGTGAAAGTGGTGGTGGGCTATCTATTTATCCACTAATTTGTGAGGGGAAAAAGAAAATTCCTCCCCCTCCATGGATGTCGGTAATCAGGAGACAAGGTAATCGTCTCAGTGTGCAAGAGGCCCTGACGGCCCACACCTGATGAAGAGCTATATGGTGTCAGGCCACTGTGTGAAAGAGGGGAACAGGAAAACCAGCAGTAGAGGAAGAGAGTGCATGAACATCAGCTGCACACTTTAAAAGGTAACATCTTTATTGTGTGAAAATAAGTGAGGAAAGCTGTCAACACTAAAAATAACTTCAAAAATCAACATTTCCTTGGGATATGTAGTTTTCTTCCATGTCATTTCAGCAGACTAAGAACAAGTGACTAAACATTGAAAAAAAATACTATTCCAATGCGTTTAAGTCAAATCCTCCTAACACTGAGTAAAAGCAGAAGTTTTAAAATACATTTTCAACAGCTGCAGAAACCTGAACATTTGCTGATTCTCATTTCATGTAAAAGGCTTAAATTCTTCCAGGAATGCACAAGCTGTGCGATGTCTCAATAATAAGATTGCTGCGGAGGCACCGGTGACAACATGATCATGGAAACTGAACTCAACACTTAACACAGTCGTGTCAGTGGTCAGTATATCTGTATCTGATATATCTGACATGAGGATTTGGTGCCTTGTTTGTTCTGTTTTGCTTTGTTTGGTTTTATATGGCACTGTTATGGTTCATAAAAATAATAATCAACTGTAGCCTCGGTGGCCATGTGTTGGTATTGTGTGACGCAGCTGGAAACTTGTCACCGCTGAGCAGAAGGCTTGTTTTCTCAGAATCAGCCAGTATCATTGTTTTGTCTGAAAAGTTGCTGGTGCAGTCATCATTCCTCTTCACAGCTGTGTCCTGCTAAGTCTGGGTCAGTAATCATCAGCTGAGAGTCTTAAACAAGCAAGATTATATTGTTTTTCACAAGAGGGAAGTTTAGTAGCGTGATATGTGGAGAGACACCCACAGCTGGGGCGATCTGGACAACAACACCACGGGAGGCACGATAAAAGGAAGCACATGGTTCACACACGCAAACACCAATAGCATACAGGATGTCAACATATTGTCATTATTTGGCAACTTACCAGACGCCATGCAAACAATATTACAGGTGCACTGTTAGATGTTTTTACTTTGATCGCTTATTCAACCTAATACCACAAACACAACTGCAATCTTTAGCTTAACAACAGGCTTAGGAACACTAATGTAGAATAAGTTTAATATTTCTCCTCCCTTTGCAGGTGTAGGAAATGATGTAGTTTACTTTTCTTACATCCTCTTCCAACTCAGTTGAAGATTATTGAGGTCTGCTAAATAGAGGTTGTTTCTAGGCAGGACCGGAAGCCTTTGAAAGGACAGAACACAGGCATTCCACGAGCAAATTAGACAATATGTTGTGATATTTTGTTGGTCTTTGACAGTGTTCGCTTCACAAATGGAAAGCTGCTGCTAATATTTCTAAAAGGCAATCTATGGTTTGCTGCTGAGTATTCAGCTGTAAGCAGCACTGAACTATTATTTGGAAACAATGTGTGATTTAACATGAGCTTTACTCTGAAAATGATGCCCTACATTGTTGAAATGGTCAGGATGGTGATCAGGAATCTATTAGCCTCTCTGTAAATGGCTCTGGAGCTCTGCCATTTGCTTTGTAATTGGTGATGCATTTCTGCCAAGGAACCACTGGCTCACTCTGCACATGCACTCCCCCACACAAACAAGCACACTCGACAATTAGTGTATTTTACCTGATAATGAAATTATGTAAATGGCAGAGGAGTCCAGGAGATGCTTGCTTATTCAATTCAAACAAGTTCAGGTCCCATTACCATATTTTGAAACATCTGACTTAATTAGGAGGATGAGGAAGGTCCAGGACCTGGAGAGAGGGATGAGACAGACAAAGACTTTTAAAGGCATCCATTCGCCTCATAAAGAGGTTATTAAGAGTCGAGGCTGAAGATGGCTACTAATGATGTGTTGGGGGAAATTAGGCCAATCAAACATTAAAAGCCAGGGCCCCCTCCTAAGGGCAGAGAAGAAACCAAATGGGTCAATTTGAGAGGTATTATTTCTCTTTCTCGCTCCCTCTCTCAAAAAACAAAAGCTCATCTGCATAAAGTGTTTATCAAGACAGACGTGTCCACTTCAGGGTGAGCATGCTGAAATGTATCATCCAGCTTGATGCAAGCGAGTAGGAAGAGAGCAAACCTGGGTGTGTGTGCCTCGCTGCATCCGTGTGTGTTGTGTTAATGAAGGGGATAAATATGTCTTTTAAGGCATTTTTGTTTACTTTTGGCATTTACCCATTCCAGATGACACAGAGGATGTTTATGTAAAGTTTGCAAGCAGAGGGATTCGGAGCAAAGGTAGAGAGGAGGGGGCTTTTAGGGGTCCTCAATCAAAAAGTAATTCACTATCAACTGCATAATGTCCCGGTCATAAATTAGAATAACCAGATTAATGTGCAAAGCACTGGAAATTGCCTAAAATAAAACACAAGCATACATCATTTGACGGTGGGGAGAGTAATGCTCCTGGCAGAGCATCTACTAACAATAAATTGTCATTTTTATTCCTTTTCTACTTTGTTTTTATCTCGCCTCAAAGTGGCATAATTCTGGCTAATTGCTGCATCATAGATTCACTTACTTTTGTCCCACAGTTAGGATACAAATTCCACAAGCTGGTGTTTTAGTTTTCCACTGACTTCTGTCCCTGTTTTTTCTATTCTTTCTAGTTTTGTTTGAAAATGAAGAGGATGAGATGAGCGCCGAGTGTGGAGGGGGCAACAGAAGAAAAACTATAATTCTCACGCGGGGTTCTGAATAAATGAGCTTCTTGCCGTTCGGGGTTAGGCTAACATAGAATTTTCCATCTGCTTGCTGTAAATCCTCTGCGAGTCTGCTCTGCGCAAAGGGCAGACTGCTCATCTCTCAACTTACCAGACAGATTGCATTACTGAGCAATATACCTTTATTTCCCTCATTTAATCCTCAGCACACCGACTGCACAGCTAGAGGTAACAAGGCATCAGAGTCATGTATGTGCACAATTTAGCATGATGAAATACACACAGGCAGATACATTCAGCGATCATTTAAAGTCACTCCAACTTGTACATGAATATATGAACATAGTGTCACTTTTATTCAGCTGATATATGTGTTTACCAACTGCTTTGTGTTACAGAAGGTGGTGTCAAAACAAGGTCGACACCTTTTAAACACTTTGCTAAAACCACTCAGAAACCCAACACACACGTCACACTTTCGATGCAAGTAACCGGTGTCTTACCCGTCTCGCCCCGTGCATCAGTAATCAACCTTGATGCTCGCTGCTGTTGTGGCCATTGATTTTTCTGTTCCACACGTGGGTGAAAATTGCACTTTAAGTTACCCTGAGTGTTAAATTAATAATGAAACCGCAAGAGTGCCCTCTCCTGACTTTCAATTAACACCGTCAGGATTAGAGGGGATAGATGGAGAGATGGCAGAGAGAGGAGAGACAGAGGAGAGAGGACTATTCACAAAACCTGTTCTCAAGGTCTGGGTTTCCGACTGTTCTAGTGTCGGCTCCTTATGTGCGAGTCGAAAACAGGGCAACCCCACTGGAGGGCAGAGGTCAAGCTATTCAGAAAGTTTTCTGCTGGGAAAATCAAATTTGGCCAGCAGCTTTGTTACTGCTGCCAGGAGAAAGAACAAAGCAAAAAAGCCTCATGTTTGAATTTATCAAGAATTTATCCAAAATGAGGAGCCCTGGAGTCCTGAGCATTTCCCACATCAAGCAGCTTTCACCTCAAGCAAACTGACTATATTTTTCAGCTTCAAACCCAGGAATTCCCCTGCTTCCTCTGGTCAGTCTGTCCAGTCAAACCAACACGTGTCTACAGGAAACCAGAGGCAACTACCAGAGACTGAGCAGATAAATAACACAGCAAAGCGAGAGGATTGGCTGCTGGCAGCAGGCCCTGCTTGGGACACACACACACGAAGACCTCTGCCACTTCATTCTGACCCTACTTCCTGGTCTCTGTGTCAAAGGGAAGCACCTGCCTGACTGAACTCTATTTAAGGAAAGTGGGAACATCCAGAAGCCTACCGAGCCAATATGTTGGCCTGTGTGAATAACTGCAGCATCTGTCTTAAGTAAAATCAAACAATAAGTGTCTAACACTGTCAAAAGGACTCAGAAGGGAGCTGATTATGCAGATATCTAAACAGACAACTCAGCTAGTCTGCATGCCACAGTGGGCATCAGCCAAAACATGTCCCAGTTTGCTTGTGTTTTGAACTTCATACGGAGGAGACCGTCCTCTGCCCAAACACATATGTTCATGCACGCCAAAACAACCCACAATTACTTTTACAGAACATGCAACCTGTGGTCATGAGATGGTCATGAGAGCAACTACTTGTGATTATAATAATAGCGTCCATGAGAGTGACTCCGGTGTTGTAAAAAAGAATGTATTTCAGGCCTGACAGTGATCATCAGTGTTCCCTGCCTCTCACCCAATTACAGCTGGGATGGGCTCCAGCCGCCCTGTGGACCAGAGCTGGACGGACTTGATGTGAGACAGTATGATGCCACATCAGTCAGACCTGGACAGCACAACCTGAGCTTCATCCATATTGAGATCACTACTTTTTTATTTATCTGAAAGCCTGTGTTTTTTTCAAGGTGTTGAGGAGTCAAAACACATTCAGTCATAGTGCTCTGACTAAAGTTCCAAACCACTTAGATGAGGTGAGTTTACACCCAGACTGCGATACAGCCAGCCAGAAAAACGGGGCCTGTAGTGTTGATATTATCATTTGTTGAATAAATAACTTGGATGAATCAGAAATACCACGTTTTGATGAAACAGGCTCCATTTGCACAAAGTAATGTGACACGTGTTTTTACAACCTCTTTGTCCTGCACCGAATACATAAGATGAAATGTGTGTGTGTGTGTATGTGTGTGTGGGGGGGGGGGGGGGGGTATCATATTTATTGATCTAACCTAACCTCCAAAACCAAGTTTAGTCTACCAGTTAGGACAGGAACTTGCGCCACATGCTGACAACACAGCCCTCTGTCATTTATTCAGGTGCTTCCTTTATTTCCTTTATTTGGGAAGTTTACCTGAGTGTCATGATGTTTTCAGGAAGTTTCGTGTTTTTATGAGTGACCGTGAAACTGCAGGTGTTAAGCTGAAGTAAGTAGTTCAGCAGGGTTTCAGATACACACAAACACACGCAGTCTGGTCTCAGACCTCTGTCTATCTCCAAAGCCTTCCTGTTCCTCATTTGGCACACACACATACACACAGAGTTCCAGGTGCAGTGTGTTTCTGTGTGTTTGTGTGTGTGCGTGCGCATGTTGTTCCCTTGATGTACTCCACAGACCAGTGTGTTCAGATCATCCTGGCTAATAACTTCCTGCTTCCTGTTTCCAACTCTGTTACTTCCTGCTCACTGAGCAACCTCACTTCAGGCCCAAGTGAAGCTTGCTTGAGATGTCAGCTCCTCTGAAATGAATGCATCTTCCTACAGTCCACTCACAATGTTTCCCTCTGCCTGTTCACTTCAAACAGATTTATGTCATGTTGTAAATTAATGTAGGAAAAGATCCTGAGAGGCCATTGAAGTGAGGATGCTTTAAGTAATACCATGAGTTCTTTGTATTTCATTTAGTTAGAAGGTCTTCCTGTTTCTCAGATACTGTTCAACACAATAAGGATTAGATGTGTCCTCCTAACTATGCTTAAACCATTGTAAATACTGAATTACCTTGACTGAAATAAGTAAGGGGGGGGGGGGGTTACTTTTGAGGTAAAAATGAGTCTAAACCATTTGTCTGACATTAGAAGTATTGGAACTTTATCGTTATCAGATGAATTTCCCTGTTTTTTCTCATCAGTCAAATATCTTTTTAAAACTACAGAACAGCTTAGAACCACCATACAGTGGAGAAAATAAATATCTGATGCAAAGTTTTCCCACTTACAACGAATGGAGAGGTCTGTAATTGTCATTGTAGGTACACTTCAACTGTGAGAGACAGAATCAAAAACAAATCCAGAAAATCACATTGTATGATTATTAAATAATTAATTAGCATTTTATTGCAGATCAAATAAGTATTTGATCACCTACAAACCAGCAAGAATTCTGGCTCTCACAAACCCGTTACTTGGTCTTTAAAACGCCCTCCTATCCTCCACTCATTACCTGTATTAATTGCATCTGTTTGAACTTGTTACCTGTATAAAAGACGCCTGTCCACACACGCAATCAATCAGACTCCAACCTCTCCAACATGGGCAAGACCGAAGAGCTGTCTAAGGACACCACGGACACAATTGTAGGCCTGCACAAGGCTGGGATGGGCTACAGAACAATAAGCAAACAGCTTGATGAGAAGGCAACAACAGGTGGCGCAATTATTAGAAAATGGAAGAAACTCAAGTTTTATGTATCGCAAGATTTTGGGCAACCTGCTTCCCTCAGTAAGAGCATTGGGTCACGGCTGGGTCTTCCAGCAAGACAATGACCCGAAACACACAGCCAGGGCAACTAAGGAGTGACTCTGTAAGAAGCATTTCAAGGTCCTGGAGTGCCCCAGCCAGTCTCCAGACCTGAGCCCAATACAAAATCTTTGGCGGGAGTAGAAACTCCGTGTTGCCCAGCGACAGCCAGGAAACCTGAAAGATCTGGAGAAGATCTGTATGGAGGAGTGGGCCAAAATCCCTGCTGCAGTGTGTGCAAACCTGGTCAAGAACTACAGGAAACATCTGACCTCTGTATCTGTGAACAAAGGTTTCTGTACCAAATGTTAAGTTTTATTAATCATTTAATCATCATACAATGGGATTTTCTGGATTTTTTTTTTTAGATTCTGTCTCTCAAAGTTGAAGTATACCCATCATGAAAATTACAGACCTCTCCATTCTTTGTAAGTGGGAAAACTTGCAAAATGGCGATGTATCAAATACTTATTTTCCCCACTGTACATCCACACATCGTTATCCAAAATAACCTCCTTTCTCACCACCAAATACTTCTGAGATCACGTGGTGAAACTCCTTGTTCTTCTGGATTGATCAGCATTTACTTTTTTCAACTATAAAGAAGGAGAGGGCCATAGAATCATCCTCACTGCCTGAAAGCTCAATTTTGCCTTATAATGCAAAAATCCTACCTGTCACACTTAACCAAAAAACTATTTTGTGTTTTCGCACGGATACAAAGGATAAAACACCTTTTACTAGGCAGTCATCATAAAACTGTGACTCCACATTGTTTACTTGTTGTTGCTCTGCGGGTCAGTCTCTTGGTGCCAACAAACCTAACAAAGATGGAGAACTCCAGGATGTTTACAACACCTGTGCTCCTTGATTACCTCACTTGTTACCTAAACTCTCCCTCTTCCTCTACTTCTTCCACGCTCTCATCAACTTGTCTCTTGTTCTCGGTCCATCCCGTTCCTAATTTCCTCCCCTTCTCCACCCACCACTCGCCCCCATCTTCCAAACCGCGTCCAATCCCTGTGCTCAGCTTGTTAACAGCTCACTGCATTCATCTGAGGTGGCAGGATGGTGAGCTAATGTCAGCTTCCTGTTTGACACATTCAGACAGCGTTTTGACGCTGGTCAAGGTAAAACCCAGCGCACGTAAGCAAGGCCAGACAAAGCAGGACACGAACGTCGGCTGAACTGGAGTTTTCATTGTGGCCTGCAGAGGCTAAGTAGCACAGTTCATGTGTTAATTCCAGAAAATGACGTGACTCAAATGTTGGCTAAGTGCCATAACAGCTGGTCATTTCCTCCCGCAGTCTATTGTTTTCCTCTCCTTCTCTATGTTGAAAGGATAGAAATTTGATTACACATGATGATGAAGGAATTTGTCTTCCAAAGTTTAACGGGAAGGCAGAGGGGAAGACAGAGGGTGTTTCCTCATTTCCCCGTGGCCTTAGAGCTACTACATGTCAGAAATGAAACTGTATGAAGTTTAGGTACTGTCAGTATCCTCACTGAGGTAGGAGGCACCATGCTTACTACATGTCTGTACTCTGACTCTCCTGCTGCTTGTGGCTGACCGGCTCACATATTATTCACTAATGAGTGAGTGACATCTGCTGGGGACTTGTGTGACAGAGTACAGTCACACGGCCTGACGCTGGCCATGACCATCCATCCAAACAGGTTTCTACATTTCTACATGTTTCTGGTAGCATGAAATATTATGAATTATCTCTTCAAGACAAACGAAAAGAAATGCTTTTGTATTAATAGCTGCTTCCAAGAGTTTTTTCAGCTTTAATTAAAATTTTCTTTTTACATTTTCAGCTTTTATAATCATCTGGACAATAAGAGATTCACAAGGGCTGCTCTGCATATTACTGACACCCGGTTAGAGACATCTTCCTCACCCAGTTCCCTCATAAAGTCTCTGTGCTCCTGCTTGCATCAGCACTCAACCTCATAACAATTTGTGAGCAGTGGATTATGAGCTTCTTTCGCACAGTAATACTCCCTCCCTGTAGTATCCTGACACCTGATATCTCCCCTTTCCCCTCCTTTCACACCAACTGATGGGTGACACTGTCTCCTGTGTGCAGACAGAATTTGGTCATTTACAATTACAATTCACATGTTAATTCTATGTATCTCAATGTCTCGTAGCCTCAACACACGGCTACCATTTCATTCAAATAAATAAAAAGGTATTAAATCAACAGGAATTCCCTTTTTAATTTTTGTAGCGAAAAATCCAACAACTGTCTTAAGACTTCTTGAGCAGAACTCCCCAGAGGAGCAGACCTTGTGTGTCATTGCAAAGTTAAAAGTAAAACAAAAAAAACACAGGTGACGGACACTCAACTACATCCTTGACTCCTTTACATGGGGTTTATTTTGGTTATAGAGTGGAATAGTTGTTTCTTCTCTAAAACTAAATAAGGGTGTAGATAATTTGTTTTTGAAAGTTGCCGGCGTTTAGCCGATCTCTCTTTGTAAAGTTGTACAGTAAAGCTGACAGTACCTTGTCAATTCTTGGCTGATTAGTCAGGCTAACTGCTCCAAGTGTTTGCAGACATTATCACACCATCAGTGCCGACTCGTCCAAATCTGCTTTGAAAAGCATCCTAGAACGGATACGTTTCCACATCTCTTATAGTTGGTAGTGTCATTTGAGTGTTTTGGAGTTACGTTGTTCGGAAATACTATAAATACTTTCTCTTGGAAGCAATTGCAACAGATTCAGATTCAGAGGAAGATCCCCTTCTTCTACCACAACTAAATGCGCATTTACTTAGAGCACAGGCTGATTTAACCGGCTTGTTTCAGTTGAACCGATTATCCTCTGTTACATTAATATTTAACTCATTAGGACATGATCACACAAACAGTAAATTAGGAGTTCTTCTGTCTATGCTGAGAGGGCCCCCAAGGTCTTGATAGAGCAACCACTTTCTTCAAAGGGCAGTATCATGATAAAAAAAAAAAGTATCTTAGAATTGTCCAAGTTAATAATCCAGCTCTTATCTCTCTGAAATTGTAGCCTACTCGACTGTTCCGGAAAAAGACACTGGAGCCCCACCAGCTTCCCAGCTTCTGCTCTGCAGCTAAACCCGACCTCTGATCACTGAGCCATCTACAGATGTGAGGATACTTTCTCCAAAGGGATCAGTTTCCCACAGCACTATGATGTTTTGATGATTGCTTTTGGTGCTACAGCACAATCACTGCAAATGACGGAGCTTTGCAATTCAAATACAAGTTCTACAGCAGCTAATCTCATTCCATACTTCACATTTCACACCTTCACCAACTGGATAGGATTCGAACCAGAAAACCTCTCCCTGTGAGGCGACAGTTCAGCCACATTCAGCTGAATGAATTCCTAAAATGCAAAACATGCAAAAGACTGACAAAAAAAAAATTGGAGACTAAAGAAGGAGATTGGGGAAGGCTTGTTTTGCTTCTGTAGTCCTCCCTCCTGATATACACGGCGAACACAAATATCATTCATTAACAGTAATGTGCCATCTTAACACTGATGGATGGGGCACAGGTCCACAGCCACACACACACAGAGCTTTCACACACACACACAGAGCTATAAAACACACAGAGACAATTTAAAGACGGACCTGCTGGGAAGCCAGGATGGCTGACAATCAGTCACACACACACGTGCACGTATATACACACACACACAAGCCGAAGCAGACATAGTCGTGCACAGAGAAGCCAGGAGCTCAGGTGTGAGGCTAGCAAATTGCAAATGAAGACATTTCCTACGGCTTGCAACCTTTGATGGCTCTATGATTTCTCTGCCTTCCACAAACACTCCTAACAGGAAACAAGAGATGTGAGTGGTCAACATAAACACAGAGAAATGGAGACCAATGAGCCAAAGAGGTGGTTAGTAAGGCAGATAGTAACTATGAAACATCCCCATATGTTTGGTGTAAATGTGGGATTCGTCCTATTGCCTAAACATTGCATTATTACATTCAGAGTCATTATAGAAGGTGCTACTAACAGACCAGAAAACAAAATAAAAATGGCAGAGAAAGTATCCAAAACCAAGTTGTGCTTCTAACAAAACAATACAATTGTTAAAAATAAATTTCTATTTGAATTTCCATCACATTTCCCTTTATGTTTTTTCCATGCCATAAAAGAGGGTTTTTTATTTATTTTTTAATAGCAGCCATACTGCTGTGCAAATTTTAAGATATCTGAACCATAACCATGATAATCAACCTGTTACTCACACTACAAATAAGTGAGTGTTTGCGTTGTGCCTTAAAGAGGAAAACTGTGCAGAAAAAAATGCTAGGTATGTAAGGAGAGTTTATTTATCTGTTCATTTGTCGAGGTCAGTAAATTAGTTTGTGTTTATGTGAGGCATTTGGAAGGAGAGCAAACACATTTTTAAGACATTTTTACAGCCGTCGTCATGTTGGTGCAACAGGTGTTTTCCATCCTGAGCTGATAATTAGCTGGCGCTAATGGAAAACTTTGCATGTATTACTGAGCGGTATGTTACATACCTCCATCTTCTGCCTGGATGTACTGTGTTGCCAGAACTATATTTTTTCTAGTATCCTACGCGTCCTTAGACAATATTTTCCAACACCATACGGACATTACAAATCGCTAGCTTTTAGTCTCCAACACCAACGACAGGCTATGCTCGCGCGCGAGTAACGACGCGTTCAGATGACGGGGATGGAAATCGGAATTGTGTGAGTGCTGCAGGTCACCTGTCAAACCGTTCTTAGTTGAAAATCGTTCTGTTCCGGTCACCAACCAAGCAATCAGTTTATTGTTAGTTGCTAGCCTGTACAATACTGTACAGTATAAACACTAAGGCCAATGGCATATACATTATCTCTCCTAAATTGTCAATACTTCCCTTGTTGGTCCACAAACTTCCATACTGCATTGACCATTCAACACACACACACACTCACACACACACACACACACACACACACACACACACACACACACTCAACTTGAGTTGACTCCAACATGGGGTTTCTGCAGTTTCAGGATTGTGACTACAGTCCTGCAACAGTTTCAGAACCCATATTTTCATAAAAGATTTTGGCATGATGTTTCCATGTTGTTAATATGTCAAAATAGTTTTGAATAGAGTACAAGTACAGGGCTTGGTATTATTCTCTCTAAGTACAAAGTGTGAACTTTTTTCTTACTCTTGCTAATTCAGACTTTTCCAAGGTAGCAATTAGGAAGAGTGATGGTCCTGAAACTGCAGCCTGCAGTTCTGCACCCCCTTCTGGTTGAGTCCAACAATAAATAATAGGAAAACTACATATGTTTTAGAGGTTTTCAGCCATTGGCACTCGAGGTTGGGTCCCATAACAGGACATACTTGAAAAGTAATTTTCATTATTTGTTAAGGTCTAGGAAGAAAAAAACAAGTCTGTTGGTGTTTGGAAATGGAGTGCCATACAGCACAAGCGCTTCACAGAGGCTGAAAGTGCTTGTCACAGCTGGTCTGGGTTTTAGTCTCCATCTTTTAACCCAGTTTCCTGTTTCCTGTAAAGGCAGTAATGAAGATTGTAGTATGTGTTGTGAGTCCTGTCAGGTAGCACTGTCTTTTGGCACCAGAGCCAGTTTTCAATTTTTAAACTAGTTCAATTTAGTGAGAAAAGCTACTTAGCATAAAGAATACATGTTTAGAAAGTAAAAAAATAAAAAATTACACATTGTCACCATCACACATTGTGAATACTGCTTCATGCAAAAAAAAAATTGCCTTTATTGTGAAATGACTAAATCTTTACTCTGGGGTATATCGAAACTGTTCTATGTTATGGAGTGAAACTGGCCTCCCAGTAAGTCTGTGTCCTCTAACAACACTGGTACAAAGTCTTTAACTTAGCCCTTCAATCTGCCGTGGATTCCAAAAACTGTGGTTCTCTGCTTATCTGCACGGCCCTTTAACATTTGAAGAAGAGATATTAGATGTTTTGCCAAGTCCAGCATCCAGTGTAGATGCATTTGTGTGAGTAACATAGCTAAGTTAGCTAGTCAGGTGCATAACAAAACAGGCCAATATGGACTCGGATCAGATCTGTCTCCTTATGGGAGTCTTTGTAACCAAAGAAAGTCCGCTTGGCTGTGCAGCCTGGCAAGAATATCAATATATAGCCATCTTCACTTAACAAGTTGCAGTTTGCTGCTGTAGATTTGAAAAACAAGCTGCTGTCAATGCATAGAAGATATTTGCGTTAGCTTTCAAAGTCTGTAATCTGTTTTAAGAGGATTAAAATACATTTTTCTGTGTTTGATCGCAGCAGATCTGCAGTTTGAAAACATAAATTGAATATTTTCATTTTAGAGTATAAGAACAAACAAACTGGTGAGAAGGGAGAAGAGAGAAGACTGAGGCTTTTAACAGGCTCCGCCGGATCAACCACCGATGAGTAGAACGACCAATCAAGGCATCGCCATCTGCCACGCCCACAGGGAAGCAGGAAGGAGGAAAACAGGAGAGACACAACAAATACCATAGACTGACAGCTCATGTCTACTGTTCCTATAAGAATTCCCCAAACAGTGCACCCTCAAACACTTTCTTATAGTCTTTATAATTGTATCACAGTTTTCAGAGAAAAACGCTCAGAGCACTTCTGCCTGACGCCAGAATGTCTCTCACTATGATCATTGGCACAAATGTCACCCCGTTTAGTCGCTGTAGTTGTAATAGTCTGCCTTTAAGCTGCCCTAACGTTGCCTCACTACAAGAAGCAGCAGAAATACAACAAAGGGAAAAGGTCAGATAATTATTGAATATGATCGACTTCCCCATTTGTCAAGCAGATGTGTACGAGTGGATAACATAATGTACATGTCAGAGGGAGATAGAGGGAGATCCATGGAGGAGAAGGAGAGACACACAGAGAGGAGAGCCGACAATGATGTAGACGCATCAACCTTTGTGAGAAGCGAGCTGCAGATAACGGAGGGGAGAGAGAACACAGGTGAAATAGATTTCTGGTGTCTATATTTCATGTTGAAAATTGGCTGGTACATCCAAGCGGTTTGATCTATGAGGGCCGTCGTCTTAAGAAAAAACCTTAGTAAATGTGTAATTTCTCCCTTGATGGAACACAGGCAAAAGGCTATTCTTCTTGTTCTTCTCTTTTCCCCTCTTCCTTTCCCTTTCTTCCTTGGTTGTTTCCACACTCCCTCTATCCCCTGCCTTCACTGCCCTGATGTCTCCATTTCATTACCAGCCCTTCATCTATCAACTTTTCCTGTTTTTTCTTTTTTTTTCTATCCCAGGAAGAACTCCCCTCACACACACTTTTTGGACAGGCACACTGTTGTTGTGAGCGTGCACTTGCCCCATATTAACTGGAGCTACTACCCTCATGCACTTTTCCATATTTCTACTACAGTTTGACTGTCCTCTATAACAGATAACCACATGTATTGCTTACACACAGATATACAGACACAACCTTACGTGCATGTGCTACAGTCACTGTACACAAATGCGTCTGTGTGTCTGTGACCCTCTCTGACCTCTGTTCACTCAGCGGAGCAGTTGTATCCCATGCAGACCTGTGAACAGCGAATAGAGACAAAGCGGCAGCATTATCAGACACGCAGATGGGGGGAAAAAGAAAAAAGAAATGTTGAAAATAAATGGGGCAGAGCCGAACAGCGCCGCACTACTGATGTGTAAAAGATAAAGAAGGTTTCAGCATTGATCTACGAGCATGACAGCGACTACAAGGAAGGCACAGAGGAAAGGAAGGAAGAAATTAAAAAGATACAAAATACATGAAGATAGAACCAGGAGGAAAGAAGAAGAATATTAATGAAGTCAGGTTTAAAAGTTGCATGCTATCAAATTATTAGAAAAATGTTTTTATATATATATAAGTATATAGGTCGTGATGGATGTCTGGGGATTCTGGGAAACACTGGCATTTTACAAAGCTATCATTTAGAATATAGATTCATAAGAGGATAAACAGATCACAAAGAGTAAAAAACTTTTTTTTTTCCAAGACCACTGTGCTTTTACAAAAAGTGTTTCATCTTGAGTAACACTTAAGAATCAAAGTACATCTTCACAGTGAGGGGAACAAAGGTTTGCTTTAAAAAATCAGTAATATTTCACTGCCTGGATTCTAAAGCAAAAAACATGCAAAAACGTGATAAAAGATTAATAAGTATATACAAATGGGACAGCAATTTATTTTTTTTCAGCAGTGAATGATAAATGAACAAAAGCCACCACAGATCACATTAGAATGAAGCTGCTGCTGCTGGTTGGTGGCGATCGTGCCACTAATAATGTGAGATCAGTTGTCTCTATCAGCGGTGGGCAGGGCAGGCCTTTTAATCATGGTCTAAGGGGTGCAGAGCCTCTCTATCATCATTGAACTGTGTCCAGGGCTAATTGTGGCTATATTTCACTGTCCCCGTGGCCTGCACACCGCAACGATCGGCTGACCTGCTGCAAAGTCCCACACACACACACACGCACACACACGCCACCTCCACATATAGTGCTGAAAAAAGAAGAAAATAGATGCTGTTTAATTCGCTTGTTAAAGCACGGACGGATTTTGCCAAGGCAACAGGAAGAAAGGCGCAGGCTTACACATGTAATAATGTACTAAGAAACTATTAATTGTCAAATTCTGAAATGTTTGAGTTTCTTTGTATTGCAAATACATACCATCCAATATGATATTAATACTCAGGGCCTGATTTATGATCAGTGTTGTTCTCAACTGTAACGTAAACACAAACTAAAAGCCCAAGTTGTGATTTATGAAAGCTAATTTTAACAAGAACATTTTTGTTATCTCTAAGCAAAGGCTGGACCCAACACTCACGATTTCCCTCCTTTGTCGTGTGAAAAAGAAAGTACACCCCTTTTGGTTTTAAGGTTTTATGTATCAGGACATAAACTGCTTATCACACATAATAATCATGTGGTTATCATCATCAGTAAGTCTGAGCACCTCTTTAAAAGGTTTTGTCGGTCTGGAGCATTCAGGTGTCCGTTAACACAAGAATGACATCAGTAATGATGTTAGAGAGGCGATTGTTGCTTCCCATCAGTCTCAGAAGAGACTATTTCACTTCCATCATTCTATAGAGAGAAAGATTATTCACAAGTTGACAATCTCCCCGCGAGTGGACATCCCAGCAAGTTCAAGCCACACTGATGCACACAGGATCATCATGTGAATATTTACTGTTGTAAAGAACACTGATCTGGTGTTTTAAGTCATTTCTTCAGTTTCAGACGCATCTACCTAATTGTTTATTCTAATCAATAGCAATTCTGCAAATGAATTCAAATTCCATGATATGTCTCCCATTTAAAGCCTTGAAGGAATGTTAGAGGTGAAAGACACTGGAAGGCTTTTAATGGGAAACATCAGTTCAGAAAGTGATGAGTCGAAGTCGAAGCACAGAGAGCTTAGTGCTGTGACAAAAAGGTTTAAAAGGTTGAAATAAAATCGTATAATATTTGCGTACTATTTGATTTTACAGCTGAATAAACTGCACTAATGGGAACAGGTAGTGCAACATCTTACCGAACGATGCTTCAAATAAAACTTTTTAAAGACTTCAAAGAATTTAGATTTTTCAGAATCAGCTTATTGTCAGCAAACACTTCCTACATATGTTTCACAATAAGATCTCAGCAGTTTAGGAATGTAAAAGACTTCAATCACTTAATGGATACAGTAAACAAAACAGTCATCTTAGAGCTCTCTAAATTAAAAATCAGATATTTAAGTGGCACGAGCCTCTAATAACTGCCTTTGGTGGAATTTTTGTGGAAGGAATGCATATAGAAACACTGGCTTTAAAATCCTTACTCATACCAAGATGCATATTTACTTGCTCATCCACCTTTTTCATAATCAATCCATCTTTCCCTATTGCCATTCCCTCACCTCGCTGCCAACGGGTCACCTCTGCTGCAGAAACTTTTAATTAAAGTTAGAGCTGTGACAACCGGACAGCTGAAAGAGAGAGGGGGGGTGGATGAGTGGATGGATGCCTCTGTGCTTGTTTCACTGAGCCAATCTTTTTCTTCCTCCTTTTCTTTCCATCTAATAATTTTGTCCCTTCACTCTCTCCACAGTGGAAGCAATTTCCATGAATTTGACTTAATGGACAAGGTTGTGTCCCTAATACGTAACAACGGATTGACACCCAGACTGAAAGTGCTTCCCCCTGCCTTGAACTTTAGTCTATGTGTTCTACAATCATCTATATGCAGAAACACACACACACACACGCGCACAAACACACCCCTCTGTTCATTCAGTGTTATTTCATAGCTGTTTATGGAAAATAAACCCTACATGTGGCAATGTTTAGGTTTCTCTTTACCTGCGACTTTCAGGACTGATTGCCCAAATCATTTAACAACAGTTTGGTCATTCTTAAAGCCCATCACTTTGCCAACATGTTAAGTGAAACCTGTCATCGGGATCTGAAGATTTAATGAAATTGAGTTGAATCGAATTGAATAGAAAATGTATTAGAAGGAGAGGTGTGGTTGACATTTCTGGATGTTAACATGAATGCACTGAAGCAGCTGTGGGATATCCAACAAAACACAAACGTGGCATAAACGTCTCCTATTGTTGTTTGTGCACATCTGATAGCTCTTACAGGGCTCTCTTTCATCACAAATGTCTTTTTGTGGTTTCCAAAGAAGCTGCGGTTACCGTACACACTTACGATTTTCTGTGAACTCGTGTGAACACACTGTATGCTTTTGTGAGCACATTAACAACACCCCCCACTCCCCTCATGTTTCCCTGTAGTGGCTCTTGTTTCAAAATCATCCTCTAACACATTCACACAGTAGAACAGCCTACACTTAAGACAGGCCGCTGATGCCAAAACACTGAACCAACATTAGCGGCCAAAGTCAATTACATGACTTAAAAAGCCACATAACAATGTTAGCAAGCAAGCTGTACTCTCCTGCTGGCGTGACATTAGCTTGTTAGCGGAAAATGTGGGCTTTATACGGTCAGTGCAGACTTAATGTAAACCTTTCACATGCATTTCATAAATCTGTTGAGAAAGTTATTGTTTGGTATGACATTCTTCCTCCTCAGTGTTGGTGTGAAGTACACCTATAATAAGAGCAGGGGAAAGATGAAAAGAGTCTATTCCTATGCCACAGTGACTCTACAAGAATGTACTTGAGCACAAAAAATACCTTGTATCTTCAACATCCTAACACGCTCACAATTACGATAACATGCTAAGGTTTAGAAGGAGCAATTCAATCTTAGTTTAGCATGTCAGATTCCTTTTGTTTTCTAATCAGCACGAGATTGAAATTACAGCTGAGCCTGGTGGGAATGTTATTAGTTTTGCAGATATCTGGTCATAAATCAAAGTGTGACGAATTAAAATTTCGACCTGACACCAGACAAAAGGTAAATGGGTCAACCAGGCAGCCATGTCTCCTAGAAATGACATTTCTCTGGCTAATGAAGAACTGTTTTCCAAATTACTTTGTGTTATTAAATGTAATTAGCGATTGGATGATGTTTACTGGTCACGTTATTATGAGGGAATAAAGTCTTACTGAATGTACAAGGGTGGAAGACAGACCTTAAAGTTTACTGACTTTCGGGACCTTGAGTTCCCTGAAAATTCGGATACAATGTTATTGCTTCCTCGGTGGGTTTTAACTACGTTTGCAACCAAAACGTGCAAACCAGGGTGTGAATCCAAAGCCTTTGGTTTCTCACCAAAAACACGACCCAATTGAACCACAGGTTCATTTGCCCAACGACTGCTCATTCCTGGGTGTGTGGGATTTCCGTATATTTCTATGATGAAGCGCTTCAGTTACCTCATGATTTAAGTACAGATGTTTAAAGGTTAATACCACCAGCCTTTTGGCTTCCAGCTAAACGCACTAACAATTTGCACCACAGGGACTAAACTCTCTATGTTACGCATAGGTCTCGCCTTCAGAGAGAAGTCTCTGTAGATGAATCAGTGGACACGTTAGACGTTTCTGTACAGCATTACATGGTCACAGATCTTATAGCTGCTGTGTCGTCAAACCCCTGGAGATGATCACAAGTTAAAAATTTGTATTCTTCAAGGAAACCATACAAAAGCTGCTTGCTTTCCCTTCTGCTGAATTGTAACACATAACACATTATTTTAAATGTTTTCAGCAGTACTAAATAGATAAATAAATAGAATTTTAGTCCTTTATAGCAAGCTAGAAAAAGACAGACAGTATCTTAGTCCCACGCTGGAAGTATTCAGTGGCTAGATAGATGGAGGTAATCCTTCCTTCCCATCAACCACCTCATTAGTTCCTTTCAGCTATAAAGCTGTCCCATCAGGCCACGCTGTCATAACTCACTTTAGAGCATTGATTTTAATCATGGCAAATGTAAACATACGTATTATCAATATCAATGCACAAAATAACGCTGTAATATGCAATTACAGAGTGCCATTGATTTTTCTCCCCTCGTCCCTCTTTGCTGTTTTTCCCCTCCCCTGCTCTTCTCCCCACTTCACTGCAATCATGGGATCACCCTTCTTACAGCAGATTTAATAAGGTTGTTATATATATATTCATATATATATATATATATATATATATATGAATGTATGTAGCAGGTAGTCACTGGCTGAATATTACAAGGATGATTTTCATAAATTTCAATACAGGGTGTGAGAGTGTAGCCTGGAGGGAGGTGAAACAGCAGGAGGACTTTATTGTGATGAACAGCGGACATGGCAGTCAGCAGTTAATTTTCTTTTCAGTACAGTTTCCCATTTTGGGACTTTTGAAGTTTGTGTTCTTGTTTATTTGTCTGTTTTGGTCTTTTGTTTCCTTTATTTTCTTTCTGTCTTAATTGACAAAGTTGTAGACAAAAAAATATATATTTCCGGGTCACATAAGATTACAAGAAAATTCTTAAAAACAATTGAAATTTTCTTCTTAATCAACTAAAACATGACTATGAAGACTACTACTTATATTTTACAATAAATCATGCGACTGATAGTGGCAAAACACGGCATTCCTCATGATGACTATTAACTCTGCCCATCTCTCCATGCAAACGCACACAGATTCTTTGACTTTGATGCTGCATTCTTGCCCGTGGAGGTGGAGTCTATGGCTGTTTTTAAGTTCAACCTTAAGTTTCTTTTTCTGAAAGCATTGGAAAACGACTTCATTAAACTGTATCAAAACATACTGTCTTGTACTGGTTTGTATTTTTTAATAACTTATGTAGACAGCCCAATGTGACATTAATGTAAAGTGAAAATAATTTTATTCATTTATAATTTAGAATTTATTGTATGCACATTTCCAAACTTCCGTACACAAATATAAAATTTTAATCCCATTGGATTTAATAAAGCCAGTTCTCAAAAGCTGCACTTTGAGGAAGACGACTTACCTCACAATGATAAACAATCAATGCAGAAGGAGGAATTTATCAGTTTAAAGCACTTTGAAATATAGTCTTTTTGGGACATTTTTGGACACTGGATTATTGTGACTAAGAGGTGTAGTATAAATTAACCTGTGATCCTTTCATAGATCACATTAGACTGGTCGCAATTTTGGTTCCAAGACCTAAACAAGCACAGATTGAAAGCAATAGTAAACGGTGTGTGAAAAGAAAACTGAGAAAGAAAAGCTGCAAATCAACCACAAAAGACTTGAGAAATTGTAAATGTGAAACTGCCAGGAATCCAATTGAACTGAATGATACTTTAATAAACCCAAAACGGAAATTATAGTGTTGCTGTACAAATAATAGTAATTTGTCATAATAAACAATTATTGTGCAGGGCAGAAATGGTCAGAAATTGAATCTCTTTATTTGTGCACACAAACACATTTTATGCTCAGTGAAAAAGTCCACATTTGCAGGTCAGAGGGGTTGGAGGATGGTTGGAGGATGGTGCTCCACACCTGATTGCCAAATGAAAGAGTCAAGGTCAGATCTGACTACTGGTGCCTTCGTGTAACCTCACTTTGAAATGTTGTTTTGCATTTAGTTGCTCTTTCCTTGCACTTCCACTTGCTGTTTCATTGCCGTTTTACCCATTACACACAACCTGGTGAAGGTTCGGTGTTTAAAACAAAGTGGGTAAGGTTGGGGAAATAGAACGGCTAGCATTAAAATCTACCCTGTAATACTGCATCGCATCAAAATATCCTTTTCCTGGATACCGGGTGCCCTCTCAACTAAACACACAAAACATGCTTTGTGTTGAAATACATTGCTTTAAAAGTTGTGCTGGATGGCAAGAAAAATACAGACACTGTTACATGACTATATAACTATGACTATATGTTCTATGATTATATCACATTATTCCATGAGACCGGGCAAGCAGGAATCACCTCCTGTATCGTTCTTTGTTGCAGCAGAGCTGAAGGAGCCTCTGACTGAGCCTCTGACACTGTTTTCTTTAATCATTCATTCTTGTACAGGTTGTGCAGTGTTGTTCATTATGTTTAGCAACTTGTGCTGGAATTTTTCTTTGCACAATAAGCTGTCAGTCATGACCTTTTAGTAGCAGAACTAATGTTCTTAAATCCACAGAACCCATTGGTTCAATGTTATACTTTCTGTTTTCTCTTTTTTTTTTTGACTGGGTTGCTTTCATCTAATGGCATAACAGAAAAAGATAATAGAGGAGAGAACAAAGTCAATACAACACACAAACACACTTGCCTTATTCCCCTCACACACGGTTTCAGTTGATACGGACTGGACCCACACTGGATCAATCTGTCTCCATTTGTCAGTGACTGCCTCCATGTGTGAGTCTGTCATGAATGTGTATGGATGCCTTTTTGTATCCAGAACTGTGAAAATAAACATTGACAGGTGAATCGAGGACATGGTCCCAACTCTGCATGACTGCTTTCAGTAAAAGCCTGATAGTTCCCTCCCTTTACACGAAAAAGCACAAATGTGTGTGACAGCAAAAACAGAAGGGAGAGCTTCACATTTAGGACTTGGCAGGTAGAGCGAAGTGAAAAAAGTTCAATCAAATCGAATAACAAAGATGTGTTAAGCCAAACGTGATAGAGAAAAGGAGATAGGAAAAAAGGAAGATGGTATTCACAGATATTGAAAAAGAAATGGTTTTTGAATGATTGTGCCTGGAAAAAAAATATGGTCCTACATAGGTGGTAGGTGTTAAAGGAATGAAGAAGCTAGCAGAATAAATGATTTACTACATCACAGACAGTTTTTATATGACCGATACATCTCTGCCTCGCTCAGAGCACAATCCTGCACTTATGCAGTGTGCATAATCCATAACCATAACGCCAGCATGCCAGCATGGACTTAGATTTCAAGACATTTGCTCCATATGATAATGCTCATTGTAGCACTCATATAACTGTGTCTACTGATCCCATTACTCATAAACAGATGTTCATGTCACATCTTTAGCACTTTAGCACAAAGTAAAAACCACACTGAAGAAAGTCATGAGATTTCTTTATTGGCGTCCTTATCCTCTCATCATAAATCACAATCTTGTTAGTTTTTAATTTGTGCATATGGCATGTGTATTAAAAACGTAAACAGTAATTAACTATTCAGTGACAAATGACACGTCTTCTCTTCTTATCCCTTCTCTTCTTATCTCTTCTCTTCTCTTTCATAGCTGTTTTATCTAAATTTATACCCGCCATGCTTTGTTCTCTGGTTTCATTTGGAACAGTTCTAATGAGGACAAACTGCTCCCCGGTTGAGCCACAATGGCTCTGCTAACTCTGAGTAGAGCTAAAATGGCTGAATGGAAATGAGAGGGGCAGATGAGGTCAGCCCTCAGCATCAATTCTCATATTACACTTACACACACACACACACACACACAATTGACTGTAGCACATTGAGGTGTCATAGACGCATAATGGTGACAGCAGCCACCTCTCCAACCATTCCTCACCTCTAATATCATCATTTGAATCTCTTTCCCCTCTCCCTCGCTCTCCCTCTCTGTCTCTCATCTCTTGATATTATCATCTGAATAGCCAGCAGGTGATGGGATGTTACAGCAAGGATTCAATTAAGAAAACGTATAACAAAAAGTGGAATAACTGTGTCACAACTATATTTGCATATCCCTAGAATCGGCTGGCAAATAGGTTATTGGTTTATTGTTTTGTTCATTTTATTCTATTGTGCAAAACTTATCAGTAACTTTCCATTCCAACCTGCACACTTTATGGGAAATAGATATTCCAAATACATTATATGCAGTATACAATATCACGCCATCAATTAGCTTGTGTAATCTTCGTCCACCTGCTTCAACAATATTTCTAACCATTACCTCCCACTCTCGCAATGCAAGTCCGATGGACCCAGTCCCAAAGCAGTGGACCACCTTTCTTGAATCAGTGAACAAGTGTGCTGCTATTTATAGCAACAAGATGCAGCAGCAAAGGACTAGCATGAAGCCACAATTTGAAACATTACAAATTTTGCTAATTTTCTAAATCACATACAAGCAATAAAGAGGGGGTAAACATTTTTCATGCACACCAACACGAGAAAAACTGCTAATAAAGTCTCAAAGTGTGCAACACACTCCAAACTAAAAGGTGGCATCTATATGCTGTTTACCAACTGCCGCTGAAAAAGAGGCACAAAAACAAGATGGAAAAGGTTGCGTAACATATAAGTGAATGAGTGGAAACAACCTCTTAACTTTTGTTCCATCTTAAGTCATTCTCACAGACTAGCTTTGCATTTGGACTGTAAATTCCTTCTTCAATCTTCCCCTCAACTTTATTTGTTAATTCCAATACCATGGGTAAAATTGCCTTAAGTACCGAGTTGTCACCACAGGACCCGCAACCAGAACACTGAGAATTTCCAGACCCCACATGTACTTTTGTGTATTCTTCTGTTCTGTTGCTTGTAATTTTGTGTGGGTTTATAACTTTATAGTACTTGAGTACCAGATACAAAACAATTTTCGTCCTCAGACTGTCCTCCCCAGCTGTGGCAATGCTGACATTCCGCCACTAATTTGACACACTGATACATATTTTCACATGAATCTCCCACCTCCCGCACTGCACAAATCTCTCGACTGACGGATGCTGTGATAAAGAAGAATGGAGGGAGGATCTTCATGTAAAATTCACTTAGCTGCCATATTTTTTCCCTCCAGGACAAGATTAATTGCGTTATAACTTGTTTCAGGTTGGGGTGGAGGGTGTGCATGGGAAAGTGGGTGCGTCAGCCAATCCAACCCAAATCCCCTTCCTCCCTCCCAACTCACTCTCCTCTCCCCTCCTCTCTGCAGCAACCATCTCTTAATACATCCTGAGAAATTGAGGTTAAGAGGGGATATCCGGGGGGTTATCTGGCATCGCGGTGTTTGCCATGGGGAGATTGATGGTCTTAAGAGGCCGGGGTGCTGTGGTCATATTCATATGGTAATTCTTCCCCATTGTCCCTGCGGAAACCATGGCTTTCTTTAATCTGTGAGGGAGGCCTCCTCTCACTCTCTCCGTTAAAACGAAGCACAGCATCACTTTATCATCTCCACAGATGCTATGATGACGACGGGAGCCCGGTGACGTCTGGATGGATATATCAGAGGAACCTGTTTTGTGTGTGTAAATTAAAAAGCAGAGGAGGTAGGGGAATTGTTGATGGAATAATGGTGGGAGGGGGAGGGCATGGTGAATGAAATGATAACTTTATACTAGGTGTTATTTCAAAACCCCAGCCCTCTTGAAATGGGATAGATAACTTTTGACAATTTCAGCTTCTGAAGTCCAATCCTCTGAGATAAAGGTATTCTGGTTTTACAGTTGTAAATCCATCTATTCAAACATCTGGGGTTGTGTGAATACATTACAGCTTTTCATTTTGTTATCAAGCATTAGGCTTTTTCTATACATGCTTAGTGCGCTTTTCAATGTGGCATATTCCTTGGCAGATTGGAATAGGAAAATAAGTCATATTGTGCCGTTTTTGTCCCCTCCTTCAGATGAATGATTAAAGAAAGCAGATATCTGCCTTTTGCCTAACAGCTAAAAAAAAAAAGGAGCAAATTATAAGTTTCAAAGAGCAGTTTATTTAGAGGAATAGAGCAGTAAGTCTGTGAAGATGCAGATAACATGCAGTAAACTTGTCTCTGCTCAATCTATACCCTCACATGGTGAATCTATACACTGGACAAAGATCTTCCATAATAAATGGCTTATCTATATACTTAGAGAATCTATATATCCAGTACATGGCTGATCAATGACAATAAATCTAAGCTCAGAGGGCAGACAACAAGATGTCTCCTCAGAGAGTCAGCTAAACAGGCACAGACACACTAATATACAAGACAGAGACAGAAGTAGAAACAGAGAGAAAGATGTCATATATTTGCTAGATTTTGTCTGATTTACTTATAAATTCATATTCTATATCAGCTCATGTGGAGGGTTTCGGACTCGCGTAGAAAAATAAACTTTAACAGCCTGAAGAAATATCAGTTTGTTCAAAGCCATATAAGATTTGGTTGTGACGGGAGTGCTAGCTACTAAATTGAAATTAACATAAAGTAGAGGACCTGTAATGACTCTAATCTCTTCTGAAAGTTTAGAACCATTGCTCTTTACATAAACACAGAATTACGACCAATTTGCATATGACATATCAATATTTATGTTTTTCTAGAGGAGGCAGGACTGGGCTTCAGTAACCACTCGTTCTCTATCCCAACTTATAACATTGTGATGCTTGATTAGGTCCATGCTGTGTTAGTTTTGAGTACAGAGGGTACCCTCAGAGCTTTACCCAAGCTGGTAACGCAACAGTCATGGGTCATGTCTCTATGACAGCATTGATAATGTTGGCAAAGCATTTCGTAACAAAAAGTATTTTCTTGTGTATTATAACACCTAGACATGACATGGTCCCAAACCAAGCCAAATCTTTTTAATGCATAACCTCAATCGAGTGCTTTTAAAACCTAACTTTAACAAGATCATTTTAAATCCTTACAAAGTTGTAGGCTAGAGCAAAATAGGTGAAAACCAGCATCTTCAAGCTTGAACTTGAACAGAAGTCACTTGCCTGGGAGTCAGGTGTCTACCCCCTCCTCTCCATCAGCCACCTTACACAGACCATGTTAACAGCTGATATTGCAGCACTCTAGAATGATGTTTTTCTGTCAAGGTTTAAAGTTGGTGCAGCTGGTGAATCATAGTCATAGAAAGATCCCGTGTGTTAAACACTGTCACAAGGGGCTCTTCATTAAGCAGCGGTATGAGACGAGTTGGGAATAAGAAGGCATTGGCAGTTAACACTCTCATTATCATCTATTTTGCTGACGACACTACCCATTTTGTGTTAAAATCTTCTGGTATGGAGTGATCTTATTAATAAAAGTCTGCTCAAACAATGACATCTTCAGCAGTGCTTCAAAAGCTCAGAGAACTAAAGAGAGAAAAAGAGAGTTAGAGAGAACTTTTGCCAAGATGTAAACCACAGCTTTGATTAAGTTAGGCTGCAGTGATTTTCTCACCGCTGCTCCGATCAGTCTCCACACTGACCAGCCATTGACTTCCTGTAGTCTGCTGCTGCTGTGCACGCTGTTCCTCTCGTCAACCCTATCAGCACCCACACACATACACCACCACCACCTTCTCTTCTTAATCAATACTCATATTAATCATGCAAAATATCTATTTGACAAATCAGTTATTAATCTACACCATCAAGTCCAATACAGTGATAATGAATTTAGTGGAAATGCTGCGGACTCCATCCGTTCATTAACTGCTGAAGGCTGCTGTAATGACTGCTCAATGTCACCAGGATACTCTACTGCTATTGGTAAATTGATGACAGCGAGAGCACACACTCTCAAACATTCCCACAATGCATGTTTGCAAATAATAAAAACAGGTAAAGATGCAGATAAATAAGTAGAAATAGACTTTTGCCGGGCCGTCTTTTGCCATCCTCAGAATTGTTCATTCTTACCTCTTCTCACCTTTCTACTCTCTCCTGTTCTCCTGTTCTCCTCCCCTTCTTGATATTGATGTCTTAGCTGCTCGCTCCAATAAGCGTCTAATCAACAGCAGAAGGGATCAGATCAGATCACAGCAGGATGATGGATCTGGGATTCATTTACTGGGGTTGGCCCACTCCTCTAAACCACAGGAACATATTTTCCGGATGATAGCTTGATGAAATGATGAGCTCTGAGTACGAGTACACTGCTTAAAATGAATAAGGACAAGATAAACTTTGGAAATTTGTTTTATTGCCAAAGAAAAATGTTTTATTCATAACTATTGACAAAGAAATTCGGATTGTTATTAAAGTCTTCCCAATGAAAGAGTTGGGAAGACTTCTAAAATGCAACAAAAACTCAAATCTGTACTAATGTCACTGTATTTAGGAAATCTGAATCCATCTTGAATTTGGGGCCAGCAACACAAAAAGTTTGGGGGGGGGGACTGAAAGTATAAAGAATTTACAAATAACAGCTTCCTGTAAGATTGTACAGATTGGTAACAGGTGAGGGTATGAGGATTGGGTATTAAAGGAGAAACCACAAAAGGCGCTGGTTGGTCACTTTTATAACGTATATGTATTTAATATCTAAATCATATATGAGCAATCATAATATATAGGTATGGACTTAGGTTGAGGTAGAGGAAAATAATCATTACACTTACACATAATTATCTCATGACAGCCAATGTCAAAATCAAGCCGAATAGTTTTGTTATCTTTGAACTTTAAGCCTGCTATGTTGTTATATTGTTCTGGGTAATATCATGTGGTCAAAAAACCTCAAACACTGTCAAGTTTATATAAAAGGTACTAGTTACTCCTAATAACAATAATCACAAACATTTTAAAGACCCAGTAATGTTATGTTCATACACATCACTTTACACAAAGTATTACGAATTACAAAAATAAGACGGCAGGTTTATTGTATGTTCTTTAAACTTTTTGCATCAATGTCTACTTTGCATTGTTGTTTTGAAACTTTTGATACCTTCAGCAACTTATACTCCAAACATATTACCAAACGGCTTCACATTCTGGATTGTGACGAATCACGTCAGGCAGGCTCTGGCAACTCTGTGCGTGGGTCAGCATTCAGTATTTCTGCCCTCCATGTTGTATGATGCCAGCTTCCCTCTCCTCTCTTCAAATTTGCATACAAATGAACATCTAAACGGGCTCAATGACATAATTGACTCGCAATTAGAAATTTTCTTGAGCTGGTCACTTTGCACTGGCCAGACTGAGCACACAAAATGAGGAACGACACATGCATGCACACACATGAGAGAAAAATGGTTGCTATTTTGCATATTAATGAGAGTCATTAGCTGTCGCTTGGCAATGGCTGACAAGGGGACTTATTTATGTCCTGGCCCTCGATGCCTGACTGGGGTAAAGTGTCCACTTCAGCGACCAGCGTTAATTGTTTCTGAGCATGTTGTCCGGCTGATCATCATCATCATGGGAAATTAGGCCTGCTTCAAAAAGACGACTTGGCTGACGTTGAGCGTGGCCTATTATGATAACTCTGTGTAAGCTTTTAACTTTTGGTACTCTACAAGAGCCAAGCTTTTAACTTGGACCCATTAAGGACCTTGGATCTTGCTGTTGTACTTCAAGTAACAACTATTGAATTCCACAAAAGCTGCAAGACGGGATAGAAATAGCGCATCATTATGCTGATATTTTGACAAATGGGGGAAGTTGAATTACTTAGACTTTCATGAACAATTGCTCATCTCTGTCCAGAAATGGCCAGAATGCTAACAAGTATGCTCACAGAATCTGTTTCAAATCAGTTTCATATCTTCAAAACAGTGTTGTGTGTCCACAAGCTGTGGCTATTCATTAAATGGGAAAATTATAGCACCAGTCAAAGTTTGGACACAATCATTTTTAATGAGCAGGCATGTCGAAATGTTTGACTGCTACTATATAAACTAGGATTAAGATGTAGAGTATATCATTTATCTTTTGACAGAAGCTTAACAGTAATGTGCTGTTAACAACACCTGACCAGCAAAACCATAATGTTGATTACCAAGCTAGGCTGATCTGATCCGCCACATCTATTGCAGCACACCTTCATTCAGCCTGATATCACAAAACAGGATTACAGGTTGAGGACACATCATGTGTTTATATGAGGTGCACAGAAAGAGAAAAGCTCCTCCTCCACTGACTTTAGCATCCTTCAGCTCCACAGGGTGGTAATGAGTAATTTCTTCAGAATGGAGCAGACTCCTGTTGTTGTCCAGGTAAACTCTGGCAGCTCAAATTGTTTGTTTTCTGAAGTCTAATTGAGTATTTTGGTGCCTAAGCCAAACCAAGCAAATATGTGACTGAAAACAGATCTACCGGTACATGTCTCAATCTAAAATAAAAATTTCTCACAAAAGTGAACAATGTTGGTCCTCACAAGTCCTCAACTGAGTGGGGGAATCTGCGTGTCCAGCATGAACAGAAAGAACATGTTTAAACACCACAACAGAGGTGATAATTTACCTTTTATTGGCACCGTTTCCATGGTGCCAGCACATCATTCAATTAAAATTAGCTGCTTTTCAGACAAATCTAACAGACTACAAAATCAAATGAATAACAGGGCTGTCCAAATTATTCTACTCAGTCATTTTACTTAGTTGGTGTAATGAACGTGTTCCTCACTGTGCTTGAGCCAAACAAATGGGGAAAAAAAACAATGAATGTTAACTACTACATTTTGAGTCACGTTCCAGCTTCCCCTCCATTCATATACAAGGGACAGCAGGACAATGATGAAACTCTGTCCCAGAGTGAAGTCAAACATGAAGTTAATGCCTGGTTGATAACTACGTTCATTACTGTCAGCGTGTCTGGAAATTTGTGTGTGAATCAAATCAGAGTTTTCACAACATAAAATGTTCATAAAGTTTAAAGCTATATCTAAAATTGTAGTTGTTGAGTTACACACCCACGACATGCTTTAAACTCTAATGTGAATCGTTGACGCAGTTCAACATGTTGTTGTAGGAAAAGTCTTTTGACTTTAGAGTTCAAATTGTACAAATATATTTATCAACTTACAAGGATTCTTTCTGATATGGTGAATGCCTGAATCACTGAATATAATCTCTTTACCAAACTGAAGAATCTTAATATCTTCTAGTAGTTAGTCACTCATGTCCAAAAATTATTTAATTAATGGCATACTCAGTTCATAAAGCAAAACATAAAGTGCCTATATTTTATTCCTTTGATTGGCCTGTTAACTCACACAGTGTTTATATCCACTACCGAAGGGAGGGAAGAAGTTGCTTTTACATATCTGCGTGAAGCATGCACATCCAAGCATAGCTTGCAATATCACAGCTAGTCTGGAAGTCAGTCCGGTACGCTCTTAAAAGAGGAAAGTTTAAACAGCCAGTGCACATTTACAGAGAATCGTTTCCTTTGAGTGAATTGAGAAAGATTTGCATATTGACTGACTTTCAAAAAAGGAATAATTAGATGTGATTTTGTGATTTCTTTAAAAGGTAATTAAACTATATCAGACACAGTTAGGTTGTTGTTTTGTCTTAAAAGCAATGTGAGCTGTACTTTAATACGCAACCAAATGGTGCTGAAATGATTCATTCAATAACTGATGAGTCACTTGAACAGATGAAATCTTTTCAATAATTTAACCACCCACAAAAAAAGAAGAACCCCTCCCTCAAATACCTTCCCTTTTTTACCTGCACAATTTCTTGTGGATTTGTCCTTTAAAAAAAAGTAGGAAGACAATTTTTTGCTGGTACTAAACTGACCATTCTGATCAAACGAAGTGCATTAAAATACTTCATCAGACAAAGTGAGAAATTAAAAGCTTCCCTTTTTGGTTCCAGATATTTAATGAATTTATCTTTGCAGCTATATTAAAAAAAAATATATATATATTTGAGACATCTGATGGTTTCTAAGACACTTACAATATATACAAAGCCACTAAGCCTGTTATAAAAATGGTTACTGTTTACATTATCTTGCCTGTGTCTCATTATGTTGCTCCATTGTGTAGGCTTACAGGTTCCTTTACTCTCTCTATTCCTCTGTCTCTCTCGGCTGGAGTACCAGGAAAGTCGCTCTGCAGCAACCTAGATGAGGAGTGTGACAACAAAGAGGTGGAGGACAAGGAGGTTTTAGTGTTCGCACACACCTACACACACACACAAAGCAGTGTGCAATAGTTATGGTCTCGACAGCTTTAGCACCCCCATATTGTAAACAGAAGGGTGGTGACCGCCTCCCTGTGCTTGTTAACATCATCTCCGTCATTCAGCAGACACGGCACTGTCAGCCACTCGCTGTGCCCCGACATAATCAACATTAACCATGACACACACCCGGATACACACACACACACACACACACACACACACACACAAGATACACTATGTCTGTGCAAAAATACTTTTAAATGACACACACAAACGCATACACAAACAAATTTCTTCAGGTGTCTTTCAATTAAATTTCATGTAGATATTCACACATATACAAAAGTACAGTGATATGTGGAAGATCATGTCCACATTTCTCTCTCTGACGGACACACGAACGCTCATACAGGCAGCACCGCATGCAATCAGCATTATCCATGTGAGCTCCTTAATGGGGCCCCCGTAAAACAGATGACAGCTCTGCTACCAAGAATATCCACAGGGGAGAAAGACTACCTGTGCTGACACACACAAAAGCTCAAAAACACACACACAATATACACAGACTCAGACATATAAATAGTGCTTGAACCATTATACATCAAGCCAAAAATTGGTCGTTGGGCACGTCTGGGACATCGATAAATAGCTGTCTCTTTTGTATTATTTGTGTGTGCACACGTCTCCATTTCGGATGTTGTCGATGTCTTTTCTCAGTCGATTCAACATGTAGAATCCCTGTCCCTGAGAGATCCCTGAGAGAACTCACTCTGATTGGCTGTTCACCGTCACAAACGAATGCACGCTAAGGAAAGCGGAAGAGACGACAGAGAGCTAACGACTATGTCGCACATCACATCCTCTCATTTGTTTTCTTAATTTCTTCAAACCAAGCAACACTTGTGCAACAACGTGGCCATGTGGAGAGAGGAAACTGAATCATGACTCAAGAGAATCTAGATCTGTATGACATTAGCTAAACACAAAAAGTGGATGCAGCTTTGTTTACCTTTTTCCCCCTTAAATCTATAGACTCTTCCAGTTCCTATAACTGCATAACATACGTACTGCCAATCCTTTCTGCACTGACAATCTACGTCTTCTTGCACAAGCGTCGATTGTAAGTCTTCACTAGTAATTAGAGGTCATCTTTGCGCCATGATAAAGTGTAATTTTGTTTCCCCACATGCTGACAACATGAGGATACCCAGCATAGGGCCTCCCTTTTGTCATCCTTCATGTATGAGTTGAAGTAAAGAATCATATCAGTGCTGTGCCACAGTTTTTGCGCAACACTTCAAGGTTCAGTTGAGCTGAAGATGCTATCAGTTAAAGCTGGTGCAATGCCACCAGGTGTGTAGGTCTATATGCTTGCGTGTCCGTGTTTGTGTGAGTGTGGTCACTGGGACATAAAAAGGGAGCATGCAACCCATGTCAGATATGTTGCCCTTTTTGCTAAGAGCCCAAGAGGCCACAGAGGCTAACTACAATAGCTGCCCCCACTTCTGCCACCTCCAAGCACACTCACACACACACACACTGAGGTACTCACAGGGCTACAGCTTTATTGGTGGTGGTCTTTCTCTGAGTCTCCAGCCAGCTAGCGGCTACATATTCGCCACAACTGCCAGTGCATTTGACCTTTACTGTCCAAGCCTAATCGGATTGCGTCCCTCTTTATGAAATCAGACGCTAAAGGTCAGCAGGCTGTTTAACATGGGATGGAGGCCCTGAGCTATGGAATTTGCCTAGGCAGTAAATTACCTTTATTATGTTTGGTCCGTGTTATTCTCTAGCCTCCCACAGGCTGCGGGGATCTGGGTGTGGTGATACATGGAGACAGGCTTCACAGCAAGTCCAGGAGAGAAAACTAACAGCATATTACATATTACCATTTTTTACTTATGTGGTCCTCAGGATACAAACAAACTACATAGATCTAGGCACATCTTGGTTCTAAGCATCTAAGAACATTTCATAATGTTTCCTATCAATTCAAATGACCAGAACAGTCTGTGGGTTCTAGAAATTTGACTTCTGAGAGCTTTGAGGTAAGTTGATCAGAGTCAGTCAGAAATCTGCACTGTCTGGGGGTAAATGGACCATCTAACTGAATCAAACCCATGTGGAATTTTATAGATATAATTTTATAGATAATTTACCCATAACTTAAAAACTAATCAAAATGATCCATGTTTCTTAAAGACAAAAAAATGTAATTAATGAAAGTTAATTTTCAGTCTCTGTAATTGTTCGTATTTCTGAAACAATTTGTTGATCACTGAAGTTGTAATCTTCTCAAAAACAGACTAAAGAGAGAGTTTGTTGAATGAAATTAAATCAGACTTGAAACAGAATTAATTAACAAATGTAACTGAAACTAAAAACCATTTTAGTCAGATTAAGATAAAAATGACAATAGACAATATCAGGCAAATACTAAATAAATAGATAAATGTTTTGCATGGTTTTATACATTAGCAAATGACCAACACGATTAAACAGTTTTAGACCTGGATAAACTGGCTTTAAAGTAGCAGCCATTCCATTTGATGTGCTGATTTGATTTGATGGAAAACTGGTGCTAATCACTCTTCTAAATGTGCTACTCCTCTTTACTGTCGGACAAAAAATCTGGATGGTTTCAAATTGAACCGCCACCTGACTATATAAGTGCATAGTGCCACGATGTATGGTTGGGTTAACTTATCCACTTTCTCATCTTACTCCATTCTCGCCTACTGACTGGCTGATACATGCACAGTTGACCAACAAAGCACAAGATCCTTCAAAGCTTGTAAAAGGGAAACCCACATTTCCAGATTTGCTTGGATCGACATGAAATCCACTTTTGTACTTTGCGACACAGAGTGTGAAGTGACAAAGATAAAGACACTGACAGACAGCATAACATGAGATGAAGAAAACACATCATCCTGGATACCGGACTATGTCTATTTTGGGGGAAGATCTCTTTCTGTTTTATACACACATACACACACACACATCATCTGTGATATGTCGCGCTGTCCATTTGAGCAATGTTCCAGTCAAGCAGGAAGTCCTCGCCCGGTTGTCATGTAACCCTTTGATCCATCATGAAAGCCAGCTCCTGATCCCTCACCCCCATCATACCTACTGATCATCACTCACATGACACGCTCCCTACCTTACACTGGTCATGTTTATATATGTGTGTGTGTTGGATACATGTTTGTGTCAGTGATGGAAAGAAAGAGTGCTGTGTTCAGGTTGACATCCATCGTGCTCCTGGCTACTGACAGAATGATGATGAAGATGAAACTGATATGTGCAGACAACAAAGAGGAAACCTCTTCGAGGCCTTTTATGCACAAGTATCATTGGAGAAGGCAGATGGTGGTGAGCATCACCAAAGACGAGAGGTGTTATGTGAGAAATCATTACCCTTCTGTTCAATTACAAATTTAATCACTGTTGTAAAATAGTTTTTCTTATTTTATTTTATACAGAGCAGCAGTGCTTCACCACACTATCTTTTAAAACCTAATATTTGATATGTAATATTATTTATGTTTCAAATATAATAGTTGTTACCAACATCTCCTTTGTCCTTCATACCAGTGGCATGGCTACAAAAGACAAAAGAGCCGTGTTTCTTCACAAAAGAAAAAGAAGGAAAGATTCTAATAGAATCTTAACTCATCTCTCACTAAAAGCCTCCTCCAGAAACAATTACAGATAAAAAATGAACATTGCCTATTTCAAAAAGAACATGCGCACATTCATAACCCCCTAAACCAATTGTAAAAATGGCTCCTTCTCAGGATGAGCTGCAAATGTTTTCAGACTAATACCATTTCCCTCATCAATCGGCTGCTAATGACTGCAAGGTTTCAGAGTGGATGTGAGGGAAGGGTCGGTGGCACATAACTTTCTCTGAAGCACATTGTCTGCAAACTCTGGGGAGTGATGCTTTACTCTAAAAGTGATACCCACACAGTTCACATATGTGATTCTCCTGATCCTGGACTCTTTAGTCAATACTTACTAATTTACCATCCAAGAACAAAGCGCAAGCAATTTCATTTGGGATTTTTATGAAGTGGAAACAAGCCGTCACGCGAAAAGAATGACATGTAATAGTGTTATGAATCATCTCTCTTTTCCCTGTATTACCCTTTCTAATGTTTCATTAAAAGAAAAAGAAACACAGGACTTTCCTACATAATGTAACAATCGATCATAAGCAACAGATCATGCAATCAGTTTTCTCTAAAGCATTTCCTTTTGCTCCCTTTGTCAGATTCACAGATTTTTAATAATGATGATGAAATTAATTTTCCACAAATACACATTAAGAGTCATTGTAAACTTCTCTCTATTAGCAATCTTTTGTGATGTTTAATTTCTGTTACGTATGATGCATTTTATGGATTATTTCTGTCTGCAGAGAAGTTCTGGGAGAGTAATTTTTCATTTAGGTTTGAAACAGGGTGAGATTTTCTCAAGAAGTTGAAAATAACCTGAAAAACAATCAGTTCAATTCAATTGGATTTTGTTCTTAAAGGTGTGTTCCATTTTTTGTTTTTATTTATTCACTTTGAGGTTGTTTGACGCACGTGTGTCGCTAGCGCCTTAGCTGCTCTCTCTGGAAGGATTCCTGACCCGCAAGCCAGGCTAATCGCTAATCAGAACACGGCCACTGGAGGAGCAATCTTTTTGCCATCTAAAAGAAGTAGAACCTCAAAGATTTCATTGTGGTTACGGTGATGTAAGCTGCAAGCTGTCACTAATTTCTCAACAGAAGAAGGCTTACGTTGCAACATGCACCACGTCACGTGGAGCCAGTCCATGTAATCGTCTTATGCAAAAGTGACACGGTATGAATAATCAATTCATTAGTGCTAACTCGAACCGCCATGAAACCTTTGAGGTTTCAGTTGTTTCAGATGACAAACAATTCACTCTTCCAGTGCCTGCGCTCTGAGTTGCATCTTTCCTTGCTCGTCATAAACCTTTCCTAATTCTCCAAACTGAGAGAGCTCTGACCACTGCACACTGAAGGCAAGACACAAGCTACTCTGTTTCTGTCTTACCAGAACTGGTTTTTCACTCCTTAGGATCATTTAGGTATAACATTAGAACACTTTTGTCATTTCCTGGTTGGGTTTAGGCAGTAAAATCACTTGGTTAGGGTTATTAACAAAAACGATGCAGTAATGGTTAGAAAATTATTATGTTTAGGGCTAAAAAACATTTAATCTCCAAAACGACCATCACCGTAATGGACACCATTTTTACACTTCACATGTCGTTGCTTTCACGCCCACTACAGATCACAGGTTCTTCAGAGGTAATTATCGGTTGTTTCGGGCCTCCATGAACAAACACTACATGGGGTTGGAGGAGTATTTGATCACTTCAGATGGCAATAAGTTAATACAGGCAGAAATGCAAAGAAATGTATTGTTGTGCTACTTTAAGAAACTACACATTTGTACCATTGCACCATGTCTAGTGGGAACCTGCCTTTAGGATTCGTCTCCCCTTTGGATCAGGCAGTGTTTTTAGGGGTCAGCAGCCCAAAACTATGCAGCTGAACAAAGTGAGAAGAATTTGTGGCAAAATTCAAGGTGTTACTACCCATGGTACAGCAAGAACACCTAAGCAGAGATGGGAGTGAGAAAGATGCTATTTAATCAGTCGGTACACAGTGCCGCAGTCTGAATAAGAGATTAGCAAACTTAGTAATAACACCAAGCACTCACACTATTACTGTAACAACATCTCTGCAATGGGCTGGAGCATGAATGGCAGCTGTGAGCTGGAAGAAGTTTGGCAAAACACAGCAAAACACTCATTACGTTAATCCACTCATAAAACCATAATACTCAAAGTTGGATTATAAAAAGCTCATTTACACATTAAACACTCCACACTTGTTAAGCTTAGACTCTGTTATCATTACAAAGTCCACCACTTAAGCCTACAACATAAATACAACTTCAGCGGGCTGTACAGTTAAGACACTCGAACGCGCTCATGGCTTCCATCAAAAACTAACTCGAGTAGCTCTGATAATTATATGAGGGTGTAAAATATTTAACAGCGAGAGGTGGGAGAGCTGTTTAGAAGATCTCGGACGAGCTTCATCCAGGACAATAACAATTACAAACTGCTGAATGCTCTCTCTGCAACTGAGTATCTCACTGTGTCTCACTTATTCTGCTTTGACTTTTTCTCTCCACGGCTGGCTTTGGACACGTCTCTTTCTGCACCTCTCTATTTGCATCTCTCTCCTGCTCTGTAGCGAAGGAAGGGCAGAGAATGGAGGGAGATGATTTAAGGTAATGAGAAGAGTAAAACATCATTAGTGCAAATTAACTTTTGTCAGCCGAGGTGATCTTGGTGGGGGCGCTTCTGCCACCGGTAGCAGCTCAGATAATAGCAATTTATGCATTAACGTGCATTACAGTGTGTGCGGCTGTGCTTGTATTCGTGTGTCTCGTGATGGCCACCAAGGACGCTTTCAGTCTTAAAGGACGTGTCTAATCGTTTGAAAAGCTCTTCTTAGACACCCTAAATGTTTTTATGCCAGATAAACTAAATATAATGATTGTGATATAAATGAGAATGACTTTACTGCTAACTACTTCCTTCTGCTTTTTGCACTGAAATATATTCAGAGTTATTTTAGAGAAAACAACAGAGGACTCTTAAAGTTAACTTCAACCACAGCATCATTTCGATGCTGCACCATATTTTCTGAATACAGGTCACGAGGTGAAACAAAATCTCTTTTCTACAGAGCTACATCATTAGTGTCTGCTCTGCATTAGCACAACATGCAACCGAAGCTGTGATTTGGTGCTTCTTACCAAAATGCACAATATACCCTTGGTATGTACACACTTGCATTTTAGGTTTCATCAAAGAACCCAATCTTTTCTTATCTCTTGTAGTCAAATGAAATGTCTCAGGTCCATGTTGCCCTCAGTTATCTGCTCTGTCGCACTCTGTCTCCACCTTTTTGTCTTCCTTGTGGTGGCAGCAGACGAAGGCATGGTCATGTTTAATGCATGTGGTTTGTGTTGCACTCAGCGCGAGAGAATGGGCTCCAGTCCATTAATTAGTAACAAACGGCCGTTGGAAACAAGACAGGCCCAGCACAGGTCAACCAGCTCCGAGGTCTGGAATGATGTGGACATTGATGTCTGCCCTGGGCCATCAACTGTCTGCAGCTGGGCCTCACACCAACTCTTGACTGATTCACATTGGTCACAAAACAGGGCACATCTTGCCATGAATAACTTATTTAGGTAGCCAGGGAAAGTAATCGCTTGTGGCTTAAAAAGACAAAGAGCATAAGGGCGCCTCATATGTCATGAAACTGGAAATAGTAAAGTAAATATTAGGCTGCATTACATCTATCTAACATTATATACATAGAACATGCCAAATAGGTGAGAGGGCAAAATTATTTGAAAAAAACAACTTGACTTTTCCTGCTTACACTGCATTGTAGTCTTCAAAAAAATGTCCAAAAACATCCTAGAGGGATGGTACGTTAGATCACAAATGTCCACAGCATTTGCTCCCAACTACTTGTAGAGATTTTACAGACAGTGCCAAAGGAAAATGTTTTATCTGACTTGAAAAGGGATTCTGATTTATAGACAGAGATAAAAAAAACAATAAACCAGACATAAAATGAAAGTAGAAATCATGGAAATAGTTGTTAAGAGGTTATTCCTTTTGATAACAGCTGCTCATTAGTTGATGATATGTTAACCCTTTGCTGGAGTGTCTTTATTTGATTTTGGTCTGCATGGATTGAACATATTTATTGAAATTAACCTCTGACCTGTCAGACTTACTGTCCCCAAGACCTCTCAAAATTCAGTCGATCTGTTTTCGAACTTAATCTATGGATGTCAGGTTTTCACTTGAAATCTTTGGATGGAATCTTTGGATGGAATCCAAAAATTTGCTTTTGTATTTTATCATCTTACAGTGATTTCATTGTGAACCAACTTCCACAAAAATAAAACCAAGAGCAAATGTTTTGAACAACAAATATGGCTTTACCCAGAGATACACAAAATTCTTCCTGTGTTTTCAAGACTCTTTGCTTGGGATATCGGTTAATTAACCAGTAAGAATAAATTATTTGTAATTATCACCGCAGGGCCATCACGCAGAAAGTGAGAGGGAGAGGGGAAGATAAAATCTTCTATGTTAATCAAGCCATGATGAATTGTCCTTGTTCATACAAACACGGCCTCCTCATGAGTCCCCAGTGCATTCCTAACACACATGCACAACAAAGTGGGCGGAGAGGACAAAATTAATTCTATGAAGTGAGCTGGCAGCAAGACTGTATGTAGATAAGTGCTGAGGGTGTGAACTTGTGAACTGTGTGTGTGTGTGTGTGTGTGTACTTCTATGTGTTTCAGTGCAGAAAAAGTACAGGACTAAGTGGCCAACACTATTACCACATGCAAGTCTGTGTGTGAACTGTGGCTGAAAACAGATACAAATTATAGCTAGTTATGTATTACACTGCATTTTAATTGGGTGGGTGTGTTTGCCTCTGAGAACTTAAGTAGATGTACTATTGTGATCCTGGTCGCAGTGGCAATGACATATCTTAATCTACTTAGTTAGCGGCCAGGGATCTTTAGCTAACGGATTATCAGCCAGATTTGAGTAATAGACTCCTCATTTAGCTTTAATGCGTTTTGCATAGAGAGCAACCTCCCCTCATCACTCTTTAAGATGAATCGGCCTCCCAGCTACAAGATAAAGGGAAAAAAAACTTCTAAAGAAATTAGTCTGCTTGCGACTGCATAAATCATAACATTTTGCTAGTGGTGGCAAATTTAAATCTCTAAAACAGCCTGTATCGTAAGAACATTATAATACAAAATACACACACATTTACTGAGCAGTATACTGGTAATATCGGCTAAAACCCTATTAAGATCTACCTATCTGTTGGTTGACATTGACCCAAGCTTCAAGTTGGCTACATTCTAGAGAAGCCTAAACTGGGATTTTGTTTTGTAACCTCTGAAATTGATTATTACATTTAAACACTCAAGATCATTTCCAATTTAGTTTCTAAAGTAGTTTAGCTTATCTTAGCATAAAGACTGCAATGGAGGAAAAAAGGTTAGCTTTACTAAAACCTCTGTACAGCAGCACTTCTAAAGCTCAAGAGGCTGTAATGAAATGTAATTTTCTGAGGAATTATGTTTTCTTAAAACTTTTAGGCTGAAGCTTGTCTGTTGTCAGCGTGTGCTTTCAGCTCAAATAAGCTAACCACGTTTATGTTTATGAGCTGTATAAAGTTTCCCTTTCTTTGATTGACTTGTCTGCATCTGCCTGCCACCTGTCTGCTCTTGTGAAGTTTTTATTGTATTATTTAACCATGTTAGAATGATACAATACTATTTAATCCTTAACTTACAGTACAAGTCTTTTGACTAAAAGATGAATACTTTCTAACAGGACAAATCTACTCCTAGCCTAGCCTAGTATATCTATGAGGTTTTTAATGTGTACCTGTTAAACATTTTAAAGTTCCACAAAAGCCCTTTTCACATATACAGTGCTTTATTAAACTTGAAGCAACAACAAGTCTCGGTGCCTTTCCAACATTTTGTAATAGTAATCTAACTAGGCTGGACCTCGTAACTAACACTTTCAACATGGCACAAAAATAAACTACGACAGTCACATTAACGCTCAGAAATGCACAGCAGCAATGGGTTAACTGTCACAGGCTATAATACGCTTCTAAGAGGAATCAGATCATGTAATGAAATTAATAAATAACTGTGTGCCTAAACTTTTCTCCTCCCTGGTTTTACCTACGAAAATGAGCAGTAGCACTGGATCATTTTTTCACACCATTGGTGCCAAATGAACGAGATGAATCCACCAGCAAGTGACACACAATTCTGCTTGTTTGTTACCTTAATATATATTTTTATGGTAAAACAATGTAATATTAGGAGATGTAAGTCCAACTCTTGAAGGATTTACATTTTGTACAGTGCAGTGGCCTTTATCTGACAAACAGCAGGGACAGTTTGAAGATGGTGGCTTCAGGTGAGGTAAGACGTTGCATTTTTCTTGAGCTGATAATGATTACAATAAAAAAGCCTCAGAAGTGTAACACTAACCTTTAAACAAGCTTCAGTGTGTGAAAAAGTGATATACTTAATACTTACATAATATGACATGTAAAATTTCAGACTCCATAAAAATGATTACATTTACTGACTTTATGTAGCCTACTTTCCAGCCTTGAACAAATGTGTCTTGAACAAAAAATGTTCAAAGGCATGCTTGAATGAAGTGTGACAAATGTTAAGAGAAAAGCGACCAATGACTTGTCATGTCATTGCTTCAACAGGTTGATGAAGCCATTAATACAGCCTATCTCTTGTCTGAAAATGAGTAAAATAGCATTATCTGGGAGAAATTCTGACATATGGCAATCGCCTATGCCTGTGTGCCTGTTTATTCTAAAAGCTTTTAGTTGCAAGTCCAGGATACTTATTTCAAAGGGAGAAACTACAGCTTCAGACCTTTCTATTTGCTCAAATGAGCTGAGGGAATCTTCGCCAACTGCGAGACTGCGCTTATGATCTGCAGCTGTATCATGAAGAGTGAAGCTTTTCAAAGCTGAAACGTATTCAAATGTTTGCACACACCTGTGTCACAGGACAGACGTGGGCTGAACCTTCTCTGAAATAAAGAGGACGTTGCATTGAAGTGAAAATACAGGAATTCTATAGCTGAGTTTTTCCTCAAAGAAGGTGAACAGACATTTTCGCTGAATGGATTATAGTGAGTCAGACTGAGTGTGTCCGTCTTGTTTGAGTTACGAGCTGTCCGCACCTTAACAGTTCCAAGAACAGCTGAGTAACATTCTGTAAACAGTGACACCAAGCACGGCTGAAGCTATTCTAAGCGTGTTGCCTATCGGAGACAAATATAACTACATGCCATGTATCATCAAAAACATCATCAAAGTTACACACCTGAAATAAAAAAGCAACCGTCTGTCGTTCAGCATTTCAAAGTGACTTACCTGATGATGTAAAGCAAATAGATTTAAGCTGATTGTTTTAATAAAGCTTGTAAGAGCAAAGTCAGAGCTGAAATGTTGTTTTTTATGAAATTAGGGATAATTTTTTTCAACTTGGTAAAAATGTATTGTACTGAGATTACACATGCGATACAACTCAACCTAAACATGTTACTGTGATTTCTGTGCACACACTCGCATGAGCAGGAGCCTCACATCTTATATTTGTACAGCCAAGTAGGCTCCTTGTGGTTGTCACTGCGAGGTCTCAACTGTTTGGGAGCCATTAAACGCTATATGACAGCCAGCAAATCAGTTTGGAAAATCTTTTTTCAGTAATTAGTCCTCCGTAATACAGTACTATGCAAAAGTCTTGAGCCATCCCTCATTTTTTATATGTTGCCAGGGAAACAGACAAAATAAATGCAGTGATTTATTTAGCAAACACATGTGAAAGTACCGTATTTAAGGCAAAATCAGAGGTTGTGTAATTCTTGAAAGTCAGTATTTGGTATGAGCACCTTGATTCTTCAGTGCAGCCTGAATCCTCTTAAACAAGCTTTTTGTCATTTCTTTAAGTAGTCTTCAGGAATAGTTCTCCAGGCTTCTTGAAGGACATCCCAAAGCTCTTCTTCGGATGTTGGCTGCCTTTTGTTCCGTTCTCTGTAAAGATGATCCCACATTGCTTCAATAGTGTTGAGGTCCGGGCTCTGGGGATGATTCATCCCTCCATAAGACCTGTTGCCACAGATATTCAGTCCACTTCCTGTATCATTTGGCATACCTCAGCTTTTTCCCCATTCCCCTTCCTTAAGAATGGCTTCTTGACAGCCACCCTTCCATGGAGACCATTTCTGATGAGGCTTCAGTGAACAGTAGCTGGATCAACTGAGGGTCCAGATGCATCTTTTAGGGTGTGTGTCAGGTCTTTATTGGATCTTTTCCCAGTTCTTAAGGACCTCACTTTAAGATACCGTTCATCTGCTGTCGACAGTGTTTTTTCAGGCCTGACACTTCTTTTGTCCTCCGCTTGTCGAGTTTCCTCAATTTTTTGGGAACACACTGCACACCATGCTGAGATATGCCAAGTTTTCACTTAATAACTCTTTGGGAATCGCCTTGTTGGTAAAAAAAACAAAAACATTTTATGTCTGTCAAGCTGTGTTATCCTTGGCATTCTTTTTGTAAATGCAACTAAAGACATGGGAACAAATGATGTATCTTTGCGACAGGCTCCTTGTAACAAAATGCCTAAAGAGACTATTTAGAACTAGTTCATTGTAAAATGGTCTATTGTACAGACAAAAAACTGATTAATCCCTTGAGTAATAGTAGTATGCTTGAATGATAATTAGGTCAGTGTTCAGTGGCTTCAAAACAAAAAAAAACATTTGCCTCTGAAAATGGTCAGGTACAAGTACTAGACTGAATATGAGTGAAAAAGCAGCCAATGTCCAAAGAAAAACTTTGAAAGGCCTTCAGAAAGCCTGAAGAACTATTGTTCAAAAAACCCTGGCTACTCTGGAAATAAGATATAAAGAAATGAGGGGTGGCTCAAGCGTCAGTACTGCATATCATTTAGTCACTGCAGATGCTGAAACAGCATGCAACCCCCCAACACCATACACACAGTTGGATATCCTATAAATGATGCAGAGTCCATACATAAAGACTGCCTGCATATATATCTGTGTCGGCCCCCGATCTGCAGGAGACCTACCGCTCTCCCTTGGGTTTTAATCATCATTTATCATTTGATATACGTTGTATTCACCTTAGTGTTTCATGAATTTTTTAATTGAACTGAAGAGATATCCACTGATTGGAATGTATTTGTCTTCAGTTGTGCAAAGTAACAGATCGCTTATATTTTAAAAGCCTCAGTTTAACTGCTGTGTAAACAGCCAAAAATTCCCAATCGGGGTCTTCTCTGTGCTGAGGTTGAATGTATGTTTCAATTTGAGATACGTCCCACCTGATACCTCCCCCACAACAATGCACGTATTTGTTTTCTGCAAAACAAGTGAAAGATGCATATAAAAAAAGATGCCTGCTGCAAAGTCTTTTTCTTTCACCTACACACATGCACACAGACAAAGCAGCAGTAAGCCAACCGCTGCCATCACACACAGGACTTGGCCTGTCTGTGTGACACGCACAGTTTGTTTGGTAGTTTTAATTTGACAGCGCTCTGAATAGAGCCTCTGAAACACACACACACACACACACTCACACATTCTCAGACCTACACACACACACCTTTAATTTGACAGCGCTCTAACAAGAGCCTGCTGCTTGTCAAATGTTCTCCAGTGGCAGCAGGGATCCGCAGAGCCGAGGGGGTTCTGTTCAAGGACATCTGTGAAGAAACGCACACACACTCCCGCGCTACCACACACTCGCTTTTGAATAGGCTGAGAGGGGCAGCCTGCTGCACTGCACGATGGGACAGAGGCAGCACACACGCTGAGGGGTTTCCACACTGCTGTTCCTCTCACTCTCCATCTACCGCTCTCTGTCTTCTTTTTTTCACCCTCTTTATCTAACATTCCATCGCTTTTTTTTGCTGCTTTTGGTCTTAAGTAGAGGGCTGAGGGAGTGAGATAGACCAGGGGAGATTTTGATGACGGCTCCCTGTCTAGTCCAACAAGCCGATTCTCCTCTCAAACTGTACACACTCACACACGGACACACTTCAATTTTCTCTTCAATTCTTCAATCCTAACACCATGAGACCTTTTAAAGTTACTCAAAGGCAGATCGGACTTTGGTTCCAATCCTCTGGATTTCATCCCATTGAAGGTGTATGTGTGCACTCATGACGCATTTACTTATCTGTGTGTGTGTTGGGGAGCTCCCATGCTGTCTTGGATGTGGCTTCCACCGGACACTTTGCTCATTAGAGGGACGAGAGTGTGACTTGAGTGACTTCTCGTTGGCTCCCTGCTCAACTTGATCACAAGGCTACTCCTGTGGAGCGGGAGAGAAAAGCGAGGTTTCAGCGCTGTGTGTGTCACATGGAAAAGACAGCATGACACACCTGAGGACACGGGATTGTGAGAATAAGAAGAGTTACAGTTACAATCGAATTAAAACAAAGCCTAACATGAAAAATTTGCGAGGAGAAACTTAAGCTTATATTATTCCAAATGCTTCACTTGTGTTACTGTAAAATAGGTGCATAAAAAGGGAACATTTTCAAATAAAAAAAGAGAAAAATACTCATCTCTTTCATCACTGGCTGCAAAAATCACAGTATGTCATACGTAAAATCAAAATGTCAAACATTATACAAAATCAGTGCAAATCACCAGAGAGGCAGACACGGAGATTATCCATTAGATCCTATCTCTGACTGTATGTCTACCTGTGTGCATGTTCCTGTCAGATAAAATGCACATCACCTTCCAATGATCTCGAAAGGGGGTTCAAGGGGTAGGATCCGAAATGTCAACATGAACATAAATACAAACATTTCTCTGCAATTTGCAGTGACATTAAACCGAAGGAAAATTGTTGCCGAGAATAAAAGGATTCCAGAGACAAAGTTCAAGTTTTTGGCTTTGCATGATAACCAGCGATCCAAAGAGCAGGAAGAAACATTAACCTGTTTTAAGTTGTTGATTGTATTTTCCGATAAATCTGGCACTGATGTGACTCCACACTGAGGATGCTCGCGAGTCTTGTGATGATGAAAAGCCAAAGGATTATTTGAATCCTGTAAATCACAGCTAAAAGTCACTGTGCAAAGCCAAGGTCTATGAAACTATCAGCCCGGAATAGAGAACATAGACGATATGTTACCGCATTGCCAAGTGCTACCACTTAATACCATTAATCTTGGTGCTCTCCCCCTCATCCCTCTCACTCCATCTCTGCGTTGGAGTGCTCAGCGTCCTCTAAAAGTATGGATCTTGACCGCAGCTATTTTCCACAGAAGAAGAAAGGCTAAAGAGAAAGCGGTGACCCCTCTTCGCCGCAATTTTCCCCTCATCAACTTGTGAGACTTCATTAACTTCTATGGGGTAATTTCTTCTTCCAGTGGGTTTCTGAGAGGAGGGGAGGTAATATGACATTTTCTCATCCAGTCATTTCAAGCTATTCTCTTATTCCTCTTTACCACAATCTTTAACTTAAAACGTTTTCTTTTGAAATGGAGACATACTGTGCTGCTACAGCATCATCACCAATGACAGAAAAATGTATATGAGACAGGGGAAATGGGGTTTAAGGGGGAAAAAAAGGAAATCTTTCCTTGGTGCCCAAATAGAGCCCAGCGACTTCCATGCAATGCAAAAAGTCCCAGCATGTAGAGAATTAGTTTGTGATTCAAGCAGCTCACAGCCTTTATCCCTGGAGAACCCAAAATGAAATATCTGCTGCTGAACATGTTCGAAATCGGCTTGATGCTCAGTTGAGGCCTCAGTCAGAGGTTTCACAGCGGAAAGTGTGAGTCAATGCTGCCCTCTTCAGGAATATTAGTGTCAAGTCAGTATTTGTATTTGGGCTATTGATGTCGTGATGCTAAATTGTCATTTATGTTCTTTATTTACTTTAGTCAAGGATTTTCATACAACACACAAATTGTACTTAACCTTCAATCTGCAGGTGCTGGGTGTGGCAGTGATGGGCAGGAGGCGGAGTATATGGAAGAGATAGACCCGTTTGTGGCATGGTGTGAGAATAATGTTAATGTCAACAAGACACAGTCGGTGACTGTAGAATTCCTGGTAGAAGAGGTGGAGATGGTTGAGGACAACGGTTATCTGTTGGGGCATCAGCATCGGAGCTAGTAATTCGAGGCAACCGGACAAATTGAGAAAGAAGGCTGGCTGTGTGCTGGGGACTGCTCTGGAGCCCCTGGAAATGATTAAGAAGAAGACTGCACAAGCTGCTCAGCATAATAGACAACATGAATACCCTCTGCAAAGAGTGATTAATTAGTAAAGTTCCCTCAACTCAGAGGCTTCTTCAGATCTGCAGCAAATAAGGACAAGTACAGACGGTCATTCCCGCCCATCACTATAGCCTTATATTATAGCTCTCTGCATTTGTTCCATTTTTTCTTTCTTTCTAGGTCATTAATATATACGGCAGAAATACATATTCCCCAGTGGGATTAATGCAGCATCATTCACTTCAATGAGATTTAGTACTATAGCAATCATTTGTAGCATCAGTACAGTATAATTTAGGTACAGGCCATTTTTCTATCCAGCACAATTCAACAAACCGATTGAAAGGATTTACAGAAAACATGAAATATTCAAATCAAACATATCAACAACAATAAAAATAAATTTAAAGAAAAAAATAAGACAACCAGTAAAGGGCACAGTGCAGCACAGTGAAAGTTATCAATCAAAGTCCTTCAATTTAATTCAGTCAGCTGACTGCAAACAAGGAAGTGATAAGATTGACTTTAAAAGAAGCATGAGCTGATGCAGACTCGTAGTTCTCTCTTAGTTTGTCCTGATGTTCCGAAGTGAATTTGTGGTGCATAAAACCCGTGTGTAGTTCTAACACTGCGGCGTTCTGTCTCTAAAACATTTCAAGCTTTTTAAACCAATGGCAGTATTTTAAAAGCTCTGTGATGGACAGAAAACCAGTGGAGAGACATCAGAAATGGTGTGACATGACCCACTTTTCTGGTGTTGATTAGGACTTGAACGACAACGACTGAATCAGCTGCAGATGTCTGATCTTTTTAGGCAGACTGGAAAATACACTGTTACAGTAATCAAGTCTACTGAGGATGAATTTGTGGACCAGCTTTCTCTAAATCCATCTGACACATTAGTTCTTTAACTATTGATATATTCTCCAGACGACAGTAGGCTGACTTTGTCACTGACTCAATAAAGCTGTGAATATTCAGGTGTGAATCTGTTATAACTCTACCAGCTCTGGTTAGATTTGCGGTTTGTAATATTACAGACTGAAGCTAAGCACAGATTTGTAACCAGAACCAATACAATCCAGTTATATATGTGCAAACACACAGATTCAAAACACCAAATACGTCAAAAGTGAATTTACTCTTCTTGTAGTTGTGTTGCACACAGCTGCCAGGATGGAGTTTGAGACATTAGAAACAGGTTCAATTGCACAAGACTCCATCTTATGAGCCCATGCTTAGTTTAATCAAAGATAGAGCAGAAGAAGAAGAGCTTAACCCATGTAATCTTATAGAAATCATATAATCCATTTTCCCATCTACATCCCTTGCAACATCACTTTTTGTTTTTATGTTGGGTTGAGCCATTGCTTAGTTGAACATGAGTGTACAGGCCGGCCGGATTCTTTGTTTAACAGGTAAGATTCAGTAATGACCCAGATCATATAGAAATCCAGCCAAAAAAAATCTGAATAGCAAGTACTTTGCTACAGATGCATAATTAGGTACTTTTGTGTATTTTATTCTACCTTTATCTGAATTTTGAAAACTCAAAGTTGCCTTCACAACCGCTTTCTCAATCACAGAACACGAAATCGCCCATCTTTCTGAGGTTTCTGAGATCATAAATGCCAACCATGACGATGGTTTAATGTGGCTCTATAAAACTAAGAAACAAATTCAATGACTACCCAAAACCATTTGTGTAGCAGTCACTATTCAGAGCAAACAGGGCAACCGCTGACGATCCCGTGCATCGCTGCAGGACCGTATCAAGCAGCCCGTCTCATGTGCACTCCACTAAGCGATGTTCATCTGTCTGTGCGGATATGCAAACTGTCCTCTTTCTCCTTTTCCTCCTGGTCCATGAAGCACCGGGGCCAGGCCTGGTGCAGAGACAAATGCCAACTGCTCACTCTTCTAAATGTCAAATCTGACATTTCGTAGACATTCAGCAACCATCCCTGCTGGGCCATTTCAGAGCCGCGCTCCTCAAATAATCCCCCCCCCACATCTCATGACAAGAGAGCAGGTAGAGCGGCTGGATGTTATCTGCTGTCCTCCCGTCAGTTAGCCCTCTAGTGATGAAATGCATGGAAGTTGTCAACAAGTGAGCAAAGTAGGCAGCTGCAACTGACATAACACAGTTACAGCTCAGGGTTTCCAAAAAAAAATCTATTTTGATGATTTAAAGATGGCTTCTGTTATGACTAGTTAGGTTACAAAGGTAGACTGAGTCCATCACTGGGCCACGTATTGTATTTGTGGGGATTTGTAAATGGTAATAATAAGAGCACATGTCCACCAGGGGGAGCCACAGCAAAAGAAATCAAGAAACATAAAAAGTGCACAACTGCCATTTGAACTCCATTTCACCTTGTCTGGAGGCTATGTTTCTCTCACATTTGAACAAATACATTATCATTCAACTGAATGTCAGCTGACTTATTAATCTGACACACAGGAGTTGAGAAATGGCGCTTTTTAAGACCGTTTTCATCTTGTTTTAAAGCAGCTAAACCAAAGTTCTCCTCAGCCACAGCCAATGTTGCACTCCCGCAGATGCCAAAACTATACACCAGACATCGGGATGTCTGTGGAATGTTTCTTCTGCTTCTGAAATTCATAAAGCAAAAGTTGAACATTTTACAAAACAATAAGCCAGACAGCCTTCACTATGAGCATTCAGGTTTATTGAAGGCACATCAGTTGAAAAGAATACATCAGCTGTGCTTGACATATACATTCATTGTCAATCCACTTTGTCCTTGGACTAAACTCATGTTGTATCTCATATTAGAGCTGTAGAATCTACATGTTTTGAATAGAACAAACATTGAAAAGGAATTCACTCTGTAAGGCAGCAATTCTGAGACCTCTCTTTGTGAAGAAAAACATTAATCACCTTAATATGAGACAATTACCTTCTTATGAGCACCCTTGTGATCATATTTTAGTAACAATTCATAAATTACATTTTATCAATTAACAATACGGAATATACAGCTGCATAAGTTTTAGAACTACTACAACTAACCTACTATGCATCACACTTCACAGCACAATTTAAATCAGTAGAAAACCTTTTTCCAGTGTCGAGGAACTGCTTGTATTGTGGGGCACATGACTGCTGCAAAGACATTTGAGGGGGCAGAGTTCAGCCTTTACCTCGGCAGTTACAGCGTTTCATTATTTAAGGTTTTGGAAATGTACGGATTCAGTGCAGTTCAACCGCACCCCACAAGTGGAACTTTCATTTTAATTGCACAGAGACTTAAAACTTTGCAGTAGTTCGGAGTAGAAATTTCATTCCCCGGGGCTCTGCAGTCCCATTTTCTTCACTCTGGAGACTGCGTAACATAATCTTGTGAACTTCTTCCCCTGATTCACGGACTGTGAACATGTTGCCTCTTTTTTATTTCAGTCCCGTCCAAGTCCTTCATGCATGCAACTAGGAAACTGCGACACTTCAGAGTATATTGCTCAGGAAAATCCCGGAAATGACTGACATGGGAACTGGAGACAAAATCAAAACTGTCCACATGGACGCCTTTCTTCTTCACGTTCTCCATGAAGTGCTCGATGTCCTTGTGCCTGATTACCTGGTCAGCTCTGGAGTAGAAGTGAAAATGAGGCCAGGCAGGTGGTCTGTCCTGGACGGCGTCGTAGTGGTCCTTGTGAATGAACTTGGTCAAGGGGTATAACACGATTCGCAAGAGGAAAACACTCACCGCAAACAGTGCCAGGAGGATGTACCTTATAAAAGGGCTTATTTTTGGCCCCAAAGTGGCTGTCAGTGCCCTCAGGGCCCCGCGGATATTCCCACTACCTGGGGCACTGTCTACCACGGCTCCAATAACATACAGTGAACTGAACTGTTTGTCACTGTGCAACAGTTCCACAATGTAACGGTAAAGCATGAAGCCACCATTACTGAATATGTGAAAGAAAACTGGACTGTTCTCCACCTCATAGTCGTAGAGGATCTCCAGCAGCTTCAGGGCTGTGCTGCTCAGCTCCTTGTAGCCAAATGACTCTGAAATGAAGACGGTCTTTAGAGGAGCGGTGTAGCGGATGGTGACACATCCCTAAAAGTTGAAGAAAGGACACAAACAAGAGTGAATGGGGTTGATTGGTAACACGTCTGCTTGGCATTGGCATCTTGAGTGCCACAGTGCTGTCAAAGGGACAATACACAAAGCAATGCAGCTTGTGAAATTGGTTATGTAGTTTCGACCTGTTCGTTGTAGATGGAGCTGTATTTGGAGAGATGTTTGTCTTTGCACCCAGCCCAGCCCAACAGTATCACAACTGGCTCCTTTGTCCCCTGCCAGTGTCTCTCTGAAAACAATTTCACACGATACAACAGTGCGTTAGCAGTTTACGCTAAGCTAAACGAGCAAAGCTAACATGTCGAACATTTTCACGGCGTCTTTGTTGGATGGAGTTCAAACAAATGTAACGCAAAGTGAGGGGTTTGTATCTTGTACAATGAAATGGTGCTCACCCGATGTTCCCGCATCTGGAAACACAATATTGTAATCAATTTCATCGGCTGCCATGTCTAAATGCTAGAACATTAACTGTATTTCTCTCATCTGTCCGGTGTAAACAATGAGAAAAAAAAAACTACCGAGCGCTGGATAAAGGAACGCCTATTTGTAATAAATGACACACAGCAAACTGGTCCATTTACTGTCAATGGTACAACACGATCCTTCCTGTTGACCGGAGAATCTCTTCTTCTTTGTCATCAAACAGCATCAAGCTAACGCTGCTCTACCGCCCTCTTGTGTCTGATTGCCGCCATCGTTTCTATTGAATTCTGCTACTGCTCTTCATCTGTTTTTGGGAATTGTATTTTGAGTAAAAATGAACAATTGGATTCAATTATTAGATTAAGATTTATTGAATATCAGCTATGGGGAAACGTGTTAACAAATATATATTTTCTAACTTAATAAAAACAATGGTTCCCAATGATATACAAGAACATTCGATCACTGTTTTTTCCCCAAACTTTTAGATGTTGGTGCTCTTTCCAAATTAATAGTCTTTTTTGTTGTTGTTGTTCTTTTTTGTGGGATTATCAGCTATTTTGAGAGCGGTTACTTGCATGTGTGCAGTTTGATACAACATTGCGTGCCATGAATAAAACCAGTCGTCTTTGATCCAAACATTGATTCAGACAATTCCTGATTAAGAACAGACTGCAAAATCACTGTGGAAGAGCTTTTATTTTCCACCAGAAACAGGAAAATAAAAGGAAATCTGGAAGGTGGTACAGATACCAAATATCACGTCATTTCCAGTGCGATGACAGTTAATTGAAAGGTGCGTCAGCACTTTTATTCTACATATTTGGTTCATTTTTACAATTTAATTGTTTTAAAGTAAAAAAAAAACTATAGCAAAAATAAAAACATGGCAATTAAAAACGAACCATTTATGAAAAACACATGTCTCTGAATTTTCAACAGTAAGTGCGCAGGGCGAAATGATTCCAGTTACAGATGTCTGCCAACATTTTTCGCAGCTAATCAGTACGAAGGTTTGGTTCCAAGAAGCGAAATAAACACAAAAACAACAACTTCCAATCAAATTCTGTGTCGGCTCAAACTGACATCATCAGCTGTGTTTACTAAGGTGTTAGAAAAGTAACAACTGTTCACAGTAAAGAACACAGGGCCATCAAATGTTGGGCACTTTAAGAGTTGAATAATATGGCTGTTGATTCATTTCTTTGAACAGATTGATCAAATAGTGGTAAGCAGCATTTTGCATGCTAAATGCTTTAAAATAACCTAAACTAAAGCAGACTGGTGTGATATCTGGATGACTTCTCAACTCTGCCGGCAGCAGCCGTGCACGCTACATTTTTCCACCCCACACCACCTCCATCTTCTGCACGTGGGCCTTGGACGACTTGGCGAAGGTGCTTTTCACCACGTTTAGAGGAGCTGCCTTGCCGCTGAGATAGATCTTATTAAGACAAGAAGGAATCCACTTTTTCTCATCTTTTGCTTCTCCAACGTCCTTCTTAGCGAGGGCAAACGAATGGGCGAAGATGTATCCTGTCATGTAGGCATCGAACCCTGCCCGGTGCGTTCCTGTGTCTCCCTTCTTCCTCTGAGCCTCAGTCGCAGCAGAGGAGTCCCTCGTCCTTTCCCCAACACCCCCCCCTGTTCTGCTGTTATCAGCTGTGCCTGTGGTTGCAGAGTTTCTGAGCTCCGTTTTGTCTTCACATGTTCCGTTTTCCTCCCTGTCAGTTTTCATGCTTTGCCCTTCATCCACTTTGCCGTTTCCCTCGCCACTAATTTGTGGCACCGTGTCTGGGCGTGATTCAGAAGCTGCCTCCTGTTGGACAACTGGTGTTTCTTCTGGATCCACTTCCATGTTTGGTATTTTGTTTTGTGGAGCGCCGTCAAAGACAGCGGAGCCCTCTGTCGCCTCTCTTCCATCTTTCTTTTTCTCTCTTTGTCTCTTCCTCTTTTTCCTTTTGTCCTCCTTGCATTTCTCATCCTGGAGGATGATAAGGTCTGTGTCATGGGATAATGAACACTTCGTACCATTTGGACACCAGCCGAAAGCCTGTGAGACAAACAAACATACATAGTGATATTTACAGTGTCACATTTCCACATAATTATCTGTCACTGCCTGCACAGTGGCTGGGTAACGTATCCTTGCACCCTTTTTTAAACCTTGTCCAGGTTTAACAAGGCATTTCACATTCATGCACAGTCATACTGCACTTCTTATCATATCTACGCATAGCTTTCTGTCACGATTAGCATTTTGGGGGCATGAAAAAAGTTTGACCATTCTACATGCTGAACCATGAGCACCCAACTTGTACACCAAAGTTCTGTTCATATCCCTCCATCCGTCCGTCCGTCCGTCCGTCATCTTCCGCTTATCAAAGGTCGGGTCGCGGAGGCAACGGGTCCAAAAGCGAAAACCCAGACATCCTTCTCCCCAGCAACACTTTCCAGCTACTCCTGAAGGATCCCAAGGCTTTCTTTCCCAGGCCAGATGGGTTAAAATCAACAAAGGCTCAATATTTACGTAACGTTCGTGTTAAGAATGAGTGGAAATATGACTGGTAGGGTACATTGAAATGCCCTGTTGTTGGCCACTGTGGAAATATTAGCATTCTAATGCTCTGAACCCCAAAGGTTCAGGGTGATCTCAAAAGTACGACTTTCAAACCAGGACACTTTTTAGGGTTAAAATCTCTCCCTTGGAGAACTGTATTTGGCCCCTGGTTTCTGCTCCAGAAACAAGGTACTTTTTAAATGTACTACTTTAAATACTTTAAACTGAAAGATTCCTCTTGGTGAAAAAGTACAAAAATATTTTCAACTTGAAACTTACAGAGAAGCGCTGGCAGATGTCAGATGGCCCCTCAGAGGAGGCTACAGCCGGACACTCTCGGAAGTCCACATAGGTGGACATGTGACCGGCATACTGACAGAATTCTATGTGAGCGTGAGGTCCCGTCGCCTCGGAGGTAACGCTGCGACTGTTATCCAGCTTACTGAAGGAGAGGGAGATGATGTTAGAAGCATCCTGACAAAAACCCAGAAACAGCAACGCAGCTGGGATGTTTACAGTACAGTTTCATGTAATTCAGTCACTTTATTTGTGTTGTCATGGCAAACCTGGGACCAATGAGCGCCTCAAACTGACGCAGTACTTGCCATTTCTTATAGGCGTACTCCAGATAGGACGCAGTTAGTCGGAGTTCAAATTCGGTGACGTATTTAGTGTCATAAATGCCAGCAGGAAACATCTCAGACAGGTCGGCTGTGAAGGTGGCCAAGCGCTCGGGGAGATGAGCATAAAAACTCTGGCACAAAAAGACAATCTTTTGCATTATATATATAAAATAAAAATAAAAAACAGTCATTAAAATAGCTGGCCGAAAGGACTAATCTTTAAAAGCCTAAAAAAGTGCTCAATCACAATAAGATAATCACATTTTCAATCAAGAATCTAATGTACTAAACTATGCAACGTTGAACTCGGGTAACATTTTGCCAATGTGGAAGAAATAACTGGTGAGAAAATGGACAAACAGATGTAACATATGAGGAATCGAACTGTATTCGTTGTACCTGGTAAAGGAAGGCCATGTCGATGAGGCCATTGTGTAGCACCAACGGTTTCCTGGCACGCAGCAGTTCAGTGAACAACGCTCGAATGTGGACGCCGCGGTCATCTGTTCCTGCCTTACGGACGAGAACGAGAGGAAAAGTACGCTTAAAAATCAAAAAACATCTGAGGTCAGTTACTGCAAAGGTCAGAGACAGAATCAAGTTGGAGAAAAATTCACAGGGGCATATCAAGGGACAGAAACTGGTAGTAGGGGACATAAATCAGGACTCAGAACACAGAGGGAAACCCCAGAGCAGCATGCTGGTATCGTCACCTTGTTGTTGCCCTTGCAGTATGGGATTCCGTGGCTGTACTGCTTGTTGAAGTCAAACCCGTGTTGCACTAGGAACTGGACTGACTGGGGCTCGATGATGTACTCCTCTGAACACAGAAGGGTGAGGTTATACACCTGGACCAGGTATGTGTCTGGAGCCTGGGGAAGGGAAGAAAGCGTGAGGTAGGCAAAGGATAAACATCACAGACAGAATACAGGATGAACCACATAAGAAGTCAATAGAAACACATTTTCATATTGGGTATGTATACGTTGCTCAACGGTATAGTGTTAAAAATGGCTGATTTCCTTGTAATACCTTGTGGTCCAGTTTCTTGTAACAGGCTATTCCCAAGGAGAGGATGGAGCGAGAGCGAGCAGCATGGCATATGGCCTTGTATCTGTCCTCTATAGATCTGAAACATAACCGGGGGTATTGTGAGAAGAATGTAACCAGCCGAAAAGCTTGTGCAACCGATCAGCGAGAAATGTTTTCACTCACTCGGCCAGCAATGACTTCCTGTTCCCCAGACCACTCAGCTCCTGTAACAACACACGGCTGTGATTTTACTGCACCATGATTCAGGCAGTTCTCGCAAATTACAAATTAATTCAAGCACACAAATACATGCACCTACCGTGTCCAGCGCAATGAAGGACGACGTTTTAATGGCAACGACTAAAGCAGGCCAAAGCTCCTTAAAATTGTCACTATGCACATCAATGACAGGGACTATCTGTGAAGATGCCATGTTGGACTCTATTTCGCGGCCGAAACGTTTTTCCGCAAAGTTGCTCACAGCTACATGGAAGCTTGTGAAACTATGTCGTAAAGGTTTTTATTTTCAGTTGCTGTACGCGAATTCTTTCTTGATTGGCTAGTTGTTCTATCGTCTGTAAAAAGTCAGTCAAAGCATTTTAAACCATATAATAGTTCACAGCTAGCATAGTTTCGACCGTAAACATTTCAACGTGCTTCTTAGGGTCTTGTGACAAAATAATTATCGGAGCTTGAACTATTCCATGAGTCCAAATAAGGAGGGTTCAACATAAACCTTGCATTGGCACATCAAAAATAATTTGCATGATTATTTTTCTTTACGAAAACGGTGTATTTTCGTTTTTATTTCCCTCTCTATGAACTTTTTGATTTTTTAGAACCGTTTTTCAATAAGGCACTTACCATAGACACACACGCACACTACGTCACTATTTCTAGCCTCCAAGGAGACGAGCGCCATTTTGGCTCAAACAAAGTCAGATATATTTCATCCCTGATAAAGTATTCTAAAATAATTTTTATCAAATTTTGTGAAAAAAAAACTTTCCGCACAGCGTACACGTTTGCACGAGTCAACGTTTAATGTCAATGTTGCATTTGTGTTGTTTTTACGCCGCGTGTTGTTAGCTAAAAGTAATGAGCACAAATCCCAGCTGAGCTAACTCACCGTTTGTTAAATTTAGCTCTGAACCGTGTGCTATGGGTGGCTGCTCGGCTCCAAACTGCTCCAATTCAACCAGCATAGGCAAACAGCTGTTCAGGTTTCCCAAAGACCCCGTGCGTAAAAAGAAATGGGTGGTGAACTGTCGACGTGACTTTGAACCAACTCCTCACTCCAGACTGTGTCAAGTGAGTTTATAGCAACACTGTCTTATGGTACCCATGGAGAGACGATGCATTAGTTAAATCCTAGAAGACTCCAAGCTTATCAGCTGTCTATTTTTAGAGTTAAGACCCCGTCTTTTTTTTTAAATTTTGTTTTTATTTCTTCTACCTGCTGCTATATTTTTGTTTGTAGCACATTATTAGCTGGATAAAATGCATGTGTTCCCTGTACGTGTCCTGTCTCCCCCAAGGATCACTTTGAGCTGAGTCAGTTTGAGGAAATAGCCAGGTCTCCAGCTGGTGGGAAGAAACTGAAGCCCAATGCCGTTCCCACTCTATTCAGTGTGGGCGACCCTCCTTATCCTGCTGTCACCACCCCATACATCCTGCTGCCACTCAAACATGAAACAGGTAGTTAAATGCAAAACCTTATTTCTGCTTTGCATCCAGCCTTTATTCAGATAAAAGCAAACACCGAATTTCTCTCTATTCTTCATAACAGAGAGATTTGTCTCAGGAGTCTTCTCTCTGTGTCTGCTGCATGTCTAAACAAGACAACCATTGAATAACAAAGCTTTTCTGATCTCTGCTGGCTGGAATCCAACTGTGTTTTTAAGGATAAAGCACTAAAATAAACAGAAACATTCATATAAAAATGAAATGCAATCGTTTTCAAGGCTTAAACTTTGCTGCAAACAGTTGCGATGTCTTTCTTGGAAGTGATCGTGACAGTGTTGTGGAATTGCAATAGCTTAATAAGATATTGTTACTACTCTGTGAGGTTGGGCCCCTTTTGAATGTGTTAGATTTAAGTGCTGCGATGCCGGTTAGAAATGTTATTGTGTTTCTAGTGGAAAAGGAGCTAAACTTTGGGGATCACGGCTATGCCAGACGCACCCCGCTGCCTGGCATGGAGGAAGAGGATGGGGACAGGACAGCTGACGACCAGCAGCCCTGCACACATTGTTACCTCCTGAAGAAACAACTGGAGCAGGAGATGCAGCACACTGCAAGACTACAGAGGGAGGTAGGATGGTTTCTGCTGTTTATTGCCACAAGACACCGCCTGGGTCATTGGCTTTCTTTTTGTTTCCCCCTTTGAGCCCTTGTGTTTGCTTATATCCTTCAGTTATTTTTAATATTTGCTCAAATGAAGTTGTTATTTTGATGTACAGTCATTGAAAACAAAAATCAGCTATGGAATCAAAAGTGCTAATGTACAGTAAATGACTCTTGTCCGTTTTTGTTTTTTTTGTCAGGCAGAAGAGATGAAGAAGCGACTTTATCGTCTCAATCGGATTGAGAAGGGTCTCCAGAACTTTCTGTTCGAGGACCAAATCAGAGCTCTGTCACTCACCAAGCGCTCACGTCGTGCTGTCTGGTCTCCAGAGACGATCCTGAAGGCCCGAAAGATCCGCTGTGCTGTCGGAACCAAAGGCTACGAGTACCTGAGAGAGATTGGTTACCCGTTGCCCTCCTACAGGACTCTGTGTAATCGTTTGGAGACTAAGATCATGGTGACAACTGACATGAGCTGTGAGGAACTGGCTGAGCTGGGTCTGGGGCTTATGACCACATGTGACAGTCCGACAGAAGCTGTTGGAGACAATGATGAGGAGGAACTAATAGGCGTTTTGTCCTGATCCTGCTTGTATGCATGAGTTGTTGACTCTTGCTAAGGCAAGACTGAGGGGACAGCTTGCTGTGTTAAGCAACTGCAAGATGTCTGACTGATCTGAAATGTCACCTTGTTATGGTTGTAATCTACACCATTAGATGCCTTTTCTTAGCAGACGTGCACTGCTTGGCCACAAAACCACTTGGATTTAACCAAGAAAATGATCTGCAGTCACTTCAGATAGTCGGGTCTTGGCTCAGCAATGGAATCTCCTCAAAAGACAGTTGACTACCCAAATGTACTGAGTAATCCAATTCTTTTCCATCAGTAGATTGTTTTCTCTGTATCTTGGATGACGTGGGCGTCTGAGAGGACAATGCTTCGAATCCAGACCATAACCCCACTGAGAATCTTTGGGTCGTGCTGGAGAAGACTTCACGCGGTGGTCCAACTCTCCCTAAACGCAAGATCATGGACAAAAAAATCAGTGCACCTCTGGAGGTTGTAACATTGCATGAACTTATCCAAATCATGTCACTGGAATATAGATATAGCTATAATCAAAGCTAAATGTGGTCCAACAAAAAAATTGCGTGTGAGTGTGCGGCTTTTTCTTTCTTTGGCCTTGCAGTGCATGATGGTCCGGATCGCAGTTAGTCTAGGTTTACGCTGTGGTGACTCCGCCGCTGAGGATGCTGACCCACTGTATGAGCGTAAAGGTGTGGAGAGCATGTGCACCGTGTAGCTTTTCCTTCTAATACAAGTTCTAAGCGTGAATCGTGTGAGTCAATCATTTGCAGAGCGACTCAGGAGTTTTTCTTGTTCAGGTGAAGTGTCCGAAAGCTGCGCTTTTCACTGGCTCTGTTTGCATTTACAATAAAAGGTAGAATGTAGAGTATTAGAGGCTGGAAACATAACCATGTGCATCTTGGAACAGATATATTGTCCTATTACAAAGTCTACGCTGTCATGCAGACGTGTTGCACTGTAAACTGCTTTTTTTCCCCAGCAAATATAGACGATTGTGTGTAATATGTAGGTTTTGTTCACAAATCATATTGTTTAAGGACGCCGCTCAGATTCTAAATCTGTGGAAGGCTTTTCAACTAAATTTGGTTCGGGTGATCCTTTCGGGTCAGCTTTGCACAAACAGAGAGTCAGAAATATTTTACGGGTAAGGAAAACAAAAGGAAATCATCTACTACTAGATAACCGCTTTTATTCTGTACAAGACTTTACATTTTAGAATTTGACGCTTTGATCCCTTGAGTGTTTTAATTTGCAGTGTAACTGTAGCTAAGGGTACGGGGGAAACAAAGGCTCAAGGCCAGTCACAGTAAGTTATTTGAGTACTAATGTGTAAAACACTCGCACTGTTACAAAATAAAAATGGAAAAATGATCTGTATTGGCCTGTAGTTCTTGTCTTTGGGATTGTGAATGTGCATGCAGACATACTGTATACATTTAAAAGCATAATTCATGTCAGTCTTTTTTATTTCAAACAGAAGTCTAAAGCAGCAGATAAAACAAAGAAAACAAAATGGAAAAGCGCTGCACTGTAGTGAGGATGCACTTTTCTAATAGTGACAGAAAAACCTTCACACATCTCTATTCAAACATCTCTGCAGTAACTGAACAGTATCAGGTGATGTGTTTGCTGCTGCCCGGGACGGACTTTGAGCAAATCAAACCCGCGCCAGATTAGATATTTGTTCTGCAGGTGACTTGTTGCACTGTTATGCAAAAACAGCATCAAGGTTGATTTGAAAAAACAATTGTTCAGAGCACATTTACAAAGTGCTTCACAAGTGGGACGTTATCAACGTCAAGACACAGAGACTTCAAGCTGAAGCAAAGCAGAACCTGATATCAAATCAGTTCAGAGCGGGTGACAGACAGAAAATAAGAGCCAGGAGAGAATATTCACGAAAGGACTAAGTTTTAGAAGTGAGTTCCTGGTAGTCGATTGTAACAAACGGCAGATGTGATGAAATGGGGAATGCTCTTCCACAGTTTGGGAGCGACAACCATGGACGTCTGTTCACCTCCGGCTTTCAAGTTAGAACTAGGGCAAAGGTAAGAAGCCTTGATGTGAAGATCAAAGAGGCTGATCACAGCAAATGTAGCCTCTGAGCTGACGAAGTTGCCCATGGCCTGTTGATGCCACATCCAAGATTCAGGCACAGGACAATTTGCCTTTCTGTTCCAGGTCCCTTGATGAAAAAGACTGTTTGTGGTACATTTACCATATTGACCTTCATGCGGTGTCATTGATTTTTGTTTTTTCTCTGACTGCTTTCAAAAGTGGAAACATTTATTTGTTCTATTTCTTGTGTTTGTCAGGGTGGGTTTCACCTTTACACAGTCCAAAAACTGGCTAAATCACATAGTTAGATCAACAAGACATACCAGAGATCTGTGGGCGCAGAGATGTGAGCATCATTGAGCTGACATGTATACAGCACAACGTTAACCTGCTTTTTTGCTGTGTCTCAGCATCCTAACATTCCACACTTACACATAGTACAGCTGAGGCAGATGGTTTTGAAGATATTAGTCACGAATCTAACACTGGACTCAAAGACAATCTGGACCTGATGATGTTACAACACAAAACATTAAAAAAAAACTGACGATTCATCCTGAAGGCACACTTCTAAAACAAGTTACGTCTAATGCCATACAAGAAATTTTTAGGAACTTTACTCATTAAATGAGCATTGTCCTCAGATGAATGGCATTGTGAGGTCAAGGAAAGATGAATCACAGAATTCTTAAGCAGTAAATCAAAAGCAGCTGCTCTACAGATGGTCTTCAATACAAATTTACCCTGTGCTTTCTTACTCTCTTACAGTAATTAAATGCATGCTTTATCAATGTGAACGACCCAGTGAAAATGTTTCTTCGTTCCTAAGGCTGGTTATTCAACTGAGAAAAAGAGAAAAAGAAAGAAAGAAAGAAAGAAAGAAAGAAAGAAAGAAAGAAAGAAAGAAAGAAAGAAAGAAAGAAAGAAAGAAAGAAAGAAAGAAAGAAAGAAAGAAAGAAAGAAAGAAAGAAAGAAAGAAAGAAAGAAAGAAAGAAAGAAAGAAAGAAAGAAAGAAAGAAAGAAAGAAAGAAAGAAAGAAAGAAAGAAAGAAAGAAAGAAAGAAAGAAAGAAAGAAAGAAAGAAAGTGACGATATGAAAACAATTGTAAAATTTGTGCTTAATAACAGCAGTAGATGAAAGGTGTGATGGTGGGAATGGTGTTGCAGCAAGGAATTGTGGGATGGATCGCCCCATTTTCTTTCATTAAGCATGGGTCACTGTAGCCCCAGCGAAAGGAGAGTGAAAATGAAGCACCGCACCTCCTTTCAGTAGCTTTTACTAGAACAACCCACACAGCTCCTCTCAAAACTATCACAAATACTGCCAGCTCATCATACTCAGGAACCAGAAGAAAAAACCTGAGGAACAAAAGAGTTCTAATTTTGTCGTAATGTAGGTCACCCTCGCCTCGTAACCCTATTTGCACTGGTGATTTACACACTTTCAAACTGAAGTCCTTTGACATCAATCTCTCTCTGTCTGTTTAATTTGGGGGAAGTGCTCAGCCAATCTCAAAGGCTTTAAAAACAACAGGGGTTTGGTGTGTGTCACTGTGGGACAGAGGGGGAAGGAGGTAAGAGTTTCTCTTTGGCTCTAAAGGTGTATGAAATGAATAGATGTATTTTCTTTATTCTGAAGAGTGATTAGCAAACAATTGAATGCATACCTCTGGGCCTTCAAATGAATACATTTTCACTTCACATGTGCTTGACTTTGTCCAGTTTAGATTTAGTTACGACACTGTTTAAACATTTAAGGTACATTACACGTGTACAGTTCTGTACAGATCCCCTTCGTATGTGTACGTTAAAAATGTCTGTCAGGCACTGGTGTCCTGATCGTGGACGGGTTTGCAATTTGAAAGGGAAATAGAAACTAATGTTAAACGGACCACCCAAAAGCCTGCAATCATCTGACAAAAAGTAACCCAGACCTTGCTGGTGCAGAGTGTGTGGTTCCAGCTTCTCTTTGTCTCTCCAGCTCCGTGTGTGTCTGCCAGCCTGTCTGTCCACTTGCCCCCCGACATTCCTCTTTTTTTGGCAGTGTACCCCATAATGAACTCATTTTTGCAGATTATCTTCCCATGTGATGAGAAAGACAATGAGGGTTTGCTTGTTTAATTATTTTGGGATCAGACTGACGGGTCATTTGTTTTCAGAAAAAAAAAAATTGAATCCCAGACTGTCTGGTCTGCACATGCTGCCTTGCTTTATTGTCCGCAGGCTGAATTGATGTCACTGGAGACTCAAATAAAAACTGTCATAATTGGCTTTGTTCTTCGACATTATGTATTCATATTCTGTATTTCACTAAACAATCTATGTTCCTATTTTGTACTTGTGCGCTCTGCTCATACTGCACAACAGATGACCTTAACTGGTCCAAGACTTTAAGATAGCATAACTGGACTAAATAACGGGTCAGATAGGTCTGGTACATTAGATACACACCTAAAACAACACTCACACACACACATGGGTGTTGTTAAATGTTGTTTATCACATCCAAAGAACATGACAAAGACGGTGGTTGGCCTGCTCATGTTACTAATAACTGCTCAATAATATCAACAGATTCTGAGTGATCATTGGCCTGTATTTTAAGAGCACCAGAGTTAGTTATTTAGTAGATGGGTTTACAATGATAATAGAAGTTAGGTTGTTTAGAGAAATTATGATTAATTCAGTTATTTTAAAAGCATTATTGTTATTATTTTAAAATATATTTGATTTGGAGAGATACCAAAGTGCATAGATAAACTGAAAAATACTTTTCTTTGCAAGTATCACAGTGAAGAGATAAGAAGCAATAAAATGTCAATAAAATGTCTAAAAAAAATATCCAGGTTTTGTTGAATTAAGATTCAACAGCTCTCTTAAAGAGTTAAAGTTCAGAAGATTTCAGATGAACAAGCAGAGCATTTAAAATGGGAAGTCTTATGCCTCAAAACCAAGACAAATATAAAATTCTGATGATAACGTTGGCTCAAAATTTGATTAAGGTCTGTTGATGTAAAAATACTACATGCTCCTGTGTGTCACACACAAAGTGCCCCGTAGTCAAAATAAAACATATTGTTGCACATATCTTTCTTTTATGGCAGCTTTACTGAGTCCAAGCAGACAGGGAGTCACAATGCGCTCTCTGCTGTTGCTCTGTGCGACCCTGGATCTGCTGTGGGCCTCACAATCCACGCTTTCAGTGGAGGGGGACGCCAATGCCTCCAGAATCTGCAAACCCGCCCCACACTGGGCCATAAAGGGACATGCACCAATGCAAGACCTGCTGGGAAATGTGGTCGTGGTGGTTCTTCTGAAGGGGAGCTGACGATTCTGCCTCATTCAGGCATCCAGGTAAGAAGGGTGTGCCTCAGTTAAATACAGTACAGTACTTACATTACTGTGCAAAAGTCTTGAGCCACCAATGATTTCTTTATATGTAGTCAATAGAATGGGAAGTAAGTGCAGCAATTTACAGAAACATGTGCAAACATAAACATAAATATGGTATATAAGTAAAAAAACACAGCTTATATAATTCTAACATGCTTGAAAATCAATATGTGGTCTGAGCACCTTTATTCTTCAACATGGTCTGAACTCTCTTTGACAAGCTTTCCATCATTTCTTTAAATAGTTTTCAGGAATAGTTCTTAGGCTTCTTAAAGGACATCCCAAAGCTCTTCTTTGGATGTTAGCTGCCTTTTGTTCCGTTCTCTGTCAAGATGATCCCACACTGCTTCGATAATGTTGAGGTCCGGGCTCTGGGGAGGATTCATCCCTCCATAAGACCTGTTGCCACTGATTTTCAGTCCACTTCTTGTGTCATTTGGCATAGCTCAGCCTTTGCTCCCTGTTCCCCTTCCAGTAGATGGATCAACTGATGGATCAACTTCTCTCAGGCTCTGTGTCAGGTCCCATTTCTTAAAGACATCCCTTTAAGATACTGTTTGTCAGCTGCAGATATTTTTTTAGGTCTGCTACTTTTTCATTTGTCCTCCACTTGTCGAGTTTCCTCAGTTCTTTTAAGGACAAACAGCACACCGTGCTGAGATAGGCAAAGTTTTCAGCTTGTTGGTGAAAAATACTATTTTATATCGGTCAAACTGTGTTATCTTTGGCATTTAAAAAAAAAATGCAACTAAAGAAACGGGAACAAAGTATGCGTCATTGTGACAGGCTGCTAATAACAAAGTGTCTAAATATACAATTTAAAGCTAGTTGTTTGTGAAATGGTCTGTTATGTGTCGACACAACACTGATTCAACCCACGAGTTAGATGCCTTTTTTATCCTTGAGCGATTCATAGGTCAGTGTTAAGTGGCTAAACAAGCAAACAATAAAAAAACACGCATTCCTCTGATAATCAGGTACAACAACTGGACTGAAAATGAGTGAAAAAGCAGTTCCATATATTGTGCAATACACCCAGTTGCCCTCTTATATGGCTCTAAACACTGTTCTGCATCAGCATCTGTGTTACAGTCATTTGTAGTACTTCAGCAAGACATCAGCTTGTGGCAATTTTGCGGTTTGTTGCTTTTTAATCAGTTTTTCTCTCAGCTGAGATTGTTGCAACACTTTGCTGCACAATCAGTTTAAATAATCACACTTTTTTTAATGACACATTTTTATCTAATCCACAAATAAAGTGAAATATGTGAAATGAAACATCTCTGAGGTGTGAGTGCACTTGCAACCTCCGACCAAAAAACACAACAGCACCCTCTGCTGCGATAACTGCTGACCATGTAAAAATGAATAAAAAGTGAACAGCATTGCCAAACTGATCAAATTCATTGGAGGAGTTTACCATTAAGCACTGCTTTTTGTGTAGAGTTTAAGTTTGATTATTACCCTGTCATCCTTCTGTTATCCTCAACTTGTCTGCATCAACAGTGAGAACAATTCTTGACTTACTCTCTTCATCCATCTAACCATCCATAGAATTGGAGGCCTGCGTGACAAACTGAACCGCAGCAACCTGACAGAGGTGTCCTTCATGATTGTGAACCAGCGAGAGCCTCATTCCAGAGCCATGTACAAGTTGCTGAGTCAAGCAGCTCCCAGGGGAGTCCCTGTATATCAGCAGACCCCCTTTCAAGATGATGTGTGGGAGGCGCTGCATGGTGACAAAGATGACTTTTTAATCTACGATAGGTAAGACCAGCCTGCTCTCTCGGCCGTGGGAATTAAGTGGAGCACTCTGACAAAACCCAAACAAGGTTGGGGGAAACAGAGGCGCTGGTTTGAAACGAAGAACCTACTCGCTATGAGGCCACAGAATTAACCACCACACCGCTACGCATTTAAATTTAAATGTCCAAACACCTGCAGGTTTTATAGAAAACAAATCCTGCAGATTTTCAATTCCTTCATTTGTGCAGACATAAAACGTAGAGAAACTATTTATGGGAGTCTCAGCTCTCTTGACTTCACTGTTTTAAGGATGCCATGCATCATTTTATCTTTCTTTTTAACTTTGCTCCACATTGATAATTTTTTTCAACCGCCAACATCTGGCTTTAAGAGCTGAAGACAACAAAAATAATAATGAAAAAAAGACACCTATTACTGCAGTGATTGTCAGTTTAATTCTTTCTTTTTTCCATTTCCTTTAGGTGTGGTCTCCTCACCTTCCATATTGTGCTGCCTTACAGTTTCCTGCAATACCCTTATGTAGAAGCTGCTATTAGAGCTACTTACAACGGTAGCATCTGCAACTGCTCTGTGAGTAGTCGCATTAACACATGCATGCAAATGGTTTCACATACCCACACCCATACATGGCTGTAAACATTAACAGCGTCATAAATATGTGATTCTTTTTTTACCCTAACCGGTGAGTTTGGATTTGAAATCCTAACCAAGTAATACAACCAGAATGTGATGTAAATTTTGGCACACAAACGCCAGACAAAAAGCATAATATGATTTGAATTATAAACAACCTTCATCTCAATCAATTGGACTTTGTAGCCTCTTTTAGCTTATAGTGTGTCTGTGTAGCATCGATTGTACGCACATAAACTGCATCTTAAACTTTAATCTTCAGAAATATTTGGCTATTAGCTTGTTGTGAATAATAGAGCCTTTCCAAAAGCAAAATAGACATTTTTATAGACCAAAACAAAGGCATTTGATTACTGATCACAAACACAACTTTCCTCTGAATGTTTTCCTCTAAACAGGTATTTTAACTATAAGTGTGACTTAATTTGATAAACTTGTCAGTATTCTTTTTTAATTTTGAGCTGTGGAACCAAAGTGGTAAGAAAAAAGTGTCCTATTAGGGTCCAAAGCTGATCTGCTGCTGATACGCTTTTTAGCCAGGAAAGGACATAGCAACGGAGGCGAAACAGGCTATGTGTAAGGACAAGCAGCATTGTGAAATGCACTGCTCCAACCAACAAAAAACACGGCACAGACGTGGTTTTTTTTCATCAATGATAGACAGTCAGTCTCTCAGTCTCTCAACGAAAAGTGCAACGATCATATCATGTTCTGACACAGCCGCAGAGCCAAGGATAGGCCAGTGCTGGCCACCACCCCTCCGGAGTTTCTACATGCAGCTCAAGTTGGTCAGTCAGTCCTTTTCATACAAACTGAATGTAGCACCAAGTGTAAGAGCAAAATACAGGGGAAACAATAAAAAGAAGCAACAAACAAAAGAAGTACCCAACCTTTCCACCCAACACAACCCCAACTTCAACTCACCTCCAAACCCACAGCACCGAATGATTTTCTGCAGAAAAGAAAATACAAAACGCACAAGCAGACACAAAACTTACCAAGGAACTAAAGAACTGAGGAGACTCACCTTCAGAGCTCCTAAATATTGTAGAACTGGCAAGAGGAAATACGGTGTCAATGTGAATTACCTATACACCCAGCATATAGTTAATACTATAGCTAGTCTAAGCTTAGCTTAGTGTCACAGGAAAAAACTATATTAAGACATCAATTTGTGTGACACCCCAGTGAGATTAAAGGTGTAAAAATTTTTTCTGAGTACGCAACTGATTGAGTTTATCTTTTCCAGTCTAACTCCACTTTATCAAAAGGCGGGAACCTCGTCATAAAGAATGGAACAACTCAGTCAAACGTCAACCAAACAGCTACTGATGCTCTGGAGGAGGAAGACTCACCTTCCAGTGGTACTCATCATCATCATCATCACTCTCACCAAGACCACCATCATCAGAGTCAGACTCAGTATCAGAATGACAAAAATCAAAATAGAACTCAAACTCCTCAACTTCACAATCACCAACACCCCCATCCTCAGCATCATCACCACCATAATTAATACCATCAAGCTGACAACAGCAATCATAGAATAGATAATCCAGCATCAGTTCATTTGCTTGTGTTTTGCTTTGTCTTCTCCTGTCTTAAGCTTTTTAGAATATAACTGCTGAGACTCCTATTTAGATGAAATGATTAAACATCTTTGTTATGGATTTACATATGCAGGTAAACAGCATCTCACCAGCAGCTGCATCTGCCTTACGCAGCAACCTGGTTGTGATTTCTCTGTTGGCATTTGCACACCCCTCTCCTGTTTGGATAAAGTAGCCAGGTCTTCTCATCTTCTACCATTAATGAAGTCCACAGTGTAAAACCTGCTCGCAGGAGGCTGTAGATGGATGCATGGGGAGAGGAGGGAGGGGGCTGAGTGTTACTGTCACTCAGATAGAGACAGAGGACGGTGTCCAATGCTGCTCAAGTGAACTCAGCCAGGTTATTGTTTAAGATTGATACGTTTCTCATCACAGCTCACTTTGTACTTTTATTATTATGTTTTCCTTGCTGTGGTCTTAATGAAAGCCACCCACTGAGATGTTTAAGGAATTGAGAAAAGACTTAATTGTTAATACACTAATCTATTGAATGAATTAGATACTGCGTGCTTTGAAGAAGCATACATTGATTGTGTTGTACTTCTGTTGGTATAATTTTCATTCATTGAGTACAGATAAAGTCTGTACTGTAGGATTTTTTTCCCTCATGAAGAATGAGCTTCAAGATTGTAATTTCTGTTTTAAGATGATGTACATTCAAAAAATAAAACAAAGTTACTCTAACGTCTGAAGCCTGTGAAGTTAATCTATTTGAGAGATTATTTATCTTCTTCTCAATATCAGTATTTCTTTAAACATTAGAAAAACCAAGCAACACTATTTTTCAAATTGAATGTAAATTGCACATAGCCTCCACCACTAATGGTCAGCTGTATATTAGTCATACCTGAGGGATTCACTTTTCACTTAATCAGGTCACTCATTATTCTAACTTTGACACATTTTGTCAAAAATTAATTGAAATTTCGACATCATATCCATTTCCTATCAGCACAATTTTGTGCACTATAAATATCACTTTTAGGTGGGATTTACCCGGTAAGCCATATGTCAGCCCAAGCACACAGGGGAAACAGGTCAATTACCTCAGAGCTGCTTAAGACTTGGCTGAGATGCAGCACGCTCTGACTGAGCACAGAGCTGAAGGGAAAAATTACAACCAAACACCATCAGAATGACGGTAAAGTAGCATTTGTTATTGCTGACACAATTAGAAGTTCATAATGCATTGCAACTGATCGACTTTTTATACATTTATTTCTTCTTATGTACTGCAGATTGCAAATGGCTGTTGTTCTATAGCTGTAATTTTAATTTGCACTAATTTAGAAATCCTTCCATTAGTTATATGTAGCTGCTTAATCATGTGCTGGGTTGTGAGGGGGCTGGAGTCTATCCCAGTTGACACTGAGTGATAGGCAGGGTATACTGTAAACAGGTAGACAGTCCATCACAGAGTTTTGAGCTTTAACGATTACAAAGTATTCTGCCAGTACGTTTCAGGCCTTGAAAACATTTTCATATAAATTATCATCCAGTATTTCTACACAAGTTGAAATTCAGCAGGTTGCAGGAGTCTGGACCTGTTAGGGATTTATTCAGTAAATCCTTGTGAGGCTACAGGTGAGGATTAACTACTTAGCTTTGTCCCCATAGCATGTTGCTACAGGCGTAACAGTAAATGGTGCTTTAGCTTACCTTCAGCTGTGGGGGTGGGGTGTGTGTGTGTGTGGGGGGGGGGGGTACTGTATATTTGATTCTAATCACTGGGAACTGAGGCTACACTGAATCTGTGGTGTTAAAGCAGGCATCAGTGGAGATCAGCAGAATGAGTGGAACTGATCTCCTGATTACTGTGTCCTTCTTTAGGGCAACAAGGTGAAACATGCTCTAGCTTGAAGAAAGGCTATTATCAAGGACTGCTGAATTATGCATGATTAAAGCAAATAATAAAAGAGGAAGAATTTAAGAGGAAGGCATCCTTATTTTTACTCATTAGGTTTAAAAATCACGATTAAAATGTGTCTTTGTGCACTGAAAATCAGTCAGACAAAATGCATTGTTCAGTCTTTGAATCAAGTATTATGTGACATGGTTGGAAACACCAGAGGTTTACCTTGTTTTTTTGTGTTTGTTACGTCTTTCAGAATCTCAATGGCAGCTATCGACAGTGTGTGTATTTATTTTTCCCCAAAAGTAAAGTCCAAAAACAGAAAAAGAATACAATTTGATTGGTTTTATAAATTGATGGGAGGTTGAGGGTGAGCATCCAGCTAAAGTTCAGATTAACTGAGTAACTGTGTGAAAACTGCTTTGACTCAAAATAATGAGACAACACTGAGACAACACCACATGGCAGAGCTCAAGCTCTAACAAAAAACATCTATACCTCAGTCAACTCAGTTTTCTCTGACATACAAGCACATATGAAGGAAAGACTGTTAGTCACTGTATGCATTTAGAGTTCATCCTCAGACACTAGATGGCAGCATTATAACATGTTGATCATCTTTAGAAGTCATAACCCTGTCCTCCCCATCAGGCAGCCATTCATCATGAGGATTATTAGTTATTATCCATTATCAAGAGATACGTTAGGATTAGTGAACATAATCCTTGAAATATAATGCAGATCATCACAGGGTGGCTTAATCAAGTTTTCAGCGGGGTGTTCTTTAAACACCCCACCTAAAACCTTAAAGAAGGGTGCACTTTATTGACATATGCTGTTTTAAGTCTCTACTTTGTTCTGCTTATACCATATGTTTTGTATACATATAATTTCTTTCTCAAGGCACTCATTGCACATGCTAGCTGGTTCCAATTAAGGCTGCAGGACCTAAGACATGCTCTTGTATGGTGATATAATATAACTTTCATGGACCTTCAGAATTCTTTGTCTAGAGTCTTTCAGAATAATGACATTAAGACATATTAGGACATAGACTATAAAAAAATAGGAATTATGTAAAACAGCAGACTAATGCTGTGTGAATGAAAATGATTATAGAGGTTATGATTATTAATCTCGGCTGATAGAACATTGAAAGTATCACAAACCTTCTTCTCCATAACTTTTTATCCCTACTAACTCTACAACAGTACAGCAATCTTTATACATAGGGGAGACAGTCATGAGGACTTCTACTAAAGTTGCAAGAGGACATTTCATCCTACTCTGCACACATGACATATATAGGGCATAGCGTCGACCCAAAAGAGACGCCACAGTTCATTTAATTGCAGCACCAGCCTATTTTCTGTAGAGTACCTTGTCTATCAGTCTTGAACCTGCAGCTTTATAATACTACTGGCCTTCTCTCCCTATTCACTTCCTGTAGCAGCACTGTCCCTTTTGTCATTCCAGAGGCATCTTCCTGCAGTGTGAATGGCTGGGTGTGGGCAAGACTATGATGACTGGAGTAATTTCCCAACACTGCCTTAAGGTTATTGTAGATCCCATCACAGTTCACTCAGCCTTTTTCGGTGCAGAGGCTTTGGAAAGTCACAATTTCAGTCCTTTTAGAACCACCGCACCAATAACACACTTTCCTTTTGGTTGTGGACACCAAATATGAACTGTTCAGGCTGACTAGTCTTGCCCATATAAACGGCCAATACTCCACCTATCCCTGCGCATACACTTATGAGGATTAGAGGTGAGAGCAGCTAATTTGATCATCCAGGTATAACATCAAAATATTCCCTATTAGTTACTGTTATGTCCTTTGCTCTTCTGTGCTGTAGAACTCTCTGAGAACCAGGGATTTTGAAGTGAATTGTTTACCAAAGGCTGTCAGCTTCACTGTCTCCAGTTCAAGGGTCAGGTACCAGTAACCCTTGCTCAGGTCAAGAGTGGTGAACAAACTGACATCTGTCTGAAACCTCATCAACTGCTGGACATGTTTGACGTCCTCTGGGGAGCAGGGATTTTTCTCTATCACTTTCTAGTTAGGTTTGGGCAGCAAAATGGGTTTGCTTTGAGCAACAATTCTGGTTGGATTTATCCATCAAAACTAGAAGCTAAAGGGTACTTTGAAGGCTGATGCCAAGAGGTATGTAATAAATCTAGAATGTGCTCATTCTCAGCTTATAGTCTATATGCCAGTGGTTAATATAGGTGCTCATTGTCCTTTAGCTCAGAAAGCTGCTTTAGTTGCAAAATCAGAAACTGGAGCTGCTGGTTTTAAGGTAGGTATAGTTACATCTTGGACGTCATCATGGGTCAACATAGACAAGTTTGCACACTCACTCCTCGGGTCAATTTAGTCACCAATTAACATGAAATGCATGTTTTTGGATGCATTTCAGCACCAGCTACCCATGCACCAGCTAAGATTTGTATAATCATATATATATATTTGTGTGCTTCCTGTGATCTTTGTATGTGTTTTTTTTTTACCCAACAGACTGTTTGTATGCCTTTTTCCTAGTTTTGTTGCCTGTTTGACTGCTTTCTCAATGATGACTGTTAATAAAGTAGTAATAATTCATTAATGCATGAAAAAGTAAAAAAAATGAGTACATGTCCAATTATTTTTTACATGTAATGTTCTCTGCCTGTCATGTCAGTGAATTAACACTAGTTATACTGTAATGGCATCTGTTACCCTCTTGTCCTCTAAAATTGCATTTGGTTTAATATTTGTCCTTGACAGACTTATGACACAAGCCATTTATAGAGTTATAGCACCTTCAAATCAATGTGTTTGGCCTAATTTTGAGTTTAATGACAGTTTCCTCTGCTCATATGTTTCCATCTCAGGGTAACAAGGCTGTCACCCTGTGGCAGAAAGTCCAATTATTCTGCCTGGGTATTCTGGAAAATGGAGGCAAGTTGTAATTTCATTTTTATCTCAATCGTATGCTTATACCATATCAACTGTATAATATATTTATATATACATATATATTTTTTTTTACAAACAACAGGGCAATCTGTGCTATAAATTCTGTTTTCTGTATTGTTTCTCTGTCTAGACAAAAGAACAGACAGCTGGCTGCTGGTCTACTCTCCTGTGCCAATTATCTGTATATTCTTGTGCTATTTAATCATTATATGGGTGGGGCCAAAGCTGATGGTGAAGAGGGAGCCTGTCAACCTCAAACCTGTCCTGATAGTTTACAACTTTGCCATGGTCTGTCTCTCTGCCTACATGTTTTACGAGGTACGTACTGCACAGCAGGAGGGATTTTGAGGGAATTGGATAGGTAGGAAATTTATCTTGAAATTTGCAGGGGTCTCAAATAAATGCATTTCAAGCAACCACAGAAGGTTGTTAACCTTTAAAATCAAATCATAATGAACACAAATCAGCCCAAAATCCAAAAACTTACAGAAACCTGATTTCAGCTAATTATCAAATTAAAATAACCTCAATTTATGCTGGAAGTTTCAAGAGGAAGCTTCTTACTCAGTCAAGTTCATGGCCGCAAATGCCACCAAAATCTTTGACAGGTACAGATGTACATTTCAGGTGATTCCACAGGTTATACGCTTTATTCCATCTAAGAAGTCCCCCAATAGGAAGTGAGTTCTCGCATCCATAACCAGTAAGGTCTCATTATGGTCTGATGATATCTACCACAGCTTCCTCTTTGCTACACTACAACTTTCTACATGTTTGTGAGCTGATTTATATGTCTTTAATAAATACTAATAATGCAGCAATATGATTTCCCATAATAAAGTATTATTGAATTGAATTGAATTGAATTGAATTGAATTGAATTGAATTGAATTGAATTGAATTGAATTGAATTGAATTGAATCAAACTGAATTTGATATGTGTGGATAAAATTGGATAATCTAAGCGGACATGAAAGAAGCTTTTTGTATTTACAGTTTACAGCATCTTCTTGGTTGGCCGGATACAGTTTGTTGTGCCAGCCAGTCGACTACAGCAACAGTCCACTGGCCATGAGGGTAAATCGTTTTTACTACATGGTTGCTTGTGCAGCACTTTCTTAATAATGTTCTACTCTGAAACTTGAATTGTAACACCATGCAAAGATATTTCTAGTCCTTGACAACATACAGTAATATGTGCCATGTGCGGCATTGAGTTTGACGGTTTGTGTGTGCTTGGATTACAGACAGAGTTTACACACTGGAATTATTGTTCCATGCAACAACGGAAATTGAGCTATAGAGGCCAAAGTTAATATACTATTCAAATGTTGAAATGCATATGTTCATGAAAAAAAGCAGCACAAGAGAAGGCTGATATTTATGTATGTATATTTTGTGTGTTGGACAGATGGCAAGAGTGTGCTGGTGGTTCTACTTCTCCAAAGTGATTGAACTCAGTGACACTGTAAGTAAAACAAAAGTTGAGAAAGAGCTGCTCAGATTTTTGTTTTATTTGGATGTAGAGGAACTATATTCTGAACAGTAACTCCGAACAGATTTTTCAAACATCCACATGTAGTTTGTACACTGCCAGCACACTGTCAGGACATTCTGTGGGTCCACAATTGCATATATTACGTACATTCCTCAGCCCAAGCAGCTTGATGTCTCTGCCACTATGTGACACATTTCACTTGAGACACCTCCTGCAGGAATCCCTCAGGTGAAAGCATGCAAGTTTCAGAGCTTCACCATGCCTGCTTCCCCCCTGATAAATGGTTATTTGTTGCTAGCTGAAGCCAAAAGTGGGTTTTACACATTTACAGTAAATACATTTTTTTTTAAAAAGTTACGTAACACTGCACATAACTGCACTTTTGTGAAAATGTACACTTGGTGTCATATTGTCCTGCCAAATGGGTTGTACAAAAGATGCACGTAACATTTCCACTCGATCGGGGCCTGTAGCGAAGATGAACATGGCAACCGCTGGAGGTGGAACCTAATGATTATATTTCAGACACAACTCATGAATATTTAAATCTACTGGTTATTTCCTCTGTTAAATGATGAGTCTTGTAAATTAAATTTTATCATTTCTAAGCTCAACTAGCCCCTTCACCTTGCTTGCTATGTCCCAACAATTGCAGTTAAATTCAGTTCATGTCAGAGAAAAATTAATTCAGTCCAAGTCAATTCATTCAAACCTATTCAGTCTAATTCAATTCAGTTTTAACAACAGGCGAATCATCACAAATATTTTCTAAATGAATTCTGAATGAATATTTTCTAAAACTGTACATTTTCCGCATATGATTAATAAAATATAATCAATTATAGAAAATGATCTGTATTTAAATGCACAACTAGTTTTTAAAAGAGAATATTTAAAAGATTAAGGTGTGCATGAATGGAAATACCTCAGCTACATTCTATGACTGCATTTTACCAGTTTGTTTGTTCAAATTTAACCAGAAACCGCTATTTGATTTTTTTCAAATGTTCGGGAGCATTTCAGGAGACACTTTTCTCGAACTTACTCAAGTCTACAAGTCACCACTGCATATCCTCGTGTTTTCCTGCAATGCTTCCACAACACGTCAAATGTATTTGTGTGTTTACATGGTGCAGATATTTTTCATCCTGAGGAAAAAGAACAGTCAACTGACCTTCCTTCATGTATACCACCATGCCACTATGATCTTCAATTGGTGGGCTGGAGTTAAATATGTGGCTGGGGGCCAGTGTGAGTACAATCTACACACATCTGCACACACTGACACATACAGTGTGGTTAAGAAGATAACATGTGACATCTGTCCTGTGTATCTGTCCGTAGCTTTCCTGATTGGTCTGATCAACTCCTTCGTCCACGTTGTTATGTATTTGTACTATGGGCTAGCAGCTTTTGGACCGAGCATGAGCAAATACCTGTGGTGGAAACGATACCTCACCTGCCTGCAGCTGGTCAGTATGTGCCTATGTGTCAGGGATGCTGAGACTGTTTTCTGGGAGAGGCTGCTGTAAATGGGAGTGGGGTGGGTGGAATGAGGGTTATTGGGCTACTTTACCCTTTGCACCATTAAGATTACTTTTGTGACACCCCATGAACTGTAGCTATTAAATAGCCTGAACTTGGCAAACTTTGCTGATGCTCTTGTATACAGAAGAAAGGCCGAAAATAAAAAATAGAGACGAAAAAAAATGTTTTTATCAAACAAATGCTTTAGATGCCACTTTATGGTGAAATAGTAAAAAGTAGGATTTAAACAAATTTACAGTTTTACATATTTTAACTATTTTTTTTATTATAATCAAATGATTACAAAAAAATGCAAGTATCTGATAATATCAAATGTTGACTTGGTGAATAATTTCAGCAGCATCAGCATATTTAGAGTTAAACATTTAATACGGTGTGAAACCACATGTCTGCCTCTGTTTTAGAAAAAAAAAAAGCTGAGAATGTTGTCAGTTGTTCAGTCTTTTCTTCGTTTGGGTATATGTTCAAAAAAATTCGGAGTATTCCCTTTTGATGAGATTAACATGGAAGCCTCCTGGTTGCTTTGTCATTGTTCTGACTGGCTGTTAGTTTAATTGGTCAGATTAGCAGCACTGATGCCCCTCTGTTAACCAGACCATCTGTTCTCTACTTATAGCATTGATGGTGAAACAATACATTCTGTTGTGGGGTTTTCTTTTGTCTGTATGGCTCCAGCACATACAGTTCATTATGGTACTTGACTGGCATTTTCTAACAATATTTTCACCCGACCTTACCGCTGGCCCCCAGGCCTTCATTAAAAGTTGGCTTCACAGTTTAGTTAACAACTTAGCCAAGTTGATCTAAAAGATTATATTTCTGTGTGTTTGCTCATGTTGCTTCTTACTTTATCTATTTTATTCATAGAAGTAAACACTTTGGTTGCCGGGGGCATGCAAAACTTTATGCTATGATAACTAAATAGCTATGATGGGAACGACATATCACCTCAATGCAACTGGTCAGAGTAGAAGATGAAGCTATTACCAATTCACATGAAGTTGAAGATTAATGTTGTTTTTTTGGCAATGGTAGAAAGAAGGAAAATCATGCAAACGTTTGGGTGGTGAAGGGCTTTTCAAATAAGCACTGATAACAAGGCAGATGGTCCCCATGCTCTTCATTTTGGAGGACGCAGTGCCCATTATTTCTAAAAAGTATTTTAGATTTAGATTTGTTTGACCACAGGTCAGTTTACAATTTTGCCTCAGTCCGTTTTTAAATGATCTTTGACTCAGAGAAGATGTTTCTGGATCATGTTCACATTTGTCTGATTGCATGAAAGAGCTTTAACCTGCCTTTGTGGATGCCCCGGTGAACTAGTTCAATGACATGTTACATGTTATTTCCATGACAGAATTACACTTGTTTTTATTGCAATGCCTTGTTGAAGGTCCAAAGGTCACAGCCATCCAATTCTGATTCCCATCTGTGTTTCTTCGGCACAGATATGTTTCTCTAATTCTTTTAATGCTATTCATTATTATCATTATTAATACATTTTTATTTAACCAGGAAAAAGGTCCCATTGAAATTAAAAATCTCTTTGTCCATGAAAATTTAGGTATTATACGTGATAAAATATTTAAGGATTTTGTGGTTTTACACTGAAGAAAATTATTCTGAAATTGCTCCAAAAAAGCAAATCCCTGACTCTGTTTTTATTCACATTTTTAAAAAAAGATCAGAATTTCTTTTAAAATTGATGTTGTACTTGGTAGTTGTTATATTTCAGAGTAATAGAACATTTTGATTAGGGGGTCCAAACTTTCGCATTCTAATCAAAGAGACGTATGTGTTTGTCTGCCACACATCATGGCCTTGTCTGCATTTACTTCTGTAAGGTCGACAGAAGCGTTTTCTGCTAACCCTTCTACATTTACAGTGATTATGGTTATTTATATTGCATTTCTGTTTTTGTCTTCCTTAGTTTCTGGCCAGTCAGGGTAGCTGGACTGTGAGTCATTTAATTTAATCTTCTCTCTGTCTTTCATCAGCTGCAGTTTTTCATAGTTACCATCCACACCATCTATAACCTGTTTGCTGACTGTGACTTCCCAGACTCCATGAACGTGGTTGTGTTGGCCTACTCTCTCAGCCTCATTGCTCTATTCAGTAACTTCTACTACCACAGTTACCTCGCCAGGAAGACCAAGAAAAAATAGAGAGAAGGAAAGGGGAAGAAGAAAGGGGGATGATGAGAGAAAGAAAAGAGATAAAATAAAAGATTATGAAGCCAAGAGAACATTTAATTACATTTGAAAAACTATTTCTGTTTGTTTTCAGTGTTAATTTCTTCATAGATATGATGCGATGATAACTAACTACATATTTCTTCTATATTATTAATGTCAATATGAAAACATAACTTATGAAATCTGAAAACAAGGAGAATGAACCAAATGTGTTGCTTTATTATTTTGATGAATCAAGAGTTTTTATGTGTATTTTGCATCCACGTCCATATTTGCCACCCATGTACACATGCAGAGACTTGATGCAGTAGTTAGAAATCCTCTAGAAGCTCATCTGTGTACCTCCAAACTGTATTTTTCAATGTTTTTTTCAAGAAAATAAAACTCATATTTTTAAAATTGCCTGGGATACTCTACTCTATACCTTTTTCCTCATTCGTTGAATCAGAAACCATGTTGTTGTTGTTGTTTGCATTAAACACCAAGTGATGTCAACCAAGTGATAGCTTCATCATCAGCTGAATGTAGACATGCAAGACTGAATTCCAGTTTTGACACAGGACATCAATCGATGATGTGAAACATAGTTTGGATTTCCCCACATTTACACGGATCGCTGTGATCCTAACCATTCTTACTGTGGTTGATCGAAGTCACGTTAATTTTAGCGACAAGTTTATCTACAGCTTCTTTACGTCTGAGGTGGGGAGGAGCAATGTTGGAAAGGACTGGAAGCCACAGTAATGGAGTTGATTTCAAGGTGCCAGTGATGAGCCCCATTGTAGAGTTTAGCTGAGAATCAATGTGGCTTAGAATGTCACCAGACCATTGGGAACCATGATTATGCTACTCTGGTCCGGCCTACATCTCCACCTACCAGCAGGTGATGAATAAAGGCCAATTCTAATAGTGGTGTAATTCAGCCATACATTTAAAAATCCAATGTGTTATGACTGTATGTTCAATAAAGCTCAGATAATACAAAAAGAAATTGAGGCCTATGACTTTGAGCTGTAGAGCAATTCTTAAGAAAGTGGAAAGAATTATACAGGGTCGTTTGCACAAGGAAGTATCACAATGATAAGGTATTCTTTTTCTATGCTTTCAATAAACAAGGAATTGTTAGCTTTAGGGGCTAGACTAGCTCTGAGCTGCTAGTGAGTTCAGTGCTCTCTGAGGTAGTGCGGTTCTCGGAATTAGCAGCACACTGGAGAAGCAAGGCCAAGCAAGAAGTCATGTCACTTTGCAAGCTGAAATGGAAGCTTGCTTGCCATGGAAACTGCTATCTCCAGGAGAGAGTCCTATTCACACGCCTGTCTAGCTTGGCATTCCCAGAGCTATTGGCTTCCACCGTTAATGAGCTTCCAGTTGGCCCATTTCCTTGCCTTGTCTAGCCTGGAGCTCCCAGAGCTAGTGGCTTCCGCACTTAGCTCATGCTCATGTGGGAGCAAGCAAGGAAGCCTCTCACTGCCTTCCATGGTTCGCTGAGTTCTAAAGCTCCTCACTTGCCTTGCTTCTGCTGTGTTCTCCACCTCACCTGTATTGACTTCTTCTTGGCTTGTTTGCTTCTTTCTTCTGTTACTCGCGTTGCATGCAAATTAGTAGTACAGCCCCAACCCACAAGTAGTCAGGATTGGTTGGTGCTTACTCCAAATAGTCTAGGTTGAAAATACAGGTTGTCTGACCTCTCCTTCCTAAGGCTCCGACTGTTGCCTTCTTTTACTCATGATAACTGAATGTAACACATAAAAACATTTTATGGACACTTTAAAAAGGTTGAATTAGATTTTTAGCAGAGAGGGATTTTGACCTACATTGCAGAAGTTTATACAGGGCTATTTCAAATTTCAGTCTTTCATCCATCAAGTATACCGCCATTAAGTCTATATCCCACATTCTCCATTTATTCTTCTCACTTTATAGATCTCTGTTATTTTTCTCAGTTTCTAGTATTTAATCCCTCTTACCAGGGGGATGAACTCAATCACCCCACAGTCCCCCTTCCTGTCACCTAAACCATCTGTCATGATGTAGAAGCACAATTGGACAAGTGAGTTACAGCCCCATTCACACACTCCCATTCACACCCCCTTGGGACAGAAATTGTATTAACCAAATTAACCTTCTTTATGTTGTATTTTGCCACCATCATCAAATATTCCAACTCTGATGTTAAGCAGCATATTGGGTTTGACTGTCTTGTATTCCAAACTCAACAGGGGCTGACAAAGAACATGAAAAATTTCTCTGAAGTGATTATATCAAAGGTAACATCTCATATAAGCCACTGTAATATCCAACTAAGTTCATATAAGGTCAGATAATCTCTTTTCGTTAATGTGAGTTTTCAAAGCAACATATAACCTGTTATAGCAGGTCAACACGTGTTCCGGTTCTACAGCATTGCTTGTTACTCATAGGCACAGCTTACTTCAACACAGTGGAGAGTCATATCATACAAATGATCTGCACCCGTGAGGAGGTGTAGTGTATACGTTATTCAGTAGGGAATTTTAGAAAAACACAAAAGAAAATGTGATGAAGCAACGCTGACAAAAAGTTTATTATTCGCTCTGTTTTTACAGATGTGCCAAATGTTTTCAACTGGTTAAAAGTCTTGACCTCGGCCAGCCAGTCCAGCCCCCGGATGTCTCTACTACAGAGCCATGCTGTTGTAGTACATACAGTATATGGTTTAGCGTTGTCTTGCTGAAATATAGTATGCAAGGTCCCTGAAAAAGATGTTATCTCACCTGGAGCATATGTTGCTTTTTTAAACCCAAATATACCTTTCAGCACTGATAATGCTTTTCCAGACGTGCAAGTTGCCAGTTCCATGGAGACTAATGCATCCTTATATCATCAGAGATGTAGACTTTTGAATTGAAGAGTGATTACAACAGGGTCCCTCTTCTCTTTAGTTCAGAGGAAGCGGGGTGTCCATGAAATTAATTTCCAAATTTTGATTAATCTGACCACAGAACAGTTTTCCATCGAGCCTCAGTCCATTTTATATGAGGTTTGCCCCAGAAAGGACAGCAGCATTTGTGGATCCTGTTGACATATGTTAACAAATTGCATCAGTGAATGGGATGCTGATCTATGTTCATAGACAGACAATGAAGTGTTCCTGATCCCATGCAGTGATTTTCATGACAACTATACCTGTTTTAATCTAGTGTCACCTGAGTCCCTAAAGATCACATGCATTTAATATAGATTTCCAGCTTGTCTCTCAGGCACAGAGATGTATCCAGATTTACTGGATCTTCTGATGATATCTAAGTACTGTAGATGATGGAACATTCATGGACTTTGCAGTTTTATATTGAGGAACATTATTCTGAAATTGCTCCACAATTTGCATATTTAGGTTTTTGCAGACTGCTGGACATCCACCCAAATTCTGAGAGACTCTCCTTCTCAAGGGTGCTCTTTTTATACCAAATCGTATTACTGAACCACTGCCAATCATCGTTGAAAAATGTTCCTTGTCCTTTCTCTTTATAGCCACTAACTTCCATTCTTTTGTAAGTCCAGCCCAAATATGCTGAGATGTGTTGTTGCCATCAAATTCTAGATGAGTTCATATTTTTCATAAAATAGCTTCCATAAGTTGAGTTGGCTGAAAAAGTGAAAAACATTAATGGGGTCCAACAGATCCAACAGTGCATTACACACAGAACAGTCAAGAGAGACAGATGTTCACTAATGTTTCCATCGCCTCTATTGGCTTGGTGTATAAAAGCTTTAAAATGTCTTCATATTTTCCATCAGCCTGTCAAAGCCTTGCTGAAGTATGATGTGTAGATCAACTCTGGCCCTGTAAAGATCCACTGGTTTTCATCTACCTGTTGAACCATAGCCACTCCCTAATGTGCAAATGATACGTGCATGTGTGGTGTAACTCTTTTTGGAAATACAGATCTAGTGGAACATGTTCCCTCAGGGTTACAATACAAAAACAACAACGACAATTCAATATTGGACATAGTTGCCCATATGTATATATATATATATATATATATATATATATATATATATACATATATATACATATACATACACATATATGAAGTAGTCCAGATAAGCCAGTGAGCAACATTAAAATCTGTTTGTGAACTGTATAAGTTTTAGAATATTCAAAAAGTTAGATTTTCTTATGTCAAATAAGAATAAAAAGGAGCTCAAAGCATTTGAAAACCTAACTGTAAAGATACTATTTTCACCTGTGCATCAAATGTGTAAGCGTTTAGTAGTTTATGCCTGTGTGTGAGAGTCAACAGCACCATATGAGTTTTGAAATAAAACTCTTGTGTAGCATTAAAAACCATATTTTGCTGCTGGCAAGTACTTAATCTAATCCCCATCTCAACAAGTGTGCTACAAGTACACACACACACACACACACACACACACACAGCTGATTGCCAGAAGCCCATCTGAAGCTTGATGTCCCTCAGCCTTGCCGCAGGCACAGCTCCAGGTTCATTACTGCTGAGTGCTGCTCTGCTCAGGCATGACTTACTTTCTGGCTTGCAGTCATTTTGACCAACTTCTACTTTTGCAACCAGATGATGGGCTTCGTCTGGTGTGTCTAGCCAGTTATGATGCTTTTGAGATTTTTACCAAACTAGAAAGAGGGATTAACTAGACTTAAATAGTTTCTTCAAACACGTAACATGACAAATAACTTTTGATTGGCATGCATGTTAATTAGAATTCTTTGGGTGTCATGGTTGATAAAGTCAGGAATATGTTGGCAAACTGAGCAAGTGCTGTGCTGTGAAGGTACTTAGATCAAAATTGTCTGAATCTTGTTTGTGAATGACTTTGTGTCGGTCTCCTTGGAAACTGTGCCAGACAGTGTTTGGGCTGCGGTCAGTTAGAGGCAGACTGTAATTAATAATCAGGTTAGAGTGAGAGGATATTGAAACACTCTTAGAATGGCTGCTGCTTACTTTCAAGCTTGTGCGAGGAAGAGAGATACAAACTCATATACATGCGCGCGCACACACGCAGACATAATTGTTGATAGTGAGAGAGGTTTTGGGCAAAGAGGCTTATAAGTGTGCTTGAAGGTGAGCCACTGGGTTGTTTTAAACAATGAGGGTTAACAAGAGGCTGCAGCAATTCCAGCATGATGGGAACACACTCCACCACTGGAAAGCTACCGTTAATCAGCCTTCCAGCCAGATTGTAGCTTCGTCATAGGAGTGTGTAATTAACAAGCATAAAGCTCTGACAAGTACACTCTGTGAGGTCTTATTATTTGAAACATCAAGAATAATCCTGTATTTTAGAAAGAAACTACGTCACTTTGTTGTAAATTGTGTCTTTGTGCTAAACAAGAGACACCCCATCTGTTGGTGACACCATCCCTTTCTATGGACAAAGGGATGAACCCAACGCCACCTGTATCTGTGATATCAGTGGCTTATGGGGGTTATGTCATTTATTTCGACAGGCAGACAGCTTGATTTATTGCTTGTGCCTTATTGTTTGTTTTTAGTCAGACTGTCATGATTCATGGTAGAGCTGAAAGTGGAAGATGACCCAAACACAGGACTATCAATGAAAGGCACGAGGACAGGTAATGAAAAAGTAGCAATGGTTTATCAAAACTAACAAAAGGTACTGCTGAGGAAGGAAAGAAAACCAAGGACAGAAATAAAATAACTAACTAACAGAACAAAGAGGACTGACTGGCTGGTTGATGGATGAAAGAACAAATGGACTAAAGAAATCAACAGTTATCACCAGAAGAAGTCATCAACATATGATGATGATCTGGCATTGAACTATGGAAAACCTGAAGGATATATACTGAGGGAGGTGATAACAAGCAAGGATCATATGTGGCAATCAGTAACTGAAGACCAGATGTGACACAGGAAGTAAATGTAACAGAATACACATGGGAGCAAGCTCTACAAAATAAAACAAGAAGTAAGGAAATTAAAGTGTAAAAAGTAAACCAAAACACCAAGTCAAACACAATAAAACCATAGACCATGACACAGACAGCCTCAAACACGAAAATATTTGTTTTCCAGGGACATCGGCCCATTGGGTATTATGTGAATTGATTTATACTTCAATAAACCAAAATCTGTCATTTTTTATTGCTAAATCATTTTCTTTCCTACATTGAAATGTAGCAAAAATATTAGCTCTGTTTCCCATTAAAAACATGCTACTTATAAATTCATATGTCTGCCTTGAACTTCAGCTTCAGCTTTTTAAAAGAGAACAGTCCAATAGACCTATTTGTATGTTCTCTTCCACATTATGGGTCAGCCAAAATGGGTGTTATCCAATGTATATAGATGGTGATGGCAATTTTCTCACCAAAACTGATTATGTTATTTAAGTGGTTCAGGAATCATGTTATAGGCCAGTGAATAAGGACTTTTATTTGTATGTTCTACATCCGTTACCATGTTAGCTGCTGCTAGCACAATAACACCACGGTCTATGTTCACAAGTGTCATTATCATCCTACAATCCTTACCAATCTGAGTTTCAAACAAAGATTCAGTGACAGGAAATATTACTTTTAGGGTTAAATGTTACAGTTCAATGAAGACAAGCCAAAAGCCTCAGAGTTGCATTGTTACAGAAAGTTGTCCCCTATGAACAGCAAGGTCCGTTCATCAATTTGAGTTTCTGTGAATCGTATTTTTGCAGTGAAAAAAGGCACAGCAATATTACAATGTAGTCTTCTTGGTTTATTGAAATTTAAACTTTCTCTCTGAGGCATGCTAGCAAACTTGACAAACATAACCACAGCCACAGAGCATAGGCTAAATAAAACTTAACCTGAGCAACTGAACTCCATAGAAACCTAGAAGAACTCATTGTGACACAGCACACAAAGTTGTTAGCTATCATCCATAAACTTTGTCACTACAAAGTCTAAATATTCTGGGCAGACTCTCAACTGTCTGGAAAATTGTGGGTTGCTGTTGTCTGTGTTGCAGACCACAGCTAGTTGCGTAGTTTGTCATGTCACGTATTGAGTTTTGTTTTGTGTCACGTCTTGTTTTCAGGTTTTAGGTTTATTTCTTGCCATGTTTTTTCCCTTTCACACCATTAGGTTCATTGAAGTCACCTGTCTTTGTTTCACAGCAGCACCACATCTCCAATCACTTCACCACAGTATTTAGTTTCCAGGTTCTCCTCAGTTCTTTGCAAAAATCCTCATCTTACACCACCTTACCTTTCCTCACATCTTGTCATGAGTTCCATGTTCTTCAGGTTTGTCAGATCAGGTTTTTGTCTCTCATTTTTCCACAGCCATATTCTTGTTGTTTTGCTCCACAGTTTAGATTTCGTGTTATCTGGCTCTGCTGCGCTTTTTGTTCTTTTGTAAATAAGAACAAAAAGCCTTCCTTTTAAATCTGCATCTCTCCTCCACGTCACGCACAACCCCCTCCCACCGGTTGTGACATAGTTGGCCAACGAGGACCAAGAACTTGGCCGTCAATATGTCGTATACACCTGTAAAGTTTCATGATCTTGCCTGATTGACAAAACCTGTCAATAAACTCACAGATAGATATCCTGACATCTGACACCACATAGAGAAAAACACCTTTCTGGCAGATACATGATTTTATTGCAGTAGCACACACAGTTACTCCTAATTTGAAACCAATACTAGCTACTGGTAATAATGGTTGGTAATCACTATATTTTCCACTACAAACTCAACATTTCATGGCACATAGAAAATGTAAATAAATTATTGCAACAGCATTTTCATCTCAAAACAGCTCTTCAGGTCTACATTAACCCAGCCATTTTCTACATCTTCAACACAATATTGATTTGTTGCTGTTAGCTTGTGTGGAACTTCTTAAGGCTAATTTAAGGTTAGAGTGGCAGCTGAATGACCCTTTTTTGATATGTCGTTGATCCATCAGTGTTGTTTTCCGACCTTCGATCTGAGCCTTCAGAGACTTGTTTGGTCACGTTGACAAAATCCTTGATGTCTGCAGCAGATATCCAGAGAGGGGAAAAGAGTGAGCTAATATATAGCTCACGCAATATAAGTTGTGTGGCCAAACATTACAATGCAGATTGGTGAGTACTTGCTACCTTGTAACCCTGACAAAGGTGATTTTTTAGCCTTAAATTATTAATGGTAGCTTTAATGCATTCCATTATGTTTCCCTAACCCCATAGGCGTAGGAACTGGGGGGGACATGTCCTCCCCATTATTGGAGACAGGCGCATTTGTGCGCATTAATTTCTAACATATCTGTCAGATTTCCGATACGTGTCCCCCCCCAATGTTAAACTCATTCCTATGCTCTTTCCTAACCCTAACCAAGTAGTTGTTAAAGTCTATCCCAAACCTATTACTTTTTTTCAACCAAACCAAACATAAACTGAAGACAAAACTAAAGCTGTCAACTACAGTTGCCAAACTTTCGAAAGCACTGGGTTTGATGTCCACAACCAATAAAATCTGTAAATCTGATTTTATGAATCTTTGTGTCCATGTGCATGGAAAAAAGAGACATTTGTGTTTCAAATCAATATTTGACAGATTACATTTCTTGATAGCTGTCCTAAATTCCGTATGAAGGTATTGCATGGAACTGTTCAGGTCTCACCAACATAATTTTTCAGGCAAGAATAAAAAAAATAAAATAAACTTGAAACATGTTTCTGTTGTTACAGTGACTTTTTTTCCCTCATGGAAATGAGAACAAGACTGTCTGTTTACAAAGCTCTTTGTCCTTTGCTCAGCCCAGTGTAGATTTTTGCCTCCTTACATTATTTAAGCACCAAAGTATTTCTCCAACCCCCCTTCTTCTCCTTCTCCCTCTACTTTCCTGTCATTTATTTCGATACTCTCCACCACTTTCATGTGTCCTTACACTCTCCTCGTCTCTCCCTTTGACCTGACCTCACTTCTTATCCTCCTCTTCTCCTTCCCACCATTCCTTTCCTCTTATCTCTCTCCACGCCTTCCTTTCGCCCCCTCCTCTCAAACCTCCTCCCACCAGAGCGGCTCACTCTCTGATGATTGCTGAGCACATTTCATTTGACATAAAGACAAAGGGCTGAGTACACATGTGCTTTCTCCTGTGTAATATGAAATATTAATGCAGGCATAATTTCTCTCCCTGGGTGAGGGTTGGAGGGGGTGGTGGGCTCTTTCTAATCACCAGTGACTGCAGTTTCCTTCCCCAAAGGATGGTAAGGCTGTCAGGAAGGATTGAGAAACAGTAAAGATAACAACAACAGAATGCTTTCTGTTGGCGGCTTCTGTGGCCTATTTCTGTCTTGGTGTTTAATGGCTACATTGGCTCATTGCCTGAGTTACTGAAGCAGCTCTCCATGTGCAGAGTTTAAGGTGCTACGTGCTGCATTTTCAGCCGTCATTGGTCATGCTTAAATTAGTAGTGATAGGCTGGTATAATCACCATAAACAATTGGCGGTCTCTCTTGTGCACCAGCAGTACTGCAGTCACATATTTGCCACAGTCCCCTTTGAGTTAAAAAGGGTGATACTAATTCACTGCCTGTGTTCTTTCTTGAAGATGAAAAAGCCTTTTGCATTCCATTCATCCAAATCTGTAGATTTGTGTTTACATCATCAAGTATTGTTGTGCCAAAAAAAATATGAAGGCAATGCCAGTTCTAATTTCTTGGAAAGTATGTAGTTCAGACCTTGATGGTAGTGGTTCACAAATTCCACAAAATGTTACTCTACAATCTGAAAATATCCTTCGCAGCACCATCAGAAATGTTTTCGATTAAGTCCATAATTTTTTTATTGACCTCACCCCATTTCCTTCCTTATGTACGCCATCTCTTGCATGGCTGTTGTACTGCAACAAATTGTCTCGATAAAGACTGAACTGAACTGTTACAGGAGTCTTGTGTTTCAAGGTGAGGTCGGTGGCGAGAGTCAGAGTAGCTTCCATGTAAAAGCCAGGATGCAGGTTGTCCCAGCAGAACATTTGAACAGTTTTACGAAATGAGCAGTGTTGATAACAAATTGGCTCCTTTTTAGGCCTTTTATGATCCAGAGAGAATTTTACCGTGTGAGGCAGCTGGATATGGGAGATAGTCGGGATCACAGAGAATCCATCTTGACAGGCTTAAAGAAGCTGCCTGCATGATATGTTTGCAAACCCTGATTTTTTTTTCAAATTACATTATGTTTATTTAGCAGTGCTTTTATTTAAATCAACTTACACTGACGTCACTTTTCGTGAGGAACACGTTGGAAGGCGTCAGAATCTTGACCAAGGATTCTTTGACATGTAGACTGAAAAGTTGGGGATTGAACCAGCAATCCTCTTACAGACTGACAACCACTCTACAGCCTGAAGTACAGCCACCGCGCTCGTAACAGCTAATAGTCTGGATTATTTGAAGTTCACTTGTGATTGCTGGTGAAAACTGAAAGCAGATTATATCTTTGAAATCAAACCATGAATAAATTGAGCCGTGTGCTTTACTGTTCAAATATCATAATGAGCTCAGTGATACTAAAATGTTTCTTAAAGCTAAGGGGGACTACAGAACTGAGGGAAAATACTCTACAGGCTTACCACCATGAGTGACATGATTTCTATTCGTCATTTTGCCACGATTAATGCGAAAGTTGTCACTAATTATCAAAACAATGATTCATAAGAGCAGCACAGCTTCTGCTGCCACTTGCAAAGGAACTCTAAGCATGATTATATAATACAAAAAAATAATATTATGCTTGTCTGACCACAACCGAACTTTTAAAATGTTTATGAAACTGTACAAAACCGACTAACTAACTAACGCAAGACTACTGGATGAAGGAGACAAAGACAACAAAAGATAATATGATTGAAAATTAACCAATGAAGACTGTGTGTCAACCCAATGTCTCATAAAATCCAGATATTTTATAACAGAGGCATCATCGGACAAATTTGAAGACGGCGTTTGTAAAGAGAGTTAATCTGTTTTTACAGGTACATTGACCTCTCAGAGAAAGTTAGAAGCACCACAGTGTCTTGAATGTTTTCTCACACAGTCCAGAGCATTGCAGTGTCTGACATACTTTCATTAATAGCTAAATTCCACTCCCGTAAACGTATACTGAGACGAGGATAGTAGTCCAGTTAAATGACCTCGTTGAACTGTGACTGTAACTCAACTGTGCCTGTAACTCTGGAAGTTTCTAACAAGACCGGGACAGAGTCAATCACGTGTTGGATTGTGTGCTCGTTAAAATGTTTTACAGTTGTTCTCTCAGTAATTATGTATTATAAATCTGTAGATTTGTGTTTACATCATCCAGTATTGTTGTGCCAAAAGAAATATGAAGGCAATGCCAGTGATACTTTCTTGAAAAGTATTATCATTTAATGTAGTTCAGACCTTGATGGCAGGGTTTCACAAATTCCACAAAATGTTACTCTACAATCTGAAAATATCCTTCGCAGCACCATCAGAAATGTTTTCGATTAAGTCCATAATTTTTTTATTGACCTCACCCCATTTCCTTCCTTATGTACGCCATCTCTTGCATGGCTGTTGTGCTGCAACCAAATTGTCCATATGGGTTCTCGATAAAGACTGAACTGAACTGTTACAGGAGTCTTGTGTTTCAAGGGGAGTTAGGTGGCGAGAGTCAGAGTAGCTTCCATGTAAAAGCCAGGATGCAGGTTGTCCCAGCAGAACATTTGAACAGTTTTATGAAATGAGCAGTGTTGATAACAAATTGGCTCCTTTTTAGGCCTTTTATGATCCAGAGAGAATTTTACCATGTGAGGCAGCTGGATATGGGAGATAGTCGGGATCACAGAGAATCCATCTTGACAGGCTTAAAGAAGCTGCCTGCATGATATGTTTGCAAACCCTGATATTTTTTTTTCAAATTACATTATGTTTATTTAGCAGTTTTATTTAAATCAACTTACACTGACGTCACTTTTCGCGAAGAACACGTTGGAAGGCGTCAGAATCTTGACCAAGGATTCTTTGACATGCAGACTGAAAAGTTGGGGATTGAACCAGCAATCCTCTTACAGACTGACAACCACTCTACTGCCTGAAGTACAGCCACCGCGCTCGTATCAGCTAATAGTCTGGATTATTTGAAGTTCACTTGTGATTGCTGGCGATAGACATTTACCTCATCCAATAACCTGAAGAACATTCCTTTGAAAGAGCCTGCCTTTCCTCAAGCTGGTTCTGTAAAGGACTTCCTCAATGGTGCTGTGTAACAAAACATGCAGTTCATCAGGGTAGAGAGACATGACTTGATGTTTAATTACTTCACACTCCACTATATTCATCAACTTTTAGCTTGTTTTTATGTTGGGTAGTGAAGCTCACAACAGGTTCACTGGATTATTTTCACCCAGAAAACTCTTCTGGCTGCGACTGAAAGCAGATTATATCTTTGAAATCAAACCATGAATAAATTGAGCCGTGTGCTTTACTGTTCAAATATCAGAATGAGCTCAGTGATACTAAAATGTTTCTTAAAGCTAAGGGGGACTACAGAACTGAGGGAAAATACTCTACAGGCTTACCACCGTGAGTGACATGATTTCTATTCGTCATTTTGCCACGATTAATGCGAAAGTTGTCACTAATTATCAAAACAATGATTCATAATGGCAGCACAGATTCTAACTAACTAACTCAACCAACACACCCAGATAATGGGGTTGGAGGTCAAATCTGTATCAAGGCACTTTCTAGTAGATGTTAGTACCCAAACTCCTGGAGGAAGGAGACAAAGACAACAAAAGATTGAAATGTGATTGAACATTAACCCATGAAGACTGTGTGTCGACCCAATGTCTCATAAAACCCTGATTTTTATAACAGAGGCATCATCAGACAAACAAAGACAGCGTTAAATGACCTTGTCGAACTATGACTGTAACTCAACTGTGCATGTAACTCTGGAAGTTTCTAACAAGACCAGGACAGAGTCAATCACGTGTTGGATTGTGTGCTCGTTAAAATGTTTTACAGTTGTTCTCTCAGTAATTATGTATCTAATCAAAGCAGGTGAGGCAATATGCTTTCCTAATGTGTAAAAATCCATTGGAGTGTCTGTAGTGCATCTCTCTGAGCAGCATGGTGCAAAACTTAAGCATCAAAAGCATATTAATGCACACACACATACGCACACACTTTTCTCATGGGAACCAGCCTTTAGCTCCTTCCCTTCCTCCATCCATTCTTCTTTTTTCTCTGACACACACTCACGCCGGGTGACACACAGACAAGGTCACAATTTGTCTTTCACATATTTCGTTCTCCCTATATAACTTTTGTCTTTTTTTTTTTGTCCTTTCAGACATAACTGCGCAGACACATATTTTTCTCACATAGCACACGCGCACGCACTCTCTTACAGAGGCTACAGTTGCACCGAAAGTGAATTACCATGCCGTTCCGCGTTATTAAACATGACACTCGGCCCAGATAATGGAGCCTTTCTTCATCTCAATTTGGAAGGCTAATCTTATTGCTTTGATTAGCAGCAGCTTCATTTGCATATCAAGGCCTTACTTCTTTTAATTCATTCATCGCAAATCCCCTCTTTATATCTGTAGATAAAAGGAATCTATCTATATGTATCGTTCTGTAGAATCTTTCCCCCACTTCGCTCCTCTTGTTCTTCTTTATCCACTTATTCATTTGTTCAGATTCCTTTTTTCATTTTGTTTTGCCTTTTGTATTCATCATCAGCTCATAGTGCTCTCTATTTTTTTTCTTGTGTACATTGAAAGACATAAAACAACAGGAGAATCAAAAGTAAAGCATGACCTCATCAACATGTGATTGGATGTGCTGTAATGGCCAGTGATTCTGGTTACTTATTGTCCAGCTGGACTCACTCTCATGAGATCTGGGGAAATGGCTTAAGGAAAGGTTTAAACTACACCCAACAATTAAAGTGTAACCAGAAGGTCAAGACACTGATAATAAACCCAACGAAAAGCTGCACTTTGCTCACTCTCAACAGAGAACTGAGATTACGTTTTACATGGAAAAAATTTAGCTGATTAAATGGTGTTGGATTGGGAATGAACTACATAAAATCAGGTTCTGCTGGTAGGATGAACACGTTAATAACAAATGCATTTTCTTACAAGATTACAGTTCTTACTTACTTTTATGTAGATTATCTGGTCTGGGTTGAGATGACTCATCGCAGTAACATAAAGTGTGATCTAAATCTAGTGCTACATCCATATATTGCATTTATTCACTTTGTGTGCCACAAAGTGCTCTGTCTTTAGTGGAAGCTGCATGAACTGAGCTGGTGTGAATTGACACTCCACTATGATTGTGAGAAAAAGGCTAAGGTTTGAGGTTAGGTTCATCACCATTGCTTTCAATAGCATGCAGAATTACTATCTCAGGGTTGTATTCTTCTGCCAAGCAATTCAGCTGCAGTTTGCACTTATGCCTGTCCAGGCTCACATCCCATACATAGTCAGTATGTTTCCATGCAGTTATGGCTCAGCGAGGCCATTCTACAAAATTTCTGTCCTTGTCCCAGAATACAGGCATGGCAGGGGAATCAAGATTTTTCTGACTCTACCACATTAGTACCACATTACTCTACCTGCTTGTTAGTATTGGGCAGTTGAGCTGGTGGCAAATTGGTGCCATGTTGAGTTGAGCAGAGAATTGATTGACAGATATCTTCATTTCGTAGAAGCTATACACATTATTTTCCCCTTCTTCTTCTTTGTACTGGCTTCTTCTGTTACTTTCAGGGCCTTCCAACTGCCTTATCATGGTGTGTCATAATGCAACTTTGAAACACTTGATTCAGTACTATTTCTGTTACAGAGATATTTATGTATATTTTATAAATCCAGTTTTAGTCAGATTAACACAGAGAGTATTTATTTTGTTCTAATGTCACTTTGTGTACTGAGTGAACTTTTTGAAGGAATTCGATCAAAGGTACTTGGTGCATTTCTAGGTGGCCACAAAAACACAAAGTTCTGTCCATGACATTAACAAAGCTACATTACAAAGTTGTTACTTTTGAGATGCTACAAAGAAAATGTGTCAGATCAAATGAAAAACATGGTCACAGTCCTCCCTTTTTCTCCTGAGACTTGGTGTTGAATAAGGTTCAGAAAAACATTTTTAAGATAACCTTTGATAGTTTAGACATGAAATGACTTACTTGTTTTTTCATGGTAATTTGTGTTGAATATTGTCATCGTTGGCATATCTAGTTTATTTTTATTTCATCTATGTTTTGCTTCATTCAGAGGCACAGGCATCAGGAAAGCCGAAGCCCACAGAGCCAGTGTTCTCATCATAGTTTGCTGCACCACTGTGAAAACCTTTATATATATATATATATATATATATACATATAACATATTTTATGAGGTCACAGAGATAGTTTGGGTAATGCTTTCAGAAATTTAGAGTATAATAACATTCAATATTAGCATGGAAACATAGGAGCCATGTGCAGAATGACCCATTCCATGATAACTGATGTATTGTGTCAAACTGTTGCTAATTATAATACAGTGAAAGCTACTTGATGGCTTCTTCCAAAATAAGATATAATCATCTATCAATTCTAGCAAGTCTGAGTACAAGGTTTGTGAGGTTGTCAAATGGCTGAGTCAAAAGGAACAGGCATAATATTTTAACTCCAAAGTGTATTGGGAAAATCGATATGATTCAGTACAATACAAGCAACTGAAAACTGTAAATGAATACAACATAGAAGCTACAAGTTAAACAGTTCAGTAACAGTTGAGACACAAATCGAAGCAAGAGCTCAAGTGTGTTCATGTAGAAATTGATTAAACTGATTTTTACTGCGGAACATGACAGAATAAAAGAAGAGAAAAAAAAAAGATTTATGGAGTAATGTGGAAAGTGACAACGAAGTCACATCATAGCTTGAACAACGTGCTCTGGTTGTCTGTCCAACACTGCATCATCAGGTATATTCTGGAAGGTTAGATGTAAGGCACGATGTCATGTGATGGCATAAGAATGATAAAGAATCTGCATTTTTTTTCTCTTTATTGAACTCCATATGTGCACTAAAACATACAGATCATTGAATGAATATGTGCAGCTTGAGGATGGATGGATTGGCGTAGTAAAAGCAGAGAAAGAGATAGTGGGTGTTTTTTACGAGATGTTGGCCAATCTGATGTTTTATGTATCCATAAAGAGCTCCAAGGCCATGTTGACTTTCCATGGTTTGGAAACGCTATCAGCACTTCAAAATGGCAGCATTGTGTGATATCAAAGTTAAGTGCGGCATCACAAGCTTTTACCCATTTACAGTTTGTCAGAAGTGAAAGCCTGAGGTACTTCAGTCGTACAGTCACCTTATTAATGGACAATTTTCAGCCACCATGTCTGCACACACCATTTTATTGTAATTGTGCAAACAGAGTTGTTGTGTTTGTCTCTAGTTTGCTGTATTTGTCTATGAAGCCTTTCACTTATCTTTATGGAATGATATTACTCGAATAAACAAATATGTCTGCCGTAATTACATAAGAGCACATGCACATTTTATAGGCAAATCTGCAAATCAACATGCATTTCAAATACATGTTTAATGAGATAAATCCAGCGGTAGTGCATCTCCATATAAACACATCTTATGTGTGGAAATAAACAACTTTGCCTCCTTGGAGTGAACATTTCAATAAATCGTTCATACCAGTCATCTCAGCCTAAGTCTGATGCTACCACTCTAATATCCTCTCATCTTTCGTCTATGGTGGACTTAACTAGGATATATTGTCCAAATGTAACAACAATTTACGGTAAATGGGGGGGCTCTTTTATGGAAGTGTCACTTGGTCCCACGAAAAAAGACCAAAACCAACAATGAAAAGATCCATTATACCACATACAGGGACACAAAGGCTTGGGCAGGTTGTGGAGGGGATGAATAATGAAGCAGACCCATGCCAAACACACTGAGAATATAACAGAGCAAAACTTTTTGTTGTTTTCTTTTTAGCAAACAACAATAAAGGAAAAGGGCTTCAAGCAAACATTCTTTTTCAGGGTCATTTTCAATATTTCTTATGTAAACGGCTTCTGGGAATTTTCTTTCCAAGGATTTGGTCATGAATCTTAGACGGTGATGGCAAAATCTTGACCTTGCACTTCTTAATGTACTACTTCTTTTATTTTTGTTGTTTTGTAGGGGAGCATCACTTTTAAATATGATGTAACAAAGGTGGCTGGTTTGCCTCCACATTTTGCAGGTGCTGAATTGTGCACAGTGAAATGTTCCTTTATCTACTGTGAATCTACTACTAGAATCATACCAATGAAAAATAATACATTTATTTGAGTGACTGTGTGAAACAGATTTTGGCTGCAAAGACAGGTTTTGGACAGACCACCAAGCAAATTACCCTATTGTACCCTAGTCAGCTTCACTTTGGTGCCCAAAACTTCCCCATATTCAGCCTCATGTCTGAGTGACTATTGTGCCAAACTCTTACATCTTCTGCAGGCAATCATGGTCATGGGGATAAATGCCACAGCTATTATAGAAATGTTTTTGAAAAAAATACAGGATGCTTAAATGGCCATAGAAACAAAGTTTTTTTTTTTTTTTTAAATCTGCTTATAGGGCATAAGGTTATAAAAAACACATCCAGCCTCATCCTTTAAATGCAATCTTTTTGAATAAATACAATTTAATCACAATATTTCGTTGAAAATGCATCACATTATAACTGATCCACTGCGATAATATAAAAAAACTAATAAATAGATTTATAAATAAGTTGAAAGAGACAAGAAGAAATAGCCCACTTCATTATCAAGCTGGGTTGTAAGTGCTTTCCCTCACCTTTCACACCAACAAGATAATTATGGTCCCCCCTTACACAAATGTAAGCCCAATAAAATGACTCATTTTAAAATAAAATGCTTTTTCTACGCCAGACTATGCCAGTATATGAGTAGGTTATTACACACCATTTCCAAGCGGGAGATAACCAACTCCTTCAAACAGATGGATATATTTTAAAACAAAGCCCTTTATATGATTTTTGAATTAACACAGCAATAAAAATGGAGGTTATGACCATAAAGCCATTGCAGGAGAGTTCAATGGCCTTGAGGTGAACTAGTCACTCACCCTGATTTGCAGTCAGCATTTTACTCACTGCCTGTGAACTCCATAAATGCCCGTTTATGCGATTTACTGACCTCTCCCTCGAAGCCTGTTGTACTCATCATCTTCAGTTGTTATTGCTCTCTTGTGTCATCATATGCAAATGAAGGCGGCAGTGAGAGGTGTACAGTATATAAAAAGGGGAACAGTCCTGGTCCCGGCACCTTGCTCTTCCCTCATCTTGCCTCGGCATCTCTGCTCTCACCTCTCAAGCAACCAACACCACCAAAATGGCCTTCGCTGGAAAATGGGAAACAGAAACCCAGGAGGGATACGATGACTTCTGCAAGCTTCTTGGTGGGAAAAGAAACTGAATCTAAAACCTTTCTCTAGAAACATCACACACTCTGGAAATATTAGAGCTTTTGTAACCTCACACTTGTCCTGTTGCCCCACTCTAGGTGTACCTGACGACACTATCGCGAAGGGCCGTGACTTGAAGATTGTCACAGAGATCACCCAGAATGGGAATGATTTTACCTGGACCCAGTTCTACCCCAACAACCACAAGGTCGCCAACAAGTTCACTGTTGGCCAAGAGTGCGAAATGCAGACTGTTGGAGGAAAGAATTTTAAGGTAGGAAGGGACGAATAAGTTCTTAACTGTGCAGAGAAGATTAAAGGAGACATATAAGAAAGCTGATTATCTGACAGATAATACTATCAATGTGATTCTGACAGGCCACAGTACACCTGGATGGAGGTAAACTGAAAGTGAACTTCCCCAACTACGAACAAGTCAATGAGATCTGCGGAGGCAAGCTCGTTGAGGTAAATGCTCTCACTTCACTGCTGTGAAGTCATGCATTGAAAGCGGTTATTACACTCAACACCCAGCAGGGATCGTTAGAGTCATCACAGTTATATGCCTGCTGCTGGGGAACATCTACAACTAAAGAGAAAACTGAGCGCCACTGAATGCAACATCGCAGTTAAACTTCGCCTGTGTTTTGATACTTCTCTTCATTTCTGTTTCCACAATGTTTTCTGCTTTTTCAGAAGCTTTCAAGAAGTAACTTTGAAATCTTTGGAAAAAGAAATGGAAAATATTTACACAGTAAAACACAAATTGGAAAATGATGACTGCCTGGTGACTTGATTAACTTATTAAATGCATATTATGAGCTGAATAAATGTGTATTTCAGTGAGCCAAAACAGTTGTATTTCATTTAGTTGACAGACATGAGGTGACATGCATCAACTTATTACAAATAAGGGGCAATCATCATTTGTAATTTCTTATGCTATTCACCCAAAACAGTGGGATTTTTTGGAGGGATTTGTTAAATATACACAGAAAATGGAAGACATATTTCCCATTTTAATGATCCATACCTTCTTCTGTCTTCCCTGTAGACCTCCAAAGCCGGCTCTCTTGTGATGAAAAGAACCAGCAAGAAGATCTAATGGCTGACTGACCTTTCTCGTCTTCCACAGTTACAAACAAGAAATCAGGGTCACACTTAATAAACTAAAACTCATGCCAACATGAACCTGTGCTTTGGTCGGTCATTTTCAGTGTGTGTGTGTGGATAATGTATGATTTCTCAAAATAAACAAGTTTAAGCTTGAACTTCTTTTGAAACATAAGAGTTGACTTAAAAGGTGACGGAAAGTCCCTTTACTGTGGTGTAAAGCAGGAATTTAATATCATTAGGCTTGATGAATCTTTGCACAGCAAAGGGAGTTTAAATGGCGACACACATTATCCAAAAATAGATGGTAGGAGAAAATTTGGAAAGGGGTTTAGTATGTTGCATTATATCTGGCCTCTTTTCTTTTTTGATAAAGATATACCAAAAATGCAGATATTACCTTCTGTATAATGTGTCTTTTTGGACAAAAACACATCATGGCAGTATTGTTTAAAATACGTGAGTTATTTTTTTCCTTTTCAGCTGTAAGCAAACAGGAGTTTGTATCATGAAAAGCCAAAAGCATGACCCAAATTTAGGCCAAGAAAAATGGAAATATTGCCTCTTGGAGGGCTGCTCAGCTGGAGAAAATTCATTTTCGACCGGTGTAGAATAGAAGCTTTATTGCAGCAATCACTCATTACTAAATATCTTCCAGACATGAGACCAGGGGCAACTTTATGATGGACAGATGATCGGTCATTCCATTCACCACTGTGGTCCACAATGAAATTTTTCAGCAGTTATTGTCATGGCCATTCATACTTACATTCATTGTTTCCTGATGATTCACCAAAATGAATTAAATGATAGCCCGACTTTCATTCAGCACCAAAATTAGGTCAGAGTTTTCAGTGAAGAAGAGTCATTTGATTCTTATCACCAAAATAGATCATGTGGAAATAGTAGTCTTCGTCCAAATTATTCGATCAAGCAAACACTTTGAAACAGGGCCTACGGAAGAAGGTCATTCATCCAATCTTTTATCCGGCTTTTATCCTGTTCAGGGTCACAGGGGACTCAACCCTTTCCTTGAGGCCCGTCCCCTTTGGTGACAACAGAACCGTGTGGTTTCAAGTTAGGGTTGATTTAGAATCACCAAGCAACCTAACTGGTCTTTAGCTCTTAGCGGGCTACCCAAAAAACAAAACAAAAATCATAGACTGTTACAAGTGACACATAAAATTGACATTTTGTCTTGATTGTCATCGTTCCAACAAATGAACAAAATAATCGGTTTTATTAAAAATGGAACTACCCCCCAAAAAAATTATATGGGCTTCAGATTTTCAAAGTGAAAAATGAGGGATTCCACATAAAGAGTCATTAATTAGAGCCCTTGTACAGAGAAACACATGGAACCCATCTTGAAATCTAGGATCTTGGGTTTCACAGTTATGACAGACATGTTTGGTGCAGACAGAAAGAATCTTTTCAAAAGAACTTAATCCCAGCTTTAACACTTTTCACACAGTGGCTGCACAATATGTGTTCAAACGACAGCCAAAAGAAAATTTCAGTAAGCTGATGTAAGTTTGTCTTAAGGGGGCATTACTCAAATGTACCTGCTTTTTCTACCAAGCAGTATCAAATCTACTTATATTTTCCTTCTGTAATTATCATTGGAGTTGTGCTCGAGGACCGTATGCCAAATTTATCTGCTGGCTTAAATACTGTATGTTGAATAGGTCAACAATTTCCAAGTGATGTAGTTATTTTTTCACATGACCGAACTGAAAGACTGGCACAATTACTTGTGCAGGTAAGGAATCCCGCTGACTGAGATGATCCCCTGACATTTTCTCAAATGCCAACAGGAAGTTAACATTTCAGGCTTTTAGTAAGATGCTTCAACAAGAATGGATTCACAGTCATGGAAATTTGGTGCACACATTCAAAGCCCTATCAGATTAATGAATAAGTTTGATAATTATCGAATAAAGACATCTGTTCGGTTCTTGGAAGTACTGGTTATAAGCAAACAAGAGCGCAAATAAATAAGACGGTAAACACTAATTCATCGTCTGTCTTTCGGGTTTCTACCGGCATCTTTTAAAGTGCGTTTTAGAAGAATCTGTTGGGGAAAAAAGAAAAAAAAAAGACTTGTGGTGGGTGTGGCATTTAAAAAAAAATCTAATTAGAAGAAGTGAAAGTTCCTCACAGATGGTCATCGGTTGTTTCTCTTCTAAAGGATAAACGGAGCACACCCAATATATTTGATTTATACCTCGGTTTATTTTTCCCCCATGGCCAAGGCAAGCTTTTTTTGTAATCTACCTCAAAAAACTGTTCTAAGATTGTAACTACTGCTTAACACAGCTTAACACCCATATACAGATGAGTTTATTCACTCCAAGCCAGCTCATGGACATAAGTCTGAGGCATTTTATCTATGAAGCTACAAGTTTACTTCAAATTTGCTTCGCCACTGAATGGAAATCCAGCTGCTGTCATGACAGTCCTTTTAATCTCAGCACTCTCCCTTTCATGCTTTTCCTTCTCTACATGTTTTTCAGCAACCTCTCCATTTTACCCTGCTCCTGGTCCTCTACTGTGATTTCTTTTTCTTTTCACGCCTGTACTGCCACTCTCTTCTGTCCTCTCTCCTCATGTCCTCTCTTCTTCTCTCCCTCAACATCTATCCTATTTCTCTGTGGCTCCCAGCCAAGCAAACAATCAGTTAATTAACCAGCTCAGTCCCAGGATCATTGTAGCAGCTCTCAAAGGAGCACTGTGAAGGCCCTCACACCTCTAAATTTACAGCTTCATTAAGTGGACTGGTGTAAGGTAAAAGTCTTTTGAATAAAATTGAGTGTGTGTGTGTGCGTGTGTGTGTGTGTGTTGGCCTTGACTCCAGAGCTGGTGACTCAATTGCTCCCTAATGAAAACAAAATCTCAGTTTTTGCCTCTGAGGTGGCGATTGTTTTGGTGTAATAATGAGCCGTCCTTTCTTGTCGGCACAGAAGCAATCAAGTTCTCACACTCCTGCAAAATTAGGGTTGGAAGGCAACAGGCAAGGTGTTATTTGAGCATGTTTATCTAGTTCGGCGCCGGTGCAATCACTCTGCAATATCACTTCCTTTGTCCTCAAAGACAAACAGGCCTAATTGGCTATTTCCAAGGCTGCTGTCTCTGATTGGCCATTCTGCCTCCTTCTGATTGGCCTCCATTTCTGGAACCAGAAGTGGGGAGAAAATGGCTTGTTAACATCTCCATATTGTGCTTCTCTTGCTGTTTGGGTGATGTGAAACATCAAGCCCACTTGGAGCTGAGCCATAATGTCAACCTGCTTTTCCCAGAAACTAAGTCCCAACTGCCAGTGTTGTTTCTACTCTACCAGTTTTGCCAAGTTTTTAGTCATAATACAATCGCAATACTCCATTTTTGTGTATTTGTACATTTCACTAGTAGTTCAGATTTACGTAAACTTTATTTTTTCTTTTTATATTTTATAAGTACAGGGGAACTGGTAGTTTAAATGACCAGGTTACAAGTAAAGAACTACATCCATCATTTTTACCTCGAAAAAATAAAATGGCAAATTGTAAATATGTATACTAAATGTAGAGGTCTGAGCTGGTGAACGTTAAGCTTTGTGAAATCTGCTTTTTAACAGTTTAAATTGTGTCAAAGCATCAAATCTTGAGTTTCTTGTGTGAATTGAATCATAAATAGCAAGGAACTGCTCTCATACAAGAAAAAAATAAACATGTATTTCAACATGTCTAAACTATAGCAGCGGTTAAAAGTCCACGATTAAAACTTCTGAGATGGCAACATATCCCTGGTCAGTTGTTTTGTGCAACGTCACACGCTGCCCATGAGTCTTAAAATGGCGATAGAAACATCCCAGAAATGTGTTATTTTCTAACCTCTAACGTCTCTGTATAGCGAACAGGTTTTTTCCATGGCTGTCACAGTCATGACCTAACCATCGCTGAAAATCTGCAGATGAACCTCTAAGGAGCAGTGTATGAAAAGACGCCACAACAATTATGCAGAACTAGAGGCTTTTGCAGGAAGAATGGGCAAAAGTCAAACAAAAGCCTAAAGAGCTGGCTACACAAAGAGGCTACACGCTCTGATACTCTTCAAAGAGATCATACTTAATCCTGCTTGAACTTTAGATTTGGATCTTATTTACTGGGAGAGATGCAAAATAATAGCAATTTTGTTGATGGATACAAAAATATTGTACTTCATCTTCCACCACATAAACACAGCCTTGACTTTGCTTGCCTTGCGACCATTTCTGTACCTTTTGTTCACGATGTGTGGCCTGAACAAATAACCAGAATTTACCTGATGCCTGAATTTACCTGAACTTGTCTACTCCTGTTTACAGAACCTGTTATGACATTCTGCACTGGTGACGTCTTCATTTGTATCCGCGTGACACGTCAGCTTAAATTGAAAAATGCATGTTTTTACCCGATTGTTTATTTTTATTTAGAAAGAACAATTATTTTCTGCTTGAATTTTTACCCACAACAGCTGTAATCTCAAGATTTTCACAAACCAAATTGAATAAAAAGATACAGAGACAAAAAAAAAGGTGAAAAAATAACAGACTCAACAAAAAGCATAAAACATAAGTAAAATTAATTTTCACAAAAACATCCTTTAAAAAACCTGTGAAAAAGTTAGGGGCGTCGTTTCTGAAACCTGTCGCTTTGTTGTTGTCTTCTGCTTAGCATTATTGTGTTTTGCACCTCAGGGCCTCTTTAAGATTTAACAGAAATGAGTGATAGTGTGAGACAATAAAAACACAATAGCGATGACCAGAGAAGAAAGAAAGTGCTCTGTAGGATAATGAGGGGTTGACATACCACAGCGTGATTGGCACCTTAGGCATTAATAACACAGAATTACCTGAAATAACCATGGTAACACAGGCAATTTGCTTAAATTTCCCTTTTCTTGATGAAAAGCAGTCGGTCCTATCGAATACAGAAAACCAAGAAGTTCTGCATGCTCTCATACATCCATGTCCTCCGTATCCTCTTCCCATTTCTGCAGCCATTGAAATTATAGATTCAGGAGCAGAACAGTGTGAAGTACATGCAAAAAAGGTTTTATATCCTCACAAGGACTATAAAAGGTCAGAGTGTTTCAAATTAAGTGCTTGTCTGATTGCCTGAAACACTCCAAACCCCACACCTCTTTGACTTTTACAATAGAGGGCGGAATGGGGTGGCACTTTCTGAAAGGTTGGGATCTTTTAAGGTGGGGCTTGCAGCAAAAAACTTATTGACTTGTAGAGCAATGTTTTCACGTCCATCTCCTTATAGAAAGAGCCCTAGAAACATGCTAACTCTGTTTTCAAATGCACCCACCTCAGTTTTGAAAAAAAGATCCATTTCAGCTGGTGCAGATGTACGACCTGAATACAGAGATAATATTTATGTATTTGTTTGATCAATATTGTGAACATGAATCATAAGGTATACCGTCCATAACACCACTCTAAGGTGGTCTGACCTTAAGCTGCTGAGCGTAAGGAACACCATGTCTACTATAATACGTTGTTATCATATACCTAACCTTTCCTTTATAGTATGAGCAGCACTTCGGCCAATCTTTGAATATGCTTCTATCACTTGACTTGCAGCAGCCAGCTGTACCTCTCACACAGCTATACAGGGACTGAGATGTTAACATCTACATTGAATTTGTCAAGACTTTACTGTAAGCTCAAATGCCACTATCACTGAGTTCCTCTATACCATTGAAAGCACTCAAATAAAAGAAAAAGTATTTCCTGTGCTTCCTTCCTGTCCAGTCCAGCCTCACCCCTCTTCTTTCAGCTAAAGCTGTGTGAAAGGCTGAGTGCAGGACTGAACGTCTCCAGATGCATGTAGTGCTTTGCTTTATGGAGGAATGAACGCAGAGTTCAATGCATGACTGGACATCTATAGCTCAGGGAATGGTTCAACAATGAACATACAGGACTGAATTGCATGCTCATGCCAGCAACCTATGGTCAACTTGACAGTATACGTCTATATTCTAGGAACAACTACCACCCTCACTGCCAATCTCTACTGAAGTCCTGTGCTTAATAACTGGAAAAAGCATACGATATATATATATATATATATGTATATATATATTATGGCATGATATATATATATATATATATGCAGCATGGGCAATTGATAAAAGTATGGAAAGCTGAATAAATGTCAGACAATTCCAGATGTAGGCCTCTCAGCAAGCAGGCTTCTAGTTCGGATCTTGGCTGGTGCCTTTCTCTATGGAGTTTGCATGTTCTCTCCATGCATGCATGGGTTATCCAGCCCTAAAATATGTTTTTGTCAACTTTACCAGAAATCAGCTGCTTACCACTTTCAAAGTATGTCACAATAATAATGTGTCGACAAAAATCTTGCTAAAGCACTTTTAAAATATTGTTATAAACACAAGTAGATGTGTAATTAGATTACAGATCCAAGGCTGAAAGTGATAATATACCATAGACTGACAGTGTTCTTTTTTTCACTGATGGAAAACTGAAAACACCAGAAACATTTCTTAAAGTTCTGTAAATGCACAGGCTTTCTCACAGCATAAGTCCCATGATGCTCTGCAGAAAATACAAAAATCACTGGGAAAACTAAAAATCCCTGAAGCAGCAGAAGTTGCTGACTAGCTGACTCAAACAGCAACATCAGCAAGGACACCTGTTTCCACAAGTTAGAATCCAGCGAGGTCTGAGGAAGTTAGCTGACGAGCTCGACAACAATAGCAAACCTTTTGGAACAAATTGGCTATTGACAGGTCCCAAACCAATTGTAATGCACAGTTCCAGATTATGAATTTATCCAACAATTATGGGTGAGAGAGAAATTGACTTTAGCCCACAGTGCTAAAGTGCCCCCAGATTTAACCTTTCAATGTCTCAATTATCATATCATGTAAATGTTTCACTATTTTCCTGAAATGATTTTCCTAAGAAGGGCTTTGTAGAAACTGTAGCCTGAGGGACCATGACACCATAATGTGGCCTTGTGCATGAGTACGGTCTGAGTAGCATTTTCCAAAACAGTCATTTTTTTTCCAGTTTTAACATGGTTGTCATTCTGTGTGCTCATATCCTGTTTGACTCACAATCTTTTATACTTTTCAAAACTTGTTTAATTTTACAATATCTACATGATTAGGATAACTGATGAGAGAAAGAGTACTTTTTTTTTAGTTAGGGACAGAAAAACATAATGGCTTTCCTTAATGCAGACCACTCAACAATATCTGCCATGTCTTAGATATCTCCTTTTGCATCTGCAAAATGTGCAAAAGTGTAGGCACAAAAGAAACCTCCAGCTGCTTAGAAAGTCATTTTTGGTGTCCAAATACACAATTATATGGTGTTTATTTTAGAATTTATAAACTCAGATTCATAAAAGTGTAAATTGGTGCAGAATTGTTCCAACGATGGGACGTTTGTTCGCTGAAGGAGTCATTGGCACTTTGTAAAGTATAAGTACCCACTTAAAGAGACCCCAGTGGGTACATGGTATTAATGTCAACTAGCAAACCAGTCAGTCATCTATTCATCCATCCTTCCATCCATAAAGCCTGACTCCTCGTGCCCTGTAGCTCAGGACAGGGCCTCTCACCGGGGGACAGTAGTCAGCTTTGTTTCCATATCATGCCTCACATTCCCCAGACCTGCCCTGGCTCCCTTACATGCCTGCTCTGTGGGCAAGCAGCCCAGCCAGCCTTCCAGCCAGGGACCCAGCTTCCATCCATACAGCCGGTCAGCTATCCATTTATCCATTCATACACCGAGCGGGTGACTTCTTGTACCCCCCCCCTCCTCCTTCTCCGGCCCAGAACAAGGCCTCTCTCTGGGGGACAGTAGTCGGCTTTGTTCCCCCCTTCATGCCTCGCATTCCCCAGACCTGCCCTGGGTCCCCCTCCAGGCACAGGCCACTGGGAGGAGCAGGGGTCTCTGTACGCCCCTATTTCCCTTTCTTTTTCTGGTATTATCACTCTTTTAGACCCAACTACCATGACATCCACTGCATATTTTTCTGCAGGCTTCTGTCTCTTCATGTTTTACTGACACATTTATTATTTTCATTTATTTATCGATTTATTTTTGGCTGGTTATATAACTGACTCTCCTCTCTCAGTTCCTTACATCCATTCTTTCCGTGTCACTCCCATACATCTTGCATCAGTGTTCTCTCTGAATACGTTCTCTCAAGTGAGTGTGTTGTTTAGATATATTGGACCAGAGTACAGACATACCAAAATTTCATAAATGTATCATAGCTTTGTAATTACATTTCTCTCTAACCCTTTGTCAACCCCTGCTCTCACTCTGAAATCCAAGTTTTCAACCTGATATCAACCATTCATTCCTTCTATGAGGCAACCTGACCCCAGAACTGATCCAGGATCAGTAGCATCCACCAGCTAACCTCTCCTGAGTCACCCGCTCAACACAAAACACAAAAACCTGATCCAGTGCCAGAGGCTGTCTGTACCTACAACCCACTCCTATTCAGCAAGAAGAAGGGTGGAGGCGTAGGCCATAATTAAAGATGGCGGCTTTGCTGTCGCACAATGGCTCTGCACAGAGCAGGCTTTTATTGCATGTATTTTTCTCAACGGGAGAGTGGGCAGTCTACCCTCTGTGAGCATTTAATTGGTTTAACAGCTGGAGAGAAGAAGAAGGAGGAGGGGAGACATGGAGTGTGTTGGGGGGGGGGGGGGGGGGGGGGGGGGGGGGTCATCCAACAGTGAAGAGAGGAAACAAAGAAAAAAGAGAAAAGTGTGAGTCACCACGATTTAAATTTGCTGTGTCTGATGTTGATAAATTTATCTGCGGCAGACTGACTTTAGATATTGTGCGTCGGAGGGGAAATTAATCATTTGCAGCGCTGTCACTTCATCTGCTCACTGCGCTCATAAGCATCCATCCAAATTCTGACTGGGAGAGCCTGGTACATGCCTGAGAAAACTGAACCACACGTGGGCTTGTTGGCAGGCATCATTTACCCTTCAGCATCACAGATAGTATTTTCAAAAATTAGATTAAAATGAGCATGATAAAATATGTCTGTTTTTGTTTGTTTGCTACAGGATTTTTAAAAACATACTCCCCACTAGCTGCCATCCACCTCTGAGGCAAGATATACGAGTGTGTGTGTGTGTTTCAAATGGTTCTGAGCTTTGTGTGGGATTGGTTCAATATGGATACTGACAAGTGTCTTTGTCTGGCCTTTGCCAAGAAATGAAAAGTAGAGCAGAGCCTTGAGGCAAGGTGAGGCCACAACGTTTCTCTGGAGGTTTCAAGTAATGGGGATTCAACACTGGGTCTGAGGACCGACCCTTAGGGCAATACTTGGGGTATAAAATGTAATCCATTGCTCACAATATTACGCAGAGGCTGGAAATTGCAATATGAGCTTTAAATGCCCACCATTCTAAAAAATATTTTCGTTTTGAAATAGAGAATATATCTCCATTAAATTACACTGATTAATATGAAATATGAACATGAAAGATACATTTATTATCCAAGATTGCAAGTAAATTGGGGCAAGTAAGAGTTTAGGTGTTTCCCGAACCTGAAAATATTATTCAACAGTATCTACTTTTCAAAATAAGTGGATGACTTTTGAAGAGGAAACACTTTATTTACAGTATCTAAGTGATGGCCTAGTCTCATTAGCTGAGTTTACATTGTTATTTTTATTCATATTTAGAAGATCTGTATAAGCCAGAGTGAATGGAAATGGAAAAAAATCCAATAAACTTCCACTAATGCACAAAATATTTATACACTAAGTTGTGTTAGTTTTTGCTACTAAATTAGGACCATTAGTAACGCAGTCTGTACCGCTTCACTAGTTAATGGAAACCTGACTAATGGAAACGAAATTCAACTACATATCTGATAGAGATCAATGGTGTTATTCTTGCTTATTTCAAATTTAGCCTTCAGTCTGTCTAGGTAAGCTCAGAGTTTGTGCATTCCAGCCGCTAATATTAAAGCTCTCTGGGGTGTACTGACCTGACATTTGTTTGTGCTAAAGCCGTGGTCAGCAGAGAGGGAAGTCTGACTTCAAATGAGGACACTGTTGGAAGGTGAAAGGAATGCTGGGGAATATTTGATCCTGACAGGTGTCAGCAGAGCCTTCTTGGGTGTCAGATACCCTGTCTTTGATAACTATGACTGCTGGATGTTTGAGAGCAGTAAAAGCAGCCGGGTGGATGTTTTTTTGCCCAGGACTGCTTAAGGCTCTGGATGTTGTTGAGTTGTCATGGCTGACAGACTGCTGGGACAGCTGTTTTAGACTGGCATAGCAGGATGGTGTTCCATACCAAGCTGTAAAATAACCTATAATTTTGTAGCGCATGGAAAAATGTGCCAGAGCAATGTATCTGTACTGTTTTCACCGTGAAGGTCTATGACCTATGAAGGTCAGACATCTATTGCTACCAGTGTCTGCAAACCCAACCCGTACGTGTTCAAATTTTTTCCCGAAAACATAACGTTCGCAGAAGTCATTCATGTGTACACAGATAATGACTGTGTGTTCAGTTGATAAATTATGAATAAAATACTGAATTTCTCTGAGTAAAAAGCTGAGATGTAGATGAAAACACAAAGACATGATAAGAGAAAAGCTGTTCTTTGGAAAAATTAGACCTCCGTTTATCAGAAAATATATGAATTTTGTTATTTAAATTGTCTCATTTCATGCAAGTGGAACCTCTATCTATTAGCACAATGACTGATGCAATAAAACAGCACCTTGTGCTCAGATAATAGTGTAAATCTTATAGTATTTGAAAATGATTTAAGAATAAACACATGAAATGTTTGAAAATATACATTCTGTGTTGAGATGGAATTTTGTCTGCTAATTTGCGTATTCTTGGTTCTTCAGAATTTTTTGCCACATGGATCATGAGAGTGATAGAAATTTCACACAGCGACGCCATAGAGGGTGCGGCTTCATATTCTGGATGGAACCCTTACAAAACTTCAGTGCACAGACAAAATCTTTTTCAGAATCACGGACCACCACCAGTCCAATCAGCAACGATTCATGTCGCCCAAGGGTACCTACCTTTTCCGTTTTGGTTAATGTCGTTGTGTTTTCTCTTTTGCCGTTTCTCTTTTTCTGTTGTGTTTTTTAATTTGCCGTTGTGTTTTCTCTTTTGCCGTTGTGATTTGCACTTCAAGGCCACCGTAGGTTTACACCAAACATGCTGTATATGATAATTGCCGCAGGGAAGACTCTTTACTAGTAGGTCCTATTAACACATTTTCACAGGTGTTTTGCTTTTAATTCTTGATCTTCAGAGACAAGGAAACATTCACGCATGCCTTTCTTGCAGGTGGCTATTAAGCACATAGCCAGAAAGGGTGCAAGAACTGAAGATGTGGCAAGTAATTTGACTAAAAATTCTTTCTTAAAACTTCAAAAACTGAAATCTGATAACATAAAAAAATAGGTAAGATAAAAGTTGGAAAGTCATGTAAAAGTAAGACAAAGATTAGATATCTTAACCCATAAGAACCCAGTCCCATTTTTCCTAAAAGGATGATTATTGGGAATATAAAACAGACCAAACAGACAACATTTCTGAATTCTTTTCTTGTTAAAGATCTGTAATGTTACTCATGTGTTTCATTGGCTATTTTTGGTAAACTTATTTTAGTTTCAATCATCTGTTACACTATAATATCACATTAATTAATTATTAATTAATTCCATCCATTTACATTGTAGTAGTTACAGACTTTAGTAGTAGTAACAGGCTTTTGGATCACAGGAACCTCTTCATAGTTATCATGAATATTGGAGACAAACTCTTTTCTTTTTGTGTAGATCATAAAACTACTCTCTCCTCACCACCTCCTACACTCGTGACTGAAGGGTCTGGCCAAACCATAGACCCATCAGACTTCCAGGCCCTCCAGGAAATTATCATGAACTTTCATGACTGCTTGGTGGAGAAGGCCAGCCCTTGGGAGATAAAGGGGGTGGCTGGGGAACTGAGGGACATATTCAGGAAAAAGCCTGTCCATAAGTTCCCTGGATTGGCAAAGCTCTAGGAGGGAGCTAAAATGGTGCACCATGCAGCCATGGTGGAGATCTTTGGGCTAGAGGCTGAACAGGTAACGACCATGTACACTTCCTACATTGCCTTTCCGTTTGACTCTCCAGTTTCCTTGTCCCCTGCCACCCCACCGCCTACAGCACTGCAGCTTTGAGCAGCTTCCAGCGTCACCACTTCCAGCATCACCACTTCCAGCGTTACCACTTCCAGCGTTGCAGTTTCCAGCGTAGCAGCAGCTTCCAGCATAGCGGCTACAGATGCCTGCTCCAGAGGGTGCCCAGCCAGGCTCGCCTCTTCCTGATCCTGCTCCAGAGGGAGTCCATGGGAGCTCGCCTCTCCCAGTACTTGTTCCCACTCCACAAGGAGTCCAGCCGGGGGGGATCGCCTCTTCCAGTTCCTAAACCTGCTTCAGAGGGAGCCCAGATTGGCTCGCCTCTTCCAGGTCCTGATCCCGCTTTAGAGGGAGCCCAGAATGGCTCACCTCTTCCAGTTCCTGATCCTTCTCCAGAGGGAGCCCAAGGGGGCTCGCCTTTTCCAGTGCCCGATCCCGCTTCAGAGGGAGCCCAGGGTGGCTTGCCTCTTCCAGTTTCTGATCCTGTCCAGAGGGAGCCCAACCGAGGGCTCGCCTCTCCCAGTTCCTGTTCCTGCTCCAGAAGGAGCCCAACCAGAGGGCTTGCCTCTTACAGTTCCTTATCCTACTTCAGAAATAGCCCAGGCTTCCAGTTACTGATCCCGCTTCAGAAGAAGCGGTTTTCTAAGTTTAGCACCCAATCAGTCTTGTGAAAAGGCTAATGTTAACTGCTTCAAACATATATGATAAGATAAAAAGAAATGCAAAGTCTTCAATTGAATTCTATAGAAACTTTTTCTATAGAAAATTTTTCAGGGCTGTTCAGGGACGTTATTGACCAACACCTGCACTACTATTTCCAACCCTGTGGCTTGCCGCACCCTTGTTGCACCATGTGTACACTACTGGAACTGCATAGATACTTGGTAACCTGTCAAGAGCTTACCGTAAAGCTGAATAATAGAAAGAAATCGGGATACGTGATGCACTGATGATGCCATTCTTCTCCTTTTTGACCTTCAAAGAGGAAGCGGGGTGAATTAATCTGCTGTGGCTTGTTTTGGAGAAACAAAAATAACAAGTGACAAGAGTCTGTGTGTGATATGTTAAGTTAGCCCTTTACTTTCTATATACACTCCCGCTTCCCTCTTCATCTACTCATTTGCTACGCCGAGCAACCCAATCAGACTGAACTCTCTAACAGATCTGATGCCAATTCAAGTTTATTTGGCTGAAAAAAGTGGACAATGGCAGCTGTCCGCATACACTGAAACTATAGGAGAAGCCGATATAGACTACATCTCAAAGGCTGTAGTGACCAACATCTTGTCCTGCAATGTTCATATACTGCTGGGGAAACATTCTTCCTCTATCTAGTCCTGACAGTGCAAAAAAAAACAAAAAAAAAAAACAACAATACATTTAATATATGCCATTTTTAATATAAAATATCATTAGAGCTTGGGCTGGGCCGGGAACAATCACCACTGGGAACTGGACAAAGTTAGCTTTGCAGTTATAACAAGTTGTGTCTCTGTGCTGACGTTAGCATTAAGGCATGTTGTATCACTTCCTGTGTTTGATGCAATTGATCACACCGTTCTGTTTCAGAGGCTTGAATGTGTTATTGAGGTCAAAGGACCTGCATTAGGCTGTTGTTTTTAAGTGATATTTATCTAAATGTTCATCACACAGCAGATTAAGTCATGGAGATTTTCAGGATTAGGCTGGTCAGGCTACAAGCATTTTTAAAGACATTTTGTCCTTGGTGACTTAATTTTTCTGCTTGGAAATTCAAACATGACTGAGGTTGTTGTCTTTCGACCTGAGCACCTCATTTAGACACTGCCCATCCATGCAATTATCATATTATTATATTGCTATTGCTAAAATTTGAGACTATCTTGATGCAGAAAAACATTTCACACTAAGCTTGGACCATGGTAATTTTCTTGTTATTGGACTGTCCAAAATATGATCTGAAATGCCTCCAGCTGATCCAAAATCCTGCAGGGAGAGTTAGACAACTAACTGGATATATCATGTTTCTCCAGTTTTAGCTTCTCTTCATTTGTTCCCTGGTAAACCCAGAACAGAATTTAGAATTTCTCTCACATATAAAAAATAATAATAATAATCAGACAATCTTGTAATTTTGTATTTTCCCAACAGATACTTTGCTCTCAAACTGTAGGCTTTACTATGGTTTCTAAATTGAGTTTTGTGATCAGATCCCTGTCTTGTGTAACCAGCTGTGAGCAAAACCTACACACCTGTGGAGAAATGAGGAAACGAATAAACTGAAAAGAAACTGCAGGAGCGCTGAAAGGAGATGGAGAAAATCAAAACTAACAGCTCACTACCAAATTTTACGCCAACAAATCAAAACCTACAATAATGAAATGAAATTTCCCATTTCAAAAAACGAATCTCTGACCATAAAACAACCCCAAATTCCTCTTCTCCACTATTTATCTTTTAATAAACAGTCATTTTAGCAGATCCTACAAAATGACAACAGATAGTCTCTGTGAGGACTTTGCAGACCACTTCAGAAGTAAAATTGATGACATCAATCTTTTATCTCAACAGTTTTTCGCTGTCACCACACCTTGATCATTGCTTTTACCTGAGGAAACACTGTTTCTGAGTTTTGCCCCCAACTCCACATATCTAAGCTTTTTCCTTTCATATGCTTCTGCTGCTAATTCCTCCCAAGGGACAGTCAGCTCTATGAAATAGACTCTCATTCTACCCCGAGACCACAAGACTATATCAGGCCTTACATCTGTAGAGGCTATTTTCCTGGGGAACAACAGGCTTATCTCCTAAATCTACCTGCATCTCCCAATCACAAGCATCCTCTAAGTTGCCTTGCCTCCTTATTGTCTTATTAACCTGCTCCCCCTCTTGCACAAACTGAATAGCCACTCTCTTCACCTTAGACCCTCCTAAACTTGCCTGCCTTTGTTTATCTTCAATACCTGCAGCTAAGCTTCTTAATACTTGGTTATGTCGTCACATATACCGGCCTTGTGACAGACTAGCCTTACAATCTGACAAAATATGCCTTAGAGTTGCAGTACCTGAACATAACCCGGAGTTTTAGGTTCTGGGGAGTAGACAATACAGCATATGTTGCCCCTATCAAAAATCTAATACTTCTTTCCTCCATACTAGACAGCTCTTTCCAACTAAGCTTTTTCTTCTCTACACCTTCCAAATTCAACCACTGTCCCTGCTTAGCCTGAGTCTCTGCCTTTGTACCCCTTAACATTTCCTCTTGTCTACAAACCTGCTCAACAACTAGCTTTCTCTTTTCCTTTGGACCAGCTCTACTCCACACCAGTTTGCCTGGGTCAAGCCCCAAGCCTCCCCAGCCTATCTAAACATTACCCACAATATCTGTATGTCTAAGAGTTACTTCTGCCTCCTGAGCTGCCATTCTTGGATTCCATTTCCTCCCCTTGTACACCCTGCCATAATGCCTATTTCTAGCCTATGCAAACCAGTTTTGAAACCTGCTGTACTTAGGCACAGTCTAATATCCTGAAAATATGCTCTTACTAACTTAACAACTACTACAGGCACTCTAAAATAATCAAACACTTTCCAAATAAGGCTACGTGGTAATGAACCAAATGCATTTGCTAGATCCAGAAATATAACATGCAAGTCTTTTTTTTTTATCTTGACTGTCTGAATCTGATTCCAAATCATGGTGGTGTGAAACCTGGCATTCCTGCCTTCTGCACAGTAGTATCTATTAAGCTATTCTTTTCTAAATAACTAGCTAATCTCTATGCAACTACACTAAAGAAAACTGCCTCCACAAAAACTTTAGGATATTAGGTGCACTTTTATAAACTCGGTAGGGGACTCTATTTGGCCCTGGGGCCAACGAAGCCTTTGCACGCCTGACTACCTCTTCTACCTCTTTCCACCTCGATAGTCTAACATCCACCTTATGAGCTATCTCTCCTAATGCTGGCATGTCAGATGGAAGGCTTACTACTCTACACTGCTCAAGATCTGAATATATATTTCTTAGATACTCTGCCACCTCTGACTTTTTTGCCTTAAGCTGCCCTCCCTTTTCCTGGTTAAACAACCCTGAAACAAACTTGAACTGATCCCTGTAAAATGCAGTTCTTACATATTCTTTCTTATTTTTCTTTTTCCCTAGATATCTTCTCAATTCTTCCTGCAAAACATAAATTCCCTCCCTCTCTTCTTCTGTAGCTCTTTTCCACTGCTTTCTTAAGTTTCTTCTTTCTTTAACCAATTTCTCCATCTCTCTTTGCCGCCTCCACTTAACTAAATGTACTCTTTCAACCCTTTTTCTATCTTGCACCCCAAATCTTTCTACACCATAGGAGCAGTATTGGTCATCTTACTTTTAAAAAGTAATTAGTTACAGTTACAAATTACTTGTCCCAAAAAGTAATTGAGTTAGTAACTCAGTTACCTCATTGTAAGAGTAATTAGTAACTCAGCAAAGTAACTGTGATTTTATTTTTCATGTTCTGTACGCTATTACATTCTACAGCATCTTTAATGTCTAAGATGTTTATATTCACTGATTGAAGAATAAAAACACTATATACAGTATTTTTTTAGATCATTTAGTTTTTATCTGAACTCAATAGATGGCAGCCTGCCATATGACATGCCATATGCATAGAAATAAAAATATTGAAAAAATAAATATTGAAAATAAAATTCAAGGGCAAAATTAAATGTAAATTTGGGTAAAATGAAACAAAGGAAAATCTGGCCTTTAAGTAGTGCACATCTCTGTGACTGTATTTTAGGCCTACTGCACAATAAACAGAACACTATATTTATATAGAGTTCATCATCATCCCCACCCCTGCTCTCTCCAGGCAGCTGATGTGTGGCCAAAACCTGACACCTTGCACTTCATTCAACCAAATTGTGGTAACGTGCCTCTTCACATTCTCATTAACGGCAATGGCGTTGCAATGATGGGAAAAGTAATTCATTAGAGTACACGTTACTGAAAAAAAATAATGCTGTTAGTAACGCCGTTATACTCTAACGGCGTTATACTCTAACGCCGTTATTACCACACTGCATAGGAGTAAATCTTCTCATCTTTTCCTGAATCTCCCCATCTTCTCTAGCCTATCGCTTGCATTTCCTCCCAACATGCCTCATCTTATCGACAAATCTTTATTGACTGCCTCCCATTCTTTGTTGCTATTTGCCCTAGGCCACTTAACTGTAGCTTTCTGCTCCATATTTCTCTCTAACTGGCCTATTCACCTTAGTATCAGCTGCATCACTTCTTAGAACCTCCTCCTCTACCACCACAGCTATGTTATTGATATCCTTCGGACTGTGGTTTTCTACCTGCCGCTGGACTTCATCCGACTTACTCAATTGACTTCTTAAAAAGTACTGATCGATGCGGCCACACTGCTCTTCTTTTACCACTCATCTCTTTCTTCCCTGATGCATTTTAAGGCTTCTAACTGACGGTACTTTCTGTCAGCCACAAAGACAAACCTGGAGCTTATTTCCCTCTAGCCTACCACTTTTATTTTCTCCAGCTACGCTCTCTTTGCTCTGAAAACTATTCTGCCCAGTTCTAGCCCTAGAGAATAGGTCCGTGCCCCTATCCTTCACTGAGTCACATCTCCACCTTATAGTCATGTCCGTTCCTGTGTCATTTGCTATGCAGTCTGCCCGTGAGTCATCTTTCGCCACTGCTCTCGCTGACCCGAGGGGTGTTGCTGCTAGGCCTCACGACTGCTACCATGGATTGCTAGCAGATGGCAGCACCTTTGGGGTCTTTGCCTCCTCTCAGCTGTCTTTCCAATCTGTGACATGGTCTTTCCCGTACAAGTGTACAAAGTATACAAACTTACACTTAGGTCTTCCACCAGTTACCATATCCCAGTTGTATTTGCTAATCTACTTTCATTTTAACCTCATGATGATGATGATTTACTTATTATGATGATTGAAAAAAATCCCCAAAATGAGTCAAGGAAAAGCTAAAATCAGTTTTTATTTTCATTGATAGATTCAAAAATCCTCATGAAAATGGAAAAATAAAAGTCATTGGCAGCAGTCTGGCAGAGGAAAAATATCTTGCTGTTGTAAAGCTGCACTTTCATGTCATTAATCCAGTGACAGTGTGAGTGGCCTCATCTGTATGGACAAACACGCAGAAGGATTGTCAAACTCTCCAGATTCCTAGAGAATTTTAGTACCTGTTGTTTGGGGTTTTCTTGGATCGAATTTGTCATCGAATTTGTCGTCAAAAAGCATAAAGATTAAAGGAAACAGTAACTATAGAGCAATATGTTCCTCCCAGGGGATGCTGAAAAATGGTAAGCATCAAGACCAAGAGACCAACTAGATGACCACTGTGAGTCTCCAAAAGTTTGTTACTGAAAAATCTCTTTTAGACTTTCACCTAAAGAAAGTGGAAAAAATTAAATTCCGCATGTGAGTTACATAGATACCAATAAAACAAGCTATAAACCAAAAGGCTTCTCTGTGAGGATTAAATAATATTCCATAAATTGATTATATTTTGATGGCTACAGACAGGCATGGCTTTAAGCACCAGAGCAGGTTCTGACACATTTTTCTTTAACCACCAGCTGTACTTTACACGTGTAAGAAGAGACAGAAAAAATTCTTGAGTAGAGCAGTGAAAACTGGTGTTCTTCTTGTAATGCTTTAAGATAAGTTTGATCATCAATTCACAGCAAGGTATCATGATGGGGGCTGCACCTTGATAGAAAAAAAAATACTATGTTCACGTATGATATCAAATAATGTGGTTGTTTGCACCGTTGCCTCACAGAAAGAGGGTTCAAATCCTAGCTGGGACCTTTCTGTGTGGAGTTTGCATGTTCTCCCCGTGTATGCGTTGGTTCTCTCCAGATACTCCTGCTTCCTCCCACCGTCCAAAAACATGCATGTTAGGTTAATTGGTGACTCTAAATTGTCCGTAGGAGTGAGTGTGTGCGTGCTTGGTTGTTTGTCATGTTTGTCTCTGTGTGGCCCAGTGATGGACTGGCGACCTGTCGAGGGTGTACCCCGCCCCCTCAGTTATCAAATACACTCTGAAGCAGTCACACACAAACAAATTTCCCCGCCTGTCAAGTTTCATTTGCCGGATGAGAAAAAAGAGAAAAGAGATTTCACAGTTCTGATTGGTAAATTAGTCTTTGTTTATATGTGTTCATTTCCCTCTCTTTAGAAACATTGCCACATTGCCTTGTGACAGAGTTGTTTTCAAAATTACCAAAAATGTACTGAAATGAAGTGAGAGTACTTGAGTGACAGAGTTTCTTTGTGTCAATGAGTACTTGTGAGCCTACACTCATTGTCTGACACTCACAAAAAGAAAGAACAAAATCCCATCCCATGCGGTAAGACACAAGGCCCAAGTGGTGTATGGTTGCCTTCTTTCCTAAACCACCTTTCTTAATCTAAATCTAAATCCACACATGTTAGCACTAAATGTGAACAGCGTTTGAGGTGAAAGTGGGTTATTTTAGATCCCCACCATCCCTCTATTTCTGTACTGAGTGCTTGTTTGCTGCTTGATAGAATGAATGTTAACATGTATAATATGGATAATAGAAAAATGTAAAGTGAAAAGAAATGAGGGAATAAATTAATAGAGGAAAATAGCTACATAAAGACATAGAATGCTGAAAATGTCAAATACCGACGTATTGACCATGTGAATGGTTTGCTGTTGCGGTGTATTCTGCTGTGCCGGCTCTCCCTCACACACGGATGTATATTCGCCTCTGTGACTTCCTCCACTGCTCTCTCAGATGTGCAACAGCTTTACCCGTTGTTCTGTCTCCGTGCCTTTACAAATCAAACAGCAAAGCGCAACAAAAGGCAAAAGAGTCCTGAATGAACAGCCTGTTTTTAAGGAAGCCTTTCACTCCAACTTCGAATGCAGCAGCTCAGAATGGCGACAGAAAAGTTTTTCTTACATATGTTCCTAAACTACTTTTTATGTGTGGCTGCTGTTGCTGCTGCTTGATTCACATCAGCTCCATTACAGTTTACACCTCAACAGTAAACAGAAAAAATGGTCTAATCTTCATTGCTAATCTGTTTATCAATCTTCTGTCACTGAACTGTTTTTTGTCAATTCTCTCAATACTCTTAATCTTGTTTGATCATGCAAATGAAGAGGGTGGGACAATACACAGATACCCACAAGCATACTAAAAATCCAAAACACAAAGGCAGAAGGATGCAGTCAAGCAAACACAACGACCACTAATGTTAGCTCCCCACCACATGACCACACACACACACGAGGTGTGCAATGTCTTCAACTCACACAAGCCATTTGGATGAGATAGTGGCTGATGGGACCATATGGCTGCTGGGTGTGAAATAATGTCCTAACACACACACAGACTCGCAAACGCACTTCAAATCATCCGCCTAGTACTACCTACACACAGAAACACACTCCAATCAGGGCCCAATGAGCCCATACAGAGAAAGAAATGGGCAGAAAAGACAGAATTGGGGGGTTGGGAGACAGAAGAACAGCAAAGGAGACCGATATACAGCTTTGAAGTAATGTCCCCAATTTCAGATATAAGTCTCATTTGCTGAGAGTCCATTTTGCCGAAGTGAAAGGATCTGAGTGCACAGCTAAAATCACTGTTAAAAAAAAAATTCTCTTTTACATTCTGTTTCCACTGTACTTTCCGTCTTCACAAAATATTGTCCACCATCAATCGACTTACCATGAATAATTTTGCAGCGTTTCACGACTGCAGTAATTACCAGCCCGGTCTGGAAATGAGCTTCCTGTGTTGGGTGAGTGGACAAGGTGAAGAGGCCAGAGTTCAGAGAGAAACTGCTGCTCTTTCACTATTATTGGAGACAGTTGCTGTCCTTCAGGCATCTGAAGAGGCCTCTTGACACCACTAATTATGGATGATGAGCCTATTCAGTTAACTTGTTGTCAGATATCGCACCTTGGCAATGAAATAATAATATGTAATATGGTCAAACCATGATTTAAATAGAAAATACATATAATCATTAGGACTTGAGTTACAAGTCTCATACTTTTTCTTTTAGTATGGCAATGGCATATAATTACCAAACAGAGTGTTGTTATGCATTTAGGTTTGGATAACACTGAATAACATTTAGATTTTTTTTTCTTCTTTGTTGGTATTTTTGTTTTTGTTGTAATTTGACATCAGAGGTATGAATGCTTTGAATAAGGATCTACATTAAAAAAGGGTTAGATAAGTACTAGAAGTCATAAAATGGAGTGAGGGGTTTTTCAGGAAGTGACTATAACACGAAGCCAAAACAAATAATAGATAAATGAATAAATAAATGTCCTCTGTAAACTATTTTCAAATTTGATGGATGTATGTGCTGAGGTTGAGATTGGAAAAGCTGCTTTTATACAGATATTGAATATAAAATTAAGTTTTTACTTGAAACTATAACTATAACAAAATTCTTACAAATGAATATCACTATAAATTTTCCTCTGATTATTTACATTCAGTAATTTGCTATTTAAAGTCTTCTGAAATTTCATGATTAGGTATACGGGAAATGCTTTATTGAATTTAACATGTGCTATTGAACGTAAATATTCAATAGACTTAGTGTAGACAGAAAAATGATACCTTACTGAATGCTTTCAGTGTTTTCTTTTTCTCGGTCTGAATGAGGACATGTTAATAGCCCCAAATAAAATAGAATAAAATAGCCCCAAAACTAAACTCTGCAAAAGACTATCCCTTTTCACACAGACTGGCCAAGGTTAGAATGGTTAGCCTGTAGCCTTTTTCACAGGATGCAAAAAAAGACAAGGGTGTCTTTTTTATGCTGATAAAATGAAAGAAAAAAACATCCCCATCCTCATCCTCCCACTGTTCCTCTTTAGTAATTCACACATGCAGGATAGAAGCAGCTCGTAGATGTGTGCTTACACACATCAGGCCAGCATTGCAGAATCAGCTGCATCAGCATCATTGGTTAGAGTGCAATGTTCTGCAATGACGGCTTGCCTCTGTTACTGCCTTCCTTGCCAGCTCAGGAACATATCAGATGTGGGCAAATTCCATCCCGCATTCCACTTTTCACTTTCACAAATCAGACCCAGCTTAAAAAAATCCTATGTATAAAGGCCTAAGGATACTGCTGAGTAGCTTGTCCGTTTTGTTTGAATTAGAAAATAGGGACATGGATGAGGATGAGGATATCTTTTTGTGGTCATAAGGCATGACCACTGTGTGAAAAACTGGAGAGAAACAAGAGAGACAAGAGAAAATCTATCAAATAGTATAGCTGTTTGTGTTTTCCTATCCTGTAATCAGATTGGATGCAGTTTAGACTCTTATTATGCTGAATTTTAGACATAATTGTTTCCAGGTCCAACACAATAAGATTGACTTTTTAAGCACAAGTGACCAGGCTGCTCATCAAGACATGAGGCTGACAGGTTCAGCTGCTTTTCATATGGAAAGGAGTGCATGACTGGAAAGGACTTGAGGCCCTTCTAATGAAGAATATACTGTATATCCTCTGACATATGGTGTGACACAAGCTCTCATGCATGCAGGCAGAACTCCATCTTCTGTTCAGGTGAAAACCCATTGTGTCAACAATTGACACTTTCCCAGCCCACATGTTTGAACCTAAAGGGGTAAATGATGTGTAGAACGGAACTAGAACTCGGTCTCCAATCTGCTGTTTGTGTGGGTCCCAGGTGGCATGTGGACAGGCCATGTGGGGTCCTTACAGGGAAATTCTGCATAATCCTTTTATAACTATTGGATTGAATTAAGCCAATTATCTATAGCACACTGGAAGCAAAAACAAGTTTATGAATGAATCTTATTATTGAGAAAATCCAATAACAAGCCAACTGAGATAAGCTGTAAGTAAAATTTTACTTTAATTTTTTTCACATGTCTGCGTTCGCATTTTATCTTTCCACCTCTTTTCAGTCATCTTTCTTTCAATCCTCTTCCTCTGCTCCCCTCCCTCCTCTGTCCCACAGTTTGTTTTCCAGCCTTATTCTGCTGGTGGATGTCCCAACGGGGGCTGAACCTCCACAAAGACCTGACACCCAGAGTGAAGGAGAAAGGGGCTGCCAAAAGAGTGCCCGGGAGAGAGAACGGCAAGGAGAAAATAGAGGGTGAGAGGTCAGATAGGAGAAGAGAGGAAGAAGAAGAGTGTAAGCAGAGAGGGGAGCTGTAAAGAGAGCAGAGAATAGCGGACAGAGAAAGAGCGAGGGGAGGCCTTAAGAGGGAGGAGAGTATTGAGAAAAGGAGGCAAATAAAGGGCGGAGCACGGAAGATAGTCAGTGGTGAAAGCGATAGAATAAGAGGAGGAGAAAAGAGGCAGGAGAGGATAATGGAAAGAAGACAAAGATATGGAGAAGAGCAGAGAGAGAGGTAGAGGCTGGGAGCAAAGGAGGGATAGGGATTGGACACAAAAGAGTATCCAGCTGAGTAGAAAGGTGGAGATGAGAAAAGGGGAAGAGACAGACTTGATGAAAAGAAATCAAGCTTTGAATAAAGAGGGAGGGAGAGGGTCGGTTGCCTGGAGCTTGTGTGTGAGTGTGTATTGTAGGGGATGGAGGGTCATAAGTAGCTGCTAAAAGGCTTGTGCCACCTCTGCTGAAGGAGGAGCCCTTCAGAAAACATCTCATCAGTTGAATGCGTGTGTGTGTGCGTGCCAGCGTGCAATTTGGAGAGGAAGTGTTTTCAGGCCCAAACAGCGAACTCGTGAGTTTGCCACAGGTTAGGTGGCTGCACACTTTCCTCCCCCGTGACACAGATACACAAACACACAGTGTCTGGCCAGTCCAAAGCCTGTTAACGCCTCAGCCTTAAACATCAGCTCTGTGTCAGACTGACGGTGTTCTGCTCTGATGTGGCTCTGTCAGAAATCATATTGTTCTCTGTTTTCAGTGTCAACAAAAAAAGGATGCATGACAAATTTGAATTCCTTAATAGGGCGAAGGGATGAAGGAAAAACTTGATGAACCGAACCTTTTTGAGTTGGAAGGGTGCACTTTTACATTTGCACCTTGCAAGGTCTTCCTTTTTTTTCTTGGGATAATTTATAATGAATTGATTAAAATAAATCACTTACCCGTGTGCTGCTTAATTCGTGTGCACACTTTTAAGTTGTATAAAGTTATTTAATCCTTTTCAGACATGAAATGCTTTATGGTTTCATCAGTCTGTTAAAAAAGATTCAGACATGGGTCACATTAACAGGCATGTTTCTCACGACTCCATTCAGACATACCCTAAGGACTGATGGAGAGTCCTGTGGTGGACATGTACCATTTACCATTCATGTGAGATTGGAAAGGAAATAAAGTGTGATATAGCACTATGCACAAGTCTGAAGCCGCCCCTCACTGCTTCATATTTTGTTTTCAGAGTGCCAGACTTTCTTTTTGTCTTTTAAAGTGATGATTTCCAAAGCACTGTTGGCATATCTCAGCATGGTGTACAATGTATTCTTAAAAATACTGAGAAAACTGGACAAGTGGAGGACAAAAGAAGAAGTGACAGATGAACAGTATCTGAAAGAGAAGCAGTTAAGAAAAAAAAATTACATTTTTAATTACAAGAAAGCTTGCCAAGACCTGAGGGAGCCAGACTTTTTTAAACTTTTGCTTCTCTCATTTGTCATCCTCCCATCAATATATATTTCTTTTTGTATGTTTTCAAAAGGCAAATTCTTTTGCTTCAGTGAAATAGACATCACAAGGTAAAAACCTCAGTGTCCATCTTAGAAATGTGTGGATGAATACGGGCATGATGTGCTTGTCATCAAACGTTCATACCCTGCAGTGGCACATTTGCATCCGCAGATACAAGGTCTGCTCTTCCCAGATCAGGCTCTGTAACCACAGATCAGAGCACAAAACCAAGGACACAAGAATAAATAACACACCCAGCTGAAAGGATCTATGAAATTTTTGATCTTTTTTTTTTTTTGCATATTTTTATTTGCTATTTTCTTGTTTCCTGTTAGCAATTACTTTAGTTTCTGCTGTAACATAATTTACATCCTGCGCCTGCTGATGACACAGCACAGTCAGATATATTCCTTCCAAACCAGGTAACAAAAAGACACCTTTATGTGTTTGCAATGAAACATCATTTCAAAGGTTTGCTTAAAATTAGCTGCACAACTAGATGGAAACCCTGCTACTCTTTTGTTAGCTTTAGGTTTGGTTGGTCAGGTTTAGGCGCCAAAACAATGCGATGTAATTTGAAAAAAAAAAGAAAGAAAATGGTTTTGCATAAAAGGCAGCCTTTCAAAATCCTTCATGTCCATCTCAAAGGATCATTCTGTGACAAGGTGATCATGGCAATGGGTTCCGTCAGCTCAGAAAAATGTATACAACTTATGTGTGTGGTTTCTAGACCACATTGTGGCTTAGTTTTACACTGAAGATTCAGATGACAGCTGCTGTACCCACACAAGTCACTAAATTCAGTCCCTCAGTTTTAAAAAACAAATTTTATCAAAATTACATCAAGCAGGTGTATGGAGTCATGTTTGTGACGTATGTGTCCAGTCTGAACTCCTGAGTATCTCAGTCGGTTGAACCAGCCTCCAGTATATAGAGGCTGATATCCACCAAACCCACATTCAAGTACATACCGATGGCCGTTTACTGCATGTGATCCCTCTCTCTTTCTCTGACCACTTTCCTGTGTCTCTACTTGATGATGAGATGATGAAAGCCAAAAAAGCTTTAAAATGCTCCAGCTGTTGAATGATGTCATCCAAAGTGTTAAATAATGTTCACTGAGTTTTTAGAGCTGCTTAACTACCAGTTGAGACAGTGCGAAATCAAATAGAGAACATAGAATTGCATAGTCCCTGTCAACTAGTTGTATGCATTACAAGAGGGTGGGTTAGTTTGTTTGGCTCAAGAAGCAACTTTGTGGGCTGAACTAAAGCCAACACAGCAAAAGATGTAATTTCTTAAATGGCATGAAGTGAGTCGGTCAGTAAACATCCAAGATTAACTGCCAAATTTTACAGAAGGTTATGACAATTTTTCATGTATCCCAGTTTCAGATGAGTCCCTCACTGGATTTTCACGGCATCCTCAAAGTCTTGTGCAAGTTCACAGCTTGTGTGTCAGATGTGACCTTAAATCCCAGGACGGCGACGGCTAACTGCTGATAAAAACAGCGGTTCACAAACTAATAGGTTTAGTAACATCCCAGTGATTACATCCATCTTATATGTACAGTCCATGATCCAGCATGAATTAAAATATCTCAGACCGCATTTCCAATAGAAAAGAACAGCAAGAAAATTTGGAAACAGAAGCTTTTCTAATCCACTTGTCAGTTTGTAAGTAATTTGCAAGTCCTCATCATTATCCAAAAATCTAAAACTCTTTTCACTAACAGATCAGAATAATTAAGCAAGTGACCTGCAATAATCCACAATTTCCATAATCACTTGGATGTCAATCAAAACATCTGGACCATTTTAACATATTCAGGTTTTGGCTTTCATATTGTCATTTATTTTGGCATCCTTTTCAACTTTTCCGTCGTTGAAGGCCACACTAAATAGGTGATCAAAAAAGGTCGTCAGTGTCATGTGTTTTTTTTCTTTTTTGTATTATAATTTTTTTTTTAATTTTGCATATATTTTAAGAAGACTAAAAGAAGGGACATGCCATCAGTCCATGCAGTTCTTTCAACAGTGGGACTCCAATTAAAGACAACTGTCAGGATTCCTAACTGAACTGAGAGGGAGAAGGACCCAAACGCAGGACTACAGGTGGAGGAATGATAAAGGTGGCTTTAATGACACAGAACTAAAGATGCTGCCAAAGCAGGAAAAACAGACTACAGACAGAAGATACAAGGGTAAAACACAAGCGTAATAAAGCAAGGGTTGACGCACACACAAACCTAAAGCTGCCTAAAACTAAAGACAGAAGCACAAAAGTAACCCCCTTAAAGTAAAAAGTAGCCCACATCCTGTTTCACTTAATGTTTATGACTCACAGCTACTTGATTGAGGTTAGGGGACCCCACTTCCTGAATTATATTTTGACTACAAGAACCAAAAACTGGGGTGGTCCTGTCCTCTACCCCTCTATTTCCACCCTTGAAACCACAGGCTCAAAAAAGTTTCAAGGGAGATATTTCACTTCCAAAACAACAGCTAAAGTAGAGAGGCAGAGTTTTTTCAATTGCCTGTGACCTTTGGGTTGGCGTTTGCAGCATAAAACATTTCTGATTGGTCGAGCAATCCCAGTCTTTTATTTCCATCTTTCTATCTCAGTAATCGCAGATTTAAGCTCGTAGCCCAGTCGAATAGCTCATAAAATCTCTCAACTTTTAGTTGTACTGCTTGAATAGTTGATTCTGCTTGTAAACATAACATTCAAACTCTGCCAGTATTGACTGCTTTAATCAGTGAACTGTGAACACTGTGAACTGTGGTGGTGGATCAGGACAAGAGAAGAATCAGTGTTATGAACGTTTAATCTTAGATTCTTTCACAGTGGTTAAGTTTTGAGGCGCAGATAAAAAACCCACAACTTAAAGAAATGTGCAAGGCTAGCAGATTTTGTTTTAACCCTGCGGAAGCGCACATCCTGCTTTGACTGCTTCAGTATGACCCAGTCCAGCAGTCTTAACATTCCAGCAAGAAGTGGCACTCTTAAGTGCTCTCTCAAGTATTCAATTTGCCAAAACTATCCTGTACCTCTGAGTGAAAACAGAAAGGACCCAGGGCTGAAATAATCTTTGAATCAATTCAAAAAAGATCCTTGGCTGTTTAAGTTCTGGGTGCCGCTGGTCGAACAGCGTCCCAGGTAAGGTTTAGGCACGAAAAGTACTTGGGTTATATATCAAAATTATTAGAAAAAGGTTTTGAAATAATGTTTCGGGTTAAAATGAATTCCTTCACAATGCTATTGCTACAGGACTTCATTTTATTGGCTGCTGAGGTGACGCATGAATATTGGATTTCCAACAGCTCAAAGATGCCGGTAGAAGAATATATTTTGAACAAACATAGTTCTTTATGCTTGAACAACCAGCCCATGGAGTTGTCATGGAAATAAAGAACACAGTCCTCATCCATTCTTATGCCATGTTTAACCTCTGTCAGAAAAGTAATTCCCTGACATCATTTATGAACGCAGTTTTATTTAGCTCTTCACAAGTGACAGAAACTTGGCTGTCTTTAAACGCACAGGTATGGACTGTTCAGTTAATAACTTACTAACATTATCCCAATAAATCATCAGCTGGCACAGCATTCTACATTTTGCTCCCGTTAAAAAAATGCCACTCAAGAAATTGACGGTTGTATTTTACATCATAAATGTGTGAAAACGATCAGAAAGATCTGACTCTGAATAATTCAAATAATGCGACCCTTCACGCTGTTGTGTGGAAAACCCCCTCATCACGCCGTCTTCTTCATCCATCGTGGTTTGTTGAACCACTGTGTCGGTAAAATCGGGAAAAAATGGTGGCGTATCTAAACAAAATCAGCTGCGGTTCTTCATGTTCCAATGCAGTATTATGAGCGCCTTGTACTTTAATCAATCACAGGCGGTATCTACAGCAACTCTACACATTTATTTGAATGATCAGGTGAGTTGTTTACGAGACTCAACACGTGACCAAAAACACTGACTTGCAGACCGGTCTACTCTGCTTCATGCTTCTTGATTTAAAGCCTTTAAATCACTGTACAATAAAGCTGCACAGCTCAGAGGGACAAAACTGCAGTAAATAAATTGAAATGATTATAGTTGTCAGTGGGAACAGAGAAAGAAAACGCGGATGGAAGGACATTTAAAAAGGTGGATATTCTTGCTCTATTGTCCCCCAGTGATGAACCACTGAAGGGGACTTTTTGTGGTAAGGAAAGCATGTTCCCAAGCTGTCGGTCACTTGGTAAGCAAGACTGTGGGAGACAAAAGGCATGTGTGTTAGTGTCAAGGCCAGCAGCGCACACACTGTGTGTATTGAATGTCTTCACACTGAGGCGAAACCATGTTTTCCTCACCAGCAAATCTATTTCTATTTTCCCTTTTTCTCCACAGAACATGACTCGGGGAGTGTGAGTAGGTGTTTGTGTGTGAGCTCCTGAATGGTGGTCCATAGTGTTACTTTCAGAGCAGTGGGCGCCTCCTGGGTTTGTGAATGAAAACTAAGAACGGAACTGCAAATTAGACAAGAAAATGTCTGCTCGTAAGTGTTTGTAATCAGATGGTTGAATGTGTGTGAACAGGGAATGCGCATAGAATGGTGGTGTACTTGTTTTTATACATTCAAGCTCAAGAATGCTCTGTCAAAGGCTTTGTTGCAAGAGCACTGTGAATGTCCTTCATACTTTCATGCAACTGATAAAATCTCCTCCATTTTTCTTTGCAATGTTACTTTGAGAAGTTTGAAAAACAATTTATCCACATAAAACTCATCGTCATAGTTTTAAGTTTCTGTCCAATGTTGTTCGCTGCTGTGTGTATCTGAGGTATCTGAGCAGCAGCCAAAATAAAAAAGCTAATAAGCTAATAAATAGGAACTGTTTGAATACACCGAGTGCTACTGAAAGAAGCTTCAATGCTTCCTTTAAGTGTCCAATAGCATAGGATACACTGGACCATCCTTTATGACAGAAAACGAATAATTCCCTCCCACAATCCCTTGCGACTGCAACTGTCAAAGTGGCGCTCAGTTATCTTCATCCAGTTGTAGTGGTGCGATTGAAATGCCTGCTTATTCACTCCCACACTACGCTGTTAACTATATAGAGGACTCACTTGAGGATAGGGATAGACAGCTGCTAATGCAAATTGGGCACCTTTCATCCTGTCACAAAAACAGACACCAGTGGGGTAGGTTCTCACCAAATTTGACATAGTAGACTAAAATGTCAGTTATAACATGACGAGAATGTAAGTCAAAGCTTTTGGGTTTTTCACAGTTCCTTTAAGCAGTACATGGTCTGACTTTGGGGTTAACTTGCTGGGATGTCCACCTCTGGGAAGATTGGCAACTGCCTTGAATGTATTCCACTTGTAAATAATCTTTCCTACTGTAGAATGATGGACTCCACAATGTTTGAAAATGACCTCTCCTAGTATAGTATATACAAAAAGTCTCTCCTCCTTGGCCTTGATGCACACCTGAATTGTCCAGACCAGCAAACTTTTGCTATTATAGATGTGCTCATTAATCAAGTCAATTTAATTAGCAGCACCTGACTGCTACTTACCCTCTTCATTCATGTGGCAGCAGTAAGGCCGTACTTACTTTTTAACACCATTTGAAAAAAAAAAACAAAGACAAAGTAAAATATGCCATCTGTTGTTTGTCTGATGTTGTATTTACTCAATTTCAAGACTTGGCAAGAAGCAAATAAATGTCCCGATACATATGACCTCAGAACCTAAAGCGGATGGACTTTCTTTTCAGTTTTACTATGCACACTTAAACCATTTACCCTCACAAATAGATGTGTGGTTAGAGATCAGCTGTTACACCAGAACTCTGCATGCAACTCAACATTTCTGTATGATGCAAAATCACATTTCATCTGCTCAACACAACACATTATACACTCTGTAGGTTGACTGTCCATTTTCAACCTCTCACCTACAATTTCTAATCAATGCTCTGCATCTTCAGCAGTGACTCCACTTACAAACTTGCCTCTCTAACCCCAAGGCCCCTCCACAATAAATGAAAACATGTCATTACAGAAACACGACATCTTTACATTCCCTGTACACTGCTTTTGTGAGTGTGTCTGTATGAGTACTTCTCACAGGGATATCTCCATCCCCCTACAGCACTTCTCTACACTGAGCGATAATGAGAGGAATTTTACACAATGGACCCACTTTTCTCTTTGGAGTCAGGAGAGAGACATATTGAGAAGGGGAGACAGCGAGAAAACAGGATATTGGGTGAAAAGAGGGGCTAATACCAGGGAAAGAAAGAGACGAGAGGGAATGACTGCAAGAGCAAAAAAGAGTGATTGCCTATTGACTTGATGAGAGAGGATGCATCATTACACAACTGTAAATCCCACGAAGATAGTGTGTAATAGTACTTTCTTTCCTCCCACTGCTGCATTGGTAATTTATCCCTCTCTCTATCCATCCATTTCTACCTCTCTCTTTCACCCTGTCACCCATCAATCTTTTTCCAATTACCTGCTCTGTCTATCCACAAATCCATCATAATCATTTCCATGGTAACGGGTTGCATCCTCCATTGGCTTTGGCCTATTGTTCAATAAAACTGCACTCCAAAAAGCAGTCTTTAGAGGAGAAAGAAGGGGATACACAGAGAGGCAAAGATCTGGATATTGTCTCGGCGACTAATGTCTCTCTCACGTCTCCAAAGCGTCAACTTCACAGCAGATTCGGAGCTTAATTTCAACCATGCCGTCCATTTATCAGACATTTTATTAGCCATTATGATTGGATTGGCTTCATTCTGAGCTGATGAAAAATCTTCACTGCTCTAACAATTGTCAATTACAGTGTAAATGACAGAGTATAAGTGACTGTGCAAGGTCAGTGAAGAACAAAAGTGATATGTATTTGTAAAGAACGAATGGGAACCAAAAATCTCTTAGGATGGCTTTATGTTCGCTAACTATTCATGATTGTAAGTTAATCGTCACATATTCTGAGTCTCTCGGGTCTAATTTTACACTCGTGATTATGAAAGGGCCCTTTCCCCCCCCACAGATTGCTGTTTCCCTTGAAGAAATCTTTTCTATAATATTTGAATTCTCTAATTCAAATATTCTCTTTTTTCTCTCTTCAAATGCTATGGTTGGTTTTCTTACTAAAATGTCTTCAATCACCTTTGTCTTTGTTGCAGATGCGTACTTTGAAATCAAGGTGTGGGAATGGTCTGGAAAAGGTAACTTATCTCTCCAGCCTTACCCTATAATGGTAAGAGCACGGTGCCTTGAAAATGTGTACATTTTTGTACCTTCCTGTCTGTGCTTTTGAAATAACTATTGTGTCCTCCTAATGACAAAAAATTACCTTTAAACATACTTTTATGTTAGCTATTTATTTTCCATACCCTCCTCATCCTCTTCAAGATCATGCGTGAGCTGAAGCCAATCCCAGCCAACAAAAAGAGGACACCTTGGCCAGGTTGCCGGTCCATCACAGGCCCAACACACAGATGACCAATGATGCACTCTCGAACACGGACCGTCAATTTAGAATCACCACTTAGACAGGGATTACCCACACAGAAAGTCCCCAACTGATATTCAAAGCAGGAACCGTCTCATTGTGAGGCGCCAGTGCTGACCAACACAGTACAGAGTAGCCGGAGAAAAAAATCTGAGCAAATCATTGCAAATGTAATTGTCCACACAGAGATTTGTTTTATTGAACAAATGTAAATGCTCTGACCCTGATAAACCTTTGCAGAGTCTCAGCCGGCCTAGCAGTTAGGCAATAGAGGAAAAACTCTACCTTACTTTTGCTGTCTCATGTCAGACATTTCTACCTAGCAAACTCAATCTAAATACAAAGATAATTTGGGTTTACTGCAGCACACAGGCTATAATGCGTGTTCATACTCCTCAGCATGTCGTCTACCTGTCACTGTTCTGCATTTATTCAGCTTCTATAGGTCAAATAGGACGCTAACTCCCCCACCGTAAGCTGTATCTGCAAACCAATTTTCCTCTTGAACTTTGCTCCACAAACTTGCTTAATTACATATAAAGTCTTTAACATTCAGGTATAGCCTAAGGTGAATGAGCAGCAGGCTCCATTCTGATGGGACATAAGCTGTAGCCTGAGTATTAAGTTAAACCCTCTGTTTCCTGCTGTGGGAAACAGACTCAGATCTCCATGCTGCTGCCATTCAAGTGAATGTGTATTTGATGACCTAAAGTAATTGATATTTATAGGACGCATAATGGTGTGAATTTAATTAGCAAAACAAAAACTTTGTTATTCATTAGGAGATGCTGAGACCGTTTACTACTCTGGTGTGAAGTTCACACATGTTGAGGGCCTTGATGTCTTTTCTGGGAGAGGAGTGAGGAAAGAATGTGTTTTCATTAGTTTTAAGGAGGAGCTAATGATCCCGCGAAGCCTTTACAGACAGATTACATTAAAAGCTCAATATGAGTACCACATGAATTTCATCCACTTGACTTGTTGCTGTTATTTGCCCTATTTTCAGCCTGGTATAATGTATTATTCTCTTGCTTTCAATGGTTAACAGCGGAGAATGTTTGAGCGTATGAGAAGCTTGCATGACATGGTGACTGGAGTCTGAAGAGGTTTGTTATTGTGTTGGTCAGAGTCAAGCAGCCTTCTCAACCTCCCCTTAGTACACTGACCCCTTCTCTCTCTCTTTCTGTCTCTCTCTCTCTCTCTCCACTCTGCACTGTTGCTCTCTCTGCCGGTTAATCTGCAACCAAGTCACCGCATACAGGCGAAGAGACAGGAAATCAAAATGCAGGGAATTTTAAAATAAAAGAAAAAAGCTCACTGCAAATTTTCTACTTAAGAGACATTTTTTAGTGTTCATAAGAGTACTGAATTCTTCAGTAGGAGTGCAATTGGTAAAGGTCCCTAAAAAGCATTACCAATCTTGGGGACACTGGAGCTTTTTATGAGTCTTGCCATTAAAATAATTCTATCGTCAAAATAGGTGGAGACAAACATTGTCCTAAATGTTCCAAATGAAATAATAAAGAGGGAATTTTTAGTTCTGTCAACTCTGGAAACCCACTTCTTGGATACACAAGGAAGAATCAGAGCAGCTCAATCGAAGATGATAAAACTAGCGGAGTGGCTGTGAGCTCCAAAATATCACTCGTTCATGTATTAGAACAGAGAGAAAGACAGAAAAAAATAGAGAGGAGGCAAAGCAGTGGCCTTGAATTAAAATGAGTAAAAGAAAATGACTGCAAGGGTCTGAAACTGGTGCACGGTCTGTGTAGTTTGGTTTAATATTAGGATGTTGCTAATTTAGCAGCATAGTGGTTGTAATATATATAAATCAATTGCTATGAATTTAGTGTGAATATAATCCATCAATATAACATCTCGAAAACTAACATTTAGGACAAACTCTATGATTGAAGTGGAAATGAATAATTGCTCTTTCAACCCCAGTTCCAAGAAAGTTGGGATGCTCTGAAAAAAAAATCAACAAAAACAAAATGTTTATTTCTAAATTTTATAGTGGAATTTCTTATTCATAGCAGAAAATATCAAACTTACAAAATGTGGAAAGTGAAACAAATAATATGTCATTAAAAATGTCAGCTCATCTTCAAGTTGATCGCAGCAACACATCTGGAAAAATGTTGCGAGATGGCCATGTTTAACAATGTCTAACATCCCCACTTCTTCTAACAACCCTCTGCAAACATCTGGGAATGGATGAGACCAGCTGCTGGACATTTCTGAGAAGAATTTTGTCTCGTTTTTGCCTGATATAGGATTCTAGCTGTTGAACAGCAGCATTTGTTGCTCTAAAACCTGGAAATACCATATATTATTCCACGTCTTTGCAACTTTATTTAGGGGAACATTATCATAAAATTTGTCTGTATAATTTCTTACAGATTGCTTAACTTCTACCTGTCTTTACTTCTGAGATATTCTACCATAAATAAGATGTTTGGATAAGTGGTTACAAAAATGAATAATTTACTGCCTGGCACAGTCTATATGAAAACATAAGTCTCTAAGTATTTGAAGGTATTTGAGTAACACAGCTTAAACTTTATGTGGTACTTTAATAATAACAGGGATGTTATCTAAGTGTATTTGTTTATATCCCTTTGATAGCTGGAATATATTAATGGTTTGATAATATTTAAATATGAACGTGAACAAACATTTTGGTCACTAATGACAAATGTGTTTTTCAGACAGTTTCTTCAGATTGTAACTGATGGGACCATTTCTAAAGCTTTATGTAGTTTATCCAACAGCTAAGATGCTGTAAAAGTCGTGCCTTCGTTTGTGTAATTTTATTTTGAAAGTTGTAACCGGAAGCCCTGATTGAGATCCTGTTCAGTTTGACAGTGGATGCTCGGTGTGTGTGTGTGTGAGTGAATGAGTTAGTGTGTTTGTGATTGTCGGCTTCCTGCTGTTGCTCTGTGTCCGCACACCGTCCGTCTCCTCAGTGTTGATCGGCTCGCCATGGCGGAAGGACGCAGAGAACCGCCTCATCATCTCCTCTCCGCACCGCCGGCCAACAAGCGACCCTGCCTTCGCCCTGCACCCCGAGGTCCCGGTCCGGGGCCCGGTCACGGCAGTGGGTTGCCCAGCTCCCGGTATCGTTCCCCGGAGTCCCTTCTGGACTGCGCCGCAAAGGCAGTAGCGGAAAAGTGGGCCTTCGAGAGAGTGGAGGAGCGCTTCGAGCGGATCCCTGAGCCCGTCCAGCGGCGTATCGTCTACTGGTCTTTTCCCCGCAACGAAAAGGAGATATGCATGTACTCTTCGTTTCAGTGCCGAGTGGCCGGCGAAGAAGGTCCGTCCGCGACTACTAATGGGGCTGGGGGCACAGGGTCCGGATCTACGGCTGCTGGTGGTGGCGGAGGATCTGCCGCCGGTACAACGGCTTCAGTGGGGGCAGCCGGAGCGGTAGGGACGGGAGACGGGCTGCCTTTCCGCCGGGGTATCAGGCTGCTTGAAACGGGTTGTGTGGAAAGCGTTTTACAAGTTGGTAAGTGGACTATTTCTCTCTAACTGAAGCTAAGGTTTTTTTGGCACAAAAACGACGAACAGTTTCCGAGTTCCTGCTGCTGGATCTATACAGGGGATGATTGATGGAAGTTTTCCTGCCATCGCGGAAAGTATGCAAAGCGTCCACTTTCAGCGCATTTAAAACTACTCGTGTTTCTCTGTGTGTTTCTTTTCTTTTTTTTAGTTTGGGAAAACTTAGAAAGAGACATTTGCTGTCGAATTAAGAGTTCATAATAGCTTTCTGGGAAAAGGGGAGCGAAGACAGGGTTGTTCGCTAGCATAGCCGGCCAGCTGCTGTTTAAAAATTAAAGGGCTTCCTATTGTGGCTTTTCATTACTGTGTAGGTGTACCGCTGCTGCGTTTTTGTCCATTTTTAACTCTGTCATAAAGCCACCCGCTTTTCCACCAGTGGAAGCTGTTTTTCAGAAACTATTTCCACTTCTCCCCCTCTCCGCGGCTCCTCGGCCGGAGCTGGCTGGAGCCGTACCCCCGGCATTGAGGCAGGGGGAGGCGCGGAGAAGGAGGGCTGACAGACGCGGATACAAAAGCACCCAACGTAGAGCGTCGGAGCTTTATTTTTGTTTGTGAGAATTCCCCTTTGCACGACCCATCTTTACTCAACTTCGGTTGAGAGTGGCTTATGCGAGAAACAAAGGCGGTTATTGGGTCTGGTAATATGATTAATCCAACGTTAATCCGGGGGAGAGAAAAAAAAATCCCCCGCAGTTTTTGTTTATTTGCGGCTGCTGGTCCGACCGGACAAAGAGCGCAGTCGTCACCGACGTGGAAAAGGAACGTTGGAGGAAATGTGTAGCCATCGTAATTTAAGTTAACCTATTAGTAGTTGCGATATTTCCATTTACTGGTGCTTTTGCCCGCAGCCCTCTGAGTCGCTTGCAACACAAAAGGTTTCCAGTTGAAATGATCGATAAGCGTCTCGCATTTCCAGCGCTGCAGAGAGGCTGCTTTCAAACAAAGGGCCATTCCGCAAAGCTCCCATCTCCACTCACGTCCTCCTCTGCTCCTTCTCCCCCCCCCTCCCCTCCCTCCAGTCCAGCAACGACCACAAAATGAGCCTGGGCATCAGGGAAATTAGTGGGATGAAACCGACGGATAGTCAAAAACAGTCTTTTATGGTTACCAGGAGGATTTTTCTGGGGCCATATGGTGTGAGAGTCACTGGAGCTTGTCTTGGGTTTCATGTTGCTCCAAGGTATCAGGGGGTGGAAAGCTTTAAACTGTGCTTGCTGCTTTTCTCCGTGACTGCTGTATCTAATTGCATTTTATAAATGTTCGTTGACCCCATCCCCTAAACTAAAGCAAATCTAAGACTTGTGAATATGTATTTGAGTTTTGCTCTGGGTGAGAATTGTCACAGCCTGGTTTTGCACATCTTTTGCAGAGAGCTTATAAATGAGTAAGAACCTGTGTTTGTTTTTGACTGCTCCAAGACATGATATCGATTGATTGTGAACCCTAATCTGAGTAGAAGCAGCCTGAGCGTGTTCTTAGTAATTACCTACATTTCCACTTCATGTCATTACAAGCATGTCAGCTTAGTCCCACACAGGTGACACCATTCGAACTGCAAAACTACATTCAGTTTTTTGAGGAAGCATCTGTATCCCATTGGATAAAACTCCAGAGGAAAAAAATTAAAAGTTGCAAACAACAACAAAAAGACCTGTAAGCAAGCAGACACTTCTAGTCTTACCTGTCTCACCTCCCACTCTCCCTGAAGGTCAGTCACTGCATGCAGGCGCTTGTTTTTCTCTCGGTCTGTCAACGAATAACTGTGTGGCGTGGGGATAAGACCTGGCAGGCTCTTCAATTTGAAGGGCATGGGAATCGGTTGGTGTGGAAGGTTTTGCCGACTGATTTAGCCAGAGAACAATTGTTTTGTATGTTTCCCGGTTGAATTTAGAGGGCTTGGACCACCAAGCCATGCTATAACAAACTGCACTCATTAAGCATCGCGTTACACAGCTGCAAACAACAGTTTTAAGGCGGCTTTCACCTGACTTGGGATAATATAATCACTTAAGACAGAGGCCGTACTTGTTCTCAGAAAAGTGAAGTGTTCGTGTCTTATGTATTTTGTAATAGGAAGTTGCTGGGTAGTGATTAGGGAACGAGACTGAGCTGCATGCTGACACATGTGCGGCGATGATGCACGGCCTGAAAAATGGCATCTCAGACCGAAGAAATAGCAGTTACAAAAGACTTGTATCCAAGCATCGCACCTCAGGCAGGTGACGCTGTGTTTTCATGACATTTTGGGGAACAGAGTCAGCCGTTTGCTTGTGATTTATTGATTCCGGGAAGAATTACACAAACCCGGGGCTGGGAAAACACAGACGTGATGAGCCCGTAAGACGGACCATCGTGAGTTCTAATGGTGTGTTCTTCCTCACAGCTATCACAAGCAGGGCGGCGCCTCGCGTTCCTGTAAACTCGCGCTCATCTTTTGATTCGGTTTTTGTCCTGCTTTCTCAGAAGCGGTCTGTCAACGGTGAGATTCCGTGTCTCTGTTCATTCTCCAGGTTTTACTACCGGCAACGCACTGTGGACATGGTGGTGAACTGCTCGCGTGCCGTATTGCTGTTTGACTTCAAAGTTTGCACCTTTGCAAAGATGAGTAATAGCAAAATGTGAAAGAATCAGTTGCTAATTTTATAATCCGTATCGCCAAAGATATCTTTCTTTTAATGCGTCAACCATTCAGAAATGAGTTGACTGGCATGTCCCTCATTGATTCCGTCCACCTCTTGTGCATTACGGGTAAAGGCTTTTGTATGTCACCCCCTTTTAACAGTAACACTGACGGATAGAAGGGACGTGAGCTCATCAACAACTCATCAGCCCATGTGTTCATAATAATCTACTCCTCGCCCCGAGTCATAATTAGAATAATCAAAGCAAAGCGTGATTGTTTTTGTCACATGCTTCCCCTCCCTTATGCTACACACACACATACATATTTACACACACACACACACACAAGCTCAGCCAGAAGCCTTCTTGCTAGAGCCTCTATAAAGTCCTCAGAGAGCAGGAGGAAGGGATATAACTGGAGTGAGGGTGGGGTGGAGGGGGCTTCTTTCGCTTTGAGTCAAGCGTTAGGATTACTGGGTCATGCTTTGTTACCCAGCTGTAGAAAAACCCCTTTTTCACAGAATAGTGGGGGGGCACGGAGTGTGTGCGCTTGTCGCTGTCTCCATGACGTTACATAAAGCTGTTATGGTTCCCTGACACATTTTGAAGCACCGGTGACTCTGACAAAGTGAGGCGGCAGTGATCAGAGACACAGTTTGAGATTCTGAAGCTTTTAATAAATTAAATAAATTAGAAATCACTTATTCATAAATGAGTTTTACCGAACCTCAGAGTCATTATTTTGTACGAGCACCTTTATTTTTCAATACAGTATGAACGTTCATGGACGAGCTTTCGTGCCATTTCTTAGTCCTCCTGGTGCTTCTTCGGATCCTGGAACCCACCCTTCCATGGAGGCCATTTCTGAGGCTTCAGTGAACAGTAGATGGATCGACTGAAGGGTCAGAAGCATCTCTCGGGTCCTGTGTCAGGTCTTTTGCTGGATTTTTCCATCCATTGCTTTCAGATGCTGATCATCTGTTTCTTAGGCCTACCGCTTCTTCTTTTGTTCTTTATTTATCCACTTCCTTCACACTTTCAGGCCACACTCCACACCATTGCTGAAATATGCCAAGTCGTCAGCTATTCTTTTTGAGAATCACCTTCTTGGTGGAAAAACACTATTTCATGTCTGTCGAATTGTTTTATCTTTGGAATCTTTGAAAGCCTGGAAAAGGTGCATTTACACTAAAAGATTACAAGAAAGTCTGTTTTAATATGAGCATTTCTTTGGAAAAAATCTTTTAGACACTTGGCAGCAGTTTACAATCTTTAACTTGCAGAATGTGTGTGAGGATGTTGGCTGGTGCTGCCAATATCTCCTCAGATGTCATTTCCTGGCAGGATGGCCGCAGGGTTCCTTGTTGCGGAAAAGCTTGCAAGCCTCTGGTGTAAATCTGCCTTTTGGCTTCTCAAGAGTGTCTTGTGATAAAAGACAGAGGAGGCGGTGAGCTCATCCTCGCTTGCCTCATCTCCCATCTTTCTTCCTGACTGGAGTCCTAGGACTGACACTGCTTACTTTTAATCAGCCCTTCCAATACCTCCATTCCCACCATGTCTGTGCATTGAATAAAACAATTTTTTGGCCTCGTCCACTTTCTTTGTCTCCCTTTCCACTTAGTCATCAACTGAACCTACGTGAGTTTTCTATGCATCAGGCTCTTTCCCTCCCTGTCTGTTTCCTCATCATCGTTCAGTAAAAGATGACTCGCACTTCGATCGGACTCTGTGAGTAGTGACGGGCTGTTGGTTGGGTCCAATCGAAGTCTCGAATGTTTCTTTTTTCTTAACTTTCCCTTCACTTCACCCTGTCCTCTTCCGTTTGTGTGCGAGGCTGCTGCTGTTTGAGGAAGTGTTAGTGGTTTTGACAGGACGGGGTGGGGGTGGGGAGTGCTGGAAAGAGTCAGTCATGACTCTGTCTAGGTCAGACGGCTGCCGACGATGTGTGTGTTTCCACACTGTCGGGATGTTAGCTCATGTTCTTCTGGGTAGCTATGAGTAACTACACAGAGATCAGGCCCACGGTGTAGGTCAGCTGACAGTGTAAGTTCGGGGTGTGTGGCTGTTAAAGGGTTTCATACTGGTTGATCTCTGGTCCATTGAGGCCTAAATTGAAGACTTTTTCAATGCATTTGAAATTTCAGTTTTCTTTACAGTCCATTATTTTTCATATGCGGGACTTCTCCAGACTTTCTGTTTATTCTCCTTTTACATTTGTTGGTAGTTTTGTTTTAAAATATAGCACATTCATTGATTTCCTTCACGCTGCACTCAGCAGCTTTGTTTCCAGCCTCGACCTGCAGCCGTTTTCACAGAAAATCTGACCCACAAATCTTTGAGATCTCACAGGTGCTCCTAGGTTTGTTAGTTGTGGTCAGAAACTATTGCAAACAGATGCTAATGAAGTCTTCGGGGCGAGTTCAGGGGTGTAGCAACACTCCAGATCCACAGCCAACTCAGTCAGCTTTTTTGAATTGTATATTGTCTTTGAATGTCTTTGAATCTTTTGCCTTAAACCTAGACCTTATTTCTGGCATGAAATACGTTTATCTACTCACCGAGAACAGTTTGGCGAAAGTCGATGTCCTTCGAATGCTATTTAGAAAACTCGCGATCAGCTTATATCCATATAATGGAGTGAATGGGGCAGGGATGATGCAGCCTCTAAATAAGGCATTATCTGTCTTTATTTCACCAATACTTTAAGACAAATGAATGAACTAATGTGTAATATAGCTCTGTTAGCTCATTGGTGCTGTTATGTTGCTACTTGCAGCTATAGGAGTGCTGACGGAGGGATTTCTACACAGGCACTCTACTGGGACCACTTCATCCACACGCCCCCCCTGGAGCACAGTTTATTCACTCCGTGCTCTGTGACAGTCGGCTAACTTCACACAGAGTTTGCTACTGCTAGTTTTGTGCAACATGGCAGGATATTTATCAAATTTTGACAACATGAACGAAGACTTTGAGTAAGACGGACGTTCTTACCGGAGTGAATGAGCTGTGCTGCAGCCATGCATGTGGATGAAGTGGTCCCAGTAGAGGTGTGTGTAGAATTCCCTCTGTTAGCTCTCCTATAGCTGCAAGTAGCCACATAACAGTAGCTATGTGCTAACAGAGCAATAGTACGCGTTCATTCATTCATTCTTCTTAAAGTATTGGTGGAATAAAGACAGATAATGCCTTATTTAGAGGCCGCATCATCCCTGTCCCATTCACTCCGTTATTTGGATATTCTAAATAGCTTTCGAAGGACGCCAACTTTCGCCAAACTGTTCTCGGTGAGTTGATAAATGTATTTCATGCCAGAAATAAGGTCTCGGTTTAGAAATACCAGAGTTCCCCTTTAACCTTCTTGCAAGTCACCTACACCATTCTGAGTATTTACTACTGTTTTGACAGTCTGATTCACACCTGCAAGTAAGCTCTCAAACTTCAGGTTGGTTTTATTTCTGTAACTCAATTTGAGATTGAATCTGGGTTTAGCTTCAGTTCTGTTGGCGAATGAGTGTGGAACGGCTGACTCTTTACCGAAAAAACGTTATCTGCAACCTTCGGATCAGCTGATTGTGTGCATGTTGTGGTGGAGCTTTGAAGACAGGAAACGCAGACAGAATGCTGGTTATTGTGTTAGCATTATGAGCGAGACAGATACTGTTACAGTTTGAAGCAAAATGTCACCTCACCACACCATACTGAGTCAGCACTGTGTAAAGCTGTATTTGCAATATTTTTCAACCCTTTAATGCACATAGGTTTTTCATATCAAACGGTGTTACATTTTGAGCTTCCAGGGGCTTTAACATCCACTTGCAGAGGGCGTGGAAGCGCAGTGCTAAAGCAGTAACACACTCACTCCTTCAGTGCACCAACTGTTCGCTCGTCTCTATTCAGTGTTTTCTTGCCCAAACTTCAGCCACTTTACACACATACTGTGTCCTCAGCCCCAGTTCACAAAACAGACAGAGGATATTTAATCAGTGTAATTAATTCCTCGCCCGCCACGCTCAAAAAGAGACGTCGGTTAAACAAATTGTCCCCGCGCTCTTATTAGCTCTCAGATAGTCTGGTGAAAGATGAGGCCATTAGGAAGACGCGCCGTTGCTCCACTCATCAAAGGGAGCCGCACCTGTACGCACGCACGTGTAAGAGTGCACGAGGCCTGATTTAAGGGAGAGAGAAAAATCATTAATCAGAGGGCTTCCATCACCGATTTTTGAGGCACAAAAAAAGCACGTTGGAAGAGGAATTGGAAAGTGTTAATCCACAGTTTCTCTTGTCTTGTTGTTGCTAAGCTCTCTTCTCTTGTCTGTTAAACAGCAGCTCTGGTTGTTGGTGATTGTGTTAAATGAACACCTTTTCTTTTTCTTTGAAATAAGCCACTCAACGCTGTGTCGTACCTCTTTAGAGGTAGAAAGAAACTCGAAATTGCTGGAAGTTTTAAAGCGGTTAGTAAAAGGTCAGATGTGTGCTCTTTTTTTTTTCTTCTTTCTTTCTTTTCTTTTTGGAATCGGCACCCGTGACATCGGCTAATAACAAACCGCAGTCTTGAAGTAACCTTTTTTTTCAGATCCAGTTTTCAAAGAGAATCTCTCCCCAGGACCCCCTCGGCTGCGTGTTTGTTTTCTGCAGCTGTTGATGTGCTCTCGCTCAGTTTCCTTCTTGTTGAGGAAGCTGTAGTGGGCATCGCGAATTTACACCTTACACACAGGAAGTGCTGCTGCTGTAGTCGGCTCGAGAAGTTCAAGCCCTGTGCCAAAACTTTTCTGCCTGTGACCTCCTGCTGTGGTTATGCAGAAAGTGCTTCCTTGTTTATCTCGTCTTCAACGCTGTGTGTGTGTTGCACTTTTCCAGCGCTTGCCAAGTTAATTCATGAACCAAGCGCACGTACTTTGCACAGAAGCATCGCCGAACTGCAGACAGTGGAAGGCTCCACATTAACTGAACTTAAAACAGCCCTTCGTGATCACTTTGAAACTTCTTGGGAGACACAGTGACAGAGTGTGACATTTCAACATGCCTGTTTTCTGGTTCAGCTCATCCTGCATTGTTCTCATTTTATATCCTGTGCTCTATGTTTAAACCTGGCCTCAGGTGCTTTAGCCACATTTTTGCAGCAGTTTCCAGCTTCAGCTGCAGCCTTGTTTGCATGAACATGTGAAAATGCCATGCTTTGCTGCTGCCTGTTTGCTCACCTCTGTCCCTCCACACCACCTCCTTCCCTGCAGTTGTCTGTTAGCACTGCACACGTTTATATGCGATTTATTTATTTTTATTACCCCTATGGTGTTCTCATACCTCTCTATCTTGTGTTCTGGCGTGTTTTCCTCCTGCCTACCTTTGCTGCTTTTACCTTGGAAGGTGGGTGTGCAGTAATCATCCTGAGATCAATGGCAGTCTTGTTCTTTTAGCTCTCGAAGCTTTCAGTTATTGCGCCGTTCCACACCTGTCTTTTATTAGCTCTCTCAATGTGCACAACGGTGTGTTTACTGCAGTCGTTGTACACATTTGGCCTCTGTCCATGTCTCGGAGACGGGCCGGAATGGAAGGGGAAGAGTGAGCCTTGCGAACTGGATAATTATGTCTTGGCTTGGTTGTAATTGCCTAACAAATGTTGGGAGAAAGGAAAGAAGATGGCAGAGAAGGGGTCATTTGAAATGCAAAGCAGACCCAAATCAAACCGTGTCATGCGATCAGACTGCTTGTGCTCCCAAACTGCTATAGTATCATACCACTTCCTCCTGAAATATAACCTCATAACTCTTCCCACATCTTAGTCACATTTCTGCAAAGAAAATACAGATTTTTCAAAGAAGAAAAAGGCAGAATGATTGATTTACCGTGATTGATAACTGGATGGTAAAGGAAAACAAAAAGAGCCTGTGTCTCTTTGTGTTATAAAAGAGAGAACACTGACTGAACCTTTACAGTGAAAATATCAGGGCTTCTCAGGACCAGTTAGAGTTTATTTGACCTTTAGCCTCAACAGAGCATCTCCAGCTGTGGTCTCTTCTTGTTTTCATCTGCCACTTTAAATGTAAGCTACACTGCATGAATATACGAACCCCCCTTTTATAGCTCTGAAAATATCTTTTTCTGTGTGTTGCACACATGCAGCGTTCTGAGCACAGCACTCTGCCTCCTTTCAGTAATGAAAATTCCTTTTCTTTCTGTTCCCATCTTGCCCCACTTTGTGTTAGCCAGTCCTGAGTGTTTCTTGATCTCTATGCTAATGCTTTCCATCTTTCCTTTGAATGCAGTGAGTTTGGTGCTTTATTGTGTTGCCCATCTCCTGTTGAAATAGGCAGTCATAGATCATAGATCTCAGGCACAGATAGTCGTCGCCCTTTTCTTTTTTCGCTCTTCTTTTGAATACACACACAGCTGCTTTTGCGATGAGCGTCTGCATCCTATGTGCTTTCCCAATCTCAGCAGCACTCAAAGCCCCTCACAACAACAATCTATTACAGTGAGTAAGACAGATGAGGACCCAGAGGAGCCTGTTGTGTGTGTGTGAGAAACTTCCATTATGGTTGGATTGGGAACTATTTCCATACATTTGGCTGGCTTTGATCTAAGGGAAAGGGAGTCCACAACCATGCTGAATATCCTCTTTCCTTTTTCAGTGTGTTTTGCTGAGTGTTGTCATGGCCCCCAGATGGTATCTGTAGCTTGGTCATACACTGTTTAGTCGAAAAACATTTTCAGCCAGCTGCATTCAGCCGTTGATATGTAAATCATCAGCACTAACCTCTTCAAATGATGCGAATTTTCTGGTTGCAAAGGTTTATCTGTCTCTTTTCATGCTGTGCGTTTGATTTCCCTCCTCATCTCCACCATTCCCTCTGCCCATATGTATGAATAAGGTTTAAAAGGAAGCTCTTTGTGCTAAAACTTCAAATACTCATGTAATTTGGAGACCAAGTTGCCTATTATGGTGAGTCTGTTATTCAGAGTCGGTCCTCATTAACAAATGGACCTGGAGTTGCCGTGGCTGAAAGTGAAGAGTTTGTCATCTTTTGAGTCAGAAGCGTGACTAGCACGCACATGTTTGCCCCCCAAGCATCCTTCAAACTTGCTGCCACTCCTGTTTGCCTTGGTAGAAGTAGTCATGATCACTTTGTCAGTCACACACTGTACAGCTCAAATTGTTTCGTTATGCCACTAATTGTTCCTAAAGGCAAAACTGATACAAATGTCGAAAGGAAAAAAATGATTCATTTTAGCTTGTGAACAGTCTTTCCCTTATTAAAATGTGTCATTTAATATCCATTTCACCACAGTAGATGGTTTGAACAGAAAAATATCCCGTCCGCCATAATTTGGGTCATATTTTTCTAATTTTGATCAACATTCCCGTACATTCCTGTGCCTTTTAAAAAGAGGGCAACTCATCTTTCAGACCCAGAGCAACATCAACATTTATTTGGGGTTCTTGCCAAAATGCATTGCTCTTGTTTGGTCTCTTTGTTGGTCTCCACCAGCTAATGAGAGAAAAAAAATATATCAATTTTTAGCCGCTAATGCTCTAGTGGCGAGGATTTTTCATGTTATGTGAGTGAAATTCAATCATATCCAGTGTGTGAGCAATACCCTTCATGAATCCCAACTCTTAGGAGAATTTTATAAACGTATTGTTGCTCCTCAGCTTTCCTCTTCTCAGTCTGACTCATCTATCTGTTCTGTAAGAGCCTGTTGGGTCATGTTGCTCTATCGATGGCCTCTTTTTCTGTACCAGACAGACTGCTAGCTGCTAGAGCGGAAATATCCTCTATCATATCAGTTTTGATACGAATCACTCCAGTTTTACTTCTTTTTTCCCACTGTGCACCTTTATCCTGCAGTTTCCACCATTTCCCATCCTTATTTCTTTCTGTGCTTGTCCCCTCGACTCTCTCCTCTCTTTCTCTCCGTGCCTGCTAATAACAGCACTCTGTGTGGTTTCTTTTAGTGGAAGGCCAGCTATGGCCCATTAGGCCACTGTCTCACCGACAAATGAATGGTGAGATGACTGCAGAGAGAAGAGGGAAGGATGGAAAAAAGGCAGGGGTGGAGATGGGATGGGTGAGGGAAGGAGATGAAGGCAGAGGAGAGTGAAGGAGAAGGAGGAGAGGGAGAGGAGGATGTGAGAGAAGGAGGAATGAAGGAGAAAGAGTGGGGTGAGAGGAGGATGTGAGAGAAGGAGGAATGAAGGAGAAAGAGTGGGGTGAGAGGAGGTGTGAAGCAAGGAAGATGCGACAGCAGGGAGGAAGAGGTGAGCTGAAAGGCAAATGTAAGAAGTACATAACCAACCTGTCACCTCTGGCTCTCCCTTCCCCCTACACACACACACACACACACACACACTCACTTCAGTCACAGAAAAGCCAAAGGGGAGGGAGGGACCTCATTAGGCTCTCAGCAGTCCATCACACACAGGGAGAGAGCCTACAGAGCTCTGTGGTGGGGGGATGGGGATGCCCGCAGAAAAGAGGGGAGCAGAGGGAGGAATGAAATTGAATTCATAGGAGCAGTCAAGTGCAGCAACACACACACACACACAGGGGACATAAGGGACCAGCTCCCACCACACACACACACACACCGCCTCTGTCCCTGTGCAACATGATTAATGTGGTCAACAGCCGTGAGGATCAGTCTGGTCGAGACCTCTCACCCTCTTACACGCATGCACACACACACACACACACACACAAGCACAAAAGCCTTCCTCTGGCTCCTCCACCAGCACACCCTCCTCACCCCAAACAGCCATCTTTAGCCTCCTCGCACCCAAACAAAGATGGAATCAGCTGCAGGGCGTCTTTCTGTGTGTCGAATTTGTTTATCTCATAATCTGTTAATTATGGTTGGTTGTAAATTCATCCATTTTAAATGTTGGCAAGATGTTTGATCCTAGAACACTTGAGCTGCCGGTGGAGATGAGCCCAGCAAAAAGTTACCGTCTACTTCATGGCTATAAGCGACGTCCTGTTCTTTTGCTACATGCTTGTGTGTGTGTGTGTCCAAATGTGGGTATTTATGAGTGGATGAAGGTTTTCTAGTAGTTGTCACGGTGGAACAGGATTAGTAGCCTTCACCGCTGCCTTACACCTCATCACTATTGTAGTGCGTGGGTGTGTGTGTGCGTGCTGGGGTCCATCAGTGGAGCTTTGTCTCCGGGGGTCCTGCTGTCCTTATACCCAGGCGGAGGGCAGAGACTGTGCATGATGTGAGCGCTCAGGCTTTGAAATATCCCCGAAGTGACAAATTGGATTGAAACATCTCCTTAGCATTTAACTTCCTCATAACACATTTACTAAAAGTGAGTCTTTTTGCTTCCTATTTTCTTTTTTTTTGTTTGTTTGTTTTGGCTCTACTTAGTTTCTTGGCTTTACTGAGAGCCATGTCCAGGGCTAGAAAAGCTCTAAAATGTTCCTCTTTATTGTATTTTGCCTATTTATTTATTTATTTTTGGTATATCAAAGTCCCTTTTTTTTTTTTTTAACCGACTTAAATTTTGCCCAAGAAAAGAGGGCATGTGGCACGCTAAGCACTTTTTCTGCTATGGCAGCAAAAAGGGAATCTTTGTCTCTACATATACTGTACACCATATACTGTGTGTGCGTGGAAATCAGTGTTCAGAGCGTTGTGTGTTATCAGTGGGATGAAACCCCACTACTGTAACAATAGGATTAAAGCTGTGCTTTTGAAAGAAGCAATTAAATGGTATCTTATCTCATCTGCCTCTAACACCAAAAGCGCTTTCATGTTTTTCTTTTTTTTTGTGCCTCAAGTTTTCTCCTCTTCCTCTCTGAAAGTGTCGGCAGGTTCTCGTAAGACGCAGCCGATTCGTGGACAACAAAACTGCCGCCATATCTGATTGGCTGATGTTCTGTATAACTTTATACTGACTGTTTTTTTAATCTTTTCTTTGCTGTTTTTAAAGGCGATTGCCAGTTTCCAGCAACCCAACTTTTACGTGGCTTTGCTCAAATGTAGTAATAGCTCAACTTACGATCCAAACTCAATCATTCTGTTTACACCAGCATAAACTAACCGAATCCTCACATCTGTAATGCTGCAACAAGATGAAATCTCTTTAAAATGATATAAACTCATACTTGCAGTTAAGTGAAAAAGAACATAGACCTTCTTTCAGTATGCTTTACATATGTGGTTATTAGAAGAAGAAGAAAAAATAATAATCTGGTCCTTTACTGGTCTGAAAATTCTGCTGCTACAACCTCAGATGGACAACAAGATATGAAATATTAAAAATTAGTTTGATTAGAAACTGAGACAAAAAGCAGAAGCAGAAGAAGAAAAGAATGAGAGCTGCCAGAAGAAGTAAGAGGGGAAGAAGCAGTCAGGCGCTGTTTATCAAAAGCATTTAATCAGCTGATCATCTGCAAGTGTGAGCGACTCTGTAAAGACGTTTTGGTAGATTTCTGGTCTTGAGCGTTCAGGTGTGTGTTAACATAATGTCAAGGAAGAAAGGGAACTGAAAGAGAGCTGAAGCTTGGCTGAAACTCGGTCATGCAACAGGACAATCGTCCCAAGCATGGCAGCAAATCTACAACTGAATGTCTGAAAAAGAACAAATCAAGGTGCTGCAGTGGTCCGGTCAAAGTCCAGACCTCAACCTGACTGAAATACGGTGGGACCCAAAGACGGCTGTGAACAAACAATGTGTGCAAACCTCAACTGAAGAGACATCGTATAAATCTGGCAATTCTATACAATTGAAACGGAGAGAGTGCTTTTTTTCATAATTACAATAGAAATCTTCCATAGCAACATAGAGTCCAATTAAATCAACTCCAGCCTCGGTGTTTGATTGACAGGGGATGGTGGGACAAGTGGACCTGACAAAGTTTTTGTCCTAATGTTACCACATGTGATACAGTCCACTTATTCCTATCCGTCACCAGCCATTTTTTTGATGGAGATGTAACAAACGAGCTGTTTTAATGCTGTATTTTGCGTTTGTCACCATTGACAAGAGGGAACAATGCTCCTCGCTGTGTTCTCTCAGCTCCTCTCCTTCCCTGTGAGGTAAGGAAAAAAAAAAAGTGAAGCTAATTGGGTATATTCATGGCTATTACCTTTAATCATCATTCAACTCTCCATTCTGAGCAGTAGGGGGTAGAAAATGACAGATGATGGAAAATGAAGAGACGCAGCGGAGGGTGGGGGGTGGCGGCTTGTGTGATTGAAGAGGGTTTGTCAGGATAATTCTCTCTGATTGGAGCCTCGGACTTCTCTGGCGGTGGTGGTGAGCATCAGAGCTGCATCTTAGCCTTGGCTTGACCTCTGTGTTATCCATCCCACGTCCGTGTCTTCTGCCTCCGCTGTCCATCGAGCCGTGACATTAAAAAAGGACAAGAAATGCGGAAGAAATGTAGCTTTTCTGAACTGGTATTTGGTAACGGCGCCTGTGACTGCGCAAGAAAGAGGATATCCTCCAGTGTATAGATTATTTAAGCTCATTTTTGCTTCTTATTAGTTTGATTTTGAGCGGGGGTGTGATAAAGTAGTGTCATTTACTGTAAGAGCAGTGTAACTGTTCTAGAGAGAAATTTCCATTGGAATGAATGCGATCACTGAGCTCATTGGAAGCTGATTGCAGGCTGTTTCCAGCTCAAAGTATCTGTCAGGATCGTGCAGATTACTCTTCACTGACCTGACGTGGCTGCTCTGCAGCTGGATGAGCTTTTGATGAAAGTAATTACGAGATAAAAAATTGGGAGTCCAGACCAGAAAACTTTTGACAGCAAGTCAAAAAAGTCCTCTGCAAAGTGCCTCGGGGTGATTCTCAGATTCTACCACTTTACTCTTTTACATTACATCCAGTCCTTTTGATCCTGTGTGCATGTAAAAAAAAATTGCATTTTTTATTTAGCGCGGCTTTGCTGCAGTTTTTGAAATTGTACAGAAAATGTCCACGTCACAAAAAATGACAAATATGACTAAAGTGAAGTTGAAGATGCATATTTTCTGTCGTCTTTCACACACATACCATGTGAATTAGCTGTTTTAGGGCAATGAGAAGGCATTCTCTTGGCTTTTGGGGTCATGAGATAGATAGCAGCAGAGGCCCTGCAGTAACAGATGCCTTTTCACATTCATGACTATTAGCTGCCTCCCCTGTGGCTGGCACACAGTCCACATATCATCATATATCGCCACAACACCACATGCACACACATTCCCAAACTCACACAGCATTGTGGATTTGATACAGTCTCACATTTGGGCCCATCCACAGTAAACTTGAGTATTTAACTTCACACACACACTCACACATTGTGCATACACCAAGTGACCCTGGCCTACACCCCCGGGGGGGGTTCCCATGCCATTTAACCACTGCTTTTGTTGCAGAGGTCTATAGCCTAGCCTGGCACACCTTTTAACTTACAAAGACCATTTCATTGGAACCCAGTGGTTACAGAGGCCTGGGGGCTGTGTGAGCGCTTGTGTGTGTGTGTGTGTGTGTGTGTGTTTCTCAGAGGAGGAAAATACTGTGATCCGAACCTCAGTCATTCAGTTCCTGCACTTTCAACCTTCTTCCCTCCTCCTCAAACTAAGTGAAACTAATTCAAATTAGAAGGTCCTGCAGCTTTGGCCACTGCATTCCCAAACTCCTCTCCCTGAAAGCTGAGGTTTTGCCCAAAGAGTTATGTGAATCAACAAATAAATATGAAAGCAACCCACTGTGCTGGTTTCAAACAGGGTTATTATGCATGCTAGTTAGGGGAACATTTGCTCGTCTGACTTGTACTGAATTTCTGAGGTGAAACCATGCACTAGTTTTCACTGTGTTGCCAGGTGACTGATTCATCCGACTCAGTTAGACAGCAGGGCAGTGGTGAGCTAAAGGCTGAATAATACTTTTGACATAAAAAACCGGGAAGCCGGGCAAGACTCATTTTCCAAAGCTAAGAAAGGCCACACAGGGCCTGCCAGGACCAGCTTTAAGGCTGCTGGCACTTGGTGAAAAGCTGCTACTTTATTATTAAACAGCACTGCATTTCCCGCGGCAACACGATACAGAGTTGAATCCCTTTAAATGAGTTTCGATCTTTTGAAATCCAAAAGTGAGACCCTTCTGGCCATCCAGACTGAATACCAAAGACTTTTATCGTCTTCTGCAAGGAACCAGAGCTGGAAGATACGCAACTTAAAAGACTGATCTAATTCATTTTAAGTTTAAAGACTTAAGATTTTGGATGTTTGCTTTTGTGAAGAGGGAAAAGAAGTGTCACAAAAGAGAGCGCTTAAATTGAGCACAAGGACATGTATATATATATATATATATATATATATATATGTATATATGTACTCCTTAATCAGTTTGGAGCAATCCTGACTGAAGGAAATATGAAAGTAAGATTAATTTGATCTAATTAACACACTAATACGCACAAAGTGATCAGTCACTTTTCTAAATGACATAAAATTGACTCAAATAAGTTGATGGGTTAGTTGATCTTTACTCGAATAAACTAATAGTTAAAAACAACAGCTTGGGGTCCTGGATATTGCAAAGCACCGGCATTCAGAGAGCTTAATCAGCAAGCGATGTGGCTCCCCCCAGCTCGACTGAGCGTTTGGCGAAGTCTCGTTTGTTTGGTCGCTGAATCGCATCATTCTGTTTTAGCTCAGTGAACTTAGCAGCCTAGTGTCCCGGGGAGTCTGACAAACCAGATGCTCAGCGCTGGACTTGAAATGAATGTTTCTGACATCGTAGGGCCGGGGACAGTGGGGGAAATGATCGGTGGATTGCTGTAAAATGTATCTCTGAACAGTGTGTGAAGATAGCCAAACTATAAACGCAGTCCATGGCAAAAGTTCAGCTATATAAAGTAAATCCAGAATGATGCACACATTGTAATATGCACCAATATATTCTCGCCTCTTTTTGGCCCCTTTCTGTCTTAGAAATTGCATCTGCCTCTGCTCCCTGTAGTATTGTGTCATGGCTGTATGCTAACTTAAGGGGGAGTTCCCTCATTCATCTGCCTCTTCTCCCTTAGGTCCTCACACTAAAAGGACCTCTTCCTTTGTCATAAAATGTGTGTATATATTTGTGTGTGTGTGTGTGACTGTGCAAGAACAGGCTGCCGTGACTTTTCATTCTGTGGAGTTCAAAGAACAGAGAGGCAGTGTTTATGACACAAGAAAGCGAGCGTAAGATCTCAGTGTCGGCTCTTTTCCACAGACCTGATGAACCTGCCTCACCCTGAAGCTGGAAAACTTAGAGCTCGTCTTTGTCTCTGCGTTGTATGGTGTTTCACTCCAGGTTAATGATCGCCACAGAGACGTCTTACTATAGAAACGCAGACAGCGGAATTTTCTTCTATAAAAATACAACAGAAGACATTTGAGCTGACAGCAGGACTCGGTTTAGACTTACAGAGAAACACGCACGCACGCAAGCTTTTTTTTTTTTTCTTCCTTTCGTGCGTTTAAAATCGGATCAGGATGCTTTTGTGTCATGGAAAAGATATTCTTGTTCACACAGGGGCAGGTGTGTCTGTACAGTAGCAATGCACAAACTCACAATAACATGCAGTCAGTCGCCGCCATGTGTTTACACGTCTCCTTTGATGATTGTACCAGAGTGAGGAAAATAAAACCTCCAAACATTATTAGATCTTTTTATCATCTGTAGGACTATCCAAGGACTTATCTCACTGTCCTCACACTGTTTTTACTCCCTTTGATTTGACTTGTTTACCTAAATGAATTACTGTGCCTGTTCAGATGTGTTTCCATCTGGTTTTTTTTTTCTCCATCATGTATTTGTCGTATTTATATCGAGGATAGTCATAGAGTTGTTGTACTGGAGGTTAAACTTTACCTTCTACCTGCCAACTTAGGAAAACCCTCAAAAGACAATCAGTCTCGTGGCGCCAGCGCTTCAACTCCTAACACCACAAAGTTCTGTTTTTTTTTTTTTTTGTGAGTGCGCTCGTGAGAAGATTAAATATACACTTGAAATTGAGCAGCGGATCAGCTTTAATGATGACGTCACTGCAGGGTCTTACAAACAAAGTTCACAACCATTCTGACACATGGCTGTGGTTGCTTTTGATGCAGCCAAAACAGTTAAAAAAAACAAAAGAAATTTCACATGAATTGAGCAAAGTGGCCGGTTCCTCGAATCAGCTGATCTACCGTAAACTAGATGATGAAAGAATGAAACTTGAGGCTTTTTTTTTTTATTTTTAATGACTTTCAAGCTGTGTCACTGCTGTGTGCATCAATGTCATGGCGTTGGGGGGGTCTGAAGTTGATCCTCCACTGATGCACCCTTGAGCTAGAAAGGAAGACAATGACAGAGGCGAAAAGGGCTGTGTGTTAACACAATGCTCTAAGATGCAATTAAGTTGTGAAAAGGGCTTCAGACAAAATACTGGACACAAGGATACAAAAGAACACCTTTTGCTGCAAGTTTCGTTTTGTGTGCACTTTGCATTTCTTCGAGCTTTGCATAATATCCACTGGGAGTCTGATAAGATTAAACTTCAGTGGCCCCATGAAAGGAAAATTTGATCAGACTCGTCCTACATTACAATATGTTTAGCATTTCTTGGAAGCTTTAGCCAGGAGGACTTTTAGGAGTCTGCAGTTTATCACTGATAAATGAAGTATCACATTTGTTTTGTATTTTAGAAAGCACATCGTCTGTGTAAAATTGGGAGAGATAATTACATGGGAGAATCCAGACCAGTGTTTTCTACTAATTGAGGGAAGGGAGAGCAGACAGAGATCTAAGAGCTCACTGGCCTTCATGCAGGGCCATTCATTTATTCATTTCTTATTGGGACAGAGATAACAGGATTAGTGCTCCAAGCATTCAAGAGTCAGCAGGGAGGGAAGGGGACCCTTTAACCCTCTTTCCCCCTGCAGACAATGGCTGTGTGTGCACGTGATTGTGTATGATTGTGTGTTTGTGTCCTTGCCAGATGGAACCAGTGCCTCTTCCAACTAAGAAAAACTCTCACACACGCATCACATTCTCTACCGCTCATCTTTCCTCTTCTGGTTGGTGTCCAATCATCCACTTCTGTACTGTCTACTGGCTTCCAGCAGGTTCCAAATATAACAGTTTAGACCAGATACCACTTCTCTGTTTATTACAGATTGCCATTATGCTAGAGTAGTTCAGTAGTTCAGAACAGTGGTTTAATCGTAGAATAGGCTTCATAGGCAGTTGCTTTGGATTTCTTTTCCCCACAATTGTACAAGTTGAAGTATGGGATTATTATTTCAAAGAAATTCCTATGGCTAAAAGGCTGAACACGAGCAGTTTTTCTACAACTTTGCTGTCTTTGCAAGTGCTGTGTATAACTCTAACTGTGGCTTGTTCAGAGGGACTGCCAGGAGAAAACCTCTAATCTCGGAAAAGAACATGGCAACGCAGCTTTGGATTTCAAAATTGCAACCAAACAAACCCCAAGACTTCTGGAACAATGTCCTTTGGACAGACCACACCAAAGTGGAGATGTTTGGCCATAGTGCACAGTGCCATGTTTTGGGAAAAACAAACACAGCATATTAGCACTAACACCTCCAATCAGCTGTCGAGCACGGTGGTGGAGGGGGCATGATGAGGGCTTGTTTTGCAGCCACAGGACCCAGGCACCTTGCAGCAGTTATTTCCACTGTGAACTCCTCTGTATACCCAAGTATTCCAGAGTCAAATGGGAGACCATCTATCCGACAACTTTTGCTTTGAAGAAGACGGTTAGTTGTGATTATGTGGCTCAGTAAAGTTATGTTGACATGTTTAAAACCCTTTGGAAAAGAGTAGAAGGTGGATAAAAACCGTTGGGGCCGTCTTCCGGTTTGTCATTGGATTTGCTCTTTCTGCCAGCAGCAGCACTTTCCCTCTCCTTCCTTGTCCTCCGTGCCCTCCCACCCCTCCCTGTCTCTTTTGAGACAGACTCTATTGCCTCTTCTCACTGTTACTGTGGAGGAACTGGCAGCATGCGTCCCAGGAATGCAAGCATACACCACATTCCTGTGCACACACACACACACACACACACACACACGGTCTCACAACCACCAGTGCCCTGCCAGCTTTGTGGGTCATTGTATTTGGCACGTGGCCACTATCTTCCCAGTGTCTCTCTCTCTCTCTCTCTCACACACACACACACAGCATGTACTCGCCCCCTGCCTGACTCCTGCCTTGGCAGACATCTCCTGCTGAGTAAGGAAGCCCTCACTCTGTCTTGCTCTGCCTCTTTTTGTACCTCTTACTCCCTTTCACACTAGCCTTTACTCGTCTCCTTCTTGTCCGCACAGTAGGTTCTTTTTCTTTTTTTTAAACAAGTCCTCCACCCACAGAAAATGAGTAAACCCAAGACACTCCCATTTTTTCCCCTCCCGTTATCCTGAAGCAGCCCCCATCCTATGAAATGCTTCAAAGGCTACCGTCTGCTGTATTGCAGCACCGCTAAGCCCCACCGCATGCTTTTGAATTGACACGTCGTAACTGGATGTGCACACATAACTCCGGTCATTAGTCACGTCTTTATTCTCCTGCTGGCAATAATGTCTCAGCAAATAAGAGTAAGAGGTGGGGCGTCGGGGATTCGTGCAGCTGCGCTCAACCTTAAGCTAAAGATGATGGTCCACAATGGCAGGTAGTGTATGGGCAGTTGCCCAAGCCTCTCGCTGTGACTCACATATCAATTATCGACTTAAGACTTTGTCTTCTCCAAAGGAAAAAGCAAAGTTTGTCAAGAACAGTTGTGTTAGCATCGTTATTCTGAATATTTGCTCCAGCTTGCACACAGCAAGCGTGCCGAGAGTTGATTAAAGGATACACTGAGAACACCTGAGTCATCTGGGCATGCTGTATTCTTTCCTCATGATAGCTAATGTTCATGAAGTGGAGCAGGCTTTTTTTTTCTCTATATCTTCACATTGTCCGACCCTTACTGATAGCACTTAGACACATAAGACATCTGAGAGCATGTTTCTGGTGTGGGAAGTCTTGTCAAATCTCCCTCAGGCTGTTTCCTTTAAGAGTTTTTAGAATAAGGATTCACTTCATATTTATCTGGTGGAACAGGCCTTTTCTGCTGAGCAGAGCCAGATGGCAGAATCTGCAACACACAGAAAAACTTCTGGCAGCCTCATGGTTATCTTTGGAATTGTTTCTTCAATAGATAATCAGAGTGGGGAGCCAGGTAGCTCAGCTGGTAAAGGATGCCCATGCTCAGAAGCTGAAGGTCCTTGTAACATCACTCAGCTGATTCTGTGATACACTGCGAGGCTAAATCAGCTTGTCCACATGAAGTTTTTTTTTTTTTTTGTTATTTCAAGTTTGTTTGAACTAGACTTTTGGACTTTCAGCAACATAACCGGAGCTGGTCCACGGACCTGGCACCACCTCTAAGAGTTTGTGCTCTGCAGGCGGGCTTATTGTCTGTGCCTCGTCGCAGATGACTGATTTTTCTGATCGGTGTGGCCAAAACTTCGAAGCGGCTTCTCATCACACAGAATATTCTCTTGTTCAATGGATCAGTTACCCAGATATTGTTTGATCTGCTCCTCAGCAGATGGCAGCTGGAGTTCTGCTACAGGATATTTGTAAAACTTGCAAGATATATGCTGCTAAACTTGAGGCTAAATAAACTGTCAGTTAACTGCTTTTCATCGGGAATCGAGTTAAAAAGGGGTTTAAAAGACAATAGATTTCAATTCTTGAAAGCATTTTTTATTAAGTAGCTCTCCTGTCTTTGTGAAATCAAAAACTTGCGGTTGACTTGCATGTTTAAATCTGCTTTCTGAACTTCACTTGAGGCGAAGAGTTTTTCACAAATATTGATCCAGCTCCTCCAGAGCCACCTGTCTGATCCCATCGCCCTTTATCTGTCGAGTCTCTCTCTGTGGCTACGCTTCTCTCCATACCTGAGAAGAGAGAGAGGGAAAAGTATATCTGTGTGTATCTGTGTGTGTTTCATTGTCATGCCAAGGACAAGCGGGCCCGTCCCGTGCCAAGTGGTGCCAAGCCAGCTGGCTGTCGCTCAGGCTTTTGTTTTGTGCCATGCTCTGTATTCAGCCCACGACACGCACGGTTGTGAAGAGTCTTTCACTCGCTCTCCATTTCTCGCTCCCTTTGTGTGTCTGTTTGTGTGTGTGTGTGTGTGTGTCTTTTATGGCAGTGACCTTGATGTCACAAGAAACCCAGAAACACAAGTGGGCCAATAGAGAGAATTAGAAATTAAATACGGCTGCATGTAATCACCTGCTTAATAGTCAATGTGTTTGACTTTGGACTTAACTGAGATGTTAAACCAAAAAAAGGACGGGCACCACTGTGGTTTCTTTTTTTTTCCTCCTGTCGGGCAACACTGTGTGCAACTTTTTAGAGAAGCCAGCAACTGTAAAGGTATCAGTATGCTTTGGAGGAAGTACCCGTTCAGTTGCAAGTGTTCAAAACCCTTTTCTAATCTAAGAATCAAGGTGGCTGCAAGTGTTTTTTGGTCAGATGTGCGGCAGTGTGACCAGGAGTCCCCGCTTTTCCCTCGCAACCTTCCTGCTAAATAAAAGAAATTAGAATAAAGTAGTAGGAAAATCTAAATGTTTAACTTCTGACAAGTAAAAGAGTGCAGCGTGAGAAACTACCCAAAAGCTTCTAGCATTTATAGCAATTTACTGTGTTTGTCTTCGCTCGACTACAGCTGTGTTTGTTGCCCTGCTGCTGGGTCGAGATGCAATCAAACACTGAAAACTAGTCTGGTGAATTTGAATCAGTTTTGTTTGGTAACTATTGTGGATGGCAGTTAACAGCAAGCCTGGAGCGTAACTGCTTTTTAACCACAGAAAGTTTGTTAGCTCTTGTGTCTGTTTTGTCTCTGTCAGAAGAAATGGAAGAATCTGTGAATGAGAGCAGCTTTTTTGGGGATCTGGCTGTATTATTATACACTTATGCTTTACTGTTTTTTTTTTATGAAGTTATGCAGAAAGATGAAACTTTGGAGCGTGTTTCACTCCAGCTGAGTGTATATTCAGAGTGATTCGGACCCCAACCACATTCTCTGGATGTGAGTTTGGGTTTTAGGGCACAGTTTACACGCACATTAAAGGCTGGTTGTGGTTTGACTAACATGTCAGATTCAGTTTACAAAAATAAACCCTTTCTTTTTGAACTTTTGACATACTAGTGCAAGGGACATATTTTCAAACCCTTTCGCTGAACCATTTTGAAATGTGTCGCCAGCTCTTTTCCAACACCGTTGCCAAGAAAACACACCAGCTTGACGAGCTCGAGCTGCAGCGGCATTAAGTGAATGTCTCAAAAGAAGTTGATTGGCCAGTTCTCCCCATGTGGCGTCCCATGAAGAGGATATGTTTGAAGTGCCTGTTCATCAATATTCATGAGGAGAGTGCAACCCCCACCCCCCCACCTCCCGCTGCCTCATGTGTCCAAAGCTGGTTTAAAATCTACATAATTTGGGTTTGAAGTGCCTTTCAGATGGCCTTCCCTGTTGTAACACTTTCCGGAAACAAGGGAGAGACACACTTATTAATCAGCCTCTCATTGTGTATGGGTTTGCGTGTGTGTGTGTGTGCGTGTGTGTGTGTGTGTGGGATGGAGACAGACATACAGGGATAGACGGCGAAAGAAGAAAGCTCATAGTTGAAAAGAGACGGGTGATGCAATGAGAGCGACCAAGTGAAGAAGTGAAAGAAAGTGTGAGTGCAATAGATAAAATGAGATGGGGAGGAGTAATGCTGGATTCAGATTGCAGATCTTAAAAAAAGGGGAAAAGAAACCGTGTGTGTGCGTGCTATTAAAAGCACACTGGATCAAGTCTAAAAGGTGTAATGCTTTAGTGCTTTAACTTGACGGATTATCAACTTTGTCCCGTTTTCAAGTCGACATCCAATAGTACTGCCTTTAATATTTCATGTAGCCAGCACTGACTAAACACAAATGCTCTGGCATTAATAGACTCTGCTGCAGAAAATGTAACTGATCACTGTTTTCACTTTAACCATCACTAACGCACACAGGTACTGACTTTGACTGAACTGATCAGGTCTTTGGGCTTGATAGTGCCATGGGTGCATTTTTTTTTCTCCTTTTTGTCCCTCTTTTTGCTGCCCAGTCAGCTAGAAAGGTCCAGATGGAGGTCATCCAGTAGCTCCACTGGAAACTTCTAAAAAGGAGATCTCAATGCAGGCTCATCAGACTCCATTCAACCAAGTATTTAGCGAACACAACCAGATGCATGGAAGTCGAGCTAGAAATCACTTGCAATTAAGGGAACTTTATCATCGAGCACAGTTTATGTAATCAGGCATGTATTAAGAACATGGGGGCCCACTGACCCACAAAAAATAAGAAAAATCAGGATCATAAAGCGCATCTACACGTTGGCTCGTTTTGAGTGTTTCCATGTTTTGTGAGAGATATCATGGCAGGACAAGGCTCTCTGTGATTTTCCTAAAGTTATTGCATACTCTTAACAGGCTGCAGAACAGCACATGTTCAGCTAAATCCCACAGGCACCATGAAGCACATGCTTTGAACTACACAGAACGGAGCCCTTAGGAGGCACATCATTCAGTGGCAGGAAAAGAAAAAAAAATGCATAAAAGTGCCAAAAGCCTAAGTTTCATATCATTCTCGGTGGTCATAAAAGTCTGGAACCAGGTGCTGCAGGAAACATAAAGCCATTTGTACGCTCACTTTTAGCACAGCACAGGTAGAATCAAGTCAGGCCTCAGTTGTCTTTCAGCGATTTTTCTGAAAGGAATCGCTGAGGCGTAGAAAGAATGTCGGTCCAGGTTGCCTGTCTTTAAGGGGTTACACAATAGCAGTTTTCAGGGCCAGAGGGAACATACCAGCAAGTAGAGAATGACTGACAAATACTGGTGCCTCATTCTCTTGACAACTGAATACTGGTTTGGGGTCAGATTAGACGGCTGAGGATTAGAGTTTAGACAATGTCTTTAGCTGTTATGCTGCATTGAACTGAAAGGACTTGCAGTGTTTGCGGATGGTCTTCTGTCTTTTCCTATGACGCCGTTTGTTTTCTTCCATCCAGATAAAAGTTTTGCTCAGTGAAACAAAAGTGATTTGCTTGAGCTTTGTATTTGAATGGAAAAACCGTGCACATGCTCAGACAAATTGTGAGTATACAGTACACACACATGCACACAAGTTGCCCAGGGTTGTTGTTACTAGCCTGTCATTGTCTGCACAGAGGCCATTGGGAGGCTGTGAACACTGTTTGTTCAATCTTAAGCCGTCCCTGCTCTGTTGTGAATCCGCGTTATTGTGATGGCGGGTGATTTGCGAGCGGGTTTGTGTGCGCGTGTGGTGCCACACTGAGCCGGGCCAGCGAGTTCAGCCTCATCTGTCTTATGTGTCCAGTGTTACCAGCTTGGTGAAAAATGACTGATATCTTCAATATGAAGCAGGCCGAGGACAGAAAGGGGGAAAAAAAAAAACACATCCAGGGAAACACTTTATTTTATGGTGCGCAGATGAAGAAGAGGGGCAAGTAGAAAAAGAGCAACTGAAGGAGTGAAAAGAATCGGAGAGAATGGTCTGCCCGGCTTTGTGTGTCCCCCTGTGCATGTCGTAAAGGTCTCTCTCCCTCACTCTCACCCCTGCAGTGTGTGTGTGTGTGTGAGGGAGTGAATGAATGTCTAGCGATTGGAAACCTTTTGTAAACTGGAGTCTGTGCCATGGAGCATTGTGGAGCATTGTTTACCAGCCTCTCTTCCTTTGTTCTGCCTCTGTTTGTGTGTGGATGCATGTGCACGCATCGTGTGTGACAGTTGACATTATCAGTTGATTGCTCCCAAGACTCGTCATTGTGTGTTCATGCACACGCGTGGCTGTGTGGGGTTATGTACATGACAACTGACATTATTGGATTGCCACCATTGTATACACGTGTGTGTGTGTGTGTGTGTGTGTCCATGAACAGCTAAATGCTTGTGTGTGTGTGTGTGATACAGCTGACATTATCAGATGATTGCTTGTGTGTGTGTGTGCATGTGCTTTTATTCCATTCAAATGTGGTGTTTGGTTTGACAACAGGATGATGTAAAGCCTGGAAAAAGTTACTTTGTGCGTCACGTCTTCAGTCAACGTGTTACTGACCGAGTTAAACAGACTCTTGTTAGCAGGATCTCCCTACAGCTTCTTCAGTAGAACTCGTGCTGCATTCGTTCCACTTCTGTACGACACAGCCGAACCCAGCTCTGACTCATTGAGCAGAATTTTCCTTTTAAATGTAGAGCCCAGATTTTCCAAATGTACCCAACAGTGAAAAGTCTAAGAATATACAGCAGACAAGCGTGAGTTTGGTTTTCACTTTCTGTATTTGTATTTACTGTATGTGAAGGTGATTTGAACATGAGCTTCTTCCAGGAAGGTCTGTGTTTTGGGGTGGATCGTGAGCTCAAGTCCCATCCCGCGCTACATTTTCCACAGTTGGTTCACTTTTCCACTTCCCCTCCCACTCATGATTACTTTCCAAATTTGCTCCATCCCCCCATGGTTTGGTGTTTGAATGAACCATACATAGTTTGATTCTCATAGGTCACGGTTTGTCTCGTGACACCAGTCTGCCTTACACAGCACAGCTGCCTACACTTTGGACATGTGGACAAACGTACCGATCACACACTTTCTGGTAAGACTGGTCTGGTACAGAAATGAATACGTGTGTGAGGCAAATGGAAGAAAATGCAGCTCATGTTACACAGTATAACTATCAATATACATGACTGGCCTGTGTTTTCTCACCAGATCGCACTGCAGCAAAATTTGAGCCAAATTCAGGCATTCCGTCTGACAGCCCAGTGCTGGGACCCCCGCTGTTTCAACACAGGCTGTGGCCTCGTTGAAATGAATGGAAGGGCATCTTTTCATCGCAGCGCTTGTGTGGGTCTGAGCACGGCCTTACTGTAAACCTCTGTTATGCAGCCTGGCTGCAGTGACAGATGCTTCCATTTGAAATGTATGAAATGAACCTCTACTGGAGAATAAAGCTCACTTTGTTGAGCTTGATCCCAGCTTTAGATGGCAGATTCAATAGAGCAGCCAGCCAGTGTCCAATATAATGCTGTGGTGGGTTTGTGAACAGAGTTTGCATCTTTCACACAGTCCTTTTGAGTTTGTTAATCTGTCCCTTTCTTCTTAGTTATCTAGTTTTTCTCATGTGTTGCATTCTGTTTACGGAACTTAATTTACATTGTTTTCTCATCTCTTTTTGTCTTGTTTCAGTAATTCGATTTATTATATGTATTTGCCGGTGTAGAAAAGCCTTCTTCCCTCTGTCCTTCCCCTGCTGTAGCTGCTTTCCTGTCTGTCTCCTGGCCTCCTCCACAAGGCCTCCTGGCTGCTGACTGCCTGCCAGCCGCCTCTCACCCATTGTGGGCTAACAATGGCAGGCGAGGCCCCAGCCTCGAGGCCTGCAGCCTCGGCTGTACAGGGGGTAGCAGGGGAGGCGGTGCTTGGGGAGAAGGGGTGTGCTTAGCCGTGAAAGGCAGCCAGAAGGGGAGGGAAGCCAAGAAAAGCAGGTCACACCCAGATTAAAATTCAGTGTATGTGACTGTCTGCCTGCGTCAGCAAGCTGACCTGGGTACACGAAGTGTGTGGAAGGAGGCAAGCAGGGGGTGCAGGGAGCTGGGATTCTGGGATGCTGGCTCACCAGTTAACACGGAGGAAGATGAGACTAAAAATAAGTGCGACAGGAATAAAGGCACAAATGTGGAGTCAGGAGAGATGTTAGTGTGGATGAGGGAAAAAAGGAAGTGGGTCTGCCCCTCTTCTATGCTTCTGTGCCTCGCTGCAGCTGTTTTAGCTCAACACACCTTCACGGTATGTGTGTGTTTGAGGGGTTTTCTTAATGGGGCAGCAGTGGCGTCATAATGCATGCACAACACTGGCGATTTGGCGGTGCATGCTTCCTTTGTGTTAGTTTTACATTTGGGGATGAAGGGGGAGGGAGGGGCTGTGATACACACATTTGCACACACACAATCCAATCCCCCTCTGTTTTGGGCCCCATCCCCATATGGTGGCTTGGCTTGATGAGAGCTTTATGAAGTCAACCAGAAGTCCCCCACCTCTGTGTGACTGTGTGTGTGTGTGTGTGTGTCAGTGCAAATCTGTGATTGCTTTTCAGCTAATGGATAAATGAGAGTTTCACCCTTACCCAGCCATTGTGTATGTGTGAGAGACTTTGAGAGAAGGGGCATGTGTGAGTCGTCAGCTTGTATATTGGCGTGCAAGCTGTTTTCATTATATTTCATTATTCATGTTTCATGCATGATTGTGCAAGAGGAGCGGTGATCAGCTCCGTCGGGGTGGAGGCTAATCAGGGGGCGGAAAGGTTTCTTACCTCAGAAATGCAGACGGTCCAACAAACGTTCCAACCCTTGCATTAGACCAAACCTTTCTGAGAAAGAACAGAAGGAAACATATGGCAAAACCAACACATCACAATAATACTACAGTGAGTGTTTATTTTCTGATTCTCCGAGACGTACAGCGCCAGCAGGGACTGAACCGAGTTCATGCCTGAAATGTCTTTTGTTCGATATGAACCTCAGCTGGATAAGCTGTTTCTATGGCTAATGGGCAACTAGATTTACCAGTAAACCAACAGCACTTACTTTTGATTTCCCCGAGCTTGCTGAGATTTTAAACGATTCACAGTCGGTAAATCTTAACATCACCTGCAAAATGACAAGTCAGAAAGTATCTCTGCTCAGTTTGTGCCAGAAATAAAGCTGAAATACTCCAGTTTCTCTGTGAAGTAGTGGTGACACTCTATTCAAGCCACACTTGGTCCCAGCAAAACATCAATAAGTTGTTTCTTTATTCATATTCCTGTCGATTTGTTCGGATTTTGTGCGTGTGTTCAGCTTGCTTTGCTTCAAAAGCTTTTAGAGATGGTGTCATAGTGACAAGCTTGGGTCATAATTCCCTTCTTTCTGAAAGTCACTTCAGTTTCTTCAGATGGCGATCCGGCAGCTTTCATCACATGTTGGCTTTTACGTGTAAACAAAAAAAACACACACACACACACGCAGATTAATAAAGCTGGATTTGTATTTCAAATGTTCAGCTTTGTGCTCAATTGTGTTTGTGCGCGGGCTACAAATGCTCGGCTCCGTGCCTCCTCCCTCTGTGTGTGTACACAAAAAGCATCACAGCAAGCTTTTTCTTTCCTTTCTGTTTTTGTTGCTACCTCGCCGCTCCTTGTGTTGTGCTTGCCAACTCAGAATGGAGCCATTTTGTCTCCTTCAGTTGCTGAAATTAAATATAAGCCTCTTAAATGCATACTTATCTTGCCCTGCAGACTGTGCTTGAAGAACAAACACACACACACACACGCATGCATTCATGCAAACACATACACACATCAACTAAAGAGGCATTGTGATGTCAGCCCTTGTTGTTCCTGAGACAGCGGCTGTATGCATATGGCAGATGGTTGTGCCTTTGCTTTGCATGCCGCCATATTAAACAAAAACCATGGCTAAGGCCGTGGCTGGTTTAGGAAAAGGCCAAAGTGCAAGAAGGGCAGAAAAAGAAGAAACAAAAGAGCAGCAGTGGGAGAGATGGGGACAACAGGCTTGGCATACTTAAACACAAGTAGGAAATCAAAGCGTGTGCATAGATAAGCCTACAAAGATCCATCCAGACACTCACTACACAGGAATCATCGACATATGCAGCAGATATGGCATGTTGTGTGATGTCTTGTGTATGACACTTATGTTGTGTGTATAAATGATTACATATATGTGTGCATGTCTATGATAATCTGCTGTATTAGAAATCAAAGTGTCCAGTGCCGTGACCTTTTACAGCTGTCGGCTCCTTTTATCAGCTTAAACGTTTGTTGTGTTTCTTGTTGGTTGCATTTTGAGGCCACTGGATTCTTGCAAGATCAAAATCTCAACAGAATCCCTGTCGCCAGGCTCCAAACTTATCTTTTTCTGGATAAATCAGGAAAGTTTGTTCGGCCTGAACTGACAGTTACAGGCCCTTCTTTTTTCTTTTTTTTTTAAAATGAGGCCACAGTCAACGATCAACGCTCCTGTTCACTGATTGAATCCTCTTGTCACGCTTTGTCATCTCATATTAAATCTCCATAGCTCTTAAAAGTCTGTTCACTTAAAGTCGTATCACTTGAATAGTTGTTACCATTTGCAACACACATTCAAACTCAGACACTTATGCCAACTTAATTTCGGTGGGGAGACATTGCGGGCCACAAGCTGCAGTAGTCGAAGGAGCTTGAGAATAAATGAGAAAAGGGAGCACTGACAAAGGAAAGTGAGTCATAAGTGAAAAAGGTTTGCCTAGTTTATAGCTTTGCCACGGTAGCATCCTCTCCATGCTCCATCCTTTCTTATCCTAACTCCTGGCAGCCAGTTTTAGTTGCACACATGCTGATGTTGTAGATGAATTTGTCTTGAATCTCCTCAGCGAATCATATCAAATGATTTCCCTCATACTGTTTTTTAAATTTTTTATTGCCATTGTTTACCTCTGACAAAAAGAGACAAAATGTTACCAGACACAGTCAGTTCTTTCAAACTCTGTTATGATTCTTTTTTTTTTTTTTTTTACAGTTGACCATGTTTAACATTTTCTGGTAAATTGTTTAGAAATATCAGAGACCAAATCATGAAAAAATGGAAAAATACTCAATAATAGCTCAATAATACCAACAGATATAACCGAAAAATATGTAAAAGCTAAGGGACAGCTAGCTGCTATTAGCTAATAAACGCTAGTTCTGTGTGAAGAGGTTAGCATCTGTTTTCACACTTTACCAGTGAGCGAGTTAGTAGTGTCAGCTTCCTGGTTGCAGTTTTTAAAAAATTTCTTTTTATCTCTTTACAATCTTATGATTTAGTATAAAAAAAATGTCTAAAAGCAGCTAATTCTGTGTCATATGTGAGTTGATATATTGACATAGTCCTGCTGCTCTCTCTGTAGCAAAGGTATATATGCTCTGACATAGTTTGACATCATTATTGCTGATGTAAATGCTACATAATGAGGTTTTCACCATCCTAACCTCATAGTTTATGACCGGTAAATATTTAATGTTTTAGAATTTAATTTTACACACACACACATAATGTTAGAAGTGATACAGAGAAGCAGACTGTTTCAGGGATTTTTGTACCCTTTAGACATACTTTAACTTTATTTCTCTACGAGCTGGCATACATATTCAGCTCTGATTGGATGATGGGACATTTTGGTGCCTTTACTTTCTGTGAAAATTGAAATAAGTGCTCATGTTAAGGAATGATCTGCTGTCCCACGGCACAGCAAGTAGGTGCATAAGTTAAGAAGTGTTTCTCCGTGCTGCCCTGCTTCTTTTCCCTTCTTACGCCGCGAATAGCAGAGTAGTTTCCACTCAACACGACTTTCCAGCGCTTTCTTTGTGTGCACAGAGAGACAAACAAAACTGGAAGTCCAGGTTTTCAGGGAATGTAGGCTTTAGCACATGCGAGGGAATGACGTGAGTCCCTCTCTGAGCGTTTGGAGCATTATAAATTGCTTTTGCTCATCTCTTTGTAAATGTGGTCAGACAAGGCCGCAGCACAATAATGCCTCTGTACTGAAAACAAGGCAAAGAAGGGTCTGGAACAAAAACATGGCCTCCTTATCGCTAATTTAGCTCGGAGTGAACAGGGTTCACAGACTCTGAAGAAGGCCGGGTTCTTTGTACAGCACACATGCACCAAGGTTCTTCAAGTCTGCTTCATCTCAGCACAGCTTCAGCTTTGTATTCCACACAATGAGATTTTTGTGTTTTTCCGTGAATGTTTCTGCTCTTGATATTCTCAGCCGTCTGGTCCCATATTCTCCTTCAAAAAAACCTGAAAGCAGAATTTTATGGCTTGTCTTTGCTCCAAATAGCCTTCGTTCTAGTGTTTCTCACACATTCACAAAGGTATGAATCGACCAAGAGACTTGCCAAGAACAACAGAATGGATACTCATTTTGCATTGGACCACTTCAGCTGGGTTTTAAGTTTGAAAGATGAAGTCCTTGAATTTCAGATGCATCAAGGAAAGGATGTCATCTATCCTTCCATCGGTACAGCTTTTACATCAGCAGAAATGTGTGTTTGAGAAAAAACAGGGTCTGCGAGCGCAGCCTTCTGTGTTCTTCCTCATTCTGATGATTATGATTACTCTTTGTCTGTCTTTATCTTTCTTTGGCAACATTTTTTTCAAACTTGAATGTCCTCTAGTTCTTTCCTCTGTCTGATTTTACTTGAACCCATTTGCTCAATTTTTCTGTTTTTGTTTTGTTGCCCTTTGCTCAATCAAGCTGGCGACTCGGGGCAGACACGTCAGCTGATTTTCACCTGCGTCAGCTCCATCGGATCTGCACTTTTTCTCCACTTCTCGTTGTTTTCACTGTGGCAGCTGAAAGGGACTTGATTAAACCTTTCTCTCCCACCTCCCTCTCGTCTCTCCTCTTTCTCCTCTGTCTTTGCTGTCTCCTCTGTCTCCCCCTCTCCTTTGCAAAGAATGGAGCAAATCTGGGAATCAATTCAATATAATCATGACAAATGAGTCCCAGTGGTTAGCAAGGATTTCTTTCTTTTTGCGTGTGTGTGTGTGTGTGTGTGTTTGGGCTTCTGGGAAATCACAAATGAATCAATCAGCTATTATCACATCAGCAAACCTTGTAAGATGGATGGACAGACAGACAGAACAGAGAAGAGTCAGTATACTTAGTGTGTGTGTGTGTGTGGACGCACATATCCGCGTCTGCTGTGCAGAGATAGATGGTTGATTGAATGCAGGGCCAAGTGGGTGTCTGTGTATGCGTGTGAGCAAAGGTGGGGTGTGGGGGGTGCTGCGTTAACCTTGGAGCTGTCACAACAGATGGAAGATGGGAAAGGCCACAGGCTGTGAGGGATGCTGCTGGAGGAGGATGAATCCTCAGCTACGAGCTTTTTCTGCATGCTGGGATGCAGTTTCTTGATGAAGGTACGAGTGGCGATGTGTCATCACAGACCGAACAAGGAAGCAGCGAGAGAACGGTGAGAAATGTTCAGACTACAGAAGACGGCTGGCGTGCAGTGACAGGGAGTTTGTGGGTGGCGGCGGAGGATTTGTATTGTACTGGCTTTATGTGTACTATTTTGCATGTGTTTAACATGTTGCCTTCCTAAGTTAGAGACTGTGAAAATAATAAATCATTCTTGACCACTGAACAAACTGAAAAACTATGTTTGAGGTTTTGCTTCTAAATAATGCACCCCCCCTTGTCTGCTGCAGCAGGTTTACACTGATAATATTGTGATATGACCTAATCCTTGCCATATAGAATTCAAGGTTATTGAGATACTCACAGTAGCTCTAGTGTTAGGTTTGTGAAAGACAAGGATCCGAGTGTTTGTTGCTGGAACTCATTGGTGACATGGAAAAAGTAAAGGACTAAATAAATGTGGTATCATATCAAATGCAGATGATGGTTTACAGGCCACAAGGCTTCTTTGAATATGCTTTGGTCTTTCAGAGGGGTTGATGGCTCAACATTTTCACGCCTATGGGAGACTTTTGTAGCAGACGGTTACCTAAGTGAGGCATGTTATGTTGGTTTTTCTTATTCACCAGCCATCTATGCTGCTTTCCCAAACAGGAGACTCAGTGATCCCAAGCGGGCGCCAAAATGAAGGAGTGGCTTTTGGCAGCATGTGTGGAACGCAGGCACAGTGCTGTGGGGAAAATAGATGAATGGAATCAAAGCCGGTCTCCTCCACAACTTTAAAGTCCAGTGGGACGGGTTGGTGTGGTTTGCCTGTCTGTGTGCATTTGGTTGAGTCAGACTGTGGTGCACCAGTGTCGGTGTGCTTGCACACGTTGGCTCTCCGCCCAGCTTCTTCTCCCCAGCTGATTAGGGGTTAATGGCCTATGAGCGTGAGGAACTCTCAACCTTTTGATTGGCTGACAGGCTTCTGTGTGGGTGGGGTTGCCGCCGAGTGACAGATGGCGTACAACAGGGAGGGAGGCGGGGTATGTCTGTGTATGCATGTACATTTCAGCCAGGAAAAAGGCTTTTTTTGTGGGGGGGGTCTTTAATTCCAAAAGGAAGATGTACAGTGATTGTCTCTCCAGTATCTCCAAGCTTTTTGACACTTTCTCACACAGATTTTCCAGTTTACACAACTGTCAGTACACGTGTTGGTTGAAAAGAAAATAATCCAGATTTAAAGCTAATCCATGTGCAAAATCTCAATTCTCTTATTTGACAGACGAGGTGGGGAAACCGCTGCGGTTCATTGTTTCCTCTTCTACTAAACACATCAGAATGTGGATTATATCTGGGGTTTGAATACACACGGCTCTATATATGAGGGGTGTTAATAACCACAAATACCACATGCACACTGTCATCTGCATGAAAGATGTGTGTGTGTGTGTGTGTGTGAGTGAGAGAGAGAGAGAGAGGGGGGGGGGTTTTCAGGGCTCTCTCGCCTACCTGCAAAGGCTACAGATTTGTGGTGGGGGACCCAAAACTGATGAATTTCTAACAAAGATGAATCAGGAGTGTGATGTGTGTAAACTGGGAGCATTGCCAAGTACAACGATGTGGCCTTATCCTTGGGGAAAATTGTGTGTGTGTGTGTGTGTGCATGAAAGAGAGATTAGTGATATCTTCTGTGAATATCACTGACGACTTTGCACCGTTTCTTCTCTATGCTCGCTGTGGCATTAAGAATAAAAGCAGACAGGCTCTGAAAAGGTTGTTTTGTTCTCCGTGTTTGTGTGTGTGTGTGTGTGTGTGTGTTTTTGCAGACTGTCTAATGCAGCGTCTTTTTATTATCAAGTGTCACTACATCCCCATCTGCTGAGGACACGCCGTCTACATCAGCCTTGACACACAAACACACACACAGGAGAAGGAGAAAGAAAGAAAGAAAGACAGACAGACAGACAGACAGACAGACAGAAAGAAAGAAAGGGTACAGTTTTATACCACGCACTGTTTATAGAGAGGAGTAACGCAGGGTCATGTCATAGAACCCCCTTCTGTTTCTTATACTGTGTGTATTGTTTTGGCCATAAGCATATATTAAGTAGCTGGTGAATGATCTAGTATTTTAATGGGTTTAGAGTAATTAGTCTAATCACAGGCATCCTGCTTTTCATGTAAAGTTGGCCAAAAGATGAGAAGAAACACAAATCTGTTTCTTGCCTAATGTCAGATGATAAGATGGTTATCCCTCTTATAGCTGCAACATAGATGAAACACTAAGCAGCTGGCTACAGTTGTAGAAAAGAAAAGCAGGCGTACCAGTCCAAAGTTGACGAAATCTGCCATGCATCTCAACTGAAGCTCACTGATTAGTACATTTATACTGATTGTTTAGCTCTTTTGTGGCCAGAAGCAGTGACTCCCTGTTGTCTATCAGTTGTACCCAGCTTTCAGCTTTAATTCCAAGCTTAGCTGCCAGACAAGGGTGAGAGTTGTTTATCATCTGTCAAATCTGAATGTATGCGTTCCTTTAGCCCATGAGCCAATCAAAAGGCCCTTTAAAAGATGGCATACCAGACATCTAGACTCATATAAGTGTTGTGTAATCTGTTAGAAATAACCACGTTGACTTAACTGAGGTGCAAATGCCAAAAAACTGCTAACTTACCCGGATAATTAAACCCTGCAGTGATGAGGTGTTTGTGTGGAAAGCTGGCAAAGATGGAGGGGAGGAGTGCCAGACAGACGGACTGTGAACTGTGTGTGAGCCATTTTAGACTTGATTGAAAGTGAAAAGAGCAGCAGTGTCACCGTTGCATTCATCCCAGTGGCCTAAGCAACAATAGGCTTTAATCTAACAGACACAGATGGAAAGAAAAGGGTCTGAAGCTAAGAGAGAGCAGCGCTCCCAGCTGTGGGAAAGACTTGATGCTGAATATCATCTGCCATAAAAACTTCTGCCGTTATCTGAAATACTGGGCTGGAGTTTTGTGGACAAGTGCAGTCCTGACTGATGATTTATTATTTAGACAGCCAGAAGGGTGGATGGCCTTCAATTGTTCTCCAGATACATTCAAGAAGCTTCCTCCTTTTGATTTCAAACAAATAAATATGGTATCCCTTATCTGCGGTTTGCACAAACTGGCTTTACAGATGAAGAAGGAGAGGAATGGAAAGTCAATACCCATGTGCCTTAAGTCGAAAGACGAGTAGTTGGGCAGGAGGACTCAGTGGGGGAGTCAGTTTCAACAATTTGGAGGACTCTTTGTCTATCACTGGCAGATGCATCAGCTTTCGTCCTCCCTCTCCAGTCTGTTCTCTGTGTCACTCACCCTTCCTGTCATGGTCAGATGTCTTGTTGCCACACTGGACAGATTGTCTCTGTCATTTGAATGTGTTTGTTGCCCAGTGCTGGGTTGGTTTGTTAAAAGCATTAACAGTCAGATTAGTTAGTTGGCATGTGCAGGCACGCGACCCAAAAAGTTGATAGCAAGTTGATGAGTCAATTTCCAGGTCAGTGTGTCAGTATGTCAGCCAGCAGTGGTAAACATGTGGTCCCTTGGTCAGTCGGTATGCACACGTTTGTCCCTTAGTGGGTGATTCAGGTGGATTTGCTGTGGATAGACTGAAAGTGGGCCTGCGTGTCAGATATTGCTTTGGTGTTATCGTCTTGCTCAGAGATTTAATGCATTTAGAATAGATTATTAGCCTTTTCACATTGGTAGATTTTAGGTGCAGTAAAATAAATGCAATTATGATTTGCTCATACTACAGTTGGTTGGGGGGCACACAGAGCTGGCAGATTGCATTGTATAGAGTGTAGTTTTTTTCCCGATTCCCCCTGCATGGGTATGAGCCTTAATTATGCATTTGTGTGCATTTTTGGAGGCCGTGGGTTTACCTGAAGAGAGTGCTGTTGGCTCCCATTTTATTTTTTCTGTGGAACCTGCTGTGGTCATTGAATGTGACAGTTCGATGTTCATCTGCATGTTGTTATTAGATTTGCTCCTTTTTTTTTATCTCTCTTTGTCTTAGTGAAGGCAGTTTGCAGTTGATCGGATCTGGCTGTGCATGCGTGGCTGCTTGTGAGCTTCCTTGTGTGTGGGCGCTCACAGCCTTTGGTCTGGAAAAGCTTTTTGTTGGATTTTGCCGGGAAGATGGCTTAAAACACGCTTATTAGGCTGCTCTACCATGCACGCCCAAACCCCAGAATTGATGTGCTCATGTCTGTGGAAGAGCAGGTTCGACTGTGTTGGTTGGTCAGAGGTTTAGATTTGCACTTTTGAGGCCCATGATACCCATATCTTCACTTTCCAGTCCGCTACCTCGACTCCCCTCTATGTGTCTAACTCTCCCCTGTCCGTCGTGCTGTGAAAGCTGTAGTGGGGCTGCTATGGTTTGGAGAGAAAGAGTAATCCAGTGTGTACATACATGCATACATTCACCTTATCTCATAAATAATTGACCCGTCATGGTGAGACAACATGACACATAAGATGCAGTCTCCCCTCCTCGGCTCTCATGTTTCTCTTTGTCTCATCCCCTTTGTGCCATTATGCCTAGTTGTTGTCCCACCTCTCCCGAATCTTTTCCTCACGTCTTCCGTCCTAGTCCCATCATTAAACTCCAGTAAATATATCTGACTCCATACTTTGTGGCAACCGCATGATATTGAAAAAAGAGACAAATTACTGTAAGAAGTGGAAGCATACGGATTTAGAGTAGAACTGGACTGAGCCAGAGCCCTGAGGTACTCCACAGTTGTTCCCTACATCATTATATAGAGCCTGAGTGTTACCTGGTGTTAAACTTAAGTGCCGATAGCCTTAAAAAAAAAAAAAAAGCCACAACAAACTTCTCACAGAGGTCTTTTCTTTGTGAAATAAGAGTAAAAGATGTTTTTCTCCTTTACGCTGCAGTAGTCTTTGACAGTTGAATTTCCAAGACGTTTCCTGTGTCGTGCAGTTACGACGGTTTCTCTGGTTGCTAGCTTCGATTGAATAATCTTTCCAAATGTGTCCCACATAAGGAAAGTCTTTGATCTCGGTCTGTTTTTACTTAAACTCACAAAGACTGCAGCTGTTGGACTGCTGATGGCCGGCATGCATAATTTTTGAGAGGGAATAAAAAAAACTTTGCAGGCATTATTCTGAATCCATCCTGCTAATGCACTTTGCGTGCAATTGGCCAAACAGCTTGACTAAATAGAAACAGCTATGCCTGATATACCATACAAAGTACAGGAAATAGTTGCCCACAGATGTTCAACCGCATCCCAGAAGAGGTCAGCAGTTAATGGTCAGCTCGGTGTGTGGTGTGGCTCTAAAGATAAACGGTGCAAAGCAGAGTTAACGTTTATTTATTTAGCCAACTTTCCTTACCATGCTGGGGGCAGAATGTGTGTGTGTGCGTGTGTGGGGTGAGGGGGCAGGAAATAACTCCAACCCAGCAACTCCCTTTTCTGCTTTGCACACACACAGAGATAAAAGCAGAGTATCAGATGGCACAGTGCGCTGTTGGTGAAGTCTCAGTAAGATGTGTGTGTTTTCTTCCTAAGGTTTACCCCATATGTTTGTAGAGGCTCAGATTACCATAGATACCCTCTTATCTTCTTAGCCTCTCAGTGGTCCAAAAGACAAAAGCTCAAATTTAAAGCTTAAATGAAAAGCCGGCCTGAATTTGAATGACCTTAAACTTTATGTGAAAAAGTGTATTTCAGTATTTAAATGTCACATTTCTTTCCCTTCGCTCCTTCTTATGTCTTTGTAGGATTTCACCTCAGCGGCACAGTAACCGAGCCAGCCACCTCGTCTGAGCCAGAGATAACCCACAAGGTGGCCATCAGCTTCGACCGCTGCAAGATCACCTCCGTCACCTGTGGCTGCGGGAACAGAGACATCTTCTACTGCGCGCATGTTGTAGCGCTCTCTCTTTATCGGATTCGCAAGCCTGAACAGGTAACAGCCTAAAGATATGGAGCGCAATGATGCGAACATGTAGGACCAAAACGGTACGCTAGTTGGAAAATGCCAGTAACAGCCCAGCAGTTTTCAGTAATGAAATGGCTTTGTCGTGTCGCATGCAGGTGAAGCTCCGGTTGCCTATATCAGAGACGTTGTTTCAGATGAACAGAGATCAGCTGCAGAAGCTGGTCCAGTATCTGATCACAGCCCACCACACCGAGGTGCTGCCCACCGCTCAGAAACTGGCTGACGAGATCCTCTCCTCCAACTCTGAGATCAACCAGGTTCATGGTGAGACCGCAGCTTCTTCTCCTCATACTCTGACTCACAAAACTCTGTTGTTTTTTTTTTTTAGAACTTCAGTACTTTGCTCATCCACCAGATTCATCTGCAGTTGACTTTTTTACGCCATGAATGCACGGCAGTCATCAGGGAGGTACAGCAGTCCCTGCTCTGTGGAGCTGCTATCCATCCCTCCACAGTGATATCTTCACAGCGACAGGCCAGACTTAAAAGCCGTCAGACTTAAAACATGCTCCATGCTAGCTCACAGGCTGCCGTACCTCAGAGCTCCTGATTACTCCGAAGCAGCAAGCCAAGCTTCAAATGACTCGTTTGATTTCTTAGTTTCCGCACTACAGTCACTACCTCCTCCCACTGACAGGGGGAATAAAGCAGAAAAAGAGGGGCTGATTGATGAAATGGATGCAGGAAGAGACATCGGGAGTCTTGTGTGAAAAGGACAGGGACACTGAGAGGAAGAAACAAGAGAAAAGGCTCTCGGGGAAACGGGAGATATGAGATGGAGAGGAAAGATGAAAGGGGTGGAGAAAGTACTGAGATGAAAAGGAGGAGGAGGACCACAGCAGTCCTGCATCGGGGAAACGACAAGTTAGGCACATCCTTTCACCAAACAAAAGTCTTCATCTGTTTCTCTATTTCATCCTCCTTGCTAAATGTTGACATTCTCCACCGCTTGCGTCCAGGAAGCCCCGCGCTGTGCTTCCTGTCTGTGTTTGACAAGGGGGATCATGGGGGTTGAAGTTCAGTCGGTCCAGGAGCGAGGATGTCTTTGATGGCAGAATGTTGCTGTTTGCTGCAGTGCTCGCCTAGACAGTTGGAAACACATCTTTGGGCTTTCCTCAGCTTGCTTCCTGCAAGATCAAAGCGGCTTCTCCCTCCAGAGCGTATCTACATTTCTCCGCAGTATTTGTTAGGCACACACACACACACACTCGCAGTCGCATACCCGAAAAAAAAATAAAGTTGGCTTCATATTCTCTCAGATTAACTGAACTTTTGCAGCATTTCTTAAGTCTGATGCAGGTGCAGTTAAATGTAAAGCAAAAACATGAAAGCAGTGTGTTTCATTTCCATTAATCAACAGGTTCAAATAACTGTTTTGTTTTTATGATTGAATTTCAAACTATCTATCAGCTGTATGGGATTGGATGAGATGCATGAGAATTAAAGAGTCAGAGTTATGTTTTGTTGATGAGGTTGTTTACAAGTGAACGCCATTTCCTGAAGTCACTTTCTGTCTGTTTTTTTTTTTTTTTTCTTGGAGTGTCCAAAAGAATATACAGACTATTTACACCAGCTTGTGCTTTTTGTGCAGATAGAAGGACGTTGCTGTCTGCATACATTTTTTCTACTGCTGCAGGCTTCTCCAGGCTTCATTATCTGTCTGTGTGTGTGTGCGCATTCTCAGGTGCTCCAGACCCCACAGCCGGCGCCAGCATCGACGATGACAACTGCTGGCATCTGGATGAGGATCAAGTCAGGGAGCAGGTCAAACAGTTTTTGTCCCAGGGAGGATACTACGGCTCTGGAAAGCAGCTCAACTCCATGTTCGCTAAGGTTCACATCACCTGTTCCTAAACTTAACACATTCTAATGCTGTCTATATCAGGGCTGAACCATCAGGGCTTTTTCTTTTAGTTTTAGTTTAGTTTAAGTGGTATTCATATCTAAAATGTTTAGCTTCACATTTTGAAGAGTTTTTGCCAGAAAATCTGTCTGACTGTGTCATCTTTAATTAAGTAAAGCAGGTGTTTGGCATAAAAAGTATTCAACACTTTCCTGGGACTTTTCTTCAAGGAACTAAAAAGATTTATTCAGACTGTGGTCAAGTTTCCTCTGCAGTCTTAGGTCCTGCAAAGATTAGGCAAATGGACTGCTGACATATGTGCAAGCGTCTGCTGTTGCTCTGACACGAGGCGCACACACAGAGCAGCGAGGCCACAGCGGAAAGGAGGAAGTGCTTTTTAGCTGCATTCACACAAAATTTGGCAATTTGAAAAGCCAGGCACATCTTATTTCTGCTATTAGCTCTTTTCAGTTTTGTGTGAAGCTAAGCCAGAATAGTGCAGGGCATATAGGTGCTATATGTTAACTTTTTTCTTTGTTGATAGAAGTATTCTCAGTTTAGACAGTCAGTGTTAGACAAGAATGTATAGAATAGACAAGAATTTTTTTGTATAAATGCAGTCAGTAGCGCACATTCAAATATTCTGATGAGCACAGCACATATCAGGTCAGACTTTCTTGAATTCCTTATAGAAACTAAGCCTGCTACCCTCTACAGGTGCGGGAGATGCTTCGAATGCGAGACTCCAATGGCGCCCGGATGCTAACGCTCATAACGGAACAGTTTATGGCTGACCCACGACTGTCGCTATGGAGACAGCAAGGCACAGGCATGACGGACAAGTGTCGGCAGCTGTGGGATGAGCTTGGTAAGAAATCACAGAGAAAAGTCAAACAGCAACGCACCAGCACAAAGACTTATGTGTTTACAAGTTTTCCAAATTGTCCCATCAGCTTGATAGTTGGTCCATCAATAACTGCATGTCAGACAGCAAGGTCTGCAGAAACGGCCGGGGTGTCAGTCTCTAAGACAAATATGTAGTCACCTGGTCGGGTAAATGTTCAGGTTATCCTGTCAGCTGCCGCCCTTCCTGCCCCGGCTTCTCCTCTCACTTCCTGCATGCAGTGAATGATAAAGGGCGCCGATCAATACTGCTGCTCAACTTCTCTGCAATCAATCTCAGCATTTAGGAGGTCAATAAGAACACTTCCCGGGTGAGTGAGGCAGTGAGATCATGACACAGACAGAAATAACAGCCAGACTGTGGGATCATTTTTCTCAATGATGCAGACGTCTGATGGAGTTGAAGGTTTATGTAGAACAGGTGACGGCCGTTTATTCTCCACAGTATGTTTACTGAATGGGTTATTTAAGGGCCGGATGTCCTTATTTACTGGACGACATGTAGCTCAAAGGATTTAAAGGAAAATCATAATTAGTTTTCATTAGTTTTGTGATGAGTCACGATTTTATTCAGATATATGAATACACACAAGTACACAGACTTCAATTGAGTTTCATTTTGTTTCTTCACAGGCTGAGAAATAAAAGCTTTTACTGACAGGATTTCAATAAACCTCAAGGTTTTTGAAGGATTTCTTAAAACGAAAGACGCAACCAAGAGCAAAGAAAAACCTTTACATAGTTTCCATTATCTTAAAATAAAAAGAGGAACGGCTGCGTGTTCTTCTCTTTCTTCAAGATCTATTCAGAAAAAGTCCCTCGTCTCTGACTCTACAGGACAAAGCAAATTATTGTTGTTGTTGTTGTTGGGTGTGAAATTCTGTCCAGCTCTCAGCTCAGTAAAGACAACACTTTGAAAGTAACACTCCAGAGCTTCTGCTTTCTTTGCACTCCAATGTCTGACCAGCTTCCTTTCCCCAGGTGCATTGTGGGTGTGTGTGGTGCTGAATCCCCACTGTAAGAGTGAGGAAAAGACCAGCTGGCTGAAGCAGCTGAAGAAGTGGGGAGACATGGACATTTGCCCGCTTGAGGATGGCAACTATGGCAGCGAGCTCCCAAACATCACCAACGCTCTGCCGCAGAGTAACCTCGCACAAGGTCTGTGTGGAAACACACATTTTGATTTAGCTTTGATCAGAACACACTGCAAATTTGAGCAGGTATCAATCGGACCCAGCCACCAACTCTGTGCTTGTTGTGTCAGACTCTTTGTCCAGGCCGAGGAGGACGGTGTTCAGTCGGGCCGTCGAGGCCTGCGACCTCCACTGGCAGGACAGCCACCTGCAGAGGATCATCAGCAGCGACTACTACATGTCTCCGTCCTACCAGAGAGAGGGGGAGAGCCTGCTGTTCAACCCGCAGGGGCTGCCGCTTTGGCTAGGTCTTAACCTTACTCAATACCAGGGAAATAAATTGTGTTTGTCTATTGCATTATTTTCCTTTGACAGTTGTAAGTACTCACATTTAGTCATACATACACATAATCACAGTCACATAGACTTTTTGTTCCACTAAAGTCTGCAGAAAAACTTCTTTTCCAACAAGAATGATAACGCTTGTGTCTCACTTTCTCACAGAATCTCTGACTCTACCTAAAAGCTGACCCAACACACACTGTTACACACAGTAATTCTGCTGATATTGAAGCCAGTATCTGCAGTAAGCAGCTTCCAGCTAAGATCTGTCAGATTCTGCAACTTAAGCCAGCTATCTCTCGCTCACACACACACACACACACACACACACACACACACACATACACATGCACAGGCTTTCTGCTGAGGCCGCACTGTGTGAGTCTGTGTGACACTGCTAACTTCATCACATCTCCCTAAGTGTGTGTTGCATGTCTGAATGTTCAAAGGAAAATATTTGCTTAAAAAAAGAACAGAACAATCCTATGCGACAGATTACGGGAAAGTATATGTGTGTGTGTTTGAAGCATTTCTGACCTCACCTTGCCTGCCTGTCCACCACACAGACCACGTCCCAACAGCATGTGCTCGCGTCGATGCCCTGCGTTCCCATGGTTACTCCAGGGAAGCCCTGCGATTAGCCGTCGCTATTATCAACACACTCCGCCTCCAACAGCAGCGACAAATGGATATCTATAAACACCAAAAGAAAGGTACACACACACTCACACACACAGCCTGCATGGTAGCGTTGAGTTTCTGGAAGAGTGCTGTAATTTTGATATTGGTCTCTCTCTTTCTTTCTGCTCTCAGAGCTTCTCCAGAGAGGAGTTACCTCCACCACCAACCTGGAAGGATGGGTGGGTCATCCCTTAGACCCGATTGGCTGTCTGTTCGTCACGCTCACAGAAACGTGCCGTGTGGATGACGACAGCACCATGGATACTGGAGGTATGAAAGAAAAAGATTTATGTTTTTCATTTTGTTTAGAAGTAGTCTTTTTTATTTATTTATTTATTTATTTTTTTACATTTGACAAACTACAATAAAGCCTTGTTGATCTCTTAAAGCAGTGACATTAGGTCATCACACTGACATGTTCAGATTCATTACAACTTTAATCTGAAATCTTCCAAATAAGTACTTCCTAAGCCAAGCTGTTAAAAAGGTGGGAAAAAGGATGTCATGCTTTATCATTTGCTCTCCAAACCATAGAGTTTGGCTTAGGTTACCATTTAATTTGCTTAGCTGAGGCTCAAATATTTTCAGATTTTTAGCTTCTTGACTGTGACTATTTACTGTATGGTTCTACTTTATGTCCTCACATGAGTTTCAGACTGATGGTAAGATTTATATACATCATTAGGGTTTCATTTTGAAAGTTATCCTTTTTTGCAGCCATTATAACGTATATATTAGCATCAGGAAGCATCAGGTCCATGCACTGCAGCTAACTTTTGGACGGCAGCATTGCCAGGCTGTCCCTCTGTCTTCTCAATCGTCACAAAAACAAAACAAAGTCTTAACCTGCATCTCAGCGAAAGTGCCAACTCAGTCATAAAGCTCTTCTCTTAAATGCACTGCTACACAACTCAAAGACGTTATTTGCTAAGCACACGGCATAATTCCTGGCCCACCTCTCCAGCTGATGCTGTAATGCAGAGCAGAGATGATGAGACTCACCAGCAGTGACTCATCACACAGTGGACTCCATGTTCTTACATGAGGACTATTTTCTGTTTGTGCTGCAGACAGCCATAAACTATGTGAGCATGAATGGATCGGGCTGGAACACCCTGCTTGTTTACACCATGCTCCTGTTGTGTGTGTGTCAGTGTGTGTGTGGTATGTATAGAATCCATCCCCATTAGCATTTCTCACCCTGCCCAGGGAGTTCTCTTTTTCTTTGCAGTTGTGGCCATTGCGACACATCAGAATAGGGGTTGGGTTTTCTCATTGTCACCAGGCTACAGGGAACTATTGTCAGTTTAAACAATGCTGACAACTGGCACAGTCATCTGTGGGTGTGTGAGTGTGTTGGAGTCAGAGTGAGTGAATGATGGTCTTGTTCTGTTTTTGGAATATGAGGAAAGTGGTATGATAACTGTGTAAAGCCTGGTCGCCATGCTTTCATTCCCTGTGGAGAACAGCTGGGAACATCTGTTATGCTGTGGGCGGATGTAAGCTAAGCGTCATCCAACCAAAATGTACTTTTCTCTTTGGTCTTTTCAAATTGACCAATCAATTTAGTGCCTTTGAGGGGAGTGTGTGTGTGTGTGTGTGTGTCTGAAGTTTTCAGATTCACACATACTCACTCGACACACATATCCCTGGAATCAACAGGATTGAGGGGGATCTATTGCTCAGAGGGGATTTAAGCAGAGGGATGGGGCGGGGGAGAAAAAGGAACAAATGGGCACCAATCAACACATGAGGCTCTCGCTGCATCTGTTCTCACTTATAGTTGTCAAGCGTTAGTGTAGGCTGAGCAGCCATCTTAGATTTTTAAAAATGAAATGGAGAAGAGTTAGCTCGTCAGCCAGATTTTGACTATATTAATGACTGATAACTCGTGAAACCAAATGTCCTTTCTGTTTAGGAAACCAAGAAGCTGCTCGGCTGGAACTAAGTCAGCTCATGTGTTAAGGTTAATGATGTTTTCTGTCTCCTGTTTTCTGTCTTGTTTCTTTAGAGGGTGACCCCAGACTGCCAGTCTACCACCATGTGCCCGTGTGGGGCAGTTCAGATGGGGGGGAGTCCTACCTGACCCTGGCCCTGGAGGTGGCTTTGATGGGTATGGGCCAGCAGAGGATAATGCCAGAGGGACTGTATGCTCAGGACAAGGTAATGATTTTTGCTTTTCTCCATAATCACTGAACTTAATAAAGTTGGGATGCTTGGCTTACTAACTAATGTTGGCAATGCTTTAATGAAATATTTTAATGGCTCACTGCACGTTTTAAAAAGATTGTGTAAATTTGTCTCTTGGCAATGTTGTTGCCCTGTTAGAAAAAACTCTAGCATTTAACATCTGTTGGAAGTAAATGGCATTCAAAAAGAAGGAAAAGGTCATGCATTTTTGTTTCTTGAAAAACAAGTAGAGAGTCACAGTACTTAAGTTCACTGTGAATAAGAATAAATCCAAGAAGCATTTCTTTGTGTAAATGGTAATCTGCTTTAGAGGGCTTAACACAGCTTCCTCAGACCTTTCTTAATGTCACAGGAATTAGCAACAATATTCATGTTCTAAGCAGGAATTGCATTTAAAACCAATCGTGTGTGAAAGGACCTCATACAAGATCCTTGGCTGGAATAAAAGCAATTTCTATCATGAGTTCTGGAACAAAAGATCCACAAAGGAGACGCATTAAAGTACCTTGCTTATGCTTAATGCCTCTAACTCAAATCCTATCTTAAAAAGGTATTAAAACTTCAAAGAAATCAATCTTTGATGAGTATCTAACTTATTGCATGTGTAGGCTAGAAAATGTGATGCCAGTGGCAGTCTTGATAGATACTCCTGGAATTAATTCAGTTTGGAGATCAGAAGTGCGTCATCAGAGTTGATATTTGAAGTAGCCAAGTTGGCCCTTTTCTAGCTACTTCAGGGCATTTTTTTCCTGTTTTTCACTCATCCTGAAATAAGAAATTGACTGTGTAGTTACAGGGAGAACTGTTTGTGTTTGCCACGTGTTCCAGGTGTGTCGTAACGAAGAGCAGATTGTTTTGAAGCTGCAAGAACTGGAGCTGGATGATCTCCTGGTTCAGACGCTTCGGAAACAGACCCTACAGTTGCTCGAAGGTTACAACGGAGTACTTTTTTCTGTTTCTCAATGAGAAATGTTTGAGGTGGAAAGATGTATTAACTTTGGCTTTTCTTTTTCCTGGCTCCAGCTGGTCCATTCAGCGGTCTTGGGGAGGTCATCCACAGGGAAAGTGTGCCCATGCACACCTTTGCCAAGTACCTCTTCTCAGCGCTGCTGCCGCACGATGCAGACCTGGCGTATAAGGTGGCTCTCCGTGCCATGAGGTCAGATTTCTATTCACCACAACGTGGGAATATGACTTGTGACATCCTTTCGTTAGAAAAACAAGACCAAAATAAAAATGTCAAAATAAATAGCAACTTCTACCTCATGACAAAGTATTCATCAGGTCTTTAATGTTCCTTGTACACCTTGCTATAACAAATGTAGTCTAATACAGGAGTGCTTCAAAACACCTGTATTCTGAAACTGTTTGAACATAATCTGAACATAATAACCTTCATCACAATGTGATTTATCAGTGAAAATTCACTAGTGATCTATTTTGTTTGAATTTGGCCCTAAATGAAACATGAAGTCAATGCTAAGTGCCTTAAATAGATCTGTTTGTGTCCACAAGGCTGCCGGTGCTGGAGTCGTCAGCCGGCTCCGGGGATGTCGGCCATCCCCATCACGGCATCTCCATAGTTCCAAGCAGATACCCGCGCTGGTTCACTCTCGGACATCTGGAGTCACAGCAGTGTGAGCTTGCCTCAACCATGCTCACCGCTGCAAAAGGTACCGCCAGCACATATGTATATTCTCATGGAGACAAAGGTTGTTAACAAGTGGATAGTGCACCAAAACCATAGGTCACTCTCTTTTATTGCCTACAGGGGACATGTTGAGATTGCGGACAGTGCTGGAGGCCATCCAGAAAAACATCCACTCCTCTTCCCTAATCTTCAAACTGGCCCAGGACGCCTTTAAAATAGCCACGCCCGCAGACAGCCCGCCTGATATAACCCTGCTTAACGTGGCACTGGAGCTAGGACTGCAGGTACTGAGTGTGTGTTTGTCCACTTGCAGGGGAAGTATGAGGGGAAGTCAGTAATTTTCTCAAACCATTTCACCACGGCCAAAACAATCAGTCACCAGTTACATGCAACAGTTTCCTTCACCGTGTTATTTTTGCAGGCCTCTGCAGAACGACTACAAATTAACAAAGAAAACATCACACACAGTCTAATTATTGTTGATAAGAAAAAAGCCCACATAAGTAAAGAGTGCTGGTTCCTCAGTAAAGCCAGAAAAACTCCTCAGATTACCAGGCTGCAGTGTCGCTGTGGCTTCACCCTCCTCCTTCTTCTGGTCAGTAAAGTATCAACCCAATCCCTGTCAGCAAAACTGCTACAGAAGTGCTCAGAATAGAAGAGTCACAGTTGGTCATTTGTGCCGTCATGAACGAGTTGTGGAGATATCTGTGACCAGAGCAAATGGGCTGCTACGATATGAAAACTGCACTTAACACAACGTTTCCTTTGTGCAACGTGGAATCAGGGGAGATAATGTTTCCTTTGTGTGTTTTGCAGGTGATGAGGATGACACTGTCCACTCTGAACTGGAGGAGGAGAGAGATGGTTCGCTGGCTGGTAACCTGCGCCACTGAAGTCGGTATGTGCTGCCTTATCACACAGCCCAGTGAGGGCCAGCCAATAAAACAGGATTCATGCTTTAATTAAGGCCTCTGTAGTGAGTTTGGATTTTCTCTTTGGTCCGCTGTTGTTTATTCTGTTTAAGCTTTACGGCTTACTTTGGCTTTGAATTAAATAAATAAATAAAAAAAAACATCTTGCTGGTTCACCACATGGGGAGATAAACACTGTTTTTTATTCAGTGCTGTGATGATGGTGCAGAAAAGGTGCTCATTACTCTGTGAGTTAACAAAAAGGGCAGATTTATGTTTGCAAAGTCCCCCAAGAAACTGTCCGAAAACATGATGTAAACCACTGAAGAAGGAGGGTGTGATTTGTAGCAACTTGCCAGCAGTAATCGAACAACATCTGCATGGTACAGAAATGAGTTTGTCTAAACCTGCTGAAACAAGTGCACAGAATGGTCTCGGTCTGCAACTACAGACCTCCAACTCGCTTTAAAGTGGAGCGCGTCGATAACTTAAAAGACCAATCGAAGGTCACAGCTTTGCCGGAGTGACTTGCTGAGAAAGCCGCCAAAAAACGTGAGTTTCGTCCGCAGTAACATTTGGAAAATTGTTGACGTTGACACTGATTGATTGCTGTCAAACTAAAGGTTCACAAGGTGTGATTATAACAGTATCACATCTACTTTCTGCCTTTTTTTCAATCAGATTTCTCTGTTGTCTGTGGAATCTCAAGCTAGCTTTTCTCTGACCACAGTGAGCGTTAAATCCATTCTGTTTCTCTCATCAGGTCTACGGGCGTTAGTGAGCATCTTGCAGAGCTGGTACACTCTCTTCACACCAACCGAGGCCACCAGCATCGTGGCCGCCACCGTCATGTCCCACAACACCATCCTGCGCCTCAGCCTCGACTACCCCCAGCGGGAGGAGCTGGCCAGCTGTGCGAGGACGCTGGCTCTGCAGTGCGCCATGAAGGACCCCCAGAACTGCGCCCTGTCAGCTCTGACGCTCTGCGAGAAGGACCACATCGCCTTTGAGACGGCCTATCAGATCGTGATCGACGCAGCGTCTACGGGCATGACCTACTCGCAGCTGTTCACCATCGCCAGGTACATGGAACACAGAGGATACCCTCTGCGGTCGTTCAAGTTGGCTTCCCTTGCCATGACACACCTTAACCTGGCTTACAACCAGGACACGCACCCTGCTATTAATGACGTGCTCTGGGCCTGCGCGCTCAGCCACTCTCTGGGTAAAAATGAGCTCGCAGCCATTATTCCTCTGGTAGTGAAAAGCGTGCATTGCGCCACGGTGCTGTCCGACATATTGCGGCGCTGCACCATGACGGCACCGGGTCTCGCCGGCATTCCTGGGAGAAGGAACTCTGGGAAGCTGATGTCAACGGACAAGGCCCCGTTGCGGCAGCTTTTGGACGCCACGATATCGGCGTACATCAACACCACGCACTCTCGACTGACACACATCAGTCCGCGGCACTATGGGGAGTTCATAGAGTTCCTGAGCAAAGCACGGGAGACTTTCCTGCTCGCACAGGATGGCCACATTCAGTTCGCCCAGTTTATAGACAACCTGAAACAGATCTACAAGGGCAAGAAGAAACTGATGATGTTGGTCAGGGAGCGCTTCGGCTGACATTACCACTCCTTCACAGAGACCCTCTTTTATTTGGAAGTAGTTATTTGTTTCTATTTAAGGCTTTTTTTTTTTTTTTTTTGGATCCTTTGTATTTTCAATTCTCACGTTGAGCCATTTGTTGACTAAGTCTTAAGGTTTTGTTCTGTTTTGTTTCTAGAATGTGAACGAATGAGTGTTCGCAGTACATTGCTCTACTTCACTATCACTGCATACGGGGTCATGACTTGAAATCTCAAAGAAGCAACAAAGAAAAACAAACCATCTACCCCTCCAACTAATGTAACATCTTGTTAGAAAAATCTAAAGAATGTGATGACAAAAGCAAAAGAAATGTTTGTTTTTCGATGGCATATGGCTATGAAAACCAAATGACCTCGTTGGATGGGGGTATGTGCTTCAAGCCAGAAGATGCTTTCAGCTGTGGTTAAGAAGAAGAAGCGGTTTTCAAAGTGGAGGAAATGTCATCGGAGAAAAAAACACTTGCAGTGTTACTGTCATACCTCGACTGTTACGTGTCAGCTTTAACTACTCTATCAGAATTAGCCTCTTGTTTCATTCAGGGCTTCTTAGAGGAGAGAGGACAGAAAACAGAACCACTCGTGTGCGGTCTTTCTGTAGATTTAACACCTGTTACCTGCTGGTTTCCTAAAAATATCCTAAGAGGAGGACCCATTGTTCTTCACAGAGTGCATGTTTTTGAATGCAAAAGCCTGAGAGTGACTCAATCTAGGCTGCTCTAGCTAACAGTTGAGCCTCAGTGCACATCAGTATATTTGTGTATACAGAATATCTTTGACATCTTCTTTAAGCTTAATATTAACGGAAACAAAGTCAAAATGTATTGGGCAGTGGGTTAAACTTGCTCCCATGTCTCAAGATACCACTGCACAGCTACTCAGCTTTTTTTTGTGGCCAAACCTGTCAAATGTGCAAAGATTCAGCTTTTCACTCGCTAGAGTTAACAGGCATTATAAAACAAGTCTCTGCTTCTTTCTTTTTTTAACACTTCCTGTTAGGATACTTTGGAAATGGTTTGGACCTTGTTTTCAGCAACTGCTGGTTTATCATTCTGCTGGTCGCTTCAATCCCCTCTGCAGCCCAAGAACATTTACCAGAAATGAGAAACCTTCTCTCTGAAGACGTACTATTTGAAGCTTTTCATTAAAACCTATTTTTACAATATTCAAGGAAAAGGTATTCAAAGTGAATATCTCCTATAATGGAGAAATGTATTGAGAATTTTTCATTATAAGCTCGATTTATGAAAACCCAGCCATGATAATTTCAATTTTCTACTGGTTGCAGTAGTGTAGATAAGTGGTAAAACATCCATTTTATGCAAGGGAGCATGGATTTATTTATTTTTTGTAAAATTAGGTTATACCACCCTTGCAATATAAATTTGTATTTTTAGACTTACATTTTCAATATACAATGCTAAAAGTGTTGTTTCCCGCAACCATACAGCTCCTGTTAGCTCTCCAAAATGAATAGCTTGCTAGCTAACGAACGTTTGAACTCCTTCAGAGGTAGATATTTTTCTGAGTGGGTTGGAAGAAATGTAACATTTTTAAGTGGCCCGCAAAGCATCTAACTCATGTGAGCTAAAAAAAATAAAAAAAGGAATTCACATCACTGTTCACTGCAAATGTTGTTAAAATATATTATATAAAAAAAAATTTTTTAATGATTATCATATAAAATTATTGTTTGCATCTGCAACATACAGCAGTTTATCACTAGTAAAAGTGGACCGTCAATGTGCTCCAAAGAGAAGACAGTCAAAGACGACAGCAAGCTAAGTGAGTATTTAGAGGTTTTGGCTACTTTATTGCATGTTTTCCTGAGGAGTAAATAAAGACTAAAATAGAACTAATTTAGTAAAATAAAAAAAATAAAAATGCATTGCCACATAAAAAAAAAAACTAAATTTAGCACAACTAATGTGATGCCAAGTTAATGTGCCTATTTTTGAGATATTTGAATTAGCACCTGTTTGCTAACACATTAGCCTAACCAACTACCTATTCCAACGTTGGTTCTGTAGTTTATTCGTCTTCCCCCAACTAGCCGAAATGTCATTTAACATCAGTTTTAAATCGTGTCTCAATAACTGAAGGGAAAAGACTCATATTTTAAAGGTTCGAAACATTCACTTTAAAAAAAAGAAAGAAAGATTGGCTCTGATGGCTAAAGCTAAAAGGAACATTTGACTGTTTGAACTACACTTTCTTGTTCTTTTGTTGGAAAAGGGTGTGAAGTTACCAGCGAATGCCACCGGTTGCTACCATTAAGGACTGTGAAGATGAGTGACCTTTAACAGTCACGTACACACAGTGCACACACAAAGGATACTGTATATTGTATGACTTGATAACTTCATTGTACGTATTTGAGACCACACGCCTTGGCGCAAAAAGGTTTTTTTCCTCTTCACGCGGGACGCCCACGGCCCCCTCTCATACACAGTGGCAAAGTGTTGATGGCAGTATAAAAAGTACAACCAGAGCTTGAAACTTCACTGATCAGACTAAATGTCATTGTACAAGCACTTCACACATATACCTCTTCAGTACGTTCCTGCCTGCTTCAGCGTTTATTTATTGTTTCGTTAGCTTTTTTACGACTGCGGAGGAATCGCAGACACACGAACCGCAACCTGACTAAAAAAGATTCGGGGGGGGGAAACACAGAAGGACTTTTGAGCAGAGCGACGTTTTCTTATCTGCTTTTACATTCCACGAGAGCTACCTTTACTCATTTACCCGGGTAGTCAGTCATAACTCTGGGCCTTTTTTTTTTTGATCTTAAGAAATGCAGATAAACAAATGGAAAAAGGAAAACTGAGCAGAAGAGAGAAAAGAGGCTAAACTCAGTTCTCAGGGACATCACTTAAAGAGAAACAAAACAAAAAGTAGTAGCATTAAGCATTTAAGATATTGTAAATATGAAAGTGTCAATTCAGAAAATTGTAAAGTTATAATTATTTATGATAAATTTTGTTATGTGTTTGTTTTTCGCTGTGTTCTGGCGGGGTGTACTTGAATTGTTTGGCGGGGGGGGGGGGTGGGGGATTTGACAATATTTTTTCTTTTTGTAAGAGCAAAGACTTCAAGGCATTTCTCAGGTGCTCCAGTGTACATTTCTTTGAGTCTGTTTTTTGCTAAAAAAAAACAAAAAACATTTTTTTTTGCCATTTTTCAATTAGCAAAGAAAAGATAACCGTTTTCCAAACGGAAACGCGTTACTCAGAGCTGAGGGGAAATGAGGGAGGCATTTATTTGTATTTGTACTAAACCTGACTATGCAGAACCACTTTGATGGTCTTGTCACAAAAACGTAGAAGCGTCGCGGACGAGACGCAGTGGGCTGAACCACTAGTGAAATAAGAACGGGACCCGGCGGGCTTGCATTTGGACAATACACAGTTACCATGACTGCATCTGCTCCGGCTTCGAAGGAGACGAAAAAAATGGAACAATGGTGGGAAAAGCCTTTCCGACCGATCAATGTACAAAGTTTTGTTTTTTGCTTTAATCTTGTGTTGTCGTTCTTTTTTTAAAATCAGGACTCAAGCCTTTAGTGTCTTCTCAGAAGTGTGGCGGTGTGCGATGGCGCCACAGTGAGACAGAATACACAAATCTAAGTGTCAGAAACAGCAAATGATTGAACAAAAGAGACGGCCTGTTAATTCCGTACACTTTTTTTGAATCACTTCTCAATTTTTCACCTCTTGAGTTACATTTTTTTCTAAGTCATTGCCATAGATACTTTTCCCCATAAGATGTTGCTCACTGCCTTCAGTTCCCTTTCACACATTGACCATTTCGGATTAGAACCGGTTGCATCTTAAGTGCGTCGGTGCGGCAGCTTCTTCTGTTGCCTGAAAGCACAGTGAAGTAAGTGCACTGCCCGCAGTCCTGTGTCCACACAGCCAAGTTGTGCAAAAAAGCTGCGAGGAGACACAAAAAAGAAGTTTTTTCCTTGACTAATATGATAGAAACAGCATTTTGCTACTTGCTTAGCTCAGAAGCTGCAGTCTATATGTGGCGCAGTCACTGACGGCTTCACAGCAGAGAGGCTCTTCCCTTTGTGTTGACCGAATCAGCCAATTCCTGGGGTTTTCTTAGTTTTCCCTGTCTTTCTTTTGTTTTGTAGGAGAGTACTATTTGCTGGTAGAGATGTAGTTCACCTACTGTTTCCCTGTTTGTTTATTGTTTTGGATTCTTTCTTAACTTAAGGGAAAATTGAAAGTGTTTGTTGCCTCTTTGTGCTACTGATTATGAAAAGGTATTTCCAGTATTTGTTGCCACAGAAGTATCATAGCTTATCATCAACACTCTTTTGGTATATATATATATAATTTTTTTTTTTCGTGCGATTTCTTGAGCTACTGTCTATAAAGCAAGAATTTATTACTATTTATGTAACGCTACTACCATTTTATATTGATTTGTTTGTTTGAATCTCAGTGCTTTTCTATGAATAAAGTGTGAAACACGTTATAAAAAAAGCCTTTTCTTTTCATTTGCGTTGAGCAAAGATGTGTTGGTTTTAAGGCTGTATGCTGAGGGACCTGAAGTAAATGATAAATGTTAAATCTACAGGGGGTGCAGGTCCTCTTCCTCCCAAACCAAACATTACTAAAGAGAACATTTTTAGCAACGAGGGGAATGTGGTAAAGAGTATTTAGTTGGTTGCAGTCTGCAACTTTGCCACTAGATGTCTATATTTGTACACTTTAAAGAGGACATATTATGCTCCCCTCTTTTTTTTAAGAATTTGGCGCAATTTTATGAGGTCTTATTGAGATTTTGAAAGCAGGAATTGTCAAATTGTTCTAAACACAGGGGCTCTGCCCTTTTTTCACAGCTGCCAGTTAAGAGGGGTGGAGACTCTGGTGAGGCTAGCAGCTAGTCACTGTGCAGCTGTGAGTAAACGAGAAAATGCACATTATACACACAGCTTATCCACTAGAAAGCATTCAGCTGACAAAGTAATGTTGCAACAGTAATCTTTCACAATGTAACGGCAAAGGCTTCTTAGAAGTTGGTGTCCGTCATCTTCTTTACCAAAGCCATTAGCGTTAGCTACTGCTAAACAGAAAAATGTATAAATAAATGAACCATGATGGATTATTTCACAGATGCCTCCATTTACCTCGTCTGAAGCTCAGGCACTGAGAGTTGGAACTGATCCGTCTTTGTGGCCCAGTTTCTTCAGTCCAGCGTTAAACTGGACCAAGTTGTTAAAACAGTCCAATGAGCAGTCTTTTGCTGACTCTTGCTGGAACATTACCCTCACATATAGTTCATCCACTGGCCTCTTCTGTCCTCTGAGCCTGGGGCCAGACAACGGGACACTTCCAAACAAAGCTGGCTCCGTCAGTCTTACAGATTGGATGCGAGCGGGTGGGGCTCAGAGGTCGAGGCTCGGCGGAGGAGGTGGAGGGAACTTGAGCAGTCGTGTTATTTTAAAATGAAATTCAGAACAGCTCGTTAAATGAGAAACTTTCAAACAGAGGGGCAGTGAAATCAAAATGCCAGGGTTGTGCTTTTGGGGAGTTTTACACCTGCTTTTGACTTCAGACCCCCTAATATATGCTCCGAAGAGCAGACAACAGTTATTTTTTCCGTAAGACATCAACTTTAAGGGTTTTGCACAACATGTTTAATGTGTTCTCCACCTCAACTCAATATAAAGGTAATTTAACTGCATTTTAGGACTTTTTCACATTCAAACCGATTCCAAGCTGAATCTCAGTAGGATTACATCAGTGTTATCATAATTGGACAGAATCTCCAAAGAATATAACGAAGTTCTATTAATTGACTGATTAAAACCAAATCAGAAGCAAATAGATAAGCATAAAATGAACGTGTACTGTTTAAATAATCTACTCCGTCATCTTCTTACTTCACTTCTGTTCAGTTCCATTAATACATCTTTTTGGTCTACGTGTGGTTACTATAAATGTTTTCCGACTCTAGAAAAGTAGATTGTTGGAATTCATCTTTATTTAGCTTTATAATTTGGGTATCATTGCCTTTCCTTTTGCTTTTTGCTTTTTGTTTTTACTTCTTGAAAACTAGAGAAGTGGAAGCAGAAGGGAAATGTCATCAATGGCTGGGTGTTTACCATTACATCTTAGGATTGCTGCAACGTTACTTACGCAAGCTTTTCACCGATAAAGGGAAGTGGACGAAAATAAAATGCTGTAAGCTGATCAGAGCCTTGATAGCAGCCCTTCAAGATGACGTTTAAGTTTGAAATGTACTTTGGTTAAGGCAAGTTAAAGGGCATCCAATAGGGATTAATAATGCGTGCCTGTTTTTTCTTTACAGCAGCTGGTGTCCAATCCCTGCATCTTCAACCATCCGACCAATGTGAATTAGTGATAAATGAAGCACATGGAAGCTGATATAGCCCCATCAATCTTTCACCCATTTGTCTCCAATCAGAATATTCTCCCTCTATCCCTCCTTCGCCTTCATTCTGATTCATTAAGGATTTCTGCGGAGCCATATAACCAGACAATCAGGCGATCGAGAAGTGCTAAGTGTGCTTGTGGCTGTGTGTCTGTGTGTGAGTGTAAATCTAGATTGATTGGCTGAAGATAAATGAGCAGATTTATATTAATTATCCAGATGGATAGATAGAAGAGTGATTGTTCTATGCTCATTCTTTTTGTCTCCAAATCCGTCTCTCCCTCCCACCCTCTCAAGCTTGTACAGACGAAAAAACACTGGAGATACACTCACCTGCAAAACCACATTGTTCAGTGAGAGCATAAGACATTTTCACCAGCCTCCCTTTGTACGCTCCCCACGCGTTCATTCTTCAAGGTGACTGACTAAACACAACACTCCGACTGTGACAGTTAGGTTTAATGACCAGCATGTCATATTAGGAGTTGAGTAATGGCCTTTTTTTGTTTTTTTTGTACGATTTCAAACTTTAATGCTCGTAACAGAGTCGTTACATCGGTTTTGTCCTAAGTTTTTCTGGTTACAACAGCAGAGGTGTAACAAGCACAACCTACACAGTTAGTAACATATTCTGTATCAACGGTTTAGAATGTAAAATTGAATCATTATGTGACAGCTTGACACAGTCCTCAAAAATATGCCCATGTGGCATTTGCTCCTGCTGTCAGATGCAGCCAATAATAACACCCAAAGAATATATGACCTCTAGTGGTCATGGACAGAAACTACATGTGGGGGGTAAAAATGGTGTCGCATTGTAAAAAGATTGTTTTCTAACCCAACCAAAGCATTTAAGAAATGTTTAATTAAGTTAAGTTATGGCCTAAAGACAACCAGGAAATGACAGCAGAGGAGAGCTGGGGAGTTTAGCAGCTTGAGTGCGGCAGATCTGAGCTGAATAGCAGAGATTTAAACTAGCAATGTCACTTTCCTCCATTTTGCTAACTAACAGCTTTGCAGATGAGTTTGAAGCCATTATTCAAGATGTTAACCATTTTCCAGGATGCAGATGGGAGGGTAAGGGTAATCGCAACATGGCGGACATACTGGAATAGGAAGGTATCATCAGCAAAGGAGGATTGTCACAGCTGTCAGCATCTGCATTAGCGTGAGGCATCTCAAGGAGTTTCACTCCCTGCCTTTGTCTCCCTCCACACAAACACCATGGTAATAATGCCTATCAGTCTCTGTCACTGTGGGCTGTGTGTGTTCGTTCATGCATGTGGTCATTGAAAGATATGGTGTGTGTGTGTGTGTGTGTGTGTGAGGGGGCGGTCACTGATAAAGCGCTGATAGTGTCCATCCATGACAGATGATGTACAGCTTGCTGTCTCTCCAGGCAGATTGGATTTTCAGGCCTGCTGATTTGTTGAGAGATGGAGCCTGGACCTCCTTCAAAGACACCCACCCACACACACATGCACACAAACACACAAACACACAAACCCACATGCAGAAACCAACAAACACACACCCACCTGTTCAATCTCTGTGCACAAAATAAGCACATAAAAGCCCACACACAAAGACACTAATACACGAAATGAAATGATCTGCGCACATGTTCACATTCAGACGTGCAAACACACACACACAAACACACACACACACACACTTATATATCATTCTCCTGCCAAAGCCTTGAAAGGTTCCACGTGGAAATTGATCTCCATTTCTAAAGAGCACATATTCATTGTTACAACCTTCTCTCTTTCTCTCTCTGACTAACGCACACACACACACACACACACACACACAGCCTGTCACTTTATTCCCAGATGGCCCACTGACACAGCCCCAGCCTCTTCAGTCTTACCTGTCGCCAATCAGCAGTGATTTTTGTTCATTTGTCTTCGCTATTTATGGGGCCACAACAAAAGCGTGTGTGTTTGTGTGAGTGCGCAAGTGTGTGTTTATGGTGCTACAACAACACAAAGGGCTGAGATGAATAAAGCCGCTGATTGTCCCCCCCCTCCCCATCGGCTGCTTTGAGCTCTGTGTGTTTTTGTAAATATTAATAACACTCACTGTTGTACAGTCTTCATCTTTTGGAGGCTCGATTTCAGCGTTTCCATTTTAAGCTGAAGTGCGTTCAGCAGGCGAACCAACAAAGGATCTCCATTGATCCTGCACGGCCTCGGTGTTGCGCCGCGTGGCCTTGATCAGTGTATTTTGATTCAGGCTCACGAACGCCATTGTGAAGCTGTAAACGTAAACACAAGCTCAAGAATTCTTTTCATATTGAGAAGCTGAACATTAGTTCCAAAGACAAGCACGGTTTGAAAGCCATCGCACATCAACACTTTGTTCAAACCCCTCAGTTTATCTCTCCATAATGAAATATAATCAACTTTAAAGCTTGAAGGTATATAGTAAAAGACAAAACAATACAAATTCGAGGCCCTGCCATGAAGACAGATTTGTCCACCTATATTGTTTCCAGCTGGCAGGTTTAGACGGGCAAAGCAAGGTATGTTGGAGTCCTTTACTTTTTCACAGCAAACTTTGATCCCTTTAATTCATTCAGTGTTTTCAAGGTGTTAATTCCAAAGCTTGAGAGGTATTTAAACATATAATAATCTTTATTTCTTACAGTTCATCTAGACCTAAATTAAGGCTTTGTGAAAGCTGTTTTTTTATCCTCAAACACGTCTTGAATCCTGCATATAAACTGATGAAATATCTTCACATATCGCAAAATCAAACAGACAAAAAACTTAAAAGAAGAGAGAGTCGGCTCCGTGATATCTACAGCTTCACTAGAATAAAAAAATTCAGTCACGCCTCTGTTTTGAACATTTTAAACAGTTTTTAAACAGCTCTGTCAGGACTGAGCCTTCTTGTGGAGAACGCTCATCCCAGTCAACACCAGCAAAAACGATGGAATTCAGTGACGGCCGGTGAGGAAGAAACTGCATGGGTCCCCTTCCTTCACCCCCACATGAGGGGGTTGCTGGAATCCGACACAGCAACAACACCATCAGCAGCAACAACAAACGGATTTACCAGAATCTGCTTATCTGGCGTTCTTAGCTGCCTCCCAGAGAAAAAACATCATTTTGGATTAACTGGTCTCTTCGCTGATACTCACGATTACAGTAATGAAGCGCATGACTTCTGCGTAATAACATGTAGCTTTCTATTTACTCCCCATTTACTGATTTGTTAAATCCACTTGGAGACAAAGGACCTTGAGGACTGGGATTGGATGCTGCATCTCATGCATGGCCGCTCTTAAAACTGTGAGAGGCCCTAATTGGCAGAGACAAATTTGGACTCAAACACCTCGGTCAGTGACTTTAAAACATGGAAAACATACCAGTGCTCCCAAACAGCTACATATTAGTGGCAGAAATTGTGTGAGCGTTGATGCATGTCTTCCTGGAAGAACAGCTTTTTTCTACCTGTAGTTTGGGTTCACTGTTCCAGTGTTTACATTCCTGGTCTCCCCTTCAAAAAATATGACAGAATGTTTTTATTTGAACCGTGGACCTCCCGGGAAGTGTTGCTCTACTCTAAACCAACTTTACAACCACCCTGGATTTAGTCCAGGTAGCTATTTGGACTTTGTGCAGTTTGCAAGGAGGCAAACTTCCACTTGCCGGCACGGATCATTAACTGCTAACTGATGTAATGTTTCTTGGCATTGGCCTTCAGCATAATTTCAAGCTGATTTTGTGACATAACAGAGAAATCCAGCTCCGAGGCATCACATGAGCTACTGGTTTTCAGGCTTTAATCCAAACACTGTAGCATATGGTGTTTTGTTTGTTTCCCGAATGATCAGTCAAGCCATCATGGCTCCAGTAATTCTAAAAGTTAAAGTAGAAAACACGGCATGCTACTTATTGTTGGCCAACATGCCAGTGTGAGGGAGCTCCACTTTCTCCCTCATCTGCCAGGTGATCCGATTCTTTTTAATTGAGTTCAACTGCGTTTAGGACTCACTTCATTTGATTAATACATTCATTTATTAAGTAGGTTCAATCGAAGCATGTTTACTCATATTTCCATTTACTGTTTTCTCTGGAGTCCACTTCCTGGTTGAAGACGGTGTTCTCATGAACGTGAACACACGAACGCCTCTTCCTTCTACCAGGTGTTGGTAATGAGGTGTCAGAGGAAAATTAACAATAGCCTTGACTGTTACTGTCTATATTGACGTCTATGCGAGTTATAAATGGTTGACAAATATACATCAGCTTTAATAGTCCTTTTTATTTGCTATTAGACAAGCAGATTAACCTGGAATTATTTAAAGCTGGTGTGCAAAGGATTTGGCCTTTTGTCAGCAGCTGTGTTGGTGAGTTTCTCTTTTTATCCTTCTGTGGAGGCAATTGAAAGACTCTTAATGGGCTTTAAAAGCGTTTGTACGAGATGTACAACTTGCCAAAGGAGGTGTTTTTCTATTTTCTTGTAAAAGAAAGAAAAAGTGAATTTGGTTGAAATGAATGTGTCCTTTTTACAACCAGATCATGTCTTACTCTTAACTGTTCTCATGAGTTTCTCACATATTGCTTCCAAAACTTGTAAATGCCACTGAATTATGTTTAAACTAAAATGAAATTGTTATGATTGATTATGGATGTGCGAGTCCTTTTCACGATTTGATTTCAGGCCTTTATTCAAAGAGCTGAATGTTGCACTTGGAATCAAAGCCGAGCTTGTTACAGATTCCATTTCTCCACTGCAGCGAACTGGCTTTATAACAGGAGCAGATTGTTTCAGTTTCCAGGTTCTAACCAAGTCTGAAGGATAAACAAGTTATGAAACCCACTGTCGGAACACTTGAAAGCCGTAGAGGTCGGGGGGGGGGGGGGGGGGCTGTTTTGTACTCCTTACTGGAGGACTGCCAAGGTCAGGCAGACAAAAATCAGCGATGTGTTAAATGTGTATTTTGACAGATGTTGTGTCACTTTCAGTCTTTCTCTAAACGTATTGATTCAGAAAAGGTCCGATTACGCTGTTCCAGAGTCCACTCTGCACTGCAGAAGATGTTTATTTCTATAGACCTTCATTACAAAGTATTTCTCAAAGGACTTCGGCGGGGCGGATAAAAACAGATCCCCACACCTTCCGGCAGGACACTCTCACTTCTGTCCCAGTTTCAGCCCCAATCACTGTCGCGTCCCTGTCCCATTTTCTTAACCAGGCCTCAGTCTCGAACTGCACTCTCCACATAATCCATCAAAACAACAGAGAGAGGAAAGGTGGAAAAAGTTTCTCATACAGCTTAACTTTCGTTCTAATTGAAGAATAAGCTTGAACTCCAGCCAACATTTGTACATGGGGCCTATATAGGTAATAATGGGCTTAGGAATAGGCCCCATATGGGATTGGACCCCATGTAAATTGTCCATCTGGGTTCAGCTATATGTGGTCTACTAAATTGGGCCCCAGTTAAGATGCCCATGCCTAAAAGGTAACGATGTACCCAAGCATAACCAATGCGACCAACTCACATGTGGCCGCAAGGTAATCCGTGAACAGTCCCATATGGAGGTCATTACCCACACGAGCTCCAGATACAAAGTCAAAATGAAAGAGCAGCTTGAAATTGGATTAAAACAAACATCAGTCTTTATTAATGCTTGGGGGAAAAAAAAGACATGCTGTGTGTTTTCTCCTGGTCACTTCACTCGCCTTTCAGTCAGGGCCGTAACAATCACTTCATAAACCACATTTAGTACAACAACTCGATTTAAAAAAAACAAAAACAAAGAAACATTTTAGCCTGAGTAACAGACAAAAGCAGCACAAGGCTCCCACGATTTGTATTTCCTGAAAGATTTTCAATCGGCAGGATGAAATAAAGAAAGCTCTTCCCGCTGCGCTCCAGCGGGGGACTGGCTCTGTTGAGATGTTCGGCAGTGGAATGATGAACCACTGCTGTGTGCCGACACTTTTCCTCAAACATTTTTTTTTTGTGACGGTAGTGGAGGGTCCCTTGCTGAGACCCCTTTTCATCAAATCACCAGCTTTTGTTTTCAGAGCAGTTTTCTTTTCACTGCAACAGCCTCTGGGAGGATGCGTTTGGTGCATTTATGCATTCTGAGGTTGGTCTTCTTTTGTTTTTGCAAGTGCCCGAGTGGCATCATTGGGATAGGATGAAAAATAACAAAAAAAACCGGCACGCATACCATTAGTCAAAGCTGTTAAAAGCTTTTTCCAATAGATCCAAAACTATTACAAATATGATCCAAAATGCCCCTGTATGTGTACGTATACATGCTTAAATCTCTTTTTCAATCCAAACATATAATCCACTCATGGTCTGATAAACACATTACAGATGAAAAGAAAATCTCATGTTGAAAACCAACATGTTTATCCTGAAAGGCTGTAGTAGATAAGAATGTATTTCTACGCGTGCCGATTTCGATGTTTTTCATCTCGTACTAATACTGAGGCGATGTTTTCTTGTTTTCCTGCTTGCACAGGCTCATCGTGATAAGAAATGACAGAAAATTGATTTTCTTTTTCCATCGACTGAACACCAAAGCAAAGCTGGACAACTCCTTAGTCCGTCACACTATTAAAAACATTTACTTCTGTCTTATTGCAGTTTATATGATCGGAAATGCCATTTTGGGGAAAAAAAAACAACAAAAAAAAAAAAACCACTTCATAAGACGCATCTGTCATCATATCTGTTTGATCATGAGCTTAGAGTGTTGATGGACAGCTTCGACGAAGGCGCCGACGTTCTCTGGGTCCATGTCGGGGTAGAGGCCGTGGCCCAGGTTGGCGATGTAGCCCCGTGTGCCGAAACCCTCCAGCATCTTCTTCACAATTTCAGAAATGCGCTCCTGAGAAGGGACAGAGTTAGGTATCAACTAAAAGTCGGTTAAAGACCAGTTTTTCAGCCAGCAAGCCTGACAACAGCTTTCAGAACTGTGTGCAAACACCAAACCTTTTTGCTGTAATACTTGGAGAAAAGGGCCGAAATGAAAGATTCAGCCAGGAAAAGGAAAAAAAAAAATGTAGGAAAAGCCAATTAATATCTAACCAAGTCATGCTAAACCACTTACAGGATACAACATGTGGTCGCTACATGTCTCCACAGTTTGGCCGTGTTTTCATCATCACGGTGACAAAATGGCAAACGGCACGAACATTTGACAGGAAAAAAAAAAAAGAAGAATCTCGAGATCCCTTTGGGAAGACCTGGATTACAAAATGTGGTCTGATCTTTCAGTTATAATGAAAGCTAAAGTAAATCTGACTAAAATACATGCAGGTATACTTTTCATGTAAACCGATTTGACCAAATTAGAAAAACCAACAACTTCTTCAAAAGCTACTTGAAGTTGGTGGTTTTTTTTTGGTACTTTTTCTAAACAAAGAGGGGGTAGAAGTTACCTTTGGTGCATACAGAGCACAAGGGTCCATGTTCCCCTGCAGGCTGACCTTCCCTCCTGTGCGATCCCTGAACACACACACACACACACACACACACACACAAATCACAGGACACTAGTTAATCCTTTAACCAACAGGTGAAGCATTTGATGAGTAGAGCAGGAAACGCCAACGTTTGTTCACTTGAATTCTGCACCCGGTGGCAAACCAGGATGAAGGAGAGGTCACCAATAGTTAACCTGCTGCTCAGCAGAGCAAGCATCCCAACTCCGACTGAACACATGAGCTTCCTGCTGCCTCCCACCTCACAGGTGACAGCTCAGAGAGCTCCATTCATCGACCTGGGATGGTGTGGTGCGTTTGAACACAGAGCAGCAACTCACGGGTAAAAACAAAAACATCCAAGTCGGGACACTTAAGTGTAAAACAGTGTTTTTGTGCGTGTATTACCGTGCCGACCGTGGGTCAATGGTCCAGTCCAGCCCGACCGTCTCGTAATGAGACTCGGAAAGATCTTCCAGACCGTAGTGAGCATCCTTAGCGAACACAATCTGGAGCACACACACACACACACACAAGCACATTCACAGGAAACTTAACGGAGCAGACTTCCAAACTTCTTCATGCAGCATTTATGGTGAAATGCTGCCACCTACAGGTAACAGAGTATAACAGCATTTTACATGTCCTCTCGAGGAAAACTGGGCTGATGAAGCATCGCCGCACCAATAACGGACAAAAGAGGTGAACGTACAAATAAAACGACTGCTAATAACAAAAAGATGGAAATAAATTAACAGCTCGATGCAACAGAAACCGATGAAGGAAGCTGCTTTCACCGATTCGTTCGCAGGTTTGGCGGCTGATGCGCTCGTCAGGTACGGGTGTAAAAATGTTTTTTTTTCCTCACCATGGGAACATCCTGCCCGTCCTCCTTTAGTTTATCTTTGACACGGCGAGCGATGTCTCTGAGGTAAGGCAGAGAAAACTCTTTGAACTCGGCCGGTCCCAGAATGCCGGCGTGGGACTCGAACACCTGCAGAGCCTGCACCACACACACCAGAAGAGGAAAATGAGACTTAAACCGTTACACAGATGAAAGGTGGCTGCTTTTAGTCTGGAGTTCAGACAGCCCGTCTGAGTCATTCCAGGGAAGGAGACTTGTGAAATGTCAACTGAAAAGGCATTATTCATAATATTAAAACAGAATTGTATCAAAGTTCACAATGGCAGACATGATGTGATGCAACCCTACTTTAAAAGAGAAGTGAAGAAAAAAACAAGACTGACTGCATCGTTACTTTGAGCATATTCAGCAAGTTTTAACACTTGTTTTCAGGAGGTTTCCATGTCATCAGAAGCACACACATTAACCGAGTGAACTAGTTTTGAGTGAAATCTCCAGCAAAAGTATGACTCCGCAAAAGAAAAACGTCTAGACGTGCTGTAAAAAAGGTTTGTGCTCCCAGCCTGTGGTCCATTTTTGGGGAACAACGAGAAGAAAGAATGCTGCCTCAACTGTATTTAGTGCTGATACTCGGAAGCAGTTTTGTTTCCATGCGGAGTGTAGGCAGCAGCTGGCACAATCAGCAAATAATGTTTGTGTCCATTTCTCAAATATGCTGCCCTATACAGAACAACATATGCTGAGTTTTACTGCGGCTGGTTGGCACCAGCAGCTACTGACACACAAACAGAGGACGTGTTCTTCCTTTCAGCTTCAGGTTGTAGAAAGAAAAAAAGGATTTGCTAACTTTCAAAATGTTTCTACTGACTTGAAGGCAGAGGGTCTGACCTGAGCTCCAGCTGCTACCTGTCCCAGCAGATACTCAACAATCACATCTGTCAGCATCTTCAACAGCGTGTGGCTGGCCTCAGGGTGCCGATAGAGCCAAAACTTGGCCTTAGAGTGGGTGTTGGAGCCTCCGCCTTCTATCATGTAGGACATGAGGGTCCACTGTGGAGGCACACAGTAAGAGGTCAGCTTAATGCGTTACAGCTTTTTTATTACCATGTAAAGGTTGATTTGTTTTGGGTTTGTATCCAACCGGAGCTCCTGTGAATCCTATGAGGGGCACTTTCCCCTCTATCTTGTGTCTGGTCAGTGTGATGGCTTTGAAGACGTAGCCCAGCTCCTTGCCAACGTCCACGTTGGCCCGCAGGCGCTGCAGGTCATCGGGTTCCTTCAGTGGGTCTGGGAACGTTGGGCCTTTACCGGCCACCATCTGAACATCCATACCCAAGGCCTAACGGGAGGAAGGAGAAGGAAAGGTACAGCATGATGCTTATGAAGAAATGAGAGAACTGAAACCGAGGTAAGCATCTTCAGCTTCTGTAATGTGAGATTTACACTAAAGCAAGGGCAAATATTTCTAAGCTTATCTAAAATGCAAGATAAGAACAGGATAATAAACAACATAATGCCCCTGATTCCCATGGTGAGTCTGGTTGATACCTGTGGGACAATGAGGATGTCGGAGAAGATTATGGCAGCATCGAAGGGAAACCGTCTCAGAGGCTGAAAAGAAACAAAATCAAATAAGAGCAGTCCAATCTAAGGCCGAATTAAAAAAAAAAAGAAAAAAACAGTAATTAACAGTAATCACTTCTGACGCTTCCAAATTGGGCCACACACCACCTCGAGTAAAAGCCCACAACTTTGTGGAAATAAAACAAAGTACCAACGAAAATACAGTTTTTTTTATTTTTTATTTGCAGGGTTTTAAGGGAAAGGCTCGACAGTGAAATTGGACTTTTCAACATGCGTCGAGGGTTTTACCTGCAGGGTGAGCTCACAGCACTGCTCCGGGGACCGACACGTCTCAAAGAAGTCCTTCCCTGCTCTGGACTCACGAAACTCTGCAGAAGAGATTTAACGAAAGACAGACGATCTATGGTGTGAAAAAGCGATTGCCCACGCTGAGCGGCTTTTGGAAATGCGTCTCATTTTAAGTTGCGTGTCGCGGAGAAAAGGAAAAACAAAGCTCTGATGGGAGGTCTGTACCTGGCAGGTATCTTCCAGCCTGTCTCATGCACCATACCGGAACATGTTCGGTTTGTTCTCCGCGCGCCGCTCGCAGGAACGCATCATTCTTCAGCTCAGGAAAGTCCTTGGGCCTGGATGGAAAAACATTGCAGGTTAGCATCAGTGTCTTCTCTGTGCAGAAAGAGGACATGCTATTCAGCCCTGGTGCTAACATGTGTCCTGAGCAATCCCATCACAAGCGGCCTCGGCCGCATTCTTATGACGGTGTAAATGTAATTGTGTCCTGTGTGACAATCTCACAGAAAACTACCTTTTCCAGCAGAAGCTAACAAAGCAACTGAGAGCAGTGGCCAAGCTTCAGATCTGTCCCATCCGTCCTTAAAGGTGCCTTTTGGCGACCCGTTGTGTTGCAGTTGCCAAAGCTGCTGTTTACTGTGAACAGATGTTTTGCGTTTCTGTTGCCAGAGTGACTCAAAATGAAAACTGAGAGTTTAAAAGCTTCCATTTGTGCACCTTTAGTTAGTGTCTACACTGAACTCTGCATCATCCCAACATATTTAGTTTAAGCTCCTTTTAGTTTTCTCACAGCACATCTGTTAAGATTACAGAGTTTATTCAAATGTCCGTATAACACATCTGCAATAAATGTCACTCAGGCAAAAGGGAAACATGGTAATATCTGAATAATGACACAGTCACCAGATGCATTTGTGATTTTATAGAAACATCACGGACACTGTGGTGTTCACCTGTAAGCTGACTCTGGGATGTGGGCGGTGCATTTATGGTCAATATAGAGCGGGTAACTGTGATCCAATCACAACTCAAGTCTCCATGTGGTGGCGCATTTTCTCGCCAGATCTGATCACACATACTTGGAGCAAGTTAACGGGTTCCAACAGCATGTTGCATCAAACACTAAAGAAAATCCTGCCATAATAAGAGGAAACTAAGGTGCTGCTAAGGTCCAGTCACAGACTTGGAATGATGTAATCTTTTAGTGGGTTAGTTACATGAGTAGTGTAGCTCCCAATGACTCCCATTATCCAATCGTTCGCACTGACTCTACTAAAATAACTTCTAAACAAACTGATGCACATTTCTACAGAAGTTTTACGATATCCTAATTCTAAAACTGTGAGGCCTTGCTGGTAGTGCTCTAAACCATGAGCATGCTGTAGTTATCTACACTATGTGGCGTACTCCTCCCTCTCTCTGCAATCATCCTGAGCATCCAGCTGACCTGCTCTCAGTGATTATGAGAGATAATTCTCCTCTGCTTTCTTATCATCTCCCAGCAGTAGAAAAAACGGTTGAATCAGGGGGATGGTGTGGATGCGCCAGTGATGTATCACAACTGTGTCAGACTAAATATTGTCGTTACATGGTCAAAACCAGAAACCTGATAAGATAACTTTAAATGATGTACCGTAGACACAAAATGCTGTTTGACTTCTGTGAAATAGACCCTATCTGGTAAAACACACACTATCAGTATAGGTCTTTGTCTGGGATGAGTGACGCTGTGATCTGGCCTGTCTCTGGGTGTTCACATAAGAGTTCTCTCGCATACGGGAACATTTAAATTCAACACACGTCGACTAGTCCGTGTAAGAGTTTGAAAGCACAAACTAACCTCTGCGTGTATGCCGAATACATTACAGGGTACTCGAAATGGGTTAAAGCTTATCATTTCTGTTGCGAAGACAGGTCATCTTCAATAAGAAGCAGAGTTTATCAAACTGCTGGGTTTCTAAACGTGGATTCTCCTAAGAAGAGCAAGATGAGCCAATGCCGGTGTCACGCGGCACTACAGAGTGAAACATTTGATGAATAATATTGTTTGAGGAAAACATGGCGCTAAAACGATTAAGTCGCCATCAAGAAATGTTTTCATAAGAATGACACAGGAGGTTTTCATAAGGTCACTCTGGACAGGCCAAAATACTGGCGTGAACCCAAACGTTGAAACGTTCAGAAAAAAGAAAATAGGTACTCACAGGATTAAATCGTTCTTGCTCATGTCAGCAGGAGTACAGGGGTGACGGACTTTCTTAGAAACTTCTTCGGCAATCTCTCACGATATCAATTGAGACCGGCAGCTTCATTCACTGTCATTTAAACTGGTTCTCGTGAAGCTACTGTCTTAAGTGGGCGCGGCCATCTTGAAAGACCATGTGACCAGACCAGGAAGCGAAGTGAGGCTTCAAAATAATAGATTTTCGTCTGCTCTTACACAGAAAATACAAGCACGTATATATGTATATATATATGTATGTATGTATATATCTTATATTTTATTATATTATAATAAAAAGTCCAAATGATTTTACATTTTGATTATATAGACACACACATATATATATATATATATATATATTACCTAAAAGGGGAAAAGCCTTTTCTCCCTGTTCCCCTTCCTTAAGAATGGCTCCTTCCATGGACACAACTTCTGATGAGACTTTAGTGGACAGCATATGTATCAACCGAAGGTCCTCTAAGGTCCTTTTTCAGGTCTTTGCTGGAACCTTTTTCTGTTTCTTCAGGACATCGCTTTCAGATTTTGTTAATCTACTGTAGCTTCTAAAGCCTAACACTTCTTCTTTTTCCCATTACAGTTTCCTCAAATTTTCAGCAAACAGCTTTTTGGAAATCACTATGTTGATTTAAACACTATTGTATGCCTGTCAAAAAAAAAAGTCTCTACCATAGGCTGCTTGTAACAAAGTGACTAAATATAAACATTGAGCTAAATTTCTAAAGAATTTCAAATTGGTTCTTTGCTAAGTTGTCTGTTATGTGTAGACACAACACTGTTTCATCCCTCGATTCATCCCCAAACAGAAATTCAAACCCACACTCCTCTGATAATCAACGACAAGACTGAAAATGAGTGAAAAAGCAATCGATGTCCAAAGAATATAATTCACTGCATGCAATTTTAGTTCATACTAAATTTGTATATTCTCATTAAAACGCCTAACATGAATAATGATTCCATTAAAGACAAACTGTGTTTCCACATAGCCCGTACACTAATATTATACCTTTCTGTTAAATACCTCCATTTTATAGGTTTGTATTTCAGTTTCACCAGTTTACTATCAAACCCAATCCAAGTTTCTGTAGATAAAAGATTTTATTGTTCAAACAAAGTCAATATTTGAAATGATCAAGGAAAATAAGCTTCTATATTCACCAAACAAACAAGAGCTATGCACAGCACTTCAACATGAAGTGAGCATAGAGATGATTAAACCCTCACTGGCTGACAAAACAGAAGGTGACAGGCACTTAAAACAGCAGAATTTAAACCAAAAGTCACGGTCTTATTGTTAGAGCAGAGGTTGAATAGTCAGACCTGAAATGTAAGTGTCTTTCTACCAAATGTATGACCTTTTATCGTCTCCTTTCCTTGCAAACTCTTTGTATAATGTCTGCTCTTTGTTCAGTCACTCTAACAATGAAATTGAACAAATAGTCCATTTGCCCCATATATTGAAAAGCCTATCTATAAGACTCTACTATGAAACGATAAATGAAAAATAACATTTTGACAGTTTCTTTATGTACAAAAGTGCTCGAAACAGACAACCATCATACACAATTACTCTTTATGTGTATCAGAATATGCTTAAACATATGTTTTCATCGTCATAGATGACACTTTCATTGGTCACGGTAAAGTATATCCTGGAACCTGCAGAGTATTTTGTCAACAAATGAACAAATTAAATGAAAGTGCAGCATACTTTACAATCTGACACATAATGTTCAGGGAATGCGAAATGTCCTTATGCGTGAAAAGTCTTTATGGCTTGGTGTCCTCATGGCTGTTGCTGGTACTGTCCCTCTGTGGCAGTGTAGAAGTCACCCAGGGTGTTCTGCATGTAGTCAAAGGTGGGTCTGTCCTCTGGTTTGTTCTTCCAGCAGGACATCATGATGTCGTACAGCTCGTGCGGACAGTTGTCAGGCCGGGGCATCCTGTAGCCCCGCTGCACCGAGGAGATCACCTCTCCTTTAGTCATGCCTGGAGACAATGCAGACACAGAGTGAATGTTGAGAGCCTCTGCAGGAAAATTGAGAGGGTGTATGGCGCTGAAAAGTGGCATCAAAGACGTAAGATTAACCACTAGAGGGCAGTAAGTATCAGGTAAATGCTCATGACATCATTTCATTCCAACACTAGTACTATCACAGCAGTAAAATCTTTCATAAAATTCTATCTTATTATATTAGCCATATGCTGTAAAATTGATGTGATCAAAGGTTTAGTTTACAATGGTGCTAATAATGCCTCACCATGGTGACACACAGTCCACTTCATGTTTACCTGGGTAGGGGATTTTCCCGTAGGTGATTATCTCGTAGAGCAGGACTCCGAAGGACCACATGTCTGATTTGATGGTGAAGCTACCATAGTTAATGGCCTCTGGAGCGGTCCACTTTATGGGAAATTTGGCTCCTGAGGTGGTGCACACATGTATATATGCCATTAGAAAAAATCTATAGAGGATACTGAGATTCAAATGAATCCATGTAAATAAGCTCTTCCCCCACACACGCCCACAGAAGATTTCCATTACAGTCCTATAGCTGTAGTTTTAGTGTCTCCTGGTTCCAGATCAGTGACTAGACAAGTTTCATTTATGATGCAGAGATAGATTCAGAGAGAATTTACGCACTTTATTTATGCGTGGATTTCAGTCTAAATGGTCTAAAGTCGGCCAGTAATCTTCATTCAGTTACCCATAATGATGAAGTGAAAACATGTTTTAAGAAATATTTGCAAATCTGTTGGAATTAAAGATTAAAACTGACAAAAAATGTAGATCTTATACATTTGTGTGCTATGTGCCCTCATTACTGAGCTATGTGGTCACCCTGAAAGGCCAGTCTTTCAAATGTCTTTTGGCAAACTTCATTCAGGGTGTTATGTGTGTTTTACTCAGAGAGCAGAACTCCTGCTGAGTTTCATCCTTCTGGCAGGTTAATTTGTCTCTGGACTTTTGAAGCTCTGTGGAATGGCCTTTGGGTTCTTTTCACCTCTCCGATATGGGCCAGTTTTGCTTAGAGGCATGTTTTGGCTGCGCTGAATCATACTTCGAAAGAAATGGAAATTTCTTCCACTCTTTTTTTTTTTTTTTGCAGTTCCTGGTGTCACATCGGTTGGTTTTCTCATGTTTTACTTTGGTTTCCCTTGCCCTGTCACTCTTGATCATTAGTTCACTTACTTTACCTGTCTATTCCCCCTCAGCTGCACTCCATCACTAATCACCTCCCTTCAGTATTTAGTTTCCAGGTTCTCCCATGCACAGTGCAAAAATCCTCACCGTCTTTCATGTTTGATGTTCATAGGCTGGTTTTGTTTGTTTGGTCATCATCAAGTTTTTTGTCACAGTCAAGTAATCCGGCTCAGCTGCGCTTTGTGTTTTTTTTTTTTTTTTTTCACTTTAAATATCTGCATCCAGGTCATAAACCTCCACCACGCCACATACCAACCTCATGGGAATGCTTTTTGAACCGTTGTACTGATCTATGTCTTACCACTTCATCAAGGAAATCTGCAAAAAGGTTTTTGTCCTTAAAATGCAGAATATTTTGGGATCTTACATAACCAGGTGCGTGTCTTTCTGAACTATGTAGCTCAGACTACCACAGTTACTCCAATTCCGTTGACACCGCCATTAAGAATAATTTAAATTGGATTGATGTAAGTGCAAAGCAAACTTTTTCGAAATTAAGTTTGTGGCACAATTCTCCCTTTTCTCACTGTTTTTTTTCTCCACTTATTTGTACAGCACAGACCCACAGAGATTGCCTGTGAGAAAAAAGGGAAATGCCACTTGGGCTGGTTTTAGGGCTGACAAAGACGTTGGCCTCTGTGGTATTAACACATCATTTAAGTCAGAAAGAGTGGCGCAACCACAAAATGAAACTATGTGTTCATCTTGTTTCGCTGCACAATGACCTGTTCGGGAGGTTCAAGCTCTCACAGGGTTTCTTTTTACTTTGACTTTTTTTATTTTTATTTTTCAATTTCATTGTGTCTTTGGAAGTGACTCCTCTGTGTGATGAGAAAATGCTTACATGACACAATAAATGGATACAGACTGATATTACCACACACACGCGCGCAACATTTACCTTCTCTGGCGGAATATTCATCATCCTCTATGACTCTTGCCAATCCGAAATCAGCTATCTTGCACAGCAGACTTTCAGACACAAGGACATTAGCCGCCCTCAGGTCTCTGTGAATATAATTCTCCTTCTCTATGTATGCCATTCCCTCTGCTATCTGAAATGGAAGACAAAAAAAGGTAATTATTACCTGTGTTAACATCATCATCACACTCAGTCTTAAAGGGTTATAGGCAGAATGCAGCATTCATGCAGACAAGTCTCACATGAGAATGTGTCCAAAGTGTAGTAGAGTCAGAATAAGAGACTGATTTTTTTTTTTTTACTTAAGAAACTGTAGTATTTTATAGCGTTGGACCCTTCATTATGAAACTGCTACGTTTTGGACAGTGGACCAACATAGCTGCTGAGGTATTGCATGATGTACTCACAACAATGAGGAGTGAGAATAAGGTGACACACACAAGAAGCATGATGTGAATAATAACCAAAACAAAACCCTACCTGTGCTGAGAAATCAATGAGCTTGGGTAGTGGCTGATTGCATCCTGTGTCACTCTTTAAAAAGTCTAGCAGGCTCCCTGAAGACGAGACAGAATGTAAAACGGCATCACTGTTTGTATGTGGGAGCCTGTATGCGCTGGTGTGTTGCATTTTCACTTCTATATGCACATGTTAGCTCTTATCCTAGAATAGTGTCTTTATTTTGTGAAATGCAGTCACCATAAAAAGAAATGAAGATCTATTTAAATTCTAAGGTTTTATCCTGAGTCCATAAATGTTAGGACACTGTGTAAAATGTAAATGAAAACTATGCAGTCATTTACAGATCTCATAACAGGATGTCTCTTAATCAAAACAGAACATAGAAAATTTAACACATGTTGAATGTGTGACATTTTGAGTGAATTTGAAAATGCAAGAAAAAAATCTTGAATTTGATGGCAGCTACACATCACAAAAAAGTTGACAGGGACATGTTTACCACTTTGTATTATCCCATCTTCATTTATCAAGTCCGTAAACAACTGGAGAACTGAAATGACCAGCTGCTGGTCCTAATTGTCCCATCCCTGCCCAACATAGGATTCTAGCTGTTCACCAGTCCTGGGTCTTTTGTCATATTTGGTGTTTCAGTTGGTGAAAGGTCTGGACTGCTGGCAGGCCGGTCCAGCACCCAGACTTTTCTATTACAAAGTCATGCTGTTGTGATAGATGCAGTGTGAGGTCTAGCATGGTCTTGATTAAATATGCGAGGCCTTCCCTGGATAAAAAAAAAACGTAATTTGAATGGGAGCATATTTTGCTCGAAACCTGTATATGCATTTCAGTATGAATGATACCTTTCCAGATGTGCAACTTCCCATCTTCATAGGCAGAAATGTACCTTTGTGCCATCAAACATGTGCTTTTTTGTACTGAGCGCTGATAACAAGCTGGATGGTCCCTCTTCTTTTTAGTCCAGTGGAGGTAGGGTCCATGATTTCCAAAAGAATATCAAATTTTGATTACTCTGACCACGGAGCATTTTTTCACTTGGCCTATAGCCATTTTAAGTTAGTTTAGAGAAGACAGTGCTGTTTCAGGGTCCCGATCTCGTATGGTTTCAGCTTGACATGTTAGAACTTTAACCTACATTTGTTGATGGCGCAGCTAACTGGGTTCACAGGCAGTGATTTCTGGAAGTGTCCATGCAGTGAATTCAGTGACAGAATAATGCCTGTTTTTAAAGCAGTACAGCCTGATCACGGATCACGGATCACAGGCATCCAATACTCATCTTTAGTCATGCCCCTTGTGGTTCCAGTTTCTCTGAATCTTTAGATGATAATATGTACTGTACATGACCAAATTTTCAAAATCTTTGCAATTCTATGTTATAAAGTATTTTTTGAGCAGTTTTGTTTGGCAGATTGATAAACCTGTCTGTTTACTTCTGAGAGACTTTGCATCTCTTAGATGCTCTTTTTATACCCAATGATGCCACTGACCTGTTGCCAATTAACTTTCTTAGTTGAAACATGTTCCTCTAGCTTTTTTTTAAATGTCTTTTGTTGCCCCTGATCAAACATTGTGAAATGTTGCTGCCATACAATTCTGAATGAGCTCATTTTTAAAAAATACTAAAATTCCTCAATTTCAACATTTTGAGTTAATAAAAAAAAAATGGTTAAAAATATTGTTCATAAAACTATTTGCATTTTGCACAATGTCACAACATTTTCTAATTGTCAATACAATAATGAAACAGTCATGAACTTTAACATTTAACATGCTAACTTTGGCCTGTTTAGTCTTAGCTGTAGCTTCCAGGATTTTTTGGCAGTTTCTCCGAGTATTGCATGATCAGACCTTTCCACTCCCGGAAAGCCTTCTATCTGTCTTGAAAGTTTTTCCTTAGTGAATTAACTTACTCACTGTCGAATGATGAACTCTAAATAGCTTGGAAATGACCGTTTTACCCTTTCCAGATTGATGGGCAGCAACAATTGCTCGTCTGAGATCATTGCTGAGGTCTTTCCTCCTCGACATTATCTTAAAACACACCTGAATCCTTAAGGCCGTTAAACTGTCCATGGAGCCACAAAGACATTGCTGATGCTGCTCTCCATATTGCTGTGTAAAGCAAAAATCTTTCCCTGATCAAAATGGTATGAAATAAACACCGTAGTTACCATTTGACATATATTCAGTGATGATGTAGATGGGTTCTATCTTGGTCACGACAGCATAGAGCCGCACCAGCCTGTCGTGTTGCAGCGTCTTCATGACATTGGCCTCCTCCATGAAGGCTTCAACTGTCATGGTGCCAGGCTTGAGGGTTTTCACTGCTACTTTGGTTGTGTTGTTGTAGTACGCTGAAAGTGCAGAAAGTACAGACGTGGCACAGGGAATGGAGAGCTTTAGTATATATATGGATCACAGCAGGGAATTTTGCTGGCATGATGTGCTCTCATTAGGCTTATTTTAATTTGGAAAGCTTGCTTCAGTAGAACAGTAGTGATGTCCAATAATTTTAGATTGAATTTTCTTTTTGACCTGTAAACCCTGTTAAAGTGTAAAATCAGAGCTAAGACTGAAGGTGGGCGGGTCCATGTTGGATGTTCGGTTACAAAACTCCACAAGGCAAAACGGTGCAAGCTCTTCCACCATAATATGCACAAAATAAGAGCTGCAGGTGGGCCAATAGATCAAATCAAATCAAGCAGTCTGTAAAGGTCTACACTTCAAGGCGATGGGCTCGTGGTGGCTTCATTTCCCATTAAATTCTGTTGTAGCCAGTCTGCCAGTAAACTTCCTCTTTCAGACTCGGGTGCAAGTTCACCTTTGTTTGACTTTAACTGAGAAGATTAGCTTGTTTGGCCAAAACACTGCTGCACTCTCAGTGTGGCATGTTTACTCTGATTTATAGTAATATTCTAACAAATTACAAATTGTATGATCACTCTCATATTAATAGGCTTATATTTCAAAACATTTCCCATATTAGAAATAAGTGCAGGTGCATTTTATTGACTGGGAGCATCATGTGACATCATCAGCATCAGTGATGACACCTGTGCATGTGCGCTAAGGTTAAGCATTGCCTTAATTATTATCAGTATTAATAATCAATTAAAGACATTGCTAATGTTGGGGCAATGTTGATGATGCCATTCTCACATGATATATTTATTAACTTGTCATAAACAGCCAATTAGAATTAAATGTGTGGGCACCCAGACATGTTGGGCTTCGTTGAACCTGACAAGGTTAAATTTTGACTCTAATTATTCAAAATTAGTTGAACTTTGTAGTTGAACCTGACAAGGTTCAATAATTAGATTGAAAGGCTGCACTGAGTTATGGAGAGCCTTTATATCCCAGTGAAATCACTGATTACTCATAGCAGCTTAGCAAAGCTTCAAAACACTTCTGCAGAGCAGTTATGAAGATTTCAGAACTTTCCTCGGCCTTCAAATGAACTATTACTCTAGACAAGTTCAAGTCAGGTCCTTTTGTTCAACCTCGAATCTTTAAACTGTCAAGAATACAACATACAACTCATATTTGAGAGAGAACAAAGAAGAAGTTTGGACGCAGTTTACGTGCTCGTAAACTTGCTGGATAATGTACAATGAAGACGGGACTAAGGAAGCATCCTGAGGCAGCCTTAGGTGACTTGTAGGACGTTTTGGACCCTTCCTCATATTGTGCAAAGTATCCAAATGTAAATCCTCTAATATATTGTTTTTTTGTTTTTTAAATCACTCAACAGTTTTTCTATGCATGTTTTTCTACTCTGGCTCTACAGTAAACTGGTATCTTTCATGATACACCTCCTATCTGGAACCAGCACCTTAACTTCCCCTGCTAAACCCACTCAAATAACAAATCTCAAATAGCCTTTTTCACTGTTGTCACTTACTGTACTTCCCTTATGTTTTAAAGAACTTCATGCCACGGTAAACACAGACTTGCTAAAAAAACATGACCTACAACTTGTTTCTTCATAAGAATCTGAAATGTTTTTTGGGAATCCCTTCACAGACATCACAAGCTACGTTTAACATTACTGGCCATATTGTCCAGTTCTGATTCACGTCATAACCACATAACCAAGTGTCTTGCATTTGACTTGTGTTCGGAACTGCACACATGTGCTCGAGATAACTTAAGTCTTTTGGATAACAGCAAACATAATTTTTGTTAGATCACTCTGGACAGTAGCTTGAAACACACATTGAATTCTTACGTCTAAGGTATCGTAGCCAACTTTTGTATGACATTTAACTCATCAAAGCTGTCATCAAGACAGCTTTATACCAACTCAGAAACATCAACAGAATTAAAGGTTTTCTCTCCCAAAAAGATCAGGAGAAACTCATCCATGCATTAATCTCCAGTAGACTCGATTACAGTAATGGTCTTTTAACTGGACTTCCCAAAAAGAGCATTAAACATCTGCAGCTCATCCAGAACGCTGCTGCTAGAGTTTTAACCAGGACTAAGAGATTGAACACAGCAGTTTTAAAATCTTTACACTGGCTTCCAGTCAGTCACAGAATAGATTTTAAAAGCCTACCGATGGTTTACAAATCCCAGAACGGTTTAGGCTGTGATATGTTCAGAGAATATAAACCCTACAGAGCTCTTAGATCCAAGGACTCAGGTCAGCTGACCCAGTCCAGAGTCCAGACTAAACAGGGAGAAGCAGCATTTAGCTTTTAGGCTGCAAACAAGTGGAACAAACTGCCAGTGGAGATTAAACTGTCACCAAATGTAGGCATTTTTAAATCCAGGTTAAAAACATCTCTTTTCTCATGTGTCTATGCATGAAATCTGCACGGTATATTTTAACTTATCAAGACTGTAGCTTGTTTATATTCATTTTAATTATTTTATTTCTTTCTATTTATATTCTTTTACATATTTTCAATGCTTTTTCTGCTCCCCGCTGCAATGCTTTTATTTTACATAAAGCACTTTGAATTGTTTTGTACATGAAATGTGCTATACAAATTAATTAGACTTTGACTTTAGAGCATGGCAACTATTTGTCCAACTTTATGTAAAAAAAAAAATTGTACAGCACAATATAAGCCAGATGGCTAGCTTTGGCTGTTTTAACGGCTATTGGTAGTAGTGCTGTACTCATGCTGCAGGCCCAGCGTATTAACAAAAAGCCACACGGAATCCATTCGAAGCGTCACTACTCATGTTGTATAGCCATCTATCTGATCTAGAAGCACATATCAGATTTGAACATCAGAACTGACGATTGGTTTTCTGTGCCCACACTGTGCTGAGATACATCATGCCGGTAATGAGAACACAACTTCATGCATGAACGATGTGTTATCACCACTTTTCAAATTTCCAATGCAAATCACCCTTTAGATTCAATCCTCTGTAAAATGACACTGATCTACATATGAATGGGATCCTGTGTACCCAGCGGGAGACATAGGCACAGTTAACGGTTCTTTTTTTTCTTTCTTTTTTTTTTTATAAGATAAAGCTGTTCTAAAATGCATGAAACACTTCATGGTTAGCTAGAGGAGGAAGCAATGTTGAATATGTATACAGGGAAATGGAACTTCCCCACAATATTTACTTCTGCAGCTCTGAATTTATAGTAAATAAGAAGGAGGATCTGAACTAAGCACAATGAGGCACACACAGATATATATCAAATCACCAAATTCAAGCTACTGTTGGTAGGATAATAAAATGTGCTATTACAAATTAATTTGAATGAGAATTTGTTAATTGTGTGAAAGCCACAACTTTACATGAACAATTTCACAGATTTATTTATTTTTTTTGGCTTGAATATCACCCGCCAATTATCTATATTTTATGCTAGTAAGTAAATATTCAATCCTTTCATATCATATTTGTTAACAGACATCTGCCAGTTATTTACTGATGATAAAATGCCACAGACTCTTTGAGACACTGCTTTTCATTCTGCTGAGAAGCCATGACCTTTGGATGCTGGATGCTACTTTGACTCACTCCACATACCTAAAAATGAATACAGACCAAGCATGGCACCAGCCGATCAGTGTGCCCTATCACATCACAAAAACTGTTCAGAAATTACCAGAAAAACAGGGTAAAGAGATGCAGCTGATGACCCTTCATGATCCAGATTTAATCAGACATCTGCAGGGAAACTGAAATGAGCCTAGTTCAAAGGCCCCACCTGGCAACACACAGGATCCAAAGAATGTTCAGCCAAAGTCCAGGTGCCACACACCGCAGGACAACTCTAAAGCGTCCGTGTCTGTGCCCCCAAATGATATTAGGTTGATTGGTGCATTTGCCACAGGGGATTACGGATATGTAGGTTTTGGACATGAGATTCTGTTTCTAGACAGAATTGCAAATTGCATTAATTACTCACCCATCCAGACTTCTCCAAACTGTCCCGCTCCAAGCTTTTTCACCATCTTAATAGACTCTTTGGAAATCTCCCAAGCATCTTTATCCCATGGCTTCTGAGCTTTGGGCTTTACACACGGACGATCGAGTTTCCGACACAGGCCATCCGCTTTGCCTAAAGCAGTTTTCAGAGAAAATTTCTTAATTTCAGTGTTCAATATCATTTGGTAATGATTACAAAATAATTTTCAAAGGAGAACACTGACACCACACTCAAAGTTTGAGTAAAATAAAGACCTTTTTGTGTTTTTGTATAGAATAAACAAATAAGATTACACTCATAGTAAAAGTGAAACCCAGGTAGCTCTGTGAATCATATGCAGTCTAGTCTGTGAAGGACAGTGAATAAAGGTAAGTAAGATAAGAAATCTATTTTCACTGTCAAATGAAGGTCTTTGGACAGCCTAGAACGAAATCAGCAATTGGTCGCTGCAAGTTTTTAAAAATATCAAAGAGACTGGAGTCAGAGAGTATTTCTAATTAAGAGTATTGTGCATTTTCCAATAACTTCTCCTCTGGCTTAACTGCTAACTTTGCTACGGAGATGAACAAGTGCACCCGGTGGTGGCCTTTCTCTTGAATTTCAGAGCCATACTCACTGTGATAGTGTGTGATCATGCTGCCGATGTCCTGAAAGGAGATTTTGGGAGAAATGTAGAAGCCACCATTATCCAGCTTCCTGATTTTATAATGTTTTACTGAATCCATTCCTTGGACATTCACGTCTCTGATTGACAGTGAGTAACTACCTGTGAAGAAGTCAGAATAAAATTGACTATAACTAATGCTCCCAAATGGTTAAAGTAGGCACATCTGAAGTCCTTATGTTGAGTGTGGATAATGCTTGTCACTTGTTGGGAATGCTGTACCTTCTGATGTTTCACTTTCCCTGATAAGATAAGAGCCTGGTTTGTTTGCTGGTGCCAACAGCTGCCTCTCTGCATCCTTCCTTGTAATATCCTTGAAAAACCACCTGTAATGAAATGGAAATACTCTTACAATATTTACCCTTGATTAGCGTTATTCATCAGTATACTCTGAATAACACAATCATTTATTAGGATGCAGTTACGCACTCCTCTGTTTCCATGGTGTCAGCCTGGGCAACATAATTGGATGGGATGAATCCTTCTTTGTTGCTTATCAGAGACCTTGCTTTCCACCATTCGCCATGCCTGCGAATGGACATCAACACATGTCAGTGCAATGACTATTTAATTTTTGATGGTTGGTCCCACCGGAGGTGCTCTCAAAAAATTTAAACACTGTAACGCTGTAACATTTTCTGCAGTTCAGTCATTCTATAATAAATATCAGTCACTTACTCTTCCAAGATTTTCATCTTTTCTCCCTTTTTGAAGCCTAAGTCATCAGAATGCGTGGCTTCGTATGGGTAAAGGCTGATCATGATTTTACCGACCCCTTTTTGCTCTGAGACAGGAAACAGAAATATGTTGACATGTCCAATACTGTGTGACAAGGTAAATGATCGAAATGCTCAGTTACCGCCATCAAACTTGCGTCATATTGAAACTTTAAATCTATAGAAAAATGTCAAAACTTGATGAACAAACCCTAAATAGTGACAAAAAAGACACCAGACTGGCAGCAAAACTTTTTACTCATCAGCAGTTATCTTTTTTAGAATTTTATTTTCTCATTTTACATTTTCTTGAAGTAGGAAGCTGGAAATGCTGATTTTCTGTTTGCTTTGAGTGTAGCATCAAAGGCATAGTAGGAATTCGCCATCAACAAAACCAAACTTGTAAACACTGGTGAAGCTTGTGCCAACAATAGTTATAGAAAAAGGAAAGCTGGTTACACATTTTGACGAACGCTGGTAAAAATTTTGAAACACTTCACGATAGACCTAATAACGTGATGCCACCATTTCTGAAAACAGCTATAGAAATAAATGCTAAAAAAAGTCAAGTTTGAAAGTGCAGCCATGATGATTAACACAAAGAAAGAATTTTGCTCTAACTAAAGCTCTGCAATATGGTCACTAAGTTTGCAGAGCGTAGAATTTTACAGCCACATCAAGTTCGACTTCACTTTAGCAACAAAACCACCCAAAACAAGAACTGTGTTTTGATCTCTATGCTGGTGTCACAAGAGAGTGATACTTTATGACCGGAATGAAAAGTAACTATTGATTATGTACATATTGCATCTTTTTTAATTTAGTCTCAATAAAGAATAAAAACCGATCAGTATAGTGACATTATTATTGACTAAATACACAGCCAGCATAGCTCATAAGTATAGCTTATGACCAATAGCAAGTAGGCTTCAGACTTTAGTTTCTTCAAGTATCATAACTTTTGTTGCTTTGTTATGACATACTTTCCCTGGATAAAGTAAGGGGAAGTAAATACACTCAAGAAAACGAAAGAAAAGTGAAATACCCTCCATCTTTTGGAACACTTGACCAGGTAACAGGAAATTATTCTGCAACGGCAAACAAAACATGTGTTACATGGTATCTCTGCCTGCGTTTCATCCATTATTTCAGCAAAGTTATTAATTCAGGCTCCACACTTTCACAGTCTGCTCATTCAATTCTGACCCACATCATCATTTAAGGAAGGGACATTCTCTCTATTAGGAAATATCTGAGTCACTTTCCTGTAAACCAGTAGGAGAGAATATGTGAAATGGTTACTCGAGTACTGAGGGTTTTTTTTATACACAGTACAAAAAAACATTTAGGTTCAAGTACCCTGCCTTTCAACCAATGACGGTTGGGATAGGCTACAGTTCCTCTGCGACCCTGAACTGGATTAAGCAGGTATAGACATATATCATACATATGGATGATATTTCTGCCATGATTACGGGCAGTTTGTATTTTCACATTCTATTTGTTATATTTCTTAATTCACAGGGCATGTTAAAAGCCATGAAATGCTTGATCACTATCCCCATGGTTTTTCTTTAGTTTTCAGTTTGGGCTAAAGTCAGCCACATGAAATTCTGCTTTTGCTTTGCCCAGTTCTCTGGCTACTTACTATGTTGTTTTTTGTATTGGAGGTGGGGTCTCTGACATATTGCATTTGGTCGGTACGTACAGTCTGCTGGATGGTTTTGTCCCCACCACTGCTCAGACCGTCGTTCAGCGTGGACTTCATACAGCCCATCCTGCCTGCATGAGGAAGTGAGAGAAAAAAGGAAGAGTGGAGTAGACCGTTGCACATTAACAGCTGCTGAAACTAAATGTTTGGCACCAAACACCTGTGACTTTTCAGTTCTTGCATGTAAAAATAACACAAACAGATGACATCACTATATTTAATGTATACGTGCCATATTGTAACAAAAAGCTAGCAGCAATAATATGCTGAGTACTTTTGCCTCAGACTCCACCTGCTCTCAGATCTACTTGTAACGCTGTATAAATCATAGTCTGCACTGAATCTAACAGGAAATGCCCAATCATCATTTAATCCAAATCACATCTAGTCATGTAGTCAAAAAGTAGGATAAGTACTGGTAAGAATAGCTCATACATGTGTAAGCATACGTGGTATGTATGTTTTTCATCGTGTGACATGATTATAAATACATACATATAAACAGTTTGAAAATTAAGATGGGTATGGGCTGCATTAAGCTGTTTCAGAAAATCCATTATGTGGAAATCAATGTTGAATATATTTAGAAAATGTATTAGTAAAAGTCCATTATCTGCTTTATCCGCTGGTTAGTGAAATAGAGTTCCTCTTCAGTTTTGTAGTACCTCAAAGCTTGAGGCACTATCGACTGCAGTAGTGGTCGATTGCAGTAGTGGTTGCTTAAGTTATTTTCAGACATGACAACCAGACAATTTCTGGTGAATGAGGTTCCCTGATGACTGTTGTTGTGTTGCCATAAGTACCACATGCACCTGGATATATCCATGAAATCATCGAGAAAGTGGAGAAAAATCTCCATGACATCAGCTGCAGCCTTTATCAATAAGTGTCCTTGATTGCTGTGAATACGACAGAGTATTTTCTGCAATATTTGCGTATATTTTCACTTTCTACTAGATTGCTTGTTGGATTATCTCTGCAAGAAGTCAGGCAGACTGATCGGAAGTAATGTCGTTTACAGTTTACCCAAACCCAACCATTTGGCGAGTCATTTTCATGGCATAAAAAGACGTGCAAAAGCCAGACATACCATGCTATTTAGTGTTATGACATTATGTTAAAGAGAGAGCAAATGTTTCAAACCCCTCCCCTCTCAGAACATCTGAAAAAAATGATTAGGGATTTGAAGGACCAGTTTGGATATATTAGAAAACTACAGTATTTTCACATTTTGTCATATATTCTTATTGGCCTTCAGGAAGGTATCACTCATTATGTCTGTACATGAATTAGAATATTATGAACCCCTTTTTTGGACTGATGACAACCTATAATGTTAATCTTTAAACTGTTAAACTGATACTTAGACTGTTACTTTAATGCAAACAGTTTAAATACAGGTGTGAATTGGAGTGCTTTGATATAAAAGGTTGAATCCAATGAAAGTGACATTTGAGTGCTGAACTGAGCTAAGCTTGATGTTTACATGTCATCAGTTGTTAAAGCTATGTTAGGCTAATCACTGATTAGCTCCACCTTTATATCAAATGCACAAAGACATTATCAAACTCTATGACAACCACATATCAAACAAAGCATCCACTGAAGTAAACCTAAAAATACACGGGGCATGCAACAAAAACCTTTAGCCGTCTCAGGTGTGTGAGGTTCTACATTTCACACCAGACTACGCCTCTATTTTGTTTTCTCTTGAATTGGGAAAACAAAAATAAAATTAGGTTGAAGTAACCCAGTGATTTTTTTTAACTCGGATTTCCTGTAAAAGACATCCTATGAATAAGAAATGGGTGCATTTTGAGTTGGAAGAAATTAAATAGGATGAGATTTGGAAGCTCTGCTTCAAAACAAACAACAAAAAAAAAAAGGTTTTCAAACTATGCTGTTGACCAAATGATGTATTCACTCTGGTGAGCTTTTGACAAAACAGTTCTAACATTTGTTTTGAAAAAAAAAAGACCTCGAAAAGTGTTTCTCGGGTATTTCTACTGACTGCATCAGGTAAACTATATTATCGTGAGTCTTTAGAAAACAAAGTGAATCAAACTGTTATGTTAGTACTGCTAGTGTTTTCTGTCCAGTCAGTCATAAAATATTTGCAGCTACTGTGATCCGTTTGTTATTGTGATCTTTGACTTGTCTATTAATAGGTCATAAACCCACAAACTGCCGGTGACGTACCTTAGCGTTAGTATGCAAGCACAAATGACCTAGTATGCACACATGACCAAACTTCAAAAATAGAAAGTGAAGAAAAAACAAAAAACCTCATCCTAACCTTAGAAGAGGTTGTATCTCAGGTTTTACACAGTGGTCTTGGGAGGAAAAACACATAAAAGACCACATAGTAGATATCTGAAATAAAGATGAGTATGGCGTGAAGGAACAGTTCTTTTTCATGCAACTCAAAAGCTCTGTGGCATTGCTTGAGTTTATAATCAGATGGACATGCATGCATTTGAATTGTTTGCAGTGTGTTGTAATTCAAAACTTTGACTTTTATTGTGGCAAATTTCTCCATGTCATAAGGAAATGTGATAAGAATGCTCTCGACAGTGCAGACTGTGGGCAAAGCTTCTGTTTATCTCAGAGGGCAAAACTGTGTGAAGAGCCACCGTAACAGCACTTACGTCAGCTCATGTGGCTGGAATGAGTTAAGCTATAAGAAGAGACTGAAAGCCGTCATTTATTTATTGAACTGATGGATTAAATCCAAACATAGAGACCGAAGATGCATAAAACACAACTATATTCAGAACTAAACATAAAGGTAGCACGTTGTCTGATCCCAAATAAACTAAGTCACAACAATGTTATTTGCAACAAGTTCTCAAAGAGATTCAGCATGAAACAAAATGAGAGAGAAACTCTTCACGGGCTTGTGGCTCACTGAAGTGGCAGCATGTTTGCTATGATGATGGCTAGTTTGCACATGAAGTTAGCTATAATTCACCTTAACACAGAATCACGTAAAATGCCCATTTAAGGGTAATTCTTGATTTCATTGTTCTACTTTTGCAAATCTAAGTTAAAGCACATGAGCTTGCCTGCAGCTTTGCTTACACTTTGCAATAAAATATGGCTTTATCCTTCCACTTAATCAAATGCCGCTGCTTCTCAGCTCACGTAGAGTACACATTTACGTTGCCTGCGCCCTCTCAAAAAAAGCCCACGATGCTCTGAAGGTGCAGCTCCAGGTCTGAGCACACACCGCCCACCATGGAGTCCCAGCTCTGCTGATGTTGTTGTTTATAGTCATTATAATCATGCAGAAGGGAAATTAAGGAGAGATAATCAAACAAGTTGATGCTTTGCTGTGCTGAATTGCCTTCTATGTCCTGAATAAATTCAGCAACAACACAACCAAAGGATAAACAACATCTGGAAAGCTTCGGTCAGTGAGGAACAAGCTCATGTGGTGCAACGTGCTTTTTCAGGTAAGACAGTGAGATCCCACAGGTCAGAACTCAGGGAGTAGACTGGTTGTCGTTCAGTTGAAAGGTGGATTTCCAGCTTCCCCTGTTCACATGTCCAAGTGTCCTTGGGTAAGATACTGAACCCCACATTGCTCTCAGTGACTTCCTCAGTGATAAGCCGCTTCAGATAAAAACATCTGCTAAATAATTGTAAAGCATTTTTCCTTTCATGATTTGAACAGCTGAAGAAGAACGCACCAACCCCAGGAGTAACGTTTACCATGTAATCCATTTTAGTCACAGCTTTTCGAGGTTGGTTTGGCTGACTTAGTGTTAACTTGAACGAAATAATACAACTTTGTAGGACACATCACGATATTACATCCAGCAGTTGCTGAGACATTTCTCTCAAAACAACTGTTAGTACAAACATCAGTTCCAATCCATCCATCAGTGGATACGTTTGTGTCTTGGACTGCCTCAGAATGGCACTTTTTGGAACTTTGCACAACTGGACCTGGTTAACCTGATTTTTGGTTGTTTGGCTAAGGGAAGGGAGGGGGTTGGGGCACACCTCTAACCCAGCTCAAACAAGCTGAACAAACACCTGAAAAACTGCATTACCTGTCTAAGTTTACGTTTCAAAATCTCAGTGAGTAAGTGCAGGTTAAACACTGAATTCTTTCCTGTGTGAGCCGGTCGGTGAACTCAGGTGCAGCTGCGGGTAATTCGGCTCTTTTCAAAGCCTTTTTGCAGGCTTCTTTACGGCTGTGTTAGTTATATATTTTTAATTTTACCATGAGCAAACAGCCGGAAACTGAGGGTTTAAGTGGATCAGGAGCCCACCCTGTGACCAGTGCACAAACTTCCCCCTTTAGCAGTGCAGCTAATCAAATATGAGAGGTATGAAACAAAAGGAAGCAGAGGACAGAAGATAACCGAGTGTGGGATTTAAATGTAAGATTTTGACAAATGGGGACAAACTGAATTTGACACAATGATGAACACAAAACAAACTGAAAGGGAACAGATACGTGATTCACCTAAACAATCAGAGGCTGTGCCTCACAAAAATGTTAAGATTAACTAACTCCACCTCTCTCTGTGACATTAACCTCCCTAAACCCCCCCATAAAGACAGTTATTTGCATTGGTTTTGATTCTAACAGTGCGTACCTGTGTGTGATGTGTTTGTCTCTCACTGATTTCATTCACATCTAACATGCATCAGTGCTCACCTCTCTAAGCGCGTTTTCCTGCTGCAGGTAATCCACCGAGTAGAATTGTCGCAGTCCTCAGTGATCTTCTTTGAGCTTTTTATCAAGGTGCTGACACACTCAGAGGCATTTGACAAGTGAATCACTTAGTCGTCATGGACTGTTGTACCAGAATGAGGAACTTGGAGTAACAAGCCGGGGATTTTTTTCTTGCCAAAACTTCCTGGTACAATTGTCAAACCATTATTTGCATAATCAGCAGCTTTCTCTCTCTCTCTCTTTCTCTCTCTCTCTCACACACACACACACTAGCACACACAACAGACGTATTATTTTTCATGAATATAAAAGCTGAAACACAATATTTGATGAAGCCGATGTAAAGTTAACAATGTGAATCCTATTTGATGAATTCTGACGCAATTTTTAAACCTTGTAGTGACTTATCATGTTCCTTTAAGCATTTAATTCTATTTGAGATATTTGACTTCATTGTATCCTTACAGATATGGTGAGAATAATATAGACACATTAAAAATTCCAAACATAGTTCAGTGTTTAGCTTTCATAAATTCCCCCACGCTGCCACCTGCTGGTCGAGCTCTAGAAATGCAGCGACACGGGAGGCTTCCCCCTCTTTTTCTCGTCCGGTTTATTTGACTTTGTTTGAGAAGAAAATGAGGTTACAGACAGTCTGACAAACAGCTACTTGTTCAGCAGAATCATGCACCTGCCCAACATCTACATGCTAAGTAATGAACAGCTAGGTTTTACACAGTCTTCTTGACGCCCAAGTCACATGTCAGTTTACAACTCGAGCACCTGATTGAATAAAGGTTACAAAAGAAGAGCTACATTTGCCTCTTCTGATTCCGTCAGCATGAATGAATCCCAGTGAAGCTGCAGTGTCACAGGAAGGTAAAGGAAACTCTAGTGAAAAAAAATAAAAGACATGGATAACGTATGGGTGCATGCACAATGGCCTGTACAGATGCTGATTACATAGAAGCTACTACACAGGGTGGCAGAAATGCAGGTCAGCCTCAGTGTCAGAGATAGAAACTTTCACACAAAAAGACAAATGTTACCGTTCCTGGAAGCTCCACTGAGTATTGCATATCCACATTTAGGAATAGTTTGACATTTTTGGAGAATGCACTTACTGTTACCACTGCTGAGAGTTAGATGAAAAGATGTGTACCACTCTCATGCATGTGGCGTGGAAAAGAAAGTACACCCCCCTTGGAATTCAAGGGTTTTACAAATGTTGTCACAATAAACATCACCTGTTCTGTTCCTTATCAGTTTTTAAAAGAAGGTAAATACAACCTCAGATGAACGACAACACATGATATATTACACCATTACAAAAACCAAGGCAAAATGTAGAAGCACCATGAAGCACACCCCTCAGCTACGTGGCTTAAAGATCCACCTTTAGCAACAATAACTCACAGTAGCTGCTCCCTGTTTTCCCTCTTACTTTGCTGCTGGATCATTTTGTCTTCTCTTCTTGACAGCGTTGCTACCTTTGATTAAAGGTGTGGTGTCATTCCTTTAATGCTGTGCATTACTACCATTATTATTGCTTCTATAGAGGTGCTCACACTTGAATAATAAATGAATAATGATCTAAAGTTAATTTGATCAGAGGCACCAGCCTGCAGTGTCCCGTTTTGTTTTTACACCCAGTTTCGGCTTTTCATATTAGTTTTAGTGAAATAATGACACATACTACGTCATGGGTTGCTGTCCATATGCTGTATTTGCTTTATTTTAAGACCTGGTAAAGACCAGATGTTTTTTTTAATTTTTTATCATGACTTAGTATAGAAGTACTAAATGAAGGAGAACTGTTTGCTAAATATGTAGCTGGAGCCAGCAGATGAGCTGAGCGTACGTTTATCTACCGCAGAACATAAATCTGAACCCATTCTGTAAAACCATAATAACAGCAGCACCACTCCTTCACCAGGAAGCCAAGGGACAGAAAGACAGGAAGAGCACACTCAGGAGCTTTAGTCCTAGTTGACTTGTTGTTGGTGATTTTTGTGTGTGGTGTCCTGTTTGAACAGTTCATTCGTTTACTTATTTTATCACTAAATAATCACAACATCGCTACCTTTCATTTGACAACGCTGCGGTTGCCCAGCAATTCGACACTTGCGCTCCGTACAGAACCACAACAAACCGAACAGCAGAGCACAAGCCCACAGTAATTAGGTGAACAAGGCAAAAAGACGGGAGGAAACGTAACTGACTGGTGGAGAAGACATATGTTGCATCTCTGTTCTAGTCATTTGGGTCCCAACGAGTCTGGCATTACGCTCAGTGTTTCACAGAATTTTCTTCAATGCAGCACGAAATTTTCCCAAATTTGCAGTGGAGAAAAAGACCTTTAAGCAGACTCTACTTCACATTGATGCTGCCTTGTGATCAGGGGTATAGGCAGGTTCTGTCGGATCTTCTGTTCACTCTTCAGACACAGTTTAAAAACAGCCAGATCACTACATCCAAAACTGAAATGTGAAATTATTTCCTCAGTTTCTTTGTCACATGGAACCACAATGCGGGTAAGCAGAGAAAAAAATCGAAATAAAAGTCCAAACGTCTGAAACCGAGGGTGTTCTGGTGTTTGTGGGTCATTTCTATAACCATGTCCCAGCAGTAGGGTGAGTAGGAAATCTGATATGTTTTGATTTTGCTTCAATATCGAAATGTTTTCTAGCTTTTGCGCCTGGGACCATAGGCGTTTCAGTTTTGAAGCATTGGGTTTTCTTCTTTGGAAGCCTTTGTATTTAATGGAAAATTATCTGCTTATCAACTTAGAGATGATGCAATTACAGTAAAAAGACTGAATGATGAATGATCTGATATCCAGTTGCTTCCATATGTACAATCACTGTTTTTGCTTGTTTCTCAAGCTTTGTGAAAACGAGATATTTAATGTTAATAAGCTTTAGATGTGAAGGGAGGTGGATTTTATCATCTTTGGATACAGCAAATCTATATGCTGTACCCCCCCCCCCCCCCCCCCCCCCAAGTCAAACTACTGAACTCCAGCTAAATACAACAAAGAGACTTCCTCTCATCTAACTCCTGATAAGAAATGGAATAAATGTATTTACAAACCTGACAAACTACCCCTACAATGTGATAAGTATAGCATTGTTAGAAAAGTTTAAAAAAAGAAGTAGAAACATTTTGAAGGATCCTACTCCATCGCCACCTCTTGAACCGCTGCGTGACAAATATTGTTGGCGTCAGCAGAAGACTGTCACATCACCATCATGCTGCTCTGCTACAACCTGCTGCTTTCTACAGTATAAAACACAATCCGTGAACACACTTCAGCTTATATGCGGCTTATAAAGTCTCAATGTTTTTGTTCTAATACAGCTGAGTCCTAATCCTTCTGCAACATTGTCAGTTCAAAGGAAGCACAAGCCATTAACTGGTAATACAGTCCCTATCAGCATCACTACCTCTACGAAAATGCTACTCCCACTGTGAGCCATTACATCAGCGCGTCTCAGTGGTCTTACAAATTGCTTGAACTACTACAAAACTCACCTAGGAGTCCTGTCTGTTCCCTCTATTGTTTTACTCGTTCTGCCCGTGTGTTTGACAGCAAAGACTAAAAGTTAAATCAAAGACCTACAAATTTCTCATTCTGTGTTCACTGAAAAGCACCTTTGTAATTCTAGTTCACACAATGCAGCACCTCTATTGTGAATTTGGGGGGGGGGGGGGGGGATTGGGGTCTTGCTGCTCCATTTAAAGGCGTATCAGCAGCGATGGCACTACCCTCCAGCTACCAACCCACTTTGGACAAACAGATTCATCACCATGACATCTGTAATGCATTTTGCAGCTCTCTGTCTGCTGGCAGGAGTGTGTGGAAGGTTAGCTATTCCTCTGCTCTGCCTCCCTCTGGGCCGAGGCCGAGGAGCTCTGGCTGTCCTCGGTGTCGTCTCCATCTGCAGAAAAAGAAGCAACAGTGGCATAATTCCCCAACTCCTATGTTCCAAAACTACTTTATAACCTTTTACTCAGCGGAATACATTATCTCTAAATCTCCAGTAGTGACAGATTTCAGTCATGAACAGAAAGCAGACAAACTCAATTCAAAGGGAACTGTGAAATGTGTAGGGAAGAGTTGAACGTTTCTTCATCACTTCACAAGCTGTGCTCTAATGTTCACATCCGATGTTCCCTGCTTAGGGAATGTCAGCTACTGTAAGAGAATTTCCCTGACAAAAATGAATATATTCAGAACATCCTGCAACGTACCAATGCAGGCAGCCTTCCCTTGATGCACTACACTGGTCTACCATTCATCTCAGAAGTGTTAATGTTGCGGTTGTAATTTGATCGCAGAAAGCTAATAGCGCCACAGCTAAGCTCTAGCTAGTGCTAGCTTAGCCTTCTAGCTTGCTTTTCAGAGATAAACCTTCAGAATTTTTGAAGAGTTTTGAAAATGGTTGTTTCTTGAATACGGCAATAACATTAATTACTATCGTAATACTCGTGTAAGCTGTTCAGCAAGAACTGTATCTCTCTTTTTTTGTTTTTCCAATTAGGAGCTCAAGCAAGCTGCAGTGACAGGCTGACCTCGTCAACTGAGTATGTCTTCTTTACAGTCTGGAACATTCACATGCAAGCAAACCCTGTGCAGTCTACTTCACAGGAAACTACACTTCCACAGTAAACTGAATAGTAATATTACCCCAGTGTAATATTATATTAGTATAATAGTATATTTGCTAGTTTGCAAATGAGTTTCAGTATGAACTGCCATAGTAGTTAATGTCATCATTACTGATGTGATATCATTACTGAAGCTGTGTTGACTACTGCTAAATATCTTTAGCTGTTGGTGCTGAAATTACAACAGCAGAAAAAAAAGAAAGATATCCAAGGTGACTGGGTTATCAGGGCAATCCATTGAAGAGGGACAGTCTGTGTTTGTAATGTTGAAAGGTATTCTGAATCAAAGATTTTGCCAAACATTCCTTGAGTAGGGAGTAAAAGGTACAGTTTATGTCGACTGTTAAACAGAGTGCAGAGATAGGTTGCACTGACATAAATCTGCACTGTTAGTTTCAACAGTGCCTTTAAAGCCATGAATAGACTTTTTGTTTGAATGCTCTGCTGTTACCAAGTCCTTCAATCTGAAGACACCATTTGTCTCTCTAAAAACAATCAATTGGAGTGTTTCCTTAACTGCTGTACCCATCAGCAGCTCCAAATACAGTATTTCCTCACTTCAGTTCGGTTCAGACATAAAAACATCCGAGTTTGGGTTCAAATCGAGGGCCTTTGTTATTCCAGTCTCATGTGTTAGAGTCAAACTTTCTGTCAACCCCAGACTTGGCTCCCATGAATACATCATCTCCTGTTTTGCTCCATGCATAAATAATGTAGCCACTTGCAGGGAATGTCACAATGAAACATAACTCTGGGTTGTAGAACTTTCCTCGCCCTAATGATTCATGGTTGTGTGTAAAAATAAAAGTTTTACTTTTAAAAAGCTCAGAAAGGCATAGATCCCCGTTTTTCTTTTCTTTTTAATCAAAATAAAAGTACACTACATTTTCAAATCAACTGCGAATCCTTGAAGTGTCATGATATACGGTTCTTTATGTTTCATTTTCTGTTTTTTTTTTTTTTGGGGGGGGGGGGGGGGGGGGTTCTAGTCTTTTCTATGGTTTCATTATTTCTTAGCTCCTTGGTTTACTCTCTGTTCTATGTTCTTAGTGGGTATTTTGTTTAAGTTTATACTTTCCATTGTGTTTTAGATTCGTGTTCTGGTCATTACCCCGAGTTATCCTCAGTTCCCCTGTTTGGTCCTGAACTGTCACACCTGTCTCCACTCAATCAGCTACAGCTGCAGTCACTTCTTCATTAGTTCCCCTCAGTATATATCCTCCTTTGTGAATCTCTGTTCTTGCAGATCCTTGACGTTACTGCCATCAGTGGCAAGCTCTGGTATTCTGTTCTGGTTTTAGCCTTGTCCCGGCTCAGCTGCACTTTCTATTTCTTTTAATGACAACCTCAGTAATTTATTCTTGGGGTGGCACTGTCATATCATAGCAAGAGCAAACCTTGGTTTAGCTGTCTCTGTATGGTTGGGACTTGTTGTTTTGTTGATTGGACGTTTAATTTAGTTCTCTTTATCTTATTTTAGGAAAAGCAAAATGTGTTTAAAAACTGTACTTCCCTGTGAAGTACACTGACTTACTAGAACAGCGATTCTCAACTGGTGGGTCGCGACCCAACAGTGGGACACGTTCTGGGCGGGTCGCGGACAGCTTGTTTTATTTTTATTTTTTTAATTAAAAACAAATAATGGGGAGACAGAGAGAGGCACACGTCAGTGCAGTATTCTTGTTGCCATGGTAACCACATTCATTTGCAGGTTACCCTTCTCTTTAAATTTGCTATGATGTTCGGAGGCAAGATGGCGAAACGCAAATATAACCCGGAGTATTTGAAATGTGGATTTTCGTTCATTGAGGACAAACGCGGACAGAAACTCCAGTGCGTTATTTGTGATGAAGTGCAGGCACAGGAGAGCATGAAACCATCCAAACAAATCCGACATTTAAAAACGAAACATCCCGCATGTAAAGACAAGCCGGTGGAGTTTTTTTTTTCCAAAGACGACTTCATGAGCTGAAGGTATCACAGAAGTGTCTGACAGCATCTTGCTCCAAACAAGAACAAGCGCTCCGGGCGTCTGACCACGTAGCTCACCGTACTGCTAAGGCCAAGAAACACCACACCATAGCCGAAGAGCTTATTTTACCAAGTGATGGAAATGGTAAGAAGTGCTGGATCAGTCGGTGGCAAACTATACTCCCGTCCAATGATGCTGGAGCTCGGCGTGTTGAAGACATGTCTGGTAACATAAAACTACTTGCAGTCAAAACGATCCTACCATTCAGCACAACCTATCGTTGTGAAAGTGGCTTTTCTACCTTGGTCCAGCTCAAGTCAAAGCAGAGAAACGGGTTGAACACTGAGCATGATCTGACAGTAACTCTGTCTTCTGTCACCCCAGACTTTTAAACTCTGATCAAAAGTACATGCCCAACTGTCTCACTGACTTCCACAAAAGACAGGTTAGGTGAAAGCATCTTGTTACTCCTTTTGTGCAATTTTGATATCTAAATCTATTGAAGTAACTTTTATACATGCAGTTGGCATGTATAAACTTGTCTTAATGCTTTTAAATGAACTTGCATGCATATGTATGTTTAAATGTGTTTTTGAGGGCCATTTTTCAAAAAGAAATGTTTGGTTTGTATTCTATAAAATGTGGGTCCCGGGCTGAGACCAGTTGAGAACCTCTGCGCTAGAATATGCTTTTAGCACATGAAAACGTGTCAAAAGGGTAAATAATAAAATTGACTTCTCACACAGTTAGGTCTGAGAACGCAGCTTGTTTATATCATTTGCAGTGAAAACTTGATGTTGACTCCTGAGTGACTGCTGTTGTCTGAATTTGGTGCACGGTTTGGCACACAATAATGAATTTATTTCAGAAAAAAGTGATTACAAAAAGAACTGGAATCAAAATGATCCGGTCATTCACAAAGAGGACACAAATTAGTCTTAACACCTTAATCTTCATGGTAGATCATCGCAGTGAGGGTTCACAATCCTCTCAAACTCCTCCAAAGTTTGAGATGTGACTTTAAATTTGGAAAATCTAAAAATAACTGCTTTATGATGATATGACACCGCATAGTTCTATTAGCGAGGGACAGTCACGCTTGAATTGTGAACGTTTAGAGTGCATTATCGAATGCAGGTTCCAGGACGTATGCAACACACAGCACTTACTGTAATGATGCGCTGGCTTACCTCCCCCTCCTGCATTGATGTGGAGCTGGGACAGAGACAGGGTGAGGGGCAGCTCTCGCCCCTCGGGGTCGGTGGGACTCTGCAGGATGTCATGCAGAGCGTTTCTGCGTCCCGTCCTGCCAGAGGCGATGAAATCTGCGTATGTGGCCTCAACATCAGACATCGCTCGTGCATCGCTCACACAGCAACACCTACAAGAGAAACTACAGCTGTATGTCCAGTGAAGGTTCAAGCATACACACCGCACTGTGTGTACTGGAGCTCATGTTGTAACATCACAGTTGAGTGGAGCTGTCCTCACATGACTTCCTATTAAATTTACATCTGCACATCTTTACATGTTACTCTACAAATAACTTATATGGCTGAAAAGAAGGCTTTGACAGGACTATATCATTTAGCTTAATAATCACTTTCAACCCTGCACAACTCGATGATCAGGTCAGCTTTACAGACTGGATTAACATTGCAGCACGGTTGTAACTAGGCCCAGAAGTCAAAGATCGGGAATTAAATCAAGACAACAAGTCAAATCCCATTCCCATAATAACCCAGAACACGATTTGATTGCATTTAAATGCAGTTTGTAACATTTCCTTACCTTTAGTGACGACACTTGCAGTGTAACACCCTGAAGCTACATTTTGTAGGGAGTGACTTTACCCAAAACAGCGCAACGGCCCGACATGACATCAAACGATCCAACAGAATAAACAAGACAAAACCAGTGAAGTAAGAGAAAGAAAAAACCACCACGACCGTCAGCGTCCTGCGGTCAATAATTCCAAGCAGACTGCACGACACTCTGCGACGTATCGAAGCATGAAAAAGTGGATTATCAATCACATCAGCTGGACGGTTTGAAAAGTCCTCAGTCAATTCTCCGTGGACATAGCATCTTCCTCCTTTGCGACCAATCAGCAGCCGGCATCCCGTTTCTGGCAGCTGATTGGACGGCAGACACAAAAGGATGAGAAGAGAGAGCGCTGAGCAGCACCGAGGCTCATGATGCATTCAAGGTCACCTCGTAAGGAAAATATGAAGGGCTTTAAAAATTTATTAATTTATTTTTAAAAAAGCAACAACGCTAGAAAATCTATTTATACACGTACTGTTGTTTACTTTTAGGTTGCATTATTACATAAAGCAATGACAAACCATACAGCTATTATATGATTTTGATGGGAACTGAACGGTATAAACTGTTAATCAGAAGAAAATGCAGAGTACGATTTAGAAACGAACAAAACATTAAACAGTATAAACGGTTCTCACAATCAATCAAAAAAAGGGCCAAATAATGTTTCCATCTTTTTCTGTCCCAACATCACAGTAAACTGGTTGTCTTCAAGTCCGACTAATATTTTATTTTTTTTTTCCTCTATTTATTAATTTGTTGAGAAGAAGATGATTAGGATTGATAGAGAGAATAACTAGCATTATGACCAGTGATTTTAAAAAGTCTAAAAAAGAGAAGTTCACAAAAACTACTCAGCCTGATTGTGGCCTCTGTGAAGGTAGGCCTTAGATGAGAATGAACAGTTGGTAGTACAATGTGGGTTCTGCAGATGAACATGGAGATCCCAGTATAGGCAACATTGATGGAGAAAAGGCATGCATACTTTGCCTGTTCTATCATGACAGAAAATCTCCCATTTGAATATATTGGTTCCTGTGTATGATTATAAGCAATATAGTTGCATAGTACCAGGATAGCTCTGCTGTCAGCATGAATATTAATAAATGTGTGTACTATTGTTCTTTACTTTCCTCTTATCCTTCACCAAGTCTTCCCAGTTTGAGAAGGAGCTCTCAGAAGACTATATTAAAAACATTTGTGTTTTACAATCTCATTTACCCTGAACTCTGCTGACGGAAGATCTGGATCTGAATCGGTATGAGCTGGGAATTCTGCCAGGCAACTGTTTTCATGCAGTACACAAAGCTGTCTGATGGTTTTAAGGATTTCTGAGTACTTTTTTTAAAATCCTCAGAATGAAGGAGACTTTTCTATTTCAAAAGGATTTGTTTTTTTGTGTTCTGCATGTGAGATGCTTTATAGATCAATTATATTATTGCAACTCAATTTTACTGGTTGAAGAGGACACCTTTTTATCTCCTCAGCTAACCATTTAAGGAAATACATGTGTAGAAATGTGTGTTGCATAACTTTTGGAGAAATTTTTCAAGTAGCAATTAGTTATAAATGTATTTATCAACATTTACATAAAGATATCTAACAATGCTTTCGGTTAAGTTGTTGTTTGAATAAGACAAACTTTTGAGTGGTTTTTCATGGTTTCTGTTGGTCAAGCAACATTTCCACTTGTTAAATTAGTTTGAACATTAGCGGTTAGTCAAACTAACTTTCAGTTTTTTCATGTGTCAAATCAATCTTTGATGTCAGATTATGGTAAACTGAACAGTGGTCTTCCAACTAACCACTGTTTGTCATTTGTTTCGCAGGTTTCTAGCACAAAACCTAAATAATTGTATTCTGCTGTTTAAGTTTAAGAATGTTGAAAGTTGAGGATGTGGTCACATGAGACTGTCTTCCTACACAAAAGTTGCTCATTTGTTCATGTGTGCAGATACGGCCAATAATTACATTCAAATGACCTCTAATAGTCTTAAGAGTAAAAATGGTGTCATCATGGTATGGTCGCGTTGTAAAAATGATTTATTTTACCTAAGAGGTAAGAGGTTTTGATTTCAAACGCCAAACTAAATATTTCTTCTTATAACTAAGCAGAATGTGACAACCTCACAGACTCTCAAACAAAAGACTTGACAATAACAAGTTTACTTTTGCCTTATGGAACACTTTAAGAGCACTTAGTAGGGAGCTACAAGCAACTCCCTCTTCCATTTTTCGTATTCTCTTTACTAAACTTAAAGCAGATATATCGAGTAATATCTTATAGCAAACAAAAGGGAATGTTTATGTAAAGGCTTTTGGCTCAGGGGACAAACCTTTTAGAGATGGATGTCCATCTGACAGCACTAAGAAGCTGTGTGGGAGCAGTGGTTGAACCTCATGAAGGTTGATTTCTAATTCCTCTGCTTGCACCACTGTCCATCTCATTAAATGTGAGTATGGTTCGAGGCAGTTTGGAGTAGATCAATGAAATTTGCTGTGTTTTCCAACCATATGTTCAGTAAACATTGCAACTCTCACTCCCGTGCTAATAAAGTCTCTCTCTGCCTGAAGCCTCTTCCTGTCTCTTTGATTTTTGCGAGAAGGGTAATCTTCAGAGAAGACTTTCTTTACAAACTACTTTGAGAGAAAGTGACATGATGCAGACATCTGTGAATGGAATGTCATGTTTAATTCTCTGCTCAAGATGTAGCCGGACCTGATTCTGCACACAAATTCGTCAGAGAGAGAGCTGCTCATGATATATTTAAAAAAATAAAAAAATCTTACACATTCAACTTTTAATTTAGATTAAAGATTATAAAAAAAATTGCTGGTCCATTGATATTGATATTTTTAGAGTTCTTGCAGGAAATCTATGTATTCATACATTTCTGTATGTATATATCCACAGTAAAGAACACAGCCTCCTGTCAGACCATATTACTGATACTATGGTCTTTTTTTATTTGATTTAATTGTATATCATGTGTGGAGAAGTAGTGGAGTTATGGGGCTGCAGCTGTTCAGAGTAGCAGCGAGACAGGAAATGAAGTGTCTGATGCAAAGTACCCTGTCAAAGTTAATAAAATACATCTAAAAGGCAAAAAGCTTTGCAAAAGGAGAAGAGGTAAGAGGTTCTAGAGCTGCATTAAACTAAGGAGTATTTTCAGTGACATGTCAGTGCTTCATTAGCCTGGCAGAGATCCCCAGAATTGTGCAAATTACCGCCCTATATCGCTAATTAACGCAGATATCAAAATTTACTCCAAGGTTATCGCTATGCGTCTGGACAAAGGCGCATGGAAGTTAATCTGGAGGCAAGAAGATTGCCAAGGAGTCAATCTGGACCAAACTGGGTTCCTTAAAGAACAGTTGGCATCAGATGATCTACGCCGACTTTTACATCATCGCCGATGCCAAAAAGACAGGCTTGCCAGGTGGACAATTTCTCAATGCGGAAAAAGCATTTGATCCCTTGGAATGGGGATATCTGTGGAAAGGGTTGGTAAAATTCAAATTCGGTCCAAATTTTATTAAGACATTTGGACAATGGGAGACATCACGGGCCAAAACGCAATTTTGGATTTTCCCAATCTAATATCCCATTTTGGTATCCCAAGAAGCTCACAGTTCCTCTATTTCAGAGTAAGATCAGCACTTAATTCCCTCAAGGTTCCTTGGGGGGCTGAATTGAGGACTCACCCTTTAATATTACTGATGGAGAGAGTTCGCCAAAAAAAACCCCATGTGTGTTCCATGGGGGGGGGGGGGGGGGGGGGGGGGGGGGGTACTCAATGTGTCTGTTTGTTTCCTGTATAATTATTGTTTAAAATCAATAAAAAGTTGATTACAAAAGAAATAAGGAGAATTTCAGAAAATCAGGAAAGGAAAAATATGATATAAACCTTTTTCTTCCATACTCTAATGTGGTGACAGTTTATGGGACCAACAAGCCAAAAGGTGATAGAACTTTCTCAAAATGTGAACTTGAGTCAACTTGTTCTTGTGCTTTTGTGAAACCTCAACATGGTCTATGTACTGTTCCGCTACAATATCTTGCCAAGTGTAGTATAAGTACAGTATATAGGTACAGTCTCAACTAAAAAAACTCTAAAAAAAGAATATATATATAATTTTTTTGTATGAATATGTTTCCTAACCTTTTAAAGAATCTGTCCAGATGAGTATGCTGAAATTCAGGAGAATTCAATGAAAATATTATGACTGACCAGTAGGTGGCGATACTGTCTACATAGATAACACTAAAATACAAGAGAAGAACATTCTCAGCATGCCTACTGAGGTGATTCTTCTTGAGCAAATTTTCAGTACACAAACGGTTGTTTGTGCAGTGACAAAACAGAAAAACAAATACGATTTGTTTGTGTGGACGGACGAGTTGTTTCTCACTAATATGATAAAGTATAAGGTGACGAAAGAGAAGCCAGTATATAGATGCCCTTGTTGCTATGGTCTCCAGAGTGTGCTCATTACACCAAGTAATAGTGTGCATGCACAAAGGATCCCGTAATGCTCAAAGCCTTTGTGTGTCATGTACAAACTCTTAGACTAAGAAAGGACTTTTCAAACATCCTCACTTTGGACAGTGTGTTTAAAGATTTCTGTCTGAAAACAACATTTGTGTGTGAATGAGAGGTGCAAATGCAGATGAAAACTCTTACTTTGTCTAAATACCCATCTTAGTGTAGGCAGGAATTTGCAGAATGCATTTCATACCAGTCAGTAGTGATGGTGGAAATAAGCTGTGAGGCTGTAAGGAACCTGGCTGGGGAATACCAGCCAATTCTTGCTGAAAGCAAGAGACCGTTGCATCTCAGCAATAAGCCCCCCAAACAATGAATTTGATTAAATCTAGCTCGCTTCTACTGGAAATTGCAGGAATTTTACAGTTGCTAGAATTTAGACATTTATATTTCTGCACCAATATGTATAATCAAAATATTTCATTGTCCCAGCTGCTGGATTGTTTAAAGATTTACTGTGCTGTCAAAGCTGATGCATACTAGTTATTTTGGAACCTGGCCCATCTGGACACGTAATGGCAGATTATGAATATTTAACCTAATCTGTCTGGAAGGGCGGGACTGTGCCCAAAAAACTTCTCCATGGATCATTTGTTCATGCAGGCACATACGACCTACAATTACATTTAAATGTGCAATTCCTTATGGTTGTGAGAGCAACTGCAAGTGTGAAAATGGCATCCATTAACGTGGCAAGAATGTATTTTATCATAGTTTTTAACTTTAACCATGGAGCTTTGCTTTTAGTTAAATTAAATTCAACTCAATAATACTTCCCTTATCAGGGCTCCAAGCTCGTCCATTTGATCTATTAGTGATCTCACTTCCCATGACAATCATGGGGAAAAACGTCCCACTCCTTTCTCTTCCTTTTGCTCCTGCTCTGCATGCTTGACATCTGCTCTTTAGCTCATTTGGATTTGAGGTCTTAGGCTGCAAAATATACTTGCTGTTTCACATCACGTTCGTGTAAGCAGCTCTCCGTTCTCAGCTGATGGCTCATTTTTACCGGAGGATTCCACAAGGGGGCACACCTGTCGGATTTACAGAATGTAAACATAAGCACTCTGATAAAGATTAACATGGCGTTAGTAGAATAGGTTAGCATTTTCTTTATCTCAAGCTCACGACAGAAAAAGCGATAGCAGTGGTATCACAGATGGTATGTGAGGCCTCTAAACCAAGCATAGCATGAAAAATTCACTATTAAAAGAAAAAAGAAAAAGAATTCAAGCAGCACAGCATCCAGACCAGCAGAGGAAAAAATATTTAAATATTTTTAATATTTTATGGCAGACATAACATTTTTTTAAAAAGATAAAAATATGTCCAGAGCTTGTGCACCAGGCAGCGGCATGTTTTTTTTCCAGCCATAATCTTTTCCTAACTCTAATGTAGTGTGTGTGTCTAAACCAAGCCAATTTTGGTGAGAAAGTAAAAAAGAAAAGGTGTCACTGAATTTTCAGCCACTGAGACATTTGAATTTAGACCCATGCTTGGTTGCACAGTGGAACAAACCGTTACCAAAGTTGGAAGGATTCATCACTTCAGGGCCATCACAATTGAATTTGGTTACTGTTGATATAGTTTACTTTGGGTCAGAGCTGTGGATAGACAGACCAACCGACACTGGCATCCATACAGCAAGGCCTCTCGCATGGCTACAACACAGAAACATTTCTCCTACTATGAATGTCACATGTTGCCATGATTTTTCACCAGCTTTGTGTGTGTGTGTGTGTGTGTGAAACCAGTCTCACACCAATCTTCTTGCCTCAGTTCAATATAGGTTCATATATGAATTTGTGTGCACTAGTCCCCGCAGCATCCTGCATCGCACACAAACGCCCACCCATCCTGACACCTGCGAGCTGCTTCTTCATACAAATCCGTTCCCCTGCTGATGGACAATGAGCAGCTCCACTGAAGCAGACAAGTGCCTTGCTTAAGGGGACTTCAATTTTTAGGTTAGGTCAGATGAAACTTTAATGTTACCCGTGGACATGTCAGGTCATTAGATCAGCAGATGATGGGTTACAGATAAGAATAGCTCAAACAAAGTATACGGCAAGAAATAGAGCTAGGAAAGCTTATTAGGAGTAGTGCAGTAAATAAATGAGAACACAGACTCTTTCCAACATATGTATTCATAAAAAATAAAAAAATAGCCCATGCAATTTTCAAGAATGAGTGCTGAGGCAACATAGATGCATCTGCTTCTGTTTGGGGATCCTTTATTGTTAGCTTTAAATTAAAATTACTGCTTCTTAGAGCATCACGGTATGACATTTTGGCTGTGTTTCGTGGTTAATTTGAAAATCCAAAGCCATTTGTTGCTCAATGAAGCAAACGGTTCATATGAGAACATTGTCTGCAAGATTTATTTAGCCACTGACACCGCTGACAGTGGCATTTGGAAAAAGCTTACAGCTGAATGAACAAAGAAATGTTATACAAACGGGAACAGAGAGAATGGAGGCAGAATGAGACGGAGACGAATATAGATGGATCCAGAGATAGAAAAGAGTGAAGGGATCTGTATATTCTCCGACTCGCTCAACTCAAGTAGGTTACAAACTTTTTTTCCCCAGCGTTCTTTTGTGCTCCAACTCCCTCTTGTAAAAGCTTTGTCCTGATTTGGCACACGATTCTGCATGTATTGTGTTCTTCCAGCCAGTTTAACAAAGGGGTTAGAGTTTGTCTGCGTTGGTAAGAATGCACAATAGACTATGACTGAGAAATGGTGTCAAGAGGTATGGTGTGATACGATGTGAGATTCTGCTTCCTGGTGGCTTCCGCTGTGCTGCTGGGTGTGATGTTGTATTACCACTGCAGCCACTGGGGTTTGAGGACTGTGCTGCTTTTGGCTGGTATAAAGAGGCATTTTGAGGGTGAGTAAAGATATTTTCATTGATGTTGTCACTACGTTGTCTGAATTACCCACCCCACCCCCCCTTTTCTCCCATTTTCAACATTTTAGCACAGTAAACCTGTACCTCAAATATCAAGGTACAGTTTAAAAAAACGTGTGAAAATATGCTGTTTTATAGGTCACATTAATGCCAAATTATTGGAATTGTTAAGGAGTTGACAATCTTTAAGCTCCATTGTAATGACCCAGGTGTGTCTTTTAGGACTATAATGTACACCCAAGCTTACATCTTCAGTTGTTTGAGAAGCGTAAGAGTTGCATATAAGCCCTTTTTGTTTGTTTATCAGCTAAACGTTTAGGCACCTTCAGCAGAATACCTTTTACACTCTTCTCTCTTCCAGCTGTTCCGGGTCTGTGGCACTAATCACCCCCCATAATGCAGTCCCTCCCATCACCGGTGGGTGTCGCTGCTGACACTGGTACCCGAGCCGTCTGTCAGTCTGTCTGGCAGAGATGGGGGGGATGTTTTATTGTGAACTTGGAGAGAGAGGGAGTGAAGCACCTCTGCCGCTCTCCTTGCCTCCTCTCCTGTGCGCAGTGCTCTGGCCCTGCCGCTCCTTCCTTCCTCCCTCATTTCCTCCCCACAGCTGGCTCTCTCCTCTCTCGGATGCTGGCTTTCCTTTTCCCACTCAACCGAGCAGGAGCAAATACTTCGGAGGGGTGGAATGACTGACTACCTGTTTTGCATGGTCTGAATTTCGGGAAATTCGCTCGTCGGAAAGGAGGAGAGTCAAGAGGGAAGAAAGGAAGCTCTCCATTCCCCGGGGAATTTATTTTACAGTAAGCAGGCGCAATGTCATCCCACTTTCCACATTTCGCTCCTCTCACACCTCCCAAATGAGTAAATGCTTGACATAAGAATTTGCTTGAATTTGACAGCGTGTTGGGAATATGGCTGGCTCTTGTATTTTGGCTTAAGTGTGTCCCAGGTGTTTGGATTTTTTTCTTTAAATTTCTGCTTTATCTCATGTCAGTTTCTCCCGAGGTGTGATGTGGATTGTGTTAATTGTAATGATGCATTGAAGGGCTGCGGTGCGCTTGCATTGATCATGGACTGAAAATGGAATCCCCACCACCACCACCACCACCACTACCCCTCCTCCCGCCCTCTATTTCATCTCAACTCGCCGTGCATACATCCATAGGCCGGTATGTGTGTATGTGTGTGATGGGGCGGGGGTCGGAGCAGCGGCAGGGATGGAGAGACCAGGGGGTTGGCTGCTCCGAAAACACTATTACTTTCTGATTGACCTAAATTTGAGCGACGTTCGTAAGATTATTACGTGACAGCGGCTCATCGCTTCGCGTCTTTGTGCTGCCTTTGCGGTGCCATGCTTGGACGTTCTGAAATGTGGCTCCCCTCGGCCATCAGCTAGGCATGTGCACGGATGAAGAGCATCTTGCCGCCTGTGTTCTCCGTGTTGAGAGCCGAATACACCCCCATATCGTGTGTCTGACAAGGTTGTTTCTGCCCTTCACGTGGAGTAATTAATCACATTCATCACGTTGCCAAGAGTACTATGTTTCAGCAGAGATCATCACAACATTTGCTCGCGCTAATTATCTGTAAATTTCTGCTCCCTGACCTGGCAGACATGGGGGGGCCCTTCCTGCTGCCTGAGCTGTGATATTTCACCAAGTTTTTCAAATGGACCATAGTGCTGTTGATCACGGGACCTGATAAGAAGTCTTATTTGATGGATATTGCAAACATAGCAGTGCTGGGGTTGGTAAACAGCGGAGCAGATTAAGCTGGACAGTGAAATGTCCGATTAAGTTGCTTATGCTGCTTGTTTCCTGTACAGTATGCTTGGTTTGAGTGGAGAATCATGAAGGATTTGTAGGTATTGTAGCTTGAACATCAGTTTGTCAGTTTGCAATACTTGTTTCTGCAGTTTATGAACTAGGCATCCTACCACAGGAGTCATTGGAGTCTCTCAGCTGTTATTTTGTGCTTGAACCAATCAAAGCTACTCAAGACAACCTCTTCATCAGACTTGGTTGTTGTATCTACAGTAAAAGCAACAGTTTTACCAGGCCTCCTGATTTTTTTAAATTACTACAGTGGCTCCCAGTGGTACATTAGCCTAATACAAGCCGACAACAACACCTGTTAGGATCCCACAGAGGCTCCTGGTATGGTGATGGCATTTTTATGAACTTCTGATGGGGTTCCTGCTGAGGAAGAACAGCAATCACTAGAAGTCAGATGAGGTTATAAATTTGGCATTGCTTTACTTGACGGCTGTGCCTCTGCTTTGGCACTTGGGTAGGTAGTTAGGGGGTGAATTTGTAGATTTATTGTCAATTTAAAGAAAGGCAAAAGAGAAGCCACAACTTGCTGAATTTGACTTTCTGGAAATAAAAACAAATTGAGAAGAAACAACTAGTGCTCCTTCATATTTATCTTGTTACTCCACATAGGACCTCACGCTTCACATTTTGTAACAGGCTTGCCAAAGACTGACCTCGTAATGAAACATTGGCTTTATTGCCATTATCTGCATTTTAATGCAAGCTGTTTTCTCATGTTGCAACTCAGAACATGACCACAGCGTCACCTTCTTGTATCCAGTTTTCATTTAGTCTGCCAGAGCACACACAGTTTGTTTACTGACTGCTGCAAGTTAGGTTTTCAACATCCCAAAGCAGGGATCTGAACACTCAACACACACGCACACACACACACAGGTGAAACCGCTAGCCAGTGTTCTCATCACACAACATTTAACGGATCAAAGAGCTTCTTTCCTCTAATGTAGCATTCTGGTAACATGCTGGGCAGCATTACGGGAAGGCAGAAATCTTCAGAGAACAATTCTACTGCTACTCTGGGATATAGTACCCCTTATCACCCCACCACCATCTCCCATCTCTCCAGCCTCTTTCTCTCCATTTCTCTGCCTAATTGCCAAAGATTCATGATATATGGTGGAATGACCCTTTATAGCAACGTCCCTGGAGGAAAGTCTGAAAAGTGATTCACTCCGCCACGGTACAGGGAAGTGTTCGGTGGATGCTATCATCCTTTTCCAAAGACTCGCCTCAGCTGCTTCTGCCTCAACAGGCTTCATTAAGTTTTTATATTCATAAGATGATACATGTGATGTGGACAAACTTCTAATGGCCTCTCACTGACTTCCCGGGACATATAGCTTCCTGCACAAGACTCGGAATCAAAATATTTTCCTTGACAGTCTCAAGCCCAAGATCAATTTATATAATTTGCACATCTGATTTAAGACCAGAAGGAAAGGGAATGAGTAAAATAAGTGACTCTTTAGATACAGTGCTGTTATCCCCTATAGAAACAGTGATTGAAACCCCAAAAAACAAGACCCACCACTAATATTCTCCATCTTTAACAGTGTGGTAACATAATCACAGTACTTCAAAGCTGGGCCACTTATAGGTGGACATCAGCCTTTCAATGTGTGAGTATTTGAAGTGTTTAGCACCATTAGATGATGTATGTGTCTTTGTCTTAAATCAATCAATGATTCAATGAGAACAGAGTTTAAAAAAAGAGGTCAAGCTACTCGGAGGAAAGAACTTGTGGAGAGAAAACCATCAGGGATATTGCAGGTACCATATGCACATCCTATAGGTTGTTTGGCAAATAATTTATTAGTAGAAATCATCCGGTGACCCACTTTGGAGGCAGCATTACTATAGCGTGCTTTGGTATCTAATGTTGTTTTTATGAGTGCTTATGTCATTTAATTTTTCCCTGTAGACTCTCTGACATATTGCATAAAAAATAATAGCTGCAAGGAGATTCTCTACATTGATATTATTATAAATAATAAATACAACTGGATGATGACAGCAATATTTCTTTTCTACAAGGCTATTCCCATGACACTATTGTGCTCTCTTTCTCCTGTTGTTGCAAACAGTAGCAGTTTCAGAACAACTGCAGTCTAATGTGATATAAAATGACAATGCGGGACAACTGAGATACTTTTTCTTTTCTTTTCTTTTTTTTTTTTTTGGCAAAACCATTTGTGATACGAACCAGTCAGCCATCATCCTAACCTGATAATCTCTGCTGATAACCTTGTTCTGACACAGAGACACATGGGGAGCTCGACTCTGTTGCCAGGTCATTGTATTTCAATTGTTGCTGCATCTGATTCATATCACAGCAGGCACCCCCCTTACCCCGGCATCAGTGAGTAGATGGTGAGATGCGTTGCCTGGTCAACTGTCTCCTTCTGTGAGCCACTGAGAGCAAAATAAGATGGTAGGAGATTAAAAAAAAAAAGAAAAAAGAAGCAGGACAAGCACAGGACCACATTTTCAGTCAAAGCTGACACAAAGAATTTTGAAATAATAAGTGAAAGATGAATCATAAAATTGAAACCGTATGATGCCATGAATTTGGAGCCAACAGCATATTTATTAATGAAGTGTCTCCAGTTGGACCTGTAAATAACTTCATACAAAGTGTTTCCTGTTAATCTTTGAAAATGAATGCGGCTCCAGTCGTGAGTAACAATTGGAATTAACATTTTTGCACAAGATCCTCTCCTGTCTTTCACTCTTTCGCTTACTTTGTTACACTCTGATTTTGATCTACATTTGCTCACACTCAAAATTTTCCTCTGAAGCTACATTTTCCAATCGGATGGGAATGGTGTGCATGAGAAAACCTGAAACTAAACTGAGTAGAGAGGTTAGGTGTTGGCAAAAGGAGGAGCACATTCAATTCTGGTGTAGATCCAAATCACTTTAAAATTGCAAGATGGGTGCAGATAGGACTGCGCTCTGAGTGCCCTTATAGTTTATTCATGAAATAAATTCATCTCTCGTTTTCCAAGCACACAGCAGTTTATTCCATGATGCTGGAAAGGGTAAGGATGAATGTTAACTCCATATCTGTCACTTAAAGGCAAAACATCTGCATTTAATCACACAAGTCTTCTCTGACCGGCTTTATAAGGGTTACAACACCTCCTGTATTGGCACAGAAGAAAAACCTGGCAACTTAAGAGACCAGGTAAAGAGCGACATTTGAGTGTGTGTTAATGGAGCACCTGCAGCACTGACCAGGCGCAGAGCTCAGGTGACTGAACAACCACAACCATATTCTCTCTCTTCCACTCGTGAGTCAGGCTAGTGCACTAATGGATGCTGGCGAGTAACAACAGCACTTTGCTTTTCTGTCTCAGGCACTGAGTGGTTTTCCCTCCCCTCTGTCACAAAAATAAAAGGAGAGCAGATCGCTGTATATGGACGGGATAATGGCTGTTTGCTGGACACATCTTTTTGTCACTTGAGTTCTGTTCTTTTCGCTCTGTGGTTGAGTGTGTGCACTTTCCAGAGGGAAGACTCCCTTCGCAAAGTCACTTTGCACCATTATTTGCTATGACTCCCATCCTGTTGTGGAAAGAACAGACATTTGAGGGAAAAGGCGCCTATGTCTCGTTAAGTTAAATGATGATATTTAGTTAAGCTTAATAACTGCTTAGCCAGAAGCTCTCCAAACTATCCTTTAATCAATGCAGAACATAAGCAATTGAATTAGTATTGGTTAAATGAGAGGCATCTTTCATCTCTGTGTTAAGCAGAGTTCAGGCCAGGTCTCTCATCACTGTTTCAGTGAGTCCACAATCCTCTCAGTTTCTGGCAAAGCTAAGACCCTGCGTGTCCCTCTGCACTGAGGGAGACAATAATACTCCTCTTAATCCACCTCTCGCTGCATTGCTCACCCAATCAATCCCCCACGGAGTGGAACGTAGCCAAGTTGTGGATGCCAAATTTGCGGTTGCCCTGGCAACATGGATTTGTCATGATGTCATCCAGGTGCGGTCCGGCAGTTTGGACTCCAACAAGGCCGACCTTTGTTGGAGATAATGAGCCAGACTCTGCTGTCATGGCGATGACTCTTTTTGTGGATGAGGTGAGGTCAGCAAGGGGTGACTCCCAATTAGCTTGGCGTGTGTCAGGGAGACAGTGAGTGGGTGGATGGGAGTGGGAAGGCAGTGTTCCCCTTCAGGTTTGTTGCTGTAAGATTGTGTGTGGGCACATGATCTTCTTTATAACACATAATAATAAACCTATGTGGCGCATAGATATCCTAAAACAATACAATGGTCCTTGGAGGTGTATTTAAAAAAAAATTTTCTTTTTGAACAATGCGACAACGAAAAATGCACATTATTGTTTGTTGATTTAAAAATAAATAAATAATCAAATTTTTAAATTTTTGTAAGAATGACGGTAGTGACATTACTGTTAGTGGAACTTCTCCTTCGCTTGATGCAGATGTTTGCCTTCTAACATGTAGTTAACCTTGTAAAACGGTATATTTGAACTTAACCCATGATTATTTATTTGATTTAACCAAGGAGTTTGGGAGCTTAGACCTACTTACCAAACAAATCGGAACCAAACAAAGAAGCGATAAAGCAACAAGTCCTCTAACCGAAATAATCAAATCAGCCATTTGTTTTAAATCACGATGGCGTCCAGTGCTGTCAGTCATTCATGTGTTCACGAGCAACATATTGGTAACTTTAACAGCACAATCATTACCTTCATGGTGGCCGCTTTGCTGGTTACCATGGTTGCATGGAAACACAACATATTACGACAAAAATTGGTTACCTTTTGATTGAGTTTAGGTGATAAAACCTAGTTTAGCATTTGTTGAGCTGTGTGTGTGTGTGAGCTCAATTGTGAGAAGCTTGGTTCTGTATGATTTTGGTCGGACTAAAACGTTTGAAAAAAAAAAATCTTGTTTTGGACAGATCAAGTTTTTTTTTTTCTTGTGTCATGCAAGTTTGCCTAATATCAGATAGTCACTATTGTTATGTTTTACAGAAATGAAATGTAATCTTAAACAGAAAAAAAGCTTGAATTTAAGCTAGTCTAGTGTGATGAGAGTTTATGGGAACATGAATAAATGAGGCTAAAGGGGTGTCAAGAAGGGGTCCATGTCCTGCAGTTTTTAATCTCTTTTTGTGGGGGAGAGCTGGACAAGTGGCGTGGAGCATTTCTCAGACAAGATCATTGATAAAACTTGTGATTCATATTTGGTGTGAAAACCCATGAAATGATGCTGACCAAGTAATTGATGCAGTGGTTACCTTTACATGGAATCATGTGTCGATTTGTAGTTCGTTAATTTGTTTTGTAACCCCCCCTTACATCTATTTCCCTTTACATGAATAAAATTCCAGCACAAACAAATAACCAAAACAACGGAAGCCAAGAATGGCCGCAGATTTTTTTTAATTTTTATTTTTTTAATGCACTTTAATCTCGTGATAACAACTTATTATCTCATTATCTCGATATAACAAAGATTATAACTTTATGGCTCAAAACGGTGTGCATTTGTCTGATTTACAAATAACACATTTAAAGCTAGATTTAAAATTGGAATTGCTTACTGCTCTTTATTTACTGTTCATGATTCCCGTGGACTGTACAGTTGAACAAAGGCAGCATACTTTTGACACATTTACCAGCTCACACTACTGTCCTGCCAAGGGGGAAGTGCTCCTTTCAATATGTTTGCTTTTTTGGTGCCCTTGTTTCTTCGTAGATGTGTGTTTTGGGCCTGGTGGGTGTTGGAGGACTGTCAGCTGCAGCTCGACAGCTCTTTGTTCTCACTCTTACATGTGAGTGGGCCTTACATAATTACAGATGAGCTTCTTATGGTTTATGCTGCTGAGGGAAAGCCATTAGCCATTATGTCCAGTGGAGCTTTTGGAGCTAGAAAGTTTAAAAAAAAAACAACCCAAACACACATTGTGGTCAAACTCCCATTTATCACTTATCACCTTGATGAGAGCAGTTCTCCCTCTGCTGTATGATACTTCACTGCCTTTGTTCTGTGAAACGGGCTGAGGATAAGTTCATACGGACTTTTCACAGACAGATCATTTTTATCTGGTTGACGGTAAGTGGTTTCAAAGAGGGCATAGTAGCCCTATTAATGTAATGTTTTGCTCTTGTTGGCTAAATAAAACAACACATTAACACTAAACACACTGACATCAGATTGTGATGATCTTTTTTAACTTTTGCAACTGCGACTTTCTTCTCGTTGTCCCCAGCAGCTCCACCCTCCGTGCCTCTGTGGCTTCTTTCTTCCTGTCTTTATCATTTTTCCTTTTTTTTTTATTTGATTTTGCTGACTGGTTTGTATCGGGTCTGTTGCAAACTGTATGGTGTCATTGTTTTCCATTGCTCCAGTATGTGTCCTCGATAATTTTGTCACCAATGGCACTTTGAATGTAATATGTAAAGAAAAAAAATCACTTAAAGTAGACAGAAAGTGGGGAAAAAAATAAACGGAGAAAGAAAGGTCTTCAAAAATGAAAGGCTGTGTTATCTGTTCTTTCTCAGAAAATGTTTGTCCTAAGCATTTTTCATACTTTAAATGCATTTTGTTTATCAGAGCTTTTATTTACTTCTAACCCTTTGCGGGCATTTGCTTGCTTGCAGGTTTTCAGTGACTGGGTTTGTGAGTGTACGCGTGCAGCAGAGGAAGTGGCGTCTGGCCAGTGAGAGCCAGCTTTGTCTGGCTTTAATGCCTCTTCATTCACTGCTCTCACATCCAGCCAGTGCCCTGACAGACACTAATCTCCTCTTTATCTTAAAGGTTTGCTCAGCACTTTGCTGCCCCATTCTATTTGCTGCCGCCCAAAGATATTGCATCATGCTTCTAGTTGACTGTTGACTATTCTGTTCATTAGTTATCAGTGCACTTCGGAGCATGGGACAATTCTGTTAAATCCAGACAGACATTTCTCAGTATCTATTGAATGGATTGCTGTGGGTTATACATCCTATAAGCTTCATACTAATGACATTGGTGACTCTTGTCTTATCCTTTTGTGCTACTGTGAGCTTGACATTGTAGCTTTTTGTGAAATGACTAGCAAACATTACAAGAATGGCCATTAAATCTGTATGAAATTTTCATAGTGCACAAAGAATAAATGACTGCAAACGATACCGATGCTTCCTTTTATGGGAACTCCACTGATTTTGCAGTCCGTATAATATATATAATATTATATTATAATATATATTATATAGTGTATATATAATACTACTGCATAAGAGTAAAATGTTTTGTATCACTGTCTTTTGTGGATCCAGAGGAAACTGTAGAGTCATGTTACTTGGGGCAATGTCATCTGGGGCCAAGGACAACAAGTTTGATAAAAGTAAAAGGGGGATGTGTTGTAGAAAGCACAGACTGCAAACAGTAAATGGTTGGAACCACTGAGATCACACATTAAACTGGGAAGCCTCAGGTTGAGCAGAAGCCATGAATGTGCAGTGGATGACTGAGACCGATGAAATGATGTAGTCCCACTGGCAGCGGATTATCAATCACAACAAAGCACCAAACTAATACATAGCATGCTTTAATCATCTTACTATAAATGGGACCATAATTCACAAAATGGACATCATGCTCCGTTTTATGAAATGTGAAACTAAAACCACAAATTTCTTAGAAAATTATTGCCTTAGGTCATAAAGGTTTGTGTCAAACTGCAGTAGAAAGTGATAGTATTTAAAACCGTTCTTACAATTTCATGGACAAGTCCGAAAATTAATTTGTGCCTTCTGCCATCCTGCAAGCGCTGCCATTATTATGATGGCAAGTCTTAGACATCCAGTATCTACTGCTACCTCCTCACATTGATGGCAAGTCTTAGACATCCAGTATCTACTGTTACCTCTTCACAATGATGGCAAGTCTTAGGCATCCAGTATCTACTGCTACCTCCTCACAGTGATGGCAAGTCTTAGGCATCCAGTATCTACTGCTACCTCCTCACATTGATGGCAAGTCTTAGGTATCCAGTATCTACTGCTACCTCCTCACATTGATGGCAAGTCTTAGGCATCCAGTATCTACTGCTACCTCCTCACATTGATGGCAAGTCTTAGGCATCCAGTATCTACTGCTACCTCCTCACATTGATGGCAAGTCTTAGGCATCCAGTATCTACTGCTACCTCCTCACATTGATGGCAAGTCTTAGGCATCCAGTATCTACTGCTACCTCCTCACATTGATGGCAAGTCTTAGGCATCCAGTATCTACTGCTACCTCCTCACATTGATGGCAAGTCTTAGGCATCCAGTATCTACTGCTACCTCCTCACATTGATGGCAAGTCTTAGGCATCCAGTATCTACTGCTACCTCCTCACATTGATGGCAAGTCTTAGGCATCCAGTATCTACTGCTACCTCCTCACATTGATGGCAAGTCTTAGGCATCCAGTATCTACTGCTACCTCCTCACATTGATGGCAAGTCTTAGGCATCCAGTATCTACTGCTACCTCCTCACATTGATGGCAAGTCTTAGGCATCCAGTATCTACTGCTACCTCCTCACATTGATGGCAAGTCTTAGGCATCCAGTATCTACTGCTACCTCCTCACATTGATGGCAAGTCTTAGGCATCCAGTATCTACTGCTACCTCCTCACATTGATGGCAAGTCTTAGGCATCCAGTATCTACTGCTACCTCCTCACATTGATGGCAAGTCTTAGGCATCCAGTATCTACTGCTACCTCCTCACATTGATGGCAAGTCTTAGGCATCCAGTATCTACTGCTACCTCCTCACATTGATGGCAAGTCTTAGGCATCCAGTATCTACTGCTACCTCCTCACATTGATGGCAAGTCTTAGGCATCCAGTATCTACTGCTACCTCCTCACATTGATGGCAAGTCTTAGGCATCCAGTATCTACTGCTACCTCCTCACATTGATGGCAAGTCTTAGGCATCCAGTATATACTGCTACCTCCTCACATTGATGGCAAGTCTTAGGCATCCAGTATCTACTGCTACCTCCTCACATTGATGGCAAGTCTTAGGCATCCAGTATCTACTGCTACCTCCTCACATTGATGGCAAGTCTTAGGCATCCAGTATCTACTGCTACCTCCTCACATTGATGGCAAGTCTTAGGCATCCAGTATCTACTGCTACCTCCTCACATTGATGGCAAGTCTTAGGCATCCAGTATCTACTGCTACCTCCTCACATTGATGGCAAGTCTTAGGCATCCAGTATCTACTGCTACCTCCTCACATTGATGGCAAGTCTTAGGCATCCAGTATCTACTGCTACCTCCTCACATTGATGGCAAGTCTTAGGCATCCAGTATCTACTGCTACCTCCTCACATTGATGGCAAGTCTTAGGCATCCAGTATCTACTGCTACCTCCTCACATTGATGGCAAGTCTTAGGCATCCAGTATCTACTGCTACCTCCTCACATTGATGGCAAGTCTTAGGCATCCAGTATCTACTGCTACCTCCTCACATTGATGGCAAGTCTTAGGCATCCAGTATCTACTGCTACCTCCTCACATTGATGGCAAGTCTTAGGCATCCAGTATATACTGCTACCTCCTCACATTGATGGCAAGTCTTAGGCATCCAGTATCTACTGCTACCTCCTCACATTGATGGCAAGTCTTAGGCATCCAGTATCTACTGCTACCTCCTCACATTGATGGCAAGTCTTAGGCATCCAGTATCTACTGCTACCTCCTCACAGTGATGGCAAGTCTTAAGCATCCAGTATCTACTGCTACCTCCTCACATTGATGGCAAGTCTTAGGCATCCAGTATCTACTGCTGCCTCCTCACGGTGACTGCAGTATTAGAGGCTGAAATGACTGTTAGGCAGTGGCTTCCAGTTACTGATGAATGTGAAGAAGTAACCATTTTAGTCTGGCATAAAACGTTGACTTTATCCACCGTTAAGCTCCTCTCCCACAAATGTTTAGCTCTAAATGTACATGTTCTGTTTGTGATGCTGATTGAATTATATTTTCTTTGTAGTTTTTGCGTTGTCCTAGTCAGAGAAACTAGTGTAATTTCACAGTAACTTGTCAGTAAGTTGACTGAGTACATTTATTCTGTTCGACCTCCACAGCTACTGGAGTGCCTTAGCCTATAAAAATTTGCTAACGTAGTAAATGATTCCTGTTCCATCATGTTTAACCTGACAGCCACACGCTTGTCATTGTACAAGGAGGTCATGTATTTAATCAGGTCTCAGACAGAGGTACAATTCTAGTAGTAAAAGCTTGATACTGTTTTTTTATATATTTTTCTTATATATCTAATATTCTGTTTTTTTCTAAAGTTGAAGTTTATCACTACTGTTGGAGTATCAAGAACTGTGTTGGTTCTTCCTGATTCCCAAGACACTGCAGTCAAAATTAACTTGGCTTATCTGGTACTTAGTCAAACTAATTTATATAGCTCATGAAGGCACTTGCATATTAGCTTAATTTTTTAAAACGGGGCATCAAGTCCATAACTCCCTTGACTCTACTCATTCAGTGGCAGGGATGCCTCTGAGCTGCTTGCTCCTACGCAGTGTTGTCATGTGTGGTATTAGAGGCCTGCAGATTGTGTGAGAAAACTAGAGACATTCTGCCACTTCTTACTTTCCCTCGAGGTGATCATCGTTTAACTTTTTAACATGTCCAGAAGATGTTTTTTTAGGCGTTATAAGACATCATAAGCAAGGTCAGTTATCAGTGCTATGGCTGAAGTTTTCTGATTTAAACACTACTGAAAGTGTTTGAAATGTCAGACAAGCCTGTATGTGTTACTTAAACTCTAAAATTCAGAGGTACACAGATGGGTTTTTAGAGGCCGTATCTAAAAATCAGGATTTTGTCAGAGCAACAGCAATCTTTGAAAGAGATAGGGTTACTTTTCACTTTAAGTTTCAGATGCGTTTCTGACAGAAACAGAAAAAATATATGAATGAGAGCACCTTTTTTAGGGAATTTGTCTTTATACAATATTTGTGAGCCTTGAGAGCATGAGTAAAGGAAAGATGAGCTGCCATGAACCAGTGTGGAGATTAAATATGGTGATGTCATAAATATGCTAATCAATATATGATGTAATCTGGCAACATTTTGCACATTTTTAAAAAATGATTAGTAAGCTTTAGCTGCATTCCATTGAAAGTAATTGGCACACTGTCCAAGACATCGTGTGTCATCATCTCCTCTCGAGGCCAGTGGCTGGAGGCAAATACTACACCATGATATCTCTTATTTAACTGTTGGTAGTCATATTACATTGTGGGGACTGTAACCACCAGGATCTAACAAGCTAACATGATGTATATGGTTCTGTTCATACTCGGACTTGGAGCTAGTTTGTCTCTGGGGCTTCTAGCCCTTAAATAGCCTTATGTCCATAAAGCTTTTTCTCTTAAATGTAGATACTGTTTGTCTATGAAAGACATGACAGTAAAACAGTCAACAACACACCGTAAACTGCAAGCAAGGTCATGTCATGCAATATTACACCTTGTTTCTTTAATTTTGAATTTGTGAGGGTTTTATATTTCTAAAACACCCATAACTTGGAAAATAACATGTGTGCTGAGCATAGATTTGCAGGCAGAGCCAATGGAGGAAATATTAATGTGTGTGTGCACTGTGGAATCAAACCCAGGGGCGAGAAGCCTTTTTTGCTCATACGTCAGACAAGTAATTTTCATTTAACAGTCACCATCTTTACTGCAGCTTTTTTTTCCTTTTAAAGAAATACTGCATATTGTGAGTGTGGAGCTGTTATAGGACTGACTTTCAAAATATTTTTTAACTTTTGGAATCAAATAAATGAGTTATAATTTTCAAATGCACTTCATCTGCCTGATAGAGGGTTATACAGATTCAGTTTTTTTACATTGGTCATCTTTGGCCAGTACGGACCCAAACATATTGTAGACCCGGACGAAAACATCCAAACCTTTGTCCAAACTGGCGAGATGAGACCTGTTGGAAGAGAAATGAGAACATTTTTTGTGACCAAGACACTTGAATTGGGTGAGGCCCAGATCAGTTAGGTGTATCTGGATATGTGTGTCCATTCAGCTGAACAGCACATTCTTTTGTCATTCTGCTACCACAATAGTCAGGACGAGTTTATACATTTTCAAGATTAGTACCATTGAAGTTCATAGGAGAACATAACATTAGTTGTTACTGTTCGTAGGAAACATTCACATAGTTGGTTAGCTGGAATTATCTTGTTATCAGACGTTTAGATGCAAAATGAGCATTGCAAATAATGAGGATGTTGTTTCTTGTCACTGCCTGTGAAGCCACCCCAGCTCACACGGCCACAGCAGTGCTCTTAGTGCACTGCTCTGGATTGGGGATTAGCTGAAAGCTGTGTTGATCAGCCCACACAGATAAAATCATTGGCAAGCCCACCTCAACTCAATGTATATTTTATGAGCATATGAAGGCTGAAATTATAGCACACATGGTGTTTTTGCTATTGGCACACTTAGCACTGCATGACATGATTACATTTAACCCTGAGTCCTTATTCATCTGGAAAGTTATTGGAATACAGATGAAACGTGTTAGCTGTGTTGGTGTTTTTCTGAAGCTTTTTAACCAAAGCCAATCAGGCAAAAAGTGTTCCATTTGCTAGTTGCTTACTGAAAATCTCACACACTCCCTCTTAACAAAAAGGCCTGGAACAAAGAATGAGCTTCTGAATAGAACTTAAGTCTTTTTTCTTTCTCTTTTTCCCTCAGCTCTTTCAAAGTTTACTAATAAGGATTTGTCAGGTTAAGCTGAGCTTCTCGCTGATGAGAGAGTTAGTTGTTTATTGGTTAAGGGTCAAATCCCTCAGAGATTTCCACTCAGCTGGCTAACATACAGCACTCCATGTGCTTCAATACACGAGTTAGGACTGGGATTTCCTTATTTGCACTCCACTCAGCTGCTTTGGTAAAATAACGGTGTACCCTTACTTATCTTGGCCTTCAGACTAAATTAATGGATGTCATTGATTTGTGGCAGTGATATAACACTGTGTTCCCAGTTAACTGTCTTTCCAGCTTAATTAATGGCAGCCATTGATCAGACAATGATGAGATGAATGTATGCATTACCAGCATACATTACCTCTGTCAGTGGCTATGGATGCCACCCATGATTTTCCCCAGTATGCTTCCTATATCAAAAACATGTACCATCCAGGCACAGCTGTAACCTGGAGCTTAATAATATGGTGGTTTTCACAATTTGTGGATGTCTGATCAGATGAATCTCGGCGTACTCCATCTTTCACCATATCTTTTTCTTTATATCTTGAAACATTTCTTTCTCTCCTTATCTATAGCTTCCCAAAGTCTCCATTAAACAAATCTGACATTGCACACAGTTAGTACACACAGCTAGTGTTCTAACAAGAGACTGCCCTCTCATATATATATATATATAAAAAAAAAGAAAGATCCCAGAAGTCGTCTCTGTGCAAGCCATTTATTACAGCTCATACTTCCATTTCATTGTGTTGGCTTTCTCTAGTGAGCAGTAATCATAAAGTGAGCAAAGGAGGAAATGTGGGGATGTAGTTACAGAGTCACAAAGTCCAATCTGGGAGGAGTGCCCTGGAGGATAGTTGGTGTCACATCCAACTGGACTTTACTGCTGGAAATTGCTATTTGTTTCCTCCCTTTTTCTTTATTTATCATTTCTTTTCATCTTGGCTATACCTCATGCTTGTTGTTGTGGTGTATAACCATCTTAACCAAGCTTCTTTAGTGTAACACAAATCCTAATCTTTATCTAATCTGACCCAGCTGTTTTTGTCATTAATGAGTGAGACACTGAGTGTCATTAATACCACTAATGAAATGTCGACTAAAAAAAGTCTTAAGATAGACTTTTACAGCAGGTGTGAATATATAAACCTCATTGGAACAGCTGGAAAGATCTTTGCCCAATTACTATTTGATAAAGTATGTCTCGGATAATATTGTTTGAACTCAATCAATCTATTGCCAGATTTGACTTAAAGAAATGCCCAGTCATTGTAAAAAGTAGCCCAGCTATAGTTTTTATTTAGTTTTAGAGAGCACTTAAGAAATCAAGTAACAGAAAGCATAGAATGTGTGAATGTTTTAGTCCATTTTTATGTATAATCTGGAATATTAGGTGTGATGAATTAAGTTATTAACAGGTCCCATTTATTAGTTGATCAATCACTTGAATGCTAAAAGTCTCAAGATATGATGATTTTCAGGCAAGATCTGAAATGATAAAGATTGTCTGTCTGTTTTACTTGTGTCAGCTATCTGATGTACTTGGAAAAAGTTACACAAACTAAATAGTCATATACATGCCATTTGTTCAGATTTGACCAAGAAATGACAAAAATCAGTTCCAAATGGCTTTCTTAGCAAGCTCCATGAGCTTCAGGTCATAATGTTGAGGAGCTATTGATGAGCAGGGCCAAGGCACCTCTTTGTGGGTGGGGACTCTTAATAGTATCACAAACAAATCAGTCCTTACTAACTCAGTTTAAAAGTAGCAGGAATCCAGTTTGGCTCATGAAAGGATTCCTCTCTTATCTGCTAGTGTTTGCATAAAGAAAAACTACTGACATGAAAGAGTACAAGAAAAGGTCACTATTAATTTTCGCTGTCCTGTAAAACGATAAGTAATGCTTGTTCAGTCACCAAGTACATATTCAGTCTTTTTTTTTTTTCTTTTTTCTCCGTAAGCTGCCCTACATAGGATATCTCTGGCTACTTGAAAAACACGTGACTCGAACCTGGTCTACAGGGAGGAGGCATGGGAAGGAAAGAAGAGAGAAGGAGCAAACCATTAGACTGCAGAATGTAGACTGAAGAGGTGCATGCAAGCACAGAAGGATGCAAGAAGAGACTTTATGTGCGCGGTGAACATTCTTCACTCGTGATTGTGGGAGCCACTGACACATGAAATATGAGAGACAGCAGCACTCTCCACTATTTATAGCACTGCAAGAGAGAAAGATGGAGAAAGCGGCTACAGCACTTACACTCCGGGGCAGAGCTGGCATGATTTTTTCATTCGCTAAAGAGGAAAAGGAGGAGTTGTGCCCAGTTTTTAGAATGCACATATATCGCTGCAATTGCTTTGGACAGACCAGTTGGGTTTGTGAACATGCGTGTGTGGTGACTAAATATGCCTCTGCATCTCCTGTTTTTAAACTCGCGGAGCAAAGCAGATGCTTCGGGGAAGCACCGGTTGTGGCTTTGTGTTTCTGTTTCAAACCCATCTGTAGCCCGGCACTATTTTATGCAAACCGCTAAAAATGTATCTGTGCTTCTGGGAAATCAACAGCATGTCCTGTCAAGAGGGAGACTGTGTGACGAGAAGACAAAAAGCAGCAGAGCGAAAGTGGCCTTTCGCTTAAGAGATTCCAGTTACGCAATGTTAAGACTTATGAGTAATAAACAGACGAGACTAAAATTCATTGAGCTGTTGTGGCCTCACAGGCATAAACAGTAAACACGGTCGCCAATGCAAAATGAATGGGGGTCATAAGGTTAGCTGTGGTTATGGATGGACTGATGAATTATTGGAGAATCCTTGTTTGACATCGTCTGCTGGGTTTTCCTTTGATACAACATAATTTAGTTCATCAATTTAATTAATCAAAACATGAGATAAAGGCAACAAACATAGGAGGAAACCTTTTATTTAGGATTCACAGCAGCTTTGGGGTTCATTAAGAAAGCAGCAAGCATTCCTATCTCCCTGTAATAATCTAGTCCCAAGAGAGTGTAGAAACTCTTACTTTTTTTTTTTTCTTGAAATTTCAGTGATCCATAATGTGTGTGAACTTGCATTAAGTTGTGATCTTGGTTAACGCAGTTGATCTCGCTCTTACACTCAAGCTTTAGCCACAGTCCAAGGCAGAAGCCAGAGGCAGCTGCTCCTCTTTGATGCTGCTTTCCATAAGCCATTTCTTCAGTGATGTCATTTCTTCTGAGAAAAACCCTTCAAAGTCATACTGATGTTTTATGCATTGCACTATAGTAGGCAGCCAGTGTGGTAGTAGTGCTTTGGGGTGGTAATGGTGATGCTCGTTGTGCTGAGAATAGCAATAGAAATTTGAACTGAAGGCTCATTCGTAGGCTGAAATCTTCTATGGTCAACCTTTTCTTCCTTTAAATGTATATTACATGTGTGACAAGATCATCAAATGCATTTTCATAAATAATCTTTACATTTGCAAATCAGAAGAATATGTATTATATTATAATACATCATGTAGAATGCCACTTATTTTCTTGCTTTAGATGCATTTTGAAATACGACTCATTGTTGGTTGTCTTTTCTAATTTAAGCAGCCAGGACAAAGGAGCGCAGATTTTTCCTCAGTGTCCATACAGAAGTGATGCATTGTTCTTTTTAGTTTTTGACTCAATGTTCCTATTATGTTGAAAGTACAATTGACCAGATGCCCAAAGACTGAAGTGTCTTTTGTGAAAGCAGTAAATCACTCTTCGTGAGCTAATGAGTCGGCAGAATCTGGAGCATAAACTGAAGAACACATTGCTCTTCTATACACTTAAGCCAGATACACTAGTTAATTACTTTGGCAACTGAGGTCCTTAATCATCTTTTGGCTTTTTTACACATTGTGTATTCTTCACAGGGATTTGTTCCATTTTTTTTTTTTAATTGTTGCATTAAAAATGAAAATGCTCATCTCCACTTGCTTCTGACAGTACCCATATATCAAGCCAGAGAAGAAGTGCAAGCTTTTTAGCTGCCATGCTAAAGGCAGTGGATAAGAATGCTCTTAGTTATTAGCATGAATGTAGACCAGCAGCAGTCATCGTTGGTTTAAATCCTGTTTTAAAGCTCATGGGTAAATTATCAATTGATCGATCCTCTGTCTGGACAACTTTTTCCCACTTATTAAACTCAAGAATTTAGTTCTAACAAACCTCTGGCAGCTTTTTTAACAAACGTCACAGATTGGCCAGTGTGGTTAACTTTGAAGTGTCTCAGTTTGTAACTTTCATTCCTGAATCTTTGTTCACAGCTTTGTCACAGTTTTTCTGTCGTCAAGCGGTTTGGATTCCTCTATGGGTGGAGTTGCATTTTAATTTGTCATTGCAATATGTTTGTCTCCGCAGTTGTAACCTCTGTAATTATACCATGTGATGAAGCCTCTTGCGCACACAGCTCACCCAGAGGATCTGTGGAAAATATGTATAATTCATAATGTTGATTGTATTTTTAGCTGCTCCTGTTGGTTGTTTGGAGACAGAGATGTAGCATTAAACATGAGAAGCTTTGTAATGAAGATGATGATCTACTTCTTCAGTGAATAGTTTTCCTTCTGGTGACACATCTGGCCATTTCCTGCTGTGAGGCTGTGCAGACACAGTCAGAGATGTGAATCTTTGCATGGGCAACAGCAGAAAAAGAAACTTCAATTTTCCCCTTAATTTCAAAACTTAGGCTATTCCAGCTTAAAAGAAATAAGAATGAGTTCTACAGTAAATTCAACGCAGCTCCATGTGTACCGTATGTATCTGTGCTTGAGATGTGTTGGTAGTATTCATCCTTAGTAGGTGTTGCTGCTGAGAAAATGACACGGCTACACCTTAGGTACAGTGCAAGAAGAAGTCATGCAGGAAGTACATTATTCATACACAAATGTAACTACATGGTTTTAATTGTTCAGTTTACTTTGAGCAGGTATTTAATGTTGTTCATTGTTCATGGCTACTTTATTCCAAGGGGATATTTTGAGCTCAGCAGCCATTCTATTGTTTTGAAAATGCTATTTTGCTGTTTTGAAATGTCACCTTGGTGCAATAAGGTAGCCACGAGTGGAGCTCTGCAGTGTGTGTGTGTGTGTGTGTGTGTGAGCCGTCTTTGTTTTTTCTGTCATGATTCTTCTATGCGTTTTGGCCCAACACCTGCAGCCTTCCCTGGCGTGTTTTGGTTCGCGCTCTCATTGTTCAGTTATTGTAACATTTGCAATAGTTGTTCCCTCTTGGGTTTTGATGGTTCATACACTTGACTGCAGGGACTGGCTTGCGTGCACGCTTTTCCCTGCAGGTCTTCATGTTTTTCAAACATGCCACTAGAGTGTGACGGCTTAAAGAAAAATATGGACCGACGGAAAAGACAAGAAAGGGCTCAATGCACCAGGTATTGTGATGTCAGTTTTGGCCTCCGCTATTGTTTGCGAGGTCTAGAACAATGAGCGTAACCATATGTCCTTAAGGTTGTTCAGAGGTGTGCCCGTCTTGTTGTCCCATAACCTTGACTATAGGGGTCTCTCTCGGGAATTCTATATTGACAGCCAATCACAGTGAAGCTCTTTGGCTATGTTTGACATGCTTCTTTCAAATGCGTGGCAGAATTATTTTTTCTTTTTCTTTTTGGTTCTTGTGGGCTTTATTCAAGAGTGGATAAAGACAGCAGAGGACAGAGAAAGGAGGATGACATGCAGTAAAGCAGGGGTGTCAAACTCAAATACACAGTGGGCCAAAATGAAAAATTATGCCTTTCTTGCATTCTTAGTTAAATTTCAATGGTAACCTTTTTTTCACAGACTAACAATAGTAATAAAATATATTTTTTTGTGAACAGATTTTCTGTTTCCCACCTGTCCAGAAATCTCCGGTTTTCCACCTTTCCTTTGGCCTTTTTTTGGGAGGCCCAATGCAACTGGTAGCACGAGGTCGCTAACGAATGGCAACAGAGGAGGGGGTGCTTGTGGGTCCTGATTGTTGTGCCAATGCACCAGTAGAGCATTCTGAGATTTGTAGTGTTAGTGGTGCATGCGCTGTCTACCGGCAGGCCAGCTCTAGTAGACATTTGGGATTATCTTGTGGGCCAAATATAATAACACTGTGGGCCAGATTTGGCCCGCAGGCCGGAGTTTGACATTTATGCAGTAAAGAGTCAACGGTAAGTAAGTTCTAACAAGTTAAGTTTTACACTCGGGCAGGATGACCTTGGCAGAACCTTCCTGAAATAATACTCAAGGATTCATCGTTATGACTCTGTTATCGCCATCAGGGGATCAATGCACATCCCAAGGATACCTGCATAGGAGATTTGCTTTGATATGGCAGCAGTTTGACACTGATATCTTTTTTTTTGACCAGTTTTCATGTCTTAACTTCAAATGTGCAGATAGATGTGCAAGTAGATGAGAATTAGGACTTGATGAAATCTTAAAAAGCCTTTTCAACAAAGGTATTTTTCTCAGGAGTATGGCAAAACATGGAGAGGCTTGTGTGTGTGTGAGAGTGAAATAGATGACGAGAAATTCGAAGTAGCAGTTAGAAGAAAATGGTTTGGGGTTTATTTCTGCTTTTTGTTTTCTGTGTTTGGATAACAAGGAAACAAATGCATTCCTTTCGAGTTTAGTACAACAAATCTCAAGGGGCTTAAGGAAACATCTGTATTCATACAAAACGGGAGAATACACACACACACACATATATACAATGTTTCATAGATATCTTCATGAGAACATCTCCTTCCTTTTGTTTCAGTAAAGTTTCACACCATACTAACTGTCTATAATACTATAATACACTTGCTGACATGAGTACATGAGTACAAAGACAAGGACTGTCTCTCTCCTTTCGTACAAAATATCAATCTGTACATGTTGGCTTTTTTTTTTTGTGCCAAGTATTGTATTTCTATATTCAGTTCACACAGCAATTCCCTGATGGAAAAGCACATTCCCAGTTTAAGTTATTTCATCTCCCACTGGCTGCATGACTTTGACCTCTGCCCCTGGGGGCTTTCCGCTGAGATTGACTGACATCTTACTTGTGATTGTCTCATCGTTGCTGCGCACATGAGCTCATTGTCAGGGCTTTTTACACACCGATGTGAAGAACCAAAGCCGATGAGAGGCACATGGGTGGGTCTCCTTGTGTCGGCTGGCCAGAATGTCTTCACATACACGCATTTGCTATGCTGGCAGACTCTTTCACTGACAGAAAATAACACCATTTCCATAAATTGTTTTGACTGAAAAAAGACACTGTTGGCGTTTTACAATGGCGACAGGGTGCAAAAACCAAAAATACAAGAGACAGACTTTCACCAATATTCCAGACATGCAGGACGGCCGACTGTCGGCTTCATGAATAAGGCCCTGAAACTACGCTGCTCCGTCTCTCCCTCACATAATTTATAGATGCTTGGCCAGGCTCACTTGGCATCACTTCTTTACATGGTGTCACTTTTAAGTATTTTTGTAACATGCAGAGTTGTCCCACAGACTCCAAAAAGTGTACCTCAGCATCTGATGGCAAGAGACGATAGCCAAATGTTCTCTGCTAGTAATGTCACTGTCATAGGACCAGTTACTGTGGTAACCCAGAAAATGGAGGAGAAACTTGAACAGTTTACAGTTGAAAGACGTGGTTAACATTGTTAAAAGTTGTATTTTTTATTCAAACCATGATGTATTCATATAAATCGGTAGTTTTAAGAGTGTAAGACAAAAAGCACTCATGGCTTGCTAGCTTTAAATTCGCCACGAATCAGGGTATTTTTTTTTTTTTTCATTTTTGTAATTTAACCTGCCATCATAAGGCTGTCTGTTCCCATTCAAATACCTTTCATGAAAAGTTAAATGCTGAAATTCAAAAAAATATTCAATAAAATACAAATAAATTGGAAGTCCTGTGTCTTACAATGTTCTCCCTCCACCCTTTTACAGACTTTTTTACAGACTGTTAACGTTACTCGGCAAGATCCTGATCAGCATCCTGCACATTAAAAAATGTAGCCAGGAGGTACCACGTTTGTTTGAATGTGTTGGTAAAGCAATTTTCTTTACTGTTATAGGATATATGTGGACCTTAGCATCAAATAAAATGCTCAAGAGTTTTCGAACTAGAGGATACACAGTTAAAGCATGATTTTAAGACTTAAAGTCCATCTGCTGATCCTAGCAATCTACAATAGACTATGTAATATGCTAAGTTAAACATTACATTAGCACACTAACATATTTGAAAAATTTAACAATCTTGCAAGAAGACAAAGCACAAATTGATTTTCTTTTATGGTTGTCTTACATCGAACCATTAATGTTATTGGAAATATCTCAGTTATTTATTAATGGCCTCACCTGCTTCGGGTTATGAAGACCTGCTGTATTCGTTGCCTTTCTTATCTGAGATGGACATACTCGAGCTGTGGAGAAACTAACTTTCACATCAAACTGAAAGCATCCCCAAGGAGATGTGTGGGGAAGTTTTTCTCATGAAATGTAACGGCAATGCACACAGATCAGATTTGTGCCATAGTAGCAAGATGTTTCGTCTCCCCAACAGACTGACTCAGTGTGCTGAGGTGAAGCGTTGTTGGCTCTAATGACAGTGATGATCACATAGCGACATATGGTGTCTGTGTCTGTGTCTGTGTTCAACTGATGTTTAAGTATACTGATATATTACTCAGCTGAAAAAATCTCAAAATGGGTGAAGTTGAAGTGTGACAAGATAGAGTGTGTGTGTGTGTAACCATTTGCATGGATTTGGCAGAGTGAAACATGGGATTCCTTTTTCTTTTGTGTAAATGTTGCAGTTGGACTTTTCTTGGACTGTTGAATGACAATGATAAGATTATGTATATATGAACAATTTTATCTATACAGGACATTTCTCCTATTGAACAGTCACCTTAGTCTTCCATAGGTTTTTAGAAATGTTGACGATATTAATGTCTAAGTTTAAGGGATAATATATTTTCTGTACGGTTCCGTTTTTCTTTTTTCTTTTTTTTTCAATTTATTTTCCATTGTAGGTAGTAGCACATAACTCAACCTAACTGATGCTTTTTTTTTTTTTTTTTGGTGCTATCTCAGCCTAGGTTCTGAGATAACCAAACCAATAGTATGTGATGATGTGGAAACAGCATTCTGCTTATTGGTCAGACAGAATCATCATTTCTCTGTGTAAACAACAACGTCTCTGAAGTGGCGCACACAACGACACATTGTCTTGTTCTACCAAGTTGTTTTGAAAGTCCAACACACAGTTTATAACAGAAATCCCAGATGTCTCTTCTGTGCACAGACTGTGCGCCGTGTGGATTACTTATAAATGAATGTTTATTAACCTTGAGATTTACAGACTAATCTTTTTTTCTCCACTGACCGGAGTTGAGCTCCAGCGCTTAGTTATTATGCGTCCTCCCAAAAGGTATTCGACTGTTCTGCATTGCTTCTGCGTCCCTTGCGTCTTGGTGACAAAGAGACAACTTCACATATGCTACAGTGCTAAAGTTAAATCGATAAAGTTGAGTTGATACCGTCTGCATCATAAAATGAGGCACAGGAGAGCCATGTAGAGTTGAACCGTACAACACCACATTATACTGTACCATGTTATAAAAAAAAAATACCATATGAGAACATGTGAGACAGCTATAACACAATGAGGTCTATCTTTAAAATCTGTTGAGGATGTCATTTTGTAGACCCAAAAAAGTCAGTTGTGTCGTGGCTTTTTGAAAATGAACTGAACTATTTGATTATTTTCATTGGGCTTTCGACCTTTAGAAATGCAAATAGAACAGAAGGAACCTTTAATTCCACTTAAACTTCCCAGAAGTTAGCCACTGCAATTAAAAGTTTCAGGAGGTCCATTTGACGATTGAATAGAAGTTAAAATGGGTATATGTAATGAATGAATGGATGATTAAAAATCATTAATGTATGCTGCCACTCTGATATGTGTGTATAGATAGCGATTTGCAAGTCCACCTTAAAGGTTTTATAACTGTGTTTTGGCCTCTATATGTGCAGTGTTGGCATGTGAACAGGTAGAGATAATGTAACTCTAATGAATACAGTTGACTCTGATTACAGACGAATTCAGATAACTGAACTCCATTGGAGGTTTATTTTAGCCTGTGTGAAGTTTAAATATAGAACAAATGAACTTGAGCTTTCATCAGCAGCTGTGAAGATGTGGAATGATACAGTTTTACAGTCCAGTCAAATGATTTGAGAGCATATACAAAACATACATTTCTTTAAAATGGCTTCATATCAGGGAGAACAGTAAGCTTCTTTCTTTTCTTTTTTTTTTGCCCTAGATTAAATAAGCTGTGCTCTACTCTTTCTGTTTCATGTAGTGCTAAATAGATTTAAAGACATTGCAACCTTTAGATGCATTTGTAGTATACAGACTGACTTTAAGTACACTGACTGAATTTTTTTTTTTAATCATCTATTGTTGTACGTCCAGTTAGCTCAAGAGCAGTCAGTTGTTGGTCCCTGAAATCACAGGTTGTGTGACGTCGACGTTTTCTGCTGTGGTGTAGCCTTGTTGGCCTTTTTATGAGCTCTTATCAATCAATGTTTTTATTTGCGTTTTACTTTTTTGGCGCAAGTCTTGGTTTACTTTGTTGTGAAAGACATGGAAAAGACGAGTCTAGTTCTCCAAGTAGCTTTAAAATGCTTCTCAGCTGTTCTCACTTTGTTAATGATGCTGCAGCTTGTGTCTTTGGCTTCTGTCATCTAAATCAGTTCACAAATCTTGAGCATAGTAGAAACCATGTAAACTACATGGTTTCTACTATGCTCGTCATAGTCATCAAATGAAAAGTTAGAGTTTGAATGTGATGCACAGCTCCAAAAAAAGAAAATCACAATGCAGTGAGCAATTAAAAAAAAACAAAAAACATTTTGTGGCATGTAAATAAAGTAATGTATAGGAAACTCTACATCGCCCATGATTGTGCAGGAGTTGTTACAGTTTTCTTGCCAGCTCTCTCTCCAGTGTATTCTGTACTCTTTCAACCCAGTCTCCTGACAGAATGTGAAATATCTGCTATTGGAATCAATGACAGATTCACATTAAAGACATCTTTTCTGTATACCATGTTCCGTCTTACAAAGATGCTGCTTAAGTTTTTCTACTACATTTCTTCTTCGTTCTCACCTGCAAATGGTTATGGTGATCAGTTCTGCGCTGTCTCTTATAAAATTAATTTTGTCCCGTTCTGTGTCATTATGTGCTAATAATGTGTGTCTAACAGCCAGATTAGCACAGCTGCTTGTGTATTGTGCCTGAAGGTTTGTGAAACCTTAAAAAGGATCATCGAGCTTCTGTCATCTCTGAGCATCTATTGCTGTTCCACAGCTTCCTTATTAGTCACATTGTTCTCTGGATTTGCACCACCTTAGTTGCAGTGTGATAGTTGATTATGCTACTATAGGTAATAAATCATATGCATGTGTAGAATGACTGTGTTGGAGAATAAGAAAAAAATATCTAATTGTTATTATTTGTCCTTGAATCATTAACATGTTATGATCAAAATTAAATTAAAGCACAACCAGAATCAACTGGATTGTGAACATTTTTTCAATGTGGCAGGCAGTACATTAACAACACATCAGCAACTCTCTGAGGTGGTTTGGCAAGTGTTTGCTTTGACATGTAAGTGGCTTTCTGCTCTCAGGCTTTTAATAATACATTTTTTATTAAATAATAGATTTTTATTGTGCCCAATTACCTTGAAATGGTTTGTGCATGGCTCAGAATATCACTTAAGGATAGCAGCTCTGATGACATAGTATCAGTGGAGTAGGTACAGTTAAGGTTTGTGAGCTCTCTTAATGGTATAAATGTCTTTTAGCATCTGAACTTTTTCCGCAGTAAGCTTTAGTTGAAGGGTGATTAGCCCTTATTAATGCTCATCAAGATATCTGCTATTGCCTGCCAGTGACAGCTCTGTGGTGAAAAGTTTTACTTTGTATGTGGATATACGGATAATGAGTGATGTCATCACACTGAAGTTATCACTGTGAATGTAGACAGATGTTTTGGGATGAAATGAGTTGGGGAATTTCTACCTTTTATAATTCACTGAGAGTCACAGATTGTATGTAAAGATAGACAACAGATCCACAGGGATGAAAAAAATCCCTGAAAATGGAAGCTACCAATTTCTGCTTTTGATGCCAGGAGTTCGCACAGCCAACATGAGTGAGATTTTGGGTTGAGGGGCTCCCTGCCTAGTCCTCAATACAAAGCTGAGAGCACAACACAATTTATTTTGAAAGAAAGCTATGCAGTCAAACTGTGAAACAAGTTGCAGTTATTGATCATTTTTATCTAAAAGATGGCAAGCTTACAGTAAGAATCAATTACAGATCAAGACAGCCAGCACTGCAGTGGCTGGGGTTAATTTCTTTCAAGCTGTGTGTTCTGTGCTCACATTTTGGCCAGACAGGACCTCAGTACTACCTCTCCATACCCCAGTTACTAATAGCTAGACTGTTTTTTACAAGGGAACCTGCACAAGTAGGCAGAATCTGTTTCTGTTATATTTCACCTAAACTTTTCTTTGGTGGAAAGAGGTAGTGATGCATTGAATGTCTTTTTTGTTAGTCTATAATTTTTACAAGGATTACACGTGTCACTCTAGCTCCTACTGAGTTCAGCCTGAGTGAAGGTTTGCAGGACTTCAGAAAATAGCTCTAGACAATCTGGTAATTGTATTGCTCTCGTGCTGCACCCTACAGTTGTGGAATGTAACTCCACTGTTGTTAAACAAATACTCATCTGAGCCATGCACATGTACAACCATGCACATTAATTCATTGTCATGCTTGAAAAGACTGACAAGACACCACCACAAGACACCAAAAATGTCATGGGGTCATGTTACAGGGTCATGTTACAGGAGAATTTTAAAAGATTAATAATTTTGTATATAGTCATATATGCAATGAAGACCACTTCACCATTTCATACAAAACAAACTTGTTTGTCTGTAATATGGTTTGCTTTTCTTGGTTCACATTTTTTTTTAAGCATTTGAATGTGGCATATGTGTGAAACCAGTACGTGTGCAATGTATTGCACATTGTAGATATTATTGTATTGCCAGATAGCCTTTGGAAAGGCTGAAAACATTCAAGATTTTTGAGTGCGATTAGAAAAAAACTGACCAAAGGTTTTTACACGAGAAGAATGTATTGACATGGTGGTCTAAAACAGGATGGAGGTTGCTTACCGAGGCTTCAACTGGAAGGCAGATAGTCTCTGGTGAATAATATAACTGGGATGAACATGTTGCTGTTGTTTAATTCCCAATAGCCATGATACAGAACCCGAAAGCAAAGTCTGAGTAAATAAACATGCTGCAAAGCGGCATTTGCATAGAAATAATACATACATAATGGCATATGAAAATTTGTCTGTTTGATGTTTCTTTCAGTTGTTTTATTCTAGGGATTGAACACTGCTTCAGCTTCCTCTGATTCACCACCTACACAGAATCGTAAAATGCTAATCCAACAATAACTGTAGCAGAGATGATATACTGCTAAAATAACATCTGATTGAAAACAAAGAATATTTTAAAGATCACCTTTAGGATTTTTAAACAGCAGCTAAAATTCTGTTGAAATGATCAGAATCTTTGCATGATTATGAACCCACAAGTGGACAAATTTACTGACAAAGCAAAGCAAAGTGACAACACAGAGCAAGAGACCTAATCCCTTACCAAAAGCAACCAGTGACATGATATCCATGACATGACATCTGTCTTAGATCCTGGTTTTATGTTTTTTTTTTTTTCCCTCTAAGCGCTCTGCAGCGATCAAATATTTACACTTGTTTGGTTTCTTTCTCTCTTTCTCTACTTTGTTTCCCCAGATAGGGTCATTTTAAGCCTCTTCATCCCTTCTGCCATGGTAATCGTCTGTAACGGCAAAATTGTTTTTTTTTCTTTCTTTTTTCAGCTTCTTATTTGAAAATAGCCTCTTTCATTGCGAAAGTGTCTTGTTATCCTATGACACTGTATGCTAAAACAAAATGCAATTCTCGCAGGAAATGACTGTTGCAAACTGCAGTATGTAAGCCACCAGGCTCTTCAGCACAGCAAAAGTATTGTCAGGCACACATATATAAGGTCCTTATTCTTCTCTGGTGTGTCTTTAATGTACACTAGTATGCGACTTTGATCAATTTACATTATTACTTTTTCTACAGTGACATTTTGTGAAATGCATTTTGTGTGCTTTGTGTGCATGCTATGTGTGCATGCTATTTAAAGCCTGAACATCTATATGGTTACAAGAAGGAAACTCAAGCACAATTCACAAAAGAATTGAAGCACATGCCAGGCTTTTTCAGTATTTGATCAGAATAATGTTGCCTCAGGCTTAGACAACTGTAACATTTATCTAAAACTAACAACATTTGTTTTGTAAGACAAAAGCCTTTGTCTCCAGTGTTGAACTTTTTTGATTTTAGTTTAAAACCCTTTTTTAGAAAATAAAAATATAATGAAGTTAGAGCTTTGTGCCAGCAGTTGCATGTAATGTTAAACAGTTAAACCTGTTATGTTGATTGATAACTTCCTTCCATATTCTTTCAAAACATCATGGCCTCTGAGCTATAACTTGAAGGAGAGATTTATTTATTTATTTTTAAATCTTCCTTATCTGTAACGATTAGTATGCTCCTTACATGGAACAACAAGCTCATTCAATAGATCGTAATCTTAAACATGATAAGGCTGTGTCACCAGGCTCGACCTCAACACCAAGACAACCAATTCATCTGCTGTCAGATTAACAGAGAAGGATGCATGTCCAAAAGCTGCTTTACTCCAACCTGTGCCCGGTAAATTCAGTTCAGTATCAGGAGTTCAGTATCAGGGGTCCAGTGTTCTGACAAGATGAGGTCTTGACTCATGCTGTCACCTACATCACTGTGATGGGACCTCTGTGGTAAGGCAACACTTTTTAAATTGATCTTTTGCCCCTTCAAGGCTGTGAAACAAGTTTTGACAACACAGACTTACAAAGTTAACATTAAGTCTGACATTCACTCACACATTTAGTTTGTTTTACTGATACAAGTCAACTTTGAAGCTAGATATACAGTTAATGTAAGGGACACTGGAAAAAAAGCAGTTGCAAGTCATAAAATCAAAACCATGAGCTTAAAGATGCTAAAATACTTTGTGGGCCATTTTATTTGAATAACTACAGTATATTATGTACTGTAGAAGTATTCCTGTCTTGTTTATAGCAATCAGTGCAAGCTTAATCTACTGATCTGTTTAAGGATGAAGGACTCACAGAATTCTTTAAGGTAAAAATGGATTAAAATAGGAACTGAATTAAAAATTTAACTCTCCTTTGTGAATCCTGGAGCTTGGTAAATACAGTGTGACACAGACAGTGCTAATTACATTACTAATGAAAGTGTTAAACTATTAACTTACAGGCAGACCCATGGGCAACCGGTCCAGACAAAGGGACAGATGACTGACTAAACAAAACACTGCACAGAGTTTTAATGAGGCAACAAGGGACTGTCCGTCAAACCGTTTGCATCTCAGAAGGGATGCATGAATACACACACAAGCATGCTTTAGTGCTCTATGTACACATGAACATGCACAGAGGAGAAAACACAGCATGTCGTACATTCACTACACAGTGGTGAGTAAGACAGTAAAATAAAAACATCTACATGGCGGTTTGTTGCTGATCTGTGATGAATTCCATCTTCACCTAAACATTCCTGTCTCAAAGCGAATGGATGAGCTTAAAGGTTCAAGAGGTTAAGCTCAATGTTCCCCATGTCAGGCATGTCAGTCATATCATGGCTAGCTGCATTCACAATGCAATAGCAATATCAGAGATTACCGCTTTGAAATGCAGGGCTAAATACCCCTGCATTATGACGCTGAAATATAGACCTAAAAAAATCCAAGATTATAGTTGAGTGAAATAAAGCCTTTTGGCTTAATCCATATTCAAAGTCTTGTCTGTAGCTTCTATAGGCCTCAATAACCTAGTTCTGATGGGGGAAAGCTGCTTTGTACTGGTCAGTTGTGTGATGAGGGCTTGGACACGGTCTGTTGTGTTGACCTATATCTGGCTGGCTTCCTTGTCTGCACAGTGGAAAACCCAAGCTTCCCCCATGTTTTGCTCTATAGAGCAACTGGGCTGCTGGGCATCTTCCTCTGCTCTCATCCACTTCTCTGTTTAAATTTAAGCTCGATTGTAATGACAAGTGACTATAAGCAGAGGACTGATACGCAGGTGCAGAAGAATTTTGATGCAGCAGTGCTTATCTGTTGTCAAATGATGCTTTGAGTTAAAAGTTAGTATGCCAATTTTTTCAGTGTTAAAATGTTAAGGATTGCTCTCTTGATTTAATGTTCCAGCTTAAAGGGGCTAGTTACTGGTATATTAGGCCTTAGACCGAACTATTACCGATTGAAGGGGTCGATGGAAAGTTAAAGGATCACAAGGCTTTTAATTCATCCTTAAAGGATGATCTCATCATTAAGACCTCTGTCAGAGATTTTTTTTGCATCCAGGTAACGTGAAATGAAAATTCTTTAAAATCGCTTAAGTCATTAGGATTTATCTCCAAGTAACATAGAGCTTATACTTGACCTAAAAGAAACCCAAACTAGTAAAACCTGTAGGGCTTATTGCATTAACTCTGGTACGTGATATTTAATAGGCTCAAGATGTGTTTATTTTTATATATTCAGGAATATTTTTCACTCCTTGTTGTTCATCACAATGCATCATTGGTAGTAGTCAGCTGGCTGGCCGGAACAGCTCCAGTCTTTGGACACAACCGTGGTACAAATATGTCTTATGTTTGACTTTAATTTGAACTTAAAATATAAGAGGAAGATAACCAAGTTAACTTTAAGTGAACGAAAATTAAGAAGGAGCAGAGAAGTGAGTTAAGTATTGAGCAAAGTCTACAAGCATGCAACAGTTACAGTTCAATGCTAGCAGAGGAGCTCCATCTTCCATTATCAGTTGTTTCAAGGAAAAATACAGCTGAGATGGGATGCAGCTTTGACCGAGGACAGTTTCAACCTATTAATGTAAAGTCTGAGTAAAGCAGAGAGAAATATTAAGTCTCAGTTTATCACACAATAAACAAATGTGTTATAAACCACTCAACCAAACATGATTAATGAAAACTGTCACCTAGTAAACAGAATGGGGTAAATGAATATGAGCAGTCCTCTCTGTTCTTACACATAGCTTTCATGTCTCAAATAAATTACAACAAGCAAACTGCTTTGTGTTTTAGTTGTTGAGGTTTTTAAGGTCTGTTGAACGCATCTTGTCTCAAGGAACTCTTCTTGGTGATTGGACATTGAATGATTGAGAGCAGTGTTATGTGTCAAATAGCTATAGTTGACAAATTGGTCAAATATATCAGAGACGGAGTGGTGAGAACACAGTCATGGGTCTTTTCTTTGTTTGGAATCTAGAAGTGGTTGCAATAACGGGCTTGACTTACCTGGTTGCTTTTCAGCTGGAAACTACAACCCAAAGTAGCACCATAAGGTACTGAATCGATATCTTTAATTATGGCTGGTAAAAATCGCAACATAATCAAAACAGTAGCTGTCGAGCATGTCAGGATCAACTCACAATACATTGTGCACATAAAGTAATGGCAGGTAGTTCTGTAGTTCAAATTTTGTAAAAATAGTCAAGGATTTTTTTTAAATGATCAAAATATCCTGCGTATTTGACAAGGCATTTTAATAGGAAAAGGTTTGGATTAGAAAACATTAAGGTCTTAAGTTGTTGTCAGGGTTTAATTTAGCTTTAATAATGTATTTCTGTCCACCCTATACAGACATTTTCCCACCAAAACTTTTCTTTTTAGAAGTACTCTCCAGCATAGATGCTTTAGAAAATGCCTCTGACGTGCTGCAAAGTCAAGAGGAAAAACAAAGCTTTCTATAATCTCCTGCTCTTTTTCTGTACGTTTTCTATTTCAAGGGTTTTAATGTTATTCAGCCTGACTTCCTCTGAGTCCTTATGAAGATCCTGCTCTGGTACAACACAACACTTTAGAATTGTATTGATAGTAAAAAGAGTAATGCAGGCTGAGCAGATCAGACACACAGTAAAAAGGAGACGTAGCGAAAGGCCTGTGCAATCACAAGGACTTTATCATGGCTGTGTTTAATATTACTTAATTATATCTATTGCTGAAATGAAACAAAAGACATCAGCAGTGATATAAATGACGCTTATGTGATCAGCATGACAAACTGCAGCAGGTCTTTACTCGCGTCTAAAAACTAAATGTCATTTCTTAACAATGGTTTCTTAATGGAGACACGATTGGCCCTACTTTTTACATTTTCATAAACAATGACCATGTGGCTGGTGTTTAAACGGTCTATCTCCTCTGTATTTTAACAACGCATACATGACTTATTATGGCTACGGTGAATGTTGGATAAAAGGAAACTATGATTCTGTTGAGGTAACTTGGAAACCCTCCAACTATTCTGATTAAATAACATGTCAAGTAATTTCAGGCAAGTATTCTGATAGTACTTTTGAAAGGGATGTCTTTTCTCGTTCCATTCCAATGGTGCTTGCTTTGAGGATTGTAAATCTAATTTGATGAAGCTTGTTAGCTGATCGAACAATAAGGGTACACAGTTTATATTCCAAAGAGGTATTTGCCCCATAACCCTTTGTGCCATATATACACAAACCTCTGTTGTGGAGCAGTCCAACAGGTTGAAAAAAAACAACAAAAAAAAAACCTGGATGTTGCAAGCTAATAAGATGTAACAGCCTTCTCCGTTTTGGAGTCTTTTGCTTTTTGTTATGTCAAAAGTCAGCACTGTCAAGATTATTTGCATGCCAAGTTTCTCTTTGCACCCCTGCAAGCAAATCAACTGATTCCTGCGATAATTTTGAAATCATCTTTTGGAAATTGAGGTAAATTTCAGTGTACTGTTTATCTGCAGTGATCACATATGACCACAGGGGTCGCTGTTCAGCAACAGTTATTGATTCCTGCTTCAAATATTAAAGATTGGCGTGTTTAGCAGCAAACATGCAGCTTGACTGACATATCGCCACAGCTACTGTAATCCGTGGTCCTCTTCTTACAAAAAGTGAAAATTGGAGTTAAAAAGATATTTTGGAATTATATTCTATAGAGAGGGAGAAATATGAAGACAGTAGGATTAGACAAATTGGTAATGAGAGAGATGACTTTATGTCACAACAGAAGCAGCAGAGACCAAACTAGACACGTGGGGCTGATTTAAAAGAAAACGGCACAGTTGGATGGAAAAATTCCAGAAAAGAGAGCTGACGTGAAAAATATCAAGCATGCAGTGGTGTCACAGGGCCAAAAAAGCAGTGTCTCAATGAAAGGTACAGTGCATGCTCAGAGTAGTGGAGAGGAGGGCGCTTAAAGGGCTTGGGTGCACTGTAGCGTTGCAGGTTCCAGTCAAACCTTTTGGGTCATCCTTTATCTGTCACCCTCTGCTAGATGCAGCGTACTAAAGCAGACCTAAAGCAGGTCAAGTGAAGAGAAGTGGGCAAAGAGAGCAGCATGGAGGGGGAGGATGCAACCAGAAGAGGCATGCGGAGGAGACGAGGACAAAGTATAAGTAGCAAGGTAGATGGTTATGAAAAATTTAGTTTTTCAGAAACAGTGACTGGAAAGATGGATAGAGAGGAAAGGGAATACTTTCCGAAATGGAGGACAAGTAAAGCCAGGTCAGCTCCATTAACAGCCTTCAATGGCCAAAGATTGCTGCCTTACAGCATGTAAAAATAGTTGTTTTCTTCCTTTCTCTTCATCTCTCATCTCTTCTTCATTCCCCATCACACTCCTACTCTCCTTTTCTCCTCACCTCGCCTCCATCTCTCTGCTGGCCTGTCTGTGCTCTGTCATTCTCACACTCAACCTTCCACTTCTTTCCTCTCTTTTCCCTCCGCTCTACTTACACTATTTATTTATTTTTTTTTACCTCGGCACAGGGCCGACGCTGCTTCATGCCCACAGCCAGTTTTTCTGTATGCAAGTTCAAATTCTTCATGGCATGCTTTTCATCAGTGTGGAGAGCCGGCTGATGCAGCCGTTACACCAGCTCTGTGCTGCATCAGGATTACATGGCACATGTGGAACGCGTGTCCTCCTACACTTGATCAAATACAGGATGACACATGGCATCAAGCAATTAATTCTTTGTTTGTATTCTAATGATGGTCCTTCTGGGGTTGGGTCTCTTGAAACTAAGAATCTGACAGAAATATAGTACATGGGTGCAGCAATTTACACACTGCATTTCCAGTTATGTTCCCAATTGTGATTAAAAAGGCAAAATCTGACACTTTTTCTTTTGCCCTCCACTTTAAGGACACCCCGTGCACCATGCAGAGAGATGTTTTTGGCTTGCAATTTTTGGGAAAGACCTTGCTGATCCAAAAAATACGATTTTTAACCCTGTCAAGCTGCGTTATCCTTAGCATTTTTTTCGTAAATAATTTTTTCTGTTCTCTCAAACCCCAGCTGGTCGAGGCAGATGGCCACCCTTCCTGGGTCTGGTTCTGCCAGAGGTTTCTTTCTGTTAAAAGGGAGTTGTTTCTCTCCACAGTTGCCTCATGCATGCTCGGGACTAGAGATTGGATGGAAGAGAACTTTCGGTACAATTTGTTGGGTTCCTTAGCTTAGAAATTGTTTTTGAATTGGATTTCTATGTAGGAATCAGACTAATTTTGAATGTAATTCAATGGATTATGATTACAATGAATTGGACCCTAATTGTCTTGAATTGGACTGAAGTGCCTTGAGCATTTTTTTGTGATTTGGCGCTATATTGATAAACTGAATCGAATTGAATTGATGCGTCTTTGTGACAAGTTACTAGTGACAAAGAGCTGAAAGGTAGAATTTGATTTTCCTTCAACACTCAAAAAACAGAAACAATTAAGTGCATTTTTCTAAGCTTGAGTGATTAAATCATAATCCCTAAAAATGTAAAGCTAATGTAAAGCACTTCATGGTGATTTCCTTATAAAATAACCAAATACATGTGCTTACAGTACGAGTTAAGTTTGCACACCTATCCATTCCTTTTGATGTCTAAACGTTTGACTGCCAGTGTTTATTCAATGATTTTTAATGGCCTAACAAACTCAATACCCATGAGCAGTAGATTACTACTTCCATGTCCAACTGAAAATAAAATGTCTGAAAAGGACTTTTGAGACTAGTACTGATTCTTCTCTTATGATTAGAAATTCTAATGTTAAATATTCCTTTGCTCCTGCCCACACAGCCCACAAAATTGAAAAAAGATGAATTTTTACCCTTAATATTCATCTTTTTGTCCATGGGGGGGATTTGAAGTAGTCTTCTTTAATCTTGGCATTACAGTTCAAACAGAGAAAATGATCCGAGTTAAGAGAGGTTGAGAATTTAAATCAGTCTTTACCAGACTGTCCCTTAGATAACTTGAATATTAATCTTTATATATGTGTTTCAAAGCATGTGATTTTCTGCAGCTCACTCCAACATCCATATATAAAAGTATGGGTGAGTACTGAAGTGAGGCAGAGTGTAGGTGTGACAGTGTCTCAGCCTAAGTGCTGGCCTTTCAGAATGACTTTAACAATGGTAAAAGAGTTCTACGCTCTCTTGTTTTCCAGGAGGTATGCCAGTGCCTGAGGTGGCGTCTGACACTGCTAGCGCTGCCGCCATGTTGAGTCCTGTCCTCAATGCCTCCAACGGAGACGGCTCAGAGTCTGAAACCACCTCCGCCATCCTCGCATCCGTCAAGGAACAGGTTTGAAGATTTTCTTATGCATGTTTCTGTGTGCAAAATGCATGGAACGTTGTCTCAAATTAAGGGAAGATGAATGCCAGAAAGTAGCGTGGATAATTCCTCCATCCTTTCAGGGTAAAAGAATGTGACAGTAAACAGTAAACACAAATGATGGAAAATCCATCTGAGCTGGTGTGTCACAAATATGTCACCCCACCTTGATCTGGTAGGAGAGAGCCTTGGGGCACAGCTACCCTAAAGTGGTGGAATGCAACGTTTCCTCGCACTTTATCAGAGTCTGAGCAGCTTTGTTGGAGAAACTGCATGTGATGAGTAAGCATGGAGAGTCACCTTGATTTTATTTTCAGTATAGCTAAGATTAGGCTTCAGAGCTCGGCTCTGTTTGATGTTTATGTATTAATGAGGGATAGAATATTCATCAAAGTGCTCTGAATGTATTCAGATTTTTTTTTTAAACTGCACTTTTATTTTCGACTTTGAGATACTTTAGGCATCTTTCAATAGTGTCAGCAGCACTACTATGTGATGGAAAAATGGATCACATGTGTCATTTGTGTTACTCTGCCAGGGCTTCAACATGTGAGTCCAATGTATTTATGAATTCAGTTACGACAATATAGGTCTACTCACAAGTGGCAGACACATTTTTGCAAATAGCTACTGTCTTGGATTTTCTGTAATTTGCACTGGTTAAAATTCAAAATGCACCAATCCGTCTGAATCCGACATTGCGTCTTGTACATATAGTAATGTTACTAGTGATTTGTGAAAATGAGCAAATACTTTGTCACAATATTTCTAAACAAATCATATCCTCGAAAGATCCTGTTTGTTTTATTTGTCTGAACAGTCAGTGTCTTACATACCGTGGACAGTAGTCAGAGCGCTCTCAGATTGAAGAATTACAAAGGAGTTCTGATGCCCAGCTAAACTAACAGCGACTTTGTGTCGCTTTGCGACATGAGCTTTGGAAATATTTTGTCCACTGAAATTTGGACATGTTGGTGACTGAGTCAAAAGTACAGGGAGTGCCAGACTCATCATGTTTTTAGCCACTACAGGGCATTAATACACCAAAGTTCATGTTAATCCATCCAGCAGTTGTCCACATTTTAATCTGGACTAAAATATTAAACAGATGGGCCAACATTGTCACCCCAAGAGCTACAACACTGCAGTATCTAAAACTGCTTTCAACAGGCTTACTCTGCACTGGGATAAGTACCTATAAGTATGAAGTAAAATCAAAACAGATTTGCAAATATGTCAGCGTGAGATCCCATTATGTGCTTTAACCTAAATTTTACATTAGATTCTGTTTACAGATCTTGGGGAGGACTCCTAGGGGAGTACTGCTGCACTTGTATGAAGCCCTTTGAGGCTCCAGAGGGAGCTGTTAGAGATCTGTTGAACTGTCTCATGTGTGTCAGTAACAGTTGGGACTGAATACTAGAAGTCTGGACTTTAAAAAATGTGGAGGAATTGTGTTAGGACGAAAAAGTGATCTTTTCAGAGGTCTGCAGCACATACTCCTCGCTGCATGGGGCCAAAGCCTAAGGTCTGCGTTAGCTACAAAAAAAATCCATCTGAATTACCAACTAAATTGAAGGCAGTTGGGGTTGTGGTGTGAGTAACGATGGTGCCAGGTTTTAATCATGAGTAACAATGTCTGAGGCATGTTATGTGAATCAAGTAATCTTCCTTAATGACAGTGGAAGTTTTCTGAAGCTAAAGATAGATAAAGGTGACAGTGAAAGTAACAGAAAGTATGAATCCTGCATGTTTTTACACAAACCTACATCTGAGTTAACACTAAATTCTTGAAGTAATCAAAGTAGTAGACTTTAAACACAGACACAAAGGCATGGGCCAATATGACATCCGGACAGCAAGATAACCCTAAGAAAAAGTATCACACAATTAACCACCAGAGAGCCAGCTTGCAATTTTAAAAAATTGGTGTGATTTTAAACTGATGAGCACAATGGTAGTCAATATAAACAATGGTATAGAAGTTATACCTGCTAAATGTAATTATAATACTAAAGTAATTCAAAATAAAAAAAGATTTCTGCAAAATTAGTACTTTTCAGCTGATGTTATCTGCTTTTTTGCTCTGTGAAGTTGCATTAGGAGGGTAGCGAGCCGTGTTATCTACCTCATAGCAAGACTATGTATAGAAATCTGTGTGCTATTAATGTCTTAAAAACCTGCAAAATTCTCAGACAGCTTAATTGGTGTTTTTTCGAACTGGGGAAAAAAAGATGGTGAGGGGGGTGGCCTCCTTAAGCCATGTTACACAGATGACTGACTGCTTGCATCAACAGGAGGGGAAGGGGAAGCATTACTCTACGCTGCACCCAGCTTGAGGGTTTTCAGTACTTTCTGTCCTCAATGAGTCATAAAAAACATTCCGTACTGTATGATGGAAAACATTTTTAAGAGACATAGCTTTGAAATCAGAAACTAGACCATGCCTCCTCACACCCAGATACTTACACATGATGAACATCTCATGTACACACACCTTTACTGATGGTCTGGGGCCAGATAATGGCCTTCTGATGAGAATGTATACTGTTTGGAAAGAGTAAAGATGAAAAGATCGGTCCTCGCTCACTCCTCCATCTCCATCCTCTGCAAGCTCTATTTGTTATATTTCATGCTCCTGCACCATAGTGAAGTTATTACTTTTTCAAAGCAGCCATTTGACATTTCCTTTAATACTTGTTTTTGCAGTGTGTAATTTTTCAAAGTGTTTGGGTTGGTGCCAGTGTTTGTTACTGGGCTATAAAGCAAAATAAAACAGGCATGTATTATTTTAGGCAGGGAGCACAAGTAAAGACACACACAACAAAGTTTACTTTTCAGTTCAGTTCATGAAGACTGGGTCAGACACGAGAGACCAAGAAAAAGCCTAATGCACACTTACATACACAGACTCAGCCTCTTGTGCCTGTGCACTCGCATCAGGAGATCCCGTCTGCTGTTCTTTCACCATTTCCTTCTACCCACACTAGATTGATTAACTGTTCAGTGTTGTATTTATCACATCTGTCAGCTTTTGTCTTCATATAGTTCATCATCTCTGCTGTCACCATGTCTGATATTGAGAGAAGCTCAGTGTGAAGTATAAAAGAGTTTAATTCTGATGTGAGAAAAAAAAATCAGACACATTGTCTTATTCAGTGGCAGACACAGTGAAAGTGGTACAAGGTATTGATTTTCTGTTTTTTGCTTGTGGCTTTGTAACATTTGATAATCCGGTTCAGATATAGTCATCCAATCAAAAGGAGATGACCCATAACAGATGAAAATTGTTTTTGAGAAAGGACGAAGACAAAAAAAGCAGCACAGCTGCATATTATGTTGTGTGTTGTCTAGTATTGCATGTTCGTGGAGGTTTTCTTTGGTGGCATAATATAGAGGAGATAGCGAAAATGATTCTAAAATTGCAGCTGCACCTGATCAAACATAACTGCTGGACCAATGTGGAGAGGGAACACCTGTTAAACTCAACATCTGTGAAAAGCAGGTGTACAATCAGGAGTGCATAAAGAGTTCAGACTGTTGTAAAAATAAAGTTAAGATTTTAAATCAAGTCAATATCACATTTCATATTCTGAGTCAACCCCTCTCATCAGGTGCAGAAAACAGTCTCTCCTTGCACATTTGTGACATCTCTCGCTTGGTTCATCCGCCACTTTTGCCTTAACTTAAATATCCAAAGGACAACTGGATGGACTTACATTCTAATTTTTGATACACTTTATTGAGCTTTTCTGTGGGATTTTGCGACAGAGGAAAAATATTGATTTACACAAAATGTATTAGATATTTATTTATTTATACACATATCTGAATTCTTCTGTTAAAATATGTATGTTTAACATAACATGTTATAACATGTTTTATGTAAATAACAGATGTAAATCAGATGTGCTACAGCTTATGTATGTAGTCTTGGTAAGTCACCATTTTAACAGAAAAATTGCTTTGATGTAACATTTTGTTCATTCAAGCTATGCATTTAGCTTTTAGCTTCTTCCATGCTGAAAACATGACCTCCTGCTGTGTTTTTAGATGTTTCAACGGGGGGTGAAATGTAAGTTTGGAAAAAAGAGATGTTGTTGAAGTTTGCCTCATTAGGGAAGGAAAAAAATTATATCACCAGGGCTGTTTTATGATTATCATATCAGAGATTTTAAGGCAAAATGTGATGGTTTCTTTAGATTTTCAACCTCTGGATAATCAATGTACATTATGGCGCTCAGTGGAAGCAGCGCAGCTGAAAATAGATTCTCTCAGGTCGGAAATGTGAATCATATGAACCTATATGATAGTGTCTCCCGAGGTAGATTAATTTATACTTTAATTTTCACTTCAACTAATTTAGCTCCTTTTTGTTCATTGCTTTACACACAGATACATCATTGTGAAATCTGTCACACATTTGATTGATCTTTGTCTTTACATTAAGAAAAATATACACATAACACATTTTAAGTCTTCGTATTTGGCCAATATAAACTTTCCTATACACTTATGATTTGTGTTCTGGTATATGGAATAATAAGAACATAGGATGCATTTTAATTCATTAGGTTAGATAATTCATTAGACTGTTTTTATTAGTTGTTGCTCAGCAGCCTTGAGAGAATAAAATTATTATCCTCCAACTCACTGCTACTCTTTCATTTCCTTATTAGGAATTAATTAAGATTTGTTTAGCATTGGCTAACTCATTAAATGACCAAATATAGATATTTTCATAGTTCTCAGTTAGATATTCAAGTTGTTTCAAGTGGATCAAATGTTTATTCTATTTTACTTCTTTCACAAGTGGGTGTGCAGTAAAGAGAAGAGCCAATTATTTGCATTATTAGGGATTTTGGAGGAATGTGTTCTCTCCCTTCATCTCTGGCATAGTATTGGTATTTTGGAAAGTCTTGACAGTGCTTTGTAGTGAATGAAAGCCTCCAGTGCACCATCAGAGAAATATGTCAATATCTCTCATCTAAGCTCAGTGTCATACCCACCTAATCACTCATTGGGGCTTTGTCAGGACGCCCATCTGTTGTGTACAGATTTCCCTTATTAAAGTGTGTATTTAAAAAACAAACCATGATCTCACTTTTACATAATCAAAGTTCTTGCACCAAAGAGTATGAGCGAAACTGAAAATACAACAGTATTACCATATAACAGATTTACCATATTTACTTAATTTTTTTCCTCTGAAATTGGCAGTGGCGTTGCAGTCTATAGATTTTACAGCTTGTTGCTTTGCTAACTTGGTTTTTAAGTTAATATCAGCTCTTCTTGTCTCAATTTGGAGTTTTCAGTTGAAAGTGGTTAAACACAATGATGGAAATGGAACTGCTCACTTAGAGCATGAAGCAAAAAGATTTTCCCAGTTTCTGTATTTGCTTCTGTGTTGCTTAACCCCATTTGCATGCCAACAATTGTTATATGAAATTAGAAATTCTAATTATTTCTTTTGGGAATAAGGCTTTTCGGGTAGACATATTTGCATGCATGTGTCTTTCAAAATGGAGGTAGACTGTGTTTAGTTTGAAGCGGAATGCAGCAACAGTGGAGGCAGAGCAGTGCATTATGGGTCTCTCCATGAATGACCAAGGGGATTTTACATTTGGCAACTCAATCTTTTTGTCGAGTTTTCCTCTGGTACCTGCCAAAGCCAGAAAAAGTTGGTGACTGGAGGTTGACAGGCAAGTGTGTGTGTTGAGTCTAGCGCTCCAGACTTGACTTGTGGTGTGCTGTATTATGCAGAGAGAAGAACAGATGGCTAACACTGTGATGGATGAGATACCAAACTTGATATATGAACATAAGTCTAGCAGTAGATGTTAATTATTTCATTACATGCAAATGAAGACAAGGCAAAGATTCAGCAATATGGCTTGAGCTGGGATTTCAGCTCATTCATTAAAGAGCACAGAGCATTTATCTAAATCCTCTTCTCCTACCATTTCCACATGAAAATATCCTTTTCATTCAAAGTTTGTATTCTAGTTTATGTACTGGAGAAACATTGATTAGCTTCTTTTATGAGTTTTTCTGATCTCAAAACTTAATCAGAACTGTTTAATTCAAGGTCTCAAGCAGCTATACCAAAACGTACCATTCTTGTACTTCTTTTAGGAAAATAAAATGTATTAATCCACAGCTTATTTTATCATTAACTGAAGTTTCAGTTACTGAACGCAGGTACCAAAGTGTAAATGGCATGAGGTATAAACTTGCTGTAAAGAAAGACTAAATCATTTGTAGTCTCCAGCTGCTCTTGGTCTTCTCACGTTGTCTGGCGTTAAAGTTTCTTCTCCCACATACACAATGTGCATATTAACAACCGTCCTTGATCAAAGCATGTCCTCTGTGCTAGACTCATCTCCTTGACGTCAATGAAAAACATGAGAAATTCCAGAGTGAATAACCTTTTTTATTTTCTTTTGATATTGCAGTCTTGTGGATATTGCGGTCTACAAGCTCACATTTGTCTTCGTTAATACAGAGTATACTGAGTTTAAATGCAGGAGTTAAAGATTTGCTAAGCTAAATACCAATATATACATAAGTTCATAATAAATGCAGTCTGATGTTGCATTTTAATGGACAAAATAACATAATCTCAATTGGGTAGCAGGATTGCATTCAAGAATGACATAATTTCAAAATAAAAACTGTATTTGAGGCTTATATTATCCACCATCATCTCTGGTTGATTCAAACAACACGCAGGTAGGGCAGGTGCTAACCGCTGTTATCATCATTCATTCATTATCATCAACAGAATCTCCTTAAATCCAAGGTGACATAATCCTCATCTTTGTTGAGCAGAGGCAAAACCCAAAGATAATCATTCCACTGAGTCATTTGATCAAAGTGATTTATCAGAGTAGATCTTTCAATTAATTGATTACACGACAGATAATGATAGCTTTGTACACATGGATTCGTATCCACACAATAAAACTACAGCAAGAACATCGGGCTAGATATATAACTTATGTTTACACAAAAAAACATGCAAATGACTTTTCCTGCTGTCAAGTGTAAGCTGATATTTATAAAGGAAGAATATGCAATGATGTGCACAACTCACACTTTCTTCAGACCATGCATACACATATTTTTAGAGTAGTAAGCCTGACATAGTGAAGTGGAAAAATGAAAAGGGGCACATTTCATAAAACTAAACAGACCAAAGCGAAATAGCAGTATATTTTTTTTTAACTCAAATTTAGCTTCACATTCATTATTCATTAGTTTTTAGAACATCCGCTTCTAAGATTGTAATTGCTATAAATGACAGCAGCTGTGTGCCACGGTCATGTGTCAAGAATACCGTGGAAAACTTAGCGAATGAAGACTTCATTAAACTGAATGTGTATTTAAAGATTGTTCTGAACATTTTGCACAAGATTGGCTCATGCACTGCTTTAGGCTTCCTAAGACCATTAAATAAAATAACCATCACAGAATAATCCATCTATACTCCATGTCTCCCTTCTGATTATCTCCCTGCAAAATTGTAAGACCCAGTAAACAGGTCATGTGTTCATCCGTTGCAGATAAAGCACGAGTTGTCAGTTCTTGAGTTTTCAGAATGCTGGAGGTTTCTTTAAATTTCACCATGATACTGTCTGAACACTTGCACTAGCACAAACTCAACGAAGACGAAGATTCCTGAATATTTTACACCCGCTCATAATTTGTTTCCCTTAACGTATGCAAAAAACCAAAAGTGTGTAAAACAAAATGAAACAGCTCAAGCTAGCGCAAGATGAGACAAATGCTTCTGGATGAACACTTTTTTGTGTCGTTTCTGGGAAGAGCTAAATCTGCTTGAATCTTTTGTCTCCATCTCTGCAGTCTCCTTCCACTTCATTCTACATGCACATCTTCATCCCCGCTACACCTCGCTCACATCTATCAACACATCCTCTCATATTAACTTGTCTTTCTCTCTCTCTGGGACAGCTTTGTCATCAAATTAACTTACTCTACCTAAAAAATTTCCATCCTGAAACAATATCCCCAAAGTACACAGTTTTAGCTGATACCGCCAGTGTGACATTTTCTCATAGAAAGCAACCCCCCCCAAGTCTAAAACCTCTAAATGCCAGGCCGGCACCACAGGGCCCAATTAGACCACTTTATACTGGAAGGAAGAGGGAGGCCGCGACAACTATGGAACACACGATCCAAATCTACTCTTCATGCTCCCTTCTACTGTCCTCCAATCATTCGTTTTATTTTAGTAATATATTTAATGGGGTTTTCAGGGTACATGGTCCTGTAAGCCCGTGACAGCATGCTCTGACTCTCTCTCACCCTCTTTCTCCAGTCAGAGACTAAGGTCAGAGCTAATCTTTAGTAATGCAATCAGCTGACAAGTACTTGATAGTGGAACTCTCTTATTAAGACCTAGTTAATTGTTGTTCTTCTCCCTAAATTGCTTTTTAAGCAATTCATGATCACATGCACACACACAGACGAGTGGAAAGCAGTCATATATTAATGTTGTCAATTGACATGACAATAACATTTGAAGGAAAAAAAAATCTGGTGATTCATACATAAAACTGTCCAGAATTCACTGATATCAGCTTTAGTAATATGCAGATAATAAACAATAAATTGAAGCAAGTTTAGGTTGTGAAACAAGATTTTTTTTATGGAAGAATTTGCGCAGCTGGGATTCAGTGTAACAAAATTCAGACAAATTAGCGATAAATCAAATTATGTAGAGCTTAAGTAAGTAAAATGGATTAAATCTACAGCTGCCCAGTTGGTCACTAAACCCTGGTGAGGCCCCACCGTCAGTTACCCTACTCCCTCAGTCTGAGCTCCGCTCAGAAATGCTGTGCATTAAATCCAGCAGATGCAGCACAGGAGCCATGTAAACTGAGCCTATTCAAATTTGAATAAAGAAATGAGGCGAGCTTTGCATGTGCAGAGTATATCTGTTGTCATGTAATTGTCAATTTAGTTGGTGCCAGTCAGAAAGCGGGCAAGTGAACAAGTCGGATAAAGGAGAAAAATGAGAAAAGGGGCTTCTTGGCACATTACGGGGTAACTGGCGCCTGTTGGGAGGCCATGGGTTCAGATTTCGAGGCAGACTGTATCTGGGTAAGAGACTAGTGCATGCTTGTTTTTTTTTTTTTTTTTTTTTTAATGCTTAGCATTCCTTCCTTATGAGGGCTATTTGGAAAACAGCTCTCGCTGGTGAACTCGCATAAAGAACAGAGGGAAAAACTTATATTGTCCATTTTTATTAAATATCACATTTACATAAGCATTCAGTCACTTTACTTGGATCACCTTTCCTTTGAAAGTTTCTCCTATTGTTCTTGACAGAAAGATTTGAGATCACCCAGGTCAGATGAGGAACGTCAGTACACAGCCTTTTTCAGATAAAAAATGTTGTTCTAGGTTGCGGAAATTCACAAAGTATTCCTGAAGCAGCTCTTGTGTTTTCTTGGTGGCTCTGTATGTGTCAGGTTGTTTTCCTGTGTCAAGGTAAATTATAGATAAACTACTACTACTTCATACATTTCTGCATCCATCTTTGCCTGTAGTATGACTCTCTGCCAAGCCTCTGGAAATTCATCCTACAGAATGATGCTGCCATCACTTTGATGATAACAAATGATAAACACGTTTGAATAGGTGCTTTCCACCATACAAAATGTTGGAAATATTCAAATCTTGATTTCATCTGATCAAAGGATTTTGTCTCTTGAGTCATTCAGGTATCTTTCAGCAATCTAATATTGGGCTGTCATGTGCTTTTTCATGAGGAATAGCTTTTGTGTGATCGCGCTACCATAATGTCCTGATATGTGGAGTGCTGCACCAATGGTTGTTCTTCTGTAAGGTTTGCCCATCTCCTCAAAAATTCTCTTAATATCATTCAATTGGTTTGTTTCAACCCTTCTCCAGGGATGATTCAACTTGATTGAGATGCGGGATAAAAAAAATCGTTGTCTGTTCCAAACTATTAAAGAATAAGGGAATCTGCTTTGTTTTTGGCACTTTAAGTACATTACTCCACTACCACATTAGTCACAGCTACATCCACTGGACCAATCCAGCAGGTGGAGAAAAATCAACAATAACTGGGCATTTGCAACAGGTTGTCTGGGATATTACAGCCTCAACCAACCGCTGAGAGTTTGATTACAAAGTTACTGTGTCATTAAATCAACAGTACAGCCGTTTATGGTAAAACACAGTTACTTTTGTTTAGAGATCACTTTTTAAGGCCCTTATATACAAAGTTGACATTTGGCCGTAGACCATGTTGAAATTCATGTCCAGTTGCATTGTAAAAAGAACATATTTTAGAACCTAACCAAGTAATGTTAGTGGCTAATCTAAACAAACATCTTCACACAAACGTCCACGGTTTAAAGAGCAGCACTTATCTGCTCTATCCAGCTAATGTGCCCTTGGCCACCATAGACCCCTCGCTTCCCGATTCAGGCCATAGAATTTCACTGAGGCAGAACACGTGTGTGTGTCAGAGTGTTTGTGTGGGCATGAGTCTTCTGTTTTGACTATGTGAATGGGCCTCCCTCCATACCGTTCCATATCCATCTTGAGTCTCTCTCGATTCACCCCCTTTTCTTCAAAATAGTTCTTTGCTTTTCAATGATGGTGGAAAAGGGGAAGGGGAGGGAGGTCGTACGGAGGGGTACAGATGGTCTGGTCAAAAAGAATTAGACAGAGGAGGTAGAGTGAAAGGCAGATAGTGATTGGCAAACGGCGGGATTTTTTGGCAGGGTCGGCCGGTGGGAGGGCACATTGTGATGCAACGTTGCATAAATAATGCCACGGGGCTTCTAAATGCTCCGTTGCCATGGGGACCTTTGTGCCTCAGTGAACAGCCAGCGTATTTGTGTGTGTGTGTGTGTGTGTGTGTGTGTGAGTGTGCTTCATGGCCCCTGAGGAAGGAGAGAGAAAGACACAGACATAGAGACAGAGAAGGGGGGGGGGGGGGGGGGGGGGGGGACTGAGTTGCAGTCAGCTCAAGTGACACTTGTGGTCTCTGAGTCTCTATGTGTTCCTCTCTGTCTCTCTATCACTTGCTGTGTTCTGACCCCGGACAGATGAGTGTTTGGAGGAGGGTGACGGAACGTTGCTGTTGCTTTTTGACCAGAAAGGAGCACAGAAAAGTGGGATACTTTGTGAATTTGTGCTTTTTTTTTTTTTGTTGTTGTGAAGCATGGTCCATGTGAAGGTATGTGTCCTCACAGCTTGCATTTCTCGCTTTACATCTTCTCTTTCTGCCATTTCCCACCAGCACTTTTTTTTTTCTAAATGAATTCCATCACAGTTCCTGCTTCTCCTTCTGCAGTAACAGGTGTCTGCCTGTCAGCTCTGAATTGGAGGGAGCAGAGATCGGAGGGGCAGTAGGGGGTGGGCTGGGAGGTTTGGAGGGGGGGCTGGAGGGGTTTGAAGGAGGGAGCAATCGCTTTTGTTCTGCTGTTTTTAAGAAGACTTACATCTGAATTCTCACGGCTCGCCATCAAGCTAGTCGGTCAGTCTCTCAGTCTCTCGTTATTTGTCTCAGCTAAACAAGCAAAAAAAAAAAAAAAAGGAAAAAAACTGCTTCCACATATTCTCCTTCATCTGCTACAGAGATGTTGCCTCAAAGTAGGTTTCTTTCTTCTTGGTCTTTACATCCACTGTTTAAGGGGTTTCAGATTGATTTGGTTGCACAAAAAGTCTGCTCACACAGGGGAAAGCATGCTGGTTTTCCTGCACAGAGCAGCGTTTGAGATGTAAATAGGAAAATCAGCTTTCAACTGCCTTCGTAACCAGTGGCTGGTTTGGCTTGACATCAGAGGACTGAAGCTTTTTAGTGATGTGATCATGCACACTGAAATGATCAGTGTGCTGCCAGTGGCTGATTGGCTGCTTGTTAAACTTCACCAAATACTGTAGTGATTGATTTTAGACTCTACATGCTTACAAGATTGGTGGCAATGAGCTTTTATTTTCCTTTAATTCAAAGATAATTTATTATCAGCTTAGTAAATAAGCCAATTTCACAATTGATCTTGATTTTCAATGCACAGCAAACACGTCCATGTAAACAGGAGAGTCTGCGTGTCGCTCTCATTGTTAAACAGTGCTCGCACTTTAAAGACCTTGCATCACTGTGCATTTTAACATCAACAGACTGGTGCAGCGTTTTCCCCTCCACCGCTGCACCAAGACGTTAAATTCAATGTTTCACAGTAGACTATATTTGACATTTTACAGTTGCACAAAGGACTTAACTTTGTCATGGAGTCTGTGGGAAGCTTTTTATAACCTGTCACTGTCAGTGACTCTTCTGCAGTTGTGTGTCCTCGTGCGTGCAGTGCAGAATCCATGCAGATGCCTTTATGTGTCTCCATTTGCACATGTGCACATGGACATATTGTGCTCGCGTTTGAGCCTGCATGTATGCCCAGTTAATACTGGTGTGGGGCAGATGGTGCATAATTACAGTGAAACATGCAATCTGATTTGTGAACTTATTACATTAATGAGTCATTATAATCAAATTGTATTATTATGGTGAGAAGCCTGGAGTTGCCTCAGGCAGTATCAGAGTTACATCTACCCCAAACCAGCACTCCATTAAGCATTCTTAGCCAGGAGACGCACATTGTGCAAGTAGATATAAGGAGAACTGATATTCCTTCTTTCTTATGTTGAGACCATTCCAAAAGTTTGGTTGCTTATCTGACAGTTTCTGTGCCATGAGCCTTTTTATACACTTTTAATGATATGCAGTTGCTGTCTAAATGTATGAGGCATAATTTAGCTAGAAGCTTCCTGAGGGTCTGTATTCTTGCCAAATTATTGTATAAGTTAAATATAGTTCACAGAGAAACTGTTGTTTTTGTCTGAGTCAGTAAGAATGACATAATTTCTTACTTTACGGCACAGAATTTAGCAAAGCCTTGTGCAGTATTACACTCATGTCAAATAATTTAGAATTGTATCACCTTACAGTAACTGCATTACTAATGTTTATTTTTTTCTTGTTTATAATTTACCAATAGTTAGAATTTACTTTATCCAAAATCCAGGCCCCGCGGTTGTAACTAAACACTAAAGTCAAGCAGATTTTATGTTGTTTTTTCTTTTACTTGTGATTAAAAAAAACAACCCAAAGGGTGTTCTGTTTGGTTCAAGTAGGGTTTTTACATACCTTTGTGTTATTCTCCCAGTAGGTCTCGGGTTGTTAACATAATGGGGAATTCCTTCTCTGCTAAGTATCTGGGGAATGGGGGCCATCTTGCCAGTCAGTATTTTGGTATATCCCCTGGCATTCATGGCGCCAGTCATAAATGTCATCTCCTGCACACCTTTACCTCCGTGCCTCAATCTTTGGACCATGCCTTCACCATGGTAGGACTGATCAAGTTCATGCCAAAGATGCCCTACCCCATCTGAGCTGTTCAAATTTGCTCGGGCTTCCTCTGATTAAACATGCTTCTGAAACTCACCAGTCTTCTTCGACATTATTCAATGTAGTTTAATCTTGAAGTTTTGTGTTGAAGGCCAAGCTGGACAGGCGATGTGAAGAGATGCCATTCGCAGATGTTGACATTGCGCAATGTTTTTCCAGTTGTCATAGAAACTCTTTTCACTGATAGCCTCTGTACCCATCCTGAGGCTTGCTGTGTAAGACTCAGTGCAGTGTAAGACTCAAATGCAGATTTTCTAGTTGATTATTTCCATTATGGAGCCACAACGGCTCATTTTATTACCATGGTCACGCCGTGAGGCTAACCGGAAGTCAAAGATGTACTTAAATTTGCTTTAACAATCAAAGGTTTTCTAACTTATTTGCGAGTAATTTCTGGTGTATTCTTGGACACACTGATTCCCTATCTCCTGATCTGACGGGCTTTTGAGAAATAAAACCTACCTCTGAAACCAAGAAGAGAACCACTCTGTTTTCCACTAGATTTGAAATACTCCACCAGCCAATTTGATTGGTTTGCTTTTTGTATTTTCTTTTGTTAATGTTTGTTGAATCTTTTGGGCATAAATTGATCAAATCGATTTTGTTTAATCTGTTATAATTATCTTCAGCAGCAGGCACAAATACTCTGATCAGATGCTGCTTTGTTTGTGTGCAACAGCTAATTAGTGGTTGTTCGTCACGTATAAATCAAGCATAAAAATAAGGGTCTTATTCCCAGAGTAACCCAAGGGAAGAGAATTGTTTTCATCTTATTTTCACAGATGTGATTAAAGAGCAACCGTTTTCTTGTATTTGAAATGTACATCATAGATTTGATCAAAATTCTCAAGTGGTCTAATAAAATTGGCATCACACCTACTAGTGTAGACCACACCTAGGATAGTCACACATTCCAACAGCTGCTATTGTTATTGTACCGAAATGCAATGGAAAAAGATAATTTGATCATGACTGAATCATAAGGCATGGCACGTAGACTACCACTCATGTTTCTCTGTTGTGGCAAAACTGTTATTATTTTCATCATGCCGCTGCATCGTTTTTCTTAGAATTGAAGCTTGATTGAAGCTTCTTGAATTGTGTGAGCTTGTGGTCTTTCTTCTGCTAAGGTTTAATAGCAGTCAGTTTGAGATTTAAGCCATTTTCACTCATGATCTTCAGACAATGTGGAGAGATTCAGGTAAAGCCCCTGTTTGGGTGCCCTTTTAGAGATGTATTGTCGACCAACAGAGATCTTTGCATTTCATCCACCTTAAAATGTTACTTGCTCTATATAAACTTGGGATCATTTGGACATTTTACAGCCTTGGGAGATGATAGGGTTAAGTCTGCTGTTTGCACTTTCAGATTGAGCCATTAACAAGGGTGATAGGACAGACAGCCTTCTCTATCACTCCCCTCACATCAGCAAGCTCATTGTAATGACAAGATAATCCATACTGTGCCATTGTATAGATGGTTTCGCCAGAGTCTGTCTCTTTAAGTAGAAAAAAATACACATATCTACTTCCCAAATCCCTCAAACTTTCATGTGTGCCAGAGCTTTGTCAGTGGCAGAATAGCAAATGTCACTTTTGCGATGGCTTTCGTCCGGTGTCACAGTTTTGCAACATGTCAAACTCTTCTCTGTGAATATCTGGCAATATGACACTGGCAGACACAATGATATCTGGCATGTTTTCCCACCGCAGACCGCAAAGTCTCTTTCACAACAATTAAAAATGTGTCTGAGACAACGCAGCCAAAATAATGTTCAGGATGGCTGTAAATGTGATGGGAAACAAACAGACAAACAGACAGACTCTTCTGACACGTTCTCTTTCTCTCTTCAGGAGTTGCAGTTTGAACGTCTGACCAGGGAGCTGGAAGCCGAACGACAGATTGTTGCCAGTCAGCTGGAGAGATGCAAGCTTGGCTCTGAGACTGGAAGCATGACTAGCATCAGGTGTGTGTATGTGTGTGTGTGCACGCGCTTCTAACACCTGTCGGATCCTCTTCTGTACCTTTTTCCTGTGTGTCTGTCAGCTGTGCTCTTGCAGGTGACTGGCTTTACAGCTGGTCACATTAGAGTTCCGCTCCTTGATGTGTGCTGGAAATCACAGTTCAAAATTGTGTTACTTTGCTGCCGCATTTGTGTGGCGCACCAGATCTCGTTCACTGTCCTGTTTCCACACACTAGCTGCACTAGATCTGCAACATGGACTGACATAGTTTCTTTTACCCATTCCTGCTTCATCAGGCTACTAATGTTGTTAATTATTTTTTTCCCTGAGTCAATGCCCAAAGCTCCGAGTCAAAGCGAAAATTCCTACGGCGGATTGTGGTGTTTCATAATGCAGTCAAAGTGTGTGTATTTGTGGTGCTATATTTGTATTTTATCATTGTTGATATCTTATTTGTATACCTCTTCCATGTTTCCAGAAAAAAAAAGGTGGCCATATACAGGTCCCCTTTCATGGTGACCCAAATACCGGCCTGGGAAAACTCACTGATGCTTGTGTTATACAGTAATAAGCATGCATTAATCATCAGGTATATTTGTATGGCTTAAGGTTATTTGCAAAACATATACTTAGTGTTTGGCAGTGTTCAAAGTGACCCAACAGTGGCATTTGATTCCGTCATTCTGTTCCACTTTGTTTTGTCCTTCTTTCCTCTCATCCAGCTGTTGTCACATCTGGTATTCCTGCAAATCTTTCACAAAAAAGAAGTTCTGTTAAAAAGTCAAGGTTATATTTGGCCAGCTGGATGCAAGAGGGCTTTCAGTTTGAAACAAACTGTTTGAAACAAAAGTGTTGAGTTTTTGTTGACAGCAAAATGCAGCAATTCAAAAAGAGCAAACAGGAATGAATTGAAACAAGGCATCAAAATGTGAATTGATCAGACAAAGGGAAATAATGCTCTTCCTGTCATAAAAGTCTGATTTAGTAAAGACGCTACCCACTGCAGTTAAGGTTAGTATCAGTAATTATTTCCCTTCCAACATTCAGTGATTGTTAGGAAGCGTACATGTCAAATTATACATTTGAAGGTCTCACACACACATGCAATGAATAGATAAAAAAGTCATCTTCTTTTTCATCTGTCTTGACAACAGTGCAGGAGGTGAATCCTTGGCTGCTAATTGCTTGGCTGTATTCAATGACTATAATCTTTTGGGTTGCTTTTTCCGAACGAGGCAGCCACTAAACATTTGGTTTGTTTATAATGCCAAGAACAAAAAGTCACCCAGAAGGGTTTAAACTTCTGTTTACTGTGAGGTGGAAGCTGTTTAAAAAAAAAAAGAAAAAAAAGAAATAAAACAAGAGCCGAAAGGGACTAAAACACCTCGTATCTGAGAGGAACTGCATTGTCTGGTGAAATTTTTGTTGTTTTTGTTACCTCAAGTGACACTTTTCACATTTTCCTTGGTCCTCTCATTTATAAGTGTTATAAACATAATGATTTTTGCAACTTTGAAAAACTCAAAAACCAAGTTAGTATATTGCTAATAATGCAAGCTAGCTAACCCCACTCATGGCCATGGAACTTTGTTTATTGGTAGATAGATTATTTTATTTAACTAGATACTTTTTCCTCTTGAGCCGCTTCGTCTCCTAAGAAAATGTTCAATCTACCAATTTCAGCTGGTTAGCAACACGAGGAGCCATATTTACTCATCAGGTTTTATACCACTTCAATCTCATAATTACAGTATGTTCACTTAAGCTGACCTCATTTGAGGAACACATGCTTGCTGTTGTCCGCTCTTACTATTATTATCTCTCTTTTGGCCACTCAAATTAAACATGCGGGACAACAACAGGGCGGTGACAAAGATGGAGAGCTATTAGGTTGTCATTTTGTCAAACAAGTTGCTCAGTCCAGTCATTTTTAGAACCTCACTCGTGTGCTCTGTCAAAACCTCACTGGCAGATATTGCACAACATAAGAAGGGAGGTGTGTGAGTAATGGATGCTTGAAAGGCTTTGAAATCAAATATCAAATTGACATCTGATTTTATGAAACATAATGTATATTTGATATGATTATGTAAAGATCAATGCATGCTTCTTATGCAGGTGATTCACTATATAACCTGTATTAGAGGTTATGAGAAACATGTAAACCTAAACTGTAGACCATACAAAAAGTACTCAGTGTTTCATTAGTGTGCTAACTCTGTAAGCATTAGTTTGATCAAAGTAGCTGCAGTAATTTGAATTCAACTCAAATTTTGGTTCATGTTTGACAGCACGGAAAAAAAATATATTTTTTTATTAATCCATCAAAAAAGAGCAATAAAAAATGTAATAATGTGCAGGAGCCTATTCTTCTGTTTAGAGCTTTCTTATTTCTTTGTGATAAGAGAAAGAAAACTGTACACGATGTGAAGTGATTGTCATAATATCTGCTGCTGATTGAGTTTGGGCATCAGTCTGCTCTCTGCTCTGAGCCCATATAATTCAGTCTATGCATTCTATACCAGCCCCAATGTGAAAACGGCACACTTGACACAATAGTGGTAATATACTTAAGTCTGCCTCTCAGGACAGTGTAACACGATTAAAGCCTCACGCTCTTTTTCTGCCTCACCCCCTCTCCCATACTTGCACATAAACACACTCACGCAATCCATCATCTTTATTCTTCTTTGATTCTCTTAAGTGAGCGGGGATTCTGTCTGTCTCAAACTAATTACTCATCTGCTTCTATTGTCACTGTCATTTCAATTTGAGGGATGGACCAACAAAGAACAGCAAGATGGTCGAAAACTGATTCATTCAGCAGTCTAATTAACTGGTGCATGTATTTAGCTCTTTAACTGTGTCACGGGGCTGCATTCAGGGCCCCAATTTCAAACAGCAGCAAGATGGTATGTAAGAGGCTTGGAGTCCAAAAAAACCACGTCTGCCACTTTGTCACCTAGCTGCACAATGACAGAGCGAATACTGCAGCCTTGCTAACTCGATTAGATGGGTTTATTATTTAGTGAGTGGTAGAGTGTCCCGTGGATTGCACAGTTTTTTTTATAGTTCATCCACTTGATTCGACTTGGAGGTAATTGCTAAATGGAAAAATGGTTTGACAAACAAACCAGTCGACCAGGGCAATACGTTGGAGGTTTGTAGTGCTTGATGTGTTTGGAATTTATCGTTCAATTACCTCTGAAATATTTAATTTGCCGCCATTCTGTGCAGTTTTGTTTAATGCTGCTTGTCCTGGAGATCAGTGGCTAACATACAGTGACTGGCATCTAGAGTTTTGCTGCAAGAGGCTTATGATATTTGATAATCAGTCCAGTGATACTCCAGTCCTTCTTTTGCAGTTTAAGCACATGGCTTTAAATAATAATGCATCATTTGGATTTTCTGACCCTTTAAATAGATGTAAATGAGCTACATGTGCAAAATGTTTCGGCCATTGTCTTTCACAGAGAACAGAAACATTTTCTCGCGTTTTTTTTTTTTTTTAACCAGAAGGAAGTCTTGGGCTGTAAAGGCTCTTATCCACCTTAAATAAAGTAAAGAAGTAGTGGCAACAAAAGGCCCCTTGCGAGTTTCCTCCCGTCACCTGCACCTGTGCAAACAAAATGGCAGATGAACACACAGCAAAGGCAACTTCCAACTGCTGGCGACGACGTATAATGTATACTCACACAAAAAGACATGGCTCACCTGTGCAGAAGGGGGTGATCGTAGCATAGTTAACATTAAGTGAGTTTTCTTTGTGTTTTTCAAAAATGTTATGCAAACCTGGACTCCCTTGCATCATTTTTATAGCCGGTCTTCAGTTCCTTCTCTCCACATGGCCATGTTGTTGTGTGGTTTTCTTCAGAAAATTAAAATGACAAATGGGAAGGGATTGTGTATGACATGCAAGCTGTTTTGTTTTTATGCCACCATGTCGCCTGCCTTCTAGTGCCCTCTTCTGCTTTATGCAGACACTCTCGCAAACAAAAACAGCGCTGATTCAGATACAGTATCTGAGCACAGTGGGAGAAGCAAAAAGATGACTGGGGTTGACTGTGGGCAAAATGCAACATGACATAGTAGATATGAATGTTCAGATTCATGAATGATGTAATCTGCAATAATTCGGTACATTTCTGAGAAAGGTCTTGTTGCCTTCAGTTTGAAGTTGCTAGCAAAACAGAATGCAACACCATTTGTTGCAGGACACACTCGTTCTCCCTTACTGTGTGAATGATTCAAATTTCAATTAACCTACTGTGATGGAATTATGGCTAAATTCAAACTAGGGTTTTTAGTTGATTCAGTTTGTGATCTAAATGTATGGCATTTGTTTTTTTTTTGTTGTTGTTGTTCCTTTTCTTTATACACTCTCTTTGTTTAGCTAGGTTAACACAAGCATGTTGGCGTACCTCAGATATATTAAAGCTAATACGCAAGTCTTTTGTTTGTTGTTATTTGCTTAAATGGTCATGTACTAAATTAGATACATTGCAATTTTGGGTAGCGTGCAAATTGTTTTTCTCTGTCATGTAAAGTTGTTTTGGGGTACTTTGTATTAGCATCACTTCCGCAAGCATTTCTCACAGAACTTCTGTCTAACCATGACTGTCAGTTGTCGGCCTTGATGGAAACCTACAGAGGGAGACAAGTGTCTCGTACCATTAATTTGCAGAGCGGATTGTTGTGGCACACACACATCACTTACACACTCACCTTACACCAGGTGAAACCTCGTTCATTGATTTTAGTGTAAGAATAATATTGCTGCAGCTGCTCCGCAGACAGGCACATTATTACATGCTCAGTGCAGCCACAGCTTTAGTGTATTTCCTCCCTTGTGGTACTGCATCTGCACTCTTTCTTTTAAAAGATGTTAGTACGTTATATAGTCTAGTTACTTTCACAAAAGAATATATCCATTGTGTTGTTCTTGATCTTGGAAACAGCAGTTCAGTGTAAAATCATGAAACAGATTGCTGTACTTTGATCAGACAGGCTAAAGAGAAGCAGGCGTTTGTTAAGGTTTTCTATTTTGCTAAACTGCACCATACCTTTTCAATCGGTAGTGGTGATTAAAAAACGGATTACCTCTTACTCTCAAAAACTAATCAAACCGATCATTAAATGTACTGTTTGAGGATAATGTAGGCAGTTCAAATTTCCACACCAAGAGAAACCACAAGTTAATAGACTGAGGCACAGCAGATATGACAAAAAAATGATAATACCAGTGACTGTGTGACAGTTTCAAGTGTCTTGACAGTGTGCTATAATAAAAGGTCAGGAAAAAGTAAGGGATGGGCTATGTAACTTTTTTAGTAGGAGTTCTCATATTTGAATGGGTTAGACAATAAGTATTGAACGAACTAATGCATTTTGTACATGTCGAGAACAGGTAACGCACAAAAAACTAAATGTGAATCATAGACCAAACTTTTCCGGAAGTTCAGTCTTCTTTCTTTGTCTTGAATGTTAAACTTTGGTATCTCTATGAAAGAACCAGCAAATTAAACATTTAACATAGTGGAAAACCCAGATGGGCAGGTTAAGACTGAAATGTGAGTGTTAGGAGTGGCCTTGCAGCCGCAGGGGTGCTGGCAGTTCACAAATCCAATCCTGTTGTGTTGTGGAAAATGAGGACTTTCAGAGGTGCTAATGAGTTGTTCAGCTCTCTTTGTTTCAGGTCTTTATCAGTCACCACAGGTCACCATGTCTGCCCTGGCATATGCTGCTACTTTATTACACCAAAGAGCACATACCCATGGCTGTGTGACTGTATCATTCACACTGTAACGGTGTCTGCACAAAGAAATGTGCAGCATATGTTGCGTTAATGTGTGATTAAGCATGTGATTATGGTTGCATTGCACACATTCACCTCTGAAGCACAATTCAATCACGTTTGTTACATTGATCCCATTAACGACTAAAATCTGGTGCAGCTGCTGTTTCACATATTTGATCTGATTTAATGTCAACATGATTCTTCTATTGACTGATTGATTTCCATTAAGATATCTTACCCCTGATCTTCCATTGAGCTTCTCTTGTTGTAAAGTTTCTACTGTTCTATTACGTATCACTTAAAAATCTAGTATTTCTAAAAAGAAAAGAAAAAACACAACACTTCACATTAAAATAATAATTTTTTGTTTGATGTTATAAGTTTCTTACATTGTTGAGAAGGAATTTTGGCCCGCTCTGATTTACAGTGAGGCTTAAGTTCATTGTGGTCTGCAGACATTTGTTAATGCACCAGTCTGTTAAGGTTCCGCTACAACATTTCAATCAGGTTTAGGTCTGGACTTTGACTGGTTTATTGCAACACCTTGCTTCTTTTCTTTCTCAGATGTTCTGTTGAGGGTTTGCTGCTGTGTTTGGGATCATTGTTACTCAATTTCAACCAAGCTTTAGCTGTCAGACAGATGGCCTCACATTTGACTCAAGAATACCTTTGCGGCCACAGAACCATGAACTCCTCTGTAAACCAAACAATCCCAGATCATCAGCCCTCCACCACAATGCTTGATAGTTGGTATGTGGCGTTTGTGCTGATATGCTGTGTTTAGTTCCCCCCCCAAACCTTGCACAGTGCATTATAGACAGATATATTGTAGAGTTAAAGAGGGTACACTTTCTTTTTCACCACAATAGAAACTCAAAACAATCTGTAGACAATCTGTCACAGTTAATTGATTTTATTATCATGCCTCATGCATCCTAGAGGGGAACTGACATTGCTAAGAGCTGCACTGTTCAAGCTTATTTATCTTTATATTATAGCAGACTCATAAAGCCTTGGCCAACCAATTATATCAGAAATGGACAAATGGACATTTATATGGCTGGCCCTACTGTTGTTGATGTTAATCCCATCTATCAACACTTTTCTCTTGTTTTCAAGCTGTTGGCTGTCTTTCTGATCTAAACACTAGGTTGGTTGCTTCAGCAGTGAAGTTAAGACATATAACTTTAGGCCCTGTGGCTGTTTTCAATAGTTTGGTTGTTCAGAATGAAAACACTGTCATCAGTCAGTGCCAGACACTGCTTGGAGCAGGATTTTGGTCCATGTTTAAAGCAGCTGCAGAGTGCTTGGTTCCCTTTGATCACCCAGCTACTGTACATCTGTCTATGACCTGGAGACTTGAAATATGACAAGGAGTCAATTGCATCTCAGCCCAGAAAGTCTCTCTCTATGGAGTCCCTGTAGGTGTACCTCTCTGCGTGTTGTCAACCTGCTCTCTGGTTACATCTCTCTAATCATTTAAGTGGACCTTTAAGCACATATCCCCTGTGGGCCTATAGATATCTTTGCTTTAGTGACATTACTGTGGATGGCCACCTCCAAGGCTGGACGGTTTGTCTGCCTCTTTTGGCCGTGCCCATTTGGCATTTGTTTGGTAATCGGATTCACGGCTGCTTGCTTGTCTGGCTGCTGAGAAGTGATCGTGTGTGTTTGTGAGCTTGCACATATAAGCATTGGCCATGACAGTAGTACCCGGCGAGATCCACCACCACTTGTCTGCCAGTAAAATGTGACCTGTCTAGCGAGCCCAGCAAGGGCCTATTACCCAGGAGCTGTCAGGGCTCTCTGCTGCCAGCTTATACTCACAGATCTGCGACTCTCTTCCCAGCAGTAATATACTAACAAGGATGTGTGCAGAGACTTGCAGCTTTGCTGAGAGCCACAGAAAATACTTTCTCACTCACAGATTAATGAGTAATGTTTTTACATGACTAATGGGAATTTAACTGATCAGTGACTGTTTGGACTTAAGACAGGTTAAAACATCATAAACTGCAGCAAGGTTCCTTAAATCTTAGTTTTTCTATTTGACTCTATTCACTATATAAGGCACCACACATGTCATCACCGATTACAGCTGATGTAGTGGTCAGCTTAGATCTTCAATATTTGTGGCCAAAAGCTTTAAATAGAATGCAGATGAAGTCACAATGACATCAGCCAGTGGTTTGTTAATTACAAGTTTTGAAGCCTTGGATTTTTTTGGCATTTGGTCGTTGCCATCTTATGACCATATTTGGACTGGAAGGTGAAGTCTGAAAGTGATACATGAAAGCTGATTAAACAAATATATCGATTTAACTATTGTGTCTTTTTAGATGAACCTCCAGCACACAGTTCAGAGGGAGCATTTTCAACTAATGATGCTAGAACAAGGGGAAAAAAGTGAAAAATGTTTTCAATTAGTACTTCACAAGAGAACTTTAGACTTTTTGAATGGGAGGGTTTTGGAACCATCACCTATCAGTTGTGTGTTCTGGTACTTTATTTATTATTATTATTGATTTGTATTTTATTTTTTTGTGGTATTGCGCTTTAATATCAGCTTTCCATGTCTGACAGCAGATTACTTTGTCCATTTTTTTCTTCAGTCTTGTTGCTGTTAACAAACGGAGGTGATGCAATCTTTAGCTGCTAACTTCATTCATAATGAATTTAATTAAATCAAATTTTGTGTCAAAACATGTTACATGACCTGTGTTATGTAGATTTATTTCACTGTATTGGACAGGGATGTAATTTTCAGCATGCACTACTAATCCAAAAATAGCAACGTGGGGTTGTCCGTGACCTCTAATGTGTTGCAGATATTCTTGCATTTGCAAATGCAACAGAAACAACTGCCTGTATCCAGCTGGTGTCTGAAATGTATGAAGAGCTGTCTTCCCTTATCCCCTTATGAAGCTTCTGTATAGCAGATTCTATACAGAGGGGGAGCGAGTGAACAAGTGGATAATTCAAACACAGCAAAACTCGATTTTTATTAGTCTATTTGCCTAAGGGCCCTCTTCCTAATAGAGCAATAAACATACATAAGTTTGCTTTATCAACTTGATACTGTCTCCTTTTTTATACAGCAGTGGTTTATAAACACGAGTTTGATATGATGATATAATCCCAAGGTCAGCTGACTGGTCCTTATATTGGATTTTAAAATGTTCTGTATTTTCTCTGATGGGTTTGCACAGTAGTTCTGATACACAGGGAACACAATAAATGAGTTGAGTTGGGTGTCTTAGTTTTTTTTTTTCCTCTCTCTCTTTGTCACTTGTTTTCATATCTTTTGCCAGTTATATTTCTCCTTATATTCCACATTATTGCTGAACATTTGGCTTTTGTATGAGGCAGCTGCACCTGTTGCATCATCGTCATTATAGATTTGTGTTTGGGGCTTTTATCCAAAGAGCTCTGACCATCTGATTCATCTATAATAGTTGAGCTCTCCTGTGTAGAAATAACCTGACCATTGAGAGCTTCTTTCCAAACTACTTTATGCACGGAGAACATGCATTACTACTGGTGTACCTATGTAACATAGCCAACTGAGTCACACTTTATGTCATTACAAAAAGTCCCATCATCCAAAACATTATCACTGGTCTCACTGTTATAAGTAGTGATTCCAGTATATTGATCACATTTATCTGAATTGTGAAAATTCAGATAATTCCATTCCATTTTTTGCACAATTATGATAAAGGCTCTCTGAGCAGGTGTGCCTTGGATAGAATTAAACCTCTCAGCCTATTAATTGTATTAGTGATAACAGTATTCATCATGATGTTTGGGGTGATAATATGCATCTTTAAACCTCTATCGATCCACAGAAAGCAACTTGCTTGATGATGAAAGCAGTGGGTTTGTCCATATGTTCTTGCCGTTAATCTGTGTCTCAGAGGAGATGAGAAGGATGGGTGCGTGTTACATTTTAAACGCCAACATTGCTGGTGGTCTGCTCTTAACTCTACGTATTGATCGGCAGTGTGACTGTGGAGAGAAGGAGAGGAGGAATGGGAGAGGTAGTTAGTCATTAGGGTGTGATCTACGGAGGGCTCTCCCTCTTGAAAAAATGAGGGGATAGAGGGTGGAGTGATAGGGAAGACAGAGGGAAATGGAAACAACATTACCAGTCAATGCTCTGTGTTGAATAATCCACCAACTTGTCATCTAGCCATAGACACAATGGGATTTTACAAAGAAGTAGAGTCAAATTCGGCCAAGCTTCATCCGTTCATTATATGACAGAGGCTGGATTAGCCTTAGGGTGACAAATTCTAAAACAACTCATATTCTGTTTAAACATGAGTGACATGCTATCAACACATCGTTTTTTTATTTGCTATCATAATTCTTTCATATTGAAAAAAAAAAAAGGTTACTTTGTTTGGGGCACATTTTACTCTAGTTGTCAAGAGTGGTGTCACCTTTGGGTTGATCAAAATGGAATAGTAATACACACTGAGCGGGATACTTTATGCCATTTATAACTCAGTGAGGCATACATTTCAGCTTTGTTATTTATATTTCTACAATAAGATGCTATGAACACAGCATGCATTGTTTCCAAGCTGTCAGAAGCTGCAGGGCTTTTTTTCTTTTCTTGTAACAAAAAAAAAAGAAAAGAGCTTGAAATTTGAGACAGGGACACGGAGAGGAAGAGGACAGAGGAGAGAACATGGAGTCAGCTCACATGCAAAGTAAGGAAGGAGGCTGACAAAGAGAACAGAGGGGGTAAGGGAGTAACAAGATGAGCCAGGAGGCAGAAAAGGCTGGGGGTGGGTGCTGGTGGTGGGGGGCGCATTCTCATGTTAAGCCCCTTTAACCTGCTGCCCTCCAAACACATGCAAACACACCCGACTTAGTACGAGTCACTTGGAGCCCAGACACTCTTAGTAAGATTAATATCCTCCACAGTCACAGACAAGCTCTGTCTGTCACACATGGATGTTGGTTTGAGTTTGTTTGCGTGTGTTTGTGTATGTGCTAACTGCCTCCTAGTGTCAGCACAGTCACATTTGACTATAATATTACCAGGAGAACAGAGACAGGAGTGTCATGGATAAGCTCCAATGAAAATTGTCTTAAACCACAGACACGCCTACACAGTAAGACCTACTGCACATTTTGTTTTTACAAACTCACAAACAGACCTTCAAACACACAAATGGATCATAATGTTGACATGGAAGAAGCTTCTTTTGAAAAATGCGAGCTTAAACGCAGTATCTGTTTACTGTTTCCTGGGAATGTGCAATGCAAAGCTGCTAATTCAGATTGTTGTAAAAATTGTACAAACCTCCATGTTATAGAACATTTCTTTCCCTAACTGTGATTTGGTTTCAAGTAATTGTTTGTTGGCCATTTCATTTTGATCTTTTACATTCAAATAAAAGGTATTGGGTTAGTAATACCCCAACTTTTCGTAAATACTTTTCGTCTTTTAAGTTTTTGGGATAGCTTGCATGCACAGATATATTCTGAAGTTTGTTTAGGATCATTGTCCTTTAGTAAAAACAACAATATATTCATAATCACCTATTTTTCCCTGTGATGATTGTTTGTAGAATCCATGTTTAACTGAGTCCATGCTTCCTGACACCAGTAGAATATAACTGTGGAACTAGCTACAATGCAGTTTCTGCATCCCTTTTTCTTCATATTTGTCTTTGCTAATTCCAGTTGTTTTAATCGCGTCATACTTCAGGACTTCTGGCTTTTACAGCTGATTTATTTTAATTGTTTGAAAATCAGTTTAAAAAAAAAAAATTCATGACTCAATAAATAAATAGTAAATAGTAAAGCATTGGACTTTGCACCTGTTGTCTACTTGTAAGGAGGTCTTGTTTGATATATATTAGATATAGTATACCATTTATATAGACCAAAGATAAGTCACAAATGGTTGACAAAAAGACATATATTTAATCTATTGATTTGTATCCGCAGATTTTAGTGTTTATTTAGAGTAATATAATGTCAAGGCATTGGAGAAACAGTCACATTTTGACTGATAAATCGCATTTAATTGGCTTCAAAGTCAGCATTCTGAGGTCAGAGGGCATGGGAATGGCACCACACACCTACTGCCAGGTGGGAGAGTCAAGATTGAGTAGTATTGAAAATATAGGTTTAGCATTCGGTTGCTATTTCCTTGCATTTTTGCTCACTGTTTTGATTCTGTTTTACACATTACAAACTACTTTAAGGTTAAGGTTAGGTAATGAAACAAGATTTTAAAAAATGGGTAAGTGATGGTTAAGAAAACATTGTGACTTATAATATGATGGCAGGGCCAAACTCAGATTTCTGAATGCTCTCCGTTGGTGTCTAACAAATCTACATCTACATATCATTTTACTGTCTAATAAATGTGTGGAACAGTCTGAGCTTCGGGCTGCTCTTAGTTGTGTTGGCACTGTTGTTGTTCATTTAGTTTAGCTCTTCTTCGAAATAACCATCAGTAAAAGTGAACAAAGATTTGCTTTGTGACGGAATTAGACTGGTAAACTAATAAAGACTATTCAGTGCAGCTTTTCTTACTGCTTTTCTGTTACTGTTTGACACTCAACCAGTCAGCATTCAATTAGAATGTAGCGTTACTGACTGTTGAGTCACACTCCCTCAACTTAACACACAAAACATGCTGTGCTTATGAACCAGACGTCCCTACCGAAATGCAGTACTTTGAAAGACGTGCTGGATGGCACATATTCTGTCTTCATCAGCACAAATATCTAGTTTTCTGTAGTTTCTGTTTTTCACATTTTTACCGTGAGATTGGGATATAAGAGCTATAAGTCAGTCACTGAACTGCTTAGATATCTTTAAGGTGTTTCCATCTGTCATTCAAATTATCTGCGGCAGCACTCATACTAGCTTTTGATTGCCAAGGACTGTTCCCTGATTACTAATCAACAAGGATATGCAGAACCTTTGGAGTCAGTCTGCAATAGCTTCTGTACCAATAGCACCAGAAAAACAGGTTGATGTTGTCTTAATTGACTTGGTACTCACATTTTCTTTTGTATGATGTTCCTAATCTGAAAACAGTAAATAAAGAGTCCCATTGCTTACGTCTTCCATAGACATTCATCAGACATATGGGTAGTATTTTAATACTTCCACATACAATATTTCTACTTGCACGCAAGCTTTCTCAACTGCCCAGTCATTCAATATGTGAACTCTACCTCAAAGCTTATGTATCAAGAATTGAGGGAACAACTTGCTGACATTCCTACTGTAAACTGAAATTAAGCTCTCCTCATCTAGAAAATTAATCATTTTTACTCAATGCTGAAAGAGCATCAGTACAGATGAGAGATACGACATGCAGTGTTTCAAATGCACCAAATCACAAAATACAGCAAGCCTACTCATTACAAAGTAAGGTCTGTATTTTTTTTCTTTTGAGCGCCAAGAAAGAAGTGTTTTGTTCATTTCCCTCCGGTGGTTGACCTTTAATTAAAAGGAGCTGTGATTCTAAGTCAATGTGAGTTCTTTATGGGTTGCAGTTTTATTGATTTCTTTATACACATATAGCAGCTACCCCACTGCGAATGTGCAGATGTGCACGCAGCTGCTCCAACTTTTGTAAATTCTTACCAGTTTTTTAAGTCAAAACCAGCTGCAAAGGAGACTGAAACATCACACCTCAATGTTTCTAAACCAGTTGATACTTGGTTATGTGGACTATGCTGGTTGTTGAAAATCATTCATCAAACTGAGCACTATTTGGACTAATTTGGATTTATTTTTTTCACCTTATTTGGTACTGACAAGTGTGCCTCATTTACTCGTGCCTTTTCAAACTAATGCTATCACATATTTGGACAATAGGACAGAATGAGAAAATTACACTCAACACTTGGAGATGAATAGCTGGTAACAAAGCTTAATTAACTTAACTCCTTACATGCACTCTTGATGATTATTTTAAAGCTCAGCACGCATGGGACTTAGCTGGAGAAGCACTATGAAACTGACAGCAGGTTGTCAGCAGTTTTGGCAACAAACTGATGTTTTCCTTTATCTAGCTTTGGAAGTTAGCCATCCAGCAAAGTGGCTCTGCTGGACCCGATCGATCCTGATAAGGACACCTGGCACCCAGTTGGTGTGAGCGGATGTACAGTAGCGAATGTGGGTGTGCAATGGGCCAAAGTCCAAAGCCAGCAGATTGATTTGACATCTAGCTAGCTGGCGAGTAGTTGACTACTGCTTTGGCTTGTCAATCTAAAAAGAGAGCACGAAAAACAAATTTGCTGCTTCTAAATCTCTAACAGCTGGATTGAACACAGTGTTTGGCAACAGAGATACATCACATATCGTTTTTGTGGGTGAACTTTTTCAGGCAGCAGCACTTGGGATTTAAATACCAAGCTGAAATGATGGAAGCAAAATGGCATCCTTTCGTGCACCATGTTGGGAAGCATCACCCTACCTTGAAATATGCTTTTTTTTTTCCATTTAACATCAGAGGATGAAAGCATGTCAGAATGTATTGTATGAATGATTTGTAACTAAACTGAAGTACTCAGCCCAGACAAAACCTCAGTTCTTGCAGAGAAAAGCTCTGCTGTAATTTTTCTTTAATAAATGGCCTCTGAACAATTATCCCAAAGGGATTTTTTTTGTCTATTGACAGTCACACTTATTTATAGCTCTTGACAGACCCAGCATTTGGGCCCTTGATAACTGAAAAATCTTGTGCAGTGCTCAGGAAATGGACCCCATCTCGGACTCTATAGTCTTGCAAAGGATTTTGATTCAGCCAAAGAAAGGTTCAAATGCTAACACAGCACTAAGAGACAGTTGTATCTCAAACGATCAAAAAAATATGTCAATCTGCATTTATTTATTTTCCTTATGTATCTGTGTTGGAGAGTATGGACACAAGGCTATTTATTTGCCAAGTAGTGGAATGGTTTTGAAAAATACTGGCTGGTCTCGCACTGAGAACCAACATGTCCTCCTCCTCGGCTCTCATTTACCTCCTGGCCCAAAGTCAAAATGGCTGCCTCCCACACTGGCTGACTAGGGAGTCAATTTGACCAATTTAGTGGGTCACAGGAGACTTCTGCTTCCTTCTCCCTCTTCCTCTCCTCTTCCTAGCCATTCGTTTGGGGCATGTGAATGGGGTATTAGAAATGGTGAGCTGCTCTTCATCCTGCTAAATCACTTGATGAAAAAACACGCTTTAATCACTTGCTTCAAAGGGTCCCGTGTTCCTCTTCCTCTTTTTGGCTGTGTGGAGGAAAATGAAGCTCCACTCCACCTTACCTCTGTGCCTGTGCATCTGAACCAGATGAGATGGATATCTCCCTTCACCTTCTCTGTCCTAGCTTCAGTTTGGCAGCACACACTGAGTATGTTCTGTTAAAAGAGAGGAAGATTTGACTGTAAGGGTATTATCAGTTGTAGCCAGACACAGAGCTCTGCTTTGGTGATTGAAATCTGCTGCAGCACGGCTGGCATTCAGTATTTTTTTGTATTTACTGCTGCACAAAGTTGAGTTTAAATGCTCTTTTCTGTTTCTCTTTCCTCACAATGAAGAATGCTCTGACTCTAAGACTCAAGCCAAGAAGTCTGACTTTGCGACGTTAGTGCTAACACATATATTTGCATGTACATCTCAAATAATTTTTTTCTCTAGACTAAGAATAGCTGACTGGAGTGGAACAACAAAGGCTACCAGCAACATATGACCATTATAAAGATTATCAGTATCATTATTTCTCATCTGCTGCCTTTGACTATGTTTACCATCTTAATGGTTAATTTAAAGCAACTTAAACTCACTTGTCATATGGGCATTAAGGAAACCATATGTAACATATCAACTGATAATATGTTGAACTTGTTGGCAAATTATTGCTCATTAACACATACAGTAGCTGGCAACATTATTGTTCATTCAGAGTTCTGCCCAACTGGCAAATGTAAGTCCAATAATCACTCTGTTAGCTCTGTTTTTGATCGTGTCCAACCGCTGAGGGAAGCTGTCTCTTTAGCTGCTGAATGCTCCTCTATGTTCACCAGCTTATGGCTAACTATCTGTCTGCTGTTTCCAGCAGGTCTTGTACAGTGGATGTTTAGAGGTTTTTAGCTGAAAACAGCAGCCTCCTGTGGCCATAGACGGCACAATGAGAGCAGAAGACGTTCATTCAGCACTTAATTATTATCAAAATGGTTATTTTCTGGTTAAGGTTATATGTCCACGATGGACCAGACTTTAGACCAACTGAAGAATTGGTATGCGGGGGCTAAGAATTCCACAGAGAGCCACCTGTGTGAACGTATAAAATGGTCCAGACACCTAACATGCCCGACCTGCACCTGTTGTTCTAAATATGCTCTGTCATGTTATTAGATTGAAATAGATCTAGCACTCAGTGATTCATTCAAAGTTTCTTACAATACTGAAGATTGAATGTTATTCTTCCTCTATGAGTCACTGAGGCTAAAATTGTGAAATGAATAAATGTACATTTGAATATAGTATAATCTAGCTGTTAAAATGTTGAAAAAGATATAACATTTCCATTGGTTGACTCCATATTGTATTATTATATTAAAATGCAAGTATTTCAGCAATATTGTCTATGCTGGCAGATCAATCAGAACTGATTTAACATCAATCATTGGTGCAAATCTTACATTTAGTCAACCTCCCTTGTAACAGGCCCTTTCAAGTTTGTTTCTGTGTCAGCCGTCAAATAGATTCAATAACTATGCCTGGCACCATTTAGACGTCTTATTTTGTCATCAATAAAGTAAATTTGTCAACTGCACAGGTAAATGAAGGAGTGAAATGCACTATAAAGCTCTGTAAAGAGCTGCAGGGTGAGGGGGAGCTGCACATAAGGATATTGATTTCAATAAAGGCTTGTGACCAGCCCTAGAATTCAGTTTGTTGCTCATGGCCCCCCTTACGGGACCAACTCCAACTCGCAGGAAGCCTTAGACCTTAGGTTGAGAAATTTCCCATCATCTCATAATGTCGTCCTGCCATGCATTATGCACCATACAGCCTCTCTGAGTCATGATGTTCGTCTTTCTCCTGAGGATTTTGACATTTTCAACCTGTTCATTTCTGCCCTCTCTTGAGATATGAGACACAGCCGTGTTAGATAGTACCTGGACAAAGCAGCAACAGTTAGCTATTGTTCCTATGTAATGCATAATTAGGTAAAACTTGTGTGTCCAGGTGAGATAAAGCACCTAGTTACAGAGTGCAACAAGATACTCCATCTTCTGGCTCTGGCTGTAATTAAAGGTCCACAACTGGTGGTGCGAGTTGTGCCTGGGTTTCCCCCTCTGACTGTGATGTATTCTGTGACCGCCTCCTATAACAACAGGAAATATACTGTTGATGCACACTCAGCATATGCATATTCCTCTGCCGAAAGAGTGTGTGTGTTTATCTGTATTTGCCAACAGCCTCTGAAATGTATCATGGTGTCTTGTTAGAAGTGATCTGCAGAGTTCCAACTCAGTATCATATATGTCATGTGGAGTCATTTATGTCTCAAAGGTCGAAGCTCCCAATGTATGCACTCAAACTAATAGACTGACAAAGCGGCTTGTGTGTAACCACTTAGTTTTGCACTATAAACAGTTCTTGGTCCATTGTTGTTCAGCAAACAGCTGCCTGGCGACTCTTCTTCTTCGGTGTGTTAAACACAAAGCAACATCATGGCACACTTTAACTAAGACTACCTCCATTCTTCTAATGACCTATACCACTACAGGCTGCTGCTATCCACCTCCTCTTATTTCATCTGATATCTTTTTAATCTGATAGTTACAGTAATAGAGAGGACTGAACCTTAAAGTGGCTGCAGTCGATATTCTTATAATGATGTATCAAATGGCAAATGTGGAAACAATGTAAGAGTACTTACCCATTCTGAAACAGCCATGATCCAAACTCGCAGCTCCACCTGGGTTTTAAACAGGTTTATTTCAAATTTAGCTCTATATAGTTGTACAGTCTGATACAATAATACGATGGGCCTAATTCCTGTTACTCCAGTTTGGGACATTTTCTCTCCGGTATTGTGTTATATGACAATTTTTATAGGGTTTTTAGCAGACACACTACCAGTTTCATTGCCTTAAGAAAACGAAAAGTTGACATTTTCACACTGCTCGCTGTAGCAAAGTGCCCTCTGGTCTAAAGTGTATAAATGCACAGAGCAAGTATAACACCAGATCCATTCCATGTAAAGGTCACATTTTAGACAATATCCTGTTCATGTTCGTCCTCCACGTAGCAGCAGTGGCAGTACACTCTGGCTATTACCACAGCAACAAAAAGAAAACACAATGGATGGTATGTTGCAGTTATCAGCCACTTGGCTATTATATTCAAGTTTCTCATAAACAGGACTTTGACTTATCGGGGTTATTGTAAATGTAATATTGTATAATAGCCTGCACAGAAATTCAACAACAGATATGCTGCTTGCTGAATAATGGGAACCTTCAGGTTGGTAATGCAGATGGTAATGGATATTAGGGGACACTGTGAAGGTGACTGAAACTCTGGTGAGGTCTCACAGATTCCCACTGAGGTTTTCCAATGCGAAGACATGTATGCTGGATGTTGCTGTACTGTGGCTCTGACAAATGTGTTCACAAGAACTGACACATTTCTGACTGAAAACTAGTTTTACTTTCAAATCTTTCCTGTCTTGTGGCATTCTGATGAGAAAAAGTTTGGATTTAAAAATCATAAAATTAGATGGTACCATTGGGTCCATATTTACACTGCTATATTACTCAGTATTTTAATAATTACTGAGGGTAGGATGGCTACATGGCATGTGAAAAGGTGATAATGTGGATTATTACTCTGCTCTACAGTCCCACCTAATCTTGTGTAACCTAATTGACTGTTTTGCTGGGCACTGTTGTTTTATGGTCCACAGTTTAGCTGTTTAGCCACTGTTATTAACTCTGTTTTCAGCAGTAGCAAAAGCATTCGGAAGAATCTCTCCCGTGGCCTCTATCAGGTTCTTGAGGGAAATGCGCAGCTCTTTCACTGCTTAATCTTCCACTGTCTTCATCAGCTCATCGCAAACTGACTGTTTAGTGCAAATGTTATAAATGTAATGGATATTTAAAGACAGACAGGCTCCAGGAGAACCTAAAAATTCAGCTGAAACTACTAGCAGAAGTAGTGGACTTGTACACTTACTACAAAAAGGCCTCTTGAAAGTAGAACATTTTCCCTCAAATCACCATAACTCTGGAGTCTATGTGCATTAATTAAGTTAACAGAATCTCAATTAACAGCTTCACAGCACTGAGGAAAGCTCCAGCCTCTCTTCTCAAATTTACATTCTAACTTTGCTTTCACGTTTTCAAAACAGGTTCAGTACTCCTCGTTATAGAAATCTACTATGTACTAATTTACTAATCACACCTTACTGCAAGACTGACAGTGGTTTACAATCATCTCGTTTTAACAATGATTCATACCACTCTCCTTTTTACTTGGACAGTGTCAGTCTGACCTCATTTTGTGGTACAAATCAATAGCAGCATCACTGTGTTATCTGAAAGAAGCAGGAGACATCGCACGACTAAGCAAAAAGAATGAAGAGCATGAACATCGATGAAGCTATAAGGATTTGGGGAAAAAAACAAAAACAAGTATGCCTTTTCTTCTATTTAGTGTAAAAGAAAAACTTGGACACATTTTGATGCAAATTCAGACTTTATTTAGATGCTTTGAGCTTCTCTAAAGTGCAGCGTCAGTGGCTGTGACGAGTGGGAATCAAACAGCGTGAGAGGTGAGCAGCAAAGATAAAGTGAACTGTGACGGCTGCAGCTGACAGCCGATGATTAGTGTCAAATTAAAATGAGGCGAAAACAATCTTTCTACAGAGGTCTTTTTTTTTTTTTTTTTTCAAACCAAAGCTTTCCAGTTTGCGTTGTTTTAAATGTAATGTGTGGAAAATGACTGAGTAAAATAGCAGCCGTAGTTTTGCTTCAGTATTTAATCTAAACCGGTGTCTATTTGTTCGACGCTTTCCAAGAGCTCAAAAAGCCTTTGCCTTACTTTATGGATCTCTATTTTGGAACAGCTCTGTCTACATAAGGGCCAGTCATTGTGGTCAGCAAAGATAACAGATAATATGCAAGGCACTGAAATAGATGGATTATATGGAGTGGTTTCGAATGTGTTTATTGGGTGAATAAAATGACAGGATTTTCATCGCTATCTCTGGCATTCACTCCTTTGAGCCCCCCTCATTGGATTTAGCAGGGCTCTCTTTCTTTCTTTCTCTCTACCCATCATATTCTCTCTGTGCTGTGTTTACCCTTTTTTCCTCTCTTTATATTGTATTATATTACCCCCATCGTCCTCTACCTCCATGTTTCCCTTTTGTTCCGTCTCTGGCTGTGTCTGTATCATATTCCTTTTCTCTTTTCTCACTTTCATTTCCTTATCTTTCCATTCTGAGGTGGTGAGAGAGCAGAGGTTTCATTTGCAACACTCCTTTTTTTCCCCCCTCTTCACGAGGAACGGCGTCAAATAGCCAAAAATGTGCTTCTTAATGCAGCTGAAAATATCTGGCCAGATGGTACAAAAGGTGGTGATCATTATTTGAAATTACAGAGCATCACACTTTCATCTCCTCATTCATCCAACTGAACATATCAAGGAGAGCTTTTTACTTCGAGAGACGTAGCTGGGCTCAAGAACTGTAATAGAGAGCTTTTACCCAACTTATTTGCTTGATTTTTCCCTTATCTTGACATGTACAGTCTCATTCTGTGGTAAAGATTCATATTGTGGTCCAAAGATGGCAGCAGCAGAAACATGGTTATGTGCTGTACTATATAATTGGCCCACTTGAGTAAAGTAGCACTCGCAATCTCTTTTTCTTATCTTGTTTCTAATCTTGATAATGCTCTCGTTTGGACTATTTTGAAGTCTGTACATTTAGTCTTACCCCAGCAGATCTCCTGATTGCTTATATGTGTGCGTTGTGCTGATGTTCTTACTATAGTGCTTTCAAATCATTCTTTTTTGTTCGTTGGTAACTTTAGTATGAGCATTAACTCTCAATAGAGTCATCCATGTGTTGCCATGACTGTTTTTATTGCTCTGATCTGTGTTGGAGGTGATGTAATGCACAGGATTTTGACACCATAGGGAACATTTTGTGCTTCCTTTTTTTTTTTTTTTTTTTTTGCTTTAGATTATAGGTTTACAACATCTGGGCGATTAATCAGCACCAGGGCCTAGAACGCTGAGACAGATGGATTGGGGCTTCATCAGAAGCCACGCTGGTCCGATATTGTGAAGAGGGAGCTGAGCCGAAAAGGCAAAGCCTTCAATTTACTGCTCCATCCTTGTTCTAGCCCTCACCTGTGGTCACGAAATTTGAGCAGTCAATGAAAAAACGAGATTACAGATACAAGCAGCTGAGATGAGTTTCCTTCGGAGGATGGCTGAGCTCAGCCTCAAATATAGGGTGAGAAGCTCAATCATCTGGGGGAGTCCAGATTAGAGCCGCTGCTCCTGCGCATTGAAAGGAGTTAGCTGAGGTGCTTTAGGCATCTGTTTCGAATGCCTCCTGGTCGCCTCCCTTTGAAGGTTCTTTGGGCACGTCCAACTGGTAGTAGACCTCAGGGCAGACCCAGAAAACACTGGAGGGATTATATATACATTCTGGCCTGGGGACAACTTAGAATCCCACAGGAGGAGCTGGAGTGTGTCAGTGTGTGAAGTATGGATGGATGGATGGATGGATGGATGGATGGATGGATGGATGGATGGATGGATGGATCGATTTTCCCACTCAATATGACCTAGTCCTAGTACTGCACATGCAGGCACATGGTCATGACCTACTGTGGCACTTAACAGAACTGAGACATAATAACATTTGTTTTGTCTCCTTTTCTGCTGTTGGGTTTGTACTCGCTAAATATCTGTGAGGTCTATCCATTTGTTTTTGCCAATGTTAACATGACTTCTTGCTAGTTTGCTTTCTTAAATCAGCAAATGTTCGTGTAAACTTCATTAATTGTTTGATTTGATGTGTTTTAGTAGACTGAGATACACAGCTAAAGGTGAGCATTCTCTCCACTCATATAAGAAATGGAGGCAACAGAATATTGTCTTGTTTAGGGAAATGCAGGATCTCTCACTGAAGTATTTGAAATTTAGTCGAAAATGAGGACTGAGCTTTCCGTTTGACTTTCACACTCCAGTAGAGTGTGAAAGTTTAGTTGACCTTGTTCAACTCTAGTTTGAACTCTAGTTCAACAAGGTCGGTCTGTTCAGATAGTGGAAAAAAACAGCTAGAGGCATTTTTAGATAATCGGGTATTGCTGCTGAGCTGTTTTGCAGTACGTTGTCCTTTTCACTTCAAATTGCATTGTTTTGGATGATGTAATATTCTGTTTTGTGAAAAGAAGCAAATGTTCAGAGCAAATTAATGTTATGTTGTTGTTGTTGTTGTGCATCTTCCTGCTAATCTGTAGCTGCAGCATATGTCTGACTCAAATGTTTGTGATTTGAACAATCACACATACAATTCTCCGTGTTGTAGTGTATGCACACAAACTAAACCGCACTCACACCTGCAGCCACACAGCATTATGTCATTAGTAGTGATGAAGTACTATGTTGTGGCATGACCTGCGGCAGGAGAACTGGTCACACTGTCAATTAGTCCTCACTTGTTCCACTAATTATACTGTCAGATTCCATTGATGCACCAACGAGATTCAGTAGGGAAAAAGACCTTCTATCTCTCTGTTTCCTGGACCAATAGGTCAATAAGCTGTTTCAAATAGTGAGCACTGATTAGATATACCTGGTGGCCAGTAGAGGAAGAATTGGTAGAGGTGGGAGTGCTGACAGGCTATTAGTCTTAAATCTGCTGGGTCAGTCCCAGGACTAAAAGGGTTTTTGAGCTTCCTCCTTGAGGAAATGGGATGATCCTCTTGCTCTCTCAATTTGAGCCCACATAGCAGCATCACTCTCTGTCGGGCCCATAGACAGCGTGCAGGACAAAGATTCCCAACCTATCTGTTGGCTCCTGGACAAATAATTGATTTAACTTTGTTTAAGCATGATCAAATTCTCTTTTCCTTTGAGTCTTTTCCTTTGAGGTTTTGCCAGTTTTGTCTTTCTTATTGTGGCAGAAATCTTTCGTAAAACTCTGACACCCTCTCTGCTGTTTAATATTCCACCTTCAGCCCTCGGTACTTGAAACCACTTGATGTTAACAACATTTGGCTTCTATCTTCACAGTTTGAGCAAGGTTTCCATGTGGGCCCTCAGGTTGCATTTAGCTTTTTTTTTTTTCTTTACTTAGTCAGACACTGGCCATTGGTAAATAACACACAATCACCTCATTCGGGCCTTTTCGAGAGCAATGAGGCAACATTTTAACACCGGCAAATCCAGAGAACCAGTGTGTCTGTCTCTGAGAAAACAATGACTCAGCCAGTGCTACCAAAAGTGCCATCTTCCTAATCAAGCCAGGCTGTCAAATAAATACACACTATCCTCAAAGACGCCAAAGTTCAGTCTCAATCTCTTTATTCCACAGCTTGTGTGTGCACATGAAGGGGGTGTGTTCGTAACAATGCCTGATGAATGAGGAGTCTGCTATGCTGAAAGGGGGCCCTATTAACATGTGCTGCTCGGCTCCCCCTCACACTTTGTTACTCGCTGTATACACCCACACAGAATGGTGGTAATCAGTGGGATGATTTAGCAACATCTGTTGTTTACAGGTAGTGAATAGATGACAGTCACGGAATTAGTCGTTTAAGGTCTGGAGCTTTTTTGTCACCAATGTGGAAGATTTTATCCCAAAAATACATTTAATTTTCAGCTAAGTATTATTTGCAAGACAGTTGTCATTACCTGAAAGAAAGGGGGGGGGGGGAATTGGGAAACTGATATTTGGGGAAATTTATACGTTAGCTTTTTTTATATTAACAAACTGAAAAGATTGGAACCACTTGTATGTCTGCGTGCTAATCGGATAGGTTACATGCCACTGACACTTAATTTTCTATCAAACATCCCGTCATTCACATTTTTTTCCTCCTATGGTTGGAATGGCAGTATGTTTTATTATTTTTTTAAACATCCCGCCTTTCAGACAATTCCTTTAGCAGCCTATTAAATCCTATTTTTTTTAGAGGAACTCCACAACCTCGCAAACCAACTTTAATAATCTATGATCTATAACCTTTACCTTACCCGCTTCATCATAATTTAGGATGTAGTTCACCTCTGAGCTCACTGGCAGAGTAACTCGCCTTCACTACCTCCATCATATTAATAAGTGGCAGTTCATCCACTATTTGCAGCAAATTTGGCAATAGAACATTTTCAAGGCATTACTTGAACAATAAGCCTCAGAAGAAGATCTATTTTACATCGGTGTTTAACTGACATTCTTAGTGAACAAGAGACTACATGTGATGGCATTTGAGATTGTCTGACACTGGTTGGGCATTTTTTAAGCACTGTGGTTGCTGTGGTTGTTGAACCTCGTGTGTGTATCGTTTGTAGGAGGGAACAATGTGAACTTGAAGGGTAAAAAGTTACGCAAATTCAGTTAAACTTGACTTTTAATGTACTTCGTTTATCTTACTTTATCTTTTCACTTTGCTCACATCTCTTTTTGCTCAGTGCTGTAGTTTTAAAATTGCAGTTGTGATTAGATTTCATAACCCGCTAAGGTAGGTGATAATGCAGTTAATTAAACAAATGCAGGATAAAATGTAATAATTATTCACCAAAAAATAAATTATTCCCACCTGAACCAAAGTGTTATTAGCAGTTTGCGTGTGTGAGTGTGTATGGAAAACTATTATCATTTCATATGACATGTCATTACTGTTTCTCCTTACAGAGAATCCAATCCAGTACTATCTACACTTTTAGAAACTGTTTTATTATTGTTTTTTTTTATCTCACATGTCTCTGTGCTCACACTTCTGAAATCTGTCCAATGACAAAATAACACAACTCTTGGGTAAATATTTGTGGTTCAACATATATTAGCCTGACAATATCGTCTTTTGTAGTGACTCTGGGAAGTCTTTTTTTATCTGAGGTATTTAAGAAGTCTCACCCTTCAGTTTCAGGTGAAAAACAGAGGAACTGAAGCTGAACTGAATGCTGTTACAGTGTAGAATTATCCCACTGATGCTCCAACACACAAAATTTGAAAAAAAAAAAAAAAAGTATAATTGATTATTTTTCTAACCCTGTTTTCTCCTCGTTGTTTGTCTGTTGCAGCTCAGCAGATGAGAAGTTTCGCTGGAACAACCAAGGTAACTTTCCATCTTAAATACTTTCCTACTTCCCTCAATTATTGTCCTTGTAACATTGGTAGCATTTTTAATTTTGTACTTTCAATTCACTGATGGAATGGTGGCTACTCGTGAATAAAACCCAATTCATTCACCATATTGAAACTCAAGTAAAATGTGTTTGTTCACACAAAAAGCTCTTGTCTCACAAATTCTCTTTGTGGTCCTTTGTTAAAGTTGAAAAGGCATAGAAAGTTTTTCAAATAATTGTCAGCATTTGACCAGATGGGATTTTTTTTTTTCTTAAAGGACAACAAGAATCAATGAGCCTTTAGATGATTTAGAAGTCAAACTCCTCTCCAGGCTTGACAACTTCTCTGACAGCATTTTCGTTGGAAAAAACACCAGCAATGCATGACACTTCGGTCACTTTCTCTGCTTCTTTGTCAGACATGTGTTGAGAGTAGATTGATGAGTAGGTCCATGACCTCTGCCAACAAAGAGGTGGCGAGCACAACTAAACCCAGAGGTTTTGTGGTGAAAGCTTTCAGTGCTGCAACTCGACAGCTAGGAAGACTGAATTTATTTATCAGGAAAACCCTTCCTCACTCCAGTCAGGCGTCTTGATCTCATCATCACTCACAAATCGATAAAAACCAATTGCATCTGAGACAAAAAATATTACTCCTTGCTTTTCTGTGCGAGGTTGAGAGTAAATCCAAAGCAACGTCACAGTCAGCTCTGCTATTGTTTTACCAGCAGCATCAGCATCATCAGTCTCCAATCGCATCAGTCCAAGTCAATAAAACAGGCCTCCTAAATCCTCTCACTAAGGACACAACTATTACCGTTTCTCTCTCCATCTCCGTAAGAGATTGATGTTGCTCCTAAGACTCATTTGTAAGCTTTTATCCTCCTTGGCAGCCCTCTCTAACCGGAAGACACTGGGCACGTTGTCTGTCTGACAGACAAACGGCTGGTATCTAAGTACAAAGTGGACCTAAATTCCACAAGATTAGTTGCTGGATTATCAGTGAAGTTTTTACCTTGACCTGTAGTTTACCCTTGCATACTGCTTGGTGATGAGATGCAAGTACAGGCCACTTCTTTACTAACTAATGAGCAGCTGAGTGAGAATCGATGTTAAACTTCTAACAATGGGGTCTAATAGGATTTTAATTAGGGATTGCGCTGCCACTGAGTCAGGTGGTTTGAACGGTCTCGGACAGTTTCTAAGTGTATTTACTTAAATGCTGTTTACAAGTACATAATTGTATTTGCGATCTTACCATGGCAATTCTGAAAAACTGGACATATTTTTCCACTTCTTTTTTCATGTGTTCATTTACATATTTGGAAGGAGCAGCTTGAAATATCAAAATGATTGCAATTTTATTATATTTCAACAATAGTCTTAATCAGGGATGCGCTGATTGTGAAATTTTGAGCTAATACTGATGTTGTCATTTGGCTGGTGCCCAACAGTCAATTCAGTTGTTTTTGCCCTTTATTTTCCCTGTAAAAAATATATGAACAGTTTCAAACCATTTCTGCCTCTCATTGTTCTTCTTTGAATGGACACAAATCACACTAAAGCATCAACAACCTTTACAACCTTTCACCTAAAAAGATCGTTTTGCCTCTAAAAGCAGTTATATACATATATTTTTGTTTTTTTCAAGACTTTAAAGCCTTTTAAACCAATGCCAACCCAAAGACTTTTCAGGATTTACATGGCCCTGCAAACCTTTTTCTTTTGGACCCAACAATGTTAGATGAAAATAAACCAAAGTCAGTGAGACTCACCCAAGATGTTTTTTGCAAACAGGCCGAATACAGTCAATAAGCTGAATAGTGTCTGATTCCGATGTTCGGTGGTATATCTGTGTGTCTCTAGTCACAATCACCAAAAGTCTTGTGAGCTTGATACTTTGAGCACCAGTGTGGCTTTGTTCATAGACGTAATTGTTTAGCATACATCCTAATTAGATTACAAATTAACAAGGTTTTCATAAGGCTTCCCAGGATGTGAATTATAGGCGACTGTCCCTAACCTCACGGCAACAGCCCTTGTCTGTCCCTTCTAAAACTAAAACATAAACCCGTAGAAATCTTTAAAGAAACATTTTTTTTTTATCTTCTTCGATGATATGAGATTGGACCCCATAGGTTGTTTTTTCCAAACAGATTTTACCCACAGATGTTTTTTGATGTGACAGCACCTCCTAGTGATTGAAGTAATTATGAAGGTGGCATAATAGTTAATAATAATTGAATGACACTCGAAATTGTAAACAGTGTCTTTATTTCCACTGATGTTTCCTCTTTTTGTCTGAACATAAAGATGGACAGAAGGACATAGAGGAGGAGCTGACGACAGGCCTGGAGCTGGTGGACTCGTGCATTAGATCGCTCCAGGAATCGGGCATCTTGGACTCGCAGGACACTTCTACAGGGGACAGTAAGATGAATGTTTTGAGTGAGAAAGCCTTGTTTTTTTTTAAACTGTTGCTAAAATTACAGAATGGTTATTGTATTTAGAAGGGTCAATGAAAATCAACTCAAAGTCTCTTGAGTATGATGATTATTTAGTAGACTTTGGAATGACCAATAAGACAGCACTCCACCTTCACCATCAAATCACCAAAAGAATATAGTTTATTTTCACCCGTCTGTATTTCTTCTGGTACTTTTCATAAGACAGTTATGAGGAATAGCTTGGAAGAGGAGCAGTAACGTGCACTGTAAAACAGCAGAAATGTCTATTCCTACCTTGGATGATTATCTTATTCACAAAGAAAGGGCAGTTCCCAGTGCTGGCCTCCATGGTGAGGCATGGCATAGCACTATGGGTCCTTTTTGAACAAGCCCAGAAGATCACTTTTTGTACTCAATGACTGATTTGCACAAGCATGTCACCATCTAAAGGTCCAACAATATGTTGTCTTTCTGGAGATTTCATTGCTTCCTGTGAAATTGATGAAATGCACTGACTTTAAGAACCAATGGGAATCCAAAAAATACATCACTCTTTTAAAAAAAAAAAAAAAACACATTTCCAATTCTTGTTTTAAATCCAGAGCGCAAAGTTGTTTCCAGAGAGAATTCTCACAGAGATCCCAAACCACTCCATGTGCCTCCTTGCTCTACTCTGATCTTTTTGCTTTCAGTCCAGGAGATGATACTTGTTTCTTTGCAAGATTCGACCCCATGGGAGAGAGGTAGCTGTCAGCAGACATGCAGAGTTGTGCCAGTAGTCTGATATGTTAATCCATCCTTGCTGAGATGTCAGCTGGCCTGGTGTTCACAGTGCAGAGAGAGGAGCCACTCCCACAAACTTGCAACTACTGTACACAGCACAGGCACATGAAGCCAGGCAAAACGCACAGAACCTAACCGCATGCTCAGGAACAGAGAAACACATACGGGTGTATAGGCTCGCGTGCTGTACCAGCTATTCAACACTCACACAGCTTCATGCGTCAGCACTCACACTTTTGCAAAACTAGTAACACTATTTTTTTTTTTACATCTATAACGTTCATATAACATTTATGTAACCAACCACCTGACTAGTCTCAGGAAAAGAAAAAAGAAAAAGAATGAATATACAGGCCAGACACAGATGGTAGTATGAATGCAACAAGAGGAGAGTGGGAGAAAAATAAGTTTATGTAAGGAATGGATCAAATATTATTTTGCTCTGTCATGAGATACTAGCTTTAGGGTGTCCAGATTGCTAACTTACTGTCAACAGGAGACAAGCTGCTTCCATATCGTATGGGATGGTTTGGACAGGTCCCATGTTTATTCCTCACAAGCTTTCCGGTTATTAGAAAATGTAAGATAGATGTTTGAATTGTTGTCCCACTTCTACTCTCACAAATAAAAATACACAAATAGGAACAAATGTTAGCAACATTTCTTTTTTTAACGGCTACTAAAAACATGCGGGTTGGACAAAGCGTGTCAGTGTTGAGTGGTAGTTGGATGTTGTGCACTGTAGTACTGTATTAATTAAAGTACAGCATTTAATTTACCCTGACTGTAGAGAGACTTCAGAATTTGCTTGGTAATGCCTGTACTATTGTAAAAATTCTGGACTTTTCTTGCTTGCAAGTGGAAAACTGACATGCTAGCATGTATCTCCAGTATGACGCAAGCAAATAAACACCTCATTAGGTAGGTTATATAAGTTTGTGTTACAGTTGCAAACACCTCTCACAAAAGGGAAATCTGTTTTGTCGTTTGTTTTTCAGACCACTGTTTGGAAGCTTAGGCATGGATGCTATCATGTTAGCGTTATCAACTCTGTCTTGCTCTTTGTTGAATATAATGAAGTTCACAGGTTAAACAAACCTTATTTAACCTCTGTGTTAGCCCTGTGGTAAATGGACTGTACTTGTAGCTCTCGCTGACCACTCAAAGCCACTACTCCATGCAACATTTACACACTTATATAGTGCTCTATGCATAACTCATAACATGCTTCTACTCATTCATACACCGATGGATGCATTGGAAGGCAATGTGGGGTTCAGTGCCTTGCCCAAGGACGCTTTGACGTGGGAAAGGGGAAGCCAGAGTCAAACCACCGATCTTCCTATTGGTGGGCAACTGCTCTTCCTTCTGAGCTACAGCCACCTCTCTGAAAACATCTAAAAGCATTTTTCTTTAACAATACGAGCTTGAATAGGTGTATCTTGTCACGATTTGTGTTTGTTTTTTCTGTTTAGTCTCTATTTTCCAGTTAGTTTTGTCTTGCCATTTCCTCTCCAGTCGGTTCATCAGCTTCACTCCCTTCACCTGTGTTTCTTCCCTCAGCTGCCCTCACTCACTCATCACTCTCCTCTGCATTTAAACTCCCGTTTGTCATTTAGTCATTGTCAGATCCTCTGTTCTCCTTGGACTGTTCTCCCGGTTTGCTATTGCTGTTGTTTTTGGTTCCTACTGATTTTGTCGGTTCCTGAGTTTGGTTTTTGTTAGTGTTCCTTTGATTATTGTATCTGGCTTTGCTGCACCTTTTGTTTGAAATAAATAGTTATTTTTTCACTGACCTGCCTGCTCGTCCCACCGCTCACTCAGAGCCACGGTACCACAGCCAGCACCCTCCTCTCCTACCTGGATTCCCCTCTGAACACCTGTCTGCAATTGGGTCCTCACAGTTGAAAGGGACGGCTAGTAGACCTTGCTGTGACACAACTGGACAGTCCAGTGGCCTCTTATTATTACCACGACCAGAATCACCGAGAATCTTCATCAACATTTCTCTCTTTAACTTTAAGTTAAAACTGTTGATATTTCGGGTGTGGTTTTGTTAGAAAATATGACTAAATTTGTTTGGGTTAATTAAGATGTTATGTGGATAAACTGAGCTGTAATAAGTTGTCATAAAAGTTGATATTGTCAAACCAACTAATTTAAGTTAATTGAACTTGGAAAAAACAAGTTTTATGTTCAGATTTTCTAGAGTAGCCTAGAATTTTCTACAGTAATATATATATATATATATATATATATACATTCAATTAACATGAGAAGACTGTTTTACAAAGTCAAATCTGCAATACAAGAAACTCTCAGTTTCCTATTCTAACGTATATTCTTGCACAGTCACCATTTTAGCCAAGCCGCCAAGATGATATTAGTAGAGTAGTACAGTAGCTAGCTGTCAAAGGGGACAAAGTTTTCTTTTTGCCTACTCTTGTTCAGTCAGATGGTATTTATTTATTGTGGTTGGGGAAAAAAAAAAGGGGGCAAAAGCTGCTTAAACACTTCTATCTCAAACGCAAACATATGCACACTACTTAACACATCGAACATGTGTAAGCATTTGACACCCATACCGCACTAATGAGGATATACATGCACACAGATCCATGCCTCACACATACGTTGGCATCAGTGGAATCCGTGCCTTCGTTTGTGCTGCTGAGCAGATTAGTGCAGCACAGCAGCAGAGTACAGCGAGCATCCTCATGCTTCATGCTGCTTCATGCTGTTGATGCTCGCCAGTGTTCATGTTAATCTTTGTGGTTGTGATTTTTCTGCATGCAGCTATTGGGGACTGTGCATGCACTTGTGTGTGTGTGTGTGTGTTACAGACTTGACGTGTCTCAAAAGGGTATCTGAAATAGGAAAGTGATGAAATATTCAAAGGTGTCAATCGAGAAGCCTACCTCAAAGAAAAGCCACTCAACTTTATGTCCAAGTTAGTGACAGAAAAGGGGATGAACAACAAGAGCAAATCTATTCCAGTCGGACAGTGCACGACTGCGTGCGTCGAGTATCCACGGATGTGCTGCTTACTCGCGCATGAGGTCACAAGGCATGTGTGTGTTCACTCAATTCTGAATATCACAGATTTAAAAATCTTCTTATGACACCACATTACTGTTTACTACACAAATGCCTCCACCTCTTCCTTCCCACATCAAATGGATTTGGTTAAACCTTCCGTGTTTGCCATCTGAGTGATAATGCTATATGAGGACTTTTGATTGCCCAAAAGCTCTGTGACCCCAATGAAACACACCTAAAGCATCAAACATCGCCTGGCTTTGAACACGCACAGGCTTTGTGTGCATATTCGTGTGAGCGTGAATCCATGTGAGACAGCCCAGCAGCACGGATCCCTTCAACGGTGATGTGTTTTATACGCGAATGCATTAATGCGAATACTCTACCAAGATGAGCCTATACCAGACACATAGGCACAGCCTGGACTGTTAACTTTATATCACATTTTTAATAATGCGCCACTACCAACTATATGGCCATACAGAGTTATTGGCTGTATTTTAAAGTGACTTTTCAGGCCACTGTCATCCAGAGTGACTCCTCCGGCCGTGGGCTGCTGACTTAATCTGTCCCATGCAGCGGATACTGACCGCTGGCACTGAGATTCCGCTCTTTTAATAATTGCAAACAAGCAAAAACTTCTCATGCCTTTTGTGGTTTGAGATTGTCTGCTGGCAAAAAGGTGACATCAACAAAGATGAAAGAAACCGCCATTGTTGACAGGGGACAGCTCAAAAACTCATAAATTCCTAGCACTCAATATTTGTGCTCTCAAATAACAGTACATGGAGCTGGCAAATGCAGTAAAGTGCCAAAGAGCTGCAGCAGGGAACAATACAGTAGCTTTTCTGTGTATGCACAGTTGCTGAATGAATGTATTATTGCTGCCACCGGGGTACCAAATGTTCCAAGTTACATTTTGGGTGAAAAACTAAAGATTTTATTTCAGTAATTAAAGCTATATAGTAGGTACATCAATGTCATCATGGCCAAAACTGAATTAATCAAGGGTGCATTAAAAGTTGAACAGCACTTTAGTAAGAGAGTTGTGAGAGGTTTGGTTGTCTGCCTTCCTGTCTTCAGATTTATTGGAACACCCAGGCGCATGAAGTTTACATTTCACAGAACAGAGTGCATTCTGTCATTTTTTTTTTCTCATTCTCTTTTCTGTGCGTGCGCCGTCATGCGTAGCACTCTATGCGTGTTGGTCTATTCGCACTGGAAAATAAATGGTCTGAATAATAAAACTGCAAATGCCTGAGAAACTTTAGGATGGTGAGGCTGCATCTAAAATCAGCAGTGAAGCATTTTATATTGTTGTGCTTTGGCTATTAGGTCACAAGATGTGCTTGTGCAACTCTGTTGTCAGTCTCATCAGTTTGCTCTTCACTGTCATTAACTAGTTTACCATTCCCTCCTGTCTTACTTTTCTAAAAAACATGGACATATTTGGTGCTGACACAAACAGGATGCATCTATTCACATATATTTCCTCCAGTTTGCGACTCTTAAAAACAGATTTCTTGCTGGCTGTTGTGAACCAGTACCCCTACTGTGCTTTGGTCCCAGAAACTAGACTCTAGTTCTACACTAAGCTGATTAACATTGGATAGAACTGGTTTTGTTAGTCCTACCAGAACCAGACTTTTAAAATGTATGTAGACATGTTAATCAGACCCAGCTTCTCAAGCTAACATACCCTTATAATGTGGTTGGGGTTTAAATTATTCCTGCATGTATTTGCTAAGTTAAATGGCCTCACTGAGTTGTAACCTTAGCTTGGTAACCTTTGCATTTGTTTCTTTCCTACCAACTTTGTTTTTGCATCTAGTCAATGTGGCTTAGATGTCCAAATCATTCTAATTTGGGTATGTCAGTTAAGATGTGGAGTGGAGGAGATTTATCAGCCACATTCACAAAGCATCACTCATGATGTTTTCTTTGTTGAGATCTTGGGAAGCTATTATAAAAAGCTTAAAGGCAGCCTGAATAACTCAATGACTTGAGGGCCAAGGCTGGCTGCTCAGTGTGATTGGCTAAATAAGGTAAGATCCGTTGATCTTTGGTTGCTTTGGATAACTGTATGCATGTAGAAATGGAAAACATTTAAGAGTGAGAAGGAGTTGAGCAACTGCAAATCACTGATCCTTGCTTATTCTATTTGCCGGAGGAAGAGTAGAAGCCGTGAAATTATCTAGAGACTTCGCTGCCTCCACGGGAGGTAGGAAGATTTTCACACAATCAGCAATTCCATGATTTATAAGACTATGATCACAAGAGAGAGGTTTTAAGCTAACCTGTGGTAGACTCTGATAAACCACTGGTTCATCCACTCAGCTGTTTTCCAAAGAAGATGGTAGGTGGTACAGTTTGATAAACTATTTTTACAGAGGTATTAGTAGACAAGCAGATGCGTGTGACACCCTCGGTAATGTCCCTTTTTCAATTCAAGACCACCAGACACCATTCTTCAGCTATAAATTTAGGTAATTTTGGCCTGCATGAGCAAACAGCCCATGTGCTCTTACTCATAAGAAGGACGGTATCTGATGTGAAGATAGAATTCACCCAAAAGTTGAGAGGAGACGGAGAGTTAGACAGGATGAGATGAAGGGATACAGTGAGAGAGTCTTGAAAAATATCTTTTAAATGCAGGTCAGGATTAGAGTGAGATATAAGGGTCACAGAGCATTAGAGGAGGGGAAAGGACAGAGGCCAGAATAACATAGTGGGTTAAAAGCAAATGGCTGTTTTAAAACAGGCGGACAAAGAAATTAATTTAACTCTATCTCAGCTTTCCTTCTGCTTTTTCTTTCTGCTCTCTTTGTTTCATTTCAAGGTCTGTTCCAAACGGACATTCATACCGGTTGTATTCCATTCTCTCTTTTTCCCATACAAAAGAATTACATTGTATAACATGTGGGATGCAAACTGGGTTACAAAACGCCTTCGAGGCCATGAAAAGAATAACTCTTTATATGAAGAGTGACTGTTGGAGAAGAACATGGTGATATGAAAGTAGCTTGACAGAAATTAAACCACATAAGTGTTGGTTTCTCTCTCTAAGTCCAACTCCTCTCACTAACACAACCAAAAGAAGAAAAGTTAGCACCTTATGTTTCTGGAGACAACAGATACGTGTAATCTCAACATTTCTGAACCAGAAGAGCCCAGTTCTACTCCAGCAACATCACTCACTGACTTTTGTTGGGACAGGCTGGATTTTAAGACAAAGCACAGTGTTTTCCTAACCAAGTAGTTTTGGTACTTGAACCCAGCCAAAGAGCAATGTTTGCAGAGAGACATCAAGATTACTTGCGTCATGGTTTTAACTCAGGCGAATGAGTTGCTCTCACAAAACATAAAAAAGAAAAGGAGATGCTGGAAGATTGCACCCTTTGATGTTGCTCATCTCCCTTTCATGCTATTTTAGGTCTTCTCCTCTTTTTCTTTTCCCCATCAGGACAAGGACTTCTGTCCCAAAGCGCTTTGCAACTCAACAGCCAGGATGCCTATGCAGCAGCTGGCTACCATAGTAATCAAGGGATGGCACTTGGGGAAATGGTGTCGGCACGCAGCGGGCATGTTGGAGGGGCAGTTCATAGCTACAATCAGGTGCGTGTTTCTTTTTAATCGTCACTTTATTTTCTCATGCCTTCCTTTTCCTCCCATTCAGTTTCCTTCCTCACCCCTCTCTCTGTTGCCATTGTCCACTGTGTATAGTGCCAATATTTGTATTTCTGTACCCCCTCCCCCCCTTTCAATCACTGCTCTAATATTTTTAATATTTTCCACTCTCTACACCTCCCTAGGTGACATCCAGTCGTGCAACTGCTCAGTTAGTGGGCACAGACTCGCCCTCTCAGTCCCAGAGAGACTCGTTTGCCCAGCAGGCCCTTAGCAGCGCCTTCCACATGCCCACAGACGGCGGACCTGCACCTGGTGGACCATCCATGTATTATTCCTGTGCCACTTTGCCTGCACAGGTACAAATCTCTGAAGACACTGCTGTGTTGCCTCAGTTGTTGTCTGACACACAGTGTTATAGCTAGTAAAAACCTGAAGCAACCAAAGAATATTGAGAGGTTTCATGTGTTCATTGTATCATGTCTCATACACTTAATAATGTCCTGAGAATCGAATAATCCCCCCTGAAGGGTTGAAATGCTTCTCTGCAAACTCTGTAGTTTCCTTTTTTGCAGAGAATAGCAGTGTCCTCATCCTGTACACATTTTTTACATTCAGTTCAACAGCTGGTTATGAAATATTCTAAAGAAGTGTGTTTAACTGTCTGAACTGATTGCCCATTTGGCCACCCATTAAACACAGAAGAGGTTGCTATTCATTTGTTTCAGAGCCTCTTTTCAAACCTAACCGCATTTTTGATGATGATTTTCCTTGTTATTGCTACTGCACTGTGAGTGACTCTTTTTCTGGGTTGGTTTCGAGTTAAGCATTTAAGGACACACTAAATCATAGATTTTTCTCTTTTTTTTCCCAATTTAAACAGTTTTTACATCACTTTTCAAGAGTATAGCATCAGTTTCCGTCCGTCCATACTCCTCCAAATGAACTTAAGTTCTGCAACAGCAAGACCTCGCAAATATTATTTCAACTTATTTCCCCATGAGACACAAAAAACATCTTCAAAATTCTGATGGAAGTTAATCCTTACTCGCATTTCATGTTCATTGGTTTTTTAAAGTTCAGAGTCATCCCTTCATGTTTGGCCTGATAACCCTCAGCTCTTCATCTGCAGGCTGTCAGAGATTAGCGTTTCTGCTCTCTGGTTTTCCTGCTCCAGGGGGAGTTGTTCATCTCTCTGAAAATAATGATATGAATGAAAAAAAAAGAAGATGAATCTTTAAACTGACGCTCCCCTTTTAATGAGGTACAAATCATCCTCTGCATTACAGCGTGTGAGCTCTCCTCTGCAGGCGGTGGGATCCCCTACCAAGCTGCAGCGCCTGGGATCGGCCTCTGCTGACATGCCCAGCTACGCCACGCTACAGAGAGTGTCCTCGCCCAAACAGTCACCCAGCCGACTCGCCAAATCTTACAGGTTGGTTCGATCTCCACCTAACTGATTGAGTTACCTTGGCTCTGTTGCCAGAAACAGATTAGGTAAGAATTTTGCCAACCCCAAGGCAAAAAAGAATACATCTGAGGAAGATCATTATGGTTGTGGAATAACACCAATGACTTGACAATTACTTTACACGTCTGGCTTTAGAAGATACATCCAGGCCGGTAATCTGTTTCAGTTAGTTGGAGTAAAATTCTTTTGCTAGTATTAGTCACACCAGAGCAGATACTTTTGTAGCAGACTGTTGGTGGGCCAATCTTGCCAAGCTCATACTGCGTAGCCAAATGTGGTTCAAACCCACAGAATTTTATTTTAGTTTCATGCACAGGTCCCAGAGTTTTCAAAAATACCAAATATGGTGTACTGATATCTGAGAAAATTCATATGGAATATATATGCAATACTTCTAATATATATATATATATATATATATGAGATATGAGATACTTTGGAAAGTGTTTCGTTGTCAGCTTGTCATATTTGGCCAAATTCAGAAATCAGTGGTTGTTTAGGTACCCACAGCACTTTGATAAGGTATGGGAAAGATTTACAATTTTTTCTTGTTAATGTTGAAAATGTGGACCGAGTGCAGCAAGAGGAAGTGTTTATCCTGTTAATATTTAACTGAGATCATAATCTTTCTGTGACTAACAAATCGCTTCTAAACCAAATTGCACTTAGATATCTATATAAAAGCAGGACTGTCAAGCTTTCTCGACTCTTTTTAAACAGGTCGTCGTCTCTACTTTCAAGCACCCAATTTATGAATAGATTCATATTTTAAAAAGCAATTTCCCTTTTTTATGCCTAGTTTTTTTTTTTTTTGAAGATAATCTGCATTCCGACTGAAGCGTAATTTGTTAGAATGAGCCCTCTCATGCTTTCATTTCATCCCTCCCACAGCACCTCATCACCCATCAACATGGTAGCATCAGGCGCTGCTGGTTCCTCCTCTCCACTTCCCATGGCTGCCTCTCCTGGGGGAAACCACACCTCGTCGCCCATCCACCAGCTCAGCTCGGTCGTGGGAAGCTATGCCACCCTGTCGCCCACCAAGCGCATGCTACATCACATCGGAGCCGATGGTTACAAGATTTCCCACGAGCTTTACGCCAACGCAACCCTGCAAAGGCCTGGTAGCCTGGCAGGTAGAGGTCAAGACTATTTAATTTCTACTTTCTCTGTGTGCTTGTTGGTCATGTCATGGAATTACTTTTGGGAATTATCCATTGTAGATCAGTTTGTTTATTTTCTCATTGACATTCACCTGCTATCATTGTGTTATTTTACAATAATTAAAACATATGTATTGTGTGCTCGTATTTGTAACACTGGTTGTCTAATTTGTTGTTTATTGAGAACATTTCCTTATGAAATTAATTAGTAAATCTAACCTCCATTGCTATATGTTCTCCAGGCTCCAGAGGTTCCTACAGCAGCCAGCATAGTCACCTGGGGTCTGAACTGCGACCCCTTCAGTCCCCTGAACACCACATCGACCCGATCTACGAAGACCGAGTCTACACCAAACCCAACCTTAGAGGACAAGGTGAGAGGACATCAGTTGGCAGAGGTTATGTGTTTAAAGCACAGTGATGATGTCTATAAATAGACTGGGGCATAGACAGGGGGTTTGACCAGAGAATAAACACTTGATAGACAGTAAAATACCGTAATAAGATATTAATTTAACTATAGTTCCTAGAGTGAGTACAACTCAACCTGGGAAAATAAAATAACATTTATTTAGTGTCCTCTGTCGCTGTGGAAGGAAGAAGAAATGCACCCGATCTTTCTGCAGGGTTTATCTCAGCTTTGACAAAGCAAGAACGTGGGCTTGGAGTTTAAAGGGATATTTAGTTTAGCTTGAACTACTTTTGGGTAGCTTACCTGCAGTCTCAGTTTTCAGAATCAGGAAGGATTTCAGATGAGGTACCAAGCAAACAGCTACTAATACTGAGGGCCACAGAAGAGCACAATTTCACCGGCTAAAAGAGCTCGAAGCTCAATGTTGTTCAGCTGAGAACATGGTGACTTCGAACACAGCTGTCTGCTGCGGAGTGAAACTTGCTCCTCTGTGGCTCTGTCTCTAACTCTTATCTTGGTTACCTGATCCTCCCTGATCCTCCAAACCAAGAACGTTCTGAAGTACCTATAGGTACTTTACAAAACCCCACATAAGAAAAAAGAAATAGTTCATGTCCTTTAAAAGAGTATTTGCATATAGGTAAAGTGTAATATGTGACCTGCATTATGTAAACTGTAAGCATGTTTTGCAGGTATGACTCGGGCTATGTTTTGCATGAGTAAAACTTGTTGCTAAGTATTAGCCTGTGTTTTATTCAGGCTAACTTACTGCAGATGTACAATACTGCACAGAACCACACACATCACTTTGAACAGAGGTATTCAAACTCTTGCATACTGCCGTAAGCCACCGCTTAAAGGTCCACTGTGTAAAATTTAGCTTAGACAGTTTAGTGGCAGAAAAGTACACGACGACATTCATAACTACATTTCCATTAGTTTAGAATAGCATGTGATCGAGAATTGTATTTCGGGGCATAATAGGGGCAATTTATGTCCTTAAAACCAAAAAACTGTGCTTGAGCTTGTTCCTCTACTTGCCCTTTACCATGTTAAATACAAAACACACTGCTTCAGTGGTTTTTGTGACCATCATAGCTTTTCCTACATTTGAAGGGGAGTCTGACCCACTGGTCACGGGAGCTAAATGTGCATATCCCAAATCTAATTTGGCGATGAAATGATTTTCAGAAGGGCCATCAATACACGGATCTAGCTAATGACATCAAAACAACTTGTGAGAAGGTCTACAAAGAATTTAAAGGTAAAAATTATGAACCTTTTGTGGCATTTGCATGTTTTGGAATCAGTTCCTAGCACACAGTGGTGGTGTTGAATTTTAAGGCACTCTTGCATTGGCTTTGCTTTTGAAGTGGTGAGAAAACAGACTAGGAGTAGTAGTAGCAGTAGAGGATGCCTCAATTACATCTTTTCGTTCAAACACCAAAGGATCACAGTGCACGTGTCATATTTCTATTTTTTGACTTCTTATCTGCTTTGATAATACCAAGCCACGTGTTTCAGCTAGGAAATTGGTTATTGATTTCAATCTTGATGTAGATTTTGGAGGCTGCATTGCTGATTTTCTAACATAGGGGACTCAGATGTTGAGAGTAAATGACTTTCTGTTAGAATGTCTCTCTTCCACTGCTGGCTCTCCTCCGGGCTTGGCTTTTCTCTTCTTTTACATCAGTGACGATAGAAGCCAGCGTTAAAAGAGGCACAAACACTAACAATTCACTGAGGATACAATGATAATCAACCTGCTCTGTGAAGATTCCTTTCACCATGAGCAGAACCCCTTGAGTGATACCTTTGACTTGTAGGTTTTCCACAAGGCCAGGTCTGCGACTGATTTCTTCATCCCCATCTTTTACTTTGAGTTTAAAACTCTTCCCTAGGGTCTTGGATACGCTTCAGATTCACAGCAACCTGGGCTGAGCCCAACAAAAGGGGCTTGTTCATCTATTTATTGTGCAACAACCTTGCTTAGTATAAACATGTAATTTTAGCATTTTGAGATTGTTTTATTGTATTCTAGTGTTCTAAACATAATAGGCACAGAGGACAGATTCATCATTTGTCACATCTTTTAATATTTGTTTGTGTTTTTTCTTTAATGCTGTGACCTGTTTTTTTTAAAATAAAAGACAGGAACTGAAAATTACAGAAAATTACAGTTCTACGTCACTGCATTAACATGAAGTTGTTTTTTTTCTCACAATCTGGCAATTTGTAAATGACTTACCAGGCATTAGTTGTGCATTATGAACTGTTTACAAAGGTGCCCTTGGTAAAAGGAAGAAGGCAAATTAAGGAAAATCTTGCTATAACGCACACTAGGCAATAACAAGAGGAAGAAGACTATCGGACAATAAAAACTATAAATAGCTGCATTGTCTTCTAAATCACACCCTGAACCTTCACATTTGAAAGGGAGAAGAACAAGTCACCGCAGGATACTGCTGAAGAAAAGAGAAGAAAAAAAAAAGCCAAATGGCATGAAAAGACGAGAAACAAATTCAGCCCGGTCCCACTCAGACATTTGTTGTTTAATGGTGTCGTGGTATATCTAAAGCTAATACACATAAGAGATTCTCTTATTGCATCTGATCGTGTAGCACAATTTACCAGATCAGGTAGGTAAATCCAATTGGGGTCTCAATGGCAATTTGTCTCTCAGTCACAGTCTGTTAACTAATTAGTTTCAAGACTGAAAATTAATCTCAATTAATCCCATGGGTGTTAGCCTGGGTGCTTTGCAATCAACATAAATCAACCGTGTCCTAAAAGGCTGTTGATGCTGTGCCTCCAGTTTGGTCGCATCGGTGTGGCTGTGGAAAGAAATGCAGAGGGAGAGAGAAATCTTACTGAGCCACAAAAAGCTTCATTCCAAGCTGTAGAGTTTCAGACAGATTATTTAAAGGATTTGAGGCCGTATTTGTTATGCTGGAGCTCACTGATAGACCACTTTGACGGATCAAATGAGCTCAATCCTCCACACTTCTGTGCCTGCAAGAGGAAGTCACGATAGCGGCAAAACACCACATTATCTGTCAAATGCAGTTTTGCTGTTGCAGCTTGGCCATTTTGAGGTCAATTTAATTAGTTTCAACATGATGAACAGAGTCGGGAACAAACAGGTGATGCTCAGGCCTTGTTGAGGTGACACAAAGAAATAATCCAGCTCGCTTCCCTCATAACAAGGCATTGTACCAATGGTGCAAAGGGCCTTTACAGTTCTGTGTGTTGCAGTGTTTTTTGTGTCTTGATAAAAGGAATTGAGCAACTGATCAAGCCCCTGCTTTGTGGAAATAAGAAAGGAGAACTATGGTAAACAGTAAATGCATTACTAAAGCAAAAAAACAAATGGGTGTATAAAATCGCTCCAACAAAAGTCAGCATAATGTTGCATAAATGTTCCATTCAACCGTTATGAGGTTTTAAATGTTTTTAATTCCAAAAAATTAAAAATAGGTTTCTCTGTGGCATCATTCTGATAACTCAATAATGTGACAGAGAAAGCCTAATTTGGTCTATGGCTAAAAATGTAGCAGTTTCACAATAACAAATAAAAAGTTGTACTACAGCCCTCTACTGCGTTACAGCTCAATGTTGCGCCACGCTACGCAAAACCGCTTCCTACAAAAATGTATCAGCTGTTAGCTTAGCTCTCGCATCAGAATTCTTCCTGATTGTCCAAAGTGAGAGAGCTCTGACTGCCGTCTACTGCTGATAAGATACTGAAGTTCCTCACACAATTCCACTTCAAAAAAAGTTACAGTATAATACAGCGCTGAACCACTGATGGCTGCTAGGGACTGACTTGAAAACCTACCTCATTTCCGTTCTTAAAACATCAGATTTTGCCGTTAAACACTAAGTTAATAATTTTTTCCTGATAATCCATTATGGTGTCATTAGTTAGATTCACTCCTTCTGATCAGCTGGTGGTCTTTCTGAAAATTAAGTCACTTCTGTCTCCAGAAAGAGCAAATGGCACTGCAGCTCTGGCCATTGTTTATTTACAGTGTGTATTGCATTACAGTTGAATTCCTTTTTCTCTTGTAATCACCCTATTTTAAATGTATTTTGTAACCATGTTTATATGTCATCATAGATGACATACAGTGGCATTTTTATTTTACCCCATTTTTTTTAACATTTCTCTTTAATTTATCTATTTCTGTCTGTTTAAGTTGAATAATTACTGTTATATTTTTTCAATTGAGAAATAAGATCAATTGGTGAGTTGAGCTTTTTTCTCCTGAAGTTGCTCCACCTGTTCAGTTGAAGTTGTCTTTGTAGTTTGCTTTTATTAATTTGTTTCATGACTTTTGTTTTTTTATGTTTCCCCTTTGTTCCATTGGTGCTGATGTTGTTGCTTTCTGCTACCCCTGCTTGTTTATACGCACCCTCGTGTTGGGGCTCGTGTTTGGTTGTGATTTCTGCTTCCTCCACTCCCCGCCCACTCAAATCCTGCGATTCAAACCCCAGTGGTGAACCAGTTGTACCAAGAGGTCCTCAACTATCTGTTTTATCCCTACACTCCTCTTCCCACTCTAGCCCCGTCTTCTCCCGGTGTTGATCCAATCCCCTTGCAGCGAACGGGAAGTCAGAGCGCCACCGCCACCTTTCAGAGAGGCAGCTTTGCTACAGGAGGCGGGGTGGCTGACTATGCCAATCCGTACCGCACTCTGCAGTTCTGCCCATCCACCGAGTCGCCTTACAGCAAGTCAGGCCCCGCCCTTCCCCCTGAAGCTTCTCTAGGCCGGTCTCCATCAGTGGACAGCATCCAGAAGGACCCAAGGTGAGAAAAAACATGATATTTGTGTTTAGGGATGAGTTTTGGTTTGTTGATGAAGCCCTTTGCTCTGCTCCCTTTTCACTTTCACTGAACTTACTGAGGGCCAGATTCACCAAAGTAAACGTGATTATTCAAGAAAATACGAGCGTTACCTGGCAAACATTAGGCTTTAATGCTGATTGCGTTAAAATGTAAACCAATATAAATTCAGTGCCAGAGCTACTTGTTGCTACAACAGTTTGTAGTAAAAGTTAAATGTCAGGATTTGACATTCAGATCCAGTGAAACTGGCTGAATCTGGGCTTTAGTATGAAACACACATCACACCACATCTTTCACCGTCCTCTCCAGTTTGCCTGTCGTTGGGGCTTGTTCACACTGTTTGAATGCCTGCACACACCTCCAGGTCCAATTTTAAAAGTTTGCTGTCGCTTGTAGGAATTGAGCCCCTCAGTCACGTTCTGTGAAGCTGGTCGACACAGTTGATGTGGAGAGTCTGCACCATGTGTGCTTTTAGTGGAGCACAGCTGTGTACCAGTGTGGGTGTGTGGTAGAGAGACAGTGACAGACAAAGAAAAAAAAAAAGACAAATACATACAAAGACAGCTTAAAAGCTGTTTTTCCCCCCACTCTTTTTTCAGCTGAATCAAGTTTGAAATACTATTCCAAATGTCTTTGAAGTTTCTCTGGTTTAGCCTTTTTTATTTCTGACTAATGACTTCACAGACCACCTGTCAAAAATAGACACAGCCTCATTGAAGATGAAGTGTCTCTTTGCGACATTTCAGCTCAGGTGTAAGCTGCTATTATACTTTTTTTTTTCCCCCAAATATAATATTTCTAATGAGGATGTCACTCTGCTGAATTGCTGTATATTTCACTGGAAACTCAGAACTGTCCCTGTGTCATTAGGACAGGTGACTCCTGTCCCTGCTGTTGTCATTGCTCTTTCCTTCACCCATCGTCCAAGTGGTTATTTCTCTGTGCACATTGCGCTCACATTGTGTGTTTGCTCACTCTTTTTGTAGCTTCAGCACATCTGCCCCACTACATTAAAGGAACTGACTTGCGATGCATGACATTCTGCTTTATGTTCACCACATGCACTCTCAACATCAGTGCTATTACCATTTGTAGCTATCTCAGAAGCTTGCTCTCCTTGCTGCATTAAAGGGAGGGTCCCCCAAAGACCATAGCCATACAGTAACAGCACGATCCATATCAACATGTCAAAAGGATAAGTCTGATGTGATTCTATATCTTTATCTTTGTTGACAAATCCCATTGAACAAGACCTAAAACAACTTTTTGTCAGTCCTTCTCTTATTATTCTCTAATTTCTTGACATTTTCTGTGACACTCCAAGCTACTGAATTAAATAACTCTAAAAAGCTAGACACAAGTATGCTAAGTATTTCATTACAACAGCTCGGAAGCTAGAGTGTTTGCCAACATTTCCGTGTCTTTAATGAACTGGGCATTTCTTGGCAGATATTAACACAGACTGAAGTAAATTGGAACTTTTTCTTAAACATGTAGTGTTTGTGAGATTGGCCCACACGTCAACATAGCTTTTGAGTGGTTGGGGGGGTGATTGACAGTGGACTTCCACCACAGACTGTGACACAACATAACCGAGGCTGAGTCCAATCCAACCCAGCATCACCCAATATTCTATTTTCTGTCTGTCAGTGTTGGTTTGGGTTAGAAATCAATAGAAATGTGGTTAGGGTTAGGGACAAAAAAAAAAAATGGTTAGGCTTTGATATTAGTCATGCTAACGGGTTTACATCACATTACTGGACTGCTTCCCTTTACAAAACAGCAGGCGATATAAAATGCTACCATGTCACAATTTTCACACCTTTATAGTGACCTTGCTATGTTTTGAACAGTCGCGTGAACAACCGCACCTGCTCTGCATTTTTCCTGTGAAACTGAGCTGTAGCACTACTTAGATTATCATGTACTTCATATATATATAAGATATATGTCATGGCATCATAGGATGCATTCTAAAGCTATAGGAAAGGTTGAAAAACTGAAATGTGTGTATTTATAGCAGCTTTATGTTTTCTGAAATATTTTCAAGTGAGTAACAAAAATGCATTCAACACATTAGAGTAGTCACCTAATTCGTATAAGATATATGTATAGCTTGTAAAATCGCTCTAAATTGAACTGTAACCAATTATAACCAGTCTACACATAACAGGCTTTACATAGCTTGTCATTTGATAACTAGTTAGCTACTCCCCTGCCAGTCCTGATGTTCTTTCTTTCTTCTTTTTTCTTCAATACAGTTGGTCACCTCCTCCCATCCAGTAGAATTAAAAGAACAAAAGACACTATTCTCTGTCACACTTTTTTTCATCCATGCCATCATTCGCCAGCTATGTTGACTTACAGGCCACTTAAAAACCAAACCAACCACTGGCTAAACATATAGTTTAGTGTATAAAAGCAACAAGAAAATGGATTTTTTTCTTTTGTGCCAAGACCCTCTCTTTACTTGTCATATACTGCCATCGTCCCACCAATCACTCTGAGTGCATGTCCTTCACCCTGCCCACCTCTTCCACCATTGCCTGTTAACTAAATGTTAAGAGAGAAAGATGAGTCTAGTGACTACACATTTTTCTATTTACTAATCATCACTATTATGACAATTATTGAATAATTTGATGCCAGACAGCCAACATATACCTCTCTCTTGTGTCTCTCTGCCTGTCCCCCTTCGATAGGTACGACCCTGAATTCCTTGTGTGGAATCAAAATCAAGCCGAGCAAAGAATGACAAAGTAATCCAACTATTTATTTATACATATGTACATTTTGTCTATCTATTTTACCTTTGTCTCATTCACTGAATCTCTCCATCCTCTTTATATGGCACCAATATCTGATGCAGTTGTTAATGTTAAAGGCACCATGACAACATCTCACATTTGTATCGTCACCCATGTAGTCGTTTATTGAACAGGGATCACTTCTATTTTTTAGTGCTAACTATATCCTCGACTGAAGGGTAGATCAGGGTTCATTGCAGCATCTAAAGTACATTCCCTCTGACCTGAAAATGTAACGGAAGAAGCCTGGATTTCTCTTCAAGACAGACAACAAATTTAAGTAACTAACTAGCAGTAATTCAATTATTGATTGGTTTGTTTGTAATTTGTAGACATATGTTTTTTAATGTCAATATTCCTCATTCTCTCCTTTGGCTTTTCATCTTTCCATCCATCCTTCCATCCATGTATCTACTTGTTGGTTAATTCAGTCATTCGTTTGTCTTCATTGTCTCTTCAGGTGATTTCGTGGCCTGTCTTGTGTTGGCTGTGTTCATGTCGCTTGCCCAATTTTGATTTCAGCGCCTAAATTAGATTTTTTTTTTTCGTTTGGCATAGCACTGCTGATGTTTTCATCTCCAGCAGATGGCAAATACTTGTCCAAAATGTTTACATGTGCCTTATGAGACCGTCTAAGCAACAATACAAGAAGGAACAAGCAGTAAGCTAACAGTACTGGCGTACGTTGGCAAGACTAAAATAGCGTTCCCTATTAATACTTGAAGAAACTCTGTGTCAGTTAACAATGTGGCACACCACAAAACAACTGGATTAATCAGATTGACAAAAAATCCTGGTTTTATTGACCATAAGACTCCCAGAATTCACACACTCCCAGACTACAAATCCATTTTTTTGCAAGCAGAGAAAAAAAAATTCTTGGTTGATGATTTTATGGCATAAAAAGAAGAGGCTGACACCATCAATGTTGCTAACTTGGCAGTTTGGTCGCCATATTTGGCTACTTTTCAAAATCCCCTGGTGACTTTTTTTCTTTTTTTATTAAATGGACAAATCTAGCACCAACTCTAGCAACTTTAAGGACAGACATCTGCAGTACTACTCTGCAAATGCAAGGTCTTACACATTGTTTATGCTCGCCGTTATCACCCTCTAACACGTCATCAAGACAAAACTGACGTCACGGTAGCTGGCGCTGCGGGAGCGTTGGTGTAGTCTTGGCTGTTAGGGCATGCCTCGGTTCTTATTACCCGACACGCGCTAACGAGGGGTGCATTTGCCAATTTAATAAACAGGACAAGCTGCAGAGAATAGTGTGTGACCCGGTCCATCTTTACAGGCATCTGTATGATCCATCAAGAATGCACAACAATTGTAAATGTCACAAAAACATAAAAAACTGCTTAAAAGCGACACAGCGTTGTTGAAATGGTGTAATTAGATTTGCATGTTGTACTTTATGCGTGACTTCTGAAGCTAAACTTATTCACTGAACTGTGCAGCGAGCATAACTGCAGCTTCAACCTGCTGTTGGAACACTTCACTCTGCCTTTTCTCTGCTCGTGGATGCTATGGACTTGCTTTTTTTTTCTCTCTTGGAGATTATTATGCATGTAAATACAACTAAAATCAATGTATGGATTATAGCAAAGCCAAATAACATTTTTAATTGCTTTGATAGTGACCACAGGTTAACACCTAGTTATAATGGATCGCTATTCAGTCACACCTTAAGACCATCTATCATAATCTGACAAAAGAAACAGAGAAAAATGCAAATGAGAGTATCTTTGTTGGGAATTTGGCTATATTAATATACAATGTACCATTTGAGTATAATGAGTCTGAGAGACACAAACAGATATAAAGGGCTGATTCAAAGCAGAATGTAAATATGTAGTGATGAAATTAGCATTGTATATTAGCCGTTGGCTGATATGTTTTCTGATTAAATGCTATCAGAAATAAAAGAACACATTTAAATCTACCTGTGGCAGGGAAATGACATTAACAAACTGTACAGGCAGAGAGACAATGTTATCCAACTGTACTGATAGAAACACATTAGTTAATAACGCTGACAGAGACGCAGTGTTAGCTAATAGTACTGGTAGGGAAGTGCTTTTTTGCTAAAGCAGGAGCATATCATTAGCTTACATACTGGGACATGACATTATCTAATGATCATCAACTAGACATAATATTACCATTACACAAGCTATGTTCATCCTGGAAATAAGATAATAATGAATTAATCAATACTGTTAAAGATTAACTATGGGATAATTAACTACAAAGTGACCCACAGTAATACAAAAGAGAGTGGAAACAAGAAATAAATGAAAAAGCATTTCGTATTGCTCTGATGTTGTCTGCATCAGCACAGTGGAAAGATGAGATGGTATAAGGTCATTGTCACCATCTGCAGCTGCCTTCCTAATCATACCTTTATCCTCTGTAAGCTTAAATAAGTATCATTTAGCTGATTTGTCAGGACATGCACTGGTGCAATCTAGCAAATCAAGGCACATTACGATGAAGACAGCCTCTTATGTACACCAACGCATTTCCTCCCTTTGGCTGCCGGTAATTTATGGAAACATTCACACAAACACCGAGACAGATTTGTGCTAGACAGGATCTGACCTGATCATATAAGTGCCTTGTTTTATTTCACATACTTAACACATTGGGTACACTGATTTGTGTGCGTGTGTGAGTACTCTGGTGGGTTTGCATCCACATACAAGACAAATGTTCAGTGGACCAGTCAGCCATGTCATCACACATTCAAACACACACTCTCTGGGTAAGAAACATTTTCTGTTCAGTTCATTTTTATTCATGCAGTACAGATTCATAACAAAAGTTATCTCAGGGCTCTAAAAACCTTAAAAAATCCTTAATTCTTTTCATGCAGCAAGCTCTTGGCATTTGTGCCAAATTGTATGTATGGATCTCGAAACTTCTTTTCCATATGACATACACTTTTACTGTATCAATAGTTGTACCTATGAATGAAATGTTCTGATCTTCTACAATTACCAATATTAACATTAATTTACAGGAATGGTCAAAGTGGCTGCAGCGAGTCTACACTTAATGTACTCCTTTTTTGAGCACTCTACAGATGAGTCTCTAAGCGACAGTTCAGACTCTGCTCTGACCAATTCAAACTTATTTCATAAGCAACTCATGAGCAGCTATTAGCTAGAGCCAAGACTAACTTAATAAGGTGAAGTGTATTACATTTCTGAGGGAAAATGAAAGACTTGCTTTTGTGTGAATTAAATGTGAACTTAATCTGCTAATGGAAATTATATTTTTCCAAAGTAAATTATTTAGAAAAAAAAACAGTTTGCAAACCTGTTGGAAAGCTCGGGGTGTTGGGCAGCAATAGGTGAGGTTGAAATATCCAGAGATCACCATGAATACAATCCCTCCTCCTTTATTCTTACCTTTCTGTCTGCTGTCTCAGTGTGCCTGTATCGTCTGAAAGCTGGGTATGGAGGTGTTGGAGTCATAAATGTGATCCTGCAGCTATTTCCCTGCAGTATATATAATACTCAATTCAAAATAAATCTGCTGAAACCTTGTCAGTCCAGAACAGTTGCACATTTTATTTGTCAGTGATCTTAAATTTCCTAAAACAAAGGAGGACGTAGTTCTTACTTCCTCCTTCCTTCTCTCTGTTTTACTCCTGCTCTCCATCCGTTATGTTGTCTCTTCACCGCATCGGGATTTAGGGTCTCATACAGGTTTTTGGCTTCGGAAAGCTCAGTCAGCTTCTCTCGCTTGCCACGGTATAGCATGGTTACTCATCATACATTACAATTGTTTAAAAAGTGTCCGAAGCACCATCAGGAATCTCTGAAGTTGCACAGCATCTAAACAATTGTGGAAAAATCTTAATCGTAAGATAAATAATCATAAGAATACCAAAGAAAAACACAACAGGACCAGCGTAAGGCTGCCATCTTGATTACGTTCAAATGGAAGAAAGATGGAAGAAACCTTCAATCTGTTTTCGATAACATTTTGATTATATTTGCTGTGATCAAATTACAATTTTATCATGTTTCTTGCACATTAATGATATTTCCTCCTCTTTAATATCAAGATTACAATCAATTCTGCCATATCACGATACCCAAGACCAGAGCTGGTGTAACAGGTTGCCACAGGTATGGTGTCACTGTAAAATGAATAACGCATTCAAATGGTATTAATTCATTAAATGACCATAGTAAGACTCAGCTAGTGGAGAAGAGTCCTATCATTAAGAAGTGACGTAGTTTTAGAGCCACCATGTGTGGAGGTCGTACAAACAAGTGAAATGATCATGGCTATATTTCTTCACTGATATACAAAACATGATCAAATTCAAAGGTTGTGAGGGGTGGAGGGAGAAACAATTGGATTAATATTTGCCCTTGGGGTGAAACCCATTATAATCATCGACTGAATTGTCTTATTCGTTACTGGAGGTCAACGTCTTGCCATCTAGAGTAACTGTATGTTTAGATCACAATGAACCCTTGAGGAAATGGCTAAAATACTGATCCGATAACAATCCATCACTAAGATTGACAAATTACAGCACCAATATTTGGTCAAGAAATACCTGGACACAGATTTGTAAAGACTTTTTTTGGTTGTAAAGATAAAATACCACAGCAAGCATACACATTGATACCACCACTCATAATAAGCCTGTTGGATTCTTCATTTTGAAGTTGGAGTAAATGATTGAGTAAACTCTCACAACTGCGACCTGTTTCTGGTGGATATTAAGAGATAATACCTCAGAAAGTCTGCAGCCTTCCATAATTATGCAGAGAACTTCTGGCTTGTAATCTACAGTGAAGGGAAACAGTTTTACAAATAATTCTTATAATTTAGATGCCTAATAATAGTGCAGGCTTCACCTGAGAATTTGGTATTCGAATTCACCGCATTCGGTCTAGTTTAAGTGGGCTAAATAAAATGAACATCTGATACTGTGTATGTATGATCTTGACAGAGCTGTGTATATCCATCTAATTAACTAAAAAGCTGTAAGCAATGATCCCATGTTGACTGCATGCTGAGCGGTACAGAACAGACGATGTGTTGTGTTAGAGACAGAGAGAGATGAAGAAGAGCTGACAAAGTGAACACATGCTATGGCATCGTTGCTAGGACGATCGCATGGCTGAACATGCTGCAGACAGATCCTCGTATTTTCAGATTTGTTGTGTTATGCTAACCAACACAACACAGGATTTGTTCGGTTTCATTCTACTCCTTTTCCTTCAGTTTTTGCATGTAATCAGCCACCTGAAGAAAAGTTGATGCACTTTTGACATATTCTTTTTCACAAGTTTCCTCTTTTCTTCTTCTCCTGTCAGTTTACTCTGCAGGGTTACCTCTCAAGGCATCTCTTTCTGTTTATCTCTCTGTCTTTTGGAGGATGAGTCATCAGATGCGTCTCCCCCTCCCCCCCAATGACATTTCTCAGTTGGAACTCACACAATTCACTTAGCTCAATTTCTGATTTCATATCGCTCAGTTCCCAAAAAGCCCTGACTCACAGGAAGCCCTTTCAGCCCGATATAGCTGCAAAATTCATAGACAGTCGATTTATTTACCAGATTTAATTGTTAGTTTGGTTGGAGTAATGTGGTTATGTGTAATGTGGTTTAAATGTTTTGGCTCTGGATGCCACATTTGTCGCCACACACACATTTGCACATATAGCTAGACGACGATGATGGCAGATACCCCATCTGGTTGATTTGGAACAAAAAGAGGATTGACAGTTTATCTGTACTTTGTCCCAGTCCAGTGAACCGTCTAATGAAATGTTAGGAATGGTTCTGTCAGATGCACACACAACGCAGTTAAATTTGTATTTCATAAGAATAGTTATGCCAGTAAATACTACACCATCGAGCTCTCTTTAATAGAAGTGTTCCTCTTCTCCTTGACTGTATTTTCAACATTAAGTCTTACTTTTTGAAAGCCAAATTTTCAAGCCAGTATGAAGGGGTCCAAACACCCAGAGCAATTTGGAACTAAAGACTGAGTGTGATTTCAAAGAAGTTTTTGAGAGTAAATGATTCCTTCTATCTATGACGGTGGTCTGGTTGCTGATTCTTTTATGAGCTTGAATGCACCTTCTTGCCCTGGGTTTAGCCTTTTAGGCTGTAGATTGCTCTTTGGGGTCTGGTCAAATAGTCGTTTATTGCTTTGGAACCTTCCTAACTCAGCCTCGATTAAGGATCAAGTTGAATTCTAATAAAAGGAGCCTTGGTGCTTTCTGTATTTTTTCTGCTTTGCAAAAGAAACTGAAATATCTGAAGAAGGAAGTAATTCAATCCCACATTGATGCTTTTTTCATATAATCTCAATGACTCTGATACATATGAGGACAGGAGGGTGTATGGCTTGTGACAGCAGTTTTATTCAACTTTTCAACCTTTCTTAAATTATCATCCTTCATAATAAAGAAGTCATTTATATGATAAATCACTATACTGAGATGATTTGTGTATATAATATAGCATCAGTTAAACAACAGGATAAGAACATTCTAGGCAAGCTGCAGTGCAATTATTGCAGCTCCACATCACAGCTCAGTGTGGAGGCCTGAAAGTAGATGTTTGTATGCTCTCCGTTGGTGTCATGACAACACAGATCATCATTAGCTCAGATTTGGTGAATCTAATGTAAAAGTAGCGCAGTAATAGTACAGAAATTAAGCACAATGTTTTTATTTTTTATCTTAAGGGATTCTATAGCACGCTGCTGATGATAATAACAATAATAATAATGATATAGTGGTACAGTAAATACATTTATATAAGAATCACATTATTTTTTACAAGGTTTCTATGCTAATCACCTTCTTTTTTTTTCCTGGCTGGCTAATTATCTTCAAAGGTTAGGATCTTGAATAGTTATGATTTACTCCTCATTAAATCACTCAACAGCCATGAAATTCCACAGAATCCTCGTGAACTCATGAGAAAAAGTAAAAAGTAATATTTTTTTTTTAGCTCTTGTAGGATTTGTTATTTTATTTGTTTATTATTTGTCTTCCAGAACAGCAGCACTCCCCAAATACTGTATGTGGCTTATTCTCATCTTAAAACACTTCAAACAGTCTCTGTGTGAACACTTGCCCCCGAGTTCACAGATGACTCCGTAGTGTTTGCTCACCCTGCTGTGATGCTGTCACACAGTCTTTGGGACTAGAAGCATCATATTCTCCTGTGTTCTCTTTTCAGGAGACACACACACGGCAAAAGAGAGAAAGGCACTGAGTGAACAGTTATACAGCTTTAGGCTAGATTTAGTGAATGAATGATCTCTTATGGTGCAACTTTCTGGGGCAGATGACACACAGGAGAGAAGAAACGGGCTGGTTTAATTTCAACTGTAGTTTAATTAGTTTGTTCAGGCTATTCAAAACTGATTTTTGTTTCAGAGATATAACATATCTGCTGACATGCTAACAGTCTACAAACATCGGTGAGGAATCTAGTGTGTGTGGTGTGAACACGTCTTATGAATAAAATATATATATATATAATATTATACTTGGGGCCAGTCTGTGAAACCGAGCCTAAGAAACCTGGGTGTTGTGTTTGATAAAGACAGGTCATTAGTACAACACTGTAAACAGTTCACCAAAAATTGCTTTTTTCAACTGAGGAAAATCTCCAACTTCAGAACAATGGTGTCACAAAATGATTTAGAGCTGATAATCCATGCCTTTGTGTCTTCACGTTTAGACTATTGTAATAGTTTGTTTTTATGTCTAAACAAGAAGGAGCTGTCTCGCCTGCAGTTAGTGCAAAACTCTACAGCGAGAATTCTGACCCGCTCTAATAGGAGGACTCACATAACCCCTATTCTGAAAGCCCTTCATTGGCTGCCAGTTTCCTCTAGGATAAATTTTAAAATTCTGGTTTTAACCTTCAGAGCATTACATGGTCAGGCTCCACCCTACATCAGTGATCTGATCCAGTCTTACACCTCAGCTCTCAGGTCTGTGGACCAGAATTTACTTATGGTGCCATGCACTTGTTTCCGGACCAGAGGAGACCGATCCTTCCAAGCTGTCGCTCCCAGGCTTTGGAACGATCTTGCGCTTTTTCTGCGTTTGATGGAGTCTGTTGACTCCTTTAAAAGACAACTTAAGACCTATTTATTTGTTTAGGTTTTTTTTTTTTTGCTTAGTTATCTTGGGGCTGATATGATTGTTACCGAGTTGTCATGGCCTTTTAAATTCAAAATGGTATGTATTTCCTGTTTATTGCTCTGTTGTAACTGTAAAGCGCTTTGTGACCCTGGTCTGTGAAGGGCGCTGTACAAATAAAGCTTACTTACTTACTTACATATTTGTCTTTGTGTGTGTGCGCCTGCAGAGCTTCGCAGCCTTATAGCTTAGCTTGAGGTTGATCTCCTGTGATGTGCCACCTTCTCACGGGAGATGCAACTATTCTCGGCTCTTGTAACGTTACTCTGTTTGTTTGTGCGTGCGTGCTGCGTGTTGTTCTTATTGTGTGTGGATGTGGATGTGGCACACTGTGTTGCCCGCCGGCTCTCAAGCAGTAGGAACCGTGTGCCCTCATCTGTTTCAAGCAATCAAAGGTATCACTTGTGTGTTTCCCCAACTTGGACTTCAAGAAAGAGGATACTCTAAGACAGAACATTTGAAGAAAAGGAGACGCAGATGATATTTTGCAGAACTGACAAATGTATCTTTTCTCGACCTGCTATTGGTGTTTATTATTTGACTACTGGTGTGCAGGTCACATCACTGTGTGTTGGTCAGATAAAGGCTGAAAAATGTTTTTAATCACTGTCATTTCTGAGCTACAGAATCCCATACATGCCTGACCCAGCTCAAAAAACAAAAACAATTTCAAGGCTCAAAAAACATTACATACCTTCATTTTCCCTTGCAAATTGTAACATGCTCTCTTGTTTTATTATGTGAAACTATCACCCATGATACCATGCAACTTATTACACCACGACCGTCACGCAAAGGGAAGCGAGTTCGAGTCTGTCAAATTCAGAATGATGCAACAGCTTCTCAGTTTCCAACTTTGCTTTCAGCCACAGTTGGTTGGGTTTAGATACTGAAAATAATAGGCTTGAAATAAATAATAAACATGTGACACTTCTCAGAAATTTAAAAAGAAATGTTGTCATCTTACGATTTCTGTGCTTTGTTTTTACCCTTTACCAACAACTTTTATTAAAACAGAAAACCAACCCTAAAGACCGGCCGTTAAGCCTTTTGCCAAGTGGCAAAGAAAGCATCCGCCGCCACACACTTGACCTGTGAATCACTTCCGTGTTTTTTCTTTCTTTCTTTTTCTCTTTCTTTTCTTTTGAGAGTAGAATGGTGGAATGATAGTTGCAGCTTTAGAATTCAGTTTTGCGGCCTATGGTTTAAATATTGAATGAATCTTGGAGTTCTTAATATCAACCACTCCTGCAGTGGTCCACAAATTACTCACAGTCTCCTTTTGCATCCCGAGAACATTGTGGGACACAGTTTCAAAACTTAAGAGTGTCTTAAGGAAAAACTTTTTAAAACTTTTTTTCTTTGATTATTCACCATGAACATGAATTATCGTACATTGTTTGTGTTTGAGGCTCAGAATACCTCAGTCACGTCTGACTCTGTCCTTCCACTAATATACAAATATTTCTTTGGATTATAAATTGTAAAATAGCTGTAAATCTACAAGGGAAATATATAGTGTTTTCCTCTAGAGTAGAATTGTTTTAAATAAAAGAATGAGACAGTATAATAACAAGTACAAATACAGTAGTATATATAGTTACTCAGACCTCTGTCATCTTCTGTATTTATTGCAGCTACATGTTTGTTGTTTTTATCATTTTGTTTACTAGATTATATCATATGGAGTTGTTTCTGCTGGATATCGGAAACCATTTGGTCGGCACAGAAAGCTTTATGTGTGCGCTGGTTCATCACTGGCTTCCCACTTTCTAATCACTGTGTGGAAAAAATAGATTTAAACACACATACATACGCTCTCTCAGGCGTAGCATTAGATGTCTTATCGGCCAATTAACTCAGAGGGTGACATATACTATAGTATGCCATCCTTAATCCTATCCCGTTGAGCCACATGATTCCTCTGTATGTGTAACAACAGCACTGTGGCTGTGTGTTTGTGAATGTCCCTGGAGGCAGGCGGGAGGAGAATCTGAGATGTTGAGAGGAGAGGTTTTCAAAAGGAGAAAATTGTTAAATAAGATGGAGAGAAAAAAAATAACCTTTGAAATTCTTCTCTCCCCAGCTCCCCCATTTATTTATTTTTTTCAAACTTCGGGTTTATCCCATTGGCCTCTAATGATACTTACAGACAAAAGCTTTCTAATCCTGGCTACTCTGGTCTGCCTTTTGATGGCTGGGTGTGTATTCAATCAGTGCGCATATGTGGAGGTGGTAGTAGGGCACTGGATTGCATGTCTGGTGTTAATTGATACTGCCATTCTATGCCGCTGTGTCTATGCAAACCTGCAAGTGTTTGCTTGTGTGTCCATTTCTTTATGTGAGGTTAGAATATACTGAAATCGCTTCCATAGGGATGTTAGGTTGTTGCTGCATCATGAATAGGATACATCAAAGACTGGAGTAAACAGGGATTCTGTGTGCAGCCTGAACTTCTCGCTGCTGTCAGACACACTCCTGTCAAATCGGGAAAAAGTGGAAATGAGAGGAAGGCATTGGATGTGGAGAATTCATCAGAAGCAGCAGGACATAGTCAGATGAATATGGAGAAGAATTTGTATCCAGGAAGTATCATCGTTTATCTTCCTGTAGTAGTAATCGACTCTGAGAATAAAACCTCTCAAAACCAAGTACCGGTCCCACAGATGATGTGTATTGATTAGCCCTGCCTCCTCATCCACCCTCCATCTCACTCTCTGATCCCTCTCTTCTTTCTCTCACATCAGATCTTTCTCACATTAATCTGTTTTTCTCCCTTCACACAAACATGCACCCTTACACACATGTGTAGGGTAAGTGTGCTTGCGTGTATCTGTATGCGTGTGTGTGTCTGTATCCCTAAAGCTTGCCCTCAGGCGAAAGCACTGGTAAAACCAAAGCAGAAGGAGGGAGCTCTCACAGTGGCTAAAAAACTAGTCAGTATTCTCTTCTCCAAAAAAGCTGCCATAATGGTTTTCACTGGCACCAGAATTTCTGGTATAGACCCAAATGAGTCCAATTGTATTCAAGTTTTACTGTCCTGTCATGATTGAGTGACCTGCTCGCACATAAACGGTGACATCAAAAAACGAGGAACACATTGGCCAAAATTTCACGGCGACACCATTACTTTTTGAAAACGATTAAGCTCTTTATTAGTGTTTCTTTTTTTTTTTCTCTCCCCAGATTGTTGCTGTGAAGTTGGAAGCACACAGCTGCATTAACTGTGTTTTGATGTGTTAATACTTGCGAATAATAACGCCACAAATGAATAGCTATCAAAGATCACTTAAGCACAACATGAATCTGTGTAGTTTCTTTTGTTCATCCCCTGCCTCCATTTCTGCCTCTCTTTGTCTCTGTCTGTCTTTTTCTCTGGTGAGCATTCTAAATCAGGGTCGCAGCAGGGAAGCACACTGCCTAGTAACAGGTTGAACTACTCACACAAACACACACACACACACCCTCTGCTCCCTTTAAAACACACTATATATTTTCCTCTGTGCGTATGTGTCTGCAGGGAGTTTGGCTGGAGGGATCCAGAGCTGCCAGAGGTGATCCAGATGCTGCAGCATCAGTTTCCATCCGTCCAGTCTAATGCTGCCGCCTACCTCCAGCACCTCTGCTTTGGAGACAACAAGATCAAATCTGAGGTACTGATCACAACACACAAGTGAAAACACACATCCTGGCAGCGAGGACTCTCATACATGTCACGGTACAGCGATCGGGAAGCCCATCAAGTGAAATCCCTACATGTCTGTCGCTGTATCCATACACACACATCCATGCTTTGGTTCTAAATAAGAGTAAGTTCAATCCAATATCACAGAAATATTTCCCTGACTGTTCCCTCTAACATGCAGTGAGGCACGAGTATAGAGAGGATCTGTCTGCTGAGGTTTTTCCTTTGTGCCTTGAGCACCTTAACTAGAAGATGAAGATGCTTGATAAAAAGCGAGTAAATGAGTGTGTGTTTATGTGTGTGTCCTCATCTGAAAATGATTTAATATTCTTCATGATGTCTTTATGTTTAATTCATAAAAGATACCAAGACTAAAAAAAAAACATTGCTTTTGGAATCAGGTTCCAACAACCCCATTTGTAGCTTTCAAATCTGCACTTTTCAACACAACCTTTCTGCGTACACAAAGTCATTTCTTATGCGACATACCATTGGAAAGCTAAGATTCTTTTGATCCCTCTAATTCTAAGCATGTACACAGATTTCATGCCCCTATTCTGCCGGCTGTAAATGAGCTCGTTGAGAACTGTCCCATCAAACGGCTAATTAAATTCTGAAAATGAGAATATTCCCTTCTTATTTGAAAAATTGCAATTCGAAGTCCTGTGTAAAGTAACATGGTTGCAGCTTGTAAAAAATGGGCATTTCATTTTCAAGAGTTTCTTGGAGCTTCTGAGATTAAAAATAAGTGAAATAGAAAGAAAAATTAAATCTGAACTACATCTCCACATCTGGTCTGGGGTGAGAAATATCAAACACACAGAGAGACATTTCTCTGGATCTGATTATGTTTTTCAGCTAATAGCTCCTAACTGTAGTCATCTACAGGCTTAAGTTTACAGAAAATATTCAAATGATTTGTTTTTTCATGTACTTACTTATTCATTCATTGAGTGTGTTCAAAACCAAAGACCTCTGCAGAAAAGTTGGGTTTTTTTGTCTCTTTGCTGGTAATCAGATAAACAAAGTAAAAGTCTTGTCTGTGGACACGAATCAATAAATTAGATTCATATTATTGTTTCATGCTTTGCGTCAAAGGGTGTTTTGCGTTTGTGAGGAAAAATGAGAAGCTATAGCCAGCTGGAATAAAATTTAAAAAAATATAAAAATCAACCTATCAGCATCTCTGAAGCTCACCTGTTAAACCCTGTTCTCCAACAAATGATTTTATTGGAAGAAATCAGCAGTTTAGAGGTATCATAGACCTATGAACCGGTATCGGCATAAACCCCAAGTCTGCTATTATCTTGCCATTTACAGAAGCTGCATTATATAACATAAATAACAAAAATACTTCAATTTAAAAACCTACATCAAGCTGGTAAAGCTAATGCGGTACTGAGCATCACTTAAGGAGGCCTTGATGCCCAGAAACTGAGCAGATAAGTTGTAAATACTTGCTTTGTTGTGATGCAGCTGTTACCTTTGAAAGAGTAATTATCTAGCACGTGGCACTCCCCCAGTGATGACAATTTGTCTTTATTCAGAGGAAACTCCGTCCAACATATCTGGGTGAGCTTCGCTGCTCTCCACATCAAACGACATTAACTCCTCATTATGCACACTTTACACAGCTCTGAATATAGCCCTGCTCATGAACTCTCTCATCTCATCCTTTAGAGCTGTCATCAGTCAGAGTCCTGTACAAAACTGTTCCATCTCTCTCCTCAGTGTCAACTAAATTCAGCTCAATTCCACATTATTAAACTCCTACTGAGACGGTGGCTATAAGGACGAACAAAGTTCTTCATGGCAATCGGCTAATAGGCAGAGAACACCGAGTATAAGAGAGACGGAATGAAAGAAGAGATAGTGACTATAGTCGGATGCACTGATTAAGGTTGTGTAATGTCTGCCAAGCTATCCTGTGATGATGAAAGACGGTGATTGATGAAAAAGCTTCAAAAAGCTTCCACTTTCCCTTTACTTAACTGCAGCTACCGTAAGCACCATCTCAACTGAAAAAGCTTCACAGGGTTAGTGAGCATGAACAAAGGGAACAGGCACGTAGCAAATTAACATATCACCATATATGGACCTCACGAAAGCTTTTTAATACTACTAAAGTCAATCTATTGTTAGACACTTGCTGTTAGCCAAATGGAGACTTGGCTAAACTGTGTTGCTGCATTAAATTCCACAGACTAATTAGTGTCCACTGTTAACAGCACTCTCTACACACTGTTCCCTGCTCAGGGGATTTCTGCTAAGAGAATTGCCCCGTATAAAATTCCTGTGTTCAGAACAACCTGCAATGTCACCTATATAGATAGCACTCTCTCTATCCAGAGAAATCCAAAGAAATGATAGAATTCTTATAGTGTTAGACACAGTTGAATTTACCTCAAAACAGCGATCAATAGCATTGATCTAACTGATGTGTAAACTTGCTTTTCAATAAGTGCTCACTACATATCATAGTTGACTTATTAGCTTTCCTACAGTCAGCTATAGCGATAGATGTTTTTTTCTCCCTCAACCATGGCAGTAACATATCTGTTTCTTGCTCTGTGCTTATGTCAATGCACTGAGCCCAACTTCTGTTAGTTTTCTAGCTTCTGCTGTAACTGAGGCTCTGTGAACCACTGACTCTTGGGGACATTTCCAATGACTACTCGAATGTAATAAAGCTGTTAGAATGCAATGTGTCCTTCCTTTCGCTGTTGCCCTAACATGCACAACTTTATACACTTCACACGTACATTTCATAAGGATCACATGCCATCGATATCCCTGGAACCCATCGGCTACAGACAATGACATCGCTCCAAGGCATCATTACAGGCCTGTACTACATCTGTATCTAAGTACAAGGTTGTGTACATTGTGCACACTGTAACCTATTTATTGTTACCTGCAGCTCATCTTGTGTCACCTAACCACTGCTGCAGCCATGTTTCAGATTATGTTGCTGTTGCTTTCCTAATTGCTCTCATGCTAATGAAGTCACACATCTGGCTTGGGTAGTTTTCTAACATTGCTTACCATCTGGAGCCATGTTGCATTCGACAAAACCCAGATCAAAATTGAGAATACTTTGGTGCTGTCAGGTTGTTTTGTAATGACACCTGCTTTAACTGGAAATGACACGTGTACTCACTTATGTTGGCCTGTTTTGTCAATAAATTACAACCAACCCATTTTTACCTTACACTCCAGTGCACAATGTGTGATTAAAAAACAAAGATAGTGGCTTATATTTAGTGGCTTAATCTATCAAAAATAATCAAATAACATTTTATTGTAACTTAAATAACAAAAAAAGTTAAATGTATTTATGCCTCAGCTGTTCAATTACAAGGAAATAAAGTCTAAAGGGACTGGAAGTGGATTGCCTTGTCTACAGAGGTAAAGCTAAACATACAGTAATTGCCCTGCTTGTTGTGTTTTTGGAGGTGTTATGACATTGTAGTCTTAGTCTTAATCTTTTTCCTTTTAAAATAATGATAATCATTATAAGGCACCAGGTTCTGAGCGTCATGTCAGAAATAATTTCCTAGAAAATCTGGGTCCATTTTCAGAGACAGTGCACCAGCACAGCACAGAACAGCCAGTCTGCTTTGCATTTTATTTGTGTCTCTAGTAAAGAAAAGAGAAGCTGGGAGAGTTAAAACCCACACAGAGGAATTATGGGACAGAAAATGCTCGGTGTCTTGAAATAAGTCTTGGATCAATCTGATCATGTCAATCTACATGTAAACCCTGTTTATTTTATTTCTAGTTTTCTAGTTTTTACAAGGTAAACATTGATATTTACATGGCCAAATAAGATTATGTTTTCTCTAACCTTTGTAGCTCTGATGTCTTGAGCTTGAATGAAATCACTGCCATCATTCATAAATAACCCTCGAACCGTTCTTACCCCGTCTTCCCTCCTCTATCAGATTCGACGGCAGGGTGGAATCCAGCTGCTGGTGGACCTGTTGGACCACCGGATGACAGATGTGCACCGCAGCGCCTGTGGAGCCCTGAGGAATCTGGTGTATGGCAAAGCGAATGACGACAACAAGATCACCCTGAAGAACTGCGGAGGCATACCCGCTCTGGTCCGACTGCTCCGGAAGACCACAGACGTGGAGATCCGGGAGCTTCTCACAGGTAAGGTGCCGAAGATCAAAGGATGCCACCAGAATCTACTTTGTGTACCCTACACCAGGACCTGTAAAAAGCTTAGAAATTAGCGTATTGTTTACTTGTACATTCTTCCAAAAAGCATTTTAAATATGTATGTTGTGTGTCGCGATGCTTCTGTCAGGGCTAAGTACTATATGTCTGATTTGAAATGCAGTAATATAACCAACCAACCACACATTACAGCGCAGAACAGCTTTCAACAAGTGGAGCATCGACTGTGAGATGCTTCTTTTTAACCGAAGATTTGACAATGCTGTGGCATTTTACAACCTTTCTGAACAGCCATCAGACTTAATACAATGTGTTCAATGGGCTTTTAGAGGGCCATAAGCTCACTTTTTTATTTTTTTTATGTCTGGCCAATATCACTCCAAATAAATAATCAAATGATATTTTGAAGACCTACTGTAACTATAAAAGACTATCTCTAGAATCTTGAAGCACATGTTTTGGTTTTCTCTCCTGCTCCTACAGTACACCCCCTAATGCATGCACAGTTATTAGTAGAAAAACAAACATTTTGACTCTGAACAGCCAAAAATACCTGTTTATACTCAAATACAGAGACGTGCACACACACACACAGATGCAAAGACACAAAGAAGAGAGTTGTGTACCACCTCCCTGCTTCCCAGCACTCACCATGAGCTGTTGTCTTGTCAAGCTACACTGTGCTAATATCCACCGCATATTTGCATTCTCTGGAAGGAAACACAAATATCTTTCTCGTCATTAATAATGTATTTAGGGTTGATTAATTTGGGATTTTAAGCTACATTGGGTCTGGGAAGTAAACACAGATGGATTAAAGGATTAACAGGCACGCCTGTACCAGTGGCTGGTACATATACAGTATACATATCGAGTAACACTCGTTAAATAGTTCTCATAAAGTGGTATCTGTCATGTTGTTTCCTATTTTTAAGACCAGCCGCCAGTTTAAAACAATATTTCTTTTCCAAATTTGGAACAAGACCATCGACACCAAGCTGAACAATTATACTTAGACGTATCAAATGTTAGGAAACTGTATCTGTGAAGCACAAAGAAAAGTCATCAAGAGTGAAGGTTTTGCAAGTCAGAGGCACAGGTTTTAAACAGTCTCTGCCTGAAATTGTTGTTCATCTTAGTTTTTTCTTTTCTTTTTTTAACTGTTCCAGTGTTGGTTGGGGAGAAAAGCAGTGAAACGTCCCATCAAGTCTCTATCTTAGATGTCTGACACCTTTTACTAAACATTAAGTGGTGCAAAACAGACAAAACCCTTCATCACTTCACTGCTTAACAGCAATGAAACTCACGAAACTCTCAAACATTAGGAGGCTCCTCCTTCTTTACCGCACAAGTACCTAACTCAGCTGTCCTTTCCAAGCTTTCTAAAAGCAGGCTGTCTCTGCGGGCTTTTGAGCCTGTTTTCACACTCCAAATCATTTACAGCAGTACTTCACACCTCGGGCTGATGTGCGATTCTGGTTGAGGTACATTTTTAGCATAATTCGCGCTAACAGGAGGCTGTCATGAATACTAACAGCAAAGCACGAAGTGACCTCACGACTTTCACATGCAAGCAGATTCGATGCAGAATATGACCCACGTGTGCGTTGCTGTACATGTGTAGATGTGGGTAGCGAGTCTAGAAAGGGTTTTAGGTTTAGCAGAGATGGAAATAAAAGGGTTTTGTATGCTGCTAGAGTCTTAAAGAAGATTACCATATAAATTAGAGCAGCAATTCAAGGCACGGAACACAGAAATCCCTCCTGTCACAAATTAATCAGCTGAACGACTGACCGGATGCAGGCAGACCGCACTCTACTCTCTTTCAAAGACCTGTAGGAAACAACTCAATCTCTGCTTTTGGGTTTTCATAATTGGTGTCTCCTTCTCCTTTTGGCTATCTCTCGTCCTCTTTGCCTTTCTTCGTCTTCCTTTTTTTCACTCCTCCTCTGTATCGCCGGCCTTGTCTGGCTGCTCCTCTTTCTCTGGTGGGCATTTTGAATCAGAATCACAGTGGGAAGTCAAGCTGCCTGCATCACTCACTACAGATTCAGCTGTGTACACACACACACGCACGCACACCTGTGTGGACACAACCAAACACACACAAAGGGCTTTATGGCTTTATGTCTATCAGATGTGCAATTTGCTTGAAGGTACAATGACTCACAAACAAGGTTTCTGCCCTTTGTCTTCAGTTGCTTTGATTTTCTCATTTCTGTCTTTTCTGTCTACTGTTTAGAGCTGGAAGTGATCATTTGGAGGGAATAAAGCTGATTTAAAACAGCAGATATAACCTCTGCCTTTGGAGATTAAAATCCAGCATGAACATGCAATGTGAATGTTTGCTTCTGACCTCTATCTACTTGAGATGCTCGGCAAAAAAAACCATGTCGACCAGCTTTGGCGACTTTCTTGTATTTCATCATGAAGACATACAAACAAACCAATGGCCACAATCATATCACATCATATCAGAATACATGATTCCCAATGCTGATGAGAAACAGCAGCACTGAGGCATTAGTTATCAGACTAATTTGTTTTATTATTAAAAGGCCAAATTAGCCTAACAATAGCCAGGTTTCTATTGCTGTTTTTCATGCACATTCAGAAGATGCGAATAAGACAAGATGAATGAAAAACAACGAAAATAGAAGAAAACAAAAACTTCCAATGATGTGCAAAAAAAAGTCTATAGACATGCCTTAGTTGAATTTAGTCTGTTTTGAAGGAGACTTGAGGCACATTAGTTGAAATGAAAATGTTGGAATAAAAAAGGGGCCTGGTAAAGATCACAGACTTGACTTACCAGCTGTTTACGGTCTTAGTCAGCGAGCAATAAACTCCAGAGACAGACTGGCGTCTTCCCAGACATGATATAATATCCTAGATATTAAAGTGATTTGTGAAGAGGAGCTCTCTTCTTTGTCCTTTTATGGCTATCCACCACGGTAGTTCTTGTTTGTTTCCAGTTAGGAGAACTACTTCTTCTGCTCAATTACAACCACTGTACTGCCTCCCTCTGGCAACATGACACATCCTAGTTTATTTGTTTAAAGCCAGTCAGTCACATCTCAGCTGTTTTTCATTTCCAGTTGTTAGAAACTGTATGCAAGAAGCAGCAAGTTGCTGGTGTTCAAGCAACATACCATGCAAGAGACATTGCCGTCGCACTAAGTCATTTTTAAGTGACTTGGTCGGAGAAATCTGAGGAAATTGCCACCTTGAAAGTTATGCTTGTTGATCTGTCTCTATGTTAGCGAAATTATTAACCAAGCTTTAACTAAACAGCATAGGGCAACAAATGCATCACTTCAGGCATGTCTGAGTTTTTACCAGATAATACATAAAAGAAATCACTGGTGCTGTGGGATGTTAAAAAAGCACAGCATCTCTGTAAAGTATACACCTGTCTGCCTCAAGTGTCGCCCACTGTGTCCACATCTGGTCAGAGGACATCCAGAAAATTTCCCTTGAAAGGGTCAGGAGATCTGCACTCATATAGTTCTATTAGTCCCTGACTTTACTCTTAAGGGCTTGAATCTTTCTATTTCAACGTGAGACCCATTTGACTGCAATGTGAAGCTGTTTGTGAAAAAGAGAAGCAACAACATGATATCAGCCCTCTCGCAGAGTTCCAAGCTTTCCTTAACTTCTTTATTCCCTTTTAAACTCTGCGGGCTATCAGTAACTGTGGTTCCACTTGTCACTATGATGCAGCTTTTTCATTTGCTCTCAGCAGCACACATCACTGCAACAGACCTGCACACCTTATAATGTTGTTAGCTCTTCAGAGGCAGATATGGATGTTTTAAGACTTGAGCTGATGGGAACCTTCCACAGTCTGGATGCAGTCCAGTCACACTGTCCATCACGTTTAGGGAAAGCAGAGAGATGCAGGACGACAGCTTGAAAGGCTGCTCATATTTAAAACTCAATGTGAAATTTGAAGATAAAGCGAAACCTATACAAAATTGGATTAATTTTATTAATTAAATTTTTGCCAGATGGTCATTGCTTTAAAAAGAAATCAGTAAAAAGTCTGGCTGGCTCACCATGTGAGAATAGAACAGGTCTGATGAATTCACAATCAGCAGCTGTGATTGCGACAACTCTTCTCTGCTTACCCGTGTCCCTTTTCTAAGTTGTTATTGTGGATAAGTTGGTAGCCTCATTCGCCACCCATAGCATGGCACCATGCTGGTATTTCCAATAAGGAGAGCATGAGTTTTTCTGATAGACAAGTACGTGACTGAAAGGTCAGCAGCAGTCTTTACCTGAGATTAAGGACATTGTCCAATTGGAACTAACTTGAGGGAGCTAGATAAAAATGAGACACATAATTTTGTGCTTTAAAATGATGTCATAGAATGTCTGTTCAAATCTGAAATACACTGAAGTCACTTTTAGAGCCAGTGTAGACATTTAACAGCATGAATCTCTGATATGTGAACTTAACCAGCGCATTATGAAATATACTCATTCTGCCACCTTTCTTATACATCCAAACTGCACGGAGGCTGCATGCTTTGAATCTCTTCGTAGGGTGAACATTTATGCTGCTTCCTGTGGCTGTTCAGCCTGCGTATGGAAAGCTCGATCTGCGTCATGTGAGGGATGCAAATGTGAGCGGCCCTGCAGCTGGCTCAGCATGTCACCGCTGATTGTTAGAGCTGTATTCTCCATTTTGTTTCTACACCAAAATGAAAACTGATTTATCTGCTGAGCTGTTGAAAGGACTCATCTTCTTTCCACAGATCCACTCAGAGGGAAAGTGATGTATTCTGTGTCTGTCATAGGAGGGTGATCTCACTCACCACAAAGGCACATTGCCATTTTCAAGGTCAAACCGCCATGTGGGCCCTTTTAGAGACTTTTAGAGCGTCACTAACCCCGTAGGCCAAATTAACACGTACACAAGCAGCTCCTGAGGATGTCACTGATTGCTTGTTTTGACATTCAGTAATTACAGATATTCAGATAAAAGGCTCAAAGCTGCTCTGCACAGGAACACGGGATTTGTTGAAACCCAACAACAGCCATGTTCTCTGAGTTAGTCATTAACTGTAGGCGTATTACTACCCCTTTCTTTTCATTTAGTTTCCTTGTCATTTTTTAACATGGTGTTGAGTGATGGTTCTCTGGGCTTCTTGAAGGCCTTTTAACGTTTTTCTTTGGACAATGGCTGCTTTGTCACTCATTTTCAGTCCGGTCCTTGTACCTCACCATTTTCAGAGGAATGTGTTTTTTTTGTTTAAGTTACTTAACATTGACCTATCTTCCAACTATAAAAAGGCACCTAACTCAAAGGGCCCAACATCTTTTGTGTCTACAGATAATATTTATTCAAAGGAACATTGTTAACCGTGGCCTGTCACAAAAGGAACGGGTTGCTATGAAAAAGGGTGGATGTAAAGAAGCCATTCTTAAAAAGGAAACCGGGAGAAAAGGCTGAGCTATGCCAAATGAGACAAGAAGTGGACTGAAAAATCAGTGGCAACAGGTCATATGGAGGGATGAATCTACCCAGAGCCCGGATCTCAACATTATTGAAGCTGTGTGGGATCGTCTTGACAGAGAGCAGAACAAAAGGCAGCCCACATCCAAAGAAGAGCTTTGGGATGTCCTTGAAGAAGCCTGGAGACCAAATAATGACCTGCAAGTCTGTTATAATTGTACAATTTACATTTGCTTTATTTGGCATTGTAATGGTAACAAAAGTGCATCACATTTTATCCAATCTTCATCTTTTGAATGTGAGGAAAATTAAAATTGTGGAGGGGGGGGACTCTGTACAAATGCTTTTTGAGAATGAGAGACACAAGCTCATGAGTACAATATCAAGTATTCGAGGGGAAGCAAAATATCAGAAAGAGATCTGAAGAACAAAGAGACATGCTGCAGTGCTCCAGAAGAGACTAATATGACAGGGAATGCAAGCACATTGCAAATGAGAGATGGGAAACGGCATCAGAGACAAAGAAAGATGACCAACATATTAATTTCCCCTCTCTCTATACGACAGCGCCCTCACAACCTCCTGCTGCCACTCATGATGTAAGGCTGAGGCAATTAACCTCCTTCATCTGTCACACACTCATGGCTGTGTTTGTGTCTTACCTCTCAGAGCTTGGATGTGTACGTGTATGTTCGTGTGTGTTAGAAAAGCCGGTGTGAGTCGGTGAGCGTTTCATGGTTATTACGTGTGTGAGACGGTTTGTGTGTTTGGGAGTGTATGTTTCATTTCAAAGATGAAATCCCACTGCCTTTCACCTCAGGGAGATGATGTCATACTCTGCACAGTAAGTAGTGATTCTGGCAAACAGCTGACTTTTACTCAAGATAGTAAAAAAAAAAGACAAAAAAAACCTCTCTGTCTTGCAGCTGCAACATGACATCATGCATTACATTTTGACTTACAATTTATGGTCATTATCCACTAAACCAGCGGTCTGGTAAGTTCCGCTTTTAAAAGTGATGCTCATATCCTCCTCAGAAAGAGAATTGGGTTGTTTTCATGAGAAGTATGCCTGTTAATTTCATAGAGACCGTAGTTTCCTTGAAGCAGATTTACTCTGGGGACCACTTCAGAAAACAACAAAAAATGCATTACAAGTGCCACTTAGTTAGAGAAGATAATATGGATAATCATATTTCTCGCTGGCAAATCTAATTTTTCATGGCATTTTGTTGTTTTGGATCTAAAAACGTCACTGTTACATCCAAATGTCTGCTGGATTTTTCTAATGCGTGACATGACAAAGGGGAATCGCATGCTGTGCTCAAACAATTAAGCCACAGGACATTAAATGCATTATTTAGTGAATTTGTTTAGACTTTGCAGGATGTGATTCATTATTTTCATCACAGTGAGCAGCCTTGGTGGTGTTGAGAAATAAGACAATGTTCAACTGACATGGTTTTTGCATGCAGCCCTGAAAACATTCAGTGATTCAGGCATGCCATATATCCTGCATACAGCCTGAACAACAAATTAGAGAGCAACACAATTTCCAAATTTATATGACGCTCCACGAATAATTGCATAAAGAAATTGCACTACATGACCTCCCTGAAAAGAATGTCTCAGTTACATACCATGATCTACTAAACACACATTTATGGAGGAATTACTTTTTTGCCAACAAATTAGATTAGAGGCGGAGATCATTTTTTTAAAATTCAAATTTCCATTTCATTAAGCTGGAGTCAAAATAGCTGAGCAGATTGAACCAAAGATATATCTACATAAATGCTCGTTTTTTTGGATTTTTTAAAAATGTTTTTTGCATAGATTAGTGAGTATAGGTTATCCCACTTTATAGCATATGTAGTATATACTGTATGTACCTATTTACATCTGTACCATGTGTGACTATATAGTTTCCAGAGTTTTTCAGTCAAATCTACTCCTCACTCATAGCTCATGGTTTTCTTGACTCTTTTTCCTTTCATAAATACAGAGGCACAGCTAACATCTCACAACTAGAATGCTGACGTTTGATGTCTTGGTAGGCCTGTCTTGGCTAACATCCACATTCAGCATCTTACCACGTGATGATGCAAGCATTTATCAATTTATTTTGGCCACTATCGCTTTTAAGGACAGGGCAGACAGATATATTAGTGCACTAACTTCCATGCAAAAGATCCAAACTCAAGACCCATGTCACAGAATTCTCTACTTTGCTCTCTGCCATGGATGGTTAGGCTTACAAAAATGGTTAGGGTTTACACATTTGTCCATCTTGACATGTGGATGCTACCTCACAGAAAACAACTGCCCTGGGATGTTGCCCAGATGTTGCCATCTGACAGTTTCTAACTCTGGATTGTGACACTGTTACGTTTTGGACATGTGGTCACACCTACCTATATTACATATTACTCTTTGCTGGTGAGATTGAGCTGCGTGCTGGATACCGTTCTAATGCCGTTCTAATGCCTCCATTAGACATATTTTGCCTGGTTAATGTTAGCTTAAAGGGTGTAGATGGGAAACAACATCTAGCTTAGCTCCTTCAAAGCTGACCACTCCCAAAATGACTTCTAATCTAAACTTGAACTAGAGTCGTTCAATCAAACTATTTCAAAGGTGTATGCATCCCAGCTGTTTTACTTATAACCACAAGCTGTTCACAGCAGTTTGGTGCTTTCATAAAGCTATTTTTTTAGTTGTTGATGCTTAGTTTTTGTTTGTTTCCTCTCACGGTGTTAAGCATAGTGCTAAATTTTTGACTCATGCTTTTTGTTTAACTCTTACTTTCAAGAATGGAAAGGTAGAGGATTTCTTTTAGAATACTGTAGAAGCAAAACATTTAGGCTCTTGCAAGTCCTGGTCAACTATAATAAGGATGTTTTGCATTGAAAGTCTGGATGAAAAAAAAGAACGACACTCTTTGTCCCGTTTAGCTGGAGATAATGGGACACTTCCAACTAATCACTGTTATGAAGCAAAAAGTCATTTAGAAATTCCTTTTGATCACAAACAGACACTCAAAACGACACGCAAAATCCAGTCAGCTGACAGGGTTAAGTCTGATTTGTCAAGGAGCTTAGATGCACACAGTCAAACATATGTACACACAAACACACACAAGAAGAAATTCATATAAATATACAGATAACAGAAGCTGTAATTATACAGTCTCTGTTAAGCCAAGGGTGAACAACATGCCTCTGAAGAGAGGATGCCTTATTCCAAACACGCAAACACACACAGACACAGATCTGAGGATAGGATGCTTTACCATTACGACGGCTATAATTACTACCATAAAGAAGAGGCATAGATAAGTGCAGATATGACATGGTTGACACTCATAAAGGAGAAAACATATAATTACACATGAACACAGATTAAGACGCAGACATTCTTCAAGACAGGGGTCAAAGATACAAAGTGCTGTGATGCGCTTATCGCAGTTTGTGTGTTTGAGTGTGCTTTGCTACCATTCAAGATATCAAAATGTTTAACAGCAAGATGTGATTTGCCTCTTACCCTCTTTGTCCTCGGCTTGAAAGGTTCAAGATGACTTATGGTTGTGTGTGGGAGAGAGTTGGTCTCAACAGAGGAAGAGCTTTAGTCTATTCTAGTGTGTGTGTTTGTGTCTGTGGCAAAAAGAATAGACGATAATTGGTAGGCAGAAAACTCACTCCATTTTCTTGGTTGGCTGCTCGCTGTGTGTTGAATTCGCAAGAGAATTAAAAACAGAAAGGAGACAGAGGGAGGCCCTGTGGAGTTTTGGCTAACTAATTTACATCAATACTGTTTTGTTACATTTTCAGGTAGAAGCACAATCATGACCTAAAGCAATGAATAAACTGTTGTTTTGCCTGGAGCACAGGAGTTTGCCAGCCTCCAGGAATCCAAGCTCTGTAGCACAATGGGTTTCATTTTGGCCTTTTTGAAGCAGTTTAGCCAGTAAAGTGCTTTGCTGCACCATCAGTTGGCTAAGTTTGTTTGATTCATACAAAGTTATGAGTTCTGTTCAGGGTGAGACAGCGTTCCACCCTGAATCTGAAGCTGCTACCATCCTCTCACTGTGATGTGTCAAAATGACAGGCGAATAAGACCTGCGATACCAGTTTTTAGAGCATGTGTCTGGCTTTTCAGGCTTCTGTAAAGCCACAACTATAACTGTGACTGCTCAGTCATGCTGTTCAAAGAAACCTACTAAATATTTCAGTGGCTTCAGGCCTGCAGTTGTCTGTCTGTTGTATCTCTCGGTCTTCCTATCTGCATTGTTTTTTCACCTCTCGTGTCCCTGCTGTCTTCAGGTGTTTTGTGGAACCTGTCGTCATGTGATGCCCTGAAGATGCCCATCATCCAGGATGCCCTGGCTGTGCTGACCAACGCTGTGATCATCCCACATTCAGGCTGGGACACCTCCCCGCATACACAGGAGGACCGGAAGCTGCACCTCCACTCCTCCCAGGTCCTCCGCAACGCCACAGGCTGTCTCCGGTCAGTGTTTGACCAAACTTTTTACCACTTTTTTTAAAATCTCTAAAATCTCTGAGATATGTATTCGCTAACAAGCGTATAATTTGCTTGAAAGTATTTTCTTCTTGCCTCAAAGCTGTCTGATATTTTTCAGAATAGATGTGGCTATGTTTCTACCACTCTACACAGAAAACTGAAGACAGAGCTGCATTTAAGATGACTCAGCTTTTCATTTTTTCAGCTGGTTTGAGGCATAATGCTACTTATACACTGGGAGCAGTGGAGCTGTGTGACATGTTTTTGTTCTTATCTTGATTCTTTACTCCAACATGGTGGATTTAAAATGGAACACTATGAAGTTCTAATCTATTTTTCAGTAAGATACATGCATTACTTAAATATTGGGTATTTCAAAATGGATAGATAATCCAGTCTTTTCGAGCCACCTTAACAAACACGTTCTTAAAGCTTATTGCTGGTATTAAATGACTTGGCACAATTCACTAATTAGGAATATATAGAACAAAAGGATAAGAAGTGATGATAATTAAGGCATGTTTGATAATGGTGGTGTCTGACTAACCTAAAAAACTAATACATCATCTGCCACCATAATGAAACAGTGTCTGCATGCATTAGTGTGTGAGTGTAATCATTTATCATTTCCTTATTGGGCCCTTTTCTTTTATAAATATCAACTTTGTGGGGACTAGTCATCCTCATGAGGACCACAGGCCTGTGCTAATGAGGCAAAAACTTCTATCAGGTTACTGAAATGGGGTCATGAGTAATGTGTGAGCTGGTTATGGTCAAGTTTAGGGTTAGTGTTTCCTGATATGGATAACCTTAGCATATGCTGAGACAGCAGTGCTTTAAGGACTCAATAAATGTATCCCATGTGCACAACTCTGATAATGGAAACAGAATGCTCTCCACTACCTGTTCAGCAACAAATGAAACTAACAATGAACTTGGGAATTATTCAGCTCTGCAATCGCCAGATGGTCAGGAAAAAAAATTAAAAATTCACAAATGCTGATGTTTCTCTCTGACTCCACAACTGCTGGATGAGAAATAAGCAACTGTTTCCCAACAAGCTGACAGTCGAGAAGTGATTATGTGAACATGTTGTGTTCACAACTCGCTCCGGCTGTGCAGAGTGGACAAAAGAGTAATTTACTGTGAGTTTGTGACTTAATGAGCAACAATGAACAGTTACATTTGTAATATAACATTGCTGTCATGATGTTCCCCACATTAGTTAATTTCCAGCAGAGGGGTCCACAGCCTGGAGGGCTCACCAGTCAAAGCTTTAACGCTGTTGCATGTTAGAAGTTTAGAATGTGTCATACATAAACTGTGACCATTTTCATTTGAAATGTAATAGAGTAGATGTTTGTAGCTATGCAAACTGCCATTGCTCGGATGAGAAAAGTCCTTTCCAGCACTGCCACACATTCACACACATGAAATGATCATTTATAAGATGTTACTCAAGCATTCTCAGGATTTCCAGGACTGCATGATGAAATTTTTGTGGCTTAGTCGGAGCTCATAAATATTTCTAAAAGACACACATCGGCTGTGTACCAGACATTTTTAGATGTGTTATTCATCCCTGTCCTTCAAGCACTGGATAAAATGAAAAAATATGAAGATGCATGCCTTGGAGACATTGGAGTCTGAATTCGCTTAATATTAGTGTTTTCACCTGTCTTTTGTTGCTTAAATTCTCATTGAGCATCGATCAGTATTTCAGTTTGTTATGAAGTGCTTTCATTGTGCAACAAATTGCTTAATTTCTTGCATTTTGACAGTGAGGAGAGCGTCTCTGCATATTTCTATGTTAGAATGAGATGGATATGCAGCACAGGTTGAGTGGGAATCTCCTGCTTCTCGTTTCTGTTTGTCTGTCTAACTATATGTGTGGCTCATTAATCTCTATGCTAACAAAAGCTTCACTAGCCTCTAACACTGTACCTGTGTGAAAATGTGAAAATGGACTGATCTGGTAGCGTAATGTGTGAGTATTTTTGAGCGTAGCTGTGTGTGCATGTTGCAGGAGACAACTTTGAGTGGCTCAGCTCCCTAAACTCGAAGGGCTAATTCATCTTTCTCACGCCTCGTTAGGGAATGCTGGGAGTCTGATTAAAGATTGAATATTTCATGGTGGGTTTGGTATATTGCTGGCCACCTGCTCTCTCTTTTTATTTCACTCTCTCCATCTCCCATTATCCTCCGTGCTTCCTCATTTTCTCTCCCTCTTCCCTTTAGTCTTTCTGTTCCCTCGCTCCAACTCCATCTCATCCCATTACTCCATTTCTCCTCTCTCAATCATATTATGCTGCTTTTCTCCTTCTGTTTCACTCTGTCAATGCCTCACTGTCTCCCACTTTCAGGCACCCCTTCCAGCTCACTTCTGTTTACACTCCATGCATGCACATATCCTGTTGTGCCGGCTAACAGACAGATTTGGAATTTTTTGCGGTGACTTGGCAGATGGGACACTGACTCTACAGTAACTAATAAAGAGCAGTTTATCTCATTTATTGTGAGCTTGTATCCCAGTTGCACTTCTTGTTTTTTAGACAGATTAGTGGACTAATTTTTTTAAGCCTAAATGAGTTTCATTGTTGCCAGATGTTTGTAACAACAATTAGCAAATCACTTGGACCTAATAATACAACAGCAATGTTTCAAGCTCTTCTTTTAATGGTATTATGTATTGTAGATGAGGAAATCCCCAAATTGTTTCCACATTCAGGTTTCAGCTTGTGAGCAGCAGCCAGACCCACTTGAGTATAGTTGAGCGTGTACATGCAACCCCAATATATGGGTGTATTAGCCCGACTTTTAGAGCTTTGATTTGTACAATTTTTGCATTTTAACATGAATACAAGTCCATTTTCACTAAACAAAGTGAGATCTTCACAACAAAACTTCTCAACTTGTTTCAACAATCAACGGAAAATACAAGTTGAGAAATTTGAACTGCTTTCAGTTAACAAGGGTTTAAAAGATTTGCAAATGATTGCATGTTGTTTTTATCATTATTTAACTTTTTTTGGAAATTGTCCTTCTTCAAAGAGCAGTCTTACATAAAAAAGATTTGAATGGGTATGTGTGTTTAAACTTCAGTCAGATGTGTTCAAAACTGGCCCACATGCACAGAAAGGGAGAATAAACTTAAATAATGTGTCATTTAATTAGCATTATTTCTTTTAAAACTCTTAGATTTTAGTCAGAAGGTGACATCACAATAACACACAGTAACATACAGTGGGAGAAAAACTGTATTTCTTGAACATTAAAGCATGAAAGAATATTCCAGTAGACTGCCAAAGTAGAACTAAGAACCTGTAAATGAGCACAATATGAGCTTAAGTTTTGCTTAGTAGAAATTATATATTGTGAATGGGTCTGTGTTTTTAGGCTTTCTTTCTATCTCAGCTGGTTGAGTTTTTTTCTGTTTAGCTTGATGGGGCAGAAAAGCTAAAAAATATATATTAAAAAAGAACATATATATATGTATAGACATAAGAGCCTTTATAATGATAATAGGTCAGTGTAGGTCCAAAATATTTAGATATTAACAGAATGTACTAAAACACATTAAATGATGCTGTATAAGGATGCCAAAGGAGTTTTAGCAGCTGGTTGCCATTTCACATGATTTCACTGATGATGGTATGTGCATCTCTTATGTTAAAGTGTATTTCTCTCAGCTTCTGTCAGTGGAGCCTCACAGACATGCAAACACTTGAAATAGTGCATCACCATATGTTTCAGGATGCACACATATGGAAAACTTGTCAGAAACTAGTGCGTGGACAGTTCCGAAGCTGTGCTGAATCTCTGTTTATTGATGAGATGTTTGTGTACCTGTGAAACAGGAACGTGAGTTCTGCAGGCGAGGAAGCCCGGAGGAGGATGAGGGAGTGTGAGGGCCTAACAGACGCTCTGCTCTATGTCATCCAGACCGCTCTAGGGAGCAGTGAGATTGACAGCAAGGTAACACACATGTTGCACACACATAAACAGCTGGCACACATAACTGCAAGCTTGTGCACATACACAATATTCTGATTAAATACCTAAACACCTCATCATAGAAAATGGTGTGTTTGCATGTGTCAGCGTTGTGTGAATGGCTGTTATGTGACAACATCTTTCATAATTATCATTATTCGTGCCATGAATGACATTTGCAGAATAATAATGAATAATGAATAATGAATAATTTGCAGAAAGATGCATTGCAAATTTTCCTTCAGACTTTTTTTTTTTTAAACATATGTAAGTCTGTAGATTATATATTTCTTATGACCTTTAAGTTTGTTGTTTAGTACTTATAGTAGTAGTATTTATTACCTCTGCATTTGATGCAAATCTTATAGCAAAGACTGATCGCTTCCTTCATCAACAGTCCCAGTCCCAAATCTGTTCATATCTTGAAAGAAACTACAGTTTAACTTCATTCATAGAAATCCCAAATAAGGATGAACTAATAATCGTATTAGTAATAATCGTAAAGAAAAAATACCTATCTTGCTTGTGTTGTAATGTTTTAACAGAATAGTACTCAACCCAAATTGACAGTGACACAGAAACACTGTTTGTAAGAATGCTTTGTGTGAGTCTATGTTTATCCATGTGTATGTGACTGGGTTCGGGTTGTGAAAGTGCTGCATGTGTTCATGTGTGTTTGATGAGTCACCAGTGTTTGTGGTTAAGTTGATGCTGTTGAGTGGAGGCTCATCACTGGAAGTGAAGTTTTTAATCCGCAGAAATCCTCCACCAGATCAAAGTCTGTGACTGTTGGCTGCGTAGCCACTAACAACAATAGGATTAGCGTGTGTCTGTCTGCTCTATGCACACTGCAAGTGTTTATGTCTGGGTATTTATAATATATAGAGTCTGCACTGCACAGTTTGTTTGTGTATATGTGCAAGTGTCCATGTACATGCTGTACATCCACAGTATCTTTGAGTTTCTTTTTCCGGTTGGCATCTATGCTTCCTTCATCTTTGTCTCTTTTTGTATCCCTTATTCTCCATCTCACTCCTTTTCCCCCCTATTTTCTCTTTTTCCTTGCCTTCAACAGACTGTGGAGAACTGTGTGTGCATCCTGAGGAACTTGTCATACCGTCTGGCTGCAGAGACATCCCACAGCCAGCAGGGTGGGTCAGAGGAGCTGGACGGTCTGTTGTGCGACACTGGCGGCAAGGACGCAGAGAGTTCCGGTTGTTGGGGCAAGAAGAAGAAGAAAAAGAAGGGACATGACCAGGTGAGAAAACATCATGTTTTAAATCACTGCCTCATCTCACTGGTTGATATCTAATATTTACTGGATTTAGTATACTGCCAAGATTTTAATTACGACAGATAAGAGTAACATGGTAGGTTGTTCTTTAACTGTCCTGTATCAGCCAAGTCCTCTGATAAAGATCCACACAACAATTGGACTGTGTGCAGACTGAGCTGGAGGCTGCTTTGCTCTCTGTAACTGAACAGAAGTGTTTCTTTATTTATGAATATTTCTTGAAAAACTAAGGAGACATTCAGGATACAAGGCTTTTATTCCAAAACCATGCATCTACTCTGAAGCTTATGGTTGAGACAAAGAGATGCATAGATGCTAGTTTTCTTTCGCCAGCATACATTGAGCTGTAGACACAAAAGTTTCCACATTTTCAGCATGAATGCAACAGAAGCCACTGTGCAAACATGTAGGCTCCAAGCAGTGCAAGGTCAAGTGTCAGGCCACAATGAAAAAGTGCATTGTTGGTGGTCGAAATGGCCTATAATCACTGATGCAACCACATACAAATCGGCATCATTACACACAGATGTGTCCGATAAGCTTACCTTATCTACTAACGACACAAGCACAACCTCTTGCCTATGATCTGACAAACCTAAAATGCTATAAGCTTGAAGGTGACCAGGCTTTCCGTTTCCACCGCTGGATCACAGCATCAGTCCAGAACACAAGTTCACCGTGTTCTGAATGGGTGTTTTTCTGCTGAATGGGTGCTGAACTGAAAAGCACCTTACTTGCTCCAGACCGAACTGGAGGAGCATCACTCTCCCCAAGTCTAGTTGTAGTTGCATGGTGCATGCTTTGCAACACTGCAGTGAAGACACTGAAGAACTGCAGGGCAGTGATACTAACCCTGAGCCAAACGCTGATCTCAAGCAGGTGATGGCAACAGACACCAGATGTCTCAGTCAGAACGTTTTTTTTTTTTTAAAACACCCACGTTACACTTTGTACTGTGTATGAAGAATATGTGTGTGTGTGTGTGTGTGTGTATAGCCCACACTCCTACATTCATACTTGTAATATGTCTTCAATCTCAAGCTTAATGGCATTCAAATTTCTCATTGTTGTTCACTGTTCAGGATCACGGACAGCATGACAGTGAGGTGATTACTGAGTCATTAAAGTCTGTTATAAAGCCTATTGCAATTTCTTCCTCAATAAAAGAAAAAGTGAATATTTCTAGGCCTGCCATTCCCAGAAACCCTTGCACGACATCTTGGAGAACACTTTGGCCATTTAGAAATGTTATATACTGCTCCACTTTTCCTGTTCCTCAGAACTAGGGACAATGCAGGTGGGAAAGCTACAGAAACTATGGTACATCAAGAGCTGGGAGCAAGAATATGAGAAGTTGCAAGTTTTAGCACAGGCACTGTGTAACTACCCCAAGGTAGTACCCATGTTTTATCAAAGTGTCAAATCAATAAGCCGAAACACGAGCCAGATGCAGGGAAGATAGATGGAAACATAGTTATATTAATTTGATGTGATGTTATGTTCTTGGAAGTTTTGTGTAGGTCAACTCAACTTTCCTACGCGTCAATATATTGAAGGAAAAATACGGCAATGAGTGTGTGTCAACCATAAGTTCTAGTTTCCAAGTTACCAGCTGAAAAAAATCAACTGGAATGCCTCCCTGAGTAAGATCTCTCAATCAGAGAATCAGAGGAACCTGACTTCAAAACATAACATGGCTTCCCTGCACAGACATAGTGGTGAGAGATAGTGGCCTGTTTATTTGAATGTCAGTCAGTTCAATCAGTTGCACATACTGTACTGTTCAACCTCTATCAGTCTACACGGGTGCAGCAGAGTTTGTGTGGGTAAAATAGAACATCATGTGTTGCTATCAGCTTGTATTAATTATAAATGCAACCTTGTGCAGTTAGCCTTAAAAAATATCAAATAATACAGTTTATTTCACTTCCAACTCAAATATGGGATCATGCTGTCAACTAGGCAGGGTTATCAGCTCGGGTTTGGATTTCCAAGGCAAATGTAAAGCAGCATGATTCCTAATAAAAATGTATGTTGCTAAAGCTCGTTGAGCAGGGACCTCAATGAAACATCTGGCGGTTGGAAATGGCAGCTGGCTTTTACTGTGGAGTGTCTGTCTGTGTCTGTCAGAAAACAGAGACACTGAAGACTTGAAACAGATTCAGTTGGGTATTTCAAAACTCTGTGGTCTGCTGGTGGTTTTAATTTACAATTTAACTTATCTTTATCTTACAATCTGTCTCTCCCACTCCTGCTCCTTTATCTTTCTCTCTCAATTTTTGCTAATCCTGTCATTTTAAAATAACATTTTAATGATCTTATAAAAGCCTTAATTTCTTGTCAAAGTGGTTCCTGTTTAAAGATTTTTTTTTCATGCTGGGACTCATAACACAAAATTGAATGTTTTTTTTTTGTTATTCCATTGTTAGAGATTTGTTCTCTGTTCATCCTTGGTTCACTCTGTCTGAAGTCTCAAAAGAAAATTTACTTTAAACAACTACAACTTTCTTTCATAGTCATGCTGTTTGAGGCAGTTTTTTTTTCTGTTGACAACTGACACTCACCTGTCAACTGCATTAATCAGGGTCGCATCTGCAGAGCAAGATATTCAGGTATATTTACACAAAGAGCTTGACCGTTATACAGCATCAGACTATTATAGCTTTGCTTTTAGATCAAGTAGTGTTCATTTCTGTTCATGCTTGTGGAATGGTCTTGCATTTTCTTGCTATTGCTCTCTGGATTTTTGGGTCTCATCCTCTTGTAGCTTAAAAAAAGAAAGACAGAGAGTTCATCAAGTTGATGAATTGGCAGAAAGCAAAAAGCTGCTTTGGAGAAGGCTCTGGGCTCTTGTCATGCTAATAGGCAATCAGCATCACATTCTGGTTGAGTGGAGGACGTCTTTTGCTACTTCTAGTGAAGATGTTGGGATTGAAAATCCAACACTTCCGGTTGATCGTGGTGTGTGAATTGCTCATTAGCCCTGCATGCTATTTTTTCCACCCATCTTCGTGCAATGGCAAAGAAGGCCGATTTACCCTCTAAAAAAGAGACAAGAAAAAAATTTAAATGAGACAGACCTTTACTTACACTTCTAGCTGTTGAGCTAACCTTCAGTGATTTATTTTTTTCTGTCTCCAAGGAGACGAGGATCATAAAAACTAACCCTGAGATAAGACTGCAAAAGGACCAAACATATCCTCTTCAAATAATAATACAAAACCCGCTGTGTGTGTGTGTGTGTTTCCACTCCAGTGCAGCTGTGGGTGATTATCATGAAGCAGCGATTTGGGTGCATGTTGAAGAGGGCAATACTGTATCAACTGTGGGGCAATTAGAGGAGAGGAGACGAGTGAAGAGGAAGTCGTGGTAGACCTGATAGAAAATACAAAAGCAAGAGGCAGGAGACAGAGGAAAGAGAAAAGAGTGAGCGGTAGCATAGTCAAGTCAAATTTAGAATAGAGAAGCAAAAAGCTACTATCAGTATTACATCATCTTAACAGATGTCATCTCAGATTACTTCATTACAGTGAGGATGGGACATTAATATTGTTTTCTATTAGAATCAGCTTTGGAAAATGATATGATGACGAGTAGGAGGCTTACAGGACATTAATAGATGAGACATAATATAATTGCTAAACAAACGAAAATCCTAACATTACATAAACATACATAAATATCTACTATTCTGTTATTTATTCCCATGCATGCTGCTCAGCATGATTTAGTCAGCTGCTCCTATGCAACACTGCCTCCCACCTCACCCCGTACACACACACTGTCATTTGACTTGTAGCAGATAGCTTTTTACTTGAATATCCTGTCATTTCTGTTTTTGGTCACTCCAACCTGAAGCCATCATTTAATTTCTCATCTCAATGTGTCATAAATTCTATTCAGAAAATTTCCATCCGATATTATGTGTTCAGTAAGTGTTTTTTTTTTGTTTGTTTTTTCATTGAGATAAGCAGAAGATATTTCTAATTTTACAGCCAGAGCTGCAGTTTATGCAATCCAAGGAGCACATGTCAAACAAATACAAAGGAAAATAAATCTTTAATTAATATAATCGAAAGCCCAGTGACAGAGAGCACATTACCAGCTGAAAATGAGACATTTTGGGGGTAGCTGGGGGTATTTATAGCTATACCACAGACATATTGCTTGTGACAAGAGCCAACATTTTCACTGTTACTTTTATTGCCCCATCAGTACAGGAGAAAATGTCTAGTTTCAATTACAGAATAGACAAAGGAACGGAATTACCAAAAAATTGAATGCCACCGTATTTGCACACCACTCATTACCATGAATAGTAATTCAACTTCTTTCCCCTGCTTTTCCTCTGAGGGGATCCTGCTGGCCCTCAAACTTTGCCTCACACAGAATTTGAAATTTGTTGCCATTATGAATTATGTCTCATCTTCCGCAGTGGGATGGTGTGGGCCCATTTCCTGACTTGGCAGAGCCCCCAAAAGGCATCCAGATGTTATGGCACCCCACTATTGTCAAGCCCTACCTCACACTGCTGTCTGAGTGTTCCAACCCAGACACCCTGGAGGGAGCAGCTGGGGCTCTACAGAACCTAGCCGCTGGCAGCTGGAAGGTAAGAGCTGTGCCATTGTTGTTCTAAAGAGCAGTTGCAATGGGTTGTTGATTTTCCAGTATGTGTCAAAATGTGCTCTGAAAGAAGCAAATCTTGGGATGAAAATAGCAAGCCAAATGTCTCCAAATATTTAGCTTATTTTGCCCTAAAACATAGCAAACATTGCTTGCTGGCCTTTTGAAATTGCTCCTGGCTGGATGTAACAAATCCTTACACATCATTCTGAAATCAAAACTTTAATTATATCTGAAACCCTCCACTAAATGAATAAGAAAGTAAGAATGTCAGATGATAATATGACATTTTAAAATCTAAAGATGTTAACTACTGCCATTAAGTTGTCATTGCTGAGTTCAACTTCTAAATGCTCATGACAATGTATTTGGTTAGTTGGACCATTTACGAAGGTAATTAGAATTACGGAGCGGTGTTTCATTAATTGTGCATCATGCAACTAATAAAATAACTAAATCTAAACCTCTGAAATGCCGTATACTGTACTGTATGTGGAGCCTGTTTGAGTGTTTTCGTCAACCTGCAATTTTCCTTTTCAAGAAAGCTCTTTACCGCTCAATTCATGTCTAAGTAGGCATCTATAAATATTTAAAATGGCAACAATGGTCTGTCTGTATACCATTAATTTTTCCTATTAACCAGTAGATAGATGGACTGACATGAAATATAGGATGGTAGATGAATTAAGGTAAAATTACATATAAACAAAATCTCTAATGTTGTGTCCATCTGCCTCCCCGCTCCTTTACTCCTGCCCAGTGGTCCGTTTACATCCGAGCTGCAGTGCGCAAAGAGAAAGGTCTCCCTATCCTGGTGGAGCTGCTGAGGATAGACAACGACCGGGTGGTTTGTGCTGTGGCTACCGCCCTGAGAAACATGGCTCTGGACATCAGGAACAAGGAGCTCATTGGTTAGTATTTCAGTTACAAAAGTCACACACAGAGAAGGACACATTTATGTTCCAGTCAGAATGTGTATGGTCAGATGACGCCTTTACATCCGAATTTACCCTATTGTAAACGTATGATGAAGAAAAAAACCTGCCAGTGCGAAACACCATCATTAAGAATAATATTTTAAGCCTTTTGCGTTTCGACATGTATGTAAAACTGAGTAAAGCTGAATCTTTACAAAGTGGATCAACAGTGATAAAAGCTTGGTAATATGCTTAATTCTGCCTCGACTGAAATGATTGCAGAAAGAGGAATGCAGTGATTTTCAGCTGCTGCTGGGGCAGTAGACTTTCAGATGTAATTTGTGAGGATAATTTTTGCTGGTAATGAGTTTTATAAATTTAATTTTAATTTAAAAAAGGAAGAAAAAAAAAGAAACTAAACGTTTTCATCTGCTCTTTTTTTTGCCGACAGTAGTGGTAGAGGTGCTCTGGCTGACTCTAGGTTCTCCATTGGAGACCGAGTTATGGCTGTGATAAACTCTGCTTTTCTGCTGGTCCCCATGGCAACGACCACATGTTACTCTGCTTGGCGCTTTACGCTTTGAGCTAAATGGTGTGATGTTTTAGTAAGTGAATGCCACCATCCATGTGCGGAGTCTTTGTACGCTGAAATGTCAAAATTTTCATTGTGCTGCCACTGGGCACACAGGTATGTGTTGAGAGAACATATTGTGCTGCCCTCAGTTGTGTTGTGTTAACATGATGAAACTGTATTAGCAGCGCAGCATACCGTACTGTCGAGCCAGCAGAGAGTTCCCGGCAGCATATATCAATACTGTCAGTACTGACAGGTCTGCTGTGAGCAAACTGTTGATTGTGACAAACCTAATAATGGTTTCAGTCATATTTTGTGGCAATAAACCTGTTTAAATGTTGAATCGCTTAGATTATCTGAAGATAATTGTGTGGGTTTTTTTTGGCTGTAACATTTCCGTGGCTAGCAACTCTGGCTTCATACTGCAGAGCATTTTCTGCTATCCACAGAAGCAACAGGCAGTCAATACTCCAATCACCAAGAAAACACTTCTGTAGCAATAAAGTGTTATTCTTAGATTAAAAGGTACTTTGGTTTCGTAGAACAGAGGCAGTGGCAGGATTTATACATCTATAGTGTGGATGTGAGCTGTCAGCCAGTCATGATAGGCCAACACCACCGCAGGGTGATGACCCAATGAGAATGAGGGCCACAGGGCAGCATGGACAAGATTTCCTGACAGCAGTACTGAGGTGTCATGGGAAATGTAGTCAGTCTGTGTTAGATCATGTGACCATGTCTCGGTCAGTGTCTGACAGTTACCCAGCCAAAATGCATTCCTTCCTTTTAATGGGTTGGGAGGTATTGTTTTTCTGAGATGAATTGAGATTTAGACTTGATTTAACTTCTGTTCCGTGGGATTTTGCTACAGTCTAACGGTTGCATCCAAAATCTCATTTAATGCGTGATGGGCTTTATCAATAGTTATATTTGTAAATGAGATATGTTATTTCATACTTTGCTTTATCAGCTTGTTGCTACATCAGCATCATTGTTTAAAGAGGAATATCACTAAAAATATCAAGTCAAAACATGATTGAAACTGCACAGAAAAATATGCATGAAATTAGAGATCAGCAGCTCATGTTGCCACCTTTTTTCCGAAAGTAGGTGAATTTAATATCAAACAGTTAAGTCTTTATTTCAGTTTCTGCTGCAAGTTAACTTTAATTCTCAATATCTCTTCCAGGTTTTAATGTAAATGTATTCAGATTTGAATAATAAATGTCTGGAAATGCTTATGATGTGTTTTTACTTCCTATCATGTTTTCAACAAAACATGACTCAAAATATACTGAACTAAAAATGACTCTTCCTTGTCCCTGTGTTAAGGTACAGGATGTATGAGTGCTTATAATTGATGCACAGTTTAGAGTTTCTTAAGAAATTCTTTTAGGTTGCAGCTCAAACTTTTATAAACTTCAGTAAAACACACATTTTGCAGATAGATTTTTCAGACTATGGAAAAGTTTCCCCTTCAAGTTTCCTGCAACTCTTAATGAGGTTATTATAAAAATCCTTCAAATTATTCAGTTAAATTATAGGTAGATGAAATTAAATAAAAATCACAAACATTTAGAAAGTTTAGAAGAGAGAGATGTGGTAGAAATCTTCAGAGATGGCAATAAATAAGTCAGGGTGTTACTTTTGTAGCTTGGCAACAAGTCAGCTGATGATGTCACACATAGTGTCAGCAGGTAACACAGGTGAACCCTCTCAGTAGACAACATGGGTAGAAACTCAGCGTAGAAAAATGTTTTAAAAATACACGTTTTCACAGGAAAAAAGCTCAGCAGAAAAAAACATTTAAAAAAGAGACACCCTTCAATTCCAGAACAATTATCTTTTTTTCGTCTAATATTCCTACCTTTTTTTTCAACATTTCCACCCTCCAACTCCTGACTGCATCATTCCGCTCTAACTTCCCACGTTTTCATCCTTATCATTACAGGTAAATATGCCATGAGGGATCTCGTGCACCGTTTACCTGGGGGCAGCAACAACAACAACACTAGCAGCGGAGGAGGAGGAAGCACCAACAGCAGCAGCCTGGTGGGGAAGACCATGTCCGACGACACCATCACAGCTATCTGCTGCGCGCTGCACGAGGTCATCACCAAGAATATGGAGAACACCAAAGCCCTGAGGGATGCTGGCGGCATCGAGAAGCTGATCAGCATCGCTCGCAGCAAGGGAGACAAGTAAGCCGAATGGGGTGATGTCAGGTGAAAGAGAGGGGAAAACAAAGAGGATGAGAAGATGTGCTCTGATGCAGGTAGAAATGACATCACGTGGCAGTGTAGTAAGGATACATCAACAGAGCTACTAAGATCTGCATACATTTAAGCCTATCAGAGTATAGATCCTTATTGACAAGAAATCACTGGGACTTTTGGTAAAAAAATAAAAATATGTCAAGTTAGACCAAGGGCAGCAAGGATCTTGCCATCTAATTGTGAAGTTGCATTGTTAATACAATGTTTATACAATTGATCAGCATACTGAAAGTGACTTTATTCACAAGCATCAAGTTCACATGTTGGGTGGATTCAATATTTGTCACTTTGAAACAAAAAGCGTCGATCACAGAATGTATAGCTGGATGAAAGATCTGGTTGATTGTGTGGTGTCCAACACACCACTGCACATCATTGTTAATCAGATCTGTTCTACATGAAAAATACAGCTGGTTATTTTCTCATCAGCAGAGCCCAGAGCAAACAGGTGGAGGAGGTGCATAAGAAAGTAGGCAGGTTGATGAATTATGTAGGCCAAGATAGAGACGAAGACTTTAAAAGAAAGGTCTGGCATGTGGATGTGGTGGACGAGAAATGTGAAGGAGCAGCAGAGATACAGGGTGACGCAGGAGGGAAGGTAATTAGAGCCTGTGTGCTTGTTTCAGGGCTGCGAGTCAATAGGACTGAGATTGAACTGTGGCCAGTGAGCTCCCTGTGTGCTCTCTGCACCGACTGTGTACCTGCACACCTACATCTTTTATCATCTGTGCGATTGGACAGTTGACTGTAGCGATGGAGAGGAAACATCTGCATTTTGGAAATCTGTTGTTTATTATCCATAACTTTCATGTTGAAACTGACACAGATAGATGATGACTCATTCATTAAACATTCAAATCAAAACCCTGACCTTGAAAGTAGCTTAGCCTTTTTTTGTTTGTTTGTTTCTGACATGTTTAGATTCAGTGATTGCTTTACTTGATTAAGTAAACAAAATAGAAACAGAATCTTGACTTAAAATCATATCATACAAGGAAAAATCAATATGTATGTGGCCAAGCTATAACTGAACTTAGCCGTGATTATCTTGCTCATGGAAAGACTGCTGAACGCCCCGGCCCACGTGGCTGTTTGGTGTATTTTCCTGGTAATGGTGTCTCAGTCCTGATTGGACAAGTCTGGGACCTTTTTTACTTTTGTGTATCTGATATCTCATTTCATTCATGATCAAACCAGTTAGCTTTTCTTTTATAACACGTTCTTGCTTCGTTGGTAAAGTTTAATCATTTTGAGTTCAGTTTTGTTGAAATTGCAAAATGAAAAAAGTGTTTTTCACGGAAACTAAATATTTCTATTTTCTCTATGTAATAAAATATTTGCAGGGTGTTTGTTTATTTTCTTTTATCAAGTTAATTTCTGTTTTGTTTCTGCAAGGAAACACACTTTGCCTTATACTTATGTAGCCAACTGATTTCCTGCGGTGCTCCAAAGAAAATCATAGACTGAAAATAGTTAATGATGACTTTATCAATAGACTTCTTTCAGAGAAACCAAAGGTATTGAAATATATTTATTCACTAGTTTCTTGCTCTTCAAAGAACAAGCAGGCACTCTGCTTTGCATCACTGCAAAGTCACCATACATCATCCCTCAGTCCAAAACAATACAATTTACCAAGATGTCTAGAAGAAACCAAGTTTAATTTCCCAGACACTGATAAGGCTGTATGAGCCAATTAAAGCCCCAGCCATTAGTCAGCTGAGTCAAACCCTGAAAGCAGAATGAAATATTGGCTAATCAATCAGTCAGAAAAGCAATTATCCAATTTAGTCTCAGTTCAATTGAAGTGCCGCAGCTGAGAATATGAAGACAAAGTTTTCATTGTTGTTTTCTTTTTCGAAGGTGTGGTTAGCTCATTTACATTCTGTAGTGTTGGCCCCTGCTTCCCTCTTCATTGTTCTGCACTGTGATGTTTTTGTGGCTTCAACCTGCATAATGTAGCTTAAGAACAGTCGAGCTTTACGCTGTGTGTGTTTCTTCTCTGCTGAATTCCCAGACATAGTCCTAAAGTGGTGAAAGCGGCATCGCAAGTCCTGAACAGCATGTGGCAATACAGAGACCTACGCAGCCTTTACAAAAAGGTACAACCAATCTGCTCTGGGTGTAAAACAATGGTGATGTCGGTCCTGTCTGTGTTTTCATAATTCATATTAACAGACTCGAAAGTGAGCATTGAGAATATGACATATGACAGGCATGTGAAATAGAGCATTATTTCTGACACTGTCTCCTCTCGATTCTCCTCTTTGCTCAGGATGGCTATTCTCAGTACCATTTTGTTGGCTCCTCCTCCACAATAGAGCGGGACAGACAGCGACCTTATTCCTCCTCTCGTACTCCGTCCATCTCTCCGGTACGGACCTCGCCTAACAATCGATCAGGTGAGTCCACACCTCCCCCTCTACTGTCTTCCCTTACAGCCTCCATCATTCTCTCAACCAGTAGAGTCCAGTCAAACAAGCACCGCTTCATTATAGCTCAAGTCTGTTTTCACCTTCACACCACAGTGACTTCTGATAAATTACTCTTCTGTCACGTAAAATCCTTGCACCATGCCCATTAAGAAAGTTCCCCGCCCTTGTGTTGTCAAAGTTAGAGGTTTGAATAATATGAGCCTTCCAAGGTTTCAGTGTTTCTGGAGTGATGATGACATTTTCTGAAAATGTTCAATATTTTATTGTTAGGCTGCCACACTGACCGGGACCGGAACAACAGCAGCGAAACAAAGAGAACAGTGACAATAGATTCATTTTAGTGCTCATACAGGTGGAACTGGATCAGAATGTTTCCCTGATATTAGTTCAGGTCAGGACAAGCCTAGAATTATCAACTAAAGGCCTTTTGGACACGGCATATCTGTGTGATGAAGAAATAACTTTTTCTCAGTAATGCATCATTCAAATCAGAGAGCATTTGAACAAGATTTGTCTAACCACCTACATTTAGAAATAAACTAATTTGTCCTTTTTCTTAGTTTTGTCTCTGAGTTAGAAAGCATGTGTGTATGGAGCCTTAGAAATAAGTGCATTTCAACAGCAGCCGATGACAGATGGTGATGGGCTGATATTGCAATAGACTAGTGATATTTGCAGAGCATTAATGAGCATATGGATCAATGCTAACAGCATTATAACATACAGAAGAGAGACAAAGAAGCAGATGTAACCACTCAAACCGGCTGGCCAGCCATACAGTAGCTTGGAGCTTCTATGTGAAAGGCTGTTGAAAATCATTTGTGAATTAGAGGAAAACGTATCCCACTGAATTGATAGGCAGGTTTCTTCCATCGTGGCTTGCCAGAGCTAATTCATTGTCTTTGCCTGTCATTACATCACCCCTTTTTATTGTTCAGTTTTTTTAGTTCAACAGTGAGGAGGAATGACTCTAAATGTACTCAAAAATGTGTACGGTTTGTGACTGTTGCCGCAGACTCGCAGTACAAAGTGAACACAGTACCCTTGTTTTTAACTCGTTCCAGTTTAGAGAAAATAATATATTCAGAGTGCTGTGCATTGGTTGAGAGTCAGTTCAAATGCAACAGCTTAGATGCTCTCAGAAACACAATTTTTTCTGGCTTTTCAGCCGTTCAAGGACTCCAAAATGATGTAAATCCTCGTCCTTCCTTGTGTATTCTCCTCATATATACTGATGAAGGGTTTATGTGCTGAAGGGTGAAGATATTCACTGTGTGTATGTGTGTCTTTCTGTGTTCAGCAAGCGCTCCTGCATCCCCCAGGGAGATGATGGCGTTGAAGGAGAGGAAGGCAGACTACGAGTCGACTGGCAATGCCAGTTACCATGGCAACAAGGGCGAGCACACATCCCGGAAGGACGCCATGACGGGTAAGTATTCCATCATGCACGTCTGTCAGAGAGACAGATTCTCCTATGAAGCAGCTGTTGTCCCTTGAGATGATAGTTTAGGGGGAAAAAACAGCAAAATATCAATCCGTCACATGAACACTACTGTGCAAAAGTCTTGAGACACCTTTTATTTTTTTATGTTGCCAGGAAAACGAGAAAGAAAGAGGTGCAGTGATTTACTGAAATGTGCAAACATATGAAAATATAGTATATTAAGTTAAAAACAGAGTTTGTACAATTCTAACAAGCTTGAAACTCAATCCGTTTTTGAACCTTTATTCTTCAACACAGCCTGAACCCTCTTAGACAAGCTTTCTGTCATTTCTTTTAAGTATTCTTCAGGAATAGTTCTCCTGGCCTCTTGAATGACATTCCAAAGCTCTTCTTTGGATGTTGGTCTGCTGGGCTCTGGGGAGGATTCATCTCTTTGTAAGACCAGCTGCCACTGATTTTCAGTCCACTTCTTGTGTCATTTGGCATATCTCGGCTTCCTTTAGAATGGCTTCTTGACAGCCATCCTTCCATGGAGACCACTTCTGATGAGACTTCAGTGAACAGTAGGTGGATCAACTGAAGATCTAGAAACTGCTCTCAGGTCTTGTGTGTCAGATATTTGCTGGATTTATTTCCTATTCATGAACTTACAGATAGTTTTTTAAACCTGCCACTTCTTCTTTTGTCCTCCACTTCACCAGTTTCCACAATTCATTTAAAGACACATGGCACACTGTGCTCAGATATGCCAAGTTTTCAACTATTAGCTCTTTGGGAATCCTCTTGTTGGTGCTATAATATTGTTTTATGCCTTTGTGCATTTTTTCAAACATGCAATTTAAGGAAACAAACACAGGTTCTTAGTAGAAAAATGCTTAAAAGGTGATGAAAATAGTTAAACAAACCAGAACTTAAATGACCTACTAGACTACATTTTTTTTTTTTTACAGATTACACAAAAGTTTGGCTCCTTAGAAAAAAACAAGTTAAAAATGAGGGGTGGCTCGGGACTTACTCAGCACAATACTATAGACAACAATAGTTCAGCATTCTGTGAAACAGAGTTATTTGTTTTAAACAGGTGAAAGGATGAACATTGCTCTCTAATCTGCACATTAAATGAAGCTGGAGGCAGAGGAGGGTTAGTTTAGACATATCCACATACCAGCACCTTTTAAACTTACTAATTAATCCTTAAGATTAATCTTCCAGGATATGAACAAGATATAACAAGTTAACTTGTACATTTCAGATGTACTGATGAGACAAAAAGTCTTCCTGTTTCCTCTGTTTCTAATCTTCATGCAATGCCAAGCTAAGAGTAATGGGGGTCGTATCAATCTTAGTCTATTAGTTAACATTTGTTAAATCAAATAGATAAATGAACAAGTTTGAAATCGCAAATCCCCCGCCTACGCTGTTTGATGGCCTCCAACAGTGAACCACTTTCTGCTGAATTAGCTCTAGGGTAAATAATTGTAGAGCAAGAATTCACCCTTACTGTCTCCCCAGGTCAGATCTCCGGTGGTTCTTCAACACTGCACAGAGGAGCGTATGTGTCTCCCACTGAAGATCTAAAGTATAATCAGGTAGGACAATTGTTTGGACTTTATTTGACTCGTCACATTTATCTCTCACAGCTACATCGGGTGTATCCTCCTTTGCTGTATCCCTTTTAAATAGATGTTATTCAAATGAGCTGCCAGTTTGCTGAGGAAGGCAGAAATCGAAATATCGAAAGTCGAGTGATTTAATTTCAAAGCAGGGGTGTCAGATGTCCCAGATTCTCTGAGGGAACATTGAAACGCCCACGAAACTCCAAACCTGATAGACTAGAATACCTTTCCATCACTCTCCCTTTGGGTGTTAGTGTTTTCCATTCTGCACTGCAAGCTGTTTTTAATTCTTTATGACTCTCCCCACTTTTAGGGGAATGATATGCTGCAGTTTCTCTGTAATAAGTTATAGATGGAGATGCCAAAACAGAATAAATTACAAATGTATGGTAGGCAAACCTTAAAGAGACCAAACTGTACGCCTATGTAGAAATCAATTTAAGCACTACAGTATTTCAGCAGGCATGGTGTGATCATAAATCATCCTCATATTACCTGCTACAGTCTTTGGCAGCGGTATCACAGGCTGGTTGTGTCTTTAAACACAGGTCATGGCACTTTTACAACCATTACTCACAGTTGTATCTACACGGTTAGTCAACCACTGTGTTGTGAAGCTAAGCCTCTTGAGTTAAAGATATGTGTCAGTGCAGCGAGCAATACAAACAAAACAGAGTGAAAAAAGTGAGTGAATAATGAAGCTTGAATGAGGTCTACTTGTTTTTCCATACAGTATAAGAAACATAAGTGCATGAAATTTTCATTCCAATTCTCAGAGCCCAAGCTGATATATTGAGGCAGTTTGCTCTGTCCACAGTCCAACACCCACCCAGTGTTACATTTTTTATCCTCGATCTCAAAGAAAAGCATCAAATATTAACAGCAGAGAAGGTGGAAAACCTTTTTTTTCCTACTGCAATCACAAAGGTTTAAATGGGGGGTGGGGGGAGGCCAAACCCCTGCCGGCTGTTTTTCGTGCATGAAGAATCGGCTCTAAATCTTTTTTTAATATTGTTTATGATTGTTGTTTTTTTTCTCTCTGTCTGGGACAAACATTTGCATTCATGTGTAAAGTATAACCTTCATGTGTAAAATATAGCCTTATACTGAATTATCATGTGTCGTGATGGCTCGCTGGTGGCAGACGGCATGCAGTGCATCATGGAAGGTTTATGGCAATGCCAGGAGAGAGTCAAATTCAAACTTAATCTCTAAAAGTGCATGAGCATCAGTGTCGTTTAAATCATCAGTCAGCCTCAAAACTCATGCACATGCTGTGTGTTTTCTGCTGGCTTTCATTGTCGGCCACGAGTGCGCCATCATTTAGGATTCACGAAGTGTCATCAGCTGGCCACTTAAAAGGTTTGAATTGCTTTTGTCTCAGTCTGTGACTTTTGCTCATTTTGCAGGTCTCCTCTCAAGGCTTGCCATCAGAGCCTTACCCCCCTTTCCAAAACCCTCCGCCACCCGACAGTGGCAACTACGAGGATCAGGCCTTCTACGAGAACCAGGTTCATGCGGGAGGGCGGCCGCCGCAGGGTGAACTCAACATGCACCTGCAGGGCCTCAAGTCCACCGGCAACTATGTAGACTTCTACTCTGCCTCGCGGCCCTACAGTGAGCTCAACTATGAGACCAGCCACTATCCAGCCTCACCAGACTCCTGGGTCTGAAGGGAGATGAGGGTGGAGGAGGAGGAGGAGGAGGAGGAGGACAGGATGAATGATGAGATGCAGAATGGTGAAGGAGGTAGTTTTTCTGAGAGATATTTTTGCCTCCCTCTTCATCCTCCCTGTAGCTCCTGAGTAGCATTTTAGATAGCAGGATGAAGGAGGGAGAGGATGGAGCACAAGAAAGTAGACGCGAGGACGTAGACGTGACATTACGCTTCTTTTGGAGACGTCTGAGGGAGGTGGGAGAGGGAACAGAAGAAGACCTGAAGAAACAGGAGGAGCGGCCACGCATGTGCATGCACACCACCAACCAACTGACAGACACGTTTTCTTTCTGTGTTAAGTTTGTGATTGTGATCGACAGCTGGTAGAGCGAGTTCGGCAGGCAGAAAGACCTCGGGCCTCTGAATGCTTTTGGATACAGAATGTGGGAAAAAAAACAAAAAAAACAAAAAAAACACTGGTTTTGATGAGAGTTGGATTGTGAGGGAGTGTGTAAAGATATGCGCTGAGATTAGAAGGGACGATGAAAGAGAAAAATGGATCTGTGGAATCGGATTGGGAGGTTTTGCAAAGCGAACAAAAAGCGTCAGAGATATCTGGGTGAAACCTGTAAATATGTGGTCTCGCAAAATGGCTTGTAGTAAACATCAAGCACAAAAAGCAGAGCTGTAGGATACGTAGGTCTGTCACACAAACTTTGGTTTCTCTCCATGGCTTCGGAAGGATGTATCCTCCTCTGGGCGAAAGAATCACCTCTGGACTTTTGGTCATTTGTAAAGATTTTTTTCTTTTTCTTTTGTTTCTCTTTCTTTTGTTGTGTTTCTACTTTTTTAATTCTGGTTGTATAGTATCTGATGTACACTGTACATTTACAGAGAAGCATTGTGTACTGTACATTGCACTATTTTCTGTGTCATGTCAGGCCTTTCGCCACTGGGTCAGCCTCACCTCCTCACTAAGGATCCCCTCCGAACACACACAAATACACACAATGACTGCGAAACTCACATCACGGATGTCGACTTGTTATTAATGTGAAACACTGGATATGATTTGCAAGGTCACGGTGCTCCTCTCACTGCCCGACTTAATGTAGACGGTACAGCTGCCAGATCTGCAGAAAAAAGGATGAAAACAAAAAGTTGAGCAGCTTCTTCTGTTCTGCTTGTTTTTCTTTCCTTTTGAAGCTAGCACTGGTGTTTCGGCACCTCTCTTTCCACATTAACGCCACATATCCTCCCTTTTTTTTTTCTCCATGAGCCCTTCCTTTGAGTGACCTGTCCCCCATTGTGTATATAATCGTGCCAAACAAGCGTTACTCCCCCCCGGCTGAGGAGGGGAATGTTAAGGGTGCGTAAAAGGGTCCAAGTTGAAAGCTGAAATTTTTCAGCTCAACATCCTCGCGGTTCTAACGATGCCTGTTTGTAAATGCTTTCGTTTTTCTAAGCTGTGTTTTACTGAGACGACAGTTGTCTAGCTGCACCTACATTGGGAAGAAAACAAAATGGTACAAAACGTGAAAAAGGAAACCAACAGAAGGACAATGAGACCGGCTGAAGCCTCACTTCCTTGAGAGTTGTACAAATTTAGTTGATTTGTGTGTTGTAAAATAATCAATGTTTGAAGTACGAGAAAAAATAAGGAAAAAAAAAGCTTTTCTGAGAAATGGGTGGCAATTCTAACTTCATGGTAGACAAACCTGTTAATAGAGTATGGATATATATTATATAAATATAAATATATACTTTTTACGTGCAGATGTGGATGTCACTTATAGCAGCAACATTTTGGGAAAACACTTATTAAAAAAAAAACAAAAAAAAAACAGCTACATGTAGGAACTTTCTTCACGTCTTATTTTCTGGTTAACACACTAAATTGTCAACTTTGTGTAGTAATGTTGTTGCTATGTGGAGTAGAGTAGACCAGGGCCCAGGGATCCACGTTGTCACCGAAGCAGTCCAAAAAGATGACACATCCGTGAGAAGTATTTCCAACATGTCTGTATTCTAACTGCACAATATGCTATCCCCCGCCACCCTTCTGCTGCACTGATAACAAATCAGAGTACCAGGTGTGAGTTTGATGTTTTACACAGGCACACGCCCCAACACACACACACATACACACACACATACCTTCTTTCTGATCTTCTGATCGCCTGATCTCGTCATTTCAAATAGCAAAGTGAACCAGTGAACCAGTATTTTGTCATCAAGTGAGAAAGGCTGAGTGGTAACACAGGACAACAGACCCTGGCTCTTCCTACCCACTGCTGTTTAGAAGTCCTAGAGGTTACCTTCCGATGCTTGAAAAGTGACTCATAATGCAGCTGTTCCTCACAAACACGCACTGGACGAAAAGCAGATGTACTGTATTTGTTAGTAAGCATCTGGAAACTGACAAAGTTATGTATGTCTTTGTGATCCTTAGGCAGAAAATCTGACTATAAGACCTGTATGGAGATATAATGTCGGTGCCCTTTTTGTTGCTAGACCAAATGTGTTTTAAAAAGAGAATTGTGAATCTTTCTATTGCCTCAAACAAATTGCAACTGCTCCAAAAAATATAAACGGACCATCGAAGAACCTTTCATTTCTTGAGTTGTTTGTTCTTGTGTATTGAAAAGGAGTTTGAAATCATGATTTGCTGGGAAATTTGAATGAATGCAACTTACAGGTCCCTTCCTCCCTCTCTGCTGTGCTTTAGCCCTGCCTCCAAAGCCCCTCCCTGAAGTGGAGACTGTTGTGCACAACAGGTTTAAAGGACGCTGACGGTTTCAACAAACATGGCAAAAGTTTGTACACAAATAGCCACATCAAATTGGATTTCATGGGGACTTTAAAAACCATGTCCAGCAGCTTCACTGACACAGACCGAGAGAGCTTGCTCCACTACAAATGAACACAATGTGCAAGAAAAACTGTTTTTATTACATGGCAACAGTATTATGTGTGTCGACGTGCAGAATTTTACTGAGCTCCTTTGGGATGTGGTGGTACAGTAGACCAGAGGCATGAATGTGCAACGGACAAATCTGCAGATATATATCGTCATGTAATTATGTCATAGGAATCAAGGAATTCTCAAAGGAATGTGGAATCCATGACACCAAAACCTGAGACTGAGACATTATTTTCTAATGAAGAATATTTAGTTACAAGAACAACAACAATTGGGTGGAAAAATACTAAATAAATATCATAGTAATTGATTTCTACAGCTATTCATTTCTGCACTGTTAATATTAATTATCTGGACCAAAACCAATCCAACAGAATGCAGTTTTGTCCTTTAGGGTGTATGTTGTCAAGGTTGAATTCAGGAATTGGGGTTTGCTGCTTTCATAATGCATCAGTATGAACCAAAAACACGTGACACATTATAAGAGCAATAACACACTGTACCTACAGATGAAAATTATGTAATGGATGTTGCTCTGTGTCATAGAGCAGCATTAAGAAACTTTCTAGTGCTTCAGAAAATAAGAAGACAAGGAGATGAGTACAAAACCCCATGAGATCATCTCTAATTATGTGTAAAAACAAATAGTGTAATTGCGAGAGCATGTGCGTGTATATGTCTTTATGTGAAAGCTGAAGGCTTATACAGATTGTTGACCTGTAAAGGGTCATGAGTGCTCCCTGGTGGTCATTAGGGAAACTGCATCGCGGGTCAGGATGGCAGCCATTTTAGTCTTGCAGGCCTGTTCTGCATGACTCCACAGATGGATCAACATGCTGCAGGCACAGACTGCATCTGTGAGAGGTGGCGGTCAGGTTTTTGCAGCTCCCATGAAGTGCCAGAGTGAGGAACAGAACACGGGTGGACTGTTGGTTACAGCTCCAAAGTTAGGCAGGGAAATTCTTCAAGGATTTAGTCATAATCCACCTCAGAATATCTGATCTATCAAGTTTATGGTTACAAATGGGTGTTTGAAAATGTTTCTGTTGGGGCCATAGCCAAGGTTTCTTTTTATTGGTGTGCACTTCAACAGAATCATCGCAGGTGTGTGCATAGTGTTTTAAAAGGATTTCAAAATTAAAAGGAAATCACTAATTCTGAATGCCAAGTCTTAGACGGATGGCGACATGGTGAAATGCTGTAGGTCGTGATATTAAAGGGATTTTTCAGCCGAGCAACCCCAGAGAATCGCAAATTAGGTTTATTGTGGCCAACTATAGTTCTGTTGGTCTGTCTGTAATGAGAAAGCTCAGAAAAAGAAATGTCATAGTTGAGCAGTTTATTACAGCTATGCAAAAAATGTTTTCCATCTCTCCAAAAGACAAAGAAGAGCATCACATTGATGTGTAGCCCTTTAATGTAGCTGAGCCTTCAATATTAGAGGTAAAAAATGCACATCAGTATTTTTAGATACATCAAAGTTACATTCAGCGATACACAGTCAAAGATAACAAAAATGTCAACATTCAAGTCTGAGTTAAAAACCAGTGTCAGTGCAATGTGAGTAGAGTTTTTAAAAGACTTTGGCATTTAGATTTGGTCTCCTCGTCATTTGTGTTTCTGTATAAGTAGAACAAGAAATTCCAAATTCAGTTTGTCCAAGTGACTGTGTTTAAATCCATCTCAAATGTTGTTTCTTTTCCCAGTGAACATGTCACAAGACAGTCTCCTGTGCAAAAGTCTACTGCTTGGTACGTAAGATGTCCCATCTTTGGCAGAGATAGACACAGACCTACAGAGGGAGTCTTACAGAGAACCGTGGTATATTCCAGCTTTGAGAGAAATCTATCAAAAAGTGGGGAAAATTCAGATTAATTTGGTTGCAATCATTTGTCACTTTGCCGTTGCATGTTTTACTGCTTTTCCACTTCAACAGTCCATGACAGATGAAATACTGAAGGAGCAATTAGCTGAATTTATCCTGGCTTACTGCAGTATATGACTGGAATGAATCTGCGCTGAATAGCTCACAACAAAACTAAAAAAAATAAACCTCTTTTTCTGCGTGTCTACACTACCTTAGCTTTTAAAGTTCAGGCTTTGGCAGGTGTAAGTCAAGGTCTCCCCTGAGACTGTCCTCGCTTTCGCCTACTGAAAACACAAAATGCCTCTGAGGAGCGCAGATACTCAGAGTGAACGTTCAGTGATGCGAGAGCCATTCTGTTTTCAAGTAGCTTCCCATTAAAATGATAGACATTTGCACATTCATGGATTATCGCTTTTTTTCATAATAAGATAAGGTGCATTTATCCTTCAAAGATTTTACTCATTGATTCCGTTTCTGATGGGAAAAAAAACATGGCTAACAAAAATACGAAGCAGAGCAATTTCTACATGCGTATGGAGGGCATGTGCACTGTTTGTTTGCAATTCCAAGTTGTTGCCACTAAAGGGCACAACAGATTATCGAATGCATGGAAAATAGGTATTTTGTTTTTTGGACTACAATTTTTAAGCCTTGGTCCTAACTGTGTTTGGCACCAGAATTGAGTATATTTTGACGAGATCCTTCAGTTTCAGCAGCTGTACTACCAGCACAAGCCGGCATGCTCCGTTCGAAAATGGCATAACTTCTGGTAACTACGATGTTCATTTGGAAACTAACTCTCTTTTCTCCATTAAAAACACTTCTAAAAATGTCCATACATCTTTGGAATGCATTAGATGTTGTCTACCTAATATTATATCTGTTTATTTGGTCAACTATTCAAGGCTCTGGGTACTTCTACCCCTGAACCAGATGTTTTATTCTAAAATAGACATGTATATTGTTTTTTTTTTCTATCACTTATTGACACTTGCAAAAAAGCCTTTTTTTCCTTTTCTTCTTTTTTTTTTTCCTTACTGCCATTTCAAAGCAAAATTCAAATAAGGATTGCGTCACACAGGAACAGGTAATAATGGTCCTCATATCTTCTCCAGCATTCACAGAGCAGGTGTCACAGACCTTACTGGCAGTGGAATAGCTCACGACAAGTCAGCACGTCAGAGTAAAGAATTAAGCTGTTTATTTTTGGCTCTGCCTTTCAGCTTCTCCACAAAGCCCTGACAAAGCCTGTGTGAGCTGGCTGCACAGCTCAGCTGTCAAACTCTTTACAGACGCTTCTCTTTGTTGAAAATACCTGTTGTTTTCGTGATCAGCGTAGACTGACTTTTTGACGTCCTCCTGCATGCTCAGCGGTCCTGGTTCAGTCTGCTGTACTGGCCGGCTAGCAGTAGTCAGATCTCCTTTGTCCATCCTACCTTTTCAAGCCCCATATCTTCCCTCTCGATATTCCTCACCAGCATAGATTATTCCACTTTATGGCACTTTCAACCCCATACATCCTTTACACCTTCTTCTCCTCTCCTTGGCAAGAACTCTCATCATGTTGCTGTAGTTTAATGCATACATTTTTTCTCTCATTTCTCAGTACATTTTAAACTAAATGGAAGAGTTTATACCTGCATGGTTTACAACAAAGTGAATTTGGTTACTGATGTGCATCCTTGTGTGTGTGCATGATGCAAAGTCAATTGTGATGTGATTTTCATATAAAAATGTTTCTCTGTACCATTTCCAATGGCTAAAAATCTCATTAGACAGAAGTGGCTCCACCAAGTTTTTAGGTGGTAAAATCAGTTGATCTGTCAAAGTATTATTTTTTTTCCTTGTACCCAGTCATCTGTCATGCAGTAGCAAATGTTCCAAATGTTCCAATCCACAGCTTGAGGGCACCTTAAAGCATACTGACACTTTGGCTCTGCTTGTTCCTTTGCCACATGTGTTTCCGTAAACTGCATCAATACACCATAATAAAAGCTGCCAACATGAAGAGGATTTATGGAAGACATGTCCTTGCAGGGATTACAAATAATGAATGCAGATGTTTTTTCTCATGTTCCCCCATTTCCCACATTGCATCTCAAAGTGTATCTCACAAAGGAAGTGCGTGAATCCAAGTAGAAAACAAGGCAATAAGTCCACCAAAGTTGATGATCTCAGCGATCAAGATAATTTGCAGCCTGATTTTTTTTTTTTTTTCGGTTCAGGCTCTCTAGGACTCCAAAACAACTGCAAAAAGAGGTTCTCAACAAGACACTGAAGCTCTGTAAGGAGTCATATCCTGCTTTGTTTTCTTCCTCCCATCCTTCATCTTCTTCTTGTCAGAGATAGCATTCTTTTCCTCTCCTCCTCCTGCTTCCTCTCTATTTTCTTCATCTTGTAATCCCATTTTGGGATCTGGAGCTCGTTCTGGTTTGTGTCTGTTCTGAGTTTTGCTGGTATGAAGCTCGGAGGTGGGGCCTTGCAGAGCCTCACCTTTGGCACCACAATGCCCGGCCGCACGCTGCTTCTCCGCAGCATGTTGAGTGGCAGGAGACTGGCTCGTCTTATGGCCACCGTGGACGCCGCAGCCACTTCGCTGAGCAGCTGAGGCTGCAGGCTTGCCCTTCGATCCTTCACCTTGGGAATGAGGAGGACCCTAGAGTTCTGGAAAAATTTCTTGTAGTTGTTCAGTCTGTCTGGACCCAGCCGCTTCAGCTCCGCCACCCGTTGCCTCCTCAGAATCTCCTGCACAGCGGGACGACGCTTCCCAATGCACGGCGGGCTGCCCGGGCACACAGTGTGGCATGCTGTGGCTATAAATGGACTGGAGATGCTGGTGGTGATTCGGACCATGTGGTCAAGAACACCATCATCAACAGGGTTTACCTTGTTGTTCATGTAAAATCTACAATTGCAGCAAGAGAGGTAGTTGATCAGATTCATCCAGCAGCTCTTTGGTTCTTGGTTCTGGACCACCAGCTCCTGCAGGAAAACATGTTTAGACATTTAGAATAAGCATGGGGTGTCGCTTTCAATACTAGGACTGAAATCAATTGTAATGTATTAACCTCTAACAAGGGCCACTCTCGGGGGAAGGAGTCACAGAATTGCTCAGCACAGGGTTTTGACATCAGCCGATCTATCATGTTGGCCGTCTCATATCGGCCAGTGAAGAGAGCCCACTCCCTGGGTGTCATTCTGCGGCCATAGTCCCGGGCCTGGATATCACTTCCTGAACACATAAAGACATGTTGAGATGATGTGGTGTGAAGTGAAGGTCTGTGACTAAAGGTGTCCTGGAGTTTGCATTTCCTTTCTCCATTAAAGTGTGTCACTTTTGATGTATTGGCTCACAGTGCAGGGCAAAAAAACTGGTTTGTGATCATTATGAAGAACAGTTCCTGTAGGTTCCTAGCATGGATCAGGTTGACTTTCTACTTTCTACAGGGCATATTCTACTGTGAGTACTGTATGTGTTAAAGGGGACGTGTTACTGAAAAATCCCTTTTTTTCTCAGTGTTTGCGACCATATACTTTTACCAAAAACTCAGAAAAAACACTATTTGGTCCCTTTAATATGAGAAAATGTGACTTTAGGTCAGCCTTTTATATTTTCAGGGTCAACCTTTGTCAGTTTATAAGGTCATCCAGCCCATTTTATCCTTATCTTTCAAGCCTCAACTTCAGAAGATGTTGCATTCGCTGTACCTCTGAAGTGGGATGTTTAAGTTCTGTTCCTCTTGCCATTTGCTTGGCCTTTCACAAAAATCGCAATATTTATATGTTTCACCAAACTGAATAAATTAATGATCTAATATTGCCATATCAGTATTCAGTTTCATATCTTATATCCTGACAAGGAAATCTGACTACTGATTTGCATTCTTTATTATTTTCTTACCACTCTGGACTTGGAAATTCCAATTCTTACATTCTGAGCTGCCTGTTTAACAGTTTGGGGCATTTCAAGACATGATTCATGACAAGATTGTTCCTAAATGAGGGATCGGAGGCCTACCAGCTGCACACCAGGAAAATGTAAGTATTTGCAACAATACTGCCAGTCAAAAGTTTTTTTTTTGTTTGTTTTTGTTTTTATCAGATTGGTGTGTGATTTTAGCTCAAAGTACACAGTAAAAAGCTCTGAGGCTCTCTGTTGCTGCAAAAACATGTTCAAAAGAGGTATACCCTGAAGAAGAGAAGGGTCACTCCATGCCTTAAAATGATCTGTATGTGTAAAGGTGTGTCTTAAGGGAATAAAAATAAGTTGCTGTGGTGTCTCTCTGTGTTATCTTGTTGTAGACACTTCATTAAGATTTCAGGATTTTGTTTGCCTGTGAATATGTGTCTCCTGTAAGCTGTACATACCTGCCAGCATGAGTGCTCTGACACACCCGGGCCTGCCCTGCATGGCAGCCTTCATCAGAGCTGTGAAACCGTGACAGTTCCTCCTCTCAATGTCCAACCCAGGAAAATAATTCAAGAGAAAGTTTGAAATCCATATATGACCTGCAGACCAAAGAGAAAGATGTGTCATGAAATGTGTGCTTTTAAGACTTGAAAGGTGTTTTCTCGTACACATGTAGTCATATAATTTTTTTTATGCTAAAGCCATCGCTTTTATTTTAGACAGTCACCAATATAAACAATATGAGAGGGGGTTAGGAATGTAGTACAAACCACAACATTAAAACCACTGGCAAGTGAAGTCATGATGTAAGGCTGCTAGGAAACTTTAGGCTCTGCCATTCGTGTTCACAGTGATCTAGCACCACGCGACTTAACATTTGGAGCACACTCGGAGGGCAGCGACACTAGACAGTAGTGGCCTCACTTCAGCAGATCGGTGGAGAGACAGCAAAGGAAATGCATATGTAACATAATAAAAAAAGCCTGAAGGGACTCCCCACATCCTAATCCGATCAGGCATCTGCCGGATGCGTCAGAACAAGCCAGATTGTTTGTTAATCCGTATGCCTGATTTACAATTTCAAGAGGGCAAATTAAGCTTCTTGTCAAATAGATCCGAGCTAAACCAATGAGGCAGTCCATTTTGCTGAAATTCTTTCAGATGCGCACAATTCAGTTTTGGCGCACCACAGGAATTCATTTTGAAGGTGCACCTAGAAACAGAAACATGTCTGAAAGGAAGGTCAGGGATGATGCTAGAGGCTTGAGCCTGATTCCATAACTATATCAAGACACTGTCTACACCTTTGTGAAAAGTTTCCAGAAAAGCTTCTCTAACCGTGCAGTCTGCTGCTGTGCTGTGGACACTCAGGGTTGGTCACCTGTTTTCCCCGAGGTGTTGCAGTGTTTTTTTTGTTTTTTTTTCTCATGAAAGGGGATCAATACCTCTTTTAATGAAGCAGAAAATGAAGAGCAACTCTGCAGCCATTCATCACAGGACACAGTGAGCTATTCATCATCATTAGGTGTTAAGAGGCTGGGACCACGTCTGACGCATGTGGCTGCATCGCTTTGAAATGACTTATGATCGTATTCTCTAATGCCAGTAAATAACAGTGATTTTAGCAGTTGGAAGCACCAGACCTCATAATATGCCATGAGCTTTAATTTGTTTCTATAATAAATGGCCCCTTACATCACAGTCGAATTTCTTCCACTGTAAATTGTGTATCAAAAGCAGACAGATTCGTCATAGTGTTTTAAAAGTCAAAGCTGGTAAGACCGTTTGTCCATAAAGGCAGAAACCAGAAAGGAAGTATTGTTTCCTTTTTAACTGTATGAAAGCAGGCACACTGGAATTCAAGTCTTTAAGAATTCCTCTTTTTTTTTTTGTTTTATGCACTTACCAAAAAATAAAATTAAAAAAAGTATCCGCCTAACTAAGCAAAATCAGGTGGGGTTACTTCAGCCAGTCAGGTCTTAGTTCAACAATGTCTTGTGCTCAGAAAATGAGGGCAGCTGACTACTTGAATATATTGAGTGGCCAGGTTTTTCCATCAATAGATTTTTTTTCTTTCCTAATGGCGCAGGCACATTCTAAGATGACAGTGACAGGATTTGTTAGGCTCAAAATGTGGTTGAGTGATTCAGGGAGCATGAGACCTCATTTTTACACAGGAATTAGCTACCACAGACTCCAGACCATAACCCATTAGAGAATCTTTGGGATGTGCTAGAGAGGACCCCACGCTGTGAACCCACCACTCCCATCGCCAATACAACATCTTGAAGAAAATGATTGAATCTCTGCATGGAAATGAATGTTGTGATGTTGCATTAAGTGTCTTAAGATGGTAACAATTTATTTACTTGAGAAGATCTAATATACATGAATCGCGATCTGTACATACACAAGTGGTATCAGCTTTAGCTTACTACTAACATTACAGTTAAAGAGCATGTATTTAAAAAAAAATGTAGAAATACTTTTCAGTGAAGAAGAAATGCTAGCACTGGCGATGCATGTGATGTTCAAGGCTCTCCTTCCTAGTTTTATTTGAATCACACAACAGCTGATTTTCATCAGTTCAGAGGCCCTTTGTTGCATTTCTTACCTGCTTGTGCTGCTGTTATAAGGGCCGTGTTGCCTTCATTGTCCTGCCAGTTAACATCCAAGTACGGGCACTGAGAGAGGCTCATGACCACATCAACGTAACCATGGTAGCACGCCACGATGAGGCCAGACTGAAACACAAAAACAAATGAGGATTCTTTTTTTCTGTCTTCTTCTTCTTCCTGTGTGTTCCATAGATTTAGTCTCTTTTTAAAAAAAAGGAACATGGCTGTCAAAGCTCAAGTGAAGCTTTGTGTTATGTTCTTTTTAAATACAGTAGATTCACACATAGATTTCCCCATAGGTTAAAGTCACTGCATCCATTAATCACAATGACTCTCGTAAAAGAGTACTGATCAGTCAGCCTGTCGAAGGGATGAATAAGTGGGACGTTTTTTCAATTAAATTGAGAGGAGACAGAGCTAAGAGAATGTTAATTTTGGATTGACAACGGTCGTTATTACTGACAGATTTGCTCTCAGTCTCCCACAAAAATAGGCAGCACCTCAGTTCAGAAACTACCATGCAGAATTTCACGAAATTTGGTGGCGAGGTGCAGCAAAATAGTAATGCAGGTAGAACTGTCTGTGATTCTCATGAGCTTTTCTAAAGGCATCTGAATCACTCAGACCACATTTGTAAATGGTCTGTGATGCCGGTAATGTGGTCAGATCTTAACTGGGTGTAACTAACTAACCAATGGGTACCACATTCTTCGAGAATTTCCTCATCATGCATCATGTGGTCTGTTCATTATTATTAGCTAGTGTATGCATACCCTATCTTTGGATGTTGCAAAAAACAAGTTTCTTTGAAAATAAATCAACCTTCACATGCTTGTTGTGGACCAAGAGACGAGTTTCAGCTGGATTAGTTTGGTCCATATGCTGTTATTTTAATCAAGATAAGCCTTTAGTTTCTTTATTTATTGTATTTCTTCTCTTTTTTAAAAAAAAACTATCATAAAGGCAACCCTGGCAGTCTCTGGGTATGTTCTGGAATAAAATCCCACAGATGATGTGAGCAAATAGACAACGGTCCTCTGGATCAATTATGGTGATCACTTCCTTCTGGATATCTTGAACTCCAGTGTTTATGTGTGAAATAGCTCATAACTGACCTGAATAAAGAAAAACTCAAGCAATTGGCCAAGGACACAGCTCTTTAGTTTTACTGGGAGAGACACAAATTTCTTGTTTTGTAAAAAAAAAAATTGAGCACTTGGGTGATGGATGCACACCCAAAGAGATAACTGCCACACATTTAGGTTCTAACTCGGTATCAATAGAGGTCCTTTTTGCCCTAGTTCTTTTTTTGTTATCATAATTTTTTTATCTCCATTGTGCAAACAGTGGGAGGCTTGATTTGGCATTTGGATTGTCAGATAAAAAGGTGACTTCTGATAAAGATGTCGTCCTGCTCAGTAACCTCATATTTTGCTCCTTTCCACAGCAACATATGCCGTTCCAACACAATCCTAAGGCTGCTACAGTCACAGTACTCCAGAACAAGCCAGATCTGTCTGTTCCAGCTAAAGAACATAGTATCTCTTACCCAGTGCTAAGGTCATTGTCTTCATTGAGCCCTTTAAAAGCTGAGCTCTCATGGCAAGCTGCTTCTTTAAGTTGTTACTGTGCAGTTTACACTCCCCATCTGTCACTGAAAGCTTAACCAATTGCTCTGAACCTTCTATCAGGATTTGTCTCTCAACCCACTGGGGTTTTGATAGTATTTTGTCGACTCTAATTCCAGCATCAACTCCCCTTTGCATTACCAGCCAAGTTAGTTCATATGAACTTCAATCTCTTCTCAAATTGTACCATATACCTCGGCTTGGAGAGCACATTTACCAGAAGGACCAATGTTTCTGACTTTATTTTATCTGCAACTGAAATGGTCTGTCACAGAAGAAGTTGGTCATTTTGTCCACGAAAAGCAACAATCAGCACTAGCTGAACAGCTTGTTAACATACATCTTTTTCAACAGTGGTATGTACTGCGAAAATGATGAGGAAATATGTAGGGTTTGCTGAGAAACTGACAGGCCTTAAAGCTTTTTTTCAATTTAGTGTTTTGAACTGGACCATGAGCTGTGAAAGGCTCATTTGAACCAGACTTTAATCTGCAAAGTGTTGTCAACTCTGCTTTTGCAGGCTGCAGCAGCTGAGGCATGTGTGCAAGCTTTGTGAGGAGATGCTAAAAGTTGGTGCCTGACTTGAGCAGCATTATGCAGAAGACTGGCGTTCGAAGCTTTCAGTGTTGATGACTGACCACACTGAAGCTGTGAATACAAATAAAACTTTATAAGGAAAAAAAATGGAACACTAAAAGTAATGCTATCTGAAATAGAAAATGATGGCTCCTGTGAGCATATTTGCAACTTATCACGGTTTAGCCTTTTTACTTTAGATCGTGAGTGCTTAATATCAGCACTGAGCTTTACACAGACCATGCTGTGCAAATGGACTGGGAAATATTCTCTGATTGGTTCAACAGATTCTTTTCCCACTGGTTTTCTTTAGAAAAACAATAGAACTCTTGTCCAAAAAGCTCAAAAAGAAAACATGTGGACTTCTGGGGTGGGGTGCCGCAACAACCCCTGGTATACCTAAAGATTATGTTAACCAGAAAACAGCAATTCTAGTTCTTGAAGATATTTAACATCTCATCCAAGAAGCTTGTTCAGTTCGAGCTGACTGGGAGTCCCAGGTATCAGGGCACATTGAAAATCACTGAGGTAGAACTTTTGTTATTGACCCACTAAGGTGTCGTGGAGTCTTATAGGCAGTAGAAGTCAAATCAAGGTCTTGATCAGTCAATCAGAAATTAGTCTGGTTGCTCTCTACTTAAACTGTAAGGATTACCATGACTGAGATGACTGATAATCTACAGCACACTTTGGGACTCTATGTTTCCATCAGAAAAGTTTAACTTTTAAATATCATTGGCTTCACTTAGCTTAAAACAGATGCACAAGAGCCTCAGAACATAGCATCTAGTAAAAAGGTACTAAACCCAGATACCTACTCTTCCATTCCGGTCTATCTCCTTCACTTCCTCTTCGGTCACTCCTTGTCTGATCATAATCTTGACTATGATGGCGTTGTTGTTGCAGCAGGCCTTGAAGAAAGAGATGGGTTCAGGGCTGTCGGGGCTTGGAGATCGGTAAAAGCAGGAGACGACTGAATTTTCTGGGGGATAGAAGGAATCATCGGAGGTGATGCTCTGTGTCTCTGGGTGATCCGGCAAGGCCTCAAAGTCCAATTCCTCAAACTCCTGATAGATATCGTCATCATCCTCCCAATAGTTTTGCATGTAATCAACTTCAGCCTCACACTCATCCCCATCTTCATCAACATCACTGATGGACATAGTAGGTGTATTTGTAGCCACTTCATTAGCTCTATGATCAGAGTCAGTAAGTCCAACCCCTCCAGCCACTCCATTCTCTTGAATCTTTGAATCTTTTCCTTGCTTCTCTGTTATTAACACCATTTAAATCTTCCCCCGTCCCCACTTACTTTTCAGAATTTCTAAAAAAAAGTTCTAGTAGTACCTAGTGTTTAGGTCCACCAAGCCATCACAGTGCAGTGTCTCATTTTAACCCACCACAAGTTTCAATCCCACGTGGCACTGATAGCAGTTTCCAGCTCACAGGTAAACAGTCAATAGAAAGCACAGAGGAGGCATGAGATCATTGCACTTGGTGCCGATTCTCCAACATTGCTGAATAAATCTTGTAAGGACACTGTAGAAGCTAGAAGTCCCCACAGCTTCATAAGATGATGTCATCAAAGGCTTGATCATAAACATAACTGTCTGGTGAAGTGGCCCAAAAGAGTCGATAACAGTGGAGTTCTTTTCTCCCTTAACAAGTATGTCAAAATTGTGTTTTCAAATACGCAGAGCTTGAAAAGTCCAAAAACATCCATGAGTTTTGAAATGCGAAAAAGCCAGTGCCCTTTTCCACTTGACTTGTTGCAGTAGCACCAGAATCCTCGCCCGTCACATTTTATATACATTGCAATAGAAGCACACCGGGCACCTTGAATTCCCGGATTCTTGATGTTTTGAAGCTGAAGTTTTTCTGAAGTAAAAAAGCAAAAGAACTGGCAGCCTTCGTGGTTCGAAACTGATGGCACAGAGCAACTAATCCAGCGCTTCCCTCTGGAGGAGCTCAGGTTCTCTTTGATGATGGCCAGCAATGGGATGAGAGGCTTTCTTTGAAATACCTCAGGATAATCCATTTAGACTGTCTCACTAGCTCTTGTCCTTCTGTTGGAATACAATAATCTGTCAGATTGACTGACAGAGGGATGATGGGAACTTTAAAAAAAATTCTCACTATTTACATTTTATGTGTGTAAATAATACAGTTTACACAATCTGTTTAAATATATTTATAATTTTGTTTGTGTGTCAAAAATGTAAGCAAATATTTTATTTCTATAATATGATAAACTTGATGTAAATTCAGGTCTAAAATGAAAGAAGTAATGAAATTGAATATTATTGTATTAGTTATATTATATTATTGTATTAAGTTGAATTATATTATTGTATTAAGATAAATTATATTTTTGCTGTATGATAATGAATATTTGATCATCAATATAAAATGAATAGATAAATAAAAGAGCCAGTAAAAACAGTCGTAGGAAATAAACCAGAATAATGAGTCACTGTGGAAGGCCGAGGGCAGGAATGATCTGCAAGCCTCTGACGGAAGACACGGATGTTTAATTGTCATGTTGTGCAGAAGATGTGCTATTTTCAGCTATGTAATGCAATCTTCTTTTCACACTTAGTTCCAGGGGCTCCAACATTTGTTTACGGCTTTTGTACTGACACAGTTATTCTAATTAGTAAATGAATGTGATTAGTTTCACTGGTTAGGCTGACCCCACCCCACTTATTTATTTTTTTATCTCCTGATGAACTTAACACCGCCAACTGAAATTGGATTTCCCAGCACCGTGACCTTATTTGTATAACAGCAACAGTGGAAGGTCGGCCATTCTTCCCTCTACCTCGGGCCAAGAGAGTTCAGCTTTCAAATAGAAGCACACATTTTGTGGAGTGAGGTTCAAATAATCTATTTAACGTGTAATTACTGCACGCCACTGGATTAATAAGTAACTTTCAGAAATAATCAAAGACTGACAAAGAATGTGTGTAAGTGTGATAATAGGACTTTTAAACTGCTGAAAACCTGAAGTGAAGTGATCTTCAACTAATTTATTAGTTATTAGATTACTGCATTTATAGTTTTTAGTATTTGGCAGTGGATTTTAAGTGGTTAAAAACTCTATTGTCAGTTCCACGATTTAAATATCAGGACATCAGGTCTTCATGAGATCTCAAAATTAGGTAAATACAACCAAAGGTGAACCTGGCATGCTACACACATTCATTATCTATTGAACAAAAACTAAGCAAACATTTGGATGAAGACCTTGTGATTTAGCAATAGTCAGTTTTCTGTATGTTATTGGTCTCATTTTGGAGGAATTTTGGCCGACTCCTCTTTTCGAGCAGTTTGTAAGCACAACTCCCTTAGGGACCGCAGATTTTGAATCTAGTTGCGGTCTGGACTCTGACGGGCTCGTTGCAACACCTTGGTTCTTATCTTTTTCAGCCATTCTAATGTGGATTTGCTGCTGAGCTCATTGCCCTGTTGCATGACCCACTTTCTGCCTTAGCTTGAGCTGTCAGACAGATGGCCTCACAATGCTGTAGAATACTTGGGTTCATGGTGAGTGACTGCGACAAGCGCAGGTCCTGTGTCTGCAAAACAAACCCAAATCATCACCCTTCCACCACCGTGCTTGATAGTTAATATGAGATATGTTTGTTTTGTTTTTGTTTTCTCTAAATGTGGAGCTGTGTATTTTGACCAAACATCTCCACTTTGCCATGTCCTTTTAAGAGGCTTTCCCCTTCCAAATAAGAAGACTCAACCCTGTTCAGCCTTTTATAACTGCACTGTCGTGAACTTTAACATTTAACATGCTAACTGAGGCCCGTAGAGTCTGAGATGTAGCTCTTGGGTTTTCTGCAGGATTTTTGAGCATTGTACACGCTGACATTTGGATGAACTTGCTGGGACGGCCACTACACAGAGCCAACATGTTTTTGGGGGGCATAATGCAATCTGTGCTTGTTAAATCTTGCCTCTATTGCCAAGCATTACACAACTAAATACCTTTTAAGAGGGTAAAATAATTTCTATTCCTGATGGGAGAAATAATACTGATTTTTATGTGTGATGTCGGAGGTCTGGTTATAGCGGTGAAAAAGAAAGTCTTTTAGAGACTACTCTAATCTCTCCAGAGCTCCAAAAGGAGCCACAGATCAGAGGCGCTTACTCGGATGATTTGATCGCCATGGAAAAGTTGATCCCATTGTGCTCGTGAAAAATGAAGCCCAGGTTGAGAAAAAATCACATTTAGCTCAACATGAGAAATCTGGTTTGAGCTTCATGTGCTCCTAATCTGCACTTGGACTAACTGTTAAGACTTTGTATTAGCAGAGTGATAATTGGATTCAGCAGAAATAACCCCACATCCTGTTTCCTGGAGCTGCACTCTGCACCAGCACCAGCGATGATCCCATATTCGAGATGAGCTCTTCTTATCAACTGAGCGATGATACGATAATTCTGAAAACATGAGATATGTGACACGTGCCTAAAGTTTAAAGGTGCCTCGTTTCTTTCAAGGCATATAACAGCCCCAGGTAATATTAGTCGGTAAACTTTATGACATTTTTGGCATGTCCTCCACTCTGAGGAAGCAGGCTCTGCTCAGTTTGTTGTTGAAGGCAGCAGCCTAAAAGGCCTCTTGTCTTTGATTCTCCACAACTGAAAGGCTTTGAAAAGCTCATGGAGACAGATCTTCCAACATATTGGCATGTGCTTAACCCCAAGCAGTTTTCCTATAGGGCACACAGAAGAGATAAGAGTGCTGCAACCAGTCTGCTTAACCTTTCATTTTAAAATCCAGAGGGGGAAACAACCTTTGTAGAGATGGCCCCTCATTGATTTTTCCTCTGCCTTTAACAGAGCCCACATATTAACCACCAGGCTAGAAGAACATTTAGAGATGAGTCAAATGGTGAGGGTTGCGTCAGGAAGGGCATCTGGCGTAAAACATGTGCCAAATCAATGATGTGAGATCGACTTGCTGTGGTAACTCCTGGGTATGTAATAATAACTGGTAATCGAGTTGTTTTAAGACAGCAATGAAACCTAAACCCAGAGCTAACAACCTGGAACAATAAAAGTGAGAATTAACCATGATTAAACACATATTTTTACATATAAAAATGAATGCAAGCATCCCACTTACCTCCCGTCAAACCTAAATGTTTAAATATCATAACAATGTCATTTTGATGATATCAAAGGTCTTGTGGAGGCAGAATTACAAGATTTGACCCTGAAGCAAAGTTTAAAAAAATAAAATGTTTGAGACTAGGGATTTCACTGCTGCTAGTTTTGATCCTGACATCCATCTTTGCTCGTACTGAAACATATATTGCACTCTAATGTGTGTGATGATACAGAGCCACAGCCGTGAGGTGCTATTTAAATAAGTAAAACTATCCTCAGTCACACTTACCTGAAGTGAATACTGGTGGTGGTGTGAAGAATAAGCGGCACTTCAGTCGCGTCTTTACAACTGTTTATTATCGTTTCATGTGACAGAACCAACAATCGATAGAACTTTAGGTGTATAACCTTTAATGTTACAGTACATGCCACTGCTGTTTATGCACATATAAAAAAATAGAAATCATTTGCTTTTAGAAATTGAAATTCAACACCAAAAATTCAAAGTGTCCAGCTCAGTTTGAAGGTACTAAAAGGTCACTTTATACCATCTTAAATATATATATCTAAATATATATATTTAGATATATATATTCAGATGTGAGCAGCAGCACTACAGCTGTCAGCACTAATGTTAATGTGATTCACAATCCGTATCGACAGAAAAGCAGTTAATTACGAACTAAAATCCTAAAAAAAATGCAGTGTGTGAAAAGACAGAACCAAACTTAATTAATCTTTTAAGTTAAATCCATTGTACAGAGTCACCGCTGTCAAATACTGACGTCCCTCCGTCTCAATAGGGGCAGAGTTAAAAACACACAAATCCAGCTATGATGATTGTGTTACAACGGAGTCTGAAATGATTGTAACTGTGGTATAAAGTGCAACACAATAAAACATGTGAATGAAAAATTAAAAAACACTCATCTCCACACGATCGATTCTGATCCAAAGAGAGAGAAAAAAGAAAAAAAAAGAAGCAGAAACATTTCAAACGTCTCCTCCTCACTGTCAGTAAGAAGGATTGGAAGATGATCTGAGGCTTTTGTTGTCATTTCTTTAGTCGTTTTCAGTTTTTTTCTCTGTTTTGGGGCCAATGATTCTGGCTGACGACGACTTCTGATGTTCGAAACACGAAAATGTAGCAGAGCAGACGATGTGTCCGCATGAGTTGAGACAGTAGGACAGCCAGATAGAGATTTCACATTCACATGCAAAGAGGCCGTCACAAACGCGAGGAGCTGAGGTAAAGGTGCGGCGGCGAAGCAGCGAGGAAGCATATTCCCAAAATGTTAGGTGAATCCACTCCCAATACTTCCACCCACTAAAGAGATTTCCTTTAAGACTGCACACTGTCATTTCTATGTTTGCTCTTTGTTTGTATAAAAGCAGGAAAGATGGAACGTGGTAAATGGTGATCTTCAGAGCTGATGCTGTTCTCTTTGGAAAGGGCCAACATCGCTGTTTCCAGTCTTTACGCTGCTAACTACTGACAGTGGTGCCACTGTTTCATCTACATCTACATAAAAGCAATAAAAAAAGTAAGTAAGTGATTCAATGCTGGATAGAAGAGCCACTGATGATTTCCAGAACTCATTTCGTTCCTGTTCTTAAGCTGATTTACAGCTGCCCCCGGTTTATTTGAAGCGTCTCAACACTGACAAACCAAAACCAATTGAACAGCCACTGCAGTGGCTCCTCCTCATGTAGCGCCTGTCGGGATATTAGACGAAGAACTGGGGGCCACATCTGATTTTCTCCCATTAATGAATAATCCGATCTGAAAACTTGTTTAGTTTGAGAGCACATAGTTTACACTTTGCTGGTGGATGTTGATTTAGAGATGCTGAAAACTCCACCTGAGCGCAGTTGAATCACAGCAAAGACCGTGTGTAAGGCTGATAACGGCCCAGGCAGAAAGAACGGAGCTTTTCAAACCGTCTCCACAGAATCGAAACGTAAGAAAACCAACCTGCCGCTGTGTGGACAAATCATGTCAGAGTGTGGCACAAATGCAGGATTTAGTAGAGGAAGAAGAGAAATGGCACGACAATGACAGAAGTTTCTGTGCTGACTTTGCACTCGCAGATAGCTTTTAAAAGCATTCGAACTCGCGGCTGAAATGGCGTCCCGGGCCCTCTTTGGCGGCTGTCCGTGACTGGTTTGCTTGCGTGTCCTCTGGCTTCTGTTTAAAAATGAAACGGCCGGTCTGCACGTGTGCCACATTAGCCTGAAATAAGCATTTTGCATTTCTTAAATCAGGCCTAAACGTAGATGTAGCCGTAAAGTTGCTTTTCTACGCTGTACTCTGCTGGGGTACAACTAAAAGAATCTGAGAACAAGGTACGACAAAGTCCATTCTGTTAAACGCCAGGGGAGCACCAAAAAACGTGTCCTTGTCCTTAGCTTTGTCCAAAACCTTCTTTGATTCTTTTTCTACATTGTTAGCTCCCTCCAGAAACATGTTCTTTAAAAAGAAGAAGCTGAACTAAATGAAATAAATGAAAACGGATGTAAAGAAAAGTAAAAATTCTATCACATTCCCACCTAATTATTGACAATCTTTGCAGAGAATCAGCAGTAGGAGCAGGACCACCTCATCCACAGCTCAAAATAATATGAAAAGACACTCGACCTAAATAACTTCTTTCACATCAAACATTTAAAGCCAAGCACAATCTGAGGTAAAAGCTACGCTCTGCTTACCTGACTTCAACCCAAACCTTTGTAAAATCAAATAAAAATAAGTTTCAGTCGAGCTGACAGTTTTCCAGGTTGGTTCAGAACCTCGTACAGAATTTCTGCGCCGCTTCTGCCTCCAGTCGTCAACATCTTTGCCTCCCAGCGAATGATGGTGGGAGACGTTTGAGAAAACAAGGACTACGCAGCGCTCAAAATTTTATGGATACTGTTTGAAGTTGACAGCCGAGCAGAGAGGAAGCGAAAAGGTTTCACCCCGGGAGCTGCCGACGGCCTCCAGGACTGGCCGGAGTGATTCGGCGCCGCTGATCCAACAGCAGTGTCAGGTCTATGAGGAGGTGCTGAAGGAGGCGGCGGTGCTCCTGCCTGTCTTCCGTTCGTAGTTTACAAGTCGCTGTCCCACCAGGTATCTGGAGCCGGAGGACAAATGAAGGCAATCGTTGTTTGTACATGTTATTTAGACGATACATTCACAAAGGCAAATGCTTTGAATCTCATCCGTTTGCCCTTCCTTATACTCCCACCCCTCATCATTTTTCACACTCACAGTCTGACAAACTTCTCTTGTTGCCTCCATGTGTCAGCTGGCAAAAACTGATTCTTTAAATGTCTACTAACTTGTCGTTTTTGATGTGTTCATAGAGGCGTTTGAACTGGCGAATCTGAAAGGACAGGACAGCCAACAGCATGGCGACCATCATCAGAAAGGGATAGATTCTCCTGTCCACCAGTGTCTGCATGTCTGGCTGAACTCCTGCAAACAGCGAGAAACAAAAGTGGAAGCAGTGGACCGGAAAGCACATAAAGACATCGTTCAGGGCTTTCCATGAGATGGTAAATGATTCACACCATCCTGACTGTGATCCTTTCACAAACTCTGTCAACATTAGTGAGGCTCTGCCTGTGCTGAGGTCTGAGTCTGTTACCAGTGAGCCTCGATTTATGCCTTTCCACCACCAACAAAAACGGTTGGATTTCAACATCCAGCTGCATAAACCTCACCCTCCTCTTCCAAGCTGGCAGGGAATAAGGTGGAATAAGGTCATTATTTTGACACTGCAACACAATTTTATCAATGGTAATGTGGGAATTCAATCAGCCCAGCAGCCTACTGTACTCGCGGGCTGCTTTCTGACCAAAACCGCTCCAATGCTGACAGCTACAGTTAAATTTGTAGTTTATACGGGCCCAATAACTAGCTCTCTGTTTGTAGAAGCATTACACATAAAGTCCCTATAACATAACAACAAACAAGAAAGCAGCTCAGACAAAATGCTGTTTCAGCTGCTAAGTGATTGGATGCTTCATATATTACAGCAGAATAATATCAAAATCCCCCAAAAAGGAGGAAAAAACAGAGCTATTAGTCCTCATTCGGCCATCTTTGACACGACTAGTAAAAACAGCAGAGCAGAGAGGATGAGAAGCAGCTGGGAGGAAATGGGAGAAATGGAGGAGGCAGAAATCGGTTCTCTTCCCCCCCTCCAAGTAGCTTGAAAACCAACGCCGGTGTGTGTGTGTGTGTGTGTGTGTGGGGTGCTCTACCCTGACACATTACCATTCAGAGAGACTCACCTAGCAGTGGTGTAATGCCGTTAGAGATGCTGTAGGGCACACAGAGAGACAGCAACAGGACACAAATGACTGGGGCAGCCAGCCTGCGCACGATGAAATGGAGGTCGATGTTTCTTATGCCGTTAGCATACACCTGCAGGAGTGAGACAGACATGCTGACTTTGTCTCAAAGACTGTTGAGTTCTTACCGTCCTTTATAAAAAGAGATTTTGAGAGAATATGCATCTGAACAGGCCATCTAAAATCTAAAGACCTCATCCAGGTTTTAGCATCTTTCAGTGTATTCAAACATCACAGTTCCTGTTTTGGTGCTCGTTGATCAGATGGAACTCAGCAGAATGTGAGACTGACCTGCTCAATGACTGTTTTCAGCCACCACTGAGGCCCCATCAGTGTTATGGCAGCAATGATTTTAGCATGAAGGACGCCCAAGGCCCAGTCCTGTAGAGAGAGGCAGAGTAATTACAGCAGACACAACAAAGTTTAGGTTCGACAAAGATGGCCTACTAATGGCTCACTAATACACCAAAACAGCCTCGCCTCACAGATACAATGAAATATCTTTGTGTATCAATTCCATTCTGGCATTTCTTTCCTCTTCAATATTACAATGAGATTAAGTCAAGTCCGATTTATTTCTATGGCACATTTCATGTAAAAAACAATTCAAAGTGCTTTACATTAAATAAAGCATTGCAGCGGGGCGTGGAAGAAGCATTCTCAAACATCAAGAACCAGGACTGAAACATAACCAGAATCAGTGTTCAATCTGATGTCGTTTAACACTTTGACCAGAGCTGTTTCAGAGCTGTGATGACGTTAGAAGCCTGATTGAAAGTTATCAAGATTTCCACTTTCATTCAGAAAGTCATTGAGCTGGTTAAATGCAACTTTCTCAATAATCTTGGATATAAAAGACAGGTCTGTAGTTGTTCATCACAGAGGCGTCCAGAGTTCTCTTCTTTAGGAGTGGCTTCATGGCAGCTGACTTGGAAAAAATGCCTGATGCCAGTGAGCTGTTAACTATTTGTAGGAGATCACTTTCTACTGAGGTAAAAACAGTTTTTAAAAAGTCGGATGCTATTATGTCCACAGTGAAAGTTGTTGATTTCAGATGCCAAACTGTTTCCTCCAGGATTTTCAAATCAATAATATGAAATTGTGACATTATTTCTAGGTTTTAGACAGATTAGTTTTTTCTTGTTGCTCTGTGTGGATGTGAATGTTTTGTCTAATTATTTCGATTTTTTTGGCTAAAAAAGTTGGCAAATTCGTTGCATTTCTGGGTGGAGGACTGGGTTTAACTGTTTAGGAGGATTTTTTCAATCATAGCAAACAGAGTTGGAGAATTGTTAACATTCTTATTAATCATTTCAGATAAATGCAGCTCTCAAACCTTGCACGGTTCATTGTTAGAACTACGCAGACTTCGTTCATACAGCTCATAGTGAATCTGAAGCTTTGTTTTCCTCCACTTACGTTCTTATGTTCTTTCCTGCATTCTCTTTTCAGGTTTTTCACCATAGTGGTATTTCTCCATGGTGTTTTCTGTTTGCTAAAGGTGCTCTTGATTCTTATCGGTGCAACAGCTTCCATTACATTCAAAGTTTACAAGTTGAAACTGTTGGTAACATAGCTTTGACCTCCCTAAACTGAGCACTAGTTTTCTCATTAATGTACCTCTTCTTAAATGAGAAGCTGGTTGTTTGAACATTCGAGTGATCAATAAATCAAATAAAATACAGAAATGGCCAAATCAATAACCACAACCAGAAGAAATATCAGCACCTTTAGAAATGACCAGGTCCAGAGTGTGGGTCGGTTCTGTTATATGTTGCCACAAACCAAACATTACCATCCGTCATATTATCTATGTGAATGTTAAACTCCCCGGTCCAGGTAAAATGGTTAAAATCAGTCGAGATAACAGACAATAATTCAGAAAATTCATCAATAAAACTTGCACAGTATCCTGGAGATCTGTAAATGATTAAGAACAGAATTTTAGGAACACCCTCTAAAATAAAACTAAAATATTCAAAAGAAGTTAAATCACCAAATGAGATCTCTTTAAACTGGAATGTATCTTTAAATAAGGCAGCTTCTCCCCCACCTTTCCTCCCATTTCGGCATTTATCCATAAAACTAAACTTTGGGGGTGCTGTTTCATTAAGAACAGAAGCACTTGTGCTTTCTGTTAACCATGTTTCTGTCAGGAAAAGAAAATCTAAATTGTGTGAAATTATGAAGTCATTAACTAACAGTGACTTACTGGACAGAGATCTAATATTAAGTAGAGCGAGCTTTGTGGAGTTTACACTGGTCTCTGTTGTATTCTGAGTTCTATGTGGTACCGTTAGCAGATCAGATAGATTCACCCAGCAAGTTGACTGTTTCCATTCCTTCTGTTACTAATACAGGAATCCTACTGGGTCCCAGCTTGTTCTCAGGACAGCTGTCAGTAGTAAGATTACTATAGCAGGGACCCTGAACGCATCATGGCATGTTATCTTTGTTCTGAACTCTGCACATCCCCCTGTGCCCTGCTCTGCCAGGACAAGTTTAGAAAACTTTCCGAAAAACAAAGCAGCACATTTAGCGAAGCAGCTTCTCAGATGTACGATGACCCTCCACTGTCTGTGCTCATCAGAACCCATTTCAATTTGTCTCCTGAAGTGATGAGGAAAAAGCTTCTGTGTAGAAGACCCACTGCACTACAGAAAGGTAACGTAGGCACTGAGGGAACTGAGATGCACTTTTTATCAGTTAAAATCAAATTCCAGCTTAACAGCTTCATTACCTTCATTACACCTCCCATCTCATATTCACTCATATTCCTACCTGCCAGGGGTAGAATAGAGGTGTCTGGTCCAGCGGGACTCTGAGAGGAGCAACGATGACCAGCTCAAACAGCAGACCCAGCAGCAGAGGAATCACCCCGGCTAACATCACAGCCACCACAACGGTCTTTACGATCTGCTCTCACCAGACAAATACACATTAAAATACACGTTTACCATCCATTACATGAGAAGTCGTGTTTGTGCCTTTAGCTGGGCTGACAACGGGGAGAGAACGACATTACCATGAGCGTCCACTCGTGTACTTTGAGCAGGATGACGGTCCGTCCCTGAGGCATCCAGGACAGCATCACTGTGGCAGCTCGAATGGACAGCCAGCAGATGTACAGACCGCTGGCTGCTGTGTACAGCTCGTGGACCATGGCGCTGCCCATCCAGAGAGACATGAGCCAACGACCCACACACACTGAGCAAGGGGAAGAGAAAACAGATGGGGGCACTGCGGTGACTTACTGAGGACAGGAAGAGGAGAGGCGATGTGCAGACAGAGCTTACTCTGTGCTCACCTGGCAGTGTAAGGCATATCAGACTTGCTAGTAACAGAGTCACACACATGAAGACAACAAGCAGGATGATCTAAACAGATGATAAAACAGAATAAAAATGAATGTTACCTTTCAAAATGAACAAATTTGTCTGTAAAGTGATTAACTGCGCAGTTTGAAGCACCTTGATGGGGAAGTTCAGGGGTCGTTGGTACGGCTGGAAGCCTACAGGCCCACCCTGCTGCAGAATGGCCTGGTGGGCAGCGTGAAGCCCCTCCCCCAGGCCAGGGATCCGGTTGTTGTTATGGCGACCGGGAAGGTTATTTGGTTGGTTTTCGTCGTCTTCGTGGTCCCCCAGCAGGTATGAGTGGAGGTCGCTGTGGTGGAACAAAGTTTCCTTTTATAACTTTACGTGACCAAGAAGCAAAGAAAAACAAACACTCCAGCCTTTCTGCAGAGTGTAAATCTGCAACATGTGTGTGTGTGTCTGTGTGTGATTCTGCATGTGCGGTGCACATGGGACCTACAGCGCATATCCAGCTGTGAACGTCCAGGCGTGGACGACACGTTTGAGCCACTGGCGAGTGTGACCCTGCTCCAACAACGCCGGCAGAACAACCTGGAGGAGGAGCAGCTCCAGCGACAGCTCGCTGACCGGGGCATCGCTGCAAAGAGAGCACCAAACAAGACTCACACTCACTTCCAGCTCATCCTCTCATCTCATCTCAGTGAGAGTGTAATGATGATTTTATGTACCTGTAAAGCATGACATTGTAGGGGAGGAAGTTGGGGAAGAGCAGTTTAATGATTCGGATTGGAAGCCAAAGCATCAGTAGAACTATGGAGCCAAACACCACCTGGTAACACACAAAATACATCCATACAAGATATTCACAGCTAGTTGTTTGCAGTTATACAGGCTAAGCAGAGCTTATTTTTTCTATCACACACATACACACACCGGTGAACGCATCAGAGACAACATGGTTCAGTGTCTGGCCCCAGGACACTTTGACATGTGGTCTGGTGAAGCCAGGGATCGAACCACCGACCGTTCAACTGGAAAGCAAACGCTCTTCCTCGTGAGCAGCAGCTGCTCCAGTGTTGGCTTTTCTTGCAAGATCACTACATCCTTACACATCAGCTCCAAAACATCCACATGATTCTAACACCGAGAGAAACGTCACGGTTACCGTGAACAACATTTGACATCTTTACACACCATCTATAAAACGTTAACATAACGTTACCGGAAACACCACAAACATAAGACCTGAACTGTAGAACACAATGTACTCCAAGTCCTTTGACTGGATAACTAGTCCCCAGTTGGACCTGGCCTAAGAGTTATCCCGGGTATCATTCAGCACAATTACACTGAGTGCACAGCATAGTTGAACGACGGTTACAGCTCGGTTTGGCCTTTTAATTGGACCGCCGCCCACGTCCCAGTATACGTGCACAAGAGGGTAATGACTTTGAAGTGAAAACTGCATATAAAGCAGGAGGATATCTGACTGACCACTGAGAGGATAAACCTCCTGAGGTGGCGGTAGATGGGTAGATGGATCATCTCCTGCACTGGGTTGAAGTCTGGATCGTTCAGATTCCTCAAAAACCACAGCACACCGGGCCGAAGAACCTGTGCACACAAATGTTCGCGCTCAAAAGGCTGAAGAGTGTGACTGTTTTCTGATTTTCTTTTCTCCTCTTTTGTCATTCATTTCACCTCTCTGAGCAGAAGAATGAAGGAAGCGAAGTAGAAGACGTAGACCATGCCAACCAGCCAGTGGAGGAACATGGTGGTCCCGGGAGCAGAGTCGAAACTCTGCTCTCTGTCCTTGAGAGTGGCGTCAAACATCTCCTGCAATAAATAACAGGTCAGCAATTTCAATGTATAAAACCATAATGCAGTTCTTAGGAATTGGTCACGACAAAATAATGTTTAAACATTCTTTTTTTTTGTTCTTCATCGAACGTGCCTCTTTGGTTAGTCAGAAAGAGCCAGCTCAACAACACTCAGCATGTTTGTCTTACCAGTGAACAAATGTCGAGCCACCAACCACAAATGAGCGGGAACAAGCCTATCTCCATGACAACCAGCAAGGACACCTGAGACATATAAAAGTAAAAAAAAAAATGTTAAAAAATGTAGTTTCTGTTTTAATGTAATCTGAATTTTTCCTCATCACTGTCTCAACTGAAAGCTTTGCTAGTTTGATGCAAACACAAAACAGAGACGGACAGCTGAGAACGCTCCAGTGCAAACGTCTCACGAGTTTACCTTGACAACAATGTAGCAGACACCCAGAAGGCGTCTGGACCGCTGGAACCTCACTAATGAAGCCAATGCCTACAGGAGGAAAGGTTAAGGACTCACACGGGCTTAGGCACGAACAGCCTGCAGTGTACATTCTTTTCCTTACTCACTTCCTGCTTTTGAAACACACTCTGGAAGTTCAAACATTACTGAACCAAATAAAATCATACTGAACATGTATGGAACAGATCCAACATGGAGACGTGAGAAACAAAGCATACATGAACACCGTATATATCATTTCACACACAAAGTGACCTGTGGCATGTGGAGGATACGTGGCAGACAATGAGAGCTCCAGCCAGGAGGATGTACCCCAGTATAGTGGTGATGAGGCCGTCAAAATGGGACGCTTTAATCTGCAATAAAAAAAATAATAAATGCATTCCATCGCTGCGGGACATATCTGAAAACTACTGTCATCCTCCAACTGTGGTAGGTTCTCTTAATGCATCGCTGAGCACTTACGTAGTCTTCAAAGCCCAGTCCAACCACTGAGAAATGGCCAATGTGATAGGGGCAAAATGCTAAAGGGAAATAAAGACAGGTCAGAGCTGCTGGAGCGGAAAAGGCAGACATGACCGTCTCATATTGTATAACGGCCTCTCTATTACTAAAGTATGAGGAACATCCTTCTAAAGTCAGAGGAAAGACTTTGCATTATAATAAACAAAAAGGCGTCTAAGTTACTTGAGGGCGAGCGACACCTGCATGAAAAGGCAGGTTGGACTCACCAAAGACCAGGATGAAGAGCGTGTTGAGAGACACCACCCAGAAAACATGCTCCTAAAGAAGACACGCAACAGGGCCCTCATTCATTATCACAGTTTGAGGCTGGGCCTTTGCATCAAAGTGTTTGTATGAATATTCGTTTCCTCTTATCGGAACAAAAACTAACCATAAAAAACCCCAGTGCTGAATACAGTGCTTTCTGAACAGCAAAAACCTCCTGTAAAACATATCTGGGATGCATATCCATGGATACTAATCTTTATATCTTATCAATTACGGCCTTTAAGGAGCATCTGTAAGGGACCAAAAGCAGCCGGTCAAATGAAGCCGAATTATTAATATGGCGCCAATCATTACTTCTGATTCACTCAGACACCAAGTTAGTGGGTCAGATTTGCTGTCTTTCAGAATGAGGAAGCTGAAAACAGCCTTTGGTGGTGATAAACGGCTTTCAAAGCTTTCAAAAGTTCACTGCATAGGTACAAATTTGAAAAGGAAAGAAAAAACATCAGCATGTAATTCTAATCTATTTGAAAACAGTTTCAGCTTTGTGAGAGTGGTGCAATAGTTCATACTCACCAAGAAAACTAAAGAGCCGTCCAGCCCCAGCATCTGAGACACACATCGAGCGCAAAGTCATGATCACTACTGAATTAATATGGCAATACAAATCATTTCACCACAACTTCTGCTTTTACCAAGCAGAAAACGTTGACTAATTCAGGCTGCTATGTAGGCCCACTACACAGAGATGAACCATTTCTGTTATAGAGGCCCAAATGTGTCATCTCACTGGGTCTGCTCGCTTTCCAATGTTTTTTTAAATTTTTTTTTTCAATGGCCATAGCAAGGCACCTTATGAAGAAGTACATGGAGGGATAAAAAAAAACACATTCTCACTCTTTCCCAGGTCAGCTCCTCTGCTGCTCTGTCCCACTCCAGGGCGTTCCAGTTCAAGTCCTCTGCAAAGAGACACCCACAGAGGAACAGGTGAGGAATAACAATGTGGCTGCACTCTTCCATTGGTGGTTATAGGCGCTCGGACTGACAAAACCAGCTGAATTATACCGCCATATGTATTAAATCTTAAAGACCTTGACAAAACCAGCTGAAATATACCGCCATATAAGTTAGATCTTAAAGACCTTTTTGAAAGAAATACCTCCATCGACTTACACTGAGGACATTGCCAAACTACTTGTTCATTTCCCACAATTAACTTCTTCTTTTTTTGTTATAATTTCGGTGAAAATTCAGTAATTGTGTCTCCCAGAAAACTCCAATCCCATCTCCCTGAACACTGACCTTGTCCTCCATTGTTGGCATCGGCAGCATCCTCTTCCCTGGCCTCTTCCTCCTCCTCGTCTTCATCTTCTTCCCCATCATCGTCGTCATCTCCTTCATCATCATCCTGTTCGGCTTGGTCTCTGTTGTCGCCGCCGTCGCGTGGGTTGGGAGGTGCCTGCTCGTCAGGACCCGGGTCGGCGGGATGCTGGGCGGCACCGGCCCCTGCAGCAGCCTGGCCGTCGCCTGCGGCGTTGGCGCCAGGGTCCTGCAGAGCCGTGAAATAATTCAGAGACGCTGACAACAACAACAAAAAAACAAAACACAACCTTCATTCCACTCAATGAGGTAAGATTTGGTTTCTTTTCGGCTCGTTAGCCATACCCAGTTTAGTGACTGCTTTCATTCCTCTAATGACGAAAAAACATCAAAAAGTTATCTTGTCATTTCATAATAGGTACGTAGTTCTAGTTGCCCAGTGCAAATGTGACCCTACAACACATTTCAATCTGCTGTTTAGGCAGCACATGGGGTTCTACACAATGATGTGGTTTGAACACTGAGGCTGAGCAGCGTACAGAGATGCCGATTCTTCGTCTCACACATGGAGACCAAACAAGAACTTTGCCTGCCTTCAGCATAAAGCAAACTCACCTCGTTGGCCTGCGCAGGAGCGTTGGGCTGGTTCGGCACCAGAGGAGGTTGATTCTGCTCTAACCACTGTGGGGCACCACCGTGGACGATCTGCTCTCTGAGCCACACCAGACTGATGAAGGCACACAGCGTGCATGTGACCACAAAACAGCCCTGGAGGCAGTCAGCAAGCAGGTTCTGCCTACAGGTAAGAGATTTTCTCATCTTTTACATCATGTTGGCTATACACACTGCAAACTGTTCCAGAGGAATTGGAGCAAAGGAGGTGAGAGAATGGAAAAAAAAAATCAACTGCAGGAGTAATTGTGAATAAGAAAAAAAATGTGTTTTTACAACTTTTAAGAGCAGGGGATGGTGGTTCAACTGATGTGAAAAATAGTAGAAGCCTTAAGCAATGAATAAATGGCTGAAATTAGAGAATGTACATAAAGATGGGTAAAAACTGCAAGGATATGGCAGAAAAAGGTTTGGCCCATGACATACAGCGATGGATAAAAGAGAAAAAAAACAAGACCAGAGACTTACGTTGAAAGCATATCTAATGGCAGAGTAAGAAGAGAGCTCACAGAGCCGGTAAATAAACACTTGTAGATGCGACCTGTTGGGGAAAGAAGAAAAATAATGACAATAATATCAACAAACCAATCGCAAGAGCAACTTCTTTACCTGTCAGCTAGCAAAGAACTTGCATTTCAAAGTAAAACTGGTAAATATTGCACCAAAAGACTTATTAGGAGTTGTCGATGTTTAGGACCGAAATGTGCTGCTCATGGCAGCCAAACGAGACCAAAAGTTCAGATTATGTTCAGACAACAGAGTGTCCCGCTGCAAGCTCTAACTGTCAAGAAAGTTGCCAAAGATCATGCAGGCGGTGCGTGCACCCATCAGGCTTCAATGATCTCACTTCACATTCACTTTGAATGAGGGGATCTTTGTGGATCGCCCAAACTAATAACGGGTCTGTTAATTCCCTTCAATTGGCTGCGGAGGCACCAGCCAATCAAACCGTGTAAACGATTGTCATCAGAATTCCAGATGTCAAGCAATAACCTGTGGCATACTTGCCATTTATTCTTAATGGAGACTGAACTCCGGTGAAAGCTGAATTAGATTATCAATCAAAGCACAAACTCGTGGCTTAAAAAGGGACCCATTCATCCTTTTATCTATACGAACATAATGCGTTTACCTATTTTGATGTTGCAGAAAAAGCATAATTTGCAAAGTACAAGTTGGGAACTGTGCTATATCTGCAAGAGGGTGTGAACAATGAAGGACTTTCTTTGACTAATCAAAGAATTGAGAAGGTAACTGACAGAATCGTGTACAGAAAAAAAACAATCCCTCCATGTCAACTAAGGTGTGGCTTACATGCTGTCAGAGGTACTACACCTAGCCAGGCAAAGGCCACCAGTGTGTAGTGGAACCAGTATCTGATGGCCGTTCCGATACTGGTGACCAAACCTGCAAAAATATCCTGGACAGGCAAGCGAGACGGCATGTCCGGAGAGTAGACTGGGGACGGGGGGAATGGAGAGGTGAGAGAATAGACAAATTGGTCATTTAGAGGAGCTTCCAACAAATGAATGAACTGTGGAGGTACTGAACGATTTTCCGGGAAAAACGAGCAACTTACTTGGTGTGAATGCAAACCTGTGTTTGCATAATTCACAGTATTCTTTTCTACTGTGTTTTAGCCACTGCAGTAAGCTGTGAAGACAAAAGGACACGTCAGAGAGTTTCTCCTCTCTGTCCCACAGAAACGTTCCCGTGGGTCCAAAGTAAAATCACACAGCTGTGCCGAGTGTTGGGCGTTTCTTCGTTCTACTGTCTGCGTCTGACCTTAAATACAGTTTATCAGGTGTGTAATTATCCGTCTACATAAATACATAATTTTTTTCTAAAGCACTTGACGTTTAATGACGAGAACCAAAGCGTATAATGCAACTATAACCATCTTTAAACAAACATTTCATTCACTGACATACCACTCCTGGTGGATAAACTTGATGCTGCCAGTGCAAACACAAGGATGATAGAGGGGCTTGTCCTGGGTCCCCTCTGACCGACATACTCGGCAGATGTCCGCTGTGCAAAAGACACAAAAACACAAGTTGATAAGATCCTGTAGACAGGCTTTCTATTCTATTCTATTCCATATAACCCTGTTTCATTACATCGATTTAACCTGGCAGTGCGTTTCATTACCAATCCACATTGTGAAACTGCCTTGCACAATTAATGTAAGCTTTGTGCAGGGGGAAAAGTCTTCAAATGTGTATCAATGTGGAAAACGAGATACATTTGTCATGATACGAACATGTGACGAGCACAGGGCGACTGGGCCAAACTATAATCCTTGGATTACCACTGTAGCTCAAAGACTAAAATAAAGTTACTATAATTAGCCAGCAATGACATCATTCAGGATACCCTTAGTATTTACTGGTTGTGATAAATTACTGCAAATTATACCGATATGAACAAAGCATTGGGCCAAAAAAAAAGTTATCTTTATTTAATTTATCGAAAAATGAGTTCTGTACATTTTATAAAACTACAAACAATAATGACAACTGCGAGATAACACATTGTGACGAAGAAAGTAATATCTCTGGAGCATTATGTCGTGATAAATAACCGTACACGTAATAAACGAGCCTTGCTATCTGGCTGAAGTGGCCCAGCGGCGTGTCAACATATCGCTACCGTGTTACTGTACGTAATGTTGTGATAACGGTTACGTTCTATAGACTTAATCATCGTCTTCCTGTAAGAGAATAATTAACGATATAACGTGCATCTAAACTGTTAAATTGCCTTCCTCTATGATGTCAGAAATTCCCCCAACTCCACAGTGGTTCATATCATATTTCTCATTGCGAAACAACAGCACCCTATTGCTGTTTCATTTACAGTTCTTGGGTAACGGCTGTAAGCTAATGTCCGTTAGCTGGCTAGCTAAGGCTAATTTGCTAGCAGTTTCGTGACAATGTCATCGTTCCAGGAGACATAATACCCATTTTTTCCCCACTGAACATAGTTGAATGTGCCAGACTGTGACACATACTGTGTCATTATTATGAGTGGTAAAACAAATTAACGCCAACAATCAGGTAATCAAGTTTCAACATAAGCTACCTTCCTCCCCGGTGTCCATCTTGACTGGCTGCTAAGGCAGCTCTGCACAAAAGCAGTACTCCGGTAAGACAGTCAGTATAAAAGCAATGACCGCTTGCTATCTACATCTAAACATTTCAAGTTAGTGTTTTGTTGAAGCTGCGACACTCTTTTGACGGCACCATACGTTTCAAGATTTGAAAGAGCTTATTTTAGGTAACAGTTCGTTCGCTTGCGGTCCGGACACGCTCAAAGCATCAACACGTGATTGTGCTGTATTTTCACCACTAGATGACACCCATGCGCAACAAGTCGGCTGGATAATAAATTATAGATTTTTAATAACACATTCACAAGTTAAAAACAAGTGGTACAGTGCAGTTTTACCATACAAATTTACACGTCAAGCTTCCTTTCAGAGAAGCTCGGCCTCTTGACAGTGTTGTATACAGCTCAACTGCATCTCCCAGGAATAAGTCACCTTCTCACATTATCTGTCTTTTCCCCCCTGTCTGGTGTTGAGCTTCAGACGGTAAACCGGCCATTGTTCCCCCTCCATTTTCAATATCACAACAGATCATTGATGAATGCACCTCATAGCCTGACAAGGGTTGTATACCTGTTTACAAAAATGACAACAACAAGAGCTGTGTGAGCTCATGTGTGCGACTCTGTTGAGTCCTGTTCCTCTGGTGCTGTCTTTCTTGTCAGTCCACGGGGAACGTTCGATTGAAATGTTTTGGAATCGTACACCCACACAGTATCTATGCCTTCCCCTTCGGTATGTTCAGGGACCCATGTAGGAAAGGGGAAGCGGCAGGCCACCACCTTGGCTGTAATCGGCAGCTCACTTGCAAGCTTGTGCTCCAGCTGGTCCATCTGCAGGCACAGAAAGCAACTATTATGACCTTAAGTCGAGAAATAACGTTATTTGGTTATGTTATTGACTTTATTTGGCACACACGGGACATTATATTCAAGGATAATAATAATAATAATAATAATAATAATAATAATAATAATAGGAATGTTTCAGTATTTGTGACAAATAGCAGAACTCACCATTTGAGGCACTCCAAAAATAACAACATTGGAATACTGAGCAAAACTGACCTGGCAAAAAAAAAGAAAAAGAAAAAAGACAGTCTTTTGTTAAGATTAGCTGACAACCTTCTCCATATCAAATAGACACATGCTCCACTAATAAGGAGTCACTGACCTTCCACAAGTCAGAGATGTGGAAGGAAGTGGAGCGATGGACTCCTTCTCTCCAGGCCTTGAAGCGAGAATACCACACCAGCCAGGGGTTCAGTTCAAAACCGGAGGCCTGAAATCCATGCTTGGCTGCGGCGATCACCTGCAAGAGGAAGGAGGCTTTTAGAGGCGATCGATGAGTGTGAAAACAATGCATTCCAACTGTGGCAGCAACTTTTTTTGTTAAATTTTGTTTGGCAAAGGAATAACCAATTGAACTCCTTTATAACTTTCCTTAAAACTGGAGAACATGACAAGAATGTGGTGAAAACTGAAACAAACAAAGCATGTATGCTTTAACTTTCCTCTGGAGATGAGGTGAGGTGAGACAGGTGTCCACGGCACTTACTATTCTTCCGTCTCCGCTTCCGATATCCACCAGTGTCCCTGACCTGGCTTGCAGCACCTTGAGGACATTTTCCACCTGAACCGTGGTTGCAGGGACAAACGGGAGGCAGACTTTCCTCAAGGCTGGGGCGACAAACGGAGTGGCCACAGCGTACAAGGCGACCAGCGAGCCCCCAACTACCCCAGTGACGACGAGACCGAGGCGGCTTCTGTTGCCTTTCTCCTTAACACCCCCATTAGGCTGTCCCGAGTCGACGAAAAGCTCGTCCTGCGGCATGATGCTAACTTTACGAAGATATCAACAGAAGCTAACGTTAACTGAGCTCCATCATAACGCCAGACTCTGATAAAGCTAAGCTGCTATTATTGCTATTATCAATTCAAGGTTGCCCTACGCAAAGAAAAATACATGCAAACCAACCGCAGTTACCCCAGACACACACTTTAAACTTAAAGTCTTAATAACTGAGCTTACACTACTGAAGGTGCTGTCCTGTCACTGACCTGTGCACCGCTACTACCAAACCGGGTACGTCACAAGGATAAGCTATCGAAGGTTCCTCTCCAATTTAAGGTCAACATTGCAGGTACATAGGAATGTGCGGAATAAATGAACAAATAATACAGAAATAAAGTGACAATGTGGAGGGATAATATTTAATCAAATAAATAAATAAATCAGACACAAGGTGGCATGAATCAAACATAAACACTGGTGACTTAACATGTAACACATCTGTTCTTGCTTTGGTGGTACAGTAATGCCCAAACATAAAGGAACTAAGTAATATTTACAGCCACTCATTCACAAAATGATTACAAATAAAACTAAAACATTCGACAAAACAGTATACTGTACAATATCGTACTACACACTGCACCAGAGTTTAAAGGTCAGGAACAAAAGAGGACAAAAGGGAACTGTGATTCAGAGCAAGTGGTATATATTTACATATCTACCTTTGATGTTCTCCTGTGATACTTCACATTTCTGCACCTCCACTGTTTGTTGCATTGCCGCAGTTGTGTATTAATAAACACAGATTCTTAACTCTTTGGTTTGAGGGAATTTCTTCTAAAACCACAGTACATGTTTATTTCACAAGCCTCAGTACACTCTACTCATTTAATGTGAGGACTGGATTTGAGTTGGACACACTCCAACAAGTCTTATTAACCAGCATTATGACTTTAAAAGTCAAGGCTGGATAATGAAGAAAAAATAGATTATAAACTACAATTTTCATCATCTAACCTACTTTTTGCTCATTCCCCCATCAGTTGCATCACATTTCGGTTTAGGTGCTGATTATTCTTTTTTGCATGTCACCTTGCGGCAAATTAGAAGTCATTGGACAGTGTACGATGGACAGTGTGGTCCAGCCCTGACATGCCATGGGGGATCTGATGGTGGTGCATGTGGTGCATGTTGTTAGTGGGACCAACATCCATCATCAAATCATCCTCCTCGTCCTCCGGTCGGTACCCTTCCGCTCCATCCTGCGAGTAGCTGTGCTTCATCACCAGGATGCTCCGTCGACCTGCTGGTGTGTTATGGTGAGACTGGTGTGGCGACATCTGGCTCACCATCATCGGTGATACAAGAGCCCCCCCGTCAGGCGCAATGGTGGCGTCCCTCATGCTCAGGTTGCTACGGCTACCGTGGATGCTGCCGTGCATGCTGCCGTGCATGCTGCCATGCATGCTGCCATGCATGCTGCCCTGGTGAGAGCCGCAGTGGTGGTCGCGGATGCATTTGCTTTCGGAGCGTCTGAGTTTGTGAAACTTCTCAAAGTCTTCCGCCAAGGCGGCATCGGTCAGCTCCCCAGAAGGGGCACGGCGAATTGTGCAGAGCTCATAGTGAGGAGGCTCAAAACCAGGGTGGAGGAGGGCAGGGTCAAACTCATCTCTGTGGATACAAAGAGGGAAGGAGAGTAAACACAAACACAGATGAGGTAAAGTAAATGTTTAAATCCCTATAAAATCAGATTTGATTATTGAGTTTTTATCTATGTTTTGAGTATTTAACAATTACAAGCGCAAATTTCTGGCCTCCTTTACAAGGACTTCAATACCACTATAGAGTGCAGGTATAGCCATTTCTGTAAAGTGTGATGAAAGCTTCTATCATAGTTTCTTCCACAGCTGATAAATCCTGGGGTTCTCTTTGACTAAGTCCAATTAAGTCCATGAAAGTTGTCACATATTTTAGTGATTCTCTTCCCCTCTCCCAGAGTTTGGAGGCAAAGTTGAGAGTCCCCCATTAATTCTCGGCTGGTTAATCAGAATCAGCAGTGTTCATTTACTTTGCATATGTTAAGTAATGCTGTAAATGGCTAACATGACTCCTCTTGTATAAGTTATTTTACTAAAGTATTTACTATTTTTTACATGCCACATGCATCACTCCAATGGTAAGTTCATAAAATCTGAAGTTTTAAAACACGTGGTTTTCATCGCTGGCAGCTGATTTCCATCTTCTTCTGAACATCACAGTAACATTAGCAAAACACTGAACTTGTCCAACATAACTTCCTCCTGAATAGCTTCCTCTTCTTTGTTTTTTTTTCTGGCAGTTACATGTAGCCTACCACAACACTGAAACTGTGCAACTTTTAGCTAGCAGTTGCACTGTCCTCTGACAACTGACTTGAGTATAGCTTATATGTTATCTTGATGTAAACGCCATTCCTGAGATCTATTAGCGATTCCTTGTCTCATTTAGCCTGCTGCTAAGCATAAATTCTGTGACATAATTTAGACGATGTCCTCTCCATAGAATGACACAATGCATGCACCCAAAGATGAAGTGGTGAAATTGGTACTCAACGGTTAAAGTCAAATTAGATTTCAGTTAATAATTGGAGCAAAGTACTAAGTTCAACGGCTAATTGCTGTCTTCTGTCTGCTGTTGCACTGCACATTTATCAGAACATTTTGTCGCCATCTTCAGCTGGGAAACAGCTCAATGAGTTTTTAAAATAGTAAACAACACAGAACTTTGCAGTAATCATCTCAGTGAATTTGAATCTCTCACCTGCGAACAATATATTTCTTGCGTGGCTGTTTGATCTGAATGATGATAGATATAATGAGCAGGATGACAACCAGACCACAGGTTACTCCAATGATAGTGAGGTTTGTGTTGTCCAGGGTGTCCAGGATACTGGCTTTTCTCTTCTCTAGTCAAACATACAGCACATGAAAAAAAAAAGAAAAAGAAAAAACAGAGCACAGCCATGTGTTGCAAATGCAGGAAGTAGTTTGTGGCTGGAGTTTCTCATCCTGTGTCTAAGCCTACCTTTACAGCGATTCTCATCCCATGGGTAAACGCAATTCTGGATACCGTTGCAGACGAGGGTGTTGTTGATGCACATGTTGCTGTGGCAAAAGAAAGTGTCTCCTGCACACGGAGCTAAAAAGCAAAAGGCAGAAGGCCGATTTAACTTAATTTGTATTAACGTTTGAAAGTTTATTAATGAAATATTTAATGTTTTGTCAGTATATTGAGTTGGCATTAGTCTTTTTGTAACCAGAAGTGATCATACTTAAGCAAGGCGTTGGAGCTGGAGAGTGACACAAGAAAGCTGATTGGCATTTCTTTGAGGATTTCTATTTAGTGAGTTATAGAATTTTATTTGAGAAGGGCCAGCAGCCCAAATCAGAGGGACTGAATCTACTGTAGTTAATGACTCATGGGAAAAATTCACTGATGTATTATTTGATGAGAGAACATGACATTTTTTAATGGGAGTCTATTGGAGCCATGATGTTTAATCACATTAGGAAACTTCCCCAACAGCTGTGTCTGACAGCAGATGTCTTCATCTGTCTGTTATAAGTTATCATACCCCAAAAATATGAGCAGTACATCTTAAAGTGGACATTTTGGGGGGAGTTCCTTCTTCTTCTTGTGTTGTATAGCTTTTTTTGTCGTCTCTGATGCTACACGGCCTAATTCCACGATAAAATGAGTTCTTCTCTCCCACTGTGGCCAATTTGCCTTTTTAGAATCCATCTCTCACATGACAAACAGTTTGTATTGATATTAAAGTCAGCCGCTATCAGAAAACAGCTCTTATCATGTCTGCCACCAGACTAGTCTTGGGTCATTTCACTCAGTTAGAAAACCTCCTCAGCAAAGAAAAATACTATCAAGGTTGTCATCACTTGAGCCAGCTGAGTCTGATAAACATCTATACCACACAAGTGTTCTTTGTTTTCCTTGATGTAAACATTAATCTTTAAGGGCCGTCACTCACGTTCATGGAAAGTTGTAAAGAGGATCTTGAATTTGCTTTTCCTGCTTCCTTCGTCTGCCCACATTCTAACCACACCCACAGAGGACACCAGCATGACGTCGTTGGCCACCGTGGAGCAAAACTTATTCTTCAGGTGCTCCACTGAACTGCTGCCATCGTAGATGCCGACAAAGTTGCGCTTGCACTCATTTGAATTGTGCATTTCATACTCCAGAAAACGCATGTAGATCTGTGAGGAGTTCAAGTTGAGCAGAGGAGATAAAAGGAGCAGTAAGTGGACCACAGTTCAACAAGTGACCCTTCAGGCTACCTTTAAGGTTCAAGAAACTTTACATTGACAGAATTCTTATTTGAATTGGCTCTAACAGACACAGACCAATAGGTAGACTCAGTTAAGCAATAGAAATTAAATTAGTAAAAGATATCTTGTGAATCAAAACATGAATACTGACAAGTTTAGTGTCATATAAGCGTGGTTGATGAAGGTGCAGTGTATGAGATGAAGTGACACCTGGTGGCATAAACTGCAAAACGCGACCAAGTGAATTCCACCACCAACAGTTTTTATGTCTATCCACCTAGATTCCTACTAATATGGGCAATTAGTTTCCTTATAAGCACACATAATAGCAATTTACACCGGAATTGGTGGATTCAGTTGTACGCAGGATATTTCTTGTTCAGATGTAGCCAAATGTAAGTTAATTTGTAATTGTTAGCATACATACCCTAGCTTTTGGTGGCGCCCTGATGTACCACCTGCAGTCCACTGCATCAGTTCGCTGTGCCCGACCCTCCCTTGCTATCTGCGCCGATTCCACATAACCCTCTGGCCCCGTCAGCTCAAAGTCACAAACTGCAATTTTGTGTACCAGGTGAAAAAAATTGTGCTGAGTGATCCAATCACAACTACACAGTTATAAATATATGCAAATGTTTTCAAGATGCACTAAGGAAGCACTGATTATTGACAGTCATACTAAGGGATGGTCTGCGCTGCCTGGACATATTTATCTAGCAGTACGATCTTGGACAACATTGAAGGATCGCCTACTTATTCCTGTGCCTGCCATGGTTTCTTCAGATGAAAAAGTTACATTTACTACAGCCCCAAAGACCCGGAGATTGTTAAAACCCCAGTGGACAGTGCAAAAAAGATTGAGAAGAGAGAAAGTGAGAATAGTTTTTAGACAGGGCACTTGAAAAAATCTTTTCAAGCCAGAAGAATTTTGTTGGTAAAAGAACATCGCTTCAGCTCAAATCATTTTGAGCTCAACTGCTTGATGCCTTGACTAGGACTGGGTTACAAGAAGTAAATGTAACACCCACACTGCCAGCTGAAAACATCCAGTGCAGACATCATGAACTTTTGACATACTGCGCTTGTCAGGCATGCTCTCTTATGGCTTGGTTTGAAGTTCTGTCTGCTCTTATTTGTTGCCCTCTTGGATCACTTTTTCAGCAAATTCACTATGTTCTGAAACCCAACTTTTCTAAAATGCTATTTTTCTTTTCGAACATATCATTTACATCAAAGTTCAAGCATCTTTTCAGACAGGCGCTGCGGTAATTTCTGCCAGTGGGTGCATTAAGCATAATAAAATTATGGGTCATGAAAAATTAATACTCACATGGCAGAGCTGGCAGCACCCCAAGTTCTTTAAACTCAGGATCTGAAAGTAAAATATAATATGTCATGTCAAGTTAGAGACACGCTATGCACCAGTATATCCCATTTACATTCTAAAGTTTAACCAATCAAGACACTAATAAAAATGATCTGGTCTTCATCCGGGATCAGATGCATAAAACTGCACGTTTGCAGTTTTCTTGAACAGCTCCATGTAGGCCTATGAGACAATCTTGTGCCATAAAAAAAAAACTCATTATAGGTCCTCCAAAGAAATCACACTGCAGTTATTCACCAGCCACCATTACAGTAAATAAGAGTATATTGTAAAAAAATTGACAATGAGAAGCCAAATCAGAGAAAAATCACTATCACACCGAGCAAACTCTGTGAAATAGTCTCTTTAATTTGATGGTAAATTATGAGACCTTTTCACATTTCCACCTTATATCAGGACAACATTGCTATATTTACAAGGTTTACATAAAGAGCACGTCTTCCTTTATTACCAATTGAACAAAGGAAAAGATGCAGACATGGTTTTTGTGAGGATGCATCATTTAGGCACCAGGCCCCAGGTTTTAAAATGAGATCAATAACGCCTCAGATGAACAACAAGATATGGCATATCATACACTGTCATTATTTATTTAGAAATAATTAAACCAAAATGCAGAAATAGTGTGGGGGATAATTATACAACAAAGAGAACTAAGAACTAAGAGAATTTAGGAAAAACTAAGTACACCCCATAATTCAACAGCATGCAGAACCAGCAATAACTTGAAGTAATTGCTTTCCGTTTGACATTCAGTCTCACTCAACATGGTGGAGGAATTTTGGCCCACTCTTCTTTACAATGTTGCTTGAACTAATTGAAGTTTGCAGGTGTTTGATTATGTACAGCTCTCTTAAGGTCCCACCAGAGCATTTCTATCAGTTGGTATGAGGTGTTTGTGCTGATATGCTGTGTTTTTGGCAATTATAGTGCTGTGCATTGTGGCCAGTGGTTTGTTCAGAAGTCGTGCTGCCATGTTCTTTTTGGAGAGAAGAGACATTCTCCTGGTAATCCTTCCAAACAAGCCTTTTTTTGCAGTTTCTCTGAGCATTGCACAACTTGCTGGGAAGTCCACTCCTAAGAAGAGCAACTCTCATGAATGTTTTTCATATATGAATAATCTTTCTCTGGTGCACTTGATGGAAATGGCCCTACAACCCGCCCAGGTTGATGGGCAGCAACAGTTGCTTCTCCAAGATCATTGCTGAGATCTTTCCTCCTTGGCATTGTGTCAACACAAATACAAACACAAAGTAGCCCGCTCTTGTTATTGAGCAATTAATCAAGTTCATTTGAGTTGCAGCATCGAGCTGCTGCTTACCCTCTGAGTTCCTGTGTGTAAGGATGGGCTTAGTTTTTTTTACACACTGCTTCTACCTTTTGGCTTTATTTTTACTCAATAAATAATAACACAGTGTAGTATGTTACGTGATTTATTAATCTTTGGTTGTATTTACCTACCGATAAGACCTGATAATAACTAGACTTTTTAAAAAGAGAATTATGACCTGTGAATGAACCTGTGAACAGATGATTGGGGGTTTGGGGAGGGTCTCTGTACTCTGAGTGCTGATGTACAAGGGTGTGAATCTGTATTTAGGTGTGATTGTCTCACAAGGGCCTGCTGTGGGGTTGTTGTTATATAGGTTGAATACAGTTTGGTACGTGTGTGTGTACGTACATGTATGCATATGTATGTATGTAAGTAGATATATATATATATATATGTGTGTGTGTGTATATATGTATTTATTTATTCAATTTTTTTGTGAATTTTGGATAAAAACATAGAAATCAAACAGGAAAGTTACTATAAGGGCAATTAGAGGGAGAAGGGGTATGAATAAATATGTTTTGCTTCATCATATGACTTTTCAGACAATTTGCATTAATTAATGTCATATCTGAAGGTATAAATACTTACTAGTTTATTCGATTGTAAATGTTGTTGATAATATTAGTTTCTATTTATGCTCAAATTTATATATGAATATGTAATGTAATGTTGAGTTAATACTGGTTAATATGTATATGTTGTTTGGGATTGTTCTTTTAGTAACTACTGTATACCAGTCACTTTTTCTTCGTCTGAAATAGATTCATTCATTCATTCATTCATTCATTTTAGATTTTTGGATTAAGAACAGAGAAAAAAGAAAAAACACACATCAGAATAAAAATACAGCATTAAAGGCATATTGAAAAACAAAATCAACAAACAGCTGGCTAAAGCTTACATAATCTATGTACCAGAACATTTCTTCTGCCCTCATTTGAACACCCCTGAAACCCTGATGCCCTTCATCAAAAAAGAAAAAAATACATCTAGCATCAGAAAGGGAAGAGATATTGTTCTCTAAACCTTTGTGATGATGAATCTACTTGCTAGGTGGATTAAAAATCCTCACAGATCAGTTTAGGTCAGGACAGATTAGGCTTTAGCAGCATCAACTACAGCAGAGTGATAAAAAAAAAGTTATTTCTACTCATGACTTCTCTGAAAAGCACCTTCTTTATAATTATAATTAATAATCATTTAATAATTATAATTATATTATTATTAAAAATAATGCTCTGACATAAAGTGTAGCCTAAAATACTTTTTAAATGTTTTCGTCATTGGTTGTGCAGAACAGTGGACAGAAGTAAGGTGATGAACTCGACAAGCATTCTGTTTAATCCACCCATGCTTCTTACCAATTCTGCTTCAGGCCGGGCCAGATTATTCACATATGTGCATGTGTGTGTGAGAGATGCTATGATATACTACATGGGGCTTTGCAGGGAGTACAAGCAAAACATTTGTTTGACTGAAATCAAATTAGATGTATGATGCAGGGTGCACACAAGAATGGGGACTTTTAAATTAAACCGTTTCTCAACACCCTGTGGAAAATAGAAATAAAGAAAGAAAGCGTTGGTTTGCAAGACGTATTGTTTGAAAAAGACATACTCGCTTGTAATTTGACCCCACTTTTGCGAATTGTAGGCTAATTGGCATTATATTGGTAATACAGGTATTATAATGTCACAGTATAACGGTATGGAAGATAATTGTAATGTTAAAAGATTGAAAAACAAAATTGATTGCAAATTGAGGTGTTTGTATAGTTTTCACAGTTCCTTGTCTCCTACTTTCAGACTAATTGACAAAAATTAAGGAGACAAAAAAAGATGAATCTGATAGTAATATTGTTTTCTGTTGATATTACAGTCATATTTTTACTGTGAATTTGTTTTGGTCTGGAAAATTGCACAGTAATAATCTGACATCATGACAGCCCTGGCTGTTAACATGATTTTATCCAAAGTGAATCTGGAGAAATGGCTGAAAACCAGAAGTCATTTTTACAACATGTGCTGATTTACTTCACCAATGTGTGAACTAACGTAATGAGTGCGATAGCCGACAAATCTGAGTTGCCGCCACAGAACACAAGCTTGAACATAACTGTGATGTAAAGGATTTCATTAAGCTGCATTAACAAGAAATCTCCACAAGAGATCCAGCAGAATGTCTCACATTCTGGAGACAAAGTTAAGAGTTACTAAAACAGTTTTCTGACTAAATTTAGTCTGATTTGTCAAGATGTCATTTTTGTGCTTTTTGGTTTTTGTCTGCCACCAAAATGCTTAATTAGGGAAGAAAATAATAAAGTCTCTGCTCCATAAAATCAACTTTACATTTCTAAACCTTCTTTATTATTAAATCCTCATGTTTAGATTACATTCTGTGCAGCATCGTGTGTTTATGATTAATACTTTTTTTTCTGATTATGTTGCTGCATGTCACGGATTTTGGACATTCACATCTGGACTCTCACACAGAGAGCTAACGCTGTTCTGTTTCTTTGGGACCAATCTTGGACTGATGACTTTAGTTTGAATGTAAATTGCACACATTAGGCTAATGGTGACTCATCATCTGAAGGGCTAAACTTACCATTTTTATTATTTTATAATGTATTATAAAGAAAAAGGAAGGTTAGCTGAAAGGTTTGTTGGGTCAGACACCAGTTGACAGCCCAGAAACATTACCATTGTATGTCCTCATTCCGGCGTTATCGAGCACACAGCTGAGCCGACAATCTTCTCTCAGAATGTTGTTGTGTTTTGTTTGGCTGTAATCATGCAAGCATGCAAGTGGGTGAATGTATTCTCTCCTGCCACTCCTGATGGGTGGAATTAGTGAGAAGATTAACTTTTGACCTTAAGTACTTATTATATCTGATGTAAATACACAGAAACCAGCATCTTCTCATCTGCTAATAATGGAAAATACTCTCTTAAAGGGACAAATCATGTCAGGGGCCTGTTTACCAAAAAAAAGTGCTTATTCAAATGTACTAGACCCAGAAAATGAACTCTTAAGTTTGCTTCACTTGTAGTTATTACAAGCAGAATGGAGACCTCATTAAAAGATGTTGCATAATGCAGAAGCCGAGTGTTTCATATTTTTCAGAAAAACAGCGCTGAGTCCTGACGTGCACTTCTAGCAAGCAATCTCGGACCGCTGGCATCTTCAAAACTACAGTGTGCAGGAAAGGCCGAAGAGTCTACAACTGGAAAAAAAATCCATGAGGAATAAAAACAATAACAAAGACTACATAGATAGATGGGCAGAGGGATGCAGATTAATCCCTGCCCCTCGTTGGTGTAGGTGGCCTATAAAATCTGTGGTTAATAAAGTCTTTGCCTCGGACTCCCTTAAGCTGCTACCGCGGCTCAGCACTGACAAGCTGCATTCCCTGAAGACAAGCTTTCATTAACTCCCGTATGTGTGTGAGAGAGAACCAAGGGAACAAGTGCCTCTGTGTGTGGGTGTATGTACTAGTGTGTATCTGCATGTGCTCCCCTCCTCTTCTCCTGTCAGCTGCAGCTGCTGTGCCTGCACTACAAATGGAAATGAGAGCACATCCACAGCAGAATGCAACCAGACTATTGTTAAAGTTGCAATATGCAACTATCTGCAAGCATGTACAATTAAAAATCAGCAAAGCCTTGCATCCATTTATTGTTGTTGAAAGATTGCAAAGGTTCCTTATGATACTGATCTTGTAGTATCATATAAAAGTGAACTTGGATATAATATTATGACATTGGGAAAACAAGATTCAAGCAAGTAAATGCAGTTTGGTTTATGTGTTTATAACAGAAAGGGACAGACAGGGTTAAAGAGGTAGCCAGGTTTGACATGCAACAACGTCAAACTCACAGCTGGTTGTGAGAGAGTGCCAGGAAATAAAGGAAGAGGCTTAAAGCCACAGTAATACTCTAATCATCAACCTGCCAGCCACATCAGTGTAGCAGAACTTGAACTTCATGTCTGTGTTTTGCACTTTTTATTTGCACTCTTATTTCATGTTCTAATTTTCACTTCATCAACCCGACAGACTACCACAGAAGCACATAATATATTGCAGGGAATTTAGTAACAAGTAGCCTTGGCATCCTCACTTACCTAAGACACAATGTGAGGTAAACTGCCTTTATGGCTGAAGTACTCTCTACAGTTCATTACATAAATAAAGTCAAAACCTGTATAACAACAGCACCACAATCGATCCTACTTCAAATCCAACTAAATCATGTAGGGAGTATCTGCTTTCTGTTGACTATGCCTCTCTATGACAGTTTATGCTGGACAGAGCCACCCAGTTTCATGAAAAACGTGAAGTAGTCATAAAGCAGAAAACTTTGTATGCAAGCTGATAAACACCAATCCTGCTAACCTTTCGTTTAGCTGAGTGAGTGGTAGTAAACTTATGACATTAAAAACTGCTGTTGAGGTTAACAGTATCTATCTTAGCAAGATACTGTAAGATACACGTGAATCTGAACGAACCCACAATAGTAAGGAGCAAGTGAAATGCAGCAAACAGGTCAGAAGGAGAGTGAACCAGTGACGCTCACCAGCACGCGCACCCCTTAGCTAACTCACAGTAAATGCTCCGGGATATTTGCTGCTACATTTGACTGTCATAAGAAATCCAAATCAAACACGGCAGAAATTTCCGTTTTCATGCCATCGCTTGGGAACATGGCTAGAACATGTGCATGTGTGAAAATGGCTAAAATCAGATGCCTGTTAAATCCACAGAATCAGCTCAAAGATGTACCAAAAACTAAATAGAACTGCTGAGAGTTGTTAACCTCAATCCCTCACCTTGTGTGAAGTTATACCGGGCGGAGAAACCCTTAGCCTCCAGTTCACCATCAGCCACAAACTTGATGTACAAGTACCTCCCACTGGAGCGGATGTAGGTGGGGATTTCCTGCCCACAGTAGCGACCAATAATGGGGGAGAAACCAAAGGGACCATCACGGACTTCAATGTGGTCGAACCTACACTCCCAGGATGGCTCAATGGAGTAGCTATCTTCAAAAAACAGGTCGATGCACTGGCGTGGTGAGGCTACAGTAGGAAGACAAGTTAAAGAGGGGGGAATTAAAAGCAGAAAAGGTGGAGGGAGGCCGACTACGTTTACGTGCACAGCAATATTCTGCTATTAGCCCCTTCTGAAAAAGACACAGCTATGTAAATAGCATTTTCTGATCACCCTAACCTGGATAAAATCAAATCTGGAGCGAACAGCATTAAACTATGTGAAATATGCCAACCTTACATGTATAAACTGAAGGCATTTCATGGCATTTTAATCTTCACAGTTGCCAGGTCTGCTCATCGTGAGCAATTTTGGGCTTCTGTTTTTTAAGAACCCAGGGGTTTGTTTTGGCCTTATTTTCACATAATGAGTTGCCTGTTTCTGTCACAAGACCTGGCAACACCAGTTCCAGCAGCAGAGTCAGTGCAGAGTAGCATGACTGCAGATAAAATAAGGACAGACTTTTGGGGCGAGGGAAGAAACCACAGCAGTGCTCCATGTTATCAGGCATGTGGATATAATAGAACCTTTGGAGGCACACAAATATCACAATGGTGCACATAACATGGGCATGAGGCATTAATCAGACTATGCTGACTATGCGACATAAAAAGATGAATATGAATGGAACATTCTGTAAGACAAACAGATAGAATACTTGTGCACGTAAACATAGAGGTTAGAAATGTTAGGTTTCACCTTCTATAATGTAGATGCATTCCCTCTCTGGTGGGTATTTCTCAGGGTAGTTGGGGGAGGTGAAATATCCTCCATCGGGCTCCTTTACCCAGGTCCCACACTGTTCAGCTGGTACCACACCTGAGTTGTTCTTTACTGACAGAACATGGAAGAAAGCACACAGCTTAACACGAGCAGAAATTCTTAGTTATTATGCCTCCTTTTTATTAGGTTAACAACACAAAAGCTCCCATTTTTTCAAATCTATTTGTATTGTCTATTTCAGAATGTATAACTCAACCAGCACACAATTTGGCACATTCCAAGCCACAGAAAGATTATTAATAACATAATTTCAGAGGAAATGAGGAAGCTGTGATTCTCCCCTGAGTGTTCATTAGAACTTTGTCAACACTCTGATCTACCCAAAGAACACCCCCCAAAAACACCCCCACCCTTTGCCCATTCAACCTGTCTCAATAATCTAACTCAATCAATCACCTGATGATAGTATGGAGAAAGAATTAGCTACTCAAACTCATTAGTTGGAGGTGTGACAAAGAACTGACGCTGAAACAAGCCGCAACTGTCATTCAGTCTATAAAATGTATGTATGTTGTCAGTGTTGTGCGAGCAGCGTCTCAGGATGTGATACCTTGAGCTTTTTTTGTGGTAGCTGTGGCTCCAGATGCCTCATGTGACATGAGGCTTACTGCTAAAGCTGAGAGGACACAAGAGAAACGAGATGAAATGTTATACCATTTGTGAGAGGGCAGATGGACAAAAGAAAAAAAAAGAAATGGGGGAAACACACACGCGGAGAGCTGAATAGTTACAGGTCTACTACACGGGGCAATCAAGGTAAAAGTATCAGATGTCGTAGTGATCATTCTTAAAAGATAAAGGAGAGGTGATATATGTTCACTCAGTCAACTCACCGATGGGCAGCAGAAGTTTGTGCACCATTTCTGTTCCCTGAGAATGAGAGGCTCTGTCTCAATTATTGCCATTAAATTGTCTTGACGTAGCGGTCCGTGCGTTCCCACGCCTCTTGTTGAAAAACTACTGTTAAACCCAGTAATTCCCCCTAAAATGCGCCAAATCCAAGAGCAGACATCTCCATCCCCCTCTCACTGTCTCCCGACGGCTCAAAGGATTAAACACACGTCCGCCACAAACCTTCACAATTTTTGCTCCACCTTTAGGCTGTTAAATCCACACGGAACATTAATGAGCAAACGTGAATTTACGCAGTTGTGCGCGCATTTCTTGCGATAATCTCTTTCAATTCTATTTTTTTCTTCTATTATTCAGTCATTAGCTGCGGCGCATCATTCAACTGTAAGTACGTTTTATTCATATAGCAACTTCCAAGCACCTATGTGTCACAAAGTGCTTCACAAAAAGTAAAATGAAAACAATAAATATACAATAATTAAAGGACAACGCGATCGCAAGTAAAGATAAAGCATTCCAAACATTATACAATAGAGTTAAACGAAAGAGTTAAAATGTGTCTTAAGAAGCTTTTTAAAAATGTCCACATTGCTCACACATCTAAAGTCCTGTGGAAGAGAGTTCCAAAGTTTGGGAGTAACAACCTAAATAGCGCAGTCTCCTTTAGTTCTAAGCCTGGTTCGGGGAACAGCCACAAAACCCTGATCAAAGGACCAAAGGGTCCTAGCGATGGCATATGGCTGCAGCAGATTTTCAACACATAAAGGGGCTTGACTATGTCAGGCTCTGAATGTGAGCCCAAAACTGGATTCTGAACCTGAACGGGCAAATGTAAAGGAATCATAACTGGTGTACAATGAGACCTTTTGGAAGTTTTTGTCAGTATCCTGGCAGCTGTGTTCTGAGCTATTTGTAAGTGGGTCAGAGAAGCAAGGGATGAAAAAATAAAAGAGATAAAAGCACGGACAATCATTTCCATGTCCACTAGGGATACAACAGACCTGATTTTGGTAATATTACTAAACTGGAAAAAAAAAAACATGAACAAACTTTGCTATTTACATGCTGATAAGGCTCAAATCCTGGTTAACAAAAACATCAAGATTATGGAAAGTAGGTTTGACAGAGGAAGACAGAGAATCCAGAGTCTCTCTCACATTTGGGCCAAAACAAAAGCAAAAATAAGCACTTCTGTTTTCTCTGTGTTTAGGTGAGGACAATTTTAGAAGCACGGATGTCTTCGAAGTGTCATGAGACTTAAAAGAGATATATAGCTAATCATAATCTGTATGACAATTGCAGGATACATCTTTAAATGTACTTCTTATATGACCCACAGGAAGCAAGTTAGGACAAACAGCACTGGGCCCAGAACAGAACTTTGGGGAACGCTTGAAGACCAAGATTGCCGTGATATATTTCTGATGTTTTAATAGGCAATAAAGAATGGAGTAGGCTGAAAGAAAATGTAAGCTACAAATAATTTATTAATCACATTGATAAATACACTGGTTTTGGGGACCCATCTTTTATTTATATTGCCAGAAAAACAGTAGATAGGAGCAGAGATTTATTTAAACACGTTGAAAAATAAATGCAATATATAAAGAAAAATTCAAACAAATTAACATAATTTTTTTTAAAAAACCTTCTGAACAATTCTGACAAGCGTGAAAGTCAGTATTTAATATGAACACCTTTATTCATCATCACAGCCTGAACCCTCTTAGATGAGCTTTTTTGCCATTTCTGGAATAGTTCTCCATGCTTCTTGAAGGATATTCCAAAGCTCTTCTTTGGCTGCCTTTTGTTCCGTTCTCTGTCAAGATGATCCCACACTTCTTCAATAATGTTGAGGTCTGGGCTCTGGGGAAGATTCATCCCCAGAGGCGGCAGTGACTTCTCTGAGGTTGGAGGCATCTGGGATGGAACATCACACAGTAGAAAGATTAACAGTGGTCAGAGCAATCACACCTAAAGACACTTTACTGAAACCTTTATATATATATATATATATATATATATATATATATATATATATATATATATATATTTAGAGATGAACATTTTAGGGCAACACATACATTGCATTTTTCAACAACACTGTACAAATTTACGTTCTGCACATTTTAAAAAGGCATGAGAAAGAAGAAACAGGTATTAGATTGGCCTGCCCACAGTCCAGACCTGTCTCCAAGTGAGAATGTGCGGAGAATTTTTAAACAAAAAAACTGGGATACCGTGTCGCATATGCTCGTGTAGGCAGATATGAGTTATAATACCATTTAAAGGGTCGGTTAACTCTTGTGGTCCTGAGAGCAACTGCATATGAAGCAAACAAGTAGCATCTATGACTTGACTATCATGCTGTAAAAATGATATTGTTAGCCCTAATCATGTTAGTTTTCTTAACCACACCAAGTGATGTCACTGCTTAAAGCTAAGTCCCGACGTTGGTTTATTCTATGAAAAGAAAACAATCTCCATTATTTCTCCATTTGCTCTGTGTTGGTTGTAAATCTGAGGAGAATTAAGCTGTGGTAGATTCCTATAATAAAACTAATGAAGCATGCTGATATACTCCAGATATTTCCTTTAGTGATCTGTTTCATAACTAACAGTAATGTCCATGTTATTCTATTTATGGGACATTGAAAGTTACATTCCAGCCATTCCACCTGTTGACAACATCCATTTTCCCAGTGCATTCGACTTCAGGTCAAAGTCTTCTCTTTGGGCTAACAATGCCTCAGAGGTAGTACCATTTAAAGCAAAGATGTAAAAGAACGCAGCATCTGAATGCTCTCGGACTGCAATATAGAGCAACCACGACTTTGACTTATCGTTTCAAAAACTCGATGTCTCCACTGGCCTGCAGCTCTGAAAGGCTTTTTTGGTTTTGTCTGATTTCTCAACTTCAGCCAAAAATTCTTTGTCAGCTCCCACTGCGTCACAATTGAGAATGAAGATGGTATTACCATCTTTACGTATTATGGTAGGGTTTAGGGTTGTCAAATATCAGGTCTTTGGTGAGAACATTTTTCATGCGGCTGAGGTGAATTAACAAAGATATTTCAAATGACTGTTTCATATGCTGATCGAGTGCGGTGACATCGTCATCAACAGTGTGGATTTCTCCAGTTTGATTCCAAACTTGGTCAGCAGCTCTCGATTGATGTAAACAGCTTTTTGGAAGAGATGATCAGAACAATCACATTATCTACATGTTTAGCATACATTTACATAAATATGCATTTCCATGCCTACCTTTCTGTCTTCCTTAACATCCTGGTGGGGTTGTTAGCAATGTGAGGCACCAGTCTCAGGTAACTGCTCATTATGCAGACATGCGGTGGGTAGTACCCTCTCGGATTCTTCAAAAACAAATCTGTAATGAGCCCCAAGTCTGACAACAACTCTCCCCTGACCCTTTTGGCAAGAGTATCAAACAGCAACGCGAGTGACAGGGCCACAACCCCAACCGCACCATGAGTCACCCCCTGCCATCTCTGCCAAAAGTGGTCCTCAGACCCTGGGTGAAGTTCTCCAGCTGCTTGGGAGTCAGAGAGCTTTGCATTGCTCTATGGTGCTCACTTAAGCGATGTGAAGAGTTGATGGTCAGCATGTTGCTGAAATGAGGATGGGGGGTGTAGCTTTGGAAAGGGCAGATGACTCAAGCAACAGCAGCCAGATGGGCTGCATGTTCAGCTGGACAGTGCATGTTCCCCATCTTGAAATAGTCAGTCAGGATTGGAAAATAAGGAGGAAAATAATTTTAGATTCACTCCTCGCTGTGGTATGCATTTGTTTTACAGACTTTTTCATTGACTTTGTATGTGACTGCATCTGATTAGATTTTGGACTAAAAGTTTTGTGACATGATGTGACATGTTGTGACACCCCCAGCCACACATTGGTTAAATGACATTTATCGTAAAGGTCCCCCCACCTTTACGATAAATGTCATTAACCTTCCTCATGTGGAGTTTCTCTATCAGTTCACAAACATCTCTCTCTGAAGCAGCAATCACAGCCCCTCTCAAAATGCTACAGTGTCATTCCTCACTGTAAATCTTAAGTTTGAGAAGAGACCGTGTGCTCTCAATAAGATTTGAGTCTGAAAAGGCACAGTTGTTATTTCATCATCTTTTAGACCTCTGCTGGTTTAGTCAAGCAGGGAACTTTTTCTCCTGCATAAATGTCACAGCCTCCCTAAAAGCTGCATTTCTGTTTCAAAACAGTTTCATCCAGAAACAATGGAGTACACTGTACTTCTTGAAGAAGCTTAGGACCTTGAGTGTATCTCATCCTTTCCCAAGTCGTCTATTTGCTGGGGTTGGATTTGGGGACTTTGCTTTTGGGTTTGGTTTTTTTTTCTGCGTTTTTGTTTGGGTTGGAGTCACTGTTTTGAATCAAGTTTTATTCTGTTAGTATTCGTCTAGTTTCCATCTCTCTGTCAGTTATTGTCATGGTTTGTCTTTGTAATTATTGCTTTTGTCTGTTAGTCTTGTCTTGCCTCTGTTCAGTTTAGTTTCACATTCATTCTCACCCATAGTTTCCTCAGTCTTCATGTTCAGGTCATTATCTCCACTGTCACACCTGTTCTATCTGTCTCAGCTGTAATCATTCACTCATCAGTTCCACAGTATTTAAGCTCTCTGATTTCTTCTTTCATGTTCAGTTTTACAGGCATAATAATGTTTTCTTAGTTCTTAGGTTTTGTTTTTCCAGTTTAGTTTTATGACGCTCCGGCTTGGCCGTGCTTTCTGTTAGTTTGTAAATGAATCACGATAAGCTCATCTTCAACCTCCTGTCGTCATCCGTGTCCGCATTTGGGTCCTTCTCCTCTCTGTTCTGAAGCCCCTGGAGCTGATAGTACAAAATAGGACTGCTGCTCATAACGGACAATGCTGCACAACCTCTGCACAACTTTATGTTCGGTCAGAGGCTTTTTCAACAAAGAACACTTCAGGAGGTCATTCCTGTCCACAAAAATAACTAACTTCATAGTGACTTTACGTTTTTTTTTTAAACTATGAATAATAATATGAATAACTATGAATATTTAATATAATATTTAACTATTTATTCTGCAAATTTGTTGCTATCTTTGGATTAATAACTTATTTTTCAATACAGTTTATCATGGCAACAGTCCTGCCTTCAACTACACCCTATATAAAGAAATCCTGAAAAGCTGACATGGCTGTTAAATAGCACCTAGCTGTTAGCTGGCTATCTGTCAGCCATTTATAGCAGCAATTTTTAATTTACTTTCTTTTGATGGACAACATCACAATGCCAGCAACACATAGGATAACTAACAAATTCAGCGCACACAAACATTTAAATGCATATTGTGCCAACCTCTCTCCATCGTCTTTGACATAGGACTATGTGTGCTTTGAAAATAGAGAGGATAGACAGAAGCATCCTTAAAATTTCACAGAATGAAACATTAAGTCCTTCAAAGCCTCTTTGACAGTCGTCCCACAAGGTTTTATGGTGTGATATCCTAGAAGCTTAGCTGTAAAGTGTCCTTCCTTGACTTTGACAAGCATTTAGCTGCCTCCTTTGTATATTTTACTGGGTTTTTCTTCCTGCCTTAGTTTCTCACCTGTTTTCAGTTTGCTGATTGCTCCACATTGAATAAGCCATTACTGTCCCCTGTATGGATATTATATATATATATATATATATGTGTGTGTGTGTATGCCCATTTTACTTAATGTTTTTGTTACCAAAGCCTTACCTTCCTTTCTTTTCAGTCTTTTTTTTTTTTAATTATGAAACTATATCTAGTGAAATGTCCCTGCATATGAGAAGGCATTAGCTTTCTTCTATTTCCCTTTCACTTTTTTTCACACTGATGAGCTCCACTACTCACTTGTTTTGGCAACTCAGACATCACATGTGCATGAATTGCATGTTTAAAACTGAAGAGCTTCTCTGTGTCCATAAGGGGGCAGCAGATGCTGACAGACATCTCTGATTCTGCCTGTAGTTATCTGTAAAACTGTGAATACCAAGGTAGAAATTATGTTTAATGTATGAATCTCATAAATGCATAGATGTAAATAGTGATCATCAGCCCTCACTTATGTCACTTTCTTTGCAAAAGACAAATACACTCATATTTACACTTCATTTTATGACATTTGCTTTTTGTTTGATTTGAGACAAAACAAGCAATTTGATGACATCACCAAAGAATTTTTCTCCACTTTCTTATATTTCATAGTCCAAATAATTGACCAGTAAATAGAAAAAAATTATTAGCTGCATCCAAATTACCAAAAAGGTTTCTTTGTTCAAAAAGGGACAATGCCCTTTAATTTCCACGATTACTTCAGTCTGTTAACTAAATGTACCAGGTTATAGTCATATAGGTCATTCTGTTGCACATGGCAGGACATTAGAAAAACATGGGAGGAAAATGACAATCACGTCTTTTCTGATAACATATTACAAGAGACACTGACATTTAGCTTTTGTCTGGATACATTGTCAGATCTGCATTTACTTTGGCATTGCATGGAATAATATGTGAGAACAATTTACTGTACTTACTGATGTGAAAGCTAGAGTTACAGATCACTTTTGTGACGTTCATAGATGCAAAGTGCCATCCACACATGTGTGATACCTAAATGTCTTTGCAGCATATATGATCTAATGTGGTATTGTTTCATTTCCACTCCTGTGTGCTCAGACTATTTTCATGGCTTACCCCAGCTCCTTTATTTGGATATCTAGTACATATATCCTCCATTTCCCCTCTGTTCCTTATAGCGACAGTTTAAAAGAAATCTCTTTCTGTGCTGATGGACAGAGCAGAGCATATCAGAGTAGATGCGGCAAAGAGTGGTGGGAGAAAAGAACACACAGACAGATACCACAGACTTTGACAAATGTGCTTGACTGTGTGTTAAGGCAGATGAATCAGTGCTTTGTGGTTTTGTTTAAGGGAAAATACCGGCCACCCTGCCGGCTGCTGCAGCAGTTCTCACACACTGTAATGAAAAATTTCATGTGAAGCCCTCAAGCCCACACCTCAAAGATGTTCAAGAGTGGGATTTTTGATGCATTTACGCCAAGAATGCTCAAATGCACAGTTTTTGTGGAAGCAAACATAGGTTACTGTTAGCTGTGGAGAATTTAGCTTTCAACGATGCCTCGAGGCCTCTTAGACATGTTCTAAGGCTGCAGCCTATTTTCATCTGCCAGTAAAAATGTTCACCTTGTCTTTCAGTCAAAAAGAAAGTCATTTGCAAAATGTGCAATATTTGTAACCAACGTGGGCTGCTTTCACAACATCCACAAGTTTACCTTCACGTCACTTCTTCTGCAATCACTTGCCTCCTCAAATAGATCAACCCTGGATTTCCAACAGGTCTATGCCGGCCTGTGTGTGAGTGTGTGTGTGTGTGCGTGTGTTAGGATTAGGTGAGGGGGAGCAAGCGGGTTTATAGAGGCGTGGTCCGCTGCGCCGCGCGTAGCTAAGCGCAAATTTGGCATATAAGCGCAAAATGAGCAGCAGTGCCGTGCAGCCTGCGGTACACTGAGCGACCTGAGGAATTCAACAGGTACCTAGGCATTCGCGAGCTCTTTGTCCTCCAGCGTGGATGTACAGCCTGAAACAGCCCCAGCTGCCTGAGCTCATCTTGTGTGATGGATGAATTTAAATGTGCTCACCTTTGGCGCACTGTCATACTGCTGTAATATCTGGACGGTTGAACATCTGGAATAATTACACCACGGACACATTTCGATCCCTGTTGGAGAATTGAACTAGAAGGTAAACTAGACTTTGTTGTTTGTATATGTGGTAAGCTTCTTTTGGAAATGTGTGGAAATATTCACTTGTAATAATAACTATTAACTCTTTTTTTTGTCATTTAGTATCGAAATATGTTAGTATAGCTGCGTCTAGTTTCCACACCACAAATGTCAGTGTACATAAAGTACAGTAAGCATGCGCAATGCGTTTTTGTGTTCTAACATGATGTGTGAAAGCTCGGTTTACACTGGTCCTACTGTGTGTAGTGATGCAGTGACCTGTAGATGCACTCAGTCTGATGAAAGCTGTGGTAGACTCACTGTTTGAAGTGAAGTCCCCTATAATTAAAGGATTATTGGACGACAATTAGAAATAATAAATGCTGATTGAAATGATTATCCATTATAATTAGCTGATTATAATGATATAAAGGCTAACATTTACTGTGAACTTTTTTTGATGGAGAAAATTTCCTAAAATTTTGCATTTAAGATTTATTCTCATTTATAACAAGAAGTCTTAAGAAAAAATATTTCAAAAGAGAGAAAGGAACAGAAATTCACACTCAAGCCATTTTATTTAAACTGTTTTGCAGACAAAAGGCATCCCTCATAGCATCAGTCATCGATCATGAAGAGGACTTTTCCTTTCCCTTGGTGGGTTAGAGCGGCAGGCTTGTTCCTGTCCTTGACCCGGACCATCCTGGCCATGACCCTTACAAACTCCACCCAACTCGAGTCCATCCTGGACAAGTTCAGGGACCAAAATGAGGAGTGGTGGAAGGCGAGATCGAGAGGGAAGAGAGCCATCAGCGAGGGAGACATGCATCTAATCCTGGACCTGCACAACAAGCTGCGGGGTCAGGTGTACCCTCCTGCCTCCAACATGGAGTTCATGGTTAGTGCAGAAGACACGGCTGACTGTCAGCCTGCCAAGTTTAGTTGCAACTTCTTAGCATGCTGAAGTGGTGTCCATGAGGCTTGAGGAAAAGATCGTAAAACTGAAGGAGTTTTTACTCCAGGCTTTCTCAAACCAAAACCTCTCTCTGCTTTGTCAGAGGCTGCAACTATTGCAGTCATTGACATGTCTGACTGAGTCAGGAGAATCTAAAAAGCAACAACAACAACTGATTTAGTTGCATTAGTTTATGGGGTTAGGAGTCAGAAAAAGCCAAGTTCTTGCTTTGCACATTGAATACAAACTTCCATAAGCACATTGCATTCTGTGGCTGCCCTCAAGGCCTCAACACCTATTTCCTGTTCTGGAAATGATGGCTGACATGTTGTTTCATGTGTTATTGCTCACCTATGCTCAAATGGAGATGACAGGGGAGACACTGATTACTGATTCAACACAAAAACTGTGATATTACATATCCATATAGTTTTGTTATGTTTTTGTTTTCACTTAATATTCCAATAAATCAACTTGAACAGATGTAGAAAGGATCTTGTGGCCAACTGATGCACTGATAGACTGACCACCATCTTTCTCAGCCTATTGTATTTGATTTTTAATTTAAAGCATGTCTAAGCCTTAGCTAAATATACGTAGTTTTAGTTTTTAGTCATATTTCCGGAGATGCTAATTGTTTCCTCTTCTGATCACTACAGAAAACTTTAAAATAGTCATAATCCAAACTGGATATTGGAATCCTTAAAGTTAGTCAAATTGCTCAAAGCACAAGCTTACAGTGAAATGGAAACTGATTAAACTGGAACCTGCTGTCACCAGGCGAGAAGCAGGATACACCATGAAGTGGTTGCCAGCCCATCACAGAGACAAGCAACCATGTACACTTACAGTCATACCTGTGACTGTGGAAGGAAGCCAGGGTAAGCAGGAAAAACATACTTACCTGGGAGAATATAATAATTCCACACAAACAGGCCCATTGAGATTCAAACTGGGAACCATCTTGCTGTGAGGCGACAGTGCTAATCACAACTCCACCATACCGTCTGCCTATGTAATTGACCATGGAAATATTTTGAAAAGGAATTTAGTTAATAATATCCTGACCCATGGGAATGGTTTATTGACTTTTTTCAATGAGAGTATAGGCCAGTGTCTGGCGGTCAACACTACCATCTTTGGCACTTAAACTTTTGTGACTGTGTCTTTCTTATATACATTTTATGCATTTCAGCCAACCAAGTGCTTACCAGCAGGAAATTAACTACAGTCTAGAATCAAAGACTAGTACTAATTGTCATAAATCTGTGTGAATCACAGATGCTGCTTTAGATGTAAATGCTTGATAGATTTAACGCATGGTCAGTGTACAACTTCTTTGATGTAACACACACATTGTTCTGTGTCTGTGTTCATATCAACTATGGTGAGACACAGGGTGCGTCCCTGTCATCCAGCCTCACTCATTTAACACTGACATTTTTCTCAGAGGAAAAAGCACATCCTCGACTCTGCCAGGGCAAGAGCACACTGGGAAAGGGGAGAGAGAAAAGACGTTCTGCGAGCTTCAGCCCCTATCTGGTTAGCTCTGACTCCTGTCTCATGCTTGCCCGCCCTTGCTGACCCTGGCCCTGATCCAACTTTCACCCCCGCAGTGTTGTCCTGCCCTCTACCTCAACCACTCTGCCCAACCGGCCACCTCCTCCCACCCCGCTTCCCCTTACTCTATCGTGACATTTTTTTTCTCACTGCCTTGCTAATTTGCTTGCTTGATCTTCACCCTCCATTGCTTTCACTCTAACCCTGGTCTCCGCTCACTCAAACCAGGCCACTGTTGTCTTTTATTTGATCCTCCACACATCTCATTTTGGGTGCCACAGTGGTGAATCTATTTCAAACATGTCAAGCCTCATCGTTTGAAGTGTCAGGCACAGTGGTGCAAATGTATGTTATGTGCACAAATCCAATGTTTCTTCAGAGAGGGATACCATTACCGATGATAATGATGTGGTAAGACAGGGGACTGATGAGGGCCAAGAATCTGGTTTCCAGAATGCAGGATTTCCAGGATGCACTGTTGCTGCAGCTTGAATCCATACTTTCATGAAAAAGCTGTTCAGCAAATGTATTTTGCTGTCAGTCATGGTTTCTTATTGACTTCTAACTTTAGGACTCATCTTCAGTCTATTACTCTGAGAATGTGCATCTTTTATTTAGCTTTATGAGAGAGGCGGTCCTGACAGATATCCGGAGGCAGGTCAACATTTTGGAGACTTAATTCTCTTTGGAATGCAGAAAGGGATTGGTCACTGCTACCCTGACCTCTCTACAAAGGCTTGTGGGCAGTCCATCTTCCCCTCCACTGGATAACTGAGAGGTGAAGAATAACATGAACGTGGAAAAACTAATGAGCTTGCAGAGGTAATTAGAGTCTGCTGTAGATTGTGTGCAGTGAAAGCTCTGTGCTTAACTTCACTTTCATGATCACACATAGTCTCTCAAGGGCTTTCCTGGTGGACTGTATTGCCTGGTTCAATGAACTTTGAATAAATTACCTTCTTTAAATACGTACTTTAAATAATGAGTTGTTATATGGACAAAAAAAAAGGTTTCTGCCTTTTTTGGATGCCACACTCCAAGGAAATGAAAGGTGATCCAAGTAGTTCTGAAAACGTAAAAAGCAATGCTTGAGATAAGTTCAATTCTTACATATTTTCTCACCTCACCTCTGTTTAGCTGGTTAGTTAGTTAGCCAGAGTTTTGTGAAGTTACACAATTAATCAGACATAGCCACCCTCTCCAAATTTCAACATTAGAGAGACAAAGTGGGAGGGGATTTTTTTATGCAACACATCAACGTGCGGTTCTTTCAGGTACCTTCAAAATGGTCATCTCCATGGGATCAAGATGCCATTGTGCATTTCACATGGTCTTACTGAAATATGAAAGAGTTTCCCTGAAGAAGACGCTGTGTAAATGTGAAATGTGAAATATGTTTCTCTAAAACTTTTATATGCCTTTTAGCATTGATGGTATCTTTGTGTATTTGAAATTTATCAGTTCCATAGGCACTAGTGTACCCCCATACCATCAGAGGTGCAGGCTTTTGAACTAAGCGCTGACAACCAGCTGGATCGTCCCCAACAGCTGTGTTTTGCAAAGACAATTACAAATTTAGCTTATTCCGACCACAGAACTGCCTGGATGGTTAGCACTGCCACTACCCAGCAAATATGGTTTGATTCTCGGCTGGGGCCTTTCTTTATAGAGTTTGCATATTCTCTCCATGTATGCGTGAGTTCTCTCGAGGTACTCAGGCTTCCTCTAACCATCCAAAAACGGGCTTGCTCAGTTACTTAATGATTCTAAATTGACCCTAGGACTACATTTGAGAGTGTGCATGGTTGTTTGTCTCTGTTTGACCCTGTGATGGGCTGGCAACCTGTCTAGAGTGCACACTGCCTCTCTCCTAGTGGCAGTTGGGATAGGCTGCAGCCCCCCATGATAAAACTGGAATAGAAAATGGATGACCACAGAACAGTTTTCCATTATGCCTCAGTCCATTTTATATAAACTTTAGCCGACTGAGGACAGCAATATTTCTAGATTATGTTCTGTGTTGCATGACAGCGCTTTAACCTGCGTTTGTGGATGATATAGTGAACCGTGTTTACAGACAACAATACAATGGTGCTCAAGATCCCAAATAGATTTTCAACTGTGGTCCTTGTGCACAATCTAGATTCACCAAATATTTTAACATTTTTGTGTCTTGCAGATGATTAAATATTCATAGTCTTCACTAACATCCCAACTTGTTTGGAATTGGGATAGTACATTAGCTCTTTGAATGTTACACTGCCTGTTTACTCATTAATGACCCATGTGTGGATTGTAGATATGGAAAAAGTGAAGCTACTCCTGTGACCATAGCTGCTTATAATATCAGGCAGGAGGAAACCAAACTGTGAGATTTCTTTTTTAAATGATGGAGATTAATAATATTTCAGATCACATACAAGCTGGCCTCCAATATCAAAATACTGATGTCTGAACATTCCTGAAGTGACTTTATGTGAGCCCTGGATCAATACTCATACCGAGTGGACGGAGCTGAAGGAAACTATCAAAAAGAGCTGTTGCCGTGTGCTCAAGAGGAACAGGATGAAGGAATAGCAATGAGGTGTAGGTTAACATAAATGTTCAATTCTATCGAACAGCTATTCCAGGAAGTACAGCATCACATGGCGGGGGGGAATTGTGTTTGTTGGTATATTGGCCACCGCAGGATTGTAGTTGACTCAATATATCAGTTTTCCAATCAGACCTGAACAGAGAGCAGTACCACAGTGAATGGGCTACTATGTGCTAGCTCTATACAGAACATATGGAAAGTATTATGGTGGTCCATACTTAAGCATTATGCTTTTAGTCTTGACGTGTGTTACTGTAATGCATCTAAACAGTATGCCAACAGCAGAGCACACTGTAACAATTCTTCGCTCTCCCCCACAGAGTCAACAGTACATTAGTTTTTCCGAAGCATTTAAATTGCCCAGCCGGGTTCATACGCACTGCCGTTTCACTTTGTTCAAAACAAGATGTGTGTGAATTGTTCTCAGGTATTTTGGCTTCACTTCAGCTGATTTTGCTCTTTGAGAAAAGATCGCATCAAACCCCAAAACAGAGGAGTTTTGTGTAAGCAGTTTTTTTTTTTTTCTTCGATCAGATTTTTTTACGAGACCAGAAGTTACTGGAAACAAGCTATGACACAACCACACCGAATAGTAGCACAAAGCTGCAAGTTGATGCGGTGGTGTCTCATGTATGTGTCTGCGTGTAAGAGAGTGAATGTGTGTGTTTAAAAGGAGAGGCCTAGTTCTGACTATACCATGTCAAATTTGAAAGAGGCTTGCGTACAACCACTGCAGTTAAGAGCAGGTTCATCTTTCAAGTGTGCATAGTAACTATGATATTGGCTTCGGTGGAATTTTTGTTTTTTTGTGAGTGTGATGAGATACCTGAACAAGTTGTTATGAGCAGCAGTTAAAGCCACAACTATGATAAGTGGCCACTTGGGCAATTTAAATCAGGTGAATGATCCAGAGTGGAGTTGAAGGGTTGCAAACTTTGTTGAAGACAAAGCTCCTCTGAACTTCCAGTGTCTGAGATTAACCTTTTGCTCAGAGAAAACTAATGCTGCCTGACGGCCCATTATACTGGCTGATCGCGAACCGTAACCCAAGTTCAACTTTAAAGCAATGAAAATTTTACCCATGAACCTGTGTGCGACTCTCGGTGTTCATACGTGTGTGTGTGTTCTCTTCAGGTATGGGATTATGAGCTAGAGAGGAGCGCAGAGCACTGGGCTCATGCCTGCCGATGGGAGCACGGACCAAGCCACATGTTGACACAAATAGGCCAAAACCTTGGAGCGCATTGGGGCAGGTGTGTATAAACAAGAATTTAAATGATGCTTTAAGTGAAGGTGTTGCATTTATTTTTGGGATAATAAGGCATTAATGCAATCTTATTTCAACACCATTAGAAAAAGTAGTGACCTTAATGGAATTTAACATGAATTTAGAGTCCAAATCAACTACATTCCATCTAATGGTGCTATTATCATCAGAGTTTATTACAAGCCAAGCACATATTTAAAACCAACACCATTTACCTCCCTGATGCGTGACAGTTCAAACTCAACAATAAACTGACTACTGTGTTCCAGTTACCTGAACCAGTGAGGTATTACACAGACAGAAACAACAAAGTGGGAATTATATAATTTCTGCTTCAAATTTCTGACCAATTACACGAAAGATGTTAAACACCACATGAGAAAAAAGTTCTGCCCCAGATGATGTGTCAAGAACAAGCTGCGAGAACTCACAAAATAGGGATGGAAGCCCTGGAGGAGAGAACAAATTTCTCAGTTCCTGCGGACTATGTACACGCCTTTAGGACTTATTCTACTGCCATCCCTCCAAACTCCTCATGCATACTTTTTCTGTTTAATCAGACATCCTGAAGCGTTTTGTTGGAAACATTGAGGTTATCATAACCATAGTCTCCAGGAACATAGATTGAAAACTTTTTATCCTGGTAAATGGGTTGAGTGTACACCTTTACACAGTATACATAGAAGTTTACTTTCCATTGAAACTCTCACTGTCGCAATGTGTTGCTCACTGAAACTTCCACTGAGGTGTTTGTAGTTAATTCTAACAAATTTAACAATCATTGATAGGACACTGTTGTCTATTTTCTGCTATGTATTTTCGGTAACATACAGTACAGGATATTGAAAAGCACCTTTTCTGTCACTAAAGGGACAGACCCCCTACCTTCCACGTTCAGGCCTGGTATGATGAGGTGAAGTATTACAGCTATCCATACTCCCAGGAGTGTAACCCACACTGTCCATTTAGATGTTCAGGACCTGTTTGCACTCACTACACTCAGGTAAGAATTGTGACAAGTCATTCTTGGTGATTAGAGCTCTAAAGCACTAAAAGATTAGTTTACTACAAGTTTAGAGATTAACAATGGAGACGGACAGATGTAGATGACTGTTCACGCGATTATAACTGACATTAGCTTATGCAGAATAACTTACTGAATAATGATCATGTAAAACCCTGCTGTACCACAGACAGTCCAATCTGATGCACTGGTTCCATTTGAAATTCCACTACTGTACATATTTCACTTAATATTAAAGTGATCTGTTTTAATGTTTACCTGTTTTTGTTTGTTAAAGTTGGTGTGGGCAACGAGTAATCGTATAGGTTGTGCCATCAATGTATGTTACAACATGAATGTGTGGGGAATGATCTGGGCCAAAGCTGTCTATCTGGTCTGCAACTACTCTCCACCGTAAGTTTTCAACAGAGGCACCCTGTTATGCACTGCTTTAAACTCCAAGACAGAGGGGTAAAGACAATTTTGGCCGTGTGGAATTGTGACTAAATTTGGGTTGTGATGTTCTTTTTTCAGGGGAAACTGGTGGGGTCATGCTCCGTACAAATATGGAACTCCTTGTTCTGCCTGTCCAGCCAGCTATGCTGGTGGATGCAGGGACAACCTATGTTATAAGGGTAAGTTAGGGAAAGACTTTCTCGAAGGACTTAAATTCCTTGAACTGTTTGTTCCTGCCAGAATGTTTTTTTCTTCATTTACATTCTTCATTACATTTACAATGTTTTACTTTGCAAATATGCCATAATTTGACAATTTGATAACTGTTGAATTCAGGAAATAATTAAATCAATGTTTTAAAATGTTTGTGGATCGAGTATCATATTACAATGGCATAATCCAGTATTTTCTTTTAGAAGGTGGTGTTGACAGGCGACCAGCACCTGAGATTGAGGAGACCAACTACATTGAACCTGAACCAGAGCCTGTGAGGGACAGAGGGACAGAGCCCCAACCAAGGGCCCAGACACCAAACCCATCAGCCAATGACAACCTTGAGAGAAACCAAGTTGCCAGCACACAGCAAATGTGTAAGGATGCTCCCATAATATATATCTCTGAATGACAAACGTTTAACTGAATTAAATGTATTTTATTTGCTTGTTGTTACTTAAGGTCAACAGGTCGACTGTGAGACCAAGCTGAGGGATCAGTGCAAGGGAACAACTTGTAATAGGTAGATGAGGATTGAAAGTATGACCAATCTCAGACAAGCATAAACTATTCTTATAATTTTTCTGTATGTGCTTATATTGAAGATATCAGCACAATAATGCTGCTCACTGCACTGTGGTCTCTGTCCTCAGATACGAGTGTCCACCTGGGTGCCTTGACAGGCCTGGAAAAGTAGTTGGGACTGCATACTATGACATGGTAAATGATCACTTATTGCAGTTACCAAAGCATTCAATGCATTTATTAGTATGCTCTATGAAAAAACTGTCTTTGACTAATCCTCCAGCAATCCACTGTTTGTGGAGCTGGACTACACTCTGGAGTTATTGACAATGATGGAGGGTGGCTGGATGTGACCCGACTTGGCAGAAAACAGCAGTTTACCAAGTCTTATAAGAATGGGATCCAATCCATTGGGTAGGAATCAAACATCTTATCAGACATTTTGATTTTTAAAAGATTTTGTGGTATTTTCTCACTAAGATGCACTGCTACTCCACCGTTACCATAAATGTATGTTGTTTGGTTTCACATTACAGGAAAAACAGAAGTGCAAATTCTTTCAAAGTAGAATCAGTCCCAGGTAAGAAGTATATTTCAAACTCACATTTCACTTTGTAAGGTTGCCTGTGTAAAGAAATGCTGCAGGATCATTGCTTGCTGTAATTTTTCTACTTTGTCTCCCAGTCAAGGCAGTAACATGTGATACCACAGTGGCGCTTTTTTGTCCTTTCAAGAAACCTGTTCGACACTGTCCCAGGTAACATGATGTTGTTATAACTGCTGGACTACAACCTACTGCAGCATTCAGCCTCTGTAACTTCAAGTCCCTCAATAGGGGGGAATTTTTATTTTCACCATCCATCTTTGAATTTTTCACTTCAGAATGGTGTGTCCGTTTCCTCTATCGTTGTCTGTTGTATGTTTATGAAACATGAACTTTACCTCTTGTTCGGAAAAATGAAGCCAGTGCAAAAGTACCTTAAATTTGCTTTCACTCCACTGGCCGACACAGTGTGACTCCTCTGGTGGCAAAAATAAGTCAAATCTTATGGAAACCTAATAGAAAGCGATACTTTTTCTCAATTTATTTATTGTCTCAGTAAACATTTTCCAAATGGTCTTAATAATTTCTTTTCTGTTTCGGTATGTGTAGCATCCATCCAATCTAAGCCAAGTCCATATTTTGCATATACTTTCCAGCTAAAAAAGACAAACAAGGTGCAACGTGTAACTGTACTTCCAAAACCGAGTGACAGCATGGTGGCTACATCTATCTGAGGATAGACTATTAATCATCAATCTTCAATCAACCAACCAATTGCTCCATCCAACACAATATCAGCATATAAATCTACTCTCCCACTATCTCCATCAAAATAAACAAATCTCTGTGTGAGCCCAGCAAATCTACAGCCACAAACAAGATTTTTTGTCATGTTGAAGAGGCAAAAAAGACATCAAAAGCCCCAAAAAATGTCAAGCAACCTTAAGGCTAAAGGGTGTGGTGTGGAGCTAGAAACAAAGTCGTGAACTGCGGTATCTTAGACCTCAGGTACCCTGGGGTGGTTTAAGGTGCGTAACACAGTCAACGTAGTTTTAAGGTTCACAAGCTTCTCCAGTTTTGCTTTAAGTATGTTTAAACTGATTTAGCATTCAAAGTATATACCAGGATTCCACATTGCGCTGAAGTTTAAATGTCGTCCGTCACTTGTAAGTTTCTTTGGACAAGAGCATTTAAAGAGAAAAGCAGAGGAGAAGTAGAAACCCAACTGGGAACGGAAATACACCTTTTAAAAGCCAGATTAATTAACCACTGGCTCCAATATCACCCAATTAGACAAGTTTTACATGCAAGAAAAAAAGAAAATATTCCGTGACATTGTCTAATCTTCCAACTTTTTTTCAGGTTGTATTGTCCCAGGAACTGTTTGCATAACAGTCAAGCACGGGTCATTGGGACAAAATACTACTCAGATGTAAGTGTTTGTCTTTTATTGAGTGGATAGCCGTGTTTTACTTGTTATAGTGGATATAACAGATTTAAAATTTGTAGAGAAGAGCAAGGGTTTCAGATCAATTCCTTATGACAAGTCTGCATTCAACATACTAGTACACAAATATTGTACATGTGCAATGGTTTCCTTGCAGCGTGGTTCTTTTTCTGAAAGCATCATGTCAGTTAACAATTGCCAACAATTAGAATTATCACTTATATTTCCAATATACTTCTTGGCAAAAAGCTGTATTTTGTGTTTATCAATGAATGGATATGAATTTTTCACATGAATTGTTGGCATGTACCTTTTATTCTGTACAAAATACAGAACAATAGTGTGTTCAGGGCTTTCATGCAATGATGTTTTTGCTCTCTGGTCTCTTCTATTCAGAAATCCGGTATCTGCAGAGCAGCCATTCATGCAGGTGTAATCCCAAGTGAGTCAGGTGGTTACCTTGACGTGATGCCAGTGGACAAGAGACGGCAGTACAGTGGCAGTTTTCAGAATGGCATCACTTCAGAAAGGTAATATTTCCCCGGTTCCTGATAATTGGCAACAAATATGTAGAATTTTACACAGAATTTAAACTGATATTAAAATGGGACAGTATGAATGCTTACTCATGTAACACATTGTAACATCCAACTTGTCATTTTTCCTCTCCTGCTCATCCTCATTCAGCCTACTGAACCCCACAGGAGGAAAAGCCTTCAGAGTTTTCGCAGTTATCTGAGAAAAAATAATAAAATACACACTCAAGGGACAAAGTTCCATCAATCATGGCCACTTCACATCCAACAAGCCCACCCATTGTGAAGTTAGAACCTATGATTACGATAATTCCTGCAGTAAATAAATCCTCTTCCCTGACTCTGACACCAAGTGTTTAACATGCTTTTACTCAAGGCTTTGCCTCTATCTTTGGTCATCAATGAATCACTGTCCGGTAAGAGCACAGCAAAGCTTATTTGATGAAGTGTGGTCTCATGCGTCTGTTGCCATAAACTTCCAGAGCTGACCATACAGTATGCCTGCCACACAAACTTTTGGCAGAAATGATATCATGACATCATGCTTTTTAACAGTCAAACATTAAATGTACACCACCAAATTCAGCATGACTCCAACCCGTAATTTTGGGACTTATAGGTCAAATCAAAGCTTTTTGCAGTGTAATCAAATGTGTTACACTTTATTTCTAGGTAGAAAAAGGAAGTATAGTTTCTTTACTGGCACCAATGTCATAGCATGCATTAAAAAAACGGTCTATGGTTCTGTGTAATCAGACCATTAGTATGAAAAATATTGGAAAATCTAAGAATGCTAACAAATCAAACTATGTGTCCACTGGGCGAAATTGGATCAAATAAGAAATGTGTTTCTTTTTTCAATGACAGATCATAATATTCCAACAGAACTATTTTTTTGAATCTCCATTATGGAAGTCATCTCATGTTCAAGTATACAATATACAGAGCCCTAAAGAGCTTGTTTATTTCAATTTGTTGTCATGATATTCATTCTTGCATCGCATCAACATTTATGAAAATGGCAGAATTATCAGGCAGTTAAAATGCACATTGTATATTTTTGTGAATAGAAATGTTGTAAATAATGCCAGAAACTTGCTTGCTGTTATTGCCTTTTATTTTTGTTTACATGTTCACATGTCTAACACATTTTGCCAACAGTTAAAATAAAACAAATAAACAACAAACAGTAGATGGCATAAGTACTTCTGCATGCAAAACCATATCTTTGCCGTTCGTGCTATTATGTCTATAAAGGCTCAAATCAACCGAAATGTCAGTATATTCATGTTTGTAAATATTGCGTGACAAATAAATGTAATATTTTTTATTGTTTGCTGCATTTTTATCAGCTTTTGTTTATACATTTATGTAAATGGACCCTGGCTGGCCAGGTATGTGCATGGCAGAATCACAATAAAATAAAATAAAATAAATCTCATAAAACAAATTCAAATATTTCTTTCTTTTTGTCATTATTTTACGGATTCTCAGCTACAAAAATCGATGGCCAATATGTTTTTTGCTGAGGATTAAAGTCTGATAACATGCGTGACTGGAATGATTCAACAACAGCCTTTACAGTGGCTAAATCCTGTTAAACACAAGTTAAAGCTTTCGCTCTGCTCTTTAGTTCACTTCATTTTCAGTGTCTTCACACATGGGCAAACTATTCTAACATCTGTCTCTAAATCATACACCATTGAACCAACAAAACTTCAACATTTTGAATCCAGCTGCAGATGAGACTTTCAATTGAACTTTTCAGAAAACTGGGTGTTTCCAGGAACTGAGGGGAGTGCAGAGGAAGAGAAAGCATCCTGTTTAAGGGTCGAGAAGGAGATCTTATCGAGCACCCGCCTTTTAAGGTTACAAAAAAGAAAAAAAAAATACAACTTGTCAGTATTGAAATTCCCAATTAAAACCTGTAAAAACTGTTTTTATTCTAGATTCACAACTCGGTAAAAAAAATGCAGTAATTACCAGGTCTAATATGGAAAAGCAATCTGAACTGTGCTCTGCACTACGGGTTTCATCTTTCACTTCGCTTCCTGCAACATTCTTAATCATCTCCCTTTTTAGAGGGAACAATGTTTGATCTCAGCTCTGTGAGTGAGGGGATCTAAAAGCACTCATATCCCCTCGCTGTGCTTCTGGCCACATATACAAAGACCAACTTTGTGTTTCGTTGATCTGACTCCCTTATCTTCCCGGGATGAATTTCCTGTCTTTCCTCCAGACTGGCACAGATGTGCTGAGGCTCCAGTTCTGCTCCGCCACCTCCTAAAAACACACAAATAGCTGCATACACACAAAAAGAAGTGCACACATGTCCATCACGGTGCACATTCAGAAAAGGAAAGCACACAAAAATCTGTTGCGGCTACTTTGCAAACTTTGCAGTGCAGCCAGCATACAATAGATATTAATAAGGAGATCAAGCTGAAATAGCAAAAACACAGCCTGAAATGACCAGTCTAACTGTCACATGAGCCTGCTTGAAGTGGACATGACCTCTCTCTGAATGTATATCATATTGCATAAAGAAACTTAGATGAAATGTTCAAACTGGGTTCGGGCCAGGTTTCCTGGAGAAAAGAGGCAAGCATCGCAGCGCTGTTAAAATTCACAGGACCCTGCTGCAGAGGTGGCCATTGGCACATGACCCTTGTGAACTGCTCTGCCCATTTACACAGCCTGTCAGTCAAAAAAACATCCATCCAATCAGTAAGCTATCGTGCCTATAAAACAGAAGCTTAGTCGGCAGTCACAGTCCATCACAGCCTAAATTTAGGCTTTTCAGGCACTCAAACAGGCTGTTAGTCAAGCAAAAGGTTTTACATGAGATTCAAGGATTCTGGATACAGAAAGTCAATACAGAATGCATTAAGGCACAGAGTTGCACTAAAGCTCTCAGAATCCATAAAAGGTATTCACATAAAAAAATATACTTTTATTCACCTCTGATGTATCTGTGTGGAGCCAGAAACTTGGCCATCTAAAACCCAATTTACCTCCAATACAGCACCAGATGTGCGTTACAAGATATGCTTATTTGTAATTTGAGTAAACACAGAGAAAACTGTGAACCTTGTTGTTCTGAATGATATATTTAGTCTTTTAGGGTAGGTTTGAAATCAGAGCTCCATGATGCTGGAGACTGGTGAGTAAAAGCCGAGCTAATCTCGAACACCAAAATTTTGTGGATATAACTTTGTCGTTTATTTTGTAAAAAAAAAAAAAAATCAAAGTTGAAGCACTGCAAATCCTGGAGTAGCTATGCCACGGCTCAGAGGATCAGATTATGCTTTATGGATTGAGGAAGTCTTTTTCCACAGATTTTACAGACACTTAAAAGTGTAACACACCATATGTGATTTACCCATTGTGGATTCACTTTGTGAGGAGCCAACACTGTAATCTGGAGAATAGAGTTGAGGCTCACCTCCAACACTGGCCTTATTTTTTCTTTTCCAGTAAAGACAGCTGAGATTAACGCATAAAGCACCACCACAGTTTATCACAGTCGGATTGAATTTTCTTTCCCTCTTTACGTGCTCACACAGGATAAGACCTCAGGTACAGACCTTAGGACATACCTTCCACTTAAGTATAGTTGTAGAATTTAATAATGTTTGTAATGTCATCTACAAATGAAAGATGACAGAAATATACTAAATCTGTGGTTCGCATTTGTGACTTCACATAGGTTTGGCTAGCTTTGCTCCGTTTTCTCTATGAGTGTGGTTCATTTGACCGGATCTGAAATCTGTTCCACAGTGTCCTCAGCAAACGGACCCCTTGCGTCACAGAGCAGAGAATAATGCTCATTTTAATCAATTTTCATTCATTTCACATAATTGGAGATTGTTTCTATCATTTGCGTTTGGCTGAGTGGTTAAAAAAAAACATTTTTCATGAGATAACAAGCCAAGAATGCATATTTCTATTTTTGCTTTCCTCAGACTTTAAAAGTAAGAACTGTATTTGCATAGCACATTTGAAAAAAGACCATTTGAACTTGCATATGTTGAATGATTAATAAAATTCCTCATCAAAGCCAAAGTAATTGAAAGGCATTCTGCCAAACCAAAATAAGACACCCTACAGTGGGTCTATTTTCCTAACTTCCATCTCATGACTCTTTAAATAATGTTAGTTACAGGCCCGGAACACAAAATCCGTAAGATTTTACTGTAAGGGGAACATATGAGTCTTTTCATAGCAAATGAATAAATAGTGCTGCCTGGTATTTGTGTAGGTCTAACAACACACCCCAGTGCTGCCACTTTTAGCGATAAAGCCTTTCTGATTGTGTGTGTTGGTCAGTAAAATACAGAAACGTCAAAGGGGACATAGCAATTATGGGGGTTTTTGTGATATGGTTGAAATTTGAACACATCTGGTCATGTCTGAAACACACCAGCATGCGTGTGTTAACGTGAGTGTGTTTATTATGCATACACCTCCGTGTATAAATGTGTAACGTGTGCGTGTGTAGAAATGAAGCACTTTCTAAATATGACTCGTGCAATCACTCTCATGCTTTACGGCCGGCTGGGCTGGGCGGTTAACTCCTGGGCGGACACACACCATGCATGTGGGCCGACAATCACTGTGGGACAGGATGAGAAGCGGTGTGTGTGAGTGTGTGGTTCGACTACCTCCTCTTAACCCTCCACCACTCATAGATTTAGACAACGTTATTATTTTAACATAGTTAGCAGCTGTGTTTTGGTGGCGAAACATGGCAATCATCTCCCAAGCGTGGGCTTTTCTGATGGTTGAGGTGTATTTATAACTGCGGGCTGTTTCACTCCACTTTCTCATGACAGAAAACAGATCTGGAAGCTTCTCAGAGTCATACTTGGTTAGAATTTGTGTCAGTCTATTTGCTCTGATAGTCATTTGATGCGACTCATTCTGCCTGCGCTTGTTTTAGACAATACAGACAATAAAAACATGAACAACAACATTTCATTTACGTATATTTGGAAGAAAAGGTGAAAGGAACTGTAAAACCTGCAAAAAGGTTTATACGATTGCTCCAGGTATAATGGTACTAGTGGACAAAGCTATGTGTTTTTTCTATTCTATTTTAGGTCTTTATGAATAAATATTATTTAAGTGGAAGTATAACTTTTAAAACCCTGCTTTTTTCCTCACAAAGCATAACACTTTGGCATGTTTAGGCATGAGTGAAAAAAATAAAAGCATTTCGTTAGATGGAAAAAAATGTGCAGATGTCTCGGATGACACCCCACAGAATTTTTTAAGTAATGTACTTAAGAAGGAGGTTTCTTTTCTGCCTAAACCAAGGTTGTGCTTTCTGCAGAGGTGTCGACCACAAATCGAGATTCATGACTTAGCAAGGTATTTGGAGACAAATTTAGGGTTTTCAGTGTCTCCAGGTTGGTTCTCTTTTATCCAGGCTAAATCTCCATCAGGCTTAGGCTGAACAGATCCCACTACAGAGCAGTCAGGGTTTCAGATTAAATCATCTACAAAACCGTGCCAGCCTTTCTCTGGTTCTTATCCTGATGATATCCAGACAGCAGACTCAGACTCACACAACATTTAAATGTTGTCTGACATTGCTTCTATATTCAAAGCCTTTGATTGATGTAGAGTAAACTTAGGGATGTCAGGTTAGAAGGCAGTTACTGCATTTAAATGCTGATCATATGCTAACATCTTAAATGTCAAAATGTAATCATAATACAATGATGTCTTTTCAGCAATTACATACTTTTGACAAGAGTTCAGTGAAGAGAACTCTACACATCACTTTATGTGAGCACGCACAGAGACCGAGGAGGAAAGCCTGGATTAAAATAGAAAGCTCATAACTGTCACAGTGCTTGTTTTAGCTCAGTGGAGGTTCAGGTTATGTCGAGCCAGCTGACACAAAGACAGCCTGGCTGTGTTAAACTTCCCTTGTAGTACACCCGTCGGGTACAACAAAGCGAAACAAAGGAGGGCAATTTACAGCCTGTTGGTATACATAAACATAAAAGAATAAAAATCAGCACAGACCAAATGCAATTCAAACTTCAATATAGTCATGTTGTGTTTGTGAAAGGTTCTGTATTAAGGTAAGTTTCTGTTTTCCTGCAAAAACAATTTCATATTTTTCTACTAGATATATTGAATTTGGTGTTTGATAAACTTAGCTTTGCCAACTTACCTACTTGAGTTTAACAAATACCTAAAAATACCTGGAATGTTCTCATTTTTGAACTAACGGGACGTGCCAGATGGTTACTTCAACATTCTGCCCACTCTGCTAGTTGGTGGGTGATGAGATCTGACACACACATTGACGAGAACTAGCTTTCACTCAGTAGAACTGTTTCTAATAGTATTAAACACGTCTCTTGGGCCATGTGCACTAATGAATCACTCTTCAAAGCAGTTTTTTTACTTTTCCCTTTCTCGACTGCCTCAGCTGCCTTTGGCCTTAAAACAACCCTCCTGCACAGATGTCTCTCCGTTCATCCACCTGGTTGTGATACCAGACTCAGTTTTATTCATGCCTCACCTTTTAATTCATACATGCTGCACTTTTTTCAGCTCATTTATCCTTTTCCACCCACATCCTCTGCCTCCACAGTTTTTGTGACTTATGGAGTGGCACATTACGTCTGTCTTATATCAAAATGCTGACACAAAGAAGAGCACTGACTTGATTTCACCCCTTAGAGATTGTACTGCAAGATTTATTTTCCTGCTTGTTAAAAGCGTTTTAGGGATTATTAATTCTGGCTTCACCAGTGCTCCATACCTCCCACCTACCAAACACACTCACACACGCATTCAGATCCCAAACTCAAATTATGGGCTTGGCATCCCTCTCCCCGTTTTATTGGTAACCCACACGCAGACCTTCAGTGCCAGAAAAGTGTGGCAGAGGGTCACTATTACCCACAAGGCCATAGGATTCACAGACTTACTTCTTACCCCCTGGTCCTTTGCTGTTGGTCCCTACTAAAAAACAAAATTTTCCACTTGAACCAAAAATAGCTGTCTGACTGCTGGCCATAGTTGCCTGGTGCCCACCTGACGGTTACGGTGGCCTGAGTACACACATGGGATCTTAGCAGTTAGAAAATTCATTAATTTGTTTATTTCTTTTTTTGACAGTGATGAAAGAACCTTCGTGGGTCTGCATGAGAAAGACTGGGATGAAGTGGGATAAAAAAAAGTGAAAATTCTATTGGGTTCTGGGGGTTTGCTGCATATAGCATGAGGGGGCATGAGTGGGCAAAAGAAAAAACAAAAAAGAAGGAAGAAGACAGTGTTTGCTCTGTGTGATCCTCTGTACCAGTATAGAATATAATAAATATACCTGAGTTTATCATTCGATGAAAAGCTGACATGAAGAAATTATAAATTTTAAGGATTATTTGGATTATTTGTTGGAGTCTGTAAGAGTATTATTTGCTTATTCAACATAAGCATGTCCTCATGAAAAGGTTTGATTAAGGAGCCACTGGATTTAATTAAGAAAATCTTACAAATTTACAAAGTTTTCCCTCATAGGAACAACATGTGTCTTTCCCATCAGGTTTTTAACATTTTAAATGTATAGTTACAGTAAGAGTTTGAAGCCATTCAAACTTGGCCCCTGGTCTCCTTCTCTTCAGAGTCAGGTCAAATTCCTTGTTCCTTGAAATCACATTTTTGACCTTGAGATCATTCTAAACAACAAGGATTCTCTGTTTACTGTGTAAGCTGCCCTCTGTGGAAACCTTAACCCGAGTTACCCTCTAAAAAACTCTTAAACTGTCTTATGAGACATAATAACAATTGTTTCTGGAGGAAGTGAGAAACAGACTACTATCAGTCACAGTATAAAGTGATACATCAAATAGGAAATAAAACATGATTTACTACAATTTCACAGCAGCTCAATTCTAAAACACACACATCCCCACCTCCACACTACCTCGTGCGGAGTTGCTGCTGTGGCAGACTTTATGTGAAAGTCCATTCAACACAGCATGCTGCATTACTTGCTGTGGAGAAATATACCAACATACATTTCTAGTGGTTTCTAAGAGATCAGATGGATTACTCTGATATGAATCTGTAAACTATATAAATAATTTGCTTAGTATGGCATGCTTTCAAGTTTTGTGTGTGAATCTGTTCCAACATGTCAACTAAATGTCTCTCCAGGCTGTCCATCACTTAACTTAACTTCCGCCCATTGAACACACCGTTTACTGTCAAATAGAAAGTTTCATTAAAAAATTAACATAGCTTAACCAAACTATTGGTCACTAAGCAGATCAAAGTAATTTAGCATGCAAAAAAGTAGTAAGAGATTTAATTTAATTGAAGTATAGAGGCAGGACTTATTTAAGCCAACGTGATACTTAAGTACTTTTCAAATGTCGTGCCTGGGAAAACAGTCCACAATTTTAAAGTAGTGTTTCTCAATCTAAGATTGAATGTGATTATTTTTTTGAAAAGAAAGTTTCAAAGACCAAGGCCAGAAAACAACAGATTGAATGATGAAGTGCTTCAAGTCCTCAGGCAGCTCTGCAGTGAAAGAAAAATCAGCTATTCTTCAACTTGGGCCCAATTTTCTTTTGTATTCAGGTGTGAAATATTGATAGACACAAAAATCTTTACAGTCAGACAATGACTCATGACTGGCAGCAGCTTCAGTTTAATAACAGGGCTGTTTGTAACTGAACGGCTCAATTATTATGACTGACATCAAAGAAAGGATGCCAATGGAGATAGAGCTTGTTTCGTGTATGTTCGCCTTCTTCTCCTTCAAAGATGATCACAAAAGGAGAACTCACTCACACCTGACTATTACAACAACTGTGGCCTCAGACAAAGTGGACACTCATTTATGCCAATGTACCAGGTCTTAAATCTCCTGTTGATTTTCAATTATCTTTATGAGGCATTCAAATTTCACGTCCATCACTATTCATTTGAGACATGAGTGTGAATATGGAAGAGGTGAAGATCATAAACAACCACATGACTCGCTAAAAAGATTCAATTGTCCTCCAAGTGTGGACTTCTCAACACACAATCTCAGCAACATTCTTGTTCATCTCCAAGCAGATTGCAAAGTTTTACTTGGTGTACTTTGATATCAGTTAATTTCAGAAATAATTCAATCCAGTTCTTGGACTAACTGTGCGTCCCAGCCCTGATAAATAAGAGTCCTGTTAGCCTTGATATTGCGTTTTGAGGTCTGGCATAACAGCCCTCTGAGTTGAAATATATCCCTCGCGTCGTGGCACAAGAGGTTGTCCAAACCCTCCAGTATGTTTGCGCAGCTACCTGGTTTTGGAATGGAGGAGTCAGTAAACAGGTAAAATGCTACAAATAGAACCTATAGCCACTTAAGAATATACTCTTGAGGGAGGGCAGCCTGTGCCCGGGCCTGCGTCAGCACTGACCTTTTTACTGTTTGCTAAAGGGATTTGATTTCACCTCTACCTCTCTCACTTTCACTTTTTTTCCCCTTCACACTAAAGCCACCTGAGGAAGATAAAATGGCAACTTTGTCAAAGAGTTAGACGTTGTGGTAGTTCAGTCATGGGCCAGGTGATATAACACGAATGACATAAAGAAATATTTGGGATTCTTAAGCAAAGAAGCCGGAGGCTTTAGATCTCACTAAATGCATTTCACGTGAAAGAATACACACTTGTGAGTAATATATATGCATTTCGGAGAAAAACTTGATATGGGTCAAAGGTCAAAGCCAGCACAAAACCCAAACTGGGTGCCTTGTTAAAAGAAAGTTCCACATTACTGATTAATGCTCATTATCCCTCCTGCTGTGAACCACTGCTAAAGTCCTATTTGAAGTCTTCCTCTCACCGGCTGCCCATAGACTATAAATATCTTTCCCTATGACTTAGACATATACCTAATATATATTTAGTTTCTTCTGTTCATTGTTAATGGAAGAAAGGTTAGCTTTCCATGAATCTACAGCAGCCTCTGGTGGCAATAGATGGACAGACCATAGAGGCCAGGCATTTTCAGTTGTCGCTCTTAACGTCAGTAAGATCTATGACAACATAAAGCAATCACAAGGTCAAATGGGCATCAAAGGGTCAAAACAAGCATTCCTTTTCCTTTGCACATTGTCAATGCTTTACAAATCACTTACAAAACAAAGCCGAGAAAACAGTCGATTAATTTATGGATAGGAAGAGGGAGGATTATCTGCCATCAAACCAGCCTGCATAGCAACTCATTCATTATCACTTACATCTGCTATTGCCATTATACCAATCAGCTCTGGTACATGATGTCTGTATTTTATGGTGCATTATATTTGAAATACAGCTGATGACATAGATACTTACTCCTTCATTCAAAATATTAGGGTTAAAATCTGAACAGCCTGTATGTTAAAGATGCATGACAAATTTGGTCTGCTATGTAGCAGTTCTACAAGATTATTCTGTTGCGTTTAGTTTTGTTTTTAGAAAATCAGACTTGATCAGCAGATATATGTGCTCGCTTTAAATCATGTCTTCATTTTATTTTAACATGAAAGAGGCTAAAGCTAAATTAAAGGTAAACGTTGGGTACTCGGAGGGATTAGGATTAGCATTCAAACCTTACACATACACAGAGAAAGTCATCCCAGTGTGTGAGGTCTTAGAGACACTCGGAACATCAATCAGAGTAAACATGCAGGAATGTGACACATTGAAGCCATGCTGTGTGTGAAATGGCAAATGTCCCCTCAATATAATCCAAATGACAATGCAGGGTATTGTTGTTCCTTTTTAAAAAAAAATAAAAAAAAATAAAAAACACTACGGTAATGCCTCACAAAATGATCATGTTACATTTTGATGGTCGGATTTAATTCAGCATTTACTGCAGGACATTGTTTAGAAAGAGCAAAGCTAGAGTAAAGGCAAACTACAGCAAGCTAAGAAACAAGAGCATAAACTGAGCCGTGTGGGTTTGGTTTGGTGAAGGCATGGACCAAATCCTGTGTGTGCATTTACATCAACAGAAACCTTCAGTGTGCTAAAGCCATATAAGTTATTTCAAATAAAAGTAAGACTCAGTTAGTCAAATGAATTATGAAAAGCTAGCTGGGCAAGGAAGATAAGTTAGCAACCCTGTGCTGCCAGCTATTAACTAATAGAACCCCCTTTTTAGTGCTTTCTGGCACCAGTAGCATGTATGATATACAGTACAGGCCATGACAAGAAAGAATTGTTGTGTCATTGTGTAAATTTAGATTCATGGTGTTACATTAAAGTGTTGAGTAAAAGGTTGTGTTTGAAATACATTAAATAAACTTGCACAGCCTTATTGCACTTCGACTATATGGATCCAAACCGAGCACTTTCTGGTTAAAACTGCTTTAAATGATAGTACATTTTTTATGTTAGAAACAATCATGATAACAATGGAGCCTGACTCTTTCTTTTCTTTTTTGTCCTTTGCTCATCAAGTCAAAAAAAAAGAATACAGAAAAACTGTAAACTGAGGTGCCAGTAAAATAATCCTTCCCATAAACAGAAAACAATTCATGTTTACTTGTGTCCATTGTTTTTCAGAGCTCTCTCCTTATCCCCTCCTTTCCCCCTGTGACTGTCCATTGTAATCTATGCTGGTGCTCAGAATACAGAGGAAAGTTAAGTGTTCAAGGCTTCCAAGGTGTTTCCTTTGCTGCTACAATGTGTGTGCGCATGAGAACGTATGGTGTCATATTTATGATGAACACCAGCACTTTAATGTTACCCAGAATGCACTGTGGGAAAGGTAACGCCCATTTTGTTTACCTGGAAGAAACCCGAGACGGAAACTGCCAGGCTAAAGGAGGAGGAGGAAACCAAAGCCTGAAGATTAGGAAGTAAAAAAAAAGACTTAGTGTTTAAAGTCATTCTTGTTCTGTAGGCGTTTCTTCTCAAGTGGATTTATATATAAGTTGGGCTCTAGTTTAGAGACTTTGGAGTTACTTTCTCTACTTTTTGTCAGTTCAAAGGTGTGAGTGGCACAAGTGGGACTGTCAGAGAAGAGGGAGGAGTTGCCGGGTTCCCCCACGTCTGGGCTCTGTTTGAATGGTACATAGAGGGTCACATGGGGGAGTAGTCTTGGAGCTGTGGGGGGAAAAAGGAGGGAAAGAAACAAGGAGGGAGAGTGAGAGAATATACTAGAGGACTTCGACCTGCCTCATGGGCAGGAGGCGGTACTTTCACCCTGAGTTTAGAGGACAGTACAAAGAGCGAGGAAACAAAAGACTTGGAGTGAGCATCATGGTGTGGTTTCACTGAAGTTTTAACAGCTTTACTTTGTTAAACTGCCTTTGAATACCTTTTTTAAAGTTTCCCTGCGAGGGTGAAAGTCCAGCAGCTCCTATCATCCCAGTTTTCATCACTGGGCACCTGTTCATAGTTTCTTCTGGGTGAGGGAAGAAACCAAGATGCCCACAAACTTTACTGTGGTGCCAGTGGAGGATGTTGAGGACAGTGGCAACAGTGGAGCTGCAGCTGGAGGAAGCAAATTTGTCAGTGTCCGCAAAATCTTCAAAGATGAAGAGGATGTGGACGACTTACAGGGACCTCACTCAGGTAGGAATAAACTCTAAGACAAAATATCTGCTTTGACCTGTTGATGGCCTCATACGCTAGGGGAGGTTTTCAGGTTAACAGAATAGTCATCCTGGTATGCACCGAAAGGAAGACACGGCCGGTGTGAAAGTATGACAAACTGAATTATTCATCGGACAAGTGAGCATGTACAAACGAATGAATGCTGACACAAACACTCATGCTTTGGCAGGCACATGGTTTACACACACAGCAAAGAAAGGCACACCACTTTTAGAGTTCCGCCAGTTAGAACTTGCAGGGAAGCTTGCAAGTGACTGACTGCATGTGTTGTTACTTAGAACCCTGATTGATGGTTTTGGGATCCTTGCCTTGTGATAATTCTGCTGCAGGGCTATATATCCATCATAAAACTGTAAAAATCAAGGAAAAAATGGCAGAGTAGAACACCAAGAATAACCAAGATATTTAGTTATTTGAGAAAATGAGATACACACAGCCTTTAAGTAATATTCAGAGCTAAGAGAAGTATCAGCACTCATATTCTTTTACACTTTGATTGCCAAAGAAACATAAAGGTTTATTATTTACAGATCATTTCATAAAAAATGCTCAGGTGATAAGTTGACCTCTGCTTACAGAGAGCGTGATTCAAATGCTAAACTGTCCTTGAGCAAGACACTGAGTCTGTTTTTGAAGCTGGTCCAGCAGCTTTGAATGGAGGCCATTTGTGTTTGTATCAGTATGTATGGTTATTCAGTGCAACACAAAGTGTTTGATTGGCATTCAGTCTCCCTTTATATGGCTCTGCGGTGGACATGTTTGCAGCTCTAATTGGCACTGATGGGAAAAACAGCACCTGGGTGTTGGCGCTAATTTTCAATGCTGTGCTTAGAGCTACTAGTTTAGGTACAGTTAACTTTTTCTTCACAGAGACGCATGTTTACTGCCAGAAATGTCTTATAACTGACAGCAATGACAAGTGGACAAAGAAAGACAAGTTTGACAGATTTGACGTGACTGCCAGATAGCAGGCAGCTCACTTGCTATTGAAAAGGATTTAATCGGCTTGTTTTATTTTAGTGGCTGTGCTCACTTCAGGAAATATTTATTACCTTTTGTTGGATATGCAGCTGGCAAACGGTCTCCCGTAACAGCACCATTTTCCTTCTCATTCATTTACTCCATCATTGTATTTATTTATCTGCACTACTTCCGTCTGGTGTTGCTCTGTTCTGCGTGGTATTCACTGAAACCAGACACCGACACACCAGCTCCTCCTCATCTGCAGCCATGACTGCCTCTGTTCCTCTAACACTCTCCAGCAGTTTGGCTGTCCCGTCATAGGTAAACAATATTCGTTAAAACGAATGGCTTGAGAATGACAGCCACATCACATATTCTCAAACACACGCTAACTGACACCAGTCAGTTGCTTGTTTGTGAGGTAAGCTTTTGAGCCACAGGCCAGATTACAGGCAAGTGAAGGCAGCTCCAGATCATTCGGCACAGCATGACAGCCAGTGTGAAGATTTTCTATAAACTAACAGACACTCAAACTTTACATGTCATGCCAGTAAATGAGTACAGTTAATGCATAGCCGAGCCTGAATGTTGTGTAATGTTGAATTGTGTTCTTTCTACTGAAATCTTAATACACTGATCAGCATTAATACATGAGTCCATTATGTCTCTTATGGTGGCAATATGTCCTCTTCCAGATGGCCTATGTAACATTGCATATCAAAAGAATTGACAAACAATTTAACTGGCTGCAAATCAGTACCAAGTGAAACAGTGAGCTGGAAATCTTAACAGCTTTGTACATTTCTAATGGGCTACACACGTTTGTCACTGTCTGCTTTTTATTCAGTGTATCGGCTTCATGTATGACTTCCAGCTCAAAGCCCGGATAACAACAGGCCAGTCTGAGCCCCATTAAACATCTATGAGCAGGAATAACTTGATTTCCAGCCGCATTACGTGGGTGTTATTCCAAATTTGGAAGAATTTAGTATGATTTCATGTTTACATATGTCTTAAAAGTCCGGTTTTAGATGGACTCACACTATAATTAAAAAAAAATTCTAGCTTCATGTAAAAAGGTCAAGAGGTGTTTTTCATTTGCAAATAATAACTTGTAAAAAACAAGATTTAGCTTCTTGCCAAAGTTGTGCTGTACTGTGCAGATTGGAGTCATGTCAGCAGTAATATTAGTGATATACAGGACTGTGGGGATCAGTCCAGCAGTTTAAAGGCCTGTTATATTCAGTTGCACATGTCCTTACAGACAACTTTAGTCCTCTGTTCATTTCTGAATAAGGCACAGGAACCCAGTAAACACGCACAATGCAAATGTTTTTGCTTTGTTATCATAAAGAATCCCATTAGTGCAGTGGAATGGTTACACTTTATGTCCTTCTTGGCAGAGGAATATGTTACAGACTGTGCAGTCCTCAGAAAGACAAACACCCTCAGATACTCACCAAGTGCTGATCAGACAAGATGCTAACTGTATAAACAACAGCCTCTTAGTACCATCATTTTCTAGAACACCATCCTGTGTCCAGTTTCACGTTTCATATTGTTCCACTTGCTTTGGTTGAACCAGACACAAGTAATGTGCTGACAGCTGATGAGCAGAACAAGTTTTCTTTCCATTTTCTTACATGAATGATTGAACCCTGTTTTCTGAGCTGAAGAGGCTAAAACAAGGAAATCTCTATGACAACAAAGACATGTTGGTTAAGAAAAGTCAGCAAACAGAAAAAACAGAGGAAAAAAAGGGGGGCTATATATTATGAAAGGCATGGTTAACCATTTTGTTATAGTGTCAAAATGGGAAGGTAAAACCATTAAGTCAGCATGTTAAAAGGTAACTTACTGAGCTGGACACAGCCAGGCTAACTGTTTCCCAACCTCCTTTTTTGCTATGCTAAGCTAAGCATTTAGGGGCTCTTGCAATGGCTTTGTTTATCATGTGTAAGCCTTTAGAGGTGAACTGATTACCATTAAAAAGGCTGCCATGCTGATCCTGTGCAATGATTCTGCAGGATTTTTCGTTTTAGTTAAGTTCCTGTCAGTGACTGTCACAGAACCGGAATGGCAATGGACAAGTTACAGGGTGTGTTATGACTTTTGTAATGTCTTACCACTGCTATTTTTATCAGTTCTCTTATACAACTTACATGGGCTCAACCAGAAGTTACACAAAAACAATAGATACAGAAATGTATGTGACACTGTATTTTCTGGAAGGTCAATTCATTCAGACTGATGAAATAATCCTGTAAAGTTACTTTTTGTAGGGTAAATACCCAACACTCATCTGGAAATTTCTGAAGGATTTAAATTATTCATGAGAGAACATTCGACAATAACTGTCACTGTAATCTGTAACTATCAAATTAACTTTAGTATTCTCCATTTCAATTTCTTATTTCAAAACATTTACTCACACTTCTGAATCGGAAGTGTACTATGATGAACTAGATGAACTGGGACTAAAGAGCACGCTGTGACTGTACTGACCTTTGGTCGCCAACATGATCACTGAATGGGAGTCTTTTTGGGAATTCTCAGATTCAAAGTGGTGTTAAGAGGTTTACAAAGCTTCATTGCTCTCTGTGTAAGCCTTGGAATTACAAAGAAAAACGACCATGTGATCACAGCATCTGTACACTACTGTGTGTAATTATGGTCTCTGTTTGTGTGTCCTACCTGGAGATGACTGTCAAAGAGAGTCCAGTCCGTTCATCAACTCAGACAACGACAGAAAGCACAGCTATGACGGAAAGAACATGGCTCTGTTTGAGGTAAGAAACAAACAAACGTATGAAATGTATGCATCTCTTCTATGTTTTCCCTGTCTCTCTGTTTATCTTTAGATTTTTTATGAATGAATCCATTAACATTACAAAATATATAGGTTATAAATACAGGTTCCAGACTCCCATAAGTTACACTAATAATGATAATGGTGTTGATAATATGTTATAGAATATCATTTTATGACACGGGCTGTATGGTGGTGTGTGGGTTAGCACTGTTGCCTCAAAGCAAGAAGCCCCCACCAATTCAAATCTTGGCTGGGGCTTATCTGTGTGGAGACTGCATGTTCTCCCCAGCTTCCTCCCACAGTTCAATAACGTGCATGTTAGGTCAACAGGTGATCCTAAACTGTCCGTAGGACTGCATGGGTTGGCCCTGTCATTGACTGGTGACCTGTCCAGGGTGTACTCTGCCTCTCATGACCCTAAGCGAGTATATACACATATAAGCCTGCGTGTATATATACAGTATATAGATATGAATAAAGTATTTTTCTATTCTATTCTATTCTATAAGTGATTTGAACAAAAAAGGAGCATCCAATAGGTTCTGTGTCATTACTTTGTGTCAAACTCAATTACAGAATCATCCGTTTGGCTGAAAAAAGAGAAAAAAATTCTCATTCTGATTCAGGTTAAAAGGTTTTGTGCAAGTTTTTGTTTTAAAAACTGTTGTTTTTTTCTCTTTAGGAGGAAATGGACAGCACCCCCATGGTATCGTCTCTTCTCAACAAGCTGGCCAACTACACAAACCTCTCCCAGGGTGTTCGTGAGCATGAGGAGGCTGAAGATGGGTCCAGGAGGGTCACTGTCATGGTATAGACCTCTAATCATCCATCAGAAGCTTTGTTAATGAAGGTTTATGGCTTGTCTTGTGATTGGCTGATTTGGTTCGTATTTATCCCACTTGCTCTCAAAATCAATGGGCAATTGGCGAGATTGTGATTAAATAACATCTCAGCAAATACGTCTTGCGAAGAGTTTTACATGTGAAAAATATTGCACATTTGCAGTTTCTCTGAGTTGATTCACCTTCACTCTGCTCCTGTTTTAATGTATTTTTAATTGAATTTAATTTCAGTCCAAATGTGGAAACGAACGTAAGCAACGTTCAGGCCTATTCTAATGTCATTGTTTGTGTTTTTAATGTTAAGATGATTATTTTAGGAGTGAGATTTCACAAATATATAATATAAAAACCTCATGTAGAGTGTCAGGATCTGTTTTTACTATACTGGAGGCTTTTAACGCTGACATCACGAGGAGATAAAAGCAGCCCATAAACACATCTAAAGAATGAGAGGCTGCTCTATGAGGAAGAAAGGGTCTGTTTTCTAAGTCTCTCATCTCAGGAGATAGTCCATGAACTAATTTGTTGCTTTTCATGTTTTTACTGCTTGTAGTACAAAGTTCATGCTGTACATCTGTCAGTTGGGCAAGAATATCTAACTGACTTCTCATTCAGCTTCAGGTTGTTGTTTTGAGGACTGGTTCTGGCTCATTGCTGTATGGCGAATAAACTTTGAGATGGTAGTATGCAATTGGATTGTTGGAGGTTCCATATTCCTGAAATTGAGCTAAAAATGGTTATGATTTTGTTATTATTGTATATACTATTATTTAATGTAATTTGCTGACGCCTTGAGCAGGATGGATTATTGGATTAAGCAAACTTGGTTCAGGTTACCTTCCATAACAGTGGCTTCAAGCAATAGGGTGATGAGGAGTCTATGCTATAGTCTATACTGGTGAAATCTAGGCACAATGAACTGCATAATATCTTCATAAGAGGTTGAATGAAGGCAGCTGGACTTGTTCTTGGACCTTGAAGGCATTTCACCTCTCATCCAAAGGGCTTCTTCAGTTCTGAACCAGATGGTGGGAGTATCAGTTTATGAGCAGAGAGGGTCGCTACAGTCACATGTGTCACTGACACCCCTGACCGGTGTGCTGAATGTTGTTAGTCATTATCACCTCTGAATTGTCTACCTGCCTGAAAGGGCGAGTTTTGGTCGAAGGATCGAAGATGTGAACGGGTGTGAAACTGCCTGGGGAGGAGAGACGATGCTGTATTGTAGGTGCTGGGAAGGTGATACCTGAGACCACCTCCTCTGTTCAAAGACATTTATTTTCCAGTTTAACATAGATGGCTTCCTTGACTCCTCTCCCAAACTATCTGTCTTCTCTGTCCAGAATGTGTACATTGCTGTCCTCAAAAGAGTGTCCCTGTCCCTGTCTCTGTCTGAGGGTGTTCTTGGGTCTTCGGTGTCTTATTTTAGCTTATTTTGCAAGGTGCTACATGGCTCCTGTTGACAAGTCCCTTATACCTTAGCTTTTCTGGCACCGACTTGGGAGTGTAAATAGTGAACTGCACAGAAAACCTGTTAAAATGCAGTCAGAAAGTATACGAGTAGTGTAAAATTCCCTTCATTCAAGGGATTATAATGTAACAAATTACTGTCTGTAAAGTTAGAGTTTATAATTTGTCTGCACTGCATGTTAAAAAATGACTACAGTCTGTGACAAACAGCAGTTTCTGTATGAAACAAAGAACAAATACGGGATTTGAGTTCTGACAGATTTGATTTTATCACGTCATTGTCTACTCAATAAACTGCCATGAAATAGTGATTTAAATAGTGATAAAATCACAATTAAATTGCAAATTCCCAGGGCTCAGAGGCAAAACCAGACTAATGTTTCCTTGTGAACTCACAAACAGCAACAAAGTCTTTTTCAAATCTTTTTTTCATGTTAATGTGAGACTAGGATGAACTTGGATGGCCGAGACTTTGCCTTATGTAAAAATACACCCGGTTTTGCACCTCTTTCGTGTGCTGCTGGTCGGGTTACCACAGTTTACCACTAACCCTGAGTTGGGTTAATTGGTTTGAATGCAGTGTTTCTGGTTTTATGGCTGCTGCACAAAGCCTTGTCAAAGAAAACAAAAACTGATCTGGAAGTAGGTCAGATGGTAAGATAGAGGATGGACATGAGGCAGAAAACAGACTAGATGTTGTGATCTTTTAAGATTTGCACATGTGTAATCTTGGAGTTCATGTGACACCACTGAGAGTCTTTCATAATTGCAGTGTGGATGTCCTCTTCAGAGCTTGAAACGCTGCTTGTTAAAACAAACATACCTTATCTGTTCAGTGATTGCATTGTTTCTTTGATTAGCTACATTTGTTGTCAACTTGCACAGAAAAAAAAGAAGAAAAACTCATGCTCAAAAAGCAAGATCAAACTGCAAAATACCACGAATGGATCTTTTTTTTTTTCATGTATGATGGATGAAATGACAAAACTTCATGGCTTTGATGTTATCCACATTCCTTGTGGCAAGCTCCAAACGCATTTAAATTTGTTAAATCCTATAAACTCATTGAGACTATGTTCCAGTAACAACAATATGTGCCTGTTCCTTGCCTGAACATTGGGAGTTTTTGGGTAAAGGACAGTAGGACCTTGGACTGTAGGTCTCTGTAGAAGCATTGATGGTGTTTCACTAGATACCGCCTCATGAATGATAGCTGAAAGCACTGGAGGAGATGTGAGGCTCGATACTGTAATGATCAAGGGAGACAATACAATGAGAGTGAGGGGAGAAAAAAGAAAGAGATGACCAGAATAAAGTCAGGGAGAATATGCTGGGGATGGGGGAAGTCCACAGCAGGCACTTTGCAGTAGTTTGACAAACAGCTGCGTGCAACGGAAAAAGCTCAGGATGAAGCATTTTTGTTTTTAATCTGAAAAATGGTACGTACCCTTTGGTTTTTAGGGAGGGAAGGGATAGATAAGCATAAAGTGGCTGTGTACTTGTGCCGTGTGATAACGCAATATGTGGTTTGTCGGCAATTCTACTGCACATTAAAGACGAGACAAGTTTCGGTGCAATCTGTGGGTTTCCTTAGCTAGGATATTAGTTTTTCAATTGGCTCTATGTGAATTAATTTGGATTATGATTACAATGAATTGAATTCCAATTGGCTTGAATTGGACTATATTATTTAAGTGCCTTGAGATGACAATTGTTGTAATTTGGCGCTATATAAATAAAATTGAATTGAATTGAACTGAACTGAAAGCTTTTGCTTAGATTGTGGCTAGTTTGTGGACAGTACAGCACTTTGATTTGGACAAAAGAAACCTTTGCTTTAGAGAAAACAATTCAGTGTTCATAGACCCACTTCATAACATGAGTGGAATTGAGTCAAAACGACAGCTAATATTCCTCATTTATATTAATAAAGGGAAATTTCAATTCCCATTTATTTTGCTAATTTACTGGATGCTTTAAAATGTGGGTTAATGGCCAGCTAATACACGCACACAACAAATCATAACCCAAAACATCTCCTCCGGAAGTTCAGCATAGTTTGGAAGGTGACATTTTGGGGTTCCAGTCAAAACCTCTCTCCTTTCAACTTTTTCTCCGTTTGATCCTCATGTGTGTCCATGTGTGTGTTTTGTTACACCTCCAGGTCCCGCAAATGGGAACATTCATTGGGGTTTACCTGCCCTGCATGCAGAACATTCTTGGTGTGATTCTCTTTCTGCGTCTTACCTGGATTGTTGGCACAGCGGGAATCCTCGGCTCTTTCGCCATCGTCTCCATGTGCTGCATCTGCGTGAGTAATCGACAGCTTTAACTACCGTACAAAGTCACCACATTGGAAGAACTGCGGTGCCACAGTCCCCCTTGATATGTCTGAGGTTATGTTTGGGATTTATGACCCTCTCTCTTTCAGAGTCCTCAAAACAAGCAGAAAACTAGTCACGACAAAACAAGTCTGCTATCAACTTAGATGAAAGTAAAGAATTCTCACCTTTTGCTTTCATTTGAAAATGTAGAATAAGTGCTTTCTGGTGGTCCTTTGCATACGATTGACGACACAGTATGTAGTTATTATGAATATGATGTAATGTACTAACCTGCACACACACGTCTGAACCAAGTATTTGCATTAAATAGGACAAGATCCCCCTTTTTTAAACGTGAGATTTTTGCACCTTCACATCTACTACAGTTGCAATTTCACATGCACTTATTACTTATCAAAGTTCTTTAAGTCGCTGTTTAGTTGAATGTTTTCGGAGTATTTGAGCAACAAAATATTGTTTAGGTCCGAGCATCTTCTTTCTCAGTAATGCATGTTAAAGTGATTTTTTTCTGATTAATGAAAAGCAAAGGTTGTGAAAGCCCACTACCCTTCTGATCTCTTGTTTACTTTTACTTCTGAACACCTACCCTCTTTCCCTCCATGCAGACCTTGCTCACCGCCATATCGATGAGCGCCATAGCAACAAATGGAGTTGTGCCAGGTACGATCTGATAATTGAGTTAGTTTTTCTTTAGCAGTCGTATTCAGCAGGTCAGCAGTAGGATTCTGCAGAAATGCAGGGGCAGTGCAGTGAGATATTTTTATTGACCCTGTTTGGTAATTAATTGGAACTTTACAGTGAATGAACTAAGCTGAAAATACCACCCAAGACATTTTGTCGTAGATTAACGGAGATCTCATCTCTTTATAGCCGGTGGCTCATACTACATGATCTCCAGATCTTTGGGTCCAGAATTTGGAGGAGCAGTGGGTCTTTGTTTCTACCTTGGAACCACCTTCGCTGGATCCTTGTACATACTGGGTACCATTGAGATCCTGCTGGTATGTGACGTCCAAATCAGCCACATGAGTGGTGTCATCTGCTGCAGATTAAAGACTCCTTCGCTCTGTTTTTGCTGCTTGTCTGCCAACAGATGTACATTGTTCCTTCGGCCACACTGTTCGAAGACAGCGATGGTGAACCAGTCCCCAACGACATGCGTGTTTATGGTACATGCTGCCTGGTCTTGATGGCGCTGGTAGTGTTTGTAGGGGTGAAGTGAGTAGCTAAACACACACACACACACACACATGCAAACACTCACAGTAGCTCGCAGGCTCAGTTGTGTTCCTCTTATCTTTGCAGGTATGTGAACAAACTGGCGCTGGTGTTTCTCTCCTGTGTATTTCTCTCCATCTTGGCCACTTATGCAGGAGCCATAAAGACAGCCATCGAACCACCAGAGTTTAAGTGAGTGACCAACAGCTGAATAACAATTTTGATTAAGAATTGACCTGTTACCTGCTGAAAAGACTGGGACAATATGCTTAAACAAAATGATATATTCTTTAAGTGCTTTTAGATGCATTTTAGTTTGTTTGTTTCTCCACCAACCAGAAGCTAATTAGTCATTTAGCCAAGAAACTGATCTTGGCATGTATGTTTCTTCATCTATGTTTTTTTTTTTTTTTGCTTATCAAAAGAAAAGAAATATGTGGTGAAAGGCTGGAAACTGTTGTAAACTGCTGTATCTCAGCTAGCTCAGTTTCAAGCATGCACATAACAAAAGTCAGTGCACTTCAAAAGGAGGCAGATACACATAGTTTTCAGGGCAACAGTGGGGAATGGGAGTAAAAGACATATTACAAGTGAAATGGAAAGTCCATGCCATGGCACAGCTTTGGGAGTGCATTGTGACAGTCCCAAAGACACAATTCAGACAGCCAGGTTTTTGAATAAAACAAACCTGAGAAGTAAAATCGGGTCAACTTGCAGGATGAAACTTGCCAGAGCTTGCAGCTCGGAGCAAGAGTTATCTAACTTAAGTTGCAGATTTTTTTCTGCTTATTAACATTGTCAAATGTAACACTCATGTTATAGATCACTGTTGTTCTTTAGAGAGAGCAATACATTAGAATACATTCACATTCTGACACAAAGTCTCCTCTGACTCTGCAAAAGTCACTCTGCTGCGCTCACATTGTAAAGAACAAACCTTGCTTCACATTTTAAGCAGAAATCCTCAGCCATAGCGTGCTTGGCTGATTTAACTTGCCATTTAAAAAAAGCACAAAGAAGCACGAGATGAAAAGCTGATTTTCAGGTGCGGGTATGCAGCAGTATGACTTTAAGTCATGGATCTCCACAAACTAAATGAAGTACAAGAGGAGTTACATGTAAATCACAAGATGTTTACAGTTATTTTCATGGAAGAAAACCTCAAGCCATGTACATGTGATTTATGTATATAAAATGAAAATAAATGAGCTTTTAGGGGTTTGGTCAGTGCCAGAGGAGAAACTTCAAAAAAGTCGTGCAAAAATTAGCAAATGTGATGGTAGCATTTTTATCAAACACTGCATCAAAACTAAAGAAAAGTTACTGTATTTCCCCCAAGAACCAAAGCTCCATCTAGCGCAATGCTGGACATGAGTTTTCACCTCACTCTTCTCTTCTACAGTGTCTGCTTGTTGGGGAATCGCTCTGTGAAGAATGAAATGTTTGAAACATGCTCAAAGATGGAGGCAGGGAAACACAACGTAGTCACCACTGAGCTGTGGGGCCTCTTCTGTGACAGCGGCTATTCCAACGCGACCTGTGATGAGTACTTCCACCTGAACAACTTCACAGAAATAAAGGCCATACCCGGGCTCCTGAGTGGAGTCATCAAAGGTGAGAAAGAAAGTATTTATCTTCAAGTTAGTTTTTCTACTTTTTCTTGCACCGTGAATCTGGGTCTTCATCATCAAGCTGATTCTCTCTGTCTGCACACCCATTAGATAACTTGTGGGGCAACTATGGTCCAGCCGATATGATGATAGAGAAGAAAAATCAGCCTTCAGTACAACCTCAGGACCCAGCCACCGACAGAGTCAAGAACTACGTCTTCAATGACATCACCACTTACTTCACATTGTTGGTGGGGATATACTTCCCCTCTGTCACAGGTATAAGTTGACCTCAAATGTCAAATTAAAATGAAAATTTGTCTCAGTATTTAATGATTGCTTTGTATTTTTTTTTATATATGCAATCCAAAGCAGTTTAATCATTTAAAGTTAAAATGTGTGTCTCCTTTCAGGTATAATGGCTGGTTCAAACCGGTCTGGGGATCTTCGAGACGCCCAAAGGTCCATCCCGATAGGAACTATACTGGCTATTCTCACCACCTCTTTCATCTGTATCCTTCAGACTGTGTTTAGAGCCTATAGGACAGTACAAACAAATATCTGGATCAGTTTATGATGGGTGACAGTAAAAATTAGTTTCCCATTTAGAGTTTTCGTTATCGTGTTCCCATCTTAATGTCATGGTCAGATATCTCCTTTGTGGTCTTGTTTGGGGCTTGTATTGAAGGAGTGGTGCTGAGAGACAAGTAAGTAGATGTTTAATTGTCCATTCATTGTTTGGTGTAGAGAAACGTAATGTGGTGCATTGGCTTTTTTTGTTACTTTCTGAGACAATTTCATTGATATTCAATATGAAACATGTATACAGGCTGTATACAAAATAAATACATTTAAGATAATGCCAAATAAGGGTTTGTCAGCTACTTTGTACACTCAGCAAACCAAATGTCTGATTTGGGGTTTTCCAGGTTTGGTTACTCAGTGAAGAAGAACCCAGTAATAGGTATTCTGGCCTGGCCGTCACCTTGGGTGATTGTGATTGGCTCGTTTTTCTCCTGCTGTGGTGCGGGGCTGCAGAGCCTCACTGGCGCCCCCCGGCTGTTGCAGGCTATCGCCCGTGACGGCATCATTCCGTTCTTACAAGTAAGCGCTTCAAAGATGTGTATTCATCATGTCTGTAGGTCAGAAATATCTTAACATCCACATATAAGACACTTGAAAGTCTCCTTGCAATCTTAGCTTCCTCCAACTTCTCATGCAGCTGCTTTGTGTATCGTAGCTGTCTTCTCTGAAATGCTTGTACTTGAAAAAGTAGTTTAACTAACGAGATGTGAATGATTTACCTTACTTCCACTTTTACTGAGACCTCTGCCTGCTTTGTCTCCCTCTTTCACAGGTTTTCGGTCATGGGAAGGCTAATGGTGAGCCCACCTGGGCTCTCTTGCTGACAGTTGGGATCTGTGAGATAGGAATACTCATCGGTTCTCTGGATAATGTGGCCCCCATCCTCTCTATGTATGCACTTTTCAGTCCAGTTTGATTTATATAGTGTTAAAAAAAAAAAGGGTCAACAAGCACCATAATACCACAGCAGGGATATATGCGGAGAAAGAAAAAGAAGAACACGAGTTAATAACAAATCTAAAATTCTTACATCTTTCTACAATCTGTTTGTCGGCTCAGGTTTTTCCTCATGTGCTATCTGTTTGTCAACCTGGCCTGTGCTGTTCAGACTTTGCTCCGTACCCCAAACTGGAGACCTCGCTTTAAGTTCTATCACTGGTGAGAACAGATCCTCAATAACTCTGGAACGCAAACATTTCTTTAATATTCTTCATATTGTGTGTCTCTGTAAGGCAGTACCAGTAAGTGTGTGTTTGTTTCCTGTAGGACTTTGTCCTTCTTAGGGATGAGTCTCTGTCTCTCCCTCATGTTCATCTCCTCCTGGTACTACGCTCTGGTTGCCATCGTGATAGCCGGCTGTATCTACAAATATATCGAATACAGAGGGTGAGTTTGAAGTTGAAATTATTTTAAACTCTTCATTTCTGGTGGCAAAGCAAAAGTTAACACTTCAATTATGGCAAAGTTTTGATGATGACTTAAAGAGAAGGTCTGCTAAATTGTCCCAGGAGTCAGTAGTGAAAAACAGTTAATCATAACCACCAAATTGTGTGCCCCAGTACGTGAAATCCAAATTTTCTTCAAGGACAGCTGAGGAAGCTTAAAATCTTTCTCTCCAGTGAGACTGGACAAAACATTTGACAATCTGACATTTAAAAAGAGAAGTGACACTTTTCTATTTGGGCCTTTTTGATGCAGGGCAGTGAAGGAATGGGGCGACGGGATCAGAGGCCTGTCCTTAAATGCAGCACGTTATGCTCTCATTCGCCTCGAGGAGGCACCACTGCACACCAAAAACTGGAGGTAAGGGTGCTTTCTCTTCTACAATGAACTTCTGACACTTGGCAGTACATCCACAATCAAAAAAAATTCAAACTCTCATAAATCTCTTATTTTCTTTGACCGACTCAATGCAAAACTGCTTCTTTTGTTGTTGCAGTCGGTCGTCGGTGTTCCACTAACGCAATGAACTCTTTTCTTTTGTCGCTTTCTTCAGGCCACAGCTTCTGGTGTTGTGTAAGCTGGACTCTGACCTGGCTGTGAAACACCCTCGTCTCCTGTCCTTCACCTCGCAGCTTAAAGCAGGGAAGGGACTCACCATCGTCGCTTCAGTTCTGCAGGGCACATACATGACCTGCAAGAACGACGCCAAGACTGGAGAGGAGGTTTGTCAATTTGTTTGGGCACCTCATCTGCATGTCAAGCTCATCGGCTGGGTTGAATGTGCATGATGGTACACTGTGGCAGTGTCACACTAGATAGCAACGCTGTGTTACACGTCACACCTTTTGAGCTCTAACATTCTATCCAAAGCATGTTGCGATTTTGTTTGGTCAGCATGAGCAAGAGAAGGCAGCAGTTGTCTTTGCAGCATTATAGCAGGTTCTCTGAGCAAAAATAATGTGAACAGTTCAATGACGAAAACTGTTCTTTCCTTTTCTTTACCCACCTTCTTTTTCTCCATCTGCAGAACTTGAAATCAGCCATGGCTGCAGAGCGAACCAAGGGTTTCTCCCATGTGGTGGTGTCGTCCAGCCTGCGAGACGGTTTCTCCATATTAATACAGTCTGCGGGACTGGGAGGAATGAAACACAATGCTGTCCTGATGGCCTGGCCCATAGGCTGGAAACTAGCCCAGGACTCCTCTGCAAGGAGGAATTTCATAGGTAAACTACACATTATTATCTCACACAAAGAGGAGAAATAAGAAAACCTATTTCCAGATAACTTGGTTAGTTCTATAAAATGCAAATTTGTAATTTTGCACGTTTGATGCCAACAATACAGTAAAAAAAAAAATTTTAATTATAGCCCTGACATAGGAACTTCTGAAATGAGCCAACATTACTTGACCTGTCTTTCTGTCACCCTGCAGAGACGGTGAGAGAGACCACGGCAGCACATCAAGCTCTGCTGGTAGCAAAGAACATCGACCATTTCCCCGGCAACCAAGAGCGTCTGAAGGAGGGCACCATTGACGTGTGGTGGATCGTACATGATGGTGGACTGCTCATGCTGCTGCCTTTTCTACTTAATCAGCACAAGGTGTGTGTGTGTGTGTGTGTGTGTGTGTGTCTCCAGTTTTAGAGGTCTAGCAGAGATAGTCTTAAAGCTCAAGTACTATTGTAAATGAAATGATGGCCATTTTACACTCTAAATAAAACAGCCAAAGATGCACATGTTGTAATTATTTAAGCTTATTCACTGAGAAAGACCACAGATAGGATGCTCATGTAAAAGCTACTGGAACTGATGTAAGCCTTTGTAGGTGTGGCGGAAGTGCCAAATGCGAATCTTCACGGTGGCTCAGATGGATGACAATTCCATCCAGATGAAGAAGGACCTCCAAATGTTTCTCTACCATCTACGCCTGGATGCTGTGGTGGAGGTGGTGGAGATGGTAAGACAGTTTACAGTTATTCATTCTATGAAACTCAGCCCAAGCTATTAAATATTGACGCAACATTTGCCGATGTCCTTTACGCCTCTCTAGCATGACAGCGACATCTCAGCGTTCACATATGAGAAGACACTGGTGATGGAGCAGAGATCTCAGATGCTCAAACAGATGCAGCTGTCGCGCACTGAGCGAGAAAGAGAGGTATGACAGAGTATAGTAAATGTCAGATTAGAAAGTGCTATGTTGAGAAATGAAAATAAACTGAAGGTGCAGCACACCACCGGTCCGTTCTGCTGTGTTTGACTGTTGAAATCTTCCCATAATCTTGTGTTTTGATTGGACGACGGGCTCAGATTCAGAGCATCACGGATGTATCACGTGGCTCCATAAAGAGGAGGAAGAGGTCCGGTGTTGATGCCTCACTCCTCAACATTCCAGAGGATGAGGTAGCCCCGGCAACCAAACAGCTTGTAGCAACCATCCATTGTGTCATTACCCCCTACATTTATCGTCGCATTTTTCTTCTCCATCATCATCCATCCATTCCAACTGCAATGCTTTAGTGCTGTGCTGTCAACAAAATCTGAGCTCTTCCACAACTCCCGGTTAGATCCTGATGACTGTGCCTTTCTCACTCATTAGGTTTGCCATCTTTAATCCTTTTACCCACCTGTACTGCGTACATCTGTACATCCACTGCGGGAAGACTATTAGAGATGAAAAGCTGCCACTAGAGGAGGACAAAGTCTTCATTGAGTGGCTTAAACATTGTGGATATGAAATACTGTAAAAACAGATAACTTTATACAGAGTTAACTTTGTAAATGTATAGGTATTCACAATGTTTCACTGGTATTATCAGTGTTTTGAACCCAATAACAGAACCAGGACTGAGTACATACTCCAGACTTTTGTTTCTTTGCATCTAAAAATCAGGAGAAACAGATTATTATTATTGAATTTGACAAGAAAAGAATCTGAGACTAGAATGAATGGGTAATCTTTTAAGAGTTACATAACTCAGCACTTGTTTAAACTGGATGAACAACAAAGATATCTGAGAAGGTGCTTGTTTTTAAAAAAAAAAAAAGTCGGTAACTTATAAGATGAGGGGATTCAAATAATAAAAATTAAATTACGAGGGAAAAAAAGACGGCAACAAACATCCCAGTACAATGAGGAGGTAACGTTTAGCCACCACTCTAGCAAAAATCAAAATGTTCTAAATCTAAATAAAGAGCTATAACTTGGACTACTTTGAAATGGACATTTTGTCATGAACATAGTCATCAGCGTGAGGAAACACACCCTTGAAACCGAGGTGTGTTACAAGAGTAAAACAGCGTTCATCTGTATGCAAGTGTGATGATCCAAATACAGAAAAACAGTTAGTTGAATCTGCATATTATTTCATCTCCTCACTTGACTGCTCTCATAACTATTTCAACATGCATTTCCCTCAGCATTTTCTCAAGTTTCCATGTCACCATTCACTGTAAAGTCGTGATGCACATTGTCTGATGACTATAGAACTTGTTAAGATGTGAAAAACTGTGAAAGCATAAGCCTCGGCTAACCTGATCTGTTCTTTGTTTCAGGCCCAGTTGATACACGACCGGAACACAGCATCTCATTCAACAACAAATGACAAAGGAGAAGGTGCCACACCAGATCGTGTGCACATGACCTGGACCAAAGACAAACTGCTCAATGAAAGGAACAAACAGAGAGAAGGGATTCCTGTTAAGGATATGTTTAATATGAAACCGTAAGTAGATCCAGCCCTGGTGCAAGATCATGGAGTTATACTCTCTTTTTTTCAGTATTTTCTATGTACATTTTTTCTCAATATATATATATATTTTTTAATTATTATTATTTATTTTTTTTTGTACTTTACCTACTTTGATATTTTGATGTATTGTACAGCCATTGCATTTGGCATGACTCATAGTTTCTTTTTAGCACGTTTGAAAACAGTTTTCTACACATTTCATCTCATTTACTGCTCTTTCAGTTCAACCATTGGCTTGTAGCAGTACAAAATGAGCCGACCAAATCATTGTGAAGTGACCTCTGCAGGTCCAACATTTCATTTATACCTTTAGTCTTTCTTAAGGTCATATGTGCAGTATTTACAGTAAGATGTAATTTGTTTGGAAGACTTGCCCTTCCTTTTTTGCATCAACCTAAATGTAAATTTGCAATGATTTTGAGATAATAAGAACAGCTCTTGTTTTGTTGTTAATGTTGAATATGTTGTTTTTTTTCTCCATTCCTCCAGTGAGTGGGAGAATCTGTAAGTTGCTCTGTCTTTCTCTTTGTGGATTGCATCTACAGAAACTCTTTGTGCATGTGCATGTCTTTGAAAATTATCTCTGTTGGCATGATAGTGCTAAAGCAAATTGCTTTGGTTCAGTTTGCATGAGCTAAGATGTTTGCTGACAAAGAAACCCATGCTGCTGTCAAATTACATCAAATGTCCACGTGTTGGCACTTGCATGCAAGATCATCAGATCCCATAGATCCTGCACTTCCTGTAGATTGCTGATTCATAGTATCATAGTGTATAATGGCTGAATCTGTTACACATGGCAGGATATCGGTTTTCCAATCAATATTCTTGTTACTGTTTCTGGTATAATGTAGCAACCAGTCCAACGTGCGAAGGATGCACACAGCTGTGAAACTGAATGAGGTGGTGGTCAAGAAATCCAAAAATTCACAGTTGGTCCTGCTCAACATGCCAGGCCCACCCAAGAACAAGAAAGGGGAAGAGAACTGTATCCTTTTTCAGTCCAACATCACTGTCAAGCAGCTAACTGTCATTCAATTAGTCATGGAAACATCCAGTTGTTTAGTTACCTACTTAAAAATGTTGGTAATTTGAAGTGATGGTAAAAGTTAAGGAGAATTACTGATATACTACATATATACATATCATTTAATTGATTCACTGTCTTGTCAAGAGTTGAAAGACTAACACACAGCTGCAGCGCACAGCTAATTAGTTTAGCTTAGCAAAAAGGGCAAAAAAAAACATCACTGACTTATGGAATTTAACTAAGAACTAAAGTATATTTTTATTCTTTTTACAAACACAGGCTTGTTATTTTGGCCCTTTCTGTTAACCTGCTAAGCTAACACACAGCTAGTGGCTTTAATAAAAGCAACTCATGATTCCCATATCAGCTGAAGAGTAAGGCCCGTTTAATGTAAAATTCATTCTCCACACCAGTCTGCAAGGTTCCAAAGGATCCTCTGTAGCTAACTACAAGCAGCTCAGATATTTGTTACTTATATAAATATATTTGATATTTGTGACTGAGCACACCAACTACACTACACTAAAATACTACACCTGCATTAGTCTCCATTCAGAAAAAAAAAAGACAGACGACATCAAGCACAAGAACAACGTAGACTCTTGTTTTGAGGAGAAACCGCAGAAAATAGTCATCATCCACACATCTAGAACATACAGCAGATGAATGCTGTGGCAAATATCAAATGGCAAAGCCTCCATCAGACCTTCTGGTAACATTTACATCATTCATACGCTTGTATAGTCTCAAACTTGCAAAATATAAAACTTACTTAACTGTAGCTGTATGTTTAGCACACATGGGAGTGGTATTTATTCTCTCACTTCACCTCTCTTCATAAAAGAATTGATTAGAAAGCATATATTTCCCAAATTGTCAAACTATTTTAGCTGCAATGAAATGAACTGTGTAATGAATTGTGTGTTTGGCAGATGCTGTCTGTCTGAGGTCACAGTGCAAAAGTGTAAACCCTACAGGTGTAATTAGAAATATTAAGATTTTGCAATAACATGTCCCAAGACTGGATGAACCAGCTGCTGCACACAAAAAAAACTTAACTTTAATTTTTCTGTCAGATATGGAGTTCCTGGAGGTTTTAATGGAAAATCTAGACCGTGTTCTGTTGGTGCGTGGAGGAGGCCGGGAGGTCATTACTATCTACTCATAGCACCAAGAACTTTTTAAATGTTTTTAATGACTCTAGGAGGAAACATGGTTGGGCAGAAACAGTCCAAGTGAGGTTGTGGGTTGACAGGAAACATGGAGGAGCATTAAGAATGGGGAGGAAATTCCTCCATCTACTCTGTCAGAAGAAGAAGGGAGTGACGCTTAACATTTTGGAGTAAGATGGTTGCGGTTAAGGACAATGAGGCTCTGCCTGCAGCATAACCTGAACTCAGTGGGCCTCCTGGCTGTACAGAGGCCTTTACCCACTTTAACATCACAAGATAATCAGATGACCGCACTGGAGAAATGTTCTTTCCTCATTGATTTCTCAAAGAGTTGTCATTTCAAGTCAATATGTTTGAAGCTCATTTTTGTAGATGCCAGCGAGATGATTGGCTACACTGAGACATGGAAAGACAGAGGCCCTTATTTATTTTAACGCCAATTATGAAACCTCTGACTTTAGAATGATGGTATTAGTTGAAAATGTTTTTTGCCTGTTTGCTTTTCAGAATATATTTAAGTATAAACGTATGTGTTGATTACTATGAACAAATGTTAGCAGTCTTGTTGATGGCCTAATCGATAGTTTAGAATCTCTTTGCCATTTCTGAACTGATGAACTGCCAGTCCTGTGCTTTTAGCATTTTAGAAAATTCGGTCAATATTATTATTATTATTATTTGTTACAGTAGTAAATTTCAGATCAAGTGTAAAAGCTCATTTTGCAGAAAACATGTGGTACATTGTATCATTTGTTCTCTTTTTAATAAGGTAAATTAACAGACTATGTTGTAGTTGTTTTGATGTTCTTTTTTAATGTCTAATACTAATACATCATGAATCAGTGTGTTATGAAAAAAGATCTCATTAAAAAGTCAAGCGTTGTTTATAATAAGAAGAAAATTGATAACATGATGTATGTTAAGATGACATGTGAATCCCAATGAACTTCTTTAAAGTTCAAGCTCAAGTTATGAAAGACTGGTATTTTGATTTAATTTTTTTTTTTAAAAATGACAGAAACATTACCTCTCAAGATCTAATCATTCAAAATATCTTATTGTGAATGTTTTCTGGGGGGCTGCACAGTGGTGTGGTGACTGGCACCATTGCCTTACAGCAAGAGGGTTCCTGGTTTGAATCACAGCTGGTGCCTTTTTGTGTGGAGTTTGCATGTTCTCCCCTACAGGCAATTTGGCCTCCTCCCACTGTCCAAAATCATGCATGTTAGGTTAATTGGTGTCTCTAAATTGTCGCTAGTAGTGAGCGTGTATGGTTGTTTGTCTCATTTGTCTCTGTGATGGACTGGCGACCTGTCCAGGGTGTACCCTGCCTCTCGCCCAATGGCAGCTGGGATAGGCTCCAGAACCCCTGCAACCCTGAACTGGATTAAGCGGCGATAGAAAATGGATGGATGGATGGATGGATTTTTTTGGTCAGCTAGACTCAAATAGACATCGATGCTCCACAGTCTCCATTCAATGCACTGAAAAGAAGAAACTGTTAACAACAAAGAATACCCACAGGGGAAAAACAGTAAAGCATAACTGTATATTAATACAGCCAAATACCCAATAAAGCTGCTCTCTTTTATTTGTTTTTCCACTTCTTTTGTCAGACGGCTAAACATGTTTGAAATTTTGCAATCATTTCTTTAACTGAAACAATCATATGCGTCCTGTAAAGTACTCTCTACAAGCTACACGTGGGAACTATGACCCATGAGCATTTCCACATCAGACCAGACATCTCACTTTAGTGTTTCCTTTAAGAAGCAGAAGAAGGAAAAGTGGTTATCTGTTGTGTTGTGTATTAGGCTCTACTTACATGTGCAATGATTTCCCACAGAAAAAGTTATAAGTGGCAGAACTTTATGGTTTTTATATGTCTGTATATTGTTGGTGTAGCGAATAACTGCATGTTGAATTTGTGGATGTTGTCTGCAGTTATGCTTAGTTCCAGTTCCAGACAAAATGCCTTACATGCCTCACATTTTGACAGGAAGTGATTCACGAATATACTTAGCCTCCGTAGCCTCAATGCACCAATTTCACTTTGCATGCCTTTCAAGTGCAAAGTGTAAAGTGTATTTTTACATACAAAAACTACAGTTTGTGGATAGTGGATATTTATGGCATTGCCATTACGGCAATATAGTTCAATCCTGAGGGAAAATCTACATCAGAGTTCTTTGAAATAGATTGTTTTCCAACACGAAGAAACATGGGTGGCTCTGGGAACATTTTGTGAAAGTCATGGAGTGACCCCGGCAGAGACTAGATCTGAATACAGCAGAACATCTCTGCCTTAGATTTTAGCTTCATCGCTTCCTGTACTACAGTGAAATGCTCAGTCCTTGTCCTGTGTTTGCTTTGCCCCACACTAGTGTTCAGTTCGTTGAACATTCCTCACCGGTGCTTCATTAGTCATTCTAAATGATTAATACATTTTTTGTTTTTCTTGGTTATCTACCCAACTATCTTCATACTTCTTGTCAAGACATTGCAGCACTTCTAGTCTTAACGTTCCCATGTTGGTTTTTGGTCAGTAGTTTATTTTTAGTCTGTTTGATTTTTTTTCTTCTGTTTCTCATGTCTACTTTGAGTCAGAGTCTGTTTCCTCTTGCTTACACTACAAAAGGCTCAAAAATGACCAGCCTTGTTCAAGATTGAGCAACTCTCCAAAGAAGAATGAGGCAAAACCTCAAATAGAAAGGCATGTCAAGATTGTAGGAACGTTTCCAAACAGACCTGAGCCTCCCTTTACAGCTTAATGTCGTAGGGTACAGTGTGGTGGTCGATGATAAAAAAAAAGGATAACTGGATCACTTTTAAGATGAATCTGAAACATAACAAACCTGTGGAAACTTTCCATCAACATCTTATCTCACCTTTGAAATGACGCTTTGAAAATCGAATCTGAAATATGTAAGGTGTATTGCAAACAACATGATTTAAATCATGTGTCTGTCTAATATCCCACCAGAGGTCGAAACCTTAACTTTATGTGGTGCTAGTCACCTGTGTCAAAGCTTTAGGGACCTGAGATTTCTACATTACAAACTACAGAATGAGCTTATCTACAATGAGAAATGTTTGTGAAGACTGTGAAGGATCCTCTCATTGTAATGCCACAAATCATAAACACGTAAAAGGAAGGAAACATCAAAGCAAAAGTCTGCATGCAAAGGAAATTAGGCTGACTGAGTGGCTGGTCAGAGGCAGAGCATTGTGATTTCTTTGAGTATTTTCTGCTCTTATCAATTTGTGTCACACCTAATGCAAGTTTCTTTTTTTATTTCTTATTAATTCATGTAACTGCATCACTTACTGACATCTACGGTTATCTGTCATAATGCCTACAATGAAGGAAATCTATCCTTGTCTAACCTTTACGACAAATTTGGATTGTTGTCATCGCTTACATAACTGGCCTGGGCTCAGTGTCCAAAAATCTATTTAATCCGAAAATCTTCATTGTCTTTTGGTTCACAAAAGAACAAAGACAATCATGGAGTTGCAGTAAGAAAGCTGTTGGGAAACTTGGCCCAGGATAAATGGCTTCCTGTTTGTCCGAGAGAGTGGTTAGCTGGGTCGGCACACTCAAACCAACAATAAAAACTACCCACTCTGATGCTCTGATTACTCTCAATTACAACTCTGTGACATGTCCACTGCCTGAAACCTTACGCTTTGCTTAGTTTTTAATATAGGCTGCTCCTTCTAAGAGTCACAACAGTTGACCTATTCTGACACTTTATAGTCGCTCAAATGGAAATCTCTGCCTGGTAAAAAAAGAGAAGAAAAACACATGAAGACCGCAAATGTCAAAATATATAAAATCACATCACAAAGCTTTTCAAAAACAGAAGAGGAAAAATGATGGGTTCACAGAATTTGACTAAATATGGGAGGTTTTATCATGCAAAAATATTTCTGCCATCCATAACTTGTTGCTTCAGTTTTGTAAGTTAACTGACAAAGATGTGCAGTCTAAAGTGTGGTGGACATCCAAAAGAGGAAAATGGAGAAACTTCTTCTTTCAAGTACTTTCTATCCATTGTCTTCCGCTTATCCAAATTTGGGTTGCTATGGTCCAGGAGAGGAAACCCAGACATCCTTCTCTCCAGCGATACTTTCCTGCTCCTCCTGGGCATTCCCCAGCCAGATGGGCTATGCAATCCATCCAATGTGTTCTAGGTCTGCCCTGAGGCCTCCTCCCAGTTAGATGTACCCCAAGACCTGACAGGAATTAACTCCTTATCTCTAAGGATGAATCCAGCCACCCTTTGAAGGTAACTCACTTCAGTTGACCTTAAACCTTTGGTCTCAACCCAAATCCTGTGACCATAGGTGAGGGTTGGCACAGCGATGGACTAGTAAATCAAAAGCTTCACCTAACCAAGTGGTATAGCATCCTCATTACTGCTGAAGAAGCCACAATTTGTCTGTCCATTTCTTGCTCCAACTCACTATCACCCACATAATTGCAATCTTTGCCATGTCAGATCATTTGCTAAATAGTTTTTCCCCCTAATGGGTCTGAAGTCCTCTCTGAAACAGACAAAAAACACCTTAAACGAGCATATAAACTTGAACATTCATGAAAGTATTTAAATTCTTTATTCACTTCTCTTAAGTACATCTTCAAAATGAGAAAACATGTAAATGGAACCCCAAAAAAAGCTATTTAGCCAGAGTTAACTTGAAGTTGGTAAATATAAGACAAGTATGTGCAGGATCTTAAAACCACATAAATTTAGTAATTTTGTAGAAGTGTAACATGCTTCATCTGGTAATGATTTCACAGGGATGCTCTTTAGCATGAAGATGAGATGTTGCGTTTTGCTGAATACTGAAACAAGATGACTCTTTTATGATTGCTAGGAATCTGATATTGTCACCAGTAAATCCAAAAGCAGAATGTTTGAAATAAAGGAAATGTACCAAAACATCTTACTGGAAAACATACAATGATGGATTTTTTTTTTCCCCCACCTCTCAAGTCATAGTGAAACAAGCTGTTCATGAAAATCATAAACATATCCATTACTTTCAGACCTTGTATTGTTTACAACTGCCCTTTAAAGTCAAGCCAGTAGTATCTGCCTATCTTTGAGCTAAATCTAGCAGAAAAGTTATAGAGGGAAAACACAAGTGGCTTAGGAAGGGAATTCACTCTGTAAAGAAACTGCTGGGGGAAGGTGGGGAAGAGGGAGGTCCTTTGTTTCTCTCTGAGCTATTATCATTCCAGTATCTACTAATAGTGGGGTGTGAACATTACAACAAGGATTATTTCGGACTCCCCTTGACCTAGCTGACCCGTGAGGATTTGTTTCTCATGGCTTGAGAGAAAAAGTCTAAAATGTAGAAAATGCTAGAGTTATTGCTTCACACTTTAATCTCTGTGCTGCCTGTATACAGAATTCCTACAGATGTCTTTGTTATTTTTGAAGATCAAATTAGTCTGTTCTTTGAAAATCTTATATAAATGGCGCCCAACTTGTTTAGCTTAAGGTCACGAGCTAATCTGACAATTGCTATTTGCTAGATGCCTGCCTTCAATTCAGTCATTAAGTCAATAATTCAAGAAACTCACTAAAAATGCTCAAACTTCACATTGTTTGTTATTTGATTTTAGCATAGACCGATTACTGATTGTTGAAGCATAGTGAGATCAAGGCTCTTATTGATTCACATTTAAGAATATGTAAACAAAGAAAGGTGAATGGAGACAGTACATTAGGCGGACTGGAAATGACTTTGCAAGTCAGATCTGATCTGGCAAACATTAAAAAAACGACGTGTCTCACTTTGTTTCTGGTCTAAACAGGCGTCTTCTCAAATATCCCAGATATTCCCAGCAATTCCTGAAGAAGACCTCCAAGAAGTCTCCATTTTCTTCCAGAGGATGTCCACCACAGTTGCTGTTGTTCTCTTTACCTCGAGGTTTGTTTCCAGTTAGGAAAACCTCTAACAATGTAGACTAAGCCCATTTCACTCATAAACACCAGAGATTTTCAGGAGCGTGTTGATATTTGAGAAATGGGATATGGTCTTTTTCCGCTGATGCCCTCTCCCGACTGGTGATGCGAGGCCAGGGTGCAGCACATGATGCAGAAATTTTGCTTTGGAAATCACTGCCCCTTATTGTGCTGACATGAATAAAGCATGTATCTGTTTGGTATTCATTATACCAGGGAGCGAGCGGAAAGCAGCATACAGCTCAGAAGAAAGGACGGTGTTACCAACACACTCACTTGCGCAGCGACAGCAAATGCTTCATAATATTTACTGACACATTCATACAGTGTTTCATACACTAATGTTCTGGAGATTTTATAACAGGGCTGGGTGGAAACCACTTTGGAACATCCCTAGAACATTTCAGGACCCCAGTGTGAGCGTGAGAGCAGCTCTATACTGCCACCCTCTGCTGTCACTATGCAGCCTAATTTATTCCCTTCAAACCAGTCAATGGAAATGTGTCTGATTGACATTTGTTTTTGGTGGATTTTCAAAGGATCATTTCAGATTAATTTGGCTGGGGAATGGAAACCTGGAAACAGCTGTGCTTGTTGATGGAAGGGTTACCTCAGGACAACTGAAAAACAGTGTGGATTTGTTTTTTGTTTTTTTTGGGTGAAAGTAATCTCAAATGTTGAGTTGTTTTCAGGATTGTGCTATGAAAAACTCAGTAAGAGCAACATTTTCACAAAGGTTAAGCATGTGTGTTCCAGAGAGAACATTAAACGGAAAACACTGGACCTAAAAATCTGACAAAGCAAACAGACCAAAGCATAGTGTTTGCTTGGATATAGTCACAGGAATTACTGAAACAGTGGTTCTAACAAAAGGCCTCCCTGTGGGAAATATTTAAGTGACATGTAACAGGCCAGTTGGGTCTAGATATGAGAGGAATTTTATCAAATGACTAAAATAATTAGAAATGTAACTTTTCCTATCAACAAAGCAAAATGGGTTACAATGGTCGCATAACAAAGCTCCTTTTTGAATTCTCAAACATTACAAATGTGATTCTTCAACACTCCCCTGGGCATTGCTGAGTGACCACATTCACACTGCCACTGCATACAGTTATTACAAACGTTTTGCAGCTTTAAAGGAAAACAAGAAATCCTAATACTAACTTGTGTGAGCTCATAATTATCAAGACTCTTAAACAACAGGTAAATAATCGTCCATTGCATTGGGAACATTGGAGCCAGTGAGAACGTCTTCTCTGTTTGCGATTGTTGGAACTTGTCGATGTGTTTTCCAGCCGAATCAGGAAGTTGGCTCTGCATTATGTCTTTCAGTAAGAGAGATCATTCTGATTTTTTTTTTTTTTTTCTCCTAGGCAACAAAATAAATATTCAGATGTTGGATGGGTTGGAGGGTGGTGCTACACACCTAACTGCCAAGTGGGTGAGTGAAGATCGAATCCAGTCCTGACTCTGGAAATTTCGTTTATGCATTCAGTCGCTATTTCATTGGGCTTTCACTCCCTGTTTTGCTTCTTTTTTACACATTACAAAAAAACTTGGTTCAGGTTAGCTATACAATTAGATGGTCAAGGCTATGCCTTTGAAACAAGGTTAAGAAGCTGCTGAAAGGTGCATGAAAGTCATGCTGGATGGCATGAAAAGAATACAGATTTCATCTTCATGAAGTAACACACTGTTGTCAGTTTTTTCGTATTCTTTTCCCTTTCAGTTTCAACCATAGTTGCTTTAGCTTTTCCCGTTTTTCCACGAGACTGAGCTTTATAAACAGATGCATTGCAACCGGGAAAAGTCATCTTAGTTCGAGACTACTGGTGGTTTTGTCGGCAAAAGCTTAAGAAGTTGTTGTGTAATCTGTCATTTGTGGTTAATGAAAGCTTGATAATTACAGGGTGGATGCATACATAATGCAGCAGGTGATTAGGAGACCAACAACAAATCTCTGCCTCAGGATCACATGACAGGTAAACAGGGACATACAATTTGCTTTTTTTTTCAAGTTTTTTTAGAATTCCTTCACTTGTAGTTGAGTTATTCCTTATCTTATATTTGCCAATTTTACCATGATATAAAACAGTTTCTGTAGAAGTAGAGAGGCTTTACGATATGCAGGACAAATACATCATACAGACTCTTTCTGGAAGCCCAAAATATTCTTGATAATATCTTAAATGAAAATAAATTGTCTCAAGCAGCAGGTTAGGAGAGAGGGTCGACGGAGTGAGTACAGGGGGAGTTTTTTTTTTTTTTTTCCTCCAAGGGAGTCAAATTTCCCAACTCTGGATCCAGGGAGTCGCTCAGCTCAGAACTGAGAGACTCTTTGTGCAGACGCAGAGAGAGAGAGAGCAGCAGTGTGACTTCAGGTCTGCACAGTGAGGGAGGACAGAGGGACCAGGGAGTCTGCCGGAGTTTCATCACACACGTGTACTCGGAACTGGATTTTTATTCACTCACTCGCTAAAATGTTTCAAGGGTAAGAAGCAGTTATTTATATCGACTTCATGTATTCTGAATGAAAAGAAAGCATGATGGATTTTTTTAACTGACTTTAACAAATTTTGGATATCCTCTCCAAGTACATTAGTACCACCTCAAAGCAGACTTTCCGACACATTGCCGTTGCACTGCAAGCTGCTTCAGGACCCCCTTTTCACAACTTTCAAAGTTTCAAAGTGTAGCTAGAACTTCAACAATTGCAGCTCCCATTGTGTTCCTGATGTGTCTCCTCAGGTGGTCTCCTGCCCTGCTTCTCGCCCTGCTGTGTTGGCTGGCCGCTGCCCTGCAGGTTATAGAAGGTAAGATCCATGCCGCTGCCGTTCTCTTTCAACATAATCTCCATAAAGAAATTTTCTGAGGGGTTGAAAGTGAAAAATGTTCAAAAAATATTTTCAGTGGACCATCACATAATAATAATAAATGTAAGAAGGTAAAATTAATTCTGTATTTGTGGAAAATACCATATGTAAATGATTTAACGTCAGTATAATGTAGGTTCTCCTACATCAAATAAGGCTTGAATTTGTCCTTTATTGAATGATTATAAAAGTGGAAGGCAGAAGAAGGGAGATTTCAACAGCTGCAGGTTAGCAGGAAAAGCCTGCATGATGCATTTTCACATCAAGAATGCATTGCCATTCATAATGGATTTCTTTGATGTTGAAGTTGACTTATTCAAACATACAAAAAGTCATTGAGGAATTGTTGTATTTCTTTTTAGTGTAGATGTAAACTGCTGTGAGGCGAGATGCAATGTAATGCTGAGGTGAGATGTATGGAGCTGGAATAAAAACACTACTCTGATGCCTTCTCTTAAAAGTTTAAATGGCAGTTTCTTTTATTATTCACTCATTAACCAAAAACACAATATTACCAGTGCAAGAAGAGCATTCGTGTATGGGTTTTGTCAGCTCTAATGTTGGCATTAAATGTAGAACTTGCAGAGCTTTGACTAAAGTATGCTTTTCAAAAAAGTCAGATTTATACAGAATGGTTTATATTAAAGAATCAAAAGTTGAAATATGCCAACATTTAGCATCATTGTACCCACTTTATGTTGCACATATTGCAGCTGTGCAGCATTTTTAGTTGAAACTTCCTGCCATTCGACCAAATTGTGATGCACTGAACTCGAATCAGTGGAGCAACCTTTGATAATGAATATGGTCATCACTCAACTACCATTTCCAAACCAAAGAGTCTGGGCTTGAATCAACCATGCTCCCACAGACCCCATCATGAGACACACAGTATGATTCAGCCCCATTTTCACACCTGTGCCTGCTGTTATGGCTTTCTTTCAGTAACTCCCTGCTGGGCTGCTCTTCTTATACAGCTCTGCAGGAGAGTGATAGTTTGTTTGTTTGGCAATCGACCCGCCTTCCTCCAGTCCCCTTTTATCCTTTATGTGTGTCTCTGCATTGAGGAAGCTGGAAGTGGCAGACAAGTCAAACACTGCACACGGGTGGCAAGTGGCGCGTTTAGCTTGTATGGTAGTGGTGAAAGGGGCTTCCGCCGTGCTGCACTGGCTGTTTGTGTGTTTGAGATATTTTGGTTGGGAGGGGTGGGATAACACTGAGCTTTGAAGTGAGATGCCGGGAACGCACTTGATTCTGTGCCACTAATGCTGACAATGGATGATGAAAGCAGTGTCAGAAAGAACTAATGCTCTAAATGTTTGTGTGATCAGACAGGGACACATTTGTGTTGCACTGCCTGAGCGAGACAACAAAAAGACAACACAGCTGATGGCGATTTAGACCGCCAACGGCTCACCAGTTAGAGACTACCTTGTGACTTGCAAATCATGGGTTGAACTACAGACTAGAGTAACTATATTTGCCAGTGTACCCTTGAGCAAATCACTTGAGCCTCAAACAGCTGTGCTTTTTGTTGATTCTGCTGTGTTCTGTCAAGTTTTTAAAAAAAAATAATTAATTCATGATATAGGTCATATTTCTGTATTCAGTCCCTCCACAAGCAGTAGTTGCCCATTATATAGTGAAGCAGAGAGAATAAAGATGTTCAGTTGATAGACTTGTGTGTAGCTCCACTGCCTTTACCTTTGTCCATCTTCTGATGCTGAACATTTGATTTGAGTACTTATTGTATTATTGTGCTGTGGTGAATTCTTTAAGTAGCATATAGCTGTTTGTTTGTTTTTTTACGCAAGCATGATAGGCTGCAATTTTCTAGACATTACCCAACTGATTTTAGCATGTCAGTTCCCTTGTAAAAAGTCAGTGTAACATGTAATTTAGTCCATATTCTCATAAGCGCACATTGCTTTATAAAAAGCACAATGTGTACCCATAGAGACAACTGGATTAGGGAACTCCTGTTGGTTTGGGCCTACTCCAAAACTGAAAGAAAAGAAATTCAAAAATCACCAAGAGAACCACATATCATAAGAATAACATAACATACACTCCTCACCTAAGTCTAATGGTGTTCTCTCAGTAGTAAAAAACTTATTTTTTCCATTGCAGCATAGTACAGTATGGCACAGTTTTTCAATGTTTTGTTTTCCATTACATACAGTACCCTTTCACTTTGGGCAGGATCAGTTTTACTGTGTGTGTTTATGGCATTGCATTGATTTAGGAAACGCTATTTTTAATGCAACTTGTAAGGGAAAAATATAGAGGAGTTATTCCACCGATTGAGTTTGCGACAGGATTTTCAGTCCAGAAGAGTTTAAAAATATTTTGGAGAATTGAAGAAACTAAAATCAATCTCTAAATCCATACTGGCAGGTGTTTTAAATGCTCTTGTATTTATTAGTAATTTGCACAAATGGCATAGCTGTGGTTTATGTTGCAAATCATCTGCAAGACTTTCAAACAGCCTCATGGAACAAGGAAGTGTGTTGGTGTGTGCTGACAACTGTAGAGACCTTGCTCATGCCCACAGGTGACGTTGGTTCTTCTCTGGATTATCAGCTGCTAATGTGACATAGCATTTACTTCATGTGTATCGGTGAACATGTGTGTGTGCTGGGTTCTTCTTTTCCCTTTTCTGCTGCACTGTATTCCACTTTCTGCTCACCCCTACCTGTGGTGGATACATAAAAATATGCCATACTGATATCAACACGACAAAGATATCATTCTCATCACATTGTAAAGAAACACAGGAATTTCCACAGCCTCATTTCTGCATCACATGCTGCCTCCTGTGAGCTATAGACAGAGGCTCCCCTGCAATGCCACTCTCTCATTTCCAGCCATGGGAGTGCATCTCTGGATGAAAGCCTCATGCTGTGAAACGCATGCGTGAAAAGCAGCTACGGAACAAATTCCAGAACCAAACTCTGCACTTTCTCCTGAAAATTTCTTGTGTTACTTGTGAAAACGATTAATGTGTGAGAGGGCAACGCCTGTCAGTGTCTTGGACATTCCTTTAAGGGCACAGACCAGACATCATATGTGAAAATGTTTTCCCTTACACCTTCTCTAATAAGATTTTTATACTAGAAGCAGCATATTTAAATGGTATTTCAAACGTGGGTACGCCCACTGAAACAAACTGATTAAAGCCTTTTGCATCGCATGTAGTAACATCAGTTCTCTGAAGGCTAGAATTGAACTGTCCAGTATATCTCTGCCTCCCAGAGGACAGGCGCGCCACGGGAATGGTACTACATTGCATCCGAAAGGCTGTGTGATTGGTCTCATCTCTTTTTGTCCACAAGTTGTTTGTCAGTTTCAGAGGGCCACATGAGACATTACAGTCGGTGGTCACGACTGACTGTGGAACATTCCTCTCTGATACTAAAGTCGATTACATTGTCTGGTAAGGTAGCAATACTTGTACAACCCGCTGAGTTAAAAACAACTAAACTAAACTAGTCAAGTATCTTTTTCTGTTTTTGGTTCTCTGTCTAAATAAGAATTTAAACACTCTCCAGACTTAAATCTGGAACCGGTATCCTTAGTAAAAGCCATTTATCTAATGTTTAACAATTTTGTTCAGTTAATTCAAAATGCATTTATATAGTGCTAGTTACCAAAACAAAATTAACTCATAGAGAGAGAAATCTAGCCATTTCCTCTGAGGGAGCACTTTTCCAACATGCATGCATCCATGTGTGTTCTCTACATCATCTTCTCAAATAAGAGTTTTTTTCTACAGTGGATTTATTTTGGTGAGTGCATATTATCATCAACTCATTTTTGGGCTGTGCTGTGACATTAGTTGAGAACGGAATTTTATTTTGGACAATTCCCACTTCAATCTTGCTGCTGCCCCCTCCCTTAAGATGAAAACCCTTATTTCTGGCTCAAGGAACCTTCACTTTCCATTTACAGTTGGTTGAGTAGCTCTGAAAGGATTGCATGTTTAGCCAATATAAATTATTGTTAGTCAGCCCAGTAGGAGTCTGTTTTTGACGAGTTTCCTCTGTACAGTATAAACGAGTCATGTTTTTTTTACTGCCGAATATTTTACCCTTGTTAGTGTCGTAATTTTTTTCTCTGCTCAGGAACATAGGTTCCTCTGTTGCTCTCTATATTCCTCTCCTGACCTGATTTGTTCTCTGATGTTATTTGGAATAAAACACCCTCCAAGCTCCAATTTAGTGTTTTATGACTTTGTAACCTGGTATGTGAGTGTGTCATAAGGCTCCAAAAAAGCCTGTACCTAAATATCTTCACTATATTAGACGACTGAACACCCACCCTGCAACAGTGTCCTGACTGGAATGTGCTCATTCAGCCAGTGACTTTGGTTTGAACACAGTTGTGCACAATGGACCTACTGTAAAAGGTGTCATTGCTCTATGTGATGAACGTTTAGCTCTATGGGATTTTAGGTGGAAACAAATCCCTCACTGGAAAACTGACAATAAGAATTGGTGTTTCTTGTAAAGTCTTTTGACATTCTGTTAAAGTTGTTCTCTCTTTTCCACTTTACATATGATACCCACAGAGATGATGTAGTTTTCTAACTTTGGTAGCCATTAGCATTTAGAGGGGTGTGTGTGCTTGAGATCAAAGGGAAAACTGAGCTGTGTGGTTGGACAAGAAATTAAAGGATTTCCCAGAAGCATTTATTAGACTCACGTTGATTACATTGAGATTCAAAACTTACATTTTCAACACCTACTGCAATTGTTTATCAAAAGAAAAATATAAAATGCCACCAGTCCTCTGTTGTTATTGTTGTTTGGGTACACTGTTTCCATGGTTTCATGAAAGAAATTAGTGATGAATCATTTTCATTGTCTATCTGTTCCATATGATCTATGCTTTGGGCATGGAGCACACAAAGAAAGTCTTTTAGCAACTTGGAGAATTGGAAACTTTCTGTAATTGTGGAAAGAGTTAATGTTCTGTGGGTGCAGTTAATGGCTGTGAGAGTCTAACATGCACCTTTATCGCCTGAACTACACAAGAACGTTTAGAACATTCTGACACAACTGAACTGAACCTCCCTGCCCTGCTTTCTCATAACCAAGAAGATAAGAAACTGCCATTTATAACAGACCTTTGGGTGTTCAGTTTAGGACTGCAGTATTGTTCAGCTCACTTTCAAACTCCCTTACTGTTGTTTATTTTCCTTATTTTATTTCAATTTCCTAAAGGCCAATTGAGAGCTTCAGTTTAATGTTTTGATCAACCATCAATGCACAGCTGAGTTAAGCAAGTACTGATGTAGCCAGTATATATGTACGGGAAAGGAATCAAGTTATTAAACAAAGTATGCTCATGTGATCCATGTGGGAAAAAAAATTAGCAGAGATTCTGCCTCTTCCGACTTTCTCTGTAGGAGATAATTGTACATTCAAGTGTAGCTGAATTTACTTTACAGGTGTTGTCTTTTATGTACTCCATTGGGGGAGTTTGTCAGATGATGCTGCGGTTATATAATCCATATTTTATTAGAGCATAACAACTGTCTGGAAATGTTCTAATGTCTTTTGTTTTTGGATGGAATTCAACACAGTCTTCTTCTGTTAGCATTTCAGTTAGTCAGACATGTTTAAATATATTCTAAAAGCTAGTTCTATTCTAGTCAGACTCACAAAGCAATATTGTAGTATGTGAACATAAAACAGTGTGTAGTGTGTGAATGTGTCAATAACTTGTGTCAATGCTTCATAATCAGCATCCTGAACCTCACAGTAATTATATAACTGAATCCTCCTCTGCTTTCTTTAATATTTCTACCTGACTACATACTACATATAGTACATCACATTCACTCATTCACTTCCAGTAAAACTAGTTTAAAGGGACAGGGCTTCAAGGTTGAAGGTACAGTGTTCTTCTGTGTGTGTGTTTATAATCAGGCATGCTTTTGCATACCTGAGCCTGAGGCCTGAGAAATTATGCTCATTCCTGCTGTTTGCAGATGTTACATAAACCCACAAACACATTGATGCATTGAGAACAAATCTGTCTATTAAAAAACGCTGAATCAGTAGCAATGCAAACCCTTTCCTCATGATGCCATGACCTGACCTGTGAGTGGAATGTTAATGGAATAACACGGCAGAGTATTTTCTCAGTTCATGTGCGATTCAGATGGATAATCATGAATATTCAGCGTAAAATGACCGATTGCAAGTTCTTTAAAAAAAAATTTACATTAAATTATTACATTATAAATTGCTGATTTACCACAATGTTGTTTTATGGATCCAAATGATATCTCAGTTTCCTCTTTAACAATATATTTAACATCTAAGATTAGTCATAAATAGTTTTTCTACCTTCCAGTTTAAAGGACTGCACAGGCACAGTATAATGACACCCTGTGCCACAGCGGCCTGTTAAGTATTTGCCTTTAGATTTGAGACAGAAGCTCAAATTGCTGCTCTTTCACTTAGCCTCTTCACTCCCTGAGGCAAGTCTCTATTTTGGTTGTCAGTGATAGTGATGAGTGAGTGATTGAGGAAGTCTTCTGACCAGACTTCTAAAATACAGCCAATGAATGAGAAGTTATATATCTCTTTGTAGACTCATAGCTCATTTGTCTGGTTACAGAGACCACTGCCTCTTTGTAAAGGGTGACCTGGTCTTACAGTTTCAGATACCACATCAGGCTAAAAAATAAACCAACACTAAAAGCAGGTGATAATAGGAGGCCTCAAAGAAAAAAGAAGTTAAAATAATTCTCAAGATCAGGAAGGTTCAAGAGAGCGAAAAACAGAGGCGAAGGACACAAACCTTAAATTCAGCCTTCTTTCTTTCAAATAATCCCTGAGATTATGACCAAAAAAATGATTGACTGAAGTCTCTACTGTTTTTTTAAATTAAAACGATAAACCAGTGATCACTATGAGGCAAAGACATAAATATAGAGCTAAATGATTTAATACTGGTGCCAAATCTTACTGGGAATATGGTTTATGCTGCTGTACTGTACATACATGTTTATGTAAGCTTCCAAATTTGCTGGTCCAGGTCGAGTGACTTATCTTGACTAAAACAGTTAGAGATCAGTTAAGAAATCATAAGCTGTTTGATAAATGTCTAACATCCTTTTACTGACAAGATATTTTATTTTGTCGCACTTATTTTAGATAAATCAGAATGTCGCCAATGAAAATGAATGATCTTTATTCCATTTAGGCATGTTTCATGAAAGGGAAATAACTCTTCAGTCACCTGTGCGTATATCTGCCAAGAGGTACACATATGGAGGAACAAGTAGAACATTTTACTCCTGTGGTTCTGAACAATACAAATTTCTGTTGTGCCATCTCTGGGGGTGGTCAGTGGATGGTCCTCTGCCAGGGTGACTGTGGCGCAAGCATGAGATAATATTTTCCTATCACATTTCCACACAGATTGTAACAAATGCCTGTCTGAAAACACAATGCAGAGCACCAGTCCCAAAGCACAAACATCGTAAGTCTGGCTTCCATCGCTGTTTTTGATGTGCATTTATAAGTTGTGAATAAGAAAAAGTGAATGGAAACTAAATAAAAGAAAAAAAACTTCCATTATAGTGTAAAAAGATTTATAAGCATATTTGAAATGGTGGTAAAGAAGACTTGATGGACTTTAGAAATAGCTTTGCAAATTGTGTCTGTCGTAGCAAAGATGTAAATGACATGACTCACCGGCTGTTTCCAATCCGAGTCGGCACACAGTAAACTCATGTGACTCGCCAGCATCTTCCTTATATACTATCCCAGATATTCCCAGAAAAGAAAGTATTTCCCAAAGAGCTGTCTTCATTGGTCATTCTGTGAATGTTTCTCTTTCAGGTAATAGCTCTACAGTTTCTGTTTAGGAATGAAATGACCTGGCAGTGTCTAAGCAGCAGCCATGATAAGAACTGTTTAAATGCTGAGGAAAGGAGCCTTGCTGCTGGACTGTCCTTCATGAAAGAAAGAAGATGATTCTATCCCACAGTTCCTGCAGCCGCAGCTTTCAAAGCGATGCTGGATTGTTTTCATCCAGTTGTACTAGCTGCGGATGAATATGAGGCCTTTGACAACAATATTTAGCTTCTGTGTCTTAATTTTCCATTCTTAATTACAAAGCTTGATAATAAAGCAGTATTTCATATTATAGCAAATATACATGATATAGCCTCTGTGGAACAATATAAGATCATATTACATTAAGTATCTATTTTGTGAAATATCTATTGAATAGCTGTAGGTTCAGTGCTGCTGTCTTCAGTCTCAGCATTCCCACTGGGATTCATATCTGAAATCATAACTGCGATAACGCTTTCCAGTGGATTGTATGTGTTAAAGAATTCCCTTTGTGTTTTGTGAACGTTTGTATTGGAGGAGGAGATGAGCTTATGCGAGAGGCTCTGAGAACAACACTCACAGCTGAGCAAACACCGCAAGACACATAAACACGCTGAGTGTCACATTCAATGTCCTGTGCCTTACAGTATACATGCATGCGGAGATGTAAATAGTTCAATGTAACTCCAATTATCTCAAAGAACTTTTGTAGCATGATTAAATACAATAAGTGTTTAGTAGTCTTTTTTTGTAGAAAAAGGGTCTTAAAATTGTTCTCATGATAATATTATCTTTCATGAACTATGACCCTTTGCACTACGTCAATTTGATTTTTATCAGCAAAGGTTGTCAAACTGAAATGACAAAACAAAAACGATGACGGAGAACATATGGTCAAAAGTTATGTCACATTGTCTGTCTTTGTCCAGCTGGTCCACTTATCTCCATCAGAACTATGAGTCTGTCTTATTTAGCATATGTCTGCATCTGTATGATTGGATGTTTCCAGAGGTGAACTAAGGGTGAAAGGAGGACAGGGGGTTGTAGAGGGGAGTGTAGGCGGTAGGTTAGGCCACAACAATGACCACGGACACTTGGTGTAATGGAAAATGTCCCACTGCAGATGTCCATCTCTGACCTCCCATCAACTCCAAACAATGAATTTGTCTGTCTGAAATATGCTGCAGACCTTACAGAGTGCCACTGAGAGATGTGTGATCTGTGATGTCTGTGCTGTGTGTGTGTTCAAAGTCAGAAGTTGGCCAAGTCAGTTTGTCATAGTCACAAAAGCCTGTATCTTTGTAGGCAGCGTGTCAGTCATTAAGCCAGTAAACTTTTTACAGAGTGCATGCTGTAGTCACATGCACCATCCTGTAAGACCATTTCCTCTGCCCAAGTCACAAGCTGAAGAAGTTTAACTGCCAAAAAAATGTTTCTATATTTTATGGGCACCATGAAAAATCACTTTAGTTTAAGCACTAAAACTGAAAAGAGTGTAAATTGTAAAGCTGCACAAACCCATATTTTTTCATTATATTACTGGTGGGCTGACTTGGATAAACTTCCAAATTTGAAAAACCTCTTGCCAAAGCGCCTTCTTTGCTAGACAGCATACAATCCCATCAGGAAAGTGTTATACTTGACCCTGTCATCCAGGAGTACTGTGCCATATGCAGCAATGTCAGCTCTGAGGTGGGTCTGCTTTGGTGATACCCTCCAACTTCATTAACACGGATGATAGATTAGCAAAAATTGCCACCTCACTATCACTGAGAGCTGCTTTCGTGAGGAACAAGCTAGTTAGCGCTCCTTTAGTTTTGGGAACTGTGCATATCCAGTGAGTACATCCTGAGATCGTCTAGAAATGTTCCTGAGAGGGGCTGTATGAAAAAGCAAATGTCTGCAACATTCGCTCCTGACTTCTTGTGAACATTTCCCATCCATCCCCACAGTGAATTCTCTGGACCATCAGCGGGTGAGACAATGTGTGAATGTTTTAACCAACATTCGAAACATTTAGTGCTGCAAGTAGCTGGGTGTGTTTGATGGTGTGTTAGTCCTTTCTGCTCACTTTTTTTTTCCGATGTTTGTGTTGAAATGACTTTACAGTTAAAAAAAAAAAAAAACATCAGGATTTTATTAGAGCAGAGTGACAGTCTCATACTCAGATCTGAAATCACAATTGACGTTTAGCGGTGCAACAAAAGAAAAATGTGAATGAGAGCAGCTTCATCGGGAATTTTGCAGTATTGATATGCATTTACAAAAAAAAGACAAATAAGACAACGACAACAACAAAAGCTTACAGTGAATGGTAGAGCAAAGTGGTTAGTAACATAAGCCTTCGTAAGTGTCACCTAGTTAGAGAATGCATTCTGACTACTTTGTTTATTGAACATGGAGGATATTAAGCTGAATGGGGAAAAAAAAATTGCCCAAGTCAACTGTGTCTCTGAGTGATGTCATGGTGGTCCCATGACTTCTAATTGGGCAGATGCCTGACCTAGTGACCGAACTCATTCTCTAAAATGATCTTAACCAAAATGATGAGATCAAGCCATCACTATGGTTTACCACTCAGAATTATGCACTGCACCGAATGAAAGAAAAAATGGACACGTGCTTAAATAACAGAAATGTTAGTGCTGAAACCAAACCTTTCTCTGCAGCTTCTGAGTCTTTTGTAATTCTTTGTTGGATCTGGGTGGGCAGGTCAGTGGCTTGGGTTAATCCTACCCTGGGGTCAGACGCTTCCTTTGAGAACCGTTATGACACTTATCTTTTCTCCTGTTTTATCCTTTTGTCCTAATTTATCTTTTTTCTTATCCCCTGTTGCAAAGTGTCTGCTACCTCTCTACAGAATTTGTTCAGTCTTTCAGTTTGACCTTAAAATTTAAAGCAACCTCTAGACATTTTAAATGTAGTCTATGTAATAGTCTAATCTAATGCTAATACATCTTACTGCAAGTATCAATGTTCACAGCCTGCATTCATAGTGAGCACAGGTAGCTTAAGCACAGGTAGTTATAGAAAGCACAGCTTTAAGTATCTTTTAATACCCACAGCTCTAAAATTAAATCTGTGTGGCCACTAGTGACCATGATTCCTGCTGATATTTCAGCTGCAATTACCCCCGTCTGCTGTGTTCTGGCTGTGATAATCTGTTATTTGAACTTATTCTGAGGACAGCTGATAAAGACTGATAGATTTTGACCCACTCCCAGGCCACACTGACCCTTTTGCCTGCAGGTAGTCCCCTTTGTCTTCACTGAGGTTCAAAAAGTGTGAGGGTGTGTGTGTCACTGTGTACGTCTGTGCATGTGCACATCTACCATCATCTCTTCCCATTCCACACATTCTTTGTCTCCCACCTGCCGCCCTGGACACAAAGGAGATTTGATCAAACGGACAGACGCTGACCTTTTCATGCAATCACCGCTGAACCTTAACTGAGGCAGGACCACAGCCAGAAAAGTGTTGCTGCCCCTCTCTGTGAGGAGCTGTAAATTGCAAGGTGGCAACTTAAGATCTCTGTATTCTAATTACGAGACAGTGAATTGGAGATTTTGTAAATCTACACTGCAAATCCATAAAAGCTATGCCACTGAATATGCTTTCCTTTTCCTCATTATGTCACTTATTTATTTTAACACCAGTGGATTTGATGTTGATTTGATTAGATCCAATGCAGTTTTTCCCTGTTGGTCACTGATGCACTGATATTAGGCTAAACATAGTTAAGGACTCCCCACGCATGACAACAATATTACTTTTTCGTGCTTGTGCAGCCTTTCTAGGCCAAAAAACTCGTCCAAAAAAGAACTCCTTTCGTGACGAAAAAACAACAACCAACAAGTATGAAATGAAAACACATCGTAGGAGGAAAGGAAGAGGAAGGATAGATGGAGAGTTGATGGAAAAAAATGTCTTTGCAACACAGGCTTCATTGACTGTTCACTGCAGAGTGTTCATGTGTTTGAGTGTCTGAAAATGTGTGTGTGTGGCACACCGTTACCTGAGAACAGGTCCTCTCTGTTGACCTTTGCAGTCTGCCCACCCAGCTGTCAGCTTTGGGGTTGGTTAAGAGGGTGTGTCAGTCAAACTTACTAGATTATAGTAGAATATACACGCTAGTATAAACAAAGGGAAAATGGCATATAGTACTGACATACACACTGACACACAGAAGTACTGTTTAGTGGCACAACTTAGAGGTTTTTTGACACACAGACAGAGCAAGTTGCAGAAAAAAAAAAAAAAAAAAGAAAAACAAAAGAAGGAATCACTGTTTGAATCACCGAACTGAGCTCTTTTGTTGCTTTGGCACAAGAAAGTGTAGTCAGTGAGCCAAAACCTCTTTCGCTCTAATTAGCAATGTACTTGCACATTCAAACACGCAAAAAAAATAAAAACTCACATACACACTTATATTACACTAAATTATAAACACACAAAACGGACGTGAAAGCAAATTAATTTCCTCCCTTTCTTTTCTTTTATTTGTGTTTTTCTTATGTTAATCTTTCTAACCTGGTTTGTATTTCCAATAGATTTTCTTCTTTTCTGAATGCTTGTTATTTTTTTTCATGAGTGGGGCCTCAGTTCATCCCAAGTTGCCCTTTATCACTATCGAGCATGCAAAATGCTCTTTTGAATGGCTTTGTTCCAACAACTTTTTCATAGTTCTGATCTTGGGACTGTTGATTGAACCAGTTATATGCACCCTTGACCAAACTTAATTTCCTCTTGTTTGCTAACTCAAGTACATTATGAGACCCTGCCTCTGGGTGACAGCAGATAGTGTCATGACGTTACATTTTTGTGTGGGATGCATTTTCTGACATCATCCTGTTGGAGCCTATGGATATTATGAAAATGTATTTATTTATTTTAACCAAGGTTCAGCCTCATATCATTGTTATCTTTAAAAGTTTTTTTTTAACGGAGACCTATGTAGTATGTAATGTGTTGCAGAATCAGTCTGTGCTTGACTGTTTTTGACCATGAGGTGGTGACAGAGCTCATATGAGTGAACCAGGCTGCGCTACAATTGGTTCTTTAATGTGTTGTCATGTTACTGTATTTCTTTAGTTTAATTGTTTTCTACTAATATTTTTTTAATGCATTCATTTTGGACCAAAAAGAAAAACTTGAAAAAACTAGGATGTTATTTTGTTTTGAAGTGACATATCTTTGGCTAAAACAACAAGTATATAGTTAGGAGTGCTACATGTTTCTATTAGACACATCTCCTGATCTTGTGGGCATCCATCCTGTCTCCTGCTCTGAATTTATTGGTTATTTCTGTGAATAAATTTGTACCATCCCTCAAGAGCTTTGCTGTGTCAGTAAACCAATTAGAGTTTATTGTTAGGGGGTTGCTAGGTAGACCAGGAAGAGAAGAGGTGAAGGGTGAAGGGGTTACTTCTCCTGGAATCCAGAGGCCCTTAATGGGGGTCAGAAAAAGGAGCGCCTGAAAACACTCATAAGAGCGTGGGAGCATCACTGCAGTTACTGCATTGCCCTGAGCTGTGGGCACTTTCTTTTTGTTTTCACGTGGCACCATAATTTATTGCTGAGGTCATGTTAACTGTCTCTCACATCCTTCCATTTAATTCATCAGTTGTCCCAGTTTAAAGGCAACGGCTTTGTGAGCGCGTTCTGTTTCTGTTTGAATTTTAATGCATTTCTACTGTTATAGCTGCTTAGAGACGACAGGGGAGATTATTTCAAAGATTAGTGGTACATTCTAGTGACATATATAGCCAGCAAACACCTCCTTTTTGTTAAAGGCTTGGACAAGCAGCTTTTGTCTTTTTTTTGTTTTTGTTTTTGTTGAACATGGCAAATTCTCCAACTTTTAGCATATTTTGATTCAAGTGATCACAGAAGAAATTTAATTCCTGGTGTTTATTTTGGCTCTGTTTTCATTATGATAAAACTTTAACCTGTGGTGGGAGTATTTAGCCAGTTATATATTATTTCTGACAAGATCAGGTCATGTAATAAAACATACAAAAAAGCATGATCACCACCACCAGGAGTTCCAGAAGAAGGCGTGCATTTTTCTGTTTCTTGCTCCTTTGTTTATACTAAAAAACGTACATTATTTGTACTTTTTATGACTTCTACTGAATGTAGTGCATTAGTACTAGTGTGATGTGAGTTAAAGTCTGATTTATTTAATAAGTGTATAATGGTCTCTGTCTTTGAGTAGAATGTGTTACAACCTTAATCTTTCTTTGTTTTTGCTTTGGACACTAGTCATAATTACACCTCTTGTTGTCCTTAGGCCTTTTGTTGTCCTTAGACGTTCATCCCTCGCCTTCACCCAACTTGGTATTCTACTTTTTTTGCATTACTACCTATTATCTAAATGGATTCAAATGCACTTGATTAGCAGTTCCTGGCTATCGATTACCCTCTTAATTTCTGTGAAAGCAGTAGAATGAACTTTTTGTAATTTAACATTTATGTTCATGTGATATGAGATGGGTTGACTTTCATACACCCCAACGCATCATCGTCCCTTCCCTTTCCATGGGATCATGGTCTCATGTACTGTAATACATGTAATTCATTCCCCATGTAAATCATGTTGATATGACTATCATCAAAAGCCTGGCCCAAAGCAATATCTCAACCCACTGACACATCTTCACTCCAGCCCTCATCCTGGACCTCACCAAACATTGAGCGAAGCACAATACAACAGAACAGGCATCTCTTTGTCATCACTAACATGGGGCCTCTGTCTGAGCTACATGAGCAGTGAGCTGCAGCAGAGAGAAAGTCCACACTTTGTAAATGCTTCACATCAAGAAAACCTTGCGTGCGTTCAAGTTGTAATCAAGACACTGTCATTTACAAGTATTCTGCTAAGAAGAAGTTTGGTCACAGGTCGATATTTATGATGACTGGTCAGCAGCACCTGCCTAATAGCAGGATGCTATGAGATGCGAGCGTCATTGGTCACAAAGTCCACACTGGCTGTCACTGGCTAGAATATTCCCAAGTCAAACATAAATGCTCACACACGAAAAAACAAAAAAACAAAAGGAAAAGAAAATACACAAGCACACCTTTCCTACTTTCTTGTTACATATGTAATAATGTAAGCCCTCACAGCCAAGCCAAACTACATTTAATGTGGGCTGACTATAATCTGAGTGTTTTAAGTTCCTGAGAAAGATGCTGATACTTTAGTCCACCACTGTGGGGGGGGCAAAAAGATTGATTCTCCAAAATTGGTATGGATGATGATTACCTGTTATGAACTTTCATGTATAACTAAAATTAAATTCAGTTTCAGGGCTCTGCAGAGATAAAGTTCTTACTTCCAGGAAAAAGTTAGGAGCTAAAAGTTAGGGTAGCTACTCATGCTGAAGTTACAGATTGGGTAATGCATTTCATTTTAGTACTATATTTGAATAACTCACAGTGTGTCCCTCCCTACTTTCATTTTGACATTTTCATTTGTCTGCTTTACACACACACACACACACACAAGGTGAGGAAGGAGCAGGGAGCAGTTGTCAATAAACTTTACTTTCTAAACTTCCCGTCTGTGGAAAAAAGGGGAGATAGAATTAAGTTCACTGATGGTAGTGCTCCATCTAGAGGAGACGGTGTTATCAGGCTAATTCCACAGGAGAGAGGAGGGTGGAGGTGTGGGGGGTGGAGACCTCGGGGAGATGCAAACAGTGAGAGATTGCCAGAGAAAGGGTGGTCATTATGAAGAAGGGAAGAAGAGAGAAAAGAGGTTGAGAAAATAGACAAGTGGCTGTCAACCAAACAGTTGCTCTTGGAATATTTTTTTGTGCCTCTTCATCTCCTGGATTACTTTCACACTCTACAGGACTCTGCATGTGCAAGTGACCTATTACAGCTACAAATTAGCACTTGCCGTGTTTATGTGTTTGGACGTGTGTAGTATTTTGTAGCTGCAGCTCAGTCCTATCACAGACAGAGGATGGGAGCTGTCCGCCTCTCCCTTACGTTCTTTTTCCTCGTCTCCTCTCCTGTCCGAGGCCAGTGGTGGAGTTTCCTATGGACAAACCCTAAAACCCTCAGTATTCCTCCTTCTGTCACCTCCCCAGGGCCTTCTGATGCCCAGGGGACAGCATCACAGCAGGCGGGAAAAGTGGATGAGGTGACGGAGAAAGCTGTGGAGAGCACCCAGATGAAGGGGTCTGAGCTGGGCCCGACTCCCTACACAGGGTTGTTAGTCCAGAGTACTGTGCAATCTGGGATGTTACTTCCAGAGGAAAGTGCAGGGGGAGGCAGCAAAACCAAGTCTCAGTACAAGCCATTAAAACACTGGAAGAGTGGTGAGTGTTATTAGAATGCAGAACAGAAGAGGCATTCTTTCTCCAAACAAATTAAGGCAGAATAGAAATTCTAAATTAAGTGTTAGACCTTAGGTAAGTCATTTTCACAGTAGTTGGACAAGTCAATCAAAACCTTTTTGACTTGGGACTTTTAAGAAAACGTTGTCAAGTAATCAGTCCTTAGAAACTCAATATGTGGTGAGATACAACAAGCTTTGGTCAATTGATAACATCATTTTGTATTCATAGCTCACAAACTGTCATTCATTTTAATTAGTGCTGCTTTAATAAGTTTAGTGCTCAACTGTTGTTGAATGACTACAGTGGAAATTATGAATTAACATGCTTACATGTTTTTATACATCCACAACATTTGCAAACTAGTTTGCTTTGGGTAACAGTGATGGTTCAGTTGTTCAATAGATATACACTAACTAGTTATTGAAGTAATTGTGTCTCACGTTTTCTGTACCCCAGTTTTGTACAAGTGTGTCTCACAAGGCAGGACAGAATCCCTGGTTATTGTTGCATATTGCTTAGTGATACAGTCCTACCGTGGTGTGGCCCTTGCTAAGTCAAGTCTGTAGATTGGGTCATGCAGCTGGAAGCTTTTATGCCAGGGTGGAATTGGGTTTAAAATATTACACATGGCAACACTGAGGGAGTTGGTAAGGTTGGTTTTATAAGTCTCCACAAGCTGATCAAGCATCCATGTGGCCAACATGACAAAGATTAGCTCAAGGAGGAGGGGATAAGGACGGAGGAATGTGATCTAAAATTAGAAGCTAAATAAGGGACAGACTAGGCTGCTTGATTTGAATAAAATGAAACTGTCCTAATTATCATTCAATTACTTAAATTAATTTCTGAGATGAATAATGATTGATTATTGGGTTAGAGAATGAATTAATGAATTAATCAATCATTTAATTAATCAGTTAATCAATCAATCCTAAAATGGTTTGGATCCTGGAGTGGGAATATTAACTCAATAAATATTCAACTCAGATTTGAAAATATAATTTTATATCAGGACCAAATGTGTTTCTGTATCCACAATCCATATCACATAATATTGTCAGGACCTCTTAAAGCTATTGTTCTGTATTTGGGTGTATGCATATGCATGTATGTACTGTATCTGTTTCCTAATCTGTTGCATAAGTAATTAGGCACATTTGTTATGTTGCAAATGTGTATTACGAGCTATATAGGTATTTAACTGTTATTTATTTATTTATTTTTACTTAAAAAAATCTTAGTGGGAAATAATTTTAGTTTAAGGATCACGTGTAATTCACTAGTTAGTTCACTGACTATTAAGGTTATTGAATTACAAATTAGAAGGCATTAGATTTATTGATTGACTTCTCACTGACAACATATACCACTGTTTAAAGAGTTTGTAATGTTATCAACCAGAACCAATTAAAGAACTCAGCATAAATGTATGTGTGTGACCCTTTAGGGTTACAAATAATGGGCTAAAGAACGGGACCTATGAGGAATAGTCCATTATTGTGTTAGACTTATGTGAATTGCCCTAATTTGTTATGGGTACTACATTACCTGAGTGGTAATCGGCACAAAATGGGTACTTATCTGGAACACAGTTTGGCCAACCACATGTGCAAACCCAGCTGGGTTGTTCACACAGCACAAAATATGACATCTGTTTAATATGACCCATCTATAATCAGTTATGGGCTCCACATATAAATGATAGTTTGATAGTTATAGTGATACCTCTAGTCACCCAACATATCTAACGAGGTACTATCATGCTGTGCGGATGCATGTGCTATTGGAGTTATAAATATATCAATAGAATGAACCCATCATAGAGTTACCAAGGCATTTTAAACAAACGTGTTACCCAGTTCGGATGTAATTTCGTCATTTGCAAGCTCCATATTTTTGGTACAGAGAGACAGGTGGAGAGGCCCGGTGTCACTCCACCTGTCAGCAGTCCAGAACATATAAGGGAAACTGCTCTTGCAAGCAAAGTCAGCGTAAAGATCAGCAAAAGCAAGACGAGTTACATTTAGACTATGAACATTTAGGAAATCACAAGGACAACTGACTGCACTTTATAAGAGTGTAAGTTTTTTACATGAACTTGTGAAATCTACCTCTTGATGAAAGAATCATCGAGAAAAATAATCTTTTCACCATTATCAGACTACGTTTGACTCAAAGGGATTGGGTCTGTCAGCGGGACAACAAATGACAAATGCTCCAGCAAGAAACCAACCAACAAACAAAAAAAATACAACAGTCAAACAAAAGGAAAAAAAGAAAATGAAGAAGTCTGCTTTCATTAATCTTGACTTTAATCTAATCGAAAAACTTTCGGTTAAAGCAGAAAGACCTTGTTCCAGTTTAGAGCTTCAATGCATAGAGAAGCTAGTTAAAAGCTACCAATTTAATTAAATTATACTTTATTAGTCTCCAACAGGAAATTATGTTGCTGCTGTATGAATTATTGTTGAAGATGCATTATTGCTCCATATAGTGAACAGAAATAGAAAAGCACTAGGTTGACAAACATTTGGGAAGCTGAAGTGTGGCAGAGAGGGGTGCTGTTGAAATCTTCAGAGATCGCCATGAATGGACTCAGTTGTTTTGCAGCTTGGCAACAACTTAGCTGATGATGTCACACACAGCACTGGCAGGTAACACAGGCGAACTCTCTCAGTGGACAGCATTGACAGAAACTCACAACCAACAACTTAACATCAGAGGTGCAAAGGTGCCCCCCCCCTCAGTCTCATGTCCAGGACATTGTTTTCAGGAGAGCAATGCCACCAACTCACCTATCTCCTCAGCAAAAAGATGTTCTTTTGGACAGTTTTTCTTTCTTTCTTTTTTGAAGATGCTCTGAATGACTCAGAGGTGGTTATTCTGACCTGGCCAGTATGAACACAAACTGAGATTAAAACTGGTCATTACTATCAAATGTGTGCGTCACAGAGCACGAGTGAAGTTACACCTCTGCAGTGGCCGCTGTCAACATGCTGGTTTGCAGTCATTACAGAGTGCTAAGGACTGCACATCTGGACTGGAGGTGTAAGCCCTTTGGTGTGTTTGCGTCAGTGCTTGTGTGTCTTGTTTGCCTACCTTCCCACCTCTGTTTGCAACAATTAATGTGTAAATGTGCAAAGGTCCACCTATTAGCGGTGTGAGTGGCGCACAAAGCACACCCCCACAAACATAGATACACCCAGCCCTCTAATCAGGAATGTTTCCAGTTGGTCTGACTGATGAATTAGAGACCCTCATATGTTGGCTTGTCTGGTCTGGTCTGTTTTTTTTTTTTTTTTGCATGTTCAAGTGGGTGAGACGTCTGTTTGATGTGTGCATGAGTTTATGCAAATCCTTTTGTGTGTGCGTGTGTGTGTGTATGTGTCTTTATGACAGAAATGTAGGTAGAGAGTTTAGCGTGGCTGGAATGCTGAGACTTTGTTGCTACAGGAGACAGGCTCCATAGTCAGGAGAATCGTGGGAATGTGAAGCCACCTTGTCACATACACACTAAATACGCTAATTGCAAGCTATTGTGTGTGAATTTCTGTTTCGGAGGATTATGTCCATGCGAGGCAGAGCAGTGAGGCGTGGGCAGTGTCTGGATCAAATCAAGTCAAATTAAAGCCCTTCATGATGATTCGCAAGTACCTCTGCCCTTTCGCTCTGATGTGGGAGATGAATTAGCAGTCCATGGGAGACAGATGGGAGGACTCTGCTTGGAATGTCATTAGTACAATATCACCTATCTAGATCTGATGTAGCTGAACATAGAGCTGAATCTGGTAATTTATCCCACTTTGGAGGAAAGAAATGTCAAATACTTTAGTAACTGCAAATTTAAAAGATTACATCGTCTTATCTCCATTATGTTTACTGAGTTTATTGAGAAGTTAAAGTTAGCATGGGGTAATGAATATTATATATCATAATGAACATCAAATATCTTACACTGATTGCATCTTTGTATTTTGGTGAAACATCTCAAAACCAGAGTGCATTATGTGTTAAAATGAACGCCTCTATTCATCTATTGTTCCCTTTTGCTCAATGTTCACATTTTGCCCTCACATTCTCTGTCTATGTCAGAGCGAGGCTCGGGAAGTCATCTGGATCTGATGGAGTTAGTTGGCGTCCCTCTCCCACCATCCGTCTCCTTTACTCCTGGATATGAGGGTTTTCCAGCCTACAGCTTCGGACCCAATGCCAACATCGGCCGACTCACCAAAACCTTTGTGCCTGGGTCATTCTACCGAGACTTTGCCATCATAGCCACAGTAAGGGTTTGAACCCCTATAACATTTTAAACCTTCTTTTTTATGTAATTAAGACTTCAAAGGGGCCGCCATGGCTTAGGGGTACTCGACTATCAGTTTGTAGCTTAAAATGTTATATTAGTTAAATTTGATGTACAGCATATAATTGTGCAGCATTGTGTTGCCATCTTGTGGACTTTTGATGTTAAAACAAGTCTCTCTATTGCTTGTTTTTTTATACATCAATTGCCAAAAAAAAAACTGTTTGTACTGATTAAAACAAACACATTTCCATTTTCTGTGGAACTTCTGTACTCTTGCTATTTTGTTTTGGAAGAAAGTTTCTCAAAGTTTTGAATAGTTCCAAATTACAGTAGGAAGTTTATATATTATTGAGGGATGCTAACTAATAGACTGATAGGAAATGCATTTCCTCCCATGATGGCACGCCATACTGAATGTGATGGAGGCTGACCAATGGCCTCTGGGCAAGACTTCAAGAAATCTGTGACGTGCAGTTGTATTTACTTGTGTTATGATCAGGCTGATACGGGTGGAATGGGAGGAAGATGTGGACCGGAAGAGTCTTGGAGGCATTGAATGTGCTCTATCTTTCCTCAATTCCAGGTGCGTCCAGCCAGCCAGAGAGGAGGTGTGCTCTTTGCCATCACAGATGCCCAACAGAAAGTGGTGGAGCTGGGTTTGGCTCTCACCCCTGTTCGTGGGGGGCTCCAGAGCATCTTACTGTACTACACTGACAGAGAGCAGGCCTCCCACAGCCACAAAGCTGCTGCCTTTAGTGTCCCAGACATGACTGACCAGTGGACACGATTCACAGTGAGGTTCCCACCTTATAAGAAATATATCCAGTTGATGCTTTAGTACCCTTGTATTGATTATGTTTATGCCTCACATGCATTGCAGTCTGCAGTTCTAGGGTAGTAAAGGTGGTTATAAGAGGATGCTGCTGTTATTTTTGTCCCAGATTTGTTGCATTTCTTCAGGTTCGTGATGTCTGAGTGTTTTTTTGCATGTACAGTCCATTTCCAAATCTCCTCAATATTTCAATGGAATTCAAGTCTTGCATTAAATCAGTTATTCCTTAACACTCAGTTACTCTTAAAGCCATTCCTCGGTGCATTTGTTAACTTTCTGTGGATTAATATCTTCTTGAATGAAAGATCAAGCTCTTTGATATCATACAAAATTCAGAGCTGTAATTCAGAGCTGTCTCAGAAACAATAAAAGTTTTTGATTGGGCTGCATGTGAGAGTGCAAATGTCTGGGTTTTCAAGTGAGCCCATGTGTGAATAAAGTAATAATCTGTAGAACAGCAGGAAAGTGTGTTTGCTAATAATTACTGATGTGTGATAGCTAACCCTATGACACGTTTTCTTGTCAATTAAAGATTCCTGCTCACCACAATAGCCGCAATCTGTGCCAGGAGAAGGCATTTCTTTAGAATTACTTTCAATTACACGGCAACTAATTTGATTTTGGGATTGATAAAGTACAATTAAACCAAACTCAATCCAAATGAATTAAAGTGCATTTCAAACAGGTGCCCGAAAAACGACATATCTCTGATTGTTGTGCTTGCTCGGGCTGTCAGGTGGTGGTGGAGCACGACGAGGTGCGTCTCTACATGGACTGCGGAGAGGCAGAGAGGACAACATTCCATCGGAGGCCAGAGAAACTCACCTTCTCACACAACTCAGGCATTTTTGTAGCTAATGCAGGGAGCAGAGGACTCCATAAGTTCGTGGTAAGTGAAATACTTTATATATTTTCTGTAGTTTTTATACCTGGTACACACAAGGATCTTTTTTGTTTTGTTTCTGAGGATAAAGGAAAAGAGCAAAACAAAGAATAAGGGACTGCCTGTGTAAATATTAGTGTGCAGCTGGGCCTCTCATTACCATGTAAAATAGTTAAAATGTCATCTGACCTCAGTCTGTCTCTTCCAGAAACTCCCCAGCATTCGGCCTAACTAAACAATCTCTGTTTTGGGCAAATGGTTTCACAACTTATCAACCATTTGGCCACACAGAGAAAACAGACAATTGTAAATGAAAGTTTCCAGAAAAGCAGCATGTCAGCATCTTAACAATGCTACTTTCTTAATTTATGGGGCTCTGGTATTGAAACTCCTGGCAGCTGCAATGAAAGCTCAGACAGGGAAAAGGCATTAGATGAACAGCCTTATAATTATGCAGGAATGAAGTCGAATCAGTGAACACAGAGGCCAAGAACTCCCTTTTTAAAAAAATAAGAATAAAAAAATGTATTGAATTTAACTGTTTGTAACCTTAAGGGGTATATATGGGCAGAAATGCACTAATTTGTTTTTGTTACATCAGAGCAAGGCATTCAGATCTGTTGTTGGTGTGGGTCCTCTTCTGTGGAGTCTGCTGTGTAACAAAGAACTGAGAAGCCAAACTGTTATTTGTGTTATTGAGTTTAAAAATCCAAAGTGCTATTTTCATTCCAATCTTCTTTCTAAATACGTCATGGTAGTTGGTTTGGAAAATAAGAGGATGTTGCCTGCTCCTGTGAAGAACATTATTTTGAAACGCAACCAATATCAAAATATCATGACCACTTCTGGGACAGCATCAAGAGCTGGCTCCGTTCTGCTTGTTTAAGAACATCAGCCACAAGGAGGAGGCAAAATAGGAGGAAATGACAAAGATTCAAAAAGGAAGGGAGAGGGTAAAGGATGGGGGAGTAAACTGATGGCTGATGAGGAAGTTAGAGATGTCAGCATGGCTTTGTTGTGGTCAGATCAAGGGCTTAACTCGGCCGTTGGATTATGTTACTGTGTCAGTTATGAGGGTGTGGTACAGTTAAATTTGAGGTCTCTTTCTAATTGAAAAAAAATAACAGTTTGTATTCTAAATTGTGCTCTAAAAGAAAAAGAATTGTGTGTAAAGTGTCAGCCTCGATTCTCCTTGGCTACATAAAGATGTTCTTTGGTCAGAAGTACTGACAACGCTCTGTCGAAGCATGTTTGAGATCAGAGAGTCAGCAACAAAAAGCTCCAACATCACAACTGAGATCACTGTCAGTCCCTTTCTGGCTCAACAATACTTACAACAGAAAATATATGAGCTCGCGTCAATTCCTGTTGCCATGGTGAGACGACGTGGTCATCCTCACTTCATTCAGCTTTGTTCAGTGTAGCCTGACTTTCTGAACGGGTGATCTGAAGCATGACGGCAGAATATCTGCCTGCTCGACAGCAGCTTGTCCCATGGTGTCACTGCATATCACTGTGTGTCTGTGTGTCTGTACATGTGCGTGTCTGTGTGTGAGTTCTTGGTTTTTTTGCGGGCAGTCTTGTCAAAGATTCCTTTCCAATCACTGGATTCAGAAGCAAATGTTGTAAATGTTATTACTGACCAAAAGAATAGACAGCTTTCTTCTAGTTTCCATAAAAATCAGAACCATTCTCTTCTGAGTCCTGGCAGATCTGGTCTCTATGGTGACATCAGCAAGTGGTATCATGCATATTGAGTTTCTATGATGTTTTTTTCTCTTCACGATCTTCTTGGCTTTCAGCCAAGACCTGAGGTGACATGAAAATACTATAACCATGTCTACAGGGCAACTCAGATCTCAGAAAAAGAAGTATAAAAGTAGTCCTGAAGTGATGAAGTAGTATCTACAAAATATACTGTTTAGTATCTAAAAGAAAGTACCTTTCATGCAGAAACTACCATGTCTAAATGTCTTTATGATCAATGACTATCATGTACAAGAGCAACGTGAACATGTGTACTATGTTGTCTGAGGTACAGCAACTGATCGGTTGTCTGACATGTTGTTTTGTAAATGTTCTATTGTCATGTTCTCTGAGAGTGTTATCGTGCTGTTTTGTAGCTCAGGGCGATCCTCATCCAGCAAGTAATTCAAGTGTTTTGTTGTCAAATTTATGTATAAAAAGTGTACCAGTTCCCCAAAATAGAAGTATAAAGTAATAAAAATGGAAACACTTAGGAACTTCCAAGCTGTACTTAAGTAAGGGAATTTGAAAACTCCTTTGAGTGATTTTAAATGAAGCCATAGTTGGTTACTTTGTCAATAAAAGAAGCCAAATCCGTATGCTTTCCTCATGAAAATGCAACTCATTCTCAAAGCGTGACGTTTCAGTTCTTGTAATTACGGAATTATGATGACAGGTACATCTCTTAAATAGTGTTTCTTGGTTGTTTGTTTCTCTCTAGGGTTCTATTCAGCAGCTGGTCATAAAGGATGATCCCAGAGCAGCCGAGGAGCAGTGTGAAGACGACGATCCTTATGTGAGGCGCAAGTGCAATAGTTTCTTTTCAGTTCATTCACAAGTTACGGTTGCACGGGAAATTTATTTCAAGCCAAAATAAGAGTATTTGCAAATCATGCTCTGTGATGCTCTAAAAAAATGACCAAACATGTAAATCAATAGTGCCCCCTTGTGGTTGAAGGACTTAACAAAACAGCAGCTTGCAAAAAACACATTGTTAATGTTATTTACATTTTAGAATCAGTTGCTTTTTTAATTGAATCTTTTAACACTTATAACTCCTCAGCATTCAAATGTATTTTCAAGGAGGTTTGGAATTGATGTTACTGACCAACCTGAACAGCACACAGTCACTGGTTGACATAAGTCCTGCAAGTGGACTGCCTCCTTCAACAAACACATAATTTATGTGATACAGGCCTCAGGGTTCACCAGTGGAGATGATGCTCTGGATGACAGGGAGGCAGAAGAAGATACATTGAGGAGGAAAGAGGGGAAGCAATCTGGCACATTCCTGGTAGGTGACAGCTGAAAACATACAGTAACAAGTCTGTCAGGGTGAATGTGTGCCTGTTGCTCCAACGCTGACAATGCCAATTGTACGATCAGGACTCTAAAACAACTACTCGTTGAGTAATTTTAAAAGCACTGTCGGTTTTTTCTGGTCCTGTTATCTTCAATCCTCCTACAGCCTGGAAGTCAGTCCGACCCAACCCCGACTTTGAAGCTTCAAAGGGAGCTGTCCTTTAAAAGCAGGGTAGGTGTGACCACATATTAAGACCATGGTGGACGCTTTCATCTGATGACACATTCATCAACAACAGAGGAGAGAAAGACCATTTACGGCATTAGATAATCAGTTTAGTTTTATATGAAGTCCTGTGAGATCAGGCTTATGTGCGTGTGCTTGTTAACTCTGTGATAAAACAGATTTTAATGAGAGAGCACGTTCGGAGCCACTTTCCATTTTAAAACAACTCATCAACTGATGGTATCTCACTTGTGCCATCTTTATAACTAAAGCAACCTGTTTAATCAGGATTTTTAATGTATTTGGTGTTCTGAAGGTCACAGTGTAGTTTCAACTGGTCCTGTAACTACGACAACAAGAAAGAATGGCAAAAGGGAGATTTTCTCTCTGAAGTAAAAATGCTATCATTTTTAAATGGACCGCATTCCTAAAGGCAAGACTGCTGCCAGCTGACAGGTGAAATCAATCTTTTTTTTTTGTCAGTGAGTTGTTGCTATCAGCTGAAGAACCTCAAAGTGAAATGTTATAGTGTCTGTAAACGAAAACTGTGCCAACTCTTTTAGCCCTATATGAGGCTCACCTTAATGCTGTTTAGGGTCAAAGTTCATTTGCAACTTGTGACCAGCCCACAGATTCATTCAAACACTAGACTGAATGCTGATCAAAGATGCTCCCATTGCACTCTAAAGACCGCTGACAGCTAGTGTTAGTGGGATTTTTAAAATGGTTTTCGTCCATACTAACGCCAGAGCAGCAGGCAAGTTCAATGTTGATCTCCTGAATTTAGGTAACTTCCCAAATCTACAGATTTTATTCCCATCTTGGTCATGATTATCTTATTCAAATCAGAAAGAAACAAAAATTAATTTGCTTTGTAATCTAAATAAAACAAGCAGAATCACAGTTATCAGTTGAATCAAGGCCATTCAATTAGACCTCCATCCTTATCCCAGTATAAACAAATGGGAGGGATTAAAAGATGCCCAGATGCTGCTGGCTGAGAAAACATTCAAGTTATTCTGCCAGTTCTAACTTTCTCTTTGAGGGATTATGAGATATTTAGATATAACTGAATTCTCTGCGCAGACATTGCCTCAGTTACCGCTGCAGACATGAAATCATGATTCTGTTTGAATAGAGTGACCGCCTGGAAATGTTTTAAATGACTGCAAGTTGACATGTGGTATTAAGGGGCTGCTTTTATTTCAGACTTGTTTTGCGCTTCTTTATTGAGCAAAAACATTCAGGAGTGATTCAGTCCCCAACTGCATTATATAGGTGTGTTACTCCAGCTTTAAGTCTTTCGGCTTTCAAATGATTGCTAACATGGGCTAATATTTTTCCATCATTTTGAAAGTTTAGTGTTAGTCTGGGACTGCACGGTGGTGTGGTGGTTAGCACCGTCACCTCACAGCAAGAGGGTTCCAGGTTCAATCCCTGCCTGGGGCCTTTCTGTGTGGAGTTTGCATGTTCTCCCTGTGTATGCGTGGGTTCTCTCCGGGTTCTCTGGCTTTCTCCCACCATCCAAAAACATGCATGTCAGGTTAATTGGTGACTCCAAATTGTCCGTAGGAGTGAGTGGTTGTTTGTCTCGTTTGTCGCTGTGTGGCCCTGTGATGGACTGGCGACCTGTCCAGGGTGTACCCCGCCTTTTGCCCGATGACTGCTGGGATAGGCTCCAGCCCCCCCGCTACCCGATTAACGTATTGACGGTATAAAAAATGGATGGATAGTTTTGGTCTGACTAATATAATTGAGTAGTTTTTTGTTCTCGGGTCTTTTTATTATTCTAACTGAAACTTGTTGATTCTACAGAATTTATGTTTGATTTGGATTTTGCTGACTAATTGATCTTTACAACAATCCTTCACTTTTCACCAAGGATGAGGACACTGTCCCTGTTAGAGCTCCCCCCACCGAGGCACCGGAGGGAGAGCTTGATGAGTATTCTGGTCATATGACACCAACGGTAACCAATGACGAACAACTGATAAAAGGTCAGAACAAACCTATCTGCACACTTTCACTTCATGCCAACAAAAGAACGAAAATGTATGTGATTTACTGGACCTTTACGATTCTCATGTTCTTCTTCATCTTTTTAGAAGTAGCTACAAACCCTTTCGCATTATACAAAGAAACGGAACATTTATTTCAATAAATATATATAAAACATAGCGGATAAAAAGCAATTCAGCCTAACACACAAACTAATTAAGTTCACTTATGTCATATTTTGTATGCAGGGCCACAAGGGAGAGAGGAACCAGGAGACGTAAGTTCACATGTAGCTGTTGTTGCTTCTCATGGACTGTCATTGGCCTGTTCTGATGCAGGATCAGTCAGCAGCTTTACATTGTTTTTACAGGAAATGACTATCTCTTAATTACCAAGAGAATTAGCTATTAAATTACTTTTTTAACTAGTTTTTTTTAAAAGGGAGGCATACACAGGCAAACACTGAAGATGTAGATTGGGATATAAAAATACTTGAATTTACAGGGTCATGTCAGGCCTGGGTTAAAAGGGGAGCAAGGCGATCCCGGACCACCTGGTCCACCTGGTCCATCCGGTCCCCCAGGTTCTCTCAGTGTACTGGAGGAAAGAATTGGGCCTCAAGGGCCAACAGGGACTCCTGGATCTCCTGGACTACCAGGGAGACTTGGACAGAAGGTTTGTGCGTCAACTTCTTGTTTCACACCAAGTTCATCACTTAGGGGCTGTCCTCCACACAAAGAGTGGAGTTTAATTAATTAATTTGGTTGGAAAGGTTCAAACTTAAAAGCATAAGTACAAATAACAATTTAAAATAATATGTTTCATATACTGCCATTTCTGTGATTCCAACTTTTAAATTCCTGTAAGGTCACATGACCGAGTCACATGAGAAAAGCTCACTTCTCACCAGTAGATCTTGCAAACAACAAGATGAACGTGAGAAACAGTAACAAGAGCCTGGCCAAAGAAGAGAGATTGACCTCAGTTATTGATGTGAGATACTTGGTATTGATTCGCTACCAGATAAATACATGACCAGTACTGCTGATACTGATATCAACACAGATATATTTCATTTATAAAAGCAGCTTATCAACTTGGAGAGCAACCGTTTTAAAAGTAAATTTTTCTTTTTGAGTTAATGTTTATTCAGAAACATTCAGCAAACAATCTCAAAAGTTACATTTCTCCTCTCTTATTTTTTCTTAGAAACAAAATGCAAGTGATCACTTGGAGAAGAATAAAGTGCAAATACATAAATGAAAGCAAAAACTTTTGGCTTTCTGCCCCAAAGCTCACTTGTGACCAAAGAAATGTTATATAACGTGTCCAGTCGGGGACATCAAACTTGGTAACTTGGAATAAATGCTATCGATATTTGGATTAATCTGCCCACCTCTGTGCATTGGTACTGGACATTGGTCTAAGGGAAAGCAAAGACCCCGTTCTGTGGCTGTGGTGACCATTTCTGATAAGCATTAGTTTCTAACAAAAAAATCATGTAGCTTTTGCCCAGATCACGGGACTCATGCACAAACAGCAGGACTATGCAAACTGCTGTTTTTATTACAGCTCATTTATTTTAAAATCAGCTTTTAAAGTCAGATTCCGGTCCTCCATATGGGACACTTCAGCATGTTCGTAAAACGCATTTTAGGTGCTTCATGTTAGGTTTACATCAATGCAGATTACAGCTGGAGACAGTGAATATCATTGTCTACTGCTGAATCATTTGACGTGGGGTTTTCCCATTAGAACAAATGCCATGTGGTTGTGTATCAGAAATGCACATCATGTTGAGCTACTCTCTGTAAGTCTCCCACTGTTTCTGTTCGCAGGGAAGCAAGGGTGATGCAGGCGTGCCAGTAAGTAACTTACCAGTTTGGTTTTGTTGTGATGCAGTTTTTCTTTTTTTGTCTGCATGTGGGAGTTTGTTATCACACTCCCTGACACAGCTGTATTTTTACCAACAGGGTCAGAGAGGACCTCAGGGATTTCCAGGTTTGAATGGAGAAACTGGAGCTAAAGGAGAAAAGGTATATATATAAAGCTCCTGTTTTTTGTTTTTTTTTTGCTATTAACCCATGTCAAAACAGCCAAAGTTTCTAAAAGAAATACTATGAGTTTTAAGATCTCAAATGAATTGTAGCTCATATTAACAGTTTATCCAGAGACTTAGAAATAAACGTTACATAAAGGTTATCGGAGATTGGAGATTTTTTGCTTAGGTTTTAGAAGTGCTTCTGAATAAATGTCTTCAGTCTGAATGGGATAATAAGCTATGCCAAGTGCGAGATACCAAATTCAGTGTAAAAGGGCAACTTTATATTATCTATTCCTCCTTATGCCTTTTCCCTCTAAAGGGAGACATGGGAGTTGGTTTACCAGGCCCCCCTGGCCTCCCTGGACCCCCTGGACCTCCCAGATCACGCAGCGTACCTGTGAGCACCACAGTTTGTGGTTTCTCCACTTTTGTTTTTGTTTTCACAGACAATCAGTACTATCCCACATATAGGGATGTAAACAGTATGTAGTGAATATAACTTAGACCGGAGTTAAAGGCCTACGTCATGGTGTTTGTTTCAGTATGGACCAGATGCTCTGGGTTCTGGGTTTGAAGACCTCGACAGTGACACTGAACTCATCAGGGTAAAAGCAAGACCACCAACACGGGTATGTTAATCTGACAAGTTCATTTACGCTGTGGATTGATAAAAATTCACTTGCCATCAGGGCCCTCCAGGTCCACCAGGGCCTCCAGGGCCTCCTGGTCTCCCTGGACCCAACCTGTCATCAGAAGTGTCTCCTGGCCATATTGGACCACCTGGTGAACCTGGCAGAAATGGATTTCCTGGCCTACAGGGAATACCAGTAAGTACCATCAGTTTAAAATTGAATGTAGTTAGAAATCTATAGTTTTAAACCTAAACAGCTGTCTTCTTTTTACTTTGAAGTTTTTCTATAAGTTACTACTACCTTCTGTTAAACTAAATGTCTGGTTATACATTTACATTCTCACATGTTAGTCACAGTGTTATTGTTATTGTTTTTTCACTCTCATGCTTATCTTCTTTTTCATCCTCCAGTTGGTAATTCTATATGGTTTCACATTAAATCTAATGAAACCTTTTAGTTGCATTTCAATTTCAATAGCTTTTTTTAATCTTGTCATCACATAATGATTTGTATTTGTGTATGTGTTCTGTACCTAAATAACTAGTCTGTCCTATATCCTGCTGTTGTCTCTTTCCTGTTGTTTGACCCCCTCTCTTATTGTCCCCCTGTATTTTGTCTTTATCTCCATCTCTATCTCTATATTTGCTCGACCACCTTTTCTCCCTCTTCTCCTCTCTGTTCCAGATGTTTGAGGATTGGTTTAGTGGTTCTGGGTCTGACCGTTCAGATTCGAGCTCAGAGCTGGCCTCTGTCATCAGCTCACAACTTGGCTCTGGTTTCAGTTCTGATTCCAGTTTTGGTTCTGGTTCTGGGCTTGACTTTGAGTCTGCCTGGGGTTCAGGCGAGGTATACTGTTCTGGTTTGCTGCACAAACCCGGGGGCGGTGGAGGGGGGGCGCTGAAGTACAGTCATAAACCAGAGTATTGAGGTGGTAAACTCATCTGCAGTTAAGGGATTAAACTGGGGAAAATAAGATTTTCACAGTGCTAAATTGACTGTTCATCAGTCGTGCTTTCTCTTTGTTTAAAGACTGAAACGTGTCGTAAAAAAAGACCGACTTTGGTTCACCGCCCCAATACTCAGGCAACAGACTGTAGACTTTATCCAACCATGTTCTCTCTACTGTCTGCTGCTTAAACTGTTCTTTTTTTTGTGGGTGTGTGTATGTGTCAGACATCCCTACTTTCTTCATGTTTTCAACAATCTATGTGTCATTCAGAGGACCTACGATATTCATCATTGTCGTTCATTTACTTTCTGTTCAAAAGTTGTCATCACAAAATGAAACATCTCAGCATGAAGCTTCATTTTACATGATGACAGGTGGCTGAACTGAAAGGAACTGACCACAGACTAACTCAACAGGAATCTAACTTCACGTTTCTCTCATCAAACACAATAAACACAGAGGGAAAGCCCTGCCTTTCCACCAATTAGTTTTGTTATTTTCTTTGGGCTGTTCTCAGTCCACGTACCAAGGCATGCTGATGAACTCCTATTTTAGGAGTGAGTTAGCAGAAGCTGTGCAGAGACAACATATCGCATATTAAAACTGAGAAACTCTATAATAATTATTGTTGTTATTACATATATGTAGCTGAATTTGATGCAAACAGTTTCCCAACAGTTCAGAGACTGCTTTGTCGAATGTTTTACCAGTGAAATTTACATGTAATACCCATGAAATAGGGCTTAGATTTCCGAAATGAAAGTTGTCTGGATGGCAGCGTATGTTGGTCTAGAGCCTTAGAAAGTTGGAAAGGAAGGCTTTTAACCCCAAATGATGCAGTGAGGAGCGTCTTATTCCTTAAATCAAAGAAGTTACTCCGTTTCAGAAGGGTCAAAACAGAAGAGATTGTTGAAACTAATAAAACTGGATGAAGAACTGCACAACACAATAATGAAAACTAGAGCGTTACTGGTGAAGCATTATATATGTGGAAGAAATGTGGTTGGAAGGAAATCTTCAACAATAGTGATGAAATCAAACAAACTCAACATTATAACGCAAACAATGCTAATAGTGACAGTAAGAGCACTTCCACACAAACAATGTAAAGGGATTCAGTGTCTTGGGTCTGAACAGCTGTCAGCCTCAAGAAAACCACTTATCAGTGAGGCTAATGGATAAAAGGCTTCAATTTGCTCAGGAGCATAAAGATGTGACTAATGAAAAGAAAGAAAATCAGTGAGTCCAGATTTACCCACGCCAAGTGCCCGCCAAGTGCCTGCTGTACAGTTGGTCAGATCAGCAATGTTGTGTTCCAAAGAAGAAGAAAAAAAAAGATCAGTTGCCTATTTTGATATTCTAAATGACCACATTTTTGACCACAATGGACCACAGAGTCCAAATCTTAACCTCACATTGAATGTTTGGGATGTGCTGGAGTTCACCTTTTGCAGCTTTCCACATCAGCACAAGATCTTGGCCTGAAAATGAAGGCAACTCTGGACGCAGATAAATGCTGTGACATTGCATAAGCTGATACACACAATGCCACACATTAAGCACAAAGTATCATCAGTGTGCCTTGGAATTTAGTCGTGAGGTCTGCAGCACCTCATGCTTTCAGTTTCTGTTGTACAAATGGTACAGAAACGTTGTATTGCTTTGGTCTTGAATTGCTTCTTTTGTTTTATTTAAAGGAATACATTCACTTTTTCATTATTTCAGCTTTGCTGTCAAGTGATGAGAAAAAGTAAAACAATAAAATCATCCTCGCCACTATGGTTGCTATCACTGCTGCTTCATGCTACATTTAGCAGGACAGACAACAAGCAGTCTAGATGTTATAGTGGCACATAATGTTGGCATGGATGATGTTATGGCTGAAGGAAACTGACTAATAACCCGGTTTCACCAGTCTGATGATTCCTTTAAAGTGAATGACCATCTTCCTTGGACTTGCTGTTGGCCCCTCTTGGAATGGCTGAGGGATCAGCAGGGAGCTATGCTTCCATATCAGCATACTTTCTGTTACTTTCCACAAACTTATGACTGCTTTGTTTAATACTTGGTATGTGTCTGTCTGACCAGGGTCCAGCAGGAACAGATGGATCTCCAGGTCCACCAGGAGGTGTGGGAGAGAAGGTACGATCATCAGCATGGACTGTGATTGTGCTATGGCTTCTGAGCTCAAATGTTTGTATCAAAATCACTTAAGCCATTGGCTTCTTGCTTGCGGGGGTTCAGTGCAGAGCCTGTCTCTAATTATAATCTTGCCGGACAATTTTTTTTTTCTGTAATACATCAGGGCATCACTGGACTAAGACCTGTCATGTAATTGTGCCTCGAGAAGTGGGTATTCTCTTATGATCTGCCCAATTCTTATCAGCAGTCCTTCCTGCTAAATGCCCGACATTATAAATTGGGGCTTTACCACATTAAGTTCAACATTGTTACTTACTGACTGTTGCTTAGCATTATGGAGTTAGCAACTATTCAAAATTAGTGTCCTAATCTCTTGCATGAACCAAATGTACTTATTCCATTGGTTGAGGCAAGCCAACTCTTCAGTGGAAGCTCATTTCAACTGCTTGCAAAATATATATATATATATATTTTTTTTTTTAGTGGGGGGGTGTCTCTATCACATGTAGCAACCAGAAAGGAGGATTTGAACACAGATTGACTGATGATTTAACATCTTCTAAACAATAGAACAGTACAGTGTCCCCATCACTGCTGACGCTGCCCCGATCCGCCTGTCCAGCTAACTCCTCCAGTAGAGGCAGCAACTTGCTCCAAACTCAAAATGCTAGTTCTTACACCGGCTGCCTTACACTGCTGGAAGTCTCTGCACAATGTAACCAACAGGATCAACTTGAGATCGCCCCATTCCATATGTATCGTTATTGATTTAATTTCATCTTTATTTTCATCTCTGCCAAGGAAAAATGCTGAGTTGGACCCAATAAAAAAAAGTAATGTTTCTTGCCTTTTTTTCATTTTTTACAAGGGAGAACAAGGGATACCTGGACCAAAGGTAATTCATACAATTTATAATACAGTAGGGGAAAAAATAACTAATACATGCTTCCCACCTAATAAACACAATTAATCTACTGAGGAAGTAGTCAATGTACAGTTATTTGGAAGATGAGTATCTGGTATGAGTGTTCTGTTTGTCTCTTTAGGGTGAGTGTGGATCTGTGGGTGTAACAGGAACCCCTGGGCTCCAAGGACCCACTGGTCCACCAGGAAAGAAGGGCCCAGCTGGTCCACCAGGACCACCAGGACCACCAGGACCTCAAGGAACCAGATTTTTCGTGGAGGTGACCCCAACTTCTACAAAACACCTACTACAAATCTCAAATAAACTGAGAAGGAGACAGATAGCTAATTGAAAGTAGGACAGAGCAGAAGGGGATTATCAGTATTTTAGTTAAATGAGACTTTTTTTTTCAGGATATGGAAGGATCTGGAAAGAATGACATGCTCATTGGAGCCAGAGTCAAAGGCCCACAGGTCAGTGGAAAAGAGCGTACATGTTTTATACAGTTTCTATACCGTTTGATGAAAAAAAAATAGTTTCTGTTTTGCTTTCTCTAGGGCCCCCCTGGATTACCTGGACCACAAGGACCACCGGTAATCAGTTCATCAATGTTCATTAATGTGCACATTAAGCTTGAAGAGGATAGTGTGTATTTTGTATTCAACATCTCATGATACTGTGTGGGCATGTTCGTTTTATTTCTTCACCTTGCTCACTAACTGAAGTTGCTGTCTTTTTTAACTATGTTTTTAACTACAGGGTAAGGATGGAGCCCCAGGAGCTGCAGGGCTCTCGGTCAAGGTAAGTGCACTTTGAAATGGCACTGCTCGTGCTTCTTCCATTACACGGCCCTCTATTATATACTTCTCCTCATTCTCTGTTTTTACTGTTACTCTTCAGTGCACAACTGATGTTGGTTTTGTCAAACTTGTATTGATCACTACTCTACAAGATGTTGATAATCTATGGTTTTCTATCTTTGAAAACCATTACCAATCTCCAAAGGAAGAATCTCAACCCCCAATTCCAAAAAGGTTTGGACGCTGTGTAAAATGTAAATGAAAAACTGAATGCAAGGATTTTCAAACCCTATAAACCAGTACTTGACTCAGAATAGGACCTAGAAAACACACCAAATGTTGAAAGTGAGACGTTTGAGCCTTTCATGAAAAATATTAACTCAAATTCTTGACTCTGATGGCAACAACATGTCTCAAAAAGATTGGAACAGGGCCGTGTTTACCACTTTGCAACTTTTAACAACAATCTGTAAACATCTGGCAACTGAGGTGAATTGCTGGACCTTTAGGAGAGGAATGTTGTCCCATTCTTGTCTGAATCATATGACATCAGACATATTTTTGCACTTGGGATGCCATATAGATCAGCTGGCTAAGCAATTTAAATTGGCTTTGGCAAGGGATTTCTGAAAGGGCTCCTAGGCCCGTGCAGGGATTTCCATCACAGAATTGTGCCTGTTTTTAATGCACTGGGGGGCCGTAGATCGCACACAGAGATGTCTCTGAAAAGTCTCTTTGATCACATTATGTAGTGTAGATGACGGAATATTCAAAGTCTTTCAAATTTTACATGGAGCAGCATTATTCTGAGATCGCTCCACAATTTGTAGATGCAGTTCTTTGCAGACTGCTGAACCTCTGCCCTCCTTTGCTTCTGAGAGACTCTACCTTTCTACGGTGCACTTTTATGCCCGATCATAGTAGCAACGTATTCCACCAGATGCAGATCCACTCCAGCTTTTCCGAGATGTGCAACCACTAGCCAATTAAAATGAAATAGTAAAATCTCTCACTTTCAGCATATATATTCTCTTTTTGTTCATCATGTTCATCATTGATCATTAGATTGTGTTTTTATTTACATTTTAAACTCCGTCTCAACTGTTGATTCGGGGTTGCATGTGAACGTTGCACACCAATACAGTGCATATATGTGTGTATGCTGCCTCAGGCAAACATGTAACAGTAAAATTACATCCACTATGTGCAGCAGTTGAGTTGTGTCTGACTCCACTGTGTATGATTGCAGGGTGAACCAGGGGACCCAGGTCCAGAGGGTCTTCAGGGTCCTGCTGGACTACCAGGTGCTAGGGTAAGTAGCGGGTTCTAGATTGTAGCAGCAATGGGTGACCTTATTTATGTTTAAAATAATAGTTTAGCTGTACAGTTGTTAGAATTGTACAAGGCAAGTTTTGACAATTGGGTTTAAAACTTTTCAGCTGTCTTGCTAGGTGTCATACACATTTCAGTAATGTTCCTTACTATGACACTTTACCAGAGGTACGGTCAAATAGTAAAAAAAAAAAAAAGACTTAGGAAAAGACAAGTATTACTTTATTATCAAGGTTTTTAATTAAGAAAAAAATGGCAAGGAAGTGTAATGTACTGTTGTCCCAGGCTGCTCATACTCACAATCCTGTCTTCATGTTTGTGCATCAAAATCCCAGTTAGCATGAATGGATAGATATGATCAAGTGTTGCTTTAAAAGCTGTAGCAAAGAGGAATTTTGGGTCAAAGTTATATCCTTTCTTTCAACAAGGAGATAATCTATGTGTCATTCACAGTGTTTTATCTTTTGGGTTTACTCTCCCTACTGTTTACAGTCTCACAAGGACAATGTTTTCAGTGAAAAACTGATAAAAACCTGTTCACTTCCAGGCCAAACATAGTTCAGGGTCGCACACTTCAGTGTCAACAGAAAGAGATGATTTTGCAAGTAAAGCATCAGATCATTCCTTCCAAAGTTAATAGAAAACAAAAAGACAGCTAAAAGAATCTCAATCCTAAATTTCATCTGGGGGCCAGAGTTCTAACTTCAAATGAAACTTGTTTTTACTTTAAAAAGCAAGGATTTAAATCTGCAGCCACTTGCTAACCTGTTTGCCAAACCAAAATGTTGTTTGAAATGAATTCCTCTGTTCTTGGCTGAATTAACTAATTTTTTCCTCTCTAAAAACAGGGGGCTAAAGGAGAAAAAGGCAGTCCAGGACCCAAGGTAGGGTTGCTGAGTAGAATTTACTGTTTAATGCAGTGAACACAGTTTGTTCCACTTTCTTAGCATTGTTTACTCCTGGATGTTGAATTCTTGGTTGTATTCTATATTCAGTGTTGCTTTTTTGCCATCACTTGCCCTGTCTTCCAAATACCATGTATAGATTTACTTAATTCTGTGTACTACAGGGCGATCAAGGTGCTGATGGATTCAGTATCACAGGACCACCTGGGCCTCCCGGACCTCCTGGACCTGTTGCTAATCTGCAGGATGTAGGCATCCACACAAACACACATGTTTATAATTAGATGTAAAAAGGAAAAAGAATTTAAGAAAAAGGTCAATACAGAAAAAAATTAAAAAGTCATCATTAGCACATGAACTAGTTACTACTAAATCAGATCACATCCAACACAAATGATTTTTACTGCAGTTTAATTGTCGATAGTTTTGTCTCTAGCCAATAGATAGAGCCGTAAAGTTTCTTTTGTAATTGTATGGTAAAATGAAAAGCTTTGTCGTTCAAAGAATCCTCCAGAGGACAGGCATCAGATCCTAACAACATTGAATTATTTTAAATAGTTTTTGTAGCTATGCAAAATAACACCATCCCTTCACCAAAGTGTATTGGTGGAACTGACAATGGACTCAATGGATTTCCTCTCAAAACAACTTCCTTGTCATATGTTGTCCCTGCAGCTGCTCCTGAATGCTCCAGATGGTATACTCAACATCACAGAGATCAGAGGCCCTCCAGGGCCAATGGTGCGTAGCTTTCAGCTATGAAAACAAAGTGACCGTGAATATTAAGTGGTTAAATGTTTTGTGCTCCCTCCCTGACCTACAAACATAAATACATTGCAACTCTTGCAGTGTTGATTGATGAGAAGGATATTGTATGAATTACAGCAGCTAACTGAAACATTCAAGCTAGAAAAGACCCAACAGCTGTTGAAGGACTTCAAGGATTGTTTTTTTTATATATTTAATGCATTTCATGTATGACTTTAACCAAGCCCAATGGCTTTTGCTATGTGTGCTAACACCTGTGTGTGCATGCATACGTGTGTGTGCGTGTGTGTGTGTTACTTTGCACGTTGCAGGGCCCTGAAGGCTTGCCTGGCAGAGCTGGATTTCCAGTAAGAGCTTTTTGTTGTGTCACTGTATGCTGAGCGTGCTTCTAACCAGTTGACTGAGTTCAGATGAATTTGGACTGAAACATTTTTCTGACTCTTTTGAATTTGTCAACAGAAATGCAACAGCTATCTGAAAGCTAGCTAATGTATTTTTTTCTCTCAATTTTGCATTTGCATTGCTGTCTTTGTGCTAAACGTGGTACGTACCCATACTACTGCAAATATTTTTGCCAGCTTGGGAGCTAACTAGTAGTCTCTGGTATGATAGTTTGTTTCCACAGCATCCTTTCAACAACCTAGAGGAATGAATAAAATTAGAGAAAAAAAGTAGAGAAACTAGAATTCGCAGTATCATGACAGTTTCAGCTAAATCTCCCAGCGTTGCCTGATTATTGTCTCATTGCTTATCAGGGCCCCAGGGGACCAAAGGGAGACAAAGGCCTTGTAGGTACAGAGGGGCCAGCAGGGCTCAAGGTGAGAACTGGGTACAAGAAAATGCAAACACGAAAAAGCATCACACCATGATGCCTAGAAACATTTGTTCTTAGCAAGAAAATATATTTAAGCACCTCTTTCATATCTTCTATTTACTCCAACAGGGTGAAAAAGGAGAACCAGGGGTGACTGTCGCTGCTGATGGCTCTATCCTGTCTGCACCAAGAGGCCCTCCGGGGCCCAGAGGCACAAAGGTACCAGAAAAGTGGCCTTACAGCCCTAACTGGCTGTAGTGGCAAAGCCAACCCATACTATACAAAGACATGGAAACCCTGCAGAGTGCTTATTGGTCAGAGAATCACCACCTGTGGGCATAGATAACATCACCTCTAAATACATAAATCAATGGTATCTTATGTGTTCTCACAGAGCACAGATCAGCTTGACCGATGAATGTACGAGCACCTTTATTAACCTCAAGCCCAAATATACATTATATAGTTTTTCTTCTCTCCACTGGCCTGAGTTGAGCTTTGTAGCGCTCTGTAGTTACTTCACTCAAAAAGATATTCAAATCCTTTTGAACTAAAACCTTGCTGCAATACTCGGTGAGTGCAATTACTATTCTATACTCCGGTTTAATAAAAACATCTGCTAAATCAGGGTAATGTCCTAAACCTACTCACAGGGAAGTCGCTGTGTCTCTGTGTTACCACCGTTTCACACACTGCAATCCCAACCACGTATAAGGACACTGTCTGCAGTGGATCACATTCCTGTAGCTGCGGTTGATGTAATGTGACATAGAACTACACCGTTAATTGAAGTAATATCAAATAATGACCTCCTGCTAATGTGTGAAAAGCCCATAGTCATGTTTTAGTTTGTGTTATACAATAAGAAGGGTGACACGAGGGGTAAGAAATGTGAGTCGCTCAAGGATTATAATGGATGCAGCAGAGCTGAAACCTTCCCAAAGCTTGACTTAGGAACACACACAAGGCTTTGAGAAAATGGGAACAACACATCTGTCACACTACAGAAATAACTGTTCTGAAATTACTGCTACAGAAAAATGCATTCGTTAAAAACGTATTCATTGCTGCGCTGATTTGTATTTTCACAGGGCAGCCGCGGCTTCCCAGGAGCTACCGGACTCATGGTGATTTAATGAATTCTTGTCAGATCGTTCAGTGAAGAGACCATACTGATGCTGATGTTTCTTGTGCATTCAGTAAGTGTTTGTTTGTTTATTTCAGGGACCTATCGGGCCTTCTGGGCAAAAAGGAGAATATGGCTTCCCTGGTCGCCCTGTGAGTACTTTTTTGTTTTTTTAATCTATCGTACCTGAAAATCTGCACTGCAAGTTGTTTGTGAAGCAGATGCGTAAATACCAATGAGAAGAAGTGCACAGAAATGCTGTGTGAAACATGTATGCATTTGTGAAAGAATCTTTATCGTTTACCATAAGAAAGAAATGAATCAATATTCATTCAATTTTACTGGCAGCAAACGTTTCATTCTTTCTCTTTCTGTAGGGGCGACCTGGTATACCTGGAAGGAAAGGTGACAGAGGAGAGTCTGTTGGCCTACCGGTGAGTGGAGGCAGACAAGGAGAACGGTTTTCAGATAAAGCATTTCACAATATACCGAATATCAGTGCATTTAGCATTTATCAATGGTTTAATCATACGTAAGGTCGATGATTTCACATCTAGACAAACTATTTCAGAATTCAGTTATGCTATTATCAAAATCCTTCTTTTAATATTCTTTTAAGCCATTAGGCCTCACTCCTCGATATCACTAAAAAAGGCCCCGAAGAAAAGTTAACGTCAGATTTATGACGTGATCCTAAGCCTCAGAACTGTTCGCACCTCCTGTCTTATAGTGGTGTTCTGATGTGTTGTTCCTCATACAGTAAAGTCCTACTGACCCCATTAAAAGATCCTGAGGCCTGGGCCGTGTGCTCACGCAGATCACACTCACACACACACTCTATGAAAAGATAGATGAGTCAAAATTGCCCAAACGAAATCCAAAGACAGTGAAACCGATTGCTTTAACAAGGGCCACAATCTCAGAGGCACTTACGGAAAAAATCGTGCATCGATATTAAAATGAGCACGAGGGATTTCTTTAGTGTGCAAAGACTTTGTTCATACCACAGAACTAATCCCTAATAAATAAATGAATACATGTTTGTTAAAACTGCTAAAGTAGATTTTTAGATATACATTTGCTTTAAAGAATGTTTGGTGAATGATATAGATTATTGACGTGTTTCCCAGACAAACTGTTGAACTTTTAAAGGTCAGAAAAAAAGAAAGTTACGGGAACAATAAGTGTTTTTGCTCCCTCCCTCTCTCGGTCCCTCAGGGACCTCCAGGTCCTCCCGGTCCACCTGGGACTCCAGGAAGAATATCTGGACTCAATGGAGTAAGTATGAACAGAAGACGCACAAAATATAGGACATATTACCATCCAGCATTATAGGAAATTCATTATTTTAATGTCTAAGCTGGAGAACTTTAAGAATCTGCTCCAACATGAATGGTGACTTTCACCTACATTTGTCTCTCTCTTCAAAGAGAGCAGAGACGACACGGTGGAAGAAAGTAAAATCATCTCAGTTTTTCTGCCATTTGGTGATTAATGTTGAATGAACCATAAGTTTTGCAGAAAGAATAGTCCAAAGTAAGTGTGAGGCTGCTGTTCCAGCTTACAAACAGTAGCAGGCACTGAGGAATGTTGCCTGAAACAGCTCATCTTGTTTTGACCGTAACTCTGTTCAAGCATTAGTCTGATTCCACTGCTCTTCTTTGAATCCTAAAGACAGTGTTCCCGGTGCGCCCGAGACCGCACTGCAAAAAGGGACGAGTAAGTCTGAGTCGGACCATCTGATTGGTCTGTTTCAGTTGGAAATGGGACCTTCTGGTGGTTCTGGTGGTGTGTGGGTCTCACAGCATGACGAGTCTCTGGTCTGGGCTTTAAACAAAACCCCATTCCCCTCTGTCCCCCCCCGTCCTTAATTTCCTCCTCTTGCCCTCCTAATGGTCTTTGGGAAGACTACATGAATGTTGAAAAGGCCTTTTCCCAGCAGGCTTTAACATTTGTCTCATATGCAAGTTATATATAGATAACCAGAAGGTGGAAAAAAACACAACTTTCTTATCGATTTCCTCTCAACAAAAACCTAAAATCAATTTGTCACGTGTACTTTTGTGCATACAGTTAGTTTACCACTCAGGGCAAATGTTAATGCTTGTTGTGAAAAAGGGGGTCTGAGTCTGAATCCTGCTTGCCTCATCTTCTCTCTCCCCGCTCATCAGCTTAAGGAAGAGGAAGTTGGGTGAACCTTCAGTAGCTGTAGATCAGAGCTGGTTGCAAGTCGCTTTTTTCATTGGATCAGTCACTTTCGGAAGGAAACTGTATGAAATCCTATCTCTGGTGTATATATATTTAATATTATGGCTGTAATAAGCTTGTTTGTGACTGCCTCCATCTCTGATCTATGTGTTGTTAACTAGATTCCTGAAATGTCTTTGACTTTCTTTCCTGGGGCTGGGTGTGTGGGTTTGGTTTTTACTTTTCAGCCTCCTGTTAGAAGATTCTTTTAAAACTGGTGAAAGACGCTAAGAAGAGACCCAGGGTTGCTAATGATTTGCAGCAATGGCCCATCGGTTACTTTATTAAATGGTTTTAATGTAAGATGACAGTGATTATTGTAAAGGTAGGGGTCTTCAGGACATCACTGAGATAAAATGTTCCTGCTTTGAGCTTAATCCCTGTATTTTAACCTCCAGAATAATCCAGTGACAGCGCTACATGCTGTCCATGGCATGCATCCCTTGTATTTAACTCTTTTTGTTTTTGCAGTGCTGACAGCAGATGTTTTTGATGTCATAATCCAAATAATCCACAGTCCTTTTACAGTGTTTAACATGTTCTTTAAATGTGACCTTTTAAGATCAGCAAATAAGTCAGAACATTTGTGCATCAATCTGTTCGGCTGTGCTAACTGCACTGTGTGTGTGTGTGTGTGTGTGTGTGTGAAGGAGTCAGTGAAAAGGGGAGATTCTCTGGTCCTGAAAGGAGACAAAGGAGATGAGGGACTGCCGGGTGAGCCAGGGACGCCTGGTAAGACTTTAACACACGGCTCTTTAACCGCAGCCAACTCCAACCAACACTGGTTTCACTCATTGTGATTCGCTTAAAACTAATGTGCTCGCAAAGGTAATTGCTATATGATATAATGTGATCATTTTTCCTCTCAGCCCCCAGGTTTCCTGACGGAACTGTGGTGAGTAGATACAAAGAACCAAAAAAAAACTGTGAATAAGTTAATGGTAAAATGTTCTGTGTCTGCTGAATGTGTAAATCTGTAAGATGTGGAACAAGCCGTAAGCTGTATACAATTCATTCTCTTGCTAGAGTATACAGTAACACAAAAAGGCAGTTTACTGCACAAGAAGCACCTTACTTACTTGACTTGTCTGTCAGTGGGGTTGATCTCCTTTTCTCCTTTCTCTTGGTGCATCTCTCAGGGAGATAAGGGTGACCTTGGACCCAAAGGTGAGAAGGGAGAGAAGGGTGACTCGGGCCTGCCTGGTCCTCCGGGAGTGCCGGGGAGGTCCGGACTTGTGGTGAGTTCAGCTTGATCCTGAGAATAATGTCATTTAAGCTCAAAAGATGGGGTGGCAGTGACAAGTAACATTCGTAAATAAAAAAATGACAGATGCTTTTGTAGCTTTTGTACTGTGCTGTAATAACAAGACGCACGATCTCTCTCCTCAATGTGTCCAAAAAGAATTTCAAATCTTGACTCATCAGACCAAAGGGCAGTTTCCCCCTTTGTGGTCTCAGTGCTGTCTGAGGGCCGCAACCGTTCAGCATTTGTTTTATTGTTGTGCCTCGCACACCGAGATATGTGCAAATTTGGTGAATCCTCCAATGATATTTCGAAGCACTTCGAATTACATTTCGAAGAAGATGATGACATCAGAAAACTCTTTACCATGTAGGATGAGAAAATGTGTTTCTTTATGTCTTCACCTTTGAAAGTCTCAGCCTCTCTTTGTTCTAAAAAGCAGCAGAATATAAGACACGCTTCTCAAATAAATGCTGGATCAGACTAACCTTTGATCAGTAACTGTATGACAGCATTAAAAAAACAGGCATTAACTTAAACTTTGAAGCATACTGGGTAGGAGTGACTGCATATGTGTACCTGTGGAGAATTAGTAAGTAATGTAGCTTTTTTTATTCGTGCTTCAAGGGTCCAAAAGGTGATTCCATCGTCGGACCTCCGGGACCAGTAGGATATCCCGGTCAGCCTGGACCTCCTGGTTCTGGACAACCTGGACCCCAAGGCCCCCCCGGCCCTGCTGGGGCCCCAGGACCAGCACCTGCATATGAGTGTGAGTGTTTGTTTGAGAGAGAGATAAAGAAACAAAGTAGTTATACTGAGACTGGTTTTATATGTTAAATGTTCAACATACTTATCAACAGCTGTCAGTATCCCCGGTCCACCTGGTCCCCCCGGCCCACCAGGATCTGCAGGTTACGCCAGTCCGGTACGATACTTGCTCTGTGGAAGATAAAAATGAACGGATTATCCTTCAAATTCCCCCAAAGGCTCAGCACTTACAGTATGTTGTTACGGTGCTCATTCAGGTGACCGCATATAAGACGATCCACGCTCTCACCCGAGAGACGCACCGCGCTGCCGAGGGAACCTTGGCGTATGTGTCAGAGAGGGGAGGAGAGCTGTACATCAGGACCCGCAAAGGCTGGCAACACATTCCGGTTTGTACCGTGTGTCTGTCACAGTGCACCTCATTTACATTTCTGCAGCTTTATAGTATACACCGTATATCACAAACTGCCATTGGGGCTATAAAAAAAGTGTGAGCTACACCACATGTGTGGGAATGTACATACATCTGTGGGGGGTTTTGGACTAAGAACGTGACAGTAATAATGTTGTCTAAAACACGCCTTGAAATATTAAAGTGTTTGTCCATTTCTCACATCATCTTTCAGCTCGGAGAGTTGATCCAATATGGACCTTCCTCGTCGGAGGCATCTCAGGCCCTCAGCAGAACCAGAGACCGGAGCAGACCCCACAGGGTCCACAGCCAGGTTCGATCTCACACACACACACACACACACCATCAGAGGGCTGTTGGCAGGTAACTTTAGTTCATGTTTTTATCAAATAGGAGTTGCAGGATGGCAGTAGAGGATATCAGCCCAGCTACAACATCCTACCACAGACCATCAGCTCTGCGCCTGGGGTGAGAGTAACAAACACACTTAGATCTTAATCTCTGTACCAGACCCAGACAGTAAAATGATTTGGATCATTTGTGTAGTCCCTGTCCTCGTGTCGGATCTGTGGTGAATAATGCACCAGGTCTGGAGGCAGTAAAAGTTTCTGCTCTTCCCTGTAGCTCCATCTGGTTGCACTGAATGCACCACTCAAAGGGGACATGCGCGGCATCCGTGGGGCGGACTTCCAGTGCTACCAGCAGGCGCGCTCCATGGGGCTCACCTCCACCTACAGGGCCTTCCTGTCCTCACACCTCCAGGACCTGGCAACCATTGTGAGGAAGGCCGACCGCAATGACCTGCCTGTGGTCAATCTCAGGGTGAGAAAATGTTTGCATTTGCATTTACAGTATGGCTTCAGATATAACACGTTTCACTGCGATATTGATATATTTTTCTGTTGCTCAGTTGCACAATATTTCTGCTCGTTTGGGAATGCCACTCCTTGTATTCCAGCCAGTTTAAAGACACATTCAGTAGTCGTAATGTGTAGCTTGTCTTCTGCTGACACTTTCCATTAAGTTAACCAGGTTACTTCCTCCTGCTCTCAGGGCGAAGTGTTATTCAGTAGTTGGATGTCCATCTTCTCTGGGAATGGCGGCTTGTTTGATCCGTCCACGCCCATCTACTCCTTTGATGGCCGCAACGTAATGACCGACTCAGCATGGTGAGAGCATGTAATCAAGAGGGGGAAAATATTTATGGACAGAAATGGGATGTAGTGGTGCTGGCAGTATTTTAAGTAATTTTGTGTATTTGGACTTATTAGGACTTATGGATAGAATATCAGAACAAACTGAAGGATGCAAAGGTGGAGAGGTGCCTGATACAGTCAATAAGTGTCAGCTTAGTAAATTGAAAGGGAGCATTCAGACATCAACATACTTTAATCCACATTTTCCAAATCTGAACCATGTAAAATGTTTAAGAATGTTTAATTGGTTCAGTCCTCAACCTGACTGAAATGCTGTGGTGAGACCCTAAGGGAGCAGTGCCGAAATGGATGTCTGCAAGCTAATGTCTGTTGAGGACCAAATTATTGTTTTTTTTTAAATCATTTCCTTAAACATTCAGTTTGAGGATGATAAGAGGATGTACCTCCTTTGTTTAACATGACTGCTAATCGTCACTGGAGCCATGCCCACTAAGCCCCTATCCCCCTCTCTCAGGCCAGAGAAGATGATATGGCATGGATCCAGCACTGTGGGCATCCGTCTGACCACTAACTACTGCGAGGCGTGGAGGACGGCGGACATGGCGGTGACGGGCCAGGCTGCGCTGCTGCAGACGGGACGACTGCTGGGGCAACACGTCCGCTCCTGCTCCAACCACTACATAGTGCTGTGTATAGAGAACACATACGTAGGGAACACACACCAAAGGAGGACCTGACGAGACATAGCAAACACACACACACACATTAACACATGAACACACATGCAGGCATGCTTAAAGTTGAACATGTGACACAGTTGGAGAACGCACACAGGCACATGCACACATAGACAGTCCTCACATGCTAAATGAGCATAACACGCACACTGAAGTTCCTGTCATTTAGTTTTGCTCTCATGTTTAGTTCCCACCTGAACCCAGGTGTGAGTCAGCAGCTCCTACTGTTGTCCGTCCGTCTCAGATAGGTCCAATCTCTGCAGGTGTTATCACACAGCGGTGGGGCGTAATGACAGCTGCGCTGGGAAGCTTAAAGGAATATTTACCAGTGTTTTTGCACTGCACGCTTCAGACTGTTGTCACAGCTTTCGGTTTTCTTCTATTTTGTAGAGTTATTTTACGGGCAGCCATAGATGAGATACAGGGGGAAAAAAACATAACAGTATTGTGTGAAAAACGGTTTGCTGTGAAATATACAGCAAAATCACTGGTGTAATGCAATAGGTCACTGTCCTTTTTTCCATGTCACCACAGTGCTGCAGGTCGGTGGTTAAGTAATCAGACGACTCTTAGGAGGATTTCTGTTTCCAGATTGGCAGTTGAGTATTTCTGTTACTGTCAGTAAATCCCATAAAAAGACAAACCATCTGTTTCCTGGAAGACATAGTACCTTTAAGTTTGGGTTGCAAATGTGCCACATTGTTCTTATTCTGGTTAAAGCAATGCTCAAGTTCCTAATTCGTCAGCACTGAGAAAAGCGCAGACTACCAGATGAGCATAATATGAACCATTTGGAGAAGACATGCTGCAGATGAAGTTTGACATCTAGACTTTTTGGCAGATGACTAAAACCAAAAAAGAAAAAAGGCATTAGCGTCTGTTTCCTGGAGCCAAGTCTATAAATACGAACCTTATCTTTAATTTGATTTTACTGTAAGGTCGCAGTAACGCTATTTTCATCGCTTATTGAAGATTGTGTTATGACAAGTCTGTTTCCGGATAAAATAGCGATTTCCTCTGATCTTTCGCCCTGCTGCTCACCACAGATCACTGTATTAGTTTCACCTTTAACACATCTGCTACATAGTCTTAGTATTAGAGTTATAATCAATGTGATTGTTTTTTTTTTATATATAATTTATGCCATAGCAGGACCTAGTGTGAAAAAATAGTGAGCTCACATTCTGATGTTGCTGTATGGAGTTGGAGCGTGTACATAAACGTGTGTTGTTATTGTCCAGATGTTTTTTACTCTGTAGTGGTAGGTTTTGTATGCACATCACAATGACTGGGGATTTCCTCTGACCACGCTTTGATTGAGATGCTCTGCCTGTAAAGATGAGTGTTAGTTTTTCTGATGTCCGATTATGTTTCTGTTCAAAGCAAAACTTGACTTTCTGAGGAAAAGAAGGTTTGTACTGACTTACTGGTGCTCACTGAATAAAATGTATTTTGTGTTTTTAATTGCCGTCTCCTTCGGTGTCTTGCGGTATTCCCGAGCTGCGTTTCATTAGCGGTTTGTGAAGGTGCTGAATTGAAAAGTTATGGGTATCATGATTTGAACTCCAACTGATCAGGAAACAGCTTTCAGCTCTGTAAAGATATGGTGATGTAACGGCATCCCTCTCCCCCTCTGTGTGCTGTAGTCCAAGCTCCTCCGTTCTGTGTCGTGGCAGCCGGTCAAGATGCATTCGCATGTCATTGCTGTGCAGACAGAGTGAGGCGCACTTCCAGAGTTCTCCTCCAGCAAATAAAGAATTTCCATCCATCTTCTATAGCCACTCATTCCAATTTAGGGTCACAGAGAGGTTGGAACCTATCCAAGCTGCTATGGGGCGAGAGGCAGGCCATCACTGGGCCAAAATTGAACTGTTTTCTTTATCTTAAATGAGCAAGAAGTCAGAACAAAGTCACACTCAGTTCTAGTTTCAACTCAGACAGATCAGGAGGCTAGGACTTGTTCATTGTTGTCCTCAATAACCAGGCTAACTGATATCAGCATTTCAAATTAATTGATAGGCAATATACTGTTTTATGTGCATCAATCAACGTAGCAAATCTATATGGATGTCTGATAGAGGTTGGACAGTACTATTTGTGCAAAAGCCAGTCAATACAGCTCCAAAGATGGAGATATATCAATACTGAGTCAGAGACAAAAGGGTATGAAGTATGGACGCTGCATTATGTCACTACCTCACCAGCGTTTTTATTTATTTATTTTTTTAACCATCCCTCTTTTAGCTACTGAAAGCCTGCAGAACAGACAAACTGAGGGTCCCAGCTGTTGTCTCCAAGCTTCAGAAACCAGGTAGACGCCCTCCTCTCTGTGTACTGTTAGAACTGGAAATATCAGCCACATTTCGGAGGCTTTGACACGGTCCAGTTGCACTCAGACCTTTACTGCACCTGTGATTAGTAGTTTAGTAGTGGCTCTTTGTTCCTTCAGTTTAAAGGTAGTCCAGTGCAGCAAAACCAGTCATTTCTGTCCAACAAATCTTTTCCCAAAACTGTTAAAAAGAGGAGAAAAAATGAGCCGCAGGGAAAGCAGCTGTGTTGTAACAAAAGTGTTTATTAAATGAATATTTACAGCACATTCCTCAATCAAAACAGTAAGTCTACATATTTTCATAAGGAGAACTTCCTACTTTAACTTCTCCAAAACCACATATACAACAGATGTGCTTCAATTTCCATCAAATTACAAAAAAAAAGTTTTAAAACCTCCCCTTATTGCACTAGAGCCTCATAGACTTCAGTCCCAGGGTGGCCTTTAGGTTGTCGGCCGAGGGGGGAAAAAAAGGAAGGAAAGAGAAAACTAATGCAGGACCGGGATTCACATCCCTCAGTAAAAAAAAGGGGGAAAACGAATGCGCTTTTAATTTATCCGTACGACCGCTTCCATCACAAATGTTACAACAAGCATTGTTGATAAAAACCCAATGTGTGAAAAGAACATTTTTAGAACACTGATACATTACACGCTTTGGCTGTTTTTTTTTTTTTTATAAAGATTCAAACATCTATTCCGACTCGTCTCCTAATTTCAATGCTAACACCTCGTCAGTGGAACTCTCTGCGTAAATAAGGCTCAGCGGTGGTCCGCTGTACGAGGAGCTCAGATCCTTGTCGCACCACTGAAATGTGAGGACTAAAATAAACCGAGCATCAGAGTGAAATTAAAACTTTTGGCAAAACAGAGACGATGACGCCAGGAAACCCTACCCAGAAATCCATAAAATCCCAAATATGCATTTGATGTTTAGAATAAATGGCATCGTTAATTACACAAGCTTAAATATTCACACGAAACGTTCCAAAAGAAGAAAAAAAAAAAACACAACATTTATCAGCCCCTTCAATCGTCATGCAAGGAGGGTGGAGACATTTCAGCAATTGATTAATCATTAGAATCAAGATAAGCTTTTGGCTACAGCTTCCATGATAGTTCCACATATGCCTTTTTTTTTTAAGTGTAAAAACAACAAAAACAACAAAGCTTTGGGACAGAAAGACGAGATATTTAAAGATGTCACCTCACAGTAAATAAAGAAATTAAAAAAAGGTCTGATCAGTTCATAAAAATCTTTTCTTTTTTTTTTTTTTTGGTCGCAGCCCGAGTTAAAAATAAACAAAACGAATGCAGCAACGTGCATCTTTGAAAAATTAAAAGAGATCACGGTGGGTGCGATTAGGATTCTTTTTGGGAAATGAATATGGCAGTAGGTCCGAAAAAGGGAGGGAGGATTAATCAAACGGATCAGACGGTTTCGAAGAAATAAAATGGACAGAAAAGGTTTGTGCATGCAGTCTGAAAAAAAAGTGTTTTATGTGTGAGACGGGGTCAGTTCCCAAATGTTGCCACAGTGTGTGTGTGTGTGTGTGTGTTTTTTAGAATTAGGCAGTGTTGTTACACCATTAAAAAGTCTAAAAAGTTGTGAGGGTGAAGGAAATAAAAAGCTGTGGACAACAACGATTGAAACCCAGAGGACAAACATTTAAACAGCTCATCATTGCTCCAAACCTGCCATCATCCATTTTGATACAATTGGCTGTAGCCACGATAGAAGGCCCCGTATATCTGCATAATTACCAAACCCACACCCACTAAATGACAGTTCAGTCAGAAACATCTAAACGTGTTCTAGCAAAGATGGACACGCATGTCCTTTCCTGGAGCAGGTCAGCCACCGCCGAGCAGATCTGAGGCCAGTATGGGAGGAGGGCTTCTAATACAGATGCATGTCCCTGAGAACCATGATCCAAATTTTAAACTCTGTTTTCCTGAAATGTCAGGACGCTAATGTGGTGTGAAACCTCGTTCACCTGCTGTGGAGTCCAGAGCGAAGACAGCAGCAGCACCTGGAATCAGCCTCTCAGCTGCAAACGCACGAGAACAGTTTGGAGATGTTCAAATTGACCGAAGGGAAGAGGGAGAGACCGGCTGCCGCGTACAATATCTGACAGATGATGCATGTTTCTGTGCCTGCTTTCAACATGCGGGCTACAGCACTTTTTATTGGGCATTTTAAGGCAGACTGACGTAAAAAGAAGAATTTATGTTTACTGTTCGTAGCACAGCAAAGGTGAGCATCACCCGATGTCTTCTGGAGCGCAACAAAATCCCACAAACCGCTAAAAGCCGTCCCACTGCGGACAGGCCGACTGTTTGAAAAGCTAAAGAAACATTTCTCTTTTTGGTTCTTCCAAATGAAAGTTGATTTTATTCATTTTCTTTGTCATATGTGACAGTAAACTAAATCTCATGATTGCTGGTTGCACGTGTTAGCAAATGTTGCAAAAATCTTAAAGACATTTCCTGCTGTTTTTAAACATTTTATCGACCCCCCCACCCTCCCCCATTCGGAATAAATCATATTCAGAGTGAAATTTAGAAAATGAAGGCTTTTTTTTCTTTAGCCGTGCTGCTCAGAGCTACGATATTCTAATTTAAAGGATTTCTTCTTTAATCAGCTCTACAAAGAGGAATCTGTTTGCTATACAAACCGGGGGGGGGGGGGGGGGGGGGGGACTTACTCCGACATCGCTCTGAACTCCACTGGGGAGGCGACAGGAACGTGAAGTCTTTCTAGTGGTGTTAGAGGCAGGTGGCAGTAAAAGATGGGTTCATTTATTTTCCTTCTAGAAAGAAAAAGAGAAAAAACAAACTTCCAGTTCGTGGCCTCGACTGCAGCTTCTCTTTACTCTGAAATGTAGAGAGCATTGACGAAGTTTTGATCAGAGATGCTGAGTCTGGCTACAGAACAGCAGCTTTAAAACGCCACACTCGTCACACGCACACACACATGCGCACGCACACACACACATGCGCACACACACACACACACGCACACACCCGAGCTCACTCTGACACTTTAGCTGCCTCAAAGTTGACGGCCAACTTCCTGTGCTTCCTCTTAGAGGCGGAGCCAGGGGTGTGGCCTGATGCTGGCACACTTTGCTGAGGTGGTGTGTGTGGTGCTGCTGTTGTCGTGGAAACGGCGCCCGCCGAACCGGGATTAGACGAGGAAGGGTTGCTGTTGGCGTCGTGTTGGTGCGGCTGGTCGAATTTGCCTCCCTGCAGTTGGCTCTGAGACTGTGACTGACCGGAGTTCTGGTGCTGGACTCTATGCGACTGGTTCTTGGCGACGGTTTGGGCAGCGCTGTAGAACTCTCGAGTTTCTTGGCTCTTTTTGTTGGCCGACACTCGCTTTTTGGTCACCTGTCAGGGTCAGAGGACAAGCAGAAAGTTAGATTTTTACAGCTTAAAAGAAAAAGAGAAAACATAAAACGCCACCAAATGCGACATTTCGCAGCCCCTTCGTGGACATTTGCAAGCTCACCTGCAACGGGATGAACTGGTTGTGAGAGCCAATGGGCAGAGGGGTGGCAGGCTGGGGGCGGGCGGCACCGGGGAAGGTCCCCGCTGCTCCGTAGAACTGCTGGTTCGGGTGGTGGTGGTGTGGAGGCAGAGTCATTCCCCACATTGGGGCGGGGGCGTAACCCTGGTGAGGCAACAGCAAACCACCTGGCAAAAACAAGCACGCTCAGAAGATTACAGCACAAACATGGGATGTTTTCTCTTTTAAACACTACACACAGCCGACTGGAAGAGCAGCACACTGACCTTGCTGGTTGAAGACAGGCGTCATGGCTCGTATAGGTGGGGGTCGTATCTGAGCCATTCCCGGGTACAGAGGAGGTGGAAGGGGGAAGCCCGACCCCACGGAGTTCTACAAATACACAGGAGAGCAGAGACAGCGTGGAGTCAGCTGCAGGTTGGGTCAGCACCACTTTACCAGGCTCTGCTTAGAAGGTGTTGAAGCAGAAGAAGCTAATGAAGCGAAAGCTCATTTCAACCAGTTTACACTTCCTGATCAGTTTTAAAGAATGTCCGTAACTCATTTAAATCCAACTGCTCACATCTTGAACATCTTTGAGCTAATTCTTTTAACCCCGTGTGTTGAAAAGTGAAAATCTGGACTTTGACTGGACCATTGCAACACTTTCTTTTCTTTTTCAGACATTCTGTGTTTGGGATCATTGTCCTGTTGATGACCCAGCTTCAGTCTAGTTTCAGCACTCGCTTTCAAACAGACATTTGATTCTAGAATAGCATAAAAAAGGGGTTTGTGGTCGACTCACTTGAGGATCTTTAACTGTCCTAAATGTGAATAATCTTTCTCTTTGTAGAATGATTTCCAGATAGTCAGAAATGGCTTTATGACCCTTTCCCAGGCTTTTGATCAGCAGCACGTTGCTGTTACTTAACCTCTGAATTCAGATGGAAGCAGTAAGGGTGGAATAATTTTTTTTTAAACACCACTTCTCCAGTTTTTTTTTTGTGAAATGAATAAATAATGACAATAATAATGCGATACACCAGGTGATGTTATTCGTTTAAGGTTGTATCTACTTTCTTTTACACATGGCTATATACGAGTACGCACCAGTCTCTGAAGGGCAAAGAAGGCAGCTCTCTCCTTGGCCTCATTTTCTGACTGGCACTGTGGACCGTGAACCATCAGCCCGTTGGACAGCTTCACTTGACACACTACCAAACCCTGTGGGGACAAGTGTTGCTCCACATGAAAATATATCCCGCTTTGGTTATCTGAGCAGGACGGCAGGCAGGAAACTGAAACAAGGATCGTATCAACTGCGTTACCTGTCTGTTCCGTATGAAGCTGAAGTCGGGGGGTGCCATCCCCATCCCCACGCAGACATAAGCCAGATCTGACACCTTACTGCTCAGCGCCGCGTTAGCAGAGCCAGCTGATGATGGAGAAGGCAGAGCAGCTGTGTCGCTGTGGGGGGCGTTCATTTTTGCAGCTGCAGGGAGAGATTGTGTGATGAAAAGAGGAAGGACACAAACTCTCCTCCGGGTTGGGTTGTAAATGAGGACAATTCGGTACCTAGTTTCTTGGACGATCGCCTCCTGTTCTGCTGCTGGCCAGCGGTGAGGGTGGCGTTAGCCGCCTCTTGGGGTGATGGACTTCCTTTCCCAGCACCGTCAATCTTAAGCATCTCCTTCAACACCATGGTCCCCTTCTACGACACAGATACAACTTCTTTCAGCTTTTTAAAAAGCTTTTTGTCTGGTAAGTCTTAAAAAAATTAAAATCACACCACGAGAACATCGCTGTAAGCTGTGCATCAGATGCTCACCATGGCGAACGACTGCGGAGACAACGGCCCATCCGACTGGCTGTTGGCTTCCTGCGGGGGAACAGAAGGTGGCGGGGGTTGCTGGCTCTTAGAGATCTTCAGACTGGCGAGAAGGTCCTCAAATTCATTTGAAGACTGACAGAGAAAAAAAATGAGAGGTGAAAAAGAAGATTCTGGCAAACAGAGAGGTGAACTGATGAGGAGATAACATAAAGACCTAAGTAGATGTTTTTGTACCTTATTAGCAGTGTTCTGTGAGGGGAAAAGGGAGTTGGCATCTTCATTTTTCTTCAACAGTCTGATGCTACCGGCTGGAACCTACAAAGTACACGAATCAGCATGACTGTGGCCCCGTGTGTGCACTGGTGTGAATGCACACATATACAGATCCTACATCACACCAACACAGCTCACTGTCAGCATTAACATATACAGGAACTCCTAGATAAAGTCTTCATACAATAAAGTACCAAACGCACTTAATTGTCTAGTAGACAAACGCATCATTTCACAAAAGCTGCTCAAGGAACTGCTTTTAAATAGCCGTGAGCCTCATTCTGCTTTCAATATGTTTCATCATAGGGGTGGGCGATATGACGATATTAAATAGTGAAGGATTGCAACGTGAAGACGATCCGTAACGATCTGTCAAAGTGCAGGCAGAGGCAGCAGCTGGCCTAAGACCAAAACACAAAACATTAACACAGGCATTTGACAAAGGCACTCCGTATGACAAGTCAAGCAAGTGATAGAAAGAGCTAACAGGAGCAGTTACATTTTGCCTTGCAAAATATATGGTACGTTCAAGACGGTAGAAAAGGAGGGGTTTGAACACCTGCTTCAAGTAGTTGACCCGCGGTATGAGCTGCCCAGCCGAAAATACTTCTGCAACACCGTCTGTTTTTCACTTTTCAGTTTAAGATTGTGATAAAATCCAAATCGTGATTTTATTTTAAAAAAATTATATGATATTTTTGCCATATCGCCCACCCCTATTTCATCATAGTTTATGTTGGAAGCGATGATGCGAGCGTAGTGTGTGTGTGTGTGTGTGTGTGTGTGTACTCACAGCTTGGTTCTTCCCTTGTTGCAAAAGTCCTTCCTAGAATGGGAAGAAAAACAAACAAGAAAACACAATTACTGAGTGAGATTCAGGAATAAAGAGCAAAAGCTTTTGTATTAATTATCTCACCAGCTAAGGGCAACTTCGTACTGCTTAAAGCTTTCCTATGAAGCTTTTTTTTTTTTTAAATCTCATGCTGGTGAGCTGATAGACAGTCCGAGAAATCTATTAATGTAATTAATGTATTTTTAGACATTCAACTGGTATAATAACATGTCTTCAGTGGTTGAGCACCATCAGTAACCTGTGCACTGCAATCGCAGACATTTGGACTTCTTTTTACTTAAAACAAAATTCAGCACACACTTACATTATTGTGCCATTGAGTGGGAGGAGGCCCTGTTTTCTGCAGAGACTGCCACACATTACCGTACTCCTCTTTACTCTGGATGGAGGTAAAAACAGAAAACAATACGTACATTTAATTGACACGTTTCAAATCGGCTCATAATGCAGCACTTTCACTTTTACACAGCATTTACCTTTGGCTGCTGTCTCTGGTTGGGACCTTTAGAGGGAGAGTTCCTGTTGCCCGGTTTGTTGTTATGCTGCAGATGAGGAGTTAAAAGGCGGAGAAGTGAGAGGAGACGATGCAAGGATTAGGGTCAGACAACAACAGATAACCCTAACCCCATGGCTGCATTGCGAGCCTCCTCCCGCCTTACCTGCGTGGGGACGAAGGGTGAGCGAGGCGAGTGGTTGAGGCCCGCGAGCTGACGGTGAGAGCTGTAGTTGGCAGAGGCCGCGGGCTGAGGTTTGACGATGGCTGTGAGTTTGTGGGAGTTGTGGTCCACTCGGGCTCCGTGGGAAAGGTTAATGAGAGCGCAGGGAGGGAGGCGGTAACCGCGAGGTGAAGTACACCTGAGAAGACAGAGGGGTGGGGGCATCGATGTCACAGGTGCAGAATGACAACAGTCCGGTCGGAACAGCAGGGTTTTAACTCGGCTCACAGATGATTACCTGATGTTGAGACCTCCTGCAAATTCATCATCAAAGAGCACTTCATACAGGACCTCTGCCTCGCGCTCCGCTGCAGACACGCATACACAGACACTAAATTAAGGATGTGTCTGAATGCCGCCATTTCAATTTCTGGTAGAATTTCTCCAACTGCACGAAGAATTCAACAGATGAAAAAGATTAGCGTCCTCACCTCCTTTAATGCCGATGATCGTGCCTCTGAGTCCCAGCGGGACGGTGAAGCTCTCCCTGATGTTGATGACTCTGTCGAAGAGGCGGTACTCTGCCTCCGGGTCTGCGACCACACCCTGCTGCTGCTCCAAGGGCTACACACCAACACAGGCATTTACACTTTAAACCAACACAAAATAAAACCATACATCAAAACGATTGTTTTTACAAAGGGAGTATGTGTAAAGTAATGACACGTGTACTCACCCTGAAGAGGAGATGAGGCTTCACTGTCACACGCACTTTCTTGGTGGTCTTTCTCACCTACGCAAAGGACATTCAGAGAGAGACCCGGTGCAGAGAGGATTAACGTGTGAGAGTGAGAACAAAAAGAGTGGCTTTCTGATGCTGGCAGGAAGAGAAATGTGCAGCAGTCTGTGTGTGTGTGTCAGTCACCTTGGACTTCTCTACCGCCTCCTCGATCCTCTCAACAATAGCGGTGTCGAGCACCTGCAGGTCACATGACGCCCTGCTGATGGAGCTGACTGGATGACTTTTCAACCAGGAGGTGATTTCTGCCACTTTCTCTGCCCTGTGGGGTGATCAAATAATTCAGCGTAAACTTAAATCAATCCATATGACAGTTTATTTACAGCATCCAAACATTTCTTTCAACGCCGAGGGCTGGCGTGAAGTTGGATTCAGGACCCTGAACCCACTGGCTGGTGTCAGTGGAGAGTGAATATGTCTGATTATGTCACAAATCCCCACCTCCAAAGAGAAAAGTGAATACGTGCTCTTTGTATACATAAATGTCAGCATTACCATTTTGATCTGATCTTTCTGATCAACTACTGTCTTGTGCCAAAGTACCAACGTGTACATTAGTGCGTTTGTGTGCCTCACCCATTCTGATCCTCTCCGGGCCAGATGTCATCTTCATAGAAAACATCGTCATGACTGTTTCTGGACACTGTGTCAAAGACCTCAGCAAATCTGAGAAGACAAAGGAGCCATCGTTAGCAGAGACTTCGGTGTTCGCTTTCTCAGACAACTTTGACATAGTTTAGTTCAAGAAAGAAACTCTTTCATAAAACCTAAGAGGAGAAAAGGGGATTGGAATGTTTTCAACCTGTCCAGGTATTCAGCGAGCAGCTCTTCGACAGCAGCAGAGTAGAGCCACTCTTTTTCGGTTCTCTTGGTGTACCCAGGAACCTCCTCGTTCTTCTTGTTGAACTTCAGGTTCAGGCCGGCATTAGCTCTCTGCTCCCCACAGGGACTGGATGAGGTCGAGGTGAACAAACGTCGGGTCAGAGAGGAGACAAACGGAAACCCGCCGCTTCCCCCAATGAATAAAGCAGAACTGCACACTCACTTCCGCCTGCAGCCTCGACCGATGAAGATGCTTCCTGAGAAGCGAGAGACGAGGTAGCTGCTGATGCCGAGGCGAGAAGCCAGGACGTATCCAGGGAAGTACTTGACGGAGTATTTCTAAAACAAAGCAAACAAAAAGAACACACAGACAAATGAGGAAGGACAATTCTCTGGGAGTTACACTGAGTGTCCTCATGTGAGTGTGTCTTACATGTTGATTTTGGATTAAGTGCTCCATCTGGGGCTCTTGAGGGACACTGAAGACCACCCGTATCCGACCGTCTTTAATGACATCTTGAGAATCTTGCACCTGTTAGGAAAATTTGAAGAGGGCACAGCATTAATTCACCAACACCATCATTTTCCGGGACATTCCCGTGTCTTTCTGGCGGCGCCTTCCGCCTCTTTGTCTCATTTTGATTCAGCTTCTAATCTGTGGACTGAGGCCATGTGGGAACCTGAAGGAGGTGCACTCTCACGCAATAATGCTTTCTGAAAGTCGATACAGCTCACTTGCAACAGAGAGAAAGTATATTTCAGTTATTTTTAAAGTAGAGTTGGGTTAGGGTTAGAAAAGTCGATGTCCTGACTGCAGCACACAGCGGTTTGAGCACCCTCACTTTGGACATTTAAGAACAAATCCTGAGACGAGTTAAAAGCTGCTCAAACATCAAGAGATCTATAATTACATTACATATCATTTTACAACGCATCACTTCCACATCAGACAATTACTTGCTTTGTCACTAGTTTACTCTAACATAGCCTGTGGCCTGTGGCAATACCGTGTTGCAACATGAACACATGGATTTAGATTATTAAATAAAAAAACAACTCCCTTTCTGAGTAGCTTTGGGCTACGTTCACCTTTCAGGAAACCTTCTGCTGAGCAGGTAAGACACAGATTTAAAGAAAAAAAACAAACAAAAGGAATAAAAGTCTAGAATGACTCAAATGAATTTCGATGCGTTTTAGTCTGAGAAAGTTCCCGAGAGATGTACTCAAAACCCCGTCTTAACTTAAAAATTGTTTTTTTGCCGCTTTGCTATATAGACACTATACGCCACTGCTCAGGTAAAAAGAAGCCGCCTAACCCGTGCATACTCGGTCCAAAGGGTGTCGCATGTTCTCCAAACCCAGGCAAAATGTACTAAGCTAAATGTAAATGTTACATTAAAAAAAAAAAGAAAAGAAAAAACAAAACCTTTTTTTTTTTTAAAAAAAAAACACTAGTAGATGCTGCACAGCGTCTGGTTTGGAAACCAAAGCGTTGTTTTTGACAAGCAAATGAAATCGGTCGTCCTTGGTCTGACAGCTGGTAACGTACCTCTCCCATGGCACCATAATACGGGGTTCCCACCATGAAGACAGTGGTTGTCGGAGGAAAGAGCTCGTCCAAGCTCTTGAAGCAGGTCAGAGATGAATAAAAAGCCTTGATGTCCTGAGAGAATGAAGGGAGAACACTGCTGTCATTGGGCAATAATGTCTTCAGGATCACGGTCTCTGTGTCAGTGATGCAGTCATCATACCAGAATAAAAAAAAAGTCAGACATTCCCGTGTCATAACAATACAGAAATCATGAGCAGCACCCCTGCTTTTGTTCACTGAACATTTCACTCATACGTGGACAGAAACGTACTGTTTGCACAGTGTAGAAGAGCTTAGCTTTGCAGCCCTCCTGCATGAGCAGATCAAGCTGCAGCTTGACAGATACGCAAGAAAACACCAACACTTTTGCCCAAAAAAAATAGTTTTATCTGTGTGTTCCTTTGCCGTACTTGTGTGCAAGTACCTTAACCACAGTCTGGTAGGCGAAAGGGAGGACCTGCTTGGCCCACTGCTTCTCCAGTTCCACCACTCCATTGGACTTCGGGACATACTTTCTTCCTGTCAGCAGCTGGCCATACAAAAGCACCTCCGTCTCGTTCACCACGATGCCTTTTCTTTTCATGAAACTGAGAGAATGAAAAGGATGAAATGATTAAAAAAAAGAAAGAAATCGGCCAATATATCTTCTTTTTTTGTTTCATTAGTGAATCTCACTGTTCAGTGATTCCCTGGACGTCCTTAATCCAGTCCTTCTGCTCCTTGTCAGAGAGGCAGAAGACTTTGGTGGGAGGGGGAGAGGACGGCCTGTCATACACCTTTTGGACTCCAGGAGGTTCCTCTAGAGCAAATCTAAAAAAGAAATGTTTCAAAACTTTACTTGCGATCTCTCAAGGCGTTTCGCAGACACAAAGACAAACTTCAGAGGTAAGATATTTAAAACCCTCCAACAGGTAGAATTTTCTAGAAGGACCTGCGTTTAGCATTCATGCGAGTTTTCAACAAGACATATTCTTTCCATTTCGTTTCTTATTCATTTGATAACAATACGTTTGTCTTTTATAAACTGATTAATTACAACAAAGGCTCTGGTTCTCACTTTGTGTCGCCATCTGAAACTGCAATTATGCGAGCTTCCTCTAGATGGGGCCAGTGGACAAATACAGACTTCCCCAACACTTGTGAAGCAACATCGTCACATATCTGCAGATGAAGAGGAAGGGAAAAAAATGAAGGACGGGAAGAAAAAATACAGACAAGTAGTCAAAAAGGTCAAAAGGTCTTTCATTTACAGTCAAACGACAAATACGGGCTTCAAGCGCAAATGTTCAGCTTTACCTGAAGGATACTCGCATTCGATTGGCTGTGTTCAGCTGTTTGTTTGAGTCTTTCTGCCTTCAGTTCAGTTTCTTTTATACAGCGCCAAATTGCAACAAATGTCCTCGCAAGGCACTTCAGTCCTATTCAATCAGCCTTTTATTTCTTTTCTTCAGCAAGTGAAGGTGTTGCTCGATTCAGCCTCAGGTGTTTCCACCCGTTTGCTTTATCAATCTACTGGGTTTCGTTTTTTTTTTTTTTCCATCTGTGCATCGAAGCAACACCCAAACAATGTAGCTACAACTCCTGAATTCATGCAGCTGCTTCTTTTTTCAGTATCTTTCTATTCAGGTGCATCAAAACAAAGGCTTTCGTATGATTTTATTTAGTTGAAAATGACTGATCTTACTTCCTGTATAACAGGACAGGATTTCTTTATGCAGAAGTTCTGAGCAATAAACCCGTTTAGGCTTTTTAAGACGGGATTACAAACACAGACAGCTACTCACCGTTTCCCCGTCCAGGCTAGGAAGGATGTCCAGAATCACGTTCTCCCCTCTGCTACTCTGCTGGAACACGACCACTCCACTCTTCTTTTTGTAAAACTATAGACAGCAAATGAGGTTTTCCAAAGAGAAGGAGAGAGTGAAATAAACAAGGTCTTCATACCATTCATCTTTAATGGTATTAAGTGGTTTGAATTACTACAAAACCGACGCGCATTTTGACCTACAACTTGGAAAAATGAGCACGTCGGGAGGCATTCAACCCAGTTTTTCTATAGTCATGCACATAACTACCTTGTGTTTGATATGCTGCAAAGTGGGAAAGCCACAGAAGTACAGAGCTGAGCGGTCCACACGCTTGCTGACGTGGTCCAAAGGTACTTGCCAAGCATCCATGGGGATGTGCGCTTTCCTGCAACAAGCAATGAAGTGCGTGAGTGAGCAAGCCGGAAACGCACTCTTTGTGTTTGGCTCACAATTACAGACGAATAAAATAAGAATAAATGTGTCCAAATACATGAGAAAATAGTAACGGGTCAGTATTAGTGTGTGAGGTCTACCTGACACGGCAGTGGCTGATGTCCGGGAACAGCTGGGGCAGAGGGGAGGAGTATGGGCAGTCTACTTCGGGGTCAAACGAGTAGACGGCACACTCCGTGTGTCGATTCCTGGCCTTCTCTTCTTTTGTCAGCTTGTCATTGCAAGGCTCCATGGCTGCTAGCAGGCACCTCTGCTCAGCAAACGCACAACACAAGAGTACAACACGGTGACGAGCTGAAGGAGTCTGACTAACGCAACAGAAGTCTGGGGTGTGTGTGTGTGTGTGTGTACCTCATCTATGAAGGGAATGAGCACCACGGCTTCCCACTCCTGCTGTTTGCCATTGAGGTCAGTTTTGAAGTCAAGAGGATAGTACTCAATAATAGGTGAGTTTTCACTGGTCATCAGGTACTGAAAGTTGGAAAAGACACAATCAACGTTATTATTAATCATATTTTGCGTATGAATCCCACTCCTGCTTTTGTGTTTACACACAGTACCAGAGTAAAGTCTGCTTCTGTATATGTGTAATAAGCGTGTTAAAATGTAGACGGGTCTCATGCGTGCTTGACTGAGAGTTTGTTACCCTGTAGCACTCAGGCAGCAGCGTCATGCTGGCAGCAGGCAAGACGGCCAACAGCTGCTGGAAGGGCATGAAGGGCTTCCCAAGGTCAAAGGTCAGCTTTAGCCCAGATAAATTTCTGATGTCCGACAGGAACGGAGCGTAGTGGTTAGGGTAGTACCTGTAGAGAAGCACAAGGAATGCTTAAATATTACAATGAAACAGAGACAAAGAAAGGGCAGGGAGGTAATGTACGCACCAGCTCCAGGACTGAACTCCGTGGTAATAGTAGTGAAGAATCCACTGGATGCCTTCCACGTAACACTTGGCTTGCTTCGCCAGGAACTCACTGCAAACGAGGAGACGATAACACAGATGAGGGTCACTTCCAAAAGGCCATCAGACATTCACTCTCATCAAATCATGGTGAGTGATATCAGGCTGCCACACACCAAAGTCAGTAGCTGATTGTAAGTGGCTTAGCAGACTGTAATAAGGCATTAAGGAAATGTAAACATTTACGGCGCTGTTAGTTTCCTGAACCTGCGCTTCTTCACTGCTCTGCATCTTTTGGGATGACGCGACGTCCCGAAGGGAATGTGTCCAGTGATCTACTGTTATGTCGTGAGTAATATGATCAGTGTGATCTGCAGTGTTTATCAGTCACCGCAGTCTCTGATTCGTTTACCCCTCTCCACTCTGACCCTGTGCACTTTGAGCTGCCGTACCTACATGAAATACAATAGCAAGTGAGACGCCCTCACAATCCTTGTGTTGAGCCGTCATGATTTAAACAGGACCCATAAACTTTTATCGACCTGCTGAAGGTAAATAAACTGAAAACCACACTTAGCCAAGGGCAGTTTTACAGATGAGACACAGTAGAAAACAAGAATTTACCATCTGCTTAATCTCTTCTGCGTTCCAATGTCAGTCTAAACTGGGGTTTTTTTTGTTTTTTTTTTAAAAACTTCTGCCGGTTGTTTTGTAACAAACCATGTCCCAAAGTCGTGCACCGATTGTGCATGAGCACCAGTTACATGGTCCTCTTCTGGCTTTAACCGCCTGTTTCCCTTCAAGGAACACAAGACGAGCCAGACAAACCTGATCTCTACATAACGGACTGACTCATGTAATGCTGCCTGAGATATCAGGGACAAATCAAGCAAAAGAAGAGTTATTCTAATTAAAGCTACTTTATTTTTAAAGACCTGAGCACATTAAAACAAACAAAAAAACCCCACTTTTTTGTGCATTTTTGTGTACACTCACTCAGACACCACATCCACGCCCATCTTGGTCATGTAGTACATGCGTTTGTACTGTCTGAACTCCGTTTCGAACAGGTCATCCTCCTCTTCCTCGTCATCTGCCGCCCCTTCTTTTCCCTCCGCTTTTTCAGACGAGGTGAGAGCACTGAGACAGGGGGCAGAATCCTTCCCGAATGGAAAATAAAAAGAGTCATTAATAACAAGAAAGCGTGTCATGAAAGCGCTTTTATTGACTCGCCGCATCCCCACCTCACTCTTGTTTGCTTCTTTACCGGCAGCTTCCCTCTCAGCTGCCAAACCGGCCGACTCGTTCAGGTATTTGTTGCCGACTTTACTCTCAAACCACTTCAAGTCCACAAACACCTCATTAAAATGTTCCCTGTCAAACTGGAAAGGGCAAGCGAAAGGGAAGGAGAGGAAATGTTACCATTTGCTAATGATGCACCTCGAATAGATTATCATCATAAAAACTGGTCTTAAGGAAAAAATATGAAATCATAACAGCTAACACTTGCTTGCAAGTACAGGCACACAGGTAAAAAGGGTACTGCATCGACCGGATTATACAAGTAAAGTTTAAACATGGGACCAATCAGCCGTAACATTATGACCACTGAGGTAAACTGGAAAACACTGATCGTCTCCAAGAATTGCACCTGGCCGGGGGTGGGATATACCGGGCTGCAAGTGAAGATTCCGTCCTTGGAGCTGATGTGTTGGAATAAAAAAAGATTAAAAAAAAAAGAAGAAAAAAAAGAAGAAAAAACTTTAGCAACTATGACAACTGCCAAACTGTGACGGCTTGACATTTTGGCTTGACAACTGCAGCTCTTGATGTTCCAAGTCTGCGGAGGACAGGGCCTAAAACAAATGGTCAAAACAAAAGAAAAGCAGGATGATGATGTGAGGATGATGGGCGTCCAAGGCTCTGTGATGTACGTAGCAAGCATAAGAACGGGCCCACAGAGCAACGGAACGGTCTGATGAGTCGCGTTCGCTTTCACATCTTGTGGAAGGCTGGATCCATGTGCGTGTCTTACCCAGGGAAGAAATGGCACTGGGACGCACTGTAAGAAGAAAGTAGGAGGAGGTAGTGTGACCCTGCGGGCAACGTCCTGGATCCTGCCATTCATGCAGATGTTACGAGCCACAGCATCGGTTGCTGAGCAACCACAGCCCTCCATGGAAGCGGTATTCTCTGATGACGGTAGCATCGGTCGGCAGCAAAATGATTTCTGCCACACTGAAAAAATGGTTCAAGAACTGTCTGAGGAACACGACAAGTTCAAGGTGTTGACTTGTCCTCCAACTTCACCAGAATTGAGTCCAATCACTTATCTGTGAGATGTTCTGGATAAACGAGTCTGATCCATGGAGGCCCCACTGCGTAGCCTACAGATCTGCTACTGCCAGCTCGGTACTATTGAGCACTATGTTCCAGCCAATCAGAGGTCTAATGAAGTCCATGAAGCGAGACCCCAGTTTGAGGCAGAAGGTCATAATGTTATGGTTGATCAGTGTATAATAATATGCATCAGGCAGAATAGAATAAGAATCATCATATTTTCTCTTATAATTGATTTAACAATAACATCCGTATTTAAGTTGTCAAATAGATCATTTTAAACAAAAATCAATTACCTCAGCAAGCTTCTCCAGGTATTTCTCAAAGTTTCTGAGGTTTAAGTGACCATTCTCATTCAGATAACCTACGTTAAAAAAAGAATCGTATGAGTACGACACACTTTACAAAACAAGACGTACTGCTTTACTGAAATAGAAGACAAGAACAAAGCAGTCTAACCAGCTGGATGAGCACAGATAGAAAGACCAACTCAAAAACTCACATTCACCAAAACATACATGATGTAACATTAGTTCTGTGTGTGTGTGTGTGTGTGTGTGTGTGTGTGTGTGTTGTGCGCGTCTCACCTCCCAGGCTGGGTAGTACACTGATGTAAGTCTTGTACAACAAAGGCAAAGCATCATGATTAATGTGAAGATGAGGAAGGTGAGGGATGAAATCATTTCCTACAAGGAAGCCCATTAGAATCCAGTCGTCTATTATTCGCTCCAGGTCATAATCTGAGCCCAAGTGGTTCTAAAAAAAAAAAAAATAATAAAAAATACAGCCTCAAACATAGCGATAATACAGGTTACGTGTCAAATATGTAAGTAAAACAAGAAACGAAAGATTCACGACTACATGATGGGCATGTTTGAGCGTGCGAGACTCTCACCTTTAGCCCCGAGAACTCATAGTCTATGTATTCCCTCATCAGAGATAGATGAAGCAGGTGAAATGTTGTCTCCTCTGGAGCTGTTATCCTGGAGGAGAAGACAAGAGGAGGGCTTACAACACAGGCAGAGCAAAGTCTGATAGAACACGGAGGATGTAAATGACAAAATACGCCAAGAACAAAGGCAATAAATCGGAGGAACAAACAACCTTTTCTGGGATTTCTTCCCTCCAAAGCGGACCTCCTCTCTGAGCAGGGAAAAATGTGGTTCATGGCTGGTTAAACCCAACATAATCTGCAACACAGCGTGAAAGACAGAGTGGGAATCCAGACAGGGTTCCAGCAGTAGCATACATCCTCATCTTTAAAGAGTGAGTCTAAACGGTACCAGGTCAGCATCCAGGCCGTACAGGCAGTGTCGGGTGTTGGGATTGTGATTGGGTTTGCTGTTCTCTGAGCGAATAAACTCCATGATCTTATGTTCTCCCTCCCCCGGTGTCTATGAGGAAGGGAAACACAAACTTAACTTGTCACTGAACTTTAAAGTTACCAAACAGGAGTAAAAAATTCAATGCAGAGGCTGAAGCCCACCTCATGACCAGACAAGTAGACATTAACATTCTGCCACAGCTTGTCAGTGGAGAGTTTGTTGTGGACAAAGTACTTGAGCTGTTCTTGAAGTCTCGCCATGAAATCAGTGCCTGAAAGAGATATGCGAGGGGGGGGGGATTGTCAGCTTTTAAGAGGGGCATGCTTATCAATGTGTTGTTACATGTCAATGCTAAAAACTATTGAATTCTACTGATAAATAATAGTCATAGTAAACAAATTCAGTCGCCCAAAAAGGACTGAGAGTAAGTTAGTTTTCCATTTAAACTCTGGTGTGTTTGTCTGTCTGGTTGAGATTTTTTGGGGGGGTTTTTCTGGTGCAGACCAGAGACATAAGTTGAGTGCAAAAACCAAACCCTGACCTCACAAATTCAAAAAGCGATTAATGTCGCTGCGCTAGTTTTGACGGATAAATTTCACTGAAGCCCTGACAAACACAACCAAAAAAAAAACCACCAGCCCGTGAACATTTGAAGGAGTGAAAGAGTGACAGTGGCTACCTGTGTCAAATAGGATAATGAAAAGAAATAAAACAATGGGCTGGGGGCATCAGGCTTACCAGGAGTGATACAGTTGGAATCGAAGCGAGCTTCTGTGGGAAGCACCTCTCCCTTATCCAGAGCTTTTTTTATTTTGTCCTCTGCTTCTTTGGCGGACCTAGACACAAAGACGCCCCACACACACGCACACACACACACGCGCACACACACATGCACACAAACAGAACAAGAGGAAAGGAGAGAAGGTCAGACTGATACTCTGCATGCAGTCTGGTTTCTCCTGTTTGCAACCAAAGCAGAAAATGTCACCTTTCAGTTCTGATTTGCAGATTATTCAGCGAAGGCACGCTGTACAATTGTGCCCCATAAATATGACACATTTATAGCAGACATGTCAACATAATCGCAAAACAGCTGATATGCTGAGAAAAATAAATATATTACCAAAAGATTAAAAAAAACAAACTTGTCTGTACCTGAATCTGCGTCCTCTCTGCTGGTTCATCTTCGCCCTTGGAGCCACACCATCCACAGCCATGAAGAAAACCTTGCGTGGCTTGATGATTCTGAAGAGCACCTCTAAGTAATGGAAGATGTCTGCGAAAATCTTTTCCTCGGAGATTCGAAAGTGGACATCCTCGTCATTAGGGTGGGAGCACTGATGGATGATGCCATTCATGTCCAAATAAAGATTGTCAAATTCTGGAATCTGAAACGACAGAGAGAACGTTTTCAAAACACTACAATGGTAACCAATTTGTCATATTTGTTTGATTGTTTTTTTTCTTCTCGCCCGTGCGCATCACATCCCTAAATGTTGAAAACCATCTTGTGCGTTTTCTGTGTGCGTTTGCGCAAAAAGCCTGTTTGTCAGCCGCCAAAAGTTTTCCAGTGCAAACTCTTGGCATCTAGGTTTAGTGTTAACGGCCTCAAATGTCATATTCAAGCACACATCCAGTCCATTCCACAATAAAGCAGGCAACATAAAACACTTTTGTCAGTTCAACCCACGGGGCAAAGCTGACTTGTGTTATGAGAGCGGCACTGAACGTTGCTGATGAAACTACTACTCGCGCACTGAAATAACAACTTCCGTACAACGCAGAGAGGTGGCTCACACAAATGTTATCAAAGTCGCCTACATAACCAAGAAATCTGACACGTAACAATATCGTACACGAATTCTAATTTACAATTCTCATGGATAACGAGAGACCATAACTATCTATATACACAACACATCTCTGGTTAGCGCCATAACATAGAGTTAGTTTGATAGTAATATACGAGTAGTTTATTATATAATGTTCGTACCCAACAATGATACAAACAGCCCGGCGGTAACATCTTTATTATTCACTTTGACTTGTTGTGAGTAAAAGAGTGCAGACATAAGACCAAACTAGCATGCTAGCTAGCATTGGAATGTATTTACAAACATTGCGTATACACTGCGTTTCCAGAATTTATTAGAAGATATTTGGCCAAACGAAAGCAGTCCATTCGTCAGCAAAACACGGGTAAACTACGTGGAATAAAAGTTCCACGGCCCGCTGTAGCCAAACAGCGAACTATGCTAGCGCTGTGGCTATCGGCAGTAGCGGCAAAAATCGACAATCATCGCTGCTTTCTTACCTGATGTTCTTTGACAACTTCACTGAGACAAGGATAACGCTCAGAAATCCATCGGTAAAATTTCGGTACCCCCATCTTCACCACGTAACTTTCAACCTCTGAATCAGAACAGTAAACAGTTTAAACTGAAATGAGACGTTCAGCTCTAAAGACAACCGAATGCGGCCAAGGTTTGATTGGATAACATACGAACTTGGGGTCTGGTTTTGTTTCCAACGGTCGGTAAACTAGCTAGTTGTCCGTTGTCCCTCAGCTAAAACATTCCCCACTTCTGCTGGGAAAATAGTAGTTCCGGTATTTTCTTTTTTGTTTTGTGTTCACTCTACCTTCGCTTCAATGGTCTCTGTGGGATCCTGTTCCCACCAGAAAATAAACACCGCCTCGTTTTTAACAAAAAGCAGGCTTTATTTTTATTTGCACAACCGATAAATCATAAGCTCCCCTTGCTTTTGTTTGGTGTGTCATATTCTAAACAAATGCACACGTGTTAACATGATGCCAAACCAATACAATATTTATTTAAGCAATCGTCCAATAAAAAAGAAGAATCATACAGCTGCACTGCATTGCATAAATGTATGCAGTTATGAGTCATATGAAATGTAAGAGCAGGGAAAATATTCGACTTTAGGTGCTGTATGATCATTTCTGGAAGACAAGCTGTTTTTTGTGAAAGTGCTGCTTTACTAGCATATTTTTAACCAGAACCATCTCAACAGGCTACTCTGAATGCTGTGAAAAACAAACAAAAAAAACATCCAGTGTGGCATTTCTGCAGATGGAAACTCCTCGTTGACGAGAGAGGTCAGAGTGTTTGGAGAGGACAGAGAAGCTGCGGTCACTCAGATAATTTCCTATTTCTTTTTAATGCAGTGAGCAGAATAGGAGCTCAGATCACACAGCGTATCCAACATTTACAGCAGCACAGGAAAACATAATGTTCCACTTCTGTCGGCCAACAAGGCTGCAGTGGGTGCAGACTCATCAAAAGTAGACAGCTTAAGACTGGAAAAACATTGTATGGCTGTGATCTGTGGCTATGCATTTAAAAACAGACATGAATCTGTGGTGACAGCTACCATGTGGGGTCAGGGAAACTTCCAGTGCTGCATCCAGTGGCAGGAATTACAACTCAATTAGAAATCGAAACAACTAATTTGATCTTGCCTTTTTTTAAATTATTATTAGCAAGACAATATCAAACCACACGGTTGCACATATTACAACAGCACGACTCTGCAGCAGAAGCACTCTGGGGCAAAGGCAGCCTGTCTGCGGTGTTGTTAAGAGATGATTGACCACAGTAATAAATGTGCTGTTGTTCCACTTTCCAAAAAACAGCATCAAACTGAAACCAGAATAAAATAAATTAAAAAAAAAAAGGTTCTAAATTTGATATTTTGTGTTTGAGCAATTTACGGTTAAACATGGATTTTATGTGATCAATAATCAAGAAACTACCAAATTCTGTTTGAGTCACATTTTACACGTCACAGTGTGAGTGCCATTTAGCTTTGTATAACCATGAGATCAAGTCAAGTTTGAGCATTGTGGGTAACATTCTTAAAAATATTGGCATGATTAGATAATTACTTTTTGGAATGAACTGGTAAGAATTTAGAGAGGTTAGATACAGCATGGGTCAAGTGATTGAAATCCTTTTTTTTTTTTAAATAAAGTTTTCTGCATGTCTTTATCAACTAACAGCAAAAAGCTATGAGATAATAACCACATCTCTTTATGGGAGATGATAGTAAACATATCTGCAGATGGTTGATTAACGGTATCTCGGGGCAGGTCATCATAAGCACTGTGACAACAATTCGTTGACCATTTCCGTTTGATGTGTTTCTGCAAGCGTTTCCTGTGGTTTGCCTTTGTGAAGCTTCAAAGCGAAATCCCAGTGAACCAAAATTGAAGATACTTCTCATACATTTGTCACCAATTGTGAAATATTAAACCTTCGCTTTACCTCTTGCCCAAATGCTAAAACGTTTCAGTTACCTACAACTGCGCCGATCATTTCCGTAACTGCCACATAGGAGGAGCTGTACAAATGTTCATCTGACATGCAGCACTTTACTGCGCACAAGCAAGATCTACAACTGTCAACCTCTGAGTCCTGCAAAGTATCCAGATAAACCAGAGCCTTGGCTGGATTACCAAACTGTCAAAGCAGGCAACTGCCCAGACTCTCACCGAGCCCCACAAACCTCATATCATTGTAATATGATTACCGTAGTAGATTCCTACCATATTAAGTGAGATTTTCTATCAAGCGTTCTTTTTTTCCCCCATTCTGTTGGCCCTCTCCAAATAGCACAATGTCTGGGTCAACATTTGTGATCAAGGTACAAATTTTTAGTTCAGAACTGGGTATAAATGATTTTACTTGGATTATCGGTCCTATTCATGGGCCGTTGCCTCACAGCAAGAAAGTTTCTGGTTTGCAACAGGGGCCTTTCTGTGTGGAGTTTGCATGTTCTCCCTCAGCACGTATTCCGACGTCCTCCCCTCAGTCCCAAAACACGCGTGATACACGCTATTGCCAAAAGTATGCACTCATCTGCCTTTACACACATATAAACTTAAGTGACATCCCATTCTTAATTCACAGGGTTTAATATGACGTCGACCCACCCTTTGCAGTTATAACAGCTCTTCTGGGAAAACTTTCCACAAGGTTTATGAGAAAAATTGACCAATCCTCTTGAAGCGCATTTGTGAGGTCAGACACTGATGTTTCCACTCTAATTCATCCCAAAGGTGTTCTATCGGGTTGAGTTCAGGACTCTGTGCAGGCCAGTCAAGCTCTTCCACACCAAACTGGCTCATCCATGTCTTTATGGACCTTGCTTTGTGCACTGGTGCGCAGTCATGTTGGAACAGAAAGGGGCCATTCACAAACTGTTTCCACAAAGTTTGAAGCATGAAATTGTCCAAAATCTCTTGGTATAGTGAAGCATTCAGAGTTCCTTTTACTGGAACTAAGGGGCCAAGCCCAGCTCCTGAAAACAACCCCACACCATAATCCCCCCTCCACCAAACTTTACACTGGGCACAATGCAGTCAGACAAGGACCGTTCTCCTGACAACTACCAAAACCCAGAGTCGTCCATCAGATTGCCAGAAGGAGAAGCGTGAACCGCCACGCCAGAGAACGTGTCTTCACTGCTCTAGATTCTAGTGGCGGCGTACTTTACACCACTGCCTCTGACGCTTTGCATTGCACTTGGTGACGTATGGCTTGGATGCAGCTGCTCGGCCATGGAAACCCATTCCACAAAGCTCTTTACACTGTTCTTGAGCTAATCTGAAGGCCACATGAAGTTTGGAGGTCTGTAGCCTCTGACTCTGCAGAAAGTTGGCGACCTCAGTATCCACTGACCCCGCTCTGTCATTTTACGTGGCCTACCACCAAGTTGCTGCCGTTCCCAGTCGCTTCCACTTTGTTATAATACCACTGACAGTTGACTGTGGAATATTTAGTAGCAAGGAAATTTCACGACTGGACTTGTTGCACAGATGGCATCCCATCACGGTACCACGCTGGAATTCACCGAGAGCGACCCATTCTTTCACAAATGAATGTAATCCCCGAGTGTAATCATTTGGATGGGTGAGTGAATACTTTTGGCTATACCAGTGTTTCTCAATTCCGGTCCTCATGACCCACTGCCCTGCATGTTTTCGATGTTTCCCTCCTCCACCACACCTGATTCAAATGATCAGCTCATCATCAAGCTCTGCTGTGGCCTGATAAGCAGCCATTCCTTTGAATCAGGTGTGGTGGAGGAGGGAAACATCGAAAACATGCAGGGCGGTGGGTCATGAGGACCGGAATTGAGAAACACTGGGCTATACAGTGTATATACACACCCTAACTCTTGCCCCATGGCAGCTGGGATAGGCTCCACTGGACTTGCGCAGCAAGCTGGACGATCTAGTGTCACTCGCTCAGTAAACTGCAGCCAATACAACCGCACTGATTTGACTGGAAATGTAACCACTCCCTCAATAAGATATCCATCGTGAACTTTATTCAATCTCGAGTTTATTTACATCCTATACAACTGGGCTTGAAAATGATAAAGAAAACCATTTTAATTCTAAAAAAAGAAATATGGCAAAACTGTTTGGAAATAATTTATTCAGTAATACAAATACAAAACACCTCTCATTCAGTTATCATAAAATAGACAGGTCTCGGTGGAGTGTTTGATCCCTTCAAAGCATCAGGTCAAGGATCGGCAATCGACAAAACTGACAGCAGTTCTCCTTTAGTTACAATGCCACTCAGTTCAGATAGTACGTTTTTAAGCCTACAGTATGTGAAAAGTAATTCTGTTGCTACTTTAAAAGACCTAAAAATTATTTTGTGAGGTTGTCCATCTCTTCAACAAGCGAGAAAACATCCCAAATACGACCAAAAAAAGAAAAGTCCAGTTAAATGTGGCACCGCAGCCTTAAGTTAGACAACAATCGCTGTGATTACAGACAAACATGGAGTCTTGTTTTGTTCTGACAACAGAAAAATAAGCAGAGACGTAACTTCACGTTCTGTCTTAAGCCAGAGAAGGAACCGACTTACGCTTGGCAGAATGAAATTCAAGTCATATTTATTAAAACTGCTGTCTCCCACCCTGAAGAAAGGCAAAAACACTACACATAGTGGAGGGGAAAAAAAGAAGAGGAGGCAGACAAACGAGAGGGGGTAATAAAAGCTTCATGTGAAAACGTCACTTTTGCATGTCATTTTGTCTTGTGCTTTGGCCTTTAAAAGAGAAAATGCATTAACAGGTAGCATTTGGCTGGATGTACCATCGATATAAACAACTCAATTAAAAAAAAAAAAAAAAAAAAGGTATACGTTTTGATTTGACCTAAAACCATAGAGAGGCGTTCTATTGTATCCAATACAACATCACTGAAAAGAAACAAAAATGCTCACTACTCCAAGGTCTCTTGTTCCATTCTGAGCACAAGCTGTCCTCATTTTGTTACGGTAAAATGGCAGCACGTCCCCTGCAGTGTCGATGCACTGGACCAAAGTCTGCTCCGCTGTCCAAAAAGACGTGTTCGATTAAAAATAACTCAGGTTCACTTTATTTCAGCTCATCCGGTGCTCTGCAGGCACGCTGGGATCTCCCTGCACCCGACTGATCCTTCCACCACACAGGGGGAGGGGGGGGCCCGATGGTGGCTCCAATGCCCGCTCATGGCAGGCAGGTCATCAGACGAGCTCAAGTACCTGAGGGGAGAAAAAAATAAAAATAAACCACCTTTATCTTCATCTCTGCCATGTTGTTAGAGGTAATAAAGTGTTACAAACATTAAAAACAAGCAAAGTCAGTGGTGGGATGCTGTATGAAAGCATAAAATCTGAGTTTCACTATCCTAATGTAACAATGCAAAATATTTCATCCACATGGGGGGGGGGGGGGGGGGGGGGGGGCTGTATTGATTTTTCACTGCGCTTAAAGCTACTAGTCTTTCCAAAGGATGTGGGGAAAAAAAAAAAAAAAAAAAAAGCAAATAAACCGTTATCAAGGACACTGTATGAGCCGGTTTTATGGATACGTTTCAGAACACAAACCTTGATTGTTCCTTGACTGTTTGCAGCGATGAGAACGTTCGATTCCTGAAAAAGCAAAAAAAAAAAAAGAAGCATCGATAATAAACAACAAGATAGTTATGACCTGTAGAGTCAGAGAAGAATCAGACAAAAATGTTCATGGATATGAAAAGTTTCCAAAAGCACCGACTGAAAGGTGTTCTGACACGATCTGGTAACTAAGAGCACAAACCAGTCGATGCACACAAATAAAATGACCAACTCACTCCGTCTGGCAGGGCCCTCCAGCAGACAGCACTGACAAACTCATTGGTGTCATCCTCTTTCTTGTCCTTGTCCAGGACACTCTTCACTGTGTCGAACTTGAACGTTAACAGTGTCTTGGAAAGTCCTTTGTAGTACAGATACAGGGAGTTGTTCTCACTGCCTAAAAACACACACAAAATATCGTTCATTTGCACTATTTTCATGGCGATGTTTGAAGAGTTATGGCTTTTTTTCCTCAGAGGAAACGCAGCAAGGCAGATTACTGTCAACATGATCTTTAAAGTGAAGGCTTACCACAGGCAACATAGTCTCCATTGGAAGCCAACCCAACAAAGTTCTTCTCATTAATGTGGCCCTTGAAGGAGCGCAGACAGTGAGGTTTGTTGACGTTCCACAACTTCAGCTGACTGTCTGTCGAACTGCAGATCACAACACAGCATGTGAAGACATCACGGCTTAAGAGCTGGACGGCGTTTGGCGATTTGACACATTAACCCTCTGTGGTCTGGGCGTGTTTTTAAATTGTACAAAAAGCTTGGATCACACAAAGATTCCCTCTCCATTTTTCACAGAAAGCTCTTGCCTCCCTCGCACATTTATTACATTTTTACAACTAAAGACTAGAAGGTGTCTTGGAACTTTTAACAGCATTTTCTGCTGTTTCATTTTATTTCTTATTCAAAATCAGGTTTAACATCAGTAAAGAGAACAAATAAAAAACGTGCCACTCGGCTGTATCCCGTTAAAGAGCCTGCTTAAGAACAATATTATGAGCATAATGCAATCTGTCACATAGTAAATGTTGTTAAGAGTTTCTCTAATTCAAAACTTAAGTGAAACCTTTCTGATGTAGATCATTGCCAAAGAAAAGGGAAAACAACATTTCCAAATACCATTGTTGAAAGAAAAAAATCTAAATGGACTTACGCGGAGACAATTTCCTCTCCATTTACAAACTTGGCGTAGGACACGGCCTTCCTGTGGCCTTTGAACACCATGATTGGCTGCTTAGTGTTGCGTAGATCATAGTAGTGGACACAGTGGTCTGTGAGCAAAAGGGAAAAAACGTCATGCACTCAGATGGCAGGCACGAGAGAATGCTCAAGAGGAGGGGCTGTTGTGTGTCTTTCAACGCTGAAAACAACTTACTGTCAGCTCTACTCACAAACCACAGAGGCATGAAGCCAGGGTAAAAAAAAAATAATATGGCGCAATGTCTCTGTTTGTGCTGAAGTGAGTGAAAGGGTTTTTTCCCATCAAAGTTGTTTTCAAATTAATGGACCATTATGTCTGCTTGCTTCGACTTCCCTGTCCAAGCTTTGCTACAGAAGTGAACCAACAAGTCTGAGGTCAAGGGAGGGTTTTTTCTGGTCCGAGCTCAGTGAACCTCAGAGACGAGAAGCTGCGGGGGGTGAAATGTTCCGGGGCAATTCACTGCTGGAGTTCCTGCTCTGATAGCTTTGAGCGGTTATTTAATGCTGGATATAGGAGAGGCTTTTCTAATGTATGACTGAATATTTAGCGCAATTCTTCTTCTCCTTCGGGGGAGTAATAAATGGAGTTTTCCAAAATTTCTGTGAGACCGCAGGAGAAACATAGTATTCTCAAGCAGTGGTGTGAGGTGAGCATACTAATACATCAAAATGAGAGGAAAACAAGCTTCAGCTTTGCCAAAAGATTCTGAATAGAGACAGCTGGGTGCACTTAAAAGTTTCTCTTCTCGTTCCCGAATCTATGGTGGACTTTAAACATGGAACTGACGTGACAGCCGAGCACAGACCTTTCTTTGCATCAATCAGTTTGATCCTGAACCAGAACGCAACAGTGCAAACAAACCTAACTCCGATCTTACCTGCGCAGCCAAAGGCCAGATGATATCTGGAGGTTGGGCTAAATTTAACACAGCAGACATTAGCTTTAGCCTCGATGCTAGCCACTGAGTTGTCAAGATTGGTCGACCACAACTTCACTGAAATCAAAATAACACAAAAAATTAGTGAAAAAAAACAACAACAACTGCGTAACAGCGGCTGTGAAGCTAGAAGATGATGAATCGGTGAGATGTTTTCATACATCCTCTGCCTCTCTTACCTTTAGCATCATCAGAACCAGAGGCTAACAGCTTGGGGTCCATCAGATTGAAATCGACACTCCAACACCTTTTTTCATGCTCCTGAAAAGAAGGGGGAAGAAAACCTCATCCAGGTGTCATACTTCTTTTTTTGAACTTATTAACAATAAGTCGCTGAAAAATAAGAAATCAAATGACATCGCTATAGAGCTATTCCGATTTAGGTGGCAGCCGGTGGTAATATGTTGCAGCTGCCACAAGGTGGCAGTAATTTTCAGGGCCGTACAAAAGTTATGTACAGATTATGGTGCATTATCCTATGAACATCCAATGACATGAGCAACCAGTGCGCATGCGCAATTCCCTGCAGTGAAAAATTGCCTCCATTCATTTGAGCTGTAACACGCACCATTCCATCGGCGAAACAGAGTGGCAGGAAGCATGTCTAAATTAGCTTATTTTTATGTTTTCATAACATAGCTTTTCTCACAACATAAACGTGCATGTTAGGGTTATACTTTTTCAGTTGATGTTTTTTAAAACCCTAATTTCGCAACCCTGACCCTAACCTGGAAGCACAATATAAAAACTACAATTTGTACTAAACTGTCGAACACGGAGGCGGGCAGCACCATATGTTTTGTAGTTCGATTGCGTTTTCCTCTATTATGTGAAATTGTGGCCAGGAAACGTCAGACTTAATATAGGTTTTGGGGTTGGGAAGCACATCCGTTTGGTCAGACTTGATCTTGCTTATAGTTAAAGGGGTGAAATCACGTTTTTCTGGGTTTTGACCCTACTTAGTGGCGCCCCCTACAGGTGTCCCACAGGTGATGGTATGTTCATCCAAAACTGTTTACAACTGGTCTGTAGCCCATTTTGTTGCTGCTCTGTACCACCTTGAAACTGTCTCAGGTTCAAGGTTCAAAGGTCATCTTTGAAGAGCAGGAACTGCCCACAATTTTCATACTGACATATGTTACTCCCTGGGTCATGACCTTTCCAATGATGTCCTCACTTTTGTCCTACACCAAAGTTTAATTTTCATCTTGCTCCAAGGTGTACTTTCTCAGACCCTTATTAAGACCAAGCTGGATGCAATAATTCAAACATGTTTTAAGGGGTAGTTAGTGGCCACATGTGTTAATACACGGTCAAACTTCTAAATTTGGACCAGTTTAGACCCGGTTTTCCCCATAATTTACAGCGAGTTTCATATTATATTTTCCAATGACCTAATATGGCCAATTATACCAACTGTATCCCTTTGCCCAGGCTGACAGGATGGTCCGAGATGACCAAGACTTCAGTATATTGTAGTTTCAATACGTATCTGGATATATAGTACTAACTTTGGCAAGCATAGCTTTACAAATGTTGTTTATTAGCGATGATGTGAAGATGATGAAGGGATTTCCGTACACTTACAGCGTTTCTTAATGTTTCGATCTTGCAGTAACTTCAGCCAGCCTGGGTTTAATTTTATTCGCTCCATCGTGTCCAAACTAGTTTAGCTCAAAACAGAACTGCTACGAGTGTGTCTGTAGCTGTTTATTTGTTAGAGCACCTATTTAATGATCATTTTTATTCTCATTTATCCCCGACCATTTTTATCTTGATTTATCTTGTTTTGGTTTATTTATCCATGTTTCTTTATTTATTGTTGAAATTAACTGCACTGATCTCCAAACAGTGGATGTGTGAAACACCATTTCGTTTTTATGTGACGCATAAGAATGACAAATAAAACCTTATCGTTATTTAATTTGTTTAAATACTAGCTGTCCGTGTATACAACCTCCTGTAAATATAATTATTCCATCTCTCTCGATTCGCCTCAGCGCTCTGATTCGATGCAGAAGATGTCAGTGGGTATTGATCTTTCAGGGTGCGCTGTTGTTCATCCAAAACAAACTTATTTCTCCATTGCCTGCGTGTATTTCCTTTATAGCGTGTTTCAGCAGCGAAGCCAGAATAAAAGCAAATTAAAACAAACAAAAAAGTAGCCTATGATGATTTCCGCCATTTGTGGAAGCTTCAGCGATAGTAGCCTCCTTAGTAACCACCATAGCAACGTTCAAAACAAAAATAAACAGGTTAATAACTAACTTTGCATACATTGCGTACGTACGTATTCATATGAACTATGTGTGAGAGCAGCCTGAACAACGTGAAAGCAACAACAGAAGAATGCCTAATTCCCAACAGGCTCCGGTATGACCTATCTGGGACTGTTAGCTCAGAAGTTAATGGTGCTCCAACAAGACAGATATGCAAAGCTAAAGACCGCAGCACATCAAACACTTCTGTGTGATACTCCCTTTAAAAAATAACAAGATAGTAATAATGTACTAAGATAAACCATTTAACCACAAAAGCTATGCCCTGGGAATCCCACCTGGTAGACTTTGGAGCGCTGGCCGGTGAATCCATCCCACAAAATGACCGTACCCTCATAATCGCTGCTGGCCAGGAGGTTCTTGTGATAACTGCTCCAGCTGATACAGCTGCAAACATGAAGAAAGCTGATATTACTCTCCATTGCTGCTCACATTCTCAACCTGTGCCCTTTAACATTTCATTTGGTTTTCACCTTTTTCACTAAATGATTTTATCCCATGCCACTGAAACCTCGACTGGTACTGAACTGTATGACAGCTCATGCTCAGCTTTAACTGCAATACTTTTCTTTGAAGGCGGGGCTATAAAATCAGTGGATTTTACATATATATTTCTGAACAGATATGCAGATTTATTTCCTCACATGGATTACAAGAGGAGCCACTACCTCACCTGATTTTGGAATTGCAGGTCATTTCATTGACAGGATAGTGAATGTCCACTGCATCCTGGATCACAGTGCCGTACTCAAACACTTTGATCTTCTTGGTCACGCCAGCGATGGCAAAGTAGTCACAGTCACGGTCAAACTCAATACTGAAACAAAGGGTGAGAACGTGGTCAGAGATGGTGAGCAACATTACACTCGCGTTTCCTATTTCTTTGACATGCCTCTGGTGAATCAGCCCTCGTTTCTTTTGCTGCGTTCATTCATCATTAACACTGCGCACGACCAGAGACACTTTAAAGAGTCACTTCTGGCCAGTTAGACCTCTTTTTTCCCCCCAGTATGGTAGTTCAAGTTTTTCCTTTTTCGTACCTGGAGACAATACTGGAGCCGCTGTAGAGGTCACTGGCGTAGGAGAGGGTGGCCAGCGGCCGCACAGTGTTGTAGCGCGTAAACTTTGACAAACACTCCATGAAGTCGTCCAGCTGGTTCAGGTTCCTTCCCTCATCTGAAAACAATCCCAACAGAGTCATTACGTGTTGCGAAAAAGACATCAATACTGAATGTTGTAGATGCTTCATGTTACAATTAAAATGAATGAATTAAAAGCCCAAAACAGAAGAGTTGACCTTGTCTTTTCTCTGGAAACCTCACTGATTTCTTTGCAGCTAAAAACACAAAGATGGAGTTATTCTACTAACGCTATGAGCTAAGGCTTTTAATCAGAGACATCCACTGTGTGTTCCAGTTTCTCTCATGACGTAGAACATTGAAGCTGATTGGAGATGTTTGAGCTAACAGTAGGAACAACTTGCTATAACCTGTGATGCGCGACATTTTGTTGGAGAAGTAGCACTGCTCCAGATCCTCAAAGTGAGCCGTCAGCCTCTTTCTTCTTGACGCCAGAGTGCTGTTGTACCAGGTCTGCCGTTTTCCCTGGACAAAAAAAAGTCCAAAGAGCACAGCGCAGTCAGCGATGAACTCACACCAACAGATAAAAAAAAAAGAAAAGGGAACGCAATAAAGACAGATGTGACTTTTACACGAGGGTCTGTTACGCACCTGGGTGGTTCCACCAAATCCTGGAGGCTGATTGTAATCTGGTGGCTCGATGATACTGCTGCAGCTATACGACAAGAGAGAGCAGACGAACACGACACATGGATAGTGTTACAGGGCAAAATGGAAAACATGCAGAAGAGCCAGAAGAGCTGTGTGCCTGCAACATGTTGCCTTTTTTCCTGTGTAAAGAAAGTAAAATGTTACTCTGTGAGAATGCAGAGCTCAACCGTACCTGGGTGCTGGAGAGGGAGCCTCAACATTAGGCACTGTACACTCTGCCTCCATCATAGGAGAGTAAAGCCCACTCATTTCCTGGGACAATCATAAAGAGAAAAAGGCTTGTTGTCTATCTCGAGCGGTAATAATAATAATAATAATCAGCAGTATCTATATCTGTTTACTTACCTCGACACGCTTTATGTCTTCTTCAAGGAAGTTGACCTCTTTCTGCAGTTGATCTAGTTGCTACCCAAAAACACAAATACATCGGTTTTCACATTATTTCTTTTCTTCCTTTACAAATACGTCCTTTTTAGGTACGTGAGCTTTTGTTCTGTTTGCTTTTATCTGTGTAACGTATAGCTTTTAACGAGACTACAAAGAGCTCTCTATGGCGAACCTTTCAACTGTATCAGTTAAAAACGGACGCACCTCTCTCTTGTTTCTTCTGGCTTCTTTCAGGAACTCCATGAGGATCTGTCTCTGAGCTGCCTGGGATTCCTAACACAGATAAAGACATTAAGCGTAATCACATAAGAGTACAAATGCGGCCTGGGAACATATTTTCCAAAAAGAGAGGGAAAAAAAAAAAAAGCTCAAATAATAAAAGTAACGCTAAAGATCAGAATTTATTATCTGAAGGGCATGTTCTTAAATTCACATTTGCATATATTTGTCTTCAACTGTGCTCCAAAAATCACACCATGACAGCAGAAAATGCTCAAACACGCCAAACACAAGAGATCATGTGAGCCAGAAAACGGCTGATGGCAACTGTGGCCAGAAGTGTATCGGTCTGATTGCTCTTCTTAACTAAACGAACCATGATGGGAAAATGATGAGAAAACAGAAGAATAAGAAGCTTAAAACGCAGGAGTGCATTCAAACTAAACATGAAAGAGCGGCGGGGTGCAAAACCCGGCTCCTACTGGAAGGAGTTATGGGGCCGCAGATAAGATCTGTTGGCAGTCAAGAAAACTGTGATTATCAGATTGTAAACACGCTGCTTAGAGGGAAAAGACCGTTTGGCAGCACGACACTTCTGTCAGTGTAGGAAAACTGAGAATCTGATAAGAATGATTGTCCTCACAGGCGTCAGAAACCGAACCGCACAGCGACAAGGCCCTACATTAGTTATGGAGGATCCCATACAGCAGGCTGGACGCATTTTTTTCCTCCCACTGGAGACACAAGTAGGAGTTGGTCCCCGTGTTTCCTTTTCGAAAAATCCCTTCTTCAGGGTTCAGTGGCAATCGTAGCAGACATGAACACCAGTGAATTTCTGTGCCAAGAGCAGAGAATTAAGTCTCAGCTGGAAATAAGTGTGCAGGGGACATGACAAAGCAAAAACTAAGCAGAAGCAGCCTCTCTTATCGACACACCCGGTCAGTGAAAAAACGCTCAGGAGGACTTGATGCCGCATTCACACACGGATGCACTCGCAGGAATCTTACTGCAGGCTGAGAGATCTCTGCAAGAAGTCAGGAGTGAATGTTTCAGACATTTGTGTTCTCGCAGAAAGCCCCTGAGGAGCGTGTCTGGAAAATTTTAAGGCCTGCAGTGCATATGTGAAAATGATTCTCTTTTGTCCGAAGAAGTCCTCTCGCAATCAACATCAGACGAGTGGCAAAGCGACCCAAACGGCACTCTTAGAATCATTTAAACTGCAAAAGCTGACAGCGACACCATGACTGTGGAAGTCACCGCACGGCCCATTACCAGCACTACTTTCCAACAAAGCTATTCTGATCACTACAACATACCCAATAGATTATTTTATAGAGCTGTTAAAAACCTCTCTACTAAGCAGGACATTTCACAGTCGCAATATAAAGTTTTCAATGCTCTCTTGTGAGCATACGGCGTAAAGCTGGCGGCGGGTTCTAAACCGTCTTTGACATGTCTGTTTTGTAAGTCACTTAAAGTATTTGCAGAGACTGATAAATACCCAATGGTCCAATCTAAGTGGAGTTATTGGTCTGCATAAAGCAGAGCAGGGAGGAGAGCCAGCGTAGTCGTCCCTGTGTGTGTTTGAAAGGAGAGGGATACGTGTGCTGTGTGGCTTTGTCTTAAATTACTCGAGTGTGAAGCAGCTCGGTTTAGAAACTGGTGAGGATTTCACAAACTCTGACACTCCAAGACAGTGCTGATGTGACAGAACACAAGTAAAAAGGGTAGGCTGTGGCTCCCACTTCTCTTTACAAGCAACACAGGCTAAAAAAAAAACAAAACAAGAAAATGGGATGTGTCAGACTTTTCATAGTGCTGTGCACCAGGTTTGAGTGCTGCTGCTCGGAGTTAACCTCTGACCTCCGGACAAAAGCAGCTTGTTGAACATTACTCAGTAGTACTATTCATATGACTCAACAACACCCGACTGTCAACACACTTTACAGCAAACTTAGCAAACAAAGTAGAACGTGACTGTGTGTTTACACACTGTGATAGTACTGTACTGGACTGAGTTCAACGACAAAAAAGGGCAAAAAAAACAAAAGCCAAACCTCAATAGTACGGCCCGGTGCGACCATGTCCTCCATAAGAAATATAGGATTGCTTTAAGACATTTGAAAGGGTGTCCTTGTGGTGAACCCTTGTAGTGTCAGACAGTTTTTAAGGATATCCACTTGTTGTCCTTCCAAAAATGAAACCTTTAAACATTCAATCAATCTTAATGTCAAAATAAAAGCAGATGGTCCACAATGTATCTTGTTCAACTAATTTGTGGCCTCCATAGGAGGACCCAATTCCCCCAGTCCCCATAGCATGAACACAGAAATACGACCCAAAACCCTAATAAGAGTAAAGAAGATCGAAATTAAGCAGATAAACCAAAAAATATTATACAAACACACCAATATAATTTCTCTATAGGAGGTAACAGTAAGTGATTTGCTGGGATTAGCAGCTAACTTTGGAGTGAAATCATAGTCAGATGTTTTTAACGAGACTATCGGGTGTTAGCGGGGACCCCGTTTTTTTTTTTTAAATAAACAGGCAACAGTCTGATCTTCATAACAAGTCTGTGGAAATGTATCATGGCACGAACACTGGAGATTTCTGAGGACATTCGGTAAAGAGATGTTTAATACGCTCCAACAAATCTGTCAGAGAGACTGTGTAGGAATGAGGGGCTTCCCTAAAAGTGGCTGTCCATCAAAGATCCCTCCATGAGCAACAAAATGTCACAAAGGAACTTCCAAGGAACTAAAGGCCTCTCTCACACATAGGCTGATGTTAATCTTAATGAATCCCCTCTAAGGACAAAGAACAACAGCATGCATTACAGGGCAGTGATGAGAAAGGCACCACTCTTCTTTAGGATTCCTGCATATGAACCTTTCACCAGTGGTGACCTTAATCCAATAGGAATGCTGTGGAAGCCTTGTAGTGTGCAGTTCATGTGAGGAAACTCACCAACATCCAGAGGTGAAACTGTTCCCGACAGAGAAATTAAAATGTCTCTCTGAGGAAACCCATCACTACTGCGACGGTAATGGCTCCAGATGACTCAAGTAGAAGTGCCACCAAAAAGTGCCATCACAAAACCCCAGAATAAACTCTCTCTGTGGAAACAACAGCTTTCGACTCTTGCCTTAAAATACTTCCAGGATCATGTGATCGTTTCATACATTTCTTGGACATTTTCCCGTCACCAGTCAATGTGTTCGTCTTGCATTTGGATGGCGTTTCGTCTACCGCCTTCCTCCTTTCACAAGAAATAACCGTTCTGAGTCATTCGCGGCTGAAGTCATCATTATACCCATTATTGTGGATTATGTGCATGTCTTAGTGAAAAAATAAGCATGGAGTGCTATAAGCAAAAAATAACAACAATATTATTAACTTACTGCCTCGAGCTGCTTCTTCTTCTGAACAAGAAGCTCCAACATCAGATTGACATTCGCAAGATCCAAGTTTTCCTGATCAGGACTCAGAACATCCTGGAAGACCTGCCACCTTGACCCATTCTAGGGTTCAGAGGCACAGATCGGTTAGAATGGCAAAAATTAAAGTTGGCAAGTTTGGCTGATTTACAGGGTGAGAAAAATAAAGTGCTGACTTACAGGAGGATCCAATTTCAGTCTCTTCTCCTCCGACCTTTGTTTGTGTTTTAGGATCAGTTCATTTACTGGTGCATGGCAGAATGGGAATTAGGTTGTGGTGGGTGGGTTGAAAAAGAAAGCGCAGCGTAAACATAGAGCAGAAATAAAGCTGCGGTGTGACAGAACATTAAAGCAATATCACATTGGCTGAGTCCAAATAGTTCTCAAATAAATTTCTCAAACAACTAAACTAAATCTCTGGAGCAGGACAACAAATAGAGCTGAGCAGGCACAGTCTCTTGTTCAAATTTGAGCGAAATTCAGCGACTACGTCTTGAGTTGCACGTTGACGGCACCAAACACTGTGGAGACAACTGTAGTCCAACCACTCAAAATACCTACCAAGAAAGTTAGGGTACAGCTGATCCACATTATCAACAATATAGTTACACTTGGGACATCTGTTGCTGTCCTCCAAGCTCTGGCGAATACACTTGTAACTGCAGGAGGAGGAGGAGGAGAAGAGGAAAATGAACAGAAACCGCACAAAGAAATGTGAACAAGAAGAGCAACAGATAAGCCTGCCAGAAAGTAAGTGAAATCATACCACCGCTGTCCCAAAAGGACAAAACAAGTTTGAGTTTCGCTTTATCCACACACTTGATATGCAAATCCTATGTCGTTTAGTACATGTTCATTCTTGTATTCAAATCACTTCAGGTTGCAGAGCTTTCGCGTTTGACAGGTGTTTACCTGTAAGAAGTCTGTACATAGAGCTCCTCAGTGAGTCCAAAGCAGCTCAAACACTGCATGATCATTTGCAGTCACAAAACAACTATTATCAGAAATAACTCACAAGAAAAGACTATTTCATGTGGATTGTTTTCATTTCATTTCTAACTGAAGACTCCCCCCTTACTGTAAGCAAGATAAGTCACGTGCATGTCCTCTCTTCCAGATAATAAAACGTCACTGTCGAATGTTACCAGCTGTGCTAGAGGTGAGTCACTGTTACTCAACTAATTTCAAACCATGAGACGATCAACAAGCATCCCACTCTCACGTGCAGCTGATCACTTACCAAAAACTGTGTCCACATTTTGTCATGTGCGCCGCCTCAATAATTTCAAAACAAATGGGACTGAAAAACAGACAGAAAAGTCGTGTAAAAATCCAGCTCTTAAACGTTTACATGTTCAACTTACAATACCTTGCAACTACATTATTGATTCCCCCTTTTTTTTCCCCAAAGCGGTGTTTGCCGCTAGCTCCAGTGGAAACTAACCAGACAAAGTCGTTGGTTTTATCCTCGTATGAATTCAACAGGCCATTGTATAAGGGTGCTTGATGGAGGGATTTCTTTCTGCTGCCTGAGGACGCAGAGGGTCTGCTCAGGGAGGCAAAGCCGCCCCGGGATGACGGCACCGCGGCCAGAGTTGGCACCGACAAGGTCCCCTCGCTGGCTGCTGGGAGAGTCCGGGAAGGCACAATATTTCCAGAATTGTTCCCATTACTGGTAACGGCGTTGGCTCCACCGCCTCCTGTACTGCTACTGTTACTGCTACTGGTACTACTACTACTCGTGCTGGGCACTGAACCCGCCCCACCAGCACTTTGCTGCGGCCGGCTGCTGGACATCATGCAAGGCCGACTAATAATTCCACCAAAATCCTCTGCGTTGCTGTTTCAAAGCATTCGGGCGACGCTGCTGTTTGGCTGCTCTAGATGGTTCGCAAGCTAGCTGGCTTGCTTATGTGCTAGCATCCTGGGAGAATGCAACAGTAGCCAAACAACAAGCGTATTTATACTTATCTGTTGGTATCTGCCTCGCGCTTGTAACCGACAATGTATAACAAAGTCGCTGGATTATAGAGGGCAAAAATACGCAGATAAATAGACGGACAATAAAATATCTGCGACTGCGTCGTCCAGGAGATTAGCCAGCTAGCTGCTGTTAGCAGCGGAGAGTGATCTCTTGAATTTCCTTGATTACCCAGAGAGCCGTTGTGCTGCTGGCTTTCAGCTATCGCCACCTAGCGAGAAGGAGCTCCGGGAGGGCGCCAGTTGTTAAAACGGGGCACCTGTCAGTTAACTGAGCGTCTTTTTTAGTATACGTGCCGAAGTCCCCGCGGCAGTTTAGTTTTGAAAAAAAAGTTCACCAGACCTTTGGTTTCTACGTTTATTTGAATGCGCCGTAAGTCGTCATAAGTCTTCCTCTTCTGCTTTTCTGTTTCGTCGTGTTTTCTATTTTGAGGAACAATGAGAACGTCTCACTTTCAAACCACATGTCTACTCATGGTACTTCTGGTAAAAATCTAAAAAAAAAATGGAAGTGGAATTTTTAGTTGATACAATTCACAAAATCAAACATCAGCCTAGCCAAAATTTTTTTTTTTTAAAAAAGCACTCAAACAACAAAACCACCCGGAGACAAATGTATGCTCCGCAAAGCCTCCATAGGCATACAAATGTTAGGAACTGAAAAATTCAGACTTGAAATAAACAGCAGAATATCTCATCAACATGTCACACAAAGAAAAAAAAAACAAGCAAAGGTTAACTGGCATAAGGCTAATACAAGCCAATCATCTTGAAGCCTATAATTATTGACTAAAGTAAGCCCACAATATACAAAATAATATGCAATTATCATATTAAGATTCACATAAGATTAATCTTCATTTGTTTAATTAATTCCTTAAAATTACACAATTGTGTCACAGGGACTAAATTTACCTCATTACCGACATCATCACAGACACAGGTTTCATTCTTGAGATTCTGCTAAGATTTGAGTCCACCATACATACAAGATTTCATCTTTCTATGGCCTTTACATCAAAAACAAGCAGGCAGGTCACATCTAGAAAGTGCGGTAAGCGATCCAGCCAAAACATACAGCATCGTGTCGTCCAGGCATCCACCTGCAGCTCTGCAAATAAAACCTAAGGAGCTCAAACATATTCAGGCTCCCAGTTTATCCAGCCTGCTACTTGCTTTTCCATCTTTACCTCCACTTGGACAAATAAGGGGGTCCCTCCCATGTCGGCACGCACAACGTGGATTTTCCCCATGTTTTTGTTTGTGGAAGAAGTTTATATGTATCATTATGGAGCTCAGTTAGGATGTGAAACCGGGTTTTGAGCAAGGGGAAAGTTACAGATACAGTGATAAGTCATTTGATTTCAGCGAAAAAGACCACAGTGTAAAATGTCATTCCTAAAGGCTTAAAGGAAATGAGCTGGAATCACGCTCTTCAAAGCTTTGCAACTGGAAACTTTTATTTGTTTTTGTTTTGTTTTTTGATGCTGCCTTTCGAGTCGGTAAAAGTTGATGTTTAAGAGTGCAGAGTTGGAGGTGAGATAGGGCATTAAAAAAGATGAAAGAGATCACAAGAGTGCGCAACTTGCACAGAAAGACATGCAAAAAATGTTGGTTTTAACGCGTGATGTGGGCGCCTTAAATGCTCTTCACATTCAGCAACTGCCTCAGAATCCTTTGAGCCAAACACCTGCGGCGCTGGAGATACACCATGTTGCATTTGTCCCCCCTCTCAGCCCATTTCCCTCCACCCTTTTCTATTTAACACCAGTGGTTGTGAAAAGCTTGCCCTCTTTCTTTCTCCCCATTTCTCCTTTCTTCCTCTCCCCATTTGTCCTGCACATCAGCCTGGATTTTCTCCCATTGGGTCCCCTTCTTTTGCATGAGGGCCCAGGTTGTGTGTGTGTGTTTGTGTGTGTGTGAGACAGCATTTGTGGGGAATGTGTGTGGTGGTGCCGATGGGGTGGAGCAGGAGGGTCAGCAGCATTGGTGTGCTGGATGTTACGGAGGGACAGAGAGGTAAGAGAGGAACAGGGAGGGAGGAGGTGGGGGAGGAAGCTGAGAGGGGGAGCGGAGAAACTTGAGCGAGTGGGAAAAGTGTGTGTGTGTGTGAAAAAAGAGAGGGAGACGAAGACAGAGAGCGGGCCTCAGGGTTGTTGAGGTCAAGACGGACAAACTCAGATGAAGGATAATCTGTGGAGGTCCCTTACTGTGGGGGGTGAGGCCCCCGGTGGGGCACGCCCATTCAAACACTGCACACCCTTCTATTGCTCTCCTTCTTTTCACCTTCATCCTCCCTTTTTGTTGCATTGCCCCCCCCCTTTTTTTTTTTTTTTCTATTTCACTCCTAACACACTTGCAGCTGGATTTAAAAGGGCTCTTGGCCAGCAGAAAAAACTGAATGTTTTGCAGGCAGATCCCTCAGTCAGGCAGGCTGGGATTGTGGAATTCCTGCCTCCCACTCTTTAGGAACTGTTTTTTGCCCCTTCGGGGGCCCCTGCCATAACTGCCAGCGGCCTCCCCCTCCATCTCCATCTCCAACCTCCAGCCCTGTTTGCAGATTGAGCCTGACAAAAAAAAAAATAGCAGGGTTTAGGGGGAAAGAAGAGGCAAAATTTCAGAGGGTGTGGAGCAACAGCTGCCTAAAGTAGCCTGTTTTATCTTGTAAATCATTCAAGTGGCACATTGAGGAAGAATAATGAGTGAACAGGTCAACCTGTTTACATCCCATAATTATAAAAACAGCAGCTCAAATATGTGGAGGTTTCAGAATAAAGATTTGAGCACAAGAGCTTTGTGGTTACGTAGACTTGTTGCATTTTCAAGATCAGTATAGATTTTTCTTTGCTGCGTCTGGAAACATCACGCTAAGTCCACCTGTCTTTTGAGTTAGTGGGTCGGAAATAGTTGCCAAAAGCTATTTTTCCCCATTTGCAAGACATGTGTCATGAGAAAAATGTTCATCCATGTGTGATAAGCTGCAAAAAACGCAGAGGTGGCTGGGAGAGGCAAAAAAAACAAACAAAAACAATAATCAGAATGACACAAACATGTAGAATTAGGATATTCAGGGAGAATTCTACATGAATGTGATCTAGCTATATATATATATATATAGTTACTGAACCCAACTTATTAGTGCTAAACTCTGTGTTGGGTACGGCCGAAGTAAAAATGCCTGACACTGTGGCCTGCACTGTCACCTCTCCTGTTGCCTAAGCAGGCGTGGAATGAGAGAAAGGTTCAATGCAGATTAATACAGGTGGTTGCCATGTGACAATGATTGACAAGCTACTGGACAGAAATGTATTTGTTTCCTTGCATGAAAATACACAAAATCATATGCGGACTCCCCTAGATTTTAGCTGCAGCTCCTCATCTCCCTCTGAGGATGTCCTCAGGCTATTATGACATACAAGTGTAAAACAGAAAACTACAGAAAACTACAATTGCCTGCCGTCAGAAAACTATGTAACCCAATCTCTATGCACGGAGGTGTGTAGATGCATATAAAATGGTGTTCTATTAGCTCATAAAAGCATTTTTTGCACTTTTATTGTATGTCAAAACAGAACTTCAATTATATCTGGGGTTATTTTCCCTTTAATTCGTGCCATCAGTACATAACATGTCTCTTCTTCCCCTCTCACATGCCGCTCCTTCTTCCTGTTCAGCCTCTTTTCAGCCCTGGCTGGGTCCAAGAAACAGTTTAAGCACAAAGCATTTAACATCGTTTGGAAGAACCTTCATGGTGTGCAAGACAGATGTTGTGCCTGTCTATCTTGTACCACGGTGGCGAGCCAGAGCTGGAGCGAAGGAGATAGATAGATCAAGAGGAAAAAGATAGGGGGGGGGGGGCACTCAAACCTTTTCTTTTTTACTCAGCTGTGTGTATGCATTTGTGCGTGAGAAAGAGAGAGCATAAGAGTGAGGGGTTGCAAGAGGAAGATCACACACATTTTGGCAACTGTGACACCCCTCCACCTCTATCTCGACCACCTCCAGCAGAGCCTCACATTATTATAATTTGCACTTAAGTACAGCTTTTAACATATTTCTTCTTTAATTTGAATACAGGCTCATTTGTGAACTGAGATTTTGCACATAAAGTATGTTAAAAAAACCAACAAATTAGAAAAGTTTTGGATCTGCAGCTTCATCTTGATCAACAGTAGAAGGTTGCTTACATATAAATGCATCAGTATGAGCAATGTGGCATGGTGTAGGACTAAATTTCACTTACATGGGGGGGGGGGTGTCTTTATTTTAAAACAATTAAAAATTATATATATACATATATACAATTACATTTAGCCCTGTGTGTGTGAAATATACCAATAGTTGTTGAAGTTAAGTGGAACTAACACAGAAAAGCTGTGACTGCATTTCAGTAAATTAATATATGTGGAGCACAGATATACTATAGGCTGTACAACTTCACATTTTTATGAGCTGGATCACACCTTTCCTCAAATCTGCATGATCTCACACTGCTAAACGCTTCTTTCAACAGAGAATGTGTTTTACTTTCTTGCGCTGCCACCTTGACTTCAGTATAAGATCTTCCCCCGCCGATGATGGATGGATGGGTGGATGGATGAGGTCAGGACATAGAACTGCATAAATAAACTTTACAACCCCTTTCCTGTCTCCACTCTGGATCAGAGGGATGCACAGACAGCTCAGGACTGGGCAGGGGGAAGAGAGGAGAGAAGAGGATTTCCCTTGTAAAATTCAAGTGTGAGGCAAGGGCAGGACGCCCCCCCCCCCCCACCTCCACCTCCACCCCACCTCCACCACCACACTTCCCCTGCCGGTGATGTCAGGGCGGGCAGGGGCTCCCTGATAAAAACCTTTGGACTCGGGGGAAGGAGAGAAAGAGTGAGAGAGGGATAGATGGAGGAGTGAATGGGAGAGGATTTTACTACTACTGCCTGGACCAGTGCAGAGCAGCAGCAGCAGCAGCAGCAGCAGGGAGACGCTCTCTGAAACGCACGCAGACGCACAACAAGACCAAAAAGAGGAGCTGACGCGCAGATGCCGAACAGTGATTTATTGGACTAGGATTTTTTTTCTCTTTGCCGTCTCAGAAATCATAAGGCGGCTTCTGTTCAACAATTAAAGTAGCTATTGTAGGGCTGACACTTTGCACTGCGCTTCATTTTACCTTTTGGAGTTTGTTACTCTTGACTCACCTTGCAGCCATATTTTGGAACAGGACGCGCTAAACGATGCCACAATGGTCAGGTAAAAAGATAGAAACAGGAGGTTTTGAGTGACACAGGATGCAAATGTTTATCAGTATCACTCCGCATCCAAATTTCTCCTCAGACATAAAATAATTGCGCGTAGGCACTTTAAATCAGCCTGGATAAATCCAGTGGCAGTGTGCCTTTGCTTCTTGGGTTAGCTGAAAGGCTGGCAACTGAAAAGGTGGTTTTTCCCTCCCTACCTGTTAACAGAAGCAGCGAGCCAGACGCTTCGGATATTTTGCAGGCAGTGCACATGAATGGTAGGGAGGTAAAGTGCATGAGAGTAGAGACACACTGAGGAAATTATAGCCTTGGTTGATTATATCTTCTTTAAATTCTGAATGAATAACCTACCGACTATAGGCTCTTCATCTAAAAGTCTCAACATGGAATAAGTCCATGTTAGAAATGTTGAATGTGACATACTTTTTAAAAAAAATTAACTCTTCGGAATGCACTGATAGTTTATTGATCGCTCTCCTGATTTGTTTACAAGAGCGGGTTAATATTGGATTGCATCCCTCCACACTCGCCCCGTCTAATAAACGAGGACATTAAAAAAAGGCAATCTGAGTAGTAGTTTCATAGCTGAGGAAATGTGCGCGTGCATTCTAACAAGAGTCTCGTGTGAAACCTCTTGCTGCTGACCTGGGAATAGGTTTAAATAATATTTTTTTTGTCTTTATTAAAAACAAAACACCTTCGTCAACCCGTCAAAATGTTGTTGATCAGACTACTGCCTATCAGCCTCGTCCTCATCACAAACACGTGGCTGCTCAAGTCGGTTCGCTCCGACGCACTCAGCCGGTACAAGCACTCCTTGGCCCTGCGGGCAGACCGTGAGCTCTCCAGGCTAGCAGGTGAACCCTGCACCGTCTCCGGCGTGTTTCTGTCTCGACTGCAGCGCCGCTCCGTTTCCGCGGTCCAACACCGCCCTCCAGCGGCCCACTCGAGAACGGCGACGAGCCGGAGAGCGCCGCACTCCATCAGGAGCGCTCCTGCGGTTTGTACAGGCGACTGCAAGTTTCACACCGGGGCGCGAAGGGTCGCTCCGTCTGGAAACGATAAGGGAGGCTGGGGGAGTTCCGGGGACGTGGCACTGAAGGCAGGGGGTAGACATGCTAAGTTACTCAGACAGTTTTATGAGAAAAACAATAACAATCACGAGAGAGACTCAAATTATGTCGGTGTTGACGCCACCAAACAGCCTGGGACGCTTGTCCCTAAAGACACCCGGCACAGTGTTTCGGAGGGACACACACGGTCCTCACGCGACTCTCGCTCCAGGTTCGCCCGTAGCCTCGACGTGAAGCCTCGTAACGTTGACGAGGACAACACCAGGTGGAGGAAAGTTTCCCCCGATAGCTCAACAGATTCCAGGGGGCTCCAGGCCCCCCACACACTTCAGCAGGGTGATGCCGATAGCCAGTCCTCGACAATGACCCCGAAGAGCCTCGCGGAGGACTACTCCGGCGAGGTGGAGGAGCCGGATGCGCCCGCGAGCTTGCCCGTTGACAGCTGGGGAAGCCCCGTGCCAAGAGTGCCACCCTCCTGGATGACCGCCCTGTACTTCAACGGGCGTCGAGAGCAGCTTAAGGTGAAACTGTCCGACGGAGAAGAGCTGCCAAGGGCTCGGTTCAGCCTGGAGCTGTGGGTGAAGCCAGAAGGCGGGCAGAGCAACCCTGCGGTCATAGCAGGTGGGTGTAAACTGGTCATTACCGCATCATAAGCGCTGCTGGATCATATGTCTGTTTTTCCGCTAAGCAATGTCCTTTGGGAGTTACAACTAGAGATGCGGATGAGAGGTGATATCTTCACTCCAGCATTGTGTTCAATGCATTGCATAAAAAAAGAAAATACATGTTGAATCTGATGCATGAAACTCGGGGCTCTGAATTTCCCTGGAACACAATGATCTCAGGGGCAAAGGTCAAGCAGCGTTTCACGATGTGTGCTCAAGAATTGGTGATGTAGGACGGAAATAATGAAATGATGCATTACATATATTTAACCGATAAGCATTTACTATGTCAGAAGTTGCCAAACACTTGCATGTTTTTTGCATCTCAGTTTCATGTTACAGATTTATTTGGACTTTTAGTTTAAAAGTGATGACATATCGAATAGTATATCAAACGTAAGACAGATCCACTTTCAAGAAGAGTTAGACCAATAAATGAATCAACTGGGACCGATACCCTGGCTCATATTTGCATGATAACAGATTTATTGGTATTGCTCTGTTATGTAATTGTTGGCCAGTAGCTGCATGATGCCAGACTGGGTTTGAGGTAATAGAGAAGCAGTGAAACCATTTCAAAGTCGGTCGTAACTTTAAAGAAACCCAAAAAACTCTGCTATGATGACAGTGTGACTCTTACGCATTGCTACGCTCTGAAAACACATTTCGATGTGGTTGCACAAGTTAATACCTCCCACTCCAGCACATCCCGAAATGATTACTTATTTTCTATAAGAGGAGGAGAAGATTAGCATTTATTTGGCCCTCTGATGGAGCCTTGTGTGCCAAAATGTGTCAGCGCAAGAAAGTAAACAGGAAGCTATGCATACCTTAGGACTGACATTTTTTTCCTTGATGTGTGTGTGTGTGTGTTTTCCCCTCACAGTTAGTCCCATTTGTCCAGGTTTATTTCCATTTTCCACTTGTGACTGATAAAATGGCAACGACTGATGTTTTTCATCTAATAATGACAGTCCCAAAGAGTGGAAGTGCAATAATCTTGACCAGGACTCCCCTGAAGAAGCAATCTTGTATCTCACTGGGAACTTCCCATCTGAATAAAGGAGATAAAGTAATCATCAAATGAAATTACCAACCGAAAGACAAAACAACAAAAGATTGCACCTTAGAGACAGCCCCACCCTACCCCAACTTAATACCTGTTTTTGGGTCTGGTTTCAGTGCTGCTAAGAACAAATGAATGATAATCATGTTGACTATAACTGAATAAGTGGCTCAATTATATTCCTGCCAAAGTTGTTGTGGTTAAAATGAGGATTTAGATGGAAAACACTTATTAAAGTCAATGGCGATGCGCTTTCATTGAACAGAAAAGCGCCGCTGAACTGCAGCTCTGTAGCCAACCAAGAGGCAGGCACTGAATGTAGGTGACTGCAGCTTAGATTTAAAAAAAAAAAAACCAACAAGATAATATTGTTTTCATGCCATTTTAGTCCAAGAGGAAAAAAGAAACCACTTTCATTTAAGAAACAGACTCCACGTTGGCAGGCGTGCGGTTACCTAACTGTGAAATCTCCCAGAGTGCGTTTCATTCAGCCCCTCTCCTCGTACGTTAGTCTGCTTGAGGGATTTCAGTGATTCTGAGCAGCGGCTGCAGACCTAATGAAAGCCTCACATTCGCAGGCTCTTCACACGGCGACAAACATCGCTGTTTCTTTCAACATCAAAACTGTTGCGTTTGAGAGGCTGCACACTCTTGACAGAACAACACATACATCAAACAAATTGAAGAGGATAAAAGCGCCAGGGTGCAGCACCACAGCTGTCCAGATAGTGAGGCAGACCACAAACTGTTACGTCCGCTCACATTTACTCTGATCAAAGATCCGCCTGCATTACTCAACTTTTTTTCCCCCCTCATTGCTTCCTTATGTGAGGGAGGCATTTTGTGGCATGGGCTCTTCTCTTTGTAGTGTCTTGCAGGAATTTGACAAATACAGTGAAAAACAAAGTCCTATTGTTTCTGCTAGACATGACACCGACATCGGCTTGACTTCTAATGGTCACTGATGGTCCTCTTTATTTCACTGCACTGCCACGTCAGTGTATGCGCTGCAGAATGTTGCACACAGATCAGAGCAGGTAGCTGTACAAACAGTGTAACGGTGGCATTTCTATATTACAGAGTGTAGCATTTAGGGTGTTCTTTTGGCAGCAGTTTATTTTTAATGTATATCCAAAGGTGCACAGAGTTGCCCTCTTTTCTCCTCCACTTAATAGCCCAGAAGTGACATACCAAATACTGCAATTTCCAAGGCTAGCTTGATGGTTGGCTGCTATGTGATACTTGTGCCACTAGATGACACTACAGCCAACACACTGGGCCTTTAACTTGGAAGTGTTGCGATACATAGGCGATAATCGCATTTTCAAGTCTGATAACAGTATATATGTATTTGAAAGTTTTTGATTGATTGCATGATAACATCGTTACAGTAAATACTTCTGGTCACGATAGAAGTAAAAATCAGATGTTGTGACAGCTTGCTTAAACATTTTTTGATGCTTGACTGTTGTTATTTGATTGCGTTTTGCCGAACATTTCTGGCTACACTGTTAGCTGTTATCTGATTTTATTGGAAGTTTTTCCAATCAGAACAGGTCCAGTGATGGTTCGGAGTCAACACCGGAAGCACAGAAAAAATGGTGCTAAAGCAGCACCAGGCCAAGGAACCACTTAATGTGAGGGGCTGGGGGCGGAGCTATGGAGAACAGGGTTACCACGATAAATGAGTAACCTACAACAAAGAAGTGAATTCGAAGCAGCAGAGGGAGAAAATTAGCTCAGCATTCAGCTCTGTCCAGTGCATCGCAAACGTTGCAAATTAAGTTTTAATCAAAGTGTGCGGCTCTTCATAATAAATAATTTTTTTTTCCAATTTGGCCTATTTCATGTATTGATGGGTAGCTACTACCTGCATTAGGCTGTGGTCAGAGCACTCATGAGGAAACCTCACTGGGGAGCGAAGCTAACCGCTATTCTAAAGCAACTCAAACCTCAAAAACTGCACAATCATATTGTAGATTTTTTTTCCTCACGATCACATCAGACCGTTGTTTTCCTGGTCACTCTTTGCTCAACCGAACCGTTGCTCGGCTCACGTACAGTGGCTGCCAAGCCTATCCTGCCTGCTGATTGGCTCCCCCGCGAAAATTCCTCCCTGCGTCTCTGAGCGGAAAGAGCTCTGACTGCTGCCTCCTGCAAGTCAGGTACTAACTTCTCAGTACCTAAACTGCCCCTTTAACACATAGATTCATTTTTTGGTATAGATTCTGTTTTTATCGCCGTTCATAAATACTGGTTGGCATTTGCAAACTCAGAGCGTACCATAGATGGGGGTGAAACACCTGTTAGAAGATACATTGAAAGCGGAACTATAACGCTCACGTTAAAATGAATCGTATTTAGATTTAGATTTTCCTCTCTTATTTGTCAAGAAGTTGTATTTTTGACATTTTCCAAGTGTTGTTTCAGGAGGAACTCTTTTCAGCAAAGATCTGGTGCTGAGTGCTAATGGCCCAGCAAACAGCAGACAGACTGTGTTAGGATCAAGCTGGAGAACAGAGCAGAGCATTTAGCAGCTAAAGAACCAAAGATCTCCCTGCAGAGTTGGAGGAGAGTGAATGTTGGATTTGCTATAAACATGATGCCAAGCTGCAAAATGTGTAAATAGTCAATGGTTTGCTAACATGTTCCCCAGTACTGGGTGGCTGGCATCCAACATAAATACAGCTTTAAAACATCAGCATCTAATTTGATTCAGTACAATAATCATGCTAATGTGTGGTAGTGCAAATGTCTCACAAAATTAAGACCACATTTGCCATAAACTTTGTTGTTTTGCATTGCAAACAAAATGCTCTCCTCTGGTGTTGCACGAACCACGAAAAACAACACCCTCTTCCTGTTGCGTATCATTAAATGATGTATCCACACCCTAATGCACACTATACAGCGATGCTGTGGATTTTCCCAAAGAGATTACCTACAAGTCTGGCAATGCAGTGTTATAAGTGACTCTTCCGTAACACTGAATGTGTTTCTCAAACACAGACTAATGATGGTCTGTTTGCATGATTACGTCTGCTGTACAGTAGCTTCATACGGTTTAAACAAAATCCTTTCGCAAATCTATAGCCCCCCAACCGCTGGTTTCTGACTGATTTTAAGCCATAACCCAAAATCTGGCACACCTCCATGGGGATATTTTGCTACATTTTCCCACTTCCCATGCACACATGCATGTGTGATTATATACCCATGCACGCAAACATACAGCGCTGGGGAGGGTGAAGGGGTTCCCTGACCCTTTTCTGTCCCAGTGCTTGACATCTGGGGAGCATATGTGGGTCTGTGTGTGTCTGTTGCAAAGGCAGATGGAAACACGAGGGCTTTGCCTTGGCTTAGTGAAATACTTCTGTCCTCCTTCCCCTCTCTCCCTCTTCTCTCCTGCCTCTCTGACTCTGTCTGTTCTCCCCGTCTCTGCCTGTATCAGGCTCTGTGCACCTCTCCCTCTCTCAGTCCCTGAGTGCAGTAGTATAATCCACAAGGAGAGATTGCTTGTTTTTTTTACATTGATTTATTCATTTTCCTATCTTAAATGAAGCCTCTTTTTCAAAATACAGTGCTTTACATCTCCTTTCCTCTGTGTTCTAGGTGTATTTGACAGCTGCTCCCATTCACTAAGTGAGAAGGGCTGGTCAGTAGGCATTCGCACCGTGGAGCCGGCAGGTACCAAAGAGGCACGGTTTTACTTCATGCTTCGGACAGACCGAGCTGTGAAATCCACCACTGTCTATAGCCACCACCGGTACCGAGCAAATGTCTGGACTCACCTGATGGCCACTTACAATGGCCACAACATGACCCTGTATGTTGATGGAGCTAAGGTGTGTGGTTCGTCTGCACTGTCACACTAAAGCAATGACACCTTTGTAAGAACCACTAAAGGTCTGCTTAGTAGCATTTTTGAGTCTTTTGTTTTCTTATTCCTCACGTTTCTGATGTAAACCACAACAAAAAGTGTACAGATCTCTGACAGTGACACAGTACACCTTCAACTACACTGGGGAGATATAAAAAAGTTCTTCTTGCTTTTGACAATGCTTCAAGTTAACGTTCTATATTGGGCACCATTACAGAGATAGATAAACTTTGCATTTGTGAACAAAGCTGTGACCAAACTGAAGATGTTGTGCAGATAAAAGGTGCCTCTTATCTGCCTTCTGCGGTGGAAGTTAAAGAGCAAATTGTTCTTCTTTTAAAACAACTGATTTTGAACTACAAATTCGACTGATTGCAACAAAAATCGGTTTATCACCCAGCACAGAAGAGGCGTCTATCAAAGGGTGATCTCTGCAACATGGTGACATGTTTCACGACATGAACAAAGTAGATCTCTGCTTACCTGGGGTCGCTGAAGATTCCCAAACAGGATTCCCAAACAAATGTTACAAAACCTCAAAAGAGTTCAGGCCCCACCAGTCCACAGTCTGACAGATTGTGTAGAAATAAAGGAAATTCCAAACCGCTGTTTCCCTCCCCAGAAGTGGTTGACTAACAGTGAGGCAAGTGTGTTATGGTCCACGAGGGCACAAAAGAGCACAAGGTAAATTCTGAGCATCTCAAGGCCTCTCTTACGTTGGCTATCGTAAGTGTTCATGAGCCTACTGTCAGGTGAACGCAGTAAATGGCGCCGCTGTAGTCGAAAGCCACTGCTCTCCAGAAAGATCTTTGCCCCCGATTTACGGTTTACTAAATATCCCGTGGATAAGCAATACTTTTGTTGGAATAATGTTGGAATAAGAACCATATCCACAGTGGTGGTTGTATAATGCTAATAAAAGATCTTTAGTATTGATGATTATCTTGATAAATAACTGACCGAGTAGGATATTTTTGTCTTTACTTGGGTTCTCTCAGTCTGCTCATGACTTTGAGAATTAGATGATGTTTTCAGTCAAGAGTTCAAAAACTCATCTGATTCATTCACAGTTTTGTGAATAATTGTCACTATTTTTTTTTAATCCTATCATGTTTTTCCTAAGAAAAGGGATCAAACCATTCATTTCCATTTCCATTGCTAACATACTGAAATGAAGAGAAGTTTATGCCCATCTTCAGTTTCTGTTTTCCAATCTTCACGTGTCTCAGGTGGCAGAAAGCAGTCTTCAGTCTGGGAATCTCTACAGCCCCTTCATGAAGACCTGCAGAACGTTGTTCCTTGGCAGCAAACAGTCAGATCAAGGACAGGGCTTCAGGGGCCACATCGGAGGCGTGATCTTGTGGGCCTATGCCCGCTCCCACGAGGACCTATTGCAACAACCTCATCAAACTGACACGAGCAAGCCTGTCCTGGCCATGTGGGCTGATTTCACCAATGTAAAGGGCTTGATTTCATTTTTTTAGCAGTATAATATTTGAACTGTGAAAAGTGGACTGAAATTGTCTGAAATACTGCCTCTGTCTTTAAGGTGGAACGGCAATGGACCCCATATAAATTTGGACGCCATCCGACCGTCATCACCACTCCTGTACCCGACCAAGAACTCGTCTCCTCTTTCCTGCCGCCGCCCTGTGGCCTGACACCATGTGACAACACAGACATCATCCTGGGCTACAACAATAACTGGCAGCTGCGTTTCCCCAAGAGAGTTCGCTACCGGATTGTCAACCTCGCTAACGATGATGGTGGAAACCCCACGGTGACGCCGTCCCAGATCCAGCTCCAGCACGAGGTTCTCAACGAGGCCTTCCGGCCTTACAACATCACCCTGGATCTCAGTGTCTACACCGTCAAAAACTCCAGCCTTCGACAGAGGTTCATCCTCAGCAACTGCCGCATTGGGAAGATTGGGAACCGCCAGTGCGACCCAGAGTGCGACCACCCAAGGACGGGCCATGATGGGGGGGACTGCCTGAGGCTGGGGCCCTGCTACAACTGGAAAAGACAGGATGGGGTTTGTAACATGGAGTGCAACAGCATACACTACGACTACGATGATGGAGATTGCTGCGATCCGGAAATCACAGATGTCCTCAAGACCTGCTTCGATCCTGAATCTCCTGACAGGTGAGGTCGACCCACACTGGTGAGGATGTTTGGGAGGGCAGCTGTCAGCTCATCTGCAGCTGCCGAGAGAAAAAAAGAAAAGAAAAGTGAAGCCAGTTTTTCCACAGAGAAGAATTCTCTGGTGACAGAGGGGTGTACTTGTCCCAATCTGCGTTGTCAGGCTGCGTTTCTCCACCACAGCCGCGTAATAAATAGTAAAGCAAGTTACATGTGCAAATTTGTACTCACTTTCTCCAGCGGTTTTAGAGAGCTCTATGAAGTGGGGACGGTGGGTTATGGGGCCAAAGTATACACTTGTTTTAACTAAACAAGTCGAGCGGCAGCCCGCTGCCTTCCTTTTGGCCCAACAGACAGACCCATGCAGAGTTCCAAATGGATTACATGAAGTCTCGGCATGAGGCCGTCGGCCCAGGTTTTTAAGGACCTTAATTCAAGTCCTCAATGCAAATTGCAACCACAGGCCTTACACCACGCAATTAGGAAACAGGACATGTGAGTCACATATTTTCAAAATGACTTACATTTAACACAAAGGCAAATGAATGCATTCTAGAAATTCATCTAAATGTTTAACTGCATATGTCTGTGGTATTTAGGCTGAAACAAACGTTGTTATCCCCTCAACATATCCTGCCAGATGAATGTTTGTGAAAACAATAGGCAGTTTCTAAAAGTCTTTTGGAACGATCATATTTTTGTTTGGAGTCCAAAAAACTGATAAATTGATTTCCTCTATAATTTATTCCCAAAACAAAGATTGAAATATTTTGTCAGCGTCCTCTCTCCGCTGATTTAGGTGATTATTGCTTTTGGTGTTGGCGTGAGTGATTTCTTCTTTTTCTTCCTTTGCTCTAATGTAATGGGACATAATGTATTCCCACGGTGAATACAGGGAACATGACCTCACTACTCTCAGAGGTAGCTACGTCTCCGGTAGAGGCCGATTCTTTCAGATAAACAAAAGTTTTTTTTTTTTCTTTTTCTGTTCACATCATCGCATTTTTCTTCGAACCGTTACAGTTTGCTTTTTTTTTTTTTTTTGCACGATGAGAAAAGGTGGACAAAATCGGCGAGAGGCTGCATACATGGCAGAAAGGTTTATTTAACACTATGAGTCCAATGAGGCGGTGTCATTTGTCACACTCTAAAATCTAACGCTTTTCCAGCCTTCCGTGATGCTTCGCCTCCTATAAGGCCGTCTCGGCTGCTTTTATCTTTGTGCTCTGTTGATATCAGTCGTCTGGCCTTTGAGTCGGAAGTTACAGCTCGGTTTTCCCGGAGACTCTTGACTTTCCCTGCATATAAAAAAAAAGAAAAATAAATAAATGCCACTTCTTTCTGAGCATTTTCAGTGGCCGACGCATGAAGACAAGTTGAACCGGACAGCTCCCACGGGCACAACAGATGAGAGGGGAGACTGTGGCTGCACTGTCCAGCTCCCACGTGTTAATTTCTGCAGCTGTGCGAATGTAAAACAGGCTGACGCTGGAAAATAACATAGTGCTTACTTTCCTTCTCCTGGAAGACGCGGCGTAAAGTAAGGCAGAGCTTGCTGGTGTGTGGTCTCGTAGCGTGGCCATATGCAGGAAGTCCTTCAGGTGTGTCCTAAGTAAACGTTGAATTTTGTTGTCCTGTCATGAGCTCAGTGGGACAGAAACGGGGACAGAGAGGAAAAAAATGTGGTTTGTAGTTGGTATTCAGATGTTCCCTGTCTCAGCTTGAGAGGAGGTGGACACTGATGAAAAAAGTTGGACCTCTGGACAGCGCTGTGCTCCGTTGTCTGGCACAAACTGGAATTCAGCGCTCTGTTTCTCCACCACAATTTTATAGAATGTTTAATTTCTCAAAGAACACATGAAAAACATCTACCGCGCTTTCCTTTTTTGGTAACCATGGGAATCTGTTTTTGTGTGATCGGTCTAAGGTGTTCGCGTTGAGGTCAAGAGGCTTTTTGACACCATCGTTCTGGATGTCGGGCGGCTTTGCGTGAGAGACTTTCTGAAATAAAGCTTCTGCTGGTCAGACGCCGAGAGAAAAACTCAAAAGTCACAGTATGTGTGCACTTCACCAGCAGTGAATCTTGCCTGAGTCCCTGTCTATAAGCGCCTGACCCTCCACTAAAAACAACATCAAGGGCTAATACACAGGAAACTGGAGTGTCATAAAAAAACTGGGCTCTGTGGGCTCACAGTACTGTAGGTTTCGTGAAAGGTTCTGACCCCGAGCTTGTTGGAAATGCTTGCGTGTGTGTGTGTGTGTGTGTGTGCGCGCGCATGTCGCATGCATGTGTGCATCTGTGTTCCTGGATCACGACTCCAACTTTCTCAGGCAGAAGGAGAATTAATGTGAAGATGACATTTCGCTGGCATTTGTAGAGCACTGAAGCATTTTTATGTTTTGGATCTGGGTTTTTTGATATCTCCCCTCCACCCTCTCCTGTCCCTCAGCTCCTGGCCGGCTGTTCTGAATGTGGGACCCTATATGTGTGCAGCTGCTGCTGGCCAGTGCAAGGCCAGAGGTTTCGAAAGCCAGCTGCTGTCACGACACACATTTCTTGTTGCGAGCCAGTTGTACAGCGATGGCCAGGTACACTGGAGTACTCTGGCAAGACAATACAGAAAAAAGCGCGAAGGGAGAAAATGAAGGTGGAGCGGGAAAGGCATGAACCGAGAGAGTGAACCGAGTAGACAATCATGTCCATTTATGCTCATTATACTGTACATCCAGGCTTGTATACCTGGACAGTGTACTTGTTTGCGAAGGCTGCTGCCCTGAAAGCACTTCAGTTCCAGCCTTCTGTAATACTTAACATGCAGAATTTTATTACTGAAAAGTTTTATTGTTTAAGTCTTTTTTTTTTTCCACTATTAAAAGCATAGCTGTAGTGTTTCCAGTCGGGCCAATATTTCAAGCGATGTGTTTCAATGCGTGTGTGTTGGGGGGAGTCTATCCCAGCTGTCATTGGGCGAGAGGCAGGGTAAACCCTGGACAGGTCACCGGTCCATCACAGAGGGAAACGAGACAAACGACCACGCATGCTCACACTCACTCCTCACTTCTCTATTGGTTTGGTGTGTGATTGTTGGTTTCAGCCAGAGATTGACAAAAGTGGGCTTCTCGGCTTAAGCTGATCACTTTCAGACACCAGGAAAAAAAAAACAAAGTGCTCTGAGCTCAAACTGTAAATGTGGCTTTTGATAAATGACCTATGAGTGAAGTCATCTCTTCCAATGCACCCATTAAGACCCGAGCAAGTGTTTGGCTCACCGAGGCTTTTTATTTACTCATCCCCTCATGGTTGAGATCGGAGTGAAGTGCATTGTGAAGTATGTGACGTGTCAGAATATCTGCGTGACATTTGAAGTCCGTCTCCTGATTTCTGAGGTTTCAAATTGACTCGGTCGTCAACAATAATATTGAGAATGGACGCACATCTTTAGCTGTACATAGCGGCCGTGCTGGTGCTGACTCTGCAGTGGATTCACGCAGTGTTTGACTTGACTGCAACATTCTGTTAATTCATAACCGGGGCTTTCACTTCAATCATGTGGTCCCATTTATTTTTGTGCTACTTTGGCTGTATTCTTCCTTTGAGGCATCCTCTCAGTCTCCGAAGTTGAGGAGTCAACTCTTTAGTGGTCAATTTCTGTCATTTGTAATCGTGCTGCATATGGTGATGGATTCTGCACACAGCCTCAGCTGAACTCTGCTTCAGTGATGTAGAGAGAGCAAGGTTTTCCCCTTAAGTATCTTAAATCTAATACCTTATTTATTTGGGCGAAGTGCCTGAGAAAACACAATCTTATTTACTGTACAACACAGGCACCAAGGGAGGGATAGCATTAGGGGGAGGATTACCCACAGGCAGGACTCCTGGCTGCTGAGAAACGTCTTTGGACCAATTTGGAGTTGAAGAGCCTAACATAATTGTACAGTGACAGAAGTGTATAGGAGCATCTCTGCTTTCTTCTTCCAACCACTTAGATTTTTAATATTTTAACGAGCAAACCCGTCTATCCCTCAGGCTGTTGGAACAATGTAAGCAGCACTGTGCCAAACCTGATGAGCATTTTGAATGAACAACATAAACAATATTTCTGGGAGAAAAAAAAAACATGCACCTTTTAAAACCTTTTTAGGTTTAAGCACGATTAGATAATTATCTTAAACTTTGCCCTTCAGCGGAGCATAAACCCCCGACTTTGTTTTTCGGAAACAACAGAAAGCTCAGCATCCAAACACACCTGACTGAGTAAAAAATTCAGTTATGGCTTAGTTCTTTGAGCAAAGTTATCCTCACATCTGAAAAGGATCACATCAGCCTCAGAGTTAATGTGAAGAATACAACATGATACAATAATCTATTACGTTATGATAATCAAACGAGACTTTCCAGTCCAGTGCTTCGTCCGTGCGAGATAAAAGAAAATAACACCTCGGAAAAAGATGATTCATACATTTACCAGAATGCATTTTATGAATGTGAAGCAATCATACCAAGTGGTGTTCTTGGTCCTCTCAGCCAAATAGCTTATTTCTTTAATCAAGTGGTCACAAACCCCCCGGAAACCATGGGAGACTCGGGGGGGAAAAAAGCCCGAGTCTGTCTGCTGCTCGGGGCATTGGGCAGTTGGTGAGACCCGCTGCACTGCTCCCAAACCCAGAGGGGCCTTCTGGTGATAGGTGCAAAAGCTTTCCAGCTATGAAAGCAAAGGAGAAAAATGACATGTGACATCACCCCGCCGAGGAAAAACAAATTCTGCCTCAAACATCAAAGTTCTTCTGGGGTAATTTATCACTGACACGCAGAGAGATGTGGGAACGGTGGGCTGTGTGTAGGCGGGGGGGGGGGTTGGGGGGGGGGGGTGGTGACTGGGGGGGCTGCAGCAGTGTGAAGTAACCTGACCAACTCAAACAATTATGATTTAAAGTCATATTCAGGGAAAGACACGGATGTTGACGGATTGGAGCAAACTATCGATTTTTTTTATCGAGTATGCAGCACAAGTCATTAAACCTGTTCTCAGGAGACTGATTTGCTTTGCCGTGAGCCCAAATGATTCCTGCATGCTGCTGAGAACACTCACATTTTGTTAGATAAACACGGTTGGCTTTATTGTCACGAGCCTCTGTAAAGATGTTTTTGTCCTGGGTTCACACAAAAACACAAAAACGTTTTAGTTATCTGGGCTAAAATCAGCCTCTGCAATATTTGGATGCTGCCAATCTTAACACTTTCTATATGAAATGATAAGCTTTAACAAGTTCAACAAAACAGATGACAAACAGGGCCAATGATGAGCAGCGTAAGTGAGACCATGAAGGTATTGGGCCATTCTGGGTCACATATCTGTATCTTATTGGCTCGCATGCACAAACGCCACAAGGACATGTTTTGAGAGAACGGTGTCATTACTAACATTAAGGGTCTATAATGTCGTTAAATCCACTAAATATGTACTCATGGACCTCAAAATGTCTCTGTTTTTATTTCTGCAGGGCTTATATGAGTGTGAAAGAGCTAAAGGAGGAATTAAACCTAAGCGGCACAGACACACTCAATGTTTTCTTTGCCAGCAACTCAGTGCGTGAAGAACTGGCAGGAGCGGCAACCTGGCCATGGGCAAAAGAGGCTCTGACACACCAAGGTCAGTTACATAAGTATATCATCAAGCTTCACAAGTGTTGTGTATTTGTCTGTGTTTTTCTTTCTTTTTTCTTCTGTGTTGAAATGTCTGAATACAGTACCATTTCTTTACTTTTCTCTTTTTCCTTCACTCCTTTCTCACTTGGAATTTTCCATTTTCTCTCTTTGCCTCTTCGACGGTCTCGTTTTTTTTCTCTCGAGCCATCCCTTCATCGTCTCTCTGTCCTTTGTTGTCTGGTTTGGACATATTTGAATTAGAAGGCAAAGGCAACTGGAGCTGGCAGAGATTCTCCCGGCACATTGCCTCTTTCCTCTTAAAATCATTAGTCCTCTTTCCACAGGAAAAAGACAATCTACCTAACAACAATCCCAAAATAAACACCATTGTTGCCACCTTGCCAGCTGTTCATTATTAATTCATGAGCGTTTATTTTCTTTCCTTGTGCCAATGCAAAGTGCTTTGGGTGCTCAAATGTGGACACATAGAATAGAAATATTAGTATTCTTTAAAGAAAATCCCTCGTTGAGAGAATTTGTTTGTTCCAAATCCATGAAATGCAGCTTGTTCTCAGACTTTGTTCCTAACAAGGATGTGACACTTCAGAACAAGAAGAATGACGAACAAGTTGGCAAATACTTTATACCAGTCTCTTTCTTTGCACCAAAGTACGTCATCAGCAACAATAGCACAACAATAATAGTCCTTTCTCCTTTGCTGTTTCCTTTTAAGTTTGACCAGGGAAGCATAGTTCATTTTGACAGTAATTTGTGGATGTAAGGGTGTTTTAAAAACAAATGCTTACTCAAGATTGACACTTGATTGATATTTGATTCTGCTGCTGTTAGTCAATAACAAGAAAATGAGAACAGCGGGCTTCTGATGAAGATGAAAGGAAAGTGAAGTGACGACAGCTTACAGTGATTTCAATTTTGAAAGCGGTTCGTCTTTATTCTCTCTCAGTACAACATCTGTAAAACTTAGATATGATACGTGAAACTTACATTCGGTGTGTATCTTTTCATTGTGACACATGAGGAATCATAACATAAGTGTTAGTACACTCAAACAAGATCCTCACAATAATTTGGAACTTTCAGATGATTTATTGGGTTTTTATCATATTCTAAAAAAAAAAAACGGGAAAAAATGACCCAAAACACACACCTCGATGGATTTGACCATTGCTGCAAATAAGACTGTGGATCAGAGGGAGAATGGGAAGAGGGGCATCTTTCTTCTTTTTACTGATCTTTTCCCATCTATGTTTTTATGGTGAACTTCTGAGGCAAAAGATTTTTGTTTAAGGTCACGTGTTTATATGGATTTTCTAATGCCGCCGCTGGACAAGATCAGAATCTGCATTCTGAACATCTTCCCCTGAACATACGACGTTGGGTGTATGCATCAAACTTTGCAAACGTTTTTCTGGTATTTCATCATGATCTGGCATCTTTTGTTATTTCTTATTAAATAAAAATGATGTAATTTACCATGTTATGCTTCTGTAGATCTGTGGAATTGAGGTAGCTGGTAATTTTCAAACTGTGCTGCCGCTCGTTTTATTGCTCGGCAGCTCTATAAAATCACACTGTTGAATTTAGTTCTCTGCGGAAAGTGTCCGACATCACATTCATTCCAGTTTCGCAACATCTGCCTCCGTTTATAGTAGAAGTTGTTGCATGAAGAGTTGTCTCCGGAGGCCTTGTTATTCTTTCGTGGCAATGTATTTAACGTCTTAATTGCTCAATCTCTTCACCACTGAACACACTACTTAGAGGTAGTGCGCTTAGAGGACCAATAACTCTGGCTGGTTTATAATTCTGTGAGTGAAAAAAAAGAAAAGGAAAGAAAACAGACCAAATTAGATTTTTTTTTTCATAGAAGAAATAACATTAACAAAAAAATAATAATAATAATAGTAATGTAATATGCGGATCCGGTTGAAAAAACTTCAATGTGTCCGTATATACGCAGCAAACAGTTTACTTAGTTGCTGTGTGATCTAGAGGACATACCAACAAACAGGACTTGAAAACATACCTCTTTACAAGGGGAAGGAGTTAATGCACTCCTTGTCTAGGTAGACAGACTTAAGAGTCCCTAAGAACTCAACACAACAAGATGAGATAAATGTGTAGTCACAAAAACTTAAATACAAGGAATATTTTTATTTCTTTATGGTCATTTTTGTTCGTTTGTCTCCTCTGAAATGATAAAAGAAGAGCTGGATGATAGATCTGGTTGCTCATCATGGTTTTAGATACTGTAATCTAGAAGAAGTGTTAATAGCATTAGTAATCTGAAAGATTACCAGTTCATATGTCTCCGTCAGGTGAGGACGGTGTTGAGGCGTTGCTCTGTTTTAATCTTTATTTCCTTTTCTTTTTTTCTATATCTTTGTTCAACCCCAATTCTGAAAAAATATTGGGCTGACATGTAGAACGTTAATGGAAACAGAATGCAGTTTCATTGCTGAGACCCTGGTCCAACTTTACTTCTGAGAGACTCTGCTTCTCTAAGGTGCTCTTTTTATGCCGAGGCGTGTAGCCAATTAAACCGTATCAGTTGCAACATGTTCTTCAAGCTGTTGTTGGGAACTTTTTAGAGACACACTGCTGCCATCAAATTCAAGATGAGCCGATATTCGTCACGTGAGAATAAAATCGTTTCGTTTTCAATATTTTAGATGTTTTCTGTGTTCTGCTCTGAATTAAAATCGTGGTTGATGACATTTGCAGATCACCGCAGTCTGTTTTTCTTGACATTTTACTCAGCGCCCCGACATTGTTGGAACTGTGGTCGTTCACACTACTGACTGTGACTGATCGGCACGAAAATCTGGATTTTATTAATACTGTAATTTTGCTGTGAAACTTGCCTTCTGTAGGGGGGATGGTCCTGAACCCGTCCTACTTTGGTACAATGGGCCACTACAACACAATGATCCACGAGATGGGACACATATTTGGATTGTACCATGTCTTCAAGGGGGTTAGTGAGCGGGACTCCTGCGATGACCCATGTCAGGTGGGATTGATAAAAGCTGCGCTCTGTGATGAATCTTATAATGAGCTGTATTTGCAAAACAGAAGAAGTGAATGTATAAATAAAGATTTAAACCTGATATCTTCAGTTCCTCGAAAATGGCATGAAGTCAGTTTAAAGAATTATCAGTGGGCTCTGTTTGGTGTCATCAGCTCTGTCATATGCATTTGCAGGAGATCACCCCGTCCATGGAGACAGGGGATCTGTGTGCCGACACCGCCCCAACTCCCAAATCCAAAGCCTGCCAAGACCCCGGAGCTGTCAATGACACGTGTGGGTTCACCACCTACCAGGACACCCCTTACAGCAATTACATGAGTTACACAGGTAAAGTGGATGAGCATTTTGTTCTCGGGTGGTTGTTGAACAGAATAAATGACCCTTCAAACAAACCGGTTGCATTGCATTGCTGTTAAAGACAGTGCTGCTGCAGGTGTTGTCCCAGCTCTTCACTGTAGATATCAGCAATGCATTTAGGGATTTCCAAACATGCTGCATAGTAAAACAGCAGTTACGGCCTTTGTTTGAACCCGATGTACAAAGATTAACTGGAGCTCTCCCTCAATTTCACCTCATCAGATGACAACTGCACCAACCACTTCACTCCGAATCAAGTTGCCAGGATGCACTGTTACATTGACCTGATCTACCAGAAGTGGCTGATGCACCATCAACCTGCCCCTATCCCTCTCGCCCCCATAGTGACTGACCAGAGCACAGATTCTGTCTCGATATATTGGCTCCCACCTCTGAGAGGTCCACTTTATCAAAGGTATGACTTCTGGGGTACCTGATTTGACCTCTTTGTTCTGTCCGTTGTCTCCATTTGCCTTGGAAAGGTGCTGTACTTTTACCATAATGCTGACGATAACAACAGACAAAGAATTTGAAGCTATGGGGCTTCTTAATCAGTGTTCATTTAATACAAAGTTTTTGCAAAGTACCTTTGTTATGAAGAAGGAAGTAAGTGGCAGATAAGCTATTATACACTTGTGCTCTGTTGAGATCGCTGCTGGCAAAGCCAGCAATTTGTTGCATGTGTTGCTTTCTTTAGTCTAATGTAAAAATAAAAGGGAATTATTTGCCAATCAAGGAACACAATAGAGGGTAGTAGAATGTATGTATGTTAGTCTTTTGAAGAGCTCAGAGCATTTGGTAAAAAAAACAAAAAAACAGTGTAAAAGAATGTAAAGTTCTGAATATGATTCATCTTCAAATTCTAACAGAAACAGCTAGATTTCGTAACAGCAGCGTGCTTGAAATGGCATGCAGCCTCCTCCATAAGCAATCAAACCGATGCTCATTTATTGACAGTCGACAGTTAAGATTGGTCCATGTTTACTGCAGCGCTTTGGTCTGGAAATTTTCCATAATCATTAGTTCTATTTTCTTTTGTCCTAGTTCCTCATTTCATGTGTCTGGCATCAACTGCGGAGACTGTGAGAAGGACGGCGTCTTCCACCAGTACGCTTATGAGGCGTCGTCGCCTCGCATCTGCGACACATCAGGCTACTGGACACCCGACGAGGCAATCGGTCAGTCAAATTATCGGTGTGTGTGTGTGTGTTTGTCTGCGCAACTCTGCGGCTAATTGGAGGAATCACTCTCACGTTCTTTTTTTTTTCTGAAAACCTGGATTTTGTTTGAGAACCATAGCCCCCTGTATGTGCAACAACCATCAACAAAATCAGTGGGAGAATGAACAGAACTGACAACGAAACACTGCCAGAGTTGAATCAAAATGGTTTATTTTTCCACTGTTGGTATCCAGTCAAATAAATAATGCAATGTTCAATTGAAAATATTTGGTGGTAACGAGGCATATGGTTGTTTTTATTCATATTTCCTCCAGAAATCTACAGTTAAGTACTTCCACTGACGCAATTTTCTTCATTAATAAGTATTGACAGTAAGGAATGCGGCGGTTTCAGGTTTAAGTTCTACTTCTGTCTCTTGTTTTTGTCGAGCAGATCGACTCCCGCTCACTTTCTCACACACAAACACACAAAGTCTCTTCCCTGTAAACTTCAGGTGCGTGCAAGGCTAATGGCCCCTGGAAGAGGAAAGGCAGAAAATCATTAAATGATAATAGCCCTCAGTCTTATTTAGCCAAAGCGAGAACAAAGATTATTAGGGTAAGCATCTAGTCTGGCTAATGTTTAGGTGCTGTTCAAACACTGAACCCCCGTCATAAAGCAAAAAGTGGGTCCTGTAGCACTGTACTTTTGAACATTACCCTTCATGTAACCACATGGTCTTTGTTATTCCAATTATAATTTCTGTGGAGGCATGGTTTCTTTTGACATGACGTATAGGGTGAGAGGAAAAAAACGGGAAAGAGAAAGGAACACGATAAAATAAACAAGGCACAACATGGGAGAGAGGGAAGACATGAAACAAAAGAGTTATGCAGAAGAAAAACACGATTGTTCACACACAACAACACTTTCCTTCTCCTCCATGGAAACTCTATCCTAATATGTGGAAATCCTCTGCTGGAATTTATGCTTTGAAAACAAGCGGCAAAGAGGAACTAGGGGGATTACGGCTCCCTCATTCGCTGTGGGATCATAATGATGATAAAGAGTCAATTACAGTCTTACTCTAAACAGCGGTATGCGCATGAGAGGAGACAGCCAGTCTGCTGGCTTCCCTCACTCCCTTTTCACCATGTCCCACTTGTAAAGACAATGTGTGGGTCACTTCATCTGCCAGCAGACATGGGCCATAGCACCTTCAGCAAGGAGAGGTAGACAGGAATTGGACAGCATCAGCCCCCTCAAAAAGGTACCTGTGCCAGCGCTGACTGACTGATTGATGGATTTGAGTCTGTTTTAGGCTCGTTGTTCCTGTTGGGAGGAATTTAGTCAGTTAATCAGTGTGGTGCATGGAGTTTTGGAGAGGTTTTCATTTCAAAATGAGAAGATTTGAATAAGTTAATGGTGCATAAAGCTGTCAAATGTACTGTAGGGAGCAGAGAAATGGGCTGAAATGTTGAAAGTCTGCAGCTGATAAGATCTCAATAGTCTTTCTGAAGCTGACGAGTAAACAACACTGACAACTGAGTGACAGGAACTGCGCGGAAAAATATGGTCTACAACGGTGATTAGGAGATTAGGTCATACATGTCAAAAGTAACTTCCACGTGGGCTTCAGCATCAAGAAGCTGATGCAGTCATTGCTGAACTGAGATTTATGAGAACCAGCAAGAAGAGCACCGGTAGTGTCATAAGTCAAGGAGGTAGAGGACGCAAACGCTGAATTACCAGGAAGGAGGCGAGAACTGGTGATGAGGAAGAGCAAAAGGTTTTATTGAAAAACTAAACTTAAGGTGCTGCCAAGGCAGGAGCAAAAAAATGCTATCTAAAGTAAAACAGAACTAAGGAGGGACAGACAGACCGACTGACAAGTAAAACACGGAGAGCTAAAACAACCTACATACAATGGCCTGGCACTGAAGAGAGGAAAACCTGGAGGATGTATACTGGGGTGATGATAAAAATGAGGATCAGGTGTGGCGATCAGAAACTGAAGAGCTGGTGTGACAGAAAGAAAAAATCTGAAATCTCTTCCCATCTCGCTGACTGAAGATCATGAATCCATGCAGACTCCTTAAAGAATAGGTCACAGTAAAAGGCTGCTTTAAAGGCTCAGAGTAACAGCAGGCGTGCGGTATCAGTTTCACTTTGATGTGCAGTATATAGCACCAGATCACAACATAAGTCATCTCCAGGCATTTTACATAGTGCGGTCAAGACCTTACGCCGTCGTTGACGGAGACTCAGCAGTTCCCTCTCAGCAAAGATTTGTTGAGAGAAGAGAAGAAAGAAAAAAAAATCCCTTTAAATAGGAAGAAACTTCCAGCCAGAGTCGGGGAGAAAGGCCATCTGTCTTGAGGTTAAGTCAGGGAAGACAAACTTATCATAGTTGATCCATTCAGTTTAAAAGCCTGGCTTTACGTGCTTTGGTTTGTCATACACTAATTCCCACAAGTGCAAAAAACGCAAGTGACAGACGGTGCTTTAGACCGTTGATTTGGAAAGGAATCCTGATCTTTATGCAGTGAAAGGGATTCCTACTACTTTTTTTTTTTTATATGATAAGCATAGAGCTGCTGCACTAAAGCATGTGCGAGAAATGTTCATCTTAATGCCTACATGATTGACAGAAAGGTAACTCAAATTTGAGAAATCAGTTGTCCCTACATTGTGTTCTTCTCTATTTCCCCAGCTTTATGGGTATGGGATGAATAATGTGTGTGTGTCTGTGTGTGTTTGCTATACTGTCAACACCAGGGCCGCCTGACGTGGAGCAGCCCTGCGAACCCAGTCTGCAGGCATGGAGTCCTGAGCTCAGTCTCTATGACACCAATGTGACGTCACCATGTCCCGACACGGAGGGCTGCGCCCTCAAACTGACATTCCTGCACCCCGTCATTCCACATGCACTTACACTCTGGGTCACCTACATCTCATCAAGTAAGTGTCAGTTCATAAGAAATGTTTCACCGACACATTAGATATGCTGGATAGAGCCAGATCCTACTTGTTGCAGACATAATAACAGTAATGAATTGACTGGAGTGACTGGAACCATAAAACAACGTGCAGTGAGCCAAGTGAGCTAAATTCTCCGCACCAGACAAGCGTGCAATTGCCCAAACTCAAGAAATTTAAAGCTGCTCATGTGCAGGCAGGTGCTTGGAGCTTCACCTGAGTAGTCTGTCAGGTCTCGGCCATCTCATCAGCGAATATTTATGAATCTAGCTGCAAGTCGTTTTTCTCAGTCATGAATCTTAACTTTTGGTTTTCTCAGCTAACCCCGAATGTTTTCATCTACTTACTGTTCGTGTTGATTTAGCCAACACATACTGAGACCTGAACATGCTTTATTGAAACAATTTCATACTCCCTGCCGCTTCATTTAACTCTGCTGTTCTAAAGTCAGCATAAAATGTACAGTTTACATGCAATATATTCACAGAAGCAGGAAGTTATAGCAAAGAAAATACAGTGTTAACAAACATCATATTCTTTTACGCTCTCTCAGACAACCCAGCCATAGCCAGCATCGAGCTGATCACAGAGGCGGGGCAAAGCATTGATCTCGGACCGCAGCACGTCTTCTGCGACATGCCCCTCACCGTGCGCCTCGACACCCACAATGTCGCCGTCGCAGCCATAAAATTCTTCACCTTTGATGAGAAGATGGAGATCGATGCAGCCATGCTGTCTTCAGGCCCTGGCAGCCCTCTGTGCTCCAGCTGCCAGCCTCTGCTGTACCGAGTTCAACGTCGGCCACCTTTCAGTAGTAAATCCCCCTCGCCTCAGCCTCAGCAAACGTTCAGAGACAGGTAAAGGCTAAATGTTGGAAGGTATTCGTAGAGGCAAAAATCATTCATTTGATTGCAATGACCGCAGTTATGCTAACAAAATTACAATCAAATGTCATAGTGTAGTGGTGTAGAAATAACCTTAATGAGGGAATTAATCCTAATCAAAGGATCTTGATCCAGAACAACAACATGGTCTAAAATCCACCTTTTTATTTATAGAGTCAGGCTTAAAGTCAGACACAATAGCAGCTGAAAATGTCACACTCGCATCCCTCTCAGACATCAGTAGCGCAGAAGTAAACAAGAAAAAAAGGTGAAGCCAACACGGAATACAGATGGCGCAGCAAATATGCGTGCGTGTCTACTTATACATAGATATGTCTCTTGGAGTCTGGTTCTGCTTGAAAAGCTCAAAACACAAGTGTTTCCAACATGGGGATGCCGAGTGTAGCCGATCCAAATCTGTTTCAACAACCAAATACTAAATCAAAAGCTTGCTAAGTTGAATCAGTCTGTATCCCGTCTATTACTGCAGGGTGACCAGATGATTACTGGAATCCAAATCTAAAGCCACAAGCCTGTTTTCATGTCTCAGCAAATAGCAGCCCCCCCCCCCCCCCCCCCAAAAAAAACTGTTTTGTATCATAAACCCAAAGGTGACATGTACCTGCCAGGATATGACAGCCGTCACATGAGTTCAAAAGCAGCGCGGCTCTGAGAATTTGTCACTGTTTTACTGAGCAGTGCGGCTGTTAGGTGGACGCAGCTTCAGAAACAGTTTATTTTTCAGGGAACACGTCTCCAATGTTACACAAGCTGTGTCTAAGTGCAAAAAGATGTAAGAACCAGTGGGAATTGAGTTATGTGGGACTGAGGAGGGCAGAGAGAGGTTGATGCTGGGAGAAGAGGGTGTTTGAGAGCAATGAGCTTGGAAATGAAGGAGAGAGCGGGATAGTGGAGAGTAGAGGACATGAAAAAGATGAGGAGAGGGGAGGAGGACAGATAGTAATTGGAGTGATAAAGGTATGCAGAGACACAAAAGAGAGGTGTAGGCAGAGTAGGGATTTGAGAAGAAATTAAAGTTAAAGTCAAGGATACTGTTAGTGCGGCATGGAGAGGTGAGTTATGAGGACAGCAGAGCAAGTGTGAGGCGCAGCAAGGAGAGGCAAATACTTTTCATTCTTTACCTTTTCTTTTTTAATAACAACTGAATGCCAGTATAACTGCTAAGTCAACTGTGTATATTGAAATAAATCCTTATCTTTGATTTTAAACCCAGTAAATTAAGTTAATACTATTTGAACTTAGCCATAAACAACAACACATGACATTACATTTACTAAACGAAAGCTGAGCTGAAACGCAGAGACGATATCTGAAAGACAAGGTTTTGTCAGTTTGCTGGCCTGGAGCGTTCAGGTTTTTGTTAAGACCATGCCAAAGAGGGAAGGCATCAGTGCTGCTTCCCATCAACCTGGGGAAGGGTTATAAGGCCATTTTCCAAAATGCTTCTGATGGAACACAGCATGGGTTTGCAAAGCTGCATCTGAACAAACCGCAAGACTTCTGGAACAATGTCCTTTAGACAGACCAGACCAAAATAGAGATGTGTGGCCTCTGAAAACCAAACACCGCATATCAGCACAAACACCGCATACAACTAAAGTCAAGCATGGTGGTGGAGGGCTGATGATTTGGGCTTGTTTTACAGCCACAGGACCTTGGTACCTTGAGTTGACCCTGAAGTCCTCTGTACACAAAGTATTCTAGAGTCTGATGCAGGGTTATTCGCAACGATCCTAAATGCAGCAGTAAAATTTACAACTGAAAAAATAAGAGCCCAAGTGTTGCAGTGACCCAGTAAAAGCCCAGAACCTCAACCTGGCTCAAATAAGAAAGGAGTGAAGGAACATTGTAATGAAGACTGGGCCAAAGTTCCTCCTGAAGCAAGTGAGAGTCATAAAGAAAACTTCAAATAATTGTTGCTGGTTCTACAAGGTACTGAAATATGGGGTGTATTTAGTTTTTTCACATTGCTTCAGCACTTTGGCTTAGTTTGGTTCAAAGAAAAAAAAGAAGGTCATTATGAAATGATGGAATATGTCATGTGTTGTTCATTTGAGGTCAATTAAACTGAATGTAAGATCTGGTAAGAACCAGATGATTTTTGTTATGTCCTGATACAAAACAAACACTTAAGGGGTTTGCTTGGAAGGGAGAGGAAGCGCACCAACACTAATGAGCAAACTAACAAAATACTGTTCGTTAAAAGCATTTGGATGACATGGAAAGTAATTATAGCGGACCTTAGTGGATATACAGTGTCCTCAAAAGCTTACTATCACAAGCATCAGCAGAACTTTGACATAAGAGAGCTGAGTCACCAATGACTGTTGTTCTTATTATGGGGAAGTGGGCTTGCATAAATGTATGAATGTAAGATGTAGAAATGATGTGAACATGACCTATAATACACTCAAATACCAAAATGAAGCTACAACTAAGGTGTCAACACAATTAAGTGTCATGCTTATCATGTTAAGATTTATTGAAATGTAATGTAAAGCCTCTGAGAGCAGAGAGTCAAACAGATCAGGACTTGTTGCAGAAGGGTCAAGGCTGTGTCTCAGTATAGACAATAAAGAAAACTGGGGATCAGGATTATCATATTCCTCATTTCTTGTCTGGCTCATAATTAATAAAGGCATTTTTTTTTGTCTGGAGAAACTGGATGCACTGCCAGATAATGCGATTGTGTACTTTTCAGATCCAGAAGGATGAGGTTTGTGCTGGGAAAACAGAGACAAGGCTCTTTTTATAGGTACAGAACACTAAAAGATCGATAGTTCTGACACTGGAGCCACTGCAGTGCCGCATACACCCTGAAATGGGGCTTTAAGGTCACTAGATACCACAAGGTTATAGATTAAAAAAAGTTCCAGCTTCCACTTTTTTTGCTGCATGGCTTCTCCAAATCCATCAGATCTGATATTGAGATCATTTGTGTGGGGCAGCAGAAAAATACAATACCTCCTTCGTACAGAGTCTAGCTGTAATATTTAAGAGAATGAAGTCACCGTTCACCAAACTGGCACCTGTATCCGCAGATTGTCATTTTTGTAAGTACCGAATGAGTCACTGAGACTGATCAACAAGCCTATAAAGATTAGATGACGCGTATGTACGACAGAACGATAAAGAATCTTGCTCCCATGAGGGAAAATAGTGAGGTTGTAATTTCACCATGCCAAAAAATGCACAATTTTATGCTCACTCAAAACTATTTCTCCCCTCTGTTCTCACCCCCATCAGCTCCGTTAAGCAGGGTGTCAAGTACGAGTATACAATCCAGGTGGAAGCAGAAGGTGTCCTCAGCGATCCCTCCCCACCTCTCCTCTATACACACGGCCAGTCCTACTGCGGGGATGGTCTCATACAGGGGTGTGTGCAGCCTGGTGAACAGTCGCACATTTACAAAGGAGAGAGCATTGATAACGGAGGCGATGACGATGATGATTTTGTCTCTGCAGGACAGAGGAGTGTGATGATGGGAACCTGTTGGACGGGGATGGCTGCTCTAAGAAATGCCACAAGGAAACTGACTTCAATTGCAATGGTGAGCATCGTTCACATCACTGCTGAGGGAAACAAGCTGAGAGCGCACCAGACTGTGCAGTTTTTTTTCGTTTTTTTTTCAAAGCGGTCGCAACACTTTCTTTAACGTCTCGCATCAAACCCCCAGCTCTGCCCGCTGTCTCACACGTAAAACACGAGAGCCGTATAAACTCCCAGCGTAAAAGAGCAGGCACCGAAGAGCCAGAAATCTCTGGAGTTGTGCACGCAGCAGCGTTAAGGAAAAAAGACGAAGAAAAAAAAAAATAATATCACGCCAATCAAATTGAATTTACAAGACATAAAAGCTTCTGGCTTGACTGGATTCCACAGCCCATTAATGTAACATCACAGCAACATAAGAGAAAACAGATGAGCCGAGGGGTAAAAAGCACGTTTTTGCTTTGTTAAGTCAGAAGTCTTTTTTTTGGGAAAACACTTTGACACAAGACTGGCTAAGAAAGCTCTGAAAAACACTTCTCAGCTGTAAACTATACAGCTCAGTCTCAAAACACATGTCAGTCATGTTTCTGTTTTATTAATTTTGGCCTTTTTTAAAAAAAAATAAAAAGTCATTCGAAGCAATCACTGTAGACTTTTGGGAATATTAATAAATTAGATTTATTGATTTTTATCAAAGATTCTGTTGTGGTTTTGGATTGGGCACTCGCAGAAATCAGCTTAGAATAACACCAATGTTTTGAACACAGTTTTCGTTTTCATTAAATTTGATATTCTCCATCCAAAGTTAGTACGATTTTTTCTTTTCTCTTATCAGCGCCTGCAACAGCTGGCTAGCTCTCTTCAGTAAAAGATCATAGCCGATGCGAAAGTTTCGTTGTTTAACGACCCCACAGTTAAGTGAATGAGGCCATCTTGTCGTTCCGAGTGCCAGAATGTGCAGGGGTGCTGTTGTATTTCATTATTTCTCATCCCTCCTTGCCAATTTCTGTTTTACACAAAAAAAGAAACTTAAAAAATTAGATTAGAGGGCCTCTGTGGTTAATGCTCGGGTAGGTTAACTTTTAGTAAGGTTTTGACAGGAATGCAAGATCTGCTTTTTTTGGAATAAACCGCCAAAAGTTGATGGTGAGAGGAGAAAAGTTAAGAAACAGTTAATTTGTGGCTGAGCAAATCAAATGTACACCCAACTTTAACTCAAGGGTTTAACATATCAGAACACTATTAAAAAGAGACTCTGGTTCTTAGTCTCAAAATGAGGTAAGCACAACCTCAGATAAACAACAAGCGCATAACGTCAAGCTAAAAAATGAATCAAAAACATGTACACCCAATAATTCAGCAGCTTGTTGAACCACCTTTAGCAGTAATAACTCGAAGTAATCATTTTCTGTATGAGGTTATCAGTCTCACATCATCATGGAGGAATTTTGGCCCACTCTTCTTTACAATGCTGCTTCAATTAATTGAAGTTCGCTGGCATTAGTCTATGCTCAGCTCTCAGCATTTCAATCAGGCTGAGGTCTGGACTTTGACTGGTCCAGTGCAGCACCATGATTCTTTCCTTTTTCAGGCATTCTGTTGTAGGCTTGCTGCTGCGTTTTAGGATCGCTGTCAGTGAGCAAGTTTCAGACACGCTTTAGCTGTCAGACAGGTGGCCTCACATTTGACTCTAGAATACTTTAGTATACAGAGGATTTTGATGGTGACTGCAAGGTACCGTGGCTGCAGAACCAGCCCAAACCATCAGCCCTCCACCACCGTGCTTGACAGCTGGTATGAGGTGTGCTGATGTGCATTATGGCCAAACAGCTCCACTTTTGTCTCATCTGTCCAAAAGACATTGTTCCAGAAGTCTTGTAGTTTGCTCAGATGTAACTTTGCAAACCTAAGCTGTGCTGCCATGTTCTTTTGAGAGAGTCTCCTCCTGTGACCCTTCCAAAAAGGCCGTGTTTGTTCAGTCTAGTTGTTAGAGTTGTTAGAGGCTCACATGTAGCTCTTGGGTCTGAGCTTGGTGGGACACCCACTCCTGTGAAGACTGGCAATCATCCTGAGTGTTTTTCTCTTGTGAATATTCTTTCTCACCATGGATAAATGAACGATGGACTATAAATTGTTTGGAAAATGGCCTTATAACCCTCCCCAGAGAAATATTGCTGATGTCTCTCCTCCTTGGTACTTTGTTAACAAACACCTGGATGCTCCAGAGAAGCAAACTTCCAATACTTCTTCCTAAAGATCAGTTAATCAAGTGCTTTTGACTTACCTTCTGACTTTAATTCCTTTTAGCATTTTGGGTGTTTTTAAAATGCTGCTTCCTCATTTTCACTTAGTTTTTGTTCAGTAATAAGAACACATGTGTTGTTATTCATTTAAGATTGTATTTACCTCCTTTTCACACTTAGCTTTTATAAGGATCTGATGTGTAGAAGCTTTTGAACAGAAAGAAAGTGCACTTTTCTTTTCACAGGACTTCATTTAAAGACAATCACCGTAAACCCTGGGTCAGGTGGTTGAAAAGCAAAAAAAAAACCCCAAAAAACCTCCGAAAACATGCAGCATAACATGACAAGAGACAAACAAAGATGCCACAGAAAGTGCCTCTGTCATTTATGATTCCACCACAGGACAACAATGCTTTGTGACTCCACCCTAACACAGTCTGAAACACGCAGACAGGCCACAACAAAAGCCTCACTTCACGAAACGGAAGGGAGTTTACCCAAAATGCTTCTTTGTAAACAGAAAGCTGAACAATGCCTGTGCCTATGTATGTTTCTGTTGTTTTTTAGGTTTTTTTTTTTAATGTTGTGTAGTATTGATATACATAGTTCCACAATATTCTCTCATGCAGAGAAAACACTGATCAGCCTGAATGACACTTCTGTGGGGTAACTTTTGGTGTACTTGCACTCTTCTGTCTCCCTTTACCAATTAAAGATGGCATTCCAGATGAGTGCAGACATTAACCTGAATGACAGAGGTGGTCAGCTTCATTGTTTTGGTGTGTTTTGGAGTGTTGTTCCACAAGAACCTTCAAATTCATCCTCTGTATCGCAGAGTGCATGCTCAAACGCTCCTCTTTTTTGCCAGAAGCTTTATCTCATAAATAATCCCTAATAACGCGAGGGAGGTGTGACAGGTCAGTTGAGATGAAACAGTACGTTGCTTTCTTTTCAGGCCATGTATTGTTTCCACTGGCAGCTGGATGGCAGTTATTCATGTGTGCTGTGAGGGCTTGTGTTACGAGAGCTTGTTACAGGACGAAAACTTCCATCATCCAGTCAGTTTATTTGTAAGTGGGAAACAAGCTGAGGCCAAACCCCCTCCCTCCAACTTCCATTAGGGCTTGCCATGCCGTGACTGAAGCCATTACATCTCGTTTTACAATAAAACACATCATAACTAGGAAGGAAAACAATTTGGCAAAAATAGGTTTTTACAAATTGCAACACTTAAAACCAATTATTCAGTTTTACTTCTTAGTCATAGACCGATTATTTGTTTGGGTTTTCTAGCCACATTTGCTTGACCCAGTTAACTCTTGCTATGCCCGCTCTTGCTCTGTTTTGTTTTCCTCATAGAATTGACTTTGTTTCTGGAAAAAACACGCCAAATGCTTTCATTGAACACCCACTGGGTGTACAAGATGCATTTGTTCGGGTCGTTAAAAAGTCTTGGTGTCGTGCCCTTAGTCTTTGTTTTGTTTTTGCATTTGTTTTTTATTGCTTTTACCGGATATATTTCAGTTTTCAGCTGCTTGTTTGAATAATGGTTAGATTGCACAATGTGTTTACAGCACGGAGACCTGGAATAAAAACCAGGTGCCTAGGATATTCTATCAGTTCCTTTTAAGCCTAATAGGTACGAGACCTGGAGTGAAAATGTCTTAATCACTTTCACAGGTGTCATTAAAGTAAGGGTGGGATGTTTGTTGAGTTCATTTGATGTCGTCTTGCCAGTTGAACTCAGGAAGACAGAATGGCATTGAGTTGTCTCAGCCTAACTCGCTTTTTCAAACATGTTTCCGTTTACTAATTGAAGCCATTTGTGCAGCACTTGACTATATGTTTGTCTAAACTCTGCGGCTGTCCAGATGTTAACAAGGCCAAGCCTCTGAAGTGTATGTTTACCGGGCTTTTTATGAATAACTGCAGCATCAGAAGCTGTTTTTCACTTCATGTTTCCCACTGTTTTTTTGTGATACACTGCTGTGGAACATCACGCGTCCTTTCAACTCGATGCACATGTTGTCATAGCTAGATGAGGTAGCCTATTTACAGTTCTGCCTGTAGTAAAGTCTATCAGTCCTTTACACTTTGCCTCCAAAAGCCTGCTAGTGAAGGAGCACATTAGTGTAATCTCTGGGGAAGTTACATATAATCATAGTATGGTGATCAGATTACACTATAATGGAATGCCTTTTTTGAAAGCTTTATATTCTTTTATGCTCTTACGGCATATTTGGGCTTAGTTGTTGGAACTAAAGAGTCAGATTGAGAACGATGCAAGTCAGCGTACATTAAATGTAACATTATTAAGCCAAAAAGCACGCAGTTCATTCTTGATTTTGGGAGTACATTTAGTTGTTTGGAAAAAACAAAAAGGTCTAAACTGATCTCTATAAGAACTTTCAACCTCATGTGTTTTGGCTTAAAGGAAATGCTGGAAGGTGCTCATTACATTCTTAACTGCCTTAGAGTTAGTCATTCTAGCATTCATATTCCATGCACCTAACTATTGTTGTAGACCAATCACAGACACCGCACTCAAAGATGCCTGCGTTTTCCCTTAGTTGCGCAGGAGTGGCTCGATGAACACATTCAAGAGCCTGAGGCATTGACCGGGTCTCCGAACTCTGATCACAATCCTATTGAGCATCCACAGGATATGCAGGAACGATCCCAGTCAACTAAGGCACCAGCCTTAAGCCCACCAGACCCAAAGAATGCCAGTGGTCCTGGTGCCAGACACCACAGAGAGCCAGTGTCCATGCCTTCCCCGGTCAGGACGCGTTTGGCGATAGAAGGCAACACATTCATAAACAGCAGTTATCTAAAGCTTAAACTCATACTAAGCCTTTATCAGTCACTGTTCACAAACAAAACTCAAACATGATCTTTTCCCTCTGGTATAGTCAGCAAGCGTTTGATCAGCAGTGGCGTTCCAGCGAGGTGAAGAAAGCTAAATGCAGCAGTAGTAACTTAGGAAATGCACCCTTACCAAGTGATTCTTTTGCCACATATCAACCACAAATCAACATGTCCACATTTCAGTGCGAAGAAGCAGGATTGGTTGATTTTAGAGGGTGCCGAGAGGATGAAGCAAAATAAGAAGAAACTGAGATAAGCATCACCACACATTTCTTAAGATCCATAAGATCTGAGTGGAATGAGTCTGTATTAAAAAATGAGTTGGCTGTCTAATCAAGCCAGAGGCATCTGCAGCTTTCTACTGGTAGCTGTCCAGCGCTGGAGCCATAAAGACTGTTTTAACCTTTATGAACAGTTCAAAGCTCTATTTTCTTATTGCTATTGTTTTTTTGTCTTTCTTTTTTTTACAATCCACAATTGTTTCGTTAATGAAGAACCTAATTTCTAAATTTAGCCGGAGACAGAATAATAAAAAGCTGTCTGTGTTTTCCTTTTCTGTGAGACTTGGAACAAGCTTTGATTATTGCTTTGACAGTTCTTTGTAACACATAATGTTGCTGTTGTTACTTGGGTTTCAACCAGGCACCTATTAGGTTTCAGTTGAATAATATTGCAAAATTATTGTAATCTTCAATAATTAATTGAAGTCAGCATTCATTTCTTACGAGAATTTACAATGTGTTGACAGCACGGGGAGTCAGATTTGGTTGAGCTGATGTGGCTAACATTGGAAGTTGCCAAAGAAAATACAGAATAGATTTGCTCATTTTTGGTTCACTGACAAATAGAACTGGACGATGGTCTATCAGTGGGGAAAGAGAGTGTGCTTTGCCAGATTAGAAAACCTGACTTTATATTCTTTCATAAATCCTCTTCTCTGATTCTTTTCCCTGTCTCCCTAAGGTGAACCGAGTCAGTGTTATGTTTTTGATGGGGACGGCGTGTGTGAGGAGTTTGAGCGGGGCTCCAGCGTTCAAGACTGTGGTTACTTCACACCTTTGGGCTATGCAGATCAGTGGGCATCCACTGCCACCGCATCTCACCAGGACTCGAACCTCTGTCCTGCCCAAGGTGCCACAGGGGAACCATCCCTCACCAAGGTATCTCATATGATGCATTACTTTATACAGTTTTTACACTTCAATCTTCTACCAACTCAAATGTTGAGAACGAAAGAGTATTCGTGTTTCCCAATGATTGCCCTCATTCTGTCTACTATTAGATACAAATATAAGATACTAAAGATTTATATTATGATGTAAGCAGAGTGCTTTTCACATAGAATATATTCAAAATAGATCTAATTACCGGGATTTGATCTCTTGCTTTGTCTACCATTTTGACTCCTTGAGTCAAGCGTTTTAGTCATTGCCAACCAACATTTCATGCCTGCCTATCCTTCTGTATCAATAAGAAAAGCACAAGGCGGGATACATCGAGTGAACCTCTCCTTACTCATGGTAATTCGTACTTCTTCCAAAGTAACTTTTGCGAAAAGTTATGGCCCTGAAACTGCAGCCCCTGGTTCTGCAGAAATCCCCTACTTGACTGTATGGGCGTCATGGATGGCAGTGACTCAGGTGACAGAAACGGTTGCCTGCCGCTCACACACTTTCCAGTTCGGTCCAAGGCCTCTCTACGCGGTGAGTTGTCCTTGGACAAGACACTGAACCACAGGTTGCTCCCAGTGGCAGCAGCTTGTGTAGATAGTAGTGAATGTAAAAAACTTTGGACAGTGCTTTAAACTTTGAGCTAAAGTTAAAAGGTCCTGTAAAAAAGGAGACCATTTGCCATATCTTAGACACCTGCCAGTCACAACTTCGCCCGGCCCTGACAGACAAAAAGGTTTAATGTCTATCTTAATGTCTAAAAGTGAACACACTGTTGTATTAAAGAAGACTTGAAACTAGTGATTGAGACCATAAACTCATAAGGAAAGTAGTAATTTTCTAATAGACAGCTGTGTTTGAATTGGCCATTCATCTCGAAGTAGTGCACCGTTTAATGAATCAGTCATTTTACTAGCAGCTTTTGGAATTTCAACTAAAACTTTTCATTCACTACATTGTGCATTACAAACTTGTCACGTGATATGCCAGCAGCACCACAGACGTCATACACTACATTGGTCAAAATAGACCACCATGCAGCTAGTTAGCTTTTAGTGGAGTAGGCATCACAACTGAACAGCCACTGATGTGGAGGCCACTTACACATAACACCAGAGAACCTTTTGGCAGGTCTCTCTACAATAACACAGCAACTTTAAACACAGCAGAGCTCCCTCTGTTCTTTTGACAACTTTTCTACAATAATACATCAATCATTTTTCAAACATGAAATGTTTGCGGCCTCATGAAGCCACGTCTTCAGTCCATAATCATTTGAAAGCCAAATTCTGTCACACCACTTTCACGTATGAACTCACATCAGCCGCGCTCTTCTGCATACAAAACACACGCAAAATAGAGCTCAAGCAAAGCAGATGTTAATTAGGTTTTGCTCGTCTGTCATCATGGAAGGATTGTTGGTGGCGGAGCCGGCAAAGCTGGGATTTTTAATCCAGTGTGATGAGGTTTACCATAGACGACAGGAAGATTTGGTCACAGACTTTTTATAAAGGGCAGACCCACACAAATGCAGATGGTAGAAAAACGTGAATGCAGCCTGTGTCGTCTCAATTGAAGGAATGTTCGTGTTCATTCAAGTTTTTACTGCCCGTATTTGTCATGTATGTATATTTCTATATGTGTCAGCCTTTCATACACAGAAACATATGCATTTATAAGACATTTGAGTAGAGATGCACTGATTGCAATTTCCTTTAGGACAACAATAGGCTCGACTGGCCTATTGTTATTTTTTTTTTTATTTTGTTTTCACTTTGGTAGTTTTTGGGTTATTTTTGGGCATTCAGCTGTAAAAAAAACATTGATCGTGAATAACTTCAACATTTTCCCCAAAACTAACAGGTTGCACAGCCTTCTCTCTCAGTCACTGGAAATTAAACATAAAATGAATTACCGCATTTCGCTATTTCTGCACCTGATTATAGGCCAAAAATGTTTGTCCTCTTTTTGACTCATCTTAGGATATAAAGGTGCTTCAGGGAAGTGCTGTATTTGGAAATTAAAAACGTAGGTCTGGTGCAATCACTTGCCATTAATGTTTAAGTGATAAGACTGAACCTACATTTGTTGATAACCTAAAAGTACCAGGTTTCATTACTCAGTGCTATGTTTATGGTGCATTTACTGAACAATGAATAAATAAGTAAACAGTTGAATAAATTAACAAGTGAATGAATAAAATAAATCAATAAATCATCAAGCTGATAATCAGTTTATACCTACAACTGGCTGACCGATCAGTGCTTCTGTATAGTTGTGATATTTCCTTAATTTCTCATCTTTTGTGCGAAGTTCTGCAGGTATCAGCACCTGGAGGTGAACGACAGAGCAGCCACCGATTCCTGGTTCCCTTGCACAGCCCAGTCTGACACGAACAATGGCCTGGAACACTCAGTTTGGCTAAAGGTATATGTATGTGTGTGCGCATGCTGTATCTGTTTTCTCCTCGGCTGAAAGACTGCGGCTGGCTGCTCTGTCTTTAACAGCTTCCAGTACTTTCCAGTACTCTTTTAAATAGGGTTGAAGGGCCTCCCAAACAGACTGCTGGCTCAAACCTCCCGACACGCACACATTCCTTACTTTCTAACAATTACATGATTCATACAAAGCAATGGTAGCAATAATTGCTTATTTTCCAGGTCAGTGGTAAAAATGTAACTTCTAATGATCTGTAGATGATTACAACTCATGACTAACCCCCTGCTAATTCTGTATTTACATTCTGTGCCTTTTGTTTTTTACCCAGTGGGCACTAATCACCAAAATCCTTCAAAAACAATAATTGCCAGTGTATTTATAGTGAAAGACCAAGTGTTATATAATTGAATCATCCTTCATAATTAAAGACTTGAAAGGTTCATATGTTGTGAAAATACCGGTAACCGAAGGAATAACAACAAGTTAAATAAAATACAGTTAAAAATAGATCTCTTAATCTTAATTAGTTCATAATGATGATCTTGATAATTAACAAATAATACAAAAATAGCATAAACTATTAGGTAATTGTTATTTTCTTTCGATTTTTAAGGATATTCTTAAAAATAATGGCACTGGATTTGTTGATCAAATCAGTTTCCTTGCCTGTCTTTGCAGCTCCATGTGTAGCCAACAGTGCTTCGCACAGACGGTCTGATTTGTGGACAGAGCTGAATTTGGGTCAGGCTTTCCACTCCAGACCTGTGTCTGGTTCTCATATTTTTTATGCATTTTTTTTCTTTTTTTCTCTATTATTTAATCTTTCCACTGCCACCGTTCCCACAGTCATTTCTGCGGGTCCAGTGTAGGCCAGCTGTCAAATTCACTGATGGTTTCACAACCTTGTCTGTCATATCTGGATTATAGGGGCCTTTACAGTTATGAGCTTACCTGCTTTTTTGAATTTAGAAAAAAACAAACAAAAAAAACATCAGTTTCATTACTTCCACTTCTTTGTTGAATGGCTCATCTTTCCATGCCGTGCCCACTTTATCAGACGCATCCCTGTAGCCTCTCGGGATGGCCGTCTTCTCCCTAAAGGCTCTAAGTGTTTGAAAAGCCTTCATTATAACACCCGTGTTTGCCGGCTCTCTATGAAACATCTCCTTTTCTTTTCTGTGCTCTTTCTCTCAGAGGCTTTCTTAAATATCTAATCTCACTCTGTATGAAAAGCCCTCTTTAGCTATCCACTCGTGATCATGTGTGCCAGCTCTGTTAAAGACAGCTGTCTCATTTAACAGTTGTTTGTTTGGAAGCCCGTTCTCCATTCCACAAGGCTTTTAACGTCTCTTTTAAGCGATGCTCTGATTTAATCTTTTTGAGTATGAAACACCTACAGTTGACAGGTGGCTGTAACAACTTTGTGGAGAAGCAGACCAAAGTCAGCTTGGATTCAGCAGCCACACTGTGTTTTCGTAATCTTTTCTGTAATTTATCCAGCAGAAGTCACATTTACTATGTTCTATACTTGTAGATTAATGTATGGTGGTGGAAGTGTGTTTGAGATATTAATTCATAGATAGACAGAAAGAAAAAAAAGGAAAGCACGGTGCCAAGTTTAAAATGACACATATATATGACAAGGTCCTTGTTATAGTAGAATTGTATTATCAATATGTTACATAAAAGCACCAGGGCAGTAATTCACACATTACATCGACACATTTAGTTAATAACAAATTAATAGAGAGCCATGCATGTGTTAAAGGGGCTCTGCTTTTTATGAACATTTTCACTCATCAATGATTGCTTTTGTTTAATTACTTAAATACACATTCCATACCTATCGTTGTTTTTCACACTGTTACAATTGAAACAGGTGGGATTTGTCCATTCTGGAGTGGCATCCTCTGTAATGGTGTATTTGGCCTCGGATGGTTCGGCGTCCGGGGAGCAGTGTCGGAGGACGGTCACCATCCTCCTGTCTGATGCTAATGGAAAGAACCACTCACTAGGTACTTTTACGTGTTTTGGCTTTTTATGAAATGGGATTCTGTCTTAATGGCATCATGGGAAATAGCTATTCAAAACCCTTCAATCCATCCAGGCACACACAACCTCTCATGTCATCAGAACCCATTGGTGGTGAACGTGACCCAAGACCTCTCTCAGCCCTTCTTCCTCACGTCCTCCGTGATCCTCCTCTTCTCCTCCTCCTCTGTGGCAGTGAAAGGAGTGGCTCTGAGGACCTCCTGCCACTTCAGCACCTTCGCCCTGACCGGGTGCGCATCAGAGGGTGGGCTCTCCCACAACTACTTACTTAACGCACACACACACACACACACACACACACTCCTACATAGATGCTGTTTTATGCACTGCTTAGAGAAGAAACGGCAGACACAACAAATAATGATAATGTTCTCATCCAAGTGAAAGAAAACATGAATCAGAGATAAACTAGTAAAAGTTTAAGTAATTTAAAGTTTTAAGTAATCATGTGTTTTTTAGACTTTTGATGTCAGTACTTAGTCCTGTTTGATAATGTTGATGTTGGACAGTGGACAGTTAACTTTTGTTATTTTAGATTTGTAGACCACTGATCTAACTCACATTAGCAGTGTCAGAAATAGTGATCAGGATAGGCCGCCAGTAGCTTTTTCTTTTTTCGTCTCTCTGCGTCTCATTCCTCTACTTGTCTCTTTTCCTCCCTCCACATCTGCAATAGCTGTTTGCGGCAGCCGTGTCAGATGGACAGCTGCAGTCCTCCGCAGATAGAGCACGCCACTGTCAGGTAGGCTCTGCAGAATGAAACGTTGAGTCATTAGAGAGTTGAAACAACAAACAAAAGAACTATCTATATATCAGTGTGTCTCTGTAGGTGTACAGGAGGAGGGGAGGCCTCTCACTGCTCTGTTCAGTGTCACCGCGGTTTCAGTATCACTGTCGTTAGTGGCAGAGGGATCCCGCCCCAACAGGTAGACTGGATCTTGTATTATGTGTTACACCTTTAAAATAACACCTTGTGTCTTCAGACTGTTAACTTACCTGTTTATTTATTCATGCAGATACCTGTGAGTATCAGACTCTGACAGAAGGGACTTGCAGCATTGTGGTGCAGCAGTTATGTTTGTCCGCTGTCTCGGAACCCTTTCAGTATTCTGTCATAATTATAATCAGCCATTCTTCTGTCCTCAAACAGCTCCCAGTCTCTACTCCTCTCGATACTTCATCCTTTTCTCTTTTCATGCAAAATCACACCTTTTTGCTCTGTCCTACTTTCTTTTCCCCATTCAGAGAGACACAGAGTTGGAGTGTTTTCATGGCTCGTGGGATCGTGAGGTTAGCTGTCAGCCCGTGGACTGCGGTCCTCCTGATCAGTCTCATGTCTATCACGCTATATTCAGTTGTCCCTGGGGAACCACCTTCGGCAAACAGTGCTCCTTCACCTGTGGATCCCCGGCCATATTGCAAGGTAAATCATGGCTTTATCTAGTCTGCCACGTTGTAGTGAATTCTGAGAAAAGCTAGTCTTCTTAGCACCTCTAAGCTATGCATTAAACTCTTCGCCCTCGTATAGCGCCATTGAAAAATCAGCAGAAGAAACTTAAAGGTTGCATTTCCTCTGAATCAAAGAAAAAGAAAAAAAAATCACTAATGTCATGTCTTTTCTGTTGTATCTGTAGTTTTTCACTTATCTTGTATATTATAAAAAGTATTGTAGGCTAAATACATACATATGCATACATGTACATATTACAAAAGGTAAATTAAATATTCTTTAGATGTACTGTTCTATAAAAACATTTTCCACAGCTATCTTTCAGGAGCTCTATACATTCCTTATGCTACATTTTGATAATATATTCAAATTGAAGAACATTATGATTTGAGGTTGGCATGATCGAGGGAGCTGCTATTGTGGAAGAAAGAGCAAGTGACCAAAAAAAAAAGCTCATTTTGGCCCGTCTCTTGAAGCTCATACGCTTAGCAAATGGCCTCGGAGTCTTTTCTCTGGCGATTAATTAGAACCCAATGACAATGGCAAGATGAGACAATAAGGGCTGTCATGGCTATCACATTGCTTCTGTAATTTTAGTGATTTCCTTAAAACAATACATTTTTCAAATGATTCCTGATATTCTTTAAAGCTACACTACGACCCATTCTCTAGGGTTCCAGCTTAGACATAAAAACTTGAATTTATAAATGAGGTTAGGATTGGAGGCCTGTTTTATTCAGGGTGACTCATGGTGTTTATTCAAAAATGCCAAGACAAAGCGAACTGATCCACTGTTGAATTGAAATTACCTTGAACATTACTGCTTACATAGTCGTTCTGTCAGTCAGGCTCTTTGCTAATGTCACTTGTCTCTGCAGTTTCATGCCCTGGTGTTGGTACACGGTCTTCTGTTACTAAAATTTGGGATGAATCCTAATAAAAGTATCTGTGTGGAATATTCCTTTCCCCTGCTCATGCTCAGACAAACATGCCCCACTTTTCTTCTACTCAGATGTCTACAATGTTTTCCAAAAACACCACTTGCATCAGAACCATTCCAAACAAATACCGCCTGTTGCGCGCATAATTTGGAGTATCACAGTACACGCATAAGTGAAAAACCATTACTTCTTCTTTTTCGAAAACAATGCCATAGATGCCTCCTGAAGGAGAACGTGATGCTCACACACTTAGCGTTAGCGGTTGGAAAGCCACAGTGAAACGTCTCAGTGGAGTCAGCAGTAAGAGCCGTGTATTCCAATCTAAAAATACACCGAAATAATTCTATTTGTGGCTTTTGATTCAGAGAAATCCATTTTAAGGCCATCATGCATCCCTCAGCAGTGAAAGCACACTGTGGTGTTCACAAATATGTGCTCTGTACACACAAGTGCAGCTGTAACAGATTTTGATAAACACGACACCAGCACAGTTTTTAAACAGCATATAAAATGAATGATGCTATGCTATTCATTACATTACATTTTACAGACCCAATAAAAATTGTAAAAGGTTTAGGGTCTTATGATTCTCCACAGAACAGTCATGCTTCATGTGGGGCCATGCAGGCATGAAAAATATTAGCTCGGGGCAAAAGTGAAGCTCGATTCAAGACGAAGCTATAAAACAAACCAGATTGTTTGCTGGGTCAGAAGTCAATCTCGGATTTTGATCCCATTTAGGTAAGGTTTTCAAATTTCTAAGTGTACAGTACAGTGCCAATGTTCTTGAGAAACTTCAGACACTTGGAATGTTTCATGGTTTCACTCAGCAATGAAAGTTAATGTATCATTTCGCTTTCTATGGAGCACCTCTGGTGGCACCAGTGGGGAAACAAAATGAGCAGTCACACATTACTAAGTCATGGCCAGAGGTTAATGTGACGACATGAGACATTATTGCACAGCCATGCTTTAGTATTCTGTGGGATTGAGACAATTAAGATGTGGCCAGATGTTACTAAGAAGTAGTTATGATTTATGAAGTTGTTGCCACGTCTTCATTATTGTGTGGCCACATTTGATCTGAGATAAAACTGCATTAACTCATTATACGGCTGTTCCTATCGCTGTTGCAGCAAGTAAAGGTCATCATATCGTGTGCCTATAAATCCCAACTTTTTATTTTCTCTGGTGAAGCTTTTGATATACTGTTGAAAGGTTGGAAGTGTAGCGGAGAGGCAAGCAAGGTTGCCTGCAAATTGCCAGGAATGGATGTTGTGTTTGTAACCTGGTAACAACTGAGCTGATGATGTCACAGGCAGCACTGACATGCTCAGGACGGCACCATCTGTTGTTAAGAAGCAGTGCAATAACTAATCCTTTGCTTTTGCCGCTGCTCTTGGTGTCTCTGCACGTCTGGGTCATCTGAAAGCAGAGCCGAGAGGCGCTGGCGTCTGGTACAAACAGCAAAACACACAACACGAGCTCAAATTATGATGCTCGCTGCTTGTGAGTCCATTTCACACCCTCTGAGTTCAAGTTGGCTCATAAACATTTGGGGGAAAGGAATAGATATTAAATATACCGGAATTCTGTTTTGACCATGTGTCGTTCCGAAGGCCCGGGTGCAGTTATGGTCATGTGACTCTCCAAAACTATTTGCCTTTACTTGTAAAATGTGAGTCACAGTAAATAACATGCCCGAGGTTACTTTTTCTAATTTCCAGACAGTTTTCATCATCATTATTCAAGACGAGTGAGAACCTCTATGCAGGTCATCCAACCATCTCAATGAAATAAGCATGAAAACAATTTTTAGCCACAGGTAGAACACATAGGTGTACACAGGAGTAGTAAGGAGGCAGAAATGAAGATGAACTAACTTTGTTTGTAAGTGTTTTTTCCTGCATTGAGACTGTTTTCCTCCTTTCTGGCTTCCTCTCCCTCTCGGGTTTCTCCCCCTCAGGTGACAGTGATAGGCTGGTGTGTTTGGAGGACGGGCTGTGGTCTTTCCCAGAAGCCTACTGCAAGATTGAGTGTCCAGAAGTTCCAAGCATGCCCAACACCAAACTGCTAACAGTAAACTGTCTGGCTTCAGGGCACGACGTTGGCTCCGTCTGCCATTACAAATGCAACCCAGGTTTCTATGTTGTAGGGAGCCTAAAAAAGAAGACACCAAGGTAGGTGCTGTTGGGAGCTTATTAGACAGCACCTCTGGAGTTTGGGGAGCATGCTTTATTGTTATCATCCATAATGGTGCACCTACTGTATTACTGCTTGTCCGTGTTCTGATGGACAACTCATTTTTGAATAGGAAAACTGATTATTTCTGTCTTACAAGCAGCTTGTGCTGTGTCTTTAACTTCTATTCTGCGTAGACAACAGACCAAAGTAAATGCAGTGTTTAATTGCACATGCCTCCCTGCGTAATGGAGGAAATTCCTTCTTTTCCTTAATTTTTACAAGATTCCCATTACACACTGCTTAATAGAATAAGGATCTTTGATTTAGATATTTTACGCAGCAGTATAACAATGCGTCACACGAACAACCAAACCCCCGAAAGGCAAAGTCTTAAATATCAATGGGTACTGTTTAAAGAGGTATTTCTCGACCCGTCAGCTGCATAACTGTATTCAGTTTCGGAACAAAATCCCATTAGGGTCCAATAAAATATGTACCGCTGCTGACTTGGCCTCGTCATCGCTTTGCCAGTTGTGTTCACCGACTAAATGCTCATTACTGAGCACAGTTCACATGTTCGTAATGAGATGTGGGTTTCCAAACAGGAGACGCAGTCTCTGGGGTAAGTTTATATTCTCCTTGAAATGAGTAAACACTCTCGCTCTTCACACATTTTAGTCTGTAATGGTAGCAGTGGAGTTGTTCAGATCATGTGCAATATGCATATAGTGCTTCTTTAATGTCCTTGATTGTGCAATACAGCTTAAAAACGCCTAACTAGCTGATATGTACCATCATAAAATCCCAGTAACAATATACATTTTATAGATTTATATTAAACTTCCATCCCGTCGGGCGAAAAAGTCTTTGTTTAAAGATCCATTTGCAGCTGGGTGTCCCTATGAGTTAGAGCCTCTCAAACATATGTGTAAACATTTTAAAAACCCCTGATGCTTCATTAGTCCAGTATGTGAAAGTTAACAACATTAGCTATTATAAAGCCTTAAACAGGCTATTTACTCTTACCTCTGACACATGTGCCCATATAAATATATATTATGACACATATTTTTGCTTTTACACACTACCTTCACCACACAGGAGATCTTTTTAGTATGAAATGAGCACTCTGTATTTTTCTTTTCTTTTTTATTGACAAGCAATCTTTCCAAAAGTTATGATGAACCTCAGTGCATCTCAGCATTGCTTTAGTATGTAAAGCAGTTGAGTTTTTTATTAAATGATGGGGAACTTTGTGCAAGTCAAGATCGCGTAGAGCTGAATGTATTTACTCCTTTTATCTCCAGGAAGTACTTTAAGTTGGAATGCCTGGAGGGAGGGCAGTGGGAGGAAAGTGGCTGTGAACCGATATCCTGCCCAGCACTACCTGATGTTTTCCATGGCATGTACACCTGTACCAATGGCCTGTACTATGACACTCTCTGCACCCTTCAGTGCCCGGATACTACAGAAAATGTGAGATTGCAACACAGTCATGAGACTATCAAGTCAGTTTTAGATCAGGGTGTGTCGATTTAGTCTTCCGTTCTATACCGACTGTAAATTAAAAACTGTTGCCAATTGTAAAGGGAGGTTCATTTTGTGTTATGGCTGGCATTCATCTTAACTATTAGTATGAAATGCGCATGTTAAGACATACAGTAATGTGAAAAAGACATAACATCCTTTTGGTTTATTTACATAATTAAAAAGAATCATCTGGTCCTGACCAGGTCTTAATGAAGTGAAAAGAGATATGACACTGTACCATCATTTATTTAACAAAAACTAAGACAAAATGCAGGAGTACTGTGTGAAAAGGTAAGCTCACTTCATGATTTAGTAGCTTGTAGAATTACTTTTAGCTGAAATAACTTCTAGTAAGTGTTTTCTGTATGATATTATCAGTCTCTGGTGTTGTTTTGGAGGAATGTTGGCCCCCCTCCTCTTTACAGCGTTGTTTATGTTCTTTAAGGTCTGTAGGCATTTGTTTATGTACAGCTCTCTTAAGGCCCACCACGATGCTACGTGCTGATTGAATGCTGACTGGTTGACAGTTACAGTAGTTTCGGCCGGCTTGAGCCAGTTATGGCCGACAAGCACCGATTTCATAATGAATGCGACAAAAATCCAAAAACCCCGAACAGCAACAATGCGCAGGTGAAAAACAATGACAACAGCTGCACTGCACAATCCTCACGATCATAACACTTAATTTCAGACCACAAAGTGGATCTTTGTCCACTTTGATTTCTGTCTTTTCCACAGCAGTGTCAAACTAAAGGAACATCCACAGTGCCAACTCAACGAAAAGCAGCACACAAGTCAAAATATTCCACATACTGATAAGACTGCACCCAAGTGACAGCATCTAGACATCTGTTATGAGGCGCCAACAGACAGCTTACAGTGATCTGTGTTCAGCCCTGAATATAGTTTGTGGTTTTTTTGCAGTTCTTATGAGCATCGCATGATCTGACCTTGGGTTGAACTCGCTGGGTTGTCCGCTTCTGGGAAGATTGGCAACTGACTTGAATGTTTTCTTCTTGTGATTAATGTCTTTGTCTGTAGAATGACGGACTCCAAATTGCTCAAAAATGGCCTTCTAACCTTTCCCAGATCCATGGACAACAAAATTGCTTCCCTGATTTTTGGCATTGCGTTAACACACACCTGAATGCTCCAGACCAGCAAACTGCTAAAACCTCTGCTTTAATAGAGGTGTTCACGCTTAGTGATTATCTATCAATACAATACAGTTTATTATGAGCACCTTTCTGGTTGTAGTTAGTTTTTCACACGCTGCTGCTGCATTTTGGCCTAGTTTTTGTTAAATGAATAACAACACAGAGTAATACATCCTGTGTCGTTGGTCATCTGAGGTCGTACTTAGCCATCTTATTATTTTCTATCATGTCCTGCTGTGTAAAAGCTTTCAGCCAAAAAGGGTGTGCTTTCTTTTTAAATGTTTAGTCATTATTGTTTAATTGACATCGGTTATTATTCAGCTTTTCAGCTCAAAACAACAGCGATTTAAAAGCATACAATACTACATTAGAAGCGGTTGGACTGTAGCGGTTAGACATCTAAAACACTGCATGTCCATTGTAGAGAAATTCCACGGGATATTCCACAGGCCTTCATGCATTGCAAATACAGCGGTAGGAAACTTTAACAATGGCTGAACAGAAATGTGCTTTGCAAGCAAGATTCCCGAGTTTGGACAACATCATGGTGAAATGCTTTCGATCATTTCTATAAAGCCCGTAGAGAACAACACTTAGGATTTATGAGTGTCATATTTCTATTGGTGCTACATTTTGTACGTCTTAAGAAATGTGAAATTAGTCATTTTTGACATGAAGTGCATCCAATCCATAAAGTGTGCAATTCATTCCCTCCACGGTTGAGTTGGGCAGAGCACCTCAAGTTTACTCAAGTACGGTGTAAAACTTTAATAGACTTTGCTTTCTCTTGAATTGTGGATAACAGGTCGTCAAAAGTGCAGGCTGTGCATGGTGATTTAGTAACTGTGCTTGTTGCCAGATTGAAATTCGCTGCACCAAGGATGGCAAGTGGACAGCAGAGTTCACTATGTGCTCCACACTTCAGGGATCTTGTTCTGCTCCTGAAGATCTCAACTCGGTGGAGTACAGCTGTGACCAGGGCATGGAAATGGGTGAGTGCAAACTAAATGAACAATCCTGATAATATCATTTACCCTTTGTTAAACACAATCAAGCCATAAATAGTTACCTGATTTCCTTTGGTTTGTGTAGATGATATATGTACATGCATTCATACGTAGGCGTAATGGGGGGATCGGGGGTGTTAATTGACCTGCGCAAGGTCAAACCCCAACTCTACCAGATGAGTAATGGCCCAACACTTATTCTCTTTTAAAAACTGAATGAGATCGGAAAAAAGAAAATCTTTTGAAGGATTTCGATATGACAAAGTCTGAACTTAGTCTTAAACCAGATCTATCAATAATCTGATCTTTAATATCAGATTTGGTTTAGTGCTTTTCAACAATCTGGAAGTCGCTGGTGTCTCATTTACCCAGCTAGCAATAACAGACTACAATGGACTCCTAAATGTTAGAGAGTGTACTTTAAATAGAAGGGTACAGATACCTCACATTGATGGTGGTATATCAGAGATTTGAAAGAGGAGATCACTTTTGCCACTGAGTTATTGTATTTTTTTGTGGTACTCAAATTGGCTTCATGTTTATTGTATGTATTTTGATGGAGAAACTGTTTCAAATTTGGAAGATGACACAGTTTTTATAAGAATATTCTGTAGTTGCAGTGAAAGCATCAAATCAAAAGTGACATCAGTAAGAGCCGGCCAGCATTTCTTCTTAAGTGATATAGACAGTTTGTTAGTTATTGCAGAAACAAAGCCCAAACATTATAAGCTTTGGCCATTGTATGCTAATGGCGAAAGGAGCGATTTGTTATTGTTACTTTTCTTTGCAGGAGCCGTGTGCTACCCAACATGCATTGTGGCTCTGCACATGGATCTGCATGACCCGGTGGTTCTGCCCAACGGCACTACAGCTGACGCTTTGAAACACTGGATGCTGCCCACCACAGTCCAGGTGAGACGCTTTGGCAGACCAGTTAAATTACGCATGACTTCGATAGCGCGATGGCTTGACTGACTTAAATAACCACAACTGAGGAAATAATTGTGGTTTTACTACCATTTGGAAACTCTTGGCGTGTATTGTCAAACAAAGGCTGTTTTGCTCACATGCTGCCATGCGACTAGTCCAGGATGCCATGAAAGCCGATCCACTGACAAACAGCGAGAGTTTCACACCAGAACACGATCAGAAAGAATAATTCATCCAAACATCTGGTGCTCTGAACAACGCCAGTGAGTAAGCTGAGCTGCTGCTCCAGTCTGACTCATCTCTGCTTATAAGCACAAAACGGACTGAGACAAATAAAAATGAATAAAAATTATGTATTTGACATTGCACATATTCACCACGGAAATTGCAGTCATTGACGTTCTTAATCACGTCCAATCTTAGTTTTAAATCAGGCAAATGTGCAGCTATGCGGCTCGTACTTTTTTTGGTCCACACTATGTGACGACTGATCGCAGTTCACTTACCAACATATGACGTATGAAAGTGTTCAGGATGCAGGTGTCAGTTTCATTCGTGTGCTGAAGTGATCGGCCACATTGTCTTCATCGTACGCATCACTGTGAGCAATGTTTTCAGACTGGTGTCTTTAACTTTGATCCAAAAAGTCAATACAAATGTTATAAAGTTGATAGATTATGCAGATTATTTAGTAAGCAAACAAAACACACCGGTAACTTTTTACAGAAATGATTTCAAATGTTCAAAAGTCTCACTAAGTAGCTTAGATTGTCTAAAAGGAATCAACTGAGCAAAATGCATGTGATGTTATTTGTTGAATCGGAATAAGTTCAAATGTGAGGTGCATGAGAAGCTGAACAGGCACCCTATGAGGCGAGCTCTTGGGTGGAAAGCTCGTGGGCCCTGGGACACAGCTGGTGGATCCCCCTGAAGAAGTTGAAGGAAGATGCTGAAGGTCCACCGAAGAAAGTATGGAAAATATGTGTGTAAATGTGTTTCAAAGCAGATATTCTATGTCAGAATTTTCTAAAAAAAATGATGCTATCCCCTGTTGCAACCGCTTATCACACCAGATCCACGTTGTGAGTGTGTGTTCGTTATCATTCAAGTGTTTTTGTTGCATTACTGGAAATCGCCGGGAGATAGCACGAGTAAAGGTCCCAGTTGACGTCAAGCCTTCTAGGAACTGCACACATCTCTCGCACACACAGTGTATACAAGTCAGTGAGAGAAAACTTGTAGGAATGTCAGATACTGAGTCTGAATTACGGTACTGTTGTTTTGCTTTAAAGCTGGGTCATGTTACCCAACATCATATCTTAGGGATCGCGAAAACGTTAATGCTGTTGCAAACACTGCTCCACTTTCACCTCACTTGTGGGTGGTCAGTTAGCCTGCCAGCTTGTTAGTCCACCTTTGCCAAGGCTAAATAGTTGGACTGAGGTCTGATTACTTACACCATATCTCTGACACTTTCTTGTGATTTCAATGCATTGTGTTATCTCAAACGCTTCATAATCAGGTCTCCCAGGCTGGGTCAGGCTCCACAGGAAAGCCCCAGGGTGGATCCACATTCTCTGACTATGCTTGATAGTCAGTCGGCTGTCTAGTAACCACCTTTTAAATTTCTGGGGGAAACTATTTGACAGAAGAAAACATTGCAACACAAAAACTTAGTTTGCATCGACTTTCTCTAAGTTGTGTGAACCTTTATTTTGCCTATGATCAAGTTTTCCTGCATAATTAGACAAGTAAAAGAAGCAAAACATCAAGTTGTCGTGACGTCCTACATACGTGGACAAAAAAACGTGTGGCTTAATTAATATCCATGTGATATTTTATGACAATCCAGGTAATCCAGGACCTCTATTCTGTCACAATATCACAAAAACATATTGTGGTAAATGCTTCACATACAAAGGAACCTGTGTATTTAAACTCTTTGTGTAGGCACAATTCCCATGTGATCCTTCCTGTATTCCACAGTAATCTTTTCAAGTCCCTTTTACTACAAACTACCAATTTTGCTCATACAAAGATGAATCAAAGCGTGCCTTTAACCTTGTATTTTTCCTTTTTCTTTTTCTTTTGCCCATTTTTTTTGCCATTCTGCTCCAATGATGATCTGTTTTCCTATTATAGCACATTATAAGCCGCTGATCACCACGAGGCCCGAGTATCAGCTTTTCATGCCATTGTGCCCAAGAAAGGGGATCAGCACCAGCTGATCGTTGCCAAACTGCAAACAAGGGAAACGTATTTGAGAATGAAATTAAAGGCCAAGTGTGTAACAGTCTGAGCGAGGTTTGCTGCGTGTGCTAGTTTGAGCTGTATTTACTGCACGTTCCGTCATACAGTAATAATGTGTTCCAAGAGTAATTGAGTACTGTTGCTCCCAAAAGAGTCTGGCCCTGCGGAAAAGAGGGGTGGAGGGAAGTGGAATTGCCACTTCACACCCTGAAAAAGCAGCTGTTTGACAGCAATTTCGTCAAAGCACTTATTAGATGTTTGTCAACCGGTGAAAGAAAGGGTTGTTTTAATGTTTGATTCGTGTTATACATAAAATAACATTTAAGGTAAGTTTTTGTTTAAAGTATATTAAAAAGCAGTAGATTTGTGTGGTATGAGACCAAATAAATGATCTAGCTAATCAACTCCAGAGTGACACTCTGTCATCTACTTTTTGGGGAATTTGGAAAAAAGTTGGTTAGTCTGGTCTTGATTTTTTTTTGCATCAAACTTACCGAGTCTCCAGTAAAGAATACTTTTGTGACAGTTGCGTTGTTTTCCTTGATGAACACGGTGGTTATCCATCTTCTTTGGCTGTATCGCTTAACCAAAGTGCTTATGTGCTTTGTTTCTCAGAGCATAGTCTGCACCGGGATGATGAAGTGGTATCCTGACCCTCAAAACATCCATTGCATCCAGTCATGTGAGGTAAGACAGAAAGGTAGCCCAGGAGATTTGAAAAATACTCTTTTCTTTTCCTTGTCTTGTGTTGTCCAACATAAGGAAAAAGAGAGAAAATATTGTTTCATCCAGATATCAGACTCACCCTGTTCTTAGAAACTGTCAGTGAGTATCTGTTTAAGTGGTGACTGATACTGTATAGGAGTCTGAAGAGAGCCTGAATGGCTAATTTTACTTTCTCCATGTCATAGATGGAGTATTTTTAGTGCAATGAAAAGTGTAAAACACATGTTAAAGTCAAAGACTAGATTTAATTGACCTTTCTAATTACATACTGAATCATATAAAAAGTGGGTTCCATAACACAATCTGGGCATTTGTGTCAAAGGGTAAGTCTTACATGGGCAACCTCATGTTTTTAAGGCTTTGAGTACTCAGGGATCACAATTCTTATTTAGTTAAAACTGAGATAGGGAGTACTTAACCTTAACAACAATGACAACATTTCTGAGTATAACCACATTAGATTTACCGTCTCAGCCAGACTTTTCCAGTAATATTAAACATGAAGTAAAACATGTGTATCCCTGTTGTCATTACTACTCAAAATACCAGAGCCAGTGTGCAATATGCTTCATATTTCATGATGACAAATCCAAGGCAGATACTGATAATCTTGCACTTTGCAGGAATCCTTTTCAAATCTGTCCAAGAAGCCCTTTTTCCAGAGATTCTGCCATTGCCAAAGGTCATTATGCCTGCCAAGCCTAATGAGTTATCTGATAAAGGAAAATAAATTAATCAAAGGATTATGTCAGATTAGATTAATTATCTTTGCTGACACAAGCCTTTTAAATCTTTCTGCTGAGTTTTAAAAAAACAGTCCACCTTTTATGTGCTGGACCTCCTTTTCAAAGGAAAAAAGAATAGTTTCCTGTTTTGTGACAAGCTTGCAGTATCAATTTGTTGGTGAATTTATCTATACTTGTAGGGATTTTTTTTGTAAATTCTTTTTTTTTAAAGTTTTTTGTAAAGATCCAAAACTTGTCCGCAACAATATGCATGTTGTTGCTCCCTGTCTGTGCCGGATCTGAGGGCCAATGTCACACTCCATTTAATTAATATTATTATATACAGTGTAAGTACTATATATTTTGTGACTCAAATCATGAAAGGATGTTTAAATTTTCTTCAGTGTTTTATGTATTGGAAGACAAAGAAATGCACGTGTAACAGTTTCAAAACATGAGTCAAGTTTTGCTCTTATTCGTGTAAGCAGGATATGATTTTTACCTCTACAAACATGTTGGAATTAATTAATAGTATCCATCCATCCATTTTCTATACCTGCTTTATCAAATTCAGGGTGATTTTCTTCTCATTTTTTTTCCACAAAATAATCAGATTTATCCCAAGCTGCTTTGTCACAGTAGTCCTGTCAGCCCTGTCCCTGTGAACTTAAGTTCTCACGCAAATTGATTATTTTTGACTATGCTGCTATGACTTTCCCTATAGTGCCACCTTTTAGATAAACATTATGTCTCCACATTCAGCAATGGCCCCGAGAGGCACCTCAGCAGAGCTGAAGGATTGTTGGATGAATTATATCTTGTGCGCAGCATAAGATATGTCATTTGTTCATGAAAGTTAACTTAATCTGCTGTTTGGTGATATTCCAGCAGTGACAATAAATCAGCTGAAATCATAAAGCCAGATAGTTTTGATCTGGCATTTGTCCGCTGAGTTTAGAAAAGGCTGGAACTACCGATGGAACACATAAACTGTTGATGTCTCACGGCTTTAAAGTATTCCCCCTACCTGCCAGTACTACATTTTCCCCTTTCACCTTCCCGTGAATGTTGCTAGGCGAGACAGTTGCTCATAACCCACTCCTCCATTACAACTCTGTAAATTATCCCAGACCACATGTGTTGCGTGCAATCTGTGCCAGATCTCATCCAGATGCCACCGCTCCCTCTTCTTCTCTTACTGTGCGTCTGTTTCCAGGTTATCGGTGTGAGTCGGCTCAGACATCTTCTCGGCCCCAGTACAGATAGAGGCCACTCTGTGATGTTTTTATCTCATTTTTAGCCTAACTAAAAGAGTGCCACGAGAGGCCAAGCATCTTTTGTGTTTTTCTAGATGTGACTTCAATGCATGAATGAGATGGACGATAAGAGCAATGAGTAGAGTAAGAGTTTGTGACAACGAGCCCAATTACTGACTTATGCATCACTTCAAAAAAGACATTTTGGCTGCAAGAGTAGAGTAATTCTGGTGTCTGTTGTGGTTTTCCAGCTGAAATCAAATAGCGACCAGTGAAGTATTAAATGAATAAGTAAGAAAGACTGAAGCTTTGATTTTCAGCTTTTCTGTGCACATCTGACACCTTCGGTTCTGCCTCACTGAACTGACTGCCATTTTGTCTGGCAAACATCTGCAAAAGATCAAGGTTTGAGCTGAAGAATAGATATGTATTTCTTTTTTTAAATAAGCAGTTTTGTTTCTTATGATTTGTTCTGAAAAAAAAAAAGATGTTTATTTGGAAAAACAAAAAAGCAAACTAAGACAAATGTGTTTCGCGTACAAAGGCGAACAGAACAGTAAATTCTGGCAACTTATTTTCAAGAATTTACATAGGTCTTTTTTGCAGTCGGACTAGACTAAACAGAGGAGGCCAATGTGCTCTCCCTTGGCAACTTCTTGTAGTTTTGGGGAGCCACGCTGTAATTGGGTTGCTTTTGTTATCCAGTGAATATCTCTCTTGCATGCTCTGGGCCTTCATCAGGCTCTCTCTTTATCCACCACCCTTCACCTCGCCTGCAGTACTTTGTCTGTAGATAACCAGTAAGCAGAAACGTTTGCTTGACCACTTTGAAGGTGCTCACCGGCTGCTGTTAAAGGTTTGAGCGCACCGAGCTATCAGCTCTTCTCTGTCAGACAGTTTGAAACAGCAGAAGTTTGAAACAGCAACATTTAACATTAAGAGAACCACAAATAAGTGAGCTCGGTTGTAAAACCCGATTATTGGACACGTGTAAAGTTAATGTTTCGCACGTCCGTGCGAGGAAATTGTCACTTTACAGCTTTTACCCTGCTTTGCTCTACATCCCATTACATTAAACTCTCCTTTGTACAGTGTTTTGTAAAATGTTTCACTGTCAACTTAGAATGTTTTCATATTTAGTTTTATGGACCCACACAAATAAGTCACACTGATTAATGAAAATGAAAGGAATACAAATAGCAAATGTTTTAAAAAAAAAAGAAAAAACCCTGCAAAGTAGTAGTGTATTAGACCCTTTGCTATGGAGCCCTTAATCAAGATCTTAATTTGCTCAATTAACCTGCGTCTCAAGTTAACGGCACCATTTATACAGCATGTGCAGTATAAATGTCAGGTGAGAAAAAATTCAAATGTCTCGGAATGATCCAATCAAAGCCCAAAACCTCTGTCTGGTTACAAATCTTTAGCATGACCCATTCAGTTTGAAGAAGCCAGCATCTAATTCTAATAACATCCAGCATGAAAACAAAAAGTTTGAGTCTTCTGGAGGTGAGAGAAGGGAAACTTCACAGCCCCAAAACAGTGTTTTAGACAGGTCTGGGTTAAGAGGGCTAAAGCAACTTCACGTGGGACGACTTGATACAATTTCTCTTAAGTAAAGACCAATACTTGGTATGAAGAAATAAATGAATAAATCGCTGTTCGAGAGGTCTGTAGGATTCATATCTGTGTTTTGTATTGTTCTGGCAGGTTCTTCTGACAGTTTCATCTTGAAAGAGTCAGCACCTGGAGGTGGAATATTTATGTTTCTAGGTGTGGGGCTGGCTGCTGCTTCGTCTTGCTGTTTTTTACTCTGATTTGAAGGGAGTTTCTGTGTAAAGATTATGCACAAACCAGCTGACCTTTTAATTACTGATGTGGGACTAAGGTGTGCAGCCAACTCTGGCTGCTTTACTCTTCATGGGTCTGTGCATTTCTCTGTAGCGCAAGGTATATGCTGCCTGGAGGGGAATAAAATTCTAATTAACCTTAACGTGCCCTAAAATTAACCCCATGTGGGAAAGGTATGGCTAATTTAAACAGTTTAAGAAGGGGAAGCTGAGCAAGTGAAATGCAGATAAAACAAATGGTATAAAGGTCAGTTAAAGATATTCTGACAGTCAAATGAAATGTGTCTTTAGGTTAAACAAGTTTGTGGTATGCCTAACTTTGGCACTCAAGCTAATTCAAAAATTTACATACAAGCAGTAATTTGGATGAAGCTTGTGGTGCAGCTGCTGGTAAAGTATTTACCCCGAAACGGAACGATTAAATAGATTTATTCATGCCGTGGCCATTTAGCTGGAAAGGCAGGAGGTTTCTTCAAGTAGGGACTTCTTTGAAGTGAAGAGAAAACTGCAGAAATCTTCTCAGCAGCTGCGCTCTCCCCCTGCACAGGTTAGGCTTTGAAATGTCTCCATCAGCTCATCAGAGGAAGCCAAAAGCATCTTTGGCATTCTGCATTTATTTTCATATTGTTGGCACTTCAAAGAAACCCTTAAGATTTAGAGGAAAACTTTAAAAGGCTTTCATCATGATGCATTTGAGATTCTGTGTAATCCAAATTCCACTTATATACGTGCCACTCCAGAGGGTCTCCCACACTGGCCAAGGCATTAGACAAGGCGGTTTTTCGGAAACGCCGTTAACCAGTGACGTGAATCATATCTAAACACTCGTCAAATGATATCCATCTGTCCCCTCCGTTTAAACTAGAGTCTGTCAAATTTCAGCTCGATGATATGTAAAAAGAAACCTCTCTGGCTGAAGCAGATTGAGAGAATCAGCTTGTGACACTGATCATGATGGAATGTCAAAAGAAACCATTGCTCACTCACTTCTCAAACGCAGTCAGTTTAAACTTGGCCAGCAGATCTCATGTCATTTTTAAGCACACTGATAGTAATCCATTTCAGACTATCAACACATGACGTCTCACTGTTTCAATGAATGCCACAGAAAGCATCAGGACACAGAGTCATCATTCTTAAAAGTTGGCTACAGTCACCACTTACCTACTCTGGGGCCACATTACTGGATTGTTTTGCCTGTGACGTTAGGCCTCAGCTCTAAGGGGCTCTGGAAGTGAGGCCTGCTGTAGGGATCAGACAAAGCTAACTCTCCGGAGCTACCTTTGATAAGAGGCCACTCTTATCTCCTGGCTGAAGCAGGGTCAGCTGGTTCTGATGGTCTTCTTATGTCAACCCTTTAAGTCTAGATTAATTCCAATTCTTCTGAGATGCTTAAACTATACCCTTGAAGAAATAAATGCATGTCAGTAATCTGCGAAGGAGGGTGTAAGAAAGAGTGTAGTTTATGTAGGCTAATATCTACTTAATTCCATTTGTTAGCTAAAATCGATCCAGTCTGGTTTACTGAGGTCCAGCAGAGCCCTTTCTATATTTTGGGTTTGACATTTACCCATTTCAGCCGCTCCTCAGCTCAGGATGAAAACACTGAAAAAGTGCATTTGGTTTAGAGCAGGAGAGCCTTCAAATACAGGTATCAACAGCTTTAAAAGATGCCAGGTCTGCATCTATACAATCCCGTATTCTAAGCTACCCTAATGCCTATGCCTGCTTTTTGTGACAAACAATCAGACAAATCAGGCTGAAAAACATGTTGCTTCTTACATTAGCAGTGTTGCATAACCACAGATGAAACATGGAAAAAGTCTTTATATACTATATGATATTGTATAAAAGGAATATTTTTGATCTTCTTCGATAGACAGAGGTCGCCTTCTCCCACTGACTTTCATAACTTCTGTCACAGCTGCCATTGACCACACAACGGGTTTTCTGTTATTACTGATTGTACAGCTAGAATCAGACTTGGAATAGTCTTTTTATTTTCATTCGCCTCACGAACATTTGTTCCAAACTTCATTATGTGACAAAGTGTACAACTTACTGAAAATCTGTTTTCTGGGAAAACGTTGAGTCATATTTCATTTTCTTTTTTGGCCCTCCCGGCCTCGCATGCCGCGTGAGGTTGAATTAACATTTGGAGGGTTATTATTTCTTAGTCTGTGACACTGTTTCTTGTTTTCAACTCGTGTCTAGCCTTTTGGAGGGGACGGCTGGTGCGACACCATCAACAACAGGGCCTACTGCCAGTATGACGGAGGAGATTGCTGCCCATCCACTCTCTCCACGAAGAAGGTACACAAATGTTTTCTGTGGAGAAAGAAAGATCGATTTCTGTCACTTTGGTGCCTTGTGCTCTGGTTTTCATCAAATTTTAGAGTCATGTCTAAAAACATACCGTACAGTTACACTCCCCTTTGTCTGAAAAGTGGCAAAATGTACGATGCATCGTGTGATCAGGAGCGTAGAGGCTGAAGCTCCATTCAGGGTCACATTCCTCCTGTTTACAGTTGTAGAAATCTGTCTCTTTTGGCATTAGCACTGTGCTGCAAACACAGAACTCTGCTACTCCCTCCTCTCTCCTGTTAGCGACTGGGCCTATTTAGTCTCCCTCCTCTGGGCTTAAAACAACAGAGGAGACTTGTGGCTTCCAGCTTTTCCAGTCAAATTGTAAATAAGCAGGTTTTCATCACCCCACGCTGTTACACACTTCCTCACCTTTCAAATTCAGCTGCTGCGCCCCTGCAGATGTTACCACTCAGGGTCATGTTATCAGAACACCCTCCGATACGTCTCAGAGTAAAAATAAAGCCGGTTTTGGTGGCAACATTTAAAACAAGCACATGTTCGATTTTAGACCCAATCGCTTTGAGGAATATATTGACTGTCTGTTTATCCATCCAACCAGCTTTAACTGGTTTGTGCTCACGACAAGATGCTAATACATCTCTTAACACTTATTGTGCTAAATGATAGCTGCACGTATTGGGTGGCCAAGAGGAATGGTATGAAAAATAATGAGCAAGTCCAGGTCAGGCAGTGGTGGAAACCAGGCCACTCATTCCCCCAACTGCTTCTGGATAAACACATCTATTTTCCTATTTTCCGTACTTTCATGAGAACGTCTCTCCCATGTGGACCTTTGGGAAGTGCCCCCATCCTCCGCCTCCAATATACACTATTTGGCTACTGTACAGCCACATATTCATGACACTTATTCAGGGGGCCCTGCCTATTAATCCCTATGGCCTACAGCTGGCCAAGCCTCTGCTGTCTCCTCCATGTCCGCAGCACGCCATGACTCACTGGCAGCTCCTTCCTCAGAGGAGAAGGGGTTCAACGAGTGTGTAGCTGCCGTCATAATAAATGAGCTGCCAGACTGCCACTTACTGCTCTTTTACAGGGGAAGGGGGCGGTGGAGGGTATGAGTACGGGAGCAGAGAGGTGTCTGACGGCCTGCGGTTTAGTCGGCCACTATAAAACAGCAGCTTAGTGAGCGGGGGTCGTTTCAAGGAAGTGAACTAAACCGGCGTGAGAGTCAGCATCCTGACGGCTGCCACCGGCCCCAGCAGGCTGATGGAGCAGGGGGTATGCCATGAGCTCCGTTCATGCAGGTGTAGGAAATGAGAAGGTTTAACAGAGCTTGGCCCACATCAAATGGTCTCCTGCCACACATAAAAGCTGCGGTGCTTTAGTTTCAGTACATACAGATTTAGTTAGGATAAATCACACACATTTGACCTGCAGATATTTGAATCAGTACTCAAATCTGTTGCTGTCTTGATGGGTCTAAAGGGCATCACTTTTATGGAGCTTCAGGAAGGAGAGATACTCAAGAGATGGTTTGGTGAGACCGAGTCAACAGCCAAAAGGGAAAAGCTCCAAAAGAACAGATCTGATTTGCCACACCATCTTTGGAAAAACACTGTCCTTCCTTGAATTTTTAACAGGAGTATGTGTGTGAGTCTGCCAAAGAGACTACTTCGTAAAAGCAGCGAAGACAAACAGAAGGAAGAGGACGTGCTTGGTTTTCATTGCATGCAAAGTCGAATGCGTCACCTTGAAATGCTCTCGTCACACATGTTCTTTTCGTCAGAGTGTTGCAGTAAACAGCAGGAGGCAACTTACAAACATTCAGAAACACCCTAAACACTTGGCTTTTGTTTCTGTGGATGAAGCAAAAAGAACCTCTTCCAAAGGTTGTTGTAAGGCTTCCAAAGTGGAATATTCTTTGGCTTGCTCTGAGCCGGCATCAATGAATCAAAATGAGGCTGTTAGGGAAACATTTAATGGAAGCGCCAATTCATCTTAAATGGGGCTGCTGGCGTTTTCAGGGAAGCTAGGTCTTCTGCAGCTCGTTGAGAGCCCTCAGAGAAGCGATTACGCCGCCATCAACCCTCCAAAAGTGGCTGCAATCAGCAGCGCAGGCTGACAAGCTGCCACCTCCCCCTCGCCTGCTCGCCATGCCTGCCATCATCCTTATTTTCTTTCTCTGCCTCCCACTCTTCTTTCTCCCTTTCTTTCTCCTGGTCTCCCTCTCATTCCTTTTCTCCGGGAGCGAATGTTTACATTTCTTGCAACAGACTGCTTCGCGGGGCACCAGAGTTTATTTTGCAACCTGTGGTGATGGCTCGCTTCCTAGACAAGAGCTGGCAGCCTCTTGTTGTTGATTCTTAACATGTGTTCATCCGTTCACCTCCATGGTGGTGCGTTCCTCCCTCCTCTCTCCCCTGACGACCCACAAGATTTTCTTGCCGCTCAAAGGCCACGTTGAAGCATTTGACTCGTGCTTTATCGGCCTCCCGGGGGCCATTGGAGCTCTCTTTGAAACTGTGAGGAAAGGCAGCGAGTACTAAGGGGTGCTTACCTTTCAGCACAAACACAATGCTAGTTGGTCAGGTCAAGGAAATTTATTTTTTATTGTCTGTTTTTGCCATTCAAAGTCATTCTCTTTCCTACAGTTGAAATGTAACAGCCCAGCTGGGAGGCCTTCTCACTGACTGTGCTTTTACAGCGACTCCTGATGTAATGTTTCCTTTCATCCACTGCTTTTCATAGCTCTTTTTATTGGTTTTAGTCGACTTACTCACAATGGAAGAGGCTTTATTTTCTGTCCAGTTCCAGACCAAAAGATGTGCAGTAGGTCTGGGAGGCCTAACACAGAAGGATGTGTTTGTTTGCTGACAGGTCATCCAGTTTGGGGTGGACTGCAGCGAGGATGAGTGCACTTGCCGTGATCCGGATGCCGAGGAGAACAAGAACAAAGTCAAACACTTGGACAAAGGAGGTGGAGGCGGAGGAGGAATGCAATAAGATGGAGGGATAAAAGAAGCTGAACTTGTAATAAGCAAGAGTCAAACCACAGACGATACACCACAACAAACAAAAACAAAAAAAATCCGATTTTTAACAATTTGTAATGCGACTGAAGACAGACTTCATACAATAAAAGGCCATTTTTATTTTATCATAACAAATTTGATTGTAAAATTGCATCAAATATGAGTCATGCCGATTCAAAACTTTAATTCCTGTGGTCAGTCCAACAAAATAATATCCACACACGGATACGAACATTTTTTTTCCCCTGTTAACAACTTCAAAGTTGTCCTCACTGTAAGAGCAGCGAATGTTTTGAAGATTAGAGTCTAACTGACTGCAGCTCCTCTGCTCCAAAAATCAAGTCATCATAATTAGATCAAATCACTGTTGTGAATGCCCTCAAGTGCTTTTCTGGAGTTGATTAGTGTTGGAGCAGAGCAACGGTTGTGCCTGAGAACTGTTCAGTGAATGCACAATCCCCCCACTGAGGGCTACTGGGGCAAAAATATTTACATCAGCCATATTAATCAGACTGATGCCAAGTCAGAGAATGGTTGATGTTTCGCTCCCTATATGACTTCTCATAACCAATGAGGACTGATTTAATTATATCTAAGTGAAGCTGACTGCATCTTCCACGTCATTAACTGACAAAAACGAAACAAAACAAAACTTCCACCATGTTTGTCCTCATGGCAGTCCAACCAAATCTTCCCAAACACTGGCGTGAGTTCAGATCCTGATGAAGGGGCATCGGATCCTTTTACAAACAGATAGCTGTTAGGGATGTAAGAGGAGGCATATCTGTACAGACTAGCACGTATAGATAATATATTTGGGTCACTTAACATATCTACTAGGCCAACTATTAGTCACACAGGTCAATATTCTATATATTTATACACAAATGTTAAGTATTATAGGCAACTTCACCTAAACTTTAATGGAAAGCTTTAAGTTCAAATACTGACTTTAAGACGTGAACACTGTCAATACCACTGAAGCATATCTGCACATACAGTAAAGAAATGTTGGAGTTTACACACTAAAAACTGAAATCTGAGAAGACAGACAGTTCCATTAGTACCCCCGTCACCACATATACAGTATCTATGAAAGTATAATCATGTTCTTTGTGATATTTTACTGTACTTTATACTCTATGAAATAAATAGCAACTTTATATGGACCCTGAAAATGTGCTTCTTGATTTATGTTCATTCAAAGAGGATGTGTCAGTTTCTTTGCCTGTAAATGACTGATTCTTTGACACACACACACACATAGATTCAGTCATCTTTCCATCACCTTAGAGAACATTTATTTCTTTTCCAACCAGTGAACTTCTGCGTGAACCTCATTCGTCATTTGACACAACAGAATGATTGGAATGATTGAAAGGAGACAAGAACTTTTTTTTTCTGTTGCTGTGAGTCCCAGAACCTGGACAGAGAGAATGCTTATCAAGTATGGCTTCAGGTAGGAAATGGCAACTAATTATTTATCTATAATAAAAGAAGACAAAGAAAAATTAAAAAAAGTGTGGAACAGTGCAAGAGTAGATGTAACTCTACATGTCAAGAATACTTATGTAAGTATATGAGGACAACAAAAAAAATCTCATTTGAAGGCTCTGAAAAAGGTCCGTACAGCCATGTTTCATAATATGCTTTTTATTGTTCTCAGAAGTAGCAAAGATCAAAGTGAAAAAAGTTGACACATACAGTACATTATGGACAATTTCTCATGCAGGTAGAACTTTGTTTACATATTTCTCAAAATCAAAACAGGTCTCCGTCTTGTTGCCTTCATCCACGTCATCATAAATTTCCCTCTATGACAAAGATCCGCAGGCTGCATCTTTAAGATAATTCATATTAAGACCGAATCATTGCCTTACCTGCAAAGACTACAACACACGGCAGATATAATGGTACGATACTATCTACTATAGCGCACATAAATGTAAAATATCACCAGTTGTACATTTATCTACATAAGTAACACACTGAAATGCGATGCATTTATGTAATACTGTGCCGCCTATACAAAAATCTACAAGCATTCCTTTTAGTATTCACACATGAGACTTGTTTAAAGCAACAAAAAAAAAAAGCCAATATACATTTGCATTTCTGCGACGTAAGCTGCCAACACGTCCACTGCAAACAAAACAACGTGACAAAAAGCAAAAAAATATATACTTTATTGGACACCGAAGATATTTCTGAGGGAACGATATCCCAAGAAAACTTATGTCGCAGGTTCAGTGCAGAATTATCATTTCAGAATCATCAAAAGCTTTCCCCTAAACCTTCAAATGATAAAGGACAATGCTGTCAAATCATTTTTCGACAGGTTTTATTGATCACATGACGAGTTAACCAGTGTGCCTTGGATTGTTGTCACTTAGTACAACTCATTTACAACAACTTCATCTCTAAGTACAAACTATCAACACTACATTCAGCAGGTTATACAATTAAAACTTGCTATGTACAAGGTTTCTTGGATTCTCTAAACTACTGACATTGGCAGTTCATCATTATCGGTCAAAAATCAACACTGGCATGCAGATAAAGGTTAAATTTGGCCTGGATGTGGCAAATTTCAGGGTCGTCCCGGGGAGAGGATGAATAGAGTTTGTTAAAATAGTCAGAAGAATATAGTTTTCATGAAAAGAAAGGTTGCAGAAAGACAAACATGGCCTGTTTTAAAAGTGAATTAGTTTCTTTCCCACAAGGATAAAAGCATATATCAACACCGCTACAGAAGAAACTCAATGATTGTATATCTGTGTCGGCATCGCAAAATTGAATAAAATTGGAAAGTATCGGCATAAATAATATGGATGGAGTTGCAGAGTTGCAGAATCTATACCTCTGCAACTGCCCTTTGCTGTCTACAGAGATGTTTGGTCTCCTTTGCTTTTCAGAAATGCTTAATTTGCTCCCATGTGTTCTTCTTTATAGACACAGAGTTCATAAAAAAACGTTTCTTTTTTTTCAGTGCATGTATGTACAGTATTTTGCACTTTTTAACTTTTCAACAAGCTCAATGACAAAAGAAAAATGCCTTCCTTTTTTGCAACTATTGAGGTGGATTTCATTCGAAACAGAACAAGTACAGCTCTTAAGCCCAAGTGCCTACCTGCCAGTCGTAGTTAGTCTTTTATGAATGTGTATCTGTGAATCAGTAAAATATCTATGGACATATATACCTATATAAATCTTGAGTTAATGCATTTTCATGTTCATTCATGTAAACTTTACAAGTAACTGAGGCTGGCTGCTTACAGCTGCCATCTCTCAACATCAAGAGTAGCATTATGTAATATAAAAAATATAACACTTAGTTTGGATTTCAACAGGCACAAAGGGTTACGAATCAGCTCCCTTATGTCTCCTGCAATATCTGAAAATGTCAAAAGCTGAATGAAAGTGGGTTGTCACGTCTGGATTAACCGGGTTGGATCAATTTATGTGAGATTAGAATCAAATTAGAGAACCCATGTCTTCAGGACTGGGGTTGTGCTCTTAAAATGCTAATAGCTAAAAAAACATTTTACAAAAACAGAATATAGTATCTGTATAGTATTCTAGCCATGTAAAATGTAAAATGTAAAATGTTCAGATTTAGACAGAAATTGTAGTTAATCAGCAGACAATTGACTCCCAACAGATATCCAGTTTATCAGATTTAGATGTGTGACGTTTCTGTATGCATATTAGAGAAAATACATTTTACAATAATGTCTTAAACAACAATAAAGAATGACTAGAACCAAGGACAGCTTTGACAGTATATCTTCACCTGAATGTCACACAGTTTTATTGATTTTCAGTCTTCTGTTCAAGGGAGGAAGGGACTTCAACAGCTCAAACAAAGCACAGTAAAGAGATGTTAATAAACACAATATCAGGGTAACATTTTCAGAGACTACCAGGTGTCACAGTAAGTTGTTAATAAATGTTAATCTTAATAATACATTGGTTCTAAAGCCAGTATGATAAACAGGGTAAATGCCATTTCAAATAATGCTTAGCATTTGAGAATGGTACCTTAGCTCCACATATGTTATGAAAATGTATATAAAACCTTCATTTTATGTACTAATTATTTTGGCGAGTTAATCAAATCTTTGTGCAGATCCAAACTAAAACTCAAACCTTTAGAGCTCCTTGGGCTCGCCGTAGTCGTTATACATGACGGCGAGCGTCTGCTCATCGCAGGCCTTGTGTACGTCCTGGCCCATGTCTGACCAATTGAACCCAAAGGCCTTGGTATCAGTGTAACGACAGGACAGGAATTTGAGAGACATCCTGCGAAGACCAATCTTCGGCTCTTGAAGGAGACCTTTACACCAAGGGGAGAGTTCATCTAACTGGGAGAGGATGAGTCCAGCTTTTCTGTTGGAACACATAAGGTGGAGGATTTAGGCGCATTTACAAAAGCTTTTGCAGCTGATTAATGTCCAAAGTCTATTTTAGAGGATAGAGTGAGGACATCAATCAGGCACTTTTGTGTAATCTGTGCTTTATAGGTAACCTAATAAATGCCATATTATCTCTGGAAAGCACACAATGTTCCTAGTGGGAGTATGGATTGTACTTTCAATATTAGAGAAAGTGGAGAAAATAATATTTAAAATGTCTGATGTGTTCAGATAACTGCAATGATGACGTGTGACATTGAACTGTTATACACCATGGTCAAAACAGAAAATGGCACAAAAGAAAAAGAACACTCAACAAAAAGATGGTATCAGACAGTTTGCCGGCTAACGAGCCACAGCATGCTAACTCCACTGTAACATGCTAGCGTTAGCCAACTATTAGGCTACAGGTTGCAAAGCCTGCTTTTTTACAAAATGGATGGTTAAGCTAGTATATTCAGTTTCTGTCTTCACAACTGAACAGGTTACAGGGTCAACCATTTTCCCGGCAGCCATTTCGAAAGGAAATAGTAGGTAAACACAGGTGGTGCCAATGATACTAATGAGAGTTCTGTGCAGAGCTGTAATTAATGTGATTAGTACCACCTGTGTTTACCCACGTTTTCATGTCAAATGGCTGCTGGGAAAGTGGTCTATTGTTTCTTTTCTTGACAAAAACAGAAAAAATCCTCTAAAAACAAACACTGAGAAAAAAAAAACATTGCTACATTTGAAGGAAAAGTTTTAAGTCTTCCTCTAGTCATATTGTTTAAAACACATGACATGACTAGATCAACCTAGCTTCTCAGAAATACTTCAAATAGGCACAACGTTACTTTTTAGACTGTATGATGTGATGACAACACTGGCTGTGTTGAAACCACAGTAAAACATAGGAATCAGCAAGCTTTTCCAATACTGTCTGCAACTATGATAAGGAATCCTTCCCCAGGCGGTGGGGACAATGCCACCACCAGAAAATCTGAGATCTTACATGGATTTCAATTATATTACCACACAGACCAAGAATTACTGCCATTTTACATGGGAAAGTTGAGCTGGAACAAAACAAAACAAACAAAAAAGGATGAATCTTTTCCTAAATCCCACCAATCAGTTTTATTGTCTAATCCAAACAAACCAAGACCTCTAGGTTGAATATATTTTTTGTCTCAATGCAACAGTACCACCATCGGTTGTTTAACTACTGGCAAGATGTCATTTCAACAAAATGCAGGTCACCTGCACACAATGCTGGTAGTAATTTAAGATGTTTTCTGAGAGACCAGAATTTGTTTTTAACAATGTGTTATAGTACGATAAATTCTGTTTAAACAGCTCTTCAGTTCAGTTTAATTCAATTCAGTTTTATTTATATAGCGTCAAATCACAACAAATGTCATCTCAAGGTACTTCAAAGAAATGGCCCATTTCAAGCCAATTACAATCCGATTCACTGTAATACAATACAATTCCAATTAAATGAATTCCAAATCAGTCCAATTGATACAAAGCCAATTTAAAAAGAAGTTCCCAGCTAAGGAAACTAACAGATTGCTCCGAAACTTCTCTTCAATTCAATCTCCCATCCTGAGTGTGCATGAGTCGATGGTGGAAAGAAAAAACTCCCTTTTAACAGGAAGAAACCTCTGGCAGAACCGGACTCAGGAAGGGCGGCCATCTGCCTTGACCGGCTGGGGGTTGAAAAGACAGGAAAGAGGGGACAACAAGCACCATAACACCAAGCCAGGAATACCTGCTGAGAAAGAGAAATACACTATGTGGCACTATATATCGACCACACTAAGTTTTTAAAATCTTTTACAGAGTAGTTACAGAGGGTAGAAACCAGGGAATGCAAAGAGTTGCTGCCATACAGCTGAATAAAGGCTGAATCTCTGTGTGAGGCCATGAGATGTACTGGACTGTCTGCAGTGCATCAATCACACTACAGCTCTGCTGATGTTTCAGAGTGACACCACTGTATGACAGAACCTAAAACCGACTCATCCTCTACTGCTTCTAGTCTGGAGCTGCTCGGGCACTGCTACTGACACATTCCGACTTTCACCCAAAGCACACAGCAGCTGCTGAAGGTCTGAGTGGGATTGATAACAGTTAAAACAGTGGAAAATTAATGAATGAAGACATGAATGGTCATGGCAAGTGAACAGTTGGACCTGTGAAAGAAAACAGCTCTAATACCGCGGAGAGGCAGAATAGAGACTATGAAATACTTGAACTTGTCATTTGGCCAAACCAAGCCAGCTGAAAAATCCTCTCTACAGGTAACACGATGCACAGAGTTCACATAAAGACATCTCATAGGGACTCTGAATACAATAAATAACCATTAGGCCCGATGTAGTCTGCTTGGCTCTTGAGGTGAAACTTTGTCAAGTGTTTGTCTAAAGTCAAGAAATGGCAGCAGGAGAAGATTTCATTCATTCCACAAACAGTTTCTCCCATTCTTCAGCCAAGCCAGCACTTCCACAGCACAGTGTCGCCACTCTGCGAAGCCAAGAGACTGCTGGGTGCATATGAGTTACCATAAGTGCAGCACATTATTAGGGCACCTTCGCTAGAGAGTCATAACATATTAGTTGAAGGAAATCAGAGACCATACTAATAAAGAACCACTTAAGATATTTCAGCTGTCCATAGCTCCAACTGTCTTTTCATTATTTACAGGTGAACGTAATCAAAACGAACACTCGCCTAGCTTTTTGTGAGTGAACCTCTCCCTCAGAAGACAGTTCTATTTGTAGAGACATGGGGTTCGATACCACTTAAGGACAATGGGTTTTTATACTGAATTATTCGGTTCAATTCAGTGGGATTTAATCACTGCAGTCCGCTTCAGCTTTTGACATTTGCGTAATGTACCCGACCTCGGATAAGCAGAAGATCACGGACAGAATGATCCCTGATGCATCATATCAAGCAAGAAATACAAGATTCCTTTGGTCTAAACACACCATTTGGTCGAGCACATTTTTCAGTGACCATACTGTGTCTAATTAGAATTTTGTCGAGGAAAATCTGCTTGGGCCGTCTCTACCACTCATTTCAAGTATGTAATGCTAACAGTGAGTGTTGCCATTACTTTTTTAGACTTTGATATTTTAAATGATTGATCAATACTGGCCCAAGTAAATGAAGAAAATGCACATAAACAATGTTCTATAGCTTCTTCTTCTCAATGAACACATTAAAGAGTTAAAGTTGGCCACACAACTCAACTTTCATCCATTTTTTAACAGCCAGTCACACAGGTTAACTCAGTTAACTAAACCATTTTTCTCACACTTGACTCTTTATCATTGAATTTGGGGACATTTCTAAGCATCAGTGAGAATATCTTTAGGCCACTGATTACACTTCATGTGGCTGGATGAGAGTGAAAACACAGAGAATGACAGGCCTGCAGTGATACAAAATATTTAATTCACGAAAAAGACAATTATTTTTTTGGCTTTATACATTTTGCCACTGCAGACACAGATGATATCATGTTGCTGCACTTAAACAGTTGTATATGTTTAAAGGAGGCAATTTACGCAAAAGAAACGTAATCACAAAAAATGCATCACAACACAATGTAATAAGTGCCACATGATCCGGTTTAGGCTGATTTACAGTTTTCTCTGGATCTGAACTTTGGTCTGGGATAAAAGCAGCCATTAGGAGTAAGCAAGGAAAGATGGTTTTTATTTGTATCTGGTGTGTTCCAGTCACTGTGGCAAGCTAATATCCGCTTATCCGACTCCCACTCAGATTATAACCCACAAGTCTTTTTTTTCCCACTATTGACTTTGGTGATAAGCGGCAGCTCTGTGTTGTTCTGAGCTGAATAAAGCACTTGAATAATACAGACACTGCGGCCTGTGGATTCTACTTAATTTCATCTCCGCATTAGCTGTGGAAAAAAAAATTGCCACTTTGCCATATTTCCTAGTAAATGTTTAGGCTATTCCTGCAAAAGGAGTGCACACTTCATAGCGTCATTTCTGTTAAATTGGTAAGAACCCCCTTTATTCCAACGTATGTCTGTAATATTGTTGACATATCTAATTTGAAGATCCTTTAAGCTTGAGATTCATTTGAAGCAAAGAGAAAAACGATGTATCCCATTAAATTGTTTTTGGAATATGATCCTATTTTCAGTGTTGAAATACTGTATGTGCAGACTGATACTCAGCAGGACAACATCCACTTTGCTCATGCATATAAACAGAGCAACTATGTTAACAGTTTTGATTATATTTTGTAACTGAGGAGACAGAGAGTGCTTTTAATGACGTCAGTCTCGTCAGATGGCTTGTTAGTAGACAAGAACCCCTGTGTTGTAGGCGTACGCTGCTGCCATACTGTCACTCATATAATTTTTTCATGAAACCCTTTTTATGTTCCCAATATTTGGCCACAGATTTCAGCGGTCTAAGGAAATTGGGATATGTATTTGCTTTAAATAAAGAATAAAAAAGTGGTTTGTTATGCTTTCATTTTTCAGGGAAAGCTGGGGAATGGTCCAAGTTGCAAAGGTTGTCACCATAAATCACTGTGCATGTATAGGGGTGGAAAATGGTCTTCATGATACAACGCGGGTGCACAGGATAAGGACACAAACCCCAAATATTTGTGTGGTTTTGACTGTGCCCAGGAGTGTGGAGTACAGAGTGGAAGGGGCCTTGGGGAAAGACAGTTATCACAGGATTTTGCAGCGCCATACCAGAGCCCGTGGACAGCTCTTGGTTGAGGCCAATTTCACCCTACAGCAAGAAAATAACCCAAAACACACCTCCAAAATGTGTCAGTAATATTTGAAGAATGAGCAGTCAGCAGGAATTCAGTCTCCAGATCTGAACCCTATTGAGCTGTTGTGGGAGCAGCTTGACTGTATGGTACAGAGGAAGACTTCATCAAGCCAACCTTGTGGAAGATGCTCCAGGAGGCAAGTCTGCCAGGCTGGGATTGCTGCAAAAGGTGTTTTTTTTTCTTTTATGAAAGCAAAGTTTGAAGAACACTTTCAACATTTCCGTTAAAATCATTATTTCTCACTCTCACAATGTTTGCATGTCCTGTTCATTTGCTACATTTCCTATTCCGACTAATTTCATGTGTGTTCCCATGAAAAACAAGGACATTTCCAAGTTTTGAGCGGTAGTGTATATAAATATATACGAACAAAGAGAGGTACATAAAAACCCTTAATTCTATCTCAAATATCTAAGAACAGAACAAGATACCTTGAGATGTGGGACAGACCTGACCTGAATTGACCTGATGATAATTAAGAGCAGAGCAGGACTTCAAAGGAAAACTTGCTCTGAACACACATACACACATGCACAGAAAACACAGATACTGACAAAACACTTCTTTTTTCCTTCAGAATTTTAGATATCCAACTTTGTCTAATGTAAAAAACTCAAATGGGGTTACTACATGATGAACATGATTTACCATGTCATCAGATGCTTAGGTGGAGAGATATTGACTCGGTTACCCGGGACCAAATGGATCTATGAAGACCTTTAAGGTTAATTTGGAACTTTCAACAATAGCTGTCACAGATGGACTGAAGGCTTTTCGCCTCTATTCCATTCATCACCATTCAAGCAGCACCCCAACAATGTTCAGAGTTAGGGTTAAGCAAGAAGAGATTTAATCTAACTTAGTCTTATCTTGTAAAAATTAAACAAAATAAAAATAGCACTGTTACAGGCCTCCATGTTGCTTCTTATTGTTTGATGTTCTTTAGTGTGTTGGTGACATCAAATGTGACAAATCAAAAAGAAATAAAGTGAAAGCAATTCATCGTTCATTGTCAATCAAGGCAGCATTGAAGGAATGATAAAAAGACAATAGGATAAATAGCAATAACTTAACATAAAAACATAGGGAATTATGAAAAATGGTATACCTATGGTCATAGACAAAATGGCTGTGCATAAAGTGTCAGTGCTTTTAAGGCGCAAATAGGGACGTGCTAAAAAACGCATGTTAGAGTTCACTGGAGAAAAAAAAGGTTCCTGTCTGGAGGCTACAGTATCTTTTTTTCACTTGGTAGGAGCTGGAACAGTGAATAGCAAGGGTGTGTGGGGTAATGGGTGATGCTATCCCCATGCAGGATGCTGTGCTTATGATGAGTGTCGTCCAACCAGTTTCATCGGCCAACCACTGTGGTGTTTGGTGTGTTTCATTGATGGGCACATAGCCTTGAGGGGCACCTGTACCCAGGGTCAAAGTGGATGAAGTTTAGGTTACCCAGTGATTAGTAGTAGTAGTGATTTTGATGTGATTCAGCACCAGTCTCTCAAAGCATTTCATTATGTTTTTGAGAGCAATAGGGTGGTAGTCAGGTTAAAGATGATGGTGAACACTTCAGCCAGTTGATCGGCACATGCTCTGATCACCCTTCCTGGAATGCCATCAGGTCTGGTGTCTTTGTGACTCCTTACTCTGTGAAGGGTGGACCTGACCTTAGCTGTGGCCATGGTTAACCCCTAGTCTTCTTCTGACATTGATGACAGTCTCTGTGTAGTTTCCGTCAAAGTGGGCATAGTAGTGGTTCATTTCATCCAGAAGTGAGATATCATAGGTACAGGGGTGTTTGGGCTTGCCTGGTCAGGTATGTCTTGTCACAGGTGCTGGAGATCCTTGTTTTGTAGAAAGGTGTCCTCTATATATTGTGTTTAGTTTCACTTTGCAGTCTTGATTCCATTTTTCAGATCTGACCTGGCTGTGCTGTAGGCAGAGATGTTGCCAGCTCTGAATGCAGAGTCACGGGCCTTCCTCAGCAGACAAACTTAACTATTCACACAGGGTTTGTGGTTTGGGTATATGCACATGGACTTCTGAGATGTGACTGACTGTGCAGTTAAAGTAGAGTAGTACTGAGGAGGCATGCTTCTCTATGTCTGTGTTGGTACCTTGGGTGGCCTCCTGAAGGAAAAGGTCACAGTCCGTGCTGGCGAAATAGTCCTGGAGGACAAACTCAACCCCCTCTAGTCAGGCAGTAACCGTTTTCGTTGTGGGAGTTAATCTGTTAATGAGTGGTCTGTATTTAGGCAATAGGAACAGTGAGCAATGATTTGATGTCCAAGATGGGGGTGGGGTACTGTATTGCATATAGTGTATACATGTTCCAGGGTGTTTTTGCTTGTAGTGGGACAGGACACACACTAATAGAATTTAGGGGGAACAGATTTGAGGTTTGTGTGGTTAAAATCACCTCCTACAATTAAAATGCATGCAGGATGCTTGCAAGAGTATAGTATAATATAGAGTGCATCCAACCCAACAGTATGATGGACTGCACATCCTGAAAGACCAAAGTTTTTTGTTATCTTGTAGTAACATTTTTTCCTAATTTGAGTTTCTGAATCCTCAAAGTGGTCAGCCATAACCCATCCTTGCGTCAAAAGACTCGATCTTTAGTGTATGCTCCTTTTATACCAAATTCCAACACCCTCACCAGTCAACTATAAATCTAGTGATACTAGATTGTTCCAGAACGTTGTTATTTGTATATTCTAAAAACCTTTCTGTCTTTCGAAGCTACTTTACCAACTTTTGACTGTGTTGATGCTATCAAATTTGAGATTTGTTTTTATTTTCTAAATATAATGTAATTGGTCATTTAACACACTAACAATCACTTTTTTGGCCTTGTGTCTGTTAAATAAAGGTTAAAAAAGAATAAAACAAATGGCAGGTTAAAATTTGACTGTAGTTAAGAAAATTTCCCAGTGTTCCTGGAAATGAGGCATGTACTTTACATCTACATTAGAAGTATATTTTGGTGATACTGAGAATAAAATCCCCTGAACTGCATGGTTACGCACTGTTAAAAATGACTGTTTAGTCAAAATGGCACCCAGAATCTCCTTGGGTGATACAGATGATGTATTTCTAATGGTTAAGTAAACTCATAACAATGTGTATTGATATGGATAAGGGAATATTTTTAATAGAAGTTTATATCAAGTATATAAATATTTAGATGATGCTGTACACTCTTCGATATCACAGAAACTAATAAATCACTCTTGAACTAACAGCTAGAAGACACTTTTGTGTTAACTGTGTGTATTTTTGTCCTCTCAACTATACAAGTCAGAGAGCAAAGTAAACATTCTGCTGTGATTATGATTTCCTGACAGAAATTCCAACCATAACAATACCCCAACCCTCTCTCTCTCTCTCTAATTAGAGAGACTGTCAACTGAAAAGACAAAGAATATTACATTCATTCATCCATTTTCTATACCCGCTTAATTCAATTCAGGGTCGCAGGGGGCTTAAGCCTACCCGGCTGCCATTGGGCGAGACAGGTTGCCAGTCCATCGCAAGGCTACATAGAGACAAACAGCAATGTCCGCTCACACTCACTTCTAGGTTCAATTTAGAGACACGTTAACCTAACATGCATGTTTTTGGATGGTGGGAGGAAGCCGGAGTACCCACGTATACACATGGAGAATATGCAAACTTCACACAGAAAGGCTCCTGTTGCTGTGAGGCAACGATGCTAACTACCACACCACCATGCAGCCCAAGTAGATTACAAAAAGAATAAAATATTTTGTAGTTCATCAAAGGGTACAGAGTCCAACCAAGGACACAGTCCGGGCTGAAACAGCCAGAATCAAGGATTTTCTTTCACTCCAGCCAAAACATCTAGTGTTTCTAAGTCAACAGCCAAGCGGCATGTCGAAATGATGGGTACTCTCATGGCGATGACAAGGTCTGGCCCTCGGGAAGGGAAGTGTCAAGGCTTGGAGAGACAGCCTTCCTGTGTGTTTATGGTTTGAGTTAAAGTGCCATGCGATATTGCCTGAAAAAGGCAACACAATCGTCCTGCGCAGGATGCCCAGTCTCGTCAGTGAGTCTCGTCAGTGAGATTTGATATGTTTCGAAAAAACACGAAATCTGAATATCTGATGCCACGAGAAAGATAAAGCTACATTTGTGCCTTCATTAATTTACAGATATTGCTTACTTTGCAGATAGGAGTTTACACTGAGTCAGAGTCTGAGCTGAGCTCTTGTTATCTATATTTTGACTTGCTAATGAAAATCTAGTTCATTCCGTCCTCACTGTTTGTGACAGGGAAACTGGGGAATTGTCCCCACAGCAGATGAGCTGACGATGAAACTGTGAGTGCGTGCATGTGTGTATTTGAGGTCGCACTTCTGTTTACTGTTAGCAGTACCACAGATGTGTTGTTTGGATGATACATTTTCTCACAGTGGCCAAAAAATGTGATTTAAGAACAAACCACAAACAAAAGAGACTTAAAGAAGACTGTTTAGTAAATAACGAGGACATTTCAAAGACATACCCTCCACTAATTTGGTGTCAATTACAGTGACATGCAAAGTTCGGTCACTCTTGGTCTGAATTTCTGTTACTCTGAGTAGCTAAGCTACCAAAAGATGACTTGAATTTGAAAAGGCAGAATTTAAGACAGCCCAATTTTTCAAATATTTTCTGCAAGACTCCCTTTTTAAGTCCAGCTTTTGTGGTTAAAAAGAATAAATAAGGTAAAGGACCAAAGCAAAAGTTTAGTAATCCCCATAGTCAGTGTCAGATGCTATCTGAAGCCAGATAAAAGTTCTTGTTTGGGGGATTTTCAGCCATTCTTCCTGCAAAAGGACTTTGGCTCTGTGAGAGTTATGGTAGAGCTTGCATGCACCACTCTTGAGGTCTGTCTAATGATTAAAAGATTCTAAACTATATTCAGGCCAGGGTAATGGGAGAACTACAGCAAAGCCTTCAGTGTGTGCCTCTTGGATCTTGTCATTATGGATTTTGAGGAACTCTAGCGATCATTATCCTCTTGCAAAAGCCATCGTCATATCGTCAGAAGCTTCTTTTACAGATGGTATGAGTTTTATTGATTTTTTCCCCAGAATTAGCTGGTGCTTTATCAGTTAAATATTTCCTGTGACATTGGCTACAACACCATTCCAAAGCATGCCTAAAGACATGGTAATGTCCTGCCTAGATATTGGCAAATCCTTGAGTTTCTACCCATGACATGCTAACAATCACTCCAGGCAATAGATGATCCATTGGGTAGCTGGGTTACTGTGTGTTTGAGTTACTGCACAGGTGGAATGACTTATTGCCTTATTATTTGCAACCACAAGTCGCTCTGTTACCAGCACCGGCTTATTAATGGTCATATCACTAACTGTCTCCAGCAGGTACTGTATATACCCTCAAAGCACACATATATATTCTCTATTGACCATTCAATAGTTGTTTTGTTCTTTTTACTGCATCCCAATATGACATGGGTTTTCTATGACAAACAATTGCAAGGTTTCTATTAACATTTTCCTTCCTAACATAAAAAAACAAAAGGTGAATGGAAATTTTAGAACACACAAAAAAACTACAAGTTCACTTGATCTGATATTTACCTGTTTCTACAAAAAACGTACCTCAGTTGTTTGTCATTCTGAACAACTTTAAATTGTAAATGTTCTCTAATCTGCATCTGCCCAAACATTCACGCAAACATTATCAAATATATCTTAAAGCTAATTCAGTAACACTGGATGAGGAAACGCATAAAGTATCCATCTATCCATTTTCAATACCCAATTAATGTAATACAGGGTTGGAGGAGGGCTGAAGCCAATCCCTGCTGCCATTAGGCAGCTGCAGGGTACATCCTGGATGGGTCCATCACAGGGCCACACAGAGACAGACGAGAACAGGGGAGAACATGCAAACTCCACACAGAAAGGCCCCAGCTGGGATATATGAACCAGAAACCCTCTTACTGTGAGGCAACAGTGCTATCAAACCTACCGTGCAGCCCTAAACACAAACATTATGGCTTCAACCGTATGTTTATATGTGGTGTACTACGTTTAGGTAAGGTGAGCAACTATAGTTTAAGCTTCTCTTCTCTTCTCGTCTCATTTAGATACCTAAATCAAGGCAGTTGTTTTTGCCTAAAACAAATGTGTCAAAGTCCTCTAATGGAAAGACTTTAGAAGGACAACTTTAAGAGTTGTCCCATCCTTCAGGTAGGTGGCAGATTGAGTGTAATTACTGAGGAGCCTAACTTATGTGTCCAAAATGGACAACTATGGCCTGTAAAAAACAACAAAAAAAAGGGGGCAAAAAACTGAAGGCCATTTACATAAAAAGACTGTGGCTGCGACAGTTTGTGGAATTTCATCAACAGGAATATATAAGAATTGATCAAACCTGTATCTGTAACACCAATAACACTAAAAATGTTGCATGTGCCACCGAATCAGCCCTTTTGATAAAAGGCCTCAATTCAAAAAATCTTGTCTCAGCTTCCTTATTACATTGCAAACAAATATTCTGGTACTTGAGTGATAGTGAATTTAGTAGGTGGGAAGTGAATTATAATTCTTATCCATGTTGGCTGCTTCTGTTCTGAGACTGACGGAGGAAAAGAACAAGGTGACCTGTTAGTCTGACACTGTTTCTCAACAAAACATCTATATAAGGCTCCCGATTAACATTTCAAATCAAATTAAAATGGATAAAAAAAAACAAAAAACAGTTTTTAACCTAATATATTCATAATGAGTCTAGTCTGGATGAGATTCGTATTCTCTCCCACATTTAAAGTCAGCCTTGGCTCAACTGAATGACAATGATCAAGCTGATCTTTGAAGCTTTTGCAGAACCAGGCCAACATCAACAGTGGATGCTTGAAAAGCCAGAAACTTTGCATGACCATTATTTTCGTTAGCTAAAAATGATATCAGTAGTATTTTTGTTCTGGCTTTGGTGCAGCAATTTTTCTGCTGCATTTGTTTTTCCCAGTGGTCAAATAATATCAGAGACACGAACTGCTTGACGCCGTGGGGAAATTGTCGGCTGAGAAACACGGCGGTGGAGCTGCAGGGCCATTAACCTCTTTCCTAGCCTTCGTGCTTGTAACAGTAGATCACGTCCGGCTCAAGTCTGGTATTGAGTCTTTCCTCACACCAAACAAGACACGAAGGAAAGTCTAATGTTCATTTGATAACTTGGCTAAACAAAACACAGTTATACTTCCTTCCCCTGCTGCCAGGCTTCACCTTGAATGCACTTCTCTGCTTCTTCTCCAGCTCTGAGGTGCCTTTATTGGAGGTAATCATCCCTCCCTTTAACCAAATTGGGGCACTGTTAATGTAAGTGTATTTTAATGGAAGACTTCAGAAGCAACTCCATCAATTACACCAACTCTTTCCAGCATGGTCCCTATTAAAAACAACTTTTCATTTAGGGCAGGCGAACCCACAGACGGGGAGAGAAAGTCACAGAATTAAGGGAGCCTTAGCTAATCAGTTTCACCTGCCAAAGCGAAAGCATGCTCCACACACTGCTGTTTATTAGTGCATTTTATATCAGACACATGGCTCTGTTTATAAAACATTAGGGTACAGTTTTACATTCATCTTTTTTTGGGGAGGGGGGTCCAGTTTGCAAGCTGCTAAATAGTGATGTTACAGATGTTTAGATGTTTAACTCACTCTGCTTCCCAGACATTTTAATAGAATTTCCCCAGTGACTTCATTTCACACAAACAACAACCAAAGACAGCACTTCAGAGGCTGGGAGCAGATTCTGCCCACCACGGAGAAACAGAGAGAGAATCAAACATTTCCCAGCTCTGAATGAGCTAATATCACGGAAATCCGACCATTTGAGGGTATGTTTGCAATAATGCTGGAACAGATTACCGCTTGCTGTGGTAAATGTGCAGAGGAAAGACTTTAGTTACATAGTGTTAGCCCCTTCTTTTTTTCAAAGTAGGATTTACTGTGACTTCTACACGAGATGACACGAGCGATGATGTTTGACAGCTTTAAGTTTCCCAGCTTTAAGTCTTGGTGGGTATTCAGGCTAAAGGACTGTTGTGCTGCCATGCACACACATGGAGACAGTTGTTCTTTTCTGGAACATTTACAGAAGTCTGTTAGCGTACATGAAATCTAATATTTAAACTAAGACTTTTTTTTTCTATATCAGTGACAATCACAATCAAATATGTTCTGTTTAGCTGATAAAACTTTGGTTAATTGACCCATAAAAAATAAATGTAACTACCAGTGAACTTTCAAGCTCGATATACTCTGCCTGGTAGATTATAAGCCAGAATCATCATCATGATTATTTGGGTCAATATTATGCAACAATTACTCAGTGATATTTAACATTATCTTATTGTTGTCTTTTCAACATCATATGTTCTTGAACTTTAATTCAGATAAAGTACGCAGTAAAGAACTACTAAAAACAAACATTTAAAAAGATAAAGAGTAATGGGAAGAGTGGTGGGAAACACTTGGTCAGAAGTTGTAAAGACAGAGCTAGAGTGTTTGTGGTTGTAAAGTCTGTCTTGCAAATCTGTGGAAGACTGCAGCTGCAGACAGGAGACTCAGGGCTACTTGCATCTTTTGATACTTACACTAAAGCAGCAGGAAGTAACCTACAATCTGGGAACCAAAGATACGCTTATGTGAAAGTTTCCCTGAGCTGATTTTTCTCTAAACAGTTCATGAATAAGCTCTCTCTGTCCATCATGTTGGCTCAAGCTGAACTAAGCATCCACACAACCGGGCAAGATCAGTTGGGCTTTAGTGGCAGAAGTGTGCCACTGTGAAGGGGATGTGCTGCATTTATCTCAGGAAACTAAACAGAAGCATTTTTGTGAGATCAAATACAGCACAACAATCGCTTTATGCAGATTTTCATTAACGCTGAAGGCCATAATTGCAAACTGAATTGAAATACAATTAATCACCGAAACCTGTGTAAACAAACTGCAAACAGCTTGCAAACAAAGTGGTAGCTTTAACATACAGTCAAGTATGTATATTTGCATTTGCAAGCCCATACAGGGTTTTACTTGAGTTTGTATTAAACACGATATTTAATCATTGAATGGCAAATCTCAGGCTCTCAAACCAGCTCACTGTACTAAATGGTTGGATGCATGTCCATGGATGCAATGGGATGGATGCAAACACTGTGTCAGTGTATGCGACACAAATCAACAAAAGGATGTAATCGACTCTGACGCGCAGCCTTACTCATAGCTATGTTTTCATTAGACTTTAGTCATGTGAAAAAAAGATGGATGTTAAATTGGTTGCAATCTGCAATTCATACTGCTAGATGTCACTATTCTGCATTGTTTTTACACATTGTGCTGTGGGTTCTGGCAGATATTCTGCACTCTTGTTATGTGGCCTTCAACCCCAGAGCTATTATTTCTTAATGAAAGCACAAGTCTTTGAAAACAAACCTATAAACATATAGTTTAATAAAAACAAAACTATAATTTTGGATCTAACGTTGGATTCTACAGTCAAAAATATATTTAGCGGGGACTATTGGGACTATTAACAATAGCGAACTGCAACAGGTTTAGTGCTTTCAGGACCATTTGAAGATATCATTTTTCCATGTTCATGATCAAAATGCTACACAAAGATAAGCTTTTCCAAATTGACAAATATTAATAACTATTTTCTGAGGTCCTTAGACATTTTGGTTTGTTTTGTGCCATGAACACAAACGTGTTTGAAAATAATAAACTAATGTCCTGTTAGAGGAATCCCCAAAACAAGGTAGCCACTTACACCTAATTGTCATCCTATTGACTGAAAACACTTTGGGCCAAACATTATACATTTGTCTTATTAGTTTCATCTGGTTCCCTTGATCTACTTCAAGGACAGGTGCAAAAATATATTGTTTTAGGTCATATTAAAGCAGAAATATTGACAATTCCAAAGGAATCACTATTTGTCAGATACCACTGTAGTGTCTGATCTCTACAGCATAGGTATTCAACTTTTGAATATCTTCGCACAAAATAGCATTTAAGTGCAAACTGAAGTATTTGAATGGGATTTGATACGCTCGATAGAGAGGAATATTAGTCTTCTACAGTTGGCTTGTGAATGAGGTTAGAGAATCACTGTCGGGATGGTTTGGACAGTCCGAGGTACAGGAATCGCTAATGAAACAAATCTGATCCAAACCAAGTCCAAATCTGCTCTCTGTTCAGCAGTTCAATCAATGTCTGGGTTTTTTAGCATCACGAAATTATTGGTGGCTATTTTAATTTTGGAAAGACCCTCTGTTAAAACTAAAAGTGGTGTTCACACCAAACTATGATCCAACCCAGACTTTTGTCCAGTTGCCACTTTTCTTCAATCTAGCAGCCAGGCTGCACTGTTATTGTTCATAGATGTCAGAGTCAATTGCCCAAGTTCAGTGCGACAGATTGCTATTTGTTAGTGGGAGGGCAAATCATGAATGGAGAACACACACGCTTACACACATTTCTGCAATGTCAGAGACTGATTACAGTGAACACAGTCTACACATTATTAAGACTGCTCACTCTGTTAGTATTCTGCATAATACTAACAGTCAGACCTACAGGGATTTGTATATTGTTGAGTTCTTCTGATAGATTGGTGATCAGGCTGAACTTGATGATCAATTTGTTTGAAGGAATGCACGTCAGATCTGAGGTCACTCATAGGAGATCTGGGCATTCCTTTAAATACTCCAAGACACTGGAAAATACATTTTAAAGAATAGAATATGAGAAAATGCAGACAAAGGATTACTGTACCTCGGTCCGAGCTCATCCTCACATCTCCAGGTGAATTCTCCGAAGCTCTCGTAGCGCTGGTTGTAGTGGTAAAGCACACGGTGCAGTGTGGGAGCGCCCAGGTCCATAAGAGTGTTGTAGGCCGTCTGCTGCTCTTTCCCACTCGTGTAACCGTTGAATAGATTGTAGATCTTATCTGCTATTTCTGAAAGGAGACACACAATCAGAGGTAAACTCAAACTCTCATCTCTTCCACGCAGTATGACAGCAGCACTGAGAACCAGAGGATAGGAGGTGCATTCATCGGGTAGTGATCCTGGAACTCTTCAGTCACACAAAGCACTCCCACCTCCACAATACTACTTAACTTTAAATCACGCAAAATATCTGATTGTTTGCAATAGGGCACAGATTATAAGCCTGTTTTTACTGTAAAGTTAGTCATTTTAACACGTGGTTCAGTTAGTACAAATTGTTTTTGGGAGCCGTTTGAGGGACTGTAGTTTTCAGCACTTTGAATATGTTTCATTTTTCAGTCCTGAAGAACACCACTCGGTCTCAAACCTAGTTTTGTGGCACTTGGTGCTCTAAAATTTCTTGATTAATCATCTGATTAGATAATTGCTGTGATATGTTCACTGTCCTCAGGCAGCACAGCAACTCCACAGCATGATAGACCTCCATCATGTTTTATGGTAGATCAGGTGTATTTTTCCTTTGGAGTCTCATTTTATTGCCAGAAAGCAGGGAATGTTGTCCTCCTTGACCTTCACCTATGGAGGCCCGAACCCAGTAAATATTCCTTAGTCCTCAAAGACTACATTCACACTGCAGGTCTTAATGCTCAATTCCGATTTTTTTTGCGTGGTTGTTCATATTATGATTTAAATGTGACCGCCATCAGACTCCAGTGTGAACAATGTACAGCCCTGAAGTGACCCGCATGCTCAGAAGAAGATGTGACATCATATGCAGCATGCTGCGTTTATGGAAGTAACTATGGATGCTAAACACATCAGCGTGTGTGTATCAATGCTGAAGCTGTTGTGCTATCAGAGCCAACATAATTACGAGGATTTCAATTAAGTCCAACACGTCACTTTCTTTCCACTGACTAGCTCCATCAAGGGCGTCTGCCATCCTTGTTTAGTCCAATGCTTACATTTGATCTTACCCACCTCCATCACAGAATTGCGATGTCTGTCTCACTTTAATGACCCAAAAGTCGATGAAATGCGACATGACTATTCAGACAAAGGTCGCTTTGAAAAACATCAGATATATGTCCTATTTAGGACCACATATGAAAGTGGCCTAGGTCTTATTAAAAAAAAATCATATTATTACTGTTCAGATATGGGTCACAAATGGGAATTTGGGCTACTTTTGGCTGCAGTGTGAACGTAGCCAAATTTGTGTCTGACTGGTTCTACTGTCAAGTTTTCCAGAAAACCCTCAGGTTTGCATCGCTAATTTCTATTTCACTTAACAAAAAACACTTTCTGTTTAGTTTTTTTTCGTCCCATATTTGATCTGTTTGTAACAACTGTTTGTAACATTTTTTGGCATTTGTTTCTATGGACAATAACTTTTCACCTTTTGCGGAGCTGTGCGGCTCTTCTCTTTTTGTACTGCATTTCCACTTTGAGATGACTTAGCCAGATGTGCTTTTACATGCATATCTTCATAGCAATACCATTTTAAAATGAATAAATCATCGCCAAAGAAGAGGTTGGAGATTTTTTTTCAGCCGTAAAATGTTAATGATCTTTTTCGTGGATTGTCAGTTCAGGAAGTTGTCCCACTCTTCTGGTTAATAATAAAGTCAGTTTAAAAACTGTGCCAGTACAATGGAAGTATTGCATTTCACACCATTCATGCATTTCCAGGCTTTAAAATTAACAGCGTAAGCCCAGTAGGATCACACTTCAATGAACGGAGCATTTTTGTAATAGCTGATTCCAAACAGCAGCAGGACCCGCAATAACATATTTACTATGAAGCTCCTATTGGTGCAGAAGGTAACCAAAGATTTCTTTCATTTTTGACACCGAATGGCTTTTTTTATAGTCAATATCCTCATGGAATTGTAGCATAAAGTGTCCATAAACAGTCTTGCTCCAGAGAAGAAAACTATCGGCCTGTGACTATATGACGCACTCTATGAACTCTATGACATCTGGTTTGGGAGGTTTTGAAAAATTTGCTCCCCACAGAAAAAGCAAATGTCTGTCCTGTAAATTAATTCTTCTAACACTTGGAACATTTTCCAAATGTAATGATTTTTTTTTTTTTGTCTTGAAAACAGCTATGACAGACTTTATCATTCTTTTGAACAAACGTATCTGTCAAGCAAATGGATGCAGATGAAAATGACACGATGCGTAAGTTAAGCTTTGTTGTGTAGATTTTCCCGTTATATGCATCTGATGTCTGTGACCCACTTGTGTGCAGAGCTGACTTTAGTCCGTGTCTCTTTCCTCACCCTGTGCTTTGACGTCATCCACAGTGGGACATGGGGTTTTGATGGTGACCTCGCTTGGACTGGAGCGCCGTCCTGTATTGTCTACTGCCCACAGCCGGAACCTGAGGGGACACACCAACATATGGACACCCAGAAATATTAATAAAATCGATTTTTATGTTTTGCCAAATTCCAAAATCTTTGATATAAACAAAAATGTGTTTTGATGATGCTTTTCCTGCAACTGTTAATCCCAACTGAGGTGCAGTCTGCGTTGAAGTGTGGGGGCTGCATTATCTACCCAGAACCTTCTCTTGTGCTCGACTGACAATTTGAACTTCTCTGCAGAGCATATACATTGTAAGTGGATTAATATCGCCACCTAGTGGCCAAAACGACACCTTCAGCCACCTGCAGGAACAAAGGCTAAAGTTCTCCTTTTAATCATTTAAGAATGCCAGTTGATAAATCAATATAACTTTTGCTTCTGATGCTGCTACAGCATATGTTCTCTGTGTCATACTTTCTTAACAGCATGTATATTATTATGTACATACTATGTTTTTTCTCCAAACAAGGGACCTTTACATGAGATCTGTCTGTATTGAACATATAAAGTGTGCATTGCCCTGAAGGAGATATGAGCTCTTGGCTTGCAAAGATGAATGAGCTGTCAGTTAGGAAAGAGAGAGCAGGAGTCCCACTGCCACTGGAATTAAAAGAACATGTGAAACTGCTTATTCAGCCCACATACATCCAGGCTTGGGATGTTCGGTCTGTTGGCCTCTTTCCCTCTTTCTTTTTTGCACGTACCCTCTTTTTCTTCGTAATCTTTCTTCATTTTTCTGTTTCAACCTAAAAACACTACACTCTCAGCATTGTGCTTCCTCTCCAAAATGTGGCTTCCTTTCAGGCAAGCTCTCCATGAGGTAAGTGTGAGCATGCTTGTGAGAGCATTAGAGCATCCGGTCTTGATCACGATCTTGATCTTGATTAAAAGGGCTGTTTTTAGCTTTTGTGCTTCATATATATATGAAAAGAAAGAATGCTGCTTCTGCTACGCTGTAACGGAGTAACTTAAGAGATATTTTATTCACATAAAACCAAGCAGACACTATTTATGTTGTAGAGGTGGTGAGTTTGATGTTCAAGGAACAACAGCAGTGCCACTGGATTTCTAATGTGTGTGTCTAATCTAAGCAAAAAAAAAAAGGCCCATGAGTCAATATGAATTAATTGCAGCAAATAATAAAGATTCTGAGCAGCAGGGACTTCAAAAACTCACACACTCTGCAGAGCGCAGGTGGAGAGGAGTCATTGCAGCGCAGCCACTGACTGGCACAGCCCTGATTAAATTAGCTCCACAGTTCCGGCGCTCACAGCTCCAACAGCTGGTGTCAGAATAATCCAGCAAGTGTTTACACCGGATTTTTCTCAACCTCTTCCAGATTGCTCTTAAAGGCTCACTCGTGCTGTGCAGCCTGCTCTTTCCTATCTGTACTCAATGTCGTAGTCAAAGCAGTGCAATGTCACGAGTTGACGGTCATCACTTTTGACAATGAGACAATCAATGTGTGGCATGAGAAAAATAAGAATGGAGTGAGTCTAAAGCATTATCCTTACAAAGAGCTTACATAAGCAAGAAATGCAAAGAAATAGTCTATCCATACATGCTATTTGAGGCAAGTAAACTTTTACAGTCCACAAGTTAAATGCAAGTGTTCCGCTTTACTGTCGTTACTGTTTTGCACTGGAAATCAAGAGCTTTAGATCCACAGGAAATGGTGAAAGTTGGCAATGAGAACATCAATCCAACTTCCACTTTGAAATGACGTCGCCAATTAAACTGCGCATGGAGAAAACGAAATGTTTTTCCAAAGATGATTTTCAGTTTATTTTCAATGTCCCCACTGGGGTTGCAATTACTGTAAATTTTTTCCAGCTGTGAGAAACTCCTCCAATTCCTTTGTAGATTGCATTGAGGGACAACAGTGTACAATAACAGCAAACAACACATGTTTTTAGTATTTCGCTAAGCCTTCTAAGCACAGTGGCACAGTAAATAATGTACACTATATACCCCTGTTTAAAACCCGTATTAAGGTAAAGCTTCAGGTAAAACATTGCACATCTGAACAGATTCCTGGTGTCGGTTTTAGCTTCTATATATGCTGTAGATAATGTTTTTAAGTCACCCCTAAATTATCTGGGGCGAATAAAAGTATTCCATAACAAAACATTGTTTTGACATAGGAAGCAAACATGAATCTTGTACCAATGTGAAATCAAATATCCTGATAACATAAAATGAGTACATTTTAAGAAACCCTCTAAATAATGGGAGAGGTGTGTTTTTTTTTAACCGTGTGAGTATATCAGTTTACATACACTGAAAGGATTAACTTAAAACAGGGAGTAAACTTACATGTATGTTGTGTCAGGCTCCAGGCAGCGAATAATCATGCTGATGGAAGAGGACAGCAGATTGGGGATGTCTCCTAACATCACACAGGGAGACCTGGCCCCAGACAGAATGTCATCCACAAAGCTCAAAAGGGTTTCTGCAGTGGGGAGGAAAAACAGACACACTTCAAGGATATATCTGGATATATAAAGGATACAAAACAGATGAGCTTCAATTTCCCTGACCACAAAGCACAGTTGCTACGTACTGGTAGGGCTTATTCGTAACAGGTCAGGTGCGTTTCACAGAATAGCAGTGCAGATGAGGAAAACTGAACTGAATTTGATTTATTTTACAAGGGCAGAAGTGTCCAGCATTTGTAACACATTCTTCCTTTAATAGATCAAACATGTGTGACAAGGAGATTTTATTGACTGAATGATCAGATCCAGGCTACGTCTGAGGGCGGTTGGTCAGGATTTGGATCGCACCTGCTTAGAGGCGGGCACGAAGAGCAGAGTGCTGCATATCGCACATGCTGTCTATGAGCAACTTTACTGTTGGAGACTGTCCAAGGGCACCTCAATATTGGATGCTATGGAAGGAGAGTGCCGGCTGCAGGTGTGCATTGCTTTACATTTTGCAAAATAAAGCTGCATCTAGGCATTCTGCAGTCCTTATATGGCTTAAACGCCTTTAAGTGCACCCCTATGAATATACAAAAGCACAATATTCTCCCTAACTCTTCTGCACATCAGGAAATACATTGCTTTGAAATTTTACAAAGAGGCTACAGTTACTAATGACTTTGCAGATAAAGACAGACAGAGATGCAGCCCTGCGACCCCCACCCCCTGCACCCCCACCCCTGCAAGGCTCCATTGCTGCTGCCAAGGTTGGCGGCGACACACACTCAGCCGGCTGTGTTTTCCCAGCTGGGAGCTCGTACGTCAAAGGGCCAATTTGGCCATTGGGGTGTGTATTTCGTTTTAACGAGGAAAAACCCTCTGCTTGGAAAAGCCAAGTCTGCGAGTGTGCAAAGTTGTGTGAAATGATGGGGGCTCCGAGGTGGTCATCTGTGACCCACCTCTACACAAGCAGTGCCTGTCTGTGTGTGTTTATACCACACGTGTGTGTGTGTGTTAAGTGATGGACGCCCTGAGGTGTACACCTGGTGCCTTTTCTTATACAGCAGCGTTCCTTCTGTGTGTGACTGCCTGAGAGTGTAAATACATGTATATGTGGTGAGTGATGGGGTCTCTGGGTGGTCACCCTTGTCTTTCCATCAACCCCTACCTCCCTATGTCATTACCTGGTAAACAAGTGCCCTGGAATTTCAGAGAGAGAGAGAGAGCACAGGAATGACAAAAAAGGTATTTAACAGCCGTCAGAGAGAGGTGTTTGCTCAGTGCTGAGACTGACACACATGTGAAAGACATAAACATTGCCGGAGATGCAAATGAAAAGTGACATTGTGAAGCTTTGCACCACTTAGCATATTAATTGCGAAGCTGGTTGGAATATCTTCCTCGTGTACAAGGAGGTGTATTTGAAACCTCACTGGAAAATACGGTTTGGAAATATGTTGAGCAATTCTCTTAATATGTGAGCAAGTAGAGCTCTAAATGGCCAATAGTGCCCAGCATCAATCTTCATAACAGCATTACTGCCTGTCTGAGCATCAGGACATCTATAATACAGCTGAGATTTACTTCTGTGTTACGCAGCATACCGCTGACCTGATGGGGCAAAATGAAATTCACTTGAAACTGTTAAACACAGCCTACATGTGACTAAAATTGTGAAATTTGTTGTTCAATTCATTCGGTTCCACACACCAAATTCTGTTTAGTGGATGGAAAATTGGAGAAAGCAGCATGGAGGCTTCTATTTACTTCTTTCAGCTGCGGCAGATTGAAAGAAAAACACAGGATGGGGAGAGTTAAACACCTTCCAATGATGGGCTCTGACTGTGGAGTTATAGTGCACTGTTTAGTACTTGTTTGCTACTTTATTTTTAATGGGACCGTAGACATCAGCCCACTAAGTGGCACAGCGAGTGAGCTGCCAGCTGTCACGCAGGCAGCTTCATCGATTCATCCAATTCCTTTTTGTCTGAGTTGTTGCTGTCACTTTCTGACACTCCATATGAAACGTAACAGTAGGCATTTGTATAATCCTCACACCTTCCCGCTGTTATTGCTTGGTGTCTTCCACTTAATTGGGGTGTAAGGTGATCTCTTCACAGTGTGACTATAATCTAGGCAATAAACAGAGCAAACAGTCATTTCACTGGGAACCTTTGTTTTCATAGTTTGAATAAAGTCAAACAATATAACCACATGGTCGGTTTATGAAAAGGTCATGGTTTGGCTTTCAATACGCAATAATAACCTCGTATGAAAAAGTTTAAACTGTAGCAAATACACATTGCGTGAGATTGGTCTTCAAATAACCTGATGATGAATACTCTGCCTTAAGCAGACACAAAATGTCTTCATAATGTGGGATTTCTTTCAACTTTTCAGGGACATTTGTTAAGATTTATAACCTCCACATGGAGTGATAGATATGCTGTGCAAAAATGTGGCTGTTTTTTTTCCCACGTTTTGTGCCCTTATGGATTTTGCGGAGTGCAGAACTCACTGAGCCAAATCTGCAAACACAAGACAGCAAGTTATGATAAATCGGAATAAGGTTACTCTGTCTGAAACATCCATTATATTGCTGCCTTGAACCATTTTGCATATTGATTGAGGCCTCACCTCACTGATCTCAGGTGTGTATTTAGCATTTGGCTGTGTCAAATGGACTGTGATTGGAAAATTGTTAGCGAAGTACAGATGGGTGATCCGTTCTCACATACACACATCCCTGAGTGCTCGAGCTCTCAAACTGCCTTTCTTACATGTTGTAAAACTGCAGAGATAGGGGGAGGGAGGCTTCAAGCCTCTTGTTTGTGATTCTTTGCTCAAACAAAAGTCATATGCTCATTAAAACACAGCACTGGTGCAGATATGAAAATACCCCAGAAACTCAGGCTGTGGTGAACTAAGACACATAAGATGATGACTGTGGGTTGAGCTCAAGCATGACCATCTACTTTTTATCTGTCCAATCTTTCCTGTGTAACAAATCGTCCTGCCAGCTTTCTATGTAAATCACCTGAACCAGCAGAACTGTGGTATATATCCCGTTAAAACCAGTTTGAAGGGACCGCGATGTGCATGTCATAATAAGACAAATGCTTGATGTGGGTGGTCTGCTGGCCAAAAAGAACAGAAAGTGCACCTAATTTGATCCTTACAAATATCTGAGTCAAAGGAGACCTATAATGCTGTGAACACTGTGTGCTGCCATGGCATTTATGGACGTGACTCAACCCGATAGGGAAAAAAATTGGACGCAGAAAAAAACATGCAGCATTGATTGCTGACAGACAAAGATGAAATCGATCCTGGAAGTAAATCAGAGATACACTTCACCCCTGATGGCTGCTGACTTGGCCAGATTTCGCTGGTTAGCACGAAATACGAAAACATTGTGAGGAACTCTGCACTTTTATCATTTCTTTGTGCTGTTATCACCTGATTATTTAATATGTATGCTTGATTTCAGAACCATTTCATCATCGTGCCTGTCTTCCAAGGCTGAAAACTCGTCCCCAAAAGAGCTATTATGATTCCACATCCTCCGACGGGTTGCATAACCCCCCAAGCTTTAACAGACCAAGGATATCTATGATTTACTATGAGCCACAGTACATAAAGGAAATCCCATTCCCATTGTGCAAGTTTCCAGAGCAATTGTCAGTCAGAATCTGTGCTTTGCAATGCTCAAAGTTTGATAAGATAAAAATTGGATGAGAGCGAAAAGTGACCTTAATATAGTGAACAGATGACACTTTCTGCCAAGACAGCATCTGAATCACACTATAGAAAGGCAGCATTCATGGCATTTTTAAGGTTTTTTTCAAAACATACTGAAATGTATTTGAAGAGTTGGTGCAGCAATGTGTACTTCCCACCACCTGAGGAACGTGATCCTGCATTTCATTTCTAGGGCGAAGGCCAGCCAGCTTATCCGAGGATGACATTGGTAGACAGTTAAAGGTTCAGTTGGGAAATGTTGTAAATCTGTCTATTTAGCAAAATCGGTAAATCTGCCTGAAGCAGGAAATTCAATCCTGGTAGTTCCTGAGTGAACAGAAAGGATTTCGAGCAGCCACTGTGGGAGACTCTGATGCTGGCGAATATCATACACAGTGATAAGCTTTTTTTCCTGTATTTTTCCTTTCTTTCCAGGTGTTGTGGTGGCATACATCACATATGAGACTTTTCTTCCAGGAGATTTCATTATTATTTTTATTCTGGTACCTATGTTTTCATACTAGATTTATTATTATTATTATTATTATTATTATTATTATTATTATTATTATTATCATCCAGTTTGTTATCACCTACTGCATTTCCACTTTCCTTTCGTTATGTTGTTTGATACAATTCTGCTGCTATTATTTTTCCTCTTGATTCTCAACGTTTGTTTTAGGCTGCTTGTGACCATATTATTCAAGCTGAATCACATTCATAAATGCCCTGGCATCACACAGTGTTCATGGTGTTATAGGCCTCTGTTGACTATATTTGTCTATTTCTGGTTTTCAGGATTTCCCCTCTGCTGCATATCTAAAATGCACATAAAATGGTACACAAAATCAGTAAACCCAATGAAGACTTTTTAACTGGGCACACGAAGGCAAGTCTCATATGATGAGGAGGATAATTGTCTAAACAAACACACCGTGAAGGTCCAGTTTTTACAGGGACTCAGGAACAACAAGTCTGAAAAACTTGTCATTCAGCTGGAGTTGTTTACCCTCAACATTCATAAAGTATTACTGGTCGGAAAAATCAACGTTTGCCAGGAGACTGATTTGAGTTATGGGATAACTTTTGAAGTTATGCCCGCTGTCGTTAGTTCAGTTGTGCAGGCCTTTTTGAGTGTGTGTGTGTTTGTGTGGCCAATCCACTGCTGTTTTTCTCTTGTAAATGGAAATGACAGGTGCTTAAGAGATGATAATGATTTTGCTGTTGGACCTAAATGTGTATCACACATCCGATATCTCAGCAACGGATGTTTCGTAAGTATTTTTATTATCGTTGAGAAGTGTTTGTTATATCATGCGGCCATTTTCTTAAACTGTCACATCACTTCCAAAGTAAAATTTCCTCTCACGTTTGTACCCTACAAAGGGAGTCTCAATTCAAAGTCCACACCCATGTCAAGTAATATGCTGAATTTTGTTCCGGTAATGTTAAACATTTGACGAACAACATAGCTTCTCGGAAAGAGTGAAGACTGAAATCAATTTATTGTGCCTAACATACCAAAATACAGGAGAAAGTGGAATCAGTTTATCGAGCTTTGTCCGACATTCATTAGACAATAAATGATCTCAAGCCAAAATAAGATTATTCAAAATAAAAGGGGAAATTTAAAAAGACCTCTGTTGCCCGCTGATTGCAACATGGCACATCTGTCTGTGGGAATACTTGTTCGATATCATCTACGCTGCTCAAGTTTTTTCTTTTTTCTTTTACAATGGTGCCAAACCAACCTGTTTTCACTTTAATGTCTTCCCTTTCCTGGTTTCTTTCACTGGTTGGGTTGAAGTACCAAAACCTCTTACTTAAGTATAGACAGTGACATTTCCTTTTCAGGTTTAAGCACACTAAAATTATTTGGTGCAGTTTAGGAAGCAAAACTACTTGGCGTTTTTTTGGCAACAATTCACTTTTTAGGTTGAGCCATTGTTCATTTATTGAGTTTGGTTTAGGGATCAAACTGATTTCTTTATATTTAGGTGCTTACAATTTACTGTTTAGGTTTAGGCAAACTAAAATGTTTTGCTAAGACTTAGGAAATACACTACCGGGTTATTCTTAGGGGAAAAGGGTTTTGTTTTTGAATACAATATGTAAAAAACTTTATAATAATTAAATGTGAAATGGCTGCTAAATGTCACCATGTTTAACTGGTGTGTTGAAAACTGGCAGTAAAAGTTATCTGTTCTGATTTGTGTTCCCAAGAGGTCCTAAAAATGGCAGAATGCGATGCCATTAGATTGAGAATGGACCATCAAAGTTACTAAAAGAGCAAGACTAATGTGATAGTAGGTGTTTCCCCCCCCACACTTTTTAAAATCAAGTTTCCTACAACTACTGCCAACGGGCTCTAAGATGAGTTGGCTGTACATTAAGACAAAAAATATGAGTGCAATGCCAGTCTTCTGTTTTTCTCTTTTAGATAAGAGCAAATAAGTGTATTTTCCACAATGCTGGCTCTTTCTAAAAGATAACAGGGGAAAAAAACATGTTGGTTGAAGTTTCTTTGAAGAAATCCTGACACAGGGCGCTACTTTCACAAGTCAAAAAGATTGTGTGATTTATATAGCATTTCAGAATAGAGGGATGGAGATTTGGATCACGCCAAACATTCAATACACTGCAAAAGTACAACCACTCAACAGTTTATTAGTATACAACATATAACTGATATTGAATAGAGCGGTTGTATTTCAGTGCATTGATTTGACAGCACTATGTTTTACAGTGAAAGTAGTCATGCACTTAAAGAGGAAAACATTTCCTGAACCTGATGAACTGAGTGGTTGAGTAGGGGGCGAGTGGGTGGTGTAGCAGGACAACGGCAGATGGAGGGAAAGAGCAAATGAAGAGTTTACAACGCTGTGCACCGAAGCACAAACACACACGTATGCACCAACGCGCAGATTCTGCCTATAAAGGTAAACTCTTCAGCTTAAATGGACTTTTGGTCCGTCTTACTTCATCCTTTAACAGGTTTCACTATGGGCTTCCTGGCAATTCCTCCACTTCTGTTAAAGCAGACAGCTTCCTTATAACTAGACGTAATTGGAGGCTCCCACACACGCACATGCACAAACTGGCAGAAAAGCATTAACTAATAACATCTGGACCCGGTTGTCTACCTTTTGGCTGAATGGAGGAAAAAAAGAGACTGGTATCACAGAAAAAGTCATCACAGCTGTTTCTTGGCTCTGCAGCACTGGTCACAACCACTGTTAGACCATCATATTTGGCCATATGGACAGGACTGCAGCATAATTTCTGAAGAAGAACATCCCATTTGATATGAAACGCTAGATAGAAAGAAGAGTAAGACAAAAGAGAGTGTGAAGGCTTGGAGGTGTCATTAAAAGAACGTAAAAAATTTTGCGTGACAGAAAACGAGGATCCATCCATCTGTATTTGCATCACAGTGGTGTAATCAATTTCCACAGAGGGGCGATAAATAATTCTTTGATTAGACAGAGGTGCCTCTGACAAAGGATAGCAGTTACCGTGAGATGCATTGCACGCAAGGTGTAAATCTAGCCAAATATGTCAATCAAGCCTTTCACCACTTGGGCATTGTTGGACACAACAAGCGCCAGTACAACATCATCGTTTATTAGACATTGTAAGAAACAAGTCAAAACCACAGATTTGCCAATGCAACTCCCTTCCCTTTTGGACAGCATTCACAATAATAATATCCCTAAATTCTTCTGGAGAACTTCGGCCGTCTGTTAGGTGTTTTTCTCACACTGCGGTTATGCTTTCACGTGTGCTAATTTGTCAGTTCACCTCATCTTGCTCCAGATGTTTCACTTCCTTGCGTGCCTTCTAAAACCGAATCCTGCGAGCATCTCATCCTAATCACGAAAATGTCTCTTTCTATGAATTTGTGTTGTAATCTGTATTGGTCAAAACGCTGCAGAGAAAACAAAGGTTGCTTTTTGCACCAACTTTTATTACATGTAGTGTAACACTGAAGAATTGAAACTGGGACATCTAAAACAGAAACATCCAAAATAAAACATTAAGATGAGCGCCATGTGGTTATTGTTCCATAATGATATTGAAGGCAGCAGTTTCTGCCATGATGACACTGAACACATCACGATTGGGCCACTGTTTCTTGTTTCAATGAAACATGCTACTGTGTCACCGCAAGCAGCTGTTTTGCTCACGCAAGGAAAACATGTGCTGTGTGTATATCATCAATGCTTTAATGAAAAAAAGCTTCCTAATATGCTTATGTACTGATATGCAATGTGACCCCAATAAAAACCCCAATCAAAACATATCTTAATCGGGACTCCGATCTGATATATGATATATGAGGTTTGAGTGGCACATGCTGAGCAAACTGGCAATTAAAATAAGAGCATCATAGAATCTCTCTTTTCTGGGAAAAAAACATGTGAAGTTCAGACTTTGTGTTCTTCTATTTGGTAAGGATGGTAATCTTTCCATTCCCTGTTTTGTCCAACATGAGAGGCAACAGTTGGTTCGAGGATACTTGATTGTTCTAGCTATGTAATGCAAAAATATTTACCCTGGAGCAATGTTCAATTATCTTCTGCAATGCCTACTTCAAAGTGAAGAATATCATCAGTTTAGGTGCTGAAAATGAGTTCAGAGAGTTCAGCCTCTTTGGAATCTCTGGGCAAGGCTCAAGCTGGAATCCACCCAGGAATCCCTGCGTGAAGATCTCCATAAAACTTAAGCTTGAGGATGAACTTTGCAGTAAACTTTAAGCTTCAAACACTCGGGTACAAAGAGATGTAGTGTTGTCAGTTGAAACAGAAACAGGCCCCTTTTCAGACGCCTGATTCATGCATTTGTTACAAGTTTTCCAGAGCAGGTTTGGGACTTACAGTAGATGAGGGTCAGCAAATCAAGTCCAAGGCTAAGGGACACTTTGAAACCTTAAGACTGAATTGCCTCTATGAGTACTTCTCTCTCACCTTTCATTTTTAAAGGCATCACAAGAGCACCTTCAAGTGAAAGTGTTCTTGATGTATCCAACATGGAGATCTGAGGCCAAACAAGATCATATATGAGGGTTTTAATGTTTTCTAACTCTAGAGTTCAACTTTTCCAACAACCTGGACCAAAATCTACATATGGAAATGAAATGTTTGCAATTATATAATTTACTTTTGCTACACAGAAATGAGGAGAGTGACTTTTGACAGAAAAACTCCTGTGATCAGAGGAGTAAAGCGAAAGCATGTGGAAAAGGCCAAGCAGTGGCAGCTCTTAGGAAGTGTCTTGTGCTAAGAGGAACTCAGTCTGGTTGAGCTTCGGGGTAAGCAAGACATTCTGCAGTCACCCCGGTTGTATGTGCGTATGTATGCGTATCATGTAAATATCTGAGTAATATGTTTATGAATTAGATTCTGCGTTCCACTGACCTTTGAGCAAACCTTGCCCTTGTTGGGTGATGACAGCGGTTACGTCACTGAATGGCTTCCAGCTCACGGGATGTTTGCTTTCATGGCGAGACTGGTCAAGCCGAGGGGTGGCCTGACTTAAAGCAGACTTCCTAATCGTCAGCTGTCCACACATCTGCTGGGGACCCTGTGTATTCGTGAGTGAATGTCTGTGCTTAAACTATGATCTCACCTTGTGTGCCTGAAGGTTGTTAAGGGAGAGATTACTGCACAAACAAGCTGTTGTCAGCTTCAGATCCAGTCGAGTCCTGGATGCTTTAATCATCAGGTGTATCCTCATAGACTTACCTAACATTACATAACCAGATGCATGAAAAAATATACAGATGCAACCGTGCAGCTGTCAGAGAGTATACGCTCTGTGTATCAACAACACAGCTCTTAGCATGTTTTGCAAGTAACATCTGTTTCCTATGAATCTTCAAAGAAAGTAAAGGATAGATATTTGGTCTTTTATTTATTTATTTTTTGGTTCTTACACAGATGATCAGTAGTGTCGGCTTCAAGCTTTTCCAGTAAATGGATGCTCTGATTTCACTGTCCTTCTGGATCTTATCATGCGAGCTGTTTGTAGATTCGATTTAAGGTAGAAATAGGAGTTCTTACATTGAAAAGCATCAAACAGCTTCCAAAAACAGTGGCACTAGTGTAAAACAAACAACTCAGATTGCACTACTATGCGAAATCCAGGCGCAAACTATGAGTTGAGCTTTAAAGTTGAATAAAAACGTGCCTTCAGTGCGTGATAATCATTTGTCACAAACTTTGGGCTTTAGAACTCCGCCGACTGTTTACGTGAATGATGAAGTCATGTAACAATGACAGAAAATAACAATAGCGTGACCACTGTGGCTTTCTTATTTACTTCCTTTGCCACCCAGAACTGGAGTACTGGAATGAGACAGAGAAAAACACAAACAATCAGGATGTCTTCTTCCAAGTATTTAAAAAAAAAGTCTGTCTCAAGTCTCAAGTCTGTAAGAAAGCAAATAATCGTACAAAACAAGTCCATATATTCGCATTGAGGTATTTCCATTCTAACTTATCTTGAATGGGGACGCGTTAAATTACACAGTCACATCAGTGTCTGTTAAAATATTATTAAAGATGGATGCAAAGATACTGTTTTGCATCCATCACTGCTCGTACTTTATTATGCTGTAAAACATAATGTCGTAAATATTGCATGCACACACAGAGCTGAGGCTTTTACTGTGCCTTTTTAAAAAGTAGCTGTGATGAAAGGAACTACTTTAATAGCCATAGAGCTCCTAAGCATGACGTAGTGTGATTTTAACTGGATACGGTTGCCTGGAAATGTGTAGGCGGGTTGTATAGCTTATGAATGTCACATTTAGGAAATGCATTATGACCCTTGTTTTGCCCTACTTTGATGGCTTTTGGAAAAACTAAATTGTGGAGAACATGATGATAAAGAGCACATGCACAAAAAAATTTAATGTTAAAAAGAGATGGGAAGGAAGCCAGACAGAGGGCTCTTTTCTAGAAGGAAAAGGCGATTGGGAGAAGAGGCAAGGATGAGTGAAAAGGAGTTGGTAAAAAATACATAAAACAAACACAGATAGGAATTTTAAGAGGAGAAAAGCACAGAAAGAGGAGGAACATGGGATGAAAGATGAGGAGGTGGTGAAGGAGAAGTAAGAAGAGAAAAGACAGCCAGCGGGATTACTGAATCTGGAAATAAATGAACACCAGCTCATGTGAGAGTGATTCTCAGAGATGACAGAAGACTGACAGCTAAAATCCAAACCACCATGTGCAGTGGGCTCTGCAGAGCTGTGGCTCCCAAACTCTGAGCCGGGGGCACACCAGTGTGGCCAGGCCCGAGTTCAAGAGTGGCAAGGAATTCTGTGACAACCACACATTATATGACCTCAAACTTGAGACACGCAAAGACTAATGATTTTCAGTTTACAACGCTGGAAGTAGCACAGACTAAATCACAAGAAACAAATGTAAATTCTTCACCCAGTGAAAAAGATGAAGTCAGCAGTTGCTGAATTGTTGGCATTTTTAGAGTGAGACTCATTAAAGGCTCTGATTGATAAGCAGGAGGAAATAGACACCTGTGAGAGGAAAATAGAATGTTTTCTTGTACCGACCTCACCACCAGCTCAGATGACCTATCACCTGAAGAACAGATGAGAAAAACTTTCATTACTGGACAGCTGAAGTCAGCAGCTCTCTGTGAAACTACAGTGAAAGTTAGCAAATGCTGACGTGATGCCAATCAAGCTGAAGGACTATATCTACTTGGAAAACACAACTTCAGTGCTGAGAAAAACTTCGGCTTCTTCAAAAGAGCTGGAGATCTTAACCAGCAGCAGTGAGACTGACTGATGAGGCAATACGGGCAAGTTGCAAGCTGAATGAATTTATTGCTAAGCTGAAGAAACCTCACACAAGAGAGGAGACACAGATTCACAATCAAAAGTGCCTTTGTCTGATAATATAATCAAAGGAAGAACCAATGATGTGCCAGATGGCTTTGCAACAGTGCTCCATGGAGATACCTCCACTGACACACAGGCAGCCACTTCATACATCAAAACAGAGGTCGGTGCTATTTTTCATGTGAGGCCATCATCAGGGACTGTTGCTAAATTCTAGAGGCATTATATCAGGAACTTATTGGAAGCAAAAAAAGCTCAGAACCCAACTGTTACACAGTTTCTTATCGCTGCTGTGTAAGTTGGCATTCTTTACTCTGGTGTCCATCAACCACAGAAGGAGCGTATGCCTCCCTGTTGACCAGGACTTGGAGCAGCCCCACTCTCCAGTACAATCAAGGACTGAAAACCTTAATGAAAAAAAACGATTGTCTTAAATGTGTATGTACAGAATATATGTTTACTCACACTCCGCATTCCTCATATCTTTCCCTTTTGTTTTTGTTTTGTCATTTCATATATAATTTTACCAGTTTAAATGGGTTTCTTGCCAATTTGCTGTGATGTGAAACACAGCAAAAGGGCTATTTTGCACAGATTTCACAATAGGTGTGCCTTGGGCATAAGAACTACTCCACATCTTTTCTTTTTTCAGTTCAATACTGCTCCAGTCTTCTTCTCTCCGCTCCTGCCCTCTCTGCTCTCCTTGGTGGTCTTGCTCTTTTCCTCTCAACTCGACAAAAAAACCCATTCATCTTCCAATCGATCATCCACTATAAGATGCATAAGGGGGAAGTCGGGATAGAACTCTCCTGCTTTATGCAAGTGTTTGTCTATCATTTTTTAAAAACAGCTCAGCCCCACCAACCACTGCGGTGTAGCTTTCATTCAGTGCAATTAGAGCTGCGCTGTGCAATTTCACACATCAGAGAGTCCAAATGGCAGCGAGGGGGAGCTGCTGAAAGTTTTGACAGCCTCAACACCCTGCAGATATGGAATGTTATTTTTGTAAACTGTGTAATTTTCTGACCTATATATTATCCTATTGGTGTCTAGTGGGTGTGAAGGGAATAAGTGGATTTAAATGTATCAGGGAGTCTAACTTTCTCTAGATGGATCTCTTTGCATCTGAGATTGAATATATATATATATATATATATATATATATATATATATATACACAGGATATCTATTCATCATTGTCTGTTTGTGTGAGGGAACTATACTTACATTAATGGATGCTTGCAAATGAATGGATTTTTTTCTAAGTTGATGGCTAAAACTATCAAAAGACAACAAAGAAACACTAATATTAATCACTTTTTAGTTAATTATGTAAAGGGCCTCTTCAGTTGACTGTCATGAGTGCACTTGGTTGTGGTGTGTTCTGAGTTCCAGGCGGAGCGGAGCAGGCGTCCAGAAAGTTCAGGCGGAGTCTGGCCTGCTCCTGTCTGCACACCTGTTGTCCATTTGCCTCCATTACTGGCTGACTTTTTAAGGATCAGCAGGAGTTAACAGACTGTTCGACCAACCCCTTTGGCTTGAAAAATAAATAATCATAGCACTTTGACGTTTTTAATCATGGTATCATTGCACACTGGTGCGTGTCAGAGATAACTGGAAACTTTTGAGTGCTGGTACCTCATTCTCCTGGACTCTGACCTTTCACTGTGTATTGTCATAACTGCTAATGACGTAAATGAAAATATTGCAGCCTTTAAATGCTTATTTATATTTTGACAGCATATTAACATGCAGCTCATACTTCCCATTTAAAAACGAACAGTGTGTTGTGAAAACACCTTCATTCCCCTACTTTTTTCTGGAGCATTTTAGCACAATTTGACTCACTGTTTTAGTTTAGTGGCCAAAACCACTTCTTTTAGCAATAACTGTCAAGCAACTGTAGGAGGTAAGGAGACAGATATTTCCTTATTAAGTTCATGGAAACAAAATCGGTGTAAAACGGTGGGTAAATAGAGATTTGACTCTGAGACTGATGGGCTAAAATATCCCTCTAAATTAATATTAATGTTCCTCAGTGTTTGGAATGTTCTTCATAAACATCTCCAGCAACACGAGGCCCCGTGGTGGGTCTCTATACATCACGAGTGTCTGAACAGACAAAATAACACGGTACAAATGACTTCCAACTGCCAGCCAAGACACAGAGTCTGAGCCTGCTCGAGAAGACGTAGCTTGTCAGTGCAGAAGGTGGCAGTAGCAGGCTTTACAATATGTGATGCCTGAAGACCATGTGGATTAAAAAAATGAACAAACAAAATAAACAGCAAACCTAACAGCATTAGCTTTCTATTTTTCATTAGCGTCAAACTCAGCTGGTCTTTCTTTAGTCATACTTATGGCAATTTAACAGCCAGTCAGAGAAAGCTCTTTCACCAACAGCCATGACAGCGATTCTACACGTTGAAATGACTTTTAAAAAAAAAAACTCCAACAGACTCAGACGATGGCGCACACGCAGAAAAATATACAAGAGAGACAAGCGAGGCAACTGGCTGCCAACTGTTATCTTGGTGTATAGGGCCCCTAACATTCATGTAAACATGCCCTGCTTACCCATATTAATTCAGTTTTATATCCTGCAATCTTTCAAGCTAAGAGCCTCCAGTCGTCTGCCTTTCTAAACTAGTGTCTACTTTAAGCAGCATTAGTGATGATTTATAAGTCTTCCACTCAGCCTGCCACACTCACTTTTGTGCTGGTTTTGCCATCAAGACTGCATGTCCATTTAAACCTGCTCTATGCCAACGAAAATGCTTGAGGGCTATGGGTATGTTTACTTATTTCTTTCTTAATATGCCCAAAACATGACACATCATGTATGTATTCATTAGGGAAGGCTAAGAACTATTTTAGGATCAGTGCAATTATTAGAGACTGTTACTGATTTATTCATTTTTTTTATTCAACACAAAAAAAAAACACCAAATCTATTAAATCAAGACATATATGTAGCAAAATAGCGCAAGAAAGCACATGTTTCAGTTAATCAAATAAGTCAATTTTTTTAAATACTTTTTACGACTTCAATAGCTGTAGTTTTTATAATAGTCTTTTCCAATAGAATGTACAGTATATGCTAAGCACTTGCTGTCTACTTTTCCTCTAATTCATTTCCACATTTTTCTGTTTCTTCCGTCAGATGGCCAAACACGTCAGAAACTGTGACTGCAAGTCAGCCCATCAAAACTACTTAGTCGTGGTCACTTAAAACATTTCCAGACCGCCGCTCTGCTCTAACAAAATCCTGGTTTTATAACCGCTTCGTCATCTGACAAAATCGCCACTCAGATCATTTACAGACGACATCTTTAATATGCAGGAAATTCAGCAATGCTTACGAGTGAGATCTCAAACAGAGAATGTTAGAGGCGACGGGATGTCTTAAATGGCCAGTATACTGGCAGGACCACAGTGGTCCAATCAAATGCCCATGTTGAGCTGTAACTGTGGCTCAACTATATACGTAACATAGTATTCATCATCGCAAATAAGATACAGGATCCCTGAAAAAGAGATTTTCACATAACTCTTGAAGAAAAAGTGAAACTTATGCATGATGCTAATCACACATCTATCACACATCCTAAAGGCAGACGGTAAAAAGTGCATATACTGATAGGAAGACACTCTGAAAAAACTGCTTGATTAGCATAAGCAGAGTAGTTGTCAAGTCAGCTGTTTTAGGTGTGCAGTGCGTGTCTTGAGGCAGAGATGGAACAAAATGGGGCTTTACAGGCAAAAAACAAGTAAAGTGTGAACCTTTTTTCGTCTGCAACAGCTTTACTGTGATGGATTATATCTGTCAGGCTAACGGTTTGCTTGCAACTTTGCTCTGAAGCAGATTATAAAGAGACAAGAATCTAATTCAAATGAGAACATAGCACCTCATCTATTTTAGCAACTTGAAATGGTGTCTTTCAATAGGTGTGATCATCATGAACTGCTTTCAGAATTTTGATGATACACAACAGTGTTATTCTGCTGCCTGAAAGATTAACTGTGCGGCTAAAGAAAGATAATGTTTTGCTTTTAAACTTTAAGTATGCATTTTATCTAGGCACCACAGCTCCAGTATATTCTCTCAAACACAAAAAATGTTGAATACTCGAGCATGCTATGCTTCCATTTTCAGTGTTTATCACCCTGACTGTAAAGATTAAAGGATGGGACGCACGTCTGCGTCGGAAGGTTTTGGAACCCAGCTGTAATGATAATATGACACAGAAAATTTGTTGAAACGGCACGGGAAGAAATTCTGTTTCAAAACAAACTAAAGGGCTCATTGGCCTTAAAAATGATTTTTTTCCTCCAAAAGTCCCTGTCAGTTCAGTCCCAGATACTCTTCTGTCTCTACACTTCCCTTTTCTTTACATTACTGTCACAGCGAAGGAATGGAACAGTAGGAATGGAATCAAAGTAGAACAGCTTTGATTCTGTTTGGTAATGCAGGGTTGTGTAAAGCTAATGCAAAGCTGCATGTAACACAATGTCTATTGGTTGGTTTTTCATGATGATATGATCTGAAGACCCAACGCCGACTAGAGTCTGTATAAACATCTCGTTTTAAAGTTGCACTAATATCATCAAACATATTTGAGAATTAAATAATTGAATCTAATTACTTTACAGGTATTTTAAATGTCCTAGCACGCCACAGACCGTGTTTGTGTTTTTCTTTTATTAATCTGATAATTTACTTAAAACAATATAATAATGACTAAATTATAGTTTTTCTGTAGAACAGGGAACGCTCACCCGAGTGTAGACATCTTCACTTGCATATGTTTGGTCGCCCAAGCAATGTCATATAATCGTTTCTAAAGCATGTTATTCGGTGCAGAAAAACATATTGCAGTAGTCTGAGCTGCTTTCAAATGCATAACTGCTACCACCTGGTTCAAATAATCTAATTTCTATCTTAAGTTGTTACCAAGCACAGAGGGAATGATTCTTCAAGTCATGCGGTTAATACAGCACATTCTAGGCCCATTATTACTAATATCAAAAACTTTGTTCATTGGCTCTAATGATATTATAAAGCTCAATGAACATCTGCACAGAGAAGTATGCTGCAAAGATACTGTGAAGGACAAGAAATGCAGTGTGACAGTTAATTATGATTCAGCAATCTATGACATGTACTACATTATGTACTTGCAATGCAAAAAATATGCAAAAAATAATAAAAAAGAGAGACACAAGTACCTTCCCCTAACAGGTTGAAAAAGACATGAAGACATGCTGGAAAAGAGATTCAATCAAAGTACAAATTTGAATTCACTACCTTGTGTGGCACATTTATTCCTCTGGGGTCTGAGCCCGTTTTGGTCGTTTTTGAATACTTTTCATTTTGCCTTTATAAACCACAAAAAATAAAGTTTGCTATACCCATGCTTGGTATCTTTTTTTCTAGTTTGTAATATCAAAATTAATTGTAGTTTATTTTCTACGGCGCCATAACGGCGTCACGCGATCTAGACCTCAGAGGGTTAAGTTTGCTTGGAGGAATCCATATGTGCTGCTTTCAGGCTCCAAAGAGTGAAGGATTTTGGGCAATTTTTACTTCAGCAAAGACAGACAGACATTCTAAAAACGTTATACTGTGCAGGCTTAGAAGATGAGACTATGCTTTGGTAAGATTCTGATTGGCTGAAAGTTAGCCTGAGCCAAAACGGATCGGATTTTAAGAATGATGTGCCAACAATAACAAACCGCACTGGTGAAGAGCATAAAGATCAGCTGTAATGGGCAATTTCTTCTTATTTTAACGCTTAGTTTTACATAATCGCAAAGTAGCTATTTGTTCTCTTTGCCTACTGTCTTTTCCACAGCAAAGCTAAAGGACCAACAACAGCATCACTTAAATCCTCCATCCCTTCTTTTTCTATACCCCCTTGGTCCGTCGGGCGGGGTACTGGTGCCTATCCCAGCGGTCATCGGGTGAGAGGCGGGGTACACCCTGGACAGGTCGCCAGTCCATCACAGGACCACACAGAGACAAACGAGACAAACAACCACGCTCACATTTTTTGAGACATTAATGAACCTAACATGCATGTTTTGGGAGAGTGAGAGGAAGCATTTTGAAAAGCCCCATTGCAGAAGCATGTTGAAAGTATTACAACTAAGCTAAACCATAAGTGCTGAGGCCATCTCTCTTATTCACCATAACACCACTAATCAAGAAAAGCATCTCCTTTTCTCTCCCTCCTGAACCCACTGTATTGATTAATAATCCTCACAGCTCGGACTACTCTCATTAAGCCACAACAAACTTTGGTACTCACAGGGAACTGTAACAGTCTCCATTATGGATTGGGTCATTACTGCTAAAATAAACTGACCCTGTTTTGCAAGCTCCGACTCTTACAGGGCCAGCGAAACAAGCAGTGCTCTCTGTCATGGGTAGTTACACACACTCCTGCTGGTCCTGTGGCTTGTTATATGACTTCCTCCTAATAGTGCAAAAAGGAGGGAAAACATACCTTAATGGGTAAATCCATTTGGAATGAACAGGGAACATAGAGAAATCCTTTTTGATGAACATATAAAAGGTGCTCGAGTTAATAGCCATATTACTTTCACAGAGAAGCTATTAACATTTTTGTTAGGTTTCTCTTCAAATGTGTTGCCAATTACTGTGGAAGACACAGATGTATACACACCTATCATGCTGTCATCTAGCTACTATGTTATAACCATAATAACAAATGTAAAAAAAAGAAAACAAAAACTGTTTTATAAAACCCGGCACTGGAGAAAGTCCTGTACTGAGGTTGTACATTTTTATAACTAGTGAACACCATCTCGTGGTGGTCTTTAAAATTACATATAGAATTGGGTCTTGACGAAGCAGATTCATGGTTAAACATGGACAAACACTGGGAGCTTCAAAGGATGCACTTCTTTAACATTTGGATTTAAGAATAGTTCTTTACTTAATTTAGTTTTTCTTTAAGTTGAATGAAATTTGGAGTGGAGCTCTATTTTAAACAAAGCCCATCGGCAACAGTATCAGGAGGTGAATACCGTCCCATTTTTTAGGTGAACACAACTTTTAAACCTGTTGACTAGGAATTGGTGGAGTAAATCAAACAAACCAGGCGTTTGCGCACAAATGCGGCTGACACATTGGAAGGCTTATGGTTTGAAAAATACAAGCTGCTAATACAAACCAATGCTAAAAACCAGCTCAAAGTGGTTCACATCCAAAACACCAACAGACCCCCTTTGCAGCTCAGTATCAATTCAATAAAAGGCAGTAAGTTATGTTTGGTAGAGGTGAATTATGCAAATGAACCTGCAAATGTCAGCAGGTGGAGGCTGTAACTTTGTACCCATAAACTGACACATAAAAATGTCTGGTTCATAAAGATTTTTTAACTATCACTGGTTGCCTGGCAACTATTAGTATAGATCACAATTTTTCAAAGGCTGGGCCTTATTTATGGCCAAACCCTTGACACGGGGACTTCTGAACAGACATACCTGTCTCAACTTTAGAGTGGTCGGTCCTCTCTGTCACCTTCTCCTGGCTGATGAGGTAATCGACGATCCGCACACCGATTGGCGGCTCTGTGTGGTTCCACTCCATTATGACCAATGAGCTGCTAGGCTCGTAGGTGTAAGACAGCTTCAGCCTGGCAACAGAGTGACAAAAATGTATAGCAATGCCACTGTGAAAGATGCTGTCAACAAGATGTCCTCATTACTGTAATTGTCAGCTTACATCATCCTTTTGCAATATCACAAACACATCTGTCCTAAGAAATAATATGGTAATTTATCCATTAAAGTCTGACTCACTCGGAGCGGTTGTCCTCAGCTATGTGGCACCAGCAACTTTCTGTACAGAGGTCTTTATGCCATCCAATAATTTTAAAACAACTCATTTAATTGGTTTGCACACCCATAAACGACAGGAGAAACAAACCATAGATCACTGTAATGTTTGGTCTCATCGAGATAGATTTCACTGGTGGATAGAATTTATCACAACCCTTCCGAGTGGGCTGAACAAAGACAAGGTAACAACATTTCACTAACATAGGTTGAGGAAGTGGGGCGCAGGTGGGAAGTCCATCTGAGCCAAAAGCGTTGGAATCACATCGACACCAGTCATCAATAACATCTCCCTTCCCTGAGCACCACAGCATGCTCATCATTGCCTCCTGAAGAGCCTACAAAGAGGGACAGCGTGAGATGAGCACAGGAAAAACTTAGACATGTTAACATTTGTTCAGTTCATTTTTCCTGATTTTTTGTCAATCAGATTGGTCAAAGTGCAGATAAGAGGATATCTGTAGGATAAAGATTGAGGAATGGCAACTGTCAGGTTAACATCAATAACCATGCGTAATATAAGGTGGATTTCCATTCACTAATGAAGCAAATGTGAAGTGATCACATTCACTTTCACTGCTTAGATGAGAATAAACTAGCTGTACAGTGTCACCAGTGGGTGGAGGTATGGGCTACATTGTGCGTGGTCTCAAGTCAGTAGAAAAAGTCATTCTACTAACTGGAAACAAAGTTTGAGGAGGAAATAAAAAGAAACAAACAATGGGTCTGGGTAAAATAGTCTTTTTTTTCAAACCTAACCTTGCCAGTGCGGCTCCCAAATTGTGGAATTTGTTGCCGTTACACAATAAAAAAGGTTCCTGCCTTTGGCCATTTTTAAATTTCCTCTTAAGACCTCTCCCAACCTCTTCCGCTTGGCTGTGGACCCAGTGTGAGATGTGGATTTTTTATATCTATTTATTTACTTTTTATTCCTACGTTCAGCTTTTTAGTCAGTGGTTGCTGTTTTTAAAGTGCTTTATAAATAAAGTTGGCTTAGCTAAAACAATACTGCATAGAAACATGGCACTCTAGGGCACACTAAACAGCTTAAAGTGATTCCAGTGCCTATGGAAATATGGCATATAAAACAAAGCAGCAAAAACTTGTGGAGAGATTGTCACATAAGTCATTTCTAGCTGTCGCTGAGGTAAAAAGTGTGGGAGGTGGGGGAGGCATGAGCGCAGGTATGGTGGAATGAGTAGCTGGGTTACAATTGATTAAAAATCCTGATAGATCCATCTGTATATGTATAGACACACATATTTCAACCAGGGATTGACAGATTCACACCTCATATCATTATACTGTAGGAACAAATGGAGAAACTAATGAGTGCAAAGAAGAAAAGCTACAACATGCATTTATTCTGAATGTTGCCTGTTATGTGTTCACACGAGCATCTGCACGGTCAACTACCAGCAACCTCCAAAAACAGCCTCTGTCAATAGCAGCAGTGGAGTCTGTCTGACTGAGCTCGAGGATAAAAGGGGTGGACAGCTCCGCATCGACCCTTTCTTCTTGCTGGAGGAGTAGAAGCATCATCGACATACAGTATTGATGGAGTGGAGTAAATCACAGCATAGTGCGGCATTTTATGGCACGGCAAGCAGAGAAAGGCGTGATTCACTGAAAGGGAAAGACTTCTCTGAAAAGTTCTTTGTGTCCATGACCTGGTTTCTAATGAAGCCACGAGCTTTGGGATCTCCCACATACTCTCTCTCTCTCATACACACACACACACACACACACGCACGTATCAAGAGCCTCATTGCAGTGTGCCAGCGAGAAGTCAGTGTTGTTTAATGATCTCACAGCTATACATTTGCCTGGATTATTAGCTGCTGTTTTCACGCACAAGTTTCCAGCTTTGATATGAATGAAAAAAGGTGAACGAGAGGACAAACGTGTGCTCATCTTACATACTGAAATGGTGAATTTAATGGTGTAATCTGTTGGAGGATGATGGCAGGATGAAGGCATGAATCTAAATGGTGTCATGGAACAATGATACTGTGGATACTGGTGTTTTCAGACTGCAAACAATAAGTCCAGATGGTTAGTCCATATTTGTACATGAAGGTCAAGCACAAAAAACAATCCACATACCTGGTAGGTCTCATTGTTGGACACCAGCTCGTAGATGGGTGCAGCTTTGGTAATTTTCAGAAGTACAGGCTCAGACTGCTGGCGCCCTTGTGTCGCCCTTGGGCTCATGTGGCAGAGGTGGCAGGAGCGTGGGCACTGACCCTGGCTGCTGCAGTCCATTCGGACGCCAGCTGCCATCCGTTTAGCCCCTGTGTCCAGTAGGCTGGCGATGTACGCCGGGTAGGTCAACGTTCTGGGCTCCTTGTCGCGCTCCTCGGACTCTTCTGAAGGTGAGTTACCTCAAAGAAAGGATGATACAGAGGTGGAAGATATATTAACTACAAAAAACGGACCCAAAAGAAACAAAGACATTTCAAAGGCCTTGAAGTGAGCCAAAAAGTACTGAGAAAAGGGAATAAAAAAACACATAGATATCTTTTCTGCTGTAGCAGCTTAGCAAAACAACAAAGCAAAAATGTGTTTCACAAATACCAATATTTTCATCAGGAGACATTGTAGCCTTTTTCCATCACAGAAATAGTCCACGAGAAGTAGTGAACAAGCATTTGTTCCACAGCAATAAATGCTCTATATCTACTGAACAATGAAAATTTGCTGTTGCTTTAAAAAAATTTGATTGACTTTGCTGTTTCTTTTCTGCTCGGCTTATAACGTTGACAAGAAGAAACTCCAACAACATCAGAGAAACATGCAGTTAATACCAATGAGATACAACCTGACTCTCCCTTGCCAGTTTTGTACAGCCATAATAGGCTGCACTTTACTTAATCTTTAGCAGAAATTTAAAGGGAAACACTCATTTTCCAACATTAAATAATTAGTATTGAAACAGAAGGTTGAAGTGTGCACACTCAGTCAGCTCAAAGCTTGTGTGAGACACTGTTTTGCTGGAGGGTTGCATATTTGATGCCTAGCTAAAAGTCGTGCTTTTCATCCAAACAGAGCAAATCATTACCAAAATTCCTCAATTTCTGATGAGGCTTTGGTGAACAGTATGATTCAACCAAAGACCAGATACATCTCTCAGGTTCTGTGTGATCACTTTCAGATACTATTCATCTATCATATTTTGTCCTCCACTTGTTCAGTTTCCTAAAAAATTTTTAGAGCACGCAACAAACTGTGCTGAAATGTGCCAAGTTTTCCCCTTGTTGGTGCAAATATACTATTTTATGTCTGCATCTAGCATTTTTCAAGAAAGTACCAGAAGAAAAAAGGGTTCTAATTTTGTGTCAGGTTCCTAGTAACAAAGTGCCTAACAATACAATTTAAAATGTCCTTTGCTAAGTTGTCTCTCATATGTAGACACAACACTGGCTCATCCCTTCAGTTAGGTATCTTTTGTTATGCTTTGTTATAATTCTTTAATCAGCGTGAAGTCGCTGAAAAAATGAAAAACACATTCTTCTGAAAATGGTCGGGTACAAGGACTGGACTGAAAATGACTGAGACACAAAAAACAAAGCTTACAAGAGACTACGGCTCTTTGAAAGCCAAAAATAAAGACATGAGGAGCGACTCAACACTTGCATGAAGTAACACAACGCAATTATAAGAGCAACATTTAAACCAAGAGCAAGTTTAAACGATATATCCTCGTTAAAGTTTCTTGAGTGCAACCTCTTAAGACATCAATTATGATGACTATGTTTATATTATGATATATTTATTCATGAAAAAAACATTTTGTGCCTGGCTGTGTGGGGAATTTCACTTGCAAACAAAGCAAAAAAGCAGTGAGAGAGGAGGCCAAGCTCAGTGCAGAACTCTGACACTGTTTTTCTATATTAAAAGGGAGAATTTTCCAGATAAGCATTTTGGGAGCCTGCCTGTTCGTGCACAAAATGCAGGCAATTTAAAAGCTCAAGCACCAATTAGGGAATAGACTTGTTGTGCAAGCTACCTTTGATGAAATACAACTCATCTTATGAGCCGTGGGACAAGGGGAGAAATATATGCACATAAGCTCAGGGTTGTGCACAAGAATGAGGGTGAGAAAAAAAGAAAGAAAGAAAAGATTTCAGAATGTATAATAGGAGCAAGCACAGGGAATTATTGCTTACTTAAGGAGTCAAACACAAAGGCCAGAATCTGATTGTGTTTGAATGTGTGTGCATACATACTGGTATGTGCATATGTGTGTCCGAGAGCTAAGTAAATATTCATCTGAGAATACAAGTGCTCATATTAATATTCAAAGTTTGTGTCAGTGTGGGTGTGCTGGCAGCTCTGCCCTGGTTGATAAAACATACTGAAAAATACGTACCCTTATTTTTTTTTACACCATTTGACTCGTAAGGCCTCAGAGGTTTCCTTGTTCTATCCTCATTGAAATGCACCAAGCTACATTTGGTTCAGTTAAAAAGCAAATATTAAGAATTAGGTCATTATCTTATCTTATAGTGGAATATATGGCTCTTAAAGCTACCATCTGCATTATTTCTATGTGTTTGCAGTACCTTTAAAGTTGTTCAAAACACAAGGGTATAAAATCAACGACTTAAAAGCTTTAAAGGGAATGCAATCAATACTTTTAACTGCAAGTTAAATAACAATATATAAAAAAAAGTGACAACATGAAAGGGGATTGGCCTACAATTCTCATAACACTGATAAATTTACTTTAAAGCGCATTCAGGATCTAAAGAGTCCAGTTTAGGTTTGGTTTAGTGCAGCAATCATCACTGTTAGCTGAGACCTATCAGAGTAGAGACAAAAAAAGAGCTAGAATGAAACTGGAATTGGCCTCACACTTGCCAAGTGCCCAGAAAGCCAATATAGTCATAAGATTGCTGCAATAATGGTGGATCCATGAGACAGCAACTGCTTGCTAACAGGAACGCCATATCCACTTGAGAGGTGTGATCAACTATGTGCTTAGAACTTGTTTCTGCTGCCCTTAAAAAAGTTATTAAAAGTTCACTGATCAAAAGCTTAGCAAAGCACACCTGAGAACAAAGCGCACATTGGTGAAACAGAGCAGTCCACATGAGACTGCCAAATGACAAGCAGAAAACTGAGACGTTGGACCACAGCAGACTGCTGCCGAGGCAGAAATAAGGGAAGAGGAAGCACACAGACACCCAGAAATATCTATCAAGCACCAGCCTAAGACAAATGACATCAAACATGTGGTGGTGAATTAAAGTCTATTTTGAGATTATTACTGCCTCAAGATCAGAACGTGCCAGGTCCAGTAAAATTGTGAAATTAATTTTCTTTAACAAGAATATGTCTAATTCTGCTCACATGGGTGTGTTTCTTAGATGGCCTCGAATGCTAACAGGTTTCTGTGAAGCCTTGGAACTGGGCCATTTAGGCAGATTGAAAGGTAAGGCTGTTCCACATGAATGTGTAGATTAATGAATCTAATTATGGACTGGATCACAACAACAGAGAGAAAAAAATAATCTCAGATGTTCCAACTTTCTCTCTGCTCATAGGCTCATACTCCCCATCATCTACATTAGAACTGAAGAATCCTTTCGAATGAGAAATGCAAGAGGAAGTCCAATTGCACTTATTCAAGCTCTGATGATTACCATGACCTGGATGGCTGGGAATCTACATCAACACATGTGCCAACATTATGACCACTGAACTGCTGCCTGGTATAAAAACAGTTCACCTGACTAATCAATGACAGCACAGAGAAAGATAGGTCTAAATAGAAAAAGAAAGAAAACACTGAGTGGTTTGGAGAAGGTGAGATCCCAACCTTTTTTTTTGGTGAGAGCAACAGGGTTACAAAATATTTGCATTCACAGACTGAATGCTGCCAAGAATGTCCGTGTCCTTGGACTCCCGATCAACCGAACTTTAATCTACTGCTGTCAAGCTGGCTCCCTTCCGACTAATCAGCTCTCATCATTCTATCTTCACTTGCCACCTTTTGGCAGATAGAAATTAAATGTGGCAGTTATATTAGGCCATGCGGGAGTCTTTTAGGGGAAAGAAAATTGGCAATGATGAGTTCAGTTTAGTGGTGGTTTAGTTCAGCAGTGATCACTGTCAGCTGAGGCTTCTGGGGGATATTAAAATGGACGAGCAGCCTGACCCGAAGACACCTGATGGCCATACACACATTTTCATTTCAAATCAAGCACAAAGTATATTGCAAAGCTTTAGCATATGTAGTGGTTCTAATAATAAAGCACTAGCCGAGTCTGTTTCTGCAGACGTGTGTATTTAGAAGCAATCTCCTCTTATACAAATGCTCGGCTTTGTTGTTTTGTTGCTATGCTGACCAGTATGAACAGTCCTTCTAATATGTATTTGGATTCACTATCATCCTGTAATCATTGCTTTGAGCTTTATGATATGAGTGACACTTAAGGGCACTACATTACTGGTGCCTACATGGTAGCTTGTCAGTCACAAGCAGTCCCTGACCTAAAACATAAATCATAGCTTTATTGTCTACTTTCACTCTAACGTTGCCACGAGCCAGTGTGAGACTCTGACCGTATGATCACCTAAAACAAAAATGCCACAGTTTCAGGGTTTACTTTTAGAATATATTCTAAATGTCGGATTAAAAAGCATCCACCGATCAAACACAGTTGACTAGCTTCCTCTGTGCTGAACGTGACCTCAGGGATTCCTTCACTTTCTGTTGTTGACAAGTCATAAAAAAAAGCAGCATGAACTGCAGGAGCGGCATGGCAGAAAAAAGCTGTAGTTTCACAGCCTGGACTTTAAAAAAAAAATAGCAGTATCCATGAAACTGAAAAGTGGCCCATGTCTATAATTAAATAAAAAAAGCATTTACATCATACTTCATTGGAAAACCAGTGACTGATGATAACTGATTTTCTGTGACTTCTAAACAATCAGACTTTTTTTCTTTTTTCCAGAGACGTCGTCCCTTGTTGGCTATTCAAGGAACTCTTGTTTTGTCCACTTTTCACATGCTGATCTTTTATATACCATACTTACAATAGACCATAGCAAAAACTTTTGGTACAGACAGCCATCTTCCCATCAGAATATTTGTCCCAAACAGTTTAAATTCCTCTAAAGGAATAAATCTATCATTTCGGAATTTAACTAAGGGATAAATCTAAAAATGAGACTCGATGAATGGCCATAGAATTGGGAAAAGACATTCAGGTAAGCCTTGACTAATTGTCAGGACCTTTTCAGGTTTTTAGAATGCCTGAAGGTGGCTTGAACGAAGCTGAAAAATGGGTACCTTTTGAAATCACTTTCAAAAGAAAAATACTAATCTCGCCAAGACAATATGGCATCAGCAGGATATCACTATCTCACAGTGACTTGCGAGTATCATCCTCTATTGGTTCCATATTTCTCCAAATTGGACACATCTGCTTATGTCTTTCACATGAAAAATAGCTGCTTCCTCCACACAGAGGTAAAATGTCCCTCCAGAACATTCAATGAAAAGCTTTGGTTGTAATTTAGGACACATTAGACTCATCCAGGTAGCTCATCTGGCAGGGAACTCGTGGAGAATCACGCACTTTGAGTTAATAACTGCAATAAGAGCTGTAACAGGCTGCTTCTGTTTTATGAATTCCAATGCGTACCATAAGGCTTGTCCAGTGTGATGCATTAAACAGACGCAATACAACAGAAATGGCCATCATTTTATGAGTTGACTTGTTCTCAAGTGATACTTGTATCACTCTGCTATGTGAGTGTTTGAAGAGAAAGAGATAAGACACAGAAGAGGAAAATAAATGTATGACCTTTAAATTCAAATTTATGTTTTTCGAGGAGTAGACACAAGTCTACTTATACATGAATATGAAAGAGTAGTTTTAATATGTTGAGGGGTACAGATGAATGAATGATGGGGGAACCTTTACTGCCTTTGTTTGAGTATCTCTGTGTAAACTACTTATTCTCCCACAGTGAGCTATGGGCTGTAGATGTGAGGAATGAATGACTTTCCAACATATTTTTTTTCTGTCACACAAAAGGAAACAAGACAGCAACAGGCTTTTCTTTGAACATTTCCCAATGTCTTTTTCTTTTGTTGCCAGTCTCAACCATTTTTGTCTTTTTTGCCACATCTCCTCCTTGTGGTTCCCCTGTCACTCTTACCAAACAATATGCCTCAATCAAATCTTTTCTTCCCCTCAGCACCAACAGATGAGTGTGAAGAGGGAAGCTTAAAGTATTGTACTGTGTTTCTATTCTAGCATCTTTAAGCTTTTGATTTTTTTCTAGCAACATTAAGCTCTCTTAAAAACGAGAGGGTGCATGAATATAATGATCTAAGCAACTAAACTAATGAGAACTTCAGCCCTACATAAGCTTAAATACACATGCTTTTAAATGATATTATGCTGTATATTGGTTTGAAGAGTCAAATCATGCACAGGCAGAGAAATGTTAGTTTACACACACAAACAACTCTTAAAAAGTAGTGTGTTCGACAGAATCAGAAGCAAGTGATGGCAAGAAAGGAAAAAAAAGAAAAAAAAGCACTTTCATCTCCTCCTCCTCTGCTCCAAACTTCCCAAAATACAATTTTGGATCCAATTTTTCTGGGACACTGGCTAATTTGATCTGCTCCTGACCACAGGGGTTGAGCACAGCATCCTCTTGAGAGTCTCTGTGTGTTTTATTAGTCTTTGTATGTGTGAATATGTGAAGATCTTGAGCTTGTGTATTCATATTTCTGATTTAGGTCAGTCCTCACTTTTTCAGGGCGTGTAATTTGTGGTTAAATATCAGGTTTAGCATTGAAGTTAACTTCAGGTTTACATGTAGGTTAGGACAAAACACAATGTAAAAATTCACACTGACTGTACATAAATACTGATGAGATTTTGTGGAATCTTTAAGTGTTTTTAAGAGACCCACAATTCAAATACAGACATCAGCAGAACTGTAAGGAATACCTATGTTGGTAGCCAATATACAATGCAGCTGACATATACAAATCAGGCCTCTTGGGGAGGGAGCGCACTGTCCTGTAATGACATTTTGTGCCACTGGACTAAATGTTAGTCCCCATAGTATCTGGTCTCTCCTTGAACCAACAGAAGAGGAAACAGATGCAGGTGCTGGCAATAGCAAATGAATGAACTGCGATCTGAAACAAAAAAAAGAGCCAAAACAAGTAAAAATATCAGGGTTGCTTTTCTTTGCTGGAGACAGCTGGACCCAGGGCAAAGAGGGACAGTGGGTTAACGACGATGTCTTTGCACCCATAAGGGGGAGCCCATATCCGACAGGGGCCACGGTGTTAATATGTTTGCTACCATGTTTGTGCTTAAAACCGAGCTAATCATACAATCTAAAGTGTACATGTGTACATGTAGCACTGTTATTGTGAATGGCCTGAATAATTATGGGACGCTCGTCTTATTGTTAGTCATTAGTCATTAGTTAGTTGGCTATTTTCTTGCCATTAAGGCAATGAAAAGATCCAGTAGTGGTGACTGAAACAAGACGGACTGATACATGAAAAACACTAGTCAGGGAAATTTCTGCCCTCTTGTGGTGTAATTTTTGAAGATCAAAGCTACAAAATCCATTTTTCCTAAATAGCTTTGGAGTTTCTCTCTGTCTTTGTAGCTTTTTAAAAAAATCGATCTGGTTATATATATATATATATTTATTTTTTTTCTAAATGGAAACAGAGTCAATAAAAGGCTTAAAGTAAAAGCCATTATAGAGATTATTTTGGTATCAGAAAACAGTTTTAATCTTACTGCCCAACAATAAAAAGAAGTGAGCAAGAAGAAAAAGCAACTCTCTCCTCCTTTACTCTTTTAATATTGAAACAAAATACAAAGCAGTGATGTAGACAGGAGATAAACACTCACAATAAGAAAGTGTTTGTGTGTTTATCTGTAGGGTTTGTGTCTGTGTGGATGAAGTTGGGAATGTGGAGCTGCTTTGACCCATGCTGTACCGAATGACTCATCATCTCTATACTACACAACAGATGGAGCTCGGAGCTATTCAGACTCATATAATATCACTCTATCCAACCCTTCCTCCCACACTCTCCAATGAGATATATCTCCTGTTCATCCACCACCAACTGACTCAAGTCAGTCCTTCTGTTTATAAAAATAGGCTTTCGAGTCCATATGAATGTTTAGAAGAAAAAAGAAAAAGAGGCACAGGGATAGAAGGCAAAAGAGAGTTATTTTTATTTTGGCGTGAAAGCCATCATTTCCTGCCTTTTGCAGGTGTGCAGATCCTAATTATAATGCCTTTCATTAGACCTCTTTGTGAAACACTGACTCATTAAATCACCATTCATCTTTGTGATGAAAGCACTGTGACTTTAGCTCCTGACATTATCAGCCTCATTTTTAAACTAAATATCAAACTTGACACCTCCGTGGCCCCTGTGTTTCCTAGCCTGAGCCCATCTCTCCTCTATCCTGTGTGAAATAACATACTTTACCGTACCATCACTCCACTGAGTTCAGAAATGGAGAGTGCCTACTGTTAGCCACTAGATGATGCTAGTGGATCACTCATGAGTCAAGCTTGGGGAAGAAGGAGACACCTATGTACATGCTCTACTGTTCAACAGACAAAAAGAGGGCAAATCATACCTAACCTTTTAAATGTGCATGGCTGAGATGAACATTACATGGTTATGGAACATGATCACGAGCTGCTGCAGATCTGAGAGTGTCGGAAATTAAAGCGGGCAGTGGCTTAGTAAATGGGAAAGCAGTGAGATGGAAAACTGTATTAAAAAAGGAGAGTTTTGGACAGATCTCACCAATTGTATCTATGAAGAGAAACGATAAACAGAATTAGAAGCAGCGCAGAGGAAACTGAATGAGACACAGATAAACAATACTGTGGGTATGCTGTGTGATACATTCTAAACTCCAAGCCTGCGAAATGGAATACATTAGTGCGCTTAAACAAATCCGTGTGACAGGCAAATCTTCTCAGATGTGTGGTGCAGTTTCGCTCTGCATGTGTGCATAAATGCATTCACATACAAAGACACCTTTCCCAGGCGCCCACAAGCAGCTTGTACCTGATAATTCATGGCAGCAGGGCCACGCTCTGCCGGAACCCAGCTAAAGCAAATTGTAAATAAAACGCATGCCTCTCTGCCTGGGCTGCAGGGCCACGCTGAGATCCGGCATGATTGTCTGTGCTCATGAGTGACAAAGAAGGGGGGGTTGGGGGGGTAGCGACATAGCATTTGTCTGTCAATGTATTTGCACAAAGGGGAGGGAGGGCTCAGAGCAGTGCGGATTTGAATGTTTTTTTCAAATGAGAAACTGGTGACTCAAAATTACTGACGGAGGAAGCATTATCATTAAATGCTCTGAAGTATAATAACACTTGAACTCCACTGATCGGTTACTTCAACACAACAATTGGCAGCAACTCATAAAACCTACATATATCCTACAAAATCACAATACGAACGAATATATGCAACCTCCCTGATTTTACCTTGTTATGTGCAGAGGGAGAGTTGTGGGAGAAATAATGTAATTTATAGATTAGACAAGTCATCATTATTCTGAAGACCTCAACCTAAAGTTTGATCTCTGTGGCCATGACTACCAAACTAATCCTGAGCAGGGCATTAAATCTCCGCTGCCAAGTGCCTGACCTGCACCTCTACGCATTCCCTTGTTGCATCAACTCACAAATTCGTAATGTACTGCGCTAACAGCTCATTAACCTGAAATTTATCACCGCTCCCCCATTAAGGACTTGTTAAAGCAGAAAGAGTCAGGCTGAGGGAATAGATTAAAGTAATTTGCTTGATTATTTATTGGTAATTACTAATCTGTATCCTGATGAAGAATGGATACACTGCATCCAGAAAAAGTTATAGTTCAGCAGTCTATGAGTCTGTTTATTATTTCAAACCATGCTGACAGGAATGATTTAGATTATTTTCACTCATAAGATGCAAATTAATTAGTTCCCAGACTCATTCCATTAAGAAAGATTGTAATACATCAGAAAAGAGAGTACAAGACAGGCAGTTCTCATATACACACATGTAAGAGGATTCTTCAGCATTCCATCAGGTTGGCTCACCAGGATGCACTGAACTTGGCAAAGGCTTTATATGTGAATGGTGCTGACTGATGTGTTGCACACCACCAGGAGGTCCACTGTGTTTGCTGCAGGCCAGATATGCTTAGTGATCTGAGTTCAGTGCCGTGCCACCTGAACTGATGCCTCAGCACTTAAAGTGAGGGATGATGCCGTTTGGATGTTCGTATTAATCCTGCACACACAAATAAAATCAGCCATAAAAGTTGACTGAGATATTTAAAGGCTTTATGTGCAGTTAAAATCCTGCATAGGTAGTTGCAAAAAGCAGAACGGGATTAGGTATTCTACACAAGATATGTGGGCTCTTTGAAGTGAAAAGTAATTCAGCTCAGCTGGAAAAAAAGATGTTGTGTTTCCAAGCCTCTATCAGTCAGATCTGATCACACTAAGGGGTGTCTTGAAAACCAAGTTTTTAAAGTCTTTTTTCACAGGTGCCATAAACATAAGCTGCTGATTTTTTTTAACTGAGTGTTCTGTACTATTTCCAATGAAATCCTCGTGGAACGATATGACACAGGGAGGGTCAGCATCCCTCCAATTCACCTCCACATCCCGCAGTAGCTGTATGGATTTGGCTGCTCTGCCCTGTGTCAGGTCCGACTTCATATAGACCCAAGATTTAAGAACCATTACCTGAAAATGAATGTCTGGAAATGGCTTTTCAAACAGTATTGAATTTAAAATTCGCTTCAGATCTTACCATTTCATTCACACACTGCAAGGCTGGGGTTGTGCGTGTGTGTGCAGCGATTCTGCTATCACAGGAAATGTGCCATCTTATTTTCGAAGTGACACTGGCTTTTGGTAGAATCACACTACGTGGAGGAAAAACAGACTCGCCATGACTCTGAATAATAAAAAAAAAAAGACTGACTGCGATATGGTCAAATCCATAAAATATTAAAAAATATTTTAATTACATTTAAAAAAAGTAAGTCAAGGAAATGTATGACAAATTCAGAGGAAGTTGGAAAGTTTGCTTTTCAATAAGACAGATGGGAAGGATTTTTCAAATAAGTGTGTGAGATTTTGTGACCTATTTTGGCATGCCTGAGTGAACGGATCGCTAAAAAAATAAAAGGATTCCCTATCAGACATGGATTAATGGATAAAGAAGATGAGAGATATCTGGCATTACATCACAGTCGGTAAACCACTCAAAGTAAAGCTCTCTTAAAATTCAGTATTACTTGAATGTGACGACACATCTGCAGCGTTACCTCGTGCCTTTCAGAGTCATGTTTAGCAGGGTAAGGGTCCTTCTGCACATTCAACCCATCAGTGTAACCAGACATTCAAACACACGCACGTGAGCCTTGATGGAAGCTTTATGTTTAAAGCAGTATGTGGCACATGAAGCGCTGCTAACAGAAGCTGTTTGTCTCAGTGCTGATTAGAGCTGCCGACCACAGCCTGTCAGGCCCATTAGTGACATCTCCTTCATGGATGGTGAGGGGCCCAGTAACACTGTCTTTTTGTCTGTCTGAATGTTCTCTGTACAAGTTCATTAGCTTCAATTATTCTTCCTGCTTTCTCCTCCCTCAAACATGGGGAGTTCTCTGCTGTATTTATTCCTGGATACGTCTACTGCGAGCACGGAACTGTAACCATTGCGTCTTTTGTTTATTACCTACCACTTGCTCCTTTTTTAACCCTTGAATATCCCTTTGTAAATTCTTCAAGCACTTGAAGTAAAAATGTACCACTTAACTTACATGTGTGAGTGTCAAGATACAAGAGCAACACACCGACTGTGGTCCTGTTTGACAGGGCCGCAAACATTTGGGTTGTGGAGACCCAATTTTGACACCCAGGTAAGAACACTGGAGTCCTCTTTTTGAATTTTTTTTTTCATACACTCATCATCGTACATGATGCCTGGTCAGAAGCTCTTCACATTCTTGTTTAGTCCACAAGAGACCTCTTTATAGAGCTGGCTTATTGGCAAGTAACATGGATGACCTAAGGAGGTCAAAGAGGAGTTTGGCTGGAGCTGAACCTTTTAAAATTTTCTTCATTCTATTACTGTACTACTTCATTTCACATTGCTTGGTTAAAGTTAGGTTAGACAAAAAAAATATCTTATTGCAGAAAGCTTTAAGGACATGTATGAAGTTGCTATGCCCACAGATCCTGCATGTGAAACCCTGCACATTCTTTACTGGCCTTTTTTTTTAGCCTCTACATTACAAAGCAATGCAGAAGGCTCCCAACGGATGATAAAAGAAAGAAAAAGGGCTTTTCAAAAAGTGCACTTCAAGTAGCAAACTTAAAAGATTTACAAAATTCCATGCTTCTTCACATTAATCAGAAAATGGCTGTTGAGACTATAAAGAACATCAAAAATGAAAGAAATTTGTTTCGATCTGTCACTTGTCAGAACAAAGAAACTCAAATTGTAACAATTTTTTGTTTCCCTCAAATGACAATCTTTTCCAGTGGGATAAAGGATTTTAAGCATTTAACTCTAATACGGTTGGTGAGAATTAAAACAACATTTTAGATGAGCACAGCTCTATTTTACGAGTTGACACTAATTCCTTGAAATTTCTCTCAGCGCTGGCACACTGGTGTGAAGTATTGGATATATGCTTGTGATATTTGCTCCTGTGTGTTGCTGGAGGTTAATCATTAATATAGATCTCTGGAGTCGGATGCATCACCCCGACCTCCACAACCATACTGTCTGTTGCACTGCATAAACTGGGAACAAGTCTTGTAGTAGTACAGAATTCTGGCTCTATGAGAGTCGTGTACATGTAGTAGTGTGATATGAACGTAATTATCTCAGTTTGTGGGCTGCATGGATCAATGGATATTTGAAATGGCAGATGTGCTCACATTTTACAGTAAGTGCTGAAATATAAGCCAGCGCCCACGATACTATAAGAGTGTAAATATCACTACTGAGTCTAAGGTTACATTTCTATCTTGTTTCTCTGTTTAACCTCTTCCTCGTCTGGTTTCTTTTTATTTAGTAAATCTCGTATCTCCCCAATCTGCTGCTCAGCTTATGACACTGTGGGTTTGCTGAGGGATGTTAAGAGCCAAGAGCGATTTATTGCTTTTTCCTCCTGCAAGCTTCACCATCAAATACTACACTGCTGGCTCTTTTTTTTTTCCCACAGAACCGTGAATAGTTGGGGGCTGTAACTCATTGCAGCGTGAGCTTGCCTGCAACTAAAGACGAGTGTAATGTGGTGTGGCAAAAAGACTCTTAGCTGATGGTGGCCTTGTGTCTGTTTCTGTTACATCTCTGTATGAGACAGTACCTAGCGGGCTTAGATGAAACCCAGATCCAGAAAACAGACAACTGAATAAGGTGTAATGAGGTTAAAAACTGCTGGTGGTTGAAAAACAACATGAAGTAGAACTGAAAAAGACCAAATTGGCATTAGTAAAGCCTGAGATTTTACAAGTCTGAATGTCTGTAACAGGCAGCAAAACAACTCTTGGAGGACTGATGACCTTTTCTTTATGCTTACTTTTACCCACTGGAACATCATACAATATGTCCTTATTCGGCATTTAATTTACAAATTCACCTTTTATCCAGGAATTCAAGGTAAACGAGCCTTCCACCCAACATTTGATGGATGACACAAAGTGAAAGCACTTTGCCAATGCCAACTGTGGTCAGTTATTCATTCATTCAACAATTTATCAGTCTCATTGTATGAAAATCTCTGTTAAAATAGTGTCTCAGTTGATGCAAAAAAGGTCAACATGTCAGAAATGTCGTATGTACAGGTGTTAAGTACAGCTATATCTATCTTTATTTGACATAACTATTGTTAACACTTTCCTACAAAAAAGATGCAAAATGTTGCAGTCTTTCTTTACAGCAGCACATCACTCTGACAGAGTATTGTTTGCCACACCTTTGGCAGAGACACTTTAAAAAGAGAAAATGCTGTACAGAGCATGCCAAAATCTGAAATCTATAGGCTGACAGTAGCTATAACAGCCTTTTAGCACAAGTAGGAGAAACTGTTAGATAATTTCCCTTTAACTTCTGAACAGTATTAAAGAATTAAGACTCACTGAGTGTGATAATTCAACCTTGAAACCAAAGTAGCTCTTGCAAGACAAATAGTAATGTCCATGGATTAAAGCTTCAAGATGAAGACCAAAAACATTTAAGTTGTACAAATGTGTCATTGTGACATTTTCTAGAGCACGACAGGGAAGATTCTGAGTTCCAAAGTGCTTGGCTTCTTCAAGGTTTTAAGGGTCAATTAGAAAAACATTTATAACATTTTCACCTCTGACTTAAACCGACACCACAGACTGTTCACAATCATGTTTAAAATAGATGAAGAATTAGCAAATAGCCAATAGCCGGCAGACTGTGACCTCTGTGGTTGTAAAAAGAAGTCGCAACTGCAAAAAAAAGTGAGGGACATCATGATAGCTGTTTTAAAGAGTCGAAGACATATGATGAGCAAAATGATTCACAAATGCCATTGCACAGGGGTTCTGGTTTAAATCTACACAGCACCACCTAAATAGATGAGGTTATTCAGACCCAATCCTGACAACTTGCTGGGAACAGCTTTTTGCATGTGCTGTGAGAAACCGATGAAACATGAATCTAGTGTAGGCTACTGGAGAAGTAAGCACGAGCTAGAAGGAAAAGACAGTAAAAGCAAAGCTGCATTCGGCAGGGTTAAAGCCCGCCAGAGGCCAGCCAGTTGGCAAGTGGTGACTTTCTAATTTAGCTGAAGTTAATTCATTACTATTCTAAAACCTGCACTTGCATGGGACCGTATATAATTTAGCTTCCTCTTCTTTCTGGTCTAAACATCTATAGCTGAATTAGCCGAGTATCAGGATTAAAACCTGTTGGATTTGGCTTTTTTTTTTTTCTAATGATCTTCAATTATAAATGCCAGAAGAGGCAGAAGATTTTGTGCAGAAAATTAGAGATCAAGTGTGCACGGTCACAACTGGGTGCAGAACAAACTCAGTTTGTGAAAAACAGCTCAACTGAGAATGATTTTTGGAGTTATTCCTGGCAACATGACAACCAAATTATTCTACTGCCCCCAAAGTGGCTAAAAGCATCTCATGCAGCTCAAATTCCTATTTGTTACTAAGCGGTGAGAGTTATGACACAGCTGGATTCCACCTTTTCCTGAAAAGTGAGTTGCTGAGATGCTTTTGAGAAACTCAATTGCACTTTGATATTTCAGTTTGACTTCTCTCTAGCAACCTTTGCCAAAACCATTTCAAGCTAAGTCTTTAAGGGGAAAAATAGCAGTTCTACAGATCTATGAAGAGACGGCTGCGCTTGGAGATCTAAGGTTACAATGAGTGCATTCTTAAAATATTACTTTGTGGAGAATCTGAACACAAAATGCACATATCCTGCAAATGACGCAACAGTTGTTCTTGCTCTTTGTATTTAGCTGAGCTTCAACCCCCCCCCCCCTTCTTTTAATGAAAATGACGGAATATTCTGAGGGCTTGTAGAGGTGATCTGTCTGCAGTGAAGAACTGTGTGCTTCAGCTGGTGAATTAAATATCTCTCCCACTCATCATCATTCCACAAAATATAATTCCCTGCCAACAGAAGTACAATTCATTTTTTGAGTGACAAAAGCCAGTGGCATTGACAACTTATAGATATTTACAACGAATTTGAGTAGGCAGATTAGCCTGATGCTGCTGCAGCAGAAGATCATAGCTCTTTTTCAATAAAAAAAAAAGATAATAATAATAATAATCTCATTCCCTTCCTATCTAAGTATAAATTGAGGGCAATCACCTTGGACATGCTTACTGCACAGGTAATTGCTCTCCATCAGGCTCGTTGGTGTGGCTTCTGGAGCTTCCACTTGTATGGGGCACACTAAGTCCCATATACAACAGTCACGGATGAAAAAAATCAACAATGAAAGGTGAAGACCATAAAGGCCGACTGTGCTGTGGGGGATTACTTTTTTCACACGATAAAGATCAATTTGAGCGTCTGAGGCTGTTGGTAATAAGATATGAGATGGTTGTTGGGGAACTTGTCTGCCAAAGATCTATAGCAGAGGCCATCCATTTTACTCTGCCAACTGGGAGTCAGCGTAAAGGCTGGTAGGCCAGCACTTGTGCACATGGACACACACACACACACGCACAAACAATATCATAAAATGGTTTACAGAATTTTTTTTCTTACTGTGGGATCTCCTGATGTTGGGCTGTGGGCCAGGATATTTTCACTCCAAACATTTCCTTTTCTTTTTATCATCTACATATTTATTCTCTAGTCTTTGTATTCTGCTGTGGGTGGCCAGACAGGAGCAATTGGGGCTGGGGCCTTATCTCTCCAAATGAGACTGGCAGCTGGCATTTTCCTCGCTCAGAGATTATAGAAGAAGTGACGGAGGGAAAAGTTTTCTTTGCACTACTTTTATCAGACATGGGGCTGACCTTCACAGCAAGGTTTCACACTGCTCCAACCACTAAACTCTCACCTCATCCAAACAAGCTATGGGAGAAACTGAAAATGGAGAACTGAAAAGTCGAGTGAAAGGAATCTGAAACTTTTGCACTTTGGCAGCATCATCAGTATATATGTAGCTGTTATTCACACACAGAGCAAATATCAAGTTGTTGGTACTGTGTAGAAAAAAAAAAAGTTTCAAAAAAAGGTCAGAAAATCCTACAGTTGGAGAAAATCCAGACAGGCTTTGAATACGATCAGATCAATGTTTGACACCCCTCATATTCAAGTCACTTTGCTTACCTTAACTCACCCACAATTACCAGATAAAAGGTACATCAGAAGCAAAATACGCATTTGATTCCACTATGTCATGTGCAAAACGTGTGTAGAGAATAATGCAAAAGACTGTTGGTTTGACATGATGGAATACCAGTGGCAGGAAGCAGCGTTGCCTACAGGGTGCCAACAGAGTTCAATAGTCTTACAGCTTCAGGGAAGAGGCTGTTTCTCATTCCGTTGGTTCTGCTCCTGATGCTCTGCAGTCTCCTGCCTGAGGGGAGAGGAACACAGTATGTGTGCTGTACAGTAAGCCTTTCCCTGCATCTGCTGATCTAGATGTATGGGGAGGCTGCAGAATAGACTGCCTCTACAGCTGCTCCTTTGATATACAAGGGTGGAAAGAAGTGAAATCCACAATCATCTCTTTTGTTCTTCACATTGATGCAACAGTTGTTTTTCCTGCACCAACTCTCCAGATGCTTCACCTCATCTCTGTAGTCAGGCTTGTTGTTGGTGATGTGCCCTAACAATGCTGTGTCATCTGCAAACTTCTGAATACGGCAGCTCTAATGTTTTTCTGGTTAAGAAGTCCAGGACCCAACTGCAAAGGAGGGTGCTCAGTCCAAGTTGTATGTGGGAATATTGTATTGAATCCAGCCTCTCAAAGCACTTCATGACTATTTGGGTGAGGACCACCAGCTGATATTCATTCAGGCCTGTCAATATGGACTTTATGGAGTTGGGATGATGATGATTATGTCATTCTTTAGACAGATAGGTATTGCTGTGAGAGAGGTGTTGAGAATGTTCTTCAGCTTCACCAAGAGGTGGTGTGCGCAGTCTCTCAGTAATCCCGCCGTAATATGCTGGGGCCTGCAGCATTACGGGAGCCAGTCCTTTGAAGGTTCTGTTTCATTTCTGCTGATATCACACTGGGAGGCTGCTAATCTGGTGTGGTGCTGGCGGAGGTGTTGGAGTTCCCAAAACTTATTGACCTTCTACATACTCCATGGCTCATTGGTGGAGAAGTATCCCTGACTTATGTGGGCATATGACTTCCTGATGCCTGTCATCTGGGCTCTCTGAGGTGCTCTAAGTAAATGTGTTTCATGCATTAAAGATTGCACAAAGCATCAACTGTTTCTAGACAATAAAGAAGGCCAATACTCACATACATTTAAGAATAATCACAATGTACCCATCTGAATAAATTCCTAAAGTCATCTTTCCATTTTTCTCTCATATTTTGCAAGGTAACAACTTTATTTTCTGTATGTCTTCTTCCTCAACCTGGACCACAACAACTCACAAATACTTGTTACACATGACGATTTATACTTGGCGAGGACATCAAGCAGCCTTGTTTAATTACTCTACACCATATAATGAAAATGATCCAGAAGAACATTTTCTATTAAGTGATATTTCAAATGGTTTCTTGAACTTTGCTTGTCATCCAAATGGAAACACTGCTAATGTAGGCTCAAATCATTTGTAACAAATCAAAAGATAAATACCTCAGTTTGCAAGGTAGGACTTGTAAGACAGTACAATTGAAAACAAGATTTATCTCCCATTAGTAGCACATATTTAGCTGTTGGCTAATGCCATCAAGATAAACAGTCAAGATGGTTTGATGACAGTTGAGGGTGGGCAACTGCCAACAGGTATAGGCAGGTAGAAATTAGGCTAATTTGCAAATTCACAGATCGTATGTGCACTAAATAGAGAGATCGGTAGATAGATAAATATTTTATTAATGCCGAAGGCAAATTTGAGGTGTTACATTTAAGCAATTTCAAGTCATGAAGGGACTTAAAATCCATCTTCATGTAGGCTCACCACCTACGGTGAGAAAATTCAAGGTTGGATGCAGTGTGAGCTGGGGCAGGGGTGTGTTGATTCTCAATGTTACAAATTGACTCTGGGGATGTCACCTTATTGGTGGGAAAATAACCTGAGCAAGTAAGTGAGTTAGAATGGTACCAACTAGATATAGTTGGGATCACCTGCATACATAGCAGGAGCTTTGGAGCCAAATTCCTGGAGATGAGCTGGACTTTCTCATACTTCAAAGTAGTCCAGATAGAGAGGGGTCGGGCAGGTTTGGAAATACTAATAAGTCCCTGGCTGAGTGCTTTTGTGTTGGAGGTCTTCACTGTGACCGAGAGGGCTGCCTTCCTGAGGCTGTGAGTCGCAGGAGGGTAGACTCTGACCGTGGTTTGTTGCTATGCACCAAACAGCTGCTTAGATTGCCTGGCCTTCTGACATACTCTGGAGGCCACCTGGGGATTCCATTGTTTTCTCTCATGCCCATGTATGCAATGACAGAGTGGTCTGGAGAGGACTGATGAAGGGAAACTGCCTCCCTGATCTGAACTGAGCTGTGTTTTGTTTTTGGACTTCTGTGTGAGTCATAAATTGTCTCTTTTGACCACCATGTTTAAACACAAGGTGGTTCACAAACGTACTTGGGACGAGGCCATCTTAGACCAAAGGTAGATGATTGGTTTTGTAGTTGTATCATCAAATCTGCAACTCAGGTGAAGAGAGGGCCAGAGCTGTCAACTTATTACCAAGTGGTTATGAGTTGGATCCATTGGCAGGAAAGACTGCAAAGTGACTTGCTTTCTCAAGGCTGTTGACAAGCTATAGGGTTTAACATACAATCTCACCAATGTGAAGGTAAAATCAAAGCAGTGCGAACACATGTCTCCCAGAGGAGCCCACTTCTCCAGCAATTATCCTCCACCAGGTCCTTGCACTTCACACAGTGTACAAACTCAGAATAATGAGTACACTTTTTGTCAATTCTAATTGGTGGATATCTGGAGTGAAGTGAGTCAAAATCAATAGTTTTAGTGAAATGCAGATGTAATTTATAGCTTTGACTTTATACACTAGTATTGCATAATTGCAAAAAAAAAAAAATCTGTTTGTGATGTTTTATGTGAGAATTGCCAAACTTCAGTTCAGTCTGAGTTTTCTTTGTCATCCTTTTAATTTTGGAAAGCAATTCGTAATGATTTTAGACAGTATCTTGGCTATTGATGCAATACATTAGCACAGTGTGAGTTCTCTGGCACCATTGCTGGAAAGTCATTAACATAAAGCCTATTAAATATTTTACAGCGGAAAATATTTTGTAGGTTTTCCCTTTTTTGGCTCACTCTCAAAACATTTCATAAATCCAAATAAATGACTAGAGAAACATCACTAATAGAGAGCAGGTTTATCTAAATTAGCTTTTTCAAAATTATGTCATACATGGCATCACTATCAATCAAAATCTCAGTTACCACTAACAGGAGTTATATGTTAACTGTTTGTGACTGTTGTCATTCATCAGTAATAATAGTAATAATGGGCATAAGAAAGTGTTATACTGTGAAGCATGTATTATCACATAGTAGCACGAGGCCTGCTTTGATTTCTTTAATAATTGTTATTCAGCCATTATACTTTGCTTGGCTTTACTGAAACGACAAGAAAGAGAGAAGATACGGCAAAGAAAGCAGGAGAACAACATGAAGCAAATCATTTGTTGATCAGAATTGAAGCCGCATATTGCTGCATAGGGATTCTGCCTATAATTGGAATGTGCTCAGCCATTCTTCCATCTGACTGCCTCAATGTGGACTGCTTTCATGTGAGTATATTTGAAGTTGAACATGAATGAATTTAAAAGAAGGGAATAAGGAGCAAAATGAAGGACAAATGAACAGAGCAAAATAAATCCATGTCATATTGTGGCACTCATAGAGAAGAAAAAAAAAGGTAAGAAACATGGGTATAATTGTGAAATACTAAGTCATAAATATGAGATTGTAAGTCAGAATAAGGATTTCTACAAAACTTAGCTGTTGTTCAAATTGATGTTAAAGTAAGGTTAAAGCTTGGCTTTAGCAAAGCTAGCTAGATGTAGAAAAAACAGTATTGAAACAGTTTAATTTTTCTATTTTTCTGTACATACTCATAGCACAGAGCAACGCTGCGGTTGTGTGAAGAAGGCTGAGATGCTCGGAACCTCAGTTTTTAAGCGCTCTTTACTTTGGAAAGCATTTTTTAAAAATCTGTCTGTTTTTTCCACTAGAAAACACTGTTTGCAAATGGATGACAGGTGCAAAGGTGCAGAAGAAAATGTTTGATTGGCAAAATTTCTGTGTGAAAGTGAACAGATGCTAAATCTAAAAAAAAACAAAGACAGGGAAATGGATGAAAGAATATGCAGAGGGTAGAAAGAATGCAGCAAAGGAGCTAATCGAAAATAAAGTAAAATAAGACTGTGTGGTAATGGATTTAGATCATTATCCCTTCACAGATGCACCATGATGTGTCAAACATGTCAGTCAAGTGTACGTATACACCTCACTAGCACCTACTTACGACCCTGGCCGACCTCTTTGATACCTCATAACACACACTCATTCTACATGCCGCAGCTGGCGCACTGTAGCCAACGCCTTGGCTTTGATTTTAGCCCTATCTTCATCAGGAGACAAGGACTGTGCCATGAAATAGACGGAAACATGGCTGTCTCTATTTAAGGAGTCAGATGACGAATCATGCATTTTATGAGTTGATGATGATGAAAAGAAAAGTTGTCGGTGAAATTAACAAAGCCATATTCTTAAAGCTTCCCATATATATTTGACAAATGTAAGGATTGGATAAACACACAGTTCGATATATATTTTCTCTTGTTTGCAATGAGTAGGTTGTGATCTTATCCCTTTTATTTCATGCATTAATTTCATGCTAAATAGCTCCCATTTGCTGTACATGCTCATCTAGAAATTACATGTTCTATGGTGGTAAGAAAACAAGATTTTCTGATGTACAATACACTCTAGGTTGTCAGTATATTGATATGAAATTGTTTAGGCATGTACTCGTGCACGTCTATGTCAGCACTTTTAGCAGGAGTAGGTATAAAGTAAAAGCACTACTGTATATTTAAATAAAACGACCACTGGTGAGACACCTACACATGTGTAGGTGCTAACAAGAGTGTCCATGGATAAGTTTGTTCAGATATTAGACATTTTAAGGAGGTACTATTGAGCTAGCTGATGTTAGCGGGTTGAATAGTTTCACACCTCATAATTTCACACATTGTCTCTGCACTGTACAGTATTCTCTCAGCTTCTCCTCTATTTATGCTTCAGTTCTTTCCCTATCCAACAAATTCTCTTTCTCCCTCCCCTGCTCCAACTCAGCCTCTCTCTCTAGCACTTCCTGGTGATTATAAATAACCAATGGCATACATTTTAGAGTGCAGCTTTGCCGCAGGAGCTGTCCCAGCAAATGGAAAATAATAACATAGCCCAACCCTCCCCCACTTCCAAATTCCCTGCATGCCGCGGGTCCAATCGGTGCAGCAGGAAATATCAGTAATTAGGCAGAGAGCACAGTCTCCCCACAATTACCGCCTGATAGCTGAGACATTCGTTAAGTTTGTTAGTGGGGATTGGTAGCTTCATTAGGAGAGGACTGAGCGGAATCAACAGCAATAAAGTTGTTTTATACCCACAGCGTTGCTGACCTTTGTCACGCACAATCTCCTGTTTTCTTAATTGCAGACTTCCAGCTTCACCGTCCAATGGAATTAGGCTATAGCACAAAATACTATGTTAAAACACTCTCCAACAAAAATATATTTTTATAGTTTTTTTAGGGGAGAAGAATAAAATGGCTGACAGGAAACGCCAAGCTTTTTTCATGAGATTGTGGGTGCGGTGAGATGTGTGGCTGGCAGCCAGCGGATATATCACAATGTCCACAGACAAGCAAATGTCTGGAAAAAACGTTTTCTGGAAGTGATTTTCTAAATAGTTTAATGTCGGTGTTGATGAAAAATGTGGGAATGGTCTATCTGAAAACCCAAGCTGTCCATTTGACAAACTGATTGTGCGAAAAAACAAAACAAAAAACTTTTTAAGGACACCAAAAGCTAAGCTTTTATCAACTAACAATGATGTCATTTGCTCAAGAACGTCACAGAAATTCCAGTGAGGAAAAAACTAAACAAAAAAATCAGCACAAAACAAACATTTGGCCTTATCCTCCTCTACCTTTTTGCACATTTGATCAAATTTATCTGTCAGGGAGACTGGTCCATACCTCTTAAAAAAAACTTGCCACAGTTCATGTTGTTTTAATACCTGTTCTCCTTTCATGTAATCCCCAACTGAGTCTGTGATGCTGGAATCAGGGCTCAGGTCTATAGCAGGTCTGCGGCTCTGATACGCAACATAATTTTAAGCTGGAAAGGGCTCAAAGAGTAAAGTTTTTTTCATCGTCTCAGAGGGGGATTTGGTCTACAGCCAGCAGCAACACACAACATACAACAACACATCCCAACAGAGATTACTCTTAAACATTGCCACTTACCAGACTGATAACAGCAGGAATAAATTACGTTTTGTACCGATTCCTTTTGCATCTTGGCACAATTCATATACACCCTTGAAAGAAGCAACACAAACTCACCAACTTTCAAATGCCTGACCTTATACAGGTCATTGAAGTCTCATATGGTTGTTCCAGCAATTTTGCTGCACACCTTTACAATACTCTGCAAGCAATTTCTCTGTTTGACAGAAAAGGGATCCTTCCCGGGAGACAAAAGAAAAGGCAAGAATGCATTCAATAAAACAAGAAAAAAAAACATGACCGCAAAGCTTAGGAGAAAATTACATACAGTGATGTGCTTCTAGTTTCTTTTTTGTTACGCATAGCGACAGTGTGAGGATAAAAGCTTCATTTGAGCAACATGTCAGCAGTCAGTTCTTGAAGTTGAGCATTCATGGCTTGAGCCATAAGAACGTCTAATAGCTGTAATATCTAGATGACTATGTAAAAGCATCTCTGAAACAAGTTTGTGAGTTATTCCTGGTGGTTAAGGCCTCTGAAAAGTAACAGTGAAAAGGATAGATGACCTGTGAAATGGCTAATGGGCAATAATGGGCTTGTATGCCTGTGAAGAGAGTTGGTGAAACCCTCTCTATTAAACTCTATATACTCTATTAAAGGCTATATTTTAAACTTAATCCATTGTCAAGATACATTTTTTATGCTTTGTAGAAAAAAGTGTTCAAATGAAAGCTCTGCGGAGCCTGTCAGAAATTGAGATGATGAGGACATTTTTTTTTCTGTTGATATTGTTTTAAGAAGCAGACAAATACTTAATAGAAGTTCTGCTTTGATTTCAGGTTTCATTGCTTCTAAAAGCACTCAAAAAGGTCAAAGATTAATGGATCAAAGTATGCTGAGAAATCAATATTAGAAAAAAAAGAAAGAAAAAAAAAGTATTTTCCATAATCCCTGCTAATCATCTATAAATCAAGCCTTGAAGTGAGGAGAGAAGAGTTTCTTCCCTGCCAGTTTACTTTGAAATTATTTTCAGGTAGAGGTATGGCATCATAATGCAGATATGAAATGTTACTGTTTGAAATGTTAGTGATACATCATTTTTCAGAAATATTGTTCCAGTTTTGATTTCCTTGAACTGTTTCCAGTACATTAAATGAAATGAAAATGAATGTGTCTAGCTCATGCTGTGCCGCCAACAACAGACTATGAGTAACCCATCCCACTGTCTCTAAGAGACCAATGGGTCCCTATATATTTACAGACTGCAATAGAAAACACTCTATTACTAATGGTGGTCATACATCTATTTATTTGTAAAGCTACAGGACAACATGAATCATGTGCATTTCAACCTCCTAATTTTATGGTGGAATCTTTAATGGTCTTTTAACACATTCCTGTTTGAAGATGATGGGTCTCTTGACTGATGTGCTGGAGAGATGTGATTCTTATTTGTGGTTACCGCTTCAGACTGCGACATGCTGGTTATTTATAGAGGAGCGAGTCTCGCTCCGCTCTCTGACTCTTGGTCAGTGCAAAATGCCGGCTGACTCCTCTGTGTTCAAACATTTGTCAAACAGTGTGCTCAGTGACTGCAACAACAGGCAATCACTGTTTCCAAAGCTCAAATGACACATTTCAAATATTTAGCAGGTAAACATTGCTGCTGTACTCTGTGTACAAATACACAAGCTAAATATAGCCACTCCTACCACGAGCCTGTCTCCTGTTTGCTTGTTCTTACTTCTACGACTCATTTGTGATCGTTAACATAACAATATGTGGTGCAAAGATGGTATCTTTCAAGAAAGACATATCCTCCACATTGCTAGGTCTATATTTCATTCAAGGACTCAACAGCCCTATTATCTTTGCATGATTTACTTTTCAAAAAGCTCCTCATATATCTTATGCTGGCCCTTTATGCTGCCCTCAGTTGGCCTTCAGGGTGAACTGAGGGTTCTAATTGGCTGAAAAAAACAAACATTTAAAGTCTATCATACAAGGTATATGTACCCTTTCAATTATATACATTTATGTTTATGTTAAAAGCACATCTGGAATACATCAGTGGACAGTGTAAGAGAAATCACTGACTATCCTTCCCAACAAAGCTATAAAGCTCAGTCTGAAGCTGAGACTTTTCACTTGAGTGAAGGTGCAGCGTTGTAATATAAGTACCAATACTGGAATCTTGGCCATACACACTACAACAAACTGGGACTTTACATGGACATTTCTATCATAGTTTTGAGTCTTATCCAGGTTTTCAACATATTTTGGATGTGGTATTTGCAATGACCCTAAAAAACCTGGTAATTCATATCCCTGTATATCTGATCACCTGTGTGGAGCTGTATCTAATTTTCTTATCATCTCAGTCACTATTATCTTTACCAGCAGAGACACTGAGAACCCCGGATAAGCTATTTACAGGCACCAGTATCCCAGTTTTTATCTAAGAACCCCCCAGATATAGTATTAAGATGTCTGAAAACCAGGATAAGATCAAAGCAATGTTTCTGAAAGCAGGGCATAATGTTCACATGTGCAGCATGTAATCTGAATATGGAAGTGCATGTAAACCCAGTCACCATGAGCTGGTATCATCTGGGCTCTTCTAACAGACGAATGAGACATATATGGGATTTGAAGTATTTCCATGCACCAATCAGAAAGCAGCAGTATTTGAATAAATCTGATATCAGTGCTCTCACGATGCTGGACATCATCAGCAAATATCCCCTGGTTTATTCAAATCTGAGCACACCTGTATGGTCAAACTAACTTTCCTCATGAATGATAAATGTTGTGAAGAAATACTATTTAAAGCCTAGCGATTGAAGGCTTAAAATTGTATAGCTTAAGGGATAAAAAAACAGAAACAAAAAGACATTTTTCATCACATGCAAAGACAATTTTGAAAGACGTCCATCTGATGTGGCTAACTCCACTTAAATATGATTTCAAATTGTATTTCAAATCACATTTGAAAATAAGACATGCATTCAATAACTAATTTGTTCCGAATTAAGCACACAACCTTAAAATACAGGATGGTGTTGAGTAACACCTCATCTATGTATGGGGTGAGGGGGTTAACTGAAATTGATTAGAAAATGCTTTCAGCGTGAATAAAAAAAATAAACAAAACGAATGAACACACGCACAACACCTCGTAATCATGTAAAACCTCAGAGCTATATCAACACTAATAATGATGCCGATTTAAACGAGTTCCACGGGTTGTACACGGGGCCTTTATTTTCAAACTGCATAACAACCTCATTTCAGCTGAGTGCAACCTTGGCCAAGCCAACACATTAAATTGTCAACATCCCTGAGACGAAAAATCAATTAAAGATTACTGTGAGCTTGACATTTTGCATAAGGTAATGTATGAAAAACATATTGGCCATAGAATATGTAGACGATTTTTAAAAGCAAAAATCTATCTATCTGGAACTTGGAGCAAGGCTACATGCTAATTATTCAGCCTGCATCTTTGCAGGCACGTCATTAGCAGCTATCACACACAGGAGGTGTTTTAAATATTAAGGTGTCAAACTTAAGGTGTCAAATAATTTAAAAAATGATCCTTAATCACACCTTTTCAACTGTAAATCATTCAAATTCTTCACATAAAATACTTTAATTTTCTAGACCTACATTTTCTCCAATTATTTTCACAGAAAAGGCAGTTTGAGAAGAATCACTTGTTTAAAGAAAATTGATAAGTTGATAGCATTTTTTTTTTTTAAATATGGAGCTTGTACCGCAGATGGAGGCATAGGTTTCCCTTTTGTTTCCTCCCATCTTCCTTAACAGAAGGGTTCATGAGTCATTTATGCAACAAAAAGGGCACGGTCCCTCACCAGCTTCCCACACAGAGACATTGCATGTTGTTTTAACAGCTTTTGCATGTTTTTACAAAGTTGAAGGCTCTGTTCCAAAATCAAGCCAGTGATGTTGTTATTTTGCCAGGAATCACAATAGTATTGATGTGCAGTATCTAAAAGAAACAGCTTGGCAAACTTTTCTCTACATTTTTGCATTATTGTTCTACCCAGATATGTGGAGGCCAAACCAGCACAATATTGCTGGCTATGCTGATAATCTATATGTAGATGGAATTCTATATTTGAAATCTTGAACTGGCACATTAATCCCAGCACAAGTCATCACACATCATCAGTTAGCTGCTAGATTAATGTACTGCGGGATCCCAGGGCAAAAAATGGCCCTGCTGAGCCCCTATTAAAGCCTTATTCTCTACTCTAACTTGGTGGATCTGGAAAATGTGTGCAGATCCACGAATACCCCTTTCACCATTGGAAACGCACTGTGCTCTGGTAGATGACAGCCACGTGCTCAGCTGTAGCTGGGAGTATAAACTTTGATCCCTGTCACAATGCTCTGATATGACGAGAACAGAGAGCATATGATCACAGTAATGTTCGCTCCAGACAGCAGACTGCAAAGGATCAGAAGTTTCCATCCCAGATATAGTTAAACGTGTGCCCTTCTTCTTCCAGGGCCTGGTGCATTTCAGACAGTGAAGGTGGATTTCACACGTCTGGATTCAGAGGTTTTTATCCAGTGGGAGCTGCCAAACCCATCTTCAGAATGCTTGGGTTGGGCAGCAGCAGAGCATGAATTTCAAAATCTTTCAGACCTGAGAGCAGGCACGCTCTGCACATCAGATTTTACCACTGTTCCTCGGGAGTAACTGTATTCATCACTAACTTTTAAACTTCTGCTTGAACTCAAAGTGCATGCTCGGTTTTTTGAAAATGCAAAAACTAGTGGAAACATGTTATGTGTCCTCTTGCTCATGGGTGGTGATACCTATCAATGATTCCATGATCATGTCAGTCAAATCAGTCCCCTTCTGTGGACTCACCAATCACATGACTTAAATTCATCTGAGCATAAGTGAAACGTGGTTACACAGAGATGGACTTAAAATTATCTTAGTAGAAAGTTCCTAAATAAAGATATAGTTGCATCCTTATGGAAGGTGGTTAAAACCGCCTGTGCCACAACTCACAAAAGCTGCTCTGCCAGAAAAAGACTTTAGGTAGAGTCTATAGGCTTTCGTATTTCATCACATACTGCAATTTGTACTTATTTTCTGCATTTCTCCAGAATAGCTGTCAAACTTTTATCAAATGCCATGTTGTCCCCTCTGCAGGATATCCGTTTTTCAAGGTATCCACTTTTGTGATGCGTGAAATTTCCTCATTGTCACTATCAGCTATAAACCACTGTTGGCCGGGACAGGAGCAATGCAAGCCTCTAGGGTTATCTTGAGCACACACACACACACGGATTTACACACTCATGGTTTCTCAGCCAAACCAGGAGTGAGTGACTATAGCCGTTATCTCAGACATATCTCGAGACAGCGGTTATCCAAATCTGTGCACTCGGCTTGGCACAGCTCACCACAAGCCTTTTAGACACACTGGTATGGACAGATGGATATGAGAGAGGGAGACAGGGAGAAAGAGGGAGAGGAAGAGTCCGTTTACCAAAGAGAGATAGATGGAGCAAAGATGAGGGGCGAGAAATTGTAAAGCTTAGGGGTGGAGACAGAGGGAGAGTGAGGGGGACTCAAACCATTTAGATGTGCCATGATGAAGAGAGTGAGAGAGGCAAGATGATTGAAAGAAAACTGACCGATGTGGTTGATGGAGGAGCAAACAAACAGCGAGAAGAGAGATGATGACACGTCTGTATTAACCTCCTCCATGTCTAGAAATTGGCCCCTGACCCAATGCGGCTGACAAGACTTGGGACTCTGTGTCAAAACATTCATCCCAACTGCTGTGGTAAAACCACAGATATGCTTCATCTAACATTTTCTCAGCAAAAGCTGTGGGGAACATGCATAAGAGTGCCTTATCGACCAGCAAAATGATTTGCATTGGAGGCGTGACAGGTGATAAGCCACCGGCTCTGTGTTCGGGAACTTTGTTCTGACTTGAACATCTCAGTTCCAGCCTCAAGTGAGTCTTTTTCTTTCCCTCGCTCAATGGTTAGCTTTAGTTAACAAATCTACCTGGTCTAAAGTTTTGATTTTTTATGTCTCTATGTAGAAGAAAAACAGATTTATTTCTATAAATTTCTGAAATACAAGGATTTGTAATCCATTTTAAGAATATTCAAGAGTAGAATAAACCCACCATCCTTTAGTCTTTGTTTTTTCATGAGTCCATAATAAAAAGAAATGTTTTTAATGGAAAAAAATAGAAACTAATCTGATTTCATAGATAGGCATTTGGCTTAGCATTTACCGCAAATACTAATACCATACACTCACGCTAAATGTAAAACAGCTTGCTTCGAACAGATGTCATATTTAACATGCTAGTTAAATATTGGTAGCTTACAATCAAGTTTGCAAGCATACTGTCTAATAGCCATGACAATCAAATATGACACGGTATGTAGAGGCACATTTGCCAAGAGAACATGATGCATGCTTTGTATGATTATAATACGTGTCCCTTAAATGCAAATAGGTTTTTACTGCAAAGGGGAACAAACGTGATTCATTAGAAATTAATGAATGTCTGGCTTGAGCACACAGACAGCTGGTGTGGACAATGTGTGAGACAGAGGAGGATGGATGTTGAAGGATGCTGGCTGAGTTCAGCAGTGAACCTTCAGAAAGTTTTATGTTTATTAGAACAATCAGGTCTGTCTTCTGCTCGAGAGATAACTTTACAGAATGATGTTAACTTGCATGAACCTGTGTTGCTCCACCCTGCGAGTTGGTGCTTACATTAGGCCTCTGATCAGTGTGAAACTGGTTAGTTTCTACCTTTAAAGGCTTCCTTGTTCAGCTGAATAGCTGCCACCTGAACTTGCTCTGTTGATTATGTCTGCATTAGCCGTTACTAAACACTTGCTTGACCGCTTTCTTAGTTTGTTACATACAGCACTGTCTGATTTTTCTCTGAACACCCAAATTCTATAAAACACAGGAACACATTGGTAACTAGTTTTTCTTTTTGGTCTCTTACATGTAGGAGTCAGCAACAACTGAAAAGCACTTCTGAACATATGGTAACGCCTTGTTTAACCACTGACAACAGCTGGATTTCCATCTAAATGTTTCACAAATTTCAACTTCAAAAAGAAAAAAAAGAAACTTGATAAAAATGCAGATATATGCATGTTTTCATCCACTACTGTCTTGTGATTGATAAGTTTCACTGATATAAGCAGCAGGTGGGGCCAGAGCTGCAGCAGAGGATGGCACTGATGATTTCAGGAGCTTTCAGGAGTCAGAAGCTCAAAATAAAAGAACTCAAGGATGAAAAAAACATGACAGAAAGTCTGGCAAAGGAGAGCACTGCGGACAATGGAAACTGATACAGCTGAACAGCTATTATCACTATGTGCTTTGTAAGTATTGCAGCGACAGCTTTGTGTGTGCTCATACATTACATCACACGATTTCTATTGTCTCCATTCATTTGATAAACTTTGACTTAACCTGTTTTGTTTTTGTTTCCACCCAACTGTTTCCATGGACCAGCATATGTGGAAAAACAGCTTTGCTGTGCAAATGTCATAAATGCAACTTAAAAAAAAGACCTCTAGGGCGGCACCATTCTGAACGACATACACTCGATGGCAGTCTCACAGTCTCTTGAATTCACATTTCACAACTTTATCACTTTAGGTGTACCTAAATCAACCACTGAATCGGAAAGTAGGGAGTAAAAAATCTATTGGAGCATGACAAATTCAGCTTTGTGTAACACTTGTGCATTTCCGACTTGTGTGTGCCGTTCTCTGTTACAAATCAGTGGTTTTTGGTTAAATACCAAAAGCTCACTTGATTGTATGGCAATAAAGTGACATGGTCTATTAAATCATGCAATACAACACCTCTGAATTGATAAAAACTGACATCTTCTGTGATGAGGACTACTCTGTAAATGCTCATCTGACAGTGTCTTAACGCACAGTGCTCTGATCTTTCCAGTGCCGTTGGGACCATCTGAGCCTATTTCTGTTCTTTTAAAGTAAGCCAAAAACCCAGACTATCCTTTGAAAAGTCTGTCCAGGGCTCTATCGGCCTGCCCTGCAGCAGTACAGTCATCCTCTGAATTGTTCCAATCTATTCACAGGCTAACAACCTCATACATCATCTTCCTTCTCTTACATTTTTTTCCCACCTTATTGTTTTTGTTGTCGTCTCTCTGTCATTAGTTTGACTGTCTTCCGTTCCTATTTTCTTCTTCTGTTTACTCCTCTGTCACATCTCCTCTTTTCTGTATGGTGTTTTTTTTAAATCCTTCTGTTTCCATCTCACAATCCCTGCATGGCCTCTCGGTCCCCTCTCTCTTCCACATCTCTTTCTCCATGAGATACAGAAAAGTTTATTTCTGTGTGTCAATCTTTCGCTCTCTCTTTCACACACACGCACACGCCTGTTCGGTCACGGAATTCTTGAGAACAAAGATCTATAATACATCTGATACATCTGTAGGGGTTGGTCAGAAACTTTCCTTCTTGTCAAGCTAAAACAGATAGGCATTGGGATGGTAATGACCATACACACACATACACACTACCTATAGTAGTAATGATGCAGCTGTAGCTCTAGTTCAATGTGGAAGGAGAAGAGCTTTGCTGGTTGACAGACATGATACAGAGAACTGTTGGGCTTTCTGACACCTGAAGCTTGAGGATATGTGTGTGTGTGTGTGTCTGAGAGAGAGAGAGAGAGAGAAGGAGAAAGATAAATTGTCAAGATAAAAAATAGCAACATTTCTTAAAAAGTAAGAGAAATGTACATGTTCCTGGGAATAATAACTACATAGTTATAATTCAGTGTATTGCCTTTTTTTGCCTCACATATATCACATATAGTATGCCTGCCGGAAGCTCCCCTGCTATTGCCAGAGTATACAGACCAAAGAGTTCTGATCAACACAGACTCTGACTCACTCACACACACAATGCAGAAACCACAAGGTGGTATGCATGCATGGACTTCTGAAACCCATTTTCAGTTTTCATCTTCTTCTCCTTCCCATCATCTATCTATCCTGTCTATCCTGTCGCCATCACTCCACAAAAATCCACTCACTGATTCACTCCAGTCCTAGGGGAGCTCAGCATATGTGTGTACCTGTGAGTATATTTGAAGATGAGAAATGGATGTATGTCTGCACACGTGGGAGGGATTTGTACCAGAGAGACAGAAAATAATTTCCTCAACATGCAAATATTTTGCTTGGTGATGGCTCTGAATGCGTGCAATCAAACGTCAAATGATCTTTTTTTTTCATTACATGTTTTTCCATCAATGTACGTCGTTCAAGGACTTCGGATGAAAGGAGAACGCTACATGCATGCAGAGCTGCGGGTGTCAAGGATCTGACACGGCATTTCTTTCTGCTGGACATGGTGGGTATGGAAGGATAAAATGAATTCTGAGTAGTTCAATGGTCGCTCTCTCTTTATGTTCCACACAACACAGAGTCACAATAGTGCAGAAGTAAGTGCATGAGGAGGACATGCACACACTCTGTACAATAGATACAATAAATACAACTGTATATGAGTAAACAAATACATCAGATTTGTTTTACAAATATCACATCTTCTATCTAAAAGAAAAAAACAAAGAAAAAAGTACCTGTGGCCATGGAACCACTCGTCTAATAACAGACTTGGGAATATAACATGCATTGTAAATACAGCGGAAAAACTTGAGCAGAGATGTTTTAATTACACCTGCACTCTAAGCCATACTAATTCTTGGATGAATCCACTGTGTTCTGTAGTGGTAGAAAAGGTGATGCAAAAAAAAAAAAGAAAAAAAAAAAACAAGCAAAGAAAAAATTCTCACTTTAGAGAATGTGCTTAGACTCTATATAAGTGCTGTTATCAGTTGTATGTATATATATATATATATATATATATATATATATATATATATATATATATATATATATACATGTATATGTGTGTGTTTGTGTGTGTTTATAGTTTTTAATGACAGCTCAATGGCAGTCTGGAACAGACTGTACCTCTGGGGCTCAGAGATAAGCTGCTGGGTGTATGAGAGATCATCAGCCTCAAAGGTTAACCAGGAGGGTGATAAAAGCTTTGTTATTTGGGTCATGCAGTGCGCTGGGGGAAACCACCAAAGTGCTGTCAGCCAGAAAACGGCAGCAGGTTCAAGAATGGTACAAATTCTTGAAAGCTGTGCAATAACAGCAGTGCTGCGGTAAGCATTTATATCATTAAATTAGGCAGAATAACTTTGAAACATGCTGTAACATATAGTCTGGGTCATCGGTGTCAGCATATTGCTACTGCATATCCATTAATGTAGATGTGCTATTTTACTGTTGTTTTCTGAGCAGAACTGCAACAAATTGTTATCCTGTGGACTATTGCTGATTCTTTTCTTCATTAATCGACTTGCTTGTAAAAATGCTGAAAATAGGCAGGAACACCGTCTTGTTTATTCAAGATGAAAACGTTACAATATGTCCCTTTTCCAGCCAACGGCCCAAACCTTAATTAAAGTTTTAACAGAATAATTGAAAAGAATTGCAGCATGTGAAAGAACAATTAAATTAAGAATGACTAAAGAATGACTTAAGCAATGAGCAAAATGGATGACAACTGATTGCTACTTTTCTGCTGTTCTTATATGAACTGTAGGGCATTTGAATATTTAAGTAAAACAATGTTATGCAAGTGTTATATTATTGACTAAGGAAGTCATGAAAGAAAGACTCATGTAAAGTACAAGCACCTCAGATTTGAACTTAAATGCAGATCTTGAGTAAATTAAGTAACACAAAAATGAATACCATATAATGAAGCTGTAAGAAACATAATATCATTATATGTGACATATAATAGGCATATACTGATGTATAATAGGCATCGATGTTACATGTTACATGGGTAATCAATGTTAAAATGTCATAGTTTGACTTTAAATCCACATTAAAAAAAGTCAGGAAAGGGTACCTAAAGCATCATATTCTGATGCAAAGGGTCATGACAAAGCAAAGCTGTTAAATGGCACTGTATGGTATAGTACACTTTTTCTTGCTGCTTTCTTACTCCCAAAGTATCCCCTTAACGTGGGCATGATCAGCTGTTTATTGCCACAGCATGACACAGTCACAAGACATACAACTTAGCTTTTTGTGTATGTTTAATACATTACACAGATTAGTAGACGCTTTTATCCACAGTGACTCAAAAGTGAGGCGTATCGAGAGGTGCACAGTGGTTATTGCACTGACTGAGTTTACAAAAGGCTTTTAGCTCAGGAGGGTTTGAATATCTTGTGGGAGTGATCATAACAACTGAGCAACAACTGATTTGACTGTGGTTAGCACAGAAAAAGGACTCATCTGTAAATCCGTACTAACAGTTAGTAAACATGCTCATTTGTGCTTAGTCATGAACACAGTGTGTGAACTATGTACATAAATTATATGTCCGAAATCAGTATATATCATAGCATAAACATACTTGTAATATATATATATATGCTGTGCCAATGCTGTGTATGACATAAACAGCTAAGTTGTTGGCCAATTCATTCAATTAGATCTCTGAAAATTTTAACCACACCTCTTTCTGTGCTTTACTTCAGCTTTGTCACCTGACTTGTATTCTTTTTTGGTTATGTATTCATAACAAAACATATGTATAATATTGATTTATGTTGCAGCAATATCATTTCCCTTTGGGGATTAAAACAGTACTGTCAAATTGGATGTAGTCATATTGTAAAATATGTGCTGAACTTTCAAACAGCTTCCCAGTGTAGAGAATATGATAATGTAGATTCTCTGACGAAGCTATAATTCCACATCGTCGTATGGAATTGGCTTGGTTCACTTGGAACCCGCACTGAGGTGGTACCAAAAATAGCTAACGGTCATGTGGTACTATCTACAATGGAAAGAAACAAAGAAAAAAAAAATCAACCTTGTAGTACCATTTGAACACTATTTGAGCTGCATTAGCAAGTCAGTGATTTTATTTGTTGGCCACAGATTATTAGATATATTAAAAGCACTTCATTTTATCAGTTATAACGATAGGTTTAAGGTTGATCCAGGATCAATCTCAGGAAGTTTGGACAGTATGATAGTTCTTGAAATAATGTCTTATTATTTCTTGCTTATTCTGATAGCTCCTAGATGTATTTGTAAGGAGAAATATCTCAGCAAACAACTTGGCATTTAAAATCACATATTCATAGAATATTTATATGAGAACAACAGGTTATAATAAAAGGCTCCCAACACATTTCATGCAGTCTGATATTGGGAGATTAAGGGGATTATATGTATGGCATGATGATAAATGGCACTCAAGTTTTACTGCAAACATGAAGTCTTACATGCGGTTAGAAAGAAAAACACGTAAATTCGTGTTATAAAGTGTTTTAAATAAGTAAGCAAGGGTCAATAATAGAATTTCCCACAGCCCTTTGTGACAAGGCTCATTGCACTAAATCTCAATTTTCATCTCTAAACAAGTGTAAAGGCTATTTATTTCCCCTCTAAGCACTCATACACACAATTCCTCTCCCTCTGTAACGAGTAAAGGTCAATGCCATCCAGCTCAACAGCAGCTACACTTACCAAAGGTCACCTATTTGCTGTGTACATAACAGCATAATTAAAAGGTCCCTGATTTGAATGTATTAGAATTTACTTTCGGGTAGAAGAGACAACTGAAGGTTATCACCACAGCAACCTTGTCACATAGCATCCATGGCTTCTTTGTAAATGCCAGAACTAACAGTTCTGACAACTTATTCTGGGCATTTCTATCAGTGGGTGTGAGCTGGTCTCCTTTAACCCTGTGGATCACGCTTTTTGTTCCAGACCTTTTGAAGTGTGAAAATTGACTAACGCCTAATGGTGTCAAAAAGAATCCCCATGCCACCCACTCATGTACTAAATGCTGAACAGATGTGTAGAGGACAGGATACTCTGGAAAACTAACCTTACTTCTGCCTGGGGAAGTTTGACTGAGCACTCTTGCTGTTTTCCAGCAGCCTCTATTCACATTTTAAGCTCCCACCTATTTAAAGGTGGGAGCTTAGAATTACTGCCCCCTTTCCTCTCCCACTGGAGAGAACTATCGGAGGGTAATTGCCTCGCTCAGAGTTGCATCAGCATTGTTTTTACAGATAAGGTCACTGCATCAGTTCTGCCATTTCCAATTCATTTCACATTCTTTAACCTCAGTAACAATACCAGCGTAAAAGCTCATATCCCAAGACCTCAAGGACACAATTTCCCAAAGCATTCTGCCTTTTCCAGGTACTTCAATAAATACTGCGCTGACTCATCAAATTAATTATGGCACTCCTAATTGGAACAGAAGGAATTCATTTAAATCTGGTCCTGGATCCAGATGACATGGTAAAACCAACCTGGTTGGCAGGAAAAGACAGAACTTTTAGGTTCCAAAAATCCAAACACATTCCGCATATGTGCATGCTGCTCTGTTTCAGATGAAGGTGTTTATATTTTCCAATGTCTACATGCAATATGTTTAATTTTTTACTCTGGAGACGCATGCATTAACGGCTTTGAGCTCACGCAAAAACATCAACTTTATGTACCAACACACCAGTAGTTTTTAGGGTGTTTGCAGAGGGACAGCTGGTACCAAAACAAGTGCTTTCAACTGTCACAACTTTAGTTTAAGTCCTGTGGGATATTACTTTTACATTACTCTGGGATATTCTGTAACTGATCTGACATATGTATCAAAGCCACTTGACCTGCTTTACAAAATTAAATACCTGGTTAAGGTTAGGAAAGACCTGTTGAGAGTTTGGGAAAAAAAACAACAAACGTAAAACATATGTGTATGACATGGTTCAAAACCTGCACAGTGCAAGCATTTTTGGTTTCTACAAACATTAAATGTCATCTTTTCCTGGAGAGTGGGCTGGGTTAAAGGTAGTAAGAAGGTAAGGTAGTTGTCCAGATTTGTCATTACCACAGTAAATGTAAAGCCATATGTAATATTTACAAAATTGTCACAGTTTGAGAGAGTGAAACAATGATTTCAAAACCCCTATCATGAATTTAGAAGACACATAATTATTGTTCCACATTTGTGAGCCGAGTGCGACTAATTATGTGCAAACATGAGGTACTTTTTTGCGGACTTAATGTTTCAGGCCTCCATATTTCCTCATTCTTGGCAACAAGGTGTGTAATTCACTGCTGGGTAAAGAAAGAGATGAAGCCTGCCAACTCAAGGCATTTCATTCCCTTCCTGATGGCTGTCGTGAGTGACTAAAGATACTTTATATATCAAATGCTATAAATCAGAGATGCGAGGATGTTGCTTTGCTTTAATGTACGCTTTTCTCTTACAGTGGGAGGGGATGAAGAGGGAGAGGGCAGCGTACCATCACAGAGACTTTTTGAGAAATAGGAAGGAAAGTGTAATAGAGTAATAGGAGAGTGTAATAGAGATGTGGTATGCACACGAGGAAAGGTGAAAAGAGAGTTAGCTGAGGGAGGGTGATCCAGCTCTCCAAAACGGAACAAAAATGAGAAGGAAGCCAGATGTTAATAGCAGAGGGAGGAGGAAGAGGAGGAGAGGGAGAGCAGGATGAGGAGAGAGGAAGGGAGGGGAAGTAAGTGTCTCCCAAAAGCAGGCCAGTGTGTAATGGTGGCAGACTTAGTTACCCCCGGGCTTCCTTTACTCTCAAGCCTCCCCAGAGAAGCAATTAACAAAGAAATTATGGTGGAACAATTCAGCCGAAGGCTCCCAGTGTCTCTTGTGCCGTTTAAGTGTGCTAATCACTTTTTCCCATATAATAAAGACACGGAAAGTGAGAGGGATGGCAAGACAGGGGCGGTGTGTGACGAGTAATGGACAGAGTCAAAAACAACGATCATGTAGGAAGAAGGCAGATAACACATGCACGCTTTGTACAGTGCACCCATAGTGTTAATGCACAGACCTGAGGCATTAGCTGTTTAAGGTGATCCCAGCAATCAACAGCTCCTTTCTGTTGGCCGTTCAGGAATAAACAACTGAGCCACAGGTCAGTATAACTCTGTTCTGTTAGTGTTCATTCGTTCCTAAAATGCTTCTTGGACATAAGCACATACAGTATAGGTATGACTACAAAGGCAGCCCCTAGTCCTGATTTAGGCAACATTTAGTCATAGTAAGGTAACACCTCCATTTCAGGGCTGCATTGGGATTGTGATCATGTGCCAGTTGACCCAAACATTGTGGGAACTGGTGATTTTTACATTTTCATGGGCTGAAGTGAGCATTCAGAAAATAAACTGTGGGTCACTTCCATACTTAGCTAGCTTTAAGCACAGTGATGACACTAACAGAGAAGTTGAGAGGAAGTTTAAAGCAGCACAAACACAAAGCTATGTAAGTATATATGAAAGACTAAGGCCGGAATGAATGTTGGGGAGTCTTTTACACCAGTTCAGTTATGTGTTACATGCACTGAGACTTTCATATTTTAGTTCCTGTTAATGGCAATCATGGTAGAAAGTACGTAATGTAAGGTGTTTGCTTTTTCCTTGTAGCCCACTTCGTTATGCAACACATTTTTTTCATTGCTCTCACTTGCACGTGATTAAGTGAGCCAACGACATTTTTATTGCTCTCTAAATGTGGGTTCATGCTAGTTCTATGCAACGGTGTCAGAGGACTGATATACAAACAGTCCCCTCGCAGGTTTCTACATTGCACTGATAATTGTATTTTAAGCTATAATTTACAGGGCCCAAATTAGAAATAATGGGCTGCAAACAAAGTAACACCCCTATTATCAGCAGTCTTATCACAGTTAAACAGAGTTGTTCAGAAATTTGTCAGTCTCTGTTTAAATATGTTCATCATATACTCTGTTAACACTGTTTACAACTTCTGTTAAAAGATTACTCGTATTTTAAATTCAACAAGTAAATTAACAGGTAAAAGAGTCAGTGGAGGTGTCGATTGCCTCCAGCCAAATATTGTCTCAAAGGAATGATAAAACAATTTTCATGTGAATATATACACAGAAATATGAAATTAAAAGATTAAAGAATGTTTTGTACATAAAAAAAATTAAACTTCTTTTCTTTTACACCTCAACAGAATGCAGAATTGATTTGGATGAAGAGACCTGCAGAGGTTAATTAGAATACTCGGCTAACGTTTTCATCTCTATTTGGGTACATCTTTAGCAATCAGCATTGCGCGCTGTCAGAGTGAATGGCTGTTCAAGTGATCTGGGAATGAACTTTTACCACACTTCTAACAAAGAGATCAACTTCCTGTTTCTAAAACTGAACATGCCTCACAACAGTACTGGGGGGGGGGGACAAATATCTCACAGCTACGGTCCCACTTCTCCAGAACAAATATCTGAATTTTAATTAGGCCCAATCAAACCAAGCACATCTAACATTTACATGAAACGGTGCTCTATAAATAAAAAGGATGTCTTCTAATTTGGGTACTTGGGCATAAAAGGCTTTGCGGCAGCGCCTGAGCTCTTTTCCAGCTTGCTGGGAGAAACAAACAAATTAGCCAGCTTATATTAAAGCCGGCCCGCTGTGCACGACAGGTAGCTATTTTCAGGTTTCATTTTTGTCTCGGATCTGAAGATGTAGATGGTATCTCTCCATGAAGTCCTGCTGTTTTTATTTAAGAATAAAAAGTTGTTGTTCTTTTTTTTTGTAACTCACAGAATACCTTTAAAAATATTCAAGATTTTGATATTTTTTTGCATTTTTCCAGAAAACCAAACTTAACATTTTCAAATTTGCATAACCAGTTTCAAAATTAAAACATTAGTGACATATATTAGTCACAAAGGACCAACCAAACGGGAACAGATAAGGAACAGAAATTAGGGCTAACGCTGTCTTCTGATGTCTGCAGTGGCATTTTACATTTTCCTTCTTTAAAACAAAACAAAGGAACAACCCAATATTTATCTTCTGCGGTGGCTAGCACACTGTCCCAGTGTGTCATGGCATTTGTGATGAAATTTTAGAATGTTCTTATGTGATTGTGTAGAGTGTAAATACAGTACACGTCCTCCCCATACCTCCCCGCAGAAGACTTGTGGAGTGTGAAATGGCAGATTGGCAGCTTCAACTCAAGAGAGACACTTGAAGGTGGAGGCAAAAAAGTATTCAAAAGTTTGTTTTTCAAGAGAAAGAAGAATCTGCCTTGTTGGGAAAGAGGTGCACTTTTCCTTAAAGTTAACTGCCTTTGGTATCATAATTATATATGTATAAAAAATCTCTCTATGAAAAAAAAAAAAAACAGTATCGTAATGCTAAGTTAACTTCACAACACGCTAGTGTGTTTTTTAGTCTAAAGCTTTCTTTTGTAGTTTAGGTAGGGATACAATTCACAGCATACAAATAAAAATGTTGACTCTGTATCTCAAACTTATACGTTTTCAACACACTAACAGTGAAAATGAATGCCCACCGATTGAATTATGCTTTCAGAATCAATAAGTGCAACTACTGTCTCTTGTGTTATTGGGTCATTTGTAGATGGATACAACTATTATGTATATTTGGGACGTGCAAAGGTCTATTTGACATTTAGTTCTTTCTTCCTCTGTCTTCATCTTAATGCACGTTTAGAAATTATGTTCTAAGAAGCCTCATACTACATCTTACTTTGTCTCTGAAAGAAGGCACTGTTTCAGATTTGTTTTGTATTTTATAAGTCCAGAATTGGAAAACTACCTGACTCTCCCAAGGGCATAACACTCTAGAAACCTTTGAGCACAGTTCCATTTTAAATGTGCAACCCTTTCCAAACCTTAATTCTAATCTAAGCTAAGGATTGAACAGCTGAATCACAAGTCTGTAAACCATGGCGTCTTTTGATTGAAGCGGGTTGTTTCCAAATGAGAGCGGAGACCAGTTTTGCCTCCATCCGTCTTGTCCATCCATCCTCGTTACAAAAACCTCACCTCTTGCCTCCAAAGCGCTGCTCGCCTCAACATTACTCCTCTCCTGAAACCAGCTGGTATTAAGACTGACTCTTCAATCCCAGACGATCGATGCCGTCACTTACAAGCTGAGTCACACCGCTGATTACAGCATTCCTCAATTTTCAGTGCTATTGGAAGAAGTGGAGGAAGAAGGAGAAGAGGATGAAGGGGAAAGGGTGAACTGCTCCATGAGGTGGACTCCCTGCTGGGCTGGTGGGGGCATCATAATCTTCAGCTGCCTTCAGGTGCACATGGTTGCAAGCAAATAATTTTATTGCTTACAGTAAATGCCTTGGATGTTGTTCTTTTAATACATATTTTCCTTAGATGAATTGGAAAATAATGCAACCAGAGGGGCTTCACAGACAGACAGCTCTCATGTTGCTCTGCTGAGCAGATGGGGGAAAAAAATTCATTCTGTGCACTGCCTGACATACCGACATGAAAGATCTGAAGAAGGCAGGTAGGCATCCATCCATCCATCCATCCATCCATCCATCCATCCATCCATCCATCCATCCATCCATCCATCCATCCATCCATCCATCCATCCATCCATCCATCCATCCATCCATCCATCCATCCATCCATCCATCCATCCATCCATCCATCCATCCATCCATCCATCCATCCATCCATCTATCCATCCATCCATCCACCCACATCTCCCTCATGCTCTGTTATTGTCTGGGCCCATCTTCATTAGCCATCTTAATGAGTTCCACTGGAGCTCATTTGAGGCTGTGATTAGATTCCTGCTAATAAATTATGTGTTCACAGCAGGTTGCTATCTTTGTGCAGACCCACCACTCAGTGTGTGTCTTTTTCTATGCTTGTGTGCGTGCTGAAATTGGATGGAAAACAGAAGATTAAAAACATACTTTAATGTAATTTTCAGTGCCTAAGTTTCTGCTTCATGTGATCTGTGCATGTGTGTGTGTGTGTGTGTGTGTGTGATGTGAACATGCCTGATAGCACAGCTGCTGTTTTTGTTGTAAGATGATAGCAACCACTGACTAAATATCACTTAAAATGAAGCCCTTTTGTGGTAGCTGATGATGAGCCTAATGTCCAGATGTCAGATGACTTTGCAGAATGTTATTACTACAAATTATGTTCATATTGGGGTGATTTTTCACCCCATGATTTGCATCTGGAGCAGACAGAGGTGTGGCCTTCATGTAGTGAGGTGTAAAGTAAGGATTAGGAAATGAACTTGGCGGATGGCCATGTTGAACCATTTACGAGATAATTCTATGCAGAAAACAGGAGGCTAAGCATTGTCATGAATCTACCATGAACATAAATCATTTTATTTTCCTTTGCATATGATTACTCGACCCTTAATTCAGTGGCAGTCAACTACGATGTGAAAAGACATCAGTGTAAAGATGTTCTCATCAGCAAACTCATTCACTTTCCTTTTTTTTTTACTTGAAGCCTAAGACAAAATAAGGGAACTTTTTTTATCCTTTATAAAACCAACAGTTGGAACTCTAAATGAAAAAAATATGTAAAATACAACAATAACAGTAATGTCACAGAACATGTAAAAAAAGGCGCCAACCCACACGCATTAAACTAATACGATTCACCTTTTCTTTTTCATAACAAGAAGATTTCTCTGGGATTATGCCTTATCCCTCCACCTCTATGGTAAGGATTTAGTTAAGTACAGGCAAATTAAACAAGAGTTGGTAAGATCAAACACAGTTGACTTTTTGTTGGTATTAGACAGGATAAGAAATCTGAATATCAGCAATCAACCCAGAACACTTACCTCACAGATCTCTGCAGTTAGAGTTTGCATGACTACAAAAAAGCCTGCCAAAAATCTTAGCCATGGCCGGTTCTAGGAATGATAGTGAAAGTCCAGTTTCATGGCAAAACTAGTTTATAGCTACAGATAAGAGATGTTGTCCATAACAGAAACAATGAGATATTAAGAAAGGATTAATTTAAATTAAAACTCCATTTATCTTCCAAAATCCCCATGTGGTTCAAACAAACATGAGAGCATGCACAAACAAACCAACCTGCTTTTCTCATAAAGGTTTCAAGAATGCATGTCACTGTACTGAAAAAGTGTACAGGAACGTGCCTCTGGGACAGGGATGCTCAAGGCTGGGACTCGTTTTCACTCAAACATCAAAGAGACAATAAAGAAAGAGAGGGAGATACATACACACTCTCCCCCGTATCCTACTGAGATGTTGAATTCCATCACACCTCACTCAACTTGAGAATACTTACTTAGCGTACAATGCTGCAAAAATCAGAAGACGTGACAGTGATGCCCGGTCTGCACATTCTGCCTGTCTGCACTGACAAAGAAGAGATTTCAAATGTCTGCTGATCACAGGCAGAGAGGGGAAAGTATTAAACAGTCTCTGTTTATGTCTGGACAATGAGAGGGATAATAGCAATGCTCCACGGAAATATGCATGAATTGTGGGGATGTCACTGCTGTGACAGGTAAGCAAACAAACAGATATGAAAGCACGGCAGTTTGTCCTCATTTGAGTCAAGATGGGTGAGAGATGGAAATGGAAAGGTGCTGAAAGGTATTAAATCTGGTATGGATGCACATTCAATATTGAGCTGCTGGTTGACACTGGATGACACTGCAGCAGCGACACAACAGTGACCAACTATTAAGCTGAACTAACACAAGTTGACAGCGAATGCAACTGCACAAACAGTCTTTGTTTCATGAGTTGCTGCAAGTTCTTATGAAATTCAGAAACTAGAGAATTTAGAGCACTTTACCTGCACTTGGGTTCTGTTTTGTGTGATCAACAGCTTTGATCAGCTGAGGCTCAATATACATATTTAATCATGGTTGAAGCTACAGTTGTATTGTAAACAAAAATTATCATTTTTCCATTGTTTGTGGACACAAGGATTTTCATGTCATTGCACATTAAAATGAAAGACTCTTTAAGTTCTCCTGAAGCTGTGGGCCCCTTCCTGTTTTGCACAAACTTAAGCACCAATCATTTCACAGACAACTTGAGTATGTTATTGAACTATGGCTTAAGCAACTTCAATCTAATATTCTCAAATTAAATACTAAAATGCAAAGCAGCACATTAGATGTATGTATCTGAAATGAAAAAATAATACTGATTGGACTATTTTATCCTCAAGGACCTCTTGTGTCATTTGAATCCATAATGTAATTATCGTAATCTCTAAAAATTTTGATTTGATGCAGAATCCACCAGGACACCTTCTGAGCAAGTTTTCTACTGAACTGCAAAGACCTATATTCTGATTTAAAGTGGGATCCTACCTTTCGTGTCAGCAGTCAGATTCTTGGTGACAGATATTTGGGGTTCTGCATTATTGTCAGCAGGGGACTGAGGCATTTGCAACTCAAAGGCTACAAAAGCATTTAATAAAATGAACATTTTAAGAACATTCTGTTCTGTGCAAAGTGATTCAACTTTGAGCTTTGAAAAATTCCCTTCTAATGGTAAAACTCATCATCATCAGCTCTTTCTTTAAATAAAGTCATTTGTGCCATTTGTGCTCTTTTGTCCTCTTGAAAAATATAGAAAGTTACTTTCACACGTTAGGCTCCACCCCTTTGAGTTTTTGCACTTGGGCATTTCCGCCTCTCCTCACGTCTTCCTACCATTCATTTCCTCCTTTTTATTGCTATTCGAAAGGAAAACTAAAACAACTTTTGAAGCCTGTGTCGAACTGAGTCGGACTCTCTGGTCTTTACAATGTTTTGACAATCCCCCTTGAGAGGGGGAGTACTTCAGGTGTCCTTCCAGCGTCCAGTTAAAAGTGTGGTATGAAATGTGCACATAGCAAGCAGATTACGCGGAAAACCGACAACCAAAGAAAACCATGAGTTCATATCAAGTTTATTGTTTCTTCTGGTATGAAAACGTTGAGACTTCATCCCAGCTCCACATTAAACCACATTTAAAACAAGCTTGCAAATTTTACGTTTATAACAGCTCAGCCCCTATACAGCGGCAGTCGATGATCTGCTGCTGCAAACAAGTTTATTTTTCCTGTTCCGAGCATCTCTGTTAACAGATCAGACTAGTCCAACTCGGGAAAAGTGGCTATACCTCTTCTAAACCGTTTTCCTGACAGCGGTGACACAGACATCTTTCTGAGGAAGTTAGCCATTTTTCAACTCAAAAGCAAATGGAGCGGTGGTACTAAAAACAGTGGAGCATTCTGACAAAAGGATGGTGTACTTCTTAGTCTCCAGGCATCCGCAAATGCTCTACTTATTTGGAACAAAGCGAAAAAGCCTCTGGCACTAAAAAAAGGGGTACAGTAGGAAAAAAACAACAACCATTGGACACGATATACTATTTATTTCTTTTCAATCAGAACACCAGTTCAGCTGTTGAGCAGCCTGCTGGGAGAAACTCAGAAGCTCCCGAATAGAAATTCTGGCATTGATATCATAACCAACATCCCTCTGAGACAGCTTCAACAAAAGCTGAGCATTATACCCTCCGCTATGTTAGAAATAATTTTACTCTATTAGACGACATAGACTATAACCTGGCATACAGAAACTGGTGAATCAGTTCAAATTAAAATTTCTGTATTAATTAAGAGTTATTTTGTACATGGAAGAACATGTTGGCATAAACTTCCTTTTCAACATGCGCAGAATGGCTTGGGGAAATTTTGAATTTGATGGTGACAACATACCTCATAAAAAGAAGGACAGCAGCAGCATAAGGCTGCAAATATTAGTGGCACTAAAGAGAAACAGCTGGCGCGACCCACGCATCCTCTCTGGGCCAAAGCTCATCTAAAATGGGCCGAGTCAACGTGAAAAACTGTACTGTGGTCAGACAAATCGAAAATGGAAACTTCTTAATGGACTATCTTGCTTGCTATCAGCTCTCCGTTCAGAATTTGATATGTTTTCCATGTTCAACTGTGAGGAAAATATTGGTTTATAAGATGAATTAGTTTTTTCTTTTGTCCATTTTACACAGTGTCCCGACTATTTTTGTTATTAAGGTTGTGCATCTTAACACTAAAGTGGGAAGGAGCACATAAAAGCTTTCCACCCTCAGACCCATCCACCAAATCCTTTAATAGGATTCAGCAGACAGCAGTAGCTGTTAATTCTATTATTTACTGTGTGAGGAGAGAAGACAGTGACCATTAAGCATCGTATTAGATCCATTATCGAACAACAGCAGTTGGCCAGAACTGCTGTTATTACTTTGCAGTGGGTTTGTTTTGGAAGCTATCAAATTAATAATAAAAAGAGCTCACACTGTTTATTTGCCCAGACTCATATCTCCCATTTCCCAAATGTCCAGGCAACCCTTGTGGTGATAAGCATACTGTATTCATGTGCACATCGCCATTATCAATATTTAATACCTACAGAGACCACTGCACAGCTGGTAAGGCAGACCCATATGTGGCTCTGCAGGGTTTGACACAGCAGTAGCTTTTCAGTGGAGTTCTTATCTATTAATTTCAAATATGACTCAAATTTGGTTTTGTTTTGAACAGTTTGCATTAGTTTGTTCCCAGCAAGCAGCTCAAGAAATTAGATAGTGCTGTGTGCAATATGAATGTGAGCCATGTTCACATCAGTGGTGTCACCACTGAACAATGAAGCTTATTCTTTGAAGCCACAGAGAAGCTCTTCATATAATTTTCAAGCTAAAGGGCCGCTTTTGATATGGGCTAAGGTAGATAGAACGTGTTAGCTCAGTATTTAATCTTTTGCAGTATGATATGATCCGTGTCGTGCTGGATTTTTTACAACTACTTTACTGTAATGAACAAATGTTTCTGTTGATGTTTACTATCAACCTGTAACACACAAACCAGGCTTTACGGTAAAGTCATGCTTTGAAATAATTTATTATTTACATTCTACTTTTGTTAGCACCTAAAGAGAGATTTATGGCAACAAACTCACCCTTAAGTTTAAAAGGCACGAAGGGCATATTTCTGTCATACACACGTTTGGAGACTGATTTGAAAATTATATTCAAACATTATCATCTGGGAAACTTGATATAAAGCTTACATTACTATAAACCTGGCTGTCCTTATCATAATCTCCTTGATATAGATATTATGCCTCATGGTTTGAAACTTAACTTATGGCCTAAATGTAAAAGACACCTGACACCAGAGGGAAGATGTTCACGTGCAGCTGGGTCACACTTTATTCGTTCACATAGGACCACTGTATGAGTGCTGTCACTAGCTTCAAAGATCACACAAATAACTTGGCTTGTTAAGACATTTTTCATGGAACTAAGAGCAGATGTGACAGCATATTACCTGGTCGGTCATTCTGATACTGTTTTCACCTAATTAGAAAGAACTGGGAGCTCAACAGTCAGCAACAGTAATTGTTGGCATTTAGATACTTTTCTTTCTCACATGCTCATACTTTGACAAGGAGCGTCTACTTATCTCCTCTTTTTTCTTCTTGAGCCTTCATTGCGCTTGCTTACTAGCTGCTGGAGGCCAAGAACAATTCAAACAAAACAAAGTACAGCTAAGATTTGTAGCAATCTAAAGCACTGAATAAGAGACATTTTTTTGAAGAACTATTCATTATATAGCCCAAATGAAACAATCATGAAAACGATCTTGCACAGCTAGAACATGTTTAAACATACCCTATGCAAAAAAAAGATTGTGAAATAGAGCATCCATTTTGTCCTGATTTGACAACTGAGAAAAAACTTCTCTGATTATTCAAACCTTTCTCTCGGTTTTGAAAGCATTCTGCTCTGTCTTAAATATGCTGGTTCAGCTGTTTTCCAAGTAGGGATCACCTTTGGTTCTCTGCAGCCACAAAAATGTGTATACACTCGTCCACCGTCACTGATAGATTAGCACTATATATAGTTTAAACACACATCAAATGATCTATTGACAAAAATGGCATGTCCATATTATCTCAATGTGCATCATCACTCTATCATGATTGTCACATGGCAGACTGCGGCATGTATAGCTTGAATAAAGGATTGTGTAATAAACTATTTTATACTGTAGCTTAAATCAAGTTGTGGTAGTAGTGGGTAACAGGCATGGTAATAATCTTTCAACTTTAAGCTGTGTTCATCTTTGGAGCAGGAGTGAGAGAGAAAATATGACTCTGTTGCTAGGAAGTGGCTTTGTTGGCTGCATATATAAGCATCCCTCCAGCTTTTTCCCATCACGTATCAGTATAGTGGTGAAGTTGCATTCAAGTAAGGGCTTTTTTCACACCCCCACAGCTCACATTATGTTTAGAGCACAGCAGAATATCCACTATGCTGAGGATTAATAAATGTTTAGGAAAAGAAAAACACTATTTGTGTGGATGCTACAGTAATACCTAAATAAAGTAAGAAAAAAAGAGAAAAATCTCCCCAATTAAAAAAAACTTCTAGCAATGCTTCTGCTCGACACTGGTGTGATTTATGTAAACGCATCTGTACCTCCATACTAATCTTAATTTGCTTCTCTGTCGACAGCTTTTTATTCACTAATCACTCACACAAATGTGAGCCTTGCTGTGACCTTCGAGATGTCACAACAGATAACTGATCAAAGTGTGCATCAGAATGGAATGTGCAACACTTTCTCACATGCAAACAAGCAGAATTCCAGTCTCTCTCCGCTAGTTTTCAAGAAGCTTTCAAAATCATTAATCAAGATGTGCTAATCAGGTCTGTTTGTGTTTGTATGAGTCTCCCTCTGAGAATCACGCTGTTTCTAACAAATTAATCCCCCCACCCACCCAATGGTGTGTGTGCATTTGTTTGTGTGTGCGTGAGAGGGAGTGAGTGTAAATAAACTAAGTGAAAGTTGCGGCTCTGCATGATTTCTCAACACAAGCCCATATTTTTCTGACTTACTACTAAGAAACAGGGCTATGTCCATTACTGCTTATTGTGTGTTTCAAACTTCATCCCACTTGCATATTCTCTGTGCAGAGGATGAAGAACTTTTTAATTCCAGCCTGTGTAAAGATGCACCATTTTAATCTGGTAACCACAGGTGACAACATAAAGTAAAAAGGAAACGTGTTGTTAATCTAAAGTAAACTGTTGCAGCTTGGGACTGAATCCGATATGAAACTGTCTAAAGCTTTATACCACAGAAAGCAGCACAGAACTATGTTTCAACAAAGCTAAACCTACAAATTAAATGATTATTTTCAATGGAGTATTCTTGAGTCAAGAGAATAAGTCAGATTGTGGTTGTTTTTGGAAAGAATAAGAATGCAAAGACTTGTAAAATATACTGTGAAAATATTTTGTTATGTAGCTACTGACTGCCTCTTAGATCTCTGGAGTTTGGTTTTAAAGGAGAGAGCTTTTTTATCCAGTATTTCCACTTGGAGCAGTATTTCACTAAGTTTAATGTCTATATTTGATAGAGGTCAGTTCAGCTCAGTTAGACAATGCACTGTAGTTCCAGACATTGTGGTTCTGAATGCAGTATGTTGAATCTCAGCATTTAGTGTATATTTAGTGTATGTTTTTCATTTCTATGCATGCTTTGTACAGAATGAGCTGAAAAATGGAATTAAGCTTTCACCTACCGTATTATTCACATTTGGGCTTTTCCCACTGTAACAGCCTACTGTGGCATTCCTTCCGTGTAAAGGCCTATTTGCTGTGATTACACCCAAGCCACAAACAAGATGGCTAACATTTACCAAACATTTAGGTTTCAGTGATAAAGCATTGTCACAACACTGTGCAAACTGGAGCTCTCGATGACTTACCAAAGACTGAAACAACATCAACACAAGAGTATAAGCCAGGCTAAATAGCTTCAACTGTCCGAACCTCACAAATGCTGCATTTTCTGAAAGGGGTTCTTTTCATCAACTTGAATAAATTCTTCATACTTAAAAACCACACAGCAGCAATACAATTCTCCTTTGGGATTATAAAAATACGTTTAAAAACCCGCACTTCTAATTTCCTTAAAGAGCCAATAGAAACTCTCTGCATATACTCTCTTCATTTCGAGTGGTGATGACGCTGTCATAAAGAGACAGGATCATTGTTCAGTAGCCAAGCAACTACCAGCAAAACAAAAAGAAAATATCAAAGCCACAATGAATATCTGAGGGAGGATGGAGGAAGAGACCTTAGTCTGTAATGGAGACAGAAATTCTTAATATGTCTGGAAAATTCAAACACGGTTGGTATCCTGTTACTTTGTGTTCTTCCTAAATGAAAGAACTGTGTAGCAGAGGTGGTGACAGTACAGTTAAATTAATGATATAAGTCATCAGATAGAAAACATGTTATCATGTTTCTCTGCCCAATTGCTGACACACATCCAATGGGCCAATGGGCTGTAAATCAAGTTGAATTTTTCAACAAAATGTTATACCAAGTGGCTGTCAAAATTACACAGTCAAAGGGAAACTTATCAGGAGCCAATCATAATGCTGGTGGTGTCAGATGTCTCTGGTCTTCACATTGTCCAAATAACACCTTTTTCATAATTATACTATCAAACAGGTTTTATGTATAACGACTTGTAGGAGAACAAATGAAGATCCATGAAGATACCATAACAGGGTTTTGCTGTTTCCCATGCTTTCCTACTTTCCTGCAGACACTCTGCTATGCTGACTTTTGCTTCAGTTATGCCTTCAGATGCAAAATGGCTAATTTGGAAACCTTTTAAGGATATTAACTGTCCAGAAGTGCCACTTTCTGAGTGCACGATGTACTGTCTGTGTGTAATTGTGCTCAAGCACCTGAGTTTTTAGTCACTGCCTGAGAGGGAAAGGTGCAGAAGATCAGGACTTTTCGTTGGCACGCTTACTACACAGTGTTCAAGAACAATCCGAGCAGTTATTGGGGTAGTGTGGAGGCCACCGTGGCCAACTTCTATAAACTTTTCCTATTTTGTGTTGGCAAGTAAACTACACAAAATGTACATGCACACTATCCAAGATAAAAACTATACCCTTTTATCATCTGCAATCCCACAAAGAACAAACAGAAATGACATAAAATCAATCAATAACTTCCATGGACAGGACTGGAAAAAAATCCTTGCATCACAGGTAGTGTATAACAACAGGTCTTAAATTGGCAGTTGCAGTTGAGTTTAAGCAGAAAAGAAGTTTTACAAAGATAGTTTCTGTATAAATGAGCCATCTCACAGACAACAGACATCTCATCCACCAGCTGAAGGCACATTTTTCTGTACACTGCCCACACTGACCTCCACCTTCAGGTTGCATTCAAACCAATGTGGACTTTTTCATCATTTATAAAATCCATAAACTTTGGGCGTATCACATAAAGTTATCTATGAATCTAACATGAGATCAGGCTACAATGTTGATCATCTGATTTATTTTATCAGTCTGCACTGAAGTAAATAGCAGAGGTCACAGAGGTTTTCTGATTTTAAGCTTTAGATGTGTGCTGCATGTAGAGCCAGACATGGAGGAGAAACTGAGGGATTCTTTTTTTCTTTGTGATTAAGTTCTTTCTGCTTGTCAACATATTAACAAGTCTAAAGTTGATCTTGAGCCAGTTTCTTGAAGTCTTATTGAAATATCTGAGACATGCTTTGGTCAAAATACCACAGAAATGCAGTATAACAGCTCCCTCTATCATCATAAATTTACATCTCAATTCACATTGACTTCCTTTAAGGCTAGGAGTGAACCACTGGACTCCACTCCTCCTGTCTCTACCACATCTCCCATATCTCACGTTATTTTCAAATACATTTCTCTTGTCTGCAGTTCAGCCACAAGCAGCCGGTACTTTTCAGTCTTTTAGGCATAGTCTTCTAATGAGCTGAACTAGCCCAGGGGGTTAAAAACTGCAATGTAAAGGCCATCCTCCTGGTTTATACTGCAGCTAAAACTCATGTAGTATTTCCTCTGTCGCATATCAGCGTCATAAGACTTGTTGATTTGTTTTCTGCGCTGACCCACACCAGCACAGAGAAAGGGATTGATTTCTGTACAATACCTAGCAACACAATTAAACCGTTTATATTTCTGAGCCATTTCAGATCTTTAAAAAAAAAAATGTTTTCATATTATTTCATATTTCATATCTGATGTGTTTGTCTGCAAAATTATATCAAAATTGGGTTAAAGCTATGGATACAGTTTAATTAGATTTACACTGAAACTTTCCTTGTTTGTGATCATTTCTCCAGTTTTATCTATTTATCATTTTTATTGCTCATATGCGATGCTGCTAAGTTGACGTTAGCCATCAAACTCAACTTCAAACGTGTAAAAATAGGCAATGACAAAAAATAATCTATTCACCTATAAAGATCAGAGTCAGAACTGAAAAAGTCTCTGCGACCGAGAGACCTTTGCTGCCATGGTTACAATAACTGATGGGTTAAGCTGCTATTGTGTATTTGCAGCACGTTTTTACCCTAGTACCTTCTTTTTTTCTTTTGTGCCTGAGTAATCAAGAGCAACATGGGGCTCGTGGTTGTAGTCAAAGACACAAACCTAAAGAGCTCAAATAGGAGCCAGGGATCAAATCTCCAACTACACAATCAGCGGACAAGGTGCTTCCACCATCCAAGGCACAGCAAGGAGTGGATGAAAATCCAAGGTATTGGTGGTACAAACAGCAGTAGTCAAAGTCAGACTATTTTTCAAGATTTCTTTCAAAAAAGCAATTAAGTTCACAGCTGACAAAGGGGGTGACATAGATAAGAAGTCAGAGGGTAAGCAGTATCTCTTGGAAATGACTGATATGTCGAGCATAAAGAATTTCAGTTTGGAGCCAATGAAGTGGCTTGAGTATTGTCAGGGCTCTTTCAAGAATCCACATCATGCTTATTTGCATATCCATGATTTTATTATCGTCGTCTACAAAGAGAGTCTTATGTTTAGTGGTCAGTGAACACACATTTTTCTTAGAAATGCTCTGATTTAGCTCCCGTTTCTTTAAGACCTCCTCTCACAAGGCCCAGTTTGCTCTGATCAGTCATCTGATAACCAGTGTAGAATAGTTTAGTGCAAGACAGCTGCTCCTTCTTTGTAGAGGCATGCCAAAATAGCCACCAGACAGGCATTATTCAAATTTGTGTCATTAATTGGAGGAAATAAAACCAAAAGAAGAGGCATTTCAGGGAGATCAGGATCAGTGTCTTCTGTGTTACTGGATGTTTTGGGTTTGTGACTTTACAGACCTTTAACTGCACATACACTGAAGAAAGGGGGAAAAATATGGCCCATTCAATCTTCAAGCTTGTTTATCCTTGTTACCGGAGACTAAATGAAGCATTCAGGGTCAGAGCAAAAGCTAATTTTTGACATCTGTTCGTATTATGTGATGGGAGTTCCAGAGGTCATGGAAATACACTAGATTTTTAATGGTTCAATTCAAAGCCCGTCCTTCTGAGGCAGGACGCTGATAACTGTGATGTAATTAGGTACGAGCGACAGCGTCTTGAGGTAATTAAGCAGTAAAAGCTGATGAAATTCCCCCAGGTGGGCAGAGAGGAAGAATTGGCAGGAAGGAAGAGCTTTCTCACCTGGGAATATAAATGATTATTGCGGGCTGATGTGTGAGAGCACAGAGTGAGAGACATGTGACACAAACAGAGTCAGACTAGGACATAAGGCCTGCGTGTTCGTAGCCGGCTTATTTGCCATACCAATTTGCTCCCATCCAATGTCAGTGCTGCTTATGCAACCTCAGAGGAATGCCACCCTCTTCAACTCAGATACTTTATGATGCTATAATAGTTAGCCTTGACAATATGCATCCAATTAACAGGCTTTATGCGATTAGTAAGCCTATCCATTCATCTAATGTGATTCGCATCATTACCGGGTGACTTCATAGCGAATATGATCTGACTGCAGGAACACATAAGAGGGAGGGGAGTGTGAGAGATGATGAAAGCTCATTTAATCAGAGTGCCAATTCCATATGATGAAAGAACCAATGCTTCCCTCTCCTGATGATAATGATTTGAAAGGATAAAACTATCTGGACTGATGTTGCTGAATATGAAAAGCCCATTTCCATGTATGGAATATACGATACTGTCAGTTCATGTGAGGGTGGTACGTATAGGCTGTTACACAGAGAGTCCCTGAGCAGTAAAAGCACATGAATCATGATCTATTTCAGCTTTTAAGAAGCTTTTAAGATTGGCATGCTCAGTGAGACAGTGGCTTCTTAAGTATTACAGAACTGGGATTTTGAATAAAGGAGTGAGGCTTAAAAAAAAAGTCACATGGCTTGTTATAATTTGTCTACAGTACCCAGATGGATGATTGTGAATGGTATGCCTCGCTGCATGCACGCTCTGTCAACCCTACTGGAATAAAATAAACAAATACTTTCAGATAAAAACATCTTTCAAATGGCTAAGAAATCCTGTTTGATAACCTAATACGGTGTCAAATCACCAGAAATAAGTTCTGTCAGTTGTAATGTCCACCACTTCATGCATGTCCGACGTGGGATGTATGGATACATCCACGTGCTGTGTCCCAAGAGCAAGAATCCTTCCTTGTGACCTTGCTGATCCCCCAGTGCTACCAGCAAGTTGATACAGGGGGATAAAAACCCACTAATGAGTTTCGATATTTTAAGTATGGGTAATCCTAAAGATGTTTACATCAACATCAGAAACAGAAATTGCTCCGTGGTGGAAGAGGTAATTAGATCCCATATTTAAATCTGCAGTGTGGAACTACTGTCTCTGCCTTCTGGCAGCGTCAGCAATTAAAGAACACAAACACCGTCACCATGTAATTTTGATGTATACGTAGCCTTTTTTGTAGCCTTTTTTTTTAATCTGACATACAAAGCAATGTGAAATGTGGGGAGATTAAGTAGAGCTGATAGGCTTAGTCAGCACTTAATGTGTTGACATGAAAAGAAAAGAAAATCTGATCAATATGCTATTTTGACTGAAACTTTTAAAATATGCATACTGTAGCTGTGTTAGACTGATTGAAACTGTACTAAATTGTAAAAGTTGAACCAACGCTTAGATCGTGCAGTTAGTAGCGGTGTTTCTCCTGAGTGTGTGTGATCAGTCAGACAAAAGGTGCTCCGTGCATGAGCCTCAGTTTTTTGACCAGCAAGTAACACATGCTAGAAAATAGATTGTGAAGACATAGACGACAGGGACACAGAATCCATGGCAGCTTGCACATTCATTACCAAGCAGACAGTTAATATGCTGAAATGAGCTGCAGATGGTAACGATGGCTCAGTAAACCACCATAAACTAAAGGAAAATAACAATGAACTGAGGTTAGAAACAAATTTATGAACCTCTTCAAGTACCACATGAAACAGTGTTGCAATTAGTGTTTTTAGTGAAGCAGATCTGACATTTCTAAAGCATATTGCCTGTTACATCGCAGATGTCCATCCTGCATCCGAACAGAAAACAGCACACTTGCGTGTCAAAGTGGTGTTTGGGTAATGAAAAACATGAATGTAACACTTGGTTCTGATAGTGTTTCTGAACTTTCTTTATACACTGCTGAATGTGGATTTCATTTTAGTGCTAAAAGGCAGAAACAAACTTCAACAGATCATCAAAGAAAATCTAAATATCTGATGAAGGTTTCTCAGAGTGGACCCAGCTAAAACTGAAGTAATCTTTAGAGTAAATAAATAAATGTATAAATATATAAAGTCATCATTACTGGGTGAGACCACACTCTGTCTGTCATGATCCATGTTGTCTTGATGTTTGTTTTTCCATTCTGTTTCTTGGTTGGGTTCTGTTACTTCCTCACTTGTTTCCTCACTTGTCTCTCTTCAGTATAGTCATCAGCTCCACTCCCTTCACCTGTGTCCACTTATCCTCAGCTGCACTCATTCACCAATCACCCTCCTCTGTGTCTAAACTCGGTTTCCTTCACTCTTGGCCAGATCCTGCTGTCGCGTGTCGGTGGTGGCGAGGACCCAGGTGCGGACACAGAGCGAGAGCCAGGAGGCAAAAAGAAACTATTTATTCTTAAACAAAGGCGCAGCAGAGCCAGAAATACAAAAAAACTGACCAGGGAAAATAAAATCAAAATGCTGAGAAAACTGAATTGACGAGACTGACCAAAAGAGAAACAAAGAACTGCAAGCTGATTGCCAACATATAACATGGTTTAGTTACTAAACATGGTGCATTATTACTATACGACCAATTTAGCAAATACATTTGACAAAGGGGGAGTGATTAATCCAAGTGGCATAGTGTCATAGTTTGAAAATGGTATATCCGTCTTTATTTTATCACGGTCAAAGAAAATAATATTCTACAGCTTTCACATCCAAACTGACGCGAGTACAAATGCATAGCACATATGCTGGGCTAAAAAGCAGGAATAGAAAAATACCACAGCTTTTATTGTTGCCCAGAAATATCTCTTTCCAAGGTTTTCAAAAACATACAAAAAATCTCATGCTCATTGGAACAATTAATTGTCTTTTTTCGCTAATTGATAAAACTCGTAACTTCACCATTTCACAGCTGGATTTTTTTCATACATAATTCATAAAATGTCTTAAAAGCGCTAAAAATGTATATACAGTAGATGCACTGGATCTGAAAGTTGTGTCCTTAGGAAATAGTCTACATGGAAGGGTGGTTGTCAGGAAGCTATTCCTAAAGAAGGTAAACGGAGAAGAAATAGCTGAGGTATGCCTCATTACAACAGAACTAGAATGGAAGTTGGTGTCAACAGGTCTTACGGAGTGATGAATCCTCCCTTGTGCTATCCCTGAAGAGTACTTAAGGATATTACGAGAAAGTTTGTCTAAGAGGATTCAGGCTGGCTTTAAGAATAAAGGTGATCATACCGAATATTGACTTTTAGCTCGGTAAAATAGTGAAAACCTATATTTTCTATTTTCCTGGTAGCACATAAAGAAATGAAGGGTGGCTCATGACCTTTGCATAGTACAGTGATTAAAAAGAAAAGAGCTGCATTTTCTTCTGGTTAAACAATAAGCCTAAGTTTAGGGAAACTGCTCATCTTAAACTTCAGATGTAGCTTCTTCTTTTGTTTATCCTCAGTATCAAATGCCAAATATTGAAATTATAAAATACACAGTGTTTTTAAATTTGTGAAACAGACAACGCATATAAATAGAGCAGACACAGAAAACTGCTTTCTGTTGCTACACTTAAGCAGCTGAATCCTGCTAATTAATGCAAGGCCACATCCCAGGGATACCGCGGAGGAAAAATAGAAGAAAACATCTCTGGGCAAGGAGACAGTAATAAACACACACGTGCACACACACACATCAACAGTGCTATGAGAGTTTCTATGCGATCAAGTCAGTTACAGCCTTTATCTGTTCACCTAGCGAGGTACAGCCTGTGGACATGTTAACAGAGCACAGCCCCCAGCTCTACCCTTCACTCTGTGTCAGTCACTCTGCTCCCTTCTCTCTGTCTGTCTCTAACAACTGTCTTTTCCTCTCAGCATCTCAATCTCTCTGCTGCTGGAGCTCTGTCCTGCTGTTTTAGCCTCTGTAACGTTTCCATCTGCGCGGGTATCCTTCTGTCCCCCTCTCACTGCAGCCTTTGGGAGTGTCAATGTGCAAGCTGTTGAAAGACATTTTCTGATAAATATTCATCCACCCCTCCCAAAAACACACATCACCAACCTCAACCCCCCCTACAGCTTACTATGTCTGTTTGAATGCTAATCAATTTCTCTTAAATTTCCACTGACCTACTTCTGGTTTTGGAGCAATGCTCCATCCTCTAAATTTTCCTCTTTTCCAACCTTTTCTCGGCTCTCTTCATTGTCCCTTTCCTCTATCTCAGCTCAAACTTCTTCCACTTATCTGTCCCTATCCTACACCCTCTTTTCTTCCCTTTTCATGACTTCTCACATTTGCTATTTTGCATCACACCCTTTCTTTACTCATTCGACAATTTTCTACTCTTTGTTTACCTTTTTCTCCTTCTGGGCTACACCTCCTTCATTTCTCTTCTCCACCGTCCTTCCACTTCTTGTTCACCGTTTTCTCAACCCACTCCCCTCCTCTTATCTTTTCTCATTTCTCCACACTAACACATTTGTCTCCCTCTCACTGTCTACTCTGTCCATTCTCTCTACTCATGTGAGCGTGCACCCATGCAGGTAAAGGAAGAAATAATCCTCTACCTTTCTCACATTCTCATTTTCTCTCATGCCTTTGGCATACAGATGCAATCACTCAGTTGACAGGAGCAGGAAATATGGAGAGTGTGCAGAGGTTTGAACAACTCTGATAGCTTCTGTAGGAGTTCAGGTGAAGAAAAGATGGTAGGTGAAGGCACATGCGAGTAATGGTTTGAATCATTATTGTGGGATCCCCACCCCCCCTCCCACTGTGAGTGGGATTTGCTAGTCACATCTCATCGTCTTTTCCAGGCTCCAAATGCCGAGAGATATGGCCATTTGGGAAATAGCAGCATATGGAGGATGGATACATGAGAAGATGAAGTAAGGAAGAGAGGCAGAAAATGAATCTTTTTTAAGCAAAGGGGCAACTTGGTAAAGGTTTTTTAAAAAAAAAAAGAAAAGTCAAGTTGATGGAAATAAGGAGAGAAAGTCAGATGCTGCATTAATGTCCTCTTGAAACATTAACAACTGAAAGTGTACCACTGGAAAAAAAAAGAATTAATGTGTATTATAGATTTGGAAAAGAGCAGAGCCATCAGATGAGTTAATACACCTGGGATTTGGATATCCGCATATGAAGGAGGAAGAAGGGATTAGATGAGAGGTGGAAGCATGCAGTTCGGAGAAAGTATGAAACTGAATACTGTGGATGGAATCAGCTCGACTGAGGTGTGCATAGAGAGAAACGGTTGATGTTTTACGTGTGCACAGATGGCATCTGTTTGGCAGTGTAAGTCCTCCAGAAAAGCGCAGATGCACAAGAAAACTGTTCTTAGGCGTGTTTGTGTACATGTTGTAGTGTCAGTGTCAAAAAAGGGTGCAGAAACTAATGAGAGAACAATTTCTCCCACAACACCTCAGCTAAGTCGTCGTTTACTTAGTCGTGCATATTATCTTTCCATCCACCGAGTCTTTGGTTGAGTCTGCTCATCACTACCGATTTTGTCCGACAAGGTTTGAAAAATAACTACAAACATATGGTTTCTAGTTAAAACACATTATCTTTTTTAAATGTGACAATGCGTTTAAATGAGAAACACCAGCGTGCATTTAATTTGGACTTCATGAAGAAGATTGTTATTGTTATACTCACTGTCAAGTACAAAGACAGAAAAATGTGGGGCACCTTTATATTAAATTATTCAAAGAGATACAATAGTTCAAATGTCTATTTGTAACTACTGACCTTGTAAAAATCCTCACACATGAAGTTACATCCCTTCGTCTTTAGCTCATGCAACACACGGTGAAAAATGAAGTATTAATGAGGGCTCATTTCCATACCTTATCCTTTAGCTCAATTATTTAACATCCAGTGCCCCTCGACTCTCTATGTACCTCACAGCAGCCTTTTTATAGGTCATTACGCATCAGCTCGGCCCCTGGTAATCTCGCTATTAATGCAAATCATATCACGATGCAAATAGGATCATATTAAAGTATGACAATTAATAGGAAAGGCAAAACAAAGGTCAATATAGGAGCCGGTGCTACGGTTTCAAGACGTGAGATTGTGACTGTGCATTTTAAAGAAAAAGAAAGAAAGTTTGTACCTGTGGAGCTCATTGAACCAGCAAAACCATCAGACGGATCAGACAGAGAACAAGTTAATAGCAAAAATGTAGCTTGTACATAATGTAAGTGAAAAAGAGAATGTTTTTTTTTCCAATTTGGAGACAAAATAACTCAACTCAAGCCCTGAACGAAGCATGATCTCGTCTCTGTGAAGCGATTTCCCAGATTTACAAAATCACAGCTGAATATATATATATATATATATATATATATATAGACAGCTGGGTGATATTGCCTTTATTTGCCCTATTCTTCATTTCCTTTTCATTCCCCACTTAAGTAGGCAGGTAGCAAGGCTGTCTGGTGCGCCACTCATTAACATTCCAGTCTATCCTCCTCCAGTGTTCGTCCAATCTGTGGCCCTGTGGCTGTGATCTGATTCAGAAGCTGACACATTGGTGCAAGGAGGTAATTAATCACACTCCTTAATAGGCGAGATGTGGTAGATGAGCTCAAGGTGCAAGTTTCCATGTTACACCAACAGATGATTAGATAGTTTAAAAATTTGATGTGCTGCCTCGTGTTGGGCTGAGATTCACACGTTTAGATCACATGTGAGGCAATGTTGCTGACTTTATTCCCAAGAGTATTCTGATTCCATCAGAGATATGTTTCATTAGTAATACCCACATTTCTTGATGATGTTGATTTTGTTCAGAACTGACTTATTAAAGAGAAAAAGATGGGGAATTATTCACTAATGGCTTATTTAAAATAAAAAGATGAGTTCTGTTGAGTTTGCCAGGCGGCATATGTTCTCTGACAAATTCACTTTTGGGTTCACGATTAACTTATTTGTCTGATAAATAATCAGAGATCTACATGCATATTCCATGATCTAACTGTTTTCATTCACCTCTTCCTCGTGATTCTACGCTTCTTTTTAATTATTTTTTTTTTTCTGAACTTTAAAGCTTCAACAATCTTGAGTAACTGTAACAAAACATTGTCCCTGGCGGGGTTTAGAAAGTTTGATTCTAACGATCAGTGGCAACATCGCCAAGGTAACGAGCATCCCGCTAAAGTTTTCAGACATTTTCCCTGTAAAACGGAGCGGGGTGTCTCTCAGAGGCCAGTTTTGGGGGAAGGGGTTGACAGCAAACACAGCTTCAAAATCTGCTGTGCGCCGGCTCGACAGTCATGAGGGTTTTGTCAGACAACTGGGGCCAGTGTGCTAAAAGGATATCTGAATGTTCTAACATCTACATATTAGGTATGCTAACACATGCTCCTTTTGTTGTTTCTGGTCTGAATTGAGGGATCGTACAGAATTTCATTAATGCTGTGATTTTCTAGCCTCTGTCTTCTAGCTCGTGGTGACCTCTGACTTCGGTACTGTCATGGCAACACAGAGGAAATGATGGACTACACATTTTGCTGTTACGTGTCACTTAGACATAACCTACAGCTTAGAGCTTTTCCCGAATGCTTAAAATAGATTTAAAAAGCCATAATGAGTTGAAATCAAGGTTACCTCAGATCTAGTACTATAGAATATGGCCTGCCAACATAACATATATACTACAGGAAGGCATGCGGAGCTGACATATGCTACGCACATCTTTCAGCTTCCACACTGAGATCTTGGTAAAAGTGCAGAGGACACAGTCAGACTATAAAAGCTGACGGAGTAAATAAATAACTAACTAACTAACTTTATGAATAAAACAGTGATCACAGTGATATCTTGTTCTTAAGCACCAGACAGGGTGCAGCGCACGGTCTTGTACAGCTCATCAGAACTTCTGATACTCGGCTGTCACTTGTCATAAAAAACTAGAACAAGAAAGAAGGGCTGAAGTGGAAAAAGAACTACGCCAGTGGATTAAGAAGTGAGGAAAGATTTGTGATTTCTCAGAGTCTCAGATCAAAAACTCTACCACAGGTCCTGCTTCATAACGGCTGAAAAGAACAAGAGGGAGCAAGGTAAGGCAGAACGAGGAGGATGTCTAAGCTCTCCATGCAGAGCTATTGCTTGACTTGCCACCATGTTTAGAGCAAACAAAAAATGTACTTCAAAGTTTGCCAATTTTTTTGTCATGTTGCCCAAAATAATACAAACATTGTTGAGAGACTGTGTTGAAAGGACAGAAGATTCCAGTTCAGAGTTAGATTAGTGCCTATGCTTGTTGTTTATAAGGCCATGTTTCCAGCACATTCAGAAATCTGCCCATAAATTTCTGATTCGCCTGCATTTTGTAACTTAAAAGACAAGATCAGATGTGGGCAATTTCAAGAAGTTGAAATCATGGATATTTTCTTCCCAACTTCTTTTTTTTTTCCAAGTGCTTTGATGTATGTGCCAGTTTTCTTTAATCACATTTCCATGTTTGGTCAGTCGATCTGACTGCGATTCAGATCAAGGCTTAGGGAACTGCTCGTGGGAGTTGCCATGTTTTCTGTTGTATGACCAACTGGTGAGACAGGCATCTGCTGTGGAGAAAGACTGCAACTATGGCAGTTCCTTTCCGTCTGCTCCTCCTAAGTGTAACAAAGTTTCATCTTACAGAACCCTTCTGCTCACAAACACAAAAATGAACCCACAAAAACATCATTTGTAAATGACTATGGCAGCTCAGGTCAAATCTAAACACAAAGTGGAAAGCCTTACCAGGCACTTGGTATCACGTAGCACCCCTGCTGTTTTTGTTTATAGAACAGTGCAACGTGTTGAAATGGTGTTTGAAGATGAATATGAATTGGACCCATGTGAGCCTTTTGAAACTAGGAGGCCATTTTAGGTGAGTTTGCTTGTATGGCCTTGTTTTTGCTGTCATTTTTAGTGACTGTAGGACTGTTTAGGTAAGTTTGTCTGCTGAAGTGTGTCTTGTCCTGCCTCCATCTCTGGCACCCTCTTTACTTTCATTAACCCCTACCCAAACCAGGGTTTGTATCCCCACCCCGCTATGACTGGTGTGCAGTTGGTGAGAGGCTGGGGTAGCTTGTGGTTGTGGAATAAAAGATGGTTGTTGTGGTGTGAGGAGTAGTGATGGCTGGCATTAGGGGAGTGACTCTGGGATGCCAGTGATCACTGTCCAACCTCCTGAAGGTGTCGTAGGTCCAACTAGATGAAACAATGATGAAGAGAGGTTCTCACCTGATGACCCCAATGACATGTTGGTCAGCACTGCTCACTGGTCTGTATAGGGATGATTCACTGAGTCTGGTCCATTTTTTTCTTTGAAACAAGTTTCTTGTGTTTACCTTGAAGGAAACTGCTTAATGACTGATACATTTTAGATAGTCACTTTTTTTCTTTTTTTTACATTGGTGCTCTGAAACAGCAGTGCTCATCATTGTCAAAGAGAAAACATTAAATCAAAGCTGAATGGTAGGCAGTGACAGCTATTTTAGTATTTTAATTTTTAAAAACGGCAGCAGACTGCAACATTGACGACACATTTTTCTACTAAAACCTTGTGAACTCGCTTTGCACTGCTTCGTTTGAATCAACCTCCCACATATGCTGCTGGGAGCTCCGCACCGGGTAACAAAATATCACACATATGCATAAAGCGACTGTCAAAGTCAGGAAATGACCAAAAGTGTGTTGCTTATTGCACCACCCACAGTCATAATGCTACATGTTTACAGACATGTTTACAGACAGTGTGACTTACACTCCCTGAGGATATGTTTATCTCTGATATCTATCATCAGTAAAAGTTTATTGAATTTAAAAAAGATGCTCCTTATAACGACATGACCTGACAGAGAATCATTATTTATTTGAATTTAGCCACTTACGTGAGAGCTGCTAACAGAATTTATCTCAGTTTCACAGGTTGAAAACAAATACAAGCCCAACTCAAAACTCCAAGGCAACGCTGCACTTTCCTGTCTTTGACAGAATTGGCCATGTTGCCTTTCGGAATGCTTTCATTCCAGTGAAGTCCACGTGTAAAAGTTTCTCAGACTGCAGACAGGGAGAGGTTTGATCTTTAAAGTGGAACTGAACCCTGTGGACCTCCAGCGCTCATCGCAATTCCAGTCATGGGAATGAAATGCATTAAATATGCATACCACCGTTGTTGGTGTTGCACAGAAACCTGCTGAAATATCAAACAGTCAGAGTTCTGCTGTCAAACAAATCAGTGCACTGATACGGACTATGTTCCTGCAGGCAGGTGCACTCCACGTACATTTATCTCTTATCGTCTCGGCTGCAGACAATGAATACATATACTGTCTCTTTTCTGCTATTAACCCCGGATTCTTCGCTCCTATTCATTAAATGTGTTGTTGTGTATTCCACTTTTCTTATGAATTGTCTTGTGACTCTGTGGCAGTATTGTGCATTCCTTTAGCTGGATGATTAAAACTTACAGTGCTCTGTGAAAGTCTTGAGGCAACTCTCATTTCTTTATGTTTTCCTTTCAAACAAGAAGTTCTTCAGGCTTTCTGAATGTGTTTCAAAGTTTGTCTTTGGACAATGTCCTTGTACCTGATCATTTTGAAAATAATGTTGTTTTTGTTGCTCAGCCTGTTAACACTGACCTATGAATCATCCAAGCATTAAAAAAAACTGAACTAGTGTCCACACAAATCAGATATCTTAGCAAAGAATCAATTTTGAATAGAAACTTTTTATACTTTGTTACTAGCAGTCTGTAGCAAAGACATATCATTTGTTCGCATTTAAAATGTTTGATAGAATAGTACATTTCACACCACCAAGGTGACCCTGACTAATAATAAACCAGATGAACAGCATCTGATAGTGATGTCTTTAAAAGAGGAACAACAATCAGCAAAGACCTGACACAGGACCCGAGAGATGCAACTGGACCCTCGGTTGATCCATCAACTGTTCACTGAAGCCTCTTCAGAAATGGTCTCCATGGAAGGGTGGCTGTCAACAAGCCATTCTTAATAGAGGGAAACAGGGAGAAAAGGCTGAGCTATGTCAAATGACACAAAAAGTGGACTGAAAATCAGTGGCAACAGGTCTTATGGAGGCATGAATCCTCCCCAGAGCCGTGGGCAGTGTGGGATCATCTGACAGAGAACGGAACAAAAGGCAGCCAATATCCAAAGAAGAGCTTTGAGATGTCTGTCAAGAAGCCTGTAGAAATATTCCTGGAGACTACTTCGAGAAATTACAGGAAGGCTTGTTTGACAGGGTTCAGGCTGTGTTGAAGAATAAAGATGCTCATGCCAAATACTGATTTTGAATCTTGTTAAAATTGTAGAAGCTCTGTTTTTGTCATATATTCATCACGTTTTAAGAATTAGCTGCACACATTTCTTGTTTTCTAAAAGAAATGAAGGGTGGTTGAAGACTTTTGCACATTACTGTACAGGTGGCAGAATATTTCCTTTTAAAAACATAAAATTAAACAGTGGAACTGTAACTTGATACAATATGCCTGGATTGGCTGCACTGCATACGTTTTTAAGAATGCCGTAAACTGGTGTGGTCCAACTGGCGTTTTGTTGATTTTTGCCAAAATGGTTTGACTTTTTTTATGTGTGACTGTCAGATGCTGTTCTAAGAGATTATTTCTTTTTTCTTTCTTTTATATTACAGAGAAATCTTGCACAAATTACTTACCAAGAAACTTCTTTTGCCAAAGAATACAAAACAAATGGACTATAAAACATATAAGATTCTCAGGAACCATTGACTCTAAGACTAAAATACCACAACAAAGAGGATCTTTTCCTTCACTTATCCTTGTAGGTCATGTAACCATCGGACAGATTTAACCATCTACATATTTCACTTCAATATAAGAAAACGTAACTTTGCAGTATAGAGTATGATGTTTTACAGACATACAAAAATGTTTGTGTAAAAGCCTTTGATGAATGAGCATTTCTCTTTTCTTATTTGTTACGTAAAATCTTTCCGTCCAACTCCTCTACGAGAAAAGGCTTCTTCTGTTAGAGTTTTGAGTCTTTAGCTCCAGCTTTCTGTTCAAACAACTGCAGGCAGAGGCTTTGTCTAAGTTTTTAATTAAGTTGATCGCTGCCACATAATGGAAGTCAATGACAAACTTCAGACTTGAGGGGGAAAAAAATGACATTCTTTATATTGACTTTACATTCAACAAGCCTCTTCCTTAAGCAGACACATACATACACACACACACACACACACACATGCATAAACATACATCTCAGCTGCCATCGCTGAGCTCAGAGTTTGAGTATTCTGTCCAAGGCCAGACAGCTTGTTGGAATTCAGTATGGGGGATTCTTATCTAAAAGAGATTGAAAACATGGGGATGGACAGCCTGGCTTTGGAAGAAAACATTTTAGATTGTCATAAGTCATGTGGCAAGACATATACAAGGAGCCAGAAGGTCTTCTTAATGTTTACCACAAATAAAAAAAATATGAGAGAAAAATATTTCACACACCACTGCTGTAGAATGTAACTGCAGGATACGTCTATGTACGACTATGTACTAGAAATTACAAGCTGTAAATCTTATACATTTTGCATTCCAAGATTAAGCAGCCTATTCCTTGTACCAAACACCTCCATCACTGTAGCTTACTTTTAGTAAGAACACGTAATGATTGACTGTTTTCGCATCTGCTTTAAAATGCTCAGGAGTTTAGTTTTTTTTCAGGAGCAAGTGTCAGCCATTGCTTCGTGACCTCTATCATGACTACTCGTCATGCTTGAGTGTATGTTTATGGGTATTCCTCGTCGAAAATCACTGCATCAAATCCTTTGTTGCAGGCTGCTTTTAGCCGTACAGCATCTAATGAGGTCGGTCTGTCAGGATTCATAAAGAGGTGAACTACCATAAGCTCCTGTGATAATAAGAAACAGTAATTGTCATATTGTGCTCAGACTAACATTGACATGGCTGCTCAAATTATGGAATGTACAAGCTATCTTTCAGAAAATGAAAGCCAGTAGACAAAGCTTTGGAATGAACACCTTACATGTGATACATTTGAATAAATCCTATTGTGGCCAAAGGCATTCGAAAATACCAATATCATAGTATTATCTTCAGAAAACTTGAAACTAAAAAACCTTTGTGTTATTTTTGGACAATTAAATGACACACAAAAGAATGTAAGGAACACAGCAGTGTTTCAGTTGACTACAAGATACTATTATGGCATCATGATATTCTATGTATATTATGGACATATTTCCCTTTTTAAAGAAGCCATTCATTTCTGTAAGAATTCATCAGGGGATCAGACAGATTGTTCCGACATAGCTTCTGTTCTTTTTACGCCAACAAAAGGTCCTTAACTTTCCCAATGCAAAGGAGTTACTGGAATTAATATTAGGAATTGCGTCTGGATAAGGCAAGTCTTTGCTTGATATTCAAACATTGTTTGTAATATACATAAAGAAAGAGGGTGGTGCTACAGTAGCGCAAGGAGCTCAAATGACTTGGTTGTTTGTAAGAAGATGATGGAAAATAGAAAAATAATTAGCTCATTTGTGCAGTTGAAAAATCATTTCATATTTTCTTTAATCTTCCCTAATGTCAGTCTCTTATTTTTCATGCACTGGGTGCTTATTTATGAACTGAAACTGTACTCTTACAGTCCAGGTAATTGTTTGTCGGACTGGAAAAACGGTTGGGTTTTATGCTGTTACATTCTCATTGCTTTCATCATTTCCCCAAAGTGCAGCCTGCATTTTCCCTCACCTCTGCTTATTATCTATTGTGATGGCTCGCTGTGAAGCACAGTGGAAAGAACATAGTGAAATTTCTGGCAAGGCTCTTTGCTTGTCGCACACGGCAGGGAGGAGACTGCAAAAGAAAAGCCAGTTTGATTGGTAACAAGAGTGCACAAGTCCCAGACTCAGCCAGTGATAAAGTGTGATAATTATTTCCTTCCAGCCTCAATAACATCCCTGAACTGCTCCACCATTTCCCTCTGCTGACTGTACACATGAAAGTATTCTTCACCATCTGCATTGATAAGCAATCTGAAGAAAAAGCTTACTGTACTTCATGTGTGACTAGCACATGCTCAGAGTCAAATCAATGACCAGGATTTATAACAGTAAAGGTTTTCAAATACATTTCAAAATGGTCTTTTTTTAAAACTAAACTTATCAGGGTCATCTTAAAACTGCAGTTTCACTAATTTCTCTACTCTTTAATTTTCAGGCTTATCTACAATACGTTATTGTGTTGAATAATACGTGTCACAATACGTATACCTGTGTTTTACACACAGTCAGTATGAGGATCAAAGCTGCACGGAAATCAGAAAGCTCTGGAAAGTCAAAAGCCCTCTTCTGTAAATGAAAATAATCTAGGAGGGCTGATAAGACTTGCTTAGCAAACAAAAGCAGGGAGGAAGGGAGTGGAGAGGTCTCAGGCTGCTACAGTATTTAATATTCATAAATCCACTGGAATGGACTTGGCCGGCTCCTTTCAGGCTCTGTGGTGGTACATACACTCAAACAGCAGGGACTCCCACTTCCTCTTCACCGAAAGATGCATTAGTTTGTTTGGCCTGTAGAGGGCAATTTAGCTGCATGACACCACTTGTGGCACAGGGATATACTTAGCTGTATGTATGTGTGCCATGGTGACAGAGGTCTGGGTGATTTTGGGAGCTTCTGTGTTGAACTCAGAATCAGTTCTGGTAAAGTTGATTTCCTGCAAAATGCAGATGCTGAGCAACATTTGGCAAAATGGAGTTGATACAGCCAGCCAAACAAGAACTAATTAAAAATGAATGCTTTTTCATCAACAAATTAATTGCTGCCTCAATTTACACTTGGAAGTGACAGTTAATTTACCAGTGTGTCTGTGTGTATCTGTGCATGTGTATTTTTTTCCTCTTCTCAGTGCCTCCATATGGTTAGGATTAATGGTGGTGGTTTTATTTAGGATTCTAGTTGAAAGGCCCGTGAAAATCGAAGTGCGCTATATCCTAATCACACATTTTTAACCCCACAAAATGGAATTCAGGGCTCAGTTGGGAATGTGTTTGCTTTCATTAAAAAGAAATATGGGTGGGAGCTACTGTAAGGCAGCGCAACATCTCAATGGGAATGCTGGCGCAGCTGCAGGAACAAAGACGTGATGATGAAATGTAACCAGTTAAAGAGATTTTACCATCAGGCTTGCACGTCTCCCGCTAGAAAGCTCTGAGATTTCTTTTCTTGCACGCCTATGTGTGGCAGAGATGAACTAACAGAATTATGTATACACTTTACCTAGAAAATATACCCTCAGCGTGGGACCTTGAGTTTGCTAAGATATGTTAATCAACATGTTTTGCTCCCACATGCAGCATGAATTAGCCACCCCCGACAGAGTGCTGATAAGGGAAAGTGGGGAGAAATGGTTTTGTGCTGGTTTGAGCAAAGTTATCTCCTTACAACGATCTTCTGCTTGCATCAAATTTACCCGAGGCTCATGCAAAGCACTCACCTGATCTCCCACTTGAGCCCATGCACCTCAGTTTGTCAGAAAGATATAAGGAGCCACAAGCTGTGCTTTTCGTATGATGATGAATGATCTGTCACAGCTTATCATGAGCAGGCGCAGAGGAAACTGTTACTGTAACTCATTTAAGTGATCAGCTGTTAACACATTCACACCGCAGCGCTTTTAGTAAATCTAATGCACACAGCTATAAAAAGAAAGGAATTAGTAACGCATAGCAACAGCTTATAACAAGTAATTCATTACTTTTAGTGACAAACATTCCACAAACTGAACTACTTGTGATCACTTGAAAAAAAAAGAATATAGATGAAAAAAAGTAGAAGAATGTATAAAGTTAACATAATTTTGAGGTTGGGATGTTAATGCTGCTTTGACTGATTAATGCAGAGATGGAGTCTGACATCTGTTTAACTGGCACCGTGGAACACTGCAGTCTCTAAAAAATAGTATGAGAAAGGGCTGTCACTTTTTCAAAGTTCGAACAAACAAAAAATAATCTCATATTTCTATGCTTCAAAACACAGTTTCTCAGATTATTTGGTGTCGTGATAGTCCTCCACGCAGGTACATTCGACAACAGTCAGAGGACCAACAGATGAAAGGAGGAAGCAACAAGGTTCGAAAACAGTATTTAAGTGTCGTTATTTCATCCCCAACCATTCTGTAGAAGTTAAGTTTGGAATAAATGTACTGTATGCTAAATGTGATTCTTCAGTGAGAGTATGGGCAGTATTCTTTATTTTATTTAATCATGATTTGTTGGAGCATGTTTTTTGGTTTACTGATGTGATATTTTAGCAAAGATCAAAGAGTTGGAGGTGTGCTGTTGCAGCGTTAAACTGTATGAAGGTGTAATTAGCATATAAATCAATTTCAAACTTAATGTAACATGGTACAGCAGAGAGCCTGTGCAAAATTAAGCTTCCTCTTTAAGTTGGATAGGAAACATATTAGCCTTGATGCAATCAGATCTAAATATGCCTTGATACGTTCGCATATTCGCTACTCTGTCAGAGTTGTCTGACTGGCCTGCAGTGTGAATCAAAAGATGAAAAGACAGAAGGAGGATAAGATGTAAAACAAATTGAGAGAAATCAAAAGGAAATGCTGGAAAGAGGGAGTTATAAAGAGACTGATTAATGGAGGAAGACAGATAATTCTACTGGAGAAATGAAACGTTTTTACTTATCATCTAAGTTTATAGTTAATTTACAGCTTGTCAATTAAAACTAAACAAATTTCTTGTATAATCTAAAAAAAAATCGGTAATATAAGACTGGAGTGAGATATTTGATCAGATTTATTGGGCTTAACCTGGTTACGAGCTCAAACCGTCTCGCTCTATAAGCGATTATGAGTAAACTAAAACAAAAGAAAAGTCAGTATCCCATGCTTTTTTTTAAAAAAGATAAAACTCCAGCCCACTCTCACAGGAAAATGTGTGATAAATACATTTGTCCACATGTCCAAATCACCGTATTATGTCCAGAAAGTGTGAGATGGATGGAATTGGACTCTTGTACACGACAGCCGTAAAGCCTTAAAAGGTAATAATTTTACCATTTTTAGGCCATGGTGTGAAACTATTCTTAGTCATATAATCCTGTTGAGTATTGCATATGGACATTAGTGAACCATTTTCCTACATGATATAACAATATCTTTCAGCTATTTTTACAGATACAAACAGTGACATGACCTGATCGGTGGCGCAGGGACAATTGTATTGTTGTTGGTCATTAAGAAAGTTGTGAATGCAACAACTTTGTGACAATAATATTATTAAATTATATATGCTTGCTGAAATCATGGAAGCTGAATTTAACTCTTAATTAAGCTGAATACGTGGGCACCCTCACATTTCATCAAACATATCACCATAGCTTTTTATGGGGATAAAGGCTGCTACGTCAACCGCAGGTTTTATTCTTTCGTTTTTGTCTCACAGGCTTATTCTGGTGCCAAAAGGCAGCAGATTGAAGCAATGGTGCTAATCACAAATTTTTCAAAGTTAGCAATATTTCATGGCTAGCAGCTGTTGTGAGCTTACACGGTCCATCTTTAAATGTTCCAAAAAGAGGCACAGGTCATCGCGCTTGAGAAATAGCCAAAACCGGCTCATCATATAAAATCGGCTGCGTTATCCTCAACCAAAGTGGTGTTAACGTCTAAAAATTTAACAAGAGTCTCACTGAAGCATGAAGACATGACACACTTATGAGTCATGTTATCTTCTGATAGGTGTCAGTTCCATTGCTTTTGATGCATGATGGCAACCCCCCCCCCCCTTTCATTCACCATAGGTATGATGGAGAAAATGCCAAGGTGGGTTAAACAAGGATTAATCAAAGCAGGCCCCTGTTCTGAATTCTTCTTGGATTGATGTTACATCCACACACACACACACAACACCGGAGAAACGTGTTCACTTTATGAATAAATTTGAATACATTTGCTGAATGTGTGCGTAGCACGTGAAGGGCTACCGCCTCACTTCCATCTGGAGTATAAGCACACACCTGACACTTTCGTGCTCAGTTTACAACTCAGCATGGAATGGGATGAAACCAGGTGAATGTGAGCGTGCTCGTGTGTATGCTGTGAAACATAGAAAATCACACAATGGTCACAGTCATGCACGCACATATGCAGCCAGGAATAAATTTGGGCCTGCTCAAGCTACAGTGAATTTGAAGCTCTGGGATTTTCTTCCTGTAACACACATGCACAAACTCAATCAGTCAGTCTCCAGGGCGGAAAGCTAATTCTGCCACTTTATTTAATAATGCAGAAGGAGGAGACAGATTTTGTTCCTTATTTTATGGAAACAGGAAACTATCGACTAGCAGCAGCAGCAGCAAAAGGGAGAAAAAACACAATTAGACTGAGGGCAATTTCAAATAAAGTTTATATTTATTTCATTGCAATAATTCCTCTGCTCAAGCTCGTGTGAGCGAAGGAAGAAGATAACTCTTTAAGTGAAGAGAAACACTCTTGTGTTCAATATTGTTCCAATGAGATGGGAATGGCAACCACACACGCACACTGCGATCGCTCAGCAGATCCTCCTGAGCATCATTGTCATTAGTCTTCATTTACTCTGAGTGCCATCACGACCAGCAACACACAAACCAGCAAACACACATCATCATAATCTACTATCTCAACCTATTTCCATGTGACTCATCCATTATACCGCACACTACATCTTCAGCAGTTTGTCATCCGTGACCATCTCCATCTTCGGCAACAAAACCGCTGCTGGAGCGTGAAGCTGTGCCCTATGAGCGGTAATTAAAATACTTAAAAGTTCTGGTCCACAGTCCCACACTTTCTCAAAAAGTGGGCGAAAAGGTTTCGCTCTGAGTTTAATTAGACAGGTCTCCTGGAACAAGGTTTAAGTTCTGACAGTTCTGGGCAAGTTTTAAATCTATTCAGCTGCTGTCAAGAATTAATATCAGTGAGAATTTTAATACCTGAGGAGTAAAAGAAACGAAAAAAGACATAAATGAGAAGCAAAATATCCAACTTTGTGACTGTTTGCGCCATTGAACAACTGATAAATTGGCTTAAGAAGATTTGAGCCAACTGATAAATTGGCTTTGTTGCAAAAAGTTAACAAAACATGCACTCTTCCAATTGTTTCTAAATAGAAATTAAGCAAAATTTGATGAATCTTTAACCTCAGCTCCAGTTTTGAAAGTTATTTTTACACATGTTCATAATAACATGGCAAGTTTTTTACTCTTATAAAAAAAAAAAAACATTATACTTGTATATACTTGTATATACTTGTGTATGAAGGACCTGTGACACAACAGCTTTACAGTAAACGAGCAGATGGAGCTCCTTGATGTGTGGGTAGTGTGTTTATTAACTAACAGGTGTAAATTAACATCTGCTGCATTCAGGTTACATGACATTTTGAAATCTACAACACTGATGTAAAAAAAAAAAAAAAAAAAACTTCACACATCCCTCTCATTAAATGGGTACATTTAAAATGTAAAACAATATACCTAAGACAGATAGATCTTTGATGCACTTGCCAATGGAAGCTTTGGAAAATTAAAAAAAATAAATAAATTGGAAAATAAAGTAAAGTAATCTTCCCAAACAGCAATTTGAATTCCCTAAATCTGCCATGGTTAGTGTTGTAAACTTCCTGTATTTTTGTGTATTGTAAGCAATTTCACAGATTTTTATCTATATTTGAGAGCTGTTTCTTATTTCCGTCAGGCTGGTGAAGGCAGTTTGGCAGGTTCATGTCTTTTATCTGACCCCGGCAGTTAAATTGTGACAGATAAATTCTAAATGAGCTCCTCTGCAAATTTTCATTTCTCTTTTCAATTGTCTGCTGCAGCAGTGTAATTCCATTCTGTCTAAATAGCAAATCATTAGGTGTTTTATGCAAAGTTATATAGAAATGCAGTAATGAGAATTAAGTCACAATTTATCATAACTACCTTTGTTATGTCTGAACCAAATCTTGTGGCAGTAAAGCTTGTATCTTGGACACAAGAGCAAATCTGTCTAGAGCCATCATGGAGGCAAAATGAGTGTCCGCAGAGAAGATCAACGGCCACTTCATGGACTTCAGGGACACGTGGCGCATGTTGCAGGGAATTCTCATCATCACTGACTACAAGCAAACGCATCAGGCCTGCAGCAGCGACCCTTTCTGGGTGCACCAAACAACTTCTTGCATGTTTCAAGGCACAAAACATGGAACAAGCAAGGAAGATCACTTTCTCCCTAAAAGTACTTAATCTTTCCACCGCCGACGCCAGGAAGACTCATTGCAGAGTTAACCTAAGGAAAGTGTCGGGCCCCGACAACATACCTGGCTCTGTACTCAGGGAATGTGCCGACCAGCTGGGGGATATTTTCAGATTTCTTCAACACATCCCTGAGTACAGGGGTGGTACCTGCATACCTGTAAACCACCAAGAAAGAAATCAACCGTGTTGAACTGACCATAGCACTCACACCCATCATCATGAAGAGCTTTAGGGGGCTGGTATTGAGGCACATGAAAGCACAGCTCCCCAAGTAACTGGACCCTCTTCAGTTTGCTAACTGCACAAAGCGGACCGCAGACGACGCCATCTCCGTTGCCCTCCACCTGTCGTCAGAATGCTGTTCATCAACTTCAGTTCAGCTTTCAACACATTCACCCCCTTAGAAGTTAGTAAGGACACAGAACCTTCTAGGCATGAACGCTTCCTTCTGGACCTCCTTCCGGACGGGCCTCAGTCTGACTCCTGTAGGACGCAACACCTCCAGGGTCCTCAAACTAAGCATAGGCACCCGCCAGACCTGTGTGCCCATCCCACTGCGGTTCACTATGCTGACTCATGACTGTGCTGCCCGACACGGTTCGAAACACATCATCAAGTTTGCAGATGATACAACAGTGGTGGGTCCCAGCAGTAACAATGATGAGTCGTCACACCTGGTGGACTAGTGTCAGGACAACAACCCTGCTGCCATCTGGCAGAAGGCTTCGGAGCACCTGAACCATCACCTCCAGATACTGCGACAGCTTCTTCCTTCAGGCAGTCAGGCTCCTCAACACCCTGCCGCCCCCCTAAGGACTGAAGTTGAGTAAAATACAAATAACATCAAATGTATTTTAATCTGGATTAAATGGCTGACAACCAACAAGATCACAGTAACTTCCTTCCATAAAAGCCACAGCTGCAGCAAGGCTTATAAAAATATTCATTCAATGAAATGTCATTATGAATTATCAATGGAAATAATTTAAAAGATTTAATTTAGTTTGAACCATGGTCTGTGTAAAGACTTGGCCGTTAAATGGCACCATCTGCATCTTTACAATTCTAAATCTATGAACCTGTAGCATAAGTGGGAAATCACAGAAACAACATTGCAATTAGGGCTTCTGTTTCCAAATTATTGCAACATGGATTAGTTTTAGAAAATGAGTAACTTCATCAGCCTCATCCTCTGATCACCACAGGACGATCACAGTGAGATACACGTTGCAAGACACAGCATAATGCTAGCTTTCTGCTTCACAGCTGAGCAGATTGGAAAAATAATCTTGTGTTACCAAGTTGTAGCTAAGGTGTTTGCAATTATCTGCAACACTTTTTCCGTTGCATCAAGACTGTATGGGGTGACAATGATTGTTCATGAATTATGGCTTTTTCTACTCTGCTCCCCATAGTATTTTGGGATAATGTCATCTGAGATGTCCATAATAGGCAATTAATGGACTGCATAGAGGCAACTCCTCTGTAATGGCCTCCATGTTGCCCATTTATCCCTTTAATATCGACCATTAATTCGGGACACCTTGTCTGGGATGATCCCTCTCTGCATCCTGTTTATAAAAGTGAAGAGTAAAAAGAATGAACAAAATATATATAAAACAGCACAAAGTACAAATTAAGAATTCACTAAACAACTTTTTGTCCTTTTTCATTTAATTCACCACTGAGACAGAACTCCGTCCACCTTTTGTTCTGGACACATATGCTGCAACAATTGTGTTTCTAAAGCAAACAAACCAACTACATTTTCTGTTGCTCACCAAACCCAAACTTACTTTATCTAAATTCCATCAGGCCTGCAAAAGACTCATTTTATTTTGTTCAACACAATCTGTGAACGCGGGTACCCACATCCATGTCACAAGTGTCTGTGAACACAAAACATGGTCTCCAATGCCATGGCTTTAGTCCAAAAAGCTATAAAAATCAACACCTGAACTATATTTTTATATCATTTTTTGCAATGGAACTGGCAAAAACTAGACCAACGCACTCACCGTCCTAAGGTCTATTACTGCCACTATCTCTAATCCTTTTACAAACCCTGCAAAGTCTAAGTCTGAAACTTGAAGGGTGCCATCAACTTTATTTTTCAAATGTGATGAAAGAAGCTGACAGATTGGAGTTTAAGCACAGCGCCAGACTGGATGTGCTGGATGGCAAGAATGTATGCACAGAGCTCTGACTTGGCAATGCATTCTTCTATGAAACAGACCAAGTATCCTGATTATGAAAAAAAAAAAGCCAAACAAAAATCACTAATTATAGTAAGCAAAATAGATTGAAAATGTGCAATTTATTTTAGGTATGACAGTCAATGAACTAGCCTAAAATTGTTCTGATACAAATGTTCATGTTTCTTAGGGCATACAATATTTTCCCTGAGGTACGTCCAGGAAGTAGTTCTTCGTCCAGCTCCGATTGTTTAGGAGCTTGTTCAAAAACCTTTAGACGGTCATGTTTAAACAACTCAGTCCCCAGCTTTCAAACCAGATGGACAAGAGCTTCTACTGGCAATCTATCTGTTAAGCAATGCCTCCAATCAACATACAGGACATGGAACAGAGTAATTAATATCAGTTGCCAAATGGCTTGTATTTCAGTAAAAATGTGAAGTTTTCTGTTTGATTATCTACCAGGAGCTGTTAACACTGTGCAGGAATGTTTTTTTGTTTGTTTCCGTGTTTGGTTTTGTTTCTGTTCTGTGACGATTTGCAATAAATAAATCAAATTTTGTGGATTCTGTTGTTGATACATTTCAGTCTCTACAGCGTGAACGCATGCAGAGCTGCCTTCTCAACCAACGCTCACATACGAATAACACACTCTTTTTCTCTGCTCCCATCCTTTGGTGTTCATACGTATAATATTTAAAGGGATTTTAGCTGCTCAGTATCACGCATTTACAAATGTAGCCGTGGCTTATTAGTTAATCTTGTTACAGTGCAGTGTAAGACTTTATTTTTCTATATCTTGAATAAAGTGTCAGACTCCTCCACACAGTGGAGGTGACAGACACCACACTTTGCTTTTGTGGAATCCTCTCACATCCCATTTTTCTTTGTATTGAACTCATGGCATTTTTACACTTACACTTCTGACATGTGAGAAAAACTGAATGTTGGGAGTTTTTTAAGAATGCATTTTAAATGTTAACACCATTCTTTCAACATTGTTGCCCACACATAAATCTAGTCTGTTGGTCTTTGAATAGCACACAAATCCCACTATCTTTTATTTGAAGTGAAAATTAAAGTTACCTGCAGTCACAAAACCAATCTGTCTATTTGCTTTGGGAAATCCAATTGTCCACTTGTGATTTGTTACCTGGCCCACTGTTTGTGGGATTAATACTGTCAGACACTTATGAAATCCCAACTACTCATCAGTTTTTGCGGTCACAGTGAAGCCATTGGCTACAGCCAGAGGGTTGCGCTCAAATCACACTGATTCAAACGAGAGGCCTGTTTGAGTAACCAGAAGAGTTGCAGAGAAAGGTTCGTCTCTACAAGCATTTGTACGAGCCATCAAAACACAACAAGGTAATTATTTAAAATTTTACAAAAACATTAAAAACCGTCTAAGGTGAAAAAGAGAAGTGGAAACTGTGTAGTTACATTTGTGTTTCCATATTGCACTGTTTCTACGACGTCTTCTAGAGTCTTTCCTGCAGTGTTGAGGTGCCAATTTCTAAACATTGACCCCTACTGTTTAGAAAGAAAACTGCACTGAATTCAGGGGGTATGAAGTGTACAATGAACAGTGTACAGTGAACAATTTGCCTAACACTAACAATGGCAGCTTTAAAGCCCCCTCTGCTTGTACTACTAATAATTTTTAAAAAATCTAGTTTTTACCTTTCAGAGATGCAGGTTTTTATTTGTTACAAGACAAATGAGGAAAATCAGCTATCAATGTTAAAACTTTAGAGAGGCGAGGTCAGGCAGGTCAGCACAGAATACAGGAGAGAATGACTGCTGGGAGGGACTGTACAGCTATTTTGCATGCAAAACACAAGCTACAAGGAGAACTTATCTGGGGGCTATTAGGCACTAGCCACTAGCCAACGGGGCTGGGCCCTGGCCCCAGGCCAAGCATAAGGCTGCCAGTGTCTGTCTCTTCAACTTTGGGAGCGGCTCCTGGTGAACTCCTCCTCATAGCTTGCTATCTTCTAATTTCTTGGCGGTCAGTGATGAGGGTGGGGATAGAATAATATATTCATAGATCCCCGTTCACTGCATGAGAAAAAAAGCAGTCATATCTAAGCTGTTTTAATGTTGAGAGAGGTTTTTTGTTCTTTCCCATTGCAAAAAACAAAACAACTTTGAGGAAAATGGATGAGTTTTCAAGGGATTTGTAACTGCTTGACAGTTAATGTCCTGGAGAAATATCTGTCGGAGGTTTGCTTTTATTGGTTATCGTGAGCCCAGAGAATATTAGTGCTTATGGATCGACCTTTTCCATTTTAACAAAAGTGTGTTTTATTACTTTGAAAGTTACCAGCACTTAAATAGCCTTTCTGTCTTGACAAGAGACTGGTCTGTGGCTGTGTAGTTGTGGTGGCAGTTGACTTTTGATTGTGGACTGTAATGAGTGAAAAAGTAAAGGAAGCAGAGATACGACTGAGGTTCATTTGTTCACACACACACGCACATAGAAACACACACAAATCCCAAACAGAAAGATGAATCCTGTAGACACGCAGATCTCTGAAAAATGCCTTGATTGGAAACAGAAAATGGTCTCATGCAGGCAGCAGATTACAAAGCTGGCAAAGCTGCTGCTTTTAGACATTTGTGAAGACACTGGGGAATGGTCGTGGATTTACCACTAAGACGTCCCAGCTGACTTTACAGATATCTCTCCAAATGTCCTTGATATCTTCCTCTCTTTCTCTCACACTCTTTGCTTCTCGCTTCCTGTCTCTCTATAGAACGGATATTTTTGTCACACGTCCTCATTAAATCATAGACCAGCAAGACTTTGTAAGTTGAGAAAATGCCTACAAAGAACACACGTACACACTACTGTAAACGAACAAGCACAGTACACAGGGAGGGCTTGCTTAATCCCTAGTTAATGAAAAGAAGATGGCTGGGTCCAGCAAACTCTTACAGTTTGCCAGTCGGTGCAAATCCCCTGAGAAATTAAAGCTACTTGTAGAAAACGCCAGTTTTTTCCTTTCATCAATATCCAATAAAAAAACCACAATTATGGTGATGAAGGATTTTTGTTTGTGTACTAGAAAAGTAAACTCGACAAACTGTATTTAAAGTTAAAATAATCTGTTTCCAGCTGTCATAGAAGCCATGAAATAAAACAGCAACAACATGTATTTCTTTTCCTTTGCACATGAGAACGAGTCTGAATTGTCAACTTTAATTACACACAATTAAGCAAAGTCAGACGGAGAGAGAGAGAGAGAGATTATAGATGGAAAAAGAATTCTGAGTGCTGGACTAGCCATGCTGTCAGGACAAATGGCCCTCTTGCTTGTCAGTGTCAACAAATGGTGGTCGAGAGAATTGGACTGAATAATGGGATGAGGTCTATTACTGTAGGGTTGAAGGAGAGAGCACAGTCTCAGAGTTGTATATAGATGAGTCGTAAAACTTTAGAAAAGCTATGTCATTATCTTTATTTGTATGGACGCATGTGCAGAGTCCTTAGTATATTCTGTGTACGCTGTTTCACGGAATACTCATTATCTCAGAGAGTGAAGTGCCCCCTGAACCTTTATACTTTAGTGAGTGTCAGCACAGAGGCTGAAAAGAAGCAGGAACTATGTGCCAGTGGAAAACTCTTAGTCAAGGATACATACATACTGTCAGTGTTTGAGAGCATTTGATGTAAAATTCGCCCTTGGATTATTGTAAAGTGAACGGGGTTCCTTGTATTGACAAAAGCTTCAGAAAATCTATTTCACTTTGTTTTGTTTTCACGACACAGCTGCTGTTTGATTCTGTTTCATTGCTCGTATCAACCTCTTTCTAAGTCATGGAGGACATGGAATACATTCACCAAAAAAAAAGTCAAACTTATTGGCTATTTTATATAAATAATTCTGTATTTCTGTTAGTGGCTTCAACAAACTGCTCTGTATTTGAACAATGTCCGGTGCTCGGGAAAGAAACCCTTGGCCTGGGCATTTGTGATGTGGCTGTGCAGGTGCTACACAGAGAACTATAAACCACGGGCTGATGGCCCTGGGCAAAGTTAGCAGATGACAGTATCCAGTTTGGTGGAGATCAACCCAGAGGTGTAAATGATGGGTGTCAATCAAAAGCTGCGATACTGTTGCTGGAAATATAAATATGAAACTATCAGGAACCAAAGTTTAAAACATGGAGAGTATCTTTACTAATTGACTGTTTCTAGAGTATGAATTACTGGATTGATAAACGTTATGCTCAAAGACCCTGAATTGGATTAATCAGGTATCTAAAATGGGTGGTAACATGGTTTATCTACTTAGAACCATTGGGAGGAATCTCTAGCATGCAGGAGTGCATTTAATAGATGATTCTCTGAGGAGAGAGAAAATTACAAGGAGCACTCTGTGCAAGCAGTGCAAACAGTGCAAGCAGGTCAGAATGCTCTTTTTCTGACATGAGCCAAACCAGGAGAAGAGGGAGGGGAAGGGATGAAAAGAAGTAAGAGCGGGGAAGATACCAGACTGACTAACCCTCTGCTCCTCCATCTCCACGTAGTCCCACCAAGGAGAATAAAATGTATGAATTTCATCTGCAGGATGACCTTGACTCTCTGAGAGCGGAATTAAATTTCTGTGGAGAAGGGCAGGTATTCGAGTGGCAAGACGGAATTAGATCATGTAGGACATGATTAGAAAATACAGAGCAGCACAGGGAGGTCTACAATACATAATGGATTACAACTGGCTTACTTCAGGGAATGTCAGTCTTTTTCCTGGTGGGTAATTCAATGGGAAACTCTAAATGCATATAAAACAACAACAAAAAACCCAACATATCAAATAAAACCCTGCTGAGGTCTGACAGCTCGGTTTATCATGTCGACCATACCTGGGAGTCAATTTAAATAGTTTCCTCGTGTGTCTTATCTGCAAGCATCAGCTCAACAAAAACTGTTGAAGAGATATTCTATCTCTTATACAGAGCCATGCTGATAACTGTTGCTGTGAAACTTTTTTTTTCTCATCATGGTTAAATCAGTGATGGCCAGTGTTGTGCGAGTGCTGCCCGTCAGGGAAACAATACTACTACAGCTCAGCCAATTTATTTTATTTTTTTCACAATTTCCTCTCACATCCTAATTCCCTTTGGAGACAGAAAGTAGTGCACAAAGGCTCATCCTGATCCAGCGCTTTTTACATACAGTATTTGTTTGTTGTGAATGAGGAAAAAGGCAATTCCATTGACCTTGTCATTTCTCTCAAAACAGTTATCAAACAATAAGCTGACTCACACAGACTGCTCACTGCCTACGGTATCCTGTAGGCTTTTACTTTGGGTGAAATAAACCCGTCTACCATAAGTGTTTAGCTGAAGAAGGGGAATAACTCACAGCTGCCTGCACCTGTTTCGTGTCAATGTGTTTGTGTGAATGTATCAATGTCTCAGTGTAAGCACATGGGCATATCTATCCACAGTTTCCCTGTGTGAACATCTAAATTATGCTAATGATGCAATCTGAGGGAAAATCAGTTACTAGTGTGACTTTTAACATTCATTTGATGGGTGTTGAGCTCTCAAAAAACAAAATGATACACACTCTCGAAAAAAAGGCTGAAACATTTGACTAAAAATAGTAGTTTTTATCTGAATTTACATAAATAGGAGACAAAGGAGCACTTTGGAGATTATCTCGCTTGTCCAGTAAGTCACATCAATAGCATTTCAGCAAACTCTTTCATTGGAGAATCAGCAGACACTGCAATAGATTTTTTAAGGAGTTTTTTAAGGAGACTCATTATCCAAAGAAAACAGAGATTTTTTTACTCCTTGTTTTTCACTCATCTTTCCAGTAATTGCTCCATGTACATTGATGCTTCTAATATGTATCTCCTCCATTGTTTTGCATTGACTTCACTTTTGTACAACAAAAAAAGAAAAGAAAAGGAAATGTTGTCTTTATAAATTGGTTTGCAGACTGAGTAGAATAAAAACCACTCCACAATCGCACGACTTAACAGCAGCTGGATCTCAGATTATGCCACGCATGATTGTCACCGGAGGACATCATTTCGTGACCTATGTATCATAAAAATGGTCCGATGCAGATTAAGTATATAAATGAACTGCTAGCAGTGAGTCATTACATGCCAGGGACATGGTTTAGGTTTGTATTGGATTCCCCATGCAATGGTTGTTAAATGCTTTTGCTGACTGCTGTAGGTAGTCCAAATTAAACTCTGCTAAAATGGGATGGGTATGATCTTTGTTTTCTGCTTCTAATCTCATGCCAAGATGGGACAAAGTCCTATTTCATCTCTAACGGCTTCAACTGCTGATGCAAGAGAAACTTCTTTGACGAACGTAAACAAATGATTGTAAAGTTCACACTGGATTTTACAGCATCGTCATTATCCACTGCAGCTGTTAATTAACTGATAGTGTATCCTGCTACAACATGTGTTTGGACTCTCTGTAAAGACTCTGTTAAGGTTGACTGCCCTTTTGAGTAGAACTAATCATCCGTGGTTGTATTTGAATTGTTTAACATATGCATATCTGGTTTAGGTAGTTAGCATATGGACATATGTAACATAGTGTCCCTCATGAGCACCTCTACTTTCTACACCCAACTCCCTTTCCTACTGCTTTGGGTGTGGTAGATCACATTTAGTAGTAGCAATTCTATGGGTGATAATCTTTAAGCTGTCATTATGATATAGTTAAGGTATTACACGGTACAGACTGGGTTTCGCCTTTCCAAAGAGAGGACAGAAGGTGAAGCTTTCTTTTACTTGCTGCCTTTTTTAAATGTTCATGCTTCTTATCATCTGTAAAAGTATGTGAAATCTGATTTATAGTCTCTTCTCACCAGACGTGCCTCTTTGTCTTTATTTTCACATAATCACGTGCTAATCTGATTTGGTAATCTTGCGGCCTGGAACCTGATACACCCTTGGCTCTGTCTTTTCTGATGAGGTAAGATGTCTGGGATTGTGCTGACAAGGCTCCATATCAACCGGTTTTGCGGCAGAACAACTGGACAATCTGTTTCTCATCTTCGACTTCAACTTAAGGTGCTGGAGCAGTTCCCCTTCGTTAGACCTGATAAATTGGAGGAGACTCTTTTTTTTTTTTTTTTTATCCCTTTGCTGCCGATTCTCTCTCTCTCATACAAACACGCACACATACGCACACACGAATGGATGCATGCATAAAGAGATGTACGGGGAAAGACTTTTATGCCTGTGGAAGAAAAGAGATTTCAGCATGCACACAAACAAGCATCTGCAGAGAAGACATCTTTGAGTTAGGAGACATCTGCTCCACATCTATCTGTAATTGTCTGGTGACTGAACGGGCGAGTACATTTATCACCCAGCCTCCACTGCAGAGGAGATGACATATCCTCCAACACCTCCACCCACACCTCCATGGATCTCCTCTGATGCCTGTATCACAGCTCCTCCAGTGTTCACCTCTTCTCTGAAGCACCTTCGCTGTTTGTCCTCCTCCTTGTCATACTCATTCTTTGCTATTTATAATCTGTTCCTCTCACCTCTTCCTGTAGGTCTCACCACTCTTCTATTCCTCCCTTTTTGGAAAGCCCGCACTTCCTTTATCCGGCCCTACTGTCCATTTTTTTCTCTAATGACTCGAACATTCACCTAACTTCTCTCATCTGCCACTCTGCCCTCCCTGACCTCCTCTCCTCCTGCCATTTATCCAACTGAGTTTTTTGCAGCTCTGCAAAAAGTTGTCACCAAAACCTCAGTGTTCTAAATTACAATTATCAATTATTTAATCATCACTATTTTTCATCTTAACACTCACGCAGTAGTTGTTTTAACCCAATAATCACTCATTTACAACTATTAGTGCGTGTGTCTTATCAAACAATACATTTACTTGCAGGATTAGAGTTTGGGTCTGTGGTGGTAGCTTCTCTGAATAGCAAATTACATTTTTTTCATGTGTCATGAAAAAAGTGCCACACATTTAATCTTACACACAAACCCTGCAAATATGTTAATATGTGAGCAAAAGGAATACACAGCTAGTTCCTGCCTTCCTTTGTTGGCTATTGCTAAGATAGACAGGCTATCACTTTTCAAACGGCATTTGTTTCCAATTCGACTTGAAAGACCATGTTGGTTGTTACCAAATGGGTAGTTCCTGAAACCGAATGGATGGACTCTAGTAATGAGGAAAAGGTCTGAAATTCCTTTTGAAACTCATGGACATGTTGGACCCCCTGCTAAAATGAAGAGGAAACATCTTCCTTATATCAGCACACAATTCAGTAGCATCTGTAAGAGATTGAGTTAGTGAACATAGCATCGCACATCTGTGAAAGCACCATTAATACTGAATGATAAAAGGGTTTCGGAGCAAAGTGCGCTCCCATACAGACAAAATCATATTCAGCGAGGGCCTTGCTTACAGTTTATCAGCAAAATAATGGCAAACCACATGCTGTACATATTACAGCGGCTTGTTCTGGAGCAAAAGATCCCTGCTGCTAAGCTAGAATGCAGTCACGACTTATCACCCACTGAAAACATCTAGCACATAGTGAAATGTAAAAAAATATATATATATGACAACAGGGAGCCAGAACAATGGGCAGTTCAATTCCTATATTGATATAGCAATGGCAAAAAAAGGCTCTCATCATTTTTAAAATAATCATAGACAGTATTTTTCCTTAACAATAAACAATTTAATTTGATTTTTTTTGTTGTCTTTACGTTCATTTCAATTCAACACAGGATTTAAAACATTTGAAAATTATTGCATTTCAATTTTACATTTTACACAGTATCTAGAGTATTAAACACTATAAAATATCAAACCCTAAAAACCATAGAGAACAGCGGAAGACAAGTAAGTCCTTAGACACCAGGACCTAGACTAAAACATGAAGAATAGTTATAGCAAACTTTATAGCCTAAGGCTAAAGGTGCACTGGATGACATTTCACCAGAACACATTTCACATTTTTCTGACTCTTATTTTTGGCTTAACTTGGGGGATAGTGCCAGCACTTGAAGACAAGGCAGCAGCCAAAGAAGCACACAATACCGCTGACAAATGTGCTGCTAATAAAGCAACATGCTAATCATCAGAAGACTGGCTTCATGATGTTTCCACACATCTGGGGAAGAATGTTATCATAGCAGGGTAGAAAAGAGGCTAACTCTTAAATATCCTATCCATAAGTTGTTGCAAGCTTAACAAATTATTCATTGTGCCTCGTTAAAAGCAGTTATAAGTCAAAAGTTTCACTCGTAAGATTTCTCTCTCTAATCTACCAAATGTCCATCATATGAATCTCTCACAAACAATAAAGTGTCACCGGTACGTACGTCAACAAAAAAGTTGAAATGCCGGTTATCAAAAAGTTCATTTAGTTGAAAATCGTCAGTGTGGTTTCAAGATTTTTGGATTGATGCCCACTGCTTAAATCACACTCACTGAGAGCCGTTTCCACTGTTAGACAAAAAATATAACAACCTAATCAGAGTGTAGGTGTGATAATGTATGGGGATGTCAGCTTCCAGTGTCAAAACCAGAAAATCTGAACTTTTCAATCATCTCACTCAATCAATATGACAAACATTAAGTGTATTACTTCCAGCAAATGTTCCTGTGGCTGCTCACTCTGAAAAAAAAAGACAGTTAAACGAGTCACTGATTCATTAAAGCAAAGCCCAAAGAAAGCAACTGCCATGAACATAATCATCTTGTCTACATTTAATTGCTCTACGCTGCACATACTGTTCAATGTTATACTGTATATTACATTTGTAGGTAAATCATTTGTAACATATGTAACATATTACTTTACATAAAGAATGCCACCTTTTGTTCAAATAATGCTTATTTTTATGTTTTATGGAATGATTTTATTTGCCTTCTTGTGATTTTATGTAGCTGTAAAGCACTTTGAATTGCCTTTTGTTTGAATTGTGCTCTACAAATAAACTTGCCTCGCCTTATGCATTTTAATTCTTTCTTCTTTCTTTTTCCTGACCCTGCTTTTAATCTGGAGCTCTGACATGTCCCTTAATGCTATCATATCGTATTCATTCTAAAATGATCACTGTTTAAAAAGTACATATGCCCAAAGCCAAAAGAGAGGATGAAGTACACATAGGTGTATGCTGTCAGAAATCGACAGAAAGTGTTGTGTAATTCCCAGTTGGTAACCTGCAGGAGAGGTGGTGCTTATCAGAGATGCACTTGTGTCATGTGTGGGTGTAGAGCGGTCACATAGGTCAGGGCCGGTTGTGAACAACTTCTCCCTCGTCTTTCCTTCTATTCTTTGCCACTTTTCTCACCCTGCACCTGTGCTCTCTCACTCTTTCCCTGAAGCAAGACTTTGTCGACTGCTTCCATATTAAAATGGCAGGCCTAAATAGGATAAATCAGGCACCTATTTTTACTTAGCTTCAGGCAGGGTGATCACACCTACAATACATAACAGCACCCAACAAGCTACCGGAGGCTTCTTAAGAGCTGACACCTGGCTTGATGAGGGAGGACGCTGAGGCTGAGCAGGGAGGTCATTAGGATTTAATTGGGAAAGAAGAAATTAAATATAAGAAAGGAAAGAAAAATAGGAAGCACTAATTCTATTCATGCATGAGTTTGCAGGTACTTCTTAAAAGATTTTGGAGAAGCCCATACTATATTTGATGATATAATTCAGGCTTTTTTTTCATTTATATGAAAGTCTGTAACATTTCTATTTTCATATCCAGCACTGAAAAGGCCACATAGGAATTAATTTGAAACTGCCCTCAGCATCTGGTGAAACAAAGTCAAATATTTGTTCTCATTTTCGCTTTCCTTTTGTATTGAGCCCCTCTTACTTTGCTCTTTAGCTGCTAAGCTTCTGTTGCTAGCAACATGCTAGCTTTGTGTCTAAAAGGAGAGGTGATATTAACAGCACTTCTAGAGTCACTGCAAAACACAGGTGATGGTTCATTTTGGGTTTATGAAAACAGCAATTCAGTATTTAAATAAGAGTGTATGTTACTGCGACTTGAGATGATCTAAAAAAAAAAGGTGCAGCACGATATCAGAGTATCACTGGTAGTCAGAAGACAGAGTTGAATTTCTATGAGAACTACGTTTCTGAATGTAGAACAGTCCAAGCACATTCCATTAACTGAACTTCCTCACAGAAACTGCTTTGAGCTGAAATAACTTTCAAATCAAATGCATTTTACTGATGTAATAAATGGTTGCAACATGACCAGTGCAGCAGCCGCTTTCATGCTGCTCGTGTCTGATCTCTGCTGTGGTAATTGAGGTCATGTGTCTGACAATGGGAAACTCACATCAAAAACTAGTGCAGGGAAGAAAGTGCTATTAATCACACAGACAAGCCATCGCGACCAACACACACAGGCACACACACTGACCATGGTTAATGAGCTTTAGCAGTGTCTCCACAAACATGACTGATAGAGTAACGGAAGGCTGCCTATGTGTACATATATACTTGTGTGTTGTTTTCAGGGCCCTGGGTCATTAAGAAACAGCTGATGTTACTCTTCAATTAACTATACAGGCCATGGTGAACCGGGACATTCTTTCACCAACTGGGGCCTGATGTGCAATTGCTACAAAATGTCCCAGTTTTTGGAGAACCCCTTTTTATTGATTTATTATCAATGTGACAATCCACTCTGCCAGGGTGACTGTTTTACCACAGTTCTGTGTGTATGTTTTTAAAGATGCATAGACAGTATTCAATTATGTAAGAGATATTTGGTTTCCCCAAAATATGAAAGATTTAAATGAGATGTCAGGTCATGAAGATGAGGAGCTCACAGCTACACTCACACTGCTATATTCAACAGGGTGAAGCTGTTTTCTTTCTTGATTCAGTCCAAGGTTATAAAAAGAAAAATCTGAAATAGTAATCTTTCTTCAATTGTGTTTTACACAAATATTTGAGGCATACACGGCTAAGTCTAAAAACAACTGGTGGCAGCTGTGGCCCAATCAGGAGGGAAGCAGAAATGATCAGCCTGGCTTCTCCTGGAATATGGAGGAAAGCTGCAGTCAGGCAAAGGGTGAGGACATGGATCATCAAACTCTCCTGTGAGCTCATTACTCCCTGCAAAAGGGCAGGATGTTTCCAAGAAGCCAGGAAGAGATTAAGAAAGATGACTCTGATTTCAAGTTTTTGCCAATGGAATCAATTTCTTCCCCTAAAAACTGATGGTCCTGGGCCAAGCTGAAACAGTTACCCGATTCAATTGAATCACTTTAGATCTTCACAGCCAGTCGTAATCACTGTGCTCCCATTTGACAGGGAGAGGGGAAAAAAAGATGGGAGATGGATTTTGTACAAGTTCAGACAATCAGATTTTTAGCCCCACATGGACCGAATCAGAGGATTCACTGTCGTTTCAACATGTGAACTAACAAATGCAGAAAAAGCAGCAGCAGCTCTAAAGAAGTAGAAATTGTGATGGGAAATTATAATGGATTCACTATAACAAGTAGTGACAATATGTTATGACTGTAGTTATCTAAATAATAGATAAATAATAACTTAGAAAAAGTACAAACATGACCAGGATGGCTCTTTCATTTAAACGTGGCTGAAGCAGGGCTTAAAGGAAAAAGTCCTATCTAGACCTGTGTTTCTGCTAGATTTTAGGTTCAAAGTTACTTGAAGCTCCACATGTCCAATTCTTCATGGCTCAATAGGTTTCAATTGGTCTGGCCCATTTTTGTGACTGACTTCTTGTGGCACATTGTTAAGCACTGCCTCCCTGGTAAGAATCAATGACTGTATCGTTTCCTGGTAAGAAACACGACTGCAGGGCCCCAGTCTGACTCTTTCTATTCATAGCAATGTTGCTCCACGAGGAGCACAGCTTAAATCAACTTTACCACATCTATTGAATTTTTATTCTTTCCATCTTGACCAAAAAAAACGATAAATAAATTATTAACTCATTTTTGAGACAAGGTTGAGTTAGTCTGTAGCCGGGGAAACTTCTCTGCGGCGGCAGAGGTGAATGAAGAGGCTTACATCATTTTATGCATTTAATTATGTAATAGTGCAGTAGTTCAGTTTAATTCATGGAGGTGGAGCTCAGTAATACATGCCAGTTTGCAACTTGAGATGTGCTTTTTTAAAATTTAATCTACTGATTCATTGGTAAACAATAGACTTCAGCTCAAAGACTATGATTATCCTCAAGTTCATATCTGCTATTTAATGTAAAGTAATGAACTCAATATTACAACTACATGTATTGACTGTACATATATATATAAACATCATCCACACCAGTGCTTTTATTTTCCTTTACTAGTGTACACAAAAGTTCCCTAAAGGACTGCAGAAAAGATGATGGAAAGTGCAGGTTCCCTGACATCAATCCACAGAAAACTACCTTCATCTTAAATGAATCCTAAAGTCACTTTACCAAGAGAAAGTGAAAAGAAGCAGCATAGCATTTTTCTCAGGGATTGTGCTGTATTGTTTAGCATCTTCTCATTACTTCACACTCCTCTTCACATTAGTGTGTCAAATGGGTCTAAAAATGAAGAGTAATGCACTTCTCATGCGAGAGGGAACACTCTGTAAGTTGATGTCATCCAGCAGAGCAGAAGCAACTTTGGATGAACAGTTATATGCGGCAAGTGTGTCCTTGGAAAAAGAAAGAGAAAGGAACAAATGGTTGGGACAAACAACACAAATGGCAGAGGTCAATCTGGAGCCACTGGAGGGAAACGGCTGGGGGAGAGGAACTATTACTTATCTTTGATATGAATCTATGAAAAAAAAAAAGCACAAGAAAGAAAGAGATGGGTGGCTGACATATAGTGGCACTTTGAGGTAATCAAAAAGCTATAGTCTTGGTTCTTTGATTGTTTGACTGGAAAAACTTCATGTACCGTGCAGTTTAGTGACTGCTTCAGATAGAATAATGTTACATTCTAACAATATAATGTTAGAATAGTGTTCAAAGCAACACTCTGATCAATGAACACTTAGTCACATTATATTGTTTGTCATGTGGGATGCATACTGTATACGGTGTAGCCAACATTCAGCTAAAACAAGCAGACGTGATCAAAGCTGCAGACGACAGCATGTGTCAATCTGGCTGAGTTACATTTAACGCGACTGCTAACATGAGAGCCTACAGGAAACTTAAAAAACAGATCATTAAACAAGTATCATCTCCTCGACAACAAAGTGTGGGATCAGCAGCCTTTTTTGTGTTTAAATGATCTGAGGTAAACAACTATTTATAGCCACTTTTTGCTGCTGCAAGCATTGGTAAAAGAGGATTTCAGATTCCAGGCATTAGCTGACAAAGACTGACATCCAAATGTGTCAAAATGCCAAAAAAGTACAACTTTGATATTCCTATCATTGCTTATGAGCAAAATATAGAAGACATATTTGCAAACTGTACTACCAATAACAACAGAAAGAGTATCAGTCAATACCGCAAGGAAAGTACACGTTTATGGAACTCACACAATAACCCCAAGGATAAATATTCATCTATCAAGAGGATGAATCTGGAATATAAATTCACCACCCCAACGCTATTTTTTGTCTTTGCGTGTTAATGTAAAAAGAAATTGAAAGAAAATGTCCCCTACCTTTACTAATGTCCTGGTACTCTAGCCACAGCTGTCTCTGGACCTGTTTGTTGGGGTACCAGATAGTACAAGTCTCCTGGAAACCGTACACCGCCTCCTGCACATAGTGGTTTCCAAACTCCCTGAGAATGGAGACAAAGTCGCTCCGCTGCGTCGCCCCGTCCAGAGAATGGATGGCCGAGCTGAAAGCTGCAAAGATGGAGGGAAAAGATTTACTATCCTCACCAGATCGTTTCAGTTCCTCAAAATAGCTGGCACGCTTTCACTTTTAATTTTGTAGGAACTGAACTAAAAGCCTGGCCTGATGCTGGGATTACTGATGAACAATTGACAGATTATGAAGAGTACTCCAGATGATCCCGTGAGGGATAGAAATATCTGTACCAAAGTTTAGAATTCGTTCACTGGCGGTATCTACCCAGTTATCAGTCAAGGCATTTCACTTAAAATGACAAATGTTGAAGTCACAGCAGAGTGGTGCAACAGATGATGTAAAAAAATTCAAAACATTCTCATTTCCAACTTGTTAAATGCTGCCACATGGTAACACAGGCTATGTAATGAGGTTGGAGAGGGAGAGGGACTTCTTTTGGTCGACTTCAGAACCACTTAGTTCACAACAAAAATAAATTTAATTGCAAAAAATGCTGCCGACATTTTACAAGCTTCCTTTTTCCTTTTTTTTCCTGTAAATGTCACAGTAGCAGTGTGGGGTACCCTGCAGAGACAAAAGTGGCGCTCGTTCAAAACTGACACAGCTGGTTCCTCAGCAAGTTGTCAATATGCGACGCTCTGGAAGTGAGAGCTGGTTCAGATATTCCACCTCATCAATGGTAGCGCTAAATTACGTGGCGAAAATTCCAGTAGCTTTTGAGATTTTTAAGTCTGCTTCAAAGTGACTGACCAACAGATGCCACCATTACAGGCAGACAACTTGGAGCGAAACGCTGGAGTAATAGGGAAGAATACAAAGATAACCGTGATGTAAAATTCCCATTGTAAAGGCTTTGGACACTGAATGAAGTTATCCTTTCACATAACATGATGGTGTAAAGCTTAAGTGTGCTGTTCCTTGGCAAAGTATTTCATGTCCTCTGTTACTTTGTATAATTAGGTGGGATCAGAGTCAAAAAGAGTGCACACAATGACTTATTGGGAATATGATTTTTGGCACTTGCAAAGTTGTTCCAAGCTATTAATTCTTCACAGAAGATGTCTTTAGCCCTTTTTAATCTGGTCTGTCTCACTTCAGTAACTGCACAAAAGTATTTATCATCACAGTGGTGTGGTCGAAGTTGATGTCAGGTGTTTGACAACAAATGTCCTAAATGGGCTTATTAGACATCTGATCCAGCTGCTTATTATTCATGAACTCTTTCAACCAAAGAGAGACAATTATCCACAGTGTCCTCGCATGAATATGAACAAACCCGGGCTAACAGAGGGAATAAAAAAAAAAATAAAAAATCACATTGAAACCCTTCTGATGTCGATGAATTTTGGAAAATGTTTATCTGATATAAATCTGATGGAAGGATCAGTATCTGAGGATTTAATCACAACAACCCTTTGATGGACTTTGATCAACAGTACAATATTCAATCCTTTTTTTTTTCATTATTACAAACAAAAACTTGGATGTTTGGATATTTATGTTTATTTTTTTTCTGTCTGAAAAAACTTTAGGGATTTGAATTGAGTTTTTAATATTCTAAGAGAGTATATTTCACAGAAAATCATGGCAAAATTATTTCATTCCAGATCTTGGGGCAGTGTGAATACCTGACAGTTGAGTTAGCTGGATCACAAGGGAGCGAATGGAGGAAGAACCGACTGTTGTGCTTTAGTCGGTTCTTCCATGTAAAAACATTTGATTAACACATAGGTTGTGTTGTTCTTTCTTCACACTGGAAAAAGTGGCAGTAAGAAACTGTGTTAAAGGTTCTTCATTATCTGATTTAGATAGCCAGCTTTGTGCTTTACAAAAAAAAATAGCTTTTAACTCTCTCCTCTCTCAAAAAAAGTCCCACAAAGTTATTTCAGTGAATTCAATGAGTGGCCAGAACAAGGACAAAAGGGCATATGAAGCTATATTTGATATGATACATCCATCAAACTAAAACAAAATGTCCACGTGCTCTGTGGGATTCTCACCTGGTAAATATTGGAAAGCCAAACTGCAGAAGCAGTTTATCATCATGATTTTCAGGAGAAGTAGTATTAATATCTCAGCATTCATGCTTCGCTCGCTCTTACTTCCACAAAATTAAATAAGGAGTTCACTGAAGTGGGAGACAGAGTGCACATTGATGATGAGCGATGGGGGCTTTGCCATCAGATGTAAGAATCTGTAGTGTCACCCCTCACCCCCACTCCACCAGTGGCTGCTGAAATATGATGAGCTGAAGTGGGAAATGGGAGTAAAAAAGACAGAGGCTGTTGAGTTGCTTCTTAAGGAAGAGAAAATAGAAAATGTATCCTTAGCATACGTGGCAGCCACTTTCAGCACACAGAAGCACCATTGGAAATGCATTAGAGGTGTCATGGCTGTATTTCCAGAAGGGTGCCTGCACTTATCAGAAAATAAGCTATTTATGACGGATTTCTGAATAATGCATGCAAATTATTAAATGATATTCATAGCAGGAAGAATGACTGAATGCAGTACTTACACAACAGCTTTTACTTCCCTCCATGGTAAACTTGGTAGAATAGTGAGAAAAAAAAAAGGATTTTTTTTCCACTTTTCTTCACAGAATACCTTTCTGGTGAGAAAGCTGACAGAAAATATTAAGTGTGCCTTGACATGCCAGCAGCAATAAGATCCTCCAGTGGATGTATTGCTTGACTAAAAACCTATCCAGTTATCTTACTCTGTGAAGTTTCCAAAGCATGCGCTGACAGGAGGCTTTGGTCTTACTATGAATGCAACGCTTTGTGATTTATGACACGCAATCAAAAAAAGAGAAAAAGAAGACAAGGGAAATAAGATGAAAGGCCTATTTCTGAGCATTATGTTGACCTCCCTTCTAGCTACCCATCAATCAGTCTCTCCACCCATTTCTGTATCAATATCCATCACTGGTTTTGCATGTGGAATCCACTTTAATGGATTAATCCACTTTGGTCCTATATAATCTAACAAAAATTATGTTCAGGAACATTTGTGTTTTACAAGGGCATATTCATGTGAAGGGAGCAACTTTTTTCTGTAGATTACTGGTGTCAGAACCAGATAAATCTACCTTTCATAGCTGAGTAATCCCTGCACACCGTCTCTTAGGGGACATCACTCATCTTTAGTTCTAGTCCAAGTAAAAACAAATGTAGAGGTTTGCAAAGAAAACAGTTGATACATATTTGTAAAGAGCTCACTTAAACGTGGTAAAAGATTGAGAACTATATTGTAGAGATTTATGTTGTTAGACAGGTGAAGGTTTTTTTTTTATTGATTTTCTGTTCAGGACTTTTTGGGTGAGTCAGAAATACTAAATTAAGCCAATCCCATCCCTACCGCTGTGAAGCTCTAAATCGGCCTGCTACAGCAAATCAGTTGCAAACTAGCCAATCATTCATTATGACTAGCTATCAACATTTTCTGCCTTCAACATGAAAATACATCTTCCTTGAATGCAAACACTTGGGCTACCTGCTTACAGTGCTGAGGAAAAATTGAGGAGAATGGAACTTGATTTGTGAAGAGCAGAGCTGAAACTCGCCAGTGCAGAGCTAGATTTATTTTACAAACTTTCATCAGAGACAGTTGGGATCAAGAGATGAGCTGCTGCAACTGCTGATCAAAATCAGAGCAAGACCGGCTCTTTCCCTCCCCCGCTAACGTTCTCATGTAGCAAGACGTCAGGCCGACATCTGTTGCTACATCATCAGCAGGACATGTCTGCCAGTTTCTGTAAGTCGCACATTGTAGGAATAATGGAAAGATGGTCCACAGCTGGAAACTTCACAGGACCATTATATAACATAATGTTCTTCAAAAGAGATGAGGAGACCCTTCAGAGACTCTGAATGGAACTTTGAGTCACATGGTTTCATATATGGTTAAAGTTTATTCCTGACTCGTTTACTTGGCACTTGTGTACTTGTTTGGTTTGGTTAGAACACAATTAGCTCTGAATCTCTGCCCGTCCAATCAGTGCGATACATTTACGCTGGTCTGAGTTCTGTCAATCAGCATCTGCACTGGGCGCAATTGGTAATTGTTTCAAACATTCACGTGAGAATGAATGACTAATAAAACATTTTGCAGTGATGTGACAAAGTCAAAATGCAAAGTTAACTGAACTTCCACAAAGACTTAAGAATAATAAACCAGCAGTAAAGAATTACAAGGGAAAGCACGTATTTTGTTTCATAAAAAAGGAGACCTCGAAGTAAAGTGTGCACATAAACATGATAAAGTCCAGCAACCTGTGCTTCCACATTATATAATATCACTTTTTGTGCTATTTGTGATGTTATTAAGGGTGTAAAATACAGTGTAATTGTTCTGAGCCTGAACTGGATTCTAAAGGACTCATGTTATGTCCTTTTTTCACGAGATGACATAATTTCCTGAGATCTTATTGACATAACTGCCATACATTGTCAAAATAACACACAGACACTACTCCAACTCTTTTTTCTTTTTTCTTATTTACGCCTCTATTTATGCATATCTTTTCAGGGGGTGGAATGGCTGACTTGACTCCACTTTGCCCCTCTCTTCTTCAGGGTTTGTCTCTTTTGTTTTCTGCAATACTTAAGAACTCTTGGAGCAAGTTATTACCACAGGAGACAGCCCACAGTAAATAGCCTATCCTAAAATACTTACATTTCAGTTGGTAGACCACTTAACCCTCTTTTAAACAAGGTTTTGTCACAGAAAATGTATCAAATAGCCTAAGTTGTCAAATTCCACTGATAGAAGAAAAGAAATTCTTGCTCAGAGGCACATGGATTCTCCCAGCATGTTTCTGTTTAGAGCTGAAGGTTTGCATATGAAAGCTGGGAAGTGGATAAAGAAAACGAACAAAGAAAATGAACTTGAGCAATTTCAAGAGACATGTTAAGTGTTGTGGAAAAATTTCAATGTCGATGATGGCAACAAATTTATTCTACTTTTTGTAACATAAAAGGTGTTTTTTGACACAGAAAATGACAAGCTGCATCCCACTTCATTCATCACTAGTTACACTTTCGCAGCCCTCCTCCATTATATAGTGAATGAAGAAGTTGAAAGCACCTATTCCCTTGGGCATAGTCTGTTTTCATGTGCTTTCCCTATGAGGCATTAACTTTACTATAGAATTAAGCACACCGTTACAGAGCCGTGGGGTTTTTTTTGTCATGAAAAGTCACCATGTGAAAAAACCTTTGCTTTCCACAGCAGCCTTTGTGAGAGGAAAACATGTTTATGCAGTTTAATTTTCATGTTGCTTGAACACATTTGTTTTCTCTCCCTGGACACTGCTGGATATTAAAATGTATGAGTTATTACACAGCTAACCAGAGCTGAGGCTGTAACGAAAAACTTGTAGTTTCATCTCCATCGTGTTCGGTTCATGAGTAGGTTTGGGTTTACAACTTTTATAGTCAAACTTGACTAATTTCTAATTAAAAAGAGCTTGACTCACACCCATTTACAACCTGACAGAGTTCTCTCCAAGCACTTTACCTGAATGGCAACATCACAATCAGTCTGTAATTGACACTTTCAACAAATATGTAAGCAAGATCATTTTAATATACAGCTTCATTTGCTTACATATCTAGTTTAAGTGCCGGGTTGTTCGAAAGGGCCTTAAGGAACATTTATGGGTGTGTTCATGGACCAAGACCGTCCTTTTCAAATATCCTTGTTTGGTGTGCACCGGTGTTAGGAAGGAAGCATTCATACTTCTTCAAATGATCTGCACTTACTCAGCAGAAACAGCAGATTTTGTTTTCATCAGATTAAGCCTGGCCTGGCCCTAAAACCTACCTGTACTGGAGTGTTTGCCAAGTTTGTTAAAAAGATGACATTCAGCCAACTAATCACACAGCCGATCAAAAACGACAACTGAAGTATCAGTTTACTCCAGTGGTGAGTCAGCTAACCTTGACATGTCATATTACCTGAAATGTAATAAATAATTCATAACTCATGGTACTGTTTTGCTCCCTACAGCATGGGGCGCAGTTTCCTTCGGGATAAACAGTAACATCATGCTTTATACGTTTCATCAACAAATGCAGAGTGATTTTACCTTGAGACAGCACCCACTGGTTGAGCTTGACATGGTACAGCACAGAGCGAAGACTCCAGTGTTGAACAAGGGGATAGCCAGAGACCTCACTATAGTTCACCATACCTGCGGAATAACACAGAGTAGAAAAGAAAAACCAATTTACATGGTTATAATCCCCTGGAGCTATCCTGGAGCATGGTTCAGGGTAGTGTGCCACCACACGTGTAAATCCATAAAGAAAAAAAACTCAAACACTAATGTATTATTCACTCCTCGGTAGTGGGAGAGATTGCAGACTTTAGTGTCAGATCAAAGGTGGCGCCAGATTTTATTCTTGTTTACTTTACTCAAAGAATCAGGAAGAAAATCTAATAAACATTAATTCTATATCAAATGACAGGAGAGGGGAGCACACAGAGTCTCTGGTGTTAGATCAAAAGGGAGCCAGATCTGCAGCTCGTTCTCCACCAGAAAATATAAACGCAGGAGATGGCACCATTAATGTAAAATCTATTCACAAATGGTGAAAGAGGAGAACCGAGAGCAGGCTGCAAGTCTGTGGCGTTAGATGAAAGGGGAGGCCAACATCTCGCTAGAATACACAATGCATTCAAATGATATGACTTCATGCCTATCAATCATAAATAACACGTGCACCCAACTTTCCATGTTACTGTCAACCTTTAGGAATTTTAGTTTGTTTTTCATAAGTTTAGGATGCTGAAAACTAAGGACAATTTTTTTTTTAAACAATATTTTTTATTCATTTTTATCCACTTTTACAAGTAAAGAGTGGATACAAAGTATCCATAGAAACACCAGGCTCTACATAGTTCAAATAGGGTTCCCAGACTATATAGAATTGGTCTGTTTTTAAGTGTAATATGCATGTAAGGTACTCTAATGGCACTAGATCAAACATTACTCCTTTTAACAGTTGGTACTCTTTCATTGATCCATTGTAATAAAATATTCTTTCTCGCTGCATAAGCAAGAATATAATACAGCCTCTTATTATGCTTTGATGTTAAATGTCGATTTGGGAGGCCCAGTATAAGAGACACAGGGTCCATCTCCAGTTTTAAATCAAATATCTTCTCCATTTCAGATAACACATTGGACCAATACATTTGACGTTTCCGACATGACCAAAAACAGAAAGTTAGGGTACCAGTTTCTATCTTGCATTTAAGGCATGTGGGTGAGAGAGTAGGATTGAAATAATGTCTGCGGTTGGGGGTTATGTGCATTCTGTGAATAATTTTTAACTGTATTGCATGGGCACGATTGCAAACTGAAATTGATTTAGCATGTCTCCAGACATTCTTCCATACTTCATCATCAATTATAATGTTTAGCTCCTTCTCCCATGTGCCTTTAAGCTTCTGCAACCTATTCGGGGTCGTGGGAGACATAGCTTTATATAATAAACTTACGGATATCTCTCTATCTGTTAAAAATAATCATTTCTCAACTAGAGAGCTTTCATGGTTCTTAACTAACGTAGTATTGTGCAAGACATAGTGCCTTATCTGCAAATACCGAAAGAAGTCACGCCTGGTGATAGAATATTTCTAACAAATGTCATAACTACATTACCAGAGAGTAAGTCCTATCTATGAACGCCATTAACTCTCCACTGTTCAAAACCAGTATCAACCATCCCAGGCTGGAAATCGGGATTATTCACGATAGGGGTGAAAACAGATGTGAACTTTGACCTTCCCTCAAGTCGACACACTAATCGCCAGGCCTTAACTGTATTAAGTGTAACCGGATTATTGCAACTCAGTCTGAGATTTTTACATTTATTAAAAAAAGTGAGTTCCTTAGTGGATACTTTGAAAGGGAAGCTTCAACACCCATCCAAATAGAGTTTGAGTTGCTTACGACTCTGTCATAAATACACCTCATGTGAGTACATAGCTGATACGTTCTGATATTTGGTAAATCTAGACCCCTAGAGAGCTGGCAACTAAGGACAAATTGAACAAGATTTGATCAGTTTTAAGCCTCAGTGTTTTAAACCTCATAAGGATAGATGCAACATAAATGACTGATGATAACTGACGTAATATTTATGCACAATTAGCTGGGATTAAACTGCCACATCCTAAACTCACATGAAACAAAAACACTATTCATGCTTAATGATTGGTCTCTAATTGATTAAAACTGAAGGGATACATCATTTAAAAAAGAGAAAAAACTTGTCCCTCTCATTTTTAGCCCGGTGACACATTGTCATCAGAAGATTACATCAGCTGTAGATCATTTCTATCAATGCTTTTCATCATTTAATAAAACAAATGGAGTGGAAAATATTTATGCTTAATCAAGCTGTTTAACAGCTTTCCAGTTACAAACCATGAGCTTCGTTTTAAATAGTAAGAACAGAGAAAAATATAGTGTGGAAAAAACAGATACTACAAATGCAGCCATGTAGAAGTACCTCTCTTAGTCAAAGGCCAGACGATTTTCAGACAATTTGAGCTATAGAATGTATGCACCTTTGTCACTCTTCTGTCTAGCTGTGCAGAGATTGCTTCAGTTGGTGTGCTGCTGCTGTCACTCGTAGTATCAACATATCATCCATGCACATCATCTTAAATCAAAGGCTGTTGGTCTTCTTTACAATTTTTGCGACCATTCAAACGATGCGCAGACCACTGCCATTAGCATTTGTGCAGAAATCAGGTATTCTGATGTTTAGCAAAACCCGAAAGCATATAAAAGTACAGATGTCTGGTTGTCCTTCAAACAGGGATTTGTCGACACAATTAAGGTGATGAAATCCCAGATAGACATTCTGGCTGTACGGACAGGCTTGTACTACATTCAGTTTTATTCAAACTTTTGAAATGAAAACTGTAAGCGTGGATGAAAGTTTACATCTTTTTGGGACAAATGTTTCATCACTTTATCGCAATCTCTAATACGTTGTTTTTCTCCTTCCTCCCTGGTTTTCTAACGCTGAGAAAACGCTGGACTTGTGAACCAGGGGATCGGGATTACAAAGGCTGGTGGTGCGATTTAAGCATTCATCAAAACTTCAATAATAAACTTCATTTGAACACATTTGAAACAAAATGTTTGAAATAAACATCAAATCCTAAGTTACTTTTTGCACAAAATTCACTTGCGGGATAGACCTGTTCATGTAAATATAACATGATTAGCCAATGTATGTGCTATTTTCTAACAATATGACATGGGAAAGGGATCTTGTAGTGATCCTAATCCAAAGATTTAGTTTTTTTAACTTGCTGCTCTCTTTGGTGGGATTTTTTTTTGGAAGACAGGGTATGCATTTTGTAACGTGGAGCAGCACACCGCTTAAATACGTCACTGCAGTCATATACCATAGCGCTATCATATTTTCCAGGCAGTGTTCCTTTACAGTCCAATATATTATTTATATTGATTTTGTCTCATTTAGCGATCCTTTCCCTGCTGAAATCAATAATGCCCATCTCTTCTGCCTGAAATAGTTGCAAATGTTAGAATATTTTTCATCTTGATGTACCGCTCGGTCTATCAAACTTTGTGCCGGCTTTATGCTGCTCCGACTAATAACCTTGCACTGTGTTCAATAAAATCAAAGTCAGTGGAAAATAAAGCACAAGATTATATGGAAGGCACAAAGAGGAGGTGACATTCATCACTCTGAGTAGCGGTGGAGACCCAGCTGTTTTTAGAAGTTGTTGAAGCACCAATCAGCCTCCTTTTTTTAAAACAGATCAATCATCGATACAGCAAGAAGTGATTGAATGCAGATTCTTAGGGACAAGATGTGCCGTGCATGCATCATCTCAGTGTGTTCTACTTTGAGAACAGGTGTTAATACAAGAAAAACAAAAAAAGTACAACAACATTTTTCCAGGTGAATAAAGTCTGTGTGAAATCAGTGGCAGGACCCCCTCATTTTTGCATAAGAGTGCAGGATCAAGCCTTTAACATCACTTATATCAAACCACAAGCAAGGCTGTAGAATATAAATCATGTAGTCTCCCATGGCAACTGACAGCCGTGTCATATAGCAGCAGTGGGATTACAGCCATATATCACTGTGATTGCCCCCACCGTGTTCACAAGCACATCCAGAAAGTATCTGGATAACGGTGGTGACACAGACAGGTATCTGCAGCCACAGACATGAAAGAGAGGAAGGTGGAAAAGAGATGAAGGTAAGGAAAAGATAGAAAAAAAACCTGCACGTTTGAGATTTAACTGGGTTTGTTTGAAAGAGATAAATTGAGACATGAGAAACAACAAAAAGGAGCTAGCTACAAAGTTCATCTATCGTATGAAAAGGTGAGAGGGAAACAGCAGATGATGAAGATAGAAATAAAGACGTCTGACGTCTCCAGCGATGGGTGGCGGTCTGTGTGCATGCCACAGAACTGAAGAGGTGTTTGTATCCAACACAAAGAAGTTGTGATGGGCATTTTGAAATTGAGATTTGAGGAACACTAGAAATGAAGTCCAACAAATTACCAGAGAAACACACAACTAGTATTTTTGATTTAATTGTATTATTTGATGTTGCCTGTGCTTTCCAGAACGTTTGTGTCCAGATTATTATTAAGGCTGACTAAGGAATGTTTTAAGGGAAAACATCTTTCTGGATTTTTAGATAGCTCCGCTGTACAATAACCTATGATGTACAAGATAAAAAAGGATGACGTATGGATATATGTTTATGCGTGATAAAAGATGGCAAAATATTAACGCCTTTAGAATGATGAAACCAGACTATGTACAAGATTTAAGTTGCATGGTGAAAGCCTAAATGGATTAAAGGAAACATTGCAGATTTGGACAAGGGACTTCAAAGTGGCAATTAGTGAAACAATTTATTCAGTTGGACAAGCTGATAAATAAAGGACGATTATTGGCCTTGATCTTGGAAAGAGCTTAAAATTAGCTTGAACACTTAAGACAAGGTTTAGATTCCTGGTCTAAATAAAAGGAAGCGAGAACATTCGGTTATAAATAACACTGAATCTGAGGAACAAAGGCGGCAGCGGCTGTCTGTTTCAAGCATACACTTTAAGACACAAATTAGATCGGAAGTATAAGTGTTGAGGACGTGTGCAAGGCCAGTAATAGTTTCTTTACAAGGGTGCTGTGAAAATGCAACATTTGGCAGAGGCCTGACACCACCTATGAACTTGATGAATACGCCTCTAAATGTGATGTTCCTGCATTGTCCTCACCTTCAGCTACATCCATTTATCCCCTCTTATGGGAAATGGCTCCCCGGAACGACAGATATATTCCGCGGCATCGAGAAAGTGAGAGCACACCACTACATCCCCATCTCCTGCCTCCTTTAGTGAAAATGAATAACAAGCCCAAAACATATACAGTACAGAAGTGCAGTGTATTCTTCTTCTCGCTGAAAGGCCTTGTCTCCCTTTTAGCCCTGGGGTGCTCTGCTCTCATTGTCTGACAGAATGATTAATTTGACTGAACTTCACTTTGCAAACATCCCAAGTTCACATTCTCTCCCCATGCAGCTGGTACCAGGGCCTCTCAGAGAAGCAGCTTGGTCAGAGCTGCTCTGTGTACGACAACCGATTCCCTTTGTAAGAATAAAAGGCGTGAAAAAGTCTTGTCAAAACCGCACTGCAAAGGAGATGAAAGGAATTAAATAAATAAGCTTTACTTGCTTTAAAGCTGTTGAACAGATGGAGCAAATATGGCTGTCATATTACATTGTCGTGGTCTTTGCTGTAGTGCTGCACAGGTCTGGACAGAATAACTACACTGACGGTGGAGGGGGGCATCTGAAGAGGAAATAAGTTGAATATATTCACGACTGAAAACCCGTTCTCCAAAGAGTACTCACGTGGGAACTTAGCATTTGTATTTCCCATTCTGTGAGGAGACCCACAGATGGAAATGCTGCTGCAGCTACAGCTCCTGATGTTTAGTTATTCATATTCATTGTTAAATTACGTGATTAAGAGCTTCAAGATACTGCGGAATTGAAATTCACTGACTGACCACAATGATACTGCACAAACATCTATATGGCATTGTGTTGCAATTCATGAAAAACTACAGTATTTTAATGGAAATCTTTCCTGAAGTGACCTCCATAGTTAATGATTTGATTTATTTCAGTGCTCTAACCGTACATCATGGTAATACCATTTTTCACCTCATTATATTTAATGGCCTCCCTAATGTTTCCTCCATAGTGTCTACGAATGTAGGGGCCAGATGCACTCCTTACAGAATGTGATACAACAAAAATGATCTCAGAGCTGAACAGGAAGTTCTTTGAGAGTGTCAGTCTTGCAGTTTTGTTAATTACTCTATTGTTCACTATTATCACAATTTAAAGGCACGAATGGGCTGACAAAATGAACTCTATCACACAAACAACTGAATGATGTAAGAGGCCATTTTGTGTCTGTAAATGAATAACTGAAATTAAATGCCGGTCTGAATTCCGTAGATTAGATAGTTTTAGTCCTCCTGTGCAAATAAAAAGCATCTATTTATTCAATCTAAAATATCAGTTTTATGTAATCCTGTGTTTTGACCGTTGTCTGGACAGCATCTAATGCAGTATCTAAACTCAAGGCGAGAACCCAACGGAGCCAAACAATGTGTGTCAAAACAGACGCTCAAAACACATTTATACCCGCTCCATGAAAGTACGTCCTGGCTGTCGTCCCATAGTAACTCTTCCTGTATACCAGCACTGTCATGAATAAAACTTAGATATGGAGATGGAGAGAGATTAATGTATGAGGTTGAGAAATAACCGGTGCAATTCAACCCACAATCATGTCGTCAAACGCTCATCAGATAAGTCACCAAGACAAAGCAGGGTGTAATCACACGGGAGTTTAAAGTCATATCTCAGTGTGGCTGAAGACTGTTTATGGCAAACATCTTTTTTGTAGTGTAAACGAAATTATGTGCTATATAGTTAAAGGCAATTTTAAATCTCAGTATTTTGTACCACTATTTGACCTGCTGACATAAACTGACAGGTTACTGATATTGTCCCTTTAATAGTAGGGCATAAGTTGTAGGAATAATACAGTTATCAAAGTGTATGTAGTCAGAAAACAACTAACATATGGTAGTGCACCAACTATGTAGGTTTTCTGCTGCTTTCAAGAAATAATATCCCTGATCAAAACGTTTACATTTCAACTTAAAAACTATGATTAGGGATCAGCATAGCTCACGATCTGTGTGGTCAGATGTGGGCAGCATCATGATGATGCTTCCTACGGATGCGAGTGGAGGCACTTGACATGAGTCATCGATACACTGCAGCAATATGCAGCCAGAGAGTTTTCAGGTTTGAAGTTCCCATAAGGAAGCTAATGGAGTGCTATTTGCTTCCACGTATCTGTGTTTCCTGTAGAAACAGAATAGAGGAAGTCTGACCCCACTCTCCTTCCCAAAAAAAAACCAAGTGTGACATGTTAACTCCTGCACTGGCAACAGCCGCCATTCTGCAAAAAGAGATTCTGAAGAAAATCTGCCCCTGAGTGCCTGATGATTCATTGAAAAAAATTTGAATAATTTTTCAGGATGTCATAAAAATTCCTCAAAAATGGCTTTTTAAAAAAAATATTTGCTGGCCCTGTAGGTCACGTATGGTGAAAGCATTCGTCAGTCAAACATTCTGATAGAAAGATTTTTAATCTATCTTGTATAAAATGCAGTGTTTAGCTGCTATTTCAGAACATTTGTGAGAAATTAATGTACCACAGAAGATAACAGGGGTGCTCACAGACATATCCCGGAATTTCAGATCCAAATTAGAAGAAACTTGCAATGTTGGTTTTATATTTGTTGGGTGGAGGAAAAAGAAAACTGTCTTGTGAGAGCTTGCTTTAGCTTTTTAAACTTAATAAATAAAGAATGAGCTACATATGTAACAATAGCACTACAGCAGACAAAAACATGGTGCTGGAAGTAGTGATAACGCATGAGCTAACTATGCAATTGAAGGCAATATTGAACTTGAAACTCATCAGAAACTCACCGTATGCTAGACATCAGAAGGACATCAATTACAAAGCAGTGCCGTTCTCTTCAAATAATTGAAACTAGATGGAAATAAAGAGTCAGAGATTTTGCACTCACAATGTAAGATAAAAGAAATGAGACCTGAGGAAAAAAAGAGGGGAAAAAGTAGAAGAACAACGCCCAGTGACGTTAAGGAGAGCTTTGAAACAGAGCTGTAGTTTCACGCCAAAGATCTCAGAACAGAAATAGAACCAATTAGGACAGCAAAAGTGGCTCATGTGGAAAGCAGCAACAAAAAAACAACAAAAAAAACCCAAAACCATACACTAGTTGCCAAGTCTTCATCAAGACTTCAAGGTGGACCAGAGAAGAAAAGACATCAGAGCCCTCATTATCGTCAAGTTATGCTTTAACAAAAATAAGTCTTGTGAAGTTCTTTCAATGCCCTGGAAGCTCTTATTAGCAGTAGGTAGACGGGAGCATGTTGGAATCTCTCTATCTTTGCATTGCCTGCTGTTACTACGCAGCTGACAACAGCCTAAAGAAATATAAAGTAATATCAAACAATGCAACCTAGTCCAGGATGAAAAATACTGGTCATAGCACAGTTGCAATAGGGTCAACACAGTCAGAGGTTGTGTTCATATGATCCTTTTTCATTTGACGATCCTGCTGACAGTTAGTTGTCAATGTGTCAGAAAGAGAGGAAAGACTTATTGTTAGGGATTCAAACTGTGGCTGGTTGATTACTGTTTATATTCCATTGGAAGTGTTGGACTGGGAGTTGTTGCCACACCAGAGGAAATCAATAATCATCTGTTTCCAATAGAGATCTATTAATTGGCAAAAAAATAACTGATTGCAACAAGTACACAGGAGGCTTCCACAATAAAGCAAAAGGTCTATTCCTACTGGGTGTATATCTTAAACTCATATAGTTGGGGCAGTGTTAGGCTCTGGGTGCATATAGCAGTAACATAAATCAAAGCAAACACTAATCAATATTTCAGCTCTGCGTACAGTCTGTTGGGTAGTGAATCCACAAAGAGGAGTACAGTTCCGATGACTGTAGTTTTTCGCTGGGTTATTCATCTTTGTTCACATGTCAGCTTTTTTCCTTTTTGTGCAAAAGGAAATAATAAAACAAAGAAAAATGTTTGTGGACTTCTTTATTTGCTTCGTGCAGGTGAATCTTCACATTTCCCAGCACCTCACTGCACTCAGACTTGACTGTGCGATCAGAGAAAAAGAGCCTTCTTCAACATTTCAACAGATTCTGAGAAACTTAAAAAGAAATGTTCAGTCAGTTTTGGCATTTGGCAGTGAAATATATTGTTCTGTGCAAAGTAAACACTGAACACGACAAGATGTTATTAGTTGAGATATCCCTTCATGGTAACAGTATAAAGATCTTAAACAATAATCACTTATAATAAACATATACTCACTTTTAGTATTACATACCTAAAACGAGAGATGGCTCAGGCACGCTTACTTTCACAAATCTTCATCTATTACACATTATTGTAACTGAAAAATGTGCCCTAACAAATGGTAGAGAAGGACCTTAGCAGGTTAATGCTTAACTAATTTGATCAGCCCCAGAGAATGTTATTTTACATGAAAGGCCTTTTTTTTGCCACAGCCTGAACATATGAAAGACAAACAGATAGCTCTTATATGTCTCTCGTTAGGGTATAGTATTTGAGCTTGACATTTAATCATAGATCTTTGAGCTGGGGGTGAAAAGAAAACATCTTACAAGTTATTTCAATGTCACGATAAAGAAAATGAAAAGGAAAAAGTTTAAACAGAGCATTTCTGTCCTTAGAGCTTTGCTGACTAGACTTTACGTGACCAATTTAACATGAAAGGCTGGTAGATTTTCAATAGATGGATTATTCAATAGATGTTTCTATAGTGTGGAAACTACAAACTACAAAAGACTATATAAATATTATGTTTGAATGAAGTGTTTTGCTAAAGTATACATTTACGAGACTGATCTAAAGATCTAAATTCTGTTAAAACTGCACTTATCATATAAGCTACAGCTACAGATATCTGTGATACTACTGCTGCTACACATTATATGATTTGCTTACTGTTCGGTCTCAGTTCAGGCTGGTGACTCATACAACGAAAAAGACAAAGAGAGCTGGATTTTAATGAAGCTGCACAGACTTCACCAGGCGCTCAGGTAATGAAATCGACAAATCCCAAAAGTTATAGAAAGGGAAGCTGTTTGTGAATCGATTACAAATAGTGATTTTTCGTTGAGGTGAAAAGAGAGAGAAAAAAAAATCCTAGCATATTTGTTGCTGCTCAAACTACTTTGAGCGTAAATTGTGTTCAACTGTTGACATTTGTGAGTGTTTCACTGCGGGAAGCAGCGCAGACAAATTTGGGGCTTGCTGATTCTTGGCGTTGAAAGTACAGAGACGACAGAAACCTGTCTGAACAATCCTCCAGTAAGTTTGCCGGGAAGTGGTTTGTTATTTTAGTCGCTTCTCTAAAGAAGATTCATAGGAATGAGCTCAGGTAAGAAAGTAATCTTACGGCTCATGGAACCCCATTAACAAGCCCGGCCTGTGCTCCATTTCACTCTCGGATAGGTCTGGGAATTAATGATTTAGAAGGAAAGAAGGCAAAAGAGAGTGAAGAGATAGGGGGGGAAAATGACTCACGTGCAACAGAACTTATCCAGCAAAATCATTCTCTAATCTAAGAGGAAACTAATTGCTAAATGTAATACACGAGAAAGTGGATTTCTTTCCCCAAAAGATTCGGATTTGAAAGAAAAAGAAAAGAAAGACACTGTAGGTAACTATGGGTTAGGGTGCAGGCCAAACTCTTTTCATAAAATGTTATCAAGGAAGACTACAATTTTTTATAATACCCACCCTGACCACTTCTTCTTTCAGGCAGGCATACTCTACAGAATTCTTAAATGAATCCAAACACGACTGTTCACTGTGACCGACACAGAAAAAAAGGGTTTTGTTCTCTTACTTGAACATTTTTTCCTGCAAATCTGTCATGTACATGGAACTGGGCAATTTTAATTAGCATCTGTGGTCTTTTCAGGTTATCATGAAGACCTCACTTACAAGAAATCTGGATCCAAGAAAAGCCATTGTGCCACAACAAAATGTGTAATATCTACACTCAACCACAATGCTAAGCATATTAGTTCCACATTAAAGGCTTGGAAAGGGATGGATGCACGAGTATTTTGACCCTTTTCTTTTTCGTTGGTGTGTGTCCACATCTCTGGCGTCCAATTCACCTGAACTACTCAGTAAGGTCTAGGAAAAGATCATGCTTTAGTTCAAGTCGACATTTTCAACAACTAATAAACATGCAATATCATTCCTTTATTTCTTCCCACCCCCCAACCCCAAAGATTGCACCCAAAAGCCAGAGGCATCCCACAACTGTACAGCTTTTATTTTAAACCATAGACATTTTGTGCTGAGGTCCAGTGCTCCCAGTATGAATACTGAACTCAAAACCGATGAATATTTAAAAACATGTTCTGCGAGTCTGTCAAAAAGCAGTCCCGTTCAAGAAATCAAACGGGCCTGTTTTCCTGCAAATTAATCTAACTTCCAACAAACCATACTGCCAAACACATTATCGATAAGTGTAAAAGACATGGTAATGAGGCTGGCAGATGTGGCTTGTGACATCTCAAGGTGACACGTTCTTCATTTGGGCTGCACTGAAGGATGGCTAAAGGGACCGCCATTGCCAGTGATTCAAAACAAGGTGCCAAAAAGGCTCAGCAGATACCTCTGTGCTTGCGTGGTCACAATGCCATATGCTTCGACTTTAATTATGAGGGACTTGGGGAGAGAGGGACTCTGGGCTGAATTATGAATCACTGCCACTCTGCTGCCTCAAAAGCCCTGTTCTGCTGGATGTTCTGTAGGCAGGTCCCCCCCTTTCTATAAATAAAAGCCATGTGTTAAACAGGCGGCTGACACCAGAGTTCGTTTTCATCTATGGCTTTTTTCTAAGCCAGTATAACTTTTTACAAGCATGATTGATGTGAGCAAATGTTTGTTGTCCACACAAACCCAAACTTAACGAAACAACATGATCGCAACCTGTGAAGCGTTTCATGATTTTAGCCCATTCTAAGCACAGCAATGTTTGAAGGGAAACATCTATTAGGAAGAAAAATAACTTGTCAAAATATGACAACTTGCTGAAAGAGTCATTATCGAATCACCTAAAAATGAGAAATTAGCATTTCCTCTCTGATCTATTTTTAGATCAATTTCTCAAGTTTGCCAAGTTGCACTGATTTCACCCAGTCCATTTCTGTGATCATCTTTTTTTGATTTTATCCGAGCTTACATGCAGAGGTCAGGAGCCAGTGTGGCTCTCTGTGAGAACTGAAGAAAGTTCATCCACCAAAATATAAAACCTTAGGCATTTAAATAAAGAATAACATGAAGATACACATGTGCTTTAGGCTGAGAAACGTAGCTTTAGTTTTAAGAGTGCGTGAAGTGTGTGTGCAGAGGGGGCTGTAGTGGAAGTAGTAGATATGATGGAGAATAAAGGCCAAACTACAGTAAGTGATGGGCTCTGAATGCCCTTCAGCTACCTCTAAAGACAAACAACTCAAACTCCACACCCTTTGACAGAGCGGCATGCTCTGCAGTAGATCACTGGGATCGCCCTTTTTTCCGCCCAACACTGTCCCGCTGAAGCACACGAGTGGTCACCACGGTCTAATTCTTTTTTAAATATTAAAAGCAAAGCCTGAGGAGGAACAGACTCCAACCTTGAGGACTCATTTGATCTGAAACATGCCTCCTGCTCACACTGACTGCAGGTGGCTACCAGGCAGGCAGTTTTCTTTCACCAGGACCACCAGCCTGAGCTTCTCCCTCTGGTAACATGCCGTGACCCACAGCTGTATTAATTATCCCATCCAATGCTGTCAGCTAATTAACTGACGTTTAACACAGGAAGTGGCTGGAGCAGTTCCATGCAATTAATCAGTGTAGAGGAATAAATTAAAACCCTTTCTAAATGTGATTACCGTTGAAGGTCTGCATTCAAAATTGAATTTAATTTGGGCTTTAAATGTTGTGTTTGACTCGGCTGAAAACAGAAGAGCTCCTGTATTCACACTAGGCGCTTTTTCGAATAGAAGTCCTGCAAAAGATAGCAGATGAACGAATAAATTCTAAGCTGCCAAGAGCAAATGCAATTAAGTTGTAAAGGGCAAATATCATAAAGGGCATCATGTGCATGTAGAATGAACACGGAAATTGAAATCAACATTTAGAATTGGAACCTACTGAAATATTAATGGAACAATAAGTCAAAAAGGCATTGAAAAGCAACAGGATTTGATTAACACCTAATAAATTCAGTTTGCTTCAGGCCAAAGGACAGTAAGAGCCCTTTTAGAAACCAGGACTGAAGTACTTTCTCATCTCTGGTTCAGAAAACAGAAACAAACCTTGAGTTCATAAGACTATATCAGTGGAGCTTTCCGAACTCAATGCTGCTTATTTATAACACACACAGCTCGGGCGTCTACAGCTTCACCTGTGTGCGTCTCATCTTTTATCTTCTCTTGGAGTTTTCCCTGTTACATGTGGTACTGTCCCATCCATGCATAGGAGGTAGCAGGCCAGAAGCACCACCAACATAAACAACAGAACAAGATATATATATATATATATATATATATATATATATATATATATATATATATATATATATATATATATATATATATATATACACACACATCTTTTTAGTTTAGTTACTCATTCATTTCAAAGCTCCTGTGAAGGTTTAATCTGAAATTGATTGTATTTTTTTTAAACTAAGCTTAAATACATGTGATTTACTACTGCAGTAGCACCACCTACTGCAGTAGTAAATCACATATATCACACACATAACCACACACAGTAAATTACATATGCAAATATTAATTTAGGCAATTCGGATGTTTTACAAATCAATATAAAACAAGCTTTAACTGTACCTGTCCAAAGTTGGCTTTCAGTAAATTGTGGAATAACATAGAGCTTATTTGTCACAGAGCATCATCAGAACAGACACAGAGAAAGCGATAATGCAGCCTTATTTGTCAACGCCACATCAAAGTTTGCCATACTGAATGCATTCAACATAATCAAGTCATGATGAACTTGGTTAAATGTCAACAGACTGAAATAATATAAATGGGGCTGACAGATAGAGAGGAGGAGGATGACAGAGAGGGGCTTAGGAGAAGAGACCCATGGAGACTGAGAAAGCTTAAAACTAGTCCAGAACGGAGAGTCAAGTGACAGGAAGAGTCACAAGGTTGCAATCCTCCTAGCAGGAGAAGTGCAGCTTAAGTGCAAGAGCATGACCGGGTCAGAGCACTTCACAGACAAAACAAGGTGCGATTGCAACAGTTTGTTGAAATTTTGCATGTGTCTTCAAGTGTGAAATCTGTAATAAATAAGAGTATGTGTGTGTTCACAAAACTACACACTATCCTGCATGTGAGTGAGGCTGATTGATAACACTGAAGAAAGAGGACAAAAGTTCAGAAGCTACCATGTCAGCATTAACTGTTTATTTTGTCTCCAGGGGGAGGAAGTTGATGGGATGGGAGGAAGGCGATGACAGAGCTGGTAAAATGATGGCCTGAATATGCCCTTCACCAACCTCTGAGGGATGAACAACTCAGACGAGGAGCTGGTGACAAAGAGACTTTGTGCACAGGATCAAAAAGGTATTTCAGCGAATGTTCTCCATCTGCCCTCAATTAGTACTGCTGCTGCAACCAGAACATTTAAATCCCTCATTCTAACTGCCAAGAGGAACACGAATCTCATGTGAATGCAAAATTGCATAAGCACCAGAAAATAAAGCATTTATTACAGCATGTGGAAGACATGTGGGTGAATCGTCCTGACAATGACACTATGCTTGATTTGGGCTGTAACTAAATGGGCGTGGATTGAACTCGATTCCTTTCTCTTTAAAACGTCTTGAGATGACACATGTTGTGAAGCCATTTAAATAACTCAATTGCATTGAAATTAAGCAAGATTCTGTTTCACAGGATCTCAAAGCCAATGCATCTGTAAGCTGCTCTTTTGAAAGCAATCATGTTGATCTGTTGCGAACGTTAAAGCAACATTAGAGAAGTAAATGTTAGCATGCAGATTTGCTCGTCTCTGTGTTAGCCCTGCAGGGGACTGGTGATCTGTCAAGGATGTACCCTGTCTCCTGCCTGATGGCAGATATACCATCCTGAATCAGATAAATAGGTATAGAAAATCGGTGGGTGGAGGTTCCAGCTGTTTCGTCTTTGTACCATTCATTTTCCAGCCTTTTGTTACCCCCATCCATAGCTATTTGAGACACGTTGCTGCCATCAAATTCAAGACAAGCATAATGAAATCAGAAAGCAAAATGTCTTTAAAGGTCTAACGTTTTTCTATGTTCTAGTGTGAATGAAATGTTGGCTTGTCAGATTTCCAAATAATGGCTTAATCTGTTTTTATTTTAAAGCGTCCAAACTTTTTTTGGAAATGGATTTTGTAATCAAAATGTATTTTCATTTAATTTAGTTCTGCAGATAAACTTCATAGAATAAAATTCTTCAAAGTAACTTTGTGTCAAGAATAAAAAAAAGGGTCACCCAATGCAACTTCTATGTAGTTAACTAAAAACTTTCTTTCTGTTTTGAATTATAACATTTTATTACATCCCAAAGCTTGGGCTATGTTATTTCATAAAATCGATGTAAATAAATCTGATTAAAGCTGCTGTGTACTTTAGGGAACAAAGGTCCAGATGCTGGAATAAGAAAAAAAATAAGTGATTGAAGACAGCAGTTGTGACAGTCAAACTGTCTGATGGAGAACAGCACGTCTACTTCATCCAAAACACAAAAAAAATCTTCCAAGGCAAGTGAAAGACGAACAATCTTAAAGTGTTGGTTTTTAAAGGTGTTCTGCAGACCAAAGAACTTTATATTACTGAAACTTACCAAAAACACATTACTGTAAGAGGATTTATTGAACGAAACAAAACAAACTGCAAGGATTATTTTCACAATTCTGTCACCGAGACTCAGTCCTAAGAGACAGACAGCTGTTCAACCCACAATGTGTCTCTGTGCTGAATAAATAAAAGCCTGTGCATGTTTTTCAAAGTAAATGCATGCTGAATGATTGCTGTGGTTGAGCACACTCTGCATATCTGCTCCCCTTAAAACAGAGAGGCTGTACTGACAGCCTAATCTGGACCAACGTGTCCAATCCAGATTCTTGAGGGCTGTTGTTTGAGGATTCCGTCTTGGAAACCGTTGGGGGAAAGAAGAAGGCCCCTAAAGGCATGACCTTCCTCCACTGCCACCAATTATATCAAGGCCTTATAAAATATAGATTATGTGCCATCTTGGTGCTGACATATCTAAAGGCTGGTTGCATGGGGAGTGTGCACGGAGGCCACAGCCGGAACCCAGGGGGAGAACAGGTTGAAAATGACAAGATGAGGAGAATACAGTAATACAATAGATGACCTTGATGGGAGAAACTCAGCCAAAAAAGAATAAATAGATGAGTAAAGGGCCTAACTTCCAAGGGAATTTGCGATCAATTCAAATCTAATCAAAGCTCAAAATATTAAAATGCACTAATTGCGATGATATTCATTAGCTGAAATTACAATTCGGACCAATAACCATGGATTATTAATGGACAGGAGCTCAGTTTGGAACAAGTGGCATTTAACTTTGTGTCTTAACCTTTCAGCATAAATGTCATGTCAAATTCTAATAGAAAAAGTTTGAAGTTCACCCAACAGTGTTTTCATACATTACAACTCAAGTGTGTTTTTTGGCAGCCTATATATATATATATATATATATATATATATATATATATATATATATATATATATGTATTCAAACCCTGAAATAAAGTGTGAAAGACGAGCTGAGATGAGATTTACAACTATCGGTGGTGAGATTTGGCATTTCATGGTGGTGTATGAAAGAAAAGCATGAAGGCTTTGCAAGTCTCGCCTTCATTTTTCCTCACTTACGCACACACACACACACACACACACACACCGACATGCCAAATACTGTGCATCTCTGGGGGAAAAAAAGAGCTGGTGGCAGGAAGCTTGTGTGATGTAATCAGCAGGAATACAAAAAGATTAATGTTGTCAATAAAACAAGCCTTCCTAGAAGAAATTGGATTGTACCTTGTGTTTTTAATCAAATACACGGTGTTGTTATCAACATTTAATCCTGCCTGTACGTGCTTTTTCTTTTTTTTTTCTTTGTTGCAAATTTTCTAATCCTAAAGATCTGCTTAGCATATCTCAACATACTGTAAGTGTATAAAACCTAACGATATGAATGACCTTTATGTTGTATTACAGTAACTCTTCCGACTTCCAGTAGCATCACCATGAACAAACCACGGTTTCTTTCCATCATGCTTTTCCTCCAAATTGAGATAAGAGAGACATGAGGTCTCTTTCTCAAGAGAGACCTGTTACAGACAAACAGGAGATTGTGATCTCAGTCTGTCCAGAAAAGCAGGGAAGACAGAGCAGCTCTGTAACTGACAAGAACCTACATGAGACAGTGGGTCATTCTGTAGTTTCTAATGCAACCATGTGTGAGGTAAATATGAATATAACTATGAATTTATTGCACACTGTGCTGTGTGGTTTATCTAAACAGCTGACATCTAAATTTATCTGTGGGAATCAGATATCAGGTGCATTACTGCTTTGGTACTTGGCTGTTTTTAGTTTTAGATGCAGCACTTTAATAGGTATGCTTGTTCTAGGGTGCAAATTAATATATGCCTCTGGGAATTCCTCTTCAGCTGAAAAACCCAGTGTTGAATTCAGCAATACATTAACCAAGTCAAAGACATCTTGCCTTAAATGACTCCCTATGAAAAAGCGCTTTTTCTGAAGTGTATGTGTCTCTTCTCAGACGTATTCTAAGCAGCACTCTCCACTCCAGTCTCTTTCTTTTGAGCTCCCAAACTCACATGTGACCCATTTCTCCAAAACCATCAGCACAAATCTGTGTCTTTGTCATCAAAATCGGCTGCAGAGCCAAGACAGCGGGCTGAAGTGACAATTTCACCTTTGGTGCTCTCCATTGCACTACATCTCTCCGAACACACGGATGCATAGACATCCATTCAAAGACAGATGTGTTATGTGTGAGTTTCTGAGAGTAGAGGCAGTGTCATTATATGAGGCTGCTAGAAGAGGATGTGAACAGGTTAAGCCCCTTTGCTGCCCTTTTAACCTCTACCAATGGATTTCTCTGTCAGGGCTCTGCTCTCTGCCTGCCTGGTGACTTCACAGGAAAATGCCTTTCATTCATTCCTTTGCTGGGTCTCTTTCAGGTTTCTGTGTTGCACCCTCTGTCTTTCATCCTGTAAAGATTTCATGGTCTTTGTTTACATCTCTCTTACTCTATTACTCTCTTTTCTCTCAGTTTCTTTCTTTTTTTTGTCTGTTATCTCTCTTCTGGTCAGTTATCTCTCAAGCTCAATCTTTAGGGAAATCTGCTCCACAGTCTTGAGGATACTTGCTTTCCAATTAAATCGAGATGTATTTGCCTTTCAAAAGCCTCTCTTTCCTCAGTCTTTCTCCCATCGGAATAATTGATGGAGGTCTCTGGCCCCATGATGAATGGCTTCCAAGTCTGGAGATGAATAGGAAGATGAATGATTTCACCCCTGTGAGGGCTGGAGTGCGGTGGAACAAGGAGTGCTGACATTGTGACAAATACACTGACCATAGCAACCAAACCTGGACGAATCAGCAAGGGACAGAGGAATGGCACGCGGTCATTGCGGCTCAACAGACGGTCCTCTTGCCAGCGCTGCCTCAGCACGTCTGTCTACCCCACAGACAATTACCTGAGCCTTGCAATTAACTGCAGGCGTAGTGATAATGCTGACGGCCTGCCAGCAGACGAGTGAAGGTGGACGCGAGCCAGCTAGACGGTGCAGGAGAGCATTGTGCTGGACGCTTGGGTTTGTGCATTCTGTGGAATAATGGGGGCCAACAGAACAGGTGCAGTAAGGTGAGAAGATGCCCCGGGTGACTTCATGTGGATGGTGCCACCACTTCTCCAGCCAAGATTTCAAAGATGAAACAAGTTTTTTTCTGCTGCATCTCACACAAGTTACTGTCATACAGCTGTGAGAGAGCAAATGTGCATTATGGGCCATCTGTTTAAAAGGACAGCAACCATGTAGACTCTTAGTGCTCCAAACATAATATATACACAAAGTAAGACTGTTTATCAGAACCAATATCTTAATGATTATGTCGCTCTCAACTAAGTTATTGGCTTTCTGTCCTGAACTGTTTTATGATGAAAATTGTATTCCTTTGTCCTCAAAGTCCTAATCTCATTTCATCAAGAGTGGATGAAACTCCACAGTTGAGCAATTTTCTAAATATTTTTTGTTGTCATTCACTGAGGCTTTTTTCAGACTAGCGGTGATTCAACTAATAACAATACTAATTATAATAACAATTCTAAGGCAGCATAAGCCAAGTTTCAGGATCAGGGGACATATTATTGCTGCCCGAGTTACTGGCACATCAGAAACAAACGGCAAAATTATGTAATGTGACCAAAGGTTTATTACTTTTACTTATTCTCTGTGTAAACAGAAGAGTGTGACCAGAATATGAACTATATTATGCAACATATCTGTTCTGCCTGTGGTGATTGCTTGTCATCTTTCATGAGGCCTTTATGACTTTTCCATTGAAAAACAACCTAAACATGGGCACGATCTTGATCTCTTGCTTTATGGTCACCAATACAGAAGCCACACAACACGGTGCTTTGAAGCTGACGTCACACACCGAGTCATTTTAATTATTTATCGATTTCTTGTAGTAACTGGATCTGTTGGATCTATTTGTCATAAAATAACATTGACAGCGGTTTGTGAAAACAGTTCTACTCGCATCGACAAACAGAGTTTACATTCCGCTGCCTTCCTCAGCAAACTGTTTGCGCTGTTGTTCGCAGAGATAAACAAGTTTAGGACATAATTTAGTGGCATGCAAACTCCTTTGTGAACAGTCAGCAAATTAAATCCTCCCAGAGAGACTGCCGGATGTGTTTAAAAGCCTTTGTCCACTTCCTTAATGTCACAATAAACAGCTTGCAGCTTCAGTACATTGAAGATTTAAAGACAACTTTGTTTCAAAGGTGCCTTTTAACATGTATTCATTTTGTACGAGCAGTTTTTCATGAGGACAGATCAATAACAATGCAATATGGCAATATAAAATGCTCAGTTGAAATAGCAGCTCTAAAGATTCATTTGATGCTTAATTGTCAATCATCTGTTGTCTCTCGCTTTGGGGTGCAGAGAGAGATAATTTCAACTTTGTTAAAAAAGTTTTTTCCTAGTTGATATCAAGTATACAGTCTGGTGCTAAATCAAGCTTTGACTAAATTCAATAAGGGAGATCTGATCCATTCAATTTACTCTGTCTTCTGCCAGTTTTCCAATGCTTCTCTCTCTCTCCCTTCTCTCCAACGCTGTCAAACATTCCACTTTAATTATGACATCACTGCTTTAGGTCTTTTTCCTTTTTTTCGTCTCCAGTCAATCAAGTCTCTTTTCTGTCCTTTTAGATCTCCCTTCTGCTGTAAAACCCTTTCTTGACCCTGCGTCCCCCATCCTCCCTATGTCCCACCATCTCCTTCTTACAATGTGATTTTTTTTTGCTTTGATTTTAAAACCAAGAAAAGTCACTGGGCAGCGCCTTCACTTTTACTTTGCTATCAGTTTCTCTCAGCACACAGATGAAAAAGACCATGTTTAGCCCTTAGTAATAACAACATGAAGAAATCCAGCTATTATTATAGTATAATTATTTTTTTTCTTTTAAAGATGAAAGAGCTGAATCAAAACGTGGGTGAAAAAGCCTGCCCAGATGTGACGTAACAATTTCATCTTTCTATATGATGGATCTGCTGTTGTCCCTTTGTTTGGAACACCACTTCATACTTTTCACAGACCTCCCAGCATCAGTTATTAGTTTACTTCTATCATCAGTGAAGAAACTACTGTATCTCAGTGTACTGTGTGCTTCTGTGGTGCACTGCTGGATGCTTTCAAAAGATATCTCATTTCATGATATTACTTGCTGCCACAGTCAAGGCCCAGCAGAGAGGCACTAGAGGAGAAGTGCTGCTGTGCTGGGTTGTGTTCTGGGCAGAGCGCTCTGCAAACCCAAGGGCAATCTGGGGATAAAAGTTTGAGCAGTATAGGCAGAGCAGGGACACAAAGTGGGGGCACAGGCAGAGATGAGAGGGAGCAAAACTCAGGGGCATAACAGCAGAGGATCCATTTAGATTAGATGGTGTAAATATCCTCTAAAGTTTCCTTAGAGAGGCAGTTTGTATCATTGCCTTCTCTTCTACATTTGATAGTCCATCACATAACAGATGACCTCAGAGGATGCAGTTTAGAATTGCTGCTCTTACTGGCCTTATATCCCTGCTCTTATATCAACAAGAAAAAAAAAAAAACCTTTCCATAAGACCACTGCCTTCTACATTGTTTGGCGATTTTAGAGACTCTTACACAGGCACCTGCAGTAGGCTTTGCCTGCAGCCTGCCTGAATGCAGCGTTCCTGATTAATTCTAAAGCTTCTGTTGGAGTAAAATGAAAGACAAAGGATGTCTGCTCTTTAGAAGTTCTGATGTTCTACAATTTAAACGGCAGCATGGGGAGCATTTAGAGTATAAACTATTAAACTAGGCAAGAAAAAAACACATTAAGGTCATAGTTTGTGGAGACCAGATGGATAATAAAAATATTTTCGCCAAATGTAATGGCTCGTGATACACAGCAAGCCATGGGTCAAGGCCATTTTTGCCTTTTTTTCTCTGTGCAAACAGCAGCTGTATCACACTGAAAGGATGTCTGCTGTTCAAATATCACTGCCATGTAATGGATGTGTAATAGGAAAAATACTGAAATCTCCACTGATATTAATGCCTACAGAATCCAAAGAGTGGTGATCTGTTCCAATAACCTTCCTCTACCTCACATACATCCCAGATGACATCCCTGTTACCAGAGCAAAGGTTGTTTTTGAGTGCAGTTTCCAGATAAAGGGCATTGGCCGACTCTGAGGACTGCACTCTCCAAGCACACATGCTCTCTTTACTGTAGTTGCATTGTGAAAATATTTTGAGCGAGCTGATTAACTTAGGCCTGATCCAAAGGCATTTTAAAAACTGAGATTTTTCACAGTCTGGGTTCAACAAAAGTCCCATTCATGTAATATCATTTCAAGAGAAAAAAAAACAACTATCTCTGTATGTCAACGCAAAACACACCCAGAACAACATTATTCCCTGAATGACACATTTGCGTCATTCTTCCTGAAAACAGCACAATTTGATAATCCAAAGGCTTTCACCATTGTATGAACACAACATTTTGACAGCAGTGACAGGTGATCTCATTACTTTGGCAATGTGCAGACGAAGCAGCGAAGCATGCAAATACAACAGCTAAAAATTCTCTCACTATTCTACAGCAACAGCCACTTCAGTCTCAGTCCTTGTGCACATGAACAAGGGTAAGTTTGACAAACAGAGTTTGTCCCTACTTTGTTCCCAAAACTGATCACGTCCACGCAGCATTGTTAAAAACAAATCTGTCCACAGAAAAACACAAAACAAAACCAGAACAACACAAATGCTGCACAGCGACGGCTAAATTTACGCAGGGTACAAGTGGAACATACGTGAGTCGTTATCATCCAAAACCACTTGTCTTGACAGGCGTTTGCTGTCACACAGGATCTCTTGCCTGTTGAAAAAGTCCCGTGCGCAGCAACTTTTTTAATAGCACAGGTGATCTCATTACAGCTCTCTACCTCTTAATGTGCAGGCGAAGCAGTTCACTCAAAACAACAGAGAAAACGCTGCTCTCATTCTGCAGGAACAACTACTTTATTCTCAAGGTTGTCCCACAATTAGAAGTCCGACTGGGTCTCATCCAAAACCAGCAACGGCAGCGGCTGGCCCTGCGTCGGATTATGTAGAAGTGAACTCTGCAGCTCTCTCTAATGCCTCTGCTCTCCAGTATAGACGGGGCATAATTATACATTTGTGTGCAGACGTGCCAAAAGTCCTCAGAACAAGGTTAGCACTATCCTGCTGACATTTCCTGATGGAATATCAAGAAAAAGGAAGTCAGCATTTATTCTAAACTAAAAAGAAAAAAATAGGAAAACACAATTTGACTTGGAAAGCTGCAACCGTGACGACCGTGTCCACATGACAACACTGCGACTGGTGGTCTTAAATGAGTTCACTCTGACTGTAGTTTGTTTTTTTTCACAATTGATTAGGTTTTTTTTTTGTACATTTATGCTGAAGTTATGTCTGTTGCAGTCTGATGCCACAGTTACTCAATAAAATTGGTGATAAAATGTACATTCATGTGCAAACATACGTAATGTCCTGTCGACAAGGTTGTCGCTAACTTGTTCTTGTCTGACGTTGCCGCGCAAACACAAATGCATAAAATGTCTCATGGGGCCGAAACACAGAGAAAAAAATACTAAAAAACCTCGGATGTTTGAAGGTCAACAAGCTGGTTTCTAAATAGATTTCTTGATAATAGATATTAGTATTGGTATTAATATTAAAGCTGTTGTGGCTCTTCAAATGTTCAGTGTAAGTCAAGAATCCAGAAATGCTTGTTGAACATTCGACTCTGCTGTCCTCTGTTTTATTACTCCTTGCTTCAGATTCGACTGATATGACCATATAAAAAAACATCTATTATTTAGAGGCCAGAAAGGATCGGAAATGTGAAGTCAAGGATTTATATAAGTCCAGTTTAATAAGAGCGCTGTTAATATACTTGATTTTTACAAACCAACCTCTACGAAATCTTTAAAAAAAGTAAGTAAAGTAAAGTAAAGAGCCCCTACCATTTTAGAACTGTACTTAATATGACTTAAATATTCACACACAAAAATAGAAATCGAATAAGAATATTACATTGAAATGAATTAAAAACTACAGGATCCAACTGAAATGACTAACTTTGCTACAGGTGTCTGCAGTCGTATACCATTATGTCAGTCACAACAGTTTCTCAGACTTTGAGTCTCTTTCAATCGACCCTCAAAGAAACTTTTGTCCTGATTATAATTCAGCTTAACCACTGCTAGAAATTACATAAGGTATGGCTCTGAAGACCAAATGTCATGCCAAAAATGCCGCTTCCTGTGATCTGCTCTGATTAATATAATGCGCCCAGTTAAAATTTAAGTACTAGTTTTTGTTCATGTAGTTTTTGATTCAGTGTTTATACCAAAATGATGATATATCCCAAAAGCTATAAATCTGGCGTGTGGGTTTTACTGATAAAATAAATACTTTACTGTAGACCAACAGGACTGCAAAATTTATACTCGGCACAAACCAGATCCTTGTTATGAGACTAGGAAGTGAGGGGTCTCATATGGTTGAAGATTCTGCCTGTGGGTTTCTCTGATCTCTGACTGTGCAGCACAGCTCCCAAACTTTAGATGACAGCTTAAATGTGAGATTGACTGTAAAAGCACCTTGGACATCCCACACAGCATCAAGCATGGATGATTAAACTCTGAAAAGTTTTTTTTTTTTTTTCTTGAGGATTTAGACAAGAAAGTGATGAAATACTGTCGCACACGAGGGAGCCAACAGGGCAAGCTATGAAATATGGTTTCATACCTGTGAGGTATTCTGGGTCGGGCACTGGGTCTGACAGCTCCTCATGGCACTGAACCTCCGTTGGCACCGATGCCACCACCATGCCATCTGGGAGCTGTTGTTCGATGCCTCGGGCAAAGTTCTTCTGCCTGGTGACAAGAGGGATGAAAGAGGGTTCTTATTCAGAAACGTGAGAGCTCACTTCATCAGCACGATGAAGACAAATGGTGGGAGACAAGAGGGAAACAAAGTAATGGTGTGATAAAAGAGAGTCTGATCAGTTGGAGATGAGAGTGGGGAAAATAAGTGCCAGAAATTAGCATGTAAACCTGTCAAATATCTATACTTTTTCATTGCGTCCTTATTAATAAGCACCATAAGTGAAATGTTGGGGAAAAGTTGGAGTAATTGCAGATGTTCTGCCACAAATATGGTTTTATGGACAATTAGACAGATCCAAACAACCCGCTCAGTGAGCAAATTAACTCTAATTTCTAAAATAGTTCAAGACCTAAAATGTAATTACCTCTCTGCTTGTCTCTGTCAGGGCAAATGGACTAAAACATACATAACATTGGAATAAAAGCTCGGTGAAGTGCGTACCCTAAGTGTACTTTAAAGACTGTGACGGAATCTAAATAATAAAACGTTATTTTAGTCATCTGTTGCTGTTACCGCCTGACTGGTGTACAATCCTTCAAAGTCAGCACAGTGATAACGAGTCATTTGAATCTACGAAACTAAATGTGTTACGATACCTTTAGTGTGCTATTTCACAGTAGCTGTATTGTGCATGTGCTTTTCTCTTCACCTTTATTGACACGTCATTTAGTACACTGAGCACAATAATTAAATGGCTGATGGCCTCCTTTAAGAGTTAAACATTTGCAGTTGCACATGATGCAAAGTTGCCGCTACCAGTGGAACGAGTTACCACAGCTGTGCATAATGGTGTGTAATGTAAATCTGGAGGACTGCTTCTGCCTATTCGGACAGCCTCTGTGATGCATGATGATGTTTTAAGGTTGTTTTTATGATGTTTTAGATGATGCTATTTTCATTTATGAGCTTTAGAATCATGGGAAAAGCAGAGGTGTATATCATTATGCAAATATGTCATTAAATCATGGACCAACATCCACAGCAATATGAAGGGACAGAAGTCAGACTTAATCCAGCTCCACATGGAAGGTGAGATTTATACAGCGAAATCATGCTTAACCACTGCTTTGATACAAAAAATAGCGATATTAAAAGATAGATTGACAGTCATGAAGATGGTCCAGACCCCCAAAATCAAAAGCATGAGCGAAACAATGGGCTATATGATATAAATTGGGATATATTAATTTGGTAAAATAGGCTCTGTATTTATAATCAAACAGTTCAATGTGCTAGATTCATTTGAAATGCTGTTATAATATACAAAAGTGAAAGCGTTTGAGGAAGAAGCAGCAAGAAAATGTGGAGGCAGAAAGGATGAATCAAATATAAATAAAGAAAATGGCAGACTGCAACACTTACCATTTCTTCTGACAGATCATTATGGACAAATCAATATGTTCTAATAATTATAGAGAATTGTGTGCACTGAGGTGACCAAGTCAAATTAAGCACATCTATTTTCATTATGTTGATTGTTTTGCAGTAACGTGAGTCATATTCTGTGGGAGGGCTACCATCTTTTCTATTTTATTTTGAGGCAACTGACTCCTGGTTGAACTCACTCAATTTCACTCTCAATGCCACTTGGGGTCACAACAAGGTTCCAGAGCACAACGACTTTAATAAATCAGTAAGTTGAGTCATTTAGGTTTTCCAAGACCAAAGCTGATCTTCTTTTTAATTCTGTAGGAATCCATAGAGACAATTATTCAGACTCCAGACTCATAATTTATGAATGCACTTTGTGCTATTTTACGGACAGTAATATCTCCAGACAGCAGCTTTTTGATCAGCGTTTCCTTGTCAATCAATTTGAGGTGAAAAAGATTATAAGAGGCATTGATTTTATGTTATATCCATAAAAGAAATAATATGGCTGGCATTTGCAAACAAAAGGCTTTTACAAATAAATCAAAACATGAATCTTCTGCAACTAAACTCCTACATCCAACAGATAGTGACTAATTTCATCTGACTGTTTGGTGCTGGGGAAATCAGACCTTGTCAGAGCCTTCTGCTGGAAAATATGCCTGTTTCCACTGGAAACCATTTTAATGAGATTGGGGAGACCTATTAAATCAAAACCATGGTATACAAGACATTAACTTCCTTGTAACATCAAAGCAAAATATCTGCATGATGTTTTCTTGCAGGTTTTTCAGTGTAGATGATCCCTTTCACCTATTTATTTGACCCAGGCTACTTTTGAAAATACCAATTAGTCCAGCTTCAGCGTATATATACTGTGTCTCCAACACTGTTTAATCAGACATTTTTCAGTTTGACCACATTCTCTAAAGACTTACACTTAATGTGTCTGCAAAAAATCTTACTTCAGTTTCTCCTCCAGGGGCTTGTACTACAAAGCACGTTCAACATTTGCAAAGAACATTCAGGGTATCTGGTTTAGCTATCCCCAACAATGGAGGTGTCACAAAGTGGAACTACAACGCTGAATAGAAACACACATAAAAGCGATTTAAATATTTTCAAATGTCTATGTTTAATTCCTGCCATCCAGGTTTTAAAATGCAGAACAAAAAGAGTTCTGGTTTTGTTCAGGGATGATTTTGATAAATAAAAGCAACTTTCAAAGCATTTCAACTCAGCATGAACAGGCTTTAGAGTGACCCGTCTTTAAAGATTGTCTCGGCCACATAAGCATTACCTTCATTCCCACTTCTCTTATAAAGATGCTTCTGAGTGAAAGTCCAACACTGTAGTTGCTTTTTTTTGGTAACTCCAGTCAAGACTTCAGTCAAGATGTCGCTGTCCACGCAACAATGTCTCTCTCTTTTTATTTCATTTTCTAATTGATTGGACGGGAGGCGGTGCTTTCACATGTGTTGAACTCTTATCTCAAATCTCAGGAAAGTCCGGCTAACCTGATGGTTTGTTTCAAACACATGTGATCTGTGTCCTCAGTCTGTGTTCAGATATTTCTGGGGGAATGACTCATTTGCTGCTGCTCTAAAACTGCCCCGTTTCTGTTATGCTGAGGTTATTTCCAGCTAGTAACTATATCTGACACAAAACATTTAATTAGGCGAGTAATACTGCGAGCAAGTGAATTAGATTAAATTGATGTTTTTCCACAGTCGCACACCACTTCACGACAAGTGCATATTTACTGCAAATAAGCAACGATAGTCTTGCGCCTTGTAAACATGCATTTCAGTGGTCATTAAAGACGCATGAAAGGTCCTCGTGCTTCACGCTGGTGACAGTTTTCCTGTTATGTCTATGCATAATGCACCATTTTATTCATGCTGTGTTTGGGGGGGGGGCAGTGAAAATGAAACAAAAATACAAATATTTACAAATCACAAACTGTTGCCTTTGGGAAAGTCACAGCTTTGGAACAACATAAGCCACTGGCTGAAGTAGAGACAGCTCTGGAGTGGTTGTGTCAAATATAGTGTTGAAATTATGCTTGCATGCTCACGGTGTGGCCAGAAGTGAAACGGTAATTAGGGTACCGAAGCTGTGTGCTGCGGCCACAGCCACTGGTGCGTGAAATGTAGTCGTATGAGGTAAAAGTAGTAAAAAGCCTTTCGTAGATGAACCTGCAGAAGGACCATCAATCACAAGAGGCTATCCTTTGTTTCCAGATTGCTGTGGGTCTCCCTTTTGCAGCTTTAAGGCAAACCTCTTGATTGGTCATTCACTCACTGTTGTGGACGCCTTTGCCCTCGCTTTGGGATTCCATGAATATCTACTGATGCAGACGAATATATTGCCCCTATCTGTGCCTGTAAACTTGCCCCTGGTGGGGACAACAGCAAGCAGGGAGCAGAGGTTGCCCTTACCAGACGGGCTCTGCAGTCAAAAACAAGCCCTTGTCCTACTTGTGCTATGTTTAAAGTTCAAGGTTATTCACTGTTAAGCTTTTTTATGGTCAGTGAATGCATAAGTATTCATACTGATTGAACAGCCTGACATCAAAAAAGTTTAAAGCACTCCCTAAGTTTAGACTCTTACTCATGTGACTGGCCCTAAATCACGGTGTCATAAAGAGCTGCCATCAGCTGCAAGAAGAGGGAGTCGTACTGAAACACGCGGTGTAGTCTCGAAAGGAATTTACTTCAACATCATGGAGAGAAGTGCTGGAGACAGACTGAGAATTCTGGCAAGTTCTCAGTGATGCTTTGCACAACCTACCTTGAGAAACTGTGCACACATCTGCTTGGAAGCAACTTCAGCTTCGATTTTTCTCTCTGCAGGACTGAATGGATCACCAGTTTGCACCTAAACATAGCTTGTTAAGTGCTGCTACATTTTTACCCAAAAACAACAACAAACAAGGTTGGTTGGGATTTTATTACAGCACAGTCAAACATCTGTCATCTTCTGCTGAAAGTAATTATGCATGATTTCAGCTGTCAATTTAACAAAGCAGACAAATTGGGAATGTAATGACTGAATCTAAGTTGTTTTGCAGAAGAGGGTGATTTTTCTCTTAGACGCTCACTAAGTGGTACATGAGCCTGGTTCCTTTCATTGCATTCATGTCTGACAATTTTCACAGTTAATTTTGCGAGAGGCTGACATGTAACATTTAGCAACCATCTGGCACCGTGAGGATGTCATAATTCATTTTCTCTCTTGAAGTTCAAGCAACTTTTGTGGAACTGCCAAAACTTACTGAAGCTTACTTTGTTTATTTATCTTTTTCTAGAGGGAGCGGCAGTGAAGCAGCAACCGGTTTGATGAATTATTAAAATGTGAAATGTGACAAAACACTTGGACACTTTTGTTTTGCATCAACAACCTTTTCACTTTTGTCTGTTTGTCTCGCAGCGGCCCCCGACTACGGCGTTCAATAAACTCACAGCTCCCAATAAGAGACAATGACGGCCACCGGCAACCGGCTCCCACGCCACTGGCTCGATTAGTCTGCAGCAAACACGTTTCATATTTTAATTAGCTGAGTTTATGAAAGTGTTTCTCTTGAGGGTGTCATGTTGAAGGTGTGGTACAGCAAAGTGAAATGCAATAAACATTTAAGAGCAGGCTTAGAAAAGAATAGAAAGAACACCTGCACAAAATTGTTGGGGTGGGAGGTTGGAGGGCAGCAGCGTGGTCTTAACCATTGATCCCAAGCAGCAAGCAAAATGAAAACAAAAGGCACTAAAATATTCATTAAACCCTGCCCTGCGCTTGTCGAGTAAGAGAGGAATAGTAAGCGGAGGAGAGGGAGGACAGTTAGGAGTAATGAGAGGAGGTTAGCTTTTTAACATCTCATTACTGAAGTCCACTGGCTCCCACAGAGACAGGAAGATAGAGACCCTGTCACTGAGCTCTGTAATTTGAAGCCAGATCATATCGAGCCCGGTGCTCCCCGAGATGCCAGCCTGATAGGACCTCCTTCCTGTGCACGGGCGCAGGGCTCATGTTGCTTTGTAACCAAGAGCATCTTGTGCCCGACAGGCCTCCTGCCAGTGACAGGAAATCAAAGAAATAAACCTTGTGCTTTTTTAAATTGAAAACAACAACCTTCCTGCTCAGGGAGGTTGGGATCTATTTCCCTTAGCAAAAACATGAGAAGCGTTTCAGGGCTGGTGAACTTAAAAGATGGACCATAAGGGAGCCATGCTGGGTACGAGAATCAAACCAGCTCTTTGTATGCGGGTGTGCGCCGATGCTCTTGGGAAATGAAGCCGAAAAGGCCGTGGCTGTGAGTGTGAATGTGTCAGCTCGAGCTTTTATGTGCATACCTGCACACACTGGCCATTCTTTCAGTGTCAGTGAGTGTCATGTCATCGGCCACCTGCTCACGCCACTTGGAGCCTCCTCTCTCATCTGAGCTATCTCTCTGTTGCTGCTCCAGGCAGTGGACAGAGAAAAGCGCTCAGGGGTAACAGAGCAGATCCATTTCCCACCCCTCCATACACACACACACACACACACACAGGCAGGCAGGCAGGCTTACATCCCAGATAAATAAAACATTAGCAGCAAAAAACATCAACTTTGTGAGTCTGTTTACATTTTTTTTTGTCCTTCTGTGGATGAAAAGGGGATTTTGTAGGAGACGGAGGAGAGAATAAAAAACAAAGAGGTATTTTTGTCTAAAACAAAAAACAACAAAACTGATATGGATGCTTGAGCAAAACTCAAAAAGGTTAACTTGATGAATTATATTTGGAGTGGTGGAAAAATAACAAAAATAGCAAATCTCCACTGGTGATTAAATTTTGACTTCTTCTTTTGACTGAGTGATGGAGACAGATGCTTCGTGCCACTGCAGCACAGTGGGGACGGGCTTTTGAAGGGGTGCCAGTGAACATCACATGAAGGTTTTCTTTATCTCCCACCCTTTTTATCTGCTTTTTTTTTTCTCAAAGGCAAACAGGATGTCTAATCAGGATGTGTGAGGACGTGGGTCACAGCGCTGTTTCACTTGCATATTCTAGTATCTAATGACTAAGTCAATAGCTGTTTGCGACTTTGCATTTTTATTTCCTCAAGTGGCTGTTAGAAATAACTGAATGTTTCACAGTTTGAGGGGATTCTTTGACTAGAGGTCATTTGGGGGATGCTTGCTCACTGCACTCTCCCTGGTTGTCAGTGTTAGGGCCTGAGGCCGTAGCTATTGCCCAGCTAATGTGCCCTCCGCAAGGTGGAATCTGTATTTCCTAAATATTGTGAGGGAATTGCTGGCTGATGTTGATCTATAATGGTGACGTCTATTAAGAGTCTCAACTGCAGCTGAATCATCTAACTGATAACATCAATCAGAATGTCCACAATCAACTTTTATGCTAATCAGACAAACTTTCGGCAGACACTTGTTAACGTGTCATTTTATGGATATCAAATTATAATATGAAAACTTCAATACAACACCCAACTCAAAGGCGATTAAAACTCCATAGTTACTTGCAAGCAGGGCTTTAACAAATTTCCCTAGACAAAAATAAAGAAGGCTCATCTTGAGGAGTGGCTTTTATCTCTGGGACTATCTAGAATATTGTACTTTAGTTGGGACGATGCTTTTTAATCAAACGAGTTTGACATATGCCAGCTCAGACTGTAAATAATGAGTGAGTCATGTCATTCTAATCTTTGCAGGGTCAAATGTGATTCAGAGTTGTTTCCACTCCCCCTAATACGTATCAAGTCTTCTCTGAAAGAGGCAAAAATCCTCTCAAATAACTGTACAAACCTTGTAGTGCATTATGTAGGCTTTTTAGAGTTTACCATATCCATTCACCTCTTTTTAATTCATATCTTGTAAAGGCAAGTCAAAAGTGACAAGAGAAACTTGGCTGTGCTAGTATATGAAAAGAAACCTGGTGGCCTGTTTGACACTGTGTGTCTAAAAACAGGAAGTAAAATCTGGATGAAGATCTCAAAAGATCCAACATAGTCTTGTCTTATCTGTTAAATCTCACAAATGTATACATTTAAAATGAATATTCAAGAATCACAAGAGGTTGTTTGGATTTTTTCACTTGGAAAATAAAGAGCAGTTAATTATAAAATCTAAATCTATAGTAATATATAGATTTGAGACAGAGTTCAGATCTGAGAAAATGCTGTAAGACCCCATCCAACACAAAATGCTGGTCAAAAAGAAATTTCCCAATGAATGTCAATAACTGTAAACCACACAGTTGAAGCTGTCAAGTTTAGTTCCTAAGCCTCTTTATTTTTCTGACATATGATTGAAACTCCCGCAGAGCCACAGGAGATATTTGACTATTGTCACATGTTGAACAGACTCCTTCAACTTACAAATACACTTAGTACAGTAGCTCTATAAGAGCTCATGTCTGGAAAAGGCACGATTGTTTGTGATTTAGCAATAATAATTTTTTTTTTGGGGGGGGGGTTAATGTGATATATTCTAATAAATTAAGATTTGATGCAAAATGAGTGCACCTGTGCCCATGTTTACAGGGCACCTCAAGTCAAAATCCTATCTTTGCAAAATCAAAACATTTCTCATGCAGCTCTATGAACAAGAAATTCTTGCCATTACGTTTGACATTTAGTTTCCTTTAGGACAGATTTGCCATCTCTTGCTAGGCATGCAGGCACATTTCAAATACAACAATTTGCTTCCAAGTTCTGTTTGTGCTCTTGGCTTTGAGATACTTACTGATATAAATTGAGTGCTCCACAAATTGCCAGACCCCAAATGAATCCCTGGTCTTCAGTTGCGATGCTCTCTCTGGTAACTTTTGTTCAGTTTACATTCAAGCGTTCACGTGATCCAGTTAACTTCAATTTCAGCACACTGTCTCCTGGTCAGTTTTAATTCACTGGTTGCTATCTCTTATAATTACGCCTTGCATTAACCATGCCTCCCAGCAGAGTCTTCCTCCTCTACCACCTCATCGGAACAGGAAGCATTTGGTGTTTGTCAAAGTCTGGCTCAGACCGCACTCTCCATTCACAAGCGCTTTCAAATGAGATCAGAGCATCTGAGATTTAGATCCTTGATGATATTAACTTTCCTGCCTCGCCCATCCCTCCCTCCCACAGACTTTATTGGTGGATCCCTAAGTGGGTGCTTTGCCTCCGGCAGTGGAATCCATGCACAGCCAAAATTAAATTCCTGGGCCACAGATGCCTTCGCTGACCTTCTGGCTTCCTGATTTGAGTGTAGATGATTACAGCATGCAGACAGGGATAATTAACCACATTCAAAGTACTCTGCTATCCACATCTAACCCTGTACAAATTATGAAAGAGGCACAGCTCGACCTATTTGCTTTAACATGTAAGCGTCACACAAGAGCTGACGTGAGGTTTGCTTTCTTGCCTGAGTATAAACCTGAGATTAGGAGAGATGTCTAGAATTTTATAGGCGGCAATCTCCAACAGGGACAAGTTTTATTATCACCATTTCTGTTTTATAGGAAGAGAACTGAGATAAAAACGGTGACACAATCGTTACCCCGTCATGAAGTAACCTTTACAGATACTGATTCAATCTGCTATGCTTTCACAACCTGCGTAGACATTTTGGTAATGTGTGACCTGGACCATATTCCACCCCAGAGAGAATCCAAAAAGCTGATCCAAAGCCTTCAGGAGACCAAAACCGCTATCATCAAAGTAATCTTCAGTAAAGCTTGTTTATAGATTTCCACCTAAATATAGCATCTTGTATTTTATTATCTGTCTTAAGTAAATACATACTTGTACTTCTTTCTTTATGTGTACCTCTTCACTGACATAGTCATAGCTCACTAGTTAATGCAGAATATAGAAAATGCCAAAACTTAAATTTGTGTTGATCAGCAGCCATCCTGAAATTGGTTGAAAATCTAATAAATAACAACCAAAGAAGAAGAAAAATTACAGTGTTTTGATGGTTTTATTTGGGTACAAGGAGCAACATGAACCACTTTAAGATTTTTTATTTTATTAGTATGTTATTTTGACTTCTCAGCATCTGTTTTTTTGCAGTTCTGATATGTCGGTGTAGTTATACTCAACCTTATGAGCAGTGTTTAACTGCTTACCATAGGTTGTATCTGTGTGTATGCAGCAGTAATAACAAATATGCTGGTCAGACCCAAAAAAACAGCGTCGCTGGATTACTATATGATACAACCTGTTGGATGCAATGGGTGTCTGTGTCTGACGAAATGACTCCATGTTCAGAGACAGTTTTCACTCTGCAGGCATGTTTCCCAGAATATATTTTTGTAAAAATTAGCACTAAATACTGTACAGGGATCCAAAATCTTGGCACACAGTCCTATAATGAAGCAAATAGCCGTGAGGGGAGGATTAAACTGGCAAACCTTGAAAATACTTAAGAAACAGTGATTCTAGTGATTTTATATCTTGTGATGCTATTTGTCAAGGCTAAACAAAAAACTTGAAAATATTGTCTACGTCCCAAGAACCTTACCATCATAGAGCTCTACTTGAATTACTTCAAGTTATTGCTGCTAAAAGGTTCAACAAGCTATTTATTTATGGCATTCACACTCCTTCTGCATTTTGGCCGAGTTGTCATAAAATAACGACACAGTGTGATATGTAATTTGCTGTCACTCATCAGGGGTTGTACTGACCAAACTTTTAGATCCAACTTTGGACTTGTGCAATGCATTTTAAACATCCACTTCAGCCACTTCAATCTAATTAATCCAAATCAATTTAAAGTGCATTGACTGAAACAGATCTATCTATCATAATGATGCCAGCACTGCAGGAGTCAACCCCCCCTCAGGCCTGCCTAACAGTTTCCCTGCTGAGATTCAAATGACAGAACAATGTTCCCAACAGGTTCCACCATCGGCGTGCAAGTTTACCTGAATGTGGCCTTTAGGATCTGTCCAGAGGTGCTCTCTTTTGTGTGGTTGTTGTATCCATAGAAAAGGTCGCCAAAGACGGTCTGGTTGGCAGGGACGTCTGTTGCTTCACTGCAGTCGATACCTTCAGTGCAGGCCTCAGACAGAGGCAGGCATGACCTCCCATCAGGACCACGCTTGTAGTCCTCAATGCACCTGGAGAGACAGTGAATTTTACTCACTGAAGTGATTAAATTGCATCTTTCACCAAATGAAGTTCTTACAGTATAAACATAAACAGTATTCCCAAATCAAACCAAGCGCATGCTCAACTTAATGTCTTAAGGAGCCAATTCTCCTTATTGAGCTGTAATTTAAACCAGATTCTCAATGGTCTACCATGAGACAGCAGGCTCCTGGTGAGTTTGATAGAGCTGTTACAAGAATCAATAGTAATAATATCTGATCTGTACAGCTAAATCTCATTAAGTCTTGACTCCTGATCAAACCAGTGAGTGACAATTAAAGTATACAAACAATGGTGTGAGTTGTAAGCTTGTGTGAACAAAACACACAACATACAGCATTTCCTACAACACACGCTCATGTGGATGTCCATTAACTTAAGTGTAGCCTTTTTGCAGTTGCTTTGTCAAATCCTTTTTTTTCCAACTCTATCTGTTATTTTCTTTCTGTACTTTTTATGCCCTCTCAAACTTGAGTTTTTTGATTTGTTCTAGCTTTGGGACTGTTACTCTCATCGAGTCTTAGGATTGCAGTACAACTTCATGCCACTTCCACTGTTTATTTTTGGGATCAGCTGGCTGCCCTGACGCCAGCTGGCCAGCCGACCAGAACAACCGATATCCCTGTTGAAATCTGTTGAAAAATACACAGAAAATGCAAAGATGGAGAAAGTAAGCTGGGTTGAGACAGAAGGAGCTTATGGAGGAGAGAAAATCTTCTGTATGCGAACCCCGAGGATGCATACAGCTGCCGAACCCTCCTCACAAACTATTTTGAATACCTCTCTCTATGTCCATTCCGTGAGAAGGACTGTGAGGACATGGTCTGATGAGACTTATGAGTAACTGCAGAGCTCCTTTGAGTTCTGTCAGGTATTCTGTTGGCTGCTTTGAGAGTACACAGATGGGCTCACAGAATGTATCACCAACGACATAAACATTTGCACTGACTCCATTGTTCCAGCCAGAACTGTAAAATGTTACTGAAATAACAAGCCATGGCTAAAAAAATGACATCAAATTCTTCCTAAGCAGTATGAAGAGTGCCTTGAGAGCTAGCGAACAAGTAGGAGGTGTGAACAACTCAGGGAACACTTAAGATAATGCTCAATCAGGCAAAAGACAATTACAGGAGTCGACTGTAGTGGACGTTTGAGAAGAAAAAGACGAGAGAAATCTGAAGTGGCATGAGGACCATCACTGCTTGCAGGTGAGCCAACAGCAGAGATGTTGCGGGCAGTCTGAGCAGGGCCAATTAACTGAATCTATCTTTTTACATAGCCTTCCATGGCTGCTGCTAAATCTCCCACTGTCTTGTCTGATGACAGTCTGCAAGCAACAGCTGCCCCCCCCCACTCCCCTTGCAGCCCCATAACTGTAACGGGTGGTGTATGGACCCAATTGCAGTACAAAGGAGTCAGAAGACAGTGGTAAAAAGTTCAAGGCTTTACTGAGACTCTGGCAGACAGACAAACGGTTGAGAAACCGGCAAACAGGAATCAGGAGAGGAGAGGCAAAGTTCTTGGTCAGGGACAGAAGGCTGGGTCGAATTACCAGGAGGCAGACGAAGCAGGGAATCAGGGACAGGCGAGGTCGGTACCGGTAAAGCTGGCAGGAGAACGCTGGAAAGACATGCATGGCAAAGACAATCTGGCAAAGGATAGAGTGTGGAGCTGGTGACTATATGCTGGGCTGATTGCATGTGATGAGAGGCAGCTGTGTGCACAGGTGAGTGGAGTTAACTGATGATTGGATGACTAAACTGTGACAATAACATCTTGTAAGAGCTCCTTACATACCTCTGACTGGACTTTCTACACTTTCCAACCTACCACCCCTTACCTTCCCACGTTGACCATTTTCAGGGACAACAGATGAGACTCCTCTCTTTTTTTTTTGTCTTTTCCAGCACATTCAGCACCATCAGGTCGACTCTACTGTGTGAGAAGCTGACAACAATGCTAATAATAGCTCTCCAGGAAAAGCCTGTGGAAACAGAGCTTGTTTGAAGCCAAGGCAAACAGGCAAACAAAGCCAAATGCCTTGGACATACATAAGGGAATAATGAAAAGAGATCATCAGGAACAGTATGTGCTGTTTAGTCTTTTAGGATTGTGGGCATTGGCCACACTCACTGAGGAGGACTGTTTTCATCTATCTTCTCTTATGCTCAACACAAAATGTTGATGAAAACCCAACTTTAGAGGCAGGTTCTTCAAATCTGTATCTTAACTTAAGTGATCAACACTGACTAAATGAGCATGACTGGAATCAGACTACAAAGAAAGTAACTTCTTTGTATAAAGTGGCTTGTGGAGGAATGACTTCATAAAATGAGCAGTGATGGTACATAACAAAACTCAGCTAGGTCCGTACAGATCAAAATATCCTCGCTTAAAACTGCTCAGGGAGCTGCAGGTGAAAGTCATGAATTCTACATTTTCTACATTATTTTGTTTTTTTATGAAGATATATTTTACTCCCTCAACAAATTCTCAATGAGTTAGAACCCAAAGACAGAATCATCCCACTGATATTATATATGTGTACAACATACTGCAAAATGAACCAAAGGCATGCAAGGTAAAGAGACTGAGGTGGGGTAAAGAGAGGATAAACTTTCAGGGACTTCACTAGAAGACACCTTCTCTCTCGAAAACTAAATGTCATAAAACTAACGCCAGCTGGGAAAGGAATTGGAGGATTAGCCACATCTGCAGTATTGGAAGAGACAACAACAAAAGGGTGTTGTTGAAAATGAAACGAAGCAGCAGTTTGGATTACCAGCTTATAGAAAATTGACATGAAATACTGTGCCTGCAGTATGATGCATAATGGAGAGATGACAATGGTTTGTTGTGTTCAATTAAAAAAGTGCTGTTAATGGGAAATGCTGGTGTTTCATAGGCAGAGAGCATCAAAAATTGACCTTGAAAGCTTTCCCTATTCAATGACATAATGAACACCTCATGCATTTCGCTCAGCTTCAGTTTAAAACTCTGAATACCCACAGAGGAGTTGACGTTTTTTTTGTTTTTTTGGTCTGGCTGATTTAACTCTCAAAGACTGATCTAATCACAACATAAGACTAAGAGGAAAGTATCTAGATTACATAAAAAAAAACAACCTTTCATTCAGATTCATACTCTTGTCACAGTTAAACCTACAAGAATAGATAGCATTAGTCCATTACACAAAGGCAGTGGTAAAAGGCAGCAACATTTAACATCTATGCTTCCACACACTTTATCTCAGATGCACCTTAGAGTTTGCCGTCTGCTGCAAACTGACAGATATACTGTCAGTTGTCTTTCATGAAGAAAAAGAATCTGATAAAAAGAGAAACAATTTGCCCTTTATACTCACTCCTCTGCTCTAAAATCCTTTCTCATAAGTATCATCCCAACAAATTAATTAGTTAATTAACCAATAATTTTTTCCCAGACATATCCTTAGTTTCATGCCAGCCTTAGTTTGCTCTTCCTTGATAACATTTGATATTTTGCTGTTTTTTTTCCTGGAGAATTTGGTGAGTGAAGAGAAAATCTGCCACATCTTATGGAGGTATATATCAAAACACAACAAGGAGAGGAGAAAGGAGGAGAAAGTGAATTCCTTACACACAAAACATTACATGGAGTGAAAATTTAGTTTTGAATGGGTTTATTCTTATCTATTAGAGATAAAAGTACCAATAACTGGTTGAAAATGATTCTGTGAAAGGAACAATGTATATAGGTGTGCTTTTCTCAAAAGCTGACAAGATCCAACATCTATAAAATCTGAAGAGTGCCCAAATGCCAGCTTTAAAACGCTTGGTGTCTCACCTGATCTCTGCCTTTATTTCAGTTATCTTTCTTTTCTTTTTTGGGACTGTCATGGCACATGTGCAACTTATTCAGCAAAGCCCACAGAATCATGGATTGACTATGGTAGACTTTAATTCTGCATAGGTTGAATACTCCTAATTACGTTCTGGTCCCTGAAATTATCCAGAATCTTTCAAGTCTGCATCCTGATGCATCTCAGAATCAAGAGAATTTCCAAACTTCTGGTGAATGATACTTTCACATGTGCAACACACATTAACATTAACATCTTGGCAGCCCAAATGCACACCCTCATGGCAACAGCAAACTGTCAGAGTCAATGGGCTCCTTTAAGAGAAGAAAAAAAAAGGCTTGAGGAGCATTAAAGTGTTGAGCCGGCCTCCAAATTCTCCCAAATCCAAATCTGATGGCCCATCTATGGGATGCGGCAACAGGATCAAAAGAAGGAGGATCCTACAAGTTCCACAGGTTAGGTATTTACATGCCAGACACCACAAGGCACCTAAAAAGGTCCTGTGTTTCCTGATGTTTTGGCAGCACAGGGGGGTGCCTACATAATTTTTGGCAGATAGTTTTAATGTTGAGACCAAGCATGCCCCAAAGACCTCGACCCGGGCTCCAAATAAAAAAGATCTGACTGACTTTGAACAAGAGTTCAAAGAGTGCCAGTATCAGAAGTATCACAAGGTGCCAGAAAAAACAGAGATCAATGTGTATGAAAAACATGTCAGTCACTGTGACAAGCTGATCACTTTGGTAGTGAAAAAGAGGGGCAGTGTTGTTTGTCACTATCTAGAAATTCATACATTCATGCGTTCGGCTTGTAGCTGAAATTTAGCCAAAGTGTTACAGCTTGGGTTTAATCTACTAGTGAAGGACAAATACTGTATTTCAAATGATTTATGTCAATCTAAAACCAATGTTTTCCATGATTTTACATTAAGAAACCTGAAGGAGAGCCATATTTAATGTTACATCACCTAAGGCAGTGTTTCTCAATTCCAGTCCTCATGAGGACCGGAATTGAGAAACACTGAGCTAAGGAAAGGAGACTGGAAAAACTACTGTATGTCCAGCAGGTAGGTCCAACTTTCATGTCAGTGACTGCAGTTTTGGGAATATTTCCTTGACTCCTAAACACATGTCTTCAAAGGGCTAGTTAATTTGCTAAATCTTGTGGGTATTCTCTTTGTGTCGCTAATGCGATAAAGAAACTTAATTTACCTTTATCTTGCCTCGTCTGAACGCCTGTCACATTAATGGTGACAGGACTTGATGTGACAGAGCTCTAAAATATAATAATCACAGTAATCGGAAATATGAGCTGCTGATGGTGTTCTTTCTTACCCACAGAACATCTGGATGTTGTAGAGCGTTGGGTCATCCTCTAGAGGGGCCAGCTGTTGGAGACACAGCTGCTCACATCCACCATTGAAGCCATCAGAGCAGTCGATGCCAATGTGGTGGTCATAACACCCGGTCCCATCCTTCATTGGACTCAACCCCGGAGGGCACTATGGGAGGAACAAGTGTTTTGAAATGACTGATGCTTGCAATTAGAAACTCTTATTTCATTTGGGGACACTTTCTCAGAGCTGCCTAAACTGTGAAAAGCTGCCACATTAACACTAATCCCTGATGGGAGAGGTAAACACGCCCCATAACATCTGTGCCACAAAACGCAAACAGTCGGATTTCTGTACCCATTAGTGCAGCCTGTGTGAACACCGAGTGTACTTTGTAAAGTCACTCAAGGCTAAATGTTTCATGGAAACATTGTTATGCTATCTGCATGAAAAACAATAAAATAAAAGAGTTCTGATAAAGCAAAGCACAAAAGTAGTGGAAAACTAACTGTTTGTAAGCCACTTATATGTGAAATTTACTTCACAAACAGAATATTGGATTGTCAGTGAATAATTGATTTATATACCCTTCAGTCTTAATGCCATACAAGGTCATACTCTCCAGCACTTCCTGATCCCCCGAACAGTTCAACTGTTTTCCTGAAAATTGTATATTTTAAGCTTTATCACATGGGCATGACTGTTCAAATTCCTAATCAGCCACTGAGTGGGAACCCATGAATGTGCTGATGAGCCCCACCCACATCTCCGCCTCTCAGCACTTCCTCATAGTCTGTTTAGACTTGGCGAAACTCCCTCTGCCACATTCATATTTTAATGAACAAATGGCAGTAAAAGCTCTCACTGAGCTCCACGATGTTGTGATTTTAACACAAGATGCAGCAGCCGCTTGCACATAATTCATTTTCAGCAACCAACTAGTACAGCTGTGTGGGTCTGTCTGACCAGAGAATACACGAGTCAAGTCCTGAACTCTGTCCTGTAGAGGTGTTCTGGAAGAACCAGAATCAAGCAGTTTAAAGCAGTAAACCCCCAACCAGAGCTAAAAGCTGCGGTGTCCAGATGAATGGACTGAAACTGGGTTATTGCTGCACAAGGGGATCAAACCAGATACTGAATGCAGTTAATATGTTCCAAATTTGAATCATAGATTAATCACAGGTATTGTGTTATTTTCATCAATAAACAATGAACAAAGCAGATCTTGAATTTGTGTAAATGGGTTATTTTCAATTTGACTTAGATCTGCTGTTTTTTGTCACATTTATTCTGTTGCACATTTAATATCGAAAGCAGCAATGGCATTTCAGGGAACTACAATTATCTTTAATAAAATCAGTGGTTAATCTTCAAGAAATTTATTGAAAAACTTCAATTCTTTTTTTTTTTTGTCACTGAGTCATGGGCACTTAATTAACAAGCACTCTGCAATGAGGTGAGTTCATTAAGGAGCCACAGGACCTGACTTCACCTTTGTTTCCTCTTTTCACAGCCTCACTCAGATTTGCCCAAAACTTTATTTCTTTAATCTCTTATACACCTGTCAAGTTAACTTCAAATAATTTGTTTCTGTCAGCTCTTACTTCAAAGGCAACTTTGATGGAGTACATTTTAACAAGGCACAGCTGCATTCACAACAGCGACTTGGTACTCGGCTTCTTTTTAAGCGAGGATGAATCCGTGCCGACTGACTTGTTATATCGGTCTACGGCTTTCATCACAGAGTCCATGTAGGTCATTTAGCTAATGAAGCTCACATGTTTGTTGTGAATTCCGCTCTGGTTTTCAGTTGAGGTACAATCATTTTGTTTAGTTAACTAATTTAGACCATTCTTTTAAGACACAGGAACATTTCTTGAAAAAATATTCATAAACTTAAATGGGAAGTCAGTAATTAACACTAGAAGCACAGGTTTTATTTCTAGTAACTAGTTTCCACAGAAGCTTTCTTTCTTAAAATTGATTGAACTATGGATTGCATATATTCATATTTTATATTCATATTTTATATATATATATATATCATATATAGTCATATTTTCTTAACAGATATGATTTATAATCAACGTTAATATTTAGTATGTCTTCATAAAGCCTATTTTTTGTTGTTTTTTTATCTTAGATCACAGTGATACTCATAATCAGTTTACATAGAGCACCGGGTTAGCACATACTTCTATATCACTTGGTCATTCATTAGCTAACAGATTCATGCAACCAATAAGATTCCCACAGGTCAACCTGACACAAAAAGAACAGCCACACCATACTTCCATCCTGTGAAGAAAACTGAAATGCTTTCCTTACTCACTGTGATCTACAGCTGGATAAGTTTGTGGATTGAACATTGTGAAAATAGATCTCAAACAACATGGAAGTAACCCCATTACGCACCTTGCAATAGAATTACCCACACCTCATAACTGATGTAAAAGTTTTTGGTACTCAAAATGTTCTAAATGGCACTCTGGAAAAAACCTTCTGGAAGTTTCTCGTGAATATTTTTGAATATGGCTTCAGGTCACCGGAGCAGGTGGGGACAAGCATCTGTGGTGCTTTTCGTGCTGATTTGTGGCTGTGCTTCGCTCACTCATGTTTCCTGCTCACATCTTAGTCTCTCTGTGAGATGTGAGATGTGTAAGAGAGATATGAGGAAGGATTCACTTCTCTCCTGTCCCTCTGAAGCACGTCAGAACTTCAGTTGTCTCCTCATCTTTGATGGAAGATCATCCATGGTTAGTGTTGAGTAATGTTACTTAAAAAGTAACTACTGGTAACTAGATTTCAGGATTACTTCCATTAAAAAGTAATCCATTATCTAACTATATAAATTTCTTTGCAAATCGAGTACCTTTTGTTTCACCAAGTATTCCAACATCCCTTTGCTATTCCATTAAAAAAAAAGATAATATCTACCTTTGAATGTATTGGCTGATGTTCCTCTTTACATAGCCAGTTAGAGGCTAAAAAGAGACACTGCAGAAGCAATTTCCCTGTTAATGCACTTTATCAACGATTAGGTTTACAAATAAACATAAAGCCAAGAGTGTGGGGCTAAATACATACAGCTTAACAAGTGGTAAAGATTTTATCTATGATCTTAGAGAGAAATGCAACAACAGTTGCTTGGTAGCATCCCCTTAACCACATAACCATTAACATGGTCATTGATTTCCCCTCAGAGTGGCAGCTTTAACTGAGCTGAAAGCAAGCCATTGTTGTCGTGTGGCAGAATCACTGGTGCTGTAGATCTGTGCTTAAGCTGAAGGTGCTTCCAGCAATCTGAAATTGTCAGATTTGGACAAGCTGCGAACACTTCTAATCACCCAGGCACGATTCATATTTCAATAATGATTTTTCTTGTCCTTTTCACCCCCAAATACGAAACAATATGAGAACTTCTACAATGCGAACACCATCCTCTCTGCCATCACATGTGCACTGATGTGTGCTGGGCTGGCTTTCTGCTGCGCAGCAGAGACACACAGCACGTTTTCTTTTCTTTCTTTCTTTTTGCTTTGCTTTGTAGCAACAAAACTAATAGTCTGATACAGTAAACTGTCAACAGTAACTGACTGCTTGTTTTAGAAAATACTTTGTAACAGATTACTTGAATTGTGAAACTAATGAGCAGTATTAATAATTATCAAAGAAAAACTCATCTGAGTGGGATGAATTTCTTTTTCATTGGGTGGTACAAAAATTCTCTGAAAAGCCTCCAGCTGATCCAAAAAGCAGCAGCGAGAGCTCTGAGAAGAACTAGCGGGAGAGATTATATTTCTCGAGTTTTAACTTCTCTTCGTTTGCTCTCTGTCAAATCCAGTTTAGAATCCGTAGTCTTACATATATAGCTCTTGATGGCCAAGCCTCAACAAATCTTAGAGATTACATCGTCCCGTATTTTCCAAACGGAACACATTACTCTCAGACTGCAGGCCACATGTGGTCTCCAGAGTTTCTAAATATAGAATGGGAGATGGAGCCTTCAGTTATCAGGCCCCTCTCCGTGGAACCAGCACTAGTACAGGTTTGGGAAGCAAAGATCCACTATACGTAAGTTTAAAACGTTCCTATTTTAAAGCTTTAAAGCTTAAAGTATTGATGGCTTAGGTTCTGCTGGAGGTTTCTTCCATTTTAAAAGGGAGTTTTCCTCTCTACTCGTGCCTTGTTCATGCTCAGAATGGGTAAAATTCTGTGTGATCCATTAACTTCTTTACCTTGGCAACTTATTATGAAATGACATTGTACAACTTGAACTAATTTGGCCTTTTATGGATTTCATTTGTCTGTTTTACAATTGGAATTATAATTAATTTAATTATAGTTGGATTGGATTGTACCGTATCTTTAAAGCCCCTTGAGATGACTATTGTTGTGAATTGGGGCTATATAAAAGGAATGGAAATGAAAGCAAAGGAAACTCCACAATGACAGGCATGGGCTCATTGTCATATACATTTGGGTTTTATTTATGCCGGTTGAACTTTATATGACATGTATTCCTAGTAGTGTCTGTACAGAATAGGGCCAAATGCTGAATGAGAGGCCTTTTGTCCTGGTCCCTGGATAAATTGTAATTGATTTTGTCCCTCTGAGAGAGAAATGATGGCAAATGATTTTTACTGCTAATGCAAGAAGCACATAAGACACTGAATCTGAACACATCTGTGACACACAGTCTGTAAATCACAAACTCACTGAAGTCTGGGGATGTGTGGACACGTGTTGCAGACTATAACTTGCTCACTAAAGTTCTTGGCAGGGTATCGACTGCCATAATAAGCTTCCGACATGTCAGAATAGAGATAACTCTGGGGTATTGTCCAGTAATCCTTCAGATAATGATCATTAAAAAGATGTGCCAGCTGGAGTCTGTGTACTGCTATCACTGGTCATTTCCACAAGTTTGGTCTAAAATCCTGGGTGAATCATTGATAACCCTCTGTACAAAACCGTAGTCCGTTTAAACAGTCCTCAAATCCTTCCAAACTTCATCCGAATAATAATTTCTCTTGGTTGTTTAGATGGAGCCTCTGGCCATAAAAGATAGGGAAGAATCCAGATGGAGTATTTTTTATCAAAAGGCCAAAACACAAGATGAGGTGTGATTTTAAAATATAGCGTTGAGGGGAATCATTCACATAAAAAATGCAATGTCTGTATTCATTCAGTTTGTTAATCATGCAGTCTGAAATCATATGTCTCATAGTAGTTTTTAACCAGTAGCTAAAGATGAAAACCTCACTATATGCATCACGATGATTAAATCCCCCTTTGGGTTATTAACAATAACACTTACAATTCTGACACTATTTCATTTTATATTCATATATACCGTATTTTGCGCACTATAAGGCTCACCTTAATTATGGGGTCCATTTCTGTACTTAACCCATACATAAGGCGCACCTGATTATAAAGTATTACCTAATGTTCTCTGATTGGTTTATCGCTGCCAGCACACGTAGTGTGTGTATTACGTCTCTGTGTCAGCGGGAAATGGTCCGACGGTCAAGGACAACATCGTCGGTCGTTTTTACACTTATAAACTTATAAAGTGCACATCGGTCTGCATCACCCATCTCGGACTGAAGAACAGGCACTCACTGCGACATGGGCAAAAGCATTAATGATGACACGATTCAATCGCTAAGTACGAGCTCCATACAATCTTCGCCCCATTCAGAGTGAATGGCTGGGATCCGCCTGACCCTGGATTCACACCGAACGCGAAGCGAGCGACGAAAGTGGCCAGTTGCCGTTCTTTTTCAATGTACGAGAGCGAAGAGGCGTGGCAAAAGTGAACGTGTCGGTGAACGGCGCGAAGGGAGAGCATTGAGTGATGCGGAGGGGGATTAATGCCCCGATGAATGCTCGGCGCTCCCCGAGGTAAATTCGAAATGGCGGTATCCGTGACAGATTTTGGATTATATGGCGCACGGCCGTATTTTGTGACATTTTAAGGCTTTTAGGTGCGCCTTATGGTGCGGAAAATACGGTACTTCAAACAGCAGAAGCAACCTCAGATAAAGCTTCCATATTGTCAGTAGCTACAGGTCAAGAAGGAAAATTCTGCTGAAGTGAACTGCTCTCAGACAGCTGCACAATCTCCATCAGCAAAGACCTTCATGGGGCTCAATGGCAGCAAAAAAAAGTCTTACAACAGACATTCATGTTTTACTGTCTCTGTGCAGCTCAGAGTGAAGTCTTTTATAGATCAATCAAATAAGTCCAAATATTTCAGAGAATTAGGGTCAAACTAGTTTGGTGACATAACAAACATAATTTACAAGAAATGCAGAAAATAGTTTGGAATGGAAATGAGTGGCTCTATCAAATAGGACGCCAGACAGAGAAAAGCCCTATTACTTAAGTAAGAGCAACATGCTGAGGTATGTGGCATTTTCAGTATATATCTGCGACTCACTGGAAAGGGAATGATTCTTCTCCAAATGATGTGCAGGTCACTGGATAACGACCGTACACTGATGATAACAAAAGGGGTCTTTAAAGGTAAAGATAATCATCATTTATCAGAGATCATTCAATAACCAGACAGTGAGTAAGAGTGCTGTCTGCTCTGTTTTAGAAGAAGTACAAAGCCCACTGTGGAAAACCCCTTGAACCACCATGGCTTTTAATCCTGTTTCTTAATGGAGATAAATTCCTGCAGTGCTTTTGAGGCTTAAGGGAATCTGCACTGTGCTACTGCCAAACAGCAACAAATCCCTGTGAGAGGAGTTGGATAAGCTATGCACTTTTCAAATTTGTCTGATGGGCAAATAAGTAAAGATGTACAATGAGCGAGGACCTAAACAGCGAGATTAATATTCACAATAAAATGACTAATACATCTTTAAGGGGATCTAATGAAGAAGATATAAAAGGTTTTGATTCACTTAGCTGTCTTCACAGAAAAATAGATTAAAATTATTCAGTCCACTGTGTGTGTGTGTGTGTGGATTTTGATGTAACCAGTGTCTATATTGTGAAGAGGGAATATTTTATTAATTTCTCATACTTAGATTCAATCTGTAGCACTATAATCAATTTGAGACTGTCCCCTCTTAATGAAATACTTTACTTTTTATTGTCTTTCTGTCTACTCATCCAATTAATTTCGCATAACTTTACTCTTATTTATTCATATATCTATCTAGTGTTTGTGTTTCTGTACCAACTGTATTTCCAGAAGATCAAACAAAAATCTGAAACCACTGCTGATACTGCATGAGAAACAGTCATGCCACATAATCAGCTGTTTTCACTGAACACAGCTATAACAACAACAACACAAAACTAAACTGTATACTGCAAGGAGGAAGCCATTTATCAGCTATAGAACCGCCGGCAGCTTCTCTGGGCAGAAGCTCATCTTAGATAGACAGAAAAAAGTCACATTGTCTGAGATCACATAACTTCACGTTTCAGCTTCTTTTTAGAAAAGAACTCCAGGCTGTTGTAGGAGAAAAGTACAAACGCCAGCAGCTGTTATGGTGTGGGAAACTTTCGGATGTGTGAGGTGTGTAGTGTGAGGTCAGAGACAGATATACTACCATCAGGATGATGTCTTTTCCTGGAAAGTCCAAGGCCACCTTCTCCATGACTGAGAACAACATGACTTCACTGACACAGAGTGTATGTATCTGACTGAACTGCCTGCAGTCCAGGAGCACTATGAGGAGGAAAAGCGGCCGACCGTGGACTGTTGAGCAGTTAAAATGTTGTACTCAGCAAAAATGGATACAAATTACAGTAAAAACATGACAACATAATTGGCAGATTCTCTCTGTCAACTTGATGAATTCATACACTTGGACCAGTATCCCAATAACACATAAAACGCCTATTTAGTGGCATTTTTTTCAACATGCAAGGTCAGTCAGACTTCGGTAGAGATCCCTCAACACCATGAGACCTCACTTGCATGTTATCTTCAAATGTTGTAGGATTCTTCTCTTAGGTAAGCAAGAAAATGAGGCAGAATCATCTTGCCCAGACTAGAAGTGCAATCTCTTAGCAATGGTTAACTTTTTAAAGGGTAAATCTGATGTTTTCTTACTGTTACTTACAGTCACGGAAGACTAAATGAAAAACAGTGAAACATTTCAGTCAAATATAAGTCTTTCCAACAGCTCTTAAATGCCTTTATCTCAGATAAAATTGGCCAAATTATATTCCAATTGTGAGAGGTTTTTTTTAACCGAAAGCAATCTGGTATGCAACCATAATGTGACAGCAAATGGGTGATAAGCACGTAATATGAGGCAGGTAGGGAGAAGGAGGCTGTGCACTATAATAACAACAATACAATATCATATCTTCACATTGCAAATATATGTTTGACGTTGTATTAAAGTTAGAAATATTGTTGATTGGAACTTTAAACATAAAAATTAACTTAAATTAACTTAAAAAACTTCATAAGTTGGCAAACTTTTGTCACTAATTTAGTAAATGAGGAGAATAAAGTTTAATACACTCATAAAAGCTTTACAGCTAACAAATGCTCAGTGTTCAACACTGAGTGATACGCAGATCAGTACAATGCTGAAATGAGTCAGCTTTAGCTGTTTTGTGACAGTCAGTTTGCAGGAATCCTTTGACGGAAACATCCAGGGTCAGAGAACATGACTTCTCTCTCGAAGAAATGTCTACAGTTACCACGCATCCCTCTGACCTGATGTTTCCTCCATACTCTGGGCTTTTCACTTTGCTGAGTGGAATGAGGAACTGAGTCTTCTGGGATGAACTTTGGCATTAGTCGAGACACAAAACCTCTTTTTACTGAAGGCAGAATTTCCAGCTCAAGGATGTCACGTACACATGGAAAGTGTCTGCCAAAGTCTCCCTTTCAGTTCGAAGTTTCCTGAACTAATGAAATGGCGGCACTTTCTCTGCTCTTTTTGACTCTGGTCCATGAGTTTTTTTTTTGAAGATTACAAAGCTGAAGTCAATAGCAGGGCACACGTTGCTATTAGTCATCTAACGGTTTGCAGTAAAGAGCACACAAATAAATCACTGCTTAATCAAAGAAAAAAACTGCCATATTGTTTTGTGCGCTGCCAATTCCACAACTTCTTTGTTCACTAAATAATCTATGAAAGATTGTTTTCAGTTCACATTTGATGAGGAAACTTCAGTCTCATTAAATTTAGTATTGAAAGACCACATGCTTAACTGAGCAGACTCTCTCCACCGCAGCTTTCACACCCCTTTGTTACCAATCATTAAAAGCACAGCATTTGTGTCGGAAACACTCTAACATTACTGTGGTCTTACGGTACAAATAGGTGGACGGGTTAAAAGGGTGTTTTCAATAAGAATCCAGACCCGTTTTTCCTTATGGAAAAATGATAGTGAATATAAAACAGACCACATAGTTCACATTTACCACCACCAAGTGTCAAAGGTCTGTAATGTTACATATGTTACATTTTCAGTTAATCTCTTTTACTTTCAATCATTTGTTACACCTGTGTCACCATATGGCGTATAGACAAAATATACCAAACTGTGAAAAATCATGTAATGTAACATTTCCAATAAGGGTCACCAGTTTGTTTGGCTTTAGTGACGGCTGCTGTTTCTACAAACACTTCATTCCAAAATGACATCCCCAAAACAAGTAGTTCTGCCATTCCAGTGGCATTGTTACTAAGGTCCCAGCATGTAATCTAGAAAAAAAATAAATTATGCTGCCACCATGAAAAGTGGGGTTACAAAAGGTTGAACTGTAAGTACTGATTCATACAGAAGCCTCTGTCTAAACACCTGATGAAAAATACAGTGACCCGGGGAGAGATAACATCAGTAGTGACAATCTAATGGGCTCCTAGTCCTCTTCAGGGTTGAGTTCTAGTTCTATCTCTGCCAGGTATTGACTCCATTCAACACTGCTTAGTGTCCTAAAATGTGATCCAAGTCAAGATTGTTTTTTGCCGCCTAAGGGGAAGTACAGCAATACAAAGTGAAGAAACAAAGTGCTTTAGCCAGCAACAGAGAGTCTGATGCTGTTAGGAATTATTATGAAAAAGAACCAGGAGATGGGTGAGAGGTGTGTATTCTGTTGTTATCGTGCTGTGTTGTCTAAAAAACAGACTTTAGATCTGTGTTTGTAGTTGGACTTGCATTGTGCTGTGACACTGTGTGAGCATTGATCTCATTTAAATTGAGATCAAGGATTAGTATAAAAGTTAAATATCTAACAAAGGTTACAAACCGTTTACAAACTCTGTCTATCTCCAAAGTACAGGGCTAAAAAACAGCAGACACACAGCATGGAGAGAAAAGCTCTCAAACACAGCGAAGCAGCAGTACTGACCAACATTTCGTCAGTTTTGTGCATTAAGCAACACGCAAACACAACCAGAGCTGCTTGGACGGTGATCAGTTATCGTCCTCGTTTCATCTTGGTGGCAATCTGTTCTGTAAACAGCATCCTTGTTTTCCAACGTTTTGCAGTGGGAGACAAGTGACAAGACTAAACTAATTAATCTCACAATAATCCTGTGATTATTACGCTCTCACTTCTACAGACGTCACATGCTGCCTCTTCCCAGGAGTGCAATACATCAGCGAGACAGAGCGGGACGGTCAGTCGGCGCCGTCCGCCAGCCTCAGCCGGATCACACAAGAGGAGATATTAAATGCAGACAGAACAGCTACTGGCAGCTCCGAATCAGACAAGGTGTTAATTGATTAGAGTGGAATCACATCGCTGGGGCCAAGCCAGTTTACCACCCTGATTAGACGGATGAGAGGCTCATTTATAAGCTCGACAGTCGAGAGATAATTACTAAAACCCACAGTAATATACGCAATGGTAAGTGAAAGCAGTTCTGCACAGTGATGGGCAGGAGTGGGATGTGTGTGTGGGTGAAGAACAATGGCTTTACTAACGCGTCTCATCCAAACAGAACACCATTCAATCCAGAAACAGCATCACGCCCCGGGTTTTCAAAATTAGTCAAATAAACAAACGGGATGGATACCACAAAGATTCAGTAAATTAAGGCAGACCCAGAAGATTACGATTCAGAAGTGGGTTTCAATTACTGAGCTAAGGAGGCGATAATGGAGGGCTGCTACACATAATTTACTAAGGAGGCCAGTGTTGAATTCCACCTCCAGATACTATGTGTAAACTGCAATGTAGTTCTAACTTACATCACTTTTTCTCGTCAAAAAGAAAACATCAAAATGAAAAACAAATGGAATGGCAGATAAAAGCTATGCGTCTGTTAAAAACAAAGAGAATGAGAAAGTTCTGAAGAGCAGCATGGCCAACAGCTAAAAGGGATGAAATGCTTTGACTGATCTCACTAAATGCAGGGAATATCTCCCCAACATAATTGCTACAGGCCTGTTTGCAGGTGATACCATGAAGCCTCCTCTGTTTGTTGGGAGAAAAGATAAAGCACAGTTACGATTCACATCCTAATGGTAACTTGCTTTGAGTTGATCTATTTCAACACTAATTTTCACAAGTTTTGCTTTATAGGTTGATGGTCCCAAGATGCAGCATTTGTACAAAAGAGAATAAAATTCAAAAATAAAATTCACTACAAGTTATCTTTGACAACAACTTCCCTTATAAATACATGCATTACACATGCGCTAATCTCAGACAGAATTTCCATGTAAAGCAGATAAATATCAAGCTGAATTTACAAACTAGACTCATCAAATCTTTTATCATTATTTACGAGCATTTTCGAGCGTCCGGAAGATTCATTTTTCATTTAAAACTAATAAAAAATCTGGACTCACACATCTGTTCAGTTAAAGTGTGCGTAGGACTGGAATTAAACTTAATGTCTTAAGTCAATCTAGACTTCTCATGGACATTTGTGTGGGAAAAAAAAAAGTTCAAAGGTTTAAATATGTCAGGAGATTAAAAAAGAAAAAACATGACGTATGAAACTGTGTCGTTACTCAACAGTAACCGAGCCAAAATGATGCAGTGTGTGAAATAGCAAGTACACGCTTCATGATCCGGTAGCTTGTGGAGCCATCTTACCACTATTATCTTTAAGTAATCACATACTCTGTGACCTTATCAGTCACTTACATTATTGTGGGGGAATTTCGATCCACTCTTCTTTACAACGCTGTTTCAGTTCACTCAGGTTCGTACAGGCAGTTGTTTTTCCCACAACTCTCCAAAGGTGTCACCACAGCATTTCAATCAAGCTGACGTCTGGACTTTAGGTCACTGCAACGCCTTCACTCTCTTCTGCAGTGTCTGGGATCATTGTCCTGCTGCATGTCCCAGTTTCAGACAAGTTTTAGCAGTCGGACAGATGGCCTCATATTTGACTCAACAGAGGTGGACTCAGTGACTGCACGGTGCTCTGTTCCTGTGGCTGCAGAACAAGTCCAAATTATTAACACTCCACACTGATATGGCGTAATTAGTTTATTATGGCCAAAATCTCCTTTTTGGTTTTGTCTGTCCATGGACGTTGTGTTGTTGTTTGTCAAACCTGAGCTTTGTTGTCATGTTCCTTTTAGACAGAAGAAGCTTTCTCTTGGCAAACCTTTCAAACAAACAATAGCTATTCAGTCTTTCCTAACTCTCATGAACTTTAACATTTAACACGCTAAGTGTTAAATGTCTCAGTGTCTGAGATGCAGCTCTTTGGTCTGACCTTGAAGGGGACTTGCTGAGACGTCCACTCTTGGGATGATGGGTCTTGAATATTTTCTGCTTGTGAATAATCTTAAGCTCACTCTAAAATGAAACTATATAAAAAAATGAAAATATTCTCTAACCAGTTCCAAAATAAATTCTAAATGACCCAGATTAATGGGCAGCAACAATTGTTTTTCTACAATCATTGTTGAAGCCCTTCCTGGTGATGTGTGTTAACACACACCTGAAAGCTCCAGACCAGCAAACTGCCTAAATGTCTATGTTCATAGATGTAGTCACACTATGATGATCAGTTTATCAAATATATATTAAGGACATGAACGGCAACAGGCTGCTTCTTCCCTTCTTAATTCCTTTAGAAGCACTAAAGGGTATGCTTAGTTTTTCACGATTTCTAAATTCTAAATTCCAGCTTAGTTGTTATTTAATATGTAATATGTCCTGTTGTTGTTCATCTGTTGTTATACTGCAGTAATTCTAAGAGCTGGTCAAGGCCAGATGATTTTAACTATACGCTGTTGTGAAAACCTTTGAACTGAAAGAGTTTGAATGACACATGCTCACACATATGCTGACCATAGATTAATAATGCTTTGGGAAATTGTCAGATGAAAACTGTTTGTTGTATTTGGTATATAACATAGACTATTAATGCATATCTCATGAATTCTATGGAGTTTTTTGTGTTAGAAAATGCACTTAATAGTGGCTGTATCATAAATAAATGTTTCTCTGATCCCTCCGAAAATTCGTCATGGCGCTCTCATAACTACTGTTTCCATGTGATCGAACATGTTGTCCTTTTCAAAAGACTTCTACTTGAGCGCAATGTCACACATTAATTCTTAAGGTTACTTCCAGTTTCATTTGTGACTGTGGCGGATCAAAATGAGCATCGAGAAAATATTAGGAATAACTCCTGTCAGCACGTACACACATTCACTTTGTTCTTCTTTTCACAAAAATATTACAGTAACACATGCTCCAGGAAGGAAAATAAGCTAAGACAGTGAATCATTTATTGAATACAGAAGAAAAGCCTCACGACACCTCAAAACAATAAAAATAAATATTTTCTCAGTTTTGTTTTTTTTAAATCTTTGTGAGACTAATTTCATCTGTTGTTTAATTTGACGCTTGTGTCAAAGATTTGGCACATGCTCCAACACAAAGAAGCAGGATTCTACCTATAGATTACAAAAGAAGCTGTTGTTTATAATCACAACATAATCACAAATTAAGGAAGGATGTCACAACAAAATGTCAGCAGGATTTTTGGTGCTTCTGTACAGGAGGGAATAGCGTGAAAAAGAAAAGTCTAAACTAAGCAAAACATATTTAGATGCCCTTAGACCGTGCTAAGAATATCCATGGTGTGGGCTGGAAACTGGACAGATATGTCACTCCCAATATTTCTGTGCAAAGTTGCAATGTTGCAACTTAAAGGTTTCCTTTCACAGAATTCTCCAGACGCATTAAGACCTGGGGCATCCTCGACACATGCATGTAGATACACTGACATGTCACATCAAATTATATTAGAACAAAGCAGCATCAGGATGAACATTAGGTAACGCAAGGACCAACTCTATCAGAAAACTGCTCCATCGTCAGATAACTGAACTACATTGCCTTGAGCAACACTGTAATAGCACAAAAAGGCAGTGCTAGTGCAGCAGTCATACATTTTGAAATAAATGCACTAGTTTGGCCTTAGATTGTCTCCTCCTGACCAACAGTTTTATGGTTAAAAAGCTACAGGAAACAACAGTCATTTATTTTCTTGACTGTTTTTCTTTCTAAACTGCCATTCTAAGCTTTGACAAAGCTCGGAAGATTGAAGCTTTCTTTATGGATCTGTTTGTTTTATTTAATTATTTAAAGTACGGTTGTCTGAAGCCCTGAGGAGTAGTCGATGCCTTATCTGAACCATAACTAGACTGAACTAGGCAGAGCACTGAGTTTGTAGAATTAGGGAGAAATTCTGATGGGGCAACGCAGTTTTTCTAAGTTTCTTAGAATGGATCCGCAGTAGAGTGAATTTAGGCCATGTGTGAAATAACTCCAACCTCAAAAATTCCATAGCGATTCAAGTCAATGCTTATTCAGTAAATTTTACACTGCATTACTTTTGCATCAGTTATTGACTTTGTCACTAGTTTCTCAACTGAAGACTGTCTGGGTTGCTCTGCTTCGTTGGATGCGCGGTGGCTGAGGAATGGATCAGTCAGGAACTGTGTCGGACATGTTACTGCTGGATATTTCTTCTAACACAACAAGTAGTTGTGCTTTTCCAGGGCTTTCAGTTAAAAGACTGGTGAAACTGACAGGTGGAGGGGTGTCAGTCCACCTCCTTATCACGGCTGAGGTGTCCTTGAGCAAGGCACCGTACCCCCATGCTCCCTGGGTGCTGTGAATGGCTGCCCACCGCTCCAGTGAATGGCATCTGTCTCCATGAGTGCATGTGTGTATCAACAGGTGCCCACCTTCTAATGCAGGTAAGACACTTGCAAAACGATACTTACACAATCCACTTGAGAATGAATCAAGTATTACTTAAAAGTTGTAATTAGAGAAGTTTCTTTTATTTACTGAAGTAGCAGCTGAATGGCAGGAAGCCAAAAAGGCTTTCAGTTCTGAAATCTGAAAGTAAAATCTCTTAAAGTTCTACTCCTGTAATTAAAATTCCTCCAAAAACTGTGTTTCTGCCAGGAAAAGAAAATCTCTCATGCCTTTAAAAAGACCCAGAATATGACTCACCTTACCTCCTTCCCATTCAATGCATGGGAAAACGGAACTATGCTAATTTGTTCCTCCCCACATCTCCAACAGGTGACATGGCTTCCCTGTCTCTGCTAATGACCAGTTCTATATGATTCATCTTTTAATTTATGTAATTTATGTAAAAAAGAAAACTGAATAGAATAAAAAAGCCATACAGTGATTCTTACAAAAGCTGAAAGCAGCCCTGTCTGAATGATTTTGAAGCCGTTATCTCAAGATCACAGGTGAGAGAGCGAATTTATCCAGCTTACTTGGGAAATCTGCCGAAGGTTTTCTCAAGATGATGACATATAGCACCTGTTACCCTTAAAACACAAGCTTTGATTTCTTGACATCACCAGGTGATTGTGGCATTTGTGATTTTTGTGTTAATGTTAAATTCTATTGTTCAATAGTCATGCCAGTTGGGGGGTGAGGGGGTCTATAACATATAAGTGTAATTCTGTTTGCCAGTTTGTTAGTAATTGTCTGCTCTTGAATGCAGACAGTGGCACCTGTGGGCATGGATAACAGTTTAACCAACTGTGCTTCTGCGGTGACCATCTGAACCAGGAGTAACCACAAGCAGGCTTATAGTCTCCCCCACAGCTCGCTGGGTGCTCTGGCCCCTCGCTTGGCCTTGCCTGTGCTATGTTCTGCATCTAACCTGTAATCTCTGTCTATTCAACACAAAAAAAAACAACATAACACTGAATGCGGCTTCTGCTCAAGATAGCAGAGGGGGACATTAAAAAGTAACAATGATGAGAAAGTGCTGGCTGGCCTGTCACCATTTCGATTTTGAAGGTCACGTTTTATCCGTAAAACTAATGTGACAGTAAATGAAGTTATGAAATGCGGTGCGGCTTGTGTTTCTTAGGAATAAGCAGCAGGCTGAACTAATCATAACTGATATTTACTCAGGAGGGCTAATATATCATCACCTCATTAAACTTACAAAAAATTAACACTGATGACCATGTTTTTTATTTTTCAAATGCATAAGATCACATTTATTCACCCCACGTAAAAACTGTCTCTTGTTGTGTTATGATGGGAAGAACATTGAGGTCTTCTATAAAATGGTTCTGGTGATTCCATCATAACGAAAGCAACTTGAGCTAGTACACGGTGTGATTCTCAGAGCCATTAGGAACGCCGTCACAAGGGAAGAGTTTGGAATCTACTTTAGAAAGTCTTGTAAAAGCTTAGACTTTCACTCCTCCTTTTCACCTTTTAATTCTAGAATAAAAAAATTTTGCAAGTCAGCTAAAAGGTAACAGCTTTAGTGGGATGACATATCTGAAAAGGGCAGGAAACGAATATCCTCATTTTATATTTCATCTTGCATTTCATGGCAGGGAAAAATTAGTCTGAAATCCAGCTCCTACCTTCAATTAAAAGTTCTTTGAGCTTTTGTAATTAAAGTCAGAAGGCCAAGAAAAAATAACCACGAGAGCCATCAATAAATGTACTTTAACATGGGATTTCAGTGCTGCCAAAAGAAGAATTTACTTATCTGTGCAAATGTTTCTGCCAACATAAACAGTTGTTTTGGAATCATGTCTTCCCACTAACCAATAAATGAAGTATTGTCCCATTAAAATCACTTCATAAGGTGTCCCTCTCTACTACATGCGATAAGTATGCTGCAATGCATAAAAAGCATCTTTCCAGACCACCTGAAAGGCTCTTCTCAAGTGCATCAAAGCACTTGAAAAGAAATTAAATTGTAGGGTGGATGGAGCCTGACAGCTTATCGGCAGAAAAGGGTGGGAGGGTTTAAGAGAAGCAAAACACTGGCAAAAGGTACTAAGACTCTCAAAATAACAAGAATGTTATCATTGGACTCCCCAGCAGATGGAGAAGAAAATAAACCTGGCTGGTATATTTCCTGGTTGCTAAGCACCACCTGGAGGTAATGAATGTGTCGGTCTAAGAGGGATGTGAGAGTCACACTGTCTGCTCAGAAACACGAGAGAGCAGGTTTGCTGCGTGTCCTTGATGTGGGTGACTGTGGCCTGCAGCAGATATGACCATGAATATTCATGCATGTACACACCTTCGACACCGATGACCACGACAGGATACTCATAAAGCCTTCCAGTTTTCTAACTTTAAGTAAAGTAGTCGTGCATTGCAGCATAATATCAAAAATCCACAGTTTTCCTCTGCTGGAGGTAAAGGCGATCCTGTGCTCTTGTGTTGGGCATATCATAAGATGCACTTGTTTTTTAATCATATTGTATTACTTTGAATTGAATTTTTTGTAAGTCTGGTAAAGGTAATTTTTCTGCTTCCGACCTACGTATAGTGCTGCAGTTTCTAGGTACAGTTTTATGAGAGAAAGGTGACTCACCACACATCCGGTGGAATCAAGCTTTCGATCAGATATGCAGCGGAAGTTGCGGCTGCAGCCTCCGTTGTCCTTGGTGCAGTCTCTGACGGGTCCAAAAGAGTCCAGGAGAACCTCCAAGGAGTCAAAGGATGAACTGATCATTAGCTCCTCTCTGCAAAGATAATGAGAAGTGAAAGCAAAAGGGCGCTGGTGTTAAGTGCACAGAATGGTTGGGTGTCGTTGGAATTATTATCTGTAACACCTAAAGCTACATAATCAAAAAAGCACTTTAAATGTTCCATAGCTCCTGGGTTCCACTCCATGAAGCTTTTGCTTCAATTCAGGAGCACAATTGGTTTGTTTGAAATTGGGTCAAAAAATTTAACAGATTACATGAAGACCTCAATTTTGACAAACATACTCATCCAAACTTATATCACTAATCAGCCGCAAGTAATGCTGATGATGCAGAAAAGTTTTCACTCAAATCAACTGCCTGTGTCAGAATCAAGAAATAAAAACCACAACAAAGAAGAAGAGTTTAATAAAAGCTTAATAAAATTGTGGATCACTCAGTGAGCCGTTCAGATTTGCAGAACATCTCTGTGTCACAAGGCCAGCGCAGAGTAGAATCATCCAACACGACCATCTTTACCTGAGTCCAACTGCAAATGTTAATCATGTGTTTGCTGTATTTTGGAATTGAGAAAATGAACCTCTTTTGTTCTCGCATTTTACTTTGCGATTAACAGAAATTCTAATCTGCAATTTCATAGCAGACTGAAACTGGTCAACAGTAGAGCCCAGGGATGATCGTGCAGATCTCACAGAGGAACTGCAATTGTGTGTCTCTCATATGGTAGAAACCGGTTGTGAGGATAATTGAGTGTAAAATGTGTCCAAATTTACATGGGAGTGGCAGATCAAAGCTGTAGGACAGACACTAATGTGAAGAGGATTTTTTTCTTTATTCCTGACTAGTCATTATCTTACAGCAGTCATAGTGTTCTCTGTTTGGATCATCAGAAGCTTTGCTGGTGGGCGAGCTAAAGCTAAAAGCTTCACAGAACAGGGCCACTAGAAAAGCTAATTCTACACAACTGAAAACAACTCACAGCGAACGCTATACTGTGGACATTTACATGCCATTGATTACTCATAGGAACCGAGCACAGAATTTCTTTTCGTAAAAGGGTATAATGTGTTTCTTTTAATTAAAATTCACATAAAAGACGTAAGTCTTAAGTTGTAAGAAAATGCATTTTCTTGTTCAGCCTATAGATGTCTCTTTAGTCTGCATAGTATGAATCTATGCAGGTAAAAATGCTTTCTGTGTAACACTGTTAATTCACCCAGTTTCCTTCCTTCTCAGTAAAGTTAGAATAAAGTTAGAATAAACACAATACGTGCACACACACACACACACACACACACACACACAGGTATCTTTATGCAAACATCTAATGGAGATGATTTAGCAGTCGATTAGCATTGCCTTGCTGTCAGGAATATGCTATTTGCTCCCATTAGTGCTGATAAGTTATTCATTCATTATTATTCATTCGATATTATATATTATATTATATTATATTATATTATATTATATTATATTCGATATTATTGAATGAGCAACTCTGAAAGTGTGCTCTTGTGTTTCAGCATTCTGCATTCAGCATTCAACTCTGAAAGTGTGCTCTTGTGTTTCAGCATTCTGCTTTGGAATATATTTTGTGACACAAAAGATATTTTTCTTGAATTACTACCACCTGCATGTTTTATACATTCTGTCTAATCGCCCTGAGAAAGGCTACGACTTTTCAAAGCCCAATTGCTATGCAAAGTAGTAGAATTTAGAGATAAAACATGCAATGGATTCATCGCTCTAACCTTGCTGTGAGCTGTTGCTTAAAGTACATTTTTGTTCGAGGTCAATAAGTGATCAGACAGAGGGACAACACTTAAAAGTACTTGAGATTGGTGGTAATAAACAAAAGCAAGTGGACCCCAATTTATCTGAACTCTTTAAGAGGAGGAATAAGAGCCACTAATGATAAATAAAAACTCATAACTGACAGTGCTGCTTTGAACCTTGCTTTGTTGGAGAAAATGATGAACTCTCTTGTAATCAAAAAAAAAGAAAAAGGAAAGAAAATCTGTTAATTTTCAGCTAGAAAAGACAGCAGATTTTCTTCCCTCCCGAAGTAAACTTGATGTTATCTTACAAACCAATTTCTCTGTTATAACTGCTTTGTTGTCATGTATTCTGAGGGGGCCTGTTGAACAAAGCCTCAGAAGATGATGAAACTTACAGAAAATGTGAATGCTAAATTACTGTAGCACTCTTATTGCAGTCAGGACACATCCACATATCCTACCAGAATATCCTACCAGAGGGGGAAAAGGGGGTTAGAGTTTGGATGTTGATTCTGAGGCTACAACAGCATTCATTCAAATAAAACATGATCACACCAGAAAAACAGATCATCACAGTGGCCATTTCGCTATTCCAAGATCAACATATTTCATGCTCATCTGGAGAGTGTGACTAAAAAAATGAAGAAAACCAATTAACGGTTTATCAGGATGGGAACATAACTGCATCTGGTACATTCCATGACGGTCTCACAACCTTTTTAGTTTAGTTAATGGAAATGCTCTGGCCTGACACACAAATGCTAAAGACCGTATCTTGATATATGATGTATATAACTGAATCTAGAGTTATTGCTTCTTAAAATAAAGCATGTATTTGGATTAGTAAAACAACACATCAATTAAGCTGATTTAGGAGTTAACTGTATGTTGCATCGGTCCTCTCTCTTAACTATTTATTTTATTTGTTCCTTTGCTGACAAAAGGGATCGTTTCAAAGGGCTTGCTTGAAATACCAGAAGAAGTGGAGTTTCTTCTAACTTGGGGGCATATTTCAAGACAGTGCTGCAGCATAAGCCAGATCAGCTTCTGATGAAATACAACCCTCTGACAGAAATGTGCATATTCTATGCTCTGCAGAGGCTGTCTCCCTAAATTTACATTAATATTCTTCCAATTTGTAAACTTCTCCAACCCTCTGATTCTGACATGGTGTTAAGCTGAGAGGGCACCCGCTAATGCATCTCACCCCAGCGTTTGCTGTAGGGCCTCAGACATTACTATGCCTGGCGGACCACAGCACTGAAATTATGTGTATTAATAAAAGGCAAAAATGACATGCGACCAGGTTGGGTTAAAAGTAAACATCAAAAGCAAGCAATATAAGAAACTATTGGACTATTGGAAAGCTTAAATCCCAAGTTATGCCCTGCAAATGACGTGTAATTGTTATTCTTAAAGATAATTGCTAGATATGTTTGATGTTCAAATGGAAGATGTTCAGAAAATGACTCATTGCAATCACATCAGCTCGCCTGTCACAGAATATAAGGAAAAATGGTTTAAAATCACTATAATCATGCTCTGAAAATCATCTCAATGTAATGCCAAAATAGAGCAAAATGCAAACCCTAAAGGAGATAATTCTTTCAATCACTTCAACCTCCATGACACCTATTTATCTGTGTACCAAGGAGCAAGGTTGTTACAAATGATGATCAAACATGGAGGAATGCGGCTCAAAAGGAGTGTAAATCAGCATGCTTCAATGAGGAAGAAACAATGTTTTCTCGTGGTCCCTGGGGAAAGCTGAGGAAAGCGCTCATCAGATCATAGATCAGAGAAAAATGAGATATTTACACAGCATCTTGAAGAAAGCTGCCAAATGAAAATAAACTGTTGGAAAAAAAGCAAAAACTGAAGTGTTTAAACATATAGTCGGGGGAACAAACACTGCAAAAGTGTGCCTAAAACGAGAACATTTCCAGTTAATTTGTTGTGTCAAATTACAGCAGTTCGTAAAAAAAAAAGAAATAGGTGCTTACAGAAATAACAGTTTGTATGAGGTTAAATTTACCCTGTAAATAACAGAAAGCTTGTCTGTAGTATCTTCATTAGCATTCTCAGAACTTTGAGTTTAGGAATATTGACTTTTGAATTATTTAGACTCAAAGTAAAATATGAGACAAATACACATTGAATCACTTTCTACACATTCTTCTAATTTTAAACTTAGTGCAAATTACTGCCTTTGTTAGCAGTGCAATCTTGACAAGCATTACTTATTATCATTATTATTAAAAAAATATATAAAATGGTGCACACTTATATAGCACCTTAACTCATTTCAGCCATTTGCTCCCACACTCACAAACACACACTCATACCGTACTTATAATTTATCTTTGCACTCCATAAATGTAATGCTTTTCTCCACGAGTCTTCCAATCGACCACAGCGGCCGTTTGTTCATAACCTTAAATAAGACCCATAATACTGTCCAGTGCGGCGCCTACAAGCAGCAGAAGGGAAATACAACTCAGATGAGTGTTTCCACATCAGAGCAGATGTCATTCTCGAGTCGATTGTTTGAAAAGCTGCAAATCATTTATAAGTAGGAGGGTATGCATAAAGGGTACGTTGTCTCATACAACATGAGAACAACAGGGCTGCTGGAGCAAAGTTAGTGAGCCTTTGTCTACTCTGTGTAGTTTCAAATGCCCTTTCTTCCACAGGCAACTATTAAAATACTGTGCAGGCATTTTCGATCACTTTATTACCAATGGCTTCTGTCAGTCACAGGCTGAAAATATGAAGTTGTGTCTGCCTATCTCTGTTCTGAGAACATTAGTGATTTTAACCAGCTGCGTCTCAGGCAGTAGTTTTAATTAGAAACACACGCAGCTGGAGCCTCCGATGCACACATATGTCCCTGCAACTCCTCCGCTCACAAGTCATTTGCATCAAATTTGAGTTGTATGCCCACCAACAAGCACACATATATTACACGTACAAGAACACATATACTTTATCTTGATAATGAAGCCTCTTCTGGTCTATTTTTCAATGTGATTGGCGTTTAGAGAGCAGTTGATGAACAACCACAAAGGGAGCTCTTTCTCAGACTTACTTCAGCATAATGACACCAGTCAAATGGCTCTAACACTGTTTAAAAAGAAATCACAGTCTGAAAATGAATCACCGTCAATGAGTGACAAGTTAATCAAACAAAGATATGCCCCTTTCCTATCTTGACTTGAAGTGTTTTAACTGAGTGGTTCACGATGCGAATCACCAAGTTCAAAACAGTTAATGTTTTTCCCTTTTATTCAGCTTTTTCTCTAGTTTAGCTCCAGTACAAGTACTGAAGATAAAGAAGGCATTAAGCGTTATCCCTGAACTCTGACTGCACAATTCACAAACTGTCAATCATATTCTGTGCTGAGCTCCAACTACTAAAGTCAGAACGTGAGCTTATGAGACATACTGTGATATGTTCTTCGTTAGAGCTCAGAGAACATCACATTACTCACACTCACACTCACCTTGTATGACTCTGCAAATTGAGCATATACAATATTGATGCTGAACAAAAAAAATAGATACAGAAAACCACCTTCCTCTGCTTATTCTCTTTACGTCACAAAGATCAATATGCTGTATTGATCAGAACATTCAATGTGAGCACACAGATGAATCAGCCCCAAAAAGACAAACAAACAACTGTTTGGAAAAAAGGTGTTGAAAAGAATTTGCAATGCGCACTGAATATACATCCCTCTCTCCATCGCCTGTGTCTTTGTCAAAATATATTTCATGCTTGACCCCTTATACTGAAATCTATTTAGCTTAGATTACTGATATTGATGTCAACCCCTCTGCCACCACTATCAGCCTAATAACCTCAGCCGCTGTGGTGTCAACAACGCTGATGTGACGTCCATGTGCAGAAATTCCTGGATTAGTTTCTAAATACGGAAAATATGCCAGAAATATTTGAGAAGACTGAATACTGTAGTTAAGTTGCAATGTTACACTGTTGAAATTGTTCAGAATATCTAGACAGCCAGGAGATTAACGCATTAGATCCTGACATGATGTCAGAATTCGTGGAATATTTTACTTTAATTAACCATGAAATGATGTAAGATCAGCATCGGTTATTCGTGTTTGTTGGTCATTCTTGAACTACAGTATATTTTGGGGTAATACTAACACCGTCTGATCTGTTTCTTGTAACAGTATGAGATTAACTTCCCTTTTTTTTCCGTACAGAAACACATGTGGGCCATGGTGGATTTCCTTTGTGGTTCATTGTTGAATACTAAAGTTGCCTCTTTATTTCGGGTTTCTGGTTTGTTTCTTGTTCTCCTAACTCAACAGAGTACATGCACCTTCTGTACTGATGTTCTCTGCAGTAAACTCTTCAGGCATTACAAAGGCAATTTTACTCAGGTTTTCAACATTACTTCATCGAGCACAGTGTGCCCATTTACTGGATTTGTTCTGTTCTCTGATCCTTATGTCACTCAGTAAGTTTTGCCTTTTTTTTGTCTACCTTTTGTCCATTTGGCACACCCTGCGACTGCAGGTGTTAGATCTCAGAATTATTGTTGAAATTGTGGATTTCTGACTTTTATATGCTCCTGCTGTCCCGCATTTGGCTCCTCTCCCTTTGATCGGTCTGTTGCTTTATTCACAGGAGTTCAGGTCTCTTTCAAAGATAAAAGCCTCCACTCACCCTGCATAATCCCAACACAGAATTTCAATGCGAAACACTGAATGAAATAAGAAATTTAAAAAAAAGGAGAGACTCTGACAATTCACAGTGACGCTAACAAGTCACGAAAAAGGAAAAAAAATCCAATGTTGTCCACTTTTAACATATCATTCAAGGGAACTGCTGCAGAGTCAGACAAATTGTTCCTTCCTTCCCCAACATGGCTGTGTTGACCACATGGGACACGCAATCATATAATCCTGATAGTTTATTAAAAAGTCAAAAGGGTTATAGAGTGTAAGCCTATGCTGTGAGAGATCATACACGTTCTTTCTTATCATCAGCAAGAGAGAAAATGCGCACTCAATTGTGCATATTTCAAGGTATCAAGCGCTGACAGCCACATCAATCCATGCATGAATTCTTGTAATCAGTTTTATGTTATACTACTCTCTGTAGGATTGTTTTAGATTTCAGTCATACAAGGTATTGCGATTAAAGCACTAGTTGTTAAAAAGAAGAAGGAAAAAACCCTCTTTCACTGCCTACAGTATGTGCTAATGAGGAGAGATGATGAGGATGTTCATGTGAGACTCATGAGAGACTAATTTTACCTAACATCATTTTCACAGAGCAAACAACCATTGGAAAATAAGAGCAGGACAGGATCTGACACCGTGGTGCACACTAACATGTTCTGAGGGCATGTTCCAGTAAACACTAAAAGACAATTCCCACTACTAAACATTGGGATCTACCTCTTCTCCCTAAGCTAATCCTGTGGAAACAATCCAACAACACTGTCAAACATGGAGTTTACCAAGTCAGCTGTTTATAATGTTCTGGTCGATGAGTAAGTAGTGCAGCAACAAACTAATTAAACTGCTCAATCTATCAGGAGTTATGAATTACGAATAAAAGGAAAAGTGTGAGGGGCCACCTGAACTACAGAGTCATCTGATAAAATTACAATATGACTAAAGTAAAGTCTGCTCAGTGATTTTGGCTACAGGTATACAGTCATAATCATCCACAGAGAAGCAGCAGGATGTCCTGAATGTTTCTCATACAGTCCCCAGCATTGGGAAGTTAGACATACATCAGTCAATGACTTGAGTCGAGTGAAGTCCTATTAACTGGCCAAAATGAGCTGTCGCTGCAGCTCAATTAACTGCATGTAAATGTACTGACTGTCACACGTGCTCGTGTTTCCCCACACAGCTGCATTGACCTAAAACTAATGCTGTGCCTGAATTCCATTCCCCAACCTAATCTGCATCTTTACTTTTGCTACAACAGAACAGCCAATGTGCCCTTTGTCATACAGCATGGGCAGTCTTATTGGGGGAAATTGCTATTTCTAGGCTGCTGATCAAGGCAACAGAGAAACAGATGAGAGTGAGGAACTCCAGAGATGCTCTCGGTCTCCCACTGTACATATATTTGGCCTTTGACCACTTGACAGCATCTGATGAGTAGTTGCCCACCAGCTGATGAGCTGTTCTCAATAGATCTCAAAGTGGTTATGCATGATCATCAACTTACAGGCAGCCAGAGGAGTTAGGTGTAGCAGAGCAGATCCTCTTCTAAAAAAAAATGGGAATGCTGCTGTCTTGGGTATTTATTGTGAACGAAATGACAGCTCGTGTATGCATGTGAATTGCATTTTTAGATCTTGATGACCACTCAATACTTCACAGCACAATTCATTCTTTCACACATACATTCATTGAGTGATTCCTGGTGTAAATTGCACATGCAGCAACTCTCTGTCTTTGGTTTCAGGCATCTTTGCTCACAAAATTTCATGTCAATATTTTTCAATCCAATCGTTTTCCTTAGGAGACCTTTAACATTTTTTGATGACTATAAAGTTTTCATTTGTTTCGGGGAGGGGATTTTATATTGAAGGCCTTTCTTAATAATGTCTTATGCTCGTCACTTAGATTTGAACATATGAAGTCATGAAAAGATTATACACGTCCGCTGAAACCAAAGTGATTTCAGAATACTCTTGTTAATCAAACAAGAAACTGCAGTTTGTGTGTTCCTGAAGCTGCTTCTTCACATCTCATAATTACTTACCATCTTTGAACAAGTCTGTCGTTCCCTTTGTGCACCAGCGCACGCTGACAACACTCAAATCTATTGTTTTTAGAATGGATATTGACAGATTTAAACAGACCTTTCTCTTAAACACACAACATATGTCATATTAATCCACTGAGCTGAAATTTGTTGCCTCCTTCCTGACACATTTATGCCACATCGGTTGTTATGTGATGTAATTTGAGGAGGGGGGTGGGGGTCAAGAGGACATGGCCATTATGTTAACTTGTTTATCTTGAGTTTAAATCATACTGTGAACATCAATGGACTCAGAAAAAATGCCACTGTCTGTTTCATATGTGTTTTATCCAAGTCAAATTCTTGTGATGCATAAAAGCACTGCCATGATATGAAGGCGTTTTGTTTTTGAAGAAATGGTGCCAAGTTATACACCCACTGCTAGGAAAGCAAAATGGCTAAATAATCATGTTGCATCAGTGATGTCTGCTGGGCCCAGTTTAACACTGCAGCTTTGTGTTGGCTCAGCTGCGGATCTCTCTGCAGTCCAGACACAAACACACTCTTTGCTAACAGAGCAGATTGTCTTTGGAGTTATGAACCGTTTAACAATCGAAATACTGCTTGTGGCTCAGAATCAACAACTATTGCTCTTTTTATTATTATTTTTTCTAAACTCTTTTACCTCTGCTTCTATGTAATTGATTTTGTGTTACAGCTCAGAATTTTATTACCCTGTTAATCATGACCACTAAGACCTCTGCATCAGCCTCACAGGGATGATTAAACTTCACTGCAACAATAGTAAATAAAAAACAAATGCTGATGGTGTTGGAATACTGAACAGCGTGAGTCAGAATTGACAGCTAAATTCTGATGGATAACAAAGAGAATATATATATATATACATACATATATATATGTGATATATTCAAATATGTAAACTATTTTCAGAATCTTCATCAAAAATCCCGACGATACTTGAATGCAGCAATGAGAAGATGTTTCCTGCTCAGGTGGAGCAGCCAGCAGGATCCTAATACATAATTAAAGTCTTTTTATTTCTTTAGTTGCAGCTTCATTTGTCATGTCTCCAAGAGTTACATTAAAGAAAAGCAGTACAATTGAATGTCTCCCACCTTACGTCGACCGCGTCCTCCATTACTGTCATGTCCGTTTTGCATTTAGCTGATGGGTTGATGGCGAGCTCGGCAGGGGGGATGACAAAGCTTTTACTCAGTGGAAGCCACATCCCTTCTCCTAAAGTGTACGTGAATCTGCATGGGCATGGAAAAGTGAAAGGTGAGGGCTTTGAAGTGAAAACTAACAACAGACACAGTGGAACATACGTTGGGACTTCAAGGAGAACAGATTAAACGCGACATTGGAATTATTTCACATGTATTGTATACAGCCTTCATTGATTTCAAACAAATCTGTGTAAGGCATGTAATATAAACATCTCACAAGTCTGTGATAGCATGTGATGCTGGTGATCATTATGTAAGTTGTTTTTGGGTTGTCAACTTCATTTTTTTGTATTTTTGAAAATGCACATATTCTTTGATTTGGGGTTGATGTTAGTAAGTGTTGACGGGAGTTGGCCAACTGACTCCAAAGAGGAGTCAGAAAGCGTAGGACCAATGCAGCTCAGTTTTGTGATTGGCAAATTGAGGAGGACATTCAGAGTGACAAACAATGTCCAAACCAATGTTTACATAACTCAACTTCAGAAACCAAGGTTTCTTGAAAATGATGCAAGAGATTGCTATGTTTATTCACAACTTCTCATTTGCTTTCTGGTTCAGATAATGAAAAGACTATGTGTTATATAATGCTGCCTTTCCCAACTTTGCTTAACCTGACAAAGCACCTTACTGTTTGGTCTGTTTTTGCACATTTCACACCAAAATGTTGGAATTTTGCAGCCTTTCAAAATGTTCTCTTCTATCTTGCAATACACGGTACTTGAAAATGTATAAGAATAATGAGCATTACATTGCAAATTAGTATTGATTTCATGCATATGTCATATAAAAATCATCCAGAAATGTAAATTTAGGAAAAGCAAACTGTATTACAGAAAAACTAGCTTGTTTTTGTATGAGCATATAAAGATATGCAGATCTTGTTAGGTTCCTGTAATATTAGCCCACTTTTTCTTTTGACATATCTGGAGACTTCTGCAGGTATTTTAAAGCATAAAGCATGGCAACAAATTCATGTGCATAGCTGTGTCTGTGCAGGGCTCAGACTGAGGTTTGTTTTTATGACAGTGGTGTTACATCTTACAGCTGTAGCAGAAGCCAAAGAGCAAAAAAACTGCCAGATTTTCTATCAATGCCGTTTCAGCCGGTGGTCAAAAGCTTCTCAGAAACCTGAAATCCCACAAAACAACTTGACATCTTTCGTTAAATCCTCCTGCCCAAGTCCTACAAATATGACTTCCCAAAGTTTACAGCTCACATACTTCATTGCTCACTTTCAAAAAGATTGTTATCTCCAAACCATCACTGGGGATATTATCTTTAGATTTAGTGTGTCTTGTCTTCCTGCAACCAAAAGCTTTTACCATGTTGCATCAAAAGGACTATTTTTCAGGGTGAATATCTTTACTGCATCACTTATTCAGAATTATTGCCTCAGGTTGGTTAGAGATTATTTATTTTAACTTTCAGCTAAGATAACCTTTTTGCATAATTCTGTCTTGAGCAGAGGGATTCTGTGTGTTTATAGACGCGGTGCATTCCAAATGAGGAAACCAGGCAAAAAGGACAAATAAGAGATTCCCTGAGGACAAAACATGGTGATGAATTTGTAAACAACAGATGTCTGGAACAAAGGCTTTTAAACATTTTTGGTTTGTGATACAATGAATATCATCAATCTTTAAATAATTGAAATACTTCGAAGTCTAAGTCTACAGTGCACGTTGATTAGCATCAAATGCATTATTAGCCTTGATGAATAATGCATGCTAACTGGTAATACAAAAGAGGGGAATGTGTTGATTAAATGGCTAACAATTATTTTTATGCGGGCTAAACATATTTCCCCATTTTCAACTGTTCAATTTGCATTTAATAAAATGCTAACTTAGCATATGAAAAGGGCAGTCAATTGTGAGGGCTGCATGCACTAACAGTCACTTTAAGACCGGACTGATTAAAACCATTACAGAAACGGAACATTCAGTTATATCAACCTAATCACTCCTTTTGTTTCAAAGTCAAACTTTATAAGTGGATCAAAGTGCTTCAGTTTTTCTTTTTAATGTAACAATGCTTCGTTCTCGCAAGTTATGACGAGACGGGAGCCCATTGAAACTTCTAAAAATCCTATTCCCATATTACTTCTCAGGAAGCCGTTGCCACGTCTCATTTCACCAGCTCTTGTGGGAGTGTGTACATCAGCAGTGCTCGTAATCCCTGTGATGCAGTATGACGTATGAGGGTGACCACAGGACAAATTAGCAGCCACTTAACGAGCACTGTTTCATAATGGACAACTAGGGACTGGGTGCGCTGCTATAACACTTATTTGGTTCACCCTAAGAGAAACTGGAGATGGAAAATTCTAACAGTCCCCTGGAGAAAAGAGTTGTTGAGAGGAAAACATGTTTGCAGTCCTAAGAGAAACTCCCTGCAGTTTATGCCATGCAGATGGCAAGCTGAGTGTGTTTGAATGCTCAAAGCATTTATCTCCTTTGGCACCCGAGAATTTTCATGCATCCTTTTGTTTGCTTTGCTTTAGTTTGCTTCCTATGATGGTGTGAATCTTTAATGGTAATATCTGTATCAACAGGAAAATGATAGCTGCATGTCTGAGAGCTCACTGAAGTTTAAGGTCTTTTTCCAATGTGTGAAGCGCATGATGCAGTTAGCCAGTGACTGAAATGGTTAGATTAGGATGGATGACTAGGTGGAAGCAGTCGGAGGACAACATTTTTAAACTTTCAGCTGTAGAGAGGAAAAAGAGCCTATTCTAGAGGGTATGTCGACAGGGAAAGCAATGTATCAAGGTATTTACAGGAGATAAAGTGTGATGCCAGCCTCCCCTGTCTGTTCCCAACAGACTGCGCTAACAAACTCCAGAACAGTCTACATGAACTCTGCGGCTTTCTTTGTATTGCAAGCAGCAGCACAAACAATGTCTTGTTTTTTTGTTTTTTTTTTCCCGCTGCATCGTCATGCAAAAAGCGAAAGAGACTTGCAGTGACAACAGTAGCACACCGTCTGATAGATCCGCTCTTTTTCAACTCAAGGAAGGAGGGAAAATCAGCATTAATATAGTCACAGACAAGAATCGTGCTACATGTGTTATGACACTGGTCAGGCACTGCTACAGTACCACTCAAAAAGCTTGGACACCAGTTCCAAATGACTGAGTTCCTGGAGTTCAGCACCAGAACCAAATGACACCTTTTTCAGTGTTTTGTCTGGTATAATGCAAATGGGATGTCAATTGGAACCAATACATCCAAACTTCTCAGTCTTACCACTGCTTTACAATGTGATGACATTAAGAAAAAGCAAACCTCGTCCTTCTAAACAGCCGAGGTGATTAAGATTTTGAATCTCTGAGTTTACGAGGCGCAAATGATTACACCATTAAATCTAACACAGTTTGTTGTATTACATATGTAAGAGACGCTGTTTACCTTGACTGTGATGGAATTCAACAAACTATAAAGGAACCACACTCTCTCCCTTTGACATATACACACTCATTGATTTAAAATGAATCAGTATTCAGGACTAAACACGCTATCTAGTCAGTATCCTTTCAAAGACTGGCAGGTACAAAGCAAATGGTTAATCATAGCCTTTTTTTAACTTACAATGTGATGATAACATTTGGTCAGAGTTGCTAAAAGGTTTATGGATTTGCTTGAGAAAGGAAAATTTGGAGGGAATTTGATTAAAAAAACAAAAAACACATTTTAATAATTCAACATTTACTTTTTAACATATTTTCTCACTTAAATTATACTCACAAAGATGAGTACATGACAATAAACTGGTCACGTGATCACACATTCATGTTCCATGAGCAGATAAATCCTGACAGATGTCTGATGCTAAGTCAGTGACTGTAACAGGAGAAACACTATTATGCTATTAAAAAACAGAAACGATTAGCCTGAAATTATTTGGCAGCAACCCCGCAAAAAAATGTATTGTAGCTTGATAAAACAAAGTCTTGTGAAGTTCTCCTCACCTGAAAATGCGATCAGAGGGTTGCTCCCCCATTACAAGATCAAAACCGCGCTGGAAGATGGTGTAAGGCCAGGGACTTGCATGAAGAAAGAATAGATCAGAGGAGGAAAAATAGGAGAGAGAATAAAAGAAAAATTGTGTTAAAATCAAAGCCCGAGAAGTGTTAAATTTTTCAGAATGCCCATCCCTCTAATCCAAATCATCCAAAATCACAAACCATGTGTCAGAGTCTTCCCTCCTTCATTCCTGTCTTCCAGAGCTCAACAAATCACAAACAACATCACAGTGTAGCAAAGTGTAAACAAGCTGAATGAAAGATGCATTTTGCAGAAGCTGACATGGAATGTGACTTTGGCTCACATCTATTTACCAGGGGACAGGATGACAGGATGAGACAGAATGGGGAAAGAGACACACAGAGAAAGAGGGACAGACAGAAGGTGATGGAAAGAGCAAATACTGAGCATGAGCAAGAAGAACACTGTGGGAATGAGACGAGTGCCAAGAGGCAAAAGTGAGTGAGGGTGGATGATAGAGATTAATGGGGAGTGGCAGCAACGCGACTAAACAGTCTGCAAAGAGAGAGTGCAAAGAGGGGAAGTGACAGGGGCCTGATGTCATTCTGAGCAAACTCCTTCACTACTGTAAGCAAAAAGAACATCAGAAAGAGAGGAGCAGCTCCCATGCCACGGGCTGTGGCCATTAAACATTTAAGTCACCCAAGGGTGCCCACTCTGTTACACAGTGACAGAGGCACAGAGCTGGGAACAGAGAAATGTGAAAGAGTTTCACAGTTTGGTAAGCTTCAGGCAATATGCAGATGTGTCATAAAATATCGACCAACATCCGCATTTTAAACATGGCACGGTTACAGTCAAAATGAAGGGAAAACGGCATGCTCTGCCTATTGGAGGCTGGCAATGTTGAAGGTTAAGAATTTAGTGCAAGCCAGTCTTGCTGTTCTCATATTCATTCTAATTGCGGGGTTTTAAGCGGTAGTAGAACCCAGTGGCAATCCACAACACACAATAAAAGTCAGAGCAGGGAATTTGGTTCAACTTAATATTTTTAAAAGGTATCTTGGGGAGTTTTAGGCTTCAAGTAATTCTATTAAAAAACATTTTTACAAGTTCTTCTCTTTGTTGAATTGCACATGCATGTGGTCTTTGCATTTGTGAGGAAAGGAAATTCACTTCCGTCACATCTGAAGGACACACACAGTATGATCTGGCAGAGGTGCCCTCCCTCCAGATTATGGTTGCCCACATAGAAACGTTCCACCAATATGACCTTTTCAAGCATTTCTAGTGTTTAGGGTCATAAAGGGGACTTTTTTGTTGATCATAAATGTCCTTTATGACTTGACTTGAACTTTTTGGGACACAAGGACAGCATAAATGGCCACACTGTAGCTGACTCTGTGGCAGCAGACATGGCTGAATGTCTAATCCGCTTGCCTTAAAAGTCTTAAGGCAAGCGGATTTGAGCCCAATTAAATGTTTATTTGACTTCCGAGCAGGTTCTCGGCCACAGAATTTTTCAAGGCCCAAATACATCAAGCAAGCACTTAGAATCATTACAGGACGAGAACTTGAATCCAATGTCAAAATATAGCATGATGAAAGGCCTGCAAATGTACTTTTTCAGAACTGGCCTTGAAGCAATTTACCAATAGTTCTTGAACCCTGTGTTCTTTTTGGTTTCAGAAGAGCCATCAACTTCATGCACCAGGGTCAAATTACTCTACATGAGAGGTACCTTTAAGCCTATGAAAATAAATTGTGGCCACAAACTCTAAATAAATGATGGCTGGAACTGCTTTGTTGTCAACAATAGATTTGTGAAATGCCATTTCGAAGACTGGATTTTGACATTTGGTTTATGCCATGTTGGCGTTTTTGGAGCCAGAAGTGACCATATTTGGAAAAGGGGGGTCAGCTGGTGAATGATTGAAAGCCGACTGGACAAAAGTACAAGTACTTGACCTGTGACTTGTACATAACCTGTAGGCTATTATTTTGTTTACAGTAAACTTAACTAGATTAAAATTCAAAGCCTTTTGCAGTGAGGTGGCATTGCTAACCACCTCACCACCGTGCAGCCCCCAGGGATTATAATTAAAGGAATATCTTTTTTGAAATAGTGGAGAGCACAATGCAGACCTTTTAGAGACTTTTCAGACAGGCCTGGCACATAAAATGACTAATTTATATGTTGTTTATTGATTGTCTTGTAAATTTTTGGTACATTTAAAAATGCTGAGAAGAAACAGGAGCTATACATTTTTAATAGATGGATACTTTGCAGAATACACTCATTTGAAATGCCACTTCTTATTTGATTAAACTACTGCTTAAAACTATCTACAGCAGATATTTATGTGTATGCATTGAAATGTATATAACTAATGTACCTGTACTTAATATACAGACATCAAAGCAATCATAAATAGTTAAGAAACACATCTGTGAAGTTAAGGTGATCTTAAGGTTTAATCTGCTTCCAAACATTAGCTTCTTTCACATATTCATCACACTCACACAAAAAAAAAGGTCAACCCGTTGCAGTTTTTCTTGTAATTCACACATGGCAAACAGAAGCGGATCAGCCCTGCATCACTGTGTCCTTACACCGTTCTGTCTGTACTTTCACACGACATAATGCCCAACGAAAGCTTGAAAAGGTAGATATGAAACAAACTATTAAAAGACACTGGTGACAACATAGTTCATTTGGATTCATCTAAGCAAAGTAATAACTTTGGGTTTGATGAGAAGGATGAGTCCTTTGTTGTCCCACTGTTTCACTTTGGCATGATAATGAGCAATCACAAACCATCATAAAGCGATTACCATAACTTACCCTTGATTGGGCCCCCACTCACTGCGGATGCAGAGATGCTTGTGGACTGGGTCCTTCATGTAGCCGTCTAGGCAAAGGCATTCTCCTGCAAACACAAAGGCAGTGATTCAATCATGTGTTCATTATAGTCAAGCCTTTTTTAATTCACTGGAAGATTCCCTCTGCTCCTCTCTCATTTTTTCTCCAAGAGAGCTATTCCAAAGATGAACCTCTTGAGGTAGTTAGAGCACTCATAATCATATTTTATTCCCAAAGAGGAAGTCAAATTTGTCCAAAAAAAGCTGATGAAGTTTTCAAGCAGGAACCTGCCTAATCAGCATTTTTAGTATAATGTAGCTGATCTAAAAATGCTCAGTTATGTTCAATGGCAGCTAATAAATATACTGGTCCTCACCACGGCACGTCATGCTGGCAGATGACTTTAAGGACTTTGAGTGAAACCCTCGCTCACAACAGTGCAAAGTTGTCATCACTTTGAAACCTTAATGTGAGGCAGCTTTTTAATCATTTATTTTGTTATTGAAATAAACTGCTCTCACCTTGCATGATACTAACCCTTGTGCATAATCAGTCTGAAAAGTATTCCTCTTCTCATTGGTGACTGCAATTTCCTCTTCAGGGTTCCTACTTTCAATGGCTTTACACGCTCTTGGCTATAATTTAAGATATTGACTGAAACTGCTATAATCCTAAGTAAATTTAAAACAAAATTATGAAATAATTTATGAATTACTTAAAAAAATATTCATGCAATAATTCTTATATGTTAAATAAATAAATCCACACTGGCAGCCAGCTACATTTGCAACCTAAACAATGGCCTGAAAGCAACATTTCAAATAGCTGGACTTAATAGAGTCTATTTTTCATTCGTGTTTTCCCCACTAATCTGACTGGTTCCACTGAGTAAAGAATATAACACGTCTAAATGAGAAGTGATGAGATCAGTAATAACTCTAATTAGCACTACCACTACTTATATTAATCATGTGAAACAGTTGCTCAATCAGAACCCCATGTGGGATTGTTGGATTGGACAAGCAGATCAAGCAATTTTGGATACAAAAGAATACAAAATCTGTAGAAAGAATGTCCGATACCTCACCAGTGGGACATAAACAACGTTGATGCTCTAAGTTGGCATCGTGCCCGAAAAGTGAAGCCTGTTAACGAAGAACCGCACAGCATCATCTTATTGTTCTGTTGTCAGCTCCCCCGGGAAATGTCGGCATTGACTTTGCTCACTATGATTGATGGGGCCTCACCTTTGGTTTAGAGGGTTACTCAGGGGTAATGTGTATAACATGCTCTCTTCATGCTCAATAGGAGGCAGGAGAGGAGCACAGGCGATGGGCTTTTATACACCCTTGTTAATGGAAAAGGTCAGCTGTCAGTACCTGCCAGGCTAAAGGAAATCACATTCAGCTGCGCTAACGCTCATGGAAGTAAATAAAAAGGGCCGACTAAGGCAGTTTTGCTTCATTATTTGATTCCATGGTTGCAGTCAAGATAATCCCTGTCTGCTATTGAGTTAAGTCCAAGTCAATTCAATGACCAGATTCAACATTCCTTTGGATCAAAAACAGGGTTTTGAGCAAGACAAAAGTGAATTTTACTTATGTGAAAGACTGGCTCAGAAACTACTTTGTCATTTTGCCCTTGATAATCTGAACTAGAAGCACTTTATGGGTGTTTCTTCACATTTCTTCTCACTGTAAATTCTTATTATTGAAATGTGGAAACGGCACAATTATAGCTACCAAACAAAACGTGAAAATTGACTGTTCTAAATCATAAAAATAGAAGAAAACTTTTCTTTTTCAATCATTACTCATTTGAATTAAAGTTTTTTTTCCTTTTTTACCACTTAAGGCAAAAGATCTCCTGAAAGAAATACAGGCTTTACACTTCCTTCTTCTTTACTTTTCTACATTTGAATTAGAGTTGCATGTTGGTGTTGTGGGCTGCAAAGAGAATAAAAGCAATGAAGATGAGTGTGGTATGTCTGAATTGAAGGTTATATTTAGATCGAAAAGAAAAAATATATATAGAATATTCATAATTTAATCAATCGGTATCTCCCAATGATTCAACATATGATAAAATATGTTTACTATTCTTTGAAAGTATCCTTTCCTTCCTCTGACTAATTTAATGAAATGTCAGGAGCTGACATGTGTTTTGCAGACAGCCCGGTGCAAAAAGACTGCCGTTTACTAGTCACAGAATTGTCTGTTCCACGGCTGTTGGTTGCTGCTGAAATCAAGGATTCACAGTTACAGGAAGGAAAACAAACTGTTTTCAAAGAGTCATGATTTGAAAAAAATGCAGATTCAACTATTAATCGTTTTTTATGTTTATGACTGTGATAAATAATGTTGTTTGTGTGTATTTTTTAGACAAAAGCATGCTTTCAAACCTGACAATTCATCCAACAAAAGAGGCTCCATAAACAATTCAAACAAAGGCAAATAAAGAGCACTGTGTGGAACTTATGAGCTGAGCTCCTCAGAACCAAGAACATCTGAAACCTCTACTGCAACTACAACTGAAAGAAGAAAATTTTTTTTTTTGAAAAGCAGTTTAGTAACAATTATATAATCATCAGGATCTTCTTAATATTGACACTGAACCGAAAGGCCTTACCATGTCATACAGTTGCTCACGAGAGTTACAATATTCGAGAATGCGATTTGCCCAAACAGCCTTATGAACCAATCTTCTCTAAAATATAACATGAATAAAATCAAGCCTTTGCATGTATTCCTCATAATCATAGACTGCTCCAATATTTTCCCCTGGCAGCACTCCCAGCATGCAGATGTTGTAGCTCCGAACATAACTGCTACTTTGCTGTGTTGTTAAAAGTTAAATGAAAAGGTTGAAAAGTTTGAGGTAAGAAAGCTAATTTCGCATGCTAAAACACAAACTGTGCCCAAAATAGAAAAGAAAAAATGCCAGAGCAGCAATTAGGATTTATCATGCAGCTGTGGAACAATGCTAAACACCTCATCTCCCTTTAATTGCTCTCTCACTGCGCTCTCAGGTTGTGGCCCTCAGCTCAAACTTGTTTTACACTTCAAGGTGTTACCTTCCCTAATTGCTCAATTTAAAGGCACCGAGTCAGATTCTAAGCCTCGCACTTTATTTTCACGGCATATCTCACCGCTATTCACCTTATAAAACACATGGTAGATAAGAACTGTATTTGGGTCAACCGGGCTGAACAAATCCACCTTTAAAAAAGGCTGGAAGTCTTGATCCTTCACATGGGCAGCAAAGACTACGCCCAACGTCGGTTTTCCATCATGCACTTTTGTATCAGTTATGCACAGAATAATTCAGCTCATCAAGCGGATATCCACACACCCATCTATTATGCGGTCACATTAATCAAGCCAGCATGTTATGATGTGAACATGCGTCTCCAGAGGCACAACATGTCCCCCCCTGTATTTTATAAAAACGTCCAACACAACCTCCAGAGCAGACACAGAGAGGAAAAGATGGTGTTGAGAGCAGCCTGTTAACGTCAGCGCTCAGGTTTGGAGCTGAGCGGGACAGGAAGGGAAGCACCGCGCATTAAAGCCTCTGCTGCCTCTTTTAATGTCTTGCACGAGCAGCACAGATACTGTCACAACCCATCTTACTTTTCATCAGTATCTCCTGCAGCAGAAAAGAGGATTGGATTTAAGCTATCTATAGCACCTCTGCATTTTCCTTCCAGCCCCCCCACGCACATGCTCACTTACTTCTAAGTGCGCGCCGCCCTGCTGACAAACCCACACATAATCACCTATATGAGATGTGGCTTTTAAATAACATGACTGATGCTTTCATTCAGTTTAAATGAGGAAAACTTCCAGTTTCATTTCCTTTAGTGTTATGAACAGGTTGTAGGAACTTTGTGAAGTGGTAATAGAAGAAATAGGTTACAAATAAGTACACAATAAGTATCAAAACTTATTTATCAACCTTGTATTTTAACTCATCTAACAACATGCAATTTTATTCATTTAAATGTATTGAATTGAATTGAGGAAAACAATGATGACATCTACTCTTATGGGACAATTGAAGAAGAACACATGGGCAGGCCAGAGTGCAGCAGTGTGAAGTTTCAGAAAGGAAATATATTGAAGGATGAAGGAGCAGAAATGCGCCACAATAAGCCACAATTTCAAAAACAGGTGCCAGTATTATAAAATGACTTAGGTCTTTAATGCCACCCAAAAAGCTCTGCTCCTACTTGATTACTTGATTACTTGTTTTAAGTCTTCATTAGTACTAAATTACAGCATTAGAGAAAATGCTAAGTCCTTATTGTTGGTCGATCCATCACTTGAAGGAGTGGGCGGAGTGTCGGTATAGATGTGTGGGTGAGACTCAGAAATTATTCCACATGGAGCAGGCAGGAGACACACTAGCCCAGTTTTTTCATTCATTCAGAGGACTCAGAACTTACTCCGCATTGCCCAGGGGAGAGTCGAGCTGCTAAATAATGGATGAAAACAAGAAAGACATTTCCACAGCTTTAAATGTGAGATTTCTGCCTGCACTCATTATCTGGGTGCTGCATCAGTTGAGGCTTTCCAAGAAATAAGGTAAAATCACAATGTGCCATTATGTCCACTTTTTTTCCCCTCATCCTGAGGAGTGTTGTACACAAACATAATCTTTTATAAGTACAGCGTGACTTTGAACAAGCAGCATCAGAAAGTATCAAGCCTTAAACATTTCACTACTTTGCACAGCCAACTCAAATCAAAATGCACATACATCATACACAATCAGCTACGATCAGCAAGCAGTGGCAGGGCTTGTGATGAGATATCAGGTGAAAACATCCTTAAATTTTAAGAAATTAAAGTAGAAAGATGTGTCTTGTAAATTCAAATCAGCGTTTTTTTGTTCATGATCACAAACTGTCCATATGATAACTGCTTTGACATTCAACTGTTGATCGCAACATATAAACTATTTTCTTTATTATGTTCAAGCTGCAGCTTGCATACGTTTGCATTTTCTTGGGGAAAGCTTCAAACGAAAAGCCAGATCTTGCAGTTTACTTTAGATATGTAATTAGAATAGGATGTTTTGTTTGTCTGAGCAGCCAAAGGTACAGTTAAATTATTCAGACCAAAGGCAACCCTTGATTTATGGCTCATCTTTATTTGATCAATGGGTTTCCCCTGGTAAAATAACAAAAGTGACAAATAGGGGGGAGATTTTATTGATAAATCTGAGGTATTTCTATGTTTTAACATAGAGAATTCAATATCCTCAAAATGGGTTTTCTTTTTTGAAATACTTTTCCACATACAGTATGTAAGAGTCTCCGAGTCTCTGCCCTTTTGTCACTGCTCGGGTCTTAAACTCACCCCACTGCTTCTGATGTTGCTTTCTGTTTATTGCATGTCGCTTTACCATTTATTGGCCACTGGCTGTTTGTTCCAGATGCCTGACATTTTAACGAAACCTCAGGCAGTCTGCAAAGAAAAAAACCTTGGCACTGAGCTGCGCTGTATATTCCAAAAACATAATGAACTGAAACATACAATCAAAGTGGCTAAGAAATGGTGAACAGAAAACAACACCAAAATCAAAGCCCAATTAGGAATGTGGACGTGTGCAGAAAGCTTGTTAGCAATTATAAGAAGTGTTTGATTGCTGTGTTAGTACATGAAGACTTTGCTATTAATTACTAATAAAAGGGTATAATGAAATGTGGAGATGTTTGAGCTTCTATTCTTACTGTTTAGAACAGTCATCCATCCACAGAATTTAGAAGTCAGTATTGCTTTGTCACTTGCTCTTTGTCATAACTTAAGGTAGAAAACGGTGCTGCATGATTAGAATAGGCAGCTTGTATGGTAAAGCATTTTCAGCAGTCAACAGGAAAAGCGCCTCACAAATGCAGTCTATTCACAATTTCCAAATATAATAACTCCTTTGGTCGAATAAAAAGTAAAAACAGGAGTTTATAAGCATCCTAACACACAAATAAAGCAACTTTCTGTATAAATCTAATTGAGGAATACATGTACTATGCCTACTGAGGCTGATTAGTGTTTCGGCAGCACAACATAATTCCTCACTGTTAATTACTGTGGACCTGAAAGTTGAAACATTTCTCATAAAGGAACTCTTCTTCTGTTGTTCCTCAGCCTTTAATGTGAAGTGTGCGGTGAAGCTTTATTTTTCAACTCCTAGCCAGAACTATTTTTGGAAGTGAGAGCATTCTTTATTTATTTATTAATTATTTCTTTTTAACGTCAAGGCAAAAGTTTACTCCCGACACCTTCACAGGAAGAGAGAACGTGTCACAGTTAACGCTTTGCTTTGAAACAGTTTGGTGATCAAAATAGCAAAAGGAGAGAAGTCAGGAACTCCTCTGTGATAGGCGGGTATTTAAAAGATTGCGATATTGCAATCTGAATGTGTTAGAGAATAAGACTTACTCATAAGCAATAATAAAAGAAAAATGTGAAAATTATCTCGCCACGGTGGCACCTATTAATAATAGATGTTTAAAGTATTCAGGGCATCTACGTAGCGAGAATTTGTCGACAACAAAAAGGACTTTTTTTTTACTGACTAAATTGTTATAACAACAGGCGGTATTATAATATTCTGTTTTACAGGCTCCCACTTTCCTCTGAGTGCATCTGGAGGCTGGAAAGATCAAAATGAATTTATATGAAGAGGAGTGATAAAGAGCTTGTTAAACAACAAAATATTTTACTATTCTGTTTTATCAGCACAATGTTCTCACCATGTGGAATGTGAATGTGGTCTGTGTCTTTAATAAAACATTAAGTACAGTTGCTGTACATGGCCCTCATTCCAAGTGTAGTAGAGGACATAGAGGACTACAACCATTAGACCTGCTTGTGGTCCATGCACTAAAGGACATTATGTATCACACAGTAGGGAAACTCCTACTATTACAACAGATTGTGACCAATGAATCTCCTGAACTCTGTTAGTCGTGTTGGAGAATCTAAAAAAACATTCTACTTCCTTTGAGATAATATTCACTTCATAGTGTTTCAGTCACAAAACTGTTATAACAATACGCTTCTTCTATTAAAGTGGGTGCTAATTTTGTATCTTTTTAGATACTAAATATCTTTTTAGATACTTATCGAGCTTTTATTCAACAGAAGAATTTGCTCATTTTTGACTGCTCTTCAGGTTATTTCACTGTTCCAATCTGTGTGTTGGTGTTCCAGCTATCTGAGCCACATCAGCGCATGAGTGACAAGACTGTGCCTCAACTGCATATGAAGAAAATAAAATTTGGCCTGTCAAGTCGTTCCCCCCTCATTCTGGTGTGTGACAGTGTTAGCTTTGTTTTTTCTGAGAGCTCTCAGGCTACATGCTTCAAATGTTACTGAGTGTCATTTGTGTCCTGACTCACATTTGCATAGCTAAATCTTATATAAGGCTCACTTCATCCAGTAACATCAGCTGCTGTGAAGAAAGCTGTACTAATTGCATGAAATTGTTTTAACTTGCAGAAAAATAGGGCATAATTTGTCTTCTTTGAAGATGCCAAATTTAGGGTTGTCTTCATTTTTTTTCATGAAGAGGTAAAAACCATTTTTCAAACTCTTATAACCTATTGCATTCGTCATCATTTGCTTTCTGCTCCCTCAGCCTGACCTACTGCGTGTCTTATTCAGCTATGAGTCAACTCAAGAATCTTAGGCACTGTGTTTGACATATTTTGGATTGCACCCCAACCTGTTTCAGGGTCACACTGGTGCTCGCAGGGGTCAAGGAGGCGCCGTCCGCACAGCTCGTTCACCCAGGGTCCGCTGGCATTCTGCTGGTGGTACAACAAGATCTGGGCTGGGTTGAGCCAGTCTGAAGCATCCAACTGGCTCCCCTGCAGCAAAATGAACCTTGATCCTGACGAGGACAGGAGGGGGGAACAAGGTTGGATAGAAGGACAAGACATGTGGAGGGGAAATGAGATGATGACAAGTGGAGGGAAAGAGAGAACAGCAGGGCAGAGTGAGGGGAAAAAATGAATTCCAATGAATTAACATTAACTTGATCTGAAATGCCTTTTCAAATTGTCTTGATATGTTCAGGCTTCATTAAAATTATATTAAAAGAGGAAATAAGACAAGGGCACAGAATACATCCGACCTTTTCACAAAAAAAATATGAAAAGAGCATCTTCCAAACTTAATTGCTCTAAGTTGACATGAACAACTAGTTTTTTGGAGGTGAAAATAAACTTCAGAAAAGATTCAAAAGAAAGTAGAAGCTTAAGTGTAATTAAATATATGTCTTAGAATTTATATGACTTCAAGATTAAGGAATAAAAAAACACCCGTCACAACTACTAACCCATGATGTTTATATTTAACACATTTTGTTATCACTCTAATTAAAGCAGCAGTATGGGTTCAGTGGATTTGACCCTGTAAATTTTGGCAGCCGCAAAAGTCAAAGACAAAAATGTGTTCACCATGAGAAATAAAGTGACAACAGTAATATCACTGTTAATATGTCTGTTAAGTTACCAGATGCACAAAGAACAAATAGAGTTATCATCTTTCATGCTGTTTGAATAAATATCCATAAGGAATACAATTCAGAAAAGTAATGGAAGTTAATACCACACATTAATGTACTTATTAACATTGGAGGATACATTTTTGTTATTTTTCTTCGGTCAAAGGTTTACTACAAAACCTTGCCTTCTATCTCTTTTCCTCGAAAGCGCTGAATTGCACACAGAATCCAGTTAATTTAGTCCCTTTTAAGCTGAGGCCACATACAAATTAAATGAGTTTGTTGTAACTGTGACTACATAACGAATCAGTTACGATTGAAGTCTATCTTGTAGAAAATATCTTCTACAAGGTCTTCACACCATTACAGCCATGTTACAAATGGCTTTTGTAGCCTATTAACTGTGATTTTCCCCAAGAGCGTCGAGCACTTTCTTATTTGGAACCCTTTTCTCTTTAAAAATCTGTACTCTTACCACAATTCTACGCCTTGATCTTCACATATGTTTCATTTGAAAACATAATGAAAACTGAATGGAATTTCAACATCAGATCCCCATTTAGTTTGAAATTGTTAATAGACATGAGTAAATCACTGTGGCCGTGCACTTGCTAGAAGTATAATTATAGAACACATGCTGCAGAAAACTGATAATAAAAAAAGAAAACAAGCATTAACAGAGTCAGGAAACATTGATCTGAGCCAATGTAATCCTGTCATTTTCAAATGAATGTGATAAGTAGAGGAAACCTACTGAGACGCAGATTTCACTAATATCCTGTTAGTAAAATGGCAGAAACCATATGTGTTAGTTTTTGTGTTTCATTAATTTAGTCAAACATTTATTTAACTGGGAATAAAAATTCCATACCTACTACCTCATGCTTAAAATGTATTTTTGTTAAACAGTGCAGCACACAGGTTTACAGCTGAAATGTTTTTCACTAAAGACAGCAAGTTAAAGTAACTTTGATTCGTGTTTGAAGTGTTTCCTTCTCAGTTTGTGAATTCCTGAAAAAAAAAAGTATGAGAAGAGAAAAGCAAACAACAAGAAGACAGTAGGACATACCAGCAGTACAAGTAAGTCACCTGGAGTCAGAGGTCCCTGGACAACAGGTCTCAGTTACTCATGATATTGACAAAGTGTTGTCATAGCAACACTCAGTGGCCAAACTTGGAATGCACCAGTCATTTCCTAATGACTTCTCAGCAGGCTCTGCACTCCCATAGTTTCTGCTACAGCAGGAATGGCCCACACTGCTTGGCCGGACATGTTTTGCTTTGTGGCCATTAGCATATTTCTGATGTTTTGACATATTCTATATCATCTTTGAGTTGCCTGCTCGCCTCGGGTTTTGAATATGCATGCTGTTGCATTATAAAACAGGTTTTAATATTGAAAATTAATCACTTAAATATAACATAGCATGCAATATAGAAGAAAAAATACAAAATATGATTCTGGAACAAACTTGATTTAGACCCTTCTCATCATTTCTACTGTGACTCTCATAATTGACAATATATAACAGATAGGACTTTCAGGGCAGAATCAACCCCTGTGCAGCACTTCTGTCAAGGATAAATAAACACCATTGGACGCAGCTTTGTGTTCAGTGCTGGCTAATAGATGTTATCATAGTAACAGGGATAAACAAAAATTCACACATCCGCAACCTTTTACAAGTCAGCACCACAATGCAGATGGAAAACAGCTATACTTTTAAAGCTAAACATCTCAAAGACAGAGACAGAATATGCATACAGCTACGCTGGGTGGCATTACTTTGGCCTCCAGTGTTACAAAAATGAAAGTTAGAGTAATCTTTGACCAGGACATATCCTGAAACTCACACATACCCAGTTCTTTAGGACCATTAATGATCACTCCTACACAGGAGTGCATTGTAATGAATGTCGCTGCAAAATAACAGTACAATTTGGAAAGCAAATTTATTTCTATTTTACACCGAACTGATGGTAATCTATTTTATAGTACAGTCCTAGTATATTGTTGCATTAGTGGCAGCTTCGTGCAGTAGCTCTGGACATATTCTTGAGACTTTCAAACCAGTATTTTTTTTTCTAAACTTGATTGGATGCTTTGCTGCAAGCTTGCATTTTGAGAATGATTCTGGCACCATTGGCCACATATGGCACTCATCATAAGATTGATGATTTATTTTTTTTTTTTACACATGTGAACTGTCTGGAAAAAGACCCTAAATCCAGATGAGTTAAAGAGAAGATGTCTAGAATATAGGTCTGGAGCAAAACAGAGAGCAAGAAGGAGGACGTTTAAAACATTTCTTCCCCTGATCATCATGGGGAACAGGTTAATAAAATGAATGTGCCCATAGCTCTGAAGATGATTCAACAATAATGTAGGGAATTCAGGATTATGGGTTTGACCCAGATGACACAGAGAATATCCCCAATGACAATCCCTCGACAAAAGGCTTTGTTGACTGATTTTTTTATTTATCGTTTCATTTGGTTGATTAATTATTCAGTTATTTTTCCTCAATAACTTATGCTGCAGCAATATAATTTCCCTTTGTGGATTATTAGAATATCCTTCAATTCCATTCAATTACTTTATCATGTTATTATATCAGAGTACAAAGGGTTTTATGAATTTACAATATCTGCCAACATGCTATTGCTTGTTTACAAAAGAGCAAAATATCGTGCTTATTTTCTTTTCCATTCTTTCTGTCTTTCTTTTTTCCTTAAAAACTCCACTAATAACTGAAATGCCAATAAAAAAATGCTATAAAGTAACGAGAAGCCTAAAGCATAGGACTTCCTAATCAATATCATTATTGTTTTAAGATTAACTAAACATTAATCTGTCACTTTATGGTTTGAAGCCATGTGGTGGCAGGGAAGTCTCCCAGGAATCTAGTTTGTTTAGCAAGTTTTTAATATTTGATTCTTGCTTGAGAACAGATGGTCAATTATAATCATTGCAAATTATGATGGAACGTAGTAGTATACTGTTGAAAATTTGCGGTACATTTACAGCAATTCTTTACAATCTATCTCAGTCTTGTAGTTTTCCGTTTTCTCTCTCTCTCTGTCTGTTATGCAGGTGTATTATGGCTTCAGAGCAACATGCTTCATGATGGTTGGCATGACCTCCCCAGTATTTATTATTGTTTGCCGTCTCTCTCTGTCTCTCTCTCTCTCATACTGTTCTCTTCTTTCTTTTGCTGTCCCCAAAGCCCTTCTAGTTATGGCAGATGGCCGCAATCCTGGAGCCCGGTTCTGATAGAAGTCTGTTTCTTTTAATTTTTTCTCCTCTCCTCAATCACAAATTGCTTGCTCGAAATGACACACTGAGTTTCTCTTTGTGGAGTGGCCTGAGATGATTTTAGATAGGAAATGGTGCAAAATTAATATAGATGAACTGAAGTGTTACTCTAAGTATGTCGATTTTGGAAATTAACTTGCATTTACAGCTTTAATAGACTTCTTTGTCACTTTGCACACACTTTATGAATATTTCTCTCCATATCAGTCTAGGGATGGAAATTGATGGGTTCTTGTTGAAAACCGGTTTCCAGTGTTTCAATTCCTTGGAATCGTTTGCCAATTTTGCAATTTTTGCATTCCCTTACGGATTCCAGTGGGCGCAAATGACGTCAACACACGTTGCGTAGCTTACGCAAGCCACGCAACATGCGTGGCGAGTCCAGTGCAGCCAGCAGTCAACAGTAAACATGGCGCCCAAGCAGTACAAACACTGGAAAGTTTGGTTACGCTTCACTAAAAAAGACGACAAAAGGGCAACCAGACTAAAAAGTGGATATTTCATCAAAGGAAGGAAATTCTACCAACATGCAGAAACATTTGCGCACACAGCATGCAATAACTATTAATGAATGTTACGTTTTCGATCCGCTCCGGACTAACATTAGTGAAGCTCAACCCAGCAGCAGCAGTAACGTTAGCATGTCCTCGGCTAATGTAACTAACTAACAAACACTGTCTATCATGTTAGCGCCATTTGCCTCATTGTAAAACCTGCTATTACTAAAGGTTAACGTTCAATGCCTTCTCATGCATTACATTTAGATGACCATCACGAGAGACAGAGTCTGAGTGGCTTTATCACGTCTACCTCTAGCTTCTCCTTTCACCGAAGCAGGGAAGAGTAAAATGACCCAGGCCAAGATAGACGAATGTCACAGAGCAGTGACTAAGTTTGTGGTAGAAGGCTTGCACCCATTTGTCACATTAGATGCCCCTGAATTTCGGTAGGTGACTTAAGACCTCACTGTTGTTGGGTTTGGAAGGTCATGACTCATGTTACTTCTAAACTAAACCATGTTGATGCTAATCGACCTGTTTGTTGTCCTTTTTTTCCATATGAGAATCGATAAGGGAATCGATAAAGAACCGAACCGTCAAGCAGAATTGAAAATGGAATTGGAATCGTAAAAATCTTATCAATTCCCATCCTTAATATCAGTCACAAATTTACTGATTATGTAATGAATTTTACTCTAAATTGATCAACCTGACAGGTCTTGCAGATAGCCAGAATGATGATCCCAAAAATCTGAAAAATAAACCTTGACCATATTTCTACTTGCGACTATCTCAAACTTTTTCTTAAATAAACTTTTGTCCTGTTCTCTGTTATGCACTTTGAAAAGCAGTAGATGCTGTTGTTCTGGATAACAACTCAAGCGTCTCAGGCAAGATTACTTTCCCTGATGTGCAAGGCGTTGAGAAAGGTGTGACTCTACATTTCTGTGCCTTTCTTCACAGGAATTGAAGGCAGACACATGCGCAGCTGTTGGCATTAATAGTTTCACTCCCCAGTGGTCAAATCCAAATTTTCATCTGATTTACCATGACATCAAATCAACTCTGATGAGATTGTGGAGACATTTATGGAAACATTCTAAATCGATCCCAGTTTTGTAATTCAACAGGCAAAATCGCCATCTTTCATCTCTCCTTTCAAAGTTCCCTCCCTGGATGCCTCCCCAGAATTTTAATATCTCCCTGGCAGGCCGGCATATACCTTCGGAAAGCTGCAGCACTCTGAATCGAATCAGACCTCCAGATGATAGATGAGTGAGCCACAGTCACAGTCTATAATATATCTGGACTGCCAGCTCACTCCTGTGACAGCTGAAAAATGCCAATGAGGCAGCAGGAGCCAGAGCTTGCCCCCCCACCCCCCGATGCTTTTCCTTTTCCCCCCTTTGTAGGTGCAACATTGAAATTCATTAGTAAACTTGCTTCAACATATCAGCGAGTACAGCCATAAGAGTGCTGGAGCGTTTTCTACAGGTGGTCACTGCACCCTAGCCTCAATGTGCTGTGATGCTTTCATGACACATCTGTTGTGTGGCAGGGGAAACCTTGGGAGAGGGCGGTTGACCTGGCATTTACCTTTGTCTCTGAGCACAAAGCAAATCAGAAGCTCAGCTGCAAAGCACAGACACTTGGTTTGAGAGATATAGTGAGCTGAACTCTCCAGAGAGCCGTAGAAAAATACCAGTTCAGCCCCCTGGGGATTTGAGCTTCCAATGCTCCATATACAGTCTGAGGCTGGTGTAAAGCCTTACCGTCAGCGATGAGGTGCTCCGGCACATGTAAGATTACCCGGACAGAGAGGCTGCAGGAGAGGTGAGATGAGTAAACCAGGCCGATAGCGCAGCTGATGACACTGATCAGAGTCAGGGTGGTCTTATTGATGGGGCTCCGCGGGGAACCTGCTGCTGTGAACAAACGCACAGGGTTGGGAGGGGGCAGGGGTGGGAACAACAAATGGTAGAAATATGTGAAGCACTGGCCATGCTTTATTCCCCCACAACCCCTTCACACCATAAACATACACAGACCACCAGACATCCACACACACTGCCTACACAGGAAATTTCTTTTTAAAATGTCTTTTATTCGTTTAACGGGCCAAAAAAAATGGGCTTTGCACCCATGAAAAAGACTTTTGGATCAGAATTATCATGCCTTTGGGAGGTTTTGCCCAGGCATAGCTCAGTGGCACAGACATAAGGTTTACCTTTGAAGGGTTTTAACATCCACGCTGGGATGTGTGAGGAAAAAAGAGACACGGGCATAAATAAGAAAAAACAGCTCTGAGGTTTTTTGCAACCTCCCCTCTTCCCGAAGCTCTTCTTCTCAGTCGGAGTGAAAACTCTTGCCTTATCTCTTTTACTCCAGAGTGCAACACAGAAAGTGGGAAATGTGACCTCATACCCACAGGGGCACGCATATATGCACACACACACACACACACAGAAATCACACAGCGACCTTGAATATAGGCACTTTCCTTTGTTTTAAACTGTAACTTTTACACCAGCAGAATGATTCTATATCACATTGTCACTTTTAAATTACTCTGGCAGAGCTTTCCCTTTCAAACACTGCCCGAGGCGAACCTTTAAACAAAATTTAAATAGAAAGCTGACCTTTCGTATGGTTTATCAAGCTTGTTTATTTAATCAGGTAACTTACCAGAAACTGGATCTGGGCATCATTTCACCTTGTTGACCTTTCTGGCTTACTTGCTAAAGTTTATACTTCACATTTTTTTGTCATGTCCCAAAAGTAATCTTAGTATAAATGTGTGTATTTCACAAAACTGTTAAATATTTCACCATATATTTTCCTCCTCTCATTTTTCCTTAAACATGAAATGACAAGAAATCATTTTGTCATGCCTCATGAATCATCTTTTCCTCTGGATCTAAATGGCATAGTTGGGACCCTGTTGCAACCGCCTCATTCTATTCTTAAACCAGGCTCTAATTAAAGGTGTTGGCTACACTTCTGAAGGCTTTGCTGCGCTTGTGACACCTGTGCACATGACGGGGGGATAATTGGCTTGGAGGCTTTGTAAAGGCTTGTAACGCCTTCTGACAGCAACTATTATTTTGAGGGGCATTGTTTTTTTATTATCACCCCCCCCTCCATCTCCCTTCCACAGCCCATTACTATACATCAAAGCTACAAAGACATGGCATGCTGACAGATAAAACGTGCTCCACCACTTCACTTTGACAGCATTTGCACTGGGTCCTCCTTAGAAATAATATTTGTCCGTAATATTATTTCGAAATATGGTGTTCGCAAGATGCAACAAATATCATGTTCTTTCCACCGCAAACTTCTGATCTCATCATCGTGTTTGGTTTCACTCAACAAAATAGTATACAAATGCACTGAGATCAGTTTTACATGCTCACAAACACTCTACACACACCTCTTTATATATATATATATATATATATATATATATATATATATATACATACATACATAGAGTTCATACAGTCTATTTGCTCCCTTTTGGAGTCAAATTCATAAACATACAAAACTCTAGAACCATCCATCTGCCATATGTACTACAGGCACTTGACATGCGTCGTGACAATGGTTATACCATCGGCGGGATAAACTGTCTGTAGGTGTACGAGTCCTCCTTACCCCCAGAGCCCCACGCGCTGTTGGCGTTACCATTTCTCATACCTCGACTCCGGCGCCGACTGCGGTTTGGGTCAGTGTAAAAGGCCAGCTGAGGCTCGCTGTCTGCCTCCGTCCCAGAGTCCCCGTCCGGGTTCAAGAAAGTTGAACCCGCTGTTGGATTCACACAAAAATACACTTCCAATGACAAATGATAAAAAATAAAGAAAAAATCTGGACCGATGGTGGTAGATAGCAGGGAGAAGGCCAGAGCTGTGGCTGAATCCACTGCTTGATTCAGTCGGGGATTGTTCAAAGATTTCAACAAGTTTAAAAGTTTTTTTTCTCATTCAGTTACTGAAATATAAGGATTGTAAGCCAGGATGAAGCTTAGAGTCAAAGATGCTGGTTTTTCAGTTAGTGGTACGTTCCATTGAACTGTTAAAACCACAGCTGATATTCTAAATATCATTTTGATTTATAATAGAAAACTTAAATCAAATTAAATAAAATAAAGGGATGACTGACAGTATGAAAATGTATTACAGTAAGGTTAGGAAAGCTAATTCCAGGATTGTAATATGGACTTGATGTGACAACTTAATGGAACCAAACTATCCTTAATGTCACCACTATGAAGTAACCCTGTGCTCATCCATAATGCATCCATCACAGAATGCATTAAACCATGCTCCCATCGGAGAAGCAGCTCAGATTGTACATGTTCTGCTGTACTTTGGTTGGATGCACTAATACTAGCATTTATATAACGCTAACCTCACAAGCTCAAACTGCTACACAGGGATCACTTAATTGGATAATGGATAAAAAGTGAATTTGAGCTGCTTTAAACCGTAATCAACTTAACAAATGCAGATTAAGGCCATTGATCACTTGGAAAGAGGCTTCAATAGAAACAACTGCAGTCCAATTAATTTCACTGGGCCACTCTGGTGTAAATGAGCATATTCTCGATTTTTCAATGTGTGCTACGTTAAAGGGCTGCCATTTAGGTGGTGTCATGCTATCGGTTAGCTTGTGTTTGACCATGTCGGTACGTCAGTTAAGTGGGATTTTTTTTTCAGGTAAAATGTGAGATGTTTAATGCTACCTCTTTTACAGGCAGGATAACAGGAGTCTAAATATTTAAGTGTTATTGTTAGAAACACTGGTAGGAATCCTGCACTAACTGCATTATGATCACAATATTCAGCTTTTTTTTTGTGGACATCTGTCAATCTAGTTGTGCATTTATAAAGAAAATTTCCATTTTCAGGGCTGTTGAACTGTACTGCGCTCTGCTGACACATCTTTCTGTTATTTTGACAACCCCTTTCAAAGCAGTGAGACGAGGCTTAATAAAAGAAACACCTTTGTGTTTAGATCATGCAAGTTTAGCTGTAGCAAAACAGCCTCGTGCTGAACATTACAGCAACAATGAAAAGAGATTTCTGAAGGACTGTATTACCTTTCACTATTTCAGCATCTAATAAAACGACAGCTGAGCACACCCCGAATCAGTAATAGTTTCCAATATTCTCTTACACAAGTTCTTTATCTCGGGATATACAATCGTACAAATGATTGTGAGTAAATTAGCTTTGCAAACCCACTTTTTGGTACTAAACTTCATTTCACTCAATCCATGTGTATTTTCTGAGAGGGAATTTGTTTAATGAATTCAATATACATAATATTCAGACTTTCCAGTTTTAAGAGCCACAGCAGTGCTACATAGTGCATATGTTTGTGGCCTTTTCAGATACGCGATATAAACATCATTTTCCTGACTGATCATAAAGTCTACAAAATGTCAGAGGCCAGCTCAACACTGGCTCTTCCAGTTGCTGATCTGTAGCCTTTAAAACAAGCGCCCACCACTCCGTTTCCATATTAGCCCTCTTGGTAAAAAAAAAAATCATCATCATCAATGGTCATATATGAGTCCGTGAGATGGAAAAGATGAAATGCAAATGAATAGATGAAAACACAACATGTTTTGCTGGACAATACCAACATGACTCGTGTTTTTGTTCTTTTTTCTTTGTCTTTATGTGGAAAAATCAGAAAACACGAGCTTCACTGTTCCAGAGAAAAGGATGAACTCAAGACAATTGGTAATATGATTAAAAAAAAGGGAGATTGAACAGCTGTGTTTGGGAAGATAATCTCATTCATGCCATTCATTTGTAAAAATCATCAAAGAATGGATCCTCACTGATCTGTCACAAAAAGATACCGTATCATTCTTAAGGATAATACAATACAGATATAGGAGCTAATGCATGTAGGAGGTACTTTGATACCTACGGTACAGTATACTCTTTGATAAACAAACTGCCCTGACAATGTCAATAACGCATCTCCGCTGAGTGTGTTTTAGCAGGGGCATTAGCTATATTTAGAGGGCATGTATTGAAGCTTGTCTTACAAGTGTTAGCGGATTGCACATGACAAAGTGAGGGGGAAAATCCATCAAAGCCGCCAAGATTTGCTGCCTCAGTGGGATATATGTGAATCGAAATACAATTCATGCTACTATGTTCTGTGACAAGAGCTTTAAAAATCCCTAACCAAGTGGCTGTGTTTGATTAAACTGGAGACAGTCCCTCAGAAACAATGCATGGAGGAAAGTCAGTTGGCAGCAAAGTCGATGTGGCGAAGTGAGAGGGACTTTTTCATGACAGCAGCTTCATCAGCTTTTCATGTTGTTGGTTTTAGAACAACATGCACTGAAGATATGACTGCGTCGCATAAACATTGGCAGCCATGACTATCAGCCAGCACAGATGTTAGCGTCTTTTCTGATGGCATTATTGCTTCAGTAGGAGTGTGTACAACCGATTTAATAAATGTGCAATAATCACTTCACACTTCCCCATTCAGATATGTTTAAAGGCTGCAAACATAGTCCTCTGCAACACTATTCAGTCTGCCGTTAAAACTTTGCAGTGACGACACAAAAGCTCTTCTCACTTAAGAGGGGAAGAATGAGATACTCTCGCTCACTCCTACCTCCTCGATAACATTAACATTTGGGCAAATGATTAGACAACAGAGGAGTGAAAATATATCCTTTCTGTATTGTATAAACATGTGAACATGAAATACTCTCAATACATTAAATGAACACAACTGAGGGTCAGCAGTCCTCCCAAAATCACAGTCTACTGTTTTTAATTAGTTATTCTCTGGCTTTTATGAAACAATAAAGCTGCAGAGTTACTGATAAGTCATTGCACGATGTTCCGCAACGGTAAATGCAACGGCACTACCGTGATACGTTGGGCCATCTAGCAGAGGAAGGCAGTCATCACCAGCAAGGAAAAGAGCCAATGAGATGCAACAAAGGCACCGTGTTAGTCGTTTTGACGCTGACATAATCTCTAAAACCCCGAGGAACACAACCAGGCCAACTAATCATCAGCCAAACACTGAGTTCTGTCCACTTTGCTCTCCAATGATGGGAGGAGAAAGAGAGTTATCAAATATGTGGCAGCCTTCTTTGCTTCAGAACATTGCGCTGCTAATCTCCAGTCACAAAGTTGTTTAATAGAAAAAGGCAATACGTGCACTCTACAGCAAAACTGGCGAATAAAGCTTTCAGAGTAAATGTTTTATGTGCTTTGTGGACTTCTGTGACAACTATATTATTGTTACTGTTATGGTTGTGATGTCAGTAAAGTGCTCTGTCTCAGAACTGCAGTGTGTTTTGTCGATAAACACACTTGCAATGCATTGCATTAACCTTTTTCATCTTTATTTACCATAGTGGGTCACTTAAACACTGATAGGGAAATGATGCAGCTTTTTATAAAAAAGGAATTGACTGATTTTTGAAAAATGAAAAAAATATATATGGGAAAGAGGCTGCAATATTTGTAGCAATATAAAAAGAATGCGACATATTCAGATGGTACGGGTGAATGACGGTTGAATACATCATTTCAGTGATACTGAACATTCTAATAAAAATAATTTGTTGTCTTCACTATTTTTCCAGAATGTAAAAAAAAAAAAATCACATATAGTATCACATAGTTTATTTCTCTTTAGATAACTTTGATGGTAGTTTTCTCCAGTTTGAATTAAGATGGTTAATATCATTCACCACTGCAATTACCAAACATGAATTATTTTAAAACCATAACTAGCTTATCTACAAATATACTTGGATTGGTAAATGTGTCTTCAGTGACTAGAACAAAATTGTACATGAGCACATAAGCTACCTCACAGGCTTCCAAGCTGATTCTTACCTCATCAAATATGAAACTACACTCCAAGGCTTTGGCAGAAATACCAAGTGTGACTTGTAGATACCGTTATTGGCAAGCTTGGACTGTTTCATGCCTATATTATTTATGAAAAATGTATAAATGATTAAGAAAAGATTAAAAAGATGGAGGGTGTAAATTCCTGGAAAGAAGAGGTCGCATAATCGAATCATTTTTAGACATTTAAAAAGGAGAAATCTTCTGAATGTGATTCTTCTCCCATAAGTTCATATCCATCCTTCCAACACTCTATTACTAAGAGAAGACGAGTTAGTGGAATATGTGATTTCGAAGAAGAAGTAATTTATTTTTAGATTATATTAAATTTTGCTATCTATACTCTGTGAACAGTAGCAATATATAGAAATATAACTCAAGTGGTTTTACAGATGGAGACTGTAGTACTCTGCTCAAAGAACTGAGTACCGTTACATGCATTCATACATGGTCTGCAAACGTTCTGAGCCAGAAAGGGAAACTTGTAAAAAACACTTCATTTGTAGCCATGCCATATGACAAAAACAAAGTATCAATGCTGTATGAAAGAATCGTCCGTTTCACAGTGCCTTTAAAAGCCTGTTACGATGTACCCAAGGACATGCAGCTAGTCTGCTGTGGTTACTGTTTTTTAGCAAACTGCAAACTTTCTCTTTGAAGGGAACAAATACTGTTGGGCACTTATCAACTAGGAAGGATGACAAGTTCCAAGAGACTTCCCACAAACATTATTAATCCAGAGGAGTGAGTTCAATCAAGGTTCACTGCACTGAAATTAACAACACAGTGAATAATAAAAGGGATTTGTTCCCTTACGGAAAGCACGTCACAGAACGTCGTATTTTGAATTGCTTCCAAAAAATAAAGTAATAACGAGAGCAGACAGATGCTTGAATATGACTTCAGTAAAGGACAGTATATCTGTGATATCCTCTGTGATGAAATGTCGACTTAGAAGAGAGTGAATCTTAGACTGATTGTTTGTACTTCACTGAACAGAAAGGACTAGGCTGAAGGGATAAACCGAACTGAGGACACTGAGGAAAAAATGTCACAGCAACAAATATGGTTATTAAAAAATGACACTGTATTGGAAAACTGTGACATCTTGGCAGGACCTGTGACAGGAGCTCATGGACTTAATTTGTAAAAGAAAGAAAGGATGCTGGGGGAGTGGAGGGGCCACTGTTATATTTGAGAGCACTTGTGTTTACGTTTAATGATTTTAATGATCAAAAAACAGCTTTAAAGTAAAACTTTAGCATCAGGATTTAGCAATTATTCAATTTTTCCCCCTTTGACTGCTTTTTGGGGGAGCTGTAGTTCAGAAGGAAGAACGGTAGTCTGCCAAATGGAGGGTCGGTGATTCCATCCCAGCCTTCCCCAGACCACATGTCAGAACCTCTTTGGGCAAGACACTGAACCCCACGTTGCCTCCGATGCATTCATCCATGTTTGTGATAATAAAAGCACTGCATAGCTGGTAATACTGTGAATTAACTAAGAAGTGCTGTATGAGAGTGTGTGTGGGGTGTGTGTGTGTGTGTGTGTGTGAATGAGGGTGAATGTGGCTTGGTGTATAAAAGCATTTAATGTGGTCAGCTACACTGAAAAGCAATCCATGAATACAGTCCATTCACCATTTTCATATTGTATGCATGCAGTTAGTCTTTATGAAGGCTGAAATCTACAATTACTTTAATAACTGGTTATTTTCACATATATTATTGTGATTTAGCAGTTACATGTTCATACTGCACATTATGCCAAGCCAATGTGCCACATTAAATAAATACTAAATTTACATTCAATCTATGGACAAAAACATGGTAACAAGCATACTTACTTAGCAACATGAGTGTGCATGACTCAGGGTGGCATGTTTGTCTGTTAGACTGTACTGTAGTATTATTATTTCCACTGCACATAAATGGTTTCCAATGTTCTGAATAATGTACATCTTGTATATAGCTATATCGTATATCCACTTTTCACTTTAAGCGCTTTTGAAATCAGGTCTTTTACTCACTTTGCTATTCACAATAAATTTTAACCAGCAGTGCCCAGACTTTAGCATGTAAGTGTATTTTTCAAGTCTGTGCCAAAGAGATACGAAACGTGCTGTTGTCCACCTGCCACAAACCCAAGTCTGGCCCCTTCGAGTATCCACTGCAGGATGTTCATACACAGCACAACACATTCAAGTGTCACTTATAAACCAAGTTATCATTTCCAGCATTTCGCTTCAAAAATATATGGAACGGTGCCAGACCACTGAAAGCAACAGTGACAGGACCAGGATAACAAACCACTGACACTGGAAAACAATAAACCAGGAGGATTGTTCTCAGGAGCAGCTGCTGTGGTACCATCAACTTGTGATGGAAATTAAGCCATACCAGCAAGTTTGGGGATCAAAAACATCTAAACTAAAAAAAAAGGAAAGAAACCATCTAAAACCAGAAACAATTTGAGTCAAAGTTGAAAAAGGCAGATATATTTGTTTTCTCCAGCAGAAAAATAAATCTTGTTTAATTACTTCTTGAAAGAATTCGATGCCTTCAGAATGAGACGTTGTTTTTCCTTCTGTACCAGCTGTAACATAGTAGTTTTATGAATATATAAAGCAAATACACCCACCAAAAAGAGTAGGTTTCAATACTTGCTTCTGAATCTTAACTGTGTCACAAAAAAAGGTTTTATAACAAGAAAGACCAATGCACTCTTTAACCTCAAACACCAAATAAATAGGTTTCCTCTTTGCTTGGGTATAACAGAGAATGACTTTGGCTTTGAAATAATGGTGAAAGGCGTTGACTTTTGCATGTTTCCAGTTTTAAGACACTGGTCAACGTTTATGAAGTGAAAAACATCAAAGCTACATCCCAAAAATAAAAAATAAAAACTTTTGTGAGGGAAGAAAACCCTTCCTGAAGTTTCTAAAGAGTTTAAAATAACAATTTGGCAGCCGTCTAAGCTCTGTCTCGTGTTTAAATTCAGACTGTGAAAAGACTCCGCGGTGCAATCCGTAACAACACCTTTTTTGTGTGTATATCAACTGGGGACAAAACAGCTAGCATAAAAAAAATCATGACTGGATCAAACCAGTTTTCTTTAGAATTGCAATGAGATAGTCACACAATGTATGATGTGACTTTATCTTATCTAATTGTATTTATAATAACTTAAAGTAACTTATGTTGCAGAGTTTTATATTAAGACAATAGGGATAGAAGTTTATATCCAATAAGGTAAAATGTTCATATACATATCCAATAATATGTATATTTCCATTGTTTTAACAATGGAATTCAATTTTTAATTCAAAAATTGAATTGAATTCAATAATCAATAATAATAAAGACATCAAGAGTAACAAAAAAAATTAATTCTACTGTTGAGCCTGGAGAAACACTGTCCCCTCATAGTCTGATTTGTTAATCTGTAAATGTAAATAACTATGTCAATAATGAACATATTTATTATATCTTATAATATAATTATAACATTTTTTGCATTTCAGGCACAGCAGGTTATGCTACAGCGTGTTGGTTAGCTGAATAACAAAATATAGCACAGCTGTTGAGCCGAGAGGATTAAGGGCTGACGTGAATGCTTTGAGGCTTCAAATGTGCCACGAACATTTTCAGAGAAGGTCAGTTTCGTGTGACACAGCTCTTCTGTAACATTAGCTGCACACTGACTCTGGGAGAGTGACAGGTGATAAGCTGGAAACGTAGAAAAAAAAAATAAGGTGCTCAGTAATCGATTAGGCTGACGTCCAGATAAGGCACAGATGGAAGTGGTTAGTTCTGCTGGTGATCTACCAAGATCACACTGACTTCTAAACACTGACGCAGTCGGCTCATTCAATCAGCTACCAAAGCACTCTACAAACAAAAAAAAATGAATGCAAGGTGTCGAGGTATCACTTTAATGAGTGGTCATGCATATTCTGCACATAAACTTGCTATTTTATGAGCTAAAGTAAGAAGTATAATAATATATTGGGATTTTGTTATAACAGTAGGGGGCAGAATGTCGCACAGATCTCCCACTCAGTGGTCATTGTCTTAAGTGTAGTGACAACTAACTATTTCTTAGCCAACAGGAGTGTAATACTTCATCAGTAATGCTAATGCTAACTAGCTAACTGTTGCTTATTTCTATCAGGCATTCATGTTAAGTGTGGCATTGTTTGTTGTCTACGCACGTTAAATTGACATCTGTACTGTAATATTACATGTGTGGTCAGAAGCTCGGCAAAATGTAAAACTTTTCCAAATGCGACAGCTAGCATAACAGTCAAGAAAGTTTGATTTGTTTGATTTGAGACAACACTACTCGGGCAAAATCTATGCACAACAGAAATGGGCACAATGTACATACAGTGTATTTTTCTGGAGTTTTCCTCTAAGTATCTTAAAAGAAACACTGACAATGGCTCACTGCTGCTAATGGTTCTGCATTGATGCTAAAGGACACCTAAACAAAACAGATCTCTTATTGATGTCATTAATACTACCTGTAATAACTAAAGGAATGGTCCATACAAAACACTCTGAAAGTAGACAGTGCTGAGGTCTATAATTACCTCAGTATTATTCTTAATTTCTTCTTCGATGGCATTGATGATGACCCAACAATCTAGTTATAAACTTAATTATCTTGTATGGTTAACAGCTAATTAGGACATAATTACCTCCTACTCAACAACAGTAATCATTCAATTCTGATATGGACCCACAGGTCTAGACCCACTCCTCTCATCCATTCTTCATTTTCTCCCACTTGGCAATTTTGGTACTTTCAGCGCCTTTGGAAATGACTCTCGAGTCCATCAAATATGCTGACATATGGCGTGAAGAGAGGCAATAACACATTTTATCAAAAAGAGAGAGTACCTCACCTGTTCTGCACACCAATGTATTATTTCCACTGAGGACCACAATACTTCCATGTGCATGTTTATGACAAAGAGCAAAACTGTCCACTGGAAACCCTCAAACAACAGCAACGCAAAACCGCATGAAGCAGACCTAATTGCCTACTTAGGCAAACTTATTCCTATGTGGCTGGCTTTGGAGAATACTAATTTGTTGCTGGAAGCGCTCTAAATTTCCAAAGGGGTGACTGTGTGTGTGTGTGGGTATGTCTGTGCCAGTGTGTATGCATTTAGTGCTTAAAGAAAAGCAAAACGCTGTATACTGTACCACTGACACAAGATTTTAATGAACGCATAGGACTGTTATTTTCCTCTTCATTACTTCTCGCCTGCATTTTTCATGTTCACATTGTCAAAATAAACTATAAGATTAATTAGGAGGACATTTTTTTCAGTTTCTGTAGCTGTATTGTCAGTGGACTGTCCAGCTCTGAGATAACAAAGCAGACCAAAGACTTGTCCAACCTCTTATAGATGTTGTCAAAAAAAGACTGGATTCCTTAGCATTATTTGATGGAAGTGCTTTATACAAAAGTTCTTACAATCTTTTGTAAAAACTGGGGTCACTTCACTTTTGAAAGCCGGCTTTCAGTATGAACACAAGTTGTCATGACTGAAAATTGTATATTTAACAGGGTTTTAAAATATTATATATATTTTCTTTCACTTGTAAAATTACTATTGTCTTTGTGGAGCAAAAGGAAACCGCTCACTTGCCTTGAAGACATACTGTATCAGCCCTTGTCAATGAGCAAATTCATATTTGCGACTTTTCAAATAAAAATCTGCATATTTGGTCACACTTGGTCACAGGCATTTCAAACTGAAGACTTCAGACTGAACACATGTATCGTTACACCTCACAAAGCTTTGCATGCATCCACGAGTAGTTTTTTTTTTCATGAAAGGTGACGAGGTAAATACTTGGCAAACTATCACAGCTGGGCGGTCTTGTGTGTAAATCATAACAGCTCTTCCAACAGTCTAGCGCGTTTCCTTGATTGTCCTCACAGTTAAGGGATTATCTACCTTGTTTTGAATTTAGAGTTCAAAAGGAACCCGACACCTTGGTCAAAAGAGCTGTTTTTCATGTAGGACTTTTTAAAATCATCATGGAAGAAATATTTTTTTCCTGCAAGCAAATCCAGTGAACCGAAATTCCAAAAATGATATGTGATTTTGCTTCAAAATGAACATTTTTTTTCTTTTAACTCTCTCTTCCATATGGTGCCAACCAGGCAGTGCCTTAAAGTGTAATACCACTGATGGATACTTGGTTCTGGCTCTTGAACATCTCTGACTTTTTTTAATATTTGTACCCGGACTTGATAAACACTAGGCCTGGAAAAGACATTTTTCTCTGATAGGTTTCAAATAACATTTAAAAGCTAATGTATGATGTCTAAGTATGATCACATCAAGAACTCAATGCTTTGAAACGGAAAGTTACAAATAAACATGTGATGTTACTGTTGTTTTTTCCACCTCATATGCAGACTATTGTATTTGTTACTGATGTCAAGAGCTGAACGACCCTATGATGACCCTGTTCATATTCCCATATAAGCTTTAAGCATGTGCACTTGCAGATATTTTACCAGTCAAGACACACAACTTAAATTTTCTTTATATATTTGTTTTTTCCTTATTTAATTGCCAAAAGAGATTTTTCATAAAGACCCCCGCTCTATTGAATGAATGAACTTAAGTGCATGAGAGGCATTACGTTGACATAACACTAAAGTCAGCTTGAACACTGGCTTAGAACCATTGAACTTCAACATTTTGGTGTGAAACCTCACAGGCTGACAAAGTAAACATCAATGTAATATGCGGCTCATAGCAAGGACATGTGGACATTGGAGCTTTAATTATTCTAACACCGCTATTTGGAGCAGTTAACAGTGGCTAGCACTGAGCTCTGTTGGATGTTATAAAGGCATTTATTCTTTGTTCTCACTGTTTGTCATAGATAAAAGGCTTTGCTTGAATTGTGTTTTTCTCAGTTCTGTCCTGCTGATTCAAGCTGTAGACACGGCTTAGAAGAGCCACTGAGGATTGAGATCAGCACGCAATCAAGGTTTCTTTTACAATTTCGAAACCAATATGTCCCAGAGTCATGTTGGGTTTCTAGTCATTGTGAATGAAATATAATTAAAATGGCTTGTATGGCAAATATACTGTGGCTGGCTGAAATAGCATGCATGCCCACATTGAAATACAGTATAATTACAATTCTCCCCTATAGTCTGGTATCAAACTGCAAATTATTCTGTGATGTGTACTCTTTTTGCTGGACAATAAGTTCATTTCTAAACTTTCTTTCTCTTCCTTTTCTTTATTTCTGGAGCATCGAACACTGCAGAATCGGTTTTAATTGGGTTGAAAATAAAGCATCCGTGTAGCCGAGTGTGGAGGAAAGTGAATTATGTTCTGAGGTCAACTGAAAATTTCCAAAATGACATTTTGAAAATGTCGCTGCCTTCCATTTTTCCTTGTTTATCATTATGGGCTAATGTCTCTCCAATTCATTGACTGTAACCTCGCTCTTTCTTCATTTCCTGTGTTCCTTGGCCCCTGGTTATGCAGCACTAGACTATAACAGTTTGTGCAGGCAGAGGTGAACATGAGAAGAAATGGGAGGTGCTGAAGATGGCAGCAGCAGTGCAAGTATGAACTGCGGATGAACTGTCAGATCAGTAGAAAGAAGGAAAGACAAACTGTTACATTCAGTGAAAGTTAGTAAAAAGATCACAAGAAACCAAAAGATGTAAAACATGAGGTTTCACATTCACACCATGTTCACACATTCAGAATTGTTTAAAGGGCATTCATCTCTCATGATGATATGGATACATAGTGTCCTGCAAAGTCCTCATGTTTTCTATTTGTATTGTTTTAATTTTATTGATACATTTCTCAAAGTAGTTGGAAGTTTTATAACAGACTTCCAATTTAGCTCACAGTATTTTATACATATCAAATATATCAAAATAAGATTTTGATGTGTGATGAGCTTTGACTCAACTCTAAGGACCAGAGAGTTTAAAGCAGACATGATACTGTGGTGGAGATCCCTGCACAGGCTCTGATGCATTTCTGAAAACCACTGTGAGAGAATATGTTTTGTTGTCTGATCCATCCATCCGAGCTAAAACTCTCCCATGACCAGAAAAGAATCAGATATAAACAAGGTCCAAAACTACTGCCAACTTCGCTGAGCCTGAGCTAATTCAAGATTTAAGATGGACTGAGATGAAGTGGAAAGCGTTCATGAGGGTAAGGGGGTACATTAGTGCACACTGCATGTGTAAATACTGTGAAGGAACCATTGATGCTAAGCGATACATACAGACCATGGAGCAACATATGCTGCTAGCCACATGACGTCTTTTTAAGACAAGGACTTTCTGCAAGATGATGTCAAACCACCCTCTGTACTTAATAAAACCACATGGCTCAGTAAAAAAAAAAAAGAGTCTGGCACCAAAATTAGACTTCCTGCAGTCCAGACCTGTCACATACTGACAATGAGATGAGATGGAAAATACAACAAAGCTGGTCTTATATCTTTCAGCTGAACTCTTAGAAATCTTAAAAACTACAAAATATATGTTTCAAAAAGCAAAATTGCTAACTTCATTATTTGATATGTTGTCTTTATTATAATCAACATTAAATATAAATGTCAAATGATTTGCAAGTCATTGCCTTTTGATTTGACTCTTTATCTACTTTAAACTGCATCTCAGGACCCTTTACGTTGAAAGCATCCAAATGCTAGATGTTATGAAGATGCTGGATGAAGATGTTGATGCTATCAAGGGGAAACACAGCTAACGTCGCAGTTAATGGTTAACATAATGTGAACTCACTGAAAAGAGGCTCTACATCATGACATTATGCGCACTGTGGACATTTATAGCGTCTCTCCTCGCAACACCAGCTCTCAGTTTTCTGATAGCAGTTAACGTGTGCCCACTTAGAAGCTACAGACCGCCTTTCTTTCTTTGGATTTATCCATATTTTATGTTCTTTTAAATGCACAGTAACCTCGTAGTTTATATTCAGTATGATGCACAAAAAGCTGAGGAGAATTTGAATTACAGTTTGACAATCCTTAGGCATTTTTCTATACATTTCAGACTTGTCATGAGAAAGTATTTTCAAATGATGCTGAGTGGAAAATACAACGGCTATAAAAGGGAAAACGTGGAGTCCCTGAATGTGAAGTCATCAACACTCATGTCCGTTGATATTTACTATCTGCACATGTGATTATCCAACAATGCATCTGCATTGAGTGGGGACATTAAATGTGTTTTCTTGTATCTTACAAAAGAATCTATGAGTGACTCACCACGGGTGTTGCTGGAAAGGCGCTTGCGTTGGCTTGTGGAGGTGTTGTGTGGAAGCAGGGTGTTCTGCTGGTGGTTGCTGTCGATGGGGCTTGTGGCGATGATGTTGTCCTTGTATTTGTTCATCAGGGCCAACTTGGTGTTGTCGCTCACTGCCAAAATGCAGGACATAATTACAAACATGGGGAATGGAAGCCAGGAGACAAACTGAAAAGCTTTTTCTCTTAAATGAGAAAGCACCCACTTGAAAAAATGATTGTTTTAGCTGAATGTGACTTTATAAAAACCACTCTGAGCAGAAATAAACTGTAGTGGCTCTAAGAACACTTTCAGATCATTGTTTACTGGAGGAGAAGTCAAACAGCCACAATTGATGAGTGAGAAAAGCTGGCATGAAATGAAAACTAATTTAGGAAATAGACGAAGCACATGTGAGACTCAGAGGGTGAAATGATTATTTCTGTAAATATTCAGACCCCAAGACAAAATAAAACTGATAAAGTAGCAAACTACAGCGGTAATAATATCCCTTAAGGAGTAATTAATCTTGAAAAATATATTTTTTGAGTCAATTAGTCACAAAATAAACATTTTAGCAGCATTGTTTCAGTGAAGGCGATGTCAGACTGTCCCCCAGACCTGAGTAAAGCCTGAAATAAAACACAGTAAAAATACCTCATGAAGTCTGATTAAATCTTATTAAAGATGCCTTGAGGATGGATTCTGCTCCCTTTGGTGAGAAGGAGCAGTAATTGTTTGTGTGTGCACAACAAACTTGTGTGAACTTGATGACCATCCTGCCTTCTGAGCACCATCAGCCCCGTCACAAAGAGCCCGTTGGAGGACTTCGCTCACGGGAAACATTCATTGTTTTCAGTTTGCTCTTTTTTTACCCCTTTTAAATGCGTGTCTACACAACTCAGGAGATCGACTGGATAATTTAACATAACTTTTTTAATAATCACAAAAAACGGAACTACTGGATGACAACCAGAAACAGCTTTGATGAAAGGAAAGAAGCGATGAGAGTAATGACGGTGTTATATAACTGTATATGTCACTTTAAAAATAAAATCTAAAAAAACTAAAAAATGTGGTGGATTTTAACATGATAGCTTTTACCCAAAAGGGACCCGAGGTCAAATTGCATCAGATTTCATTTAGTATGAAATCTGTATTTGTTTTGTATTACAAAAGACATGCTAAAACATGCTAAAATACATACAAATCATCCTTTGTTCACTTGTTTTTCTATCGCTCTTATAAAATAAGGTTCAGAGCAGCCAACCAAATATTTCCTGAAATCTCTGTTAATCTAACAGATATACGAATGTCATTTTCTGAATGACCTCTCCAACATTTCTACCCATCAGCATTCCAGTCGGCTGCTGGCACTTTGTCTTTTTCTCCCGTACATCACATCACCCATTCTAAATATATGATGCACAGGGTTACTCTGTTTCCATTAGCTCTGGGGTTGGACTGTTTGAGTTTTATGGGAACACTGTGTGAGAGCGCCGTCACCGTAACTGATGTCTTGACTAATCCGAGCAGTGAATCTGCTGTTTATAGAAATCCAAAGGGTGCACCTGCAAAACAGCAAGACGTCTCTGCTTTATACAAAAAAAACAACCTCATGGGGGTGGAGTGCCACGCCAGCATCCATTGATTATGAAAAATAAATTCCTTTACAAAATAAATGAATAAATAAATGAAAATATCTCAGCTTATCCTCAAGCCCTTTGGTTTTTTCCAGTGTGAAGACCTTTTGTAATACAACAAGCTATTTTGACATGCAAAGCCAATGAGCTGGCTGCAGCAGCCACAGAACTGATGTTCTCACACTGATGAAAACAGCTGAAATGTTGGCCCTTTAACATTTCCTCTCCTTTTTCAAGACTCCACGTTTTATACAGACAAAGCATTCCCAAACTCCATCTTAGAGAAATCTTATTTCTGTTTTCCATCATATGCCTTACACTCATTTTGACCTATAAGAGAAATAACAAGCCTATTATATGAAGAAAAATCCAATTAGCTTTATTTACTTAAGAACTGTAATTATTGCAAATGTGTTTTGTAATGAAGCTAGTAGCAGTTTTATTACTTTTTCTTCAAATTGTTAGCTGAAAAGAATTAAAATTATTGATGATGCACGTGTGAGTTTCTGCCACATAACATAGCTAATATATGATTCAAGGTCATAAAAAGCATCATCTATGCCAAAGTAGCAAACATATATACTGTAGGCTAACAATCAAATAAGTGGTAATGCTTATAAGGATGATTTATAAGTTGTATTTATAAGATATTAAGTTTTAATATCTTAGATCAAAATCATGAGAGATCAACTGTGGCAGACTATACATGTAAGTAGAGTTAAAACAATTGAAAATAGATTTTTCTTTTATTCAAAGAGCCGAGACAAAAAAAACCTGAACAATGTCAATATAGCAATGTTTCCACAGAGACTTTAAACTGCTGGAGTAAAGCGGTTTGTTTCCATCACTGGGGATAGAGCATCGACCAAGTTCCCTGCATATCATTTTATCCCCCATAAAGTCCACGCTGGCATTCTGCAGCTGAACGAGTGGAGTGGGGTTTGCAGCACTAAATGTTTCAGTCTTATTGTTGGAAGCCATGCTGGAAGACAGGGAAACGATGACCAATGTTTCAGCAGGTCTTTAAATCACAATCAATGTTCTGGCTAGAAATGATGTCGACGAAAGCAGAGTGCCGACACCGAAGCTGAAAAAAAACTAGAACCGACAGAACTAAACCACTCGTCAGAGCTGAAGGTTTGTTACAAACGTCTATGACGCCGTAACACATCATAATCTGAAACAAAAACATTGATGAGTGCAGCTTTAAAGATGTAAAACTTGATAGCTTTAGTATCATATTGTTCTATCAGCAAATGGTTACATGGACTAAGACTGAAAAACAAACACACTGGAAATTAAACTGCAATAAAAAGTTTAGAGCAGCATATTGGGTAACTTTTTTGCCACTTGAGGGCAGAAAGTCTGTCCAAGAAACTAACGATACTGCCAAAAATGAATGTGAAGGCTCTGGCAGCTCGCAGTGTACGCTGAATAAATCTGTGCCTTATTCCGCTGAATATCATGTAGTGTGGAGAAAGATCTGTAAATGTTTTTCTGAGACTAATTGTTGAAAAAGGGTAAAAGGCTAATAGCACTATATGTGCTTCACAAAGAAATAGCAGCACACTTTGATTATAATTTGATTGGATGTGACCCTTTCCTCATTACATCCAGTCTTTGGGATTCTTGTTACCCTGAAAAACAATAGTCGGTACAGTTTTTTCATCTTCATTATCTGTTCTGTGTTTTCCACACTTACCAGGTGTGAGGTCCATGTTATTCTTGTCATTACAGCCCTGAAGGGAGTCCAGAGTACGGGTGACTTGGCTGGCAAACTCCTCCCCACCATTCATGCACTCTCGCTGCAGATGGTGACGAAGGTCGGTAATGTCATACTCATACCTGGGGATGAGGTCGTAATCAATTTGCATTGCATTATCTTGACTTTTTGAAATAAGAATAAATCTCACAGGTGGCTTACACGTTTGATGAAGCAGCAGAGATTTCTAGCGGTGACAGAATGTACTGATAAGGTAAGCTTAAGCTTTAAAACTCATTACAGACTGGAACAATAAAGCAAAGTGAGCAGAGTGCCGGGAGTACTTTTCAGCAGCTCCCTAAAATCTGAACCATTTTGAGCTATTGTTGCATAAAATGTGAAATAACAAACCCCAAATGCTCTTTCTTGAACTCAATTACAAAGTCTGTTTTGCAGTCAGTTATGGAATGTAATCATTTTCAGCTTTTAATTGTTTCAGATCACAGTGCAACTCCCCCCTAATCCACCCAGCCATGCTTGTACCCATCCAAAATCGGTGTCTCCCGGATGCTGAGGGTACCACTGGAGTTTGGTCCCTGACCCCGGGAGTTTCTTAAGCTCTCCCTGGCTTGGCCTCCCATCAGCACTGACGGGATGTAGTGGATCTCATTAGCCGCCTCTGCGCTGGCGCTCTTCTGGGGCTGAGGGATGCGGCGGCGTTTACACCAGCGCCTGCGAGTGTACAGGATCAGGACGAGGCACAGGACGGACAGCAGAAGGGCGATCATCCCGCCCTGAGGGGAGGAGGGTGGCATTTGGAGCAGAGGCAGAAAACAGGGAGAGAGGAGAGAGAAATGGGGAGAGAGAGCAGATATTCAAAGCCAGGAACAGAGTCAAATAATCCTGCCAAGTAGGATATGGATCAAACTCAAAGTCGTGATGCCTAAGGCATGATTTGAAAATGTTTGCTGCTAGAGTTTGGCAAATAACGCCTACAGTGTTTTAAGTTAACCATTTCACCTTGAAACTCAGAGTAGGAAATTTCAGAACACGACTCCAAACTGATTTCTAATACTGTAGCGATAAGTGAAATGTGTCAGCAGTTATAAATAGTATGACCACTAACAGCATGAATTCAGTGCCCCAACTACAGGAGGCTCCCAGACTTTTTGACAGTTTGAAAAATACACTCGCTTTGGTGCAGACAGACAAGATGATTAATACCAGCCATCCTGGCGCAGTGTGAGGATCTAGTTCAGAAAAAAAAAAATCACTAATCAACCTTTTCGTCTGGAGACCTCTGAGTTGTGTCTCACGACACTGGGTATAAAAATGCACCTAAGTCAAAATATGACACCATTTTCTGAATGTCGCCCATTTACTAAAGACAGCCTGGTACAACTACGACTAAAATTGATGAAGCGTTTGCTTTGTCTGCATTGGAAGTGATTTTTTTTAGAACAAATTCAATGACCCTATTATGAACTTGTTACTTTCTTTCAAATCTATAGTCTTGATTAAAGGGGAGTTCCAAATTTCAAACTGGCCTCTTAACAAGAATAAGGAGACCTAACTGTACGTCAGAGGGCTCCTCGGTTGGGCTTTACAGGTGCAGAGGTTACAGGTTTCAGGTGGTGGTTTCCAACAAAAGGTTAACGTTATTTGGTTAGTCCACACAAAAGCAGAAATCTGACAAATAAAAGTGCTCTTTATTAAGAGATGGATGTGCTCAACTTTTGGTCAGGTGTGGGTCCTTCCTGGCAACCTCACATTGTTCATTTTCCATCAAAACCCTGAAATCTGACAGAAGTCTAAATAGAAATCAGCTGTGATAAGAGCCTAAAATACAGAGGATTTAAGCCCATTTCAACTTTGAATAGCAGCTCATACTGTGCATGTTCACCAGGAGGCACTGGTACCAGAGGACTGGGTGAGGTCACGGGAGCATTTCCATTCCGCTCTTTTTCGCTCTGATTTTAATAACTTATGAGACCCTTCGTGGGGTAAAGGGATACGGCCGCATCTACAGCCACAGAGGGCTGGGAGATCATGCAAGATGGACAGATGAAGGGCGATGAGCCTGCCCTGAGGACAGGTTAGCAGGGAGGACAGAAACCGAATCTGAAAGAAGCTGAGGAGAGTGTGTGCCAACGAGAGAGGAAGAGTCCAACAGTGAGCAGAAAAAGGCGAGAGCAGAGTCAGAGATTCCTGCCAAGAAGCAGGATATGGATCAAAGTCGAGGCAAGTCAAAAGCACGCAGCTTGTGGAAACAGGAAGGCGTGAGAGTGATTCTCTGTTTGATACCTCCCTAGTGAATCAAGGCAACAATAGAGCTGGGATCTTTTATTTGCCATTTAATATCAATTTTACACTGTTAAGGTCACTGAAAATTAGATTTAGAGTAGTTGCATGAGACACATTTCATGTTCTATGAGCTGTTTACCTCTTATCCATACCTTAATTGATACGTGCAGTGTACTCCAATTAAATGAATGAAAATCAGATACATGTTGCAATCTGGAAAATGTCAAAAAGAATTACAAAAATGACAGGGTGACAGACAGCAATTTGCTACTTTGGATGGATCTATTTAAAAAGAGTGGATGAATGCTTCACAGTAATGTTGAAATTAGAACAAAAACTTGACAAGTTCTCCCTCTAGCTAAGTGGTAGCAGATGTTTTTGTACCATCATACTTCTGAAAAGAAGTAATAACTTTTATAACTTTGATTTTTTTTTTTGCCTTCCAATAAGGTCACTGCAAAAAATAAACCTTCCACCAAAATATTACATGTAAGCAGGAGTTTGATTAGAAAACAATGACAAGGGTTCACTGACATTGATTTTAAAGAAACATTGCAGATAAACGTTGAAGTGGCTAAATCAAACAGGTTTAAGTTATGGAAAGATAAACAAAAAAAAGAAATGGAAAAATGGGGTTTAATAACTGATTTGCATAAAATATCCCTTTTCAAATATGCAAGGGTCTAAAGCTGAATAAAAATAGGTTTCAGTCGCTCGTATTAATTCAAATTGGCAAAAGCAGAGCCCTATTTGCATATGTTGTTTGCTTAATCTGCACAGTCAAGGACATTAACAAATGACACCATGATATGGGCCACTTATGCAGTAAATCTGCATGCACAGTGGTCAGAACCAAGACCTGAGTCATTTGGTTTGCAGTGATTACATTTTCGACAGCCTGAAAGTCACCGATGATGATCCTCATTTGCTCTCCCGTAAAACTCTGACTAAACTATAACTACAAATATTCTCAGTACACTGACAAACTGCCATAATTAGACTTTATTTTGTGAGCATGTCTCTTGTTATGTAAAAAAAAGCAATATGAGACACAATAGACTAACACACATTTCACACTCATGTTGTGTCAGTGCTCGATTATTGAGGGATCTGTTAATGTCCAGAGGAAGATTAGAGGCGTCCAGAGGTGTCAATTATGCCTAGAGGAACAATTGCAAACTTACACTTTGGGTAGTTAAGTTTAAGTTTAAGTAACTTTGCACTAAATACACTGTAGAACAAGTTAATGAATAAGTTTAAGACATTTGGAATCTGCTATAATGGACCCATCTGATGTATCCCAAGTTAATTTCCAATATCTGCTGAATGAGAATAACGCCAAACATGCACCTAGAGTTATAAAGAGCTGCATTCAGTAACAGGAACAAGCAGGAGGCTTGCAACAGATGGTACGACCCCCAAAGAGCCCTGATCCTAACTTCATGGAGTCACACAGGGAATGTAAGAATAAAGACACAAACTATGCCAAACTCCAAGATGGCTGATTGATTTTTTTAAACTGTCTTTTATCTCACTTTAAACAGGCTTTCTGAAGCACATGCCTGTGGTGAAATGTCTGCACTGACAGTGATGTGTGAAAAATGTGTCTGAGAAGCGTCCGTTTCAGGCAGTCAGGAGGAAAGACGGAGAGACTGGAGCAAGAAAATGTCACAGCTGTGGGGGTGTCAGTGTTCATGGTGCAGCTGTGGGGTAAAACACGGAGGTTTGCTGGATTTGAAAAGCATTTTTAATTTAAAGGGGGCATGTTCAAGCTAAACCAGGTGCTTGGATGCTCACTTATATTTCTCTACCACACAATTGCTATTGATTACTGTATATTTCTCTCCCAGAATGAATTTTTAATGAATTAACTGCATGGAAAATCCTTTTGTCTCTTAGTAACAGGTGATAAATAATAGAGTTTAGGAATTTCCATTTTGAAAAGTGTACATATTACTGCTTGAATGTTAAGCTCAAATGTAATAATGTTACACTCGTTCAAGAGTAAACTAGAATAAGATGTCAAATGTCAAGTACTTTAAAAGGTTCTCAATCAAATCAACCTCTGTGACAAATGTAATTCAAACCCATCAATCCGTATTAGCGCCCATGCCTAGAGAGGGGTTAATACAGGCAATATGGAAAAAAAATAAGTTTAATGCTGGCATTACATGGAATCAGAGCAGGGCCTAAGTGGACTGTGTTCTCTTATATTGCCAATAAAGCCAAACCACACATCAAAGCATGCCAGCGCTCCAGCCCCATAATCCACTTACTAAAGGATGAGGATGATGTTATAATGGGACCAGTGCTCCTTATGACATACACTCCCGTCACGTAAGTCCTGAATGGAAGAGGGGAGGCATGGCCTTTCTCAGGCTGACAGAGCGGGACATGGTATTAAAGCTGAGCTATCAATCTGTCACTTAGTCTCTGGATCCAAGGCATTACGAATCAGGAAGGCGGAAAGATCTGGACTATCTGACAGCTACAAGATAGTGAAAGGAAGTTTCTTGCTTAGATTATAATAAACTTTGTCTTTGCAGAAGGGTCGGTGATTGAATTTGACATCAGGTCACTGTGACATGATGGGAAGCGACAGTGTTCAAATACTAAATCCATTCTTTTCTGCATTCGCTATTATACTAACTCCTCAATTCAAGATTGAAGTTGAAGATTTAATATATATAAATTGAAACTGTGTGGATTGTTAGCACTAGGCTTTATGATCTGGTGCTAGTTTTTGTCATTGAACAAATGTGAAAGTCAAAAGTCCATTTCACACGTCACACAAGGGTTCCTTCACTGGAAATGAGAATTAATGAGAGAACGGGCTTATATAATTTGATTCAATTTTGTGGATTTCATAAAAGCTAATATAGCATAAAGCCACGATAGTTGGACTCGGTGTGGTGATGAGACATTAATGTAATTGTATTAGGGTTGTGCATGTCACTGTAATTGAAAAAAGACTGTAAATGGTTCAAAATGATTTAAAATGGATTTTGACCCAAATGCATACAACCCCCCCCCCCCCAAAAAAAAAAAAAGCTCTGCAACAAAGCTAAGAGCTTCAGCGTATAATCTGAGCTGGATGAGTGGAAAAGTTCAGGTTTAATACTGCTGAGGGTAATCAGGAAAGTGGATGCAGGTGTGCGAATCAGGAACAGGTGGTGACAAAAAAAAAAAAAGAATAAATGAACACTGGGGACATCCGTGGTTTAATGAATTTGTAGCCCACATTCCCTCCCAGTTGGTGGCCGTAATGCACAAAGATGTCGCTTTCCAACAGCCATCACACCAAAAAGAGAAGACCTTGGTGGATGTGGAACGAAAAGAATTGTCTTCAGCCCCTTCATGTCAAAGTTTGATCAAGTTTCTACTCTGTTTGTTGTCGCTGTGAGTCTGTTCAGTGGTTCAGTTCCTTCTTCAACGGTTCCAACATGGTAAGTCATTGCCTTAAACCCTTGTGGTCTCAAGTGACATGTCTCTGCACAGAATGCTATTTGATTGATTGATTCAAAGCGATTTGCGTGTTAAAACTGAAAACATTTTAAATGCATAAGTAACTTGGTTTAGTTTATGGAAAATGAATTCAAATAGACAAGTAAACGCTAATTAGCAAGTGTGACAATAAAATATGACAATGAAGCCTGAGTTTTAAGAATGGCACCTACCTGACTCCGGGCCAACAGTAAAGGATTCTGAAGGAAAGTTTAATTTGGTGGGCGGTTGAACTGATAAGAAGTCATCTAATAACTACAAAATGACATTAGATCTGTGTGATTTAGCTCAGCAGTTATTTGCAATTAGTGCACCAGATCATTATGCTAGGAAAACCCAACTAATTAACCAAAGTGTGATATGTGTGCATTGTGGTTGGATCTGTGATGAGTGGCGAGAGAATTATGTGTCTTTTCCAAAACCACATTTACCAAAGCTTGAAATTGGGTTTATCTATCACGGTCTGCTCAAAGTCCACAAATAACTATTTAGCTTAAGTGTGACTTTGTGTGCTTATCTAATCAATCTTAATTTAACACAGTAATGTACAACACTGATATTGCTTGCAGTAAAGATATACTGTCATTTATCCATGTAGTTTAATTGGTAGCAGTATGGCTGCCAGGTCCTGTCTTATGTATTCAAAAGGGAAAATGAGGCAGTATCTCTGACAGCATTTATATTCACGGAGTAACTTTGTTATTGGCTGTACTGCCATTAAGGTCATGGGTAGGTTAAACCCCCAACGTGCCCCTTTGATACAATGAGATTGAGTACCCATATTATAATGAATAAATAGTTACAGAGTGCTCCTGTTCAACAGGATGTTTTGTTGTCAGACACAACTGTTTGGCAGGGAATCTGTAAGACAAGGGAGCTTTATTTACCAAGCATGACAAGCTTTCACTTCTGTAGAGAAATAATTGTCCGTGCCATCATTGTGGGACTTGTGCTTCCTGCACTGGCTTCGCCAACAGTCAAAATTTACTGTGACGCCAACCACAACAGGATTGGCAAATATGAAGAATAATAATAAGAATTCTAAGATGAACTCAAAAGTACACGTTCCCATTAAATATTCCCATTAAACTAAAAAGCATTAACTTTACCTTCTTTTTTCTTTTTATACATTGAATGTATGAGATCATACTGTGATAGCAGCATGTGATGATGTATGGGTTTGGTTTTAATCATTCAGAGGACCAGACCGCTGAGGGACCTAATGATGCAACAAGGACCTTTCCTCACTCTCTTCTCTTTACTCTCCATCTACTTATAACACTTTTTTCACTTGTGTCAGGTTTTTTGTTCTCAGCGGGTATCTTCTTCCAGGTGTTATGGTTCTTGTTGGCCCATCTTTCCTCTCTTCTCGCTAGAATTAGTCGAGGAAGATGGTCACCCTGTTTGAGTCTGTCTCCACTCTACATGCTATATTCAAGGGAAAGCAGGTTTCTGCAAATGTGTGGCTGCACGTTGTGTTCTGGATCTCTCTTGGCTCACAATGTTTAACTGCTTCAAACAACTACCAATCCCAAAGTTTCATCGGCACAAATCCAAAAGTCATTTTTACACTCGCTGGTGCGTGACTAATTCATTTGGTAGCGGCGAACAAGGGCTAGCGGTTCACAGTGCTTTTGATAAAACTCTGAAAATTAGAAGTTTATGGGAGAATGCCAGAAAAATAAAAGTATAGGTGTTTTGCATAAAACCCTATGATATTCTGTTACAGCTGGTGCAGGGAACCATGATGATTGCTGAGTTCAGATGAGACAGAATGTCTTGTTCCACGAAAAGGAACGACATCCAAATTCAGGAGATAACTATACTCATAAGGTATATTTTTTCACAGACTTGGAAGTAACTCGTTTCACACGTACAGAGACACTTTATCGGCTCTACCTTTTTTATTTTAACCAACAACACTTTTTCACTGGCAAAATGGGAGTATTGATAAAAGTCTGTATTGCATCTCAGAGGTCTACATTATGGCACTTTTAGACAGAATGTTTTTTAGGATGAAATTGTGTTTCTTAATTAAAACATGGACAAAGTTTTGATCCCTAATTCTTATATGTGGTTTAAAGCAAGTGTGGTGTCCATTTGCAAAAAAAAAAAAAAAAAGATAATGGAACAACAAAGCATGTAACCTTTCAGCTCCTCTGCAAGTCTAATTACTTAAAAACATTCTTCCTGCTGTATGAGATGCTGGCCTTGAAATCTCCACTGAGAGCGGAAATTATTTGATGCTCACTTCATATCGACTCAAGTTAACATTTCCTGTTTGCTCACTACAGCGCAGGAAGAAATGTCCATTAGAAAATCTATTTTTCAAATCACAGACTTTGTGGTTACACAGTTTGGTCTTGTCTAACTTGTTCTGTGTAACTGTTAATAGTACATCGTATGGTATAATATATAGTAATAGTATAGAAGAAAATAAAACAAGCTCAGAATACTCACGTTGACAGTTATCTTTTAAGTTAAAAGCAACATTAGCATTGTCAAGAGGTGTTAGCAGCAGACGCTGCACGAGCAGCTTTCACATAACACATGCTAATTAGTTCAGAGCTGAATGACTTTATCAGATAGTGCAGCTGTGAAAAGAGCAAAGCTGCGATTTCATCATTTATTTTACATTTTCGTTTGCAAACAGATCCGGGAAGCCATGGATTGTTCTGTCTCACTTGGCAGGCTTTTCAAAAACACGCCATGCTGTGATGCTCTGAAAGCATTTCTGAAGGCTGAGATTCAGCAGAGGACACTGCTTCACAAGTGGCCAGGGCCGCATAGATTTGAGATTTATTCAATCAATGTCATCAACGCGTTTTGCTATCCTATGAGCTGAGCTGAGCAGTGTCACAGTGACCATTCCATCCCACAAACTGATGGGAGATAAGACAAGATTTAAAATGTTCATCGAGAGGTTATGGATACAGCTGCTCAAAGTGTGGCTATGGTCCTGGATAATGGTCTAATGTATTTGTACACACCTACAAGAGGATTTACTGTTACAAAAATAATACTTAGCACTGATGCATCAGAGCATCTCAGAGATGCCATTTAAACGTCCAAAATAAATCAATAGAATTGAGAGGCTCTGAGAACGCATATTGGATGCTAGACACCCAGCTGGTTCCTGTTATGTTTTATTCTCCTTTTCCCAAATAGCCTATCTGACTTTGATTTCTTCCTCCATCTGTCATCAAAGCTTTCACAGGATTCACACTGGAAAAACAACAACCTCCTTCTGTTGGGCAAACAATAGGTTTTAATTATCTCCTATGTCGATATATCTTCAATGAGGAAAATCTACAATAAAAAGTTTAAAATATCTGTATTTTTATGTCCGTCTCTGTCCAGACTGCCCAATTCTCAAATGTCCAGTACAGAACACTCCAGACAAGACACATGATTCCTTAGTCGTGACTTACACCAGATAACGATCTTAGGCTGGAATGGGTGTCTTACAAGTCTTTCAAAGAGTATTTGCTAATTTGCAACTATTGTGAAGTCAGTAGTAAACGCATTTAGGACACGAGTTTGATCAGAATAATGTTGGTGCTGCGACGCATACCATTAAACCTACGACGTTTGTGTATTGGAGTTTGTACTTCAGCCGACACAAAACGCACTAAAAACAAAAGTGAAGCCCGTCAGCATCTGTAGTCATTAACATCTGAACCTTGAATCTCGACAGCTTCAGCACAGCTGAGAGCTTATCTGTCCAAACATGACACCATACAGCGAAGGGCAAAATATCAGCAGTTGTGAGGACTTTTCTTTTTTTGAAAAAATTATTCTATCACCAAGGATTTCACTTTTATTTCTTTGCTTTCTTCAATTGGATTTCTATTCTTTGTTTTGCCTTTCACTTTATAGTTTGAATAAACTTAATAGTTATTTTATCCACTGAGGAAAAACAATAGAGCTAAAATAAACTCACAGGGGAAAAACATAAAATCTAACCCTGAGCTTGAAAATATTAGGCAATCATATCATGTAATTGACTCTGTATGGTTTGGATGCCTCCGTACTTCATGTGCTGATTGGATTGATCCATTGAGGCCCTGTGGCAAAACAGAAACTGATTAAATTTTGGAAATTAAAACAGGAGAAATGTGCACAGCAACAACATGCTGGAGCTTGAGAGTCTCTATAGATAAACTAATAATGTTACACTTATAATATGATGCCGCTTCGATAGTTTTTATATGCTTTATAAAATATTTATTTATACTCATTTTTGGGATTTACATTGCAACTCTGTACGCTTCAAGCTGAGGATGAATTTGTATTTTACCTGCATGTCTCTCTCATGGTGTTGATACGGACAAACACAAGGTTAGTCATCTATTATGGATGACCAGCTGCAGCCAGTGGAGGACACTGTGGTCACCTTGATGATGCGACTACAAAGGGAGAAGCTCTGAACTCTGTATGAGGAAGGCTCCAACTTTCAAAAAGACACCAATTGAACCACTGAATATTAGACTTCTGTCAATTCATGCATTGATTCAAATCTGTAATTTACAAAGTAAATTATATACCAAGTACTATGACAGTCTGGCTCAAGGAACAGATAAAATTGTTTTCTTTTTGGCCTCAGATCTCAACTATGGTGCAGTCCACTGAATCTAATTCCCCTTTAGGATCAGGTCAATGATAAGTCTGGCTCATCTGTGAGCCTTAACGCGTTGGAGACCTTTATCATTCATTAGGTATCAATTGTCTTGTGGTGGCCAAGCAATCGACTGTGGCAGGTTACACGTTCCTGGCTGAGCTGACCTGGCTGGGCTCTGCAGACCAGGGACCGGTTCAAGTCCATGTTTTTGTCATGTGCTTTAATAAAAGAAAGAAAGAAAGGAGAAATCCTGATAGTGACAAAACTCTGGAGACATGTTAAGGATGGAAGTTAGGGAATGAAAAGATTTAAAAGACTTGTGACATTCAGCATACTCTTAGGTCTTTTTCCAGCTTTTTCTCTTTTTCTTTTTGTGAGCCAGATATACGGAGCACAGTGGGCCGACACAAGAGAGAACAGTAATGTGTCCCCACTAGCTACAAGATGACTAACGGTAAGTAATGGATTGAATTAGGTAAGAATATAAACTGCTGCTTTAGGTCTTTTGTCAGATTCGGGAGACAAGTTGTTCAGTACCCACTGGGTTCAGTTAGACCTTTAAGAACCAGAAGGGGCTACATTTCAGTCTTGGGACCATGCAGATATGTCACAGAAGTCAGATGGAGCGACTTCTTGGTTCCATACTTGCCAGAGGTCCATTTTCAGGCTGTCTGAGCTCGAAATGTCAGTTAAGAATGATTAGCAGTAGCACACACTGTGTCTCAGGAATTATGAAAAAGGATAAGAAAAATAAAAACATGTACACACTTTATAAAATGAATGCCACGTGAATGGATAATAATATAAATCTGTCTACTCCAGAATGGATTTTTCTATTTGTATAATTAAGAGGCAGTTTATTGCACATCAGTCCCACATGCTCTGTAAAGGGTGGCCCAGGTTTGTGCCTGTGATTTTATTAAGACTCAAGTTGAGACAATTAATAAAGTTAGACAATTGCATCCAGACAGCTTCTCCCATTGGACATTTGTACTGACATCAGATTTTAGTGAATGTTTTGCTAATTGAAAACCACAATGATGTACAAGGCACATAAATGACAAACTGGAATTATCCGTAGTTCATAATGTTTCATCCCTGCTGCTTACTGCCTGATCATACACCAGAATTTGCATACAACTGATGCAGGCTGGCTTTTCACAGTAGCTGCACCCCCAAATCACATTTTCCATTTTCCACTTTGCTCACCGATGCTATCCCATAGTCTCCCCTGATATAGGATGGAAAGGTCCTGTGATACTTGTGTGTTTGAGCTACGGTAAAGAGCACATAAAGCAGAATTCACAGGACCTTTTCTGTGTCCACAAGGAGCCGAACAAGTGACACGGCTTTGGATTTATAGGTCGGGGCCTCCAGCCGGGTGGCAAGCTGCAGTGGGGCCTGAGCAGCCCAGTGGCAACACCGTTTCCATCTGTCGTTACGGTCTGCTCATATTTGAATGCTAATCCTTCTCAACCCACACCTTCCCTGAAAGCACCTTTGAGGCAGCGCTATCGCTGCGGCGCTTTCAAGATGAAGAATTAGCAGATCAGGAATCACAAAGACACAGACCTCAGGCTGAGGGGATGTGAAATACAAACAGAGCGGCGGCTGAAAACGTAAGATTAATGTAGAAAATTAAAAGAAACAGAATCTCTGGAACCTCTCAAGCTGCTGCACTCTGAGGATCAACTTGATGTTTGCTAATGCATGCAAACATGCAGAGGACAGGGCAAGGCCACTTATTTGTCATCATATCAAGGTCTGAAGGTGTAGAAGTGAGTCTTTCTGCTTCTCTTCAGCACATGCGGCTGCTGGCAAAAGTGTTCTCGAGCTGACTAATCATTTGTGTATGCAGCTATAATATACTTTCAATGACTGAAACTACATATCATCCATCAAAGCATGATTGCTATGTCTTTGGGCTGGAAAAGAGCCCTGGGAGTAGGTGTGGCATATCTAAGATCTAATAAATATACATTTCCTTAGGCAAGAGGAGGACGCTGAGAGTTCTGAGGGGATTCATTTCCTACTCGGCCGACATTGCAGATAAGGTTTGATACAGTGCACGCAAGCAAAAATCTACATTCTGCAACTGGTATGTCAAATTTCATAAATGCATGCCCTTCTGCTGTAATAGAATGCCTCTCTGATAAAAAATAAAAAGAGGGTAAGGATATAAATCAGTTTTGATACCTAAAAGAAAAACACTGTTGAGGAGTTGACTTCCAATTGATTTTATATGTGATTTTGACTTTATATTTAGAGCCCAACTTATTCTATGTCTAACATTTCCTGTTAGCAAACAGCAGGTGAGAGAGGATACCACACACCAGATATGTGCTCAGTACGAGTCTGGCAGCTGAAAGATGGAAAAATAATGAAATAAATCCGACTAAGACATCATGCACGCTGGGTCAAACACGAATTGTTAAACCACACAGTGAAGGGTAATACACAAACATGTTTTGTAAATGAAACATTTTTTTATGGTCCAAAGAAGCCATTGTATCCTGACAGACATCTTCTAGATCTAACTAATCCCTAAACCCTGTAGTAAGGAAAAAGATAATAAAGTGCACAGTCGGCTGTTTCGTTTGGAAAAGACTCGGAATCAAAAGCAAGAATCTTATCTCAAATATGAAATCTCTGAGGATGTGTCCACCTCAGGGGAAATAACTCAACCACACGAAAACAGCCTTTCAATTTTTAAACTTATATGTCTTTATGAAATGAACATTTTGACCAATTAAAAGTTTCAGTTTTTTTTTAACTATGTGCAAAAAAAAAGGACTAGACTTGAACGTCACGTCATCTCTGTGAGTAGAGACGGCTCCTTTGTGAACACCTGCTCCCAGGACAACAGGTTTTTACCATCACAGAGATGTGCAGGATGCGGAGCTCTTCCTTCGTGGAATCGCTGGCCGGGTCTTCGGTCGGTTCTGGGAGGTTCAGGCCGCCGTCCTGATGGTGGATGTGGAAGAGCAGAGTGCCATTCTCCAGCCACTGCTGCCGCCAACGCACCAGAGGGATGTCCTCTGAGTTCCCAGAGATCTCTGCCAAACGCAAAAGACAAAGAACACCAGATGAGAATCTTGTTGACATTACCAGCAGTGGAGGAGTCTCGGTTAACTGCCATTATAGTAAAGATCCACTGAAATATATGCAATTTACCAGAAAAGAGAGGCACATCATGTTGTGTTCTGCGGTTCTGTAATTAGGATTTTACAGATGGCACGTTGTTAAGTTTGTTTTCACTACGTATCACCCCTCTAATGCAGAAAATTGGAAATGAATAATAAAGTATTGAATTTAGCAAATTACTGGGCCCTTATAAATAGTGGAGGAAAACAGTCCTTGTACTAGCTGGTTCAGAAAGGAAAAATATGTAAAGCCGAAAACATCCTGGGTACCCATAACCTGTGGGAGTCAAAATAAAATGCTAACATCTGTGACAACGTTCAATTCACACATGCAAAAGGCATTGATCTGTAACTATTAGCATGAAAAGGCTAAATGAACATCACCTCTCTCTCTCTGTGCTACACTGTTTCCTTTGCCTAAAAAAAACAAGGAACCACTCTCTGGCTGCCATCATTTATATCCACGATGGGAGGAACAAAAAAAAAAAAAAGAAATCACAACAAAATGGTTAAACCCAAGAGATAACAATGAGTAAACAGTGATTTTATGGAAGCGGCGAAGCGTGAGAAACCGTGTGCTTCGTGTCATACCTCAGCTCCCCAGACAATGCATTCCTACTCTGAGCCTGCTTGAAATATTAGTGATGTACACCAAAACACACACAGAGTACAGGAGTGGAAAACGTTATGAATGCATGACCGAGCTTAATGGCTGGGCTTCTGTTATGTAAATATGAGGTGCAGCAAACTCATGATCCATGAGCGGCAGTGGGAGACAGGAATCGAAAACAGGATGACTGAAAATCTCCAACTCTGCTACTGCACCACTGTCGCCGGCTGCTGCTAGAGATGAATGTACTTTGTGTGCTTTACAAGATTGTGGAGCTTTCTCTGACTTTTACGATGCCCAGTAAATAGTGTATGTGGTGATTTACACGTTAGAAATATATCTTGATTAAACATTTTATAACTTTGCTTCACAACTGAAAAAGTACTTCATTCACAGGTTTTGTACACAACACATCCAGGGGCAATATTTCAATTCAAAGTATTTTGTGGAATACATAACATGTGTAGGTATATACTGCCTGGATTAAACCTAAACTGGGCAATGAAGTCACTCTTAACCTAAACAGCCTGTAGATTATCATGATCAAACTTGCATTGGAGGATGCTTCTGAATGTGCTCCAAATAAATCATATCGAGCCCCTGATCTTGAGTTGTTTTCTTTCTTCTCATGGCATTCATTCAGTGACTAAGTTGGCCTACTTGAAGCCTGTGAAAGCTTATTTAAAACAGCTACGCCATGTGTTATTTTGCTTTATGTCTGGGTCTCCTGTCAAGGCTCATTCCAAAGCATCAGGGCCAGAGATGCTCAGCTGCAAACATGAGATTTAGGGCCATGTTTGAATTCATTTTAGAAAAAGGGACGCAAATACAGGTTTCGCAATTCTGATGTATTAGAGGCAAAACAGGTAAGAAATATCGAATGAGTTTAGTTTTTAGACCAATTTAAAATCACTGCTTTTGAAAAAGTGAGGTATCATAAAACACGAAGGTGAATTTTATTGAATAATGAAAATATGTTGGGTGACAGATGTGATTTTCACAGGTTCCAGTACAAAAAGGAACCAAAAGTTCTTTCAGTGGTATTTACAGTTTGTACAAACATGCTTACAGTTTTCATCATTGCTTTCTGGAGTCTTTATTTCTATTGACACTGCCCAATTAGAGCTTTCCACATCAAATCATCTTTAAGGCCACTGTTTAAGGTGTAGCACACACTACGCATCCTTATCCTGCTGATGGATTACTTTGGAAACCACTGCCACTGACACAGACAATTACACTAATTGGTAGCATGACCCAGTACACTGCACTAATCTATTATCCAAATATATCACAGTAGCTCCAGTGGTGGACAGTGCAGACTATCAAATAATAAAGCTAATTTTACACTCAGATATCTGAGTGAATGTAGTGCAGCAGCAAGGACGATCACAATGCACAGTAGAGATTAATGGTGGGGATGAACTGAGGATACACACTCCATTAGAGAATAGTCCATAACCGATCAAAGTCCAGGCTATGTAGTGTTTTAAGCTTACGGCACAGCGATGATGGCTGCAAGGACAAAAATCGGTCCGTAAATAATAACGAGGATTAGGCCTGATCAAAGGAAAATGCCCAGAAATAAATGACTCAGACAGTGAGTTGCAGCACATACACTCTGCCTGAAACCACGGCAAAGCTGCAGAGGAGCGCAAACGTCAAGTATGAAAGGCTTGACGTTTGCAGCAGAGCTTGTGCGCCACAAGACCCTCTTGTCAGTGTAAAGCTTTGTGTCGGGATCTATATATAAACACAGGCTAGGCCCATGCCACACAAGAGCATTACACTGATTACTGCCTGAGATGTATGGCTGCAAGCAAGATTTTACTGCTGATCGCAGGCTTTTCCACTCACTGTGCAAAACTTTAGGAACACAGATCAGGTTGCAAAAGATTTGCACCTGCACTTTGTGGGTCTCCGATGATTCAGAGCTTTAAATTATCGTCATCTGTTTAGTCAGCTTGCACAAACTTAATGCTTGAACGGAATGGCACAAATCACTAAACACAAACTTTGTGTCCTAGATTTATGCTCAGCTGAGGAAAAAGAATCGATTTTACAGATTAAGGTCGGTTAACTAGTAATTGTGAGTGCTATCAGGCTGCGAAAACTGATGCACAATGTATTCTGTGGTTCTGAAGCAGCTCGTTCTGAAGTGAAACTGAAACAAAAAAATCCCATGATGATGTCACCAGGATTATCCCAGCCTGACCTTTGAGACAAAGTAGTTGCAGCAACAAATTGGGGGCATGTTGTTAGTAAGATATGGGTGTTAACTAGGCCAGTAATGCATGATGGGAAATCAATGAAGTATTGATTTTGACCATATTTTCTTAGTCTCTGTCTGGCTACTGCCCAAACTGTAATGCATAGTATGTTTGTAGTTATTGAATGTTTGTTCCTGAGCGAGAACTCGAACTTCAGTTGTTCAAATTTCGATGGTGCTTGGTGCTACAGGACAATTACACACACAAAAAGATCAAAACAAGCTAGTGGACATAATAAAGACCTGTAAGCTAATGTTGATGGAAGCTAATTTTGAGCATCTGTTCGAACATGGGAAATTTCAAACCAGTTTGAACCCAAACATGGCCGAAGATCATAGGCTGTGGAAACAGATACATCAGGTTTTTAGAAGCAGTTCACCCTGGGATCCAGCAGAAGGGGCTTTAATATCGGTTTGACTGAGAGCGTAACCTGAAGCGTAACCTTGGGCAACTCTTCAATACATCAGAAATATATACAAAGAGGTTTATTTCATATGCCTTTAAAAAACTGCTGTGATAGCTGTGCAAAGCTGCACTTTAGATATACTAAGCTTTGTTTCTTAGTAAAGAAAGAGTCCTTTGAAAAGTAGCTAACAAGCTCAAATTATTCTTATGTTCATATGACGGCTTATTCTCTTTTCGCCATCTATTTAAGCACTTACCAAGTTTAAACTATTCATGCAAAGACATCATTAATATTTTGTGCACATGCTCAAGCATATGCAAAAGACTACAATACAGCACTTTACCTCTCTCAGCGTGAGCGTTCGCCCTCTTTGTTAGACAGCCCATTACACTGATTACTGGCAAAAGAAGCACTCGTATGCTGGATAATAGCCATAACCCTAATAGAGATTATAACTTGTTTACAAATCAAAACACTTAATACATTTACTGTGATACAGCAGTGTGTGTGTGTTTATGATTGTAAGAGGATAACAAGGTTTAGCTTGACAATAACTGATGCCCCGATGCCGCAGTGAACAGGGAGTTCCCTCTACCCATAAATAAGATTTAAGACTCCGGACTGGTTTTTAACCTAAATGCAAATCACGTGCCACAGTGTGACAGGGCACTTTTTAAAGTGTTCTCCCTCTCCCAGGGGACTAGTTCGGCAAGAGAGCTTGAGTAATGAGACCACCGCTGTACAGGCCCATATACAGAGCCACCCATCAGACAGCCGGAGCGAGGGGGAAAAAGGAGAGGAGGAAGGCTGAGACGGAAGATTGAAGAAGAGAAGAAGCGCGCGTTGGAGAGAGAGGCCAACTACTAGCATTAAAATGCTTCAAAGTAATCTGATTACGTTGCATTATTAGTTAACCTCCCCTGCATGCAGATTTACTGAACCATTACCTTTAAAGGAGCTCCAATGCTTGTGGAATTCAAAAGCAGTAGTATATTGCTTTGGGGTTTTGAAAGCCTAACCATTAATTTAAGCATGTGCAAATGGACGGTGCCAGCTCAGACGATCACAAGACGAGACCGATGGAACGACTGGACCTCCGGAATGTGATTAACAGGAATTTCAAGAGAGTTCTGTGGCTCATAAAGATTTATTACACGTGCACCGTGGACAAAATCTTCAGGCAGACAAAGAGGAACATTACACATTTGACATGTGCAACAAATCAAACCAGTTGAAAATCATGCAAAAATTCAACGCAGTATGATGATTGAAATCCTTAAAAGAGCCTGCTTCCACAGAGTTGCATTAGGGGACGTGGCTGCCTAGTTATATCTGAGAGGTAATGGAGTGAACAAATTGCTGTATGGTTAAAATTTCAAATGCGTTTTATTCCACTGAGAGGCATGTCAGTCTGACACATCCTTTGATTTATGTTAACTTTTGCAAAGTAGCTTCTTATTGGAGCTTTGCCACCACAGATACACTATAAAGTGACAGTTGGAGTTTGGGATGGCCGGCTATTATGAGGCAACCAACGAATTAGTTTAGTGCTCTTCAGTAAATATCATACTATTTAAAACAGCTTATTTTCTTTTAATAGTGATGCATCTAAGTTACTAATCTCTTTTCTAAGGGAGAGTGTCTGAAACCCTGTTCCTCCAATCATTTCCACCCATAATGATTATCATTAGCATGTGTAGTGTGCTCCATTAAATTAAACCAGTCTGAAAGGACTTTACTGAAGCAGAATTGATGTAAGGAATTAAAGAATTAGAAATAGATGCTGATGATTACTATGGTAGGATTAGTCTAACATGAAAGAATGAAACAAATTACAGTGAAGTGGTGAAGTTTATCTGGTGCAGCTTCCAGGATGGACAGAGGAGCATCTTTTTTTTGTTGAATTCTACAAAATAAAGGTGTCAAATTTTAGCACTCAGTAGGGAGGCTTTTCTCTGCTCCAGGCAATAACATCACAGTAAAATGTCAATAGTGGAATAAAATCATTCGTCTCATTGGAGGATGCTTCTGAATGTGATGAGGGATTGAGTGTAAAACAGCAGCAGCAAAATATTCATACAGGCCCTGTGGAGCCCTGCAGGCTCTTTCTGCTGCAAACAATATCAAACATTTGACTTTTTTGGCAGCTGTTGCAAAAAAATATTGTATTGACTTTTCAGCGCATCCATATAAAAAATGTATTCTATTTAATTAACCTCCAACCGCATTGATCAGTGATCACAGTTTAGTCATAGCTTTCTGTGCAGTACACTATAATCTGCTGTCAATAAAAATCTGTTCCCACTGTAAGGATTCATGGAAAAAGTAGACCCAATAGCTGACAGGAGGCAGACAGAAATGGAACTTTAAGGATTGAATGCCTTCCAAAAAACAGTCACAGTGTAACAGAAAATCCAATCAGTCCAAAACAGAACTGTCCAAAATCTCATAACTAACCGGTAGGGAGTCACAGGGGAGAAGAAACACACAACGATGTGGCAAGGAGAAAACAAAAGGCAGGTGGGAGTATACGATGGGACTGAAAACAGGCGAGAGTAATCAGGATCAGAAGCCAAGTGTAACACAGGAAAGGAAGTCAACCAAAGACAAAGAAACAGGATTTACCAAAATAAAACACAACACCCCACGGAGCAAGACGCCCACATTAATATCTCTTTCTATTCTTGGCAACATAGAGGGATCGAGTTGGGCAGAGGTTTTTCCGGGGCTCAACCCCGGCACATATGCTTGGTTATCGTTTGCCCACTGTCAACATTTCAACAAAAACATATTTAACATTTTTCCTCTGACTTAAAGGCATGCACAGCCACAATTTTTCATGACTACTTGCAAAACACAATATTGCCCCCCCCCCCTTGACTCTGCCATTTCGAAACACTGTGTTTGCAGGGCTTATAGCATGAGCTGCAGCAGAGAGCTGTAAATCAGAGAAATAAGACCTTATTTCCCTATTGACAGCAGTTGCATTCTAAACCACATAAAGACATATCAAAAACCTATGCACCTATTTCTTCCATTTCTCTGAATAGGATGGCAACCTCAGTAACTTCTCATTCGGTTGTGGCCAGGAAATTAAGAAAATCATTCTGTTATGGCTGCAGTAAATTACCACATTTATAACACTGTTATTATAGGTATAAATAATGTGCACACAATTCAGACATGGTTATGGTATTGTTTATTATTGGGTAAAATATGTCTCTCCATAAAAAGGTTGACATGCTGTAACTGGTTTAATTTTTCTTAGCTTTGCGAACACTTACGAAAATAAATCAAATGCAACAGATTTTACAACCTTCTCCACATAACGAGTGATGTCCGCTGTAAAATAATGATAATAATAATAATAACTTAAGCTAATCTACTGTAATATACTGCAACTGAGCATGCCGTCATATAACATTAAAACTCTTTAATGCATTTTAAAAAACGCTCACTGTACTTTACAGTGTTATTTCTTACAATGTATGAGACCCAAGATCAATTCCAGGTCCATCACCTTGTCATATGCTTCTTAGCAACTTCATTACGAGGTTGCAATTGTACAGAAATAATAGATACTTTTGTAAGAGGTGTGAGGGATACTGTTCGGAAAACATGTTGGTCCTTGTTTTGTTGAGAGAACCATACTGCATCCTCAGGTATTACTGATGATAGTTATAGATGGGAGATGGCCAGTGTCCATAGAGTATTACAGCACATCTGGAGGATATATCTAAAACCTCCCAAAGTATTTTGATAACATCTGTTCACAGAATTCAAGGTGGGCAGGTTTAAGTGGTTCAATCCCAAATGAAAATATTTTGAAGCAAAAGCCTTTCAGAAGAATAGATGGTGTGGGTTCATCACTCTGTAAAACTGTGAGTAAATAGGTGAACCACACAAGTTTTAGAATGATATTACTCAACCTAAAGCTGCAAAGAACTCGGTAGTAATATAGTCCACAGAGCATGATAATGATTTCAGAAAGATTGAAAGAAATAATCTGAAACCATGAACTTTTACGTGACAATGCCAGGCTATGTCTTCACAGCATTCAATTATTCTCATTTATTCACCTCATCGATTCACGTAATGAACACAGTTTTGACCAGGGGTGACAAACATTCACATGTCAGTACATGCATCCAGATCTTGATAATTCATATTGAAAAACCTCTGGAGTAAAAATTCTTTCCCAAAGACAAATAGCAGCCACCTCCACATTATTAGGAGGAAAACCTCCGGAAAGACAAGACACAGCTTGTGTCTAAACTGAGTCTCCCTGAGGCTATGCCACAATTATGCCCTTTCTGTCTTTACAATGTGCTCCAAGGAGGTTACGATAACAATCGTCACACTGCATTGTCACCGGAGGGGATGGTGATAAGCAGAAATTACTTTGGAGCTGTTGATTCTGAATTCCCCAAACTTAGCAGTAATAAACGACCATAAAAGAGAACTTGACATTTCTCAGGCTGAGAGCCCAGCGGCTGTGAGAGGAAGAGTATGAAGGAGACACGCGGCACTAATTTCCAGATCATTTTCAAGTGTCAACACTTCGAGGTTGTCCTTCAGGCCTGTCCTACAACTACATCAACTTCACCATGGCTCATTTCTGAAGGGGATTGTGAAGTATCAACTTTTCACAATATATCTGTTCGGCCTTCACAGAAGGTCAGAGTTCATCGTTGACTTATTGAAACCGTTAACTTTTATGCCTGTAACCTTGCTTCTTTGGGACTCCTCTGTTCCTTTGCTGCACATGTCCGTTTGGATGTGTGGCACTGATTGGAGGATCCTGGAAACCATGGAAACAAAGCTTCAATTGATCATGAAAACCATCACTCAAAGTGGAAGGCCATAATATGTGCATACAATGAATCTCTGCCCATCTCAGATTTAATATCTGAGACTTTTCTTAACAGGATATAAGGTTATTCGTATTATGATAATTCATAACTCGCATGCTGGATAATATTCATAAAGTGAAAACTGGAAAATGTTGAATATAAAGTGACATTTCTGAATAGATAAACCGAAGCTGTGCTTTCTCTCCATACCACAAACATCACATAATATACAGCATACTGTAAACTGATATACATAAATTTGTAGTTAAGTACACAAGTAAAGCAATACCGTTTAAAAAGTTTTGTGCTAATTGGAAAATTATGAATCAGTCTGCAGGGTGATGCTGGGTATCCAAGATGGAACGCCATTTTAATTAATTTCAAGTCAATAAATAAGTAATATACACAAATTCATTAAATCAATAAAGATGCCTTTGAAATGAAAGCAAAAATAAACACATGTAGTAAACGCCAATACTTAATCAAATCACCATCTGTATTTCTAGAACAACATTTCTAAAGGTAAATTCAATTCTCCAACAGGGTTCTTTATTTCCCACCTGTTTTTAATCCCATCTTTTACAGTAATAAGAGAAGCGAGTCAGTCAAGCAAAGCTAAACTGCTTACTTTACTTTTGGAACTTTAATAGAATAAATTCTGCAGATGTCATACAGCTGCATCAAACTGGTGTCTGGAGCGAAATTGGAGCCGTGACATGGGAAATAAAGTGCTGCGTTTTTCACTGCAGTCTGCAGTAGTTATTTCTTAACAATTTGATTACACCTCGCAGCACCTACTGTATATCCACATGTGCTGATTCGCAGCGAACTCAGAGAGAAGATGCATGCAGTGATTTATATGCCACGAGATGTTTTATCTCATGCTGTGTCATTACTCAGACCAGTTTTCCCCAGTTTGAGCACATGCTGGTGGGGACCTTAATGCATAGTGCTGTGAATTTTAATTTGGCTCCATCTGTAATCAACATGCAGCCTGCACCGCTGCTTTCAAAAAGATAAATAAAGACAAACAAATTCCCGAAAGCAATTTTTTAAAGGCAATTAAAGAGAAAAACATGGTGAGAAACTACTAACGATATGACGCTGATTTTACAGCCAACTTCCCAATACAGAACTAAACATACAAATGAAATTCAAGAGCATCTGGGGATGAGAGAATAAGCACAGAGACCAACACCGGCCATCTCTCCTCTTTTATATCACATATATCTAAAGAATGCAAGTGTGTGTGCGCACTGCACACTGCTGAGAGCATTTTGAACAAAGCTCTTCACGTTAATAATAATTTAGAATTTAATTGAACAATTTTACTGATTTTAGTCTGGATTTACTTTAGGGCACCTGTTTAATTTGTACAGTTTTCATTTCCTACAGCAAACAGTCAGGAATGTTAAGCTTCCTTATACAAAACAAACTGACTGGGACTGCTCATCATAAGGCATAAGTACAATTCTTGACTTGGGGAAGGTGGGTTTGTTTTTTAAGTTTTAAAATCTTCAAGGCAAAATGCCAAATATCAGATTTGATGCTGCAAAACATATTTTTAAAGCTCCCAACAGTAACATATGCATCCATCTCTCACTACTTCCATTTCTGACGCTCAACAAGACGTTTGTGCTTTATCAAAAGGTCAAAAAGTGATTTGTTTGGGACCATCTTTGGTAGTAGATTGACCATTTTGTGTGTATTACAGACTATTCATAGCAGCAAGATGGAGCGTATATTGGATCTAATTAGGCTGAGAAAGATTAAAAAAAGATCAAACGCACCCCAACTATATGACAGTCCGGAGGTAAAAGGCTTGTTAATATCAAACACAGCTTTCTGGGATGCTCACTTACTGCCTTCTTACTCATATAATTCAGCTGTAATTTGTTGGAATTGGATGAATTACTACTAGAAGGCAATTCGAGCTTGTAAATTGAAATCTATGAGGCATCTGAGTTGGACTTAATGGATGCTTTACATTTCGACTCAAAATCCTGTTTTCTGTTAAATGCATGCAGGCTTTGGGTCTTATTAAAAGCAGAACACAACATATGGTGACAGCACACAAAACAAAAAGACTAAAAGGCCCCTCTCCATTTTAAATTTGAGCATGCCCAAACAGCTGAGAGTTTAATGCGAAGAGACGAAAAGATCTGTTTTGGGGAAATCAGGAGTTAACAACAATCCGAGAGAAGTGCTGTTTTCTGTGGCCTGTTTACCCAGTGTGATACCGGAGAAGTGGGGAGGAAACCATATGGCCGCAAAGACGTGTGCTTGTGCTGGGATTTAACAGTACCGGAATGGCATGTGCGTGTGTGTAATAGTGAGAAGTGGTGATAGCTGAAGCTATTCTGCTCACATCCTCATGCGGTGTCAGGGGAAGCTGCCCTTTCTTACTTCTCCTCTCATCGTCATAGTGGGAGGGGAGGTTACTGAGAAGGGGTGGGGGACTTAAAATCGAAGCTGAGTAGGGCAAGAGTGGTGGAGTAGAGGTTGAAATCAAGAGGTATAGAGAAAGAAAAACACACGAGAGATAAAGGGTTGGGTTTTTGATAGGTATTTTCAAAACCCCGACGCATGGACAAAACCCTGCTGCCATCACCCCCTCCACACACAAACACAAGCAAATGTGTACAGACATGTATTAGCAGACACCTGAATATATCTCAAAGGCTTATCAACCATTTTCTTACCACCAGCTAAGACACAGCCACAAAGAACCAAGACTGCCAGCAAACAATGCTTCAGCGACATGAAAAAGTCTAAGATGACTCTGCAAAGTCCACAGCGTGGCAGTAACCTGACTCCTGGGTTTGTAAGGAAAACACTTTTGGTGCTCGTCATCGTATTCGTCATGTGTCTACATGGCCGAATAAGTCATTTCTTGTTTCAGTATCTTGGAAACCACGACGTGGGAAAAGGCAAAAGCCTCTGGCCTCATTTTAAGGTATTCTTTATTCCGTCTGATAGAAAAAAGAAACGGAGCAATCAGTCAAAGTCGGTCCCTTTCCTGACGAGCAACCCAACAAGGGAGGCGACATTTTAACCGAGGCAAATGGCAGTTTGTGGAAACTTGCAAAGTTCTTCTTTCAAAATGTCGCGATTTATGTATGGGACACAATGCGTCGAGAACAGGGGAAATGGTCCGCTTCAAGGTGAGCCGAGATCACAGGCGGTTCTGCCAGCAGCTGCTGTAAAATACATGGAGCACCGTTTGATGAGACTCAATAAGACTGACCCCACTTGACTGTGATTAGAAATTCCAGTCGAGGAACGTCACGCACACTACAGGGTTTCTGCAACTGTGATCACTCAGATGAAGCCCAATAAAAGCGAGGCGGAGCAGATGGAACATTTTGCTGCCAAGATTTGAGACTTCAAAACAGTTTGGACAGGTTGCTAAGCTGTTTAAATGAAAGTCATTGAGGTGTAAAGCGTCACTGTATGAGGAGGCAGACAAAATAAAGCCGGGACAACAGGCTCCGCAGCTACAGAGCCTACAGAGTGGAATAAGTAGCAACTTAACACTGAAAAGATCCCAATTCAACTCGTGTGTTGATAACAGCTGGAGTTAGAGACACTTGCTTTGAGAGGGCTGCCTGATATACAGTAACCCATCTGTTCTCGACTGTCATTTCAAACAATTGATGCTTTTGGGATGAACACGGTTGACGGTTAACACAGCAGTAGCTTTGTTTACCTGTTATTTTGTTGCAAGATGAAATAAGATGAAATAAGTCTCCTCCACGGCAGACATACTGACTCGCCATAGACGAGAATGTACAAGCATTACAAATAACATTAACGGTCTTCCTGCTCGTGATGCGCTGCATGCAACAGTGAAGCAGCATCGATTTTACAATGGAAACGATGTTCAGAACTTAATCATCATTAATGGAATGATTCCTTTAGAGCTTTTTGTTTTTCTTCTTATGACATGCGAACATGTTCAGTTCCACAATTGTTGTGATTCTCTAAAAAAAAAAAGAACATTTCTTACCTTTTTTCCTCTTAAAAAGGTATGTTGCCATGGTTTTTGGTTTCATGAAATTACTCCAGTCTTGGTCGTGTGTTTATTGGCCTTGTTCAGAATTATTTGCATAACCACAAGTAGCCATGAAGGGATCTGTTTAAATTCTCCATATAACAAGGAAACAACCTTACCTTCATGCAAGGAAAGAGATGATTCTGTACCACTGTTCTATGCAGCCTTAACTTTCATAGTGATGCTCCATTTTATTTCTCCATTCGTACTCACTGTGATTTGTGTGGCTAAATGTAAGGACACAGGGGTGAAAGTGAGCAGTGTGTGACAGCATATTTTACTTTTGTGCCTTCATCGTTCCTTTTTTAAATGACCAACTTTGATGATACTGTTTTATATATCTCAGTAAACTAACATGAGATATCCTTTACTTATGTTTGGTGCCTCTGTGTAATAATATGATATGGTTTTATTGTAAGTAACTAAAGCCTTTTTGCTGTAGAATACTTCTCAAACTGACACACCACAGTTTAGTGTAACTTTGGTTGAATTCTCACAGTGGTTACGTTTTCCTTAATACTTAAGAATTTCTATTCCCATCTTTGCTTTGACATGACATTTTCAAACAGGGTCAAGGAAAAGAGCTTAGGAAAAGACCATGTGACTTTTTGTTTGCTTTTATTGCTTTTATGTAACCAAAGTAATCGTTTGAGAGTGTTTTTTTCTCTGTTGCCCCTCATTGCCCTTGGTGATTACCTCAGCTGCCCCTCTCTTGTTTCTAGATCACCATGGCAACACCTGTTCCCTAGTCCCTCATCACTCACCTGCATCCCCTCACTTTATCACCCATGCCATTGTATATGCCCTTCGTTATTCACTGTGCATTGGCACATCTTTGTCGTCGCTACGAGTTAGTTTGGAGTTTAGCTCTTAGATTTCCCTGTTTCAGCATCCTCTTTGGCTTTGTTTGAATAAAGTCTTAGTTCTATCAACTGCCTGCTCGCTTGTCTTGCTTTTGGCAAGATTTATATGTGTAAAAGGAAAAAGAAAAGCAGAGCAAAATCACAGTGAGAACCTTATGTTTGGATTTCAGCAAACAATAAAGAATGTGGTTTAATACGTTTCTCTTTGTTCACTTTGTTCAGACATATGAATCCTCTTTCTTCTCACACTTTAATCTTTCCCCTTCAGCTTCTTAACGCCATGACACTGTGCAGCTCAGTATTGCATCACTAAACCACGCCCACTTTGAGTAGGATTTGTTTTAAATCCCTCTGAAAACTGAACTCAGTCCTTCTGTTTTGTTTCACATAAGAATACATCACGGTACTGATGTTCTTTTAAGGTGCTGCTTTCACCAGATTTAATAAACACCTTTACTCACCAGCACCACATGTAAAGCAATGAAAGCTCTCTCTCTTACATCCACAGTAAGATGCCATTATATACAGTCTCTTCAATACCAACAACAAAATTCCTCTTGCCTTTTGTTAAACTGGATTGGAGGCACAAATCTCTGAGACAGAGAAAACGGACAAGCCAGCCTTTCAAGATGCCACCACAAAACCAAAGCACACACTCTCAAGCACATAATCTCTTATTAAGACAATTGTGCGACATTATTTTGCCAAAAATGATAACATGCACACATACTGTGACTGGAAAGTAGGTCCTCAGTACAAATTTAATCGTTGCTTCCATGTACAATGAGATTAACAGGACTGCCACTTCCCTATAATGCCGCCTCTGATCTCAGTGTTGACTAAATTCAACACGCACGTCAGTCCTTGCAAAGAAGGGACTTGCTGTGCAATGAACCAAACAAACACCAGAGTCATTTACTATCCTGAGACGAATAGCAATTACGATTTCTGTTATGTCTCATTGGCTAACCCATTTGTTCTTCTGCAGAGCAACAAAATGGGAAAACAACTTAATCTTCATGTGCAAGAGATATGTTGATTGTGGAAAATATCTTAATCCCTATTTCCCTTGCATACCAGCACGACCAGCTTTTGTGTTTCGTTCCATGCATTGCATGGTCCTGGACTCTTCCCCTGGATGCAGCTTGTCAGACACGTGAAAATCAAGACCAGTCTTATTCTGCAAAACAAACGTGTGGAAATTATTTTCCTTGGCTGAATCCTAAACATTCTTCTTGTTAAAGGACTTCATTAATCTTTTCCGGAGGCTTACTCTGCCAGTTTACCGGTCCAGTTCTCATCGGGTCTTAATTGAGAACAAAAAAAGTTTAACGCCAGAAAGAAAAACGGTTTAAATGACCCTGCTTCCAAAGTCACCTTGAATACTAAAACATAATGTGGGGATTGCTTGGCTCTTCCCATGGGCAATTTAGCATGCCTGCCAAGTAGCACAGGTAGCCCAGCACTGCATGAATCACAAGTCGTTCCTCTTTAAGTAGGAAGCTCATGACTCACTGACGTGGGCAGTTTTTGCTCACAAACAAATAGAATAAAGATGTATTTAACATAAGAAACAAACACAATCCAGGCTTTGTTCTCCAATTGTTAAGACTACTGTGAATAGGTCATTTGGCATCTTTCCAATTCTTTTTCAGCATGACTTTACACAGGGCAATACAATATCAATACATCTCCACAACAGAGTTATTCCTCCTTAATGGAGGCTGATAGCAGTCGTTGAGAGGAAGCAGGGTTCCTTTCTGCGAGCCAGTCTCTGGTCTTTTATGCACACTTTTTACCACATTACAACAACAGCAGACAAACGAGTTAGTGGCGTGAAATGGGGTCTCATTTATGTCAAATGTTCTTAGGATTTTATTTGCTCTTCAAATAACTCCTGATGGTGTGCATATGTTCGAGGTGCGGCAGAAAGACAAGAGCTGTGACGGAAGGTAGACAGAAATATTCTAACCTTAAACTTTATCATAACACCTGGAATCTGGTAATTAATTCCCCACACTTTTAACTGATAATAGGTGTTGCATTATTCTACAAGCTGGGCTTGGGCACATGTGTTCCAAACCCTCTGCTGAAAGAAAAACCTCACACTTTAAGAGAATAGCAGAACAAAAAGTAAATAACAGCATGGGATAATATAATCATTCTCACCTAGACACAGTTACTTGCCAAATGTTACTGACAGCATTGACTTCTGACTCTCACGTGTAGATGCTGAACCTTTTATTGTCACCCACATCAGAAATGTACCCCTTGCGGTTTGGATCAAAAGCAGCTTTTGGTATCACTGTTATACATCCCTGTGTATACTGAATGTTGATTATTACAGTGGGTAAACATAGCAACGGTTGATTGCTCAAGCGGAAAGGAGACAGCGTACGGTTGCGTGGTCAGTCTCAGAGACGTGTTACTTGCAAAGCTATGCAAAGATTTGCTGTTTCTTTGTCTTCATCTCCTGCATGATGCTTTGATAAGTGAGACTCTCTCCTGACATGAACTGTAAACTTTGCATTCAATATTCTCCTGAAGAGGAGAGACAGAGATGGGAAGACAGAAGAGGAAATGCAGAATGTACACCCGAAGTAAAAAGATGAAAGACAGCGCTGATGAAAAGTTAGCCATTCTGGTCATTTCCAACTTCCAAGGTGTTGATTTTTATTGGTTAATGGAGGTGATTGAAAGAAACAGATAAGGTGGCAGACATTTGCCTCAGTGCAATAATCTAATTCATAAGAATTTACATAATTCTTTGATCTAGCACATTTCTATAAAATATCCACCTTTAGCCTAGAGCTTGACTGGCAGCCTTTCTTGCTCTACTTATGTAGTTTTCTCCAACTATTGGAGACTGTTTTGCAACTGTTTTTTTTCTGACACTACACCAATGTGATTTGTGACAACTGACAATGCGAGTGGCCCCTACTTTACAGAAAGACCATACTCAGATCCATAGTCACTGAACGAGTATTTTAGCGAGTAAGTGTTGCTTTTCAATGCAATATTCAAAATGCAATAACCAGAGGTGATGTTTTGGAGCTAAGCTAAAAAAACAATAGATCCTAGTATCCATTTTTATGACAGCTGTGTTTTGTAAGAGAGTTAAAGGCCCACATCGTTCAGCCTCCTTCAACCTTAGTGTTTAACAAAGATCTTAAATCGAATTAGGTTGTTTTCTACAAGCCCAGATAAAAATCTTGAACTTCATAAATGCCCATTTATGCCACAGAATACATTATGCTGAACATTACTGAAGCAAGTTACAGCTAAAATGTTCAATATTTGATGAACTATCTTGGTAGACGAATCAGTTACCTCACATAAGAGTGACCACTCGGCTTAATGTAAATGTTAATGGAGCAAAGTCTCAAAGTTGGAGCATAACAAGGAGACATCTACACTGACTTCTCTGTTACACCTTGTGCTGCTTAGCACTATTTTTGTTCTGCTTTAACAAACCAAACTTACTGCAACTCAAGCCATGCGTCCTTATATCGATCCACAACCTGTCCCACAAAGCAGTAGATATTGCTCTAACTGAAAGAATGAAAATAAGATGCGGTTTGATGCCAGCTCAAACCAGAACAATTTGAGTTAACTGCAACAACTGGAACGATGAGGAAAAAGGCAATAATGGTCTGACTTTCAACAGAGGGCAAAGAGGGAAAAAGAGCTTATGAGGTTCTGAAAAGTTTGGTGAAACTAAACAGGTAAGTAACTTTTTACACCACAGATGTGCAACATGGCTGTTATACGTGCTGCAAAATTCTGTTGGAATCACACTATTGTAAATCAATAGTCGCTGCAAGTAAGTCTTTTAAAATGTCCTGGAACACAGACTTATAGCTGCCACTAATAATCATCCAAAGGGATTTATCACACAATCTTGCTTAACACGGACAATTTGCTAAACTTTTCCCTGGAAAGCTTTCACATAAGACATACAAAACTGCATGATGTGCTGATTTATTATCTTTTTGGGTGAAGTGGGAGATGGATATCTGACCATCAAAAAGATAACACGATCCCGTGTAAGATAACTATCCCGGAGGATAAAGGAAGCTCCAAGCCTTGTACTAAAGCTTTATCCATTGACTTGCACTCTCTTCTCTCTGTTGTCCATCTTCAGTAAAGAGCAAAGACATTGGGCAAGCATTGCGATTTGTTTAATCCGTGACTCTGGAGTCAGTTGAGCCCCCACAAAGCAGTTAGGCATAGCCATCCAATGGAAGGCTGGCTTTAGACAAAACATCGATGAGGTATGGATCGAATGACAACTTGCTGACTGTTACAGGCTACACACTGAAAAGATACTTTCACAACTTCCCTAACACTACTCAAAAAGAAAGGCAGGCCTTAACACACACTGACTGCAATACTCTGCATACAAGACAATAAAGACAATTGCATCTACAGTCAAAAATGGCTTTTATCTAATCATTTCCTCACACAAAGTTGCACTGAGCAGCTTCACATACACCGACTATCGCCTCTGAGAACAGTGTGGATCTTTAGAAGTGCAGATGAATCAAAATTGTCATAATCGACAAAGAAGTGGCTGAAATATTCTGACCTACAGATCTAATGAGACAATTACATGCACCATGTTTGCAAATATATCCCAATGCCTCGCAGTAATGTATGACAAATACATTGTGACCCCGCTATTATCAAATCTGGTTTTTAAGGTGGTCTGACCTGTACTGGGATCTTTCTTAAACTTGTTCTTAGCACAGTATCAACACTTAAACCTGCATCAATTTGTGGATTAATTAGTTACCGATTCGCGAAAAGGAAAAAAATACGACTAGTTTGCGTTCCAATATTATAGTCATACACGGTCCTGATCCAGTCTCAAGTATCAAACCGAGGTCCTGATTCAGACATTTTTTGAGTGACTGGTTATAGGGTCAAGAGTACACCAAAACACCAGATCTCTGTCATTAAATATCCGATAAATATATACTTGATGTCCAGCTTGCAGGTCTTTTGCTGTAGGAAAATGCAAGTATGGGATTGAGACTCTGAATACAAGATGTTGTACAAGTTGTTAATAAAATAGATCAGGAACAAAAAGTTCTTGATTGGGACTTTCCAAACCTCATGTAAACACCTTAATTAGATCAGACCGATTCATTCAGGCTCCATCAAAATTAATCAGATCTAGTGGAGTGCCATTAACCTTTCGATTATTTGATCAATATGAAAATATCACCGTTACAATTTAGAGTGCATTTAATCTGACTGTTTTGTTCTGGATACATTAGGTATGTTCTAACTGCATATGCCTGAAACACAAAGGGTTAAGGTGACAAGATGAGTTTCCAAGGGGAAGAGAAATTGAGGCAGCAAAACAAAACTATGTGCACGGCAGTGGTGGATTGCCGAGCATCCAGATATAATCTTTCAAGAGTGCTTCATTTCTGATTGGTAATTTCAGGGAAGATAACTCTCTTCCACCAGTCTATGCCTCAGCCTTTTATCCCTGGGATCCTGGTCTACTCCTAGAAGGGGCACAGAGTGAACTGAGATGTAAATGAGCTGCCATATTCATGGTTTCCACATGCACAAAACTGATCAGGACTCTGCGGATGTAGTTCATTCATATTTTTGCCGAAGCATCCCATGCTAGGGCATGTAATTGCTCAATGTATTGTAGGGCTGTAAATAATGGCGGCTCTCCTGTAAAGTCTCTTGTTAAAATATGCCTCGATGTTGTTCTTCTGCTATTTGTCTTCTCGGCAGGGCTTCAGATGAAATGTTTGTGGTGCTTCTGAGTATCAGCAGAAACTTTAGGAGCACTCCTTAAATCCTCTTTATTAAAGCAACACTTTTAGATATTTTTCATCTCGCCCACATGCCTGAAGAAGCCCAAGTAATAAAAGATACCCGGAATTAACCTTTAACTTTAAAGTAGAAACTTCACAGATTGAAACATGCTTTGTTTTTCTTTTTCAAATAAGAGACATTTGGTGTTGTTGTAAATTGTCAGTTTAGTCCAAAGCTTTTATCCAGTAATGTTCAGATTAAAAACAATGAATGCACTGATCAAGTTTGTTTGGGTTTATATATATTAATATATATACACAGTGCTTATCTTCTTCAAATATATGAAAACAATTTTTAAAGGTGTGAAAACAAAGAACAAGGAAACACAAAACTGTGCTTTCCCAGGTTTTTATCACACACCCCAGTAAAGCTTTATATAAGATGAGATGATTGAGTTGGTTGCAATCTGCAACTTTGCAGCTAGATGTCCCTGAATCCTGCAGAGTGATCCCGTCACGCTGTATTACTGATCGTGTCATAATTATCACTCCGTCAAAGCCACAGATGCCATTGTAGAGCAGGATGAATAATCTTGACAAAAACAGCTGGTGGCTTTCCATCAAGAGAGGCTGGATTTCTTTCTAGTTCACTGATTGTCACATTCATTTGGGGCTTCTAACTGCCAGATTTATGGATCTATAGAGTTGTTTCTAGGGTGCATAAACAACTTTTGGAACTTTTGTATCGATGTATAAATACAATATGCTCTCGACCTCTGTTGAGAATCCAAGCAGAGTGTGTTGAATGCGGCAGACTTATTTGTGTGTGTGTAATCAGACTTAGCACTAAATTAGCACTAAACACACAGAGAGCTGAGAATGACAAACCGTCCGAACGGCACCATCTGACCAGCCGTGTCTTGCTTACGCTGTGGTGAACTCACAACAAGCTGGGGCTTATCTGGGGCATGCAGGAGGGCACAACAATGAACTTATCACCATCCAGATACTTGGCGGGATGTAGCTGCCACCCCACCACGTCGCTCTGACTGTGAGCCTGCTCCGGTTCACTGATCATACACACCAGCAGAACCTAATCAAGGGACAGTGGGTCTCTCAAACCACAGGCTCCGGCTTTAGACTCAGAGGGGGCGGGAAAACAGAAAAGTTTTGCCAGGTAATATAAAAAGCTGCCGTTTGAAAAGAAAGAGAGAAACCTAGAGAAAGAAGTTCAATAACTTTGCAGGGATCTCCACACCCTGCATGTCAACTAGTCTTCAGGACTTTGATTGAACCTCTGGACAGGCTCGCAGCAGGGCTTTTCTATTCCTTTTTTCTATTTTTTTCCCTTATTCTTTGTTGCTGAATCAGTTACACTGGGAATGGAATACATACAAGTTTCACAAGCAGTGCTATTGAGGGGTCAGGGGAAAAAAATCTGAGGTACAGAGTCTCGGTCTATTTGGCGGTTGCAAAGCTGTGAAAGCAACAACAAAGATGAGGTGTCAGGGTGAAAATGAAGAAGCACCATCCTATACAGGCAATTTCTAAAGCATGCAATGTAATTTTGCTCACAGAATAACAAAACTAGAGGGTTACCTTAATACCCAGGCAGACGCATTACGCTCCGACTCAGTTATTGTGGCTGATATTAGATATTTCACGGCCAATGCAGAGACTACAGATAAATCATTGAGGCTGTATATGAGACACATCAGAGCCTCTTAAAGTCTTTTGAGACTCAAATTGTCTTCATTCTTTTTATCTTTGTTCCTACAATCAATTAAGGTATGGGAGCACCCCCGCTGTGACGTGTATTTGCATACATACAACCCAATTCATGTTCCATTTTCAAAGATAGCCCTATTACCCAACCCTTTTGTACTTTCTGGTTGACTGATTCTGATTCCAACACGCTCTGCTGTCTCCATCCTGTCCAGGGGAACGATCGCAGTAATCATCACATCAAACGGAGCACAGTGACTTGCCCCTCACAATCTCCATATCTGGAGTAAATTGGAGGTGATTTTCAATAACTGTCCTGACAAGCAGCGATAGGTGGATCAGAGTACTTCTCTCCATCTGGCCGGCAGTAATAAAAGATCTGATGCTCCTCATGTTTCAATATGTTCACAGTTTGGTTTACACTGTCTGGCTGAGGAGCATATTTACCTGCTTTGAGAAGATGAGTATGATGGTAAAAGTGTAATGAATACTGTGTTACCATTTTTTTGGCTTTTGAAGGCAAAGTGAATATGAGCCTTCAAAAAATTTTGGAATGAAGACTTTCACCTCCATTGCATTGTGAACTGATTCATGTATATAATTCAAAGTGCAATTGAAAGAAATATATATGCGCATGATTAATGTACACACGATCTGTGACCTTCGGTCCGCCCCGTAGTTTCAGGAAGTGACACAGAAATTACATCATGTCTGTGACCTTGCAAGCTTTAGCGTTCTAGTTGAGAAGCAGAAATGGAGGCATAAAACGGTCTCTTAAATGGGAAGTTCAGCTTTAAAGTCCCGCCAGATGGTTCACTTGATAAGTCTAAAGTCATTTGTATTTACTGTCGATGTGAACTGAGTTACCACCATAGTATGTCGAGTCTCAAATACCACCTGCTGGCCAAGCACACAGCTGGTTCAGAGAGCCCTCCTCCTCCTCGTCAAAGGCAGACCATGCTGGATGGCTTTCATCGCCTTGACAGTTCTACAAGCAACAGACTTTTAACAAGTATAGCTAAATGGGTAGCTGCACCTGGCAGACCGATTAACATTGCTGAGGACGATGGTCTACTTGAAAAATTTGCATAGCATCAAACGACTACACATATAAATTGCCTACAAGAGCCACCACTTTAACCAAGATACATAACATAAGACGAGGAAGCTGAAGTGGAGGAGGCCTTGTTTTTGGACTGTTGCAATAATAATAATAAACATAGTTAGAAGTATATTTGTCCACTCAAATGCATTCTATGGGTATCAGAAACATGAAAAATATCCTTGTAAGGTACATTTATAACAGATAAATATTCAGTGAATTTGGGATTAATTGCGGGTTAACTAAGGACAGTCGCGCAGTTCTGTCAACCTGCAGAGATCGTGGGATCGTCTAGGGTACAGTCTATAAATTGCAGTTCTATGCTGATGCACCGACGCACCAGACGTATTACATCGTCAACCTGACCAACCAATCACAGTGAATTACGGGCAGTGACGCGCTTTCTTACCCGCCTCCTTGTTTGTGTGTGGAGCAATAGCCGCATGGGGAGCCATGGCTGAAAGCCAAAGGGAGGAGTTGGTCGCTAAAATAAAATTCCACCTCCATTATATGGAATTGGTTTGGATTTTCCGCAACTGATCAAGCGCAAGCAAATGTAATTTGCAAAGTTTGCACAGAAACGGTTTGCAGGTGGCAACACGATGATCCTGTTCAATCACTTGAAGAGGAAGCATCCCAAACAGTATGCTGAGAGCCAAACAGCGAGGGGCCCGGCGGCACCGGCACCGCAGGCAGCAGCTAGCTAAGACCAAAACAGACAACATTAACACAGGGATTTGACAAAGGCACTCCGTATGACAAGTCAAGCAAGTGATAGAAAGAGGTAACAGAAGCAGTTACATTTTGCCTTGCAAAATATATGGTACGTTCAAGACGGTAGAAAAGGAGGGGTTTGAACACCTGCTTCAAGTAGTTGACCCGCGGTATGAGCTGCCCAGCCGAAAATACTTCTGCAACACCGTCTGTTTTTCACTTGTCAGTTTAAGATTGTGATAAAATCGAAATCGTGATTTTATTTAAAAAAAAAAAAATCGTGATATGATATTTTTGCCATATTGCCCACCCCTAAGTGACCAGTAGAATTTAAAATCTACTGGCACAAAAGTGGAGAGAAGTAACCATAAATCTATAAAACAAATCAGGGGTAAAGAATTTGACACTGAACCAAAATGTGGGCTAGGGGAGACTTTTATGTTCTACTGCATGTTTCAACAACATCATTTGAATGTACTAATCTAACCACATCTCATCACCCATGCCTCACACCCCATAAGCACCCACCATGTCTAAACATATTAAGCAAAGCAAATTAATAACATGCAAAGCTCTATCCCACGACAACAAGCCAGTGAGCTTGTTTTTGATGTTTGCCTTCTGCTATGCTCAAATGGTGTTGGCCAGAGGCATGACAGTAAAAAAGGCTGCGTGGTGGGACACTGCTACAGTAATGGCTCACACAGAAAGGCCACCTACTGTGTTATAGTCACACGCCCAATGCTTGATTAGAATGCAAAGAGAAAAACCATGATATTTTCTCAAGAGACCTTAAAATACACCATCTTTGCTCAACAAAATGAATTGGATTACATGGATAAATATTCATTCTAATTTCGTTGTGTTACAATTCATCATAACAGCTCCATGTAGAAACAAGTGGGTTTTTTTTCTTTTAGATTATGCACCTTAAAATTGAGATTGATTATGCTTTAAATGCTTTCATAAGGTGACTCAGAGAATTTTACACATTGAGACACATTTGTAATGAAATTAGGCCATTTTAAATACACCAGCAGTAGAGACAGAAATGATTTACATGTTATCTCTACATATGTATGTTATCTGAAAGGCATCTAATCACTCTTGCACTCATAACTGGAGTTGTTATCCTTTAAGTTCCAGAGAGTAGCATATGAAGGGATCTATTGAAAGAAAGGCAATGTAATATTCATTGATATCTATGTTTTAGTTTGTGCAGAAATAACAGACAATACATTTCTCATTAACAAGAGCTTTGAACCAGTGATTTATTCAATTCCCTTCCTAACATTCTGCCATTTTGCACTGCCATATTTCAACAGCAGCTTAGAGCAGACATCCACACACTGGCTGTACCATCTAAGCAATAAAAGGTCAATAGTGGTTTGTCCTCTCCGTTGCTTGGTTTCAGCTGCCTGAGACATTCACTTAGCAGTTCATCATTGGTACTGATATATCCCTGGATCTTGGCAGTTTCAGCCTGGATAGTGACTCCGATGCTTACTGGCCCCCAGCCACCGCTTAGTGTACAGTCTTAGGGTGCGAGATTTGGGGTGAAACACTCCATGGATTGTGACGATCTTTCTTGTCTTGATATCGCTGACTTCCACTTCTTCCTTTGTCCAGGTTATTACACCTGCGGGGTATCTGAAAGCTGGCAGGGCGTGTGCCGGTGGCTTGGACATTGTTCTTCCCATTCAGCTGACTCTTCAGGACCTGCGTTGCTCTTTGAAGATACTTGGTTGTGGGAGACTTCCTTACAGTGTCTTCATGGCTGCCATTTGCCTGTGGGGCCCCAAAGTATTTGTAACTGTCCTAAGAGTCTGCCCTGCTGCCTTCAAACAGCTCAACCTCTTCAGTCGTAATCAGCTTGCCTCTCTTTAATACTATTTTTCCCCCATTTATCGAGCCTGTATGGCATTCTAATGTTCTTGCTGTATATTCTGGTGAGGTGGATCAGTGAGTCTTGCTCAGTTGTGGCATATGGCTCGATACATATATATATATATACATATATATATATATATGTATATATATATATCCAGCGGAAGATCTTGTAAATTTCAGGAGCTGTCTAGTTAATCAGATAATATCTAGTTGACCAGATTTAACATCTATAACTGTCAAAGGGATGAAAAGCTCACCATAACTCTTGGTCCAATGTCTGTTGACCTTTCGTTAGATATATACTCTATTCATCTCAAGAGAAATGGAGCAGTCCAGTAGCTGACACATACATAACAACAAAAAGGCACAGGGTGACAGCGGAACTTCCAGAGCTGTTTCAGAGAAATGGAAATAGGTGACCCAAAATAAGTCACCATCTGATGTTAGAATAAAAGGAAAATGCAACAGATTGAAAATAGTCACAAAGAGGATGGTCTTAGGATATACAAAAATACAAATATAAATAAAATGACTGATATGAAATCAGGGATTTGGAATAGTCCTGTTTGATAAACCTATTTTACCTCCACATGTCTTACGTAGCATGCTTTGCTATTATCAGTGCTCAACAAATCCTGATCAACAAAACAGATTCTGACCAATAAGTATATTTTCTCCCCTAATTAAGAAGTGTTGAATGTTTTCATATATTTACAGCCTCTAATTTTTTCTTTGGAATGATAGAATAGTATCAGTCAGAGTATTGAAAAGTACAGTATCAATAAGCAGTTTGGATAAAATACAATTTATCTTCAGTCATATTTATAATCTCATCCAAGTAAAATACTGAAATGTAAAAGTATTATGTCCCTGTCCCCATGAAAATCTCCTCTTTATATGAGCAGTTTGTGGGATGGATATATACAGCTGATATGGAAGAAAAAGACAGCAGTATTATACATGCAGATTTTGCTCTTGGCATGGTTTGATAAGGTTAGATTTCTTATGCAAATGCTCTTCCTCTCGTCTGAACAGGTAGACGGATTCACGTGTAACCAATGATTACCTTAATCCATCCACAGAACAAGCGGCTGATGAATTATGCAAATACTACATCTGTTTTCACACAGATGAATCTCTGAGCAAAATGGAGCTGCCACTTCGACATCAGATCCATCTTCAGACAGCAGTGACGGTCAGATGCAAAACAAAAATGTGAGGCGTTTAATGAGCTTCTGTGCAGGTTAACTTGGTAGATGACCAACAACAGCTCATGCCCCTCTGAAGCAAACTATCGTTTTACATAGGGGATCTTTTAAATTAATGACTCCATACCTAACCCCCAATAATTGCAGTGTATGAAAGCTGCGTGTATAAAGAGCTATTATTCATCAGAGTGACTGATAGTGAAAAACAAAGACATCATTCATCCACAGCTTTATCTTGAGGCAAGAAGGGCAAAATTTCCCAGTGCGTTCCATCCCCCATAAAAAATACTGATCTGGCTACACACTACTGTTTATTATTTACTTAAAATGTATCCATTTATCAATTGTTATTTCTATCTTGCCACTTGAATTTCAACAACACTGAGCTAAGAATCAGCCTTATGGGAAAAAAAAAATGCACATTTGAGATTTTTAACACAAAGAGGTTACATTAAGGTAATCATCATCTGAGACCACCATTTAATTCCTCTGACGGTAATTGCTGATTTGCCTTTTTTTAAGCTAATGAATCTGGGATTTTGTCACTCTTCTATCACAGTGAACTGAGCTTGGTGTACGGTGCCTTGCAGAAGATTTCCCCTGATATTTTCAGTCTGAAATGAAAGTATATTGTTAGGAGGTTTTCACAAGGGACAGGGGGCAAGGGTTTGTCTAGGTGATTAAGATAAATCAATGTTTCCCTTTTAACCCCTAAACTGTTGCTTTAGTAGCACACTTAGGATGATAGTCATGCTAAAAGGTCCAGATCCACACCTATAAAAAGTAAGGCCCACTGCACGACGCTGAAAAGAAAGGAGGTGATGATCCTGGAATCAGAAGAGGTGGAAAGTTTGCAACATTTTCCTCATATAGCCAAAAACCACAGGTATATTTCTTTACTTCTGTTTTTCTAAATGTCTATTTGTATGTGGCTCAAATCAACCACATTTCAACGGAAATAAAAGGCTATGTTTTAGAAAGGGATTTTTATCTTAGCAGTTTGATTTATCATGCAGAAAACAAATGCAAATGATTTACTTAGAAAATAAATAAAAGCCTGGTGTGTCAAGTCAGCTCACTTGTTTTGAAGCTACAGCACAGAGTTTCTATAATCAAGGAGCTCATTCACAATGTACCCACGGCCTGAAGTGGCGAAATTGTGCTCGTTCAGTTCCAACTTTTGACCTTGACCAGGTCCCTACAAGCTCTCGTGGTATGTGTGCAGAAATGTGGCTTTAAAGAGATTCTATCATGAACACTTCTTGAAATCTTCTGCTGATTATGTATTAGAGCTTTTTTGGCCATTGTGATCATTTCATTTCACCACACTTGAATAAATGTCATACCAGAATAATCACTTCAAGATGTAAAACACAGTAGATACCACAAGTTATTTCTTAAATACCGACATAACTTTTCCAAAAGTAAGAGTTAGAGTGAAGGTTACTTGCAAAGCTCTGAAATGTGTACGTGTGATCACAAAGGAAAGGACCTTTAGAAAAGCAGCCAACACAAAATAGGGGTTCAGCTTTAATCCTCTGAATCTTTGAATAGGTGAATCTAATTTGCCACCTTATCATCAGTAGTCAAGTTTCTGAGTAGCGACACGCACACTGACATCTATTTGTTGGACTGACCCCCTGCTCCATACATCCCTGACATTAATAGTCCTTTGAACTGAATGTCAGGTTCATCTGAGCTGGGCCCCAACCCTCCCAGAGGGGCCAAGGTGAATGTTAATTATAGCAGAAGTGAATTGACTTTCAAGCTCAGAGGTTGTATGAATTAAAGGAAAACAAGTTAATGTAGCATAAGCACAAACTGCCTGAAGAATCCCCATTTGGCTGCTGGCACTTTCTCACTCTTGAAACCTCGAGTCTTGACAGCAACACCTACATAGTTGATACATATGTGCACTGGGACAATAAAGTGGAATAAGTGAAAACATAACATCTAGTTAATGTATGTTCTTTAGGCAGAGTCCCTACTTTCTGAGCTTACACTGTCAAAGGCAAAAGCTTCTTAAAAGCGCATTTATTTTTTATCATGCTGCAGTAGCAGCGTGGTTGGAGCGGCGCCAACGTCTGTCTCTTGCTCCCACCACATTTGTCGAAGCTTAAAAATGTCATAAGCTATTGGATAGACAAACTTCAAGCACCTTTAACACTACTGACATTCCCATCAGCTGAAGCTGAAAGGAATGTCAGAATGCTTATCATCAGAACATGGCCAACATGTCGCATCGAGCATCTTAGCACATCATTGAGAAGATATGTTGCAGTTCTAGCATTAGGATGTCTGTCAAGACAATCCTCTCTGAGACCATTCTGAGATCATTTTTTTAAGGTGTGGTTTAAAAATGCGGCAAGACTGGCATGAAGTTACTACAAGCAGCTCTTTACCTTTCACCCAGCAGTAAATTAACACTTTTGTGTAAGGGTCATCGCAGAGGAAATTGAAACACTGAAATACTGCTGCAACAGCACTAATGTAGACTGAGACTTCCCCAAGGTGACACCCAAAATAAAACGTATCCACCGATAACTGTACAAGATCTCTTAAGATGCCCTGTGGTATCTGGCATCAAGACATAAGCACCAGATCCTTCAGGTGTTGCTGGTTGGAATTAGTCTAAACAAGATATGTTTCAGCATGTTCAGTGCTGGAAGGTATTCTCCAATGCTACCAGGAAACACCATACAAATCTCAGTGTTTCAGAATTTGAGTACTTCAACTTAGTTGCTCGGTCTTTCAAATATCGATGAACAAAAATCACATCCAAAGCAATTACTGAACCATTAATGTCTAACATACTGCAAACAATGCCAAATGAAATGCTAATATGAAGTTCACCGTGCCTTTTATCCGAATTCTTCTCAAAACTATATTTTCTAGCCAACAACACACATTTGGCTTGTTCTGAATAAACTCCAAGACTTTAGAACAGTACAGTTGGCTTTTATTCTCGAATCTTGCAGCTTTTTCACCAGCAGGCGATTGACTATCTGGAGCGCTTAAATAGCTTACATTTTCAGTAAAATAGGTAATTTGTTAATAGTTAAACTTAATTTGCCATTAAAAAAAAACAAAACAAACAAACAATGGGCTATCAATTAAAATGTTTATTTAATGGGTTGATTAAGTGTGTTTTTGTATCTTAACTTAAAACCATGTTTGAGCAAATTGGCGAGTGAAGACGTGACAGACCATGCCTGCTTGTCTGTTTAAGTTCACAGTCGATCAGTTCATTGGTACCTTAAGTTTTAGAAGGTACATGGACTTCTTACAAACATGCCTGTCGTTAAATGATGCTCTAAAACTGTGCATCTCCACACAAAAGATCCATTACACTCTGAATGTCTGAAAGTAATGTCACGGCTGCACGTGCTTAATTATGGAACACCTGCAAATGCTAATTGTGGATTGGTACCAATCAGCACAGTCATTATAGGAAACAAAGCGAGGTAGTTACTTTGTCAGAGACAGAGTTTCAGGATCAAACTGACTGATTTCAGTTTTACCACACAGTTCACTTTTAAAAAACAATTCACATAATTAAAAAAAAAAATAGAATAACACTGGTGCTCAAGCAGTACTAGTTTCAGGTTAAAGATGACGTAAGTTGTTCTTTTGTTTGTTTTTTTTTAAAGCAAAAATGTGTATAGTCAGTACACAAGGATACTGACAGAATAACAAAGCAAGCCCCTCTGACAGCTGGCAGTTAATCGTTTGAATGTAGCTTCCTTAACTGTCAGGGAAACCACAGCAGACAACACGGACAGCTCAGATCAGAACATTGCTTTTCATCAAAATTTGTGTAAAATTATGAGAGGCTCACAAATCTAATGTAAAAGCCAAGACCAATTGTTTGATTTTTAACAGCTGAAGAAAGAAAAAAAAAAAAAAGTTAACCCTCAGGATGACGAGACGTCAAGAGCAATTCTGCTTTAGACGAAAGAACCGTGAGTCATCAACTTGAATAAAATGAAATATTTATGAGCTCCTCAGTGTGTATGAAAAGATGGATTGTGATTTACATGTTTGGCTACACTGACAGAACAGAATATTTGGATTTTATTTATAAATACAACACAATACAATACTCACTAAATCCCTTGAATAACTTGAATTACTTTGATTCACAAGGGACACGCTGACCTGTCACTTTCCCATTCAAACAAGGGGAAACCTCTCAGTTAAAATTGCTAATGTTGTTTGCTAAAATTTAAGAAACAAAGCAAAGACATCCTAAAACTACAAATATGACAGCAAATAATCTGAGAGGCAGTATTTGGAAGCATTTTGGATGTTACACAGTATATGTTACAGCAACAAAAATGTACTGAAGTCAGCAAAAGGCCTAACAAATGATAAATCTGCAACAAAACTCTGTGGACCTGGCTGCTTGCTTGCCACCCAAGGGAGGCTGGAGAGGCACCACATATAAGCAAGACAGGGTCGGATCTTTAATGTTGTCTGCCTGCTATTCAGCAGTGTCAGTTACAGTAGCTTTGGGAGTAGGTTCCGGGAACTAATCCTGGAACGAGAGTCACGATATAACAAGACAGTTCCGCCCTGTGCACTAAGACCTGAGTTTGATTTGAAGATATTCAACCTGCAGGTGAACGATTGCATGAATGTCATTCATTTAACGGTGTGAGAAAATAACTTCTAAAAAGAATTAAAAAAAAAAAAAAGATTTTACTGTTATCTATTATTTGGAAAATCTACCTGCTTTGCAAATCTGTAAGTCATTTTTACGATCTTTTTTCTTTATTTACATTATGCTATACCTCTAAAAAAAATGTCTACTTGAAAACAACATGAAAAATCCCCAAGACAATAAATTCATTTTTACAGAATACAATAAAAATGTACCTCCTTTTTTTTCAATTTGATAAAAGACAAAGAAATCTAAGATACTGTGTATAAGATAGATATATTAGAAAATAAATCAGACTAGACAAGTCCCAAAACATTATTGTGGACAAGTCCCTAATAAAGTAATAATAATATAATATACAAAAGGCACCAGAATTATGTGAAACATGCTATAGCGTGTGCTATAAAATGTGCACTTTCAGGACACTACTTCTCCTTTTTAAGTGAGAGAGATGTTCACTTTATCAGTGACACCACAATATGACATGGTCTATATTGAAATCATCTTCATAAGCACCCATGGACCTCTTTTTTTGCTCTCACCAGTTTAGTCTCTCTGCTGAGTGACAGCAAGCCAAGCTTGAATCCTCTCAGCAATGTAACACAGTCCTACCCTCCTCTCGCTAAATAAAGGGAGGGCTTTTTAATTGATGCTAATGCAAGTCAATGACAGCCGTGAGGAACAAGTGCAAATGTGCTTCAGCAATTAACCTAATATTTACTGGCTGTGACTCTCAGGAGGTGCTAGCTTATATCCATCTAGTTACTTCCTCTGCTCTGACATGATGTGCAACTTTCAGTCAGAGAGGGAAAAAGCAAGTTGCCAGTGAACAATTACAATCAGGGTGCTACAAGTGAAAAGTGAATCAAGGAGAAAGGTGATATTAGACAGAGCAATTAGACTCATTAACTCCATTCAGCCAAATGAGGATAACAGTTTTGCAAACATATTCAAATGTGATGTGTTCATTATCTGCATAGAAAAGTAAGATATTAAAACTTCTCAAGAACATTCTCATCTCCACCTGCACTATATAAAAAAAAAAACACACAACAGAAGATGGGCAACCCCCTTTGCTCTCAAAACAGCTGGTTTGGACTCCATGAAATATAAGATTATCCATCATGTTGACATTATTCATCACAGCATTTCTGCAGATTTGCAATTCTGGATGGTGTGGGCCCCAGGGGGTTGGAAGGCCTGTGTTGACCATCTACATGTGAGTCTACAGCCCCTCTTCCACCTCAGCCTTAGGTCTAGTCCAAAGCAGTTTTTCCCTCTTTCGTTCTTAACAAAGATTACATCTATACAGCACAATCTACAGAAGATCTCCCTCTATGTAAGTGTGCAAAACTCCACCAGAACAACAAGAGTTCCACAGTGCCAGGAAACTGTCAGCCTGTGTATGGAGGGTACCAGTGGGACATACTTATCTCATCATCTTTTCCTCACCTGCCTAAAAGTTCTGTAGACAACTTTTCTGACAGCACTTAGCACACGATCTTAGTCGTCAATGTCCGGGCCACTCTTCCCATGCATGCATACTAGGACCGGGATGGTAGTCCAATCAAGTGGCGAAGTCGAGCTGTAACTGCAGCTCCACCTAACTGTGCAGATAATTGTGCTGAGTAACTCAAAGAAACCGATCAAACTCAGGGCTAACTCTGTGCTTGGGACCTATCTTGGGAAGAATGCTGCACAATCACTACACAACATACTGACGAAACAAGAAAGAAGAAACTTGACAAACTACTGTAGCTATAGAGGTTATTACTGCTCACTGAAATAGCGTTAAACACCGTCTGTGGCAGAAGAAGGATTGCAGTATGTAATATAGCAGCGACCTAAATTTGACTCATCTATTCATTCATCATTTTCATAAATCGATTTTTTTATTTTCTTTTATTTATTACAGCAATACTTAATTCCATAGCAAACTCAAAAGGTCTTACATTGGTTTCTGAGCTATAAACTGCTAAGATCACTGAGGTCAACTAAACATATTCATGAAACCCACTTGGTGGCTTTTGGTTTGATGAATTGTTTTGTTGGCAGAGCCACAATATGTAGATAAAGGGGTGCATATGGTCAGCATAGATAGCGATTCAGGATTTTGCACTCTTTTCCATGTCTGAGCATTCTCTAATTTCAGCAAGGCTGAAACTGTGGCAAAACTATAGCTAAGTCGTTTTTTTTTTCATTTCTTTCTTTTTTTTTTTTTTTCAAATTAATGGCAGTGGTGAAAACTCAGGAGAAAAGCCAGAGAATAGACAGAGATTGTCAAAATAGCCCAAGTGCTACCAATTAAAAAGCCAGTACCAAAGTCACTTAAATTACATATCTCCAAGTTAAGGTTTTGAGCATTTCCTGGTCTGTACTTGCATGATTTTACTACTGTCACATACTTGAATGACTGGAAAATTACAAGAACAAGCCGGTAAAAAAAAGACACTCTTATGAAGGATAGCATTTCTTTTATTCTTTTTAAACTTTAACCAAGCAGCACCAATAAAGCCTTTCCTTAAGTAAGTTTTTTTTCCCTAACAGCTTAACTTTCTTGGGTATAAAGAAGCAAAAAAAGAACTCCCCTTAACTCGAGACATGAATCAGTGGATAAAACTGTTCTGTTATAAGCAGCTACTATTCCTATCTAACTGACCTGAGTCTGTATTTGAAAAAAAAAAAAGATTTAAGCTGTTCTTAGTTGTGTGTAATTGATATTATAATATCACTGGAATGGTGCCATGACTGTTCACTGACTTATGAGGACGCAGTGGGGCTATTCAGTGAACATCAAATTTTCATGGGAGAGATTTAAGCAATCACTGTTTTCATGTCTGACGACACCAACCAACAATAACCTCTACGGCTCATTGATGGAGAGAAACACTGACAGACCCGAAGCACAAAGTCTACAGAAGCAGTGCAACTGTTAATTCTTAATACAGAAAGAATGAAAGCTGCAAGAGCAAAAAAACCTCAGTCATGAACATCTAGGATAAGACAGATGCTGATGCAAAATATGCTGACATTACAGAGCTAGCACCTCTGGAATGAAAAATGAAAAAAAAATAAGAATTAGTGTGAAAGAACACAGGAATAGGCAAACAATAAGAAGTACAACAAGCTAATAACATCTGCAGCCCCAGTGCAGAACTTTAACGGTGTCTTTACTTCGTACCAAATGGATGCAAAGTGCTAAGTTTTTTTAATATGCTACAAGTCTTTGAATTAAGGAATAAAAAAAAAATGTCATACAGTCAGTTATTTCATGTAGCTTTTAAAAGTGAGGCTTCATGCAGTATAAAAGTAATACTGTGCATTACAACAGGCCTGCTGTCAACCTTTTCTGTCATGCTGTGTAAATCCTTTAAGCAACAGAACATGAAAGAGAATGAAGCATAGAGAGGTCACACCCCTGTCTATCTCCACTTGCCTTGCAGTTGCAGTCTGACTGTTCGGAAGGATGGAGCAAAAGTCCTAATTTGCTGCCCCTGTGAGGTCTGCCCCTGGTTCTTTACTCAGTGAAACAAAGTGACAAGCTAATACCGTGTGTCTGTAAAACTTATATACAAATACTGGATTTGCTGATTTAGTTAATCATTAAATTAGAAACTGCTAGCTGTATTGTCAATGACGTAGCACACTGTCAATTCTAATGAGCTACGTGAGCATTTGTAGTCCTTTAAAAGGGACATACAGTGTGCCAAAGCTTGTGTTAAAACTATCTGGATTTCAAAACAGGTTTTTTTTTTGTTGTTTTTTTTTAAGTCAGCTAATTGTTTGTGTCATCACTGATGCAGTCTCACAGCACCTGTACTGAGGTTTTTAAAGCCTTTCTTTCATTTCTGTTTTGTTGGATGGCAAAGTAGGAGCAGCTGCAATCAATTAACAGATGCTGACTAAAAAAAGGTGAACCATGCAATACTTGAGGAACATGTTCTGCTCACAGTTAAAAAGACATTTTTATCCTTCCAGAAAATTGCATGTTACGTGTAAAAAAAAGTTTCTCAACAAAGAGTTTTACAGTTTTCCTAAGCAGGTCCAAACCAATATGACATCAAGTTTGTGATGTGACAAAACCTATAAGAGCATTTTGACACTGTTTCGTGGTAGAATGCCAAATGCTCCATTTTCTACGGCAAATGAATTGTTAAAATAGTATAAAACACATTAATATACAGAAATCTTTAAATTGAAAAGGTACTCGGTCTAATTTCTATTCAACTTTGAGGCAATAGGGGTTAGAGTTTATGCTTTATGCAATAGTTGCAGCATCAGCAACATTTAGCTTCACAGTAATAATCAACCACAGGCCATGCCTTTTGAATATTCTAAATTTGTTGTTAATCATACAAACCAATGCTAATTTATGCATACTGTGTCATGGAACTCCTTATTTAATTTGATTTGCTGAGCTTTATTACACTAACTACTTAGACTATATAGTAAATGCCTAAATTACTCATATGAATACTAGTTCAATCAATCAATTAACAAAAGTCAGTGATGCAAATGCAACAGCTTTCTTCTTTTAACAAAAAAAATTAAAAAATCAGGTTTAAATTTTTGGATTCACACTTATAACTGAACAAGGCTATCACTTCTAACCAGTAATGAAATCCAACACATTCTGACATATCAGTGACTATCAGGTGTCTTTCTCTAAAGCAGCCATTAATGTTAATTATTAAAAAGAATGAAAGGCTGTACAGTAACAGCCACCACTCAGAATATTACCTTTTACAGAAGTCTACATGGTAGACATAGTGCTGGAAGTATATGTCACAGCTCATGTTCTGTTAAATCTTGTTTTCAGGTCATTTGTTATGTTTTCAGGTTTTTGTCATGTTTTTAGATTCAGTTCTTGTCATGTTTCTCCCCTGCCGTCAGCTTCACTCACATCACCTCTTCAGCTGCACGTCATTCACTGATCACTCCCTCCACAGCATTTAGTCTCCTGGTTTCCTTTCATTCATTGCAGAATCCTCACCAACCCTTCATGCCTCAGTCACTGAAGTTAAGTATGGTTTCCTGCCTCATAACCATAGTCCTTGCTCATAGTATTTATTCACAATCTTGTTTTCATAGCCTTTCTTTGTTTTCATAATTCACAGTATTTTTGATTATCCAGCTCAGCCGCGCTTTATGTTTTTGCCTTGCTCCCTGTTTTGTGTTTTTTGTGAATAAACCACGTTTACTTTGAAAGACTGCATCTGGGTCCTACCTCCCCACCGTTCCTGACAGTATATCCAACACAACCAACATCATTAAAGTGTTCTATGTTAGTTAATCAATGCAATTCCACTTTAAAATGACCTTTTGGTAAAGTTTACTTTTAAGTTGGAATGGAACCTTCACGCTGCCATTGGTTAAGAGGCAGGATACACCCCGGCTGGGTCACCAGTTCATCAGAGGGGTAATGTAAAGCCTGCTCATGCCTTCCTAGAACAAAATATAGACAAATATAACAAAAAAAAAACCTCTTCATTGAGCAGCCACAGTTCTTTGGTAATTCACACAGAAGAAGCTCAGCCCTGCATCAACATGAGCTTACACACAACAAGTCGGCGTCGCAGAATCAGCAGTGACCACACCGCCACTTGTAAGAGCATTGTGTTACGAAATCCCTCCCATCTTTACGCGCAAATAAATGCCAATTGGGCTCTTTAACTACCTCCATTGACGGCTCAGTGGTGCATCCACTCCATCCTGATTTTCTGCCTCTGTAGACAATGGATACTGACGTACAATGAATCGGTACCAACTTGAAACAGTGTTAAAAGTGCTACAACAAATGAGACAGTAAATTTTTTTGCCACAGTAAAATATTAATCTTTCACAACAATAAATGAGAAATAATTTCTAAATTGACCTGGCCAATACAATCACACTTTGATTGCACTGGTTTTCGCCCAATAATTCCCTGTCACTCTCCATGGTATTACATGCACTAGCATTGATTTCCCCTCAAACTTCCCCTTCTTGTTCCTCCAGCAGAACTAACAGGACATAATATTTGACTGACCACATCGAGCAAACTGTTCAGTCAATGCAAAGGTTAATAATGTAATTATTTCATGCAAATACAGTACAAAAACAGAAGCAGTCCAGTAAGACCGGTAATAGGTTGGTAAATAATTACGATTAAGACAAACTGCTGGCATTTGTCCTCATTAGAAAATAAAATAAAATTTATTTTTTAGAAAGAAAATAAACAGAAAACCAACATCAGCTACTGAATTCTAAATAATATACTAGAAAGACACCAAATTCCTTCCACATTTTTCATGGAAGTGGGCGCATGTACTCTTCAAAATGTTTAAATGCCTACTTTAAATATCCATATCTATGTATATAATCATCCAAGAATCAGGAAAAGGGTCATATTAACTTCCTCAAACAGAGGGTTTGAACATAAAATTTAACTAATTTGCAGATGACAAATATATAAAGAATCCAGCCCTTCTTTGAAATCAAACATTTTTTTTTTCCTTCTTAACCAAGGTTTATTTGAGAATCCTTATGGAAAAAATGGTACTTAAAAAAACTTAATTACGTGGCTACTTGCACCAACCAAAGTGGCTACCCGCCAATTATGCAGGAAGCTAATTTGATTAATATCCATAAACCGTTATATTAAGTTCATTCCTTCTATTTTGTATCAACTGCTGTTTTATGTGAATGTTTTGCTCTGGCAGCAGGGTAACTTCTATGGCACAGCTGAGCTAACTTCCAGTTTCAATTTCTTCAAAGATCAGCACGACCAAGAAGCCTCGCAATTAGACGACAGAGAAATTTCACCGAAGTTCAATCACTTTGCCGCTGTGAGCTTTAAATCCTTAAAAAATTGATGTGACTAGGCCTTTAGTTCTCATGATCTTTGCTATTCTTATTTGTTTAGTATTAGATTTTAAACTTCAACAGCCTGCTTCAACATAAATAATTATGCAGTAAAAATTTGAGATACACTTAAGCACTTTTTAAAAGTTTCATTTAAAAAAATCATATAGAATTGTCATTTAGTACATTATTAATTCATATATTTGTTATATAATATTTTACAATAGTCATTACATCATGCTGACTAGCATATCATCATCTACATTACAAACATTCATTTCTCATCTTAGTTGTACATTAGGTGAACTCGATCAGTTGAGAAATTAATCCAAATCCAACAACTCTGCATAGAAAATCATAGAATGACGCCAAAAATTAGGAATGTTTTAAGTCACATTAATGGCAAAAGAGTAGACAAAACTAATCCCTAACCCTGTTAAACACATAACATTCAGTCACTTAATTCATATCTTTTATTCCTGACATCTTTGTTAAGCACCGTAGGAAATGTAACAAATCCAAATACTTTGTTTGTGGTACAACAGCTAAGCCTCAAAGTCATTACTGAGCTACACATTTACTTATAATGACTCACAGTGAGTTTTTGGCAGAGCTGAGCCACAACTGTGGCAAAGCGCCTTCGGCAATCAGCCTTGTTTTAATTTGTTTTGGTGGTTTCTAACAAGCTCACACTCAACGCACGTGTAGACTTTGTCAAAAACCGCATAATTTCAACATGTTTGTTTTGTTTTTTTCACACAGCTGCTCAACCTAGAGATTAAGGTTGCTTCTTAATCTGTTGGTTCAATCAATTGGCCAGTATGTGTCCTAAATAATTAGATTGGTGGCTACTAAATAGCCTCAGAACTGGAGTTAACTAACCTATTCATTCTGGGTTATTAAGGCTTCAAATCCAGGTCAATTTGCACACAGACACACGTATGTAATATAAAGCTAATGGCACTACAGGCAGATGTCAACAGTAAAAATAGTAATAAACAAACAGCATTTTATTTCCCGGCATTAACAGAATAACAGAGTCGCCAGTATCCTGAATCAGTAGAAGAAAGTATCATCAAGGATAACAGCAGGGGTCGGCAACCTTCAGGGGGGCAGCTATTCAGCACCTCTTCAATGGCTCTCTGTAGTTTTGACCAATAATAACAAATCATGGTTATTTTTGTTTTATGTTCGTTCATTTTTGTTGTGCAGCAGTTAATCTTTTAATGGGAAACACTTGAATTGCTTTGGAAATTAAAAAAAATGAAGAAAAAAAGTTAATGTCTGGTCCACTATCGTATTGGTCACAGGCGCTTTTCCCTGCCGGTGGCTAATGTGCCATTCAGTGTTTAATTCTGCGTGGACAAATATAATGATGGATGATAAACATATCTGGGTGTCTAAGCCTGTTCGCTGACCTCGAGGATGTGGCCCCTCAGATGGCCACTCAAACCAGACAAACTTCTGTTTGAAACAACATTCCTGAAACGTACTTAAACGTGACAAAGTGTGCGGTGGGAGCATCGCTCATATCTGGATCAACCTACTGCAAGCAGATTTTCTTAAGCATGAACTACATAAAATCCAAGTATCGCTCAATAGTTAACATTAAGGTCTATAAACTGGATTATTTTTATTTTTTTTATGTTTTGGCTGCATCTCTATGTTTCATTTATTTCAACGTGGGTTACTTCTTATTCTATTATATCACTTATATCACAATTTCAAGAGTTTACTGTAATGTATTCCTTTAATTTCATAAATGCATCGAAAACTATCATTTTTGTATAGAGACTATATATAAGATTCTATAAACTGTTATCTTTTCAGGGTCAAGAGGTTTTGTGGCCCCAGATAAATTTTATCTAGCTGGGGCATATATGGCTCTTGAAAATAAAGATTGCAGACCCCTGTTCCCCTGAAATTGGTGACACTGCTCGAAATGATGCGGTATTCAATGTCACTACCGCACAAAATGCTGTGTTCATCGTCATTACAGAACATTTACTGTTTCTGTATTATAGGAGTTTTATGTTTGTTTATAATGGAAAGAGTGAGCAGCCTGTAGGGAAATGCTTTCATCATATTGCCTCAGTATTTTTCATGAACTTTCATTTCAACTTTCTAACTTTTGATGTCTTTTCATAAAATGTGACTTATTTTCTACCACACTAAGGTGTAAAAAATGCTGTGATTTAAACGGGTGTAAGGATGCACATGTTGCCTAGTGATCATTCAGCTGCTTTCCAATCCTGATACCTTCTCATCTCTGAAAATTCCAGAGATGCATTTATATATCTCATGTTTGAAGCTTTCTTTGAAAAATTGATCTAATTAACGGAGAAAAGAAAAACTTTCGGTGCCTGTTCAGTGCATCCTGGCGAGCTTTAATCAAATGTCAATTTCAGAGCACTCGGCCTTGTTGTTCCCTCAGTTTTTGTTTCACAGATGATTTCTAATTTTACTCCAGTCCTGTAGGATTACCTTCATCTACTTAATGGCTTCCTGATTGCGTGTCGAGTTCTTCTGTTAGCTTTATTAAAATTTAATTTCTTCAGTAATTAGGCAAAGCGGCACTTCTTTTCTTGAGGGGTGCTCGGGCTGTTGAAATGTAGGCACATTAATTAAATGTGATGGTCTTGTAAATAAAGCAAGCTGTGGTTTAATTGCAATGTTGGCATAGTGTCCAGAAAGAATGCTGGGAGATTGCGGCATATTAATAAATCTAAGTAGGAAGCCGGAGAAGTGCTTCTTATGCTTGTTAATAATTTCATCTATAGAAATACTTCTGTTATACCTGCCTCTGGCAGCATTCGTGGTGACAATGTGCGTTGGGCTTCTCTTCTCGTGTCCTCCAGAAATAAAGGCATCTGTCTTCAGTGAAGACGGGCCAACAATTGCTGTACCTCAAAAATCTAAAAAGCTTGTTTTCTCCGTTTTCTCCCTTAAATCAAGCTTCCTGACAGTGAGGAAGAGTAAGCTGCTCCTGTGGTGAAGGCAGCTGAGCTGAAAATTGTGACGCAGAATGCAAATTGTTTAAGCATCTTACAAAACAACAACAACAACAACAAAAAAAGCATTAAAAACAAAACACAATTTCTCAGCTTCAGTTATGAAGACAGGTCATCTGTCTTCTTCCTCCGGGCCAAGATGATAACATCTGTTAGAACATATGGCACATGAGAAGACGAGTAGGTTTGTAAATCTAACAGAAACAATGACAAGGATGCTGAACTGAGGACAAAAATCACATGCTGATTAGAAGCTGGACTATACATCTTATCTCCTGACATTGGGCATGTGGGTGTGAATGTAAAAGCACGGAAATCTACCTTACTGGTACGCTTTCGTCCTTTGAACACATCACAGTAACATCTTCTTTAAAAGCTTCCTTTATAGAGATCAGATAAGTCCTACTGAATAAAAGATGCCTGTCCCCTCTGTTTGATAAGAACTACACTTGAGGAATTGATGCACGTGAATTTCTTAAATTTAAGTAAGATTACAATCAGAAGGGAGACACAGGAACTGTAAAACCAATCTAAATGGAAACAGCTATGTTTTGTCTGTCTCAGTGTAGATCCAAATCAGGATCACTAGCTGTACATCTTTTTTCCTAAAATCCTGTAGATTATGGGGTCCTTTCAGATAAATAGAAATGGCTTCTACCTGCCACCATGTACTGGCACTATCGCAGCCAAGTGACCATATGTTCTGAGACCAACAGATGCTCACTTAACCTTCTACCAGCGCGCCACAGATTCATAGCAAAGTCCACCATGATGTTTAGACAAGTGTCTCGTCAAAGGGCAGAGGCACAAAATAAGAATCAGAAATATTCAGCATGTTTTTACTTGAACTCTGCAGACTTAAAAGAGGTGGATTTGGCTCTCAAAAGACTCCTTCAGTTTGTTTCCACTTTGCCAAAAATTAAAAAGATAAAATGGCAACATGTCAACATTTTCAGTGATAATATCCTTATCATCTGGCAAATAACTGAGAAATGACGTTTTCTGTACATTTTGTAATATGTTCCAAGAGACTTACAGGTACACATTCGCACGAAAAAGAAGGCTCACTGAGCAGTGCCCTTCAAAATAAGTAATTTCACATTGTGTGATTACTGTGTTGTGACAAATTACATTAAACGAGTGGACCAAAAAGGCTACGATTCAGACAATTAGTCTTCTTGCTAGTTTTACTTAGCGTCTTGCCATTTTTTATGAGATGTATTTGTGCAGCTCCAGTCTTCCAGGACAATGGTCATTGATCTGTCATTGATTAAACTTGATGAATATGCACTGTGCATAGAAAGCCTTCTTTTTAACAATGTTTACCAAGTTCTAAATTAGCCAGCGTTTTTCCACCACTCTCCCCCAATGTGGCCCTGTAAGACAATATTAATAAATGTTGAACGGTGCCTGCTATGGCAGACACCATCCATTAGAATGTTACTTTCAGTTACGGTGCAGTATCAAATCTAACAGTGCTGACTGTGAACACAAGCTATGATATCACAAGAAATTATCTAACATCTGTCATGAACCAAAACATCTGAGCAGTTGTCCTTCGAGCCTCCTCACAACCCAAATTAAGTACTCACTAATGGCTGTTATTTCTCCTGATCCTTGTCAGTCTCCTTCTGCTCTGAAAGGCACCGTGCATCTACAAACACTCTGTTCCCTACTAAACTTTTTTACATTAGCAGTAGTATCTTAACTGTGTTATTTAGAAATACTATCCTGTAATAGATCCAGCATATCTGTAAGGTCCTGTTCAAAGTAATACTTACTTAGTCTTAGTTTTTTAAAAAGGTTTTTTGGGCACTAGTGGTCTTCATCCAACAGTCAACAGACAGGAAAGAGAGCAGAGAGAGTGGGGATCAGAATCCAGCCACGGGACGCCTGCTTAACCAGTTGAGCTACGCGGCGCCTCATCGTGATCTTTTTTTTAAAGCTGCGGGTGTCAACAAAAGCAATGGAGTCTGTCACTGTGGTCGTTGTGGATTCAAATTCCATGAGCTTTACTGTTGATGAAAAGATAAATAGCAAAAGTATTATCCTGTTGGCTCAGTTTGGATTAAAGGATATCAAACCTGCTTTGTCGTTGGTTCTCCCAGCAACTGTCAAACCAAAACAAGACACGCAAATGCATAAAAAGTGATGTGAGTGTGCGCGAAAAAAAGAGGAGGGAAGCTTCCGTAACTTGTACTTCAGGAATGTCTTAACAGATATGACATTCAATTTAATCTATTATATCTGAGGACGTTCAAACTATGAAGTGTTATTTTTACAACATGTGAATGCTCATCTTGTTTTTTTGCACTTTTTCATACATGACAGTATATAGCTGTTCATCTATCACAAGAATGTTTAATTTTTTCCATTTTATTCAGCATAGGATTTGCTATCATATAAAGAAAGAAAAAAACAAAGATCTTGAGCAATAGCCAAACCTCAGATTAAGGAGGAATAATGTGGATTTGGAAAAAACTCATGCGTGTAACCCTCTTGGAGTCTTGTGGGGTGTACAGTGGGAGTACGATGTATTGGAGCCAATGGTATGAGCCATTGTATAATTGAAGGATGAACTGTGTCTGTATCCTTGGCGAGTCAAATATATTCTCAGTTGGTGCTAGCCCACACTCTCTTGGGATTGTCTTTTGTCACCAGTTGTGTTCGTGGTTTTCATGGACAGGATTGGGAACATGATTATGAACTTGAGCATGCACTGGGGTGTTCTACGGCAATTGGGAACCATGTTTGGAACCATGGCGCTCTGACAGAAAACAGCTCTCTGGCTTCTAAGCTGTTGCCTTCGGTGAATGAGTTTGGGCATCTTTGTGTCTTCATCACAGGTGAGCTAACAATAGAGCACTCGCAAATTCTAAACTTATACATAGCATTGTGGTAAAAATAAATGCATCAATTGGAAACAAAATGACAATAGCAAACAGGGGCAAATTCTGAAGTCACACTGATACCCCTGGTTTAAAGATTTTGCCACCCAACCTCACAAAATGGTCACAAAACACGACTAAATAGTCCAAGTCTGGTACTTACAGTAGCAGCAGCACATTCGTGTGACTGCATGACAGTTAACTGCACGTGTGAACTGACTTATTCTCTGAGTCTCTGTGAATTTTACAGGGAAACACAACCCAAGTAAGACACAATTCTACATAGTGATTCTGTTTGACACCATTGTCATTATAAAACCAGTGACTGTTGGTCAAATTGTGTCTTAAACTGCAGAGTAACAGAATAAAAAAAGAAACTTTTTATCTGGAATTGAGCTGCATAAACAACTGCACATGAAATCGTGGAGAAGAAGAGAAGCAAACAGAAATTCTGTTCTGGCACCAGCTAACCATAGGCACAGTGCACAGATTCCATAAAAATGCTAAAAATAAAGATATACAGTATCTGTATATTGTCACTTGGTGTCCAAAAATACCAAGATGTGAATTTTCTCCTCATAACTCAACCTTACCTACATTTAACTTCCAGTGACAGTGACAGAGACCTCAGGATAAACGTAGCACAAGCAGGAGAGAATGTATTTTCCTCTGGTCTGACTTAGAAACACTCAAAACATGACCAAACCTACAGTACCCAAACTAAAGGTCGATAACAATTTCTTCCCAACCACACAGCACTTTCCTTTAAGCAGGAGTTTTTCCAAATCACTACCACAAAAACAACTGTGCTGTCCATTAGAATGGCTTTCAGCTTCAGGTAAAAAAAAAAACGGAGCACAATGCAAACATCTGTGACATCCATACCAACAAAGACAACGTAAATTGTCTTCATAGTTATAAGGTGCCACCAGTTGCCATACACCCAGTCGCTGCTAACCTGACAGACAATAAATGAGGAGGGCGGAGGTTTGACACGGCAGCTGAATATTAAGAATTTAGGCTATAAAGACAACCCGCATTTTCTCATTGCCTGTGAGTAATTAGTCTTCAGTCAGTCAATATGTATTATTGATATTTATAGTAATATATTCAGAAGCTGGTCCATGTTTGTAATTTCTTTTTTTTTCCATTAGAGAGGTTACCTTTAGGTTTCTTGCCATCAGCTGTGTCAATATTTAAGAAAATATTGTTTCTGCAACCTGTGACAAAATCATGGACACTACAAATAAAAGTTCTTATCCTGAGCCGTCGTGTCTCCTGTGGATGAACACCACTGGCCACACTTGGTGGTAGAGGCAGTCAAGCATTGTATTTAACACAAAGCAGCATTTGGACTGAATAGTCAACACATCTTGCTGAGTTAAATAAGCAGCGTGTCTTGGAGTATTACATTGAGGTTGTGGCTGTTTTAAAATAAACATGAATTATTATTCGATTTGTGTGTACAGTATAATGCACCAACTCCCTGCCTGGGGCCTTTCTGTGTGGAGTCTGCATGTTCTCCACGTGTATGCGTGGGTTCTCTCCGGGTTCTCTGGCTTCCTCCCACCACCCAAAAAAATGCATGTTTGGTTAATTGGTGTCTCAAAAAAAATTGTCCTTAGGAGTGAGTGTGAGCGTGTGTGTGTGTGGTTGTTTGTCTCTGTGTGGCCCTGTGATGGACTGGCGACCTGTCCGGGGTGTACCCCGCCTCTCGCCCGATGACCGCTGGGATAGGCTCCAGCCCCCCCACGACTCGACCGAAGGATTAAGTGGGTATAGAAAATGGATGGATGGATGGATGGATGGATGGATGGATGGATGGTATAATAAACTGGTAGAGAGTCTTGGATATATATCCTGAAATGATATGCATGAAATGGACTTGCTCTTATAAGATAATCTTTTTCAATAAAATATTGCACAGTGGTATAAATAAGAATACAAAAACAGAAATACTGCTTGTAAAAAAAACTGCATAAATCTCCTAAATCTAAACAGCTGAAATAGTCAGTAAAGCTCAATGATAAATTTAATATTTACAAACTAAAGACACAATGTTTTATTTTTTTAACCATCGGACAAATAGATACATTTCAGATTTAAATGAACATGCTAAACTTAAGCATCTTTTTTGGATCTTATGTTATGTATGATATACTGTAAAAAGCTGGACACTTTAAAATAACTCAAATTAAAGTTATGTGGGACTGAACAAAGTTTAGCTGCACAGGGTGAATTTGTATTCAAGTGGACTCAAAGTTTTTGTAGTTTAATTCAAACAAAAATTCCTTTTTAATATGATTTGAGTCTATTGCCATTGTAGGATATCCATAATGAATAACTTTCTCATGTACACTCATTCTAACAAATATTCCATCAAGTCAGGTTGATAAATGTGACTGTAAAAATATGTTTAACTTTTAAGAGCAAATATGTGCATGGTAGAAATAGTTTATGGTGAAACACTGTGCTGTCAGCATAATCTGCTATTTTACATGAAGGAACATCAGCTAAAACACATTAGAGCGCTCATTCAGTTGTAAGGCAAGTGTGTGAAGGTCACATACAGGCTTTATTAGGTCCGCTGCAATGAGTTTGTCAATGCCGAACTGTTGTCAGTGGGATGTAAACCTGCATATCTGACCAAGCTCTGTAAGTGGTAAAATGCATCTTTTGTTTAAGGATGTGAGACACTGACAGGCCTAGCTGGGGGGCACATTTTGACTTGGTTTTGTGTTTTCTTATTTTTTGCTCCAGAGTCATAAAGAATTAAATAGGCACTTGTCTTTTCAGGAACAGTCTTGCGTTTGCGTGAGTTTGTTACATGAGGGAGATGATTGACCCTCTCATGTTTTTCAGCTCTTGAGTCATAAAAGGAGCCATTGCAGAAGTGTATCAGCACTTGGCTGCAGCAAATTTAACATCTCAAAGGGAAAGATGCTTATCGCCGTCTGGGTCAGCAAGGGAAAGCCTGTCATGAACAAATGAAAAGGACAAAGAAGCTCAGGAGATGGGTGGAAGTCATGGGAGGAGGAGGCTGCCTCAATATGAGGGAAACAGAAATGTACACAGATCTACCACAAAGCCACTGAGAGGTAGAAAAATATATTACACCTCGAGATACCCAGTAAGCATTACAATAACGGAGCAAGTAGCTTTCTGAGGCCTTTCAAATACAGCATGATTAAACATGATACTTCTATTGTTTGTTTAAGGTTGCAGTGGCTTAATTATCTAAAGTTGGGACAATCTTGTGGTGTGAAATGGTGTCTGCAGTGCAGTATATCAGCTTGGAAGCTTTCCGAAAATATTTTATTACAGGTCTCAACATACACATTTCAACACAAGACAGTGGCTTAATGCTTTGGTTCAGTGTTTCTCCTTATTGACACAGTGGTAGTAAATAAGCAACACTTCAGCATTTGGATATTGAAAATTACTCCATCTTAAAGCTAATTCCATTACCACACACCAAACAAAGCCAAGCTTCATCAGCAGCAGCGCTCAGACTTACTGACGATTACAGCCCTTAATCTAATGTATCGACTGGTTCATCTCTTGCTCTGTTTGTCTTTCCATCTCCTCGCAATGCAAATCTTCCCTCCTTCAATATCTTGCTCTCCTTGCTCTCACTGACCTCACTTCTCTTTCACAGCTTTGTCATCTGTCTCCTCTTTTCCCGTCTCTGTCTCCTTTAGTCCTCTCCTTTTTGTCAGCTGTCTTTCACTACCTCACAACATTGTCTTCTGTTTCCCTCACCTGTCAGCCACAAAGGGTTTAATCATCAGCTTAATGTCACACCCTATTTAAGGAATGCCCAAAAATGCAAGCACGTACAGCCACACCACATCCTGTCTGGTTAGTGGTTTCACACGAGCCTGCCACTCTTTTTTTTTCTGTTAGTGGTAGGAAACACGAGAGGAATGCTGAACAAGAAGGAGCCCACATGCAGACCGCTCAGCACCGTTTCATATGTTTGTTTACAAAAATGTTTTATCCTTCATGCATTACGTGTTCACAGTGCTGCCACAATCGCTTTGGTGAGCATGACTGACAGCCAAATGCAAAGCTGATGCTTAACTTGTGCTTTTAGATGGAAAAACTTAGCAGCTCTGGGACTAGTTAGCACAAGGATTGATAGATAGATGGAATGACGATAACACTGGAGCAAAGAGACATAGAGAAAACATGAGCTCATACATTGATTTCTCAAAGCTTGAGGTGCTGTGGAAGATGAAAATAAGTTGGCAGAGCACAGCAGACTTTGATAGGATGATACACAAGCCTGGCAAAGACACCCTGGAATGGACTTCTAGTTGGAAATGGCTACAAATGATCAAGTGTGGTATTTAGATGACAAGAAGCAGGAGAACACAACCATGACAGTGAAGGTAGCGTAACGAAAGCAGTCACCCTGAACAAGTGGGCAGGATTATCTTGCTGTGGCCATTGTCTTCACATTGCTACAGATACACTCTCTAATTCTGTCTCTGTCTCTGAGGCCTTATCCCTGTAACAGATGTAGATAAGAGCTTATTTTAACAACAGCCATGAAGGACAAAGTTCAGCCGTGACAGCTACACTGTCGGTATAATCTCTCCAGGGGACTGAACTTTTTTTTTTGACAGATTATGAAGAAAACAACTGTACATTCTTATTCTGGCTGCACAAGCAAATATCTAAAACATTTATTCTACAGCAGTCACCGTCACATTTCTACAGGACAGAAATCATCCAACAGCCAACTTCCCTGATAATCCACTGGATAGAATTTGTGGTCTCTGCATGCCGTGAGGACCAAATCCACACGAAAAGTCATTGAAATGTATGACATGTTAAAGACCGTATAGCAGTAGCACAGGAAGACAGTAATTACAAAGTCAGCCAATTGATTCAACAGCGTTAGCACTGGCAATTAATCTCCATGAATTATTGATCCTTCCAGATCAAGATAGGCTATAGTAGCAAAATTCCTACATGTCTTGAACTGAGCGAGTTGTATTTCCTAATGAGCTCAAGAGAGAAACACATGTATGTTTCAGTGCTTCTAAACTTCTGACCGAGACACAGAAGAAAATTCGATAAATTTTACTTTGACAGGCCAGATAACCTAATATTTGATATCCATATCAAAGGTTATCTGTGGAAAATATCCCATCTTTTGACAGGCACTTGCTATGAAAGCAGAATGGTGTTGCAATGCATCCAACAGCAATGAAGAGGAAGACTACAGTAAACACAGATATTCTAAAAAAAAACCTGACTAAGAAAGACTAGCATTTGGCATATTAACAAATCAAAGATATAAAGTGCTAAGTTTAAACGAGAAATCTAAACTCCAAAAGGCAAATTCTTAACTGGGAAAAATACCACCAATATTTCATCTTAGATCAAATAGAAGACATCTTATATATGAGCACCACCACTTTCCTGCTAAACTGTTGAGTTTCCTAAAACTATCCATTGCTTTTCAGATGAGTATTTCAGTTTAAAAACTTGGCCACATTGAGATGTGATGGCTCACCTATTTGGCAAAGCAAAATTATACAGTATTCCCATAAAAGGTAAAGTGGATAAAAGCTTAGCCCACAGCACTGCAGAATATGTGCTCCATAGCAGTCTTGTTAGACTTCAGACCTCCTTATCCCAAACCCTCCGTGTCATTGTCTAATTTTTAACAAATAGACTCTATTTTTACCAGCCATATGGTTTATAGGTGGTAATCCCCCCCAAAGGAAGCAAGCCCTGACAAATGGAAAATTCATGACCGTGTACATATTTCACCAGCTTAGCACATGTGGCATGCATACCACATTTACAACCGTCTGCAGCAGTTCTAGTGCCAGCCTCTGGCCAGGCTCGACGTCGAGTGAAAAGAAAAATACATTTCCCATTAATTGACCGGGCTTATGTTTCCCGATGCTGTATCCACCTTTGACACGCTCATCCAGGTGATTTTACGAGACATCTCGCTGAAATGTTGCAATGCCAGCTCAGTAATAAAGTGAAAAAAAAAGAGGTAGGGAAGAAATATGAGACATTCCATTTCTTTAGTGCTCCCTGCAGAAGCTTCAGTGTATGGAACAGAAGGAGAGAGAGATTCCTGTGGAAAGTAATACTGCTCTTCCTGTCTGATATCCGATGCTGTATCAATATGAGGCGTCTTTGAGATTTTACTCCTCGCACATTAAGGCCGAGCCCTGCGAGAACATGTCCAAACTTTCTTCCACTGTGTAGCCAATTTTTTAAAATCAAATTTACTCCCTAACTTTAAGGACAAATCATGGCAACGATTTCATGACTGCAAGCCAGTTTGAAATGACAAATTCTAATTATTGCCCTGAGTCTCCTATTCCGGTTTAAAAAAAAAAAACCTTAGCACACTTTATTATTTGACCAATCCGTTTTGGTCTTTGATCAGCAGCAACTTTCTAATCTAATTATCATGGTGCAGAATGGAGACAGCTCTTTATCGGAACATTTCTTATGCATGGCTGATAATGTGGTAATTCAGTTACACTCTTTGTGTATGATAACTCAGTGCCTATCATAATCTGTGTCATTTAGTTGACAATTAGGCGGCAGTCCCAATCACTGCTGCATAACAGGGATAATAATGCGCATTGTACCACTGCAGCCATTTTATCAAATGAGCTATTGGCAGTGTCAGACCCATTTCAGTGTGTCCACATTCATGCATGTGTCATGCTGGCCCATTCAGAGACAGCGGTTTTTCAGCTGTTTTCCTTCCTCAACAATAGCAGCCATGAAATAATCTAGGTTAGTAGGGAGCTGCGTCAGAGAAGAAAATAGAATTTGAAATTAGGGGGGGGGGAAGTTACCTCTACAAATATAAAACCGACATCCTAAAGAACTGAATAAACAAACAACTAAACATGTAACCTAACCTCTGATGGGAATTTAAAGGTTATGCCATATTGACAGTGGAAACAACAAGGTATTTTTCTTTTTTTTTGACCTGGACCCCTACACACATATGTTCACTTTGAGATAACTGTTGAGAAACTAGAGGAGAAAGTCTGTGTCCCATTTTGAGTTCTGACTGATTGATCTTAAGTAACCATATTTCCCTTGGTTCAGACTAAGACAGTGACATAACAAGGTCAGCAAAATGCCAAAGGAGACATGTCATAAAGTAGCTTAAAATATCTACACACTAAAAAACTACCCAACAACCCAAAAAAGTCAGACGACCTGCTGAGGTACGACGTAGATTCAAACTGACATTGTTATATCTATTGTGTCACTCTACAGGTGAAATGTATCCGTAGTTTATTTCTACTAGCGTGACTGATGAAGACAGACGTGCGTGGATTATGATTACAATGACCTGAACAGCTAAATTGCTTTAGGTTTTGTTAAAGCGATACATACTTGATGGAGCTTTTAAAGTTGCATAAATTCATTCAGAAAGTTAGCTTCACAAACTTAAAACATCCAGTCTTTTCCACCACTTGTCACCAGCACGGCTTGGACCAATCACTTCTTTCACAATGCTTGAACATGCACAATTAATTGGAAATTACGTATTCGACAAACTGAGTAAATAGACGTCGGGTTAAACAAACGTATTTAAGGTTTGACGTTAGCAAGGTTCAAGAAATTGTGGTTTTTGGTATAGCAGACGTATTGCGTTACTTGAATTTCTGCATTTGTCACATGATGTCATGATTCTATTAGAAAATCTTGTCTGTTTTTACCGCTCCAAACATAGTTTCAAATCAATTGCTCAGAATGTTTTTGGACTGACAATCAATTGGATACAAATAATGAATACTGAGATGTAATAACATCTTATTTTTTGTCAATGGAATCAATTGGATTTCATTTTCCATTTTTGAGTACTTTGCTGACGAAACTGAAGATAAAAGTCAGCTTTAGCAGTAGACATCACTGCATTTCTAACATCAAAGACCAGTTTGACCAAACCGGAACTGTTCCACCCAAAACCCTCCAACATATCAGCAGATTCTGAATAGACTCTACAGAGCTCAATCAAACCTTACAGTTAAACAGCCCTCTATAGAAACCACTGCTAGAATGTCGTATTGCCTTTGAACCGATGTCCTTCTTGTGTGTAACACCTCTCCCGGTGGTTGAGAAACTGACAGATCGAGGCCAGCCTGTGGTGACAGTGGCAAATTAAGATGTATTGCTTTTACCGGATGATGAAATAAGGACATCATAGGGGGAACCAAGAAACCAGTCTGCTGCTCTAAACACATGAACATAGATGCTTCCTCTGACAGAGCCTAATCTGAAAACCTTCGAGGAGCCTCTTGGTTTTTCTTACGTTTATAAATTTGTTTGCGATTGTGCACACACATAATAACAATGTTCCTTAATCTTTTCGTGTGTTTGCTGTGAGAAATCTCAAAGACAGCGTGTCCATGGGCTGCCATAAATTACAGCAACCTAATCTTAAAACAGCGGTGGGAAATATTCATAGGTGGTGCCTGACTGTTTGTTCACCTCCTGACCCTCTCCCACTGGCCTCTGTGAGCCTGCATACAGATTAAAGTTTCTTTCCCCTTTCATTTCTCCTGTCCTGACTACCTAATAAAACACGTTGGCAGCAGCGCAATATTTGAGAACTGTATCCACAAGCTGTAAGAGAGCCAGCAAAGATTGCTACATACATTACCGTTTTCTCAATAACCTCTACCCTTAAGTGTCATTATAAAGGTTAATCAATGAGTATAGCGAGTCTTTACAAGGGGTCTGAATACTTGTGTGTTATGTACATTGGCCATTTCAGACATGCAATTTCAACAAAGCAACAAAACACTTAGGAGATCTGTGTGTACATGGATAAAAAAAACTCAGTTCAATCCAGTTTGACAAGTCTAAAACGTTCCATAGACAGTGCATGCAAACAATGGTAGATTGTTTGCGTTTTTTAGAGTGGTTTAAGCAGAAGAGAATCCCGATGTTTGTTACAGCTCAAGGACATGCACGTGCCTTTTGTTGAGCAAAGCTGCATGTAAACACAACTTCCTGTTTGTTTACAAGAAACCTTCAGAGGCAGTATTCAGTACTTTATGTTGTGTTCTGTATTCTAGCTGTAAGCTACGTCCTGGGTAACATTTATCAAGTGTCTTTTATTCATACGTAAAAACTAAAGCAACGCACTCTAACAGTAGCTCTTGGATGGAAATATTAAAGATGATCAAAAATGCTTAATGCACTCGTTTTGTTTTCTGTTACCTCTTCCTATCTGAGAAACCGTTGACTTGATTCTGACATCACAGGAAGGAACAGCAGAGCAGGAGAGAAGGTGAAAAGCTGTAACTGAGACTAAATTGCCCCTGAGCTGAGTATTATTTGAAGATTTGATGTTTGATACCTTAATGCTCTTTTATTATCATCATTATTCAGATAGTAGTGTACGGAGATAAAGGTGCCACCTCAAACATTTCTTATTCCTTCCTTCCTGTCTTCCCCTGCTGTGGTGATAAAAACGCCACCTTTCTTTAGAACCCCTGTCTAAGCACCCGATCATGTCACCATGGTAACCACTCACTTGCAGTTATTTGCCTTCTGATCTCTTTCTGTCTCCTTCTCTTGCTCAATCTTTATCTCCTTGCTCTCCTCCTGTCTAATTCCTCCTCGTACGCTCTCCTGCGCAGTTCTCAGAGCTCTCCTTGTGCAAACACCAAAACAATCCTTGATCTCTGCTTGATGTTAAAAGATTTATCCTCAGAAAGGATGGTATGAGCGGCGCAGAAAACCAATGAAAGATTTTGCAGTGCGAAATCACTCCGCGGATGAAGATTCACCTCAAGCATTTTGGGAATGATGTAAGTTTTGGACAGAATGAACTTTAAAGAATGGATACTTTGAAAAGAAAGGAGGGTGGGGGAGAATAGAAGGGGTCATATAATTGTGGCAAATCAAATTAGGTCCTTTCAACATGAATGCCAAGAAATGGTCTTGAACAGATTATATTTGAAAAGTTTTATGAAGCAAAAAAAAACTAAAAACCTTGTCTAAACAATATATATTTAAGTGTGCAGTACAGGGCAACCAGTCAGATGAGTTTACATTAAACTGACTGTCAAATCTGAATTTCATGAACGTGAATACGGAATTTAGAGTTATATGATCAACTAACAGGAACTGTCAATTCATAGCTACATATTAAACAATTTATAGCACCATGAAACATTCAGACTACTTGTAACAGTCATACCTGCTGTTGTTCTGGATACGAGTGGTTGCATGGTTTTCTGAGTTGCACAAAACCAGTCAATCTTCAGCACCATACCACCCTTGTCCTTGTGATGTGTTCTGTTCTTTTTCAGTAAAAACTTATAATAAACCTCTAAAGTACCAAGAAGCTCTAGGACCATATTTACTAGAGCATTTACAAGCTTTTACACTGAAAATCTGCTATTACAATGTACTTAAATTAATAGCTGAATGGCAGGGGCCAAGATATATTTTTGCAAAGATATAAATTATCCACCTGAAATTACATTTGACTTCTCCTGTGAGCAGGAAGCTGCAGGGACTGGAGAGTGTATTGTGGAGAGGAGAGAATCTCTTCTCAATTATGGTAATGTATTTGAAATGCCAGAGGAAGATATTATCAGAACATGGAGATTGCCGAGAAACATTACTTACTGCAGGACAATCTAAGACAACCAAGGATAATAACAGTGATAAGAATAATAACAGATTCCTCTTTAATCATCTGGCCCTTTTCTTAACATTGTTACTTTACAAAAATAAATAAGAGCAGATGAAAGAGACACTCTGAGAATAAAAATAAGTATCAAATAAGATGATCAAACTTATTTTTTTAATCGTAATTCTCCATATTTTTCCTTTTATTTCTAATTAAGCTCAACTTTCATCGTCAGTATTTTTGACCTGTGCTCGCTCTCTCTCGCTCCTGTCTGATGTCACGAAGGCAAGAGTGCAGAGGTCTATAACTAGCTCGAATGGTCAGGAGGCTCACAGAGATGTAAAGTTTATGTTCATATGCCTTCATTTACCAGAATAGCAGTCTTTCACAGAACTAAGGGAGTCTAAAACAGACATGGATTTAATGATTTCATATTTACAGCACCATGATGAGCTGTCCATGGTGCTGAACTTTGACACAATGATAGTGGAGTAGACTGTAGTTAAACCCATGACTTAATTATTCACTTAAGTGAAAGAAAGTTAATTTAAAGTTAATTTAGTTTATTTAAATGAAATGGGCAGATTGACAGTCCGTTTGATCAGAGCCAAGCAGCCCAGGTCAAATGTGATCAGCTTTGCAAGTGTTTTTGTCCAAGAAACACTCATCTGTGCTGTCAATACACCACTCACTCCTGATTATCGGAATGTTAGCTCATTTGCAACTGTATGCCACACTTCAATCATCATAAAGCTTATAATTTGGGATGGCTCAGGTAATCCTGAAACATCCCATAGTTAAGCTGCTATAGGCTTAGACTGCTGGGGGACCTCATCTGTCACACCTTTCCTCACTTTGCTCTCTTTTTCCCCCTGTTTAATTTCTCAAATGATATTATGTACATGTGACATTATTGTGGTTATTAACTTGTGTTTCCCTGTTCCAACAGGTATTCTTTGAATGGTGTTATGGTGTTTTTTCCCCCCTCTTTTCTGTCCCCTTGAACCCCAGCTGGTCGAGGCGGATGGCCACCCTTCCTGAGTCTGGTTCTGCCAGAGGTTTCTTCCTGTTAAAAGGGAGTCGTTCCTTTCCACAGTCGCCTCAGGCACGCTCAGGACGGGAGATTGGACTGAAGACCAGTTTCGGTGCAATCTGTTGGTTTCCTTAGCTAGGATATTGTTTTTTGTATTGGCTCTATATGAATGAATTGGATTATTTTGAAATTAATTAATTGGATTTCATTGGATTATGATTACAATGAATTGAATTCCAATTAGCTTGAATTGGACTATATTATTTAAGTGTCTTGAGATGACAATTGTTGTAATTTGGCACTATATAAATAAAACTGAATTGAATTTAATTGAGCTGGCTGCTTCTGTGTTTATTGATCAGCACAACATTAGTTGGGTCTTTTGGAACACAGCTCTTTTCACATGATGCAATATGCTGCTAAGAATTTGAGGGTAGTTTTTACATCATAGCCTTGATCACATGCAAGCACTGAAACATTTCTCTTACACACAAAAAAGGGAAGAAAAGAAATTCAAATAAAATAAGGTACATTAACATACACAGTCTTAAAATGTGTTATTTCTGGTTATAAAATCTCCAGTTGAGCTACAAACATAGCCTGAAAAATGAAGCAGACATCCCGATACTGCTGCTTCATACAACTTGTTAAATGTTATCTCACATGATACCACCTGTGGTTAACTATGTTAGAATTAGTTGAAAGCAGCTTAACACAAAGCCAGGGTACTTTAGTTCTGTTATACTGGCCAGAAGGAACGATGTTCAAGGCAGGAAACATCTTTATTCACAGCTCAACCTTGTGTGAATTAGTTTGCAGTTCTTGGTAGTAGCTCACAGCAGGACGTACAGCCCTGTGAATGGAATGCATGTTAGCAACTTTCTTCCTCTACACTCATGTAAAGCACTTGGAACAACGTGGCATATTTGTTTTTTGAAGCAAGAGAACAAAGAGACTGGAAGCCTCAGGTTCTATAGATGGGCATAAGTTGGCCACTATTATGTAACTCACCTATGCTTAGGAACAACACTAAATTCAGCACATCCAATTAACAAATGAGTTTTTTGCTCACTAAGCTCAGCTAAGTGTCTCTGACACTGTACATGCACAGTAATTATATGTCTCTGTAACATATTCATTATGGCAGGAGTATATGAGGGCGGGTTTTAATTGCTCTGGGGGACACAGTGGTAGGCCATTGTTTCATGCCAGGGTCTCATCTCATGTTAAAATTTATTTTCAATAATAGAAACCACAATTACTGAGCAAAGATGTGAAGCGCCTCTCAACAATTATTGATGACTATGGTTTTTTTTAACCAATTCTCTCTTTGACAATGGTGTTCCAATATGTCTGCCTTGAATACTTTGACCCTGGTGCTGTGAGCATGAAGATGGAGATAAGTTCTTTTTGAATGCCACTGCTCTGCAGCCAGGCTGTATCTGTTGGTAAAGCAGGCACATTGCAGATATAGAACAGGTTCAATAACACCAGTATTTAAAGATGAACAATTTACTGTCTAACTCGATTAGGACAAAGTAATTATATGGATATTTGCTCAGGTTGGTCACATCTCACTCAGGCCCACGGGAAGAAACACAAATAATTTATTTCAACATACTCCTTCGTAAATGCCAGGATTTATTTAAATGAACAGAATTGGAAAAGAATATTTTGAAAAAAGAGCAGCTGGTATTCATGTAAACAGGACGTTGAAAGCAATGGTCTTTCAAGATGTTTCTTGTTTGTTTATATATGCTGTAAATCTGTATTATTGAGTGGTTCAACATTTTCTGTTATCAATGAGGATGGTCGAATTCAGAGCATATTTTATTACCCTACAAACTTTATGAAAAAAAGAAAAATATGAACTTGTGCTCTCTGTGATTGGCTTTGTAAAACCACAAAATATCCACTTGAGTTATGCAATATGCAAATATTGTTATTACTGCTCATTTCGTGTGTGGGGGAGGGGGTAATACAGTAATACACAATTGTATTTGTGTATTACTGTTCAATATAGGCCTGGGTCAAAATGCCTTCCAAAGATCAAGTTAAAAAAAGATCTCAAGGCTACTTGAAAGGATGAAGACTGTACAGTCTTTCCTGTATTGAGTTCAAAACTGGCCAAAAGTTCTATAAATAAGGATCACAACATGTTATCTTCCAGCAGGTAGTTTCCATCAAAGCAGTTGCTGTGACTGATGAACAAACCCTAGATATCAGGAAAATAATGTTTTCATTCATATTAATGGATAGGTGAATGGACTTTTTTTATTATTGCAAGTCAAATGTAACAAGTTAAAACAGCCTTCAGGTGCCAATGTCCTGTTCACTCGACAGTAATTTCAACTGCATGATGACCACAACGATGCTCTCGAGACTCAAAAGGTGACTTGACACATACTCGCACCGCTACAGTTTATTGCATATTTCAGTGGCACAAATATATACTTTCTGTGGCATACACTTGAATTGTACAGCTAAATTGTTGTTCCACAAAGCGGCTTTGAATGGCAGGCGGTTTAGAGCAGCCTCCCTCCAAGCTTCCCAGCGTGCAAATGTGCAAATCACTGACAGAGAAAATACAGTTCGAGACTTTCCCAGAGGGCAACTTTATTACCTCACCTCCCACACAATTTATGACACAACACCAAAAGGGTAAATTTCTAATAACGCAGCCCGGCTTCTCTGACACTAACGAGTGGCTGCAGTCCTGCAGCAAGAATTTACTGTCAGTCACAGAATCCCCCCTTTTCAAATTGCTTCTTAGGTGCTTCTCAGAGAGGCAATTGGGTGAGAAAAATAGGAGCAGCTGTAAAAAGTGGAAAACGTGTTGAATTTAAATCGCACATCCCGTCAACCCATCACCGGACGCGTTTAAAAACCAGGTACACCTTTTAAACGATGCTACTTGGGGCAACGAAAATGTAAAAATGTCAGCATGCTTTAAAACAAGGTGACTTTTTTCTAAACTCAAGATGAGGGACACTGCTTGAGGGTTTCACTTTTAACTATAACACTGAGAGCATCGCTTAAAATTGTTGAGATTTCTGAGTCTCTGAGGTTTTCAATGCTCAAATAATTACCAGGGATTATCCGAGTATAAAGTGTCCTAACGAGAAATAGAAGATGATGAAGGACTGTGTTTGCCAGCAGGACTCACAGCTGCTGCTGAGAAAGGTATTGCCTGATAAGCTCTAACTGACTGAAGTGGCCAAGGACTTGCATTTGAAGTGGTACTCAGATATTCCACTTAGAACAACTTTTCACCATTGGCCTTGAAAGAAAGCTTAATTTATATAAGTTACAACCATAATCGACTTTACCTCTTATGATAATAATCACCACGCTATTTGTTTCAAATACAAATTATTTTTTCCTGAATATATGGCTAAATATACATGGTGCGTTTTGAAGGAAAGTGGTAAATTGTACACTTACGCAGTACATATTTAGTAAAACATGTGTTGAGGGCAATGAAAACCATTTCACTGCAGCAGGGGTTTGACAACTGTGTTTTAGAATTAAAGTCAAGAAGGAAAAAAAGGGTATATAACTGCTGCTCCACAGCATTCCTCTCCAACTGAGACATCAGTAAGATCTAAGAGATTCTGTTGCACACTTTCTATTTTTCTTTCTCTACCCACTAAGAACAGTTTAACCAGCAGCTACCACTGACACACAACTTAAGACTTTCAGCATTTCAGTCATGCAAATAAAGCAGAATAAAGCTGATCTAAAATGACAAGACTGCACATAGAGCATACCAGCAATCTGAGGGACCTATATTAAAAAGTTTCGAATGAATACATCGTCCAATACAATGATGCTTGAGAAGACAAGTCAAACATGGTAAGTAGGCCATCAAGATATACTAACAGATGCCAAAACATATTTGACAACTCATCCAGATGATGATTCTCTACTGCTTTAATTCAAAATGGGTAAAAGTTTTTCTCACGAAAAGACTGAACAGGGTGCATTTTTGTAGCCTTTTTCCATCACAAACAATCTTACCATCTTTGAACCCCTCATATCAATAAATACTGTAAATCCAAATATTTCTGAGTGTGGGAGGAAAAATTGTTGTTGACTTGCATACAATTGTCAATTTAGTGACTGTGATGCCATGTTTTGCGAATGTTCAGACCTCTTCTAGAAACATGTTTTTCATAAAGACATCAAGCAACCCAATCTAAGTACTTCCTGAATACAGCTTGTCTACTTTCAGTGAAAGACAGTCTCCAGTCCTGGTTAGCATGCAGAAGGTCATGCTTCCCCACTTCAGGCATACTAAAGTGAGACCTCATGCAGCTGCATCCTCCACAAAGCTGCACTAAATAAGGGTGCACTCCAGATTTCAGGAGACTAGTTTGACCACACAGATGCAAATGGCTGCTGATTAAACCATAGTTTACAAGGACAAGCTGCAGCACTCTGAAAGGTCATTTTACATGTATCTCTTGCTCAAACACATGTGTGCCTCTGCATCGTGTTTCTAAATTTTTCGAGTTAGCCTTCTGTTACTACCTTAACTCTTGGCAAGATGCATGAGACACCTTTGTGTGCCGGTGAGGAAATGCAAACATAGGCTCAGAGGAACAAGTACTACATTAATCAGAAGGAGATGAAGGTAAGTTCAACATAATAAGGGCTAGTGTGAGACAATGATACCCAGACCACCAACAGCAGCTAAGAGTTTAATGCTTCTATATCACAGAGATTTCAATGTAATTACTGCTTTTTATCAATGTAGCCACACCCTGTCAGCTCAAATTGCTTTGGTTACCTGAAAAGACATAAATGGAACAGATAAAAACTCAGGTTTACAATTCAACACAGACACCCTTTATTAACACAGAAGGTTTTGTTCAACAGCAAAAGAAATTAAGCAACCTACAAAAAAGGGGGGTTGCGGGTGATACACAAATAAGCAAATTAAAGGCTGCAGCTGCTCCACTGTTTATATTCACATGGCAGGGATGCTACTTGAACCCCAAAAGAAGAACTGTGCCAGGCTCCCTGGTGTGAATTTTCATTAAAAGTTTTCTGTCCTGGAGCAGAATGGGACACATGAAAATGTCAGACACAAACTTAGATTCAATAATATGCGGCACCAGCCCTGAGACATTCCTCTACCCCATAATTAACTGACTATTGTCTAAATTACGACTTTAAATAACCAATTCAAACAATTCAAATCTAGTGGTCTCATGGTGTAAACACTCAATAATACTGCAAACATCTTCTTATCGTAGCACTATTCCCCACATCCATATGTCTGTTCATTGAATCAGCCACATAAATGTGCCAACAGATCATTTGTAGTGACTGGAGTTTTTAAAAGCTCTGCATTTCTTCTTCTGGGTGAAAAGGGAAAAGAAGAATTTCACATACATGCAAAGTATCCACTATTGTACTACTATATTGCAGACATGTTCACAAGTCATTTTTTCCAAGTCCAATTCAAGTCTCAAGTCAATTACTGAAATGAATGTTCTATCATTAGACAAATGCCACTTGTTCTAGATAAGACTGCATTGCTGTATGTTATGGCATGAAAGTGTGAAATATATCATCAATATATGTAATATTATTATACACTGCAGGATCAAAATTGATCAGAGCATGGTCACTGAAGAGAGCCATTTCAATCCAATGTGAAGAAACGTCATGAAAGCCTGTTTGAAGTACATAAATGTATTTGGAAATATGTGTGCTTGCTCTGCACCACAGGATACATTAACAGACATATTAATAACTGGCTGTGTAGCCTGAACTTCTCATGCATAACATTTTTCAGTGCATTTTTTCAGTTTTTTGACACCTGAAATTTTATCAGGTGTCCCTGAAATTTTAAAAGTAGGCTATTTAAAACAGCAATTAGATTGATGTTAAGCTACATCCACGTAGACTTGACTTAGCAATTAATATGGTAACTGTTAACCGAGGCTACTTCACCAAAGTCCTTCCCAAATTTCACAGGTTGCTGCAGATAAATCAGCAATGCCGTGTAGTGAACAATGAAGCTATAATCTGCATATAGTTTACAATTATTTTGATTAGTTTGCTAGCGGTATTACTTGTTACATTGAGGTAGTCTTAATAAAACAGAAACTACTGCAGATGTCCATATTATTGTTAAATCAACCAAGCAAAAAGAGGAGAAACAATCATCCATTATTTCTTTTATAGATAAAGGTCAGTCAGTCAGAAAAATTTCTAAATCTTTGAAAGTTTCTTAAAGTTCAGTAAAAAAAAGCTTTTCAAAAGCTGAGATGAAACATAATTCTCTTCAGAACTGTGCAAGGAAAAGAAGAACAAGACTTACAGAGACATGCTAATGTATGGGCACCCCTGGCCAAAACTTCTAGCTCAGTGAAAAGTCTAGTAAGAAGAGAAGGAAGCGATTTCCAAAAGGCATAAAGTAATGATTAAGCATTCTTTTCAATATCTTAAGCAATGTCAGTGTATTATTTGTGCTTTATTTCGGTGAGCAAAGGAGACTATCTCGATAGGTGCAAGCAGGATGTAGTGTTGTTTCCTTTGACGTCTTCCAACCTACATAGAATGTTAAAAAAAAGAAGAATATGTACACAAACCTGTAAAGAGCAGTGTATGAAAGTCAGCCCACATAAGTCTTACAAACTGCTGATCACGCAGGGAGCCAAGACTTTGGCTTCAACAACTTTTCCTGTCTTATCAATTTAATCTTTAAAAGATGAAAATACAAAAGGCGTTTTGCTTAACATGTTAAACTTGAAAAGCTAATGGCTTTTGGAAATCTTGTAACCTTTTTATTTGTTGAGATTTTCACACGAACAGAAATTTTGGCTAAAAGTTTTGACTAAAGCAGCAGCAAACCTAACGGAAGTAAAAATAATTTCATCTAGCATGTCGCCCTGTGGATCCACTGAGCTTTAAGTGCTGCTTCATGATAGTTTTCAGGTCAATGTACATGTTTTTTTCCCCAAGGCCTGTAACTCTGTGAACCACAACCATCTGCTTTATCAGCTAATAATCAATTCCAAATGCTGAGATGTAGATGCCCTGTATGTTATATACACAGCAGTTACACTACAGTTTGCATCACTGTAGTGTGTGTTGTTGTAACTAGTGGCAGTGCAGAAACCTTAAATGTTGTTTTTTTTTAACTAAACAACACTGAACACTATTATAACTCTAATTGTAATCATGAACTTTGCTAAAAGAAAGGTAAAATTCTATGGCTAAGTATATAGGAAAATTGAATCCGTGGCAGCTCTCTACTGTGTGCTAGCTAGAGTTTAAATGTAAGAGTATCCCAAAGTAACCCTAACCCTGATCTACAGGGGCAGCATTGAAACAAATCAAAAGGAGTGACAATACATATCAAAATGCTAAATCAATACAATCATACCACTGTGAGACAGCCTTATAATTATGAAAGCCTATCATTTTCAGTCCCGCCATTGAAACAGCGTACTAAAGCATGAAATCCAAAAAGTTATTGGGTGTAAAATGTGTTTCACGTGGGCAACTGCTCTGAAAACTGAAAACAAATGACATAAGCAAAAGAAAGATCTCATTTTTCTGCACACTTCTTTACTGCTTTTCTGCGGATTGCAGGCTTGGGTTAATACAATTCAGAAACAATGCTGCCTCTAAACACTCCACCAAAAAACAAAACAAACCAAACGCAAATCTCAGAACATCTTGATTTACGTGTGTGACACTTGAAACGGTGAGTTAGTCTCAGCAGCCGTTAGATTGATGCGGCGCCCCTATCAGCAGAGGAATTAAGCACCATGGACAGCGGCTGGTAAACTTCCTGCCAAACTCGCTGCTACTGACAACTGACTCAACGTCGAGTTCAAATTAATTTCACCCAGAGTAAACTTGGACACCTCTCATTTATCAGAGGGCGTGAAGTGTTGCTTTTTAACAAGGAAAGTAACAATATACAACACGGGCCGCAAATAAGTCATCACTTCTGGGCAGAAATATGGGCGAGCTTAAAAGTTGGACAAAGGCGAGGAAAGTTTGGCTGCATGCTTGCTAACCTGTTAATTAGCAAGTTATTCTCCACACCTGTTAGCAAACCAAACCGTGTGTGTAAGCTAGCAGCAAATTTCTCAATACATAGGACATTAAAGTGACACTAATTTATTTGTCATTTGTTTTATTCCAATTAAAACATACATGATTTCCAGCGCTGAGATGCTATGGGGCCTATTAGCGCATCATCCAGTTCTAAGTGTTGGTCTAAATAATGACACAGAGTACGCTAATTATTACCCAAGGAAACCGCGACACTTCCAATGACTTCTGTTAGCTGTTGATATTTATTACCATATTTCACGTAGCGTACATCAAAACAGTGCAACCGTGGTGTGTAGCTCGGCCTAAGCTAATAGACAGATGTTCTGTGTAAAAATAGGGACTTAGCTGGCTTAAATCCGCTTAATTGGCGGCTAATGAACCACACTGACCACCACGTTTGCAAAACTCACCTAAGACAAAAAAGGGGAGCTCGGTGTTTTCCAGGTCGTCCACCACCACGACGTCTCCGGGGAAATCGTTTCTAACGGAGAACAGCAGCTTGGGCTCAGAGGCCGACGGACTGTGCATGATGCTCAGGTCGTTCTCCCTCAAAAACGGCAGCGCCGACACGGTGACACTCTTCATTTTGCACTCGGTGTCCTGGCTCTGGTCCTCGTCCCCGTTTAGACACCGGACGTTCACCGTGTGAAAGACCAGAAGGAGCCAGGCGAACCCCAGCAGCCGAAGCAGCGGTCTCAGCTCCATGTTGCTGCTCGCCATCTCCGACGCTCCTTTTCCTCTCCCCTCCTCGCTGTTTCTCTTACAGGCTGCTTGAGTCTCCTACCCCGGCGGATGAGGGAGAAGCTGAGTGGATGAGAGGGAGTGTGGTACACCGACGGGCTCTCTCGGTGTAGGAAACAAACGCCCCTTGTTTCTCTTCTACGATCAGTCACATGATTTTTTTTGTAGATACTGGGCTAGGCATTGATTGTGGTGCTGTTTCAACGCTGTTGACCCCTTTACTGTAATTGATCGATAAACTATCTTAATAGCTCTGTAATGGCTGAGCATAGATTACTAACAGCAAATGCACCCAGTGGCCCCAGGGTCCCATCAACAAAACCATCAGTTTTTAATTTAATTGTATATTTACTCCTTTATTCAAATTTGCATGTTATCTCCCAGGGACAGAACTGAGCCTCTTTAGTAGCTTGCCTGACCTCTTGATTGGGTGGACACTAAACTGGGTGCATGGATAATTGCCTAATTGATGGTGCAGATGCACAAGCTGACTGTTGATACTCACAGTATATTGTCAGTGTTTGTCATGTGTCATTTATATCCAGGGCAAAGGATACTGTGTTGCCAGTTACTCCCCCCCACAGCTAAGTGTCTATTTTGGTTTATGAAACAATAATGTCCTGACGATTTCACACTTAATTCAGGGAATTTAGTGCATTAATTGTCATAGTGTTGCAAAATAAATGTGTGTCCATTCTTGCTGGTTGTCGTTCTCTGAATCTCCTCCACAAAATGTCGAATGCATTTTCAATAGCAGACTGATCTGGACACCAGACAGGCCATGCAAGCACACCTACTGTATATGCCAAACTGTTCTAAGTTACACACAATGATCTCTGGAAATGTCCTGTTGAAATAAACAACTGCTCCCAGTTGAAGTTTGTCACCTTCACTCTATCTATCCCAAATTCAAATTCTGCTTCAATGGTATGCATATATGCAAGTCCCCCATGACATGGACACTGATGCAACCCATATGACCACACATTTTGGCTTTTGTACCTCTCACTGTTGCAGCCTAGATGGTTTATCTCTTCTTTAGAATCAGCAGCTACAGCATGGACTTATGTGAGCATAAAACAAATGTCAACTGGTTTTCTGTCCATCAGAGATGAGCTTGCATCCAATTTTGCAACATTTCCGCACAGAGGTGGCATGTGGCTTATCCCCGTATGATAATGTTGCCAAAAAATAAAAAATGTGCAGCTAAAGTGATATTGGTGGCATGGCTATTTGTCATGCAGTGCTATCTGAGGGCTTCAAGGTGACGTTCATTTAGCAGTGGTTCACTTTTAAGCAATGAGAATTCCAATTTCCAATATATTGAGCACTGTACATGTTGAAATGCCAACATTCTTTGCAATCTTACAATAAGATTTTTTTCCCTTTTTTTTCTAATCTTTCTGTGATTCTCTGACTGAGTTTGGCACAATATAGTTAACGATAACCTATCCTTGCTTCTAAAGGTTATGCCTTTTGTGCAACATTTCTCAGCTCGATCCTTAGGGGCCACTGACCTGCATATTTTAGATGTTTCCCACACCCCATTCCTGCAACATTTCAGATGAAACCGCTCTGCCCACTTGTCAAGTCTGTCAGTGGCCTAATAATCTGAGCCAAATGTGTTGAAGCAGGAAAACATAAAGCTGGTAAAGCAGAGCCCCTCAATGAATGGAGTTGAGGAACACTGCTTTAACCGATGCTCCTTTCATACCCAAACCTGACACCCCTTCCTATAACAAATTAATCTCCTTATTCTACATTCTTCCAGAACAGCTGTACTTGTATATTCTAGAAACTCTTCTATCTTTTCCTTTTCCCCACCTTTTTTGAAATTTTTATTTTACATTTGAAATGTATGTCGATTTTTTTCAATGTCTCATAAATTCAATTAAGTTTGTCATGTAGGGCACTGAAAATTGTTCCTTTGGACTTGTGGCTGTTACATAGGTTGTAAGAATGAACAATTGCATATTTAAGTTTTTATTGGATATTGCTCTTTTCTAGACATGCAGCTAAGTTCACATTTTCATTATAATGCTGAACTATCTCTTTAAATTGAAATAAGATCCACCATAAGGTGTAGATTTAGCCATTTTGGCAGAGTTTAAAGTGGATCAGATAGGTTGTTTTAAATAACAGTTTTACCCTGGCGGCAGAGTAGTAAGAATGGCATGGCAACATCAGCTATTTTCAAGTAGTCAAATCATCTTTCAAAATTAGAGTATGCAGTTGAATAGAGACTAAATACAGATATAAACACTCCTATCAAATGCACTGTTAACTTCCAATGTTGATGGAGTACCCAGATGGAGTACCCAGAGTGCACTGTTTTTCAGCTCACATATTTTAAAAGTGTTATTTAAGACAACAGTAAATTCTCTTAAATCAAATTAAATATGCATTTATCTACTCACTGTGTACTAAAAGGGACTGAATGAAGTTGCTTTTGAAAAAGTTAAAATATTGCTCTATTGCCAGATAGAAAGATGAGTTTATGAGATACCTTAAATCATAGTCACATGTGATTCTTGGTTGCATGCTTATGACGTGGGACACCTTCCATACACACACACACACACACACGAGCCATGTCTTCCATTGCTAACATAAAACATATTGAGTAAAATCTTTGTTCAATTGCAATCTCAGGGTAGCAATTGCATTGGTTTTTAAAGTGTGTTTCCACATCAAAAAGGCAGCAAACACAGAGATAAATTTCACTCAAATTGTACTGAAACTAAGATTTGTGGAGGGCTTTCTGAATCTAAATCCCTGACTGTTTTGTTGACCACACAATTGCAATTTGGATTTGGATACAAAGCCGTAAGAAAAGAAGATTGCGTTTTCTGTGTCACCACCGTCCATTTAATCCATTTAATATTGAAGCAGCTCTGTGGTCTCCTATTAACTAACATTTCTCCAAGTCTCTTTCTGTCCTCTGCAGAAACCATTTGAAAGTCCAAAATAGGGCAGCACATGGGATCAAAGCTTCAAGAAAAATGCATGGAAGTTGACTGGTCTCAGTCTTACGTATTGAAATATTTAAAACTAAATAGTGATTCTGGAGAATATGCAGACTAATTTGTCTGTGCATTCATTATTTATGGAGGGCTGAATGTTCCTCATCCATATTCTCATAATATCCAGTGTTTGTTTAAAGGCTTTTTTTAAAGTCTTTTTTTAAGAGTCTGGCCTGACTTCTTTTGGACACTCCAAAAAAGGCTACTCAACAGTTAAAGTTAAGAAAGGAAAACTTTTCCACACTGTGGTGTGTCATCATCAAATACGAGATCATTTTTTTTTGTTAAATGAGAGGCAAGCAATTTTCAGCATTTTTCTTCATGTCAATAAATCTCTGGAGCAAACCACTCATGTTACTTTACTGTCATGAACACTCACACTGAAGTTTACTTCCCCTCCCCCATGCCTGCAAGTACTCTCAAGTCAAGTCAAGTCAAGTCAAATTTATTTGTACATCACATTTCATGTACAAAACAATTCAAAGTGCTTTACATAAAATAAAAGCATTGCAGCGGGGAATGGAAGAAGCATTAAAATATGTAAAAGACTATAAAGAGAAATAAATAAAATAATTAAAATGAAGTAAAATGAATAAAACCAAGCAACAGTCTCGATAAAAGATATCATGCAGATTTCATGCATAGACACATAAAAAAATAAATGTTTTTAACCTGGATTTAAAAATGTCTACATTTGGTGAAAGTTTAATCTCCACTGGCAGTTTGTTCCACTTGTTTGCAGCATAACAGCTGAATGCTGCTTCTCCATGTTTAGTCTGGAATCTGGAGTGGACCAGCTGACCTGAGTCCTTGGATCTAAGATCTAAAAAGTGCTCTCACCAAATGAATGTCATAAAGCTGATAGGGCTATTTGAATTATAGTGACAGAAATGTTTATCCAGAGACCTACAAGATAGCCTGTTGCCCAACAATGACAATTAGGAAGGCAAAAAGTAAACTGAAAAGGCTGGCTTACCCATTACAGCCTGGAGGTTTCTGGATTTAGACTAGATTGTATCTCCCATTAAAATTTAACCCCCACTCCACTAATAGGAAAGCAGTAACAAAAAGACAAAAAGCTGCCTTTTCATATATGTTGCATCAAATATGGTCTGGCTGCAGCAGAGATTTGTTTGAACAAGTTCAGGAATATCAGCGGCTTCTGACTCTTTGTTATAAAGTTGTTCTGTTGAACTCTATTTAATTATTAAGTTTTAATTAGACAGAGAGAAAATGCTTTTTTTTCATGAGTATATTTCTCGCCTCACAAGGTCTGCCGATGGGGACAAAAAATATTTCAAAATTCTCCCCAGTGTCTCTTTACCTTAAGTAAGCTCAAGTTCCTTTTGGACTAACTATATGTGGGAATGTTTTTTTTCTGGTGGAAATGTAAAAAAATGCCCAAAGCCGATAAAAGTGTCTATGCTGTCCTGACTTCAGTGGGGAGTTCATTCTGCCAACAGCATTGGCCAAGATGAGCTAAGTGAGGTCCAGAGAGTAATGGAGGAGCCGTCATCCAGAAATAGAGGCGTGCAATGATCACACCAGAGCAAAAGGACTCAGAAAGGAGGATAAAAACTTCTGGTATGTGGAAACATCATTACTTGAACTTCTGATCATCATTTTGATTTTTACATTCAGTGTCAAATGCTAAAATTCTTTAAATTAGCATGCAGAGATCTGCAAACTTTGAGACTGAGAATATTTTTAGAATGATGTGGGTATCATGTAGTGCATTTGACTTTCATGCATTAAACTGGAGGCCACTTTGTTCAAAATATGGTCCGAGTTCAGATTTGATTCTAGAAGAAAAAAATTCATACAGACTTCTAAATCAATATGTTGCGCACAGCTACACGTTTTACCTCAGCCTAGAGTCTGTGGTTATAAAAACTGACTGTCCCTTTGTGCATATTTCAGGTTTTTGTTAGCACTTGGTCCATATGTTTTCCACTTTTTCTTGCCACTAAATGAACCATACTTGGATGTAGGATGGCTGACACTAACTCAGTCTTGTTTGTCTAATTTGCATCAAACAAATCTGAGAGCAACAAAAGTGTTGGCTAACATGAGTGTGGTGAGATCAACTCTGAAGCTCAAATCCTGTCGAAGCACATGCACTCATTTACATAATACAGTCTTTCATTCATTTCATTCTTTCAAACCATGTTGTAGTTGTCACAGGGCGATGAATAATGAAGCCTCCACTGCTGTCCTTTTGAGTTTAGTCTTTTCACGGAAGCCAGGTCAGATTCCTACTTGCTGAATCACTTTAATTGTCCATGAATAGTAGTAAGATGGTTTTGTTTTTGGACTATCTGTTCTTCAACCAGAGGGCCCAGGTTCAAGTGCTGTAGACCCAAGCCTCTGTCTATCTGCAGTGTCCTTGATTCTTAACCTGCACTGTTCTGTACCACCGGGACCTCTGATCTCTGTCTTTCCCTTTAGGAATTCATAAAATAACTATCTATCAAGCTCCACTGACCTTACAGGCACTTGAAATATATTTGGTTTTCTGACTGCTTTTAGCAATTTACCCGTAACGACCTTCATTTGGTAACCACAATTCTACAACTTCCTATTTCTGTGGATTCTGAAAGGTGTCTTACATATTCATCACAGATGATTAACAAAGAGAATGAAAAAGGTCGAGACTAACAGCATAGGTTGCTGTGAATGTGAGCATTTGTGTCAAAGTCGAGAGAGAGATGGACACCACAAAACGAATGTAAGTGCAAAGAGATTGTCAGAGTGTGCACGTGTGAAAGTGATTGCAAGCCCGGCAGAGATAAAATTGTGATGGGTTTGCTTGCACAAGTTCTGAGTCGCTGCCGATAATCAAAAGCAGTGAAAGGGGTTGGGGAGAGGAGATGAGGAGGGGGCAGAAGAAAGATAGTGACAGTTGAAATGTAGAGAGTGAGAGAGTAAGGGGTGGAGAGAAGAGAGCACATACATCAGGGGCTGTGACGAGCAGGTGCAGAGATGGCGGGGAGGGCAGACCGAGAGCCTGATCAAGAGAAAGATCTCACTGTTTAATCTCAAGACTCTTCCTGTTGCCAAACTAGCAAGGGTTGGGCTCGTTGTATGGCTTGTTCTGTGATCAGGAGCAAACAGATTCATCTCCTCAGCTCCCTCGCCCCTCACACTCCGCGTGGGCTGCAAAGTTGATTACAGCCGAGAAAAAGGCCTTTGTTGTCAGGCTGCTGCAACTGGTTCGAGTCATGCTGCTGCAGATACAGTTTTATCCTCTTCAAATGCTCAGCATATGATGTAAACGTGCCACTTCAGACGAACACGGCCAGATTATGCCAAGCCTTTTAACCCACAGCCGGAAGATTGTAAAGCTCTGAAATTGCATGTAGTCTGATTCTTTCCACACATGTTGCTTATTCTCCCCCCAATCCTCTGCAATAATCCATGCTTTTGTACCCCAGAAAACAAAATCTTTATCTCAAAGTTGTCTTTGTTATTGAAACGCTTCCTTTTTCTTGTCTGTTTAAGGCATAAAAAAATGCATTTGTTTTTGCTGCACAAACACTGGGTGCTTCCAGGCAGTCATACTCTTATGGTTTGTGTAGCTGGAGCAGCGAAAAGATCAGAAGGGTTTGAAGAAGTTTAATATAAATCAGAGGATGTGGTGATTAATAAATCCAGTCGTAACCAGTTACATCACTGGTCTCATCGCTCTGCAGCAGCTGTGCCAATCATAGCAATGCATACGGAGAGCAGATTAACAGATGGAAAGGGACTGCATTGTGCAGAGCAGTATGACCTGAGCATAACACAGCAAATCTGCAGCCGGAGGCAGATGTTTTGAGTTTTACTTGACTGATACAGCAACAATAGAAATGAATGCTCAGACACTTCTGGCTTTTACATGAAAGAAAACAATAAAATTCCAGATCCAATTCTTTTCAATTTCAGTCAGTCATTTTTCAATTGTTATTCCTAAAAAGGTTGGGTCACCATATAAAATGTAAAGAAAAACTGTATGCATTGATCTACAAATCTCATAAACCAATATTTTTTTTGACAGTAGAACATTTAATCGATAGCAAAAGTTGAAAGTAAGACATCTTAGTGTCTCGTGAAAAAGATTTCCCAATCTTGATGGTCGCGATACATGAAAATGGGACAGGGCATTGTTTACTGCATGCTGTTCTTTCAGCAATGATTGTAAACACCTGGGACCTTTGAGACAGGATTTTTGCATTGACGAAGACATAGACATATTGTAGTTGCTTGGCACTCCTCCATTCTCGTTGACATATTTTGCCTTTCATGATGCACCAAATGTTTTCAGCTGGAAAGGCCTGCATTGTAGGTTGAACAGTCCAGCACTCAAACTCCTCTACTATGGAGCCACACTGATATAATATATCCAGTATGCACTTTGGCATTGTCTTGCTTAAATATGCAAGGCTTTCTGTCAAAGAAAACATCTGGATGGAAGTATTTGTTGCTCAAAAAACCCAGATATACCTTTCAGTACCAATATGTCCTTTCCAGATGTGTAAGTGGCCAGTTCCACAGGCAGTCTTTTGAACTGAGTGCTTATCACAAGCCAGATGGCCCTTCTCCTCTTTACTCCAAAGGATGCAGCATCCATGAACACATCACCTTTGTGCTTGCCTCCATGCACTGGTTGCCCGATAGATTTCATACTCATTTTGAAATCTTATTGCCCCAAATATATCTCAACCTTACTGACCTGATATGTGTCCTCCCTACCGGTGAGATCTGGAGATACTGCCCTGCCAAGTATTCCTGGATAACAGATTACGACAAAAGGAGATTGGGCCTTTGTCAATAGAGCCATGCCTGTGGCACACAGAGACGTCCACAGATTCTCTGAAACTTTTGATGATATCATGGACTGTAAATGATGGAATAGTCAAAGTCTTTATGCTATATTTTGAGAAACATCATACCGAAATTTATAAAGGGCTTTTTGGGTTTTTTTGTAGATTACTGAAGCTCTGCACATTTTTATTTCTGAGAGACTCTAAGGTGCTCTTTTTATACCCAGTCATATCAATGACCCATTTCTTTCTAGTGCCACTTACTTTTCCAGGTTTTTGTTGCTTCCTTTCAAACTTTTTAAATTTTTTTTCATCCTACTTTTATTTACATTTTACACAGCATCCCCGTCATTTTAGAACTGGGATTATATAATTAGCGCCAAACCCAATTATTCTCTTTGGGTAAGCATTTGATCCAGTCTTCATCCTTTTTATAGATCACTCTTGGCTCCCTGTTTGCAAATCCCAATCCAGAAGCCAGAAATCGCTGTGTATTTTAGGGACAGCGAGCTTGCTTTTGGCAAACAAGGCACCGTGAGCTTGTCATGTTTTCTCCAGTTGATCAGCATCTCCAAGATCAGATGCTTTCACTGACCCTAAAACAGCCAGTGATAAATGTAACTTACCATTGCAACTAAACATTATTGAGCAACAAATTTTACACATATAGTTTGTTTAAATGCAACTGTAACCCAAAAGGCACTGATTGGTTTCTGAATAGATTTTGAGGTGTTCCTGAGGTCGCTTAGCACTCAACTGCTTGGCTTTTGAATTGTTAGAGCCTTATGAGCTATAGCAGAGCCCCAGAAGCTCAAAGAGGACTCTTCTGGCTGTTTCAAAAGTCTTTCAAAGGCTAAACAGAAGTAATTTTTTCGTCTGCTCAGACTTGCATTGTTTCCCCTCGGTCTCCAATGTTTCATTTATTTACCACTTAATTTCTCAACCACTTTTATCTCTTTTTTTGTCATTGGATTTTATTAGTTTTCTGTACTCATGGTCGTCATCTCGTTCATCATTTTTTAGATGGATTCCCCTGTCTGCCTGATGAAGGTGGCAGTCCATCGTAGATTCTCCAGTTCTCTGTAGAGTTTTCGGGCCGGTGGGATTGGATCCGTCTTTCTGTACTCTTACAGTGCCCTGATTATTATTGATAGTTATAAAGATCAACAGCTAAGAAATGTTGATAACCTACTCAAATGAATGCATGAATAGGTTTGTTTTTAATCAGTCTTATTATGAATGATCTCATCATGCATTCAAATGTGACCCAACAACAATTAGGGCCTCATATAACAAGAAATCTGACATTTTTTGAATGGAGGTGATAATCAGATGTGGTTATGAGGCCACCATGTTTCTCGATTATATCTACAACTTTCCCTTTTCCACTGCTTCATTGCATGAATAAAACAGTTTGCACCTCCCTCCTCCCACCTGCACACATTGTGCTCTGCATTTGGCAGTTTTCAAATATGATATGTTCTAATCTTAGCTGAGACGTACTGAAACTTTCCATGGTGTTCTGAGCCACAAAAACCTTTCTTTGTCAAGTGTTATTATTTCTTTCCAGTGTGAATGTGTGTGGTCACACTTGGATAACAATGCAGCTCCAGGAGAGTGGATTAGCTATGGGTCACTGAATTAAAAGAGTAAAAATACGTTTTTGTGCAGATGAATTATTTTCTCATCATCAGAGAAAAATGAAAAAAATCTGTAATACTCAACATCCTAAATGTAGGATAGAGTGATTAGCTGCTAAGGTTAAAAGAGACTTGAGTGTAAAGCTTTATATCACAAGCCTTTACCTGTACGAGGGATTTCAACTTGTTAGAATTTGGGATTAGACCAGCAGAACTGTGAGACATAGCTGAATGTTAAAATCAGCTGTGAGTCACAGTTCTGCTGGTCTAATCCCAAAACAACAACTATGAGACAGTAAAAATAAGTTACGATGAAATCTATATACTGACGTTGAATGTTACTTTATTGGGACAATCTAGAAAAGCACAAATATGTACCATCTTGTAAACCTAAACATCTTGTAATAATGCCCAGATAGAAGATCTGACACTCCTTCAAGTCTGACACTACTTCTGGTGGTGTCAGGTGATCAGCGACAGGAAACGCTGGGCAGCCACAGTACACGCAGTGATATGGAGCAAGATGACCACTCTTTGATTGAACAAAATCGTGACAAAGTGAACAATGGCCTGATGCAAAAGTGACGCACTATGAAAAAAATATGCAATGTAGCACTTACTGAACCACTGTGAAATTTCAGATGGTAAAAATTCACTCTTCTTTGGTTCACGCTCTAAGTAGCTGCTCTCCTCCATGAGTATTCCTCACGACTTCTGCAAATAGAGTTCTCTGACTGCTGCTTACTTGAGGTAAGTACGACACCCAATCCCACTTCAAAAAACACCTAAACTTTCCCATTAATGTTCCACAGCAAATTGGTTAAACTTTAAATTGTGGCAAGTAACCATTGAAAGCACAATTCTGTTTCCCCTTTCTTCATCTTCTTGGAGAGAGATTGGATTGGAGAGACACTTTTGATCATTTGTTTTTTCTTCCTAACTTCGCTTCCCACCGGGCTTGAGTTACTGACTGTCACACATGTTTACTTTCAGCTGTTCCACGCATACCAAAGACACACATCAGAGAGAAGCTGAGCAGGTTTAGTGGTTCAAACCAGAGTTTGCTGCTCTGTAAAAACATCCTGCACACACTGACAATGAGAACAGAATCTGTCAGCCTTTTTTTTTTCTTGACAGGGAGTCTTTGGAAATAGGCTTTAGTCGGCAGATCTTTTAAAATTAGGTTTCAACATGACACTGCAGATGAGAAAGTTATTGCTGCACACTGCAGTTTTGTAAAACCACTGAATCAGTGGAACTTTTTTTTTACACAAGCTTGTATAACTGATCAACAGTACTAACAAGGACAAAGAAACAATTCGCACACTTCCTGTTTTTCTTCCTACGTTAACAAATCCGCTGCTTGTGATTTAGAATCAGAAAGGAGATTTGTTGCTTTTTGTGCTGTTGTTTTATTACATCGTCTTTTGACTTTTCTAACTTTCCACATGGACTATCAATCATACACCACAAAATCACTTTTGACCTGACTTCTCTAACCAAGCAAATGTCTGCAGAGTGAACAGCTGCCGCTGTAACAAGGTTGACTTTAAAGGTTATCAAAAGAGGCAGATACAGTGTAAACCCCTGGCTAATTAAATATTTTTTTGAGCTTTTTTGCACAATGAGACAAAGTATTTGAGCAGAGAAGCACTTGCTACTCCTGTCACAGTGAAGCCGCCTCTATTACGAGTTCTTTATTACATCAGCCTCACATCGCAATGAATGAGTCGGTAGTGAAAATGAGCTTGAAAGGTAAACCACTGATATGTGACTGCAGTGCTCAGAAGTACATTTTAGCCAGCCATGACAACTCTGGACCTCTGCGTTATAGGATTAAGTTAGGATTACCTTAAACTGACTGCACTCTGACTTACTGACTCAGTGGAAGAAAGAGGGAAATTTAATAATCCTTTTTTCAGCTTGAGGTGGCATTAAATATGTCAGAACAACATGTCAGTCCAGTCAGTGGATTGTAAAGTTTTCACTCTTCTGTACATGTCAAATTGAAAAATAATCTATTGGGTTTGACTTTTTTTTTCAGAATCAGATCAAGCTTTGAACATCAAATATATTTCCTCAAATAAAAGAAAAAAAGAGGGCCAAATAAAAAGCTGGGCACATTTTGATTATGCCAAAAAGTGATTATCCACCAGAGACTGATCTCCCTCTGCGGGAGAGTGCACAGGCTGTTAGAGCTCTATCTCTCGGTGTCTCCATGAATTTTGCTTTCGTCTGGTGGATCAAACAGTAATAGGGTTCAAATACACATAGTTTGAATTTTTCAAAACATTTACAAGGATAAGTCACACACATACACAAAACTTTGAAAATTACAATACACTTCAAACTTCCATCTGAGGTTATGTTTCACAAAGATATGTTTCAAAAGAAGAAACTTTTCCTTTAACCGTGGCCTTTGATATGTTTTGCCTATTTGTGAGGAGAGACGGGACAAACTAGTTGTCAAACTAGTTGTCCGTTAGCCTGTCGTAGATCTTTTCCAACTGACTCATGTATAAACAAGGGACAATGGAAACAAAGTGCATGGCCAGAAATATATTTACTTTTCAAGACTGTTTACATTCTTGCTTATGTACTATTCCCGTTACCAGAGGATTCCACTTGGAGGCACAGCAAACTCAGACTGTACAGAACATTCTGATCCACAGGAAGCAAACAAACATGGAGACAATGAAAGATCTTAGAAGGTGGTTGATGTTAACATCACGGTAAACTAAGTGACAGCTCCATCTACATTGTAAATGGTATTAAAAACTATTACATCAACATCATGTTGTAATTCTCTATTGGGTACCTTCATTTTGCAACTTACTTTTTAGCTGAGCGTAGATTTTTAGAGGATGTGCTTAAAACAACGCTCCATACAGACAATGTGGTACAGGCATGCTTTGGTTGCAACAAGAACAGATGTCATATCGGACATTTAAAAGAAAAGTAGAACACAGTCAAGAACTGCGTTGTCGTTTCTACTATGCAATTCTTTCTCTCTCTTTTTAGCAATTCTGTAGCCTTTGTGCTTTTCAGTGATCCACCTTTCAATATAGTAACCGTGTTTCTGTGTCACATTGGTGGCATTTAGAAACAACTCTCAAGCTAATATTTTCTGGTTACTGAAATGAAGACAACAAACATTACAGAGAGTAAAGAAATTTAGATGTCATATTTGGAAGTTTTGGAAAGTATCTTCTCATTTACTCAGAATTTTTTTCTTGTACTTCATCATAGTTTTTCTGTTTTTTTTTATACTTCTGCTCAACAACATTTCAGTGGTCAATATTGCACTTTCCATTCCATCATACAAAAGCAGTCAGGGTCACATTTCAAATGTATGGATTTTAAAATCACCAAAAATACTGGACTTACAAGAGGTGGAGGAAAGTGGTGACTTTATTCAGAAGGAACCAAAAGGTGCCAGAACTGAAAATCCCAAACTGAAAAACTAACGAGCAGCAAAACAAGAGGAGACACTGGACAGAAAGACTGACAGTGGGAACTAAGATGACGTATAACAGGCTGACAGAGTAACACCGAGAAAAAGACAACTGTCTGGCAATGAACACTGAAAACCAAGGAGCATGTATGCTGCAATGGGTGATTAGGTGAGTGTCTGCAGGTGAGTACCAAGAACATGGAACAGATGGTAACCCGGTGATCAAGTGACAAGATCAAGTGGCAGCTGAGGACATCTGGGGACTGTGACAGGTGATGGAATAAACCAAACTGAGACAAAAAGCTTAACAGAATTCACAAGAATTTAAGCAGATTCTAACTGCATTTCCAAGGGGAGCTGGACTATGTTAAAGAACATCTACAAACCAAGGATGAACCAACAAAAGCAGAACACAGGAAAACCAAGAAACCAAAATACCAAGTCATAACCAAAATAAAAAACTTAAAGACCATAAAAGTAATAGCATGTGATTTTAACTGTTTAAAAAGCTTAAAATATTTGATAAAATGCATTTTGATAAAGTGACACCCAGTGGCATTGAAATGAGATACTATTAGTATGTTCCACTATTATTCATCTAAGGACATCATGTCTAATACATCAGCAAAGGGGACAAAATAAGTATTTTAACTTTTAAAGTTCTTCTTTAAACTTCCTCAAGTAGATTTTTTACTTATTGCAACTTGTAATAACATTTTTACACTGCTGTATCAGAATCAAGATTTGTTTTGATGAACTAGTTTAATCATCAGACCGTTTTTCATAGTGGCCAGATTATTTTTGGTCCTTCAGTTCAGATAATCTTTTCAAACACATATACAACAACAAAATCCACTAAACCAACTGAGGATGCAATCCTCATTGAGGAACGTGATTCTTTGATGCTGTCAAGTTTATATACGTCGTAGATTTTTGTCTTGTGGCTTGAAGGTGATGTTTTCTGCAGTATCGCTGCAGCCCTGCTCCTTGAGTGAAAGCATTAATCCTGCATTTGGAAAGGCTCTCTCACAAAGAAAAGATATCAGTACAGTAAGCTGATATCAGCATTACCGTCTGTGCCGCAGCTCAGTATCACATAACGATTGGATTTCTATCATAAAAGAACAAGAAAGTGTTCTTCATAGTTTTGGCAGCAAACAAATGCCATCACGATCTTTTGAAAAAAAAACTAAAAAACACCAGGATTATGAATACAAAGGTCAGTTGGAGAAAGGTTATACCATTCTTGAAAGGTGGATATCTTATAGGCAAAGATTGTATCATTAAAGAATGAACGATGTACAATAAGAATGAGAAACATACCTCTAAAAAAGATTACTGGAGATGACAAGAGCTTATGGACAAAATGTGAAAGAGTGTGTGTGTGTGTGTGTGTGTTCGGGGAGGGGTTTCTGTGTCAGAAGCCTCTCAGTTTGCAAAAGAACAAAGTAGCTGTTTCATGCTGCAACCACAAACCATCCCACCCATGTGCCAGGGCCTAAAAACTTGTTGTCAAGTGTCCTGGTTCCTTCTCATGGCTACGATTAGACCCTAGGCTCCTATGTCAAGCTGTGTGCATCATCTCTAGAGGCCGCTTGTCATCCTAACTTCTGCATCCATGCTGCAGGGAAAGTTACAGTTACAGTCACTGTGATGCTATCGGCCCCAATGTCCGAGTTTATCTCAGCAGAACCAGACTTTGATTGGCATGACAATGGAGGACTAGGATAAAAAGTTGTTTTTTTTGTGTGTGTGTGTGATTGGTGACAGACCCAAAATCCAGTCTTACAATGTAATTGAATAAGACAAAGCTAATAGCAGTAATACCAATTAATTGCATCTGATTTTATTCAGCACCCAAATGTACTATCATTCTCAATGCAGATTATGCTGAAATTAGTGGCTGCATACAATGAATGCACTACAAATGTAGAGGCTGTGTATGTTAATACAATATTACCCTTTCTTGGTCGTATGAAATGCATATACATTTCCTAATTGTTCAATAAAATGTAATTCTTCACCTTGCTGTTAAGTGGGTGTACGTACTAAAAGTGCCTCTGTCAAATAACAATCCTTGCTGTAGTTTACAGAGAAGGACAAGGAAGATAGCAGGTCTCACTCTCTGCATCTGTGATAAATTTTAAAACCTGCCTTCAGTGAGTCCTTAAATATGCTGTAAACCTAACAAAACCATGACTCAAGGCTGAAGTAAAAAGCAACTGAAAATGGAAATGAAGTTTCCAATCAGAGCTAGATTCTGGACTCTGAATGAACAAATTTCCACTCCTCTTATAGAACCAATGATGTTGTCACTGACACCCGGCGTGAGACTCTGGTGCTCAGACAGGCTTGTTTAACCTAAACTGAATTTTAACACATGCTTGCCTCCCTTATGTAATGCGGTGTTGAAAAGTTGCGTTTATGTTTTTCTGTGAAACATGAGCCTGTCCTCTGAGCATGACCTTTTGTATTTGTCTGTTGAAACAATCCCCTGTAAGGCTATCTTGACTGCACCTTTTTGAGCAGAGGCTTGTGATCAGGCATAGAATACACCAAGAATCTGTCAGGATATTCTATAGAAATCTCACAATTGGAAATAGTTTTGTTGGTATTGCAACCTAAAGACTTAGCCTCAAAATTGTTGCATATTTGTTTATCTGCCTTATAAAATCATAGCATGCCCTGATTCTGCATTGTGTCAAACTGATGACATTGTGTCGTGGATTTTCATCAGAGTTGCAGTCCTTGTTCTTTTTTATTTCACGAACCTGTTCAGTGTCATTAATTGATGACTAACACGCACACTGATACAGATACTACAAAGCTTCCAAGGTATTTCTCAACCGCTGTTGCTAAACCTGTATTTAAATGCCATAACCAGTGTCACAGTGCCAGTGTGAGCTTGTTTCTCCACAACTATGGTCTTAAGGAAGGGGCACCTTGCATGTCCCGGTGAAGTGATGGTGCACTCAGTTTCATCATTGTACAAAATGCAGCATTCAGTGTCATCACAGAGAAATGACTATTTACCACGACTTGCTTACTTTGTAGGAAAATGGCATGTAAAATCACATTTCAGCATATTTTAGTGATATGTGTCAAATTGGAGGCTGCTTGTTTTGTACAACTCATTCTACTTTTGTGATAGAGGTCAGGTGCATGTAGCTGATTAGCCCAGTGTTCTGTTTTTGTTAAAATTTTTACTTATTTAAATACCTACTTATGGTGAGACATTGATGAGTGACAAAGAGTTCCATATGACCAAAAAGGAAAAAAAAAAACATATAGGATATAATTTCTTTAATGTTTCACAGCTGTGTTCACCTCAGGATTCAGGTGGAGAGAATGATTGGCATTTGACTTTAATTGCCTTGCATTGTCTTTCATTTTTTTAGCATAAAGTTAAAAATACTTTTGCCACTGTGTATCCATTGATGACATATACATACAGAAAAAATCATAGCAATAGCTTTCGGAACTTCTTTATTTGTAGCTGTTCTCTATCAATCACTATTGCTTTATCTTAATTATATAAATAACCTCTGTCCACATTACTTTATGTAGCCTAGCTGAGCCAGCCTTTGAAAACAGATGCTCCATACAGATGGAAGACTGATTGCCTGACAGATTTAACTCAACATAAATTTGTGTGAATTTAACTCCTGTCCTCATCCACAACTTTTTCCATGTTACTTAGAACCCTTTTTTAAATTCACAATCAGACAGTGAACAGGCACTTTTGTGATATCCCTAAAACTGTAGCCTTGACAAGTACAGGAAGAAGAAATCTTGTCCACTCTGTCCAAAAGAAAAACTTTCGAGAAAAGAAGAAGACTTCCAAAAATTTCTCTCAAGACAAAGACTGGTCTCGAGTACTAGAACACTAAAAGCCACATGTTTTACTTTAATAGTTCAGTAACTTCTCTCTTGCGCCTTCTCCATCTTGAATACATCTGCTATTTGCTGGTTTTCATGTTGTTGTAATGTCTCTCTGTAAAACCAACAAGGCTTCTGTGTTTGAAAGCTTTTTTCCAATTATCAAGGACAACTTAGACTTGAAAGGTGATATCCAGAAAGCATTCCAAGAAAACAAACTGACAGACGAAAAAGGACCTCATATTGAACTTGGACATAGTGTGCTCTCCATGTTGTACAAATTTAACTTTCAGCCCCAAAAGCCTCTGACTGTTGTGCAAACATAACAAATTGCAATCCTACTCTGTGGTCCATAGTGTTTGTTCGAATGTTTTGATCTGACAAGTTAATTAGAATGTCTTTTTTTTTCACATATGTCCACAGTAGGTAACTTTTCCTTATTGTCCAGCCATTAACAAAAATCTCATTGCAAAGAATCATGTCGCTGAATCCCAGCTTTGCTATTCAGGAAGACGGTCTAATGAGCACATGATTCACAGCGTGATGCATGATATAGTAGTTGATGAATTTTTAAACAAAATTCTGGTGGATAATTTTTAAAACCATTACTGATTCATCACCACATGAAAACTGAGTCTTCCTCCTCCACAAAAACATATCCCCGCGATCTGTGTGTCAACTTGGCAGACGGTCAGTGTGAACACTGTCTGTGCATCTCCCCCTCATCCCTCGATGACATGCTGCAGAGCTTAAGATGTACACAAGCTCCTGTATGGGCTTTTTTTTTCAGCAGGAAGTCGAAAATACAAAACGAAACATGAGGCACCTGGAGGCTCCGATGAGTTTGATAATCGCTGGAGAGACGTGATTATAATTAGCTTCTTGACAGATCTGCTTCGTCAAGGTTCGCAATCCAATTTATTTATCATAACTCAACACAGCACTATGTAACAACATTTTTAATCTATTCTACCCTAAAAAATGTCACACGTCAAAGAACAATCAAGTCAAAGCACACAAAACATTTGAAATTAACAACAGGATTCTTTTCATCAGATTATAGTAATATGGAGAGAGTTTGATTGAGTAAAATGAAGATGTGGTAGGACCATGGCTGGTTTCCCAAAATGAAAAAAAAAAAAAATCAACATCTGGCAAACACTGTTCATCCACACTGATTCCATCCCACAGGAGTATCTTGTCAGTGTGGAACATGGTTCACCCATCAATTTGTGATGGAGCTAGCTGTCTATAGACATGTAAACACAAGAGTGTTTAATGTGCTGTTGCTGTAGCCCGAGTCATTTCTCATCCGCTCAAATGTCCTTCAACTGGATATTTGTCATAAGTAGTCTGGGGAAAAATAGCCTTAGGTCCAAGCTGACTTAGCATGACTCTTAATCTGGCTCCTTTATCTATCCTCCTTTTGTGGAGATGTTTGGTCTCTGGTTGCCTGGCCAGGGGACACCAAGGGCAGACACTGTGTAAAGGTCTTTTTCACTTAATCAAACCCCTGCACTAATTCTAACATAAAAGTCTATTTCTCTCCCACGTTTTTACTCTGCTAGATGTGAAACCTAAGTCTACTCCTATTCTCGTCAATTTGCATTATTCAAACACCAGGTCTAATACATGTGGTGTGATTCTCTGTTGTCCCAGAGGAGAATTAACTGACGTGAAGGAATTGCAGGTTTATCTTTGATCATCACCTAAAACCATTGCCTTATTTTGTACAGTTAGAGAGGTTCAAAGCCTGCTGTCGCCATAATCTTGTCACCAAAGACAACCAGAGACAGAATTCTTACAGTGTAGTTAAGAATGATCATCCTGCAGTGTGACTGCTGCTGCGACCCATGCAAGAACAGACAATAGGGAAGTAGTGTGGAGTGACATGTTAACAGTTGCAAAGCTTGTGAAATTGCATTAAAACCAACTTGTAGAATTCAAACCAAGAAGCTGCAGACACAATGAGGATGTGTCCTCCAGCTCAGACCAGAAAGAAGCAGCATGGATAACCGGTTGTGTTGTCCTGTGTTCGAAAGACGAGAGTTCAATACCTTTTCAAATCTCCTCACATCAAAGCCTAATATTCTCTTTTTTTAAATCCAATTATCAAGATAAGATTGATTTAAAACTAACAGGTGGGTTACTTTCAAGACTAACCTCATGCTAAAGATTTTTTTATTTTTCTGCCAGCTAAGATTTGCCACCTCTTTTTGGGCGGCAGCGGAAAACGACTGCTTTGGTTTTCCTTGCCAACCTCATAGAGGCAAAAAATATTGCTTTCCACACTGATCATAACTTCAAGACACAAAGTGCCGGCAGACCAAGAGCATATTGAAATCTCTGCAGCCGAAGAATTGACTGCTTTAAGATGCTCTACTTCTTAAAGATTTCCAGCAGATCTCAACCCAGCAGCTATATGAGTGATGCGCAGCATGAGGAAACATTTTGTAACAAAAGGGTGAGAACTTTACCTTTCAAGTCAGACCTTTTCTTACACGTACAGTACTTTGTTGATCCATCATGCAAGTATCACATTAAACAAAACTTATTTTGGATGTACAAATAGAATGTTTCTCTCCTGTATCAAACCGATGTGATATATATATTTGAAACTGTATATATTATATTTCCCAGACATTTATTTCCTGTTATCTTATCTTTTAACTTTTAATTCACTCTGGGCTTGTTAAATCTGAGTGAAGTCTCCCATGCAGCTTTGTCCTTCTACAAAAACTTGCTTACTCCCCAAAGAAACATTTTCCCATCTAACAGAAGCCAGAGGAACAAATAGCTTTGTTGAACTAATTACTATAGGAAACCAGCCAAAACACCTCACTCTGTCTGTACTCTTGCTCTCTTTCTCTGGATCTCACACATATTCTCTTTTCTCTTCAAACTCTCCTCTCTTCCCAATGACTCCGTCTCTTGAGATGCGCCCGTAGAGAGTGTTTCTGTGTGTCAGCTTTTACAAGACGGATGGTCGACATCTGCCATAGAGCCTCACCGGACATATTACCTGAGACACCAAACAATAACCTCTACGCACACACATGAAAAACACACTCTGAAGCAGAGCCTTGCCTGGCCTTAAATGGCCTGCCAAGACCTGACCTTCTAGTTACAACCATGATCACCCCCATGGGTACAGGTGACATCTGGCTAGGTGATGTCTGTGTGTGTGTTTGCACTGTGTGTGTTCTGCATCATGCTTGCTTGTATGCCTGCTTCCCTGCATGATAGTGCTGGCCAGTCAGGGTCCATGTGTTTATCTCTTTGCCTCTTTGCCTATGTGTGTGAGTGTGTGTGTATTGCTGGCATGAAGTGCAATGCCGCAAGGAGCCCAGGCAGCATCAGAAGGGCCGGCGTGCCCCCAGAGTTTGACCATCTGTGCGTTATTGGTTGTCATTAAGGTTTCTAATTCGGAGGTGTCTTGGGGATTAGCCAAACGAGGGCAGAAAATGTCATTACGCTGTTCCTCCTGCTGAGCTGCCATGACCATATTTACATATTTATACACCTTAATTGTCTTTGCCTCGCTGCCGTGACATTGAGGCAGCCAGAGTCTAGTGTGAGGGGAAAAAGAGAAAGTAAGGAGGACAAACTGAAAGAAAGCATGAAACACAGTCAAATCAAATTTAGCTCTGAATTGGACTTTAATTAAAAAAAGAACTTCAGAAAGCAGATGAAGAAGATTAACACAACTGAAAGATGTTAACATCTAAGGAAAAAGGGTTGCTAATTTTTTCACATGCTTTTAAGTAAATGTTTTGCTACCTGCATTAAAGACATTACACTGATTTAAATTTGTGAAATTTCTTCCCAGTAAATTATGTATCCTTTGCTCACAGAGCAGGAGAGAATTTAATACTTGATATGTTTTGACATAATGAGAGCTGCTCCTGTGGCTTACTGTAAGTACATTTCCCACTAGTGTATGAGGAGCAGAACCATTTTTGAAATAATGTCAAGAGCGGTTTGATGGTGTGGAGATGAGGTCGTAGTACCATTAAATGACCTGTTCTGAAAAAAACACGCACACACAAAAAAAGACAAACAAATTGGTGAATTTATATCTCGTGTTTATTAAGTGAAGTAATAAATGAACTCAGTTGTTGATGGCCCATTTGAGTGATCCAGATACAATTATTTTAACACAAAAAGGTTCACAAGTACCACAAACTGCAAGTACATCAGGCCTGCAGGGTGTTCGAACTAAGTTTCAATTACTGTGACTTATTTACAGTAATTATGGAAGGTGACCAGCACGTCTTCCATTGGCGGTGGAAGTGGTATAGAACCCATCGCTTCTGAGAAAGAGCCAAAGACTCATCGATTCAGCAGAACTGGAGTCTAGCTTTATTTCTAGTTAACATTAGGCTGCTCAAGAATTTGTGTCTCAAAACCTAAATACTGATGGACTGAAAGCCAAAGGAAAAAGAGTCGATCTGGAATTAACAAATTAGCGACTGAAAAACAAAATAACAGTAACCTAAGAAACACTTAAAAATGAAAAAACTGAACATTTACACTCAGGTTAGTCAGGTACTGTTCTACTGTGCAGTAGACAAAAACATTTCCCGCTCAGTAAAATTAAGCGTCAGAAGTTTGCAAATAAATAACTGAACAAGCAATGTGTTTGGAAAGAAAAAAGGATGTAGAGTTACATTCTGTTAAGCATGAGGGAGGGTGAATAAATCATTATTCTTCTGAGCTTGTCTTGTAACCAGTGGCACAGCAAACTTTTAGCTGTTGTCTAAAAAAAGAAAAAGGACATTGAAAAGAGGAAGGCCTCTAAAGAGGACACTATTCTCAAACACACCCTGTACCTTAACAAGTGGAGCTACAGATCTTTCCATGGCTCTCAATGTATGTCAGTGTAAAGCTCATAAAATAATTTGTAGATAAATGTCAAAGACAAATAAAGTCAGTTGATGCAAGGCAGCCAAAGGATCCCGCATGGTGTCATGTTAAATAAGCAACGAGCATGATACAAAAGACATTAATTATAGATTTCTTTCTTCACACACTTCCAAAATGGCAGGAAGTTTTTTCACTGCCTGAATTAAGTTTTGTATTTTGCATATTACTTGAGACTAGAAAAAATATAGACTAGAAAATATATATATATTATACATAGGGTGAAATTTTTCTTCCACTTAGCAGGTATATTTCTTTCTTTTTAAAGTTAAACCTAACCAACTAGTTTTACAGCTGAAGTGAAGTTTGGGATTGAGGTCACGGTGAGTTTCACATTTATTTTCCAATCGGGTTCTGCCCAGTTCATGTCAGTGGAGAAAAAGAAGAGAGAGAAAACCATAAAACTGAAAAGCTCTCTGCTTTAGAGAATGAGTGAAATCCTCTGAAACTAGAAGTGAAAGATTCAGCCTGCAAAAAAGTCCTAAAATCTCTGATTCATGTCAAGGGGAGTGTGGTTTTTTAAAATGTATTTTATTTTCAATTCTGCAACCATAAAATACTTGGAATACAGTAATTCGATAATGCTCGAAACATTACAACGGGCATAGTTAATGACAACACATTTGACCACAGGCGCACAAACTATGTCTTTGGCGTCGTTGCCATGATTCGTGTTTCCATTTAAGTTAACCTCTGAAAAATCAAACATGCAAATCTGACATGTAACCATTATAGTTTGAAGTGAATACATAAGGCTGTGTGGTATTTTCTGAGGCAACATTAATCATGGCTGTAAAAATCAGAGTAGGGGTAAGTGAAAACAAAACTTTGAAGGTGGAAACAAACATAATAATTCACCTCAAGCATATATAAGAGAAGAATTAACCTTTCTCACATGCGACTTTAAAATGAACATAATAAAAGTTGGGTAGAAACAGGCCTCTTGCTACTGCTGGGCACAGAATAAATTTTGTAACAGTCAGATGTCTCCAAGAAAACATTGCATGATGGATAGGAAATCAAACATGTAAAGTACCAAGTACCTTTTGAAAGGTTCTTGTGCACTTGGTGAAATATTGATCTGAAATGTTGCCCTTGTGACAGAGCCCCAGATGAGGCCAGATAATGTCTTGGTTGCATATTGTTATTCATTGTTTTTCCTTCATTTTATCTTCTATGGATTGTTGCATGTGCAGGTGATACACCCGTATGTATCTTTGGAGTACTTAAGACATTTATTCAATGCCTTTACAAACTAGAATCGTGCTTTTATGTACACAAAGGAGTCCACAGAGACAGCAGTGAAAATGAAGCCCTTACAGCTGCTTGGCAGTTAAACAAATTCATCACACCAAGCAAGACGATATGTTTACACTCTGTTTCATGAGGCAGAAGCAAATAGATAATTTTTGATGGAAAGCGATAACACAAAGGAAATAGATGTAACCTCTGCTCTACGTCTGGCCTGGATCCAGTTTCTGCCTTTTCTGTGTTTAAACTGCTGCTGAATCTCTCTGTCGGAAGAATATATAATGCAAGAGGCAGAAGTTGACTTTTCCAATCTGACTTAATGGAAGTCTATTTTGTGCTTCTGCCCACAAATCGGAATTAATAACACATTAGCCTGTAGACAGTTCAAACAATGACAGGAAACACAGTGGGAGGCTTAAGTTAGTGCCAGCAATTAGAATTAATGGAGGACCAGCATGCAGTTGACACTTTCAATCAGAACTAACAAAACACTGCATTTGAGGATAGTCAAAGAAACCACTGCAACTCAGTGCTTTATGGTAGTTCAACTTTGGATTTCAATGTTATATGTCACCAGAATGGATTTGTTTGCAGTTTGGACCAAGTGTTTTTTTTTGTTTTCTTTTGTTTTATGTATCTCTGTACAGTTTAACTCCATGGACACCTAAAACAGGAAGAGCTGCTAGGAAGAGTGTGTGAGCACTTCTGCCCCTTTGGAAGAAAAATGCAGTGGGTCCAGCCTGCCTGAAGCACCAATATAAACAGTTATGGCTCTGCGTTGATGTCATAATGCGATGAGCATCACAGCTAAAGTGTTTTGCAATGCAACAACAAATCTGTACCAAGCTAGGTACCGAACAAGAGTGTGCTGTCCGTGTGTGCTGGGCTGAAGTTAAAACAAGTTTAACTTGTGCACAGCTCTCTGTGATGACACCTCAATGAGTCCAATCTTAGGAAACCTATTGATGCCTGAAGTTGTTTCTCATTTTTGTGAGTCTCAGTGTGACTATCCCCAACAGCCTGTTAAATTGCTCCCTATTCATCCTGAAGTAGACCTGCAAGTGGTCACTGTACAGGTACATCACCTGGGCTTGCCTAAACTTTTCATACTGCTCTATGACCGTGAGAATATTACAAATCCCACATCCTATTAGCTGCTGTTAGTCTCCTCCTTCCCCTCTTCCTCATCATCAGTGAAAGTAATGCCAAGGCTTTCCTGGGACAACTTGGCAGGCACAGCCTGCATCCCAGTTTGCAGCTGGAGAAACTACCTACTTCCTGGATATATTTTAATCTGCATTACAGCTGCCAAAAAAATTTGGATGAAGTTTGCATGTGTAACTCCGCACCCTACCCCACGGCTAGTGCACCTTATACAGCACCCTATGTGTTAGAGTTAGAATTGCAAAACATTGTTAGGGTTTACTCATTTTAATATTCATACATGGCTTTGATGAGAATGTCACATGAACAGCCTCCCAAAACAACAGGCTACACAAACGTTATCTCATCGTCTTTAACCCCATATTATGACATCGCTACATATCGGACATGTCAATAAATGTAGCCATTATACCTTTTCTTGTGAGACTGATCTGGAAAGTCTCTGCTGACTGATGTGTAAATTGTACTAAAGCAGTTCCGCCACTCCTGCTTCAACAGAATCCAAGTGAATGGTCACTGATGGCATTTCCATGGATATGTCAAGGTGTGTGGAGAGAACTCCAGTGCAGACATGTGGAAGTTGGGATGAAATAAACAAAGGCTTTAAAAAACAAATTACTTAACATGGGGTGCTACAGGTACTGGCAGGAAATCCAAAAGTGCACACATAAATCCAGATAGGCTGGCACACAGGATTGGAACATAAATCAGGAAAGGCCTGCGAGGTATAAGAAGGATCTGGCAGACAACAGAGAAAATTATGCAGCATATATATTGATGGAAGTTATAACAAATGAACAACAGATCTGGTAATCAGCAAATGAGACCTGGTGTTAAACTAGAGCAGGCTGAAAAACAAAACCAACACAAGCCAACAAAGATCACCATCACAACCCATAGACCGTGTCAGGATATTTGGCTTTATGAAGGTAATCATTTGCTGCTCTGTGGTATTTCTAGACCAAGTTCAAATTTCTAGTGGACATGTGTATATGACACAAAACAATTTCATGGTTAAATCTGTTTGTCTCTTCTAGTTTTGCTTTCAGATGTTTTTAGAAAACTCGATTGTGTTCAGTCACATTTCTACAAGTCCGGTAAACAACTGTATGATCCTGATCTGGGTCAGTGTTTTGACTGTAGTTCTTTTCAGTGTCCTCAGATGAGGAGCGAGCATTCTCAAAAAACTCAAATTTCGTCTCAGTGTCAAGTCATTCCAGCTCTCTGATTAGATGATGAGATTCACCCTCCTTTCATCACCTCTCAAAGCTTGTGTGGACTCAAAACTGCTGACTAAAAAAAGAAAGAAATAGAATGATAGGTCAACAAAGAGAAAAAAGAGCAACAAACAGAAACATTATTAAGGCAAAATACAACTTGAGAACATGCTATATTTAGTTTAGACTTAGGATTCCTTTGTTATGTGCAAAACTTACATACATCAATGAGCCCATATGGTGCTCTTCTTGTGTGAAAGGTTAATTACTAATTTAAGTTCAAAAACTGTAAAATTTCAAGAGTGCTTTAAATAGCCGGTCTTGGACTGTCTGACATTTTATATTATTGCAATAACTGGTGATACAAAGCAGCAAGAATGCAGGTTAAATAGTTTGAATAATAGTCAGAAATAACTATTTCTGAGTAATTGATAGTGGAGATGAATTGCTGGCTACAATAAAAAAGACTTCAGTCAAGTAGAAATGACAGTTTTTGTTTATTGTGGGAAAACTGCAGTCTTGGGTGTCTCCTCCTCAAGCTTTGTGGCTATCATTGTAAACTGGCTGACCTCAAAAGCACAAACGCACACACACGCACACACACGCACACAAACATGCAAATCAACGGACGGGGATGCACACACAATCAACAGCAGTGTTGTCTGTTGCCTTGAGATGAGTATTCACTGCAGTGACTGGGACATGGTCCAGTGGAAACTGTTTTCATGCAAGAGAGAGACCACTCTGCATTTACCATTTAGACTTATTCTGTACAAGCAAGAGTGGAGCAACGTTACAAGTTTGGTAAGTAAGTAGTTGGATATTTTGCATCGAAAGTCGATTATCATATTATTATTAGATGTGTTTGCATGCTTGACCGCCTCAGTTTTCACAATTGAGATGGAATGAAAATACTGAACAGCCTGCAGGCCCAGACTGCAGAGGTGACTTCATGAGGCTTTCTGATCACAGCCTCAGGGTGAAACCATGCTTCGCCTGAGGCTCAAAGATTCACAGACTCACTGAACTTTTCAAATTATCAGAAGAGCTGATTTTCTGAGAGTGAGCAAAAGTCACCAGTGTCCTCTTTGTCCTTAACATTTTCTTCAATTCTTTTAAAGTCTGCGCATCACTGCATTATGTGTTTTTGGCTGGTATCTGGCAGCAAATGTTCATGGAAGCCAAAATGCATGAGCATGACCTTTTAAACACTGAATTGCATGTGGGAGGCTCATAATGTGGTGAAATGATGTGCTGGATCTGTGAAAACAGTGACAATGAAAAGTCATTCAGAGCTTTGTGGTGATGACAACTCAAAGGGGTTTGCTTAGGGCTTAGGTTTAGGCTTCGGAACCATGAATTTACAAGGTGGTACAAGTAAAAACAGATACAAGTGCTACACTGATTCTTTTCCTCAGTGGAACGGTGGTGCCATTTTTGTAATTATCCTCTTGTTTCTTCATTTTGATTTGATTAGGTTCAGGCAACACTGTCTTAAATAAATTTAAGGAGATGTTATGGTTTATGCAGCCCAACATTATCTGAAAAGCAACAAAATAACAAAATTTTTTGCTCTACTCTGAATGAAGTAAATTAACAGGTAATTTAAACATGTTATGTGCCTCCATCACTTACTACAGTCCTATGCAGTTTAATTCAATTATATGATATTTTTTTTCTTGTTTTTCTGTGGGCAGGGTAAAATGGCAGTATACCTTTTCACATAAGCAACCAAGTCGTTGCCTGAGGAAAACATCAGAATGCTATCCCACTTGTTATACTCCTGGAGTGGTACCTGTAATATTTATTCACATGATCCCATGAACACTTACTGTAGCGATGCTCCAGAGTGTGACCAAAAATCATGTAGTACATGTAGCCTTCAGAGCTAAAGGCGGAGAAAGGGCGGGCCTTCACTTTTGACACTCAGAGATTCAACTCAACTGCTGAGTGTGCTTTTGAAACTGGGACTCTAATGCTGTTCTCTAAGGGTAACACATGCTAATCCCTGTTAATTCAAGATGAAGAGAAACATTGATATCTTAGGAAAAATGCCAATACTTCTCATTGCATATACATCTCTGATCATGGATCTGACAGCTCCATCTTAGATCTCACACCATCAGCAAAGGTAACCATTAACCATCAATGTGTCAACATTTAGATGAAAAATGATTACTCCGGCTAAGCATTGGAGGCAGAATCAGACAGAGTCAGATGGAGTCCGTAAAAAGCTTTGGATTGGTACATAAAAGCAATTTATGTACTAAAAGCAAACTAAATGTTTCTGGACTTTGCCTCGGTTGGTGATTTTATTACTTCTGCACCATAATCAGCCCCCGCAGTGAAAATCATCCAAATTTCACCATAAAAATTGTACATATCTCTGTCTCCTTTCTTAAAAACTGCATTTTTATCGATGTTTTGAGTTGAATAGCAGCGGCATCTAAGATAATACCCAGCATAGATTCTTGTGTGGCTACATCTGTGTTTGAATAAAAGATCCATGACCATTCCTCTGCTGTGATCATTATTTGAAGTCTTAAAAATAGTCCCTGCTGTCCAGTATTCAGTGTTACAGCAACACAAAGAAAATGATGAAAAAGAGAGATCAAGCCATACCACTGAGTGGGTGTAGTACTTTCTAAACCCTTAGACAAAAGAAATGCATATTCTGTGGATTGCAGTGAGCAGCTGTCGTCATCTCTTTTCTCTTCTCCTATCATGGTCTTCGATTCCAGACGACTCGGTTTTAATCCCTCATTTGTTTCGAATGGGGTGGTAGTGGTGGTGTGACAGGAGCAGGAATGAATGATCCTACACGGAAAACACTGAAGAAAAGACGCATACAAGCATACCTGGCTTTCAGCGTGACACCAACTGAAATGCCTTCACACCAACTACGTTCATCCTACTAATAGAATGTTCCCCTGTATCTGTCAGCGTGCAACGAGGGCTCTGCTCTCGTTTGTGCATTACCTGAGGTGATGTGTCTCAAAATTCTACCCCTGTTTGGCGGAGCACTTTATTATATCTCTGGTGTAATATCAGTGGTTTTCATCTTTACCATTTACTGCTTTATTCACTGCCCACGTCTGCTTCTTACATTACTTGAACTTTTCTTGTCAGGTGTGAATTTCGTAAACCGTTGAGAGTTGAGAATAAGTTAATTTTAGTAGATTCAGGATGTTCAGTTCAGCTACTGTCCATTTTGCTTTAATAAGGCCTTTTCACACTAGTGGTGTGAAACCTCCCCCCCCTGTAGGAGAGGCACAAGTGTAATTAATCACATCAACAGAGATGGTCTTCAATTTAGCTGTCCCAGTTCCAGGATCCTGGTATTATTCAAGTTGATTTACTGACATGCTTTTCTGGGTCACATGACAAGGGACAAGACAAAAATGTACACACTGATAACGGAACAAAACTAAACTTTTTCAGATATATCCTTGTAAATGTCATCTTTCGTACGTCTATTAATTTGTCCAGCATATATAATTAACTTTTACCCACCTATAAATCTCAAGATGGTGGACAATGCAGCTGGAAATGTGCTAAAATAGCCTTTAACAACTTTAATATAACTCTGCTGCTTAGTCAGAACACCAGGTACAACAAACCAATGCAAAAGTAGTGCCTTCCATGTTATTATGTGATGTGTTGAAAGATTGTGATAAAGCACTGTATGTGAACCCTGACCACCAAGTTTTCCAAAACCAAGCTATTAAATAGATTTTTTGCCAAAATCTTACCAGGGATTTGACAGAACATGCATATTTGACACCTTAGGAATGAGAGAAGGTGGTCTAAAAGTAGACTCTCAGTCTCAGTTTTTCCAGCAAATGATTTTTTCCCCTCTAGGTATTGTGTTTCCCACTGGAACAGTTAAACCCTGCAGGAATTGCATTCATGTAGCAGAAAGTTTATAGCCATGTGCTGCTTAGCGCAGCGTCAGTCTTTTAAAGCAGAATTTTTAGATGTGGTTTTGAGGCAGATTTACAAGGCTGTGCAAATTAACATGCGTTTGCAAATGGGAAACACTGCCGAGGGGAATGGCCAGTTTTAAGCTTCTAACACTAGCCTGTGACCTTTGAACACAAATGCAACCAGCATATTTAATGATGGGGATAACAAGGGGCGGCTGTAGCTCAGGAGGAAGCACAGTCACCCACCAATCGGAAGGTCAGTGGCTCAACTCTGGCTTCCCCGGGCAACAGCATCCTTGGGCAAGACACTGAACCCCACGTTGCCTCCCAGTGTATCACTGTGGTATGAATGTGTGTATGAATGATTAGAAAAAGCACATAGTTAAGTATCTTAAGACGTGCTGTGTGAGTGGGGGGAATGCAGCATGTAGTGAAGCGCTTTGAGTGGTCAAAGCGCCATTTACCATTACCAAGAGTTATGCCTATTGACAATCAAAAGTGGGTAATTTACCCATTTTTTTAACAAATCTAATAAGCCGTAAAAGCATCAACTTGTTTATTTGTTTACTTCTTATGTTACTGAAAAATAATTGATCTGAAGTCTTTCAAAATAAAAAAAAGACTCTTTTTAAAGATACTTCTGTGTCACTGCATGGAAAGTCCCCTGGTCCTTACTAGAAAGGAAGAATTACTTCTTTTTACTTCTTACTTCTTTTTACATTGAATATGTTCTTATAGCATGTATCCACAAGTAAATTAACATAAGTGGAGGCATTTTCTTCCTCTCTACCTCACTCTTTCTGCTCCCTGCTCAGTAAAAGCAAGTCATACAATCTTAACAGATAAATGTTCAGCATGAAATTATTTTATTTTTTTACCATAAATGATCCTGTAGTATTCAGATGCAGTGTGTGAAATCTTGCACATGCAGAAACAAAGATTATGGATGTTGTCTTAAAATTTTGAGCTTTGGCACCACCACTGAAAAAGGTTTCTCGGATGATGATGATAGTCCATGTGTTTGCACTACTTGGGTTGCTAAAAAAAAACAAAACATAATTGCGATATGTATTTTAATGTAGGTTAGATTTCACATATGTCAAGGATTGACTTTTAGCACTTGGATAAGGAGCCTAATTGTAAAATCAACCTGGAAGTACTTTTTATTCTTCATAGAATATGCACATTGTAACACCAAGAACAGTGCGATTTTAACTATTTAAAACGAGATAAAAGACAAATCCCAAGAGCAACACTGAACTGGAGTACATCCCGAGGTCTCACACGTGCAATCAAACTGAGCTGATTTCAATTCACAGATGGCTTCTCCTAAAGGTCAAAATGTGCTGTGTAGCAGCAACAATCACAGCAAAGCCAAGCGAGAAATTCAAGGTATGCATTTTTGTTTCAGCAGGGAAGTGTTGGCTAATCAGGTGTACAGACTTTACTACTTCACAGTGTTGACTCATTTACCCTCACCAGAATCTTGTGCCCTGAAAGAGGATCGACCACAAATAGATGTACAATGCGATTAAGGTTTTCAGATGAAAAGCTCAGAGGAATAATGTTGCTATTAGCCAAACTTTTACATTTTCTACACAACCTTTTTAGAATAGTATATTTACATATTCATAGAAATATCTATATGGTACTTGACAGCTCGCACAAAAAACGGCTTAAAAGTCCATTAAAATAAGTAGCTGTGTCCAAACTTTTTGAGTGGTACTGCAGGCATGAGGCCACTCAACCATCATTACTCATCTAAAGACAGTCGAAGACCATTATTATATTTAGAATTACACATTTGTGTCGTTTGCTTAAAGTTACCACATACAACCCCCTATGGTTAGCCTCCTTAAGCTTAATGAGCTGCTGCAGTCTTGTTGATACTTTGAGTCTTGGAGATTTGTTGATGTGAGCCTTAAAAATAGCAGTAAATAGTTGCAACTCCTGTGAAGATGTTCCCCAGGTGCCTTTCTAAATAAGATGCTGCCTTGCTTGGGGGGAGCATCTCACTCCTGTATGGCAGCTAATGATGAATGCTTCTTGTAGCTCCAAGTTAACTAAGTTCATATTGAAACACTCCCTGGAGCATTGCCATCAATCAAAGGCTCTCCCAGGAGCTGTCAAGTGATTTTTGTCAGCCTTCTCCTGCTACTGTGTGTGACTGTGCCACAACAATAACCGGCCCACCTCATTTGCCCCCATTCCAAAAGCAACACAGGCTGTTTCTTATTTCCTGTCTGACACCTCTGGGCAGTATATTCAACGTGTTCTTCACTCCCTGGCCTCCCTTTAACCACTGACTTATTCATCACAGACTCACCAAGGAAGCTGCTGAGCTGACAGACACCTGATATCATAAAGAGAAGTAACCTGGGCAGATGGACAGGCATGCAGACAGGGGTGTATGACTGGGCTCAGAGATGGGGGACATTGTCAATGTGAATTCAGTTTTGCTGAGAGTCAAAGCAGATTCGCAGATGACAAAGTTGGCTTAAGCACTGCAAGTGAATTAGATGGTAGGAGAAAAAAGGAGGGAGGAATTTTCACTTTCATTAGCCAGCCTGTCCCTTTGGGCACGAACACATAAAGCTCAGTGCATGAATCCCCCCAGCACCCCCCTCCAAACACACACACACACACATCCAAATACACCGCACACTCTCCTCTACCCTCCTTTCCTGGTCTCTCTCTCCTCTTTCACTTCTCTTGCATTCCACGTCCCTCATCTTCATCTACATCCTCTCCTCTCTCCCTGGTTCACTTTCCCCGTTCTCCTCTCTCTCTCCTCTATTCCTCAGTGCGCATCATCGCAGCCCTCACCTCCATCCCTCTCCGATGTTAAGCCAATCGCCGCTGAAGGGAGGCGTGGTTTCACCACAGTGGGACGAACACAGAGCTTGTGGAGAAGAGGAGAGAGGAGAGACCCGGCGGAAAGAGACGTTTTCCTGAGCTTTTTGGAGAAGCAACGTCAGGCTTGACACTGAGTGATGATCGTGGCGCAGAGAGGCTCGGAATAAAAACGCGGAATAAAACACACACAAACAAACACACACAGATAGAGAGAGGGAGAAGGGTTCCGTTTACAGATACCTGCGCGTCTCCGGTCCGGACGCAGGTGCGCTGCATCTCCTCTCAATGGAGTTGTTTTAGCTGAGAGGGAAGTGAAAGAAGAGGATATCCTCTTGGGAATATGCCAAAGTCTATGCTTTTTATTCTGTCTGAAATCAAATTTATTAATCTCTTGCACCACAGTAACATTTGAACTCTGCGTTTGAGCTCAAAAGCTTAAATCGGAGCTTTGCAAATTCTTGGACTGCTTTCTCAGACTGTATCAGAGCGAAGATTTTCGCTGGACATCATCTCTAATCAAAAAAAGGAGACATCATCTTAACTCCCAACTTGAGTGTTGCGACGCTACTCCTTAGACTGCCCTATCTTTGCTTTTTACGCGGCGATGAAGACGACAATGCCCGGATTAATGCAGCTGCAGTTCAGTCTGCCCCAGAGAAGCGGAGAAGAGTGAGGGAAGTAGAGAGGAGAAAGAACAAAGTCGGTAGCGTTTGGCTGCCGTCCACTACTTCGTTGGCGCATTTGCTGCTCGTGTTCCCCCGGTCTTCTTTTACTGGATACATCGACGAACACCAAGAGACGCACGGGGAGGACTGCGTTCACACCCTGGGGTGAGTTTGAGTATGTCAAGCACTCGGGGAAGAAAAAAAACAAATTGTTTCGAGTGGTTTAAGGGGTGTAAGAGTATCGCTGCGCGTTTTCGGGCCACGCGCGTTTTTACGCGTAGAGCACTGTTGGGTTGATAAGTAAAAGAAAATGCAGGCTCAGGATGGTCAGTGACGCATGATCGATCACAGACGCTGTGCGACTGGGTGGATCATAAGGGAGACTCATTCAGAACGGATTTGCTTGCCCTCTGTTTTTAGGGGATATAGTGTGGAAAGAGAGTGCACATGAAATTAATACCAGAGCTCGCACGTGCATGATTGTTTTATATTTTATTTTATTTTTTTAAAACACCTTTATAATAAAACTGCGCTTTAAGTGTGTTCATGTGGATACAGGAAAATGTGCACATTTTAAAACCATTTTTCCACATTCTGATCATGCTCTGGAAGCTTGTTTGCTAAATTCTTGTTTATTTGTGTTACTTCACAACTAGGTAAATGGCTGTGTGTGTAGACAACTATGCAGTCCCATCATTTCATTTTTCCTCATACAAAGAAGCTCGACTTGTCCTTCAACCTCTGCTATGCCTCTTTTCGCCACCGTATGCTTGCTCCTGTTGTCTGCCCGAACCGATTAATGCTTTCCTGCCTGCCTCTCCTACCTGAATGTCTCTCTCTGCCTCTCTGTGTGTTTGTGTGTGTGTGTATGTGATGTTGTTGCTCCATCAGTCAACCTGAATGCCTGCCACGCATTGCACAATTTCTCACAAATTCTCTGAACCATGTAAGCACAGCATTTACCCGTCAGCTACTTTGTCGAGTCTGCTGCATGTGCTTGCAAGAAATCCTCAGAGAAAAGGGGGTGCTGCCTCAGATTTACACTGAACACCCACTGTCAGTGATTCAGACCTCTTTCCCTCCAAACGAGGACTTGTTAAACACATCAGAAGGGAGGAGTGGGATCCAAGTGGGAAACTCAAAGCAACAGAAGAAAAAAATGTGCTTTTAATCTGTAAACACCTAACAATCGAATCAGTACACTTATGCCTACACCCAAACACCTCACATTCATCTGGAGGGGTTTATCCATCTTCATAATAGACATTGAAATGGTGTGTGTGTGTGTGTGTGTGTGTGGGGGGGGTTAGACATTTCTCTGATATAATGTGGCTCTAAGAGGATGTAAGTGAAAGGCTGAGTGCATGTCACGCAGGGCTCTAATGACACGCTTGTTAATGACAGCTAAAGTGTGCATCTGTGCTGACGTCAGGGTGGAATAGAAAAGGAGTATAGAAAGCTCCAGCCAGAGATGAACGCAGAGGAAGTGTGCATTAGTGTACACCAGTGGGAGTGAGATTTTGACAAGGCCAAGAGTTTTTGTCTCTCACAGGATTCCATATTTAAGAATTCCCAGCATAGCACTGGAGAGTATGGTAGGTTTGTTGAGCTGGACATGATGGCTGAAGCAGTAACATTAAATCAAAGTGACTGCTGTACAGTTTAGACTTCGTTGGTGATGAGAAGATGCCCTGACTGTTTACCCCTCTCTCATTTCTTTATATACTGCCAGGAAAACTGGAAATGGGTGTAGCGATTTAAAGACGTGCAAACATAAAGTGAATACTGTGTATAACGCAAAAACGGAGTGTGTACTATACTAACAAGCTTAAAAGTCAATACTCGTATGATCACCTTTATTCAACACAGCCTGAACCTTCTTGGACAAGACTACTTAATTTCTTTAAGTAGTCTCCAGGAATAGTTCTCCAGACTTCTTGAAGGACATTCCAGAGCTCTTTGGATGTTGGCTGCCTTTTGTTCCATTCTGTCAAGATGATCCCACAGTGCCTTAGTAATGTTGAGGTCTGGGCTCTGGGCAGGCATAAGACCTGTTGCAACTGATTTTCAGTCCACTTCTCTTGTCATATTGCATACCTTAGCCTTTTCTCCTTGTTCTTTGCAATCTTTTCTATTGTCTACAGACACAGCACTGGTTCATTTTTTGGATTAGGAATCTTTTTTGTGCTTGAATGATTTATAAGTTGGCATTGAGTAGTTAAACAAACAAAAACACATTCCTCTTAAATGACCATGTACAAGGACTGGACAAAAAAAGAAGTGCAAAAGGAACCAATGTACAGAGAAAAACTGAAAGACCTTCAGAGAATCTGAAGAACTATTGCTCAAGACCACTTTAAAAGTTTACAAGAAAACAAAATATAAAGAAATGATGAGTACCTCAAGACATTTGCACAGTATTTACCATTTGTAATAAGGTGTTTCTAATCTGTACTGCATTAAACAAAACTACGCACACATACAGCATATAAATAAAATAATAACGCAGCACGGTGACACTGCAGTAACTACTTATTAAAGATTTGTCATTAAACCTTTTGTTTTTTCGAGTTTGTCAGTAAAACAACTGAATCACATTGCCTCACTGTAATTTTACAGTAAGTTGATGCTGGTCTGATTATACTGAATTAATGGAGGAAAAAACAAATGTACCTGTCTTGGATTGCACCTATGGAGTACTATTCAAATGTCTGGACACAATTTATCGTTCAGAATGAAAGGGTATGTATGTCCAGACTTTTTGGTGGAACTGGACATGCTCATTTTAAATAATCAACATGGGATGAATTGTGTATTAATCCAGTGAAAGTGATGCTGAAATACTACGAGTGCCACAATTTTTTTGAAGTTCAGTTCAATTCAGTTCAGTTTTATTCATATAGTTTCATTCACACAATGCAGAGTTTGGTCTTTTTATGGGCTATTTTGACTCTGACAAAAGAGTATAATGCTTTTGAAAAGAAGCCACAGCCTCCTGCAGACCGTACAGACTAGAGAATAACGGTAAATGGAGAATTATAACCTCAGAATAGAAGATCAGCCGCACCTGCATCCAGTGCCATATGTTAGCAAATAAAACAAATCTATGTAAATAATCAGTAAAAGTTGCAGGGAGGGAAATTAGATGATGAGACTCTTTTATATGCATGATATAAGAAGTATCAAACCTTTTTGGGGTCAAATAAATGTTTAGTTTCACACTGAGTACTTTGTACTTCATACTTCTCATTTTTGTCGATACAAATGCATCTCAGAGCACTTATATGATATGCAGCATCTTTATTGAATCACTGTCTGAAGCCATGCATTAGACTACACATTACACCGTGTTATATGTGTAGAAGGGAACTTAGCTGTTCTCTAATTCAGTTTTGTTGCTGTTTGTTTCTTTGGTCGAAGATCATAAATCCACCATAGGTGAAATGAAACCTGTGATTCACCAGATACTGTTCTGCATTCTCTCGGCACAGTAACATTTGGCTAGTGCAATCAAATAAGAGCTAAATCAAGCCACCTCTCATTTTACTCTATACCCCGTGGAATCCATTTAAAAGCCTTTGACGCTCCCCAGTCTGCATATTTAGAACTGATGTAGGCGTGCAAAAGTACATTCCTCTGCACTGAAATGGCTTTATATGTTTGTAATAATGCATAGTGGAAATATATGGGCCTCAACAGACCCGTTTACAGCAGCACCAGATTGCACCTCTTGAAGATGTTAGTTTGGCATCACATTTTTTTTTCTCTGGGCAATTTCTCTGTTCATTTTGTGTTACAAAGTCACACGGGAAGCACATATAGTGGGAGACAAACTGGTCTTGCTTTAGAGAAGTCTTCCACCTCAAGACAAATCCTTATTTCTTCCCATAGTTCTCTTTTTCCCGAGCAGCCATGCTGATATAATTAGGGGATACTCTATCTGAACTTTGTTCTATTAAGTGAGCTAAAATTTGAAGCTGGCTCTCTGCTGTTGCTCTTATTGTACGTCAGTTTCTAGTACTGTGCATCATCTAAATGCGAGTATATAAATGTAAATGTACTGTACTCGGCGTGTATACTCTTCAGTGGTTGACTTGAGCATATGATAGAGCTCTGCCATTCAAATTCCAAGGGAGTTATTGAAAATGCCCCTATTCAATAGCTTCTACAATATGGTGTGCTCTCAGATTGGCCAACAGCCTCCTCTCTAAGCATTGTTAACTGTCTTTTTATACATAAGTGGTAAATAGGGTTGGGAGTCAGTCTGTGAACAAATGTAAATGTAAAACATTTGCTCTTTCTCAGACTGTAGACTGAGGTTTGTGTTCTATCTGGTACAATGTTTGTTTATTATATAAATATTATAGCTATTATAATGATCATTGCCACAATTTTGTGTGACACTGTGGACCAGAGACTGAACAAGACACTTTTTGCTGTGAGACTGAATTTATTTAGCTGGAACAAAGGTTGTAAAAGTCACGAAGGTTATACTTTCACAGAAGTGTAGGGTTTATATCCCCTCTACTGTATGTACAACCTTTACTTCAAAGCAATCCATTTGTAAACCATAAAGGAAACCAATCTACAGTTATTGACTTGCCCACATGATGTCATGTGCGTTATACTGTGATGTGAAAAATCTTTAAGCAATGTTATCAAGCTGCACAGAGAGGTGCTCTTGTGTAATGTGGACCTTCTGTAATTGATTATTGACTGATGGAGTTACAGTACCTTTGTATCTCTATACTCTGACACAGTTTGTTGGGGGACATTGATGACAGAAGTGATGCAAGTCCAAAGTCCTGGGAGATACACACTAAAATGGTGGTTTTATCTTCTCTTTGATGTGCCTCGAGTGAAACTGCCGCAGGTTGACCCCAGCTCTGAATTTGTGGACTCACCTTCTCTGTCAAGCCAGCAATTGTGGCTCCCTACCACAACACTAATAAAAAGCAAAATCTGATATCATGAAACAACAGCTCTGAACACAAGCCTTGAACATAAGCACTACAACAGCTTAAACCTCTGCAGAGGTACCGGTAGTAGGAAGGGATATGGACAAGCAGTCTGACTGACCACTGTGAATGTTCAATTGTTCCCCATATGTACATTAATCCAGAGCCTGGCTCCAACATGAAAAGCTTTGCTGACATTTAAATCTACGCAAGGGGTAGGAAAAGTCAGGGGGCATTTGCGTGTCATGTGTTATGCATGTGGTTGGGGTGTGTTTAATACCCTTTTTACCACTGCGTGTAGAAAAAGAAACTTCCTTTTTTATTTAATCCACCAAGGATTTTTTTCCTTATAAGCAGCTTCCTAATATTCTTATGGACTTAGCTGTTGAGTAGTGTAGAAAAATGTGTCTATTTAACAAGGTTTCTTTTGAACATCAGTTGAGGGATTGTGCCATCCCCATAGGACTCCATAAGAAATTGTTTTGCAGACATGTGTTTCTGAAACGTTCAGAAAAAAGTGGTTATTTTCTCATCATAGCCGTCATTGAATTAAATGTTCTGCTTCTCTAAACTCTGAGAAGTAAAGAAAAAGTGGAAATGCCTTCAGGACTTTTCCTGTTGCTCTGTCTTTCCCAGCTTTCTTTGGTGCTTTTCACACTTGACGGGATAAACATCCTATTTAATTTAACACATTTTTCATACATACTTAGCTGAAGCATGGGAGATATGATGCAATACATGATGTGTTCTGCTTTAAGAGATTTTTCTAGGTCAATGTGGGGTATGCCGCAGATCTGTAGGCTGGATTAATATATGATTTTGTTGAATTTAGAAGATATTTTTCATCATTGTATTGATACTTTGAATCCTTAGATCTTTTTAGGACCGCTACAAAAGTTTTCCCCATGGAATTTTCTCAAGATATATATATATATATATTTACATACACTATGTTGCCAAAAGTATTCACTCCGTCATCCAAATGATTAAATTCAGGTGTTCCAATCACTTACACAGCACCTAGGCATGCAGACTGCTTCTACTGTCAGGATGAGGGGTGGAAGGGAGGACCCAGATGCAGACTTAAAAAGCAAATTTGATTTATTAACAGAAAGAAAGAACAAAAAGCGTGGCTGAGCCAGATACAAGAAATCTTAACTGTGAAAAACAAGACTAGGACTGTGGAACAAGACTAGACTGTGGTACAAAACAAGAGGCAAAAACCTGACCTGACAAGACTTGAGAAACATGAGCATGAATCATGAAGGTGGTGTGAGGTAAGGATTCTGCCTTGAACAGAGGGAAACCTGGAAACTAAATACTGTGGGGAGGTGATTGGTGTTGGAGTGCAGCTGTGAACAAAAACAGGTGGTGTGAGTGAACCTAACGTGACAGGGGAAAAAACATGACAAGAGAAATTAACCTAAAACCTGAAAACAAGACAAAACAAAACTCAAAACGTGACGTGACATCTACAAACACTTGTGAAAGAATGGGTCGCTCTCAGGAGCTCAGTGAATTCCAGAGTGATACAGTGATAGGATGTGACCAACCACCAGGCATGAAATTTGTAAATATTCCACAGTCAACTGTCAGTGATATTACAACAAAGTGTAAGTGATTGGGAACAACAGCAACTCAGCCACTAAGCGATAGGCCACATAAAATGACAGCGGGGTCAGCCGATGCTGAGGCGCATAGTGTGCAGAGGTCGCCAACTTTCTGCAGAGTTAATCGCTACAGACCTCCAAACTTCATGTGGCCTTCAGATTAGCTCAAGAACAGTGTAAAGAGCTTTGTGGAATGGGTTTCCATGGCCAAGCAGCTGTATCCAAGCCATACGTCACTAAGTGCAATGCAAAGCGTTGAATTTGTTGGTGTAAAGCACGCCACCACTGGACTGTAGAGCAGGGGAGAAGCGTTCTCTGGAATGACGGTTCACGCTTCTCCATCTGGTAATCTGATGGACGAGTCTGGGTTTTGGTAGAGAACGATACTTGTCTGATTGCATTGAGTTTGGTGTGGAAGAGCTTGATTGGCCTGCACAGAGTCCTGAACTCCCCCTGATAGAACACCTTTGGGATGTATTAGAGTGGAAACTGAGCCAGGCCTCCTGGTCCAACATGAGTGTCTGACCTCACAAATGCACTACTGGAAGATTGGTCAAAAATTCCCATAAACACACTCCTAAACCTTGTGGAAAGCTTGCCCAGAAGAGTTGAAGCTGTTATAGCTGCAAAGGGTGGGCCAACGTCATATTAAACCCTCTGGATTAAGAAGGGGATGTCACTTAAATTGATATGCATGTAAAGGTAGATGAGCAACTACTTTTGGAAATATAGTGTATATATATCTATATAGATTTATACATATAGTTCTATTAAAATTTATCAATAAATTATGCCTTTTTCAATTTTGCACAATTTGCTGATGTTTTCATTAAATGTCTTTGGCACGATTCCCCAGCAGCCTTAGAGTTCACATAGCACACACAACAAACTGAGCTCACAATCATGCACACCAATCTTATCTGCCAGATACTTGAATGGGAGTTCTGAGCTTGAAAACAGGGGTAGACATTGCTTTAGAGTATCATAACTAATAATAACTAATAAGCCACTGCTGCCACTTGTTTTACGTGCGGAAAACAAACATTTCATATCCATCAAGGCATGAACTTGATAAGGATTTGCCTTGGAGTGTCAGACTCCAAGACTTTGGTAGTCAATCTTTGAAGACCTTGAAGTTCATACTTAATTCATCCAAATATCACAGTCTGTAGGTTCTCACCACAGCTCAATGAGAGCTCCTCACAAACCGTGATGTTTCACACACACTTTGTCTCACTTGTCAGGTTAGATTGATTCAGCCCTTGTTCAAGTCACTGAGGTCTTTATACTTGCCCATTTCCTTTCCATCCAACATGGAGATTATAAGAACTGGCTGCTTCAGATCTTGATATTCACCATTTCTACAAGATAATACGTTTTTAACCTAATATTATCAGTGTAAACTTCCCCCAAAAAAACAAGAAAATAAACTTTTCTTAAATGTCACACTGTGATGCCATTTTTTTGTGAGATTGCTCTCTCTTACATTGGACTGAAATGAATGGGTCAACTTGTTAGCTCTTCATAAAGATCTTTTAGCAAGCCATTAATTTAAATCTGATATTTTTCAGCAGAGAAAGATACAAACCATGTAGGAAAAATGCCCCTGAGAACCAGGATTGGGTCAATCAATACAAGGGTAAAAAAGTACATTGTTTTCTGTGAGTCTGAAGATTTTTGCAGAACAGACATGCTGTCATACTGACTTCCCCCATTTCTATGTTTCCATATCTGTTAGTGTTATAAACTTTTAAAATGGCCACATATTTACTTTAAAATGTAGTACATTGTTGCCATGAATTCATGTATAAGTGATGTTGAGTGCAAAACTTGTTACCCAGGCACCTGTAAGATGCTAGAGAAAGGGACATTATGGAACACCAAACCCTCTCAGCTCAAAAGCCGTTCATTTTTTATGAGTTATTCTGCACTGTAACATCCGATGCAAGACAATCTTTCTCCCTCACCTTCTGCTCATCCACTTTTCCATTTGCCTCTCCTCTACTTCCCGATAATGATTAGGAAAGACATTTAGTGGCGAGAAATACAATGATTATATGTTGCAGCATTGATCTACGTATTGAGCTATATCATTGGATTCATTGGCTCTGACATCCAAACTCCCCACATTGATTTTTACTGTTGCTGTTAAAGGAGATTTAACCCCCACCCTCCACTGCCACCACCCGCTACTTCTTCTGCACTCGCATTCTGCCGAAAGCCAAACAGGTTTTGCAGCAGAAATGTACCAATTGTGCTTTCCTGACCCATTTTATCAGAATTTATGTAGGCAGTGCTTTCACAGGCATTCGCATAGTATTGATAATACAAAGAGAAATAAGAAGCAAGAGCTAAAGGGAGTCGGGGAGTATGGTCAAATCCACATCACTTTACAGTCATGCTACTTAACTGCATGCATTCAGAGCAAGAGAATTTGTAAACCATGCAAAGGGAAAAAAAAAATCACATCAGTGACTCCTTTGCCACTGGAGTACATTTTACAACCAAACCCGGCCTGAATCCTCTTGGATAGTTTGCTTAAAAGTGGGATGAACTTGAACAGTTGGGTGTGAGTATTTAAAGCCCATCACACAGCTGCATTGGTATAACGTATGATAGCAGGAAATATGCGATGATAGCTTCCAAGCTTGTTTTGACATGTAGCACTTGCTGGATGTTTGTGTCACTGTGTTGGTAACAGCGAGCATAGGATAAGAAATAAGATACTTTCCTTAGCTTTAGGTTGCCACAAAGCAAGAGGAAGTCTAAATGGATAAAGCACACACATTTTTAACAGTAAAGATCTTAAAAGACTGAATTAAAATTGGATAATGATCATGCCTTCTTGACTCAACCGAAACAGTACTTTTTAAGTTCTGTGTCTCTGTCAGCTTTTCAGAGTTCCTCTGCTGTAATATGGAATGATAGGAGTGCCATGCTAAAGAATAAATCTGTAAAAGAATGAGAAAATGAATGAGGGAATATAAAGAACCAATAAAAGAATGAAAGCGGACTTTAGAAAATGTGGAAATATAAAGGGAAATGATACAAAAATACACAATTATTATACTTTTGATCTAATTTCATATCTTTTAACTTTTCATTCTTCTTTCTATTTTCCATGTAGCTTAAACTTTTGTGTCTTTCTTGTTTTCACTGTAATTTTCAAGCTTTTGCTTTGACAATTTCTGAATTACCTTTTCTGTTTCTTAGCTGTCTGTTTTATGGCTTTTGTTCGTTTGCTACAGTTTTGGGAATTGCAATTGTAAAAGTAAGCAAAAGCAATAAAGAAATAATTTGAAAAAGTGAAATTTTATGAAAACATTTATTAAAATACTATAATGTGAGCTATATAAGAAAACAATTTTCTTCTCAATCAAAGTCCATTTAATGTTACATAACACAGTATATTTTCACATGCCAGAAGTTATTGTCATTTTCATTCAATTCAGTTGTATGCCAAATCATAACAAATGTCCTCTCAAGGCACTTCAAAGATACAATCCAATGTTCATGCCAATTAGAATCCAATTAAATGTAATACAATCGTAATCCAATCAAATCCAATTCATTGAATTCCAAATTTATCAAACGCATACATACAAAGCCAATTAAAAAATGTAGGCTATCTAAGAAAACCAACAGATTGCACGGAAACTTCTCTTCGATCAAATCTCCCGTCCTGAGCGTGCATAAGGCAACTGTTAAAAGGAAAAATTCCCTTTTAACAGGAAGAAACCTCTGGCAGAAGCAGACTATGGAAGGGCGGCCATCTGCCTCGACCAGCTGGGGTTTGAGAGGACAGGAAAGAGGGGACAGCAGACACCATAACACCAGGCCAGGGACACTTGCTGAGAAAGAGAAACATAAGTTAATGACAACAATATTGTTATAGGTAGATAGAGAAAAAAGAGAACAGATTGAGGAAAGCTGTATCTTGGGAAGTCTCCCAGCAATCAGTTTCAGGGTCACCTGAGTCACCCCTTACCACAAGCTTTGTCAAAAAGTAAAGTTTTAGGCATAATCTTAAAGGTAGAGAGGGGCCTGTTAACTGAAGGCTCTGCCTCCCATTCTACACTGTCGTATTTTATGCTGCATTTATTTTTAATTTTTAAATACTCATGGCTTCCATTATAGGTGCAGTCAGGGTGAGTTTGTGCAGAATATAGCAGAGATTTTGTGTTTATCATAACCCCTGTTGAAAATTGAATACCGGCATTAGTTCATCTGTCTTTCTTTTGTTGTCATGGTGAAATGTGATACTTGACTCGCTGAAACTCCTCCAAATGAAGGGAAGGAAACGACTTCTAAATTACCATGCCTCTAATAATGCTAATTTATGCGGTGAAGAGGCATTTCTCTTCCTTTATTGGTTTGGTTTGAACTGCTTAGTGAAAGTGGTTAAAACTCCAAATTTCTCTAGCTCAGTTTGCATGCCTGATTGCATATTTAATTCATGAGAAGACATTCCAAAATGTCATCTATTAAACCCCCCACCCCGACCCTCACTTTCTTGCGTTTTGGCTGACTAAGCCAACATGGTCTTTGAACTTACTCATGCGTGAGGTTTTAAGAAAGGACTTACATGAATATACCTTTGTGTTTTACCACCCCGAAGGCGATCAGATGTATTTTCATTCAACATCAGGATGACTTTTATTACATTTAGTATGTGTGTGTGTGTTCATGTGCCCTTGCTATCTGTAAAGTGTGAAATGGATAAGAAGGTTTTTTATCTGAATCAATATCTATAAATAATAAAGCAGTTTGGGTAAAAATACGGGCTGATACTTGAGATGAGCAGAGTTGAAAAGTACGAAGTAGCTTCTAGATAGCAAGGCAAAGTTATTGGAAGAAAGGTGAATAATAAGGAAATAAGTCTCTTGTATAAAGTGTGATGTACTGTAGCATACTGTAAAATACATGTGCCATTCAGTTGTTGGCAGACTGATTGACATGCTGTTTACATTTGCTTTATATGACTTTTTCCAAAGAGGTATTTTAGTTAATTGAGAACACAGTTTCCATGAAGATGGGAAGTACTTTGATTTATAGTGTCTTCTAACTGTACTGCTTTCAGTATCCAGATGTGCCACAGCAGAGGGTTAATTGATAGATTTTGCCCTGGATTTTGCCTCTCAGGCAAAGTAGAGATTTGAGCCTGATGCAATTCCCAAACATCTGCAATCAAAATTATGATCTCTACTTTTCAAAACTTTGGTTGTTTGGTTTTCTCTGAGGCCCTCTAAACATTTAGCTCTTCAACTTTAGTTATTGCAGTTATGATTTTACTTCTCCAACCCTTGGATTCACCTGCTCGGTCATGCTGTACGCAGTGTGAGAAGACAGTAGGCAGTATGGACAGAATATACTGGAAACCTTTTTTAGGAAAACACTTTTTGTTGCAAGGTAGCATGATGATACATTAGCACTATCGTCCCATTTCAATAAGATCCTGATTTAAACTGCAGTTGCTGAGTTTTTATGACTTAGCCAATGACTTTAGACTAAATTGGCTTTGAATGTGAATGTTGTTGCCATCTGTGAGCCTGTTCAGACCTGGTGTTGATGTACATGTGTTGTTGGTGATCCGATCACAAGCTTCCAAAATAACAGCAGGTGTCATTCACAGAAAACATTCTGTCTGTCTGTCTGTCTGTTATTTTAACTTCTGCAGCGAAAGGGAACAAAACAGCGGTGACTTTGTGAAGGGCCTTTTAGGGGTGAGCCTCATGTCTCTGCTCCGAGCACTGTATGTGTAGAGCAAATAGTCTCTTTTTAAAATGGAATAATCAATTCACAGATTTCTTGATTCCTAATTATTTGTCAAAAAACACAATCGTGTTGGAAAAATATTAAAATTCTATATCATAAGAACTAACTGTTGGTGGTTGACATTGTGACTGAATTGGAAGTGCTTGATTGAGATAGAGCAAACATCAGATTGTCTAATAAATGACAAAACATTTATAAATAAACCCTAGTGTTGGCTGGCATAATAACATCCATATAATCAAATAAAAAAAAAAGCTACATGTACTTTTTGAGTATCAAGTTGCAAATTTAAGAGTTTTCTGTGCATTTATCACAACATAATCTGCAGGCATATTGCTTACCAATATTACACAATCAACACTTTTCTGCAGCATTCCCATTAATGCTTTAATCGAAGGCTCAATGTTTCTTTCGTAAGGATTCTTATATTCTTCACACCTCTTCACACAAGCAGCCTGCTTTTCAGTGAGGGAACTTTGTGCCAAAGAAACCAGTCAAAATGTAATGATTCATTTTCAGCAAGGGCACACAGAATTTTGATGTGGAAAGCCTGAGTTAACAAAGAAAGATTTTAACTGTTCTCTCTGAGGGAAGTTGTTAAATTCGTGAGGTTACAGAAACATCAGTATAACCTGTTGTCGTCCTTTTTGTTGCTCAGTTGATTATGTGATGTAGGCTTCTTGTTTATTTGCACATGGAGCAGGTAACTGAGATCCAGTCTCAATTGGACACTTAAAACTCATGTGAGGATGCAATTATTGCAAAGTTTGCGCCCTGCATGCATTGGGATCTTAAATCTTAAATGTACCTCTCCTGTCACCTTATGGTAGTTGGAAATGGCTCCCCCTTTGCTCCTGGGCAATAATTAAAAGACTACATGACTGTCAAGCACAGATCTTAATGGTATATGTATGTACATCCAGCAGTGGAATGTTGGAAATGTGCCAATTGTTCATAGGGTTAATTCTTCTATATAAAAGCTTATAGAATTAAGGTCACAACCTTGTCACATTACTATGAAGGAAGGTTAATACATCCACACTACAGGGGTTTTCATATGCCATTTCAGTTGTTTACGTTCCACCCTTTGATAAGCAGACTGCTGTATTATCAGCCCTGTCACTGTGAGGCTTCAGACTCTGTGTCCCGGAGCCTTCGAGTTATTTTTCTTTGTGCTTCTTGTATTCTTGTGTTTCATTTAATTTTCAAAACATCCTGTCTTTTGAAACACAAATACTGAATGTCAGTATTTTTATTTTCTTATTCAAAGTGAAAAATAAAATAAAAAAGATACTAAAACGATTTACCTGTTAAATATATGAGTGCTTTGAGGTTATTGGTGGCAAAAATAACCCCCCGAAAAACTCTCAACCTTTAAAATCAAATGCAATCTAGTTTATAATATTATTGGCAGTTAATAAAAGATAGCCTAGTTAAGGTAACCAACTGGTTGCACTGAATCTTCAGTTCGATTCAGTCTTGAGCAGGCATGGGGCAGGGGTTGACAGAGAAAAAGAAGACCTACAGCAGGACCAGACTTTGGAAGACTGCTCTCTGTAGGTTGAGAGGACTGGACTGTCACACAAGCAAACAAAGCAATACCAGACAAGGAACACAATTTATGAGAAATTAAAAAAGAGAAAAACAATTAAGCACTGCAATATGGACGCGCACGTACGTATCAACAAAGCTTAGTATAACTGAAAGGGTTTGTGCAGTGATTAAAGTGAATTTCAGCCCACACCTAAATTTCTCTTGTTTGAGAAAGCACAGTAATGACATTCTGGAGTTGTCTGCCTGAATAATAAAAACCTGTACTGGTTCATGATTAATAACAAAAACCTGGATTTCAATAACTCTCCATGGCTAAATTTATGCTCCTTAATTGATACAACCAGCAGGCCGGATGTTTACAGCTTTTCCGCTGCTATGACCTTAAATCCCAGACAAATCAGAATTTGCAAAAATTTATGAAACTATTTATCAGTGGGAAAAAAAATCTAATTCAACAGTAAACATAAAATGGATTTTCAAAATGGGCTTTCCTCACATGGAATGGTGAGTTTCTGTTTACAGCAGATTTTTGTTTTTCTAATCTCTGCTTGCCAGGTGTTGGGTAGTTCAAACCCTTGCGAACACACCATAGGGTGAAATGTCCTTGAGAAAGTCACAGAATGCCAAATTGCTTTGGATAAAAGCATTTGCCAAGTGAATATGAAGTCATAGCAACTAATAAATATTCTACCGCGGTGATTAAATCTAATTTAATTAGAGTATAACAGGTCAATAATGCCTCCAGGCAGATATAGTCTAATCACACTATATGGAGTGTGCTACTGCTGTATTTAAGACATTATCTTGGGCCTATTACACTTGGAAATCTTTTTCCTCTTACGTCCCTTCCTCCCAAGTCATTTTAAGTTTGTGGCATCGCTTTCAACTTGGCGCCTCTGCTGATCTCGGAGTTAGCTGTGATGTGCCAGCTCCAATGAATAGCTTTAACAGGATTGGACCCTCGCCTCGACAGTGACGCACCAAGCCAGTCAAGGTCACCAACAACAGCACATAAAAGAAGACATCAGTTCTTAATGAAGTCATACATCACATTTAGCATATGGTTCAATTAGAGGAGTCACAGAGATTATTGAGATTATATTATCCCAGCGCATTCATTAGCTAAGCTCCAATAGTCCCTCATCTGATTATAAACTGTGAGGGGATTTGCTGCTATTGACTGGGAGCGATCCATGCTTGGAGGGAGATGGAGTCACTGGTAGTGTGGGGGATGTTACGTATGTGGCTGAGTGAGTGTGTGTTTAATTGTGTAAATGTGATTTATTTATTTATTTATTTTTTGCCGTGGGTGTGCAGGAGTTTGCATCTGTAAGCGGCAGAGGTGTTAAATTTAGCCCATAAATGGTTGTGCCTACGGGTTTATATGTGCGCTGATTTGTTAGTGTGCGCATGATAGTGGTTCATAAGAGAGTCAATTCCCTGCGATGGAGTTATTCTTTATTTGTAGCTCAGTTTTCTGCATGAGTCCTGTGTTGGACCAAAGTTGGAACTCTTTCCTTTGTATGTTGTTATAATCCTAAATTTGTAGTTTTCAACATAACCACTTGGTGAGTTATTCATGCAACATTGTAACCAATGGTTCATTTATGAATTGCACCTGTGTTGGTGGCAGGTGGTTGACAATAATGATGGGTGCACAAATCAAATGAAAGCAAAGGCAACAAAAGCAGTTTAGCTGCCACTGCCTGAGCATTACAATACTAAAAACAATAATAAAGGGAGTTGTGGTTATATGTAATCAGGTGGTAGGACTATTGCAAATCATTGAGTTTGGGTAAAAAATGTGGTCCACTTAGATATTCAGAAAGATGACTGTGTGCAACTTGCCAAATGCAAAGCTTTTCTTCAAAAACATTTTTTATGTTGCACCTCAGGTGCATAACAGCTTCATTAAGCAAGAGTCTTTAAATATGGTCTGATCCCTCTTTGAAAGTTGTGTGCAGCTGAGTTCATGGCATCCGCGACTCTGCAAGAATCCCTAAGGTTTCCATGCGATACTGAGCAGAATGGCCTTTACTGTAGCCTCTTTTTGTACTTTGTTCTTTCTTTTTTTTTGCGGTTAGTTTGGACTATTTCACACATGGGACAAACAATTGATGTAGCCTTAGAACGTTGTTAATCCAAAATGCCACATACAACATTATAAACTGAATATGTTTTAAAGATAGCAACTGGAAAGCAGAGTGGTTTGAAGCATTAACTATATACTGTAAGACCCCTGAGCTTTTCTAGATGGTGCTCTTCACTGAACATTGTTAACCTCTGTTTCAGTCTCCATAATAAAAGTGGGTTCACATGATCGAGAGGTTTGGACCCAGAAAGGCAGACGAGCCACTGGAAAATGGTTAAAAGATTTACAAAGCACGCAAGTTCCTCTAGGTAAAATGTTGAGTTGTGAATTTCAAGAAGCGGAGGTGGCAGGTGGTTATGGAGCCTTACCGCAAACTGAAGAACCTTGAAGGGATCAGGTGATCCGAACCATCTGATGTGCAGTCCAGCAAACTCATGGTCACCAGGTTAAAATGAGGTGCCAGGTTAACAGGTTAGTCCTTCAGGATTTCCTTTGGTTTGGTGTGGTACGGTGTCCTAGTTTCTTTCAATAGGAAGACGGAGAGCACAAGGTCAGGTGAGGACATAGACGAGGTCAAAGAGCTAGGAAAAACATAATCAGCCGCTGTTTACCACAGAGGGAAACTACACAATCTGGCAGAGAGAGGAGATCCAACCAGGGTAGATAAGTAGATCCTATGTGTGGTTCTGGCTTTTGGACATTTGGAGTTTCCCTCATTATGTATGAATGCTGTGTGTATATGACTGAGGTTTGAGTGTGGTCTCCCTCGACAAGTTCTCAGTCCACACATACAGGTATCAAAACCAGAGGAATGGCCTCTTGACAAGAATAAATGACATTTTAGATATCATATTGAAACTCTCTTTCATTGGATCTCTAAAAAATATAAGCATTGTATTTGTGGAAAGCAGTTGTGAAAATAAAACCAACAAAACCCAGAGTATCAGTGGCTGGTATGGCAGCATTCAAACAGTCGGTAACAATGAACAGCTTCGAGAAATAACTTCCTTTGAAGCTGTTAATTGGTGATCTTTTTTTAACTTAGTTTTAGATGTAGCCTTAGTGTTACAAAATATTACTATTTAAGAAAAAGAACCACACTGGAATGTTTATTTTGGGAAGAAATTTTCCTTCAGTATGTCAGGTAGTAGGCCTTCGGTTTATAGTTGCGAATGCAAACAATAGTTAAGATTCTTTAGGACATCTGGCAGGGCTGTTTAATTTTGCTTCCTCACACTCCTCTTTGAGAAAACTGAAAAGGACGTGGCCATGACAAGAAAAGAGATGCTTAGAAATTAGATTCTGATACATTTTACTTTACCTTGTGCAGTTGCACGCCATGGTTATCAGGGCTGTAAGGGAGAGAAATGTGGAAATTTTTGAAAATACTGAAAATAATAGCTAGACGTTGTGGCAGAGGCGTAGCTGGATGTGTAAATCTGTTTCTCTCTGTGTGAATGCACCGCGCCGCGGGTCTCTTCCTACTCGGCGTGCGCACAAATAAATCACATCTGACTCGGCTCACCAAGCCGTCCAGCCTTTCCTGGGGTCATCTCACAATCACCATTTAATGTTTAACGGCGAAGCTGGCTTTGATATCAGCTGCAGATAAAGTGGAATTTCTTGATTGCCTCGGTCAAAGAAGCTCCAGTCGCAGAGAAAATGATTTATTGGACAAGGGGAAGTCGGGTGAGATCAAAGGGGACAGAGGAGCCTTCGACTCCCACTGCGGGCAAGGAGCAGGCTGGGGCCCGTCCAATCACTCTCAGCAGCGGGGCCTCTGTCACCACCATTGCTGGTTTTTAATTGGCAGTCACGAGAGAGAGTAGTGTGAGGAAGTGGAGAGGAAGGGAATGACTGAGGGACCCCACAGGTCACCAGAGAGCTTGGATTGAAGCCCATTAGTCGGGGAGAAGATAGGAGAGGTTGGTTTGAGAGGAGGGTCAACGGAACACTGATTACACTTGTGAGAGAAAGTTTCTATCAGAGTGCATGAAGATCACTCCAGCGCCTTGTCTTCTTAATCAGAAAGGGGGCAGCAAGACAGAGGGAAGAAGAAGGGAAGAGGAGGCATAAGAATTGAAATCATACTTTTTTTTAAAGTATTGATTTTAAACAAGAAAGAAGATTTGCTCAAAAGATTGAGAAGCAAAATCATATTAAACACAGCTGCCGGCCAACAACGAGGTAATAAAGCATGTGAATCACCCCTCCCCTCTTGTTTTTTTTTCTTTTAATAACTTTCAGTCGGATTGCAGCACCAGAGAATTACAGCTTGTGAGATAATTGGAAAAACATTAGAATCTGAATGCACGGTTAGTGGAGGAATGCGCATTATTCATGAGGTGTTGTCTGAATATTATTACAAAGAGGAATGAGGCTTTAAAAATGAAAGCGGACCTCTGAGTAAATGGTCATCATAATGCAAAATCAATATATGTTCATCCAAGAGAATTCTCAGTTGTTTGTTACTAGTTAGAAGGCAGTCATGAAGATGAATACATGGCATAACTGTAGCTCTCCACATTTGGTCAACTGAGTAATGAATTAAGATTTTACCCATTCCCAGTTAAAGCAGCAAATTAAGATGTGGCCATCGCACGCTGGGATTGTGGAGAAGAGTGAGGCATGTCCACTTTTTTTTTAATACATTTTTTACCTTGGAAGCAAACATCCATATCACTGATGTGACATATCACTTATTTGTCAGTCATCTCAAAAACAAAGAAAAGTGTAAATGTAGGTGTTGCAGTATTTTTTTACATTTATGTGCCACTTTTATGCAAATATAGTCAGACAAGACTGTCATTAGTTTTGTAGGTACTTGGTCTAATATTATTAGCACACAAAATAGATCAATTATATTTTTGTTCTAATCTCGGTGCTACATGAAAAGTTGATCACAGCAATAATTTGTACCGATGATGACGTCTGTGTATTTTTCTAAGTTTATCCCCGGAAGAAAGGTCAGCATGAAGATGGTGCCACAAGAAGTATCCTAGAGAGAGAAAGAGTGCCTGTCTGACATGTAAAATATCTGATATGTTTGGAGGTATTTTGTCTAAACTGTCAGCACCATGATTAAACCCCAAACCAAAGTTTTTTTATTCAACCTGATAACTGGGTTTCTGCAAGACGAAAGATTAAATGACCACTGCTGATGTTATATTTCATCCTGAATCTCTAGTGAATGACTGAGCCAAATTCAGTGACAATCCATTCAACAGTATTTCAGACATTAAAGATAAAGCCATTGAAATGATTCAAGCAAGCAGATTTGTACGACTAAACCCCCAGGGAACATGAATATTCTTGCAAACTTTAACAGTTATCTGTCAAAAATGAAATACAATGAAAAAGTACAGACTTTATCCTAAAGGGAAATTATATATATATATATATATCCAATTTAGTATTTGGCCTTAACCTTTGAGGGCGATTCTAACAAAACTAATACTTAAGTTAAATATGCTATTTCATGATATATTGTCAATTCCTGAACTCTGTTTGTCTCATGAGGTCTTAAGTAAGATAGAGGATACATAAAGGCTTATGATTTCAGACAGAGGTTTTGTGTATTTGCTTGTCTTTAAACCAGGCTGTGTGGATGTATTTATGCAAATCCAATTACTTTTTGACATCCATAGGGGTATTATAGACTGTGTGGGCTCTCTGCGTATCTTTAAAGTTGCATGAAGCTGGTTTATTGAGCTCTAGCTATTTTCGTTTATTTTACTTTTATACATCTGAATGACCCCTTGATGTGTGCCTCGTACATTGCGCCAATTAAATGATCGGATACACAAATGAGATCTTGAGATCATTTAATTACTTCCTATACTCATCTAGCAGAGCAGATTCACATCATTTTTAATCTGTCTTGTTACAGAGTGAAAAATACAGGAAAAGCCATGTTGGGCAGACATTTGCAGCTCGGAATGCTTTAGAGTATTGACTTGAGTGGAATTATACCACTCACAGAATTAACCCGCAGATTGCAGTTGTGTGCTGAAACTAATGCAGCAAAAGATTTTGTTTACATATTCTATCAAAGCTGATATTTATGCAGCACACTGGCCAAGCTCTTAGAGTGTAAAAAGGGACAGCAGAGAAATGAGGAAAAAATGAAGATTTATAGCTCATGCTTAATTAAAACCTCTGGAAACTAATGGTGGGAAAATTGAAATATTCCTTATAGATTAAATGTGCCACTGCTGGCCTGTTTCACAGAACAGTGAAGCAGACTGTGACCATCTCGTGATCTCTTCCATGTATAATGGAGTTTCCTGCATGTAATTGGAAAAATTTGAGCTGTCCAAAAGTTGACAGCTCTTTGTGAAGCTGGGAGTCACCCACTTCTGATGAAGAGCTTCCTTTATTACATCAAAGGCCCGTGCTCTTTCTAAAAATAAAGTGAGAACAATGATCCATTCTAGTACCTACCTGTTAAAACTGTCCTGTTAATTGCAGTCTTTCTTAACTTCAAACCCAACAGTGGACTTATGGTGAACATTGGTGATTATGGTTAAAAACTAATTCATCCTGATTCATTTTTATTGGCGTATTAAGTCTATACTGAAAGACAAAAATGCAATAAGAGGCCCAAAGTCGATTTAAGTCCCTCCATAAATCCGATTATGAAAACCATTTTAGAAGTTGCAATCACAAGTTCTACATGATACACCTAACAGCCATATGACATTGATAATAAGAATATTTATAACATTTAGGCATTAGGCCGGCTCTTTTGTTGGAATCACAATTTTCAATGAAGTTTGAAATGAGAAAATATGAACTGCTTGATTTCTTTATGAAACATAAGAGGAAGTTGGTCTGAAATCATTGTCAGGTATTGGAATTAAACTCTCCTCGACTGTTAGGACTTTGCAACTGAATACAAACAGAAGCTCCATAATGCCACTGACCCAAAGCGATCCAAGAGAAGGTAAACAGTATGATGGGCCACTCACTTCACATTTCCCTCCTCATCTGAACTTACTTTTTTGCAAAAGATTTTTGACACACACAATAGTGGGAAAAAAAAAAAAAGGTTGGAGACAGAATTATTACCAATTATCCCAATTATCGGGTCGCGGAGGGGCTGGAGCCTATCCCAGCGGTCATCGGGCGAGAGGCGGGGTACCCCCTGGACAGGTCGCCAGTCCATCACAGGGCCACACAGAGACAAAAAACCACACACACACGGTCACACTCACTCCTAAGGACAATTTTAGAGTCACCAATTAACCTAACATGCATGTTTTTTGGATGGTGGGAGGAAGCCGGAGAACCCGGAGAGAACCCACGCATACACGGAGAGAACATGCAAACTCCACACAAAAAGGCTCCAGCTGGGAGTTGAACCTGGAACCCTCTCGCTGTGAGGCGACAGTGCTAACCACCACACCTCCCTGCTAATCCCAATTATGATTCCCTTAAATGCTGCCCATCTTTTCCTGGTACCTCCACCAAAATCCTATTGCAATCCATCTAGCAGTGGGCATCCATTAAAATACAGCACATGTTATTAGAGTACGCTTGTAAATTCTACACTGAGACTTCCTGAGTAACACTGCAAGCAGAAAAGAAGGAAGTCTTACACTGGGTGCAGCTGGTCAGGCCATCCAGAGAGATTATAAGAACTGGAGCAGCAGCTTGCAACACACGTCACGTCATATCGTAGACCCTGGCTAGTTCTGTGGCTCCTCATCTGCCCCCTGTACGTCAAGATGGATGTGTGTCATTATTTGAATCTGGCTGAGGTTCAGTGACCTTCTCTTGGTCTGTTGCCATCAGGGATTATCTATTGATCAAACCCTCCGGCACAGATGTATGTACTCTAACTCTGCATCTTCTACAGACAAGAGCACCGCAGCTGGCAACATGAGGGCGTGTATGTGATAAGGTGCAAAGTGAAGGTGTTTGCATCTCCTTGACCGAGGTAATGAGCATATTAAATGTGAATATGTGCGCGCGCTTCTCCTTGAGCAGGTTGATGGGTGTATCAACTCGCAGAGGGTATTAAAGCTGATGAGGTGGTTTGAAGTGAGCAATATGACCAATGGACTGAGCAATGGGCCTCAGAGGAGGAAAGAAAACACACTCCCACTCACTCCCTCTTTACATCGCTAATACACACAAAAAGGCAGGGTTTTAATGAGGACACTAAGCTGTGATTGATGGGAAATGTATGCCCCATCTCTTATTCATGTAGTCTTTTCTTCATATCCAGCAGCTAATTTTACCTCTCAGGGGTCAGTCTCAGGTTGCTCTCCAACAGGAGAACTCAATGTGCATAATGATGAATGATGCGATCATTACGCTGTTCTTCAAGGAGTGAAGCAGCAGTATTTGGAGACTGGCTTTCACTATTGCCCTCGTTGATTTACAAATTTTTCATCTGCATCCCATTAAATGAAAAATGGACTGAAACTTCTGCCACAATGATTCGCAGAGTGGGGTCATCAGTGTCGTGCGGAGATCGGCAGGCTTGTGTTGGGTAGTTGAGGCAGCAGTCCACCGTTCTTTCCTTCATCCGACAGTTACTGTATTGCTTATTGGTGAAACACAATAGCGATTCATCCTCGAGCTTGTCAAAGACTTCGAACATGCTGCTGTGGTGGAGGTGATGCAGTTAGTGTTGAAGGCAGCAGCCACGGCTGAGTGTTTGGAATAAACAGATTGGATACACAGAGAACAGAAAGATTTAGAAAAAAAAAACTGTCATGTTTTATTTAGGGAGAAATTCTACATTAAAGGAATCATATTGGATTTAAAGATTTATTTGATGAGAGATCTTAGCAGATGAACTGCTTGAATGGCCACAGTGTCTGCACCAAAAACAACACTAAATATTTGATAATGCATAAGAAATAATATACAGCTCACACAATACTTTTTGTCTGAAATGAGCAAATACACAATTGTTCAAATGGCCTTCAATACCACTCAGTATTAGCTTTGCTTGGATGCAGTTTTTATTATGTGTTGAAGCGTTAACGCTTTTCATTTACATTTCGGCTTCTGATTGCAATACTTCCCCAGCAGACCGGTGCAAGGTATGTGATTAGTCTGTACCACACTGTAATTATATTCACCATATAATTGTGTATACATCGCACATGTGTTGTCAGAAGTTGTAAGGCTGATAGGTTTTGTATCGTCGTAAAGGTCTAACGTTAGATCTTCGTAACTTGTTTCTTCTATATGCTCTGTCTTACTTTTGTTTGTTTGTTGTATTCCTCTTCTGGGTTTCCACCTGTCACGCCCCCTGACTCCATTTCTTGCTTTGTCATTGGGAGCAGCTCCTAAATGACGACTCACTCACCAATTCCCCCCCTCCTTGACTCCTCCAAATTGATCACAGACTGAAACATATTCCCGAGCCTCAAAAATCACGTCTCTAAAGTGTTTACACATGGCAACTGGTGACCTCCAATTCACCTCAGATCTGGGCCACTTGTCTGCACCCTCTGAAGATCATCTGCAAGATGAAAAGTGGCCTTTAGATTTTGTAGCTATAGCCAGGCTTCTTGTACATAAAGCACAGTAATTATATATATTAGATATAAATGGGATGCAGTCTTTAGAAGGAGAAGTAAAGTATCTGATGCTACCGACACATTTTATACCACATGAATATTTGGCAGACTTTAAATGCCTAAAAATAATTGTCTTATCTTTTCCTTCTGCAAGGAAATGGATTCTTCCATGTAGATTTATGCTTAATTCAGACAATAGCTCGAAGCATTCTGTTGACTTCCAAATATGCATATGCCGACAACAAGTTTAGATTTTTTTTTCAATCAAATCAAATCAGCTTAATCTGTTATTAGAATCAGTTGATATTAACAGTCACTACATTTACACACATCCATCCATCCACACTCCATATATCCACTTTATCCTGTTAAGAGTAGAGGGGGTGGGGTGGGTAGAGCTTATCCCAGCTAGCAGAAGGAAAGGTCACAGAGACAGACAACCCCATGCGCACTCATAACTGCATTCCTTTTCGAGTCAACAATTAACTGGACATGAATTTGGATAGACTGTGAGGAAAGCCTGAAAATGGCAGCTTTTTTACGATTGATTACGATTGATTAGAACAGAAACTCAATCATCACTGACATACAACATAAATGATTTGAGGTATATTCAGCTGCTTTCTTATGCCTGTCTGTGTTTCTTCTTCACCCAAGTGGCCGACTGATTTCTGTACTGCTTGAAACCAGCTCTATGTTAGGCCAGTTTCATTTTCATACATCCCAAAGTTGTTCCTGTGGTTGACAGTTATACTAGAAATATATGTGATCAGTTTAACTGATGTTAATGTTAGTTTGCTTGAAAACTACATGAGAGCAACATAGCAGCATGTAGACACTTTACTCTTCTCCCACCTTTCGCTGTTATGTCAGTGTGGCCTGTGACCACGTACTCTCCTGCTCATACCTCTTTTCATCTCCAACCTGAAATCCACTTATAGAAAGATTGAGTTATTGGCACTTTTTGACAACTTGCGTGTCCTTGTCAAGTTCGCTGAGGTTTTTTAGTGTTTGTTTCTGCTGACAACAACCAGATTCACTTGGCAGCTTCAAAGAGCGACAGCTTTCATCTCGTAGTTGCTTTTTATTTTTCTCTCTTTACCTTTCTGAAAGCCTTGATCTGATGAACCAGAACTATCTGTTCTCATCCTTGCCACTGACTCCTCTGCCAGCCTTCAGTCTATCCAGTGGAACAACATTTGAAAAAAAACTAGGTCCTCTCTTGAATTACATAATTATAATTTTAAATGATGTATGAGAAATTTAGAAGAGTTGATAAGATAGAAAGACGGCACAGCTTTAACAAGCTTCAAGAGAATGGTTGCAAACAGCATAGTTCCGAACATCTGAAGGAAGATCTTTTCTGTGTTAAAGTGATGCAATGAATCTTTTTGATTTCATGAACTTAGAAAGTAACTAAAACATTTATAATATATAACTAAAATTCGCCCCAAATTTTGTGGTCTTAAGAGACGCAGAAAAACAAAATCTTTAAAGGCTGTATTGTACCGTGTCTCTGTGCACTTATTCCCTGAGGCAGAGAGAAATGTAACATAGTGCAAAATGAGCCATTGAAACACCTCCTGCATGATTGAAACATTACATTAGGATCCATTGCTGCAGCACCATTCAGGTAACGTATGACATGAAGCAGCTATGAGGCAGCATCAATGTTCTCACCAACCATACATTTCAGAGTAAACACCCTGCAACCCTTTCTGGCAGCTTGTTAGACAATATAGTGGGTATTGTCATTCAGCAAATGCTGTATATGTTTCTCTGGGCAAATGTGTCATCACAAGATGACACATTATACATTACAGGTTCCACAATATGATGTCTGCATGATGAATAGCCCACTGAGAACATCCTCCTGAGTAAAGGCCTTGACACGTGGATGAGATTTATGTAGACTGGAAACATGACTCTACTGGGCCAATGGGAAAAATAAGGAAAGAAAACAGTTTGAATGCTTAATTTTGTCCGGCTTTGAAAGCATAATGACACTTTACACCCCGAAGGCACTTAGTGGGATAATGATGTATAATATTAAAACATAATCTGTGGTTATTTGCTGAAGGTTAATGAGTGTGGTACACCTAGTATTATGGTGACTATAATTGGTGTGTCATTCTTATGCTTCATTTCTTCTAGATTAAGTTTGGCAGAATTGTAGCTTTAGATCTGGTTCTAACATTAGCCACACACCAGGTTAATTCCTAAATAATTCAGCAACAAAATCCCTGTTTTTATTTTACCTAAATTAACTTGATTACTAATAATATATTAAATTTCTAAAGCCCCTTTCAGACTTGTGCTGCTTTCCATTAATCTGGTTGCAACTGAATGTGTCAGTGTCATGTGTGAATTTGTCGGACCTGACAACATACTGTATGTGTATCACTTTCAACGCAGCATAAGTGTGACCTGCTGCAGTCACGTTAACAGAGATGCACACACAGCAGTGCTGGGAATCTGAAAGATCCTTTTATTAAATGGATAAATAACAGCAGAGTTCAAATTTTTCTTCTGTCATTGTTTTACATTGTCATTATTAGCTGGCACACCAAGTTTCTTTAACACAGTGCTACATATTGATAGCTACATATAAAGTTTATAGCAAAAAGACATGTTGCACCACAGATGGACCAGATGTGAAATTCTTAAACAGTATCAGGGTAAAAGACAGTAATTTGGGTCATGGCTATTTTGTCATTTCTATTCCAGTTTTCCAAACGTCTGGAATCTTTCCCAATTCAGGAAGATTTTAGTACTGACAGAGCACAACAGCATCTTCTTGCCCCAAACAAAATAAAAAATAAGTAAATCTTTAAGGGCCAAAGTCAATGATACACAACCAGGACACACCAGATAAATATCATCACTGCCATTGAGTGATGTTATCTTAGTCAGTAATAGGCTGATTGTAGTCAACGGGACGTGCACCGGTCGATGTTAGGCTGATATATCTGTGCATCCCAAGAGAAAACTATAGCTGTAGGGACCTAAAGAGTTTTATGCTGTGCTGGGGCTTCTCACTTGAGAAACAGCAGTGACTCTAAAGATGGTGACCTTAGGTCAAGTAAGCATAATATTTTTCCTTGAGTTGATAACAGCTATCTTTTTTAGCAATATATTCTAATATAATATAAGCTCTATACTAGGAGTATTATATTACACCTCACTTTATGTATTATCCAATCTTGTGCAAATGGCAAAAAATGTGCTCTTCTTGTTGCTCTTTCCCTCACTTTCATAGGAAAGTCTGAATGAAAGGTGAGGAAGATTAATGGAAAATCCAGTGTTTGAATGACTGAATGCCTTCACTGTAGCGTGTTGGCAATGTCATAAATGTTACATGTGTGAAAAGGGCTAAAGTTAGCTGTAAAGCTGTAAAATCCTTTGAGAATAGATGATAGCCTCCTGTGCGACAGGAGCAATAACGAGCCAGCATTGTTGTGTTTGTCATGATGCGTGCAATAGTAGCCAATGGTGTATTTACTTTCTGCGGGGAAATCTCAAGCGTAATGTCCGCTGTCACCTCTATGTCAGCTAGCTTGTTTTGAACACGTCACTGTGTTCCTTTCAGATGTGACCAGGCATGTGGGTTAACTATCATGATTTCTTCTAGAGGAGGCAGAAATATAGCTGTCGAGTTTAGATTTTGAGTGGATTTTTTCAAAAACTGAATTCATGAAAAGTTATTTTTCAAATAATAATTGATAATAAAATTAACTTTATAATTGATGTAATGTCTCATATGCCATTTTCCATTGTGTAAAATGGCCCTTACCACTGCGTAGCATCTTATTTCTGCCACCACATTTTTCATCCTCTCCCATCTTTCACTGCATATACCCAGATAGAAATAGATTCCAAGATCCCTCCCTGTCTACCTGTCTCTCCTGCTTTCAGTCACCTGGACACATTTCACCACTCTTTCTCAGCCCTTTCCCCTTCTCACCACATGGCATGTGTCTCACAGACGTTGAGTCTGTTTTGACGGCTTTGCATTCTGCCAGCGGGGCGTCAACTTCAACGTTTCTCGCCGTCCATCATTGCCTGCAGCGGAACGCATATGCATTAAATATCAAGCTTTGTGGAAAGGAAGTGTCACAGAATACGTTCACTTGGCAGGCCTGAAGGGAATCTTTCCTTGTCTAATGATTAAGCTCAGTTCTCACTCCGTGTTAGCTGGAACAGTTGGTGAAGCAGAGAGAAGCAGTTGTTGAGACGCTTTTAATATTTCCCCAATGTGAAAGCACCATGGGAGCTTTTGAATATTATATTAAAGCATGCTGACTTCAACACACATATATGCAGATGCAGACATTTTTCTGTACTTGCACGCACACACAGAGACATACACACACACACCTACAAGGTAATGTAATTAGCATTGTAATGTTCTTAGAAAATTGTAGGGCTGCGAGAGTTGGATGATGGCAGGACTCCCATTGGAATTGAGCACATATAGCTGCAATAACACACTTTTCAGACTGAGGTGAACTTCTAAATATGTTCATAGGCAAACTTCTTTTTATCACCCAGCAAAATGTGAAAACACTGGGTTTTATTTTCATGAATTGTAGCCTCTCATGCATTCCCACGCTTGGGAGACGCTCACAGACAGCCAGCTGGAAGTCAGCTTGGCTTGATAATTGAGCTATCAAGTCGTGATTTGATCTGTGCACATCGGGCTGATGTAACAGGCAGTTTAACTGTTGACACCTCTGCAAATCTCTCCCTCTGTTGAGCTTTCACCCATTAATATTGCAAGAATATCCTGCCGATTTGACAATTGTCAGTTTTTCAGTTGTCCCAAAGAAGACTGTGGCATCCTTGACAGTTTCATAATACATGTTTAGTAGTTTGGCAAGATCCCATGGTCTTAAAGTAATACCTTTGGGACAATGTCAACTATCAAGTAGAGCGAGGCAGGAGAAAATAGAGAATTTTATAAGGTGGGAGCAATACTGTGGCAGCTGTGGAGAAATAGCTTCTCCCGAAAACATGAACAGGTGTCCTTTATGCTCCAACAGATGTAGCAATTGTGTTAGTCCTGTGTTTACTTCTCAAAATTAGAAGTTTTACTGCTGCATCTTTAAACACAATGAAAATCCATTTTTCCTCATATCTGGCAGTTATGACTTGCTCATTAGTTGATAGAGGTGTAAAAGACACTACTGCAGTTCTGAGCTGGATGGATGCTGAACGGGCACATGATGGGTGACAGTCGAATGGCCAGCGCCACACATTGGTATTCCTTCCTCAACCTATGCTCCATCACAGTGACAAAACCCATTCAGTCCTAATTAAAACATGAGCTGTGATGTATGTGGTGGCGCATATTGTTAGGGTATCATAAATAACTGGTGAAAATTGAAAGATTCATTACACAAGTAATAAGTATAGAGACAAAGTACTTTCGGCATCAATGTCTTCATACAGCTTTTCCTTTGTTTTTCATAACTGAGTTCAACAGAGTTAAGATGTAGTAGCGATCCATTTTCTGTGGTCATTTAGATGCGTTCAGTATTTAGTTATTGGCCTGGTGCAGGCATTATAAAGGTTTAAGGCTTCTGTCATTGTTTTAATTAGCTTGGAGTTCTATGCGATCTGTTCAACTGCTCTATCCAAGCACAGAATTATGAGAAAATGTGTTGACACAGCCAACCCAAAAAAAAACAAAAACAGTTTCAGTTTGTTGTAGCTAAAAGGATTTTCAATAAATTTGTTTTTTGGCATTTACGTCACAAAAATTCAGCAAAGCAGATCCCCCAATAACAGATCATTGGCCTTAGACGGTGTTTTGGTGGCTAACTGTTGCCTCCATGCTAACTCTACTAATTCTGACCTGAGGCTGCAGCAGCTGTACATTTTCCATTGCTTCTCCTTGGTGATCGATTACTAATTTAGAGTGAAAAGAGGGAAGATTATAGTAACTCTGAGCCCAAGCCAGTACTCTAGCTGCTAGTGCTGACGTAGAGTTTCATTCAACTTTTAATGGTTTTACTTTTTAGTCAATAACAGTCATAATCTGAGTTTAGAGTCTGGATTCTTAAAAACAGTTATCTGGAGATAACAAGTAAATTATCTCATTATCTTTGGATAAAAGAGGTTGTTTTGATATAGATAATGAATACATTTATGCCTTTATATATGTACAAATTAGCTTGTTTTCTTTTGATAAAAAGTTAACTATTTCGCAATTATGAGAAAACAAAATGGTTTCCTTTTATGTTTCTTTGACGTCAGGTGTACCATTGCAGCTTGCATAGATGGCATCCTGACCGCTGTGGCAGCTGATTACAGATGAAAGTTTCAGATGGCAAGCAGAGATGGTCTGATGTTTTCAGCTGTACATGCACATGTATTTATTGCATAAACCTATCCTATTTGGCTACTATTAAGCTATATTATCTGCTTGAATAACTACATTTAGCAAACAATGGAATTAGTTTTTACAGTTATCATATCCGTTTACTTTGTAATCTCAAGACAATCTGTTTTCCTTTTGTTAATTTACATTGTTTTCTCAAGAAAACAAAAGGCAGAGTGGAAAAAATATACTTTATATATAACATGTCAAAAGGGGCCCAATACATTATTATCAAGTTTGTCCACTGGCATTTAAAATGGTCTTATTTACTACGCTAACCTTAAGTTGACACCCATAGTTAGTATTTTTTATTTTTTTCCCCTTATCTTGTTCAGCATTATGGCAGTAGAATTGTAGTCTGAATACCTTTGATGCCGAACAGATTTGCTTTGCCAAGGGAAGTTTTATAAATGTAAAGCTCCCCTTGATGCCCATTTATTTATTTCTGTTTACAATATATGACATGTAATAGAACTGAACCGGACCGGGGGACAAGGAAAGAAGAAGAGGAAAGAAGAGGAAACAGAACAAAAATAGAAACAAAAACCAGACAACCAGCTGCTACACCTGTAAAAAACAAAACAGACAACAATCCATGGCCTCTGAGGGGAATCCAGCCTTAGCGCCACCAGGAGCACCTGAAAGCAGACAAGCAGAGAAAAAACAAACACACAAACAAACAAAAACAAGCACAAGTAGCGGCAATCGCATGTAACACAACTGTGGATATAGATGACCTGAGACGACATGATAATACATCAACTGCTTAGCGACCATGCTACTGGACTAATGAATGTGTGTGTGTGTGTGTGTGAGAACATGCAACACCCATGGCACAGGACCTACATGATAACCGTGCTTAGTTATGAGTGTATAAGCATACAGGGCCACAATCCACAGCCCCCCCCCCCCAAGCAATCAGAAGCAGGCAGAGAGGGCCACAAGACCCAGGCCACCAGCAGCCCCCACGGAGCACAGAACCCAGGAAGCCCACCACAAGGACAACCACGCATCCACCCAGAAGACTGCAGAGGAAGCCCCCGGACAGAGCCCCCATAAGCATAGGGCAGAGGCCCTCCGGGAGCCAGGGGCAACAGCCCACCGACCCCGCCAGGCCCCAGCCGCCCAGACACGGGCCGTGCACTGGACCCGGGCCCCAAGAGCCCGAGCGCCCCCAAACCCCCCAGCAGAGGCCCCACCCAATACCCAGGAGGGCCAAGCGCCCCAGACAGCCACACAGTGGGTCAGCGCCTGCCCCAGCGCCCCTGGCCAAGTGCCCTGGGAGTCAAGACGTGCCCACAGGTGGGTGAAGTCGCGAGCAGCGGGGAGAGGCAACGCCGCCCCCCCATCGGGAGAAGCACAGGCAGGCCAGGCGACAGCAAGTCCCAGATCCAGGCCCAATCATTACCACACACACTTTCACGTCCCATACATCCACACGTCCTCCCTCCCTCTACTCCGCTGGGGTGTAGTGCAGCGGGCACACCAGGGGGCCAGCAGCCCCCCAGCCACCACAGACCCCTAACCAGCAGAACAATTAATTAATCCTCCTGGCCCCTCCCGCCCCGAGCAGCAACCAAGAAGCAGGGGTGTGGGAAGAAGACCCCTCCCCTCACTCTTCAATATTTTCTAATAGTGAGCAATTAAAATTGAGGGGCAGCCAAACTTGTAGAACTGGGAGCGCGGCCCTCTGGGCAGCCTACATACCCAAAGAGCCCCGCCCACCAGATGCCACTCAGTGTAACCACCCCCCAAGACCTAATGTGTGTGTGTGTGTGTGTGTTTGATAAGTAGTGATGTCTAAGGTGTAATTAAAACAGGGGCGGGGAACTGCAGAGTGCAACCAAAGGGGACCACCTACGTGGCCCCATCCACTACACCCCACAGAACATACACGCCCCCAAAACCCTTCATGTGTGAGTGTGTGCTGTGTACAGGAGCCAGAAGGGAGAGGGGTATGGGGATATACACCGGGGGGAGCTACTCTCCCCCGGAGAAGGCAGCCAGGGACTGGCTGCAATAGGCATCCCCGCTACCTGGGAGCCAACACAGGGCGGGAGGGCCTGATGTCCACCAGGCTTGGGGCCTGCAGCGACCATATTCCGGGAGCTACTGTATCCCCAGAAGGTACCCATCCCGCCCCACCCCACCCCACTCAACCCAACCCCACCCCGGAGGACCTCTACAAAAACAAACAAACAACAACAAAAACAAACAAACAAACAAACCACCCGGTCACACCAGTCGCAGCAGCCCGGGCCCCCCCCAGGCCCCCCCCAACAGGGGAAAAGCACCGCCCCCCACCGCACGCCCCAACACCCTGAAAAAAAAACCAACCATCTGCGGACACCTTGGAGGTCCCAGAGCAACAAGCCCGGCACCAGGACCTGCACCAACCCACCCATACTGCTTCATGTCATACCCATAGTTAGTATTGATATCAACAGTTTCCGCTTTAGTGTGTTTGGTGTGCGTTAGACTCTGATCTAGAAGGAATGCAAACACTGTCGAATGACTCAGGTCTCAGTAAGCAAGTTAGAAAAATGAGTTTTACAAAATTCTCGTAGAGATTCTTTTATTTCCATGTTGAGCATTCATATGTAAAGATAAAAATTTGCCTGTACTACAGTGTTCGTTTGAACTTTCTTCCGCAGAATTCTGAATGTGTAAAATACATTTGATTGCAGTGTAATCAAAAAATATCACAGCACTTTAAACATCACTGCATTTTACAATAGGAAGAAAAACATCAGAGATTGATTTCTGTTATCTTCCAACAGCAAGACATGTTCACTTTTGAGTCTGTCTGGTGAGATAGATCAGCAGCATGCCTGACAGTTCAAGGAGTTCAAATATTTGACAGTCGAGTCAAACGTTGTATTCAGGTCTGTCACAGAGGTGTCGTTCTGAAGAGATTCATCATCCCTTGTCAGTGAGGAGCTTCATGTGGGGATGCTCTGAAATATGCAGGAAAGGTAACAATGTAGTTTACTAGCTATGATACAGTCACCTACGGATTTAGAAACTCCCATTTGGAAAACAATCTCATTACTGGTTATCTAGGATGGGCTTGTAATTGAAAACTAAATTGTTTTCACCTGATATGAAATTGTATTAAGGCCTAAGTGGAATTTATTATTATGACATGCCTGGTTGTCATAGAAAATAATTCCAGTCAAGCTTTGGACTATCGATGTCATCTGATTCTCTGTTTAATGTTTGTGCTCTAATATCTCATGAAGCATCTTCTTCGTCATATGAAAATAGCACCTGATTATGTATGTTGCCTTTACTGCTTTATGATTCTGAAGTAAGATAATTGCCGTTTGATCTTTTTGTCATCGATATGGAATTTTCTTGTTCCTTTCTGTCTGACAGCTTTATCATATCCTCGTTTCCAGCAGCAGCAGGTTTACAGATAAAACTCGTCATTTTCAAGAGATGGAATCCAGGGATAAAAGAGGATTGGGCTTACCTTTGTCCTGCTAATTAAAGCAAAAAGAAATCTATATTTTGGGGCAAGTTATTCACCACACATGATGGACTGCATTGTTTACATGGCAAATGTATGGAAAGAAGCAAGATGTTTGCTGATATATCCTCCTGTTGGCATGAATTTGTTAACATATTTGTTTTCTGACATGTTTGTTTCATTGTATCTGCATTCATATAAACTTTTACGGGAAATACAAATTAATGTCATAAAACTTCCAGGATTTATTATAGCATTAAATACACAAACATACTACTGAAAGTTCAGGATGCCCAGGGCAGAATGTCATATGCTGCAATAATGCAGCTTAAACATTACTTCTTCATAAATCCACATATTCAATATGTTTTTTTTCCTTCATTTTTTCACCTGTCTTGCACCCACCCCCTGTCTGTTTCCCACTTCTCTAAGTTTTCTCTCATTCTGCCTCTTAATGTGTCGTCTTTGTTCTTATTCGATCAGCCTTTTTCCTTTCTTATCTCCCTACATGTTCCTCATTTCTCTATACACTGCCCTCTATTTCCAAATGGCTTAGCTGTGGCTCCCAGGTCTTCATTACCCTGTTGTTGCGCTGTGGCCACTCTGGGATTAACTTTATCTCCATCTCTGTCACTTGCTTATCTATTTTCTGGACTCTTGAAATAAAGCTCTACCAGATGTGTGATGTACTTCAGATTACTGGAGGCAAGAGGCAGGTATGGAAATCCTCCACAGATTAGATGCCCTTCCTCAGTCTGAGGGAGATGTGCTGCCAAGCGTCTTGAGACACGCTGATACACTCTAAATCCTAAGTCCTGGAAAGGTGAGGGAAAATTTTTCTTCATGCTTTTCATGTTTGCTTTTTTCCCCTGCTGTTATGAGAAGAAGACCGCTTATTCGTATGGAAACCTGGTACAGCCTTCTTTTGGCTATCCCTCGTTTACCTGTGTTTACTTTTACAGAGTTAGCACTCGTCAGAAATACTTAACCAACTATGTTTGGTTACTTGGGTTATTTCGGTTGTTTTGCTCAGCACCTTCTCCTTTTACCAGTACTGGAGGGCACCAGAGTTTCAGGTTGGTACATTTGCTGTAATGAAAGAAAATTCTGTTTTACTTTTCTAAAACCAATAACGCCGATAATAAACACACCCACAGCAAAAATAAGACCAGACGCTTGGAATCAGTATTTTTTTAAACGGGTTCCTGGTGTGAGAATATAGTGGTCTAACAAGTATGCACCAAGGTTTTGCCCTTGTAGATGACAGAAGAGTTTTGAAATTACAGATTTGCTGTGTACACTTTTGAGACAAAATGAATGTGAGCATTTGTATCTTGAATGGTTTGTATTTTTGAAATAGCTTGCACATTTTAATCATGAGATTTTGTGGTTGGAAACATTGCTCTGTTTGTCTCGTTTGAGTCAGATTAGACTGATATAGTCTGATAAGTAAGAAGTGCCTATTTTGCATCCAGGTGAAATTAGCACATGGCTGGTGAGCTGTTCGATGCAGAGGGAAAGTAATTAAAAATAAATTTGGACTAAAGTTTGAGGCTGATTTGGCAATAAGTAAAAGTGTATATTAATACAACTGAATTCCAAATAAAGCTGCTTTCATTCACGTGTTTTTTTGCTTGTCAGAAATTGTAACTGAAAATCAGCCCTAGACTACATATAATTTTTCCGTCTCTTAAAGCATTTCTTTAACAAAATCCAAATTTTATAACCACAGCCTATTTTGACAAACTCGCCACTCAAGTGCTAATTTTTTTCTGCTACCAAGCCTCTCTGACAGTTTGTCTGGATCTCAGTTGTATTGCAAAATCCACATATCTGAGTGTTTGCCTCTGCCCCCACTGTATGACTGTATGCAAAATGCATTGTTGACCACAGACAACTGTACACAACATCTCCTTTGAAGGAGTTTATTTGTAGTTGCTGGTCATATGAAACAGACATACAGTTTGTCATCAAGATTCAGTGAGCAATAAACGATTTACATTATTTTTCATGGACCTCCTCACAAACATGCAAGGTGCTGTGCTCCCATTACAATGAGTTAGAGTTCCAGTGTTTTGCTCAAGGATACTGCGTTATGAGGTAGAGAAAGGGACTGAACCACTAAACATTCGATCTGTCGATAACCTGCCCAATAAATATCTCATGTTGAATTATTCTACAAGCCTCCTATAGGAGCTTTCATTTGGCGAAGATGAAAAACGTTAATCTGAACAATGATGTCTCCTGTGTTGCACAGATGTTTGATTTCAGGAGTGTTACATCTGCAAATTTTACTGTTTTCCCCCTCTCAATTGGATATGATGTTAAAATACAAAAAGCTCAAAATCGTGATTTTAACTTTGAACTAACTAAAGAAATCCTGTATTTCAAACTATCACCTTCAAATTGTGATCAACTTCTGTGGTTTTTAAGGCAGGCGTTGCACAGCCTTTGGGCCTCATACTGAAATTTAAATAGTTTTTTTTAAAAACAGACATCACCTTTTTGATCCGTTTGACATTTCAGTGAACTTGAAAACATGGCACGAGGGAGAGTCACTTTATGCACTGTAATTATTTTCCCTGCCACTACAAATTCTAAAAAAATAAGATATCCATGTTCAAGAAAGAATTTGCACATTTGCAGATGTTAAAGCTAAAACTTACCAATAACATATAATATGTTTTATAGGCAGATTGCTCTTGTGTAGTTTTATGTAATGAAGGACAATAAAGTAAATTAATAAATAAGACCATCATAGAAAATGTACAAAGGAAAAAGAAAAACACTGGTCAAAATCAAAACAAACATCAAAACACCAGATTGTCGGAGAGAAAATCTGAACATGCTGGAAGAATTTGTTTTTCCTCTTTGATTCTCTCTGCCTCTTAATGTTTTCTTCTCCCTTGTGGACCACACATCGATTCTTAGGTCTCATACAAAATCTAGCAGGTCAAATAGTTCCACTTATTGTGAATTCATTACACTGTTATACAAACGCTCCCTGTAGTTAAAGTGGAACACAGTGTTCTTTTTACTCTCAAAGTTGCAATTGACTCAGCCTATAGACCTTCAAGAGTAATGTTTCTGTATCATCCATCACAACAGAAATGTGTTTAAAAAAGACCCGACTGTACCTTACTCCATACAGGTGGGCTCTTGTTCATATGTCACCAGTTACCTTCTTGTAGCCAAATTTACCTTTGTTGCTTCATGGGACCGGAAACCAGATTGATGATGCCAGCTTGAGTGTGTAAAAACAGAAATGCTCCAGGAACGAACCAAATGAATGAGCTTGAAAATGCTCCACAGGATTGTAAATCTGCAGGGAATTGGAGATTTGGATTGCAGTCATTTGTGCATTAATCACTATATCAGCATTTATTTCCATTGTCCATTGGAGTTAGACCTAATAGGTTTCTCTATAGTTTATGTTGATTTTCAGAAATCAGGGCAGCCAATGGCCGATATGATGCTTTTTATGTATGTTGTTTTGCTATTGCTGTGTGACCTGTTAGACTATTAAGCCTGAAATGTAAATGAACCAATTTCTAATCAAAGTAAGGGGAACACCAGATGGAGAAAAACAAAGTGCAAATATTACATTAAAAATAGAATGTCAAGGAAACGCAGGCCTGTTTGCTCATTTTAGTATTCAGGTAGGCCTGGTCTTTGGTTGCATCACGGATGCTGTGGAACGCACAGTAAGAAGATGTGATTCATGGTTTTGGTGGCTTTTTGTGTTTTTCTGGTAAAAGTGTCTTATTTATTGATAAAAAATTATTATGCAGCTTGCTGAACATATCTGCTTTCAAAAAAACAAGCAAACACATCATAAAAGCTGTAACTTTGGTTCGACTGTAATCATGTCTAATGGGTAAAGCTAAGTGCAAAAAGCCAACAGCACTTGATATTTTAATAAAAATTAAATTGGCTAAATTCTTGACTTCCTCCTGTTCTGATCTCTGCAGCTCTTGCAACAGTATAAATGTTATTTATAATATTTCTTGTATCTGACAGCTCGCTTTAACGCAGTAACTTTTGGTTTTTCAACAGCTTTCATAGCTACCAGCAACCACTGACGCTTCCAGCTGAAGCTTGTCAGGGTCTTTTTGAAGATTCTTTTCTTTTCTTTTTTTTAAAATGAAACGGTAACACTTGATCATTTATATTTGCTTTGAGTTGCTCAACGATCCCCTGTGTCGTTACCATAAAGACTTTTTACATTTACATTCTCATACGTTTTAGTTGCACCATGTAGAAGTTACAACACTTTTAATACTCAGCCCCCCTCATTTTAGGGCAGAATCATGTTTGGGACAATTGGCTTCCCAGGTGTTGGTGATTACTCAGGTGTGTTTCATGGCTTCATTAGTGCAGGGATAAGCTACCCAGGCTTACACAAGTTTTACAATTTGGAGTCTGTAGTTGCTACTGTTCGACACAAGAAGAGAAACTGTGCCAATGAATGGAAGATATTATGAGGCTGAAAAAAGAGAATAAAATCATTAGAGACATGGTGGAGCTGAAATGTATGAAAACTAATGTCTGAATTGTTTGGTTTAGAAATTTATACTGAAGAGCAGAGAGGTAAATAAATTATTATTATTTTTTTTTTAAAAAGCGATTTTGTCCCAAACATTATGGAGGGCTCTCCGGCTCAAACATTTATATTGATTAGGGAAGGTTTAGGGCTGCTTTAAGGATATGTTTTGATATGTCATGAGACTCAATACAGAGGATTTGACAAAAAAAATGAAAGGAAATGCCATGAAAGTTACTATGATTATATGGCAGTCGTACATCTACCAGTTTGTTGGCAGCTACTCAAGCAGGATAACTTTCACTGACCTCCAGGACAGCTAAAGGAAAAAAACAAAGAGAGAGAGAGAAGATAAAGAGGTGCACAGGCAATCGACAAAATAAAGCGTCCAAAAACTAAAGGGGCTGCCTTTTTTTTTTTTTTTTAAACTCTTTAACCCTTTATTGACAGTGACAGTGTTGGTAACAGTGACACACCCATGCTGTTCTGTCTATTTCACAGAACAGTGAACTGGATGAGCACGACTGAGCTGTCTTTGTAGCTAACATTCAGCAACCACGTTTGCTGTGGTGTGATGTCAGGAATCATTGTGTTAAAAGACTCAGTGTGTTACCCATTTTCATTTGGAACACAGCAACAATTAAATGTTGTGTTGGGTGTTTTTACTGGCCTGCAGGATGAGCAGTAAATGCCAGCTAGATGCCCCTGCCATCTGACTTTCTCATCACTGCAAGACATTTTGTTTTACAGTTCCACTGGACAGTTGTTGGCACTGTTAACCTGATACAGATCACATGACCAAAGTATCATAAAACAAATGAGCTGACATGATACAGTAGATTGTGTGGATTGAAATTGATTGATAATTTGTATCTCCTCGTTGAACTTGAACCCAGTGTTTTACTTTTCTCACCTTTGAAGCAGGTTTTTGTGTTTTGTGCCCTGCATACTTTCAAAAGGACACATTGTGACAAAAGAGAGTTACTTTTGAGTCTTTCCTATAGCAAATATATAAAAAGACTGTTCTGCACCTGTTTGTAGCATACGATGCAGTTTTTTATTTGATTAATCGACATTTGGCATTACTGTTAAGACTTTCGAATTATACATGGCATTTGAACGAAATGTTGGATGCCAAAAAGCAGATTCACGTAACTCATCTTGTGTAAAACGGTGAAGGCACAAGTCTCACTCTACATTAAGCAATCAGACAATTGTTTTCCCCTTCAGCTAATCAAACATCTTAAGGCAGCATGGACACTTTGTTTGTGACAGACTAGCAGCCTCTTGGTTGATAAATGTTGCGTTGCTTGGCTTACAACAACCAGTTGGAGAATTAGGTGGTGTTTGGCAAAATAAATCAGGTAGCTCTTGCCTCAGAATTTGCACAGATAATCAGCATAGGCACATAACAAAGACAGCTGTTGGCCACATTTGCTTAAAACATTTCCAATGCAGTATCAGACTGAAATGCGTATTTCAGAAACTTTATCTACAGGTGTTCAGCCTCTCCTCCACTGCCTCCCTCTCTTGTAGATCATGCAAATTTATGGTTGCAGGTGTTGCCTCCTCTAAAGGTCTTCGGTGTGATTATGCACCCTGTTTTTATGTTGGCAATGATAGCAGGAGAATCAGAGAAGACAAACAAGCCTGTGGAAACAAAGAGACAATGTGAAAGAGAGAGACAGAGCGGGTGTGAAAGAGAGGTGACAGAGAGGTTCAGCATCTAGATTTAGGGGCTCAGTGTATCCGATGTTCACTCACGCAAACATTGTCTACACACATATTTTTCACAAAGACAGCAGGGATATGTGGCTCTGTGTTATTTTTTTTCTTTCCTCCAGTCTTCTCATTTGACTGACTACAGGACTCATCTGCCTGTGCTGCTTCACCTACGGGCAGACATCTGCCCGGCTAGGATTAAGCGGAACAGGAAGCGCGATTAAATGGCTTTGGCAACTGTCTTCTCAAACATCCTAATAGAATTCACAAGTCTCTTCCCTCTCCCCATTTAGGGTAAAGCCCAGCTCTAGTCTAGAAAGGTTTTTTTCTTTTTTCATTTATCTGAAGTGAGGGGTCTTTTGAGTCGATAACAAGCTTATTACGTTCATGAGTAGGGGAGTGCAGATTAGTCAATTAAATGAGGATATGGAGGAAAAGGAGCCAGTTTATGCTCATCCTCGAGCCTCTATTCTGTCACTCTAAACAAGCTGCATAGGGAAATCAAATGACCAAGTGACTAAGTGAAGACCAACACTCAAACATTCTGGAGCAAACTCTCTGTAATGTCACAAATTGTTGGAAAAATTGCATTTTCCAATTTAAGTAACAACAGCCTACAGACACTTCTTTTACCCAGGAAAAAAACCATCAGCAGTTTAAAGCAGATGAGTGCATTTGTCGGAAAACTACTTTGAGATTACCACATTTACATAAACAGAGCGGGGGGAGGGGTGGGGAGGACCTTCAGAATTAAAGGGTAAAGCTATGGAGGTCACTAATGACAAAACATAGCTTAGTTAGGGATCCGTGTTTCATGTTTTACGTATCTGCAGGTTGTCAGCTGTTCAGCCAATTGTTATCAATTAAAACCCTAAGAAGTCCAAATTAAGATGAGCAACTGGCTCTACTTTTATGAGCAACAATTATGCAATGCTACTTTAACATGTTTACAAGGACAGCCATATTTAGATTTAAACACAGTTAAGACCTTCCACTGCGTAAGACTTTGCCACGGAAACAGCATTTTATGATCACCTGAACCCAGTAAAGTCAAGTTCTTTGCAGAAAGCAATTGTGAGATTATGCTATGTGGAGTATTCTGCTGTATTTGATTATATTTTATTCATTACAATTTGAACCCTGAATTCCCAACCTCCAAATGGCTAAATTTAAGAAAAGGCCACCAGAAGTAAGACTGTCTTCGAGCAAATTAGGCATTTCACAGAATTTTCCCACCACATGTATAAATGTCTAAAACTTAATTGCAACAGCAACATCCCACTGAAGATTCATTGCACCTTGCAACTCACACTGCTGCTTCATTAATGCATGCTCTTGTAGTTGGCAGGTCCACTTATTATGAGCTGCTTTTGGCTTCAATTTTTTTAAGAACATTGTTGCTGAATTTGGGCTTGTTTCCATAGAGTAGCTTGTTTCTGTCAAAAGATGTGGCAGCACCTGCTCTGGCGGAGTCCAGTGCAGAACAGGAAGGCGACAGTAAACACGAGATGCACTTTTTGGGTGAGGGAGAAACCAGACTTTACTAATGCTTTGTTATTTTAGGTATTATGGATATAATTACGATTTTAGATGGGCCTGTCACATTGCAATGCCATAGGAGGAACATAATATGGGTGTGAGTCATTATTCAGGTATTATAACATGTAAACAGAAATCATTATGCTACACAGTATGAGTGAATATTCTGTGTAGTGCAATTAGCTACAGCAGTTGACAGCAGTTGTGTTGGGCATACAGATATTGAACTTGGTACACCGGACTGTAGCACAGAATGTATGGGAGTGGATTTCTCTGTACTGTGTAACTTATTGGTGACATGGTACAGCATGCGAGTGAACGTAAGGTCATTTTTTGCCAGGCATTTAAGAGAGCAGTCGGTCAGATTATTGGGGGCATTTGGTGGACTGAGTCATAGCAGCTACAGCTCTGAGAAAAAAAGCCATTTCTCAGTTTGAAAATGTAGGCGTTTGAAGGCCTTGTGCTTGCTGCCAGATGGAAGGAATTCAAACACATGATGGCACGGGTGTGTGGAGCCTCTACAGATGCTGGTGGGTTTTCTAAAGCTGTGAGAGCTATAGATGGAATCCTGCATCCTAATGATCCTCTGGGTGCTGGAGAACTTCTCCATCAGCTGTTGCACAGCTCAGATGCAGTATGCTTGGTTGCTCTCTGTGGTAGAAAGCATCCAGCATCTTCAGAGACAGAACAGCCAGCTTCCTTATTCATAAGAAAAAACACTGTTGCTGTGCTTTCCTGACACGTGTACTGATGGACCATGTGGGGTCCTTTATGCCTAGAAACCTAACGCTAGACTCTCTGCTCTTCCTCCATTGGTAAAGACTATAGCTTATTAATCATCCTGTGACCTTCTAAAAGCGTTTGTTGTCTGCAGTATTAAAAGACCGAGTTTTCTCTGAGCACCTGCTCACCAAATTCTGCACCTCCTCTCCATGGGCTGATTCATTGCCGTTGTAGATGAGACCAGTAAATACAAATTTTACAGTGGTGCTAATGGCAAATGCAGAAACACAGTCCTATGTGCTGTATGTCTCTCCATGTGAGTCAAGTCAATGTGAAGAGTCAGACAAATCTTTTAAAGATCTGTAAGCCCCTTAGTCAAACTACTTCGATTCCAAAGACGATGGAACGATGGCTGAGAACTTTTACAAGTTCATGTTATTGTTTGGGTGAAGGCAGCTGGATGATGGTTATCCAGATCAGCATCCCACTGATGGCTAACTTCAGGCATTTTGTGGTTGTTTATTGCTGTTAACGTATCTGCTCTGGAACCAATCCTGCAGTGTTGCTGAAAGAGCCCCGTTGTCTGTGGATGCCTTTGTCTCTTTGCTTCTTTTCAGGTTTGACTTGTAAAGTTTATGCTATACTCTTCACCAGATGTAAATATATTGTTGTGTACTTTGTAAGGATTCTGCCCATTTTTTCATACTTTACCAAACCATTGTGACATTATCCACACACATTCTGATGCAGAAAAGCACAATGATCGCACAAAGCTGAGAGTCCTTGTAACTATGAAACAAGCAACAAGAACATCCATCCATCCATCCATCCATTTTCTATACCCGCTTAATCCAATTTAGAGTCGCAGGGTTGCTGGACCCTATCCCAACTGTCATTGGGCAAGTTGTTTTGTCCATGCCATAGAAAAATATTCAAGTTTCCTGATCAAATGTCTAGAATTATTAGCTGGTGCTTTCCAAAACGGTTTCAAATCACAGGTTGGGAGAAAAAAACTAAATGCGCTTGGTTGAGATCATGGCTTAGGTTAAGATACTGTGTTTGTTAGAAAGGCTTTGTTGTCATGGTTATGATAAAAGCTTTTTAGTTAAGATTATGGAACAATTATGTTCTGTAGAAAAACTTTGGATGACAGAATGCTTTGACATAGCTAAAACAGTGCGACTGTTGAAGGATCTTAAGCATGTTTTTTCAAAAGTTGAAGAGCTCACACATAATCTTTAACAAACTGATCAAAAATGGAGCATTATAGTTCAGTTGAAACTGTAAAAATGTGATTGTTTATCAGCCATGAGCTAAGCCTAGACTATTTACAAACGAATCATAAGCCACAAGAATTGAAAAAATTAATAATTCTAAAACCAACTTTCCACAAGCAGGGAATGAAAGAAAAGAAAAGAAACAAGAGGCTCAGTAATAATAGGGGAGATAATTAAAGCCATCTTTGTCGTTGGCGGGAAGAATAAAGCGGCATTGTTGCGGCAAAGATCTTTAACAAGCCAGATGTCTGCGTCAGACCTGCTTAAAGGTCAGGCTATTGTGTGAAATTAGCAAAGACAGAAAGGTCATTGAGATTGTTTCTGGCTAATAGATAAGAATTGGGGCCTTAATGGGTTCATGTTATGCCTTTTTATCAGTGGAGGATAGTGCACAAGGGCCAGCCCTTTTGTGTCCAATGAACTTGCTCAAATGCACATGCACGCACTTGGAGGAAGACTCTCATAGAGCTGCAGACACAAATAAAGTGTTTCAAATGAGGACAATGAGGTTCTAAGTCTGAGGTAGAGAAAGCTAATGACTGAGATATGAAACACAAATCATTGTTCAATTGTGCGCCAGCTGTTAGCGCTGGGGATGTGCCTGTGTTGTGCATCTCTGTTTGTTAAATGAGCTTTAAGCAGAAAACGATAAAGAAGAGATGTTGAGGAAGTTGAGCTAAGTCCTCAGGCAGCCAGGGGCTATGTCAGACTAATAAATCATGGCTTTTATAAACTCACATAGTAAAATAATGTAAACTTGGATACAATTTTAAATGAAAGAGGCTAAATCTATACGGATCATTGAGAAGCAAAAGAAAACAATCCTAGATTAAGAAAGATCATTTGCCAATCTGTGTTGTCCTTAGGTAGTTCAATACAAATCTTGTTTTATATTGTAGCTGAATACAAAAACTTGTTTTGTATTCAACTCATAGTATTAAGGGGAAAGTCAGTTCTGCTCCTGGCTGTTCCTGTGGTTATTTCATCTATTGAATGAAAGCAGTTCTCGACACTGATTGAAAAAGTTGAAGAAATATGATTTTATTTTTGTTAGAAAGCCTGTCTTTTTGTCTGATGCCCAGCGGTATCGAAACAAAATATTCTGAGACAGATATACTTAATAGTCAGTGACTTAGAGGCTCTGAGGCAGAAGTATGAGGACAAATTTACAGATTTTAAAGTAAAACTATCGCAGGAACCACAGTTATCAAACTGTCACTCTCTGCTTCAACTTTGCATGTGCAGCATGTAGTTGAGGCTCAAATACTGGAAGAGTTGACGGTGATTTCCTTCTTAAGCAGTTTTTATGAGGTCCACTGCTGCCCTGCTATGGGAGGCTGCTACTGTTGGGGATTGCTTTTGCCATTCTGGGATGTGTGGCCGGTCTGCGAGAATGTTTAGAAAGTGTCATGTGTCAAAGTAACAAAAATCTGAGTGTCAGGGGAACGTTAGATTGTAACAGGATGAGTTGTGTTATTTGCTTTACCTAGTTTAGTTTTAATGTTATGGCTGATCATTATTTATTTAAACTTGTTGTCGTGCTGTATTGTTTGTACTGTTTACTACAGTGATTATGATTATATGCATTATATGAGTGTCTGTTTTCTTTAAAAGGTTGCTGTTGTCATTTACCTTAAAACATCCCTTTTAAATCTCACCCAATTTCCTCGAGAGGCCATTTGTTCTAAAGGTTAAGTAACAGAAATTGTATAAGATCAAATGAAATAAAATAAATATACTTTTTGCCTGCTTTTCTGTTTAGAAAATTACCTTTTTACTCAGCAAATCAAGCTGCGTTTTGAATTGAATCCTCAGTTGGGGATATTTGGTTTAAATGTGGTTCCTATGGTTCCTCAACTGACTTTAATTGACCAAACACTGTGACCAACCTAAATTCCTCATGTAAAAAAGCTTTCGGCAGCAAAAGAAATTAGAAACAAGATTTTTGTTTCGATGCAATGCAAATTCAATGGTGGATCAAAACACATGGTATTTTCCAGTGTAATTTAAGATTTGAACTAGTTTGCATTTAATCGTCTTATCAAAGACAAAACCTGACTGTGCAGAACTGCTCCACAGTGAATAATACCTCACACAGTGCCTTGGAGAATTTCTGACTAACAGATGTGCATTCAGTCTAAAATAAGAAAAAATATGAGCAAGTATGTGTCTCATTAATATTTCTGAAATGAATGCTACCCACGTGCTTGCAATCGGTCTTAGCTTGATGCCATCAGTGTTCCAGCTCAGTCATTATTAACTGGAAACTGTTAGCAGCTGAGCAGATCCTCCTGGTGCCTTCACCCTCTGCTTTCCATGCAAAACTCACAGCTGGGCTCCAAGAAATTTCCTGGAAAATTTAAGCAAAGTAGTCAGTCCAAAGGGAGTTGTGCAACTCCAGGGTGAGAACAGAGATACACACACGACAACTTCGATTTTAGTGCAGACATCCAAAGTGAATGAATACTGGACTCCTCTTGTTAAAACTGTCAGCCAAAGTCTCTCTTTTTTGTTTTTCTTCATTTTTAAATTGGATTTCAACCACATTTGGAGGAAGTTATAAAGGCAGCGACTCTTAAGAATTCTGCAGATTCAGCTGAAGCATCTCTGGCAGGTTGCTCTGGTCAAACATTTACTTAAACAATTTATTTATTAACATGTTTTCATATACAGTATCAATAACAGCAGTAGAACTTCAAATTACACCCAAACCCAAACTCACAAATGAGACCCCATAGGCCTACATTCCTAAAAAAAAAATAATAATGATAATAGTAATAATAATAGTCATTATATATAAAAGAAAATGTAAAAATAAACTTTTGATTTTTTTGAGTCACTTGCATTACAAGACAATTACAACACAATAGCAAACCTCAAAGATTACCAAAGTGTGTGTGTGTTTGTGTGGTCTATTACAAGTGCTTTGGAAGCACTTATTATTGATGATATTAACTTTTATTTCACTTTGTTGAGACAACATTTTTTCAATTAAAGCTAACAAGCTAATAAAGCTTTCATAACATATTACATTTGAAAAATAGTTTCTCCAAAGACAAGCAGGCTATAAAAACAATTCTCACACTACAATCGCTATATTCTAAGAGGAAATAAGTAATCTTTTTTTTTTTATGTGGGCTGTATGCTGATCTTGGTCTCTCTAAAATGTTTGATTGATCTAGTACAGATTTTCAAATGCATAGTGAATGCATTACAGGGAATGTTAGAAATAAAAACAGCAGTGCTGTGCTGTGAGGTGCATGTCATCACAAAAAGGCTACAAAAAGTAAACAAAGAAATTAATTAACATTGTTTAGACTCAAAGGTATGATCTAATCACTCAATCTAGCCTGAGCTGATCTGGTGTTAGATTAAAATCTGTTTGTAGTCTAAATATTCAATTACCTAAACATTAATTTTCAAAATAAGAATTACTTTACTGGCTTTTTATAATATCTAAATATTTCAAATTTAATCATTTGTCCTCAGTAATAAAGCATGTCTTAATCATATTTTTCAGTGTAATGGTATGCTAACTTTAGCCTCTAAAGCAGCTCTAACATTTTTATTAACCCAAGGGAGCAGAAAAAAATAACAGCAGTCCTGATTTATCATTCTTATCAACTCTGAGTTAGTGTTAGAGTCAGTAGCCAAGCCCACATCGGTTTCTGATGTAACCAAGCTTGGTCACAACATACTCATGGACTCTATTTTAGTAAAGAATTTGATCTGCAGCTTTATTTTTTCATTATTCTTCTGTTCTTCTATTCTGTTCCTCTATCTTCTATTTTGTCATTTTTTTTATTCTACCTAACATTAGTCTATATGTTTTGGTAGCTTAGCTAAGATTGCTCAGGTCTCAGTAATTTACAGTTAATCATGTTTTTTTTTAAATACATAGGTATTCACTTAAAGCAGCATTAGTCTGTTTCTATAATTGGAACTGAAATTGGGAAGCTTCTTTCAGGTTTAGAGACCTCCATACTAAGTTGCAGCACATTGTTTAACCATCAATTACACATATCTCTTAAAAACTATTTAAAAAAAAACTATAAAAAAAACTATAAAAAAAAAAAAACTATGCCACATTGTCATCATCAAACAAAGCCAGCACAGTAAAAAATGTAGAGACAGAAAGGACGGTAGAGAAGAAAAACAGAGCTAAGAAATAGAGCTAAAAAAGAGAGATTGATTTACAATTGGTGGCCAGAAACATAACTCCAAATGCTTTATAATTTAGCTCTGTGATCACTGAATGGGTAAATATGATATCCATTGTTAATGAGTTTGGCATATTGATGGCATGTATTTCTGCTGACCTGACAAGAATCAATGGAATCTCAGTAGATTCACTTATGAAATGCAAAGTCATCGATACGGAAGACCAAATGATGCTGGCGAAAGCAAATTGACAGAAAAGTCTGGTTGTACTAAACTGAACCCTTAAGGCTTATTGTTAGAATACAGCCTTAATGTCCAATTACTCTGCCAGAGGCTCAGTAAAGAGCAGCGCTGTCCAGCTGGCAGATTCCAGCTGGGAATCAGAGGTACCATAAGACAGTGATAAAGACATGCTGTAACAGAAGCAAGATGCTCAGTACAGGCTCCTTAAATAAATGATGGTAAACATATGTAAACACACACCCATCTACCCTCCATCATGCAGCACCACCCTGCACTTCCTGTATATACACATCACTGCACTAGAAGCTGTTTTAGCTTTCTTAATTAAACTGGCCATCGCTCCTCCAATTTCGCCACATTTAGGAGCTGTAAATCTAGCAAGCAGCTCTGAGTAACAGCAGTTTACCCACACAATGGTGCATCTGGCTTATATTGGCCTTGCAGTCTAATCAACGCTCATGAATAAATCAGATAGTGGAGGGATGTGGGATGGGGCAGGGGAGTTGGAGTATTGTTGTGTAAGCAGGCTTGGGGTGTGCATTACTTTTACTTATATTCATTCATTGCTGGATTTTATGTATTCAAAGTACCAGAGAGTCTGTCTTTGGAGTCAGTCCAGGCTGACACAATGGAGACACATGGAAGATCTTATTGTTTTTCTGCAATCTGTTTGTGTAGTATCTGTTGATTTTGATCACAAGAAAACTCTGCCATGTGTGTTTTACAAGATGGCCTGTCCAGCAAAGAGAGACCAGAATGGATGAGAATCTGCTTCAGAAAGTGAGACAAGCTAAGCTGCCGTGAATAAACCTGCTGTTATCAACATAACACCACACTTTTGTGTTCAATTTCTTGCTGTTCTTTAATGTTTCTCAGTTGTAGTGCCAAAACACTGTTTTTTTTTTTGTTTTTTTTTTTATCCATCAATTAACTTTATAGAAACTGCAGCATGGCTAAAAAAAAAAACAATCAAATCAATATTTGGCATGAGCACTCTTTGCATTTAAATTAACACCAGTTTTCTTTTCCAAACCACTTGGCGGGTAGGTCTATCAAAGCATATTTGAAAGCTTGTCATGGTTCCTCTGTGAATTTAGCTTGTCTCAATATCCTCTGTCTGTTCTTGTAATCTCAGATTGACGGCTGATGCTCTGTGGTTCTCTCTTTGTTGCTGAGGATGATTCTTTTTGACTGTGGTTGTATTTTCAGAGTCATTCTCATGTTGCAGAATGAACTTGAAGGACAATCAGATGCCTCCCGAATGTGCAAAAATAATGAGCATATCTTTTAGGCATATAAACAAATTACTTCAAAGTTTATAGAGTACTGCACAGTGTTTCATGTATTAGTTGTATCACGTGTACCTGCACACACAGATTACCTGCAGATTGATAATGTCCTATCTCAGGTAGTTGTGGCCAAGCATTTCTATATATACACAAACTTTTTACTGATCGTACACCTATAAATTTAAACTCAATTAAAAAACGAGAAGTATTACATACAATGCATGCTTTATTTAATCATAGTCAAGTCAGGGCCGTACGCAGGACCCAAAAAATACTGAGGTCATGAGTCAGAACTTCTAGTCGGGTTCTGGGGCATGCTCCCTGGAATTTTTTTTTAATTCCGTTATTTAAATCAGAGGATAAAGGAACAAAAACAAAATCATAATGACTTTTAGGTTTATTTGTTTTGTTTGTTATCAGAGAACATCAGCCTCATCCTAAATGATTACAAATGAGTTACATTGTAAAACTGGAGAATGAATTTCATCAAGTCATGGATTAGGAATAAAAATAAATGAACTGTCCTGGGACAGAGGGATAATATATACAAATGCTTCATAATTCCTTCAGTATTTAAAATAGATACCCGAGCCCTATTACACTATCGTGTAGATGATAGTGCCTAATCTGTTCACTCTTGTTAAGGAAAACCACCTTTTGAACACATTTCTGTTATAATCTTACACAATACTTCAATTATCATGCATTATAATCTGACTTTTAAAATGTATACAGTTCTGGCATAGTCTCTTCCTTTTATATTACCTGCTCTCCCTCTATCACTGCTCCTCTTCTTGCTGCTTGGCCCAAAGATGAGCTTGGTTTGGCTCAACCTTTTCCTCCCTATCCTGTTTTCCCTTTAGTGAAGAATATAAAAAACTGGACTATCTCACCTGCACTGAAAAAAATCAAACATTGGCTCAAATTTAAAAAAAAAATGAGGTAATCGATCACACCTAATATTGTAGTGTTATACAATATAAATAATTAATTTGATTTGACCTGAAATACTTAATTTCATGTAAACCCATTTCTGAAGGTTGAACCAAAGCAATTATTTCAGATTTTCCTAAATTAAAATAAATACATTGGTTTTATTCCTCAATGTAAATAATCTACTTGGTTAAACCAAAAAAAAATCAATACCTTTTGATTTACACTCATTCACTGCCTGTGAATACTTAGGCAGATTCTTTTGACAATACTGCTGCAGAAATGCAGTTATGCAAGTGTAAGTTTGAACATCAACTCCAGATAAAAGGGTACAAGGTTTTGGTTATAGAAATGCCATTAAATCAGGCCAGACAGTAGAACTCAACTGTGCCTACTCTTGGCTGTAAAGCTGGGTACTCAGCCTGTGAATTTTTGAGGACATTTTTTTTCTCCACCAAGCGCCATCAGGACTTTTTGCACAAACTCAAGGGTGTACTGCAGATTTTTTTTTGGATATTTTATGTTGAGAGCATAAACGGATTGACGGTATAGAAAATGGATGGATGTTGAGAGCATAGGTGAGCCCAGAGAACATAGCAACAGCCGTTGCTATTGTTGGCACCTCTCTGAGGACCTCTGTGCCGTCAATGACGATTTTAATGTCCTCGTTTCCACTGACGATTGCCATGGCTGCTTCATTTTCCTGCATAGCCTGCACAGACACACACAAAAAACAACAAATGAGGACAATAAGAGAGTATTTCCTGAAGACAATATTTGTTGTTTGTTGATTGTTGAAGCAATGCTGAATCCACTGAAGAAACTGCTGAAGATGAATTTAAGTGTAATAGTTGAGTAGTTTGAATAATTGTTTCCAGTGTACAACAGTGGATGTAAATTCTTCAATCAGCTTGTATAGTTAACATAAACATGACAAGTGTTGAAGACATCCCTTTTAACACAGAGCCAAGGGGATAGATGCTGAGAACCAACTCATACATAGATACCTCATCTAAAACCTGCAAAGTTGCCTTGGTCTGCTCTTTCACACGTCCTCCCTTACTCCTGATGACCTCCAGCAGTTTCGATGTGTGCCTGTCCAGCTGCGCTAAGAACTTTGTCTCCAAGGAAACTGTTGTCACCCGCACAAACTCAGCATTAATCTGAAGAAATAAAAACAGCATTCAGAAAGAACTTTTAAAGTGTATTAAATAAATTCTCTTCTGAAAGACCTATGTTTTGAAGGTTCAAAAATAACCTTTCATGATTGTCTAATTAATAGCGTTCATAAAAAATATGTCTATGGTGCCTTACATCTAAAAACATACCTCTTCCATCTGAAAAAGTGCTGGCCATCTTGCCAACATATCTTCAATGCTCAGCTGCTTATGCACTATTTCTTGTCTACAGTATCCAAATGTCTTTACCATCTTTTCTTTTATGGTTTGGCGGTTGTTGTTTTTTTCAGTAGTTTTCAAAAGGGAAACCCTCTCCTGTTCCAGGCTTCCTGTAGCCTCACCACTTGGCAAAGATGGGAAATGATTGGCCTCAGCTCGTCTAGGTCTCTTGAGAGTCTTTGCTGGGTAGGAGTCCCCTTGAGACTTGGATTTCAAAGAATTCAATGTGACCTCAGCAGATGTACCGTGTGCCTTAAGTTGGGTCCTGTAGTTGGCCATTTTCATCTTCATCTGCGCTTCCAACCATCGCTCTCACTGAAAGACCCTGGTTCTTTCAGACGGGGGTGCTTCTTTGTCAGTGCTTCAGCAACATCACTGAAGTCAGAATCTTCAGGGTATGGTGCGTATGCATAGATACTTTCAGCTACTTTCTCCAATATGTCCGACAGCATTTTTGAGCAAGGTGCCAGTCTAGTGTCTCGTGCATACGGCACAACACACGTGACACATGTGGCATCGAAAACACTTTTGAGCAGTGAATCGACTTTTTGAATGACAGTGACCCAAAAATCACACCACCATCTAATTTGACCAGTTTGTGAATTGCCATTAAGGTATAGCTATTCAACAACATTTCATTTAAGTTCCCGCTCAATTAATAATCACCACAAAATATACACCGCAGTTCTGCTGAGCTCATGAGACCGAGCTCAAGCTTCGCTGCTCCCACACACACGCGCCACGCGGGATTTTTTATTCGACATATTTATATTCAAATTCTTATCCTTAATTCTTGGTAGCAAGTAAAAAGAAAATTTCACTGCACTATGTATGATTATGTATGTGACAAATAAAACTCTTGAATCTTGAATCTATAAACACAGTTAAATACTAAATTGATAGAAATGAAAACAATACACCATTTCAACATCATGTTTTCAGATGTCAGAAATCTTAAAAAACCTTGAGGACGGTGCAGAGCTTTTGAAATTTGAGGTAAAAATGGAGCATTCTAAGGCTTTTTGAAGGACCGTTATAGTGACTCATTAGTAAGAAAGTTATTAATTATTACTATTATTTTGAAAATGAACCAGGTGTTTTATTTTGTTTCTGCGCACGACTTCCTGTCCCGCACGATCTGCTCTGTGCCGGCAGAAATGTAGAACAGGTTCAACATCCAACATTGAGAAATCAACACTGAATAAACGTTTAATTTTCAATTGAAGACGTCGCTGACATTTTAATCGCAAAATGAATGTTGAACCGGTGGAAATTGATTGACGACCGGTACTAACGGAGTTAACCAAAATTAAACTTTGATTCGATGTTTCCTTGCTATCCGAGTTGTACGCTGGGCTGCAATAAAAATATCTCCACATTAAAATGCATTTTTTTTCTCAGAGTCATCTACCACTTAAACTGCTCTCCACCTACATTTTTAGTGTAGGTGTGCTCCTCTTTCAGTGACTGGTGAGACTGACTGACTCACTAACGGTAGCGGTAACATCACAGTCCGACTTGCGTGTGGTAGTTACCATAGCGACAGTGCATGTTGTATGCCCAAACTGAGCCACTATTTTATTAAACAGTCGCGCTACTCTTGGCTCTTCAAATATAAAATAACCCCAATTTAAGCAACAAAAATACCGAGGACACGACCTCGGTGTCCTCTGTGGTAGTTACGGCCTTGAACTAATTGTACTTATTTTTTAAGAGGGTAATTTGAAGCAGTGCTTCCAAAAAGATCAGCACTCAACACAGAAACAAATAAAGAAATATCTACATCTCAATCGAGAGAAATTAATAAGTTGGGGGTCATGATCTCTTGAGCTCTTGATAATATTGAGCCATATCTCTGGTAAAATATGTTTTAAGTAATGCTGCCAAGAAACAACAAACCCTTAAAACCACAAAAACCTCAGAGGCAGTAAACTGATAGCTACTGTATATTAAGCCACAGTGTTTGAAAAAAACAGGTGGAGATCATGTTTTTTAGGGTAACTGAATATGCTTCATGATCGGGCAAAAAGATTCCTAATGTAGATGACAAATATAGGACTTATTTTCTTGAAAACAGAAAGCAGCAGGGACACATTATCTTTCCCGTCAGCTGAAGTGGTAACCGAGACATGGAAGTGTGGTGTTTTGTAATTCTGCCTTGGCTATTGCTATTTTTGCTGTGGAACATTGTGACTGTGGGTCCTCATCAAGCTTTATGTTGTAAAATCTTTCATCATTATGCTTTTTGTGCTTTTCTTTGGTAAAAAGTGGAAAGGCATGGCTGGTGTTATTGCTAACGTCAATCACACTTCCCATCATGCATTGTGAGTGCGGCCATTTATTGTGGAGCACCCTGGGAGACACCCTGAGAGATGATTTATGTTTACCCGGCCTGTCAGGTATAAGATGTGTATATGCACGGTTTTGACTTGAGATATCTTCATTAGGATGTTTGTGACTGAGTGTGTGTGTGGGGATAAATCTGTGTGTATATTTGCCTTTATGATGAGAAGGAGCAATGTTAGATAACACCCTGCGGTTAAATGTAAAAAGCACCTTGCAGTTAAGATAAGGAAATGGACAGCTTTATAATGCACACACACAATTCCACTCCTCTTTATGTCAGCAGCTGTGTGTAATCTATGCATCGCTGTATTATTTGTGGCAAAGACAGACTTCGGAACAGCTTGTGAGCCAAGATCAAAGAAGAGATAACTTCATGTTAACTTCTCCAATCTATTCTGTAGTCACCTATGATACCTTAGTCTTAGAGTTCAGACTGCAGTTATGTTATCTTTGAAAATCCATCCATCCATTTTTTTTATACACACTTAATCCAATTTAGGGACATGGGGAACTGGAGCCTATCGCAGCTGTCATTGGGTGAGAGACAGTGTACACCCTGGACAGGTCACATGTCCACACAGAGACAAATAAGACCATGCACGCTCACACTCACTCTTTGTGACAATTTAGACACACCAATTAAGCTGACATGCATGTTTTTGGATGGTGGGAGGAAGCCGGAGTACCCGGACAGAACCCATGCATGCACTGGGAGAACATTCAAACTAAACACTGAAAGACCCCAGTTGACTGATTTTATTTTTTTTTTTTCAAAGCCCTTGTAATGCCTGGGATTTGGAAGACTCCAAAATCCAAATAAGTTGAAGAGTAGACATCTAGGACAAAGAGTTGGAACAGACTGGAAAAAAAGGAGGAGGAAATTTAAATAATTTATTCATTTGAACATCATGGGAAGTGTGAGATCACTGTGGGATAAAAAGGATGAGCTGACGAGGACGCAACAGGGATATCTGAATGGCACTTTTTTTTTTTTTTCACTAGAACAGGGCTACAGGGACAACTGATACCTCTCCACTTAACTAAGATTATTATCATTGGGCAAACAAAGACTGCAGACAGAGAGGCAACAGTGAAGGAGGAGGGATTACAGTGCTTGTTAACAACAGGTGGTGCAATCCTTGACATGTCACTGAGAAGGAGTGTATCTGAATGCTTGAAGATTCAACTGTTTTGCCTGTGATTTCCTGTCCACACACAAAAACAACACCCCAGTCCATTCATGATGATCTCATAGGAATTCTACCACGCCTCTCTCTGCCAGACTTCAACATTCCAAAACTTTGTTAGCTGATTTTTTATTTTATTTAAGAAATTTTTATGATAGCCATAGGAATATGATTTTCTTTGGGGGATTGAAAACAAAATTTCTAATTGACTGAACTGAATTAGTTTATGACATTAGCTTTTTACAATTAGTCAGCAAACATAGCTTTAGTTAATGCTGGAGACCTAGATCACTAGTACAATAAATAAGTATGTTTAGTAAGTAAAATGATGATGCCCAGATTACATTAATAAGGAAGTCTTCACACTAAATTTATCTATGAAATGCTGTACGTCTGTTTTCTGAGATTAGGTCAACATATTACCTCTTAGTATATTTTAAAGGTTGCAGTGGGAGATGTTATTGCTGCATAAACTTCACACTAACTGACTAACTGACTAAAGTGTTACATCTTTGAACTGCAAGCAGGTACACCCTTGTGGATGCTTTTTTTTGCAAAGCGAAGGTCTTTAACACTGGAGACCGGGATTCCTAAAGTGTAAGTTAAGCTCTTTGAATAAGGCCAGGAGTGGTTTCAGTGAAATTTGACACACAACACACGCACACACAAAAAAAATAGATGTTGGATAAATACACTCTTTTTTGTTATTTTGTGATTCGGTTGATATGAAATGAGAAATGAAATAAAATGGCTTCCTTTATCATACATTAGAAAATAGGATTTTATGGCTTTTTTTTATGGATTGGACATTAGGGCTGCACGGTGGTGAGGTGGTTAACACTATCACCTCACAGCAAGAGGGTTTCCAGGTTTGATTCCCAGCTGGGGTCTTTATGTGTGATGCATGTTCTCCACGTGTATGCGTGGATTCTCTCCGGGTACTCCAGCTTCCTCCCACTATCCAAAAACATGCATGTTAGGTTAATTGGTTAATTGAGCGTGCATGGTTGTGTGTCTTGTTTGTCTCTGTGTGGCCCAGAGGTGGACTGGTGACCTGCCACAAATCTTAGAGTCCTATATTGTAGTTTTTGTTTTCTCCCTGACACTTATGACAAATCATACTTTAAAGGTCTGGATTTCAATTACAAAAAGAAAGAAGGAAAACCATAGGCTTTTAAAGACAATGTTTTATGAAGGATAAATCCAGTTGCTGTAAATCTTTCTGGCTTAAGATAGAAAAAAAGCTAAAAAAAAAAAAAAAAAAAAAGTTCCCCAGTGTAAATACAGAAGTTGCAAACCTTGTTTTCCCATTACAATCAATATGTCTGGTGTTACAAAGGCTTCACTTTTCCTATACAATCCTGCACCTCAGTATACTCTTGTCGATGCAGGAATTTTAAAATAGCAGAAAGACGAATCAATGCAATAAATTGCCACACTGAGGTTGAGCATCCTGAGGATATGTTTCCTCCTGTATTTTCTCTCTAAGGGTATGTTTTCTATTGATTTTTGTCTTGATTGCAATCACAAATTGAAGTAATTCACATCCAATTTGTAGGTAACGTAATTAGCGTCACTGACAGTAACATAATTAAGTTTAGCAATAAAGGTGTGAGTTTTGAAAATTAAAACATTGTAATTTTTTTTCATTTTTCTTTGTTTGGGAAGAAGTTTTTTCCACTCGCAAATTTGTAAGAAATATGCTCCTTACAATAAGGTTGTCTAGTCTGACACATCATAACTCCAAACAAGTGAGCTCAGTGTCAGAATCATGTTGCCTGCAGAAAAAGAAATCCAAATAACTGAGAGTTAGTTGTCACAGAGGACATTTGGCATGACTATAGGCTACAGTGGCAGCTGCTGCTGTAATGTAGGACGGATGGATAACAGGGGACCTATCAGCCTCCACAGTTTCGAGCACCACCCTGAATATGTGTGACAGCCTCAGAAAACGCTCTCTTTCTCATGTGTTTATCACACGCTCACATTTAGCTCAGATACACCTTCCTGTTGGGGCTTGCACAGTGCAAAATCTCTTTATATATATATATAAAAAAATCCAGCTAATTACCGTCTTAGCAGAGAATTTCCACAGCGGCTTCGAGGAATAACATAGTGCAACCTCCATGTCATGGTATCTGTAACATCTAAATAAATTAATGTTGTAGAGGACAGGAGAAATGGCAGCTGTGACACGCTTTGTTTAACACTAAACACCATGACAAATTATCAGGGATCCAGACACAAACTATTAGAGTTAATTTAATGCAAAACTGTGAGAGATGATGGTGTTGACATGTATTGTGTCATGTCTTACCCTAATTCATCCAGGTCCCAGTTTTGCATTGCAACAGATTTTTTGCCTAACAAAGACAATCAGGTAAGTCTTTTGAGGCCCAAATTATGCTTATAAAGAAACACTCTTTAAACAGATCATTGAATTAAAACCATCTAAAGTGGTGAAAATTTGGGTGTTTGTGGGATGACCAGAGGGTCGAGGGAGCAATTATTCCACTTTAAAAGAGAGCATGTTCAGGCTAAGACAAGGTCCATAATGATTGTGTCCTTATCAGCCACATGCCACTGCGAAGGAGTGTCTTTTGTTAGAAGTGCCAGTCTTAAGTATTTTATTGGCATTTAGGTACAGTAGCCACCTCAAGAAATGGAAGTGTAGGGGCCGAATTAAGTCGCCTTTTATACAGACCAGTTCTCCATACACTGTCTTATCAGGCTGTACTTTTCCATATCTCTCTGAAATCATGGGGCTTGTCAAATTCTGTTATACTAAAATGATCTTTGAATTGCAAGTCACGAGCTATTTCTGGTGAAAGCTTTGTCAGCAGTCCTGTACTTAGAGCGCTTCCTGATGAGCTAGGTTATATTGCTGATGCCCATCTCCTCTGGAAATTACTACCCACTGCTATAATTCCCCAGCTTCACTAAGGACCAGCTGAAATATTCAACTTCCATTCCCAAAACACAATTTTGCAACTTAAAACGATTAAAATTATTATAGACATACAGATACAGCATTCTGAAATGGGAAAGTGGTTTATGACAAGGCACAGGCATTTGACTGTTATGAGAATTTGATTCCATGTGCCAAGATGGCAAATACAGTGAAAACAAAGTGTTTGAGAGCAAATTAATATGCTCTTATGATACCTTTTTATTATGCTGTAATTTGGATCTAAAAAAAAATCTGCAATAACTCTCCGATTGATTTCTGATTGTGAATGATGCATAACAGTAGCTACTTCTAAATATTGATCATTCCATGGATTTCTCTGTGGAGCTGATGAGCAAGACTTATGAGAAACATACAAGAAAACAATTCCAATTCAGCAAATACCAAATAAAGTAAAAAACATCAAATAAACATTGCTCCCGGGGACAGGAGCTGTGCGAGAGGTAGCAGTAGCTCACTAAATTGCACTTGCGCAACGGCACTGTCACTGGCACGGCAGAGATAAGGAAGAAAAAGTGGAGCTGCAGCTTTACAGACACCTGTTACGAAGAAAAGGTTTCTCTCTGAGTCATCATCGTACATGTATATATAGCTAGAATCGCTGCGCACCTTGTCTTGACTTGAGTGTATTAGGATTTTGTCAGCTGCTTATAATTCAGGATTTTTATTAGGACAGGAGCAGTAGCCTCCTAATACTTTCAAATGAACCAAAGCTGAAAACTTAATTCAAATGAAGACTTAATGGAGCAGTTTTTGCTACAATTTCAGACTTTATCTGGCACTGGACATAACAGTGACAGCAGCATTAAAGTTTATGTGAGCACAAAGAGTGAAAGCGAAGAAACGGAAGTAAAGGGCTTGAACAAAGCGGAGTGCATGTGACATAATGTCTTGCAACACATAAAAAACATCTTATGGACATGTTCAACAAGGTTAAACACTTGATTTATAATTTAAGTGACTATACTTTAATATGTCAATCTAAACATCTGGAATTGCAGAATCCTTTTTATAGATAAGCACATCATACAGCAGAAGATTGAGGATCATGATGGTCCTGCCTCTTCTGACTAAGCTCAGGGCAAATCTGGAAAGTCTAAGCAGTTGTACAAAAAAAAATAGGCGGCCCTTATTCAAAGGTCTGTGCTGTTTGTTGGTCTATTTTATTTTACTTTCTATTACAAAGTCAGGAACTGAACACTGAGGTTGTAAACAGCTTTTCTTGTTTTGATTTTCTCCATCACAGCTAAACACCTGCAGTCAAATGGCCCAGATTTGCAGCTTTTTTACTTCAGGTACTTCATGTTCTTAGGTGTCACTTTGTTCATAAACAGATAATTGATTAGAAGTTAGTCAAATAAATATTTGACTCTACAAACTGACCTTTTGTGACAAGTGAAACAACCAAGCAGAAGCAGTACAGAAAAATATGTTTTCTTATCATAGAAAAACAAACTGGACAGTGTGTTTCAACTGAATCTGTGATCAGGGGTATTAAGCCATTGCATAAGAAAATCTAAATCCAGTTCCCAAAAAAGATGAACAGCATTTCTGCATGTTTAAAACTATCTGTCAAATTATCTGTCAAAAAATTACTTTGAAGCCAGGCTAAAAACGATAACCCTTTTAACCCTTCACAGGTTTACACACAACCTTCAGCCTGCATTTGGCAATATAAGACTGAAGTGGGCCTAGAGCAGTTGATTTGACAATTTCACAGCTGTATCAAGAGCTGAACTCTAAGTTTCTATTGGTTAAGCGAAACACAAATTTTCCTTTCAGAGAATTGCGAAGGTTAAGACGAGTTAGACGAGATAGCAAACAAGTTATTACATAAAGCTGAAAGAAGATTCAAACTCTACAGTTATGTACAGCCCATCTAAAGACGTAGGCGGCGTGTATGACGTCCTCAGACGAGCTTTTCCACTTTTATTACAACTTTTTTTTTCTCCCCGCAATGATAGAGAGGCAGGCAGATGAGGCCACGAAGCTGAAAAATGGGTCTAAATATGATGCTGCGAGAAGATTCGAGAAATGCCTTTGGATATATATTCAGAGGATGAGACGAAAGCGAGTTATGTGAGAAAGAGGAATGAGAAAGATAGTCAGAGCCATACAGAGCTGAGAGATTAATAGAGGGGAAAAAGGAATAGCAGAGGGAGGCAGTCGACGGATACAGCAAAGACAGGACATGGCTGTCATCTCCATTATCCTCTGATGCTTTTTTTTTTTTTTTACAAACTTTTGGAATTTAGGGAATTAATTTCAAAGTTATACCCCATGGGGTCACATTCAGTGGTGCCTTTGCTATAGAAAAAGGACTGAGGCTATTCAACTTCCTTAACATCCATGTCTAACTGTGGAGGAAAAGCGATCACAGCCTCTGTACTGTGGAGCCGAGCTGGAGAGTAACTGCTTTCATTAAAGGGCAGTTCAATAATAACTGTGGCCCTTACTGTTTAGTTATTCAGCCTTTTTATTTATGAAGTAAAGTTTCCCACCTTTCAATACTGTCAGTCTTTCTGTTAAATGTTTATACACCACTGAATTTAGCTGCAAATTAAAAGACTGAATTATTTATTAGTGTTAGAGGAAGACAGTGTAAGATAGAATTTTATTATAGGGAAAAGTCTTTACCAAGTCTTTGATTGCTTCTCAATTTTTAGATTGCGATTCATTGCAAGACCATGCCAATTAATTGCAATTTAACACACAAATTTATTCATAATCTGTTACAATCTGTTAATAAAAGAAGGGACAAAGACTTGTTGAGCGTTGCCCATTCAGTTAAAAAGAAAAAGTTGACATATTTAAATGTTTATCCTAGTTGTAATACACAAATACAAAATATCTTGTTTATTTATACCTCAATTTGTTTCAAGTTTCAATTATTTAGAAAATTTTGTTCAACCCAAAATAAATTCTTTGTTTTAATTTCCTCTAGGGTAATTGTAACTGATTATGATTAAGGTAATTGTCAAATAACATATACTCAAGGCTGGTTTCAAGACTGTCCTTTCACATCTTGTCCACCTCTTTTTAGAAACTCTTCACACAAGCTACCTCTTTTTTTAATTCCTCAAGCTTAATTTTGTGTGTATCAGGTGACAGATATTCACAGCAGATCACCGTCTCTTATGATGTTTTATTGTTCCCTCTATGTTGCATCACATTCACCATGATGTGCCTCATATGCTGCGTTTCTTTGGCAGCTGTATCGAAATGTTCTGAACTGTTGTCGAAACCGTAGACCATAATGGGCTTCCAGCTCCCATTTGTTACTAATCAGCAATTAGGCTGATAAAATGATACACAGAAAACTGCAACATCCATGCTTTGATAGTGAGTAGAAATGAAGTGTTCTATTTTCCTTAAACTTTAAGAAACCGCTTTCAGCAGTAACCTATACAACTTTCTAACTGATTCTAGCTCCACTCTATAGCTTCTGGATGCCTCACTGTAAGCCAAAGCTTGTTACTTGCTTTAGCTGCTATTTGCTGTTGGACAAGTAAAAATACAGCTAAATGCTGCTGTTCTATACAAGGTTTTGGTAAACACTCAGTATAGTTGAATAATCGGTTGAGTCAAGCTAAAGTTACTGCTCAGCTGGACCATTTAATTGGACCAGTGTACTAGTCACAAAATACATGCAGTTAAGTTAATTGTAATTTTGTCAGAAGACACTCCGTTTCTAAATCAGAGCAGCATACAGCAAACTGGAACCCTGTCTTAACGGGCTGATTTTCAGTCAAAATTTGAGATGACAATGACTTTTTTTCTAAACAGAATGTTTTCTTCCATTTTAGGGAATTTGCCTCTATTGATGCGCACTGAAGCTTTACTGTTTTTGTTTTTATAAGCTGCAATGAATGATGCCTAATGCGATAATGTGTGTTAATCCAGGTTTGAGAGATCAGATCACTTACAATTTTTGTCAAACTGGCATGTTTACATGTATTTAGACAGCCGGGTCTTACAAACACAATGACCCGTTCTTTCTAACATCATGTGCTGCCTGTTTAGAAAACTGAAACACATGCATAGAAGATGCTGAGAGCATAAATTAATACCAAAATACAAGCAACGCACATGTATATCCCAGTTTTAATCTCTAATGAGTGTCACCCACTTATTTCCCAGTAATGCCTAATTTCTGAAAAAGCGCAGTATTATCATTAAACATTTAATGGATCCTGTGGAGGGGAAGCTTCATCACAGTCTTCTTTATACATAATCATTTTCTTTTAACATGCAGGACACATTTTATACAACACAGCCAACAGCCACAGTAGTCTGGCTGTACCTTTGGTCCACTTCAGCAAATTAAACTCCCAAATTATGTTTGCTATATGTTATCCCTCCACTTTTATCTCAGTCAACTTCCCTTTGTGAGCCTATATCTCTCCGTAGGCATCTCCCATTGAGCATCAAGAACAGAGCGGTGTTTGTTTCTGTTTAGCTGTTGGCTGCTTCCTCCAGAGGGACTTGGCTGTTTTGTGGAGATGCAGGACACATGATTGGAGTTGGCATGGCAGCATTGCCAGGGGCACTGTGCCTCCAGCTTCACAGCCCCCTTCCTACACTCAGAGAAGTGACGGTAGCCAAAAAAAGCCCAGCATTTTCACCTAAAGGTCCCGTGAGCAGTAATTTAAATAATCACATCATTGCAGGTCTGACATGCTATTTTGCCTCTTTACATGTTTTGTAAACACCATTCAAGTCATGTTGGTTTAATAAGTTTGTAAAGATGACTCAGTGTTTTAAAGTTAGTAACCTTTCCTTTTATCTGGAGTCCTCTATTGCCTTGTCTCTCTTCTCTCACCCCAAGGGTTGGAGTTGTCATGACATCGCTGCTCCACTCTGTTGTGCTCCATGGTTCCGCACCCAGACCACCTGCTCATAATTATTTAACACCACAGTTTGACAAAGCTGGAAATAGTGCATGCCAAAAGCCTTAGAAACATCTAAAATGCTTTTGTGCATTTATGAATCCAAAATGGATTATGAATGCATGTTTATTTACCATTGATAAACAGCAAGAACTACTTCTTCTTCGTGCTCTTCTTTCTTTTCTGCCTGGTGAAAGTCTTAAACAGTGAGTTATGTCTCAAGAGAGACCTTACGATGAACGCAGCAAGAAAACACGACAATGTGACAACAATACTGTGAAAAAGGCGCGGTGATGACTACTTTTCCAGGCATAATGATGAGAGTGAGACTACATAAAAGAAAAAAATAGTTTTAGGCATTCGGGAGTTGCATTTACAGCTGTATCATACAGATAAGGCAAGAATAAGTGGTCTTTATCTCCAAACAGAAGAACTGGAGGAAGATTTAAAGGTTTTTTGGCACTATGAGTAGTTTAGGGAGGGATGAAGATGTCAAATTATTGAAAGCTTTACTTAGGCATTTTTTTAAAAAAAGCACTTTGAAGGATTTTATTTCAAGACATAAACTATACATGAAAAGCTAATATCATGGGTTTGTACAGCTGATGAAGCAGAATAGTAGATTAGAGCATCATCATCTGCATATTGTTTTAGTCAGTGAAGGAAATAAAGGAGCTATGATTAGATCAATAGCTTTAAAACTGTTAAACATTTAAAGATACTTTATTCCTAATAATACATATAGAATATTTCTCCAGCATAAATGAGGATGTTTTTTTCTGATTTGGCCTATAAAGGGTTTACTCTGTGATTTAAAATGTTTAAAGTTGATATGTATAGATTTAATCAGTTCCAATGCCCGTTGACTTGCATTGTGTCTGCATTTACATTCTCTTTTGATCTGAACTTGATCTGAAGTTTCTAACCTTGGCTAAAACAAAATTCTTTTCAGACACAGCTAGAGGGTGGATCTGTTATAACACATCCTCAGTGTGCAATAATAAGATGTTAAAACACACTTTGCAACAAAAACACAAATTTATCTTTTCCAGACACAAAAAGTAAACAGACACATTTGAAAACTGGCATATATTGGACACTTGATTTTTTTTTGCCATTGGGTTAGGGTTATATAAATAAGAGAAATGCTAAGGAAGTTCAAAATTTACATCATTACATACATAAAAAGTGATCACTGTGCTTTACAGATTAAATGTCTAGTTTCTAAAAGGTGCTTTATGTGGTCAGATGAGAAAAACTAGAAAAGTATACACTCCATTTACCATTTTAGATTTTGAGTAAGACTTTGCATGTTCTCCCCATTTATGCGTGGGTTCTCTCCGGGTTCCCTGGCTTCTTCCCACTGTCCAGAAACATGCATGTTAGGTTAATTGGTGTTTCTAAAATTGTCCTTAGGAGTGAGTGTGAGCGTGTGTGTGGTTGTTTGTCTCATTTGTCTCTGTGTGGCCCTGTGATGGACTGGTGACTTGTCCAAGTTGTACCCCGCATCTCGCCCGATGACTGCTGGGATAGGCTCCAGCCCCCCTTCGACCCAACCGATGGATCAAGCGGGTATAGAAAATGAATGGATGGATGGATGGATTGTTGTGGAGAAAAGAGTGGTCGGACTCGTCGTGGTCAGCCTCTTATGGGGAATTTATTGAACAGACCATCACAGAGACATGTACATTTCAGCATACACGGAAATTCCCAATGACCTCAGTTTGTGAAAACTCTGTATACCTTTCTATATCATTCAGTGTGTACGTGGCCCAAACCCAATCTTTAGTCAGTGCCTGCTGTCTGAGGATGCTACTGCATCTTCGTCATTATCGAGACAGGGTTCATTCTGACCTCAACAACATGTTATTCGAGCAGTGTCAAGACATAATATGTGGATCGAGCAGCGTCAAAGCACAATATGTGGAGCAGTGTCAAGGCTCTGCTCTCCCACATAATAAAAAATAATCAAAATTAGCTGAGTGTTCATCATGATGCTGGGAACAGAACCTATTTCCCACAATAGTTCAACCTTCATTACTCAACTGATTGTTAACTGTGCAATGTCCAGATATCTAAAGAAAAAACTATAAGTATCACAAAATTATTCTAATAATCCAAAAAATGAACTGAAACATATCTACCATACAGAATGAAATAGGATCTACCGACTAAATTCAGGTATTGCAAAAGGGAATACATGGGTGTCACAAAAGCAATGCTAAAACAAGGAATTCACACAGTAATGTATGAATAATAAAATGTATGATTAATAAAATGACTCCACTAAAAATGACTGAAAAATGTTTTACACCTTGAATCAACAAATTAGACACTGTAAAAGCTCATAATTTCGTACCAATAATATTGAATGAACAATCATCATTTAAATCCTTAAACATTACCATTAAATTTGACCATTGTTCAGAGTGCACAGGAGTGAAAAACCTGTTGCCTGCTACTTTTCTAACTCATATTCTTATTTATAGGAAAATTCTCCTATGGCCCAATCCCCACTTGGCGACCGACCACTTAATTACAGTTGAAAAATCTTTCAACATGAATTACATCTTTAGCTTGGAACCTGTATGGAGAAGAGACCACTAAGAAGTGGTCAACCAAAGGCATTCTCAGAGCTTTTCTATTTTGCCCCATTCACTTTTGGGATATTATAGTGTTCGTGAGTAATAGCTTAGTGCAATGACTATTTTGACTTGATTAATAACATTATAGGGAAAGATGTGAGCTCTTGAAAAAAAGAACAAAAACGAACACTGTGCTAATCTCTGTTATCACTATTTACTTTGAACTCTTTTAAGGTCAACTACTGAATGTGCTGAAGAAGTTTCATATCCCTGGAGCATATAATAAAACCATAACACCACCAAATTTTTCCGGTTTTGATGCTTTTTCTGAAATGAATAGGCAACTTTTTCCACTTGTCGCTATAAACTCTGTTGTTAAACTCTGGCTTCACGAGCAGCCCCTGTCTAACAACCTCTGAAACGTCCTAACCTCCCCTACCTATGTTGCACACCTGCGCTTCCTCTCCCTTTAGGGGGAAATGACAGGAAAGCTCTCTTTCTCTATTGATCTGTCAACCTTAAAATGTTTTAAAGGTCCCTAAAGCTTCTCCCCCAAGAGTTGCTTTTTAAGTTAGATAGGAGGTAGAAGGGGGGTATACTGTTTGAATCCAGCTGCTGAGTGCCTTCTTAGTGGTTTTAGAAATAGAGAAGGGTATAGGGAGTAGACAAAGAGGAACAAATGTAATTAGGGGGTGGAATGGGGGGCTGGGGTGGGATTTCCACTTTGGTAAGTGGGAAATCTTGGGCTTGTACACTCAAAATGAAAAAGCCTCAGACAGCAGAAGAAACAAGGATGTACAAATCACCATGGCATTCTCTCTTCACCCCTTCGTGGAAGATGTTAATGACTTGAAATAGTGTAGTCTGTTTTAATAGTGACATCATGGAAGAGGCTTCATTTTTAAAAGGGATAAGATTGAATGAGTTTCGATGCCAGTTTTGTGGTGACACTTTACATGAGTCAAAGACACTGGCCCTCACACAAGGCCCACTTATACCAAAAGACTAATCTTTCAGTGTTTAATTATCTAAATTAGCTAAATTATCTGGACATTTTCTCAAATCTTGGTAAAGAACTGAATCTTTTTGTTTTTGCAGTGATTTGATTGACAGAAATCTGTCATGTGAGCAATCCTCTGAGAGGTTATCACATTACCATGTTTTTGCATGAGGCCTGTTCTTTGTCAAATCAAGTCGAACTGACCTGATTTTTCATAGTCGTGTTTTTCTCTCTTCTTCATCAGATGTATTTTTGCTGGAAGGCCATCGTCATGCTTGACGTGGCCCAGTCTTTCTTCTCATCTTTTCCCTGCACAGTTCAGCTCAGCTCAGGGTCATTAGAGTGGAATGAAAGCCCATGCACACAGCCACTTTCCAGCGATATCACTTTGAGAAAATGATTCGTCAAATGGGTCTGGATAGCCGAAAGAGCCTGGGGAGAAGTTCCAGTGCTGGCATAGTGGGAATTAACTAGTCGTAGGAACCCCTATCCATCCCTCACAATGCTGCTTAAGCAAGAGAATTGTTCAGATGATTTCTTTCTCCCAAGCTTATGTCTACCATGCAGAAAAACAGCTTCCTGCTGATTTCAGATATAGCACCATGAGCAGCCATGCAATAATTTTTTTTTGCTCAACTGTGCCAACAGGAAAAACGTTTTTTTTTTTTTTTTTTTAAACTTTCTGCTGCACTAAGAAAGCAGGGAGCAAAGTGTGTGCTCTACAAACTTTCCAGCCAGCCCGACAGGCAGTATTGGGCAACTTTTACAGATCACAGATAAATGTCTCCTCTAAAGAAACATTTCCACTCTCTAACACCTTCTGTAGGAATCCCGAGTCATGCATGCTAGTCTATGAGTAATTAATTCAGAGCACCAACTGGAACTATTGTTGTATTGATCCACAAAGTGCAACTCCAGCAGAAAAGCCAATACATGTGTTATTGATTCAAAAATAGTGGTGGGGCCCTGTAAGCCCGATACATACCAGTAAAGTTAAAAAGAAGGGCAGAGTGGAGGATTGCTCTATTATTGACACCCTGTGTTCCTTAATGCTGCACTGCACGAACTGCAAATGTGTTCTAAATCACAGGGCACATATATATTTAAACAGGCCTAATGGCGGCCTCGGATACCCACAAAGTGATATGTAACATTGGTGGTTAGGGATACAAATTATCTAACCATAAAACAGTCTCCTGATCGATAATTCCCAATGTATATTAAGTAGACCTTTTAAGGAAAATATCGGATTGATATAACTTAATTAAATATGACCTTGAACTAAGTCTGTTGTACTAGAATCAGAGTCATCGATATACAGGATAGTTTCTTTGTACATACCAAGAATCGAATTAGAATAAAAACATTAGTATGTCGTCACTGAGGGATGGCTAGTTTTGTTACATAATGGTTTTCAGCTGAGTATTTGAGTTGGTGCATGATCAGGGTACAAATCAAGTGAGGCGTTTGGAGTCATCTGACATCGGTAAACTTTTTAACAATGCTGCTATTAGAGCTCTAGAGATGACAGTGTTGCGTGTTCAGTCTAGCGCTCCACCATTCGGGTCTGTGGTGAAGTATCACTCCAAATATTTGATGTATTGCACCTGTGTGATACTTAAACCACCAAACCATTTTATTTTACCAACAGCAAGTCAGCATTAAAAGCAAGCTCAGACAAGTTAATCCATGTAAACACTGAAAGTATACTGTAACAGACTGATAGAGTCTATTATGAAAGCCCTAATTTTCATTCTACCCACAGAGACACTCTACCTTCTTCCTGTAGCATTTAAATGGACTGAGGCTAAATTAGAGCAATTTGCATCTAATGTGAGCCATTAAGCAAATTTCAACATTTTCAGGTTAGACTTTCTTTTTGTTCCAGCTGGGGAAAAAAAAGAATCAGCAGTGTGTGAGTAACATGTTTGACGAATAGGCTTCATTAATCACTCAGAGAACAAAGTAAAAGAGATACAAAGGTTTTGGTTTCTAGTTGCACAAATGTGCTCGGAAATGTGTTCAGCGACAGATGTTCTTTTGCTCTCAGATGGTGCCTATGTTAAGAACGTGAATATTACTGAAGAATAATATAGAAACATTATAGACAGGTGTCACAAAAGCAGAGAAAAATTAAGTAAAAAATACAAAAATAATTAAATGATATCCCAAAATATGGGACTGAAGGGCAGATGCTTATGTGAACTAAATCTATTTCTCTTGCTGAACTAAATACTGGCGTAGTATAAAGCATAATTATTCCAGAATGACATTGCAACAAATGGGGACAATGTAGATTGGCAGAAAAATACCTTTTATCATGGCCTTGTTGGCCAAAGTGGTTCCAGTGATGGTTCAAGGCTGGTGCTAAAGCCACCACAGCACACTTGAAATGTTCCTTCAAATGAGCATCTGAATACTCCTTCTATATTTGTATATTCCTTATAGATTTGTATTCTGAATCTTTGTGGAGGACCACAGAGCAAGGACACCATTTATCTTCACATATCTAATGGTAAAGAGTGATTGTGAAAGCCTCAAACTCAATGCATGGGGCAGAGTTTGAAAACACAACTGACTGTATTGAAAAAAAACTACAGAGACTACAGATTCCTCAGCACCTGTACGGAAAAGAGAGGCTGGCTCACACCCATTGCTGCTCTAAGTCAAATTACACATTGCAGGCAAACCTGTAAAACTAGAATTCCTGATGTTAGCAGTGTATATCAGATCGGTTTGTGATTGCTTTAGGATAGTAGTAAAAGGCCAGGCTGCAGATCGTATAAGTCACGTATTTAACGCCAAGCCATGTTGTTTTCCTATCACCAAGGTTGTTGAGCAACCAGAGAAATTTTAAAAAGGATGAATTTGAAAAGAAAATGGACTTGCCAAAGAGTGAAAAAGTGATGCTCAAGGTAAAAACAAAGAAAAAGAAGCACTCTCGCCAGCATGCACACAGTGTCAGGAAAACGTAAAAAAATAGCAATGTAAATAATGTAAACTTTGTATGTAATTGTTCTTCCCTAAAAAGGTAAAAGGGAGGCATATAGCAAGCACAAAACTAACTTACGTCAAGTCTTAACTTTTCTTGTAGAAAACATCATTCCCACAATAAAGTACCTTTTTTCTGCATATGTCATACTTCAGATGCAAACTGAACATAAATCTTTTTTTAAATAACATTTAAGGTCCAAGTTATTAAAAAAAAATAATAATTTGTGGACTTTATCCAATATTCTAAATACACGCTTTCTCAGTTTGCCTAGTGTCACCAACGAGCATGATCTTTTTTAGTATGATTGCAGTGCTAGTCCCCTCATTTTGATTTAAAGTAGTATCAGCCCAGGTTTGTTTGTACTAGATTTTATTTGGCAACTTTCTCACCAGTTCACACAAACCACTGGGTAAAGATACATTTTTTAACCTATGCTTTTTATTTTTCATATCATGCAGTCTTAATCCCAGCATTATGGTTTGCTTGGTCTTGCTATAAAGATAAACACTAACACGTCTCCTTTGGTTACACTTCTAATGAGCTGGTTGCTCTGGGTTTATTTACTGCTCAATTTGGTCAATACTCGCTGTATATCAATTCCAACAAAACTGGAGCGCATGTACTATGTTAATTTACTTTGTGTTACCATCACTAAAAACGTGTGATGCCTAATTAGCTGGGGACTGAAATCTTACAAATTGTAGTCCTAATTGAGTCCAAGTGTTTGCTTCAGAAGTGCAATTTAAGGATCTGCAAACTGTTCATCACTATTGCTGTAGAAAATTGTGCAAAGCATCCACGGTTTGTTGGTTTGGAGTTACTACTGTAGGTGTTCCATTTGGTTTTAAATCTTTAAAAATCTGCCTGGCTGAAGACCTTAGCTAGCCTTGAGTTAAGTAAACACAGAGAGACAGATGTGAAAAGAACAGGCCACAGAAACATCCTCCTGCTCAGCAGCAGCCCGATTGAGTGGATGCACAATCTTAACCTGAGGCCCAAGAAGAACAGGCTGTAATAATAACTCGTACACACACCTCATGTGAACCCGTGCTAAAGACAGATACAGCAAAGAGAAGAAGCTGCCATGCTGAGTGGATCAAGGCGAACTTGCTTGCAAGCCAATTTCTAAAATGCTTTTAGGTATGAGAGGTAAGAGCTTCGAGATTAAAGGAAATCTAAATGTATTTTTCTTCTCTCTTTTTAAGCATTAGCTTTGATTTTTTAAAGAAAGGGCAAACATTCAAACTCCTTCCTGTGTTGCCTCTGAGAAATTGCATGAATACTGTGGCACAGGCTCATTTCTACTATCAGGGTTGAGAAGATAAAGTACATTCTCACAGATGTCTTTTGTTGACAGCATTCCATGCCACTTTTGGCTGATCTCTCTTAGTTTGGAAAATGCAGAGCATTGATTCGGGGGATAGTTTCCCATATTCTTGAGCAAAATTGTTTTGATATTCTTTTGTTCTAGCCACTGTAAATGATTATTAAAAAAAATACTAAAAAATACATTTTGGGGGCCATTTTTACTTGATGATAATAGAATATAATGCATATCAGGTATCAGGACCCTGTAGTTCATCCTTGACGCACATTATAATAATAAAGGTATAAATTTTGTTCACTACATTTTTAAAGTGTCCACATGTCTAAAGAGGCATAACTGTCTGCGTATTGACAAATGTTCCACTTGGATATATTTACATTTTCATTATTTGAACTTTGGAGATTCATGTACTCTGTAATTTACTGGAAATTTTCTAGTCTGTAAGAAATGCCGAGAAATGAACTATTTTGATGTTTTACTTTAAAGGAAACAGAAACATCAATTAACAATAAATGGGTAGTAATTCTGAAAAAAAGGCATATCATACCATAATAACGTTTCACTTTACAATACCAATAATCAAATATTCTTGAAGTTATTAAGTATGTTAGACTAACTCATTATTAGCCTGTGATGTATCTGTTCACTTATCAAAAACAAAAACATGCAATAGTAAAGTGATCCTGAGTCAATTCCAAAAAGTTAATTAAGTTCTTAGAATCATGCCGTTTTTGGTGTTCTCAGCAATAAATGAGCAGTTAGTCAGTGCTTATTGATCTCATTAGTTTACCATGATCGAATCCATCCATATTCTATTACCGCTTAATCCAATTTAGGGTTTCTGGGGGGCTGGACAGGTCGCCAGTCCATCACAGGGCTGCACAGAGACAAATGAGACACACAAACCACCCACGCTCCCTCCTAGAGACAATTTAAAGTCACCAATGAACCTAACATGCATGTTTTTGGATGGTTGGAGGAAGCCGGAGAGAACCCATGCATACACGAAGATGACATGCAAACTCCACACAGAAAGGCCCCAGCTGGGAATTGAACCTGGAATCCTCTTGCTGTGAGGTGATGGTGCTAACCACCACACCATCATGCTGTCTCCATGATCTAAACATGGAAAAAAAATTAAAAATAAAATAAATAAATAGAAGACAGATTTACATTTACAGATGTTTCTCTCCATCAGTTACACATACATTTGTTATCTGCTTTGTAGAGCTGGATTTGTAATTATTGAGAACGTGCAAATTTTCAGTTATCATTCCTGATTCATTTCTCACTCGCCCTCAAGTAACTTCACACATCTTTTGTTTACCTTGTGAAATGATGTTCAGATTTAAAATCACTCGGAAAATCCCATGCACCTACATCAACTATTGTTTAGTAGGTTAACTAAAATAAACTAATTAGAGAACACATACACAGAAAACTTGAAATCCTGCCTAATTTTAGTCCTCTCTTAGTCTCAAGTTGCATCTAATTACTTGCATGTGTTAACAGACAAAGCATTTAGCTTTTTATAGTCTCATATTACTACATGGCTCATAAACCATTCTCTCAACCATCCCCTGCTTCCAGGAACAACACCTCTAATAGTGGATTTTGCTTAACCAGAGTGCACGTTATGTCAACTCTGCGTTATCTACAGTGCTTGGCATAGCTTCATGGACATATGAATGGCTGTACTGAAGCTTTATGGCTGTGGGATGTCAATGTATTGACTTTACTAACCCAGATACTGCTGTTATGCTCCATTAAACTAATTGTTTGAGAAGTGGTGTGGAACTCTCAAAGGGCATTCCACACCAATTAAAAATGCGTACACTCACACAAATATACACTCACCTATATACAAGCAGAAAGCCAATGGCCGCTGGCCTTTGAGCATGTTGTGAGTGATTTTTAAAATAGTGGTTGGAGCTGTTTGGCTATATGTCAGCAGATATACAGCTATTGATCATCTCTGTTAACCTTCACCCCCCCCCCCCCCCCCCCCCCCCCCCACACACACACACACACACACACACCTTCCCATCTCTCTCCATTTCAATCTCATACATGAGTGATGCAAAAAGAGCTATCACTTGTAAATCATTGATGATAATTCATCATAAAAGTTTGAAGTTGAAGTGACATTGCAAACTTATTGAATAGTGTGTGCAATGTGTATAATCAGCAAGACCTCCCGATATCCTCTACCAAAAATGGTTTTATTTATTCCAAAAACAATTTAGGACAGTTTTCCTTTGCCAAACCCTGTCACTGTCATACCTGTAATCATAGTAAAGAACACCCTGGGTATCATTATGTATCTTGGGAGCCAATACATTAAAAGTTCCTTCAAGACAATTTCTGGAAATGACAGTGTGGCTGCTGAAATTATGAGGAAGAAATCACAAAGAAAAACGAGGCTGTTTTGAAAAATCGAGCAGGGGATATATGATTTACCCTCAGGCTGGACAGAATTTTATGCTTGCTTGGGTATTGAGCCAATGATTCAGGGGGTGTTAATGTGTCACAAGTGAAGGACAAGAAGTAAATTACTCTACCGTAAATGGCAGTCATATCCTGCTCTTATAGTTTCCTGCATAAGGGTGATTTTATACCTAATCTGTTTAGCTTTGACCATTTTGGCTGGTGTGAAAGCTCTCAAATGAATTCTGGAGTTCAGTTAAATAGGCTGAGAAAAGATGTGGGCTGTTCCACCTTTGTTTAAAGTACAATAGAAGTTTTAAACATGAATTGCTTTCAGTTAATCTGGTGACAGCTGAACTGTCTTGTGTCAATTACTCTCTCGTGCATTTTCATGACATTCTGCAGCACGGCACGAGCATGAATTGCAGCCGTTGTGGTGAGGTCATTTTACATATTTTGTTCAGAGCAACATGATAGATTTCACTAACTTTCCTTCTTCATGGTTTTCCTTACAGTCACTGGCTGCAGCATCTTTTTCTCATTTCATATTACTCGAGTGTTTGACCTGTATCACCATTGTCAACCACTCCAATCCACCGCCATTATGTCTAAGTGTTGTTTGTTTTAATATCAAATTTTATGGCAAAACAACATGTTGCTTTGTTAAAGTTGTAGCTCTGACTTTAAGAGTTGTGTGCGGTGCTGCTGCTGCTGTTTTAACACCAGTGACTGTGGAGACAAGTGGGCCACAGGCAAAGTTAACAGCATGTTAGTCCATAAATTCATAACACTTCTACTGTTTTGCAAATAAACCTTCACAAGTATAACCACGCGATGCTGTGAGACACTATGGCTCTATCAGGACTAATATATTATGGAGATTAGCCAGACTTGTTCAAATGGCATATACCTTCCGGGCACGTTGGCTCTCTCTCTTTTTTCTAAGACACATCTGAATAAAGGGTGAGGAACCTTTCACCAGTTATGAGCTATGAACAGATCGAAATATCATAAAAAAAAAAAAGAAAAAGGAAAAAGGAAAAGCCTATAAGGCACATTTGTACATGTATCAATCTGTAATTTATGAGTTTATACCAGATCAAAATTGAACACCCTGTTCAGTTTAAGAGAATTGAGAATTTTACATGTGTAAAGAAATTGAATGGAACTGTAAGTCTTTTTAGTAAAAGGATCAAATAGAATTAAAAAAAAAACTCTTGAACACTTAATCTCAGGCAGCGATATACCTAAAAGGTATCATAACGTGCTCTATTACCTAATCAGTCTTAACCAAGGTACTAGTAACATGACCTCAAATTTAATAGTAAAAAGTATTGCTGTTTGGCTTTCCTTAGTCCTTTTCTGTTATTCTTAAAGAGGGCAGGAGGTCATTGGGACATCGTTTGTTACTCTGGCTTGTGCTCACTGTTTTATAGCAGACATTTACTAAGCAATCTGCATACGCACGAGGAGCCTTAAAATGCCACTATACCCTTGAGGATGTTCTGTACTTGTCTACATGAGTACCTCGGCATTGCATCTGTCATATACAACTAATCAAGGTAAACGGTAAATAACAGAATATCCTCTTGGGTATTAGCCCTTCAGTATTGCATATTGTAGAAAAAAAATATGCTGTGTATAAGAACCTAATTACAAAGTCCAGTAGGTTTCATACATCTTGTAACACATCAATACGTATGATTATTTTATGAGGAAAAGTGGGCAGAAGATTAAAACACATGTTAAGCAATATGTACTCACAGTTTCAAAGCTCCGGAGACCTTTTCTTATTGGAAAGCATCACTGTTATTAAGCAGACTTTCGAATGCCATTCATCTATCCACAGCTGAAAAGGAGCATTTGTCTGTAAAACTGGTTATTTTCTTCAGGCAAACGTGAGACTTTAAAGTGTTTGCTGCAATGTTTTATCAAAAATATGAATCAGATAAAATAAAAGGAAAACATTCCCATGTTGCAAAGCATCACAGGTAGTATTGTCTAATCATTCACCAACCGTGCACAAAATAGCTTGTGGGGATGTTTGTTCATTATCACAAATCTTGAGAGAACAGGCTGCTATCTGTGGCAGAACAAGGATCATTTAGGCTGTAGACGTAGTCTGAATGGGCTAAAACTTTGTAATTATGGGAGGTAATTCTCTTATCAATTAGTTTTGTGTGCTGCTCATCCCCTACTGATAATTGGGTCAACTTGGAGTCCTGCTCTAACAGTGTTTCTGCAATAAGGGCCAAAAGGATCCCAATAACCTCATTTAGAAGAACAGGAAAAGTGTTACTGAATGCTTTCCTATAGATTTTCCTCAAGGTGAAGATCACAGAAAAGATAAGGCTCAATATTCACTGGAGCCAAATCAGATGATTGTCTGCAGTGTGTGATAATGAATTGCGTGACAAATCGAGCTTGCAAGCGACTCTCTAAGCCGAAGAACATGGAATTACCAGTTTCTCCCATTGCTAATATTTTCAATAACGACCTAACATCTATAGTTATCATCTCAGTGGTAGGTGTTGATGGCATAAGAAACACTTGAATGGCATTTTTGTTTTTACATCAACCCCATTACATTTATGAGATAGAAAGGTGGAAATGATCAAAGTGGCACCCATGGAGGTTAAATACAGAACCAACCCATGATGGACCTATTTTTTACGCTGCTCCTGCTGCAGTTTCTGCTTAGCAAAATGAAGTGTTAACGCTGCAGCCTGGTGAAGCAATTACAAGACCTCTTCAGGCTTTATTGAGGAGTGGGGCTGCTAACTAAATGGATTTCTATAGGAATCCCTGGGGAAAAGATCATTAAAAAATAGCAATCTATCTGGACTGTGTGTGTGTGTGTATGTACTGAGCTATACATACCCACTGAGACCCAAGAGACTGTAGTACATCTGTTCTGGTAGAGGGACTTCTTAAACACATTTCAATGAAGTGATATAAACTGCTGATATAGTCTTGTAATAGAGAATGGTTACCACTAATGATGTTGGAAGGAGAAACAAGCCTTCAGTCAAGCCTTTCTTTTTACTGGTCGCCAAGAATGCCTTTTGGAAAATAACAATGTTGGAGGAAGGGGGCTCCCTCTGTCCCAGAGGACAACTCTGATGAATCATATGCAGATAAATCAACTCTGTAAAAGAGTTGCGACGCTTCTTTTATTGATTCACAAAATGCCAATCTGAGAAACAAACTGAGAAAAGTCAACTGCTTGTAGCTGACAAGATTCCATTTGCACAGTTGATGTGGTTCAAAAAGAGAGACGCTCCCCTGTGATATTCCGGCAGATCATTTATGTATCTATTTAGTTTTTGTAAGAAAAAAATCTATACTGTATATATATGAACTCTTTTTTCCCCCTCTATTTCTGCCCAACATGCAAACAAAAAAGTGTTGAGGTGTAGTTGAGATGTTAGTGTTAAAACTCAGTGACATGTGTCAACATATGCTGCCCACAGGAGAAATGAGATGATTGCCTTGTTGGCCTTGATTAAGCAACAGGACTGGAAGCAATACGGTCCCAACAAAGAGCATATTTGTGTGATGACAAGTTCACCAAATTCGTACCCTTTCGTACTCATTTCCCCTGGTAATAGCAGTAACACTGCCCCTCGTGACTGCATCCACCACACAGAATTAAAACAAACAGAAAATGCCGCCAACACCACTGCACAATGTTGCCCATTTCATTTTTAAACCTATACGCTGGGACCTATAATATTTTCAGGGCCTACCTCTGAAAGAGCTCCTGCATGACACAAGTGCTAGTGAATAATCAGGCAGCAATGGAGCCACTGAATGGGAGAACATTTTAAATTTTTTCTTAGAATGGGGGAGAAAAAAAAAGTTTTAGGGCTCTGAATTATGCAAAAGATGCTGCACTGTTTATCACAAGCCCTTGGATATAGAGGTTATTTGAGACAGAATATACAGAAAAAAGAAAAGTACTGAGATTCCATATCAAGTCTTCTTACAACGTGATAAAAGAATGAGAAGGATTAGAACGAATGCTATCAGACCCATTGGAGCAAGATGAAAAGAGAAACTATTTATCTGGCCACAGGAAACTAGAACAAAGTAAACAAGAAATGGCTTCAGAAAATATGTGTTAAAATATGTGTTAACTGGCTCCAACTTTAGCTAAAATTTGCAGCATCCAAGCTAACCATGGTACAGTTGCAACTTAAACACACTGCAACACTGCATTAGTTCCAGTAATCCAAGTCTAGACCTACTGGTAATAACAATAATATATCCCTAATGTACCAGGCGGTATGTGTGGTCCTCAAATAATAATAATAAAAAACCATTCAAACTATTCAAGTAAATGGATTTTGCAAAACATTCACACACATTGACAATATTATTGTCAGTTTTTAGGTTAGTAAAGAAATCACCAACAGACCAGTGTTGATACAAAAAACCTGCACAACTCTTACTGGCTTCAGGTCAGGTCATATCTGAGCTTTTTTCTTTAAAGACAGGATATAGTGATGTTTTTTTATGTTGTGCCATCTTTATTTGGATCTTCTTCAAGTGTTTGACTACAGTGGCTCCCAGCACCACTTGATGAACCTTTATCAGCATTTCATGAGACAGACATTTTTCATGCAGTCTTTTCAGTTAGCAAGCCATCAAATAATGCCAACACCAACAAATCATCCTTGTAAGTTAGCTTGACAACAGCCATTTCCCATTTTGTGTTGCCTAATCTTCTCAACATTATTCTTTGCTGCCTTACAAAGAATTACATAAGATAATTCTCATTGGCTTTTATGTTATTTCAGCTTTTCAAATGCAGGGGGCTGGAGCCTATCCCAGCAGTCATCAGGCGAAAGGTGGGGTACACCCCGGACAGGTTGCCAGTCCATCACAGGGCCACACAGAGACAAAGAAGACAAACAACCATGCACGCTCACACTCACTCCTAAGGACAATTTAAAGTCACCAATTAAACTAACATGCATGTTTTTGGGTGGTGGGAGGAAGCCGGAGTACCCGGAGATAATGTTCACTTTTGTGATTTGTGTAAATAACCAAAAGCTGAAAATGGCAAAGTACCATGCTGTTTTACTGTAGAAACTTCTGGAAACGGTGACATTATGTTTGTTGGCATGTAAGGGTCATTACATTGAAATGGTGACTCAACAATTGTTTTTTATTTCAACAAGGCTTTCATCGCCTGCTGTTAATGGGATATTGCCAGTGGTGACTAACTCCAGAATTTAATTATAGGCTCTCAGGGTGGCCGTTTCATTTTGTTTTGGTCAACAGACATTTGATTTTGTATACAAGTACAACCATGAATCATTGGATTTAACTAAAGTATGTACTTGGAATCATTTCTTGATAAGGTTATGTCATTAAAGTTCTGATCTGCCCAACCCATTCCCCCATACTTGCTCTGTAGTGCCCTTTAACTTTTTGTCATAACAAAGCATATGTAAGTTAATTACAGAACAGCACAGCATTACTATAACATGTTATTAACCTTTTCTGGATTAGATCAAGGGAAGAAACTTCTGTTTGATTAAACTTTGGCTTAGCAGCTGTATGGGACCAAGTTGAATGAACGTAAACATGACAGTTTTAGAATGAACTCTCTTGCCTCTATAGCTGCCAGACAGCACATGGTTCTCCACCTGGCTGCTCACCACTTATTGAAGATGAATGAGGTCTGGGTGGCCATTACTTACTCTGTGAAATGGGCTAAAAGGGGACGGCATAGCCCTTGTCAACATTAATGTGACCAATCACCGTGTAGTCAATCTCACTTAAAAAGAGATCCATTATATGTATAAAAACTGAATCTATAATGCACTTTTGATCTAGCAGTATATAAAAAACAAACAAGAAAATGTAAAAGTTTGGATTTTTTCCACTTTACTTTCTAGATATACAGTTATGTTGCTGCTGCCATTGCTCCCCTCTTCAGCTCTGGCAAACTAGTTACAGTTCTTACCTAATGTTACACAATTTAATAGACTGTGCTACAATTTCTGTTCTATCAGTTTTCCTAAGTCCTACCATTGTATGCCTGGGGCGTCTTTGGAGATCAGAGCAATTTGGTAGGGAGCATTCAGCACCTCTGTCGTTCAGCATCTCATTCTAACATCATGGTTGGCCATAAGTTCACATATGGCTTGTCCAGCAATGCTGTGATAGGCCTTAAGTGCTTCAGCCAGCTCAGTTAACAGCCAACTGCTCCTTCACAGCCTTCCACAGAGTTGAACTAAAATACTCAGACTCGTGGTGCTCGCTATTTTATTGTAAATGTTGAGTTTGATGAGTCTTTTTTTTTGTTTTGGACCAAACATGACAAAGAAACACAACAATTGCATACTGCATCATCATTTATGAAGTACAGAAATGCCAGAGGAGCAGTGTTCTGTGTTCATGGTGTCAAATGAGTAAATGTGTATAACAGAAGTTGAGACATTAATTTGTGTGAAGCACATTCTTTTCTGCTCATGTCCAGAATATCACAGTCTTTCTGATGCCTGTCAGTCACCATTGTTATGCTTGATGACCAAGGCAATTGCATTTAAAAGGAAATCTATGGATTTCCTTTTAAATGCAATGGGGCCACAGCTAGCTAATTCTACCCATTAACAGATTTTATTGTCAATTTAGCAGTATTGGCAGATGGCAGAACTGACCACATAGTGAATCATTGGATGCTGCTGGCCAACTGTGTCACTGGTTCTGGTTGTCACAAATGACAGTGTCAAAGGCAGTTCAGATATTATTGTGTCATTAGCACAGAAGCTTTTAAACTGTGCAAACAGATCGATATCAACCAGAGTCTGACCCAAATCTCTAATCAACCTTTCAAACTGCCATGTGATCTGGCAATATCTGCTAAATTATCTATGGTTGAAAAGCTAACCTATTTCATGCTGCATCAGTACCTAATCATTCATTTCAGTTTAACTAAAGATTTCCTACGTACACCTATAATTTGCACATTTACCCACTAGAACAGCTTTCCTTCTACAAGAGCAACCATAAGCTCATTAATGGATATGTTTGTTTGTTAAATTGGCCTTCATTTGTGGCATTGTTTGGAATCAGCTTGTCCAACATGTGAGTCAGTGCAGCTATTACTACAATGACATTGTGGCTGGTTAGAGCTTTTGGTCAAAGCTCTTTTGTCAGAATAATGTTGGGAATAATCAGTACAGCTTTATTCTGACCAGTGCTAATTGCAAAGCTGCCCTGCGAGTGTACGTGGTCTGACTGGTAAGCATGATGGCCCACATGGGGCTCAGTGCTTGCTCAATTATCTGCCAACTGTTTGTATATGTAAAGATGTTATTCAGCGTGAAAGATTCTGCTTGGAGCTTGTTAATATTGTTTGAGATCTCCGGGTCTCCAACAGCACAGAGTATATTTAGCATCAGCTCGGGGTGATTCAGTAATTAGCAGTTATGATACGGCCATGTTTGTCACGACATTTGAATTCTGCCATATTATTTTTCCGCTGTCAGTTTGTTTACTTTGAAAAAGTTTACCCTTATTTTCTCTCCCTTAGCCAACTTTAAGACATTTGCACCAAAGCTACAGTTTGGTACAGAGCTTCAATTAAGTCGAAAACAAGAAGTCAACATCTGGACAGGTGATGGAGGGGTAGTATCATAAAACCAACTCCTAATCATTACTGTGCAAACTCCAAATTACATCACAAAGACAAAAAGTCAGCACCAATTTCCACAATATTTTTTCTTCACTACAGTGGAGCAGTCATCATGTTCATTTTGACTGATTTGTGAAGTAAATTGTTTGAAAACAGTATGGCAATATTGCAGGGACATTTTTTTTTAAGTGGTGTTGTGGGAATTACTCATGAGTAGTCCGTGTTTCATTTGGAGTAAATAGCAATCAAAGAGAGACAGAAAGGAACTCTAATGGTCAAGCTAAGTTAACAGCTACTCATGAAGTGAAGAATTTTCTCCATCTGAAATTATTCAAAACTTTAAAAACAGTCATAGAGTTTCGAGTGAATGGCATCTATAGTGAATTTTACACATCATCACTTTTTCATTAGATGGTGAGGATGGTGAATGAGTCGTGTCAGGATTCTTGGATACCTAACTGCTCAGTATTCCTTTGAGGAAACAGTGCAGCTTAAGGAATATATTCAAACTATGCCTTGAAATATTCTTTTTACTAAATTTTGAGAACTTAGAATATTATCCATGTCACAATCTCATATGGCTCTTGTTATCTTTTTCTTCATGAAATTTCCCCTCTATGCCTGAACATTTCTCTGACATGTCTCTTGAGTGACCCCTCTGGATCATTACCGTTACGAGGAAAGCAGATTATTCATGTACAGGGATATGCTGGTATAAGCGACTTTCATGTATGTTTCAAACTTAACCTCAGGTTTGCCTATATTGCTGTGTGTTAGGTTGTAATTTGAGTTCCCCATCTCTCCCGGGTCCTTTCAATTACCAGAATTTGCTTTCTGCTGCTGCTGGCAGAATACCAACGGAAGCCCAGCTGACTCTGTGTGGACCTATTTGAAAGGGATTAAACTAGCTAGCAACTAATAAGGCAATGTTGCACTATGCATATATGGACTTTATGGGGCAGCTTGACTCAGAAGTGAGCAGCTTGTGTAATTATCAGCACCATAGATGGAGAAAAGGAGGAAGAGAGGGGGTAAATGGTTTGGGGGGGAGCAGAGCTAATGAAGAAGGAAGGAAAGTGTTGTGAAAGGGAAACGAACGGAAGAAATGATGGGTTACTGAGATGGAAAAGCAGTGGTAAAACCCATGAAGAGCTTGATTTGATTTTTTTTTTAAATAGCTCTAGCCATTTAAATCTATAGCTAATAGACAAGGAAATGATGTAGTGAAGGTGACAACTTTATGGATATAAAGCTCCCTTTAATGTTTACGTACTATTTTTTTATAAATTTATTTAGTGTTAGAATTATAAATTAGTGCCGAACCTTACAAGGGGAAAAGGGGGGAGAAGAGAAAGGAGAGAAAGATTCAAAAGAAAGAAAACAATAACAAGAACAACAGCAAATGTATGAGTAAAATCAAAGCAAAACCAGACAACCAGCTGTTAAATCTGTAGAGAAACTTCACAGAAAACAACCTACGGCCTCTGTGGGAAAAACAAGGCGGAGAACCATCAGGAGCCACCTACAGGAAGACAAATAAAGAAAACAACACCAGCAGCAAGAAAATGAAAACATGTGGATAACTGTGGATACTAATGATTAAAACCACAAGACAACACAGCAACTAAATGATAAGCATGTGAGTGTGTGAGTGAGTGAGTGTTTGAGTGAGTTTGTGAACGCAAACAAAATACATGCCATAGGTCTTACATGAATTTTGCCACAGCGTCCCCCTCCAGTGAGTAGAAGCACGCAGAAAGGGCCCCAAAACCTGGGAAACCAGCTGCCCCCACAGAGCATGGAACCCAGGAAGCTCACCGCATTGACAACCATGTGCCCACCCAAATGACAGCGGAGGAAGGCCCTAGACAGACTCCCCACGACCTTGGAGCAAAGACCCTAGGATACCAGGGGTGACAGCCCACAGCCCCCCAAAGGTTTTGCAGGAAAGAAGCATCAGAGAATCTTACCTACTTTGTGTGTATTTAATAGCCGAGTCTGTTTAAAGAGGCCTCAAGGCATTTCCCTTGTACTTAGGACTGTGCATGCAGGCACAGTCCTAATTCTCTAAAATGAAAACGTAGCTGCTTTTGATTGCGAACAGTAGAGGAGGAGCATCTTTTTTTGTATACTTTCTTTTTACACTCATATTATTACGTTTAGAAATGACCAAATTTCACAAGGTAAAGACATATGTGGTTTACAGTGGTGTTAACTAACTTTTCAAACATTTCAGTGACAAGTTGAAATTTGTTTATTTCTTTGACTGATTATGTTCACCTACCCACATATATCCATGACAAATATATCCATAACATTATTGTTTGAATATGGAGAGAGAGGATGCGTGAGCGCTGCAGGTCAAAGAGCTTCTATTCTGGGTGTTTTTGTCACGTTACCCTAATCAATACATTCTAATGATGCTGGCATATGACCTACAGCAGGACTACTATGAATTTGACTGATGGGACTGAAGCTGAACAGTAAAACTCCGTACGTATGCAAATACTGGTAAACCTAAGTAGTTGGGGTATCTTTTCACATTTGAGTTTACAGGAAAAATAAAAAAAATAACTTCAGTATTATAAATGATTATATATTTTCTTAAAAAAGCCATTGTTCCTCATAAAAACGGGATGTCCAGAGGTCCCAAAGCCCCAAATTTAATGTATGCGGGAATTTGGTATGTCATGTGGGTGAATACGATTTGATTAAAATTTAAATCAGTTCTACTTTCTTCATTTTGTGGAGAGATTTTAATGAATTCCTTTAATTCTTTCCTTCGTATCAAGCGACAAGAAACCTCAAGCAAGGCCAAGTCTAATTTGAGTAGCTGGTAACAATTATTTCAATGACAAAGACTGGACATCTTAAAACATCCAATTACCTCATGCCATGTGCAAGGCCAAATGTTTTGTTGTTGTTGTTGTTTTTTAAAAAGTAGATGTGAAAAGCCTTTTTTTTACAAGCTGATATAAATTCCTAAGGTGATAATGAGATTTCTGTGACAAGGATACAGTAAAACAGGTCCATTTTCAACTATGTTCTTATAGCTCTGTTCACAGCAGTGGCTATTAGGGGTCGGGGTGAGCCAGTCTCTGCTGTCTCTGTGCTGCCATGCAAATGTAAATTTAGACACATACCCTTGAAGCATGTTATACCCAGTGAAAGATCATGAGGTACCTAGCCTGAGCACTTGAACAACCACACACCCAACTGAAAATACGCAACTGGCAATTTTATTCACAAATACTTAGCTTAATCTCATCTGCAGTTCAAACACATGCAATCGGGATCGATCCCTCTTATAGGCTCAATGTCATTGCGACTAATTTGCTCTATCAACACAATTTGGTAAAAAACCACACTCCTGGTAGGAGAGCCATAATAACATAATGACCTGCTGATGTCACACATCACATCATAATTTCTCCTTAACGCAGCAATTTAGAGCTACCAACTAACCTGACAATATACTGTGGGAGGAAACCAGAGCACTGCGGTAAAAACCATGCAGGCAATATTTAAACTCCACAGTGACCAGCAGGTTCTAATCCAGTGGGTGCCACAGTGTTAACCGCAGCATAACTTTGCCACCCCTAGATGTCAAATTTAGTGCTATTAAATGTTCTGTCTAATTGATGAATGGACTATTTGTTTCAGTAAGAACCAAGGGAAATCATGCAGCTAATATCGACAGGGAGTGTCAGTGGCACTCAACTACAAGTCTTTGCCCTGGGGTCCAGGTTAATCCTGCCGTGGGTTGCCATACTGTTTAAAACAAGCAAGAACAAGCACTTCAAGCACTGTGTGATCTAAAGCAACTTTTTCTGAGTTTTGTTTGTGAGCAAGGCTAAAAGGTCTTTCAGCAGAACATGGTGCAGACAGTCTGCTGTTTTCTTAATTATCAGCTAGTAAAGATGTTAACGAAGGTATTGATGGGCCTTAATTGACCATATGGGTGTTTGATTGTCTAGCTGGAAATTGGCCAGAAAACACACTGATAAGGTATTTATACACGCGTGCATGCACGCACACACACAAACGTAGAAAAGATGTAATATGAACTGCACTGAAATATGAGCACACACACACAGGAAGCCAACACAGCATATAATTTGTAGGGCTTCTAGTTCCAAACCAAAAGCCATCAGAGAGTGTCTCAGGACATTATCGCCGTTATGTGGCGCTCAGACATTGTTGCCGAGCCTGCTTCTTAGTAATCAGTGCACGAGTCTGAGTACATGTTGTGCATCGAGTATGAGGGGGCTCCTACCACCTGCTTGTTCAAGACTCAGCCTGTAGGCGCTGTTCGGCTGAGAAAAAACCAATTACATCTTTCTCTTACACTCCTTTTAATCAGATGCACTTTGATGCCTTTTTTTTTTATTATTGTTCCAACTTGATTAATCCAGTCACACTTTTTAACTGCGGGTCACACTTCTTTTTAAGGAGTTGTTTCTTAAGGAGCTCACTGGGTGGAGCCCAGACTTTCTAATCCTCTGCGAGTTTTTTTGAAAATGCCTCATAAATTATTGACGGCAACATGTAGGAGTTAGTTCGAGCATGATTATCAACCTATCCCTGCTTCAGTTGTGTCATTTTTTCCTCCCTGTTTTGGATTTGTCAACATGCTCCTTTGCAAAAATCAATTGGCGTGGTTCAAAGCAATGTTGACAGATTGCTGAAGTCTGTACAATAGATGCTGGTGCTGTTCTGTACAGCCCAGTGGACCTCTGTTTGAATTCAGTGAGTGGCAAGATTTGCATGGATTTCCTGTTTCATCCAATCTTTTCAAGTGGATTTCAGATTATTAAGAGTTAAATTATCCCCTCAAACTGACTAGTGTTACTGACCACAGCTATTTTAATTACATTTATTTATTTTTGTAAGCATCCTGCTATAGCTCTCTTTTGGTGAAAGCTGAAAAACACATCATGGCCAACAGTGAGGTATACAGTCTCATGTCTAATTAGTTTGGTTCCTACGAAGTTTAGCTCAGTCTTTTTATGTGAATAGATTTAATATTGTCGAAACTATATATATATATATATATATCACAAGCATTGCACAGGTATAGCTGTGAAATTTCAATCAAGGATGTTAAAGATGTAAAAATGTTGTGTTTGGTCCTATTTATATCCATACATCCTCACTGATGTCATAAAATTACAAATAAGATTATTTGAGATTTATTTAAAAGGTCATCTTTCTTAGAAATAATAATCTTAACAATTGTATCTGTTTTGGACCTTTTTTTGGCCCACTCCATCTAGAACAATGCAACAATGTTTGTTTTAGTTGGGTGCTGTCCATCCTACTGTAAATCATTATTTAGAAGTTATTGAGATTTAAAAAGTTAGGACAACTTATCAGTGATCAGTGGGAAAATGGAAAAAGGACCAGGATGTTTGGTAATGTGTTCTTTTCAAAGGCTTGACCCTGGTCTCTGTAGAGGTGAGCCAATGAGAAAGCAGAATGTCAGGTTTCAAACGTAGCCTGAATTCTGCAAAACTCTTCCAAGTTTTTCAGGTGATAGCTCGGCATTGACAACATTTAACGGAATGAAATATACTTCATACAGCTATATTTCTCACTGTATAATCATTGACAGCCTGGTAGCTGTCCAAGCAAAGAATCCTGGCATTTACTCTGAAAGCATCAGCCAGCATTTATATTCACTTTCAAACTGAGCCCCCATCAAAATGTAGTTGTGAGCTCCACACTGTCCGGGCTTTCTTTTTTTTCTTCTTTTGTCTTTTTTTGTAAATGTTTATTTCCTTCTGCTGTTCTCTTTAAACCTCCCGGTCTGTATTTCTTTGACTGTCCTCCTGTTTTGTTAGCATCAGTTCTCTTCCGCTTGTGCTCATCCAGCTCTCTCTACCCCACACTCAAGCTCAGCCTCATTGTGTAGTGAGCAAGTCTGAATTAACAAGGGCCAGCAGGAGCAGGTGTGCAGCTGGTTGGCCATTGCTGCTGACTCGCATAAATGGTGAAAGGTTAGTACCGAGCTGGTGGGGTTGAGGAATACAGCTGGCCTCTAATGCTGATGGACCTCCACCAGCTTTAATGTCTGCCAACCGCCCAGCCCAGGTGCTTGGCATCATATGAACATACACACAGAGGAAGAAATGTAGAATCTGCACCGACACACACATATGCATCTACAGTCAAAGCATGAAACACATATGTGCGCCAGATCCAATAAGGGATGCTCAGCTGTGGTAATTGCAGATAGTGAGCTGATGAATTCTGCTGCTGCTCTCTGCTGCACGAAAAAATGGAGGTTGTAAATTTGCTTGACTCCTTAAAAGAAAAACAAAAAAAACAGAAGCTGGGAGAGAGACACATAATTATCTGCCCTCCCAGTCAGGAGGTTAAACTGTTTTTACCTCAGCATTTAGCTCTCTCAGTCAGCGGCGGGTGGGAACCTTAAGGAGAAAGTTCCAGTGTGTTCTTCTCCCCAGAGAAACATTCCTCTTGTCAATGTGTATGTCTTTGTTTTCTCCCCACTTCTCTTTACCGCTTTCTCTATGTTTCTCATTTCCCTCTTTTCCCTTTTGCCTACCGTCTTGTGCAAACACGCAACAACTGTTTGCCTGCTAAGCCCCATGAAGGTGCTGCAGAAAAAAAAAATCCAATAAACATGAGTCTCAGCTCTCCTTTACTCTGTCGTGTCTGAGATGTTATTTAAGTGTGACACACAGTCGATTTTTCGATTCCACCTAGATGCCCTCACACCCTGCTTGTTCACCCGCTCTCTACTCCTCCAGTCCAATATGTATTTGAGATGACCATGCCTTCTTACCTTACCTCCTGCTCTCCCAGATTTGGTCAGAGAGGAGGGTAAATAGGCAAAGGGTGTGTGAATAATGCAAGGCGAACATTAAATGTCAAGGCTAAAAATTCACTATTTCCCTCTATTGTCTCGCTGGCATTCGCAGCATGTTTTATGCATTTTATAATTAGCAGTGGAGTCTCGCAGGAGACAGAAGCCTGGCAGTTGTGATGAATGTTTATCTTAAGAAGCAGGCCTTAGAAGTAACAGAAATTTATCTGAAGGGCAAATTTTATTGCTTCTACAAGTGGAAAAACATTTTTTAAGTCAATATTTTGTCCGACATATGTATAAACTACTTCATAGAAAACACCACTAATAGAGTTTATGTCTTCATGGTGGTCTGTCCAAGAAAATTTATCAGTAGTAGCATGACTGTAAAAGTCCACTGATACTCTCAGTTTCATCTGTATGCATGTAGTCCTGTTCCTTTGACAGCAGTATTAGCGGCCACTGTACTATCGAACACTCAGCTCCCAACCTGTCTTAGAATTTTGCGGTCTTAGCTTAGCATTAGCCTCAGTTTGCTACCTAAACTGCATAGCAACCAGAATATTTTAAATTTCCTTGTACAGAGTTTATATACAGGATTGATATTTTTGACCAGATCCAGGCAGGAGACCTTTTTTCTTATTTGGACCACAAGGAGTGGTGCTTGTTTTCCATCTCTTTTGACACTTACAGGCAAACACACCTCTAACTTTATCTCAACACAGTTAGAGGCTTTCCCTGGTGGCTTAGCAGGGGATTACACCGAATCCAGAGAAGAATTTAACTTACAATGAAACTGCACATTTTTTATCAATCAAATTGATCACAGCAAATTAATCAATTAACAGGGAATCACGGATGTCACCATTTCAAACAGTGAATGAGCTTCGCGGCAGTAGGAAAGGCAGGGCTTATAGTAATGAGACAACCAGGGTATATATTAAAAGCTCTTTAACTTGATGGACATTCTGGTATCAAAGTTCTACTTGTATGATACACCTATCATTTACCCTCAGTATGATTCAGTGCCTTCAAAATTATTTATATGGTAGAAGGTCATGATATTCCTTTTGCTCGATAAAAAGTTGTCCAACACATACATCTTTATGGTACACCTCTTTCCTAAAGTTTTGCAAAATCTTTTGCAAAGCTTTATCTGCTTTGATCATTTTTGGGATATGAACGTTACTCCAAACAAAGACAAATCCATTTCCTCATATCCTTGCATCCATGACAATACTTGTATAAATAATTACAGAGTGGTATTTGCTCAGGCACCTGGAATATTCCCACCCACAAAAAGACCATTTTGAAATGGTTAACCTCATTTTGCTGTACTTGTACAAATTAATTTGATCTTTGACTTGACTTCTGAAACGTGACTATTACTCACTTGAATGGCTCAGCACATTAACGCTTCCTCTTGTCTAAATTACAAAGTGTTTTTACTATTTACCAGCATTTAATTTCTAACACTCCACACCAGGTTTTAGAAATCGGGACATCATGTTTACATGCACAATAAGCCCCAATCCTAACTGTGACACTTGCACTGCATGCAAAATTAAAAGGCGAATTGTATTTTGAAAGGATTAATTTCATTCATCAAAAAATATAGCGCTCTGTCAGTCTAGAATATTACTGTCTTCAAAGTTGAATATTATTAGCTTAGAAGCTACATTTTTCTCAAAAGAAATGGGATTTTTTTTGTAAGTAGGCAGCAGTAATAGACAAACAACATGTAGTCTCTCACAAATATTCAGTGATAATATGTCAATATATCCCATCTTTTTTCAATATCTGCCAATCAAATGTATATGGTTTTGGGTTGGAGAATGTGCACAAAAAAAGAGTAAGAGTAGTCTCTTAATTGGTAACTATTCACATACTTTTTTTTACAAGTGACATAGCTAAGTCTAGAAAGTTCTTTGCTCCTGTGTTCCAGGGGATCAACATGAAATTAAGATCCAGCTTGTTAGTCATGTGTGAGTCCACCACCACACCACCCATCTTCAAATGGGATTGTTTTTGCTTGAGTTCTATTTGTGACGATTTAAAGAAATGCTGCTGAGCATATTTTCCTGTGGAGTTATTTTTGCGTCAACACACATGGAAAGAAAAGGACAAATTCGTGTCCCTAGGGGTCGAGTTATTAGATACAGGTTTATCATGGTATTTCAACACTTTTGTAAGACTGCGTTGAATCAATCGTCTCTGAGATTAGTTAAGTTTGTGAAAATAATTATATAAGCAAAAGTTTTCCTTTGGGCAGGACAGCACACGAAACAGCATCAACATCCTATTCATCAAGTTTTTTCATCCTGCTTTTTTTAAATTCATTTTTAGGCATTCATATATTTGTTTGACAGATAACTTTGCTAATTGCCTTTTCAAGCTACAGCAATCTCTTGGCGCAGTGGGTGAAAATTAAAAATACGGCACCCTGAGTATTGTTTTTTCATGTCTTGGCTTGCATTTATCCACCTGAAATTAATTCTCTAATTTATTTGTGCGATACACTGGGAATACTTGGGATCCCAATCCACTTAAAGCATCTTCTCTGCTATTTACATATCTGTTTTGGAATGCTGATTTGTCCCAGATGACTCCTCCCTGCAATCTTCCTAGTCATTAACATTGAAATGAAGAGCAAGCCTCAGCATTTCTGAAAGACTCTTGTGAAGTCTTTTTAAAGTGTCTCTTCAGAAATAGTGTTCATGCAGTGAACTGTGTTGGTCTGGGCTGTCTAATGAAAGCAACATTAGGAAGTGAAGTTTGATGTTTGATATTGAAAATTCACACACACACTGTGGTGTGGCTCGTGCTGCTAACACCTACTGATTTGTGTGAAGGCGTGAGATGACATGCTTGTCCAAACACAAAAATCTTCAAGAGGCTGAAAGCTGTCGAGCATGTCACAGTGCTGCAAGCTCAAAAAAATCCTCGCCACTCAGTGTGTTACAAGTGCTACTCCAGATAACATTCAGTCCTTCAAGAACTTTTTATAAAGTCATTCCATATTCAGCCTTTTCAGGGCTCAACCACTATTTGACAGCGATGTCCTCTTACTACTTTACAGATATTTTAGCTTGTCTTTGTCCAGCAGTTGTACATTGAAAATCTTTACAATTTTCCATTTCAGAACACTTTTTTCTTTCAACATTTTATTGTTATACAAGACTATAAAGAATTGTCTAATTTTACATCCTAAAAAATGTGGATCTTTTGTTGTTGAGAGAGGGTGCAAACCTTTCAAACTAATTTTGTGACAGCAGGGTGATATTTGTTTAGCCTTTTCTTGCTCACACCTTTCTCTGCCTGTGAAGCGAGTGTGAATAAGTTTCGCTAAACTGTCAGAGGCTTGGAAGCTAATGGTAGCTGTGGCAACAGTCTAGCAGTCAACATTTAAAATTGAGGAAACTAGAGGCAGAAGGCTTTCTTAGTCATGGCAAAATGTGCTAAATGTAGTGCTGACGTTATTGTGGCGTACTGTCGGTTGGGGATGATCTGCTCCACTGGCAAGCAGTAGCAGTGGCACTTGTACTGTATATGACGAGCATCAAATACATGGAAATTCTGTAACTGAATCCCAAGTTGCATAGAAAAATAATTTAACGTGTTGCTGGTGAAATATTTATTAAGCAGACAAAAGTTGTGCTTTTATCTTCTTTCAGAAATGTAGCCATGATTTGGACCACTTCTTCCACGCTGCCATGACTCAGTTACTGATAGCACATTTAGACACATGTGTATGGCATTATTGATTTGCAATGTTGATGTTGCACTAACATTGCATTGCATTGCATCGTTGCTCTGTGAACCTAGAGAGGTTTCACAAAATTCAGCAGTAGAAATAACCTCAGGGACTGCATGCACACATCTGCTTTTGTAAACCTGATTTGGATGCTTTTTCTGCTGGGGTTTAGATGTACAATTGGCCTCCAGACAGAAGTAGTGCTTGTATCCCCAGGAGACCTATGCAGTCAGATTTGTCACCTGACAACTGACAACTTAGAGAAATAACCTGAATTGTTGACCCCTACATTGTGAGGATCCAGTGACTCAGTTATGCCTTGAGGGGCTTATTCCTGTCATGGTTTGTCCCCATAAAAGAAAATAGTCACAGCAAAAGGTCAACGATGAAGGATTTTTTTGCTTTTGGGGATAGTCTTTCTGAAGATGACACAACCGGAATCTATACTGAATGGCTTAATTAGTATGAAAAAATTATGTGTAAGAATATGCTATATGCTATCTCACTCATCAGATCTCAACCCAGTTAAAAAAAGAGATTTTGAACACGTAGGCTACTCTTTTCCAAATTTCAAATGAAATGCAACCTGGATTGCAAAAAATGTTTTTTCTATTAATGATTTAAAGAGAACTTTCGACGAGCAAAGTCAGTGCTTCTCTGATTTCTCCATTTAAACATTGTGCTTGATTTAATGATAATAATCAAGACTAAATCAAACATTTGAACACTAGTGCTCACGCTAAGATTCAATGAAGACACATGCTGCTGTGATTGACGTTAACTGGCTAAATACCACTTTGGTAGACTATATCCTGCCTTCAAAATAACAACATGTGGACAGCAGTCTCAATCGGTGACAGCAAGCTAGCTTTGAATTAAAATTGTATTCTACAATGAAATGTGTGTCTGCACTGTTATTATGAAGTTAAAGCTAAATGTTTCTGTCTCATTTAGGCCAGCGGGAGGTGACGAAGAAATGCCTGTCCCCGGTGCCCTAGTACATCACCACCGGGACCATGGCAACTCCTTGGCCAATGAGAAAAGAGAGGTGCTCCCATGGCTCCACCAGCCTTGCTAGATGGTCAGCATCCTCATTGATGCTCCTATGGTTGCCTTGGGTGTTGATATGGCTGCCATTGCTCACCGAAGCTGAACAAGTGGGTGCTGGGGGAAACAGCGGGAAGGCACTTCACAGTTCCCTGTCGTCCCCCTTGTCTTCGTCATCTTCATCATCCTCCTCATCCTCCTCATCCCCCTCCAGCTCCTCGGCATGGGGATTCAACACGAGGCAGAGCAGAGGGCAGCTGGACTGGCTGCTGTCAGAGAAGGGACCTTTTCACAGATGTCCGGAGTACACTGAGTTCAAAGAGAGGTTCCAACAGGGATTTTCTACCAGATACAAGATTTACAGGTGAGAGCGGTGCTCATCTGTATGCGGGTGTGTATTTGTGTTGTTATGTGTCTCTTTATGTGGAGATCAGCAAACAAAAAGAGACTGGACGTCGGATAAGTGTGAGTCAGGGTATCTGTCTGTTCCTGCCAAGTGGCGCTTGCCTTCCATTGATTTGTGACCTCTTGATATAAAAAAAAATTACAAGACAACCTCTTGTCACAAGATCCATATCTTTGAACCGAGAGAAGTAAACCAAAGAGGCGTCCTCAGGCAGTCTGGGTAAAATATCCAGCACACAGTAAAATTTACAGAGCAACATTTTACTAAAACATTTTTGTTACTTCCTGGTCAGATTTAGGCAATAACATGACTTGGTTAGGGATTGGGATGAAACCTTTAATTATTGATGCCTTCATTACATATTGGACACGATTTTGACATTTCAAAGTTGCCCTAACAATAAGTTGAGAGTGGATATTCATTTGATATAATTAGAAGTCTTTATTGCCTGCATAAACAAACCCAACATTTCAATCAATCGATACAACCAATACCCGATATCGTTAAATAAGTTTAATAGCCTCCCTTTAAAGTATGGCTTCTACAAGAGGGAAATAGGAGTCATATTAGCATTTCCACATAGGAACAGAAATCATTATCAAGTCATTCACTCAAGCCACAAAGTTCTAAAAAGGAAGAAGGGGAAGAAATGGATGGCATGGATATGTGCAGCATGTTGAACCACACTGTACCTTTTCATGTGATCTTGATCAAGACCAACATATGACCATATGACAGCACTCTATTAAACACAAGACAATAACAATGCTTGGTTATGGTTAATAAACGATCACGGTTAGAGCATTCATTTTACAGCACAACCATCACCATCATTTTGCCGTTTGGTAACGTGTAAACAAAGCATGTTACCACATCACATTCTGACTGGTTATAGAAAATACCATCACTTCATTAGGTTGAAGAAAAATAGATATCCTTTTCAGGATGGAATGTGATGGTAAAATAAAATAAAAAAGAAATGAAGTATTAAATTTTTTTGTTGTCATTTTTTTTCCTCCATGTCTAAGTTGCTGTTTCAAGTTGAAATCTTTCAATTATCTAATTAACGTTAACTTACCTTTGGGTGTTTTGGCAATTTTGTATAGATTAAAGGCAGAGCTTTAGATCCTCTTTGTGATAGAAGGAAGAAGAAAGAAGGAACTGTAAATTTTGATGATGCAACGCTGGTTTAGGTTGCTGATAAGTCATTTTTTTCTTCAGCTCCTCAGACTTTCTTGTCTTTGTTTTATCAGCTCTATTGGATCATAGAAAATGTAATGTAGTCCTGATCTATTTGAATTAAAATAGCATTTTATGAGCTCCCACTGCAACTTGCAATATAAAATCTATATTGCCTCTGAGGAGCTGTGAGAGTGCGAGCAATACCCGCAAACCCAATGCAATGGTAAAATGAAGTGAGGACAAGACAGAAACTTTCATTTTCATTCCAAGTTTCTTGCAAGCAGTTTTATATCTTTATCAATTTAATTTCTTCTGACGAAAAATTACAAGCCCCACAGCATTTTAATATTTGAAACGAACCGTACCAAGATTTCTTCTGGGTAATGGTTCAGCTTGGGGTTTGTGGATTAAGATGTGAAAATGACAAGTATCCAGTATTTTCATAATAATCAACCTGCAAATGCAAAAATGAAAACCAGCAAGAGTTTCCTCTTGTTGACATATTTTTTCCTCTTTCTTCTTTTTATTTTCTTTTTTTAATCACAGATACGTGACTTCATAAATGTGCCTTAACTGTTGTGCTTTGATGTTCCTTGAATCACTCATTTTCATCAGTCTTTTGTCAAATTCAAATGAATACAATTTTAGAATTATGTGTGTTGCTAATTGCTCATAAGTGCAGTGCATGTTTTGCACTCTTGTGTATGAGCACGATGAAGGCCAAACATGCTACCAAGGAGCATTTTTTGATTTATCCACTTGATTTTGGACATTACCTACATTTTTATAGTTTTAAGTAACTAAAAAGAATCTCTACTTTTTACTGGCATTATTTCCAGACACACAATTGTTGAGAGGACAAGAAAAGAAACGGGAGAATTTAGCAGTGTGAGCAGGGTTGATCCCCAGCTGCAACACGGACACATGAGGGATAGGAACCAATTCTAACTCATAAATCTGTATAATATATAATCCTTCTTTTGGCAAAAAACATTTTCCTGCAGGAGAAGACATTGTGTGCCAAGCCAGAGGCTTTTCTCTACGCTGGGAGATTGTTAGCTGTGTGGTCTATAAATGATGCAGCAGAGACCTGCACCAGGTCCAGAGTTCATGTTTTCCTCATGTCACCATTATTATTATTCAGAATTTAAAACCAAAACTTTTAGTGGTGTACACTGTATCCAGAGAGGCTGCAATTTGAATTTCTATTTCTTCAACTTAAATGTGTATTTATGTTTTGTGTTCCTTCGCTTTCCCTCAAGCTCCTTAAAAACAGATGATCCTATGAAAGTTATGGTGGCAATTTCTTTGGTCACATTAGACCAAACAAGTCTTTTTCAAGCGGCGAGAGAACTTTTCAAGTGAGTCATATAGAATTTTGCTTATTTCCCCCCCGTCTCTTTCTATAGCTTATTTTCTTTTCTTAATCTTTACTGAGGCAAAGTCGCCTGAGCATGAGAAGATATGTTATCAGCTGGTTTGCAGATCTACAGTTAACTAAACTCTAAACTGGTTCCTGTTGATTCTGCTCTGACCACTGAGACAGCAAAAGGTTTGAAATATCTCATCATTTAAACTCTGAAAACGGCAAAAAACTTTTCATTGCATCATGTCCTTCTGTGTGGGGTGTATTCCCTCTTAAAAACAGCAGTTTTCCTTTCTCCATTCATCTCCCTCCTTCCCTCTTTGCCGTCTTCCCTTCCTTTCTATCTCCCTCTGCCTCAAGTTGAATCAAATGGAAATGACAGCGTCACTTACAGATGAAGAGGAAGTGTTGTGTAAAATGACATTTGAAGGTTATACGGTATAAGTGGGAGATATGACTCTACTCTTAACAGCAGGGCACTTGAGTGATTCCCTTTCTCTTAACTCTTTGCCTTTAGAGATTTTTTTCTGTCTTTTTTCAAAATGCTTCTTTTGCAATATCTTTTTCTTCGTATCCACAGTGAGCAAACAAGTTAGTATTACCATGAGCCAATTGCGTTTGTGTCATGGTGTTAATGCTGGATTGCCTCGTTTTGAAATTCTAATTCTTTTTCTCTCCAGATGCAACCTGTGATTCATATGGTTCAGGTGGTTGCCTTTTGTTGCCTTAGTTAGTCTTTTATTTGACTTTTCCCCCTGTTTGCTCAGTTAATGGATGCCAAAAGCAGCAACTCCCACACAATCAATACTGTACATAAATATATGCAGCACACAAAAAAATTACCAACTTCAAGCCAAACACCAGGATTAGATGTAGGAATGTTGTTTATTTACAGTTACAAACCTTTTTTTCTTAACAAAGAGGTAGAGTCCTCACAGTTTAAGCATGCTGTTGCAGGAAGACGGATGGATGTTGGAAGTTGTCAAGTATGCTAATCAATTATTGATTTAATCCTTATTCTTACAGAAAATGGGATCTGGCGGGCATTATGTTCCCCTCACAGTGTTTTAGCTGTGACAGATTAGTCATTCATTAAGGGAATTTCTAGAAGAATCTCTTCTTTTTCTATTAGCAGCTTTTTTCTTTTCAAAACAATGCCAGTCACTGCGCAACTGCCACAGCAGGCTGTCTATCAAGCTCATAAAGATATGATCATGTCATGATTCAGTCAGACCGCCGCTCCCTACTTCTCCATCTCACCTTTAAAGTCACTATCACTTTTTTTAACATGCGTGTGTGTATGTGTACACACTGTATGAATCCATTCCTAGAACTCTGGGATTGTTTTTGCCTTTGGCTTGCTGCATTCCCTATTGCCCACAATCACAAAGCATCTATGGATTTCACTCGTGGTTTTTGTCTTTCTAAACATTCCTCAAGAACACCAGCACAACTCCTCCTAATTTGTATGAAAACAGGCCTATTTAGCCATCAAGTTGTGTTCTTTTATAGCTTTCTGTGTTAAACATTCGCATTGTTATCGTAGCGATTTCTTACAAAAACAACCTTGCTTGTGACTTACGATGTAAATCATGAAACATTTTTAGTCAAGTTACAAAAATGCTTATGAGTGTAATTCTGAGTCGAATGGGAAAATGTTTCATAAACACTTTTCCACGATCTGACCAGTAATGGTGAAGATAATGAATGCAATAGATCAGTGAACAGATGGATGAAGAAAGTGAACATCCCCATTAAGCATGCGGTGCGGTTGGACTAAGATTAGAGCTAAATGTGCTTATTTTACATCGCCGAAAAAGCAAACCTGCAGTGAGTCACAGTAAGGACTGCAACTCTATGAGAAATGCACTTCCCCCTTGTTTCTAACAGTACCCCTGTGACCTTACTAATGCTAATATCTGATTAACATTGAGGAAAATAAGTGCCGGCAGGCTTTACTCCGCATTAGCTTTCCACAGAGCAGTAGTAAAATTGTCTGCTCTCATTAGCTTTTAATCGGGGGTAATGGAGATTTGAAGACATGGTAGCCACATTTTACTTGGCTAACCCAAATCTGCTAAATCCTTTAATCTCATCATCGCATAATTTACATCAGCTGTTACAGCCTTAAACAAGTTGAAAAACTATCACTGTTTTAGGCTGTGATGTCTGCACTTTCTTGTGAGTTCACTGTCTTCTCACTTACAGCTGTGCTCTGCAGAGAAATCCCACACCAGCTGCCCTTTAAAAACTGCAAGCACTGTGTCCCTGTGACAATGACATACAGGTCTAATTTTACCAGGACCAAACTGTTTTAGTGCAGGTGACTGGTTGGGAGCATGTCCAAAAAGGCATGGGGTGCTCCCAGTCCGGAGTGGTTTATACCCGTCAACAAGTGTCCAAGGAGGGACAAACTATTACAGCAACAGGATCTTATCTATAATAGCTTGTGACTCACAAATAAACTGGACTTAAGGGAGCAGTTTTTGGTGGAAGATAAGATAAAAAAAGCAACTGTGAGAAGTTGGTTGGCTTGGCACTGTGGTTCATCTAGCACGAGGGGTACAGAATCAGCTCACTGTAGATTTGAGGGAATAAAATTCAAGACTCAACATTTGGCTTTCACTTTGTGATTTCAGTTTGACGTTAGCCTTTTGACTTGGAATGACAACTTATGTTTGTATCACCTTTTCATTTAAAACAACTAGATGTCCATTGAGTCAGTGGGGCTGCAGCTACATTGGATGAGCATCATTTGGCACTACAGACAAATGGCAATGGATAGAATGATTGGTTCAGAAGTTACACATATTTGTATAAAACACCAAGGCACACAATTTTAATTTTGCTTTGAGCATTTGTTCTGGTTAGAAGTAAAAACAGACCACAGCTTCTCTTAAATATATATATATTAACTGTGACTGGTGCACAATGTCTTCTTTTGCATTTGCATATGACTGATGAAACACAGGAAGCTTCAGTTCACATATAACTTAAATGACTGCTTAATGCTCAATTAAAATAAAAGGAAAAGAATAAGAGGTGATATTTGTACTAAATACACAGTGAGGAGTCGGGTATAAATGCTTCACACTTTTGTCACAATATTCCTTGTTGCTCAAATTAAGCAAATTGCACCTTCTCTTCTACTTTAAATGTGTCAAAAGGGCGAAGAGGCTTTATCACCTACCTCAACTGTTTCCTAAAGTGGAGTCAATGGGCCCATTTTGGCTCCATATGTCATTTCAAAGTTTGCTCTAGAGCTGAAATGATATAGTCATTTGAAAAATAAAGTACTTCTTTTTGTATGTCAACAAAATAGAAAAATCAGTCCCTCACATCTTTTTGGCCCTCTCCTTTTTACAATTGCTTCAGTTCATTAACATTTGTGTGGATTCATTGATGCACAGCTCTCTTAAGGTCCCGTCACAGCATTTCTATTGAGTTGAGGTCTTGGCTTTGACTGGGCCAACACCTTGGTCCCTTTCTTTTTAAAACTATTCTGTTGCAACTGTATCTGGGGCTGTGGTCTAATTTTGACCCAGCTTAAGCTCTCGGTCAGATGGCCTCACATTTGACTCTATTGCTAAAGCTGTTGTGTCAGAGCTAAACACCCCCAGAGATGTTGAGGGTCCTTACAAAATAAAAGTATTTGAGGCTTTGAAATTAGAACAAGTTGGAGAAACTGAGAGAAGAAGTCACTTCAGATGTCTCTTATCTGATCAAATATTTCATCACCTCAACTCGAGCAAAGACGAGTGAAGATTCACTATTTGGTATAATCGCAGTCTTTCCAACTTTCATCAGTTAGACATGACAAGCACTTCCTCTTAAGATAGACAGGGAGTTTGCTTAATTTTCTACCTCTTTTGAAAATAGATTGGCTGCTGATGAGACACTGAGTGAGTGGGAGTTTGTATGAATGGTGGTCACAGGGTGTTGGGGGTTAGACTGAGAGTTTCTTCTGTGGTCAACAACATCAGAGAAATAAAGAGCTTAGCGTGGACAAAGCAGCAGGGCAGAAACGGGCCTGTGGCTCTGTGATGGAAACAGCCAGGAACCAACAGCCCGAGCAGCAGGGAATGCATTTGCTTGTTGAACACAGCTTGTGTGTGTGTTGTGTGTTTGTGTGCTCTTTCAGGCCCTCACGATTGACATGACACAAATGCAAAAACTGAAGGACTTTGCAAGCTTTTTGATGTGTTAACCTGCTAGTTTTGTAGATGGATGAAACAGAAGTGGCTCAGACTGCAGCGTACTTTACCACCAGTCTGAGACGCCAACTGGGTTCAAACACACACAAGAGCAGAAAAGGAGGGGAAAAGCTGTGGAGAGCACAAATAAAAACACACAAACAAGGGCGGAAAAAAATAGACGAATGACCAGAGTCTTAAGAAATATGTGGACTCTGAAAGAGAAAATGCAGAATATTGGTGAGGAGCAGTGGCAATTTGAAAGGACATGTCACCAAATTTATTCAAGGCAATAACCAGCTACTTAAACTGTGTTAAAGTGGGATATTTCTATGGGAATTTGGATCTTTCAGATGAGTTTTGACTGGTGCTTTTAGTTTCCAAGTTCAGCATTTTACTAGTCTGGTGCTCTTCTCTTCATTTTACCCTCCAAGTCTTATTGTCAAGTGTGAAAGTGCAGAGGCGATGTGGGGGATCAAAGTCAATCCACTGCCAATATGCCTCTGAGTCAGCAAGGGAGGTAGTAAAAGAAGCGAAACGGGCTACGTGTGTAATGTCAACGCACTGCTCTAACAAACAATGTTGTCGTCCCTCAGATTATTCAGCAGCTCAAGATGTGTCCAGGTTAAGCTCCCTCTGTCTGGCATGTGTGAAAAACAAAGGAGGAAGAGTGGCAGGTTAACAAAAAATCTTTTTTCCTCCGATAAGCTGCAAGCTGGCCTGTAATAAAAAACTACCGTACTTACATTGGGGCCTGGGGGAGGGTAACGAGACCATCTGAGACCGCCATGTTTATAAGTCCAGAACCAGTGTGCTGTTTAGCCTGCTTAATACAAGAGAGAACAAAAAAAACTGAATGGCAACATGTATGTGAAGTAGAAGCTGCAGAGGAACAACATGAGCTCAGTGTTCCTCCCACTTCCCTGCCGTTTGATGATTTATTTGACCAATTTAATCTTCAAGTACTGTTCAATGCTTTTGATAGAGCTGCATCCACAATCCCTGTTTGTAACTGATTTTTGAAACAGTTTGGAGCAACATTTATTTACATTGTTAAGTGTTTTGATATAGTCAGCTGGGGTTCATATGTTGAAATAGCATATGCAAATCCTGTTCGCATTGTCATTCATTCATAATGATTAGGGAACACCGGATAGCGTCGCATGGTGTTCCCAAACACCAGCTGTTATTTAAAACAGTATTTAAAAACTACCCTTGTGCAGTATAAGCAAAACAAATTCTGTGATCTATAGTTTTTGCAAAGATGAACTTCACTGTAGTCGTCTTCAGAAATTCAGATTACACAAGATGGGTGTTGAACATATATTGGAGGACGTAATTACGTGGCTTCCTGGCTGTGGAAATAATTTATTTGCTAGAACCAACTTAGAGCAATCAGCACTGGAACTGCTTTGGATGGAAAGGGTATCCTAATATGATGAGGTCACTGCTGCCCTGCATTCTGTAACTTCTTGCACTCTAAGCAGCTGTCGATGGGAAAAAAAAACACACACACTTGTTAATTTTTTTTCCCCAGACTGGCTGGTAATTACTCAATCACTGCTTGAGTTATAGCCACTAAATCTATCTGAGCAAAAAGACCCCCCGGATTAAACTTGTTGTGTGCTCTGCTATGATAGTATGTGACAAAAGTTGACAAGGACATCAGCAATCGACAGAGCGAGAAGCTCTTCCTTTATGTCTACTTTTGAATGCACTATAGAATTCGCCTGAAAAAATAAAGGCTATATTCGGGACAAGTGTAATGAATTAACCTAATGCACTGAGGGAGAAAGTCATAACGAGTGATGTATTACCTTCATCAAAAATTGAGCTGGCAGCGATGGTGTGGAATAAAGTGTCTGTTAGGTAGAAAGTGAATTCAAAAGAGAACCTGTCCTTAAAAAATCTAATAGGTTCCAAAAACTGTGAGGCTCTGCAACCTTTCAAAGGAGATATTTGCCATCAAAAAGAAGTTTGGATGTTAAAAAATGCAAAGCCTCATCCGTCAAAAACCAAGTGGCTTTTAAAGAGGGAGAGAGAGCTGAAGTTAAGACTGTTTACATGCAACTTTTCGAGTTAAAATTCATTTTTTTTCCCCGTCATGAAGTCCTGGTTCATTCTCATTCTCTTCTAATGTCAATTAAGGTTGCAGCTCTTTTAGGAAAAAATTTGAAATGTCGGTATGATATTGTCATATTTATTTCACCTCTTGCTCACTGGGTCATAAATTTACATCAAGGATATTATTAGTATTTGGAAGCATTTCACATTGTTTAACTCGGGTTAAATGTAGTTTTTGCTGCTTCCTCCTGACAGAATGTCCCCCTTAACAAGCGGTTTTGTTACATAATGTGAACCAAACAATGAGATATGATGCCTGCATGGTCCAGTGATGTTTATGTTTGTTTACTGTAGTTTGTAGAAATGAATGTGATAACTTAAGGTAATTGAAAATTACACCCATTGATGCACCCAACTTGTCTAGGCTGATTTCTTTTGATTGTCCACGATAGCAGATAAATGGGGCACTATGTCCGGCAGTAAAGCTTAAAATACAAACACTTCTTCATCTACTGTTAACTCAGATGATTACAATCAGATATATTAAACGGCAGCTAATTTAAAGAAATGTTGCAATTAAAGTTTACCACGTATGTGCGCTTTAAAAATGACTTTACATCCAGTTAGGTGGCAGTCAATAAAAGGCCTTTTGTTAAACATGTCGTACCCCCACCCAAACAAAAAAACACTATAAACAGTGGATGTGGCCTCAGCCATCACCTATCTAACACATACAAGAAAGCCTCGATTTTTTTTCTCCCCAGGAACTTTCACACCTTGAATCATGTGACCAAAACATCTCACATGTTGTCAAGGCAGATAAGCAAACTGACGAGTGACAATGACCTAAATGACCCACAGAATGGGCAAGTGGGACCCAGGTGACTTCAAAAGTGTGTGGATAAGATGATAAAAGTCTTTAGAAATCACAAAAAGATAACCATTTATCCTTTATCTAGCTGCAAATTTGCTAACCGCTTTGGTCTTTACATGATCAAGTTGCGGATTGTCAATGCAGCTCCATTACCGTTTCTACTGGAGCTTCAGGAGCACGAGATTCACTGCAAATTTCTTCCAAAACAGAAGATATCACTACTGAGACTATAGCGCCCAACACCATGGGGATATCGTTGGAAGAACTCTTCCAGGAAGGTCAATATACAGAAACTAACTAAACTAACCAAACTGAACTTACAACACAGTTTCACATTTTCTATTACAAAAACATCAAATCCTTTTGAGATGCTTTTATAACATTCACAGTTGCCCCACAGCAGGTCAAGAAAATCAAGTGGCGCATGGCCAACCAAAACAACACTAACGTGCACTTATGAAGCACAAATGAAGCTTTATGATTAGTACAAGGCGGTTCATCCCAACATACTGAAATATAGATTCCTTACAAGATATGGTAGGAAACTGACATTACCAGGAGAACAGACACACAGTATTAGGGAAGTGTGTGTGTTTCTTAGAGTGACAGCAGGGGCAGGTGGAGAGAAATAAAACTTGTGCAACACTGAGATAATAAAACATCAAAAATGAGCCTTTTTCTATCAAAGATGATATATTAGATACCACACTGATGGGTTTGTAATATTTTCCTCCGTTTTCATCATCAAAAGATTACATTTTCTGAATAAAATGCTATTCACTCAATATCCTTCAACCCTCACCCTCTTTTAATTTGTATCTTCTTTAACAAAAATGTAGAACAGTTCATGGTGAAGAAGCCTTGAATGCAATCTAATTCACCCTCAGGTGACATTAGGATTATGATTTTTTTTGTAGACACACAAATTGATTCCTGCTACAAGAGGACATTCGTTCTCCACCAATCTTGATATGAACAGCTAGAACAATGAATCTAGTTGACAACTCATACTTCTGAGACCTGATTTCCATCTGAAAACATTCTCTTTACACAAGTGTGAGTAAACAACACCCAAGTATGAATAAAAGAGGTTTCTGGAGTGATTCATTCATTCACTCTATTGTGTTTATAATTTTCACAAGTGTACACACAACTGCAATACGTGCTACCACCTGGAGAAGCGGTCACCGAGTCAACCCCTATATATTCTCTTAGCTGTAACATTAGTGTCTGTCGGTGGCAGCTAGACAATCACTAGGATGTAGCTTTATAGCAGTCTGGAACAAAAATGACTTTGGTCTCTACAGCTAATTTACCCTTTTTATAACTATATTGTAGATAAAATGTTAGATAAGTCATGATTTTAACATTTTTGTAAGACCTACAGTTATCTATAGCTGAGAGTTTTGCCTCTTTAGCTGACGCTGGTCAAAAAACGCATTAACACCTGCTAACATCTGGCTTTTGAGTGCAGTGTGAAAATGCTTGATTGGCATTCAGTTGTCATAGTAACATGTCTATCCTCTGGAAGGTAGAAGTATACTGTACCATGAAGTTGGAGCCCTCAGAGCACCAATGATAAACCCACTCCTAAATGAGAGGTTTCAATTGGTTTTCAGTGGCTTTATCCTCATTTTATAAAAATGGATAATTCTGTCCGATTCAACCCTTTCATCTCAAGCTCACAATTTACTGTGAAACATCTGCATCCATGTTATATAAAATAGCTTGTCATATAGATGTTACCAGTCAAATGTTTTTACACACCCACTCATTCAAAACAGGTTCTTAATGAATGACCAGTTTACTGTTTATTTCTAGATGTTCCCAATTTTCTCCAAACAATGTGTTTGAATATGAAGAGGATGCTTCATTGTAGTTTGATGTCCAGTTGATCACATTGTTAGACAAAGTTCAGCACCACTGACAAAAAGAGCTTTTTCATGTTTGCAGTTCCCTAACGGGTAGTCAACATCAAGCAGAAAGGCAGAACATGTCAACCAAATCTGGGTTATGTTTCTTTTTTTTTAATGTGAAATGACAGCATATATTTGAACCTGGTTTGAGTTTTTAGAAACTTCTTTTTGCTTTTATGAGAAAAAAAGGGACAGATTAATTAAGATTCTGAGCTTTGCTGCCGGATTGTGTGTCTGGTTACTTTTATAACTCAGTTGCTAAGTAAATGTACTGTAATAGTCTTCAGAAGTCAGAGCTCAGTGCATCAAACAAGAACACCCAGGTAACAGGAGCCACAGCCGTCTAGACTGATTTAAGTCTGAGTAGAAAGGTATAATAAGGAAAAAAAACAACAACAGTTTGAATGTTGATTGACAGCCCGATCACGGCAGTAGGAAATTATTAGCTTACTGACAATTTATTGTTTTTTGGAAATCATTTTTGCAAGATTATTTAAGTATTTGGGATAAATTATTTAGTTTATAAGGAGAAAAAGAGGTTTTCCACAAAGAGCATCAGACTCACAAATCAAATGTAATGGCTCTTTGTCAAATATTTCAGAAAGTGCTCTCAAATTAGTATTGGCTCTTTTAAAAATCTCCTAAATATATACTTTATATTGGCAGACTTTGTTTCATAATCAGCAGAGAAGCCATTTCTTTAATGCCTGAAAAGAATTGTGGATAAAATCACACCTAAGACTACTACACTCCATCAATATTTTCTTTCCATGAGCTGCTATTTTTATAAACTTTGAGAGCTTTCTTCCCTTCATTAGGTTTCTGCTGTGCATTCATAAGCCAAAAACTCAAACTCAAAAGCCGGTTGATTGAATGTAAAGTGAGCATTCAATGACCCGCAGTAGGGCATGTTGGAACAAGCGATGACTGAACTTATAATTATAATTGTAGAATAATTGTACTACTATCATACTGTAACATCATTTACATGTTTTCTGATATTTGTACATCTTGCTTTCACAGCACATCTGAAATATGTAGGCCTGTTACACACCAATGAGACCCCTCCAATAAACTGGCCATGCTGTGTGCTGTGTCAAAATTTTGTATGTATTTTTCATATTCAACAAACACACTGGATTTAGGGCTCAAAGAAAGTTGATTAGAAGCACCTTCAGTCACACATCCACATCTCTTTAGACTATCAGTGTTAAACGAGGACAAAAAATTTGGATTTCTTCCAACTTTGATAAGCGGTTGGTGGTCAAATGTTGCCAGCAGTGAAGCAGCAGGCGGCATGGTATAGTTGCTGTGAACTGGGTTAATTAAGACCCCGTTGATTAGTGATCGGCTCTATACAGACGGTATGAAGGTAGGAAGGTAGTGTGAGTCAGAGGGGAGTCACCAAATGACTTTAAAAGTGAGGGAAGAAGAAAAGATGAGATGAAGTAATGAGTCTTACTCTTCCTCTATGATCTATATAGCTGACCTATAAATTTGAATCTATTGCCTGTGGACATAAAATAATTTGAAATGTGACAAAATGCTGCATTATCTTAGAAATCCAGAGCATCAATATGTTTCCCTGCGCATGCATTAAGATTACTGACATACAGTATATCATGGCTTCACTATTTTAGCATTACGCTGTAACTCTTATCTCTGGGTTATGTTAATTGTGTATGTTATAAAATTATTGAGGTGATGAAATGATCCACTGTGGTATTTGTGTAGAATGGGCTTAAAACGACTGACTGGGTTGCACAGTCATACCCTTAAATACGACAGCGTCCTCTACAGTACCGCCACCTATGGTGGCGGGAGGGGAAATACATCTTCAATGAGCATTTCCACATCGGAGCAATCATCATTCTGTGGTGTTTCTTTCCTTTAACAAGACATAAAATCCTCTTAAGGAGGAGAGGGGGTAGGGGTGGACTGCATAATTACATGGAGTGGTTTCCACTATAAGAAATTAGTTGGACACCATGAGACAACAAATGTTTTAGTTTTTTTCACTTCTGGGTTATGCTAAGGCAATAACACAACAAGACTTTACTAAAATACTTTTCTCACTTCTTAGTGGGGTGTAGGCAATAACATTACTTGGTTCGTGTTAGAAATCAATACGTCTTGATTAAAAATGTCATGGTTAAGACTAACGTGCTTTCTTTGTAATGCACCACCATAACTTTAATGGATGCCACTTTGGCACTTCACATGGAGTGGTTCTCATGACCATCCATAGTTAACCCAGTTGAGCAAAAGGTCATATTTAATTGTGTTTCCTTGACATTTTCAACATGTGTGCCACGCAAATAATTAGCAACAAACAAACAGGTGTTTGATATAGAAATCTGAATTCTAGAATACAGGTTTGATATAGGTGCTGCTGCTTTGTGGGTTCTATTTTTTTTTCTTTTTTTTCCTTTGTACAATAATGGCATCTGATGAACTTAACTACATTTCAAAGCACAGTAAAGGTTAATTTTCTGTTGGGCAGAGGTATAACTCTTTATTCCTGAAAAAACCCTCTGGTTGATATGTTTCCAGGAGTTAGTCTGAAACAGCTGCCTGCTCTGAGTTCTGGTCACAATTAAAGATAAAGAATCAAAACAAGTCAAGTCTGAACTCAACATTTTCTCTACAGTGGTCTTTCTAAATAGTCAGTTGCCAGTTTAAACTGAGCTGCTGCTCATCTAAAAATTTTTCTTTTTATGTTTATAATACAGCAACATTTTTCACAAAGATTTGGGAAATGTTTTTTTCTGCCATTACCCCTGAAAAATAAGTCAAATGTTGCCGTCTTTAGCTTAGTACCTCTGCCTTGTGATTCATGTAACCATTGGAAACCATCGTTTTTTTAAATTGTTGGCATGTTTGTTGGTAATCGATGCTGTCTTAGCACACTTATACAACAGTTTGAGGCTTTTTTTTGTGCCATGCTGTATCTCAAAGCTGAATGGGCATTTTTTTGTCAAACAGCAAGAATATCCAGTGGCATCAGTTTTTTGTGTTCATGATTCAGACTCTTTTTTGACTTCGGAACAAACCGGACTAATGTGTGAAATCTGATTAGAAATCAGTTTATTACACTATCATTGTCCCTAATAATTTGCAGTCCTGGAAACAAAAAAAAAAAGAAAAAAGAATGACTTTAAGTTGTTGCTGAAAATCATGATTGAGCATATTTATATTTGCTTTGTTCATACTCATCCTTTGTTTCTATTATCTATGAATAAAACTCAAGGTGGAAGAAACACTCCGGTTTAGACAGCAGAAACCAAACAGCTTACTTCGCAACTCATTGTGAAATGACAGACAAAAGAGTTGCCAAACAACGAATGTCAAGACAAATTAAATTTCTGGTTGAACCAGACGGAAAGACGGGGGGGCAAGGGAATGAGGCGTGCTGAGCAGGGACAGGGAAGACAGGAACTGATAAGAAAAGGGGAAAACTGCTAAAAAGAAGAACAAAAGGAATGGATAAAGGAGGGAAGTATCAGGACAGGGCCCTATCTGGAAAAGGGTAGAGAAATATGCGTGTGTGTGTGTGTGAGTGTGTACTCATTTGTTTTCACTTTCGTGTAAGTGTGGAAGACAAATTGGCCATATGGATAAGAACAGACGGTGGCCAGGTTGTGCTAAGAACCAGTTAGTTTTACCACATTGTGTTGTTTGGCAGTAAGCCTAATGTTTAGCACTCTGGGAACTGGCAAAGTAATGGGAGCATCCAAACTGCCACAGAACTGACTTTTTAAGGCTTCTAGGACACCACAAGGTGCATTTTCTGGCAAATAGTGGCCCAGTTGAACAGCAGGACTGTGGCCTCGTGCAGAGAGACTATGATATTGTATTCACATGAAAATGTCATGTCCAGCTGCCAAAACAGACATCACAGATAATCTAATTGTTGCTCAATTGGCATGTACTAAAGATATAGCTTTTTATCCAATTATTATAAACATGTAGAAAAGACCAATATGGCAACATTGATAAGATGCACTTTCAAACATCTTGTGGTGTTTGTAGGTACTCCTCTCAAAATGCATACAGCCCCAACATCGTTCAGCAACATACTCGAGTCGGCTGTAAGTCACCCAAGAGGTGACACAGAGGGTATAAAAAAAGACCTCAAAGCCTTATTTGTAAAGTCACTGGCTTTGAGTACTAATCAAAACTCAAATCAAATTCTGAAAAACTATTTTATCAATGTTAAAACACAATTGACGAGTTCCATAAAAAAAAAGCTGATAGGTGCCACCTGCACTGAGACTGAACATTGAGACCAAGCACACCCTTCTGCCAACAGCAGTGACTGACAGCAGCAGGCTCCTCCAATGTGCCTCACTACACTAGAAACTCAGAAAAAAAAAACATCACATGAACATGACAAAGAGCCAAACGCACTGACCCAGCCACCAAATGTCAGTCTGACTGAGCATGTGCACAATGATCAGAGAAGGCTGATCCATGGAGTCCCCGCTTTGCAAACCACGGGATTAACCAATGTCATGCAAGACACTACAAGATGACCCCAGAGGTCTCAATCCCTTTTGCTGGCCTGACAAGGACCAACTACAGTAGGAATGAAAAGCACACTCCAAATCCCGCAAATTCCCAGCCGTCTCCTTTATGGAAGTTAGTCCTGCAGTTATAAGGTTTGCCTGTTTCTTTGAGAAGACTAATGCCACCACTGTGAAATGGCACTCCACACATTTTTTTCATATGATAATCTTGTACAACATACTTCTGTCTGACCAATGAAAAATGATTAAATCTTGAGATAAACTATGAGTTAAATGACTATGAAGAATATGAGCTGACCTGTTAGTAGTAAGACCCAACATTTATTTTTTCTCCTTATTAAAATATAGCCACGAATTTCCTGAGCTCTCATCTGTTGTTTTAAACAATATATTACAGCTAGAACCATGTCCAATTGGAGATAATATGAGACTCCTCTATTAGAGGAGTAGTGTTTTTTTCCAGAGCTGCCAACATCAAGTTCTAATAAGTGTCATACTCCTAAGTCTGTGCTGGCTCTGGGGCCACAGACAATCTTCACCCCATACTAGTACACTGGAATGGGATTGTAATTGGTCCTTGTGCCCGCATGTGTGCACATGTCACGTGTGCACAAGCAGTATGTGAATTTGCTGGGAAAACAACATCCCGCAGGGACATGATCGACAGCAAGCTGTGATAATAAGTGCCACAAGATCTGTGTATAAATGTGTACTGATTCAATTATTTCATCCCAGCTGGAGTAAAAAGCCGCTAACAAACTCATTCGCGTACATTGTGCTGATTTTCTGTTAGGAAATGACTCAAGGGCAAGACTGTAAGATGTGGAATAACCTGCATTCGCTGACTTGCCTGTGCTATCTCTTTCAATTTGGCAAGAATCTATTTGAATGATAACTCTGTGGTTTAGTCTCTGTTCACCAAAGCAAAGGGCGGGAGCTTGTTGCAGTGTATGTCAGAAGAGGGTGAGCAGCAAGATCCTGGTCTCTGATAATAATGCCTGATCTCATTTGGTTGAAACTGCCCCCCATGCAACATGAGATAATTGAGCTTGTTGTAAGCTGGCTCAATTAGCTAATTTTGTCATATAAGTCTAGATATATAATTGGAGCTGTATAAGTGACACAGCGGCAGAGGGAAAGAGAAGAGATATGGAGGCAAGTGAACTATGAAAGAGGCATGAATAATGTAGGATGGACCAAAGAAAGGTTAACTCAATTCTACTGATAAAATAGTTTATACTTCCTCCAATAGAAGTATACTAATAGTATACTTTTTTAGTAATAATACAGTTTTTCTAGTCTTTCTTGTAGGTTTGTGTACTTGTACCTTTTAAGACTGATGCACTGCTCTTGTCAACATTTGTCAGCATTCACAAAGATTTGGTTTTCTGATTATTTTTTATGCATAAAGGGGAAAATGAATAATTTACAATGATTTTATTGAATTTTATTAAATCATAATTTTAAGAGAAGTTTTTAAACAATCTTTTTTTTCATTTGGATTTGCTCTCATTTCTCATTTTACTCTTCTGTCTATACTGAATTACAAATTTGGTTGATTTTTTTCTTTTTTAATCATAGATATGTAAAGCTATGTTCACATTCAGCAGAGAGCTGAAGTCTGGAATGTGTTCCACTTCAGATAGTTTTTTTTCAGTCAGTGAAATCTCTCATGACAAATCTGCCATTCAAACGTTTAAGAAAGAAATGTTTACGGCACAACTTGGGTCTCTTTTTTTCCCTGTAGTTTTTTGTCTATCTCTACACTGTCTTATAAACAATGGGGGAAGAAAGCAGAATATTAACTGTAAATAAACAACAACAGTTATGTTTTGAAGATCCCGCACTTTCGGGAAATTGGATTTGTTTAAAAACAACTCATGAGTTAATTAAAAAACAGAAATATTAAATGAACAATTACGTTTAAATACAAATCGTGAAATTAACATTGTTATCTGTGAGCCACATGATATGTGCTTATTAGCATTGTTACTAATATAATTGTAGGTAATGCCAGTGTGAGTTTGAATGAGTTTTTAATAGAACCCTGGTATTTTAATTTCACTCTGACTTTCTGTTGCATTTATTATGCCTTAACCAATAATGGCAACCATTTTTATTAGAATTAGTTCATATGTCCTTTTTATTTGACTTTTGTTGCAATATAAAGACCTTATTTTTTTCTATGAAGTTAATTTGTAGATTTATTAAAAAAAAAAAAAAAGATTTACTTGTTTAAATCCCGATCTGCAACACAGTAAAGAGTGGAGAAAAAGTGAAAATTTTAAAATGATTGATTATTTGATTCACATTAGGCTCATGATGCGTGTTAAACATATTATGGTATTCTTTTTAAGGCAGCAAAACCTTGTAAAATAAACATTAATTGGAAAATATGGAACACACAAAATAGAACATCCTGATTTCTGTCTACCTGAGACATGAGCCTTTTCACCGTCACATATGTCCGAATATTTTAGTTTTTTTTATTGAAAAAACTAATACTGGTATAATAAGCTGCTGAGCTTTTTTTTTACGTTATATTGGAAACTCATGGAAGCAGAGAAAAACAGAGACACTAATGAAGAATGATAAAAGTAAAAGACGAATGCTGCTTGTCAGTTACTTCACCAGTGAGCATGACTATTTAACCAATTTACTGTTAATGCTTTTGCTGCACAAAAGACATGCACTGGAAATGAAACTGCAGCTAATTGCTCATGTCTTTCCTTGAAATCCATTTATTAAAAGATGTGTCTGCAATCTGCGTAACCAAATTAATTCCACAGACCTAAGAAAACTTTGAAAACTTTCTCACTGTATGATTCAGGGAGACCTGTGCACATCAATAAGTAATCTCCCTTGCGTAGTAAGAGTTATGAATAATGCAAGTGGCCACATAGCTGTGCCTTCTCAGAAATGTATTACCACCGAGTGGCAGGAATACCACACAGAGACAGGCAGTGCGTTTCTCAACAAATTAACACTGGCAGAGCACTTTTTATGTCAAAGACACCTGAGATATTTAATCTCAGTGTCTTTCAGAACAATTATTCAGCCTGAGAAATAATCAAATTGAAGCCTTCTCAATTGAAATTGATTCATTTTAATGCAGAAATGTTTATCTCATGATGAAATGATAGACTTCATCTCTTTTTTTCTGACCTAAGGGAGATGGATACAAATATTAATAAACCTCAAACCTAGTTCTTTTAGTTTTGAAGGGAAATAGGACACACCAGCCTCCATTCGCACACACACACACACACACACACACACACACACACACACACACACACACAAGGAGGGATTGTCTGCAGCAATACTCTCAAAATAGCTAAGAAATTTAACAGGGAAAGTAAAGCATTCATCTCCTTGATTTCTTCAGGATGATACTAATACAGTAAGGCAGGGAGGGAAATTCAGAGCATGTCACGAATCCTCAGGGTTTACTTTTTTAAGCCTTCCTCTGCAAAATATGTTCAGAAGTCTCTCCTAAAGTATTACCAAAACAAGTAGGATGTTACTGAATGTAACTTAATTGTCATATCTCGAGTCTATAGTATGACATTATGAAACCAATGTAGAAGTTTATGTTAGGATCTTGTAACAGTAGGGTTGTAGCTGCACTCTTTCTTTTTAATTGTTAAAAAAGGGCATTTTTAACCAAAATGGTCATTTGTACATTCAGCTTCTTCACGAAAATATAGTAAAGATTATAGGTATATCCTATGACCGACAATTCCTGTTTCCATATGGGGTATAACAAGTAGAGCAAATGTATTTACCTTGCACCCATGTATATCACCTCATGTATGTTGCTTGTAACAGCATAAAAATGTAGATATGGTAAACTGGAAGATCACCCGTTTATGCTGTGTGCTCAGCTTCTCTGCAAATTTAGAACTTTTTGTATATATATAAAATGTATCTACATTTGTCAACTTCGCCTGAATCCAATCATTGAAGGAAAAAGTTTTTTTTTCTTTTCAATGTGTTTTAACACTGGTATTTATTCACTGCTGTGAATAATCACATTAAAATAATGTGCAACCTCTAGTGATTGTGGAAGCATGTGGGTCCATAGGCTAAAAATGGCTAACGTGACGTCCCTGTCACATTGTAAAAAGAATGTGTTTTAGCCCTAATCACGATCCATTTCTAACCCCAACCAGAAAGTTTAAAATCCCACGCCTAACCAATTGATGGTATGATCTAAAGCCAACTAGGAAAAGTTTTTGTCATAACATGTTGTGTATACATGTTACTGTTGCAACCTATAAAATGGCATACAAGTACAAGACTGTTGCAATGTAAAATTTGAGCTCAAATAGGAACGTGTTCTCATTGTTCCAAAGTAATGTTTTTGTTTGAATAAGGTTAGGGTTAATAGGTTTAATAGGAGTACAATATACTTTATTTGCTGTGTGTTGTAGAACTATAAAGAATAGAACTGACTTGGTGAATTTACACCAGCATTAAAGTAAATGACTCCAATGGTTTCACAAAACCTTGTTGATACAAACTGCATTTAGGCTTAGAGCTAATAATGGCTCTCACAATTTACTGCATTACTGTCAAACACCAGCAGTTTCAATGACACATTTTGTATAGATTGTGGTGTTATAAGCAAACAAGATGCTGCAGAAGCATGACAAGTTTTAAAAATAGATGACAGAGACAGCCAACCTAGATACGCCAGTGCTGTAAGTAGGCAGGTGATGCCTTGTAGAGATTTGGGACACACTGAAAATGTAATATTAAACCATGTTGAATTGGTTGACTTCCCCTCCATAAAAATCTACTCTAAACCGAGACTACTGCACAAATAAAACTGGAGTAAAACTTGCTCCAAAAAAAAAAAAAAAAAAGAATTGTTCATCTTACTGTACCATGAAATCCATTTCATTGATCCATTGATCCATTGAAACTGATATATTGCATTGAAACCAAATTTTGTCCTCAAGTAATCTTCATCTGTCCCTTCACATCACAACTCCCATCAGATGTCACAACGAGATCGCTGTTTGAGGCCCCCTGCAGCAAGCCTCTGGTTTAATTCCTTACAGGAGAAGCATAATAACTTGGGTGTGAACAAGTCAGACATCATTAAAAAACATGCACTGGTTTTGGCCCTCCATGCTGGGTTGACGGTCTATTTCCAAAGGGCTCGTGCAAGGCAACAGGGAGTTTTTAATGAATTCAGATCCCAGAACAAGAGACCTGATGATTGAGCTCCCAGGCTGAGAATTTAAAACAGTCCTTGCTCTATAACATATAGCCAAGCTTTTTTTATATATATTACCTTTGATCAAGTGTTTGACAAACATGTGGCACCTTGAAGGTTAATGGGCCTTATGGACAGTTTTGCTCCTAATTAACTGAAGTATAAGAATGTAATAGGTATGTCAGTCTATATTTACACATCGTCTTATATTTAAAATTTAAAGGATATTCTTTTCAGAGAAATAAAGTAGGTGCTGATAAGCAGTTCATCAGCAGAACTATGAAAACTGTGATTCATTTCCCCTTAGTTTTACATTCTTGTAGGTAGGGTCGGTGCACTTTTTTATATGTTTGAGATCAAGGTGTATGAGTCAACTAGCCATCAAAATGGCCACCAATGCCCTGATTAAATAACTACACCAACACGCCTTAGTGTCCAGAGAAGAGGATCACCTTACCTCTGTAAAATGGAGGAAAAGGGCTAAGTGATATGGCGAAAGAGGGGGTTTTGGGATTTGATCATGGTTTCTGTAGACTTTGGCTCCTTACATCATGCACTCTACATATACTTTATTTAGGCTTTCAAAATACTATGTCTGTTAATTCAAAGCAAGTTACTTCTTTTTTTTAGATTATATTCTCAACGTGTAATCTTCTTCTTTTTTTTTTGGATAATGCACTGAGCTCTTTAGTACGGAAGCCGAGACTGGCTATGGAGTTTTTTTTTTTTTTTTCATGCACTGTTACCCTAAGGCAGCAAAACCTTGTAATATAAACATTAATTGGAAACTATGGAACACACAAAATAGAACATCCTGATTTCTGTCTACCTGAGACATGAGCCTTTTTTTCTTTTTTGTGATAACAACTGTTATTTTGTGATAACAACTTATTATTTCTAAGTTGTGAAAAAAAAACCACTTATTATTTCGTTATCTCGATATAACAAAGATAGTTTTCTCATGATAATTAATTTCAACCTACAAGAGCTGCCTCGAACGGCTTTCATAGCCACTGGCTATAGCTGTAGCCTTCTGGTAAGTTACGCTTTACGTTAGTTTGTGTCACAGCCACAGCTGCTACTCCAGGGCCTGCTTAGTGTTTGTTTGGTTTCTCCTGGTTTTCCATCTACCAGCAGGAGGAGGGGATGCCATGTAGCCCTGACACACCAGTTTTCCATTCTCTCTTAATTATCTTCCATGTATAAATACTTGGGTTTCTTCCCCATTCTTTTCCATTGTCTTGTGTTTTTTGGATTACATCTTGGATTTCGCTTTACGTTTTAGATTTATTCTTACATCTTTCTTTGGATTATCTGTGCCTGAGCTCACCTGTGAGTTTGTTGCCTACCTGCTTCTGTCCACTCCACAGGTGATGTGATTGTGTGCAAGTCCTCAATAAACTTAACATTTTGGAATACAAGCTACTTCACCCGTTTCTGTGTCTCCGCGCCGGGGTCCAACCTTCAGCAGAACGTGACAAGTTTGTTTACTTGATTGGGTTTATTTAGGGGCTACGGGTTAGCAAATGTACAAAGCCGTTTGTGGCAGCTCTTGTAGATTGAAATCAAGACGAACACATTAGAAATGTATTTTCGTTATCACGAGAAAAATTATCTTTGTTATATCGAGATAACGAAATAAAAAGTTTTTTTGTTTTTTCACAACTTTGAAATAATAAGTTGTTATCACGAAATAACAGTCCATGAAAAAAAAATCCATGGTTGTTCTCGGCTTCCGTACTTTGGTATTCTTCAAACTGATTTCCATTTATAAATCAGTTTATCTTTAAGCAGAGCCAGATATTATAGACCCTAAGTGGGAACAATAGTCAACATTTGTTTGATTACTACCTCAGAATTGGACAAATGAGTGAATTGAGTTACTTGAGCCTGATCAACCCCTCTGCTATATTGTAAATGCACCACTAGTTGTTTGAGGACTAATTCCCAAACTGGGACACCAGAAAATACCACAAATGCACTCCCCCATAAACCATCGACATCACGAGAGGAAAATAAAGAAAAGCAAAAACTTTGGATGCTTTAAAGTCATTTAAACATAATTAAATTCTCTTCAGCAACAGAAACTTAACACTGGAAATTCCCCAACTCTCCATAAATACTTTACTGTGGAACAGTGAATCTAGGTTCTCAATGGTCTGGTTAAATGTCACCCAGTTAGAGGTTACATTGGGCTGTCTAAGATTAGATGAAGACAAAGTAAATATTAGATGACTGTTCCGCATGGTAAACAAACTAATTCTTCAGATCAGTATTTCAAGCAATTTCAGCTGCTGAAATTGCTATGCCTGTATGACTGTCCATGTTTCTTCTCCTCTGCAGCAATAATAAAGATCCCCTGAGCATAATAGCATAATAAAAACACTTTCAATGAGATTGTAGAAAATACCGCCTCCCTTTTTTTTGCACCAAGGCTCATTTCCATGGAGGATTGGTTGCGTAGCAGTGAAGCATAATTTTCACGAAGAAACTTGAAGGTTATGAAACCCCTCAACCAGCAACTCCACAAATAGCATGAAATCATAAGTGGGTCACTTCTTATTAATAGGTGAGACTGTACCTGATTCAGGTGAAACTGCTCATTATAAAGTTTCAGCTCGGTTCACTTGCAACACCACAAACTTCTCATCATGAGTCAGAGCTTGGAACAAACAGGCTTGTGGTGAACACAGGGGGAGAGATCAGAAGTATGCACTGCACCAAACTTGCAGTTCTTACTGTGGTATATCTTTCTTTTCAATCTTTCCCTCCTCTAATTTTGCCTTTCAAATTCTTTTGAAAAACTCTTGACTTTATTCTCGAAGTGCTTTGACTTTAGGACAACCCACTTAGATGGATGATAAGCTACAAGGAGACCTAAAGAAACTTTGCCCACAGCTTGTTGGTACCGATGTGCTACACACAGCACATCTTTACTGCTGAATCAACAAATCACTATTTATGTGGAGAAAAAAAAAGAATCAGCACAATTTAAGATTAACTGGAAAACATCTGTCGCCACTTATGTGTAGCTGTAAAGATGGAGCAACAGCTGTTTGGCCATCTTTGTCTTCCTCATGGTGACATATTTTGAGTGAAAGTAGAATACTATATGTATATGAGATATGATAGGATGGAATTTCACAAAAAAGGACCTGGCTTATGAAGCTACGGAGCAGTGATTCAGACATTTTTTTAGTTTAACACCACTCCACCAACTTTTTATGGCACTCCCACATATGGCCTCGGATTGTGTTTGGTGTGACACATATTATATACAATAAAAGGTAATAGATATATGTAGCATTAATCTTGTTAACTTGTTCATAAGATATTTTACAAATATAGCTGTAAAATCAGCCGTCAGTGCTATGGCTTTAAATCTGAAGAGTGTCATCTGCAGTCTCAGAGAGGTGAGGTCAGACAGTTCTTATGTTCTATGCAGAAAAGTGGAGGAACCACTGGATGGGGCTGTAAAGCTAAAGTGCAAACCCTGTGAGAAACCAGTGGCTACAGAAGCTACAAGGCTACAGGAGCAAGCTCGCACAAACAAGACTAAGAATCTATTTAGTGTGTTTTTCCGTTGCTATGAAGATATCAGGCCTGGCACGTTCTGTTATGGCTGTGATGGCACAAAATCCAACTTAATTACCGTAGCCTTCATATCATACCCAAATATGTTTATGATGTTCCATCAAAAATACCAGAAAGGACACATTCATACACTCTTCATATTTTGGTTGGCTGCTTTTTAAATTTGACCCCAGAACAGTTTTGGTACCAAAATAAGTATGCAGGTCTGTCAACCGGGAAATTAATTTTCTTAACATGTTTTCTCTCTGTCGTGCACTCATTCACAACTCAGGCAGTTAAATAGTGAGTCTCAGTACACAGGGTGGCAGCCGATGCTGGGTGCGATTGAGGCTTAGCCAACACTAATATTACATTACCAGCTGACAACGTTGTCAAGGCAATGCTTCATATTATCTTTTATTGTTACTTTTCTCATGTTGAAAGTGATTTAATATGAAAACATCACTATTCTGATACATCCACCAGCATGAAACTTTCTTTAATTTAGATTTCCCTTCTTGAGAATCGCTCTCTGATTAAAATTGTACAGCAGGATTATCCCAGTATTTGAATTGCCGATTGCATAGCTCAGAGGAGTCAGTGTTGCAGCAAAGAACAAAGAACAGGCAGTGTCTTCAGCTGACTGGAGGAGATGGGGGTGGATTAGCCGATATATTATTTGTGTTTTGATGTAAAATAACTCATTTTATTGAATGGGCACAAAGGTATTGTCTTGCTAAAACTATTTTCAGCCCATGGTTTTTATCATGACAAAAACGTGTACACTTTTTAGCAACACGCATCATTTTTTTTCTTTTTAGGGGACTAATTAATGAATTAATTACTGCTGGAGTGGGACATGAAATCAAAATAGACACAAAATAGAGCAGCTGTTTTATTTTTTTGCTTTGTAAATATTTAACGTTAACCAAACAATGATTTTTAAATTAATTATATTTGTTACTAAAAATACATGGAGGGGGCTGTCAGGTCCCCTCAAAATGCCGGTGCTTATTTTCAGAGGGTATATAGAAATTTACTCTGGTTGATAGGCCTTTGTTGTGGATTAATGTCCTGACCCCTTGTAAATATTGTCGCAGTGACAAAATTTTGGAGACAGCAATAGCGTTTGCCCACTACATGAATGAGGCCTGACGTCATTTAGGATTCAGATAACATATCATAGCATACATAATGTAACGCAAAGAGCACAACACCTTCATCCCCTACTCTGTGGCCTGGTCCTTTCTTAAGATCTGCAGCATTCGCAGCTGTACTGATGTGAGGCATTTGCTAAATACGAATACATCTACCCTGATATCTGATAGCTAATAATATCCAGGTGTTACTTTCCATAATGCATGCCAAGAGTAACATCCAGGAGAAATTTTTGCATAGCTATAGATTTTTCCTCCCCTTTTTTCCTTTTAAAAACATAATTCCCTTGGTTGTAGCTAAACTGAGTGCCAGAGCTGCAGGTGCAATCAGTGCTGTGCTAAAACCTTTTAATTAACACCATCTATCATCATTAGCCAAACGGTCAGCCAGCAGTCTAACCGTTAACTCTTAGAGAGCGAAGCGAAGAGAAAAGTAAATGATGCAGTGGGCTTCTTTGCTTTTCGGCCCCGTCGCCGTCAGCTCCCCTTCGTTGTGCTCAGTCACTGCAGAGCAGCTCTGAAAACACATCAGTCTGCATCAGCACCACTTAATCAGTCTGCAGCTGCTGGCTGCCATCCTGTGACCCGCTGGACTAAATACTAAGCTAAAACTAATGTCTGCTGATGCATGTGATTGCTGCAGACTAATTGTGGTTTGGTGCATTCGAATGAGACTGACCTTTGGTTTTAGAAATCTTGTCGTTTACTGTAAGACCTACTGGAATTACAATTGCTATGTTTGTTTGCAAGATGGTAGTTGAAATGACTTTAGCCATTTTGTTTGACCAGAGTTGATGAAACATAAACGAAGCACCATCAGTATTAATCGTTGCAGTCATGTTCAAAAAATTATTTTAAGTATACAGGGATGGTCGAAAAAATCAGCTGAACCTTAGCATGTAAAAAAATATAAGATAAAAACTCTGGTTCAGTGGCTTATAGGATCACCTTCAGCAGCGATAACTTGAAGTAATCATTTTCTGTGTGACATGATCGGTCTTGCATCGTCGTGAAGGAATATTGGCCAACTCAGCGTTGTTTCGGTTCAGGTTGAGGGCAATTATTATGCACCGCTGTCTTAAGGCTTCATCCCAACATATCAATCAGGTTGATATCTGGACTTTGGCTTGGTCATTGCAAAACCTTGATTCTTTGATTTGTTTTCAGCCATTCTGTTGTAGATTTGCTGCTGTGTTTGCGATCACTGTACTGTTGCATTCACCAATTTCTGCCAAGGTTTAGCTGTCAGACAGATGGCCTCATATTTCACTCCAGAAGACTTTGTACACACAGAAGTTTACACTTGACTCAGTGACTGCAAAGTGGCCAGATCCTGCGGCTGCAAAACAAACTTAAATCATTAACCTTCGACCATAGTTGATATGGTCTTTGTGCTGTGTTTAACTTTCGCCAGACAAGGTGCTGTGCATCATTGTCAAACATCTCCACTTTGATCTTATCTATTAAAAAGACATTTTTGTGTAATTTGTTTATATGCACTTTGCAAACGTGAACAATGCTGCCATATTCTTTTCAGATAGAAGCTTTCTCTCTGAAACATTTTCAAATACATGGGAATAATTTACCTGCCGTTGTGTTCAACCTGTGGAATTCAGGCACTGTAATAAAACAGGCCAATGGGTGGCTGCAGCAATCATTGTGAGGCTGGCTCATTGTGGGGGGTAGAGCACAGTGACAACAAAACTCAGAGCTGCACTGTAGTCATGCAGTGAAAAGTACTTGGAACAAGTGAGACATCTTGGAGTGACTGGCTGAAGAGTCGTACACTGAGCATGCATGAGTTGTGTGGCCAGATTTAAATTGTTGCCTTATGTGAGAATGGACCTTCTAATGAAGTGAAGTGTGACCGTATGTCCCTCAGGCCATTGCTTTCAAGGACAGCTTTGTCATGCTTCGTACTAAATGGTTACAAATCTGAACTCTCCTTTGAAGACTACCGTGCAATGTAGAAACAAAAAAACTAATTATAGCATCTTGTCTTTACTATTGTACGGTCTGAACGACCCTGTTAATATTTACTGTGTATTATTAGGGGGAGCCAGCCTATTGTATGTTTCAAAGTGTAGTTGTAATGCTGTCAACAGCATAATTATGGTATTGTGTTGTTGGTAATGGTAAGCTTTTGACCACAAAAGGGCAGTATAAGGGCAGCTACAGGGAGGCTACGACAGTGTTACAGTACATGTTCCTCTCCCTGTGTATTTAAGTGTGTCTGTGTGTGTGTGTGTGTGTGTGAGAGAGAGAGAGACAGAGAGAGAGAGAGAGAGTAAACTCATGGGAAAACAATGTGTCACTGCTGGTATTTTGTTCATTTCGAGTACATGCATAATGTGCTAATATTCAGTACCTGTTTTGAGAGCAGATGTATGCAGATGAGGTGCAACTGCACTTTTCTGTCAGTATCGGTGTAATAGTCCTGTATCTGGGGCTTCTGCTGTTGCAGGAGTGAAGAGATGAAATGATTATCAGCGGCGTGAGAAATGGATGAAATTTCAACATTCATCTTTTAGTCAGGTGCAGTGTCCTGTTGACCAGTTGTAATGTCTTTGCACTTCGTGACTTTTGTCTACATTCACTCTCTTATTCTCTGACTTGGAACAATCAAATTATGGAGATCCCTTTCTATAGAAATCACATTGTAGTTAATTTAGCATTTTTAGTATTCATTGAAATTTCACTTGAGCAAATATGAACAAATCAGTCCTTCGTGTATATGCTTGAACAGATCTAAGCACTCTGCACATGCACCAAAAGTCCATCTTTTTTGTAAATTACAGCCAAACTTTCAACATAGCTGCTCCCATTGGTATGTATTTCTGATTTTGTCAGACAGCTAAACGAGTCCCAAATTATGACTGAAAATCAGTCCACATAATCTTTATGTGTCAACTTGTGGTCACTTAAAGCATTTCCAGACTCTCACTTTGCTCTAATAAACTGCTGATTTTAAAACGGCAGCATCCTCTGACAAAATCACTATTCAAGTAACTTAAAGACAACTTTTGAGCAGTGAATTCAGTCATACTTTTTTATACACAATGATTTTCAATGAAGAAAATTAGAAACATCTGAATGTCTTGAATGTTTTTGCACACAGCATTTGCAGCAGCAGACATAACACTGCTAAATGTTGGATCTTCCTTGGTGGAGGAAGCATTCTCTGAGCACTCTCGTTCTGTAGGTGTACTTACTTCAACGACTCCAAATGTGTAACCAATTCTAAATTTGGATGGACTTTTATGTATGAAAGGTAATTCTAAAAATCCCTAAATGTACAATTGTGTTACTGTCTCACTTAGTGTATAACAGGCTGTAGAGCCACCATTTGTTGCGTTTCCACTGTTAAATTAAATAAACCTCATTAACAGGGGCACTGTTCCTCGGCAGAAGGAGGATTTTCACGAATCTTATTCGGTCTCACAGTGCTACTTCAAGAACTTTCGTTTGAATTGACCAAAATTACATAAAGAAACATGAACATTAACAGTGAATTTTCTTGACACCACCATACCGTTTGAAAAGGAGAAGAAGATGGTAGAACTTACTTTTGTTGGCACTTAGACCAGTTAGTCAGCTGTGAGCGCATCAGGTCGATGTGATATCCAAGCGGGTCCCCTTCAGGTCTGCTGTCTCTGGGCCTTTCTCAGTTGTTAGCTATTTGTTGATGAATTTCAGCGTTCCTGGTAAGTTGTGGGACTCTTTACCCCAGTGGGGCTTCATGTTGCAAAGGAGACAGAGGTTTGATATCAAGAAATAAAAAATAACACAGCTGTTTGTGGGAATTGGTTTGTTTGTTTGGTCAAACTGCAGTGAGGTGAACAAAAAATGATTTAAAGTTAACAAAAAGTTGACAAGATCCTGCTGGCTTTCTGCAGGGAAGAATATTACTCTGTGTAATAACTTGTGCAGAAGCGGAGGTTAAAACATGCAATGGAAAACAAATGAGATGGAGATGAGAAAATAGTTGGTAGAGGTGTGAGAGGTCTGATTCTTGTCTTGTTAGATAAAGTCAAGGCATTCTTTGATTTACATGTCCAGATAAGGAGAGAAACATTAGGTCTATCTGAGCCTCCTCACTTTACTTTCAAATGAAAGGGTTCTTTTGTTTATTCAGTTAAGGCTTGGTACCAGAGTGCTAATGTCTCCAGATCAGTCATAGCACGGGTCTGGTGGGAGAGAGTCCTTCAAATCATCTCCAAAGGACAAAGGTTACTGTAAATAAGTCTGTCCCCCTACTGGTATGGAAGTCCCTCATCTGTGTCTTTGACATTCTGTGTCAGTCAACAGTCCCACACAGAAATGTTAGTGGAGCCTCTCATAGAATAAGTTCTATGTAAATCCACAACTGAGTTCACAATACACATAACTGATTCACAAATGCTGTATTACACCAGGAAGTGTTTCACATTGGTCTTCAGCACAAAGTGCAGCAGTTTCACAGTAAAAGTTAAAATTATTACATTTACAAGGCTCCAGAAACATTAGATGCTGTGATTTACTTCGTAAAAATTATAACATGAAACTATCCCAAATTCAAAAAATCCAAAATGCTTATAAAGAGGTAGGTGTGGATGGATGGTGGCATCATCACACCACACAGACATACAGAAGAACAAAGTCTGAGTTACATCTAACCCAAAGTTATAGAAAATATAGACTTGTTTGGGGATAAATATTAATAACTACATGGATTCATGGTTTGCATGAGTGCATCTTTTTTTACAATACAACAGGCAATGTAAAACATTACTATCTCACTATTTCTGAACCTTTATGTTGACAGTACTACATTTTGGACTTGTGAACCAACTTGCACTTGTTGCACTTTTTTTCTGAGATTAGTTCTCATTCAATCACAGCACTGCTGACACCTGGTGTCATCTCATATTCAAAACCTTCTCTGCTGTGGATATAATGAAGTTCAGTTTGTTGTACAAAATATAACCTGATATGTCATGAAATGAAATGTTGTCGGTATTTTGACAGAATTAGTTTCTTTTTATTTATTTTTCCATTTTTTTTAGGTTTACTTCCAACACTAGACAGACTCGTATATATATATATATCACTTTGAGGGCAATCGTTTCCCTCCTCCCAATGACATCATGCTGTGTGAAAGAGTAGAAATTGTGACTTGTCATGGTTATGACAATATAACATTACATTTGATAAAGTAGTTATGACAGTAATGCTAATATAATCTATTATATTGTTTTTATATATTGACTTTCTAAAGTACCTTATGGAAACACTGTGTTTAATAATCTATTATTAATGTATTCCTAACTGCAGGGAGTTCAGTCACTGGAAGGTGAACAGCCTGGCTACAGAGAAGAGAGATTTCCTAAAAGCTCCGTTACCCTTAGCACCAGAGTTCCTGCGCAACCTGCGGTTACTGGGACGACGGCCAACCCTGCAGCAAATCAACGAAAACCTCATCAAGAAGTACGGGACCCACTTCCTAGAGTCTGCTACCTTGGGAGGTAAGGAAGGACTGCAGGTGATTGCCTTTATTCCAGGGTTAGAAGGTGTCGGGACACACCAAAAATAGAAGACTTACTCATTTCCAGCCTCAGAGGAGGTCTAGCCTGTGTTAGGGTAGCGCTGCAGAGGAATGTCAAGTGAAAAGCAACAAATGCAACAACATCCACACCTCGCACCTGCAGCATTCAACCAAGGTGTTTTCTCCAGTGGTAACTCTCCACTCATCCTTCACTCTAATGTACAAAAATGTACAGCTGCATATCTTATAAAGCAGTAGACGCTTTTGACTCTTTGCATTAGTTGCTCTTTATTGGAATCCTTTGCTGCCTCCATCCCTAAGGAGAGAAGTAATTCACAAAACAGAATTGCCAGCTGTACTGACTGTGTGCACCTTACGGAAACAAGACTGATGGCTGTTTAATGCTCAGACTGATCAGCTGAGATATTGATATAGTGCTGAGTCTGATCATAACATTGCATAGCCCAGTTGTTGAGTCTGTTTTCACAGCTGGCTGATTTCTAATAGGTGGACTTGTAAAGAAAAGAGTGAAATAAGAGAGGAGGAAGAAAAAGTAAAAAATCTCTCGGCATCCATTACATCAGTCAGGGCAGAATGTACAAGCTCACGAGACTCAGCTTAGTCAACTTTATAACACACAATGAAATAGTGAATTATATTTATTCATTCAAAAGTTCTACAATAGACTTTAGATTATGACAAAACGCATCATCTCTTACTGAAAATATTCATACGTCTTCCACCTGCAGTGTTGGCAGATAGTGGCAGACACACTGATCACACAGCAGACATATCCATTCTCCTAACAGACACAGTCTTTGAACAACCACTTTGATTCTGTATTTTCACCCGACGCCACAGCTACATTATATCTCATTGTATGCACTGGAGCATCAGCATCAGAGACGGAGCAGAGATGACTGCGGTGCCAGGCTGATAGTTAGACTCTATATGTAATTAACAGCCTCAACTAAATGTGCAGAGCCAGTTTCCATACTGATTAGACTGTGGCAGAGAGAAAGCGCCCATCTTTGATATCTGTCTGTTGTTCTCTTTTGTTCTACCATTTTCGCTCCTGTGTAGCCTGCTGTTTTGACGGCAGCGTCAAACTGTGGAGTGTATTTTGCTGAAATGAATTTTAGATTTAATGAAGCTGTGCAGCCTCAAAATATTAATACATTTATGAATTGAGCTGTGATGCCTTGTGGGACCACAAAACTTCTGGACTTTATATTAAATTTGATTGAATAAATATTGAATAAAACAGCAGAGGGGATTGTCATATTAAAAAAAAAAGCAGGCATATTGTCTTTGTCACTACATGGCCTTTATTTATACTTACAACCATGAAAATGTCTTGAGCCACCCCTTTTCTTCATATTTCTTTATACTTTTCTTCCAAGGCGCCAGTGGTCTAAAGTGGTCTAAAGTAAAAGTTTTCTACTCTTTCCGAGAAGCTTTCTTTGGACATTGGCTGCTTTTTCATTTTCTGAAAATGATCAGGTACTTTTTCAGACTAAAAAATAAACTTTTTTGTTATTATTTGTTTGTTAACCTACTTGATGCTGATTTATTAATTAGTCAAGCATAAAAAGGCACCCAGCTTAAGGGTTGAACCACTGTTGTGTCTACACACAACAAACAACTAAGCAAAGAACCAATTTCAAATTATATCTTTTGGCACTTTGTTACTAGCAGCCTGTTAGAGAGACACTATTTAAAATACTGACTCTTTATTAGACTTTTTAATGTTCTTTTTTCCACAAAATGCTACTTTGAGGCTGACTCAAGTGAAGAGGGTTGGATAATTCAAGCGGCAGGTTGGCTCATTGCCAAGTAATACACAGAGACGAGCCAGTTCTGACTTTTTAAAATAGTTTTAAAGGTCAGCAGCCATTTAGGTTTCAGAGGGGTGAATGGCATTAATCAGCAACACTTAGTGAAACTTGATATTACTCTTTACCTTACAGGAAATATACTTAGAGTTTGCATATTTTGCATACGAATGTGGCAAAAAAGCAAATGCTGCTAACTAATTAGCATTAAGGCTAAAAAAGAATAATCAAAGACTGATCAAATTTGTCTTGACTCAACCCCCACCCCCGTCAGTTATCACCATGGAGCCAGAAGAATGTTTGACACACCAGACACCAGAGAGCATGGAATAGTACAACATACTGTTTAATGGTGATGGTTTTATAATTGTCCAACAAAAGGAAGCAAAGCCGAGGAAAATGATACATTGTCTGCATCACAGCAGGCAAACCGCAAAACCACAGTGAGACAGCTGAGGCCTGCCAAAGAAATCCCACATGTAAAACAGAAAGTCACTTAATTTTTCCCAAATACAACTTCAGCCTGTCAGCATGGGACAGCGGAGCGTTCAGAAGCCTTTCTAAACCACATTAGAGAGATGCCATTATTAAGCACGATTTCCAAGGAAATGGGTTATTTTCTCAAAAATGCTCATCGAGTTATTGATCATTGATCCACAGGAGAAGAGTCTTTGACCATTTTCCTGGACAAGCAGAAGCTAAATAAGAAGTCAGAGGGCAACAGCAACAGCTCAGTGGTGTCTCTGGAGCTCCTCCATCAGCTGGCAGCTTCCTACTTCACGGACCGAGAAAGCACCCTAAGGCGACTCCACCACCTCCAGATCGCCACCTCTGCCATTAAGGTACTGCACTCATTGACACAGCGAGCCCGCTTATAGTACATTTCCAGATGCATATTCATTGCTTTGGTGCTTTGGTGTTTCACTGCGCAGCATATAAATAGCAAGTGCAAATGTGTAAATGAAGTGTTTCCTTTTTTCTTTTTGTGTTGTACACAGACTTGTATTTGCAATCCTCCAGTTTCCCAACCAGCCACCGCTCAGGGCAGACATTGCAGCATAAAACTCTTACTAATATTTTATTGCTCTATCAAATAGCTCCAGCAAACAATAACTTTTAAATATATACTCAAGGTACATTGTTCCTCAAAAACTGTCTAAGATATTTGTTTTAAAGAGGAATATTGGATCAGCTGCATAGTCAATGCCCTGTAGCCTTCAGGGGCACTAAAATATGGACATTTTCAAAACGCTCTAAAGTCCTGTAAATAACACGAATACATATTGCGCCTGACTGTATGTCATCTGGAATGAGTTGCATCGTGTTTTTTTGTGGATGTGCATGCAGTTGTATTATATAAGGGTTAAAAATGCCAGGTAATTGTCACCATCCAATTTCTATACCCACTTAATCCAATTACCGGTCGTGGGGGTGGGGTGTGGAGGGATGGGGTGTGTGGAGTGGAGTAGGGTACACCCTGGATGAGTCCATCAAAGGGCCACACAGAGAGAAACTATGTCACACACTCACATTTAGGGTAAATCTAAAAAATAACTAATAAACCTAACATGCATGTGTTTGGATAGCAGGAGGATGGTGGTGAACACACACGTAGGGAGAACATGCAAACTCCACACCCAAAGGCCCCACTGGGATTCAAACTATGTGGCGACAGTGCTAACCATCACACTAGAGTGCAGCCTGTAATCATCACCAGTTATTTGAAATAAAAACATTGCTTTATGTCAGTACTTCAGAGATTCATGTTTTAAGTAGTTTAGCAACCTTTTAAAGCATATAAGCCACCTCCGTGCCTTTTTTACGTTAACCTGCTCAGTCAACACTCATCTGACATAAGCTTTGTTAATCTTTGTTTCATCAAAATCCACCACCAGACATTTTTTCCATTAACCAGAGTGGCCTGTATTTTTTTCATAGACATAAAATCCTATTATGTCCCCTGCTTAGCTTTACCTTTCCCCCCCTGATAGGAAGAAAAACATAACCACGATACATTTTTCACATTGGAACAGATCTGTTGGCTTTCATGTAATGACAGCAGGTGTGTGGGTGGGTGGACCATGCTTTCATGCTTCAACTTAAATAGCAAATCTGACTAAAATGAGTAATTGGTTAAGTGTCAAGTTTGCATGTACCTCGAAAAGCGTGGCTTATTTCCAAATGCAATTGCTGAAAACGCTGTATGCAGGGATGAGATTGGCTCTCAGACCATTTGTGTTGCCAAGAGCCACTTTAAAATGGAGCCCAAAGCACTCCATTGCTCTCCCTTGAATGGTTGTACATGACAAACAGAGAGCACAAAGATCTCCTGGACTTAGACTGAGTAGTTGTTGCCTTGAAAGGAAAAGTTTGATTTTTATGAGAACTTAACATTTGATTTTTTTCAGACTGAAAACAACTGGATTCACAACTTGATTAGCTAAAGGGAATCTGACTGGACACGAGAGAATCTGCTGCAATGCAGACTGTAATCTCAGTTAAAAAGGAAAAAAAAAGCCCATTTTTCCATTCTTGAGGCAAAGCATATTGACAAGATTACCACAGAAAACCACCACATTAATACATGGGAAAAATAACAAACAAATAAAGAATTATTTATATAGATAAATGCCTAATCTTACCACAATGGAGAATATAAAACTACATTATTCGCTCTACTTGAATTAATTATGAACTGAAATGTTGCTCAGTTTGATATATTTGTGTGTGTGTGTGTCTGTGTGTGTGTGTGTGTGTGTGTGTGTGTGTGAGGCGAAGCTAATGAGTGACTGGTGCTCTAAAACAATCAGTCATCTTTTGCAAAGAAGTCTGCAACAGCACATAAATAAGTAAGTGGCGGTTGTTTAGATCTGTTTTTCACATCCGTTAGTCTTCTTTTGATTCCATTCGGTGATAATGCTCTGATATCAATTTAAATGCACACTGTCTCTCGTGTATTTCACAACATGTCTTTAGTCAAAATAATACACAGTGAGTTTGTGGCAATTTGTCAGGATTCTTCAGATTTGACTGGGAAAAGTGGAGCTGTTTGCCACGGTTATGATAAATTATTGATAATGTTATAAAATTTAAGCAAAGTTCAGGAGCTGTAAAACTTACCAAAAGCAGTCAAAACATTTTTTTTAAAGATATTTCATATAGTGTTATTACCAATCAAGTTAATTATGTGATGTCAGTTAAATCAGATCAAATCATGTTACCTAAACTTTGTGGTCTTGGCCTAGAAGAGAGCAGTTCAACAGCAGTTAAAAACCCTGTGGCTTTATTTCAGGGCATGTTTTGTTGTGTGTGCAATATGATGACACCACTGTAAGTGTGTTAAAGACCACAGCCAACCACGGCTATCAGCACTGTAATGCTAGTGGGCATTAAAACACTAAAGTGAGTAGAAAAACAATATCCTTATGTAGAAGCTTATGCTGGAAACCAAAAGGAGTAAAAAAGACTATAATTTTATTCCATGCTTATGCCCTGCTTGAGGCACATTGAACACCATAGACATAAAACGTCTTTTTTTTCAGTGGGTGCCTCCTTAGTGATTTCCACCAATTGGTCTTTAAAAAAAATTAAACGAAAAATCACAGTTTCAATGTGTTCCTGTCAGGAATTCATTGAAATGTCTGAGTAACACCATCTGTCAGCAGCTAGGACATGTCAATGACTGCCTAAATGTAAAATTCAACAGGGGCGAAGAGTTACAGCATAAATTAAGGTATTCGATCTTACCCCAGATATATCTTTCACAAGCAAAGGCAGAAGCCAAGCTCAAGAGACTCAAACTATGAGGAAGAATCAGGCAGAATTACTGTTGAAATACTACTTGTGTCAACTGCAGAAATTGACACATGGGCAACTTGTTGATATGAATGCCCAAAAACACAAAAAAAGAAAGAAAAGAAAGAAAAAGAAGTTAGCATTTAATCATGTTTATTGAACTTATACATCTAATCAACTTACTTTTATCAGTTGCTTTGCCTGTAAATAGGAATTTCAGTGTAAAACCATCTTGTTGACTCAAACACAGTTTGAAAAAGCGTCTTCTACTTCAGTGTCTCTGGCAGAACCTCAAAATGATCAACAAGTATTTTAAATCCAGAATGTTGTTCCTGAACTGCATCATCCCATCTATATTCCCCATTTTCAGCTGCTTATGTATAGTCATTTTTGCAGTACCAGCAGGTTAAGAGAGTTAACCTCAGTCCAAACAAAGCATTTGCAGCCCACAGGAGACATATACTACAATGTAATCCCTCCAGAATTAATGTGAGCATTTCCTGCCAGTTGGACATACCCAATCAGAAAATCACACATGCACTGGAACTTCCTTAATCCAACAATTTCATTGCTGTCATGTTTGTAAAAACAAGTAGCTGTCACACGTCGGCTTGTTTGGATGCCATAATGTATTCTTGCTTACTCTGAGGCCGTATGTACAGCTGTATGTATTTGTATGTACAGACCCTGTATTCTTACTTCAGTCCTATGCTCACACTGTAGGATCAGCCTCTAAAACAATATCTCAGTCCAATTTCAATAAGTGGCAAATGAAACATTTCTGTCCACTGAAAGTAAATAAAAAACAAAACGCACTTTTAAGAGTTCAATCAAAACCCATCTTCATTATCAGTATAGTGGGTCATAAAATCTGCTAAACATGATTCGATGAAATGAACATTTGGCTGAATGTTTTTGAAACTATTCTCACACTGTCTGTTGGCAAAAAGCAGGGAGTAGATTTTGCAGAGGGGTCAGATTTCCGCAAAATATCGGCTTGTTAATTAGCAGATTTTGCTTTCGGTAGTGCAGTTCAGTGGCTCCCTGTGAGGCCCATCTTCTCTTTCCTTTTTTTCTTTCACATTTTTTTCTTCCTGACTAGATTTGACTTTTTTTTTGTCAAACAAAAGAAAACCGAACCAGGCAACAATGGTCATAAATGAAGGTAATGGGCGAAAATTCCTTACAAGATGGTGCTAATGCTCCAACATACAACACAGACAACAAGAAGTAAAATGAACTGAACAGACAGACACACACACACAAACAGAAAAGAAAAAACACTTAAGCCACAGACTATGACAGTTCATAGACTAATTGCAGTTTACTAAGAGCAGCTGAAATAAAGACTATACACCAACATTGAAAAGGTAAGCTAATGTAGCATTTGGGTGCTGTTGGAGCAGACAATTGCAAATAATAATAATAAATGATCTCATATTTTTGCAAGAAATTCCTCTCTTGTAATGTTTCCTCTCAAGCTAACTCCAGATGTTCAACAGTACTTTAGTGAGCGAACGTATGAATCAGCCTCTTAGTGATCAGCTGCTCTGCGGTGTAAAGACCAAGTAGGTGTTATAATGATAATGTTGTTCAAACAGTATGGAAATGATAACTGGATTCGGTGAGGAGAGTCCATCTGTTGTCTTACTGCAGAGCAACTGCAAGTCAGTACATGGTGCCTTTTCCATAAACCTGATGAGAACAGCAGCTGTAACCAAGCTTTGCTTTACTAATACTGGCAGCTGTGGCCTCTAAATGCATAAAGGAGTTGATATCACACATGACTAAAAAAGGAATAGAAGCTTAGGCTGAAATGTTGAATGACAATAATACAACCAGAACTGCAGGAGTTTTTTTAACAATAACATTGTTGAAGATGAGCAGAAACCAACCATGTATGATCTACATGTAAACATTCAATTATCTGATACATTTTCATCAGAAATTATCTGTTAACATTAGAGTGATGTAAAAGAAAATCATGAAAATAAAATGTACATGTAAACTGTTTTGCGTGCCAGTGACAAAGAATAGAGTAGCTCTATTCCTTGAAGATTGACAGACAGGTAAATAATTCTGTTCTTTACCAATTACAAGCACCCTCTGATTTTCCACACCTGCCTACACACAAACTGACAAGTACAAACAGTGCAAGCAACTTGCAAACCCCCACTTAAAGAGGATATTTCTTTATATGTTTCTTCTAAATGGCGAAGTCTAATATGCAGACTACCTGCCTCGCTGTGTTCTTCCACATCGTCGCCAAGAGGAAGCAACACTGAGTGGGATGTCTTTGACCTGTGCCCATGTACGCCTCTGGGTTTTGTAAAGCCGCAGCACCATTAGGGAAGTTGGAGCAAAATGCATCATCTTTTTGTCCAACAGTGAAGTGGAAGAACCTCAGTCGCACTCAGGCAACAGTTCTGTGAGAGGAATAAAAAAAAAAAAAAACCTTCTGCGACGTCTGTGTGCACTCTGCGGTTTGGCATTGAAAGAGGAACTGACTCTGTGGGATGCAAATGACGGCCTTGTATTTTTGCTATAGCTCTGAGTTGTCGAGAGCCAGAATCAGCAGGGAAACTTCGCACAGACACTTAACTTCTCCAGAAAAGCTCATTCTGTTGTCATAAAAACTATTTTGGACAAAATTAATTCTTTTTTATTGACCAATTTGCTACCTATAGCCATAAAACATTAAGTTGTTTTGTACTCAAAAAGGTTTAAACACTAAATCTTCACAACTTTCAGTAACTTTGATCAGTAATATATATATATTTTTTTCTACATGAATTGTTAAAAAAAAAACTGTGCAGTTTCTTTTTTCACATACAATATTGGACTTCTAAGGAAGTATGAAGTGATATTCATTTTTGAGCGAATTATAGGATGTGTGTCCACTCCTGAGGACATCATGCACACCTTTACTTTTGTCCAGTTAGCTGTTTGGAATTTTTAAAAATGCATATATATATATTAAATAATAATAATAATAATAATGCATAAACTGTTCCCTCAAAGTTACATTTCCATTCCCTTAAAAAAGAAGATATGTTAGCATTTGAGGCTTGGATTTGGTTTTCCAGACATTTCAAACTTTTTCATGCCCTTTAGCTTTATAAGGTTTGGTAGGTGGTAAATCCTCATCTTTCTGGTCCATCTGCATCCTCAGATCTTGCGGTGTCTACATCTCTGCAGTAACGATCTCTCTTTTTTTTTCTTCTAGCTGCCATTCATCATCACTGCCATTAGCTAAATTGTCACTTGACTCAGATGGTAGTTGCTCCACGGTCTCGTAGGCCTTTCTCTCTTGCTCTGCACTTGGTTTCTGGAAGATGGAGCGACACTAACTGACACTGACATAATAGAACTTATCTGCCCGAAAAATTACGTTACAAAAGCTGCAAGTTACAATCTAGTAATATGAACAAATTGATTTAAAAGGACAACTATTTTCAAGGAAAAAAGGGTCACTAATAACTTGAATTATACTGAAATATAACTGGCAATGTGAATGTGTTCATCTTCCCTGAAGATGGCCGCCTTCTTTTGGGTGCTGTGTTGTGTGTGTTCACCAGTATGAGAGAGGATGCAAACTGTTTCCTATTCAGTATCTCTTTCTTGGTCATCTTCAGAGCTTTACAGTCCCACTTGTAGAGGAGTCAGGTGTTAATCACAGCAAGGATGATGGTGTGCCAGAAGATGTACATGTACCAGCGACAGGATTTTATGGGGAACTTGTACTTGGCAGCAAATGAGTTCAACAAATCCACACCTCCCATGTGTTTGTTGTAGGTACCAACAATGTAAGGCCTCTCAACATCAATGATGGTTTTGTTGGCTTTGTCCCAGCGCTGAATCTCCTGCACGGGTTCTGGTCCAGCAAAGGATGTGACCGCTCTGTTGTCATACTGTTTGACAGCGCATATGTTGTAGTTCTCCTCCACTCGGACATCAAAGCTTCCTCTCCCGTTTTTCTTCAAGCTCTTCTCATCTTCAAGGTTGCAGCTGGGTAGGCGTATCTGCCTCGCTGTTCCCAAATAATGGATTACACGCTCAAGGAGCTTGACTAGCAATAGGACGCAGGTGATGTAGATGTCTGCATAGATCTTGTAGTTTTGACCCTCTTGAAGCATGGAGGCGAGCTTCATCACAACATCACCTGACAGTCCAAGTTCAGATTAGGCTTGTTGTATTCCATCGACTCCCTTGGTACACATCAAAGTCACAGAGCATGCCAGAGATCCCAGTTCTCATCTATAGTTTGAACCCCCCATTGGTGTGGCTTGCCATGCATATATTGATTGATGTTACTGAATCTCTCCTTGAAAGGAATCATCGTTTCATCCACAGAGTTGTGCACCACGGGTAGCACCTGCAGGCATTTCTCCCTGAATGGATTCAGCCATGGTCTGAGTTTCCAGAGTTTGTTCTTCTTTTCCATCTCTGACACAGTGAAGTTATTTACAAAGTGTAATGAAGTCAACAGAGATTGGAAACTGTTGCGGGACATCACATCAGCACTTACAGGTCCACATTCAAGACTATTTGCACCTGTCCCTGAACAATGCAACAGGCATCCCCCCAACAATTGCAGAAAATTAAGAACCTGTTTTTCTATCGCCTAATGCTCCTAATCTGCTGCTTGGGCAACACTGAGAAAAATAGCTCAGGATTATTTAGAAGTTAAAAAACAAATAAAAAAACTACAAAGATACAGGGAGTTTCAAATACTGCTATAGATGCTGGAGTTTCAAATATCCCACACAATTTATTCATGTGTTTAATTATGGTCTAAGCTAAACTACTGTAAGTAAACATTTAACATTTTAGTTACAATGAATCATCTAACACGTTAAATTATTATTTTTCAATTTGTGATCATGTGAGAAGTGCAGTGTCCTTATGTAATGTGTAAGGAGCACAGGCTTTTTTGACTGCCACTCTGGCCAAACTTGTAGAATTATAACATAGATATAGCAAGCTCTAAATCAAGTTTGATGAATATTTTCCAAAATAACTAAATATTAACATGTTCTACACATTGTTATAAACACAAAAAAAAAATAATTAAAGGAATTTTACTTACTTTAATCCTGACTAGGGCTGGGCAAATAATGAATTATTTAATCGCATGATTTGAAGTACTCCGTTGATAAGACAAATGAATGTTGCAGTGCTTACAAATAAATTTGGCTCTGTCGACTGTGCCGTCTGGAAGAACTTTTATATGAAAATGGCCATGTAAAAGTTCCGTAACCTTGTCCATGTTTGTTAGGGCCCGCTTCATCTGACTTTTTTTTTTTTTCTGACTGTTTCCTCTGAGCTCTGCAGCAGTAAGCAACATACTAGGCTCGCTCACGTTGGACTTTTTCAAAATAAAAGCCGGTGAGCCGGTGACGTTCACAATGAAAATAATAAATAATAAAAACTGTGTTAATGGGAGACAAATAATTGTCGGAAATAATGAATTCATTAGTTAGCACAAAAATAACCCGTTAATGTGCCCAGCCCTAATCCTGACTAATCCAGTCATGCAAAAAAGGAGATGAGCTCAACGGGAAATTTGCAGGTAGAGTGAGTTCAAGGCCAGATGGCCGGACCTATAAACACTTCTTCTATCCAGTAGCATTGTGAGGACAAACAATAGGACTCATTAACTATGTAAATGTGGTCTAAAAACTTTTTTTAGAATTGTTAAAAGCGACGTTGTAAGTCTGCCACCCTGGGTGTTACAGGGCAATTCAGTAAAAAGGTTTAGCCAAAATTCCTTTTTTGTAAATATTTAACAGACAAAAATTAAATTAGAATTTTAAGATGTCCATCTTTGTCATAGTTGTCCTCAGTGTCCTGGGTGATCTGCATTTTGTTTTTTAATTTATTAGTGATGCTGACACTGTCTTTTTTAGAAAATTTAATTTATTATGACAGAATTGTGTTTGTATCTAGTTTTTATTGCATAAAGTGATATTGTAAAGTTACTGACAAGTATTATACAATATTCTAAAATTGTGAACAATTTCATGTGAGGCAGAAAATCAAAGTTTTGGCATGCAGTATTGGCTGCCAGGCGCAGTTTCAGGCCTGGCAATGTGGAGAACAAAGGTTGGTGTACTTCAAACTCAGTCAGAAGCACGTAGGGTTAAGATTCACAAACTTCTCTAGAACTGCTTTTAACTTAACCATCTGTAATTTTCTAATTTCTTCTCCATTTGATCCATAACCTTTGTTGTTACAGAAATTGTAATTGCAATCAATTTCAAAACACATATTTTTCATAATTTACCCTAATAACACGTAACCGACAGCAAAGCAGAAAAGTGAAAAGCTGTTGAACAATACTGGAATGGATGGGACTCAAGCATTTTTCTCTTGCATAACACCACCGTGCACCCGCTCCTGTGCAATGCCAAACATAAACATGTTAAAATTTGCAGAGGAAAATAGAGGCAAGCAACAATTGTTGATGTTGTGCAAAATGTAGGCATATTGTGAATTTTGAAAAAGGCAGACATAATTTACCATTTTTGAGCCTTTACTGTGAAACTGTGTACGAACATGGCTATTTCACTTTTTTTGTGGGACTGTGTCAGCTTATTGCATCCATTAACCTCTGACCAAAAAATAGAATTAAGCTGCAAGGCTCTCTCTATAAGGTCGGAACACAAAGTATAACTCAGCAACCTCTGCTTAGATTATTGTACTGAGAAAAGTAATCTAAACTGCATAAATAGTGATTCATATACGTTTCTTCAATCCCCGTCAGACTGTGCTACGTGACTTTACATAAACACAATAAAGAACTAATGAATAACCACATGACCTGATCTTGGTATATCGGAATAAATACTTTATAGGGTAATTGGAGAACACAGGCCACTTTGAGATGTGTGAATGGAAAATTTTGTTGAATGAACATAAGAAAAATGAAAAATGGTCCAGGTTGAATGGTACACTTACTGAGGGCTCTTGGGAGTCTTAAACAAAAGCACGAGCGGAGGTGGCAGCTCTCAGGTTAGTCGTTCTTGAAGTTCTTCACAGGAGTTGCTAAAAATCCCAGTGTGTATTCAGTGTAGCTCGCTGGAATCTCTAATGCTTTTATGTTTCCTACTGACAAAGAGAGCGTAATAAGAGTTGCGTCAAAAATGTGCTGGCCTCAGGGATAGAAATTATAATAATAAAAGTCACATTTAGCATGAAAAATACAAAAAGAGATTTGTTGCATTAAAAGGGCTTCTAGCCATCCAATTTGAGTTTGTCATCATGATTGCTGCAGCCATACTCTGTAACTCACTTCACATTCAGTCTGAAAATGAATGAGATGCAACAGTTGTGCTTCTTTCATTTTAAAAGACGTGATTATCTGTGACCACATCTGTGGCTTAAACAACAACCCAAAATGGCCTCTTCCCCTTTTACTAATCCTTCTTTGCCGCTCGCCTAATCTTCCGATTATCTTTAAGTCCATCTCAGCAACGTCTTCTTTTTTTTTTCCTTTTAGATATTTGAGATGTTAATCTTTTATACTGGTTTCCATGTCTTTTGACAATAGATGCAATCTTAATGCAAGCAGAGTGTGAAGATGTGAGTAAAAAGGCCATTTTAAGGGCAGTGAATTTTCACAGGCTGCATCGTTTTCCAAACAGCCTGATTTAGCTGATGAATAGCTTTGCCAGAGTACATTTCTATCCTCTCGCTTGTACCCTCTCTCCTTTACTTCGTGTACGGGACTTTTATTCTTTATTTTTCCATCATTTTTCTTCGGTCTTGTCATTTCATCTCAATTAGCAGCCTTTCAATACTGCATCTTGTATTAAACACAACATGTTGTTGAGATATTTTCCATGACATCTGTTTTCAAATGTTTCACATTTGAGTGACAGTAAGAATGTGACATCGGCCTTCGTAGCGGACATTTTAGGGACATCTGACTCAGACAGTCATTTGTATTCTACTGGTTCTACTGACTCCCACATATAACCATAAGTTATTTTGTCTTTGTTATCTGCATGGTGGTTGAGTTAGAGTGGACGGGAAAGTGGATAAGGATTTAAAACCAATGTTGACTAAAACAAAAAGTTAATTAATTATCATAGTGTATCAAGCAGGAGTCTTTGGGATATTTCTAATTTTTAAGTGTGTGACTGTAGTCCTGTTCTTAAAGACATCCATTTGCCTCCTAGAACATAGAGCGATATAGCTAGACAGTGAGAAGAAGCCAATCTCCATAGACTGCATTAGAAGACAATGCTTATGCTGTGTTTTTGTCTGTACTGACTGTTATCGGATTGCTCTTGGTAAAAGCATTAAAGTATATAAAAAAAAACTAATCATGCCTCTGTTAAGGCACAACTGCTAAAAGGCATTTGACTTGATGCCACCCTCCCTTCCTTTCTTTGATTTTGCTGCTTCAGAGTTCCATCAAAGACACCTGGCTGTCTCTCTCCTTCATGTATCTCATCTCACTCCCTTCCTTTCATTGTTCTCTCCGCGCAGCAGCCTCCGTAGCGCAGCCAGATGTGGCTGCAGGTGTTGGAGCAAAAGATGCAGATAGTTCTCTCTGTTGTCAGAGGGCGCTGCCACATCTAGTCCTCCGCCTGCTGTCAACAGCTGCCACCAGCTATGTGTTCAACTGCCAGAGAACAGGATTCATAGTCAATGTGGTATTAAAACATATATACTATGTGTATATAAAAGCAAATAGATATGTTCTTCCTCTGTTTCCTAGGTAACTGAAACGAGGACGGGACCGCTCGGCTGCAGTAACTACGACAGCTTGGATTCAGTTAGCTCGGTGTTGGTGCACAGCCCGGAAAATAAGATCCACCTGAAGGGTAAGGCCTGAAATACACACATACACGTATATTCTGTCACACACATTCATCTTTAATTCATGCACACACAAACACAGCCTCAGCCCTGAAGAAAAGATCTGCTGATGGGATCGGATTTTCTTACATGTACAGTTGAACACACACACACGGCCTCCGCATTCCTCCACATCCCTCCACCTGCCTGCCAAGCCTCTCACCTCCTGCGTGAAGTAGTTGGCCTGGATGACCCTTTACTTTACGCTGCAGTAGTTTATATGTCTGCTTCTGCCTGACTGACTCTCATTCTCATGGGGAATCTGTTATCTTATCTGGCTGTAGATGGACTGTGTCAGGCCACACTGACCTTAGCCTAACCCCTCTAACCACCCCTGTAGCACTCAGGGCACAAGTAAATCTCAGGTGGAAATACATGGACTGGCCTTCTTGTTTCATTATACTCATTGGAAAATGATCACAAGTGGATTTGGGCTTGGTGACATCAGTGGAATTAGACAACTTCTATTACATATTCAGACATTCTGTATGACAATGGCTGGGTACACTCTAATGTTGAGGCAAAGCCTATGAATTATAAATGGATGAGGTATACACCAGCTGAATCCCTATAAATTCCAGAGTTGTACTTAATGAAGATTTTTAAATGGCCCAAAATGTTATAGGATGTCGCTTTAACTCTCAGTTTCATAGGATTTGGCTTTATTGTTATAATGATAATCAAATGGCAATCGCCAGATTCCCCCACCTCAGATCCATCTGAGAGTTTTGAAAGATTTTAAATTTCAGTTCAACTTCGGCTAAATACAAACAAAGAAAGAAATAAGTTTTCCCCTCCTCTGTTCCCCTCAAAAATTCACCAACTCAAGATCTGATGGAGTTTGGCCCAAAACTGGCAACGTATACGCAGGGTTCTATGTCATTGGGAGTTTTGTTTTATGTAACAGTGTACTTCTTAAAGTGTTCTGATGCCTCTGTTCCTCAATATAGTCAGCAACTATCTATTTAAGTGCAAACATGTAAAAACTCCTGTTTGTAAGGTTAGTATCAGCGTTATCTTGTCTATGTACCTTGTCTGTGGTTGTCAGACTATCTGTGTTTTTGTATACAGAGCATAAATTCGAATGCATGATGAAGCTGTTGAGGTGTCAACATTAAATGTCTGAATGTAGGCAATGGTGTAGCGGTGAAGTTGCAAAGCTCAAGCTTGTTATATTTGCCGTACATCAAATGACTGAAAATCAACTGGGAATATTGTGTCACAACACTTAGTGAAACTGGTGTTATATTTTTAGTCTATATTTAAACGGAGTGATGTTACACAAATTACTTTCATCCAAGAAACTTGACTGGAGTCTTTTTATACTTTATTTTATTTTAAACTTCACTATTGTTTCACTCACTGTTTGGTTATGATTAAGCAAACGCCATGGCTTACCATATCTCTGCATCTAAAACTTGTTAAATATCTTTTTCTAGCTGCCCAGGCGGTGCACCCCTGCACATCTGCAAAATAAGCATAAGTGGGGTGGACACATGAGTATGTATACATATGTATACACTGTATGTATATGTGTTTATAATTTATATATTTCATTTATTGCTTCTGCTCCTAACACATCTGTGTGGAGTTTAAAACGTTTATTCAATCATTGAGGTACGCTGACAGGACAGACAAATACCATTGCAATGGTTTCCTCCATCATTCTCATTTCATTTTTAATGCAGTCCTATTTACTAATATAACACAACCCCTGCTGTTTTCATTGCAGGGAACATTAATAGTCAGTGAAAGACAGCCTGTTTAGACTAATTGCTATTTTGTACCAACACAAAAGTGAAAAAGCTCAAATCAGCCACCTATGGAGACTCAATGTGATGGTAAAGAAACACATTTTCTCATCTTTAAGATGGCAGAAGTGTTTCTCCTTTGACAACTAGACTAAATATGATTTGATTTTTTTTTAAGGTAGCTGATAGACCACTTTGAAGTGTATGGTGTCAGGAACTGCTTTGTTGGTTAACTCGACCTGTTCCTTCTTTTTATCAGTATGATTGTGTGGCAGCTCATCTTTCAAGAGTCACTTGATATTCAAACAAGGTTGCCATGATTGCCTTGACCTTGGACTTTGTCACTTGTTTCGCTCTCAGAGAATTACAGCTCATTATCTCTGAGGTAGTATTTCATGCTGTGACTAATTAATGAAATGATGATCACATCTTTTTCGTGATTTTTGGACACATGAGATCCAAAATCAGAAACTACTTCTTTTAAGTGTTATATGTTTTCCATTTTTAATGTAACAGAAAGTTGTTTAAATAAAAAATATATCTGGTATGCCCCCTCTCACCTATGTGACAGCACCACTCAAGCTTCTTGAACGGCAGAATTCTGTGGCGCTCTAACCTGATAATCCACATTCTTAAAGCACGATTTGACAATCATCCGGAAAGCCACTTGAGACGGTAGGATTGTTTGGCGTTCTTAGTCGTCAAGTACCCCGTATATTATTGACGTCAGAACTGTGAAGGAAAGTCAGCAACAGTCAGCACTTCTTGGTCCTCTTTCACTTCCACTACATTTTTGACTCATTCAGTATCCTGCAGCAGTACAAATCCTTTCGGTGAACTGAAATTGATGTTTACTGATACTTTTTGCCTGCTTGATGGTGCTTTGGAGACAGCTAATCCAGTTTCCATCAAGTGGTTTAAAGTGCCATTTTTCCCCTCTCAAAAATCTTCAGTCCAGTCATGATTAGCTGCTCAGAAATCCCCTTTACTTCGAATAACAATTTGACTTATGACACTTTCATTTAGTCCTGATGATGTGGTATCCAGCATGGCAACGCGACTTAGTGAGCAATTTTCTACTTGACGCAAAGCCTCAACAATGCACGCAGAATAATTTACTTTAACAATCCACTGATGATTAGATCTACCAGAGTGTCATCGGAATGCTGCATCAATGAAAAGATACAAATCAAGGGAATCTTATGTCTTAAAGGCAAGGCAGGTCAAGTTTGATTCATTTATAAAACACAGTGCAAAAACTAGGTGATTCAAAATGCTTTTCATAGAACATAAAAGCATTAAAACAAAACTGTACAATACAAAAAAATAGAGCAAGGAGCTTAGTTTCTGTCCCTGAGATAATGCGCAATATAAAAAAACAGAACTTTTTTTCTGATTTTAAATGTTTATAAATCATAAAACTGTTGGGAATATATGTAGGATTTTGTAACAGTAAGACAAATACATTTGGTGTGAGACGAAAGTGTCCAAAGGATAGATAGATAGACAGTGTAATAAGCAAAGATCAGAAGAACAAAAACAAAAGGACCGCAAATCAAAATTATATTATCCTCCCCAGCTGCTCGACCTTGTCCTTTCTTATAAGAGCTGCTATATAAGCAATAACCACTGGTTTGACCTATAACCACAAGCAAAAAGGAGATAAACGAGGGGTCCAAGTTTCTGGCAATTTAAGTTTGTCCTTGAGTTTGTCCTGTATCTGATCCCAAACTCCAGGTTTCATGCATTTCATTAAGCCACTGCGTCAAAGTGGGTACTTCAGATTTCTCCAAAGCTGAAGCATAATTTCCTTTTTTTTTTATTGCAAGACCAAAGGCAATTGTATTACTAGAATACAGTCGGTGTACACTGTGCCTCTGAATTGATGAGTATTATTGGCCTGGGATCAGGCAGCTGTAAGGCATGAAATAAAGTTTTAAAGGAATAAAAATAACTTGGTGTCAAAATAGCAATTCTTCCCAGCACTTCATATTAAGTTTCAGGCCTTTGCTTAAGCTTCCATGAACATACGTTTGACTGTTAATGCATGTCTACACAGATGTTACCATCATTTGTTGTACTCCCTCTTAAATGGTGACTCAAAGTAGTGAAAATCTTTGACTTAATAGGAAACAATCAAAATGAAAGGTGTGCTTATTAGTGTGCTTACACTATATATTCAGTATATACATTTGCTTTTCTCTCACCAATCTCCTCGCCACCAAGACTTCTACCTCTTTAGTGAGAGTTCTTAAATTCCGTAAACATCAACCAACCAAACTATTTCCAATTTCTGCCCTAAAGATAAACTTATTGCAACTCTGAGGGCTTTTGGAATGGACCTCGTTTCAATGACCTCTCTCTGTATTTGCTCATCACAGGAAGCTTTAGTATTCCACTGTTCTTCCTCTGTCTGATCTCTGACTCTGATTCCATGCCCCTGTGTGAGTGTTTGTGTTGTGTCTTTAGGCTTTGCCTTAGTGTTTGCCTGCATTTCACTGCAGTGATGACCGCTGTCTTTGTGCCAACAAAGACTCAAGGTTTCTCATCTTATACCTCTGTCTGTACATAGGGTGAGAGGTTGAAAAAAGGAAAGTGACCCAGACTCGACATGCAGACCCCAATAACTTCCCCAATCGAAGCGGAAAATTTGTCAGTGTCAGTTTGGGTTAGGCTTTGACTATTTTATGAACATCCCCCCCACTGTCCCACATCTATAACTCCTTTTCAGCTCTGAAGTCCAAACAATGCGTTGCATTTGTGGCAATGTACATTGTGTCCATGAACAGTGGAGTGTTTTAGTCTCTCTTTGCCACTGTCATTAAAAATGGAGTCTGTTTGTGAGTGATTGTACCGCCTCCGTCCATTGCATACAAGCTTCAACAGAAAGATCATTATCTCTGGATTGTGAAAAAAAAAAAAAGATGCGTCATAGATGAAAGTCTTAATCTTACCGGTTGTGGTAATGGAGTTGATCAAATCAGAAGTGTGGGATTATGTTTATCGAGCAGCAATAAATGGGAAATCTGTTTTCCTAATTTCTCTTGTTCGGAAATTAGAACTAATTATGAAGTTAATAGATAGCACAGTCCAAGACTAAACAGACTTTTATCATTTATATGTGGAAAAGCTTTTTATTCATCAAACACCTTCAAAACAAATGCTAGCATCAATCACACATCCCCAATACTTATACTGAGGACCTGATCAAGACAATTTATTGTACAGGCCTCAGTCTTGATGTCACTGGTGGACAGTTCATTCTCTGAATGGTGTAATGTATGATGTGTTTGTCTTGTATTGATTTTTGTAATTAATTGCCACTGCAATGACCATGGGTAAACTTTAACTCTAATTCCAGCCAATTATCTTGATGGCTTCCATTCTGGCGTTTCAGAATTACTGTCCCAGGAGATGAGTGGATAAAAAGTAGGCCATGGGAGCTCTTTCTGTACAGCTAAGTCAAGTCTGTATAAGTCTCTTAAGGAATAATTATGGCAGATACACAATGGCTATTTTGTGTCAGTTCTTTACGTGGGAGGATATTGTTGAAGATCCTATAACTCTTGTGAATACTGCCAAAGAAGGAATTGTTCAGAGTTCAAAGCTAACCCCTGTTAGGGGATGAGTACTTCTTAGTTCCTATAATCCATCAATGCATCTTATATCCCTCATATCTCATATCGCGTTCTAACAAGATAAGCAACTCTAACTACATGGTTTATTTGTCTTTGAAGTTGCGCACTGCTGATAAATCATTTTAGAGAAGAATGGTGTGAGAGTAATACCAGAGAAAAGTGCTACATTATGTTTTGGTGATAGGGTAGACACTCTAAAGCTCTATTGTGTGCCTTCACCCTACAAGTAGAAAAACTCCTCTTTGTATCTGCTCGTCAAAGAAAGCCTCCCCATTCCACTGTTCTTTTTCTGTCTGATCTCAGACTCTGATTGCAGGCTTCTGTGCGAGTGTTTGTGTTATGTATCTGTAGGCTTTGCCTCAGTGTTTGCTGGCATTTTGCTGCAATGAAGACCGCTGTGTCTGTGCCACCAGTGACTGAAGGTTTCTCATCAGTAATTGCTGATGAAAACAGCCTGACTTGAGCCTTGAGTCAGAGAAGTGCTTTGAAGTGGTGTTGCCAAATCATTATTATTTTAATTTAATTTTTTTCTTGCAAGGCTTATTGCCTTCAAAATGAAACCTCCTAGCTGATTAATTGCAGCGTTTCATTGTGGTTATGGGTGTGTGTGTGCGTGCATGTGTGGGTGGTGTACTTGAATATGACTGCATTAGCAGCACAGCAGAGATCTAGCAAATGTCCTGTTGGAATAGACAGCGCTGTGTGGGGAGAGAGAATGACTCAAAATACATCAGCCGATACATAAGTTGGTTTATGCACCAGATAGTTTTCATAATTTTTTGTCTCAAAACCGAAGGAAGCAATCGTGCTCACAACATATATTAGTATGTAGTCAGTGGGAAAATTTAATAGAGCTCAAACTCTGTGTTCTGTGTTCAGACCAAATATGACGTGAACTGTGGTCAGGGTAATTCAATTTAAAGGTCAATGGAATTTAACAATTAGACAGGTTTTCAGGTTGTGTGAAGCAATTGGACCTGAACATATATCCGCACAAGTTGAAAGATTTTCATATTTAATGGGACTCTTTGTCACAGCAGCCCATCAGTTCTGAAAATGTTCAGATATCACTAGTGAGTGAGAGTAGGTAGACTGACTTAATTGAATTAATGAGAGTGATCTAATAGATAATGAAAATGATGAATTTAACATAGCTGTCTTTAGGGTCCCCTGAGCTTTATGATGACAACCATCATCTGCCAAGACAAAAAGAAACATGAGCGAGGCCGCAGGACTACTAAGTTATGGTGTATCCCTTACTGGTTTCAGCCATTGGTTGTACTTTAGCACACAAGAGCTTCACCTTAGTGTTAACTGCCTCGCTCAGTTAGCTGGGCTTATTGGTTTGGTTACAGGTAGCAGGACAAAACCAATTATGTTAAATGAGTTGACATGGCTGTAGTCTTGTCTGTATGTCGGCTCACCAAAGAATACTTGTCTTATTTTTTTCTTTTGCATTTTACATGGTTTTTTTTTCTTGTGTGACAAACTCAAAATATTTGTTTTCATGCCAAATGATATCCAGTAGAAGTGTAATGACGTTATATAGCAGGAAAACCTAGTAGAAAACAATGTATTTAAAAACGCAACAGCAGCAGTCAGATAAAATGTTCTTATTAAATAACTGTGTCACAGAGGCACATACTTGCTGCTACTTCTCTTAGTTCGACACTGAGATCAGCCTTTCATATTAGTTGAGCTACCATGCTGACCATTTGCCTGCCGAGGTCTTCGAAGAGCAGATTGATGAGACTCTCACACTAGCCCTTCTCTGTCTGTAGCGACTCTTCCACTTTGCCATCACAGAGCAAATGCTCCACAGTTTGTGTCACAGTCCCCACAGCATACCATGTAACCTTCGCATATGGTTAGATCAGTAAAAGCTACAGAGTGTTAGCTACAGCGTGTTCGCTCCAGTAAAGCTGTGAATAAGACTTTGCTGAAGTTGAGTATTCTAATTTACTGTTTCTGCAGGTTGGTGCACTTTATGCCAGCTCCTAGAGCTGAAGTGTGCAGCTTCATTGAGGGATCAACAGTATCCCTCGTTCTGATTTTTCTCCTGAGGACTTCTTCCTCAGTTAACTTTTTCTTTTGTCCTAAAGAGCAGTCTAAGTGTGCATAAACGCCAGTTGAATTACTTAACCTTTAACACTTCACATGAATTCAGGTTGTTAATTTTTCATTTTATTTTGTTACAGTAAAAAATTCATAAGATTGCTGGCTGTATGTCAAGAAGTTGCACAGTGCGCCACCAAGGACAGAGTGAGCAGAATAAGAGGGCATGTTTTTGCATTCAGGAAGTTGAGCCACCTTTGCAACCCTCAAACATACTGGTGAATCTAACAGCTGGACTTTATGTAGAGTTATACTGCTCAAGCCTTGACATGATTCTGCTGGAGTACCAGCACCAGAACAACTTTTACAGAACACTTTGGGTGTATAATGGCATTTTTATTGAAGTTAATTATAGTTTGTCCAAGGTCATAGAAAAAATGCCAACCATTCATGAGAAGAAGCCGAGGCCCCTATTAATCAAGATATGCTAATTTGCATCTGGTCGCAAAATAAGACGTCACCAAGGAAGTGTCCAGTTGTGGAGTTGACACCCCAAAACTGCTCTGTTTTTCTAACTCAAGTGCAACCAGGATATCACAATAAGGACCAAAACAGTCTATCAGGAGTAGTGCAAATTAGTGCAGAGTTGAAAGCTAGCAGAGCTGTTGATAATCAGAAGCCTGTATTTCACCACTGACTAGCACACAGCCTGTTTCTTGTTACAGAACAGGACATATAAGCATAGATCTGATCACCTATACAGAAGAGGTGGGACAACGTCATTATTTTACAAGCTGCAAGTAAGTTTCAAGTCTTTCTACTGAGGTCCAAAGTCAAAACAAGCAAGTCCCAAATCCAGTCCTTGACAAGGCGCTTTTAACCAAATGTGATATAATTTAAACATTATTGTAATAATATATGAACTTACCATAACTTTTTTTTATTAATTTCAACAACCTTTTAAAAGCAAATATGAAAAATGTTATTAAAAATAGTGTCATTATTACACTCCCATAGTATAACGAACTATTGAGCGGACTGAATTTGAAGAGCAGATATTACGGAATTCATTATAATTTCAGTCTTGTAGTTTACAAATCCCACGCCACACAATGTCTACAGGTTTGTCTTTCCATATCTCTAAGACATTTGCTGTAATGATTATTTTGCTTTAACCCATTAAGACCGCAGGAGGTGTACTATAAAGTGAGAGTAATGGCTGTGAGTATCTGAGGACAAAATGAGGCACAACTGACAGCAATACTAAATCTACTATTCAAGATATTCCTACATTATTTATTATGTCCATTAAAACAAAAAATAAATAATGCATAAACAAAAGCAAAGGACAAGACATCGAGAGCTATAAAAAGTTTTTGTGCCGCAGATAAGTATTGCTTGACTCATTCTGATTTAGAGATTCCAGGCTGTCTTCGACTTTCTTGTCTTGGCAGTCATAAGTATATCCTGATAATGTCTCTTTGTTGTATTCCAAATAGGTGTATGAAAAATGACAAGTGCCTTCTTTGACACATGTTCTCCTTGCACTGCTGTACCACAACATGTGTGTCTCCTCAGTGCCAATACCACAGCCAACATTTTAAGGGCTTTTTTTTTCCATGGTAAAAAAAAAGGTGCAAAGCTTTGTATATAAGTAGCAGTGATTCATTTCAAAACTCTCCCTCTCAAATTGTGCACACTGGAAATAAAACTCTCATAAATATATATGTAATGGGCCAGTTGCAAAATTCATATGTCCAAAATGTAATATTGCATCTTTTGGTAAATACTGTCTTTAGATTTATGCCTGTTCAAAAAAATGTTGAAATGAATAAAATGAACGGGATAGGATGTGGTTTTGGTTAGTAAAAACAAACAGACAGCAGTTTTGTGGTTGGGTGCAGACACCAGTACTGGTCATGACAGTGGCCATGACATTATGACCAATTATAATCAAATCGCCTTAATCAGAGTTAACTTTGACACTAATTCAAAGTTGTCGCTTGAATATTGAGCCTCTAAATAAATGTTAAGTTAAATAAAAGTTCCATATAAAACCTATACTGTTGCCTTGGGACAGATGACAAAGACCAGACTTGACCACAAATGCAACATTTATACACATTCATATGGCAAGGGCCCAAAGTTAATTATTCAATATGAATAGCAGACACATAATCATATTCATTTTCAACAAGCAAACCTTCCTTTCCTTCTCTACCCTAATCTGTCCAGGATTCTGGTTCTGGAAATACTAGTCTCTTGCAGATGTCTCTTAACGGGAGTTTCTAAATCTATAGAAACAAATACGCAGATGAATTTGCAGGCCCCACTCGCTGTCTGCTGACAGCTGCCGGGTGGCATTCCCAGAGGGATTCCAGGAAAACCTCTAACAGATCTTCTCCCTGCACCACAAACGCGCCTATAGAACTTTGCTGGAATTACATCAATAGTGGGAGCAGGAGGCATGGGGACAGATGCTGCACCACACTTGTGAGCTCCTGCAGGGTGAGAGGTCTGTCAAGTGCATCCCTCTGCTCAGGCCTAGGTCTGGGCAGTAACTGAAACAAATTCTCAGCACACCAGCTGTCACTGTAAAATGCAGCATATAAATCATTTGCCAAAATTCTCATTGGTGCACATCACAGCTCTGCATGTCTCAAATGTAAAGGTTTCAACAAAAGGGAGAGATATGGAAAGGAATAGGAAAGCCAGATGGAGTTTCATCCTTTGAAAAAGTGCTTGTGGCCCTGTCGGCATTTTGCCCTTTCAACAGAAAGACCGATTCGATATTACTCCCTCAACACCAACCTCGCCTTATCTATTCTCAGCATTACTGCCTTACACGTTTCATACGTGCACAATGCAGTTAAATCTTTTTGAAAAAGCACAAAACTATCTCAGGAGAACACAAAATGACTTAGCAAAGGTAAATGGACATGCCATTCTGTGCAACGCGTCTGGAAAAAAATTCAAGTGACAGTCAGATAGAAATGTCACGTATAAAACTGAAATAACAGGTGAGAAACTGAGACTGTGTAATACTGTAACATCTGTGCTGTATATGTTAAAGCAAAGCCTGAGCAAAAGCCTGTGTCCCTGAGTACTGTACAGCTGAAAGTGCATTGCAGTGTAGCGGACAGAGCACTTAAAAAAGCAAAGGCTTAAAAAGAACACACACACTCACTGGCAGATACACACTGATAACAGAGGGGTGGTCACCGTGGGGGAGGCTTAGGAGCTTCAAATTGCCCAAAATGAAAAGTATGTCCTCTGCAGGAGATTGAGAGATAGAAAGAGAGGGAGCCATGGGGCTGCTTTTCTTTTTGGTCTGTTGGGGTGATCTAAATCTTGGGGTGGATGGGAGCAAAGCCTCATGGGTAATGACCCTAAAAGCTCCCATCAAAAGGAGTCACCCACAGGTTTTTCTTGAAATTCACGATGATAACTGGAGACATGGTGTGATAAGTAGAGATATTACTGAAGATAAAAAGCAAGTTATGAGATTTTTTTTTGTTATAATTTTCCTGCCAGGGCGGAATGGCACCATCACCTTGCTTGCCTTACTTTCAGTTTGCATGTTTTTTTCCCTGTATGGGTTTTCTCTCTTAAGCTCCAGTCCACAGAGATGCATGATAGGTTGACTGGAGAGCATACCTTAGCACAGGCGTAAGCGTGCCTGGTTGATTGCTGCTATGTTAGCAGCCTGTTCCATCTTTCTTTTTGCACTACAGCAGCCAAAATGATAAAGTGGGTGTAGACAATGGATTGATGTTTTCAGTCAAACCAAATGTCCAATGGCAAGACAGATTATGCTTTTCATCTGTTATCCTTTAAGAAAGTGTTTCACTCAGGAAAATTTAACTCATCAACGAAGTCCAAAGTCTGACACTTGGCTCACTGTAGCTAAACATGGACGATTGATGACTCTTTGATTCATTAAGAGATTAAATTGTCCGAATACTCTCATTACAGATCAATGTGTAATTAACACAACACCAGTGTAGGATTAATTACGATTCCACTTCAAATAGTTAAATTAATCTAGAAAATGAAGTAAGGTAGCAGCCTGGAGTCGTAATTTGGAGAGGTAAATTTCTTTTACTTTGTCCGTTTACCTTTTTCATGTCCATGACTACGTATTTACAGAATTCCTTGGTATTTTGAGAGTGTTTGTGGCCTATTTTTGCTCGCCACTGCGATTATCATGTCATGCTAAAAAGTTATTATCTGCACAGCTTTAAATTGTAATTCCAACCTCACCACCATTTATGCAGGCTCATTTTCATTGTTAATACTTAGATGCTTTTAAATGACATAAGATGCCAAATAGGGGCTAATGAACCCTCTGGACAGATAATGTGACACGCTCAAGTGCGCATTTTTATAAATCTTGGATCAGCAGATGTGAGTATCATGATGAGCATGGTGGAGATTTATCTTAATAGTAATGTGCTGCTTTGATAACATTAAGTGTCAAGGGTGAAAAGCAGCAAGGTCGGAGGGGGATGAGTCCCCGATGAGTGCCTTGCCTGCCTGAGTAATTTGTCCTGGTTTTCACTTTACCCTTACATTATATTCTTTATCAAAAGATCTAAGAACAATTTTTGTGCAAATAACTGTGTGGTGGTGCTTGAATGTTCTACATATTCGTTACATTTGGAAACAAGTGACAAGAAAGTCATAAGACCTGATTGTACCATGTCTGGCTTTGGTCCCAAGATACATTTAGCATTAATTAGCTTATATTTAGCTTCCCTCTAGAACATAGATCAGAATGTATGTATCAGAAGAGCTCTGTTCAGTTCACAAGTAGACACAATAATGTAGTTATAACTATTTGTATTCTTTAAAACCTGTTGTTTTTTGCTTTGTACAACTTTCACCCTAAATATGTCAAATATTTATACTATTTTATCTAACAGATTCAAACATACATCATTCTGATCGTTATAATATGTTTGATAGATCATAAAACTGGCTAAATTATTGAGAATGCAGGTGAAACTGAGTCACAAGCAGCATTGTCAATCTGCCTTGATAACATGGAGAGAAACAACAGGCAGCCACACAAGGTTCCAGGTAAAAAGTCAACACCTGGACCAGTGCTTAGGAAATAGCACAGAGAACAGTGTTTGATTCCTTTTTTACTCTAACTTGTTAGCCTGGTTTAAAGACATGCCATGGTACGCCAGCCTTTATCATTCTAACATGTGAACACTTTGCTGCCAGGCTAGCCATTACATTTCAGAAAGAAAGTACAGTATAGTAGGACTCTGCTGGCACTCGCAGCCACTTGTGAAGCAGCCATTCAATTTGTTTGAATGTGCTGCTCCTGCTTTTAGATTCAGTTCATTGAATACTTGAGTGTTTTATGTTTCTTTTTTGTAGAGTGTACCTTCAGTATCCCTATTTTTATGAGGAACAAAATGCATAGAATTACCATCTCCTCACCTATACATAAGACGGTCCTTTTTGTGAGCTGAGGCGTATCATCATAAAATCAGTGCTGAAGTTCAAAAGCAAGTGATCTTGCTCAATGGCAAAGGTTTTATAGACAATACTTCTACTACTCCTGGTACAAGTGACAGAGTGACTGCAACTGAAAGAATGGAAAACACATGGGGCATTAGATAGACAGATCAACAGACCGAGATGAAGATAGCTGGAGAGATAAAGTGAGAAAATGGCTGGTGACGGGAGCAGTGTTATTTAGCTGTCTCCCAAACTGAAGAAACCCCTGCCAGTATTGCAACTAGTGTATGAGCACACATACACACAGACACCTCGAAGCACCTGCCAAGGCGTGGAAGAGGAAAATGTGACTAATTATATCGCTTTCCAAGCCACTGAAAGAGTGAATACCAGAAAAGAGACATACATATTCATAAGAGGGCACAGCGGGATTGACTTGGCTATTGAAAATCATCCAGAATGAGTTTGTGAGGTGAAGAAAGAGGCAGCGTTTGACTTCAAAATGATGATTATTAGAATGGGAGACAGATATTGACCAACAGACAGTTTCAGAGAAACAGCGTGACAACTGCACACCAAGTCTTTTGTAATTTGCCTGCTAGTTGCTAAAAAATAACGATGCACACACACACACACACACACACACACACATAAGCTTCTGATCTGGCTGTGCAGTCATACAACTTGGCTCAATAATTAACATACCAATGTTTTTATTTATTTATATATTTACATAATAAAAGCAGTAAAAGCAAAACCTCTGTGTTATGCTGCTGTTAATAACATGAAGACGAACATTATTTCCTCAATTGGTTGAGTTCTCTATTTTGAAAATTTGATTACACCAATCATTTTAGAATTTTAGAAAGCCAAAGTATGCATGTAAACACTAATAAATCCACATGCATTTTGACTTGTCATAATGGGAGGAGCTTAAGAGTTCCTATCAGGTGTCCTCCTCGATGATGATGTTTTTCCTTCCGGCTTTTACCATAGTAAGACGTGTTATCACTGTCAGTATCTGAAAGTAATATCACTTGATGGAACGCAAGCTGTGCTGTAGGTTGGCCTTCTGAAGATCTGTATCGACGATTCAGTAAGAACTGTCACCTTGGTGTCAAAGAATGCTTTACATGTTGTATGTTTCAGATAATTTTAGTTAGAGATATATTCAGGGGCAGCTTGTCAAAATCTTTACAAAACAACTTCCATCCGGTACCACTGATTTCAACCAGCTAAGATGGTGGTTATAGTATAATAGAATTGTGTGTGGAGAATTAATGCTTTTAATCCTGTAAGAAATGGGATGTTGAATAAAAATGCTATGTTAAGAATGTCCTGTGCTAAAAATGTCACTTCAACACACATCCGCTTTTATCCATGTGAAAGCATGCAGAGCATGCTTGAATAAAAGCTATCTATTGAAAAAGAAAAAGCTTACCTTGTGTTTGACATTTCTCTATAGGGTTGCAAGATGTCCTGCCAGAGTTTTTGCGTGGGCGTTTTGTGGAGGCAGCCCTCAGCTATGTGGCATGCAACTCAGAGGGAGAGCTTCTCTGCCGCAACAATGACTGCTGGTGCCAATGCTCATCCAGATTCCCGGAATGCAACTGTCCCTTTGCTGACATCAAGGTCATGCAGGAGAACCTGGAGAAGAGCAAAGCAGCCTGGAACAGCCTCAACCAAGAGTTCATGGAGTCAGGTATGGACCGCTACTGTTTAAAGGCAATCTGTTGAGCATCCTTGAGGTATAAACAGATTGTGTTGAACTGTGGCAACACAACCAAAGAAATATGAATAAAAAAACTCAGCTTGTTACATATTAATGGTATGTTTTTTTGGCTTAAAGCAGGTTTGAGGTCGGTTGTTCAGCAAGTGTTGCATCCTGTCATATATATTGTGTCATTGTTGTGGACTTGAAGAAACATAGATACTAAAACAGATATAATGTGTCCCTCTGTTCGTCATGACTGATGGAGCTTCATTGTGCAGGACCACAAAGACAGGAGACAATTCTTACCTTTAATTGCTTAAAGGAAGATAAACTAAAACTTTACCCATCTTTAAGGGTTATTCCAGTTTATTTCAAGCAAAATGATATGGTTAATCTCAGTCTCTGCTATCTCCATGCCATTTCTGTACTATCCACCACTATTCTTAAAATCAGAAAAAAGCAGTTTTTTCATTTTCAGTTTTTCTCTCAAAATGAATTTACAGTTTAGGACTTTAACTTCATGTGACATGCAGCTCTGTTAATGATAAACAAACACTGGCTTAATGTTGATGCTGGCTGAGGATTCACTGACTGTGTTACAGTACATGAATAAGAGAGACAAGCTGTGGACAGCTGGATGGGGGCTGTGTTGCATAAGTTTGTTTAGCTCCAGTTTCAGCTGTAGCAGGTGGGCTAGCGATGATTTATTGCTTCAAGCTTGATGCAGTTTATGCTCACTGCCACTGTGTTTATACAGTGTGTACCTGTGAAGTGTTGCTGTGATTATGTTCATAATCAATCATGAAATTTAGTGACAAACAAATGAGTAATGAGCGATAACCAAAATGGAGTATGGCTTTGTTACAGTCGTGTAGCTGACAACAGTTACTGATTGAATTATTTTACATATTTGTGTTTAATTTTGGATACCACACTGCATGCACGATGTTGTGTATTAAACCCTTTCATGGGTAGAGTATAACTTTAAACAGACTTTAAACATATCCTCTTCCTCCTCGTGAAAGATTGGTTTTGGTCCTGCTGGCTCAATAGAGCTAATCTGTTTGTGTGTCCAATCCCACTTTGGTCTTTTGGGTCTCACAGGTTTTTACCACACTAACATGTTTTGCAGCCAGCGATAAACATCTCAGTCATAAGATGCCCACTGCAACTCATCATGAGAAAGGACAGATACATAGTTAAGTAGCTTATCAGTAGAGAATCTGAGTGCCATCTAGTGAGAAATGATTTAATCTATTCTGGCCACAATTGTTGCCTGGTTAATTTTGGTTTAATTTGGCTAACAAGTTGCTTATAAAGCTTAAATTTGGTATTAAAGAATTAACATTACTGAGGTATATTGAATTGTGCTCGTAAAGTGCGATATAAACAATATAGATCCATACACTGGACAAGATTTCTGACCCTGATACCATACCTCCACTCAGAATTATGCAAATGGAAGAGTATGTTTTTAGACTGAGATAATTCGCTTTGTGTGAGTAAAAAAGTTATAAATCTCAGGGGACTTAAAATGGTTTTGCAGTAAGATCTCTCAATTAACAAGCCGTTGTTGCGCTAAAATCAAATTCACTTTTCACAGTTCAACCCCATTTTTAGTCCAGTTTAATAAAGCAAACTAATTTCAAGCTTTACAGTGTGACTGGTTTGCACTTTCAAATAGAGTACATTTATGCTATATGCTAATTTTTCTTTAATTATAGTGTTATATGTTGCAATATTGTTAGTAATTGTTAACACTTATGAAATATTTATTTCTTAACTTGCAGCATATAAATATAGTTCTTGTTTTATGAGGCTTAACAGGAAATAGACTGAAGTAATTCAAGAGGCTAGACTTCCAATATGATAATCATCATCCTGAGGATTCGTATGATGCGGATCCCTTCTTACATAAAATAGCCTCAGTGTTAACGGAATCTATACAATATGCCGTAGAAATAAGCCAAACCATTTGAAATTCATCTCAGTCTGACATCAACTTCACAATCCATATACAGATACACCTTCACAGATGTTATTTAATCAAACTATATTCACAGAAATCCTATTCACACCAACTCAAAATGTGCTATTAACAAATAAATGGTTTAACCAATGCTCAATAAGCAGAAGCTTGATGAGCACGCCTGCAATTAGCTACAGCAATGAAGCAACACGGCTTCTCTATTTTTATCACTGTCACCTAATCCTAACCTCATGTAATGTGCAGTGTTTGTGCAACTTCTTCAAAAATGATTATCAGCTGCTGACACTGTTTAACATTTTCATGGGTTTCGCACATGATGTAAAGCTATATATACATTTTCACAATTTCCTCCCTTACCTTGTTGCCAAGCAACAACCAAAGCTTTCTGATTTAGTTGCCTCTTTATTTTACTTTCCTATTATACTATTTATCTTCCGATTAAGTTGAAAAATAAGCTGCTCTTCACCAATTAATAGAGATCTATGATCTACAGCAGCTTTTGTACTGACTGACTAATCATGTGTTATCCCGCAGTACTCATAAGTTGCGTTCTTCGTCAAGAAACAACTGTTGTTCTGGTTTAGGCCACAAAGCTATACCAATCAGTCTAAGCAGTAGGTTGGATGAATTTAAGTGACTGGAGACTGGCAAAAGAAATAAGGGATTATTAGTATTTTTTGATTATTGACAGCCCGGATGATCGTGTTTGCTCTTGTGACTTCATCCATTTATTTTCCAGACCACTTTATCCTGGTTAATGTTAAAGTAAGGCAAGTTAAGCAAGGGAGCTGAGCTAGAGCATGGGAAAAGGAAGAAAACGTTCAATTTTGGTATTGATTGGGAACAGTTTTGTTAGAATAGTGCAATACTGCATTGATTTTAGTGGAGGATGAGGACACTGAGCAATCTGGTTCGTATTGATAGTGAAAAAGAATAGAACTTTTAAGTTTACAGAGAATAAAAGTGAAAGTTTTTTTTGCCCTTTTTGTTGCCCTTTTTACATTTACATGATAACTTTTTGACTGTATGAGTCATCCCTTTTGAATGAAGCACTATTTAAAAGTGGATGATTTTTTAAATAATATGGAGATTTAGTATTGTCTCAACTCATTAATTCTTGGTAACACAGCACTCACATTCTTATTGAGCAGAATTTAGGCTGATATGCATTTTCAGCTTTCTTGCTGAAGCAACTGGAGACTTACTGTAGTGATGTTACACAGTAACGCCACTGGAATCAAAGTCTTATCTTTGCACGCTGAGCTGAGGTGGCAAAGACCCCATAAGGTGTACAGTCTCTCTCTTGTTGCATTGCATTTCAACAAGCTGGTCTGCTTTATCAAAACTATTTTTCACAGTCAGCGACACAGGTGTGTGATGTAAAGGTGGCAATGCTGAAGACCAACAGGGCAACAATAAATTGGCTACAGTTTTTTCCTTTGCTCCATTTCAACACATCACCAGCTCACCTCTTAATGATTTGGAAGTTGTTGGCAGGATTTTATGGTAGTGTTTCCTACACTTTGCCGTTTTGTGTCTTACTGCAGAGTTCAGGTAATGGAGTGTGTGCTGCCATTTGTGTGGAAATTGCGTGTTACACAGCATTTCTGTGCATTCATTTAGCTTCATTTTGACAGCACCTGGTATTCCAGAGTTGCTGTTTTTTGCTAGGTATCTAAACTTTATATAGATGCACTGACAGACTGTCAGTGACAAGAAATACCAGTAATTGCGTTTTTTCTTATTGTGCTGACTACATGTTTTTCATCAAAAGCAGAGCTTTTTGCTGTTTATAATGAACAAAAAGAAAACCTTTAGTGCTTTCGGAGTCTTGTGTCTATGAGTAATGAGCTAAAAATGCCATGGAAGACACATATACACACACAGAAGGATGGCACAGGCGTCAACTGCACTGCCACAGGCATGTCTGTGTTGGAGGGATCATCAAAGTTTCATCTAATTTTAGGGAACACACACAATCCATTTACACATTCACACAAGTGCCTTGCATGGGGTAAATTTGAATACAATATAAATGCAAAATGTTGAGTGAAGCTAATCTTCATGGCAAATATTGTTTGACTTTCAGAGCTTTGTGTTAGCTTTGTGTTAGTGTTTCTCCTCTCCTCTTTCTGTGTTTCTATCTCACCTCTTTTCTTGCATCTCCTCACTCAAACATGCAAACTCACACACACACATCGAACACACACGGTGGTTTTAGCTTTGGGGATGCCAAGGAAGTTGGGTTGACTTTCATCTGCTGGGATGGGCTGATAAATTTATTGTGGCGAGGGGAAAACAACTGGGGGGGTCGTGCGTTTGATAGATTCTCCTTGCGTGTGTCAGAGAGAGAGGGAAGGGGCACAAGGAAGAGACTAAATCAGAGTATTTGTGAGAGAAAAAGGGGGAGTAATGCCCTTAAACCTAAGTCACTCACCATTTCAAAAACAAAGTCCTAAAGCTGATTTGATAGCTAGATACATACACACACAAACACAAACACACACACACACACACTTACAAAGAGCTCATTGCTCTAAATATTCTTTGCTTTGTGGCTAGAAATAATGTGGTTTTGAAGGCAATATGTTCTGGGAAGTTGAATAACCTCTGTATCATCACACCTTTTTTTTTTTAATTGGAAACCCACCCAGTTTGCAGTCTTAGCACAAAACCCTCTAATATCTACAATGTCCTATTATTTATATTGTGTCTGCCATGGAGCTAACATTTCTTTATGATTGCCTTGGAAAAACTCTGTCTTGGTTCTCGTGCTCATGTGTATTTATTATCACTTTGTGTAGGGGATGTTGTAATGTATCAGAACTTATGAAAACCACGATATTTTAAAAAGATTGAAATATTAGCATTATGCTGATAACATACTGGACATATGAAAAGAGGCTTTTTTTAAAATGATATTTTCTTGACAAGAAGACACAGATGAATCTAAGAATGGAGCTTTATTCAAGCGCTTGCACCATCATATTTCTTTTTATTTCTGACTTGCTTGCTAGCCGGCCTCTTTACTGGATAATGCCGAACAAACTTCTAACTTACTTATTTTTCCGAGTGCTGGTGTCTTGCCGGCGACTTGCCCAAAATAACATGTACAAGCTGCCATATATTGTTTTAGTGCCTGTCCTACATGGAAACAGGCTGTCACCCAATCTCTGCATCTTTTGTAGCTGCTTTTTGTATTTGTGCAAAGGCACAAAACTTACACACTGCAAACTGAACAGAATTTCATAATCATGACATATGATAATATCATGATGAACTGTGTCCCAGTTTAAATTGTATGGATAGCAGATGTTATGACTATCAGTTCATCAGGTTGCTTTGTCACTATGGATTGATGTAATTGTTTTACACAGGCTTTTTTACAGACTCTTTCCGCCAAAGAGAGACCAAACACAAAGATGCATCCTACAGCTAACATCACTATTATGTTTTGTTTTAATGTTTCATCTTCTTTCAAATTTTGTCAAGTCCAACTAACATTAAAGAGATTTCATCTGTTGTGATCTGCATTTTCACTGAATCCCGAGAAAAGTCCAAAATTAACACAACATGTTTGCCTGTCAGCGTCCAATACAGGCAAACATGTTAGAAATTCTTTTCAAATGTGTTGCTCAGCTTATTTGCTATTCTCGGAGGAAGAAACAGACTGCCCTGGTAGGTTTAGTTTAGATATAGGATTTTCTAGATATTTATGAAAATATTCATCTTTCTGGCACTAATCTTCTCATTTGTGACCTTGGAAAGGTATTATCCAGCCAGAACAGAAAGTTATTAGTCTGCTCTGGTAGCTTTGGTAGGTTTTATGTGGAAGATAGATGGACTGCTCATCCAGTCACCTGTTGTCACAAATTTAAAAGTGACCTTAGCACCAAAGAGCTCATTATCTTTGAATATTTCCAGAAGCAGGACAGTATCTCTGGGACTGATTGTAAAAGAAATACTGTAGAAATTTGTTTTTTTATTATAATGACTAACCAACACCACAAGATGGATTACTGCACTAGTTGAGACACATTAAGATTAAATAAAACAAAATTATACATGCATTTAGCTCATTAGGGTGGGCCATTACTCCACCAGACATTATTATGACTGACTTCAGACAATAATTAACTCGCTAGTCTCACTTAGGGGTTAAAATTAGTACTGTGTATCAGTAGCATGTCCCATCCAACGTGAAACCCATTAAGCTGGATCTTTGTGTAATTACATCAGCTCGCATACTGATTTCTCTGTCTTGTGGGGTGTGAGGAAAGTGTATAACTAACAAATGAGGTCCCTCATTCATGTGGCATATGATGGAATCTCTTGGTTATAAAGATTCAATTCCCTCCTCCAAGGGTGGGCAGGAAGTGACGTTAGAACCACACGGAGAAAGACTGAGGGAGGAAAAGGGAGTTGTCCATCTTCTGCTCTGTTAAAAGGATGTTTGTTAAGGAGGGAACCAAGTTTTCAAGTAGATGTTTCCATTTTTTGGATATGTTCCTTGTATTTAGTACATTTAGTATAATTAATAATCTGCTCCGATAAACAAGGGTTTGGCTGGATCTATGGAATTCTTTGTGATGACATAAAGTGTCTGCTATACATGCACTGCAAGTATATGTGTTTAAAAAGTGAAGCCATTATGTGCTTGCTTGCATGAAAAGTTTCAGCCCAGCTGTATATCATATTGTTCTTCTCATTAGTGGATTGATAATAAGAAAAGTCCATAGTGACAGTGAGTAGACACATTGAGATGAGCATTTAGAGGTCAGCATTGTGAGGAACTGTTGTATCTGCTGTTATCGCATTATTTGGCATACTTGCCATTCCAACATTAGATTTATATGTCACATGAAAAAGCATGTTATGACCATAGACCAGCTAGTCAGACCATGCATCAAAGCACAACATGATAAGATTTGTGTGCTGTTGTGTTTTACCTTGACAGGACACATGTAGACTTCAAAGAACAGGCTCTCTTTAAGAGACCTCTCAGTAATCTAAGTCTACCTTAACTAGAATAGCAATTAAAGCTCTCCAACAAGGCACAAATTTCACTTTTGGCACAAGAACAACAGCAGCCACTGAGGATATTTGTTCCAATAATTGCTCTGCATCGTTGCACAGCAGTAGCAAAAACAACAGATGAAGGAATAACAGATGTTCTACGTTATATTCACAAGCATTTTAGAACGAAAGGCATTTGAGAATTATTTTAGAATAGATGCTTTTCCAAAATGCCATTTTCTAAGGCACTGATGAATTATGTCACCTTGCTGAATGTCACATCAGAAAATGTTGAAAGTAGTTGTCTTTGAAGACTATTTTGTTGATTAGTTTGTTGTAAAGAAAATGAGTTTTAAAGATGAAAATTTATTCTCTTACTCTGTGGTAAGTATGCAGATAGCTTTGCTTCTATTTACCCTGTTTATTTGCTGTGTTTGCCTCTCAACTCATACCCAAAGCAATATATTCTTGTATAATCAGTCACATGAATTGCATTGGACGCACTCTTATTTGAAGTAACTAGGATACGGTTTCCAGTAAGAAAAAAAAAAAAAACACACACTGACCAGAATCTACAATAGTGATACTTATAAACGAATCACTTGTCCTCATTAAATTCCATTCATATGCACTGCAATTAGGTAGAGTGAAATCTCAGTGGAAGATAAAATACAGCCAGACGTCACTTTAATCCAAAGCTACCTTCAGATCAATGATAGGAGGCTCTGTTTAACCATCATCTCCTTATTGCAACTGCCAGCAACATGTCATGGATCATGTTTAGCTCCCTTTTAATGGTCTTCTCACCTTCTGCCTTCTGAATTATATTCCTCTTCTTGTAATTTTTGTAACAAGTTACAGATCATCAAATTGTCTCTCTTCCTCTATTACGACAATGAGAACACATCTCTGTGAGCTAACAGGATTCTGTTTGATTCTCTGTTCCACTCACAAATAGTCCTGGCATGGATATCACTCTATGCTATCAGGACTCCATTGCTTTGAATGCCAGCCCAGTTTCTACTTTATTGCTGTCATAAAACATGTTGTCTTGGCTTATTGCAAATGCACTTCCTGGATTTCTTAAGACAAAACCACAAAGAGGAATTCTTATATTCTTTTGGCCTAAACATGGATGTCAACTTGGCTGAACATTGTACAACAATTCCTTCTCATGTAATTTCTTTCACTTATTTCACGGATAATGTTATGTTTGACAGACTCAGTCTTGGCTTCCTTAGTGTTCCTTACTGGCATGCAAAATGTTTATTGTACTTTTTATATTGTTAAATTAATTTTGTTAAATTGTTATATTACAGCACATGCGTCGATAAACTATTTAGATGATACTACTCCAAATATCCCTTGCTTGATAAAGTGACTGTCTCTTCTTGCTAGGAGGGAATGACATTTTAATTATGTTTAGAATTTAAAAGCCTTATGAATATAAACATTACAGGGTGCACCAAAAGGGTGCAGTTACATCGGATATTAGTTCTAACTTTTTCATTTTTACTGTACATTGAAAGTTAATGTCAAAAACACATCATAAAAGTTCAACTTTAAACCACAATATGATCCTTTAGAAATTCCTTTACAAGCTTTTATTAAAAATGATGACATATCGTGAGGAAGAAACTCTACTAAATGTCAAATAAATGTTATAACATGTTTGTCACAGTTCAAATGCAAGAAAGCTTAGAAATAAAATGTTAACCTTGTAATTACCATCCAAAAATTGATATCTTTTAAGATCAAAATTAGTGGCACATTCAAAACTATATAGTACAAAACTATGTTGCCCGCACCAAAGAGGATAAAGGACAAAATGCTGTTCACTGCTGCTGTTGCTGATGACCTGCAGGAATTCAGATAGGGATGTTGCTGATAAATAGCTCTGGAGTTTGTTAAGCATCCGTAAAGCCTAGAGGGGACAACAAAAACAAAAGACTGGTCAAAGACTTTTTCTAAGTCATAAATGTGAGGTATGAGGTATTTATTAAGTTGTATTGATTTAGTAATAGCTAACCTAGAAACTAAAAAAAAGTTCTTGACTGATGAGTGACTGATTATTCTGGAATGTCAGGTGAGGAATACCTGATAGGAATGTATTGGAAAGGTTATAATATTTTTTTATATATTCTGCATGATTCCAGCAGAGAAGCACAACAGGAGAGGATCCAAACTGTCCTCATTCTTTCTAATCTTGACATCTTTGGCCCTTAGGGGCTTTAACATACGTGGTAAAAAGCTGAAGAGCGAATGGACACCTGGGGAAGGCAATATATATTATAATTGCCATTTTCAGGAAAAGTCCCTCTGCAATTATTTTCAAACAAATGGCCAGAGGCAGGGAAATTTTGAAAGCTGAAGATATCATCTGTACCTAAGGCTAAACAGCGCTCACATTTAATATATAAACATAAAGAAGTGGTGACTTTATTTATTGGAGTTGACTGCCTTCCAGGATTTTGCCAAGTCGGAGATAGAATTAAGTTCAAGTAATAAACTGACTTGGCTGCTCTGCATTTGAGCCTTTAACACCATTGTGTCTCACATTTCTTTACCAAGGCTAGAGCCAAGGTGGAGGTATGTGCATGTTGTCATATACTCGTGTAATCATGCAAAAGCAATAAAAGCAGTTCTCACTGGATGTAATGGAGATTTAGAGTATGGGCAAAGGAAGAACCTTTTCATATTGGTGTAAATTAGGATCACTTTTGTGATCAGGTCAAATATAGCACTGGTCTTAGTGGAGGTAGAGCCTTCTGAGTGCTCTTGATTGTCAAGTGGCTTCTCTGCCCGTAATATTTCACATTTTGTTACTCAATTCAAAATAAGTTATATTTTTATAGCACCAAATCACAACAAATGTAGATACAATCCAATTCAAGCCAATTAGGATTCATTGTAATCCAATCAAACAAATTCATCAAATTCCAAATGAATCCAATTCATACATACAAATCCAATTCAAAGAAAGTCGCCTATCTAAGAAAACCAACAGATGTCAGCAAAACTTCACTTTGATCCAAGTCTCCTGTCCTGAGCATGCACCAGGCAACTGTGGAAAAAAAACTAAACTTCCTTTTAACAGGAAGAAACCTCTGGCAGAACAAGACTCAGGAACGGTGGCCATCTGCCTCGACCAGCTGGGGTTCCAGAGGGCAGGAAAGAGTGAACAATAAGCTTCATAACACCAGACCAAAGATACCTGCTGAGGAAGAGAAACACAAGTTAATGACAACAATGATGTTATTTGTACATCGAAAGAAAAAAAAAGAAAAGGGTTATTGCACATATTCTATCTTCAAATCATTTAATGCTTTTTCTCTATTATATAATGTTAATTTTATATCAAATGTATTCGTCAAAATCTTGAATCATGACCATTTTATGATAAAGGTTTGCATAAATACTGCATTAGGTAGCTTCAATGTGGGCAAGAAAAAAATAATTAACAAAAACTTTTATAATATTAAAAATTTTAAATGTTAAATTTCTGAATTTTTGAATATCTATTAGAGACAGAACTGAGGTGTAACAATATATAACAATATAGTCAGATGTGTTCATGTCAGTAGTCAAGAGAAATACAACAAGTGGATGGAGAAGGAAAATGACGGATTTTCAGCTAAATAAACATGTACATAAAGCTACCAGCAAGCCATAGTTTTATGGCCGCCATATTCTAGAACTGCAACTCACCTGGTATTAAAACACCTAGAAACAGGCTTTTGCAGTATTTTTTGGACAAATGAGCTGTAGTATTTCGTTGAACCTTTTCAGATTAAATATGGACTGAAAGCCATCTCCTAAACCTGTCTGTCAGTTTCTGGAAGATACTTGCATCAGTCAATGGGACATAAAGAGGGCCGAAACATTCAGATAAGCCTATGGTCTTGTTTTGAGATCTTATGATATATAATAGCATGTATTTTCAGTTTTGCCTGCAAGGATTTCAAAAGTACATTTATGTCATGGTTTATTTAAGATTAAAGCTACCCTAGCATGCACCGGATGAGAAGTAGGTTAGTCCTCATGCAGAAGCCTGCACCATTCCTTCATTAATGATGACTGAAAGGAGAAGCAGAACAGCTGGAATTGTTTGAGGAAATCTAGAGTAAGACGTTAGCAATATTTCAGAAGTCTGCAACTAGACCAGGGGCGCAAGGGTATTGTGGAGTAAATTCCACACTTTGCATTTTATGTTGAATGCGTTTAATGTTGAAACAGGAAGCAGTGTCCTTTGGCAGTGTGGTGGCATGCAGAGGGCAGCTATAGCTCAGAAAACATAACAGTCATCTGCCAATAAGTGAGTTAGTAGTTTGATTGCCATCTTCCCCAGTCCAAGCCTCTGATGCATTCAAGGGTGTGTGAGCGTATGTATGAAAGAGAAAAAGCCCTACACAGACTGTGCAGACTAAGATGGATGGCTGACTGGGTGAGTGTGGCTTATAGTATAAAAGCACTTTGAGTCGTCAATGGGACTAGAAAAGTGCCATATAAATCCAGAGCATTTACAAGGGCTGTAGTTTTGTGTGAAACAAAATGATTTCTGCCAGTGAGCTGTGCCTAATGTTGAACATTTAACAAGCATACTGTATCTATAGTTCTCAGAGCTTTACCAGGGGCTTTAGTTGCCTGAGGTCTATCCATAAATTTATCAAATGAGCATCTATCTAAGTTTTTTGGGTGTGGCGTTTCCCATGTTGGAGGTGAGTCTTAAGTATTTCATGTGGTGGGGATAAGGGCTGGAAATTACATTAGATTAAGAAAGAGACACATTGTAGTGCTGTGGCTTGCCTCTAAACGCTGGTTAATTAGCCATTATTTTCATCAATTATTGTCATGTGAAAAAGAAGGTTTAACATATCAGGACATAATGATAAAAAAAATAAAATATATACTTCGTATCGTGTATTAAAATTAGGGAAATACAACCTCAGAAGAAAAACAACACAACTTATTGCATCATGTAATTTATATATAACAAAAACTAAGCCAAAACGCAGAAGCAGTGGATAGAATACTAATTATGCCCTTATTGCTTCTAGAGGTATTACAGTAACTCTATAAACATATAGGTTTTGGCATTTTTCCGGTCTTAACCAGTATGTTAATGTAATTCCAAGAAGGAAAGATATCAACAATTATCTTAGAAAAGCAATTTTTGCTGCCCATCAATCATCAAACGAGTCCATCATCATTACACAGAGAGAAATGTAAATCAAAATGGAAAACCTTTCAAGACAGTTGCCAGTCCTAACAGGAGTGGACGGCTCGGGAGGTTTACCCCAAGGTCAGACTGTCCAATACTCAGAGAGAACATGGCAGCACAGCTTAGCTTTACAAAGCTACGTTTGAGCAAACCACAAGACTTCTGGAATTCCTGAACCAATGTGATTTGGACAAATGCTGCAGACCTCACTGAACTGAACCGACACTGTAAAAAAGTGTGGATCACAATCCACTCACAACGATGTGTCAGAATGATAATGTCATACAGAAAATGTTTCCTTGTCATTATTGCTGCTAAAGATTAATCTACTTAAGTTACTGAATCACGGGATGTGATTAGTTTGTCAGCAGCTGCTTTTGCATTTTGACTTTGACTAATTGAATGAATAACGTATCTGTGCAATATGTTGTGTTCATATCGCCTGGTAGGGACCAGATGTTTATTTTTTATTTTTACTGCCCTGATAGGTAAAATGTGAGCGCTAAAAGAGGGTCTCTTTAATGGCTTTTGTAATGTTTATATGTCTTCATTGGAGTATTCAGAATTAACACTTGAAAAAACTTTCATTTTGATGCCATTCTTTAAGCCAGAAAGGCTCACTATGTTCCTCCAAGTGCACCAACACAACACAAATTCAGAAAAACAGACATACATACACCCAAACATCAATGCTTTCAAACTTTGATTAATCTCTAATGGATTTCATAAAGTCTACTCTGAATTGGTCACACTTCTCCTGTGGTGATGTTGTTCAGCTACTGAGTGGTAAAAGGTTACTTCTCCATTTCCTGGCCTTAACGAGAGCTGAATCACATCAGAGTCCAAACTTACCAACTTGACAAAAAATGCTGATGATTTAAAAGCTTTTCATTACAAAAGGGAGGGGGTGATTTGAAAAAGGCAACATAATTTGATATTCAAAGCTTTCTGACAGTATTTTAAAAGACCTCATTATCAAAATATCCATTCATTTTCAGTAAAAAATATAATGGCAAAGTTAAAGCGTGTGATATAACCAAAAGGCCTCCATGTTTCTACTTCTCAAATCTCTGCTTTTCTCAATTAATGTCAGAGTGTATTACACATGCAATCAGCGTTTGCCTTCAAACAAAACTAGAGGCGTGCCCTTTTCTTTTGAAAGTGGTTGAATCTTGTACCAGGCAGATGGACTGAGGGAGGGAGGGTGCTGACTCTTCACTTGACCCGCCATGCTCTCCCCTGCCTCTGTATCAAATGCTCTGACACACAGCCTACACACTGTGCTATTGACAGCTCTGGCCCAGCAGTGAAAAGTAGGATTTTGCCCGGGTGATGGGAAAATTGTGAATAGTTCTACTTTTTCAAGCAGCAACGAGGCTTCACACGTTAACGTGGGAATCCTGCCCAACAGATGGACCACAGTCAGATGACATTGAAAACCCACTGTTGACTTGTTTATATGTGCTACCTCCTCTGTCTCACTTGGGAGGCAATCTTGCAGATGAGTTAGCATATTTGTTATCAGAGAAGTAAGACAGCTGTCCACAAACAGTCTTATCTTTGTTTGTCACTATACCCGTTACAGTGTGAAATCCATAATACTTCCAAAGTCCATCTCTCAGGGTATTTGGTGTTTCTATTATCTTCTTGGGACAGCTTTGCTCACTAGTTTCCTTTGGTGAAAGTGCTGCCAGAGTGACCTCTTGATCACAAGGCTCAATACTTCTAATGCATACAGCCTATGGTCTTAAGCAGTTAAAGGGTTCAGTTTCAGAATTCGTATTGGTTACCGAGATCTCCAGTGTCTAAACAGATGTTTGAACTTTGAAGAAAAAAATGACAGCCTCAGTCCACTGTGCCCCCAGTGTAAAAGCTTTATGAAATGGTTTTATAAGTCAGTGAGCAGTCTCCCTGCTGGTAGATAAAGGAATGTCAGGACTCACATCTGAGCTATGATCGAAAGTCAACCAATATTTAGGTGCACTGTGAGAATCACACCTTCTCTATAACACTGCTTGCTGTCATGTGGATTTAAGCATCTGTAGAATGATCCGTGGTTTCATGAAAGTAGGAAACAAAGATAAAGTTTGGAAATTATTTAGTGTACCAGTTTTTTTTTTTGCCACTTGGGAGCAACAGAAACACCCTGAAAGTTTTTTCTGAACATATCCAGCTGTTCTCAAGCAATTCATCCGTTTTTAATCTAGTAAATGTAGTTCATGCCAACTCCTGAAGAAAATACCATGCTGTGATGTAACATAGTATTCAATTATGTTTGCTTCAGACTGTTTCTTTTTTCGATATTTCTCCAAAGTTCTCTGTGCACATAATTCCCCTAAAGAATAAACCTTTTAATTTGTGAACTTAAGTGAAATGACAGCCATGCAGTCTATATGTGCAGATGCTTCACTATTCCTTTAAAGTGTGTAAAGGCCAGATGCTCTGCTGTTCATCCACAGCTAATTAGCACACATATAACTAGCATATTCGAGTAAATAAATTGTAGTTCTTTTGTGTAAGACACACGCCTTATGAGATCTTCCAAATAGTCACGTGTTCCTGTTTTTTTTTGCCTTGCTTATGTTGACATCTGCCTTAATTATTGTGGAGCTAAAGTCTTTTCCTGTGAGTGTTATCTCAGTGCAAAACTCAGTTATTTAGTATAAAACATAAAGCATCTTGTTTCCAATGCCTTAGCCTCTCTGGCTCATTTTGTCTGAACCAATCCTGTTTCGCTTTAGAAATCCTGCAAACAGAAAGCAGCCACTGGTCACTGTTGGAGTGTTACATTAGGACCAGCGGGGGAGTAAAAGTATTTAAATGGCTTTCTCTACAATGTGTGGAGAGTGTGTGTTTCATGTTTGTGGAGATGACTGCACTGAGGCTGCCGGTCACCAGAACACTGTGATGTTTCTCACAAAGTCTGTTCAAATAACAGCGAGGGTTGTTTTTAAATCACAAATCGTCTGTTCAAGGAACAAATTATGTCAGTGGTCATCCACCACAAATGCATCAGGTGGTGACATAAAAACTGTGCATGAGGTGGACTTTGGATGTCTTGATAATCACCATCGGCATCATCTTTGATAAAGGAGATCTTTTCTTTATTCATGTTATTTCTTGTATCATTTCCTTATTTCCTTTAGCAATAGAATGATTGGAACATTATTTCAAAAGGAAAGGGGATAACGCATCTCAATATTTTGCAACTGCATGTTTTCCATGTTTCCCTGCTCTATCACACCTGATTCAAATGAGTGGGTCAGGTCTTTAAGCTCTGCAGAAGGCTGAAGACGACCCATTCATTTGAATCAGGTGTGCTGGAGCAGGGAAAGATTGAAAACATGCAGGTTGCTGTGCCTTGAGGGCCAGGATTGAGAAACATTGGACAGGGTCTGTATCCAGTTACTGTGTCAGGCAGCCACTTTAAATAAGTGTACCTGTGAGGCGCTGTCAGTCTGTCAGCCACCACACCTTGGACAAACTTAAAAAATAACCTGTCTCTGGACTACTGCTTCCTTCATTTGTGTTCTTATATATCTGCTTTTTTAATACTTTAGTTGTTATGTTAGTAAACACATCCAAGTAACAACAAGGCATCAGTAAACCGGCAGCCTTTGGGCTTTGCAAGGTAAAAATTGCTGTTTTTCCCTTTTTTCCCAGAGGCTTCTGGATGTGGTAGGAAGGGCCATTAGTTGTATGCAATAAAATGTGTCTAATCGTATTATACCTGAACTTTCTTCTTGCTTCCTGTATGCCAGAATATTGAGCTCTCTTCAAAGTCTATGAACAACTCCTAACTTGTTTTGTGAGTTTTGTCTCCTATTCAGCACGGAATTGAAAATGAGATGCTAATAAACACAAGTTCCATATGTAAATCAAGCTATATTTTTCAGTCTGAATACTTTAATTGTCTTTTAATGCAATTACAATCAGAAAAAAGCCTGGTTGGAATATTCGTTATAATTGAACACTTGGTATAGATATTCAGAGAGTGGGAAGACGAACGAGGTTGCCGTTTTCTAAAACACTGAAGAAGTATATTATTCATCTTCAGAACTTGTCAAGTCAAGTGAGTAAATAAATCATAGCAGACTTAACGAATAAGTATTAAAATGCACTCCTCAGAATGTATTTCTATACTCTCTCATAACCCATACTATGTTGAAATGTTTCTCTGAACATCATGATTCTTTGATGTCTTTTAGTCTTTCCTTTTAATGCTTGTTTCTCTCTGACTTCAGTGGTCAGTAGTCGACCCTGTCTCCCCAGCTTCCTCAACCCCCAGCTTTTTTAAAATACTCCTCATTATTGCTGCACAAATTCAGACACAGATGGAAAAGGCCGAAGAGGAAGGAAGAGGAGGATGGAGAGAGTGGGCAGTTGATTTCTTCATCTTCGTGTCATGGTGGAAAGCGATGATCTCCCAAAAGACTTGACCGCTGGCGTCGGCGAACCAGCACAGATGTCTGAGGAGGCGGTTTTGGCGGGAGGGGGTGAAGAGGGTGGCGGATCTGAGGATTATGCTGAAAGACAGAGGCAGAGAGATGCTCTGAAGTGACATGTAACCAGATATAGATAGGTACAGTTTGATTTTTGACTCAAACCAAGGAGCCAGGGGCAGAGACAAGGGGACAGAAGAGAGAGAAGCCCAAAAAGAAGCATCAATGGTGCTCAGTGTGCTCTTTTTATACCTTACGTATGCAACACCCAGGCCTATAAATAGCCCAAGGACTTGAGTCGCAAGCTGACAAATAGCTGGGCGGCGGCAGTTCATCTAAGGACGTTGCTCTGGGTGAGAGGAGGTGACGCGAAGGCTCTCAGAGGCATAACCTGGTAGCTATTAATCCTTTCACACATGTAGAGAATAAAACGATAAGGTAGAAAACAGAAGGATTGTAAATCAATGCAGAGATGGAGAGGAGGAAAAAGGGATGAGGAAATGGGAGGACATGAAAGCACAGAACAGAAGAGAAGATTAGAAGGAAAGATGAGAAGTGGAAGAGGAGAGGAGATTAAATGAACAAGGAAGGAGGAGAGAAAATGAGGAGACAGAGGAGGATTTCCACTTTTAAAAAAGTACAGTATCTCTGAGATATGTGAAATGTAAAGGGGAGAAAAGCAAACAATGAGAAACAGAGATAGATGGTCAAACATGAAATGGAGCAGAGTCACTTCCCAGTATGTGTGATTTTCGTTGTTGTTTGCAAAAGTACTGCACATTTGTGTTAAACCGAACAGCCTGTAAGAGTTTTTCACAGCAGGGGATAAAAGCGGGCTCAGCTGCAGGATACACACATATAACACATCAACTTCCATATAGATGGAGATAAAAGGAAAAAGAGGAGGTCACAATCCCTCCAGGGTGTGTGTGTGAGGGGAGGGTGTTGGTTAATGTAATGAATACCACACTCTTATCACTTCTCCTGCCTCACTACTTGTAGACAACCTCTGTGAAGCATAGCTAAGATGGTCGTATGGTTGTATGCTATCAGGATGCATCGCTTCCCAGGTAACCAATGTGGCTGGAAACTTAAGATAATGAGTTTGCAGAGTTTAAATTTTAGTCAGCCTGAAATTTAGACTCAGGAGAGTTTATCATGATGGTGTTAATCGGTAAACATGCACTTTGAACTCGACGATGGAGGTAATTTCATGTAGCCCAGGGACAGCGGTGCCATTAATTAACGATTTAGCTAAAAAAAACAATAATAGAAAGCAAAAATAAAGAACAAAAGTAGAAAATAGCTCATAGAACCACACCATGACTATGTTCAAACAAGCCACCTGCATGTTTCCTCTGGGATATTGAACTACTCCTCCTCTGAGATGATCTCCAGTTATTTTAGGCTGACGTCTTTGCCATCACTTCAGACTTATTCCCTTCAAATATTCTGAGCAGGATTAAGATCTGGACTTTGGGTAGGGCACCCTGAACCCTTGATGCTGTTCTTTCTTAATCATTTCTTGACCACTTGAGTCATGTGGCTCTGATCATCGTTTTGCTGGAAGGTTCAATTTCCTGTGGCCAAGTTTTTCCTGCAGACTGCCTGACGTTTTTCCGCTAAAACCCTCACATAGTCGTACTTTCCAATAATCCTCCAAAGCTCATGGATTACTACCATGCTGATCCTGATGAATCTGAGCCAGACACTCGTGTGGACACTGTACAAAGCTGGTCTTCACAGACATCCTCCAAGGAAGACTCAGATTCACCATGACAGATACACAAAAGCTTCATAGCCTACACAAAAGCTTTTTAGCCTTCACAAAAGCTCATGTGGAAAATAAAGAAGGTTGGGTCTAGTAAAATAGCCAGTTATGTAAGATAATTGGACAAGATTAAGATTCTACAAGAAAACATGTTGGAAAAACTTGGCCTTCAGTAGCAGTGAACCTTCCTAAAAAAAATTGGCTAAACTATAAATACAAGAATCAATAAATGTTTGTGATGTCAGATATTGGACTTTGGCATTTAACACAAATATTTCTCAAGGCTATGAATAAACAAAGGTTTCAATTACAAATATTAACATTTCTGAAATAATAGGCAACCAACCTAAAAAGGGTTGGTTTTCCATTATGGAAAAAATCATATCAGCTTCAAAAGTTGGAAAGATTATATACCAAATAGGAGCAAAAATATCCATCCGTCCATTTTCTAAACTGCTTTGGTTGAGCCTTCAGCCTTCACTTCCAAAGCCATGCACCCAGGAGGCATTGTTATCAGATGCCGGAGGCACCACAACTTCTCAGAGCAGAGCAGCAGTGAGGCTCCATCCAGATTTTTGAACTTTTTCCCAACAACAGCAGCCACCCTGCACTGAAAACTTAGAGCTTTGGCATGGTTGTGCATCCCCTCTGAGCTGATTCTATGCACAGCTTTACAGACACAGATACTTTGTGTTTTTTCTTTGCAAAATTAGGGAAGAGTCAAAAGCATATGGAACAACTTGAAACGTAAGCTACCCTTGTTTGTGTTTTTGTTGTTTTTTTGGTTATTGCCATATGTTGGTTACATTGGTTTGAGTCCTGCTTTGTTTCAGCCGCTTGCGTTCACATTTTTTCTTCTTCTGGTCACTTTTGCAACCTGACAGAGACCTTTCTTTGATTAGGTTTTTATACTGGCAGAGGAGCTTGTGTTGTACAGTGATTATCAAGGCTGTTTTGTTTGGAGCAAATGCTCTGGCCAGGGTCTCCTAAAGTGAATAATTCTGTGGGGCAAATCCAAATACAAGACATTAGACCTTGATGGAAGAGAGACATGAGAGATGTTCAAAGGAGGGGTCTGGTGTAATGCCTGCTCGGTGGCATGTTTGGAGTGGATTTCAGATTAAAAAAAAAAAAAAGATACTTCTGGTCATTAGAATTCAAATACCATAAATGTAGGGAAGGATATTAGAAAAATGTAAATAAAACACTAGGGACCATGAGCAGAATGACAAATTAAATGAAATACGTCATAACTTGAAGTAAAACATAACATAAAAGATCGGAAAAAAAATCACAGTAAGGCACAGAAAACGTTACCTTACATTAGCTTGGAAAGAACAGCTGGAGATGTGCGAGCTGTTTAATGCAATTAATGAAACAAGTTTGGCCAAGTTTGGAACTAACAAACACAGAGAGTCAACTACATTTTACATGCTTTTGTATAAATGATGGACAGATCCAATTTGGCTCGTGAAATCATGGTTTATTCAGGGATTCTTCTGAAAATCTCATGTTTTGTGAAGAGTGTATTGCTCATTGTTATTGCTGGTGAGTGTTTCCCAGCTGCTGGCCTGACTGGCTGAACCAAGGGTCTCCAAGTACCAAGTGCCAGTGTGTCTCTCAGGAGACTCAATTAAACACACACCTCATCAAATGTTGTCATTTCACTTGTGTGTGTGTGCATAATTGTGTTACTTCATCTGTTGTTAGTGTAAGTCACAGCTGCATAAGACCATGCAAAAGGCTCTCTGTTAATTAGGTGCTCATTACTGACTCTACAGCCAAGGACAGTTTCGTTTCCCCTTTCAGTGCCTGGAATAAAGTTCTTCTCTTTTAGAATAAACTTACTCAAGGTGAACAGCTGAAGAGCCATGCAGGTGAACACAGGTCATCTTTTAGTGACACATTATTTATTCAGACACACTGCTAAGCTGTATTTATTGTCATTAAATGAGAATTGTGTCTCTGCTGCCTGAATCTCAGTAAGTGGTCAAATTACACGGGTTACACTAGCAGTCGTGGTAGACTTATGTTATGCCAGCATTGCCTGGCAGAATTCCAACTGGACCTAATTTCTGTTTATATTTTTGAAGAGGATTCAGTCATAACTGTTTGATGGCTGTGGTATTTGACTCTGGATGTTTCATGTACACCAGTGTACACCATTAGCAAATAAGCTCACAGCACCAAGCACTGGAGCCGAGCAGTAGTGATGCGATCTCCTATTGTTGCCTCATGGCGACTGGCAGTAACAGCTCAATGCATTAATGCCACGTTGTGGTGGTAGTAATGTATTACTACCAAGTGTTGGCTAAAAAAGATCAACATAAGATGATAGTCGTGTATATTCTATTTGATTTCTTAGAATTTAATTACTGTTTAAAGATTTTGAAAAGCATCGTCCATCCCCGAGGTCTGGGTAAGACTATCTTTCCTAAATGATTGTTGCCCATAGTTGAATTTCATAGAACCACAGGCATGCCATAACTGTAACGGCTTGATTATTGTTGTTACCATGGGGACAAAGGTCTTTTAATCCTCACAAGAACACATTTTTGTCCCAACACCTCATCTTACCTTTACCATTACATTGCTACATTGTAAAAAGTAAGTAATTTATTTTCCAACAACAGATATGCTCGGATCTTTGGTGTTGAGCTCGTTCTCATAACTTTATTTGAGCCACAACAATAACTGCAGAGCAACTGTATTATCTCATCAATACTCAAAAATCACTCTGCTCACCTGGAACTTCCTCTTTCCACAATAGAAGCTGCTATTATAAAGCACAACATAACTGTCAGTTTCACTCATGAGGAATAGGTTTAGAATATGAAATAGCTTCAGATCACCTGAATGATGGTTAACAAATGGTGACTAAAAGGTAAATGCCTCTTCAGAATGAAATCACCTCCGGTTTATCTGTCATTCTCAACTCTTACACTTGTTTCTGCATAATGCAAATGAACAGGCATCATTTCATTATTGCACATACCTGATATATTTATGCAGCTTTAGTTAAGACATACATTTAATATATTTGTGATTGTCCAAAAGAAGACTACCTCCATCTTATTTTATGAATGGTTTCATCTCTTTTTTTTTGTCATCACTTGCGTCAGGCAAATGATCTCTATCCATTTCAACGGAAAGTGGAAACTGGATCCAAATAGCACTGAAAATTGATCCTATTGATATGTAAATGTGAAAAAATATCAAAACTTTGGTTGAATGTATCCGTTTTAGATATCACTTTCTTAAAAATGTCAGAATAGGGAATTTTTTCCTGGTGGGGGTGGGTACATCTTTGTGTTAAATTGCAACTGTCTGCCATTTTTATTACCATCTCAAGTGACTGTTTGTTCTATCATGAGCCAAGACAGAACGTTTAACGTTTCAGTCAGACTGTAAGCTGTGTTCACTGAACAAGCAGCTAATTTATCAAACGGTTTATATCTGTTTACATCAGCCTCTAACTCAGCCAAGTTAGACAGGAGACACAGGTTATTATGATCGGATGATCACCTTCCATTTAATACCAAATGACATGGGATATATACGGCCCCTCATTACTCACCTCAGCAGTGACAGCTTATTGGTAGAGATAATTGGGACCAAATTTGCTGTTCATAAATTCACAATGGGCTCTTCATTAGGTTTTTTAATTACATCTTCCTGTGTAAAAGGTTAAGTGTGGGAGGAGGGAGTGGCTCCCCCGCACAAGCTGACCATTGCCAACACTTGCAAAATCCCCTTATAGCGATCCCTATCTCTCTCCTTCTTTCAGCCAATTTCTTTTAATCTGTCTTTCTTCCTCCCGACTCTCCAGTGCCCGCAGGGAACAAAGTCATTTCCATTTCTCCAGTACGGAGAGCTCAGTGCAGTCTAAGCCTCTTGCAAGCAGCAAGCAGCTATCTTTACTTTGCCCATGGCCACAAACATCTCTGACAACTTACAGGAAATACTGAAGTACTTCTCTTCTCCGTAAGACCGGGAGAAGAAAAGCTCACTATGAAGTTGCGTACAGACGTTTTCACCTGTAACTGCTGACCTGCTCACCATAGGACACTATAGGTGCCTCAAGACCGAAAAATAAACAGACTTTGATCAATAAATACAGGCTAAATTTACCATCTCAGACTGGATTATTTTGCACAGACACGCTTTTAACACTTGTCTTATCATCCATCATCATGGGTTTATGTAATGTTAGTGCCTACTCATATGATGTGTGGGTGATTTAAAAGTCTTGTTAAGTGGTCTTTGTATTTTGCACGTTTCAGTGAAGGATGTAGGAGACTCTGTGCTTGAGATAGATGCATGGCAAGAAAAGACACACAGAGGTTGATCTTACAAAATATATATGAAACGATATTCCCAACAGGACTTGAAACACAAATGAGAGAAAGAAGTTGACGAACGAACCACTGATGGATGATGTTAAACGGAAAAGAGCTGAAACAATACAGCACTCTTCAGTGTTTCTTTTTGTTGCATTTCTGAGGACAGAGAACGGCAAAGAAAATGGACTGCAAATTTTGTTTGTGGTCAACCTAATTCCCAAGCTCCTCGAAAACTACAACAATCAGTTGTGATAAAACAGAAATTAGTCACAGCAAATGTGGCATCAATCAAATGGCAGTGTTTTCATAGAAGGGGCAATATTAAGCAACCTTTGATAAATGGATCAAGGTTGCGTTTTGATTAGGGTATCTTATCATTCTACAGAGACCTACAAACGCACTCTGCTAGTTCTGCTTTTCACTGTAGATGACTACAGTATCTAGCCCATGTTCAGATGGTGGACAGAAATGAAATATGGGAGATGGAAGTGCCACCATGATCATTAATGCCTGAACCAAGTTTCATGACAATACACTTATTAGTTCTGATATTTCATCAGCTCTTCTCACACAGGAGTTTGTATAGTACTTGCACAACTAAAAGAAAAAAAAATTCATGCAAACAAGAACAATAGACTTTGCATGTTCATTCTGACTAAATAGAGGTACTTTAGTATCTTTATGTCTTTTCCAATATCAATACGACTTCAGCCTCTTACAGAATACAGCATCTTTAGTTAGAATGATGTATTCTGTCAACAGGCCCTCACAAAACACATCGATTCAATCCCCCGTATCCACCTCTATATCCTCCAAAAAAGGTGGTAATTCTCTATAAAGAGTCATCAGTCCCACCTTGAATATGCAGTATCAAAAAAGCTTCTATAAACCAAACACACCAACCTCTTGGACATGCTAGATGAAAAGGCAGAGGGAATTCATCATGGATGTCTGCACATTTGGAGCCATTCAGCCTTGTTAATGTGGAAATATTTGACCAGATAACTGAGACACTATAGGTGCATCCAAGTTGTAAGAATTCATCCACTAGGGATTTAGATTTTTGAGCTCTTAAAAGTAGTTTATTTTTCTGTAAAATACATTGTGTGATTAAACAAATTACAAGGAAGAAAATCAGGATTTATAAAAACTAACCCGATCAATATAAGTATTGATTCTGATCTAAACAAAAATGGTGAATTTTGGGGCAAATATACCATGCAAATTAGCTCCAATATTAACAACATTTTATGCATTTGGCTTTTATAACCTTCACATATAAAGGAACTCTGTGATAAAGCCGAAGTTGTAAAAATATAAACAGACCACTGCCATAACTTGAGATCATTTGCAGCTTGAGCGGGTTCACCGTTAAAACCCATCTGTCTACAGACAAATGCAGTGCTGGCCCATATGGGCTCTTTTTTTGCTATCAGAGACCTTGGGAGCATTCAAGGTTAATGCCCCCTTATTAGGCACAGGCATCAGACCCTGCAATGGCTTCCCCGTAATGTATGAGGTATGCATGTTAACGAGTGCCTTACACTGGATAAGCTGAGGTTTGCCATCATGTGTCTGTCCTCCATCAATAATTTCAAACATGCTGCAAGTTTTGCTTGTGTGCTGACAAGTGGAACCAAAAGACTTTCTCAAATGTTTTGCTTCATTTCTTTAATTTGCACACAGTTGAAACATCAAGTAAAGTTGGATTTTCTCTCATTCCTTGGGCAAGCACACGAACAACATATTTGCAATTCACTTTAAAGGGATAGCTATGGTTGTACGGCTCATTGCATCTCATGTATCATTAGCTGGGCATGAGAGTTTGAAAAAAGAACAGCCATAAAGACTGTGAAAGAGACAACAAGAACCAGCGAATATGAATTAAATTAAAAAGAGTGTAAAGATGTGGATGGAAAAAAGGAACACACCTTTGTATCCCACCAAAGTAATCCTTGTCATCCTTCTGTGGTGAGTTGGCAGACTCAATAATCTGAGTAGAACTTTGTTTAAAACCTACTGAGCCGCAGAGTTGAAGAATTGTTAATGGTGATGTGTTTACATTTTTTAGGTCCTGAGTAATCTAGGAGTGTTTTTCTTTTCTACTCTCATGAAAAACATTGTCCATGTCACAGGCACTTTTGCCTGTGCCATGAAAATCATTACTGCAGCTCACAACATTGAAACAACTCTTGATGTTTCTTAGGGAAACAGATTGATTGCTTCTTATAAAGTCTACATCAAAGGTATCAACATATTTTACAATATGCCACGGGATCCTCTCCTGTGTAATTGTGACATTTAAGTGGATGAATCTATTAAAGGAAATATAAGGAAGAGTTTATTTTTCCTTTCTCACCTCCACCGACACACACCTTCAAACGAGAAGTGTCTGACAATGAAAATCCACATTTTTCATCCCAATAGCCGTCAACTCATTCCCCAGAGTGACAACTAACAGTCTACAAGAAAAGATACCCTGTTATGTCACATCTTCAGGCAATATCTCAATGATTGTGGAAGGCAGGGGTAAGTGAACCAATGCTGTTCTTTACTGGCTGCGATTAAAATGTCCTTGAGCGACCTCCAGCTGCTCCACTGGAGCAGTTTAGTGGCCTATAGTAGAAAAGTCAGGTGTTAGTGGGCCGCTCTCAGCGCCCTGTCACGCAAGGCTGCAGTTACCCGTAAAGCCCCTTCTGATGCCTGTAACCATGCACATGTGAAACAGACCATTGCTAAAAAGAGCATATGAGTTCTGTAAGCCTTCAAAGATGAATGAAAGAAGAATGATGGAGAACCTTTCTCCTCAAGCGGACACAGCTTGAAAGTAGCTTGCTGGATATTAACGACTGACCTCACTCGTCTATGTTCGCCTAAATCCATTTTCCATTTCTGATCCCTCAGCAGTAGTCAGGGAGGTAGTTCATCTTCAAAAAGCTATGCTAAAGGCACAGTAGCCTCCTACTGTATTTATTCAGCTAGGGGCAGTTGGATCTGACCTGGAGGATTATACAGTACCACAGTGAGGAAGAGGAGGAGTGATTTTACTCATATGCATCATATGCATGTATTCATAAGACTACAGGTCAGGACATACCAAGATTTAATATGGCTACACTGAATGCATTAATTCTGTTTAATACATGAATATATATAATAAATAAAAAAATAAATATATATACTGCATATGAATATTTTTATACATATATATGTATAATATGTATGTGTGTGTGTGTGTGTGTGTGTAAATATCAATCATGGCTTTTACATTTGAAAAAGCTTAACTGTGTAGATATTTTGATGGGAAAAAATGATTAAATTTAATTTGAATATAATGGCCTTTATAAGAAACTGTGTGTGATGTTGAAGAAAAATATTCTGTAACAACTTTGTAAGAAATGCAAAGCGATGGCATTACAGTACAGCACAGCACGTACAGTAACTCCACAGGGCTGTCAACACTGAAGAATGGTCTAGCGGCACCCATTATTATTTCTTGCACAGGGGGTAAAAACTACTGTGACAGCCATAGTTGTCTTTGGCAGTCACCCAGGATTTTGCAACAACAGTGGAACCTGCTTTTGGTGGAACTGGTGGACAAGCATACATTAAACTATCTTCACTGTGTAGGTTAATAGTTCAGAAGCAACACAGACATGCTGTAGTAGAATGCGGCTCAAACTTAGAGGCTAATTATCTGCGTCATATAGCTGACATTTGTAGGGACAGACTGACAAGACATGGCATGCCAGACTGAATGGTGGCATACATATGTAAGCACACGACACTGTTTAGCAACATGCAACAGCTTTCCATGCAGGCTTTTGACACTTTGCATCCAGTCTTTAGCAACACTTTCCACAGTCAATTCTTATACCAAGCCAAAATCACTCACCGTTCACTCTGTTATTGGAGGTCTGGTTTTCTTACATCTTTTGACTGCCATTGCAGCTGTGATTTTTCATTGATGAGGTTTCTCCAAAACTAAGGAAGCATCTGGTCTCATCAGTTTTGTTTGTGTTGCGTCAAGTAAAATTGCATTCCTTTCTTTTTTCCAGTGAGGCACTGTATGTTCTTTGCAGTTAATGTGATTTTTTTCCTAATTGCACTTTGATCAAATACCCATTTAGCTCAAATTAATTTAAAAAATATATTTGATGACCCAATGTAGACTGTATTTTTTATTGACTCTCAACAAATAGTCATAAATTATGTCCGTTACTTAGAAAAAAGGCCTGTTCTGAACAGACCTACACTACACACACAAATAGCCTCACAAATATATGATGTGCATACACTTTAATGTGCTTGAAAGATTGACATGGTAAAGTAGAGATTGAGCATTGTCCCTCAGAGGGGATAAATGTTATGTATAAACTGCCAAGACATCTTAGAGGGGCTGGACAAATAGTTATTCTCAGCTCTTGCACTTCATTAGCTGAGTGTTAACTGCACTTTTACACAAAAACCTCGCATTCTTTGCATCTTGCGTGCACAAAGTAAAAATCTTTATATTATGAGCAGGAAATAGAGACTGGATAAAATCTGACAAACAAAGATGAGCCTTTTTTTTTGCATAACCTGAAGCCACACAGTGCCATGTGGTGTCAGCGCCTCTCTGGCTTTCACACTACTTGACTTGATTTATTTAATTTTTTTCTATTTCTCAACTCTCTGTGTCCTTATAAGTCAGTACACATAGCTGATGTGTATTTTTATGCTCCTTCACCATCCTTGAACAAGAGGGAAAATGGTACTGCAAGTTGAGATTGATCTTCTTTATGACTTAGTGGAGACTAAATGTACGACACTGAAGATGTTTTTTTTCCCCGTTGCAATCACCCACAAGAGTCTACTAACAGCACACCAAAGACATTACCTCCCTATGTGGTGGGTCTGCACACACAGTGTATTGGTTTCCCAAACAGAAATGAATCCCTTTTTCTTACTTAAGACAAAGGGTTTGAGTTGTTCAGTGTCACAATGTTTAGATCTGCGTGCTTTACTTGGATGCAGTTTAATTTCAGTCAGTTTGATTTTTGCCAGTGCAAAGCCTGGCTGTCTTTACTGACTTTTTTGCGGCACAAAGGTACAGCTCCTCATATAGGCAAGCTAAACTTCCCCTCCAGCAGTGCCTGACAGAGTGGGAATTGGTCTGTCATTTAGTTCATCTGTATTCCACAGAAAGCTGGAGCTTATGTGATTCAGATGAAGTCTTTGCGAGCTGTTGAATTGGTCTGGCATAGCAGGACATCAGCAAGAATTTGAACAGTTCTGGTACATTTCTGGGTAAAAGCACCTCTTGAAGTTATTTAAATTTCTACGATATTGTAGCACCTTTCACATTATTTTGATTTTGATTCTGTTGAATTATTGTAGCACAGGGGAAGATATTAAAGTGGAAGTTATGCTCACAGTAATAAACTATTTTTTCATTGTGATAATAAAATACATGGTTTAAGAAGATGCAAAAAAGTCACTTAATCCATAGATAATTTATGTTGGGAACTATGAGGTGTAATCAAAAAGAGAGTGCACCTATAGCTAGCAAAAATCATTTGTTATTCTTTGATTATTAATCTTTTCTTGTCTCATTGGGGTAATACCGCCTTTAGAATTTCAGAGTAAAAAAAGAAGAAGAGTGTTGTATATTAAATTAGACATTTAAACATTTAACATTTAGTTTAATTCTCTGAATTATTTGGGGGGGAAAGTACAGAGCACTGCAGAACACGATACATCAAAGTGAATACCTGAAAATTTATGGGCTGAGTAATCTTGGGAATATTGTTTAGCTGGCCTTGCATCTGCTTTTATGGAAGAAGTAGTTTGACTATATGATCAAACTCCTGAAACTGATACAGTAGATTCCTGTAGCAAGTATCTCATCTTAAAGGTTACTCTCCAATTTACAATGTGTGAACACATGTAGGCATGAAGACTGAAAATCCTCTGTGGTCACAGTTCAATGAAGGAGATAAATAAAGAGAAGTGTAGTGAGTCAGGTTTTTTTCTTCCATTACATTGGCTTGATTGCAGCCTCGTGCATAACCTTTCCTTCACATGTTCAGATTAAAATGTTCAGTTCAATTGCAAGTGTTTGGATTGTTTGTTTTATCATGTCAGTTTCCTTTAGCTTTTGTTTGTAGTAGTATAATATGTTGAAGTGCTGAGACCAGATGATATTGCGTTGACTCAGTGTGTCAGATTTGTGCTAATATAGCCTTTCCCATTAGGCCCTTTTGTAATTTGATCGAGCCTTGGATATTTTTTTTCTTGGCACTGTGAATTTGTCTCTCAATATTAGGACTGAGGACTGTCAAGGTTCAGATCTATTTTAACATCCAAAAGGGTCTAAGGTAGACCAGTAAGCTCAACAGACCTGAACCGTTGGCCCTGCAATCCTGCTAAAGTGCGCTTACTTACAGGATGAGTCTTGTGGGCCACACCAGTATTATCAGCGCATGTTCTGTTCACCAGATTTGGCCACTTGCGATTTCTTCCTCTTTCTCAAAATTAAATTCAAGGTGATTCAGTGGAGAAGAGCCTGGCATGAGTCAAAAATGTTCAGTGGAAACTTAAAACGGGTATTGTTTTTCTTTTTGAAGTTCCAGCCTCTGAACTTTGCTCACACATTTTGTAAAGATATGTAAGAGGGAAGAAAAGCAGGCATATATGTTTATATTATGTTATACTGATATTTTCATGAAAAAAAAAATCACAAAGCCTGAACCATTTTTTTTTAAATTCTCTGATCTACTGATTCTGATTCAAACTATAGTCTTTAAATTAACAACTGATAAAATGAGGAGCACAAACAAATTTGCACAGCAGCAAGTGAGACATTTTTACTAAAGCTGTTCTGTGGAAGGCCTGAAATTTCCGGCAACAGCTCTATCTGTATGTTAATGGACTGACCGTATTTTCCATTTGGAGCATGGTGTCCTAAAAATACGATAGTGAAATTCAGGCCAGCACTTGATCTACTGACTGAAAACAGGGTGAGTTGGGTCAGCACAGACGGTAAAGCTCTGACACCAGCAGAGTTTATCATTCGAAAAATTAAACTGTTAAGTTAGCTCAAAAATGCCAACGGATAGACTTGTTTTAATAATTAATAATGTGCTGTAATACTTGTGTCCTACAACTTGTCTCTAAAAACCATGTGTTCCTTTTTGTAGTGTACATGATATCTAAAAGAGCTGTTGGAAGTTGTGTAAGACTCTCAAAGCTTGGCTTTTTATCTCTAGAAATGAATGCAACATTAATTAATCTGTTAATAATAAATAGTCCAGTGTTGCTTCTGAATTCATGAGTTCAGCTTAAGTAAAGTACAGAGAGTGCTCTTGTCCTATGAAGGATTTTTAACTAATTATGGAAGATGTGTCTTGAAAAATTGCAAGTCTTTAGGGGATTATGGACTAATCTCAAAACAAAAGGCTTACTGCATTTAGAAGCAAATGTAATTAGTGTATCATAATGAATCATTCACCAAGACCAATTTTCTAGTCTGTCCTCGTCTACCTCATCCTTTTGACAGCATTTATAGATACAAATGTGCTACAGTGGATGTGATAGGCTTCTTAATGCTGACAATGTATTCGAAAGCCATCAGATCATGATCAGTTACATAAAGCGTTCTCTTTGTGTCACATTTATGCTTTCAGGCACATGCTGTACACTTCATTATCGCTCCCACATGCAGCATCAATGACACTGAAACGAAGTATCCCCACCCTATTTTTATATCTAACAGTGATTATTCATATGGTATTCCCAGAGCGATTCACTGTTGCATAGAATCTCACATCTACTTAAAGGATTTTTGTTCCAGTTTAGTAAAGATTTTTTTTTTTTTTTGAAACGCACTGAGCTATTTTTGCAAGAGATAAATCAATTCAGTGAGCAGCGATCGAACGTGCCTCAAAACCTCTTTCAGGTTTAGTTTTTAATGCAGAGGATATAAAGAGATTACCAAACATAACATCCTCCCTGCTAACTGTTATGTGAGCTGCAGTTTCAGACATGTTTGCTGGATGGCGCCTTTAATGTGTTACAGACACTTTGAAGTGATGGAGATAGCAGCTTTCACGACAGCTCTGGACCCTCTGTTTTCCACTTCGTGTCTCCCAGCTGGCAGCGCGGCACAGGAAAAGAGAGTGTGCTGCCGTGTTTGCCTGAAGAAATCTCAACTCTAACATCATTCAATTGAATTAAAAAGCACACAGGAAGAAGGATGATTATTGAAGTTGCTGTTGCGAGAGATCGTGTGGCATTTAATGAGAGGCTCTTCGATGAGATGTGACTGACAGACAGGGATACTCCACTAAAAAAAGAAAAGAAAGAGGGACGTGTTAGTCACCATCGTGTTGACAGGAATGTAATTCCAGCTGTGACAGAGACACTTTGACAATGAGTAACTGCAATAGTCGAAAATGGCTCATATGCATGTTTTTCTCACCATTTCTAATTATACACAAAAATATACTGATCAGCCAGCATAGAATTGAAATTACAAAGGTCAAAATTTCTTGCAATGTGTGATTATGAAGATTTATTTTGGACATTAGTAGTGTTTGGAAAACACATTTAACAGAAACTCTCTTATACTACTCTCTTATACTACTATACTACTACTATAGTGTACTTTTTTAAATTCTTAAAAAACTAACAACGTCTAAAAACAAAAGCTGTCTCCTGTTTTATTGTTCAGTGGTTTCGGGGAACATTCCTTCTTCCAGACTTACTATTCTATCTAGACTTTGTTCAATGATAATGTCATATAGTCACGAGAGGGCACTGTCACTTGAACTGAAATTGGCTTGGGCTCATCTTCTTGGAAAGGCAATCTGGTCTCTAAAGATTAGATTTTCCTAAGCTTGCAGGAGAAAAAAAAGGAAACTCTGAAGGAGAACCATATGGTCTCTTGATACTTATATCGATGCACTATGTTTGCTTAAATTGAAGCAAGAGATAAAATACTGAAGCATCTCCATTGCACACTACTGTTGAGTCCGTAATGATGCTCAGTGTTCATCTATACTGACCTGAAGCTTAACATCAGTATATTAACATGACCACAGTGCCTATGCTATCACACTAATCTTCAGTCATTACAATGTACAGCTTGATAATCAATTTAGTTCAACATTTCATTATCTAGAAAAAAAGAAAAAAAAAAGCTTTATTGAAAGGTGCATTATTCTAACCAGCAACAAAACATGATGGTTATCCTGTACCTGAATAGCGGAGACAACAACAGCTAAACATACAAGGAAAACAGACATTCAAGTCAGGGTATCAACAGGGGTCAAGCTGGATTTGATTAATTCTAAAATGAAACCTAGAAGTTTGCAAGTTGAGCCGATATTGATGAAATGATTGAAACTTTTTTATAGGTAAAAAAAAAGAAAAAGAAATGCAGTCAACCAAATTCAATGTTCACAGCTTCTTGATTTTAACCAGGCTTGTGGTTTGGCTCTTTGAACTTTAATCCCAGCACTCACTTTTCACTCCTACATCCTTGTAAAAATAAGATGAACTAGCCTCAGCCAGCCAGCCTCTGCTTGAGGATGGCATTAATCACTAAGTCAGCACAGAAATTAAGATTTCAGGGCCACATTATCACCCAGAAGGGATAATAACAGCCCTGGCTCTTTACTGAGCCAAATCGTCCATAAATTTGGTGCAAGGAGTCATAAATGTCAAGAAAAGTGAGGAAAACAGACAAATTCCTACAGCATGGTGGCAGTGCAAACGACTGCCTCTGTAGTATTGAATGTAGATTAAGAATAAGACTGAAAGATATCAAACCAAATAAACTCATTTATAAATAGGTGTGAGGGTGCTGGGTGTGTGAAGAATAAAGGAGAATGTGTATGTGCCTTTGCATGTAAGTTAATCACTGAAGGAAAAGGAGGAGTGAGGGACACAGATGTGGCACTGAGGGAAGGAGGGTGTGTTAAGGTGTGTGGAGACAAGGATCACATTGCATACCTCTCCGATACCGTTTGAAGTCACATACCATGTCTAGAGCCATATTTGAAAGTGACGTCCGACAGTAGCTGTGGATCCATATGTACACAACTGAACAAGTGTAGTAACATTCTGTTTGGATTTCACTGACAAAAGAATGACAAAAGTGACAAAAAAATAAATAAATAACACGATGACAATCCTTCAAACTCTACTAATAGAATTCATACGCAGCCTTTTCACATCCCCATTTATGCCTCTGCAGTTCTAGTTTACAAATAGAATCCATCATGAAGGAGTGCATTGTTTCTGTGGGTGACACTGAATGGATGATGGAATGCGGTTGCTATTGGAGAATTGACTAATATTTACAAAAAAATTAGTTGGTACATCTGACGCAATAACTGTTTATGTTCGAACGGTATGTTGTCCCAAAAAAATTAACTAAGCAACAAGAAAGTTAATTAGGGATGATTTTGTTCTGCTGATATGAGGATACAATACAGACCATCTCTCGGATGATTTTCTTAAAACAGAACACTTCTTACTGGACCTTCAGTCCAAACACTGGGATGGTCCTAAAACCAACTACTCACAAGACTCATGGCATCCCGCTTCAAAGACCTAATATGCAACTAAAACTAATTAAACACTAAGTGAGTAAAAATGAGCTGTGAACATAATAACACAGTATAGAACAGTAAAACAGATCGTTCAATACATTTGAGTTAACATCAAGTAATTTTGCTACAACAAACCTGGAACTTCTCTAAAAACTATTTGGCCGTGATATATATAAATTACACTTTAACAAATGGTGGCACATATGGCATGCAAGGTACAAACATTCCCTTTACATTCAGCTCAGCGTGGCTTTTAGTAGTTTAAGATCGAGTTTGTGTTTTTGAATTGAAAGTGCCACCTAAAGCGGATCAGCTGAGGAAATGCAGACATCACCAAAGGCAACAAGATAATGAATTACTAAGAAAGTTAATGCTGCACTGTCAGCCTCGTATGACAAAGAGATGATGAGGTGTTTGAAGAGCTCACGGAGCCATAAGTAACAAGAACTTCAGAAAAAGACAGGCAGCTCAAGAGAGAAAGAGACATCTTTGTCTCTCTTGTCCAGTGGAGTACAATCACAGCGAGGGAAGGAGGCAGATCATTGTGTCATCTGGGATCACTGAGCACTCTAATAGGCTCGAGTTTCGTCAGTTGGGCTCGGCGCAGGTTGACTTGGCTGCAGAGTTCTCTGCCTTCTCCCTGCCAACAACAGCACATGGGAATATGATTCTACAGCAGACCCAGAACAATCCTAGAAGGTCTCACTTAGCTGGCTTTAAAAGAGAAAGAAATGATAGCTTCATGATTCCCAGAAGCTTCATACTGGCATAATATTTGCTCACTGGTTCATGTTGAGACTCAGATAGTCTTGACACTGGACCACTCTCAGCCAACTCAGCACTGGATAGAAGCTGTTGGATTTGTAGCTATTTTATTCTTATTGGAATGTTGTCCAACTGTACCCAGTTTTTGATGTTTGAGATCCTACACATACACAAGTACACTTACATGTTGCATTGCTCTCTACTATATTACAAGGACAATAGCTATTCTTGTTCTCTCATACAACAAGCAATACCACCGTCAAGATTTTTGTTGTAGGACAATTGCAACAAATGGCACAAATTCAAAAATCCCTCTGAATTCAACACAAGACTGAAAAATTGTTCAACTTCCTGCCAAATTTTACCGATCACTGTGTTTCATAGCGACATCTCCAGAGTAACATCACTGCTTTTCTGCCAAAAAGTCATCCAGGTTTCCAGAGACAGACTCACAAGTCTCCAACTATCCTTATCCTAACATGCCAAATCCCTCATGAAATTAGAATCCAACCTCCTGGATACACCAATAGCAACTGCTATTGCATCCACTGTAGAAAATCAGTGGAGGAGAAAGCTTTGTTAAACTTAACCAGTTGTAAAAGATCACTTTGTTTACTCTGCATTTACCAAAGACTGAAACTACCATGATAAAAGACAAACACACAAATATATAAATGGCTTGATGAGTTCATTTTTAAATGCTACTTAGATAAAATAGAATAAAAAAGGCACCAGTTCAGCTCATTTCTGCCAGTCTCATACCAACCTCTGAAATGACTGCTGGCAAAGGCTGGCTAAAATGATGATATGGATGTACTGCTCATATGTGATGTCCTACATTATTTAGTCAGTTTTTCCTAAAAGAAAGACACATTTCAGATTTTAATTAAGAAATTTAATAGTGAAAGTGTTGAAGTTTCACCCACCCAGTTTACACTATCACTGCAAGCTGATAACATCCCAAAATGGGGGTAAAACTAATTCTAGCGAGGGGAAAGAAATCCGAAGCCCCATTTTAATGGTAGTATTAGAATTAAACTTATGCTCTTATGTATACATATTCATCGCCCTGTGAATAATCCAACTATCACCAGTGTCAGAATAGCTTTCTTCATGTTTCAAGCCAGAGGACATGTTGCATATGAAAAGTAAGTCACCTCGGTGAAGAAGTTGAACCAGTCATCAAGTAGTGACAGCAGTAACTTGAGCAAATCAAAGGGGAAACAGGTCATAAAGTAGTGCGAGAAACAGAAACATTTAACAAATAAAGACTTGTACCTGGTTGGGGAAACTTCTTTTGAATATATTTTATCTCTTTGTTGTAACTAGCATGTTGGTGACTCCACACTGAGACGATCAAATTTTACGTGACGACTAAATTCAGCCTTCATTACGCTTACTTGGTGAAACGGGCTGCAAAAGACCTGAGCTCATTCTTAGTCAGGTCACTTTAGTAAGGTTGCCAGCTTGGAAAGACAATGTAAAAGAAAATCAATGAAACCTTGTCCTGCGGTAACTATTTGTTGTCACTGTGGGATTCTTGACCAATATTGGGGTCTTATAGCCAACCCCACAGTTAACCCTATAACCACAGTGGATAAACAGCCTAATTGATAATCAGTCCATGCTTGTCATGTATTGCATTACAGCAGCTTTTTACCAAACTAACATGTATACAAGCAGTCTAGCTTTTATGTGGGATGGTTGTTTGTTGTATTTTCTTTGTTGTACCATTGTTAATTAGATTATTGGACATTAGTATGCTGTGACTGCACTTGCAGCCATTCTGTCATAATACACTGATTGGTATGTCTTGACTCTTCACAAAAGTTTTGTTACATCAGTAAGTAAATACAGTCAGTGGTAAAATAACTAGCCCTTTCAACATCTGCATTATCATGTTTCAACTTTGCTCTTCACAAAATTAATGCTTCTCTTCTTATTATGACAATTATTTTGTGCCAATTTCAGCATGCAGCTGAGGTTGTGCAAATTCTGACATCCAAGGAAACCTCTGAATTTGGCTTACTGGCTCACAGCTAAAGAGTGTTAACGTAAGAAAGCTGGTGTCATGTGACAGTTAAACAGCTGAATTCATAAATGCGTTCACATTTAACTTTGTTCTGTGCTTTTGATTGTTATTAACACTGCTATGACAGCTGCAGAATCTGCAGTAAACTACATGTATTGGTCTTTTTTTCTTTTCTTTTTCTCTTCCAATCTATTCAAAGGATGCGACCATAGAAAGGGAAGTCTTTTGCCATTTTACCACACAGTTTTATTGGTCTATTCAGCTTGTGATTAAGGCTGCTCTCTTAATTTGTTGGGGTTTTTGAAAGAAAGAATTACAAACAAAAATGCCCATCTCATTATGACACCAGATGGTCATTCATCAGTGTTTCTAAATGACAGTGATGCCACAGTGAGTATGATGGGATTCTAATGGTGAGGTAGATGAGTATAACTGCAGATTAAAGCGCAGGTGTTTTCTTTGTAATGGCAATTCATTAGATCATAACAGCTTTTGTTATATTCTTACGACACAAACTCCTCCAGCTCCTCATTCATTATCTAGTCATACCGCTGGGGATAAAACAGAAGTGGTGAATAGGTTTGACGTGCTCAAAGAGATAAATGACCTGGGATCATCTAATTTTGTTCTATTCTTTCTTTCTGTCTCTGTTTAACTCCCTGCAGATGAATTCAAAGCCTTGCTGAAGCGTTTGCCCACTGACCAGTTTTTGAATGTGTCCACGATTGCCAAATTCTGGTCCGCTGACCTGTCCCTCCAGAAGCGGTACAGCCAGCTGGAGGCCAGCACTGGACTGCTTTTGGGAAAAGCCCAGAAGATCGTCAGGAAACTATTCACTCTGAGCAAACGATGTCCCAAACAGCCGCACATCAGTCTGCCCCGTGAAAGGTAACCCACTGGGATAAAAAGCAGAGGTTGTTACTAATGGGAGGCTAGGTGGGGGATTTGTTTGGAATCATTACAAGTGTACACATTAGGCTATAACATTGCATGGTTATGGTTAGAAATCAAAACTACCTGATTTAGGTAAGAAAACAATCAATATTAAGACCAAAATACATTATTTTTGCAACACGACCATATCAGTCATGGACCCCTATTTTACTCATCAGATGCGGTCACCCTCACAACCACTAGAGGTTGCATATTGCTGGAGCGTAATCATACTTCATAAGTTCCTACATGAACATACTTGACACAGCCGTATTTTTGGAAGGAGGACAGTCTTGGCACCCTAGAAAGACACAAAGCTGTCTGGAGACAGCTTAGCTTTGAACTCAGTGACAACTACAGTTTATACGGACAGGGATGTGGGAAATAACTATGGGCTGTTTGCAAGTCATTGCCGCCACCTCAATGGTCATTTTACTTAGATTTTTAGATAATATATTTTTACTTTAGTGAGTCTAGCAGGAACTGAACACTTTTACATTGTTGTAGTCTCATTTAAAGGGGAACTCCGGTATTTTTAAACCTAGACCTTATTTATGGCATGAAATATGTTTATCTACTCACCGAGAACAGTTTGGTGAAAGTCGGTGTCCTTCAGGAGCTATTTAGATAACTTGCGATTGGCGTATATCCATATAACGGAGTGAACAGGGCAGGGACGATGCCAACTCTAAATAAGGCCTTATCTGTCTTTATTTCACCAATACTTTAAGACGAATGAATGAACAAACATGTACTATAGCTCTCTTAGCTCTTAGGTACTGTTATGTGGCTACTTGCGGCTATAGGAGAGCTAACAGAGGGATTTCTACACAGGCACTCTACTGGGACATACGCCAATCGCCGCTAGTTCGAGAATTGATATATTAAATTCAATGCAATTTAATTCAATTATTACGCTTGACTATTCATCATTAACCATTAGTTAGGGACTTTCAAGAACTTTGGTGCAAGGAATGGAGGACCCAGATGCAGATTTCATAAGGTAACAAAGGTTTATTCCAAAAACGGTACAAGGCAAAACACAAGACGCGGCTGAGCCGGATAACACTTAAGTGTTAGCAAAAACAAAACAAGTAACCTGGAAACTATATACTGTGGGGAGATGATTCGTGATGAGGTGCAGCTGTGGAACAGAAAACAGGTGACTTGAGTGAACTAAGTGACGGGGAAAAAACCTGACAACATGACAAAGAACCAGAAAACATAACAAATGATCTGAAAACAAGAATGTCAAAACATAAACTGCGACAGAGCCCCGTGAAGGCGAGAAGAGACGTGAGTCAGCCCGGGCTTCCAATGGCGAAGGGAGTGGTGAGTCCGCCCGGGTTCTCACAGGTGAAGGCGAGGACAGGCATGAGCTCGCCCGGGCTTCCACTGGCGACGGCGAGGACAAAGATGAGCCCACCCGGCCCACCACCGGGGAAGCCCACAACACCCCCCCCCCTCAAGGGACGACTCCCAGACGTTCCAAATTCAGGGTGGGAGGGAGGGGCTCTGAACGCCGGAGCAGGCTTGGTTTAGGGAGGAAGAACAGGCTTGGTCGTGGCTGGAACCACAGGCTTGGTCGTGGCTGGAACCACAGGCTTGGTCGTGGCTGGAACCACAGGCTTGGTCGTGGCTGGAACCACAGGCTTGGTCGTGACTGGAACCACAGGCTTGGTCGTGGCTGGAACCACAGGCTTGGTCGTGACTGGAACCACAGGTTTGGTCATGACTGGAACAGTCTGGGTCGTGGCTGGAACAGGCTTGGTCTTAGCGGAGTCATCGGTGGGCTGGTGCAGGACCTCAGCAGCGGGCTGGAGCATATCAGCGGCAGCCAGCTTGGGCATGGTAGTGGGCTGAAGCATATCGGCATCAGCGGGAGAAGACACTGGGGAGGCAAAAAGAGAGGTGAAAGTCTTGCCACGGCTGAGTCCGCTGTCCACTGTAGCCTCGTAGTGGATCTTTTTCGCCACCTCCCATACTTCCTGGAGTGCAGGGATCGCTGGAACATGTCCAGGACAGCACCAGTGGTCCTCCACTGGTCTCTCGTCGGCGGATATAAAAAAACTAAGAACTATGGCAAAACAAAACAAGACTATGAGTTATAATGAACAACATGATGAATAATGAGGAAAAACCAGACTTAACAATTATGGCGTGAGCGTGGATGGTAAAGTGAGGATTTTTGCAATCAGCGATGATAACCTGGAAACTATATACTGTGGGGAGGTGATTTGTGAGGAGGTGCAGCTGTGGACAGAAAACAGGTGACTTGAGTGAACTAAGTGATGGGGAAAAAACCTGAAAACATGACAAAGAACCAGAAAACATAACAAATGACCTGAAAACAAGAATGTCACAACATAACCCGTGACAGGGACTGTCTCAAAAGCATTGGGTCAGAAGATCTTTTTTGTTATATTTCTCTTACATATGTATATTTGATTTAGCCATTTTCCATTCACACAGCCAATATACTTTTCATTGACAATCTCTACTTATAAAAGAAATAACAAAATATGACCAATGAATTAACAGATTATTGCTGATAATGAAGCAGAGCAACGTAACTGGAGAAGGAAGATAAATCCAGAGAGAAATGAGAGACTATTAAATTAGAAAAGGACACTTGTAGCGCACGGTTCTTGTTTCTTTTGAGCTGTATATCTCGGATTTCCATTACTGTTGATTCCTTGGTCTCGTACACCAGTGACCTGGGAAGCCGATGGAGCTTCACGGAGTGAGATGCTATCCTCTGTAAATCTTATACCACTCTGGCTTTTTACATCCGATATCAAGGTTCGTAAAATCTCAGAGTATATAATCCTCCTGCATAAAATCGGCATTGCATGTGGTTGCATTTATTTGTTAAAGATGCATCAGTGAAGTCTTATCTCTTCGGCTGCAAAAAATGCACCCAGGCAAGAAAACCAGCTCCACGAGGTCAAAAAAACGTGTCCTGAAAGGTTGGTGTTTGAGTAGCCTGCATTTTCAGAACGATATAGGAGAAATATAAGGAGAAAATATAAGGAAAAAAAAAAGACAGCTAATACTGTGTAGCACATTTGCAGAAAAAAGTGTTCTCGAAGCACTTCTCGAAACTGAAAGTCTCTGAAAGTCTGCATTTGTGCAGGAATATAAGGAATTTAAGCACACATTTCTACACATCTACCTTTCTTCTTAAAATAAAAATTTTCTTTAACTGTCTCTAATAAAGGCCCATGTTAGAAGGAGACCTTTATTTACAATTTGCATTGTTCGATTATGATTTATTGACTTTCTTTGTTTCTGAAATAAATCATAAGTAAGTCAAGTTTATTTGTTCAACACCTTTTTAAATTAAATTAAATAATCACAAAGTCAATAATAATAAGAGAAATAAAATCATTAAAACAGATGATAGAAAGACAGTTAAGACATAAAAAAAAGAAACGTACCATAAACCTCAAAGTAAAACCTTGTCTAAGCAAAAAAAGAAAAATAATGTATTCAGTCACCTTTTAGGAACCTTTAGGAATCAACAATACAATGTAAAAAGAAGGGCAGTGCATTTAATAGTGAAAGATGCAACTGCTTGAAGGATCTAAATGAGGTGTCGGGAACCAATAACAATCTCCGGTTAGATGACATGAGAGTCTGATTTCAAGAGCCTTGCTGCAGCGTTTTCAAATATCTGAGGACAGTAGTGGGATTTTTTTTTGTTTGTTTAGACAATAAAAAGCATGCATAATCATCTTTATTGTCACTTTCTGGAGAAAGGAGGACAAGTATGCTTTCCTGTGACGAAATGCCAGTAAATCCAGGAAATCTCGGAACTGATACGAGCTAGAAAGTCGTCAAATGACGTATTTGACACAACACGGTTTTCACTGTATCTTTGACGTCAACAAGAGGTACACACCAACAAGATAGTTAAGTAAGTTGAAAATAAGTTGTTAAGTAGAGTATAAATGTTACTAATGGCGTCAATTATATGGAAGTGTCCCCTATCACATTTTTCCCCAGATGGCATTCTCCAATTGGCTGTCTAAAGAGAAGCAATCACTGACTGAAACTGAAACTCCAAAACTCATCAGTTGATCTAGGAAAATAAGATCGATCCGCATTTAGTCTGAACTCACCTTCACAGATGGTTCCGCTGTCCCTCAAATTAATAAATTGACACACCTCTCTTGTCCATTGTGTTTGATTTTGTAACGAAATCTTCTTTTTCATGCGATCCATTGTTTCATTATGGGATACGCCTCCTCGTGTATTCTCAGTAGCACTTATACCAGTACGCCAGGTGTGTCTGCGTCAGGGCCCTACATGTATGTATGTATGAGTACGAGTATGTATTTTCTTCCTTCACTGCAACAGCCAGAAGGACTGTCGGGTGAGGCATCTCTTTCATGCTACCTAGAACAAAGTAGGATGGCGTTTGATTCACTTACTCTGTCTTACTATAAGACAAAGGGAATCTCATATTGGAAAATCTAATATTGCCATGGCATCACATGTGACTGGCATAATTTAGTTCAAATTTAGTTCTACAATCCTTTTGGTGCTGATTGATTTGCCAAACCAATAAATTATTTGACGTTTTCTCTTCTACCACAAGAATCATATATTCTTGATATGAACAACTTGAGAATTCAGCAGAAAATCTAACTTTTTTGATTGGCAATCTGCGCAGCAATATTTCATGCTGAGGAGGATGGAGTCTGTTATTAAAAAGCCTTGAAAATACATAAAACAATTGAATCTTCATAATGAAAGGTGATAAAAAAGATATGCCAAAGTGGGTTCATGCTTGCAAAAAAGCAAATATCACATGAAGCAAAACCTATGCATGAAGTACTAATGCACTTTGCATAAGTTTAGATTTATATTAATCTCACATTTAAGCTGCATTAAACAGCAACAAACTCACGTTTTTTGTATAGACTATGCTGAAAAGGTCACCTAGTTTGGTGTCTTACTCATGATAGCTTTGACCTTTTCTTGATCCAGTGTATCCTCTCCACTTGTGGTCATGAATTATACTCCTAAATACTGCAAATAACAATAATTCAAGGATAAAGAATTTCACGTTTAATGATAAATTTACAAAAAGGACTTGCAAATATACCTTTTAAGTTAACCTGAAGATAGATGTTATATAGAGATAGATACTTCATGTCAGTTACAACCAGGAGTTGATAACTGAACTATGAAATGGCCACATAAATACACAATACTGGCTTCTTTTCAGTCTGACTCGGGGTGGATTTAAAGCTAAATGCATTACAGAAGCACTTTTACTCTTGTCTTTTATCATTCAGAGCTCCCAAAACTGAATATTTTTTTATTACATTTCAGGAATTGTCAGTTGTCAGTGGAGGTCATGTTTTTATAAAATCCAACAAAGAAAGAACCTCCTGAATACTGTCTCCATCTGTCTTGTTTGTTTCAGTGAATCCAAGGCTAAAAATGTTAAAAACAGTAACTAAAGAGCACCTGTAAAGAAAAGCCTGTATGGTCCTCATTTTATATATATAAACATACATGTGTGTATGTACATATTATATATAATTAAGTAAGTATATATTAAATACTTGCCTGATATACAGTATATCTTCTAAAAAACATGAGTAGAATCCCCTATTGAAAAGTGACAAAACAGATTAGTCAAAATGTGGGCAAAACAGGCAAATATCCCATGAAGGAAATTCAATGCAGGAAGAACTACTAGCTATATTCCTTCCCTCTGATTAGTTTGCTTGCCACAAACTAATCAGAGGGAAGGCATATAGCTCAGATAATCATAATGGCTCTGCATTTTATTCTTTGACATAGCCTTTTATGTGAAAAGTTGCATTTTTTTAATAGGAATGGGAGTTTAATGGCGCCAGAGATATTTTTTAAACAGTGTGTTTACTCAAATAGGGGAAAAAAAAATTCTAAAGCTCTTTTTCTTGACCTTGGTGACATCATATTAGAGATAATATTAGAGATTATTCTCAAGGATCGTAATTAAGAGAGGAAAGAAAAAAATGTTAAAGTAAAAATGGTGTTGTCACGATCTGCTTACACTCACCCTCCTGTTCACGCGTTTTTCCACAGCTATCACATTTGGCAGACTAAAGTTGGAAAAAACTAGTGTGGTATGGATGTGAAAATTGAGGAAGCTGAATACAATCACTTGTATGACTCGGAGTTACATAAGTTGTATTTTATGTCTATTTCTGTAGTCCTGTTTTTCTTCTAATGGCACTGCATACTGCCCTGGCATTGCCATTTCTTTGAATTCCTCAAGATAAAGCTGAATTGAGACTTTTCATTGTTTAGCTTTTATGATGATATGATAGAAAAGAGTACCAAGATACAGCACTGAATGTGTAAACATTTGTAAACTGTGTGAAGTTATATGTTGCTAATATGATGTGTTAAATCATATCTAAAGAGAAATCAGTACTAAGTAAGGCAGACTGTAGCCTCCTCCTGTAAAAATTGCAGCTCCCATATGTCCTCTTAGCTACTTTAACTGTGGTGTTTTCTGGGTTACATGCATCTCCTGCATGAGAGCAAATTTCCATCATCACGTAGAAATATGAAATACATTTCATTTTGGACACTGTTGTGAAGGTTGTTGTGAAGGAAGGCTGTCAATTTTATTAAGAGGAGTGCGTTAGAAACTCGCCTCTTTGCGTCTCTTTGCGCCGCTACAGGAGAGGAGCACAATGTGCTCCTTTTCCAATCTGAGGTCAGATGGCTTTCCCGTGGATCAGTGTTGGCACGCATCTTTGAATTATACACAGCCATCCACGAGTTTCTAGCGGATCAAAACCACACGGAGCTGGCTGCGCATTTCAATGACAATGCCTGGGTCACTAAACTGGCATATCTGGCGGACATTTTTTCAGAGCTGAACCGACTTAACAGTTCTATGCAGGATCGCAAAACACATGTCATTCAGCTCTATGACAGGATGGAAGGCTTCCTGAAAAAAAAAAAGATCGAGAGAACGCGTCAGGGGAGACAATGTCTCCATGTTTCCATCAGTGGAGGAGTTAGTGGATTCCACGCAGTTGTCGCCTGACGTGAAATGCGCAATTGTTGATCACTTGGGGGCACTCGGAAGTCAATTTGAAACGTACTTTTCTGAGGCTGAGTCCTGGAGAAAGGACAGGACATGGGTATGGTTTCCATTCAAAGACAATGCATCTGACACTTCAAATCTGATAGCTTCTGAGGAAGATCAGCTGATCGACCTATCCACAGACAGTACACACAAGAATGTGTATGAGATGAAGCCTCTCACCCAGTTCTGAATCTATTGCCAGAAATACTTCTCCCAACTGACAGCAAAAGCAATGGTGAGCCTCCTGCCTTTTGCAACAACTTATCTTTGTGAAAATGGATTCTCCTCCCTCACCTACTTGAAGAGCAAATACCGTTCTAGACTTGATGCTCTGCCTTACAACCTCCATCTGCCCCAGAATAGACAAGCTGTGTACTACCCACCGGGGCCAGTCATCTCACTGAGGTAGGCATACCTGGTGTCATGAAGCCAAATGTTTCATTGTTGAAAAATGACAATAGAAAATATATGCCATGTCAACAATAATGATTATAACCAATAATAATTATGGATGAACTTTGTTTTGTCAATCATAAGCATGTGTTTATGATTGGCAAAAAAAGTTCATAATAAATAACTCAGTATATAAATATGTGAATAGGGTGAAATAAAAAGTGAATAAAGTAAATATAAAAATTATTATAGGCCAGGTTTAAAATGTGACACATTTAAAAAAAATAATTACACGTGAGAGTCCCTGTTCTGTTTGTTTCTCGTCCAAGGGGTCCTCGGGCTGTAAAAGGTTGAAGACACCTGTAGCTATTCAGTTAGTGAAAAACCTTTGGTGATAAATCAAAATTCTGTTTCTACAAAACCTCTGGTTAAGAGTGAATTCATTTTCTGTTTATCCAGGGTGTAACAGCGGTCTGCTGTGATGCAGTTTAAAAAGAAATTCATAAAATGTAACAACTGTTTGGAGGATAATGGCTTGGACAAATACTTCGCTTCAATAGGGGAAAGTTTTTCACAGAAATACACTTTGAAGACACACTCAGGCTAGGGACGTGCAACCGTTTAGATTGACTAATCGATTAGTCGGAGCGGTGCACATAGTCGACTACCATTTTTTTAAGAGCCGACTGATTTTTGTTTGGGTCAGGGGGAAGGCTTATGTTTCACAACGCAGATATGCGGAACTAATGTTTACGGCGCTGTTTCTGCCGGAGTTTGCACCTAGAGTGGGAGCAACAGACCGGCGCAGATGTCGGCAATGAAGCAATTAGCATGGCAGTATTCCACTGACCTGGACAATAAAGTCAAAAGCACATTATGCAAGACTCACTTACTAAACCGTCCCAAAAAAGGAGCAAAAAGACCAGACAGAAAGACAACAAAAAATGACTGAAATGGTTTTATTGTAGCTAAATGCTTGTGTGACAGCAACCATCAGGAACAAGTAACTGCTTTGGTGATAAATGTTTGTTTAATGATGATGTTGCAACTAATCAGCTTCAACTGGCTTGATTCATCAACTTAAATCACTGAAAATGCCCATCCCTAACTCAGACACATGCTATAAAACAAAGGTCAGGCACCGTGGCACAAATTTCGTCTGAAACAGCTATGATGAGCAGTTGTATGAGGAATTCTCAAAAACTGCAGTTGCCATAGTAGTGTAAGTGACCTATCACTAACCTTTAGCTGTGGCGGCACAGCACTGTATAGCTCAGCTATGTGCAGCATTTGGCCATTATTCTGTACCATTAATGAATCAAGCTGTGAGATCAAAACATGTCATTCTTTCTGCCACAAAAAGGTTTGTGAGAGAGTGTGTTTATTTGCAGCAGACTCACTTTAAATGGTCAGTGAAACGTGACAAAAAACCAGCAAACATTTTTCTTTTGGTTCTCGTCAGTGATTTTGTTCCCGGCTCATTTCTACGTTTATTTAAACAGTTCAATGAGGAATTTGGATTCTGTGTACCGAAAGGTGTCGTGGTTGAGAAAGTACGAGGGCAGACAAAGGTATACACTTTTGAGAACTCAAGAAGTCATACTGAAACCAATCAGTTTGGCGAAGGTGTAGTGACAAAGCCCACACCTGTAAGTGGTGTAAAAGGGCACTCATTAATGTCTCTGTTGCCAGGCTCTGACATCACACATAACTGTTCCAGACTACATGCCTTCTGTCATACTTGGAGTTGTCATGGTTTACATTAACTTGTGGTTCTCCAATGTGAAGAGTGAACTGCATATTTTTTGTGGGAGGTCAGTCTCAGAAGTTACTGACAGATGTTGTAGCATCCCTTGAACTTTAACTGAAAGATATTTTTTTAAGTGGTACGTATGCTTGTTATTCTATAGTGTACCAGTTCCAAAGGGCAACACTCCCTGAAGGGTTCCTTGTCAGCTGAGCAAAACTCATTAAATGTGTTTGTTTGCTCCTCCATCACTTCACAAAAGTAAAATATAAAGTAAGATTCAGAACACATGTGTACAGGAAGCAGAGGGAATTATAGACTCTAAAATGGCATTCATTCAACATGTCTGTATGAATCTCACACTGTCAAAGTGGGATCATTATGCTTCTGTCTTTGGAAGCATAACAAAGAGGACTGCTTGAGATGGTAAAAAGGATACAGGGTGGGGCTTTACAGTTTTGCAAAAGATGCCTCTTCAATTCTATGGTAAATATTTAATGAGTAATGCTCATAAGGCACTCAAGGACACATTTGAGACTAGGACACATTCAAAAAGACAGTTCAAACTGTGGTAAAATGTTGAGATGTTCCTCTTGGTATATCATGAAGAATTAAATTAAATGCTGCATCATAATTCTCCAGTGCTACATGATCAAGTGCACACTCTTAAAAAAAGACAATTACTAGGACAGAGGAACGTTTAACGGTGATATAATTTGTTCAGTTATGCTAAGGAGATGAAAGGGAAACACTCAAACTTAATCTTAAAGATGATGATGACAGAGATATATTTGTTGGAAAAAATATCTTTAAGACTGCTTAGACCAATACTAACATGCATGCTAAGTGATTCGATTACAAGTGGACAGCACTGAGTACAGGTGCCTTCAGATACACACTCCACACACTCCACAGTCCATGGTATGAAGAAAACACAGTTTCTTACAAACTTACTTTTCAGTCTTTAGTCCACTCAGACATCAAAACAGCACAAATGGATGAACTGATCAGACTGCCTTGTTATCCTAAAATATATTTACCAGTCATTGATGGCATAAAAAAAGGACCCTGAAGTGTAAACATGCAGATTCTTATAGTAATAAGTTTGAGAGCACAGAAAAGTCATGTAATAAACGACTGAACACCCACAAGCAAGCTGTCAGCATGTAGGGCTAAAAGCGTCAGTATGTTTGTGTTTTTATCAGCAAAAGATGCCGGGACTGACCACACACACATCAGTGATACTTACTGTGGGCAGGGGTGAAAAAGTGCAAAAACGATGTACTGTTAAAACTGCTGTGCTGTACGTGCATCTTCAGTTGGGTGTTTTCTCCTCTCCCTCTGCAGGCCTGTTGGCTTTTGGCTAAGCAGGGCTCAGTCTTTGCTCTACTGCAACGAACACGGAGTACTGGGCTTCTTCTCTGAGGAGGTGAAGAGCTGCAGCTGCCCTACAGAGCAGCCCTCCTGCCAGGGAGTCATCCCCTGCATTGTAGGCACCTCTTCTATGTCCTGCTCCTTCTGTGCCAGTGACAACGCCACCCGTTGTGGAGCCTGTCATCATGGCAACCTCCTCCATCTTGGTTCCTGCCGCCCGAGCATTGCCGCATCCTTGGACCATTATCTGACTCTTGACCTGGACATGCCAGATGCTGAGGTTCTCAGATATGTACTCAACTGGTTCTCAAATATCTGTGGTCCACATAAGACACACATAATCTCTGATTACATCAGATCACATAACATATCTTTGCTAGTCTCTTTCCGTCTGGACACAAACACTGGATGTGTACATGACTCTTGAAAGAATCATTTATCAAACAAAGCCTTGCAGTGTTAGGGAAAAAAAGGAAACTAAAATGTTCATGAATTTAATTAATTAATTTTACTGTCTGCAGGGTGAGAAGATACACTTCATACCAAGGGAGGTGTTTGAAAATAGATATTCACGCTAAATTCCATCCTGATATTGATTATTATTATCCAATAATTAATATAAACTTATAAAGATAAAACCACTAAAATTCCATGATAGAAATGTTTGAGAACCAGTATGTTTGATTGATATGTTATCATTCGTACTGATTGTGGTTTCACAGTTTGATTATCTCTTCTCAGGTGAAATACTTGCTTCAGCGACTGGACAGCCGAATAGAGGTCCATGCCATCTACATCAGCAACGACGTCCGCTTGGGAAGTTGGTTCAATCCTGCCTGGAGGAAGAGGATGTTACTGACACTCAAGAGTAACAAAAATAAATCCAATCTCATCCACATGCTGATGGGCATTTCTTTCCAGATATGCTCAACCAAGAATTCAACACTGGAACCCGTGCCTGCAATTTACGTGAATCCTTTTGGGGGTAGTCACTCAGAGAGCTGGTTCATGCCGGTGAACCAGCCTGACTTCCCTGATTGGGAGAGAACTAGAATGGACACCATTGCCACTGCACAGTGTTACAACTGGACTCTGGCTCTGGGCAACAAGTGGAAATCCTTCTTTGAAACAGTGCACATCTACCTACGGAGCCGAATAGTCACAGACGATCCAACGGTGAATGAAACTCTCTTCTATGAGCCATTGGACTTGGATGACCAGACTTCAAACCTGGGCTATATGAAGATCAACACACTTAAAGTATTTGGATATAGCATGCACTTTGACCCTGAAGGCATCAAGGATCTGATTCTCCAACTGGACTACCCCTACACACAGGGTACACAGGATGCTGCTTTTCTGATGTTACTGGAGATGAGAGACAGGATTAACCGGCTGTCTCCACCAGCACCACAGCCACTTGACCTGTTTTCCTGTCTGCTACGACACCGCCTCAAGCTGTCAGCTGGAGAGGTGGCACGGATCAAGGACTCTCTGCAGATCTTCAACTCCAAGCTTCCTAATGCTTTTCCTGAACCCGAGCTGGCTCAGCTGTGCAGCTAGCTAGCTTAACAAACTAGCCAGGTTCAGGAGTCACAATACACATAGTGGCAGAGTTGCTGCGTCAGGTACAACCCCATTTAGTTGGCCTCGTGGACTGAAATAATGTGGATTAACAGATCAACCAATTTTGAAAGCAGAGTGCCGAAGCTCCCACAAATTTACGTTTCGCAAAAACAGCATTATATCATAGACTGTTGGGAGAACAAATGATACTTGGACTCTTTCAGATGCTGTACTGTACTTGCCCGGATGTGTTGTTTTGCTATTACTGCCCTGCTTTTGGCAAACTATGACTGGACAAGGCTGTCTTACACTGACAATTTTTTTGTGATTTGAAACTACAGAGACAGTGTCGTTGAGACTGCCTATCTTTGCAAGACCTCTGCCTTGCAATGATGAAGGAGATTTTGATATGCTAAGAGGAACTCTTAAGTAGTCTTTAAAATTAGTCTAAAGAAGAGGATACCCCCTTTTCTAACCCTATTTTCTTTGGATACAGAACAGTTGGGTTCGGGTTAGGGGTGGAAATATATATGTGGTGAATGAGTTATGTTAAGCTTAACATTTTAAAAATTTGATAATTCTAAATCATGTTACTGTCTTTGAGTATTTCTTTTTAATTATCACCTTCCATTTTATCTGGAATCTGAAAACTTGTAAGTATCTATTCTTAACATCTGCAGATGAGAAACCTCTTAGTGATGTTCTTTTCATGGTGATGTGTCTATGCCAAAAGAAGGTAAACTCATTGGAAAACCAAGTGGCAAAATTTTGCATACAGTATGTCAAATTTCTTTTACTTTTGACCTGAAAATGATAAAGAAAACGTCTGACGTGGTAACGAGGTCTGCGGACGTAGCGCTGTAAATAACGCTCCATCTAACCCCAGGTTGTGGACAAGTGCACATCGCTTTCTAGATAACTAAGTGCAAAGGCCAAAAAAAATGTTTATAGCAGAACAAACTCATGCCTTATATGGAAAGTCAATGTTAAGATAAGAAGCACATTTCGTTTCTGTGTTTGGTTTCTCAGCGAAGGTTGTATTGCTTTTTATATTTCAATATTTCTACCAAGACAGAACAGCGGACACATTCCCAGAGTATGTAGTAATGTAGCTTCTCCATGCAAATTCAAGTCACACTTTTGGCACTTACTTGTTTTGATTTGGTGTTGTGAAAGTTCTTGAGTCGCCATTTACAGTGCTCACCTGTACTTGCACAATGTAATTGTTCTGCAAAATCTCCAGCGATACAAAATTTCAGTAATTGATAGATCTAGTTTGATTTTGTCATGACTTTAAAGCGCTTTTCAATAGTTTGGTTTAGTCTCAGGTCAGTTAAATGTTTTGTTTGCTTCGTTTGGTTTGCTTTTTATTTATTAATAATTTTTTTGTCATTATATGGGTAAACGTTTAGCTGCTTTTTACCAAGGCATTTACAAGGTTGCGAGGTTTATCCAGGGCAGTGATGGTTCTCTTGAAAGCTGCAGATGTACCTTGATGATACTTGATTGATGATTTTACATTTGCTTAACTAACTTCTCACTGGAAGTCAGTAAATCTTGTATGTCATTTTCAGCTGTTCTGTGCTCAGCTTGCTTAAGTAAAAACAAAGTGGTTTATCAATTTGAGAGACTTTTTTTTCTTTATTCAAAAAATAAATGTTTGCAACTCAGGCCCTTACTTCCACACTATACTGGCTGCGTTCGGATAAGAAGGAGCGCTAAGATAGGGGTGTTTCGCAGACGCTTGAGCGTGTGTGATCACAGCTAACAGGTGTATCTAAGTAGTAATCAGGCCCATTAACTGGTACACACATGGGAAAAAGCAGCCAACAAGCAAACGGAACAAGAGGTTACCCTCGTTTACAGAAGAGGAGATGACCGTATTAGTGGACGAGGTCTGGCAGCACCGTGATGTGTTATTTGGGGGAACAAAGAGCAAAAAATAAAGCGCATTAAAGAACCGAATTCGGCAGCCCATAGCGCAAAAGATGTCCCCCTCTAGTCCCTGTGGCCTGCGAGACTGAGGTGCTGTAAGAAAGGAGTGGCAGGAGTTCTAAAGCCAAACCAAAAAAAAAAAAATGCAAAGTTGAGGCGAGAGAGCGTGGGCACGGGTGGTGGCGCACCTGGTGCTACAACCCTCACTCACGACGAGGAAAAAGTACTTTCCATAATTGGAAAGACGGCCTCTGAGGGCATTAGTGGGGGCATTGATCTGCTGGGGGACGACGGGCTCTCAGAAAACACAAAGGGCGAAGAGGAGGACGAGCCCTCTGGGAGGGAGTGTGGATTGGGATCAGTGTGCCATCAACGACACCAATCACCTGGGGGATCCCAGCCATGACATGAAATCCACGGTGGATCTGGCGGACCTCGTCCCGTGTGGTGGGCATTCTGATGTGTGTCCGAGCATGGCGCAGGAGGATTGGTGTCACGGCTGCCACACCCCGTGAAACCGATGCCTTGCTGAGGCCGGTGCCGTCCCCCACCACCTCCAGGAAGCTCCCCACTGCTTAAAAAGGCATCGCGGCCAGGAGCTGCACCTCTTGGCTGAGGGCAAAATTGCAGCCGGTTGCCCTCTGAATGTGTGGTGACACTAGCGTGACGAGGCGTTGGATCTCCACACGGGGAAGCCGGTACTTGAACTGGACAGCCCGGTCCGACAGCACGTTAAGTGGGGAGAAGTGCTGACGTACATAGGCATTTATGTAAACTTCGCACGGCGACGCTGTTGGTTAGCAGCGAGAATAGGCTGTATTGCAGCCATGGTGTCTCACATGCGTGGAGTGGAGTCTTTATATAGACTAGCAGGTGGAGCCTCTCTTGATGAGGTTCCAGTCGAGTTCAATTACACCTGTCAGTTTCCTTGATATCTGTGAAGTACCACAGGGTTGTTGATGTTTTTAGAGCTACTGTAAACTCATATGCAAATGCCGAATGTGTGGGAAAACATAATGAGTGATAGTAATGATGATTCATTTTATTTATAGATATAGGAACACATGGGCAATTCTTTATTTTTATATTGTTATTTTTCTTCTTATTCTATTTTTCTTGCGTTAGTTTTCTGCTGCTATGAACGCACATTCATCATTCATCATGAGTGTCAGATATAACTTTACATGACGCGGCTGCAGTGAGCGTTTGGTCGCTAAGAAGGCTGTTAACAGTGGGTCAGGGCGATCTTACGTTACCTTCTTTGTGAAAGATCTTCTTAAGCTAAGAACGACTCACGTCCTTCTTTCACAGTGCTCCTAAGAAGCTCTTAGAGCTAAGAAGCTCGTAGAGCTAAGAAGCTCGTAGAGCTTCTTAGCGAATCTGGGAAACTAGGCCAATGTCTTTGTGTGTCAGTCAGCTCTTTAGACTATTTTTTTCATTTTAGGATATACTGTGAGATATTCTTACTGACATAGACAATCAATCAACACACTTTTTATTTAGTACTCAGTGTTACAACTTCACTCATCTGATAAAGAAGTATTTTTCTTAAAATCTATAAAACTATGTAACTGAGATGTGATATTAAGCTGTGCCACATTCAGAAGTTTGTTGAGGACACGGCCATCGTGGGCTGTATGAGGGATGCCATGGAGGAGGGGTACAGGAGTCCGACGAGGGACTTTGTATGTGATGCCAAACCACCTGCAGCTCAACACATCAAAAAATAAAGAGATGCTCATGAACTTTGGGAGGTACAGTATAGACCGTGTCTCAAATAATTCCTGATGGAGTGGGTGGAAATTGAGGTGGTGGGCATTTACAAGAACCTCAGATTAGTGTTAGATGACAAGCTTGACTCGTCAAACAACACTGACCACCTCACTGAAAAGGGCCAAAGCAGACTGTACTTCGTGAGGAGGCTGTGATCTTTTAACACCTGCAGGGAACTCCTGTTGATGTTTTATCGGTTGGTGACAGCCAGGGTATTGTTTTATGCTGCGGTGTGCTGGGGACAGGGTAACACATCAAAGGGGGACTCATCCATGCTGGACAAGCTGATCAGGCATGGCAGCTCTGTGGTTGGCATGAAGCTGGTCTCTCTGGTCACGGTGACAGAAAAGAGCATGCTAAACATACTGCTGGTCATTTTTAATAATACCAGCCACTCTCTGTGTGCTGTCATCAACAACCAGCGAAGCTTGTTCAGCGAACTCGCTGCTCCCATGAATGAACACAAACAGACTCCCTTGTCCTCCTCACTGTCAAACTGTTTTCCTGCTGCTGTTATTTTTTATTTTATTGAAGTCTTTATCATTGAGTGATGTTTCACCTTGGGTCTTTTCCTTAACTTACATGTTTTTTAAGTGATGGTGCTGTATTACACTGGAACAATAACATGATGAAATAAAGAATAATATTAAAATTCCTATAAAAAACATTAAGACAAAAGTAAAGAGCCACTCAGATATTTGTGTTTAAATGTAGTGAGTAAAATGTCATCAGATTTATACCCACTTTAGACATCTGAAAATCCCACTTACATCCAGCAGTGAAATATTTGTACGTAAATCATTTTTACACGGGTTCCAGTCTTGATAATTAGAGGAAAATGTCTCCTGATATTCTGCCGTCAGTTCATATTAATGTGTAACCAATCCAATGCTTGGTAGTTTATGCTACAAGATGACAGGAAGAAGAAACACTGAGCCAACCACAGTAATGAAACTGTAGTGGTTGTGAACAGCAAAGGACTGTTTGACACTGGTGCTGTGCTGTCCAAGTACCAAGGAAGAGAACTGGGAGACTCGGGAGGGTTATCCATGGATGAGGGCTTGAGCAGCGGGACTGCAGTGCATTGGACTGGGACCCATCAGGTAGGCTCATTCTCCTACTACTGTCGGAGTAAACAACGTGGCTGCTTGAAAAAAATGCCAGAAAAACTATGAAATCCCAGTTGATGCCCATCTGCCATTGTGCTGAGCAACATCTGCTGCTGATCATGTAACATAAAGTTGCACGAACTTTACACTACATTCACTTGATGTTATGCTGCACATTAACATTTTATTCACATCATGTTATGTTGCAATGTGCAAGCCTTCAACGTGAAGATCTCATATTTTTTTATGACTAGACAACTGAGTATAAATTTAAGTTTTGAGCTCGATTGTATGGTTTGGGCAGAGTATCAACTCAAATTACCTATGACTGTAATACAAGCTTCTGTAATCATAGATATAACTTTTCCACCATTACTTTCTGCATTTTTCAGTACATTGCAGCAGAAATGGATATCCTTGTGCTAAGACTACATCATTGTTTCTTTCTAATTTTGATAGGAACGGTCTTAAAACAACTAAACAAGATAAATAGTCTGAATTCCAGAATTGTTTTCAGTTTTCTGTCTTAAAATATATTATTCTATTTGCTTCTTCAAATAGCAACAATTGCTTGAAAAATTGCACACACACATGTGCAAAAAAACCCAAAAACAAACAAAAACAGCAATGTGCAGGTTATATGCAACTAATGACTCTTAATAACTCTTTTCCTACAGCACAAAAAGTCATGGTAAAGTTGCATTGTTTTGTGTTCTTCTCACAACTGGTGAACCTAGTTAACCGTGATCAACACTGAAAGCTACTGAAACTCTTATAAAAAGCATTTATGTCATAGACAGCTCATTATACTGTTTTGAATAAGGTCAGCTTTATGAGATCATGGTCTGCAATAGAGATCTCTTAGAATATGAAGTTGCAGTGCGTAATCTTACCCAGGCAACAGAGTTTATATGCTGAAAAGATCATACATCATATTATCTAGTCAGTTTCAATAGAAGTGTGTATGTTCTGACAAAATATAATCTCGATGATGTCAATGCACTTAAAAGTTAAAATGAATAATCGTACTTCAAACGGTGAAAAATGGTGAGTTGATAACACGATACCTGTGATTTCCTGTGATGTTGTGGTAATGAATTGATACTACATATGATATTACAATAAATGTGTTAATGTTTGTACAACAAAAGTCTAAGTGTGTGATTATTACTGGATAACATGTTACTGAAACAGTCTTTCACAACTAAAAATGGTTGTGAAAGATTAAATGTTATCTCAAACGGTGTCTCAGTAATATAATTTAGTCTCATATGCATTTAAAGTAACTCATTTCATGATTTAGCAACTTAATAATAAATGAAAGACATATAATCTCAAAACAGGATTAAAAATTTTACACATTCTGCTCACTTTTTGCAGTGTAGTACCTTCACACATCTAGAGTTTTGGCCTGTCTATTATTCATGCGTTGGGCGAGTGTCAGTGATTCTCGGCAAAATGTACAATAAAACATTTCTTAGTCATCATGTTGACCTCATATCAACTGAGATTTTAGAAATGAAAACAAGGATACTTTACCCTAAACACTGAGATGTTATCAGAATGGCGTGAAGCGATAAGCAATAAAAAAAAAAGAACGTTGAGAACATAATGGGTTAACATAGACAAACTGAGGCCAACCTGTACCGTAGAGAGCATAGAAAATAAATTCCTCCATGTTATTAGAGTGTGCATACCAGAGACGAAAAATAGCAGTCTATACCTCTTTAATCAATTAAATTAAATGGCCATACTGTTTTAAACATGTTCACGTAGTGGACTAAGGATTTGTCAAAGCTGATACTACATATGATATTACAATAAATGTAATATTCATTCCTTAATTCCAAACAGTTCTGGATCAGAGCGGTAAGCTGCTGCACACAGTACCAATGCACAATCTTTACAATAAAAGCCCTGCTCAGAACAGGGGTGTTTCTATCAAGTTGAATTTAGATTTAGATATATTATTTATTTGATATGATGCAGGAAGAATCAAGTAACAAGAATTTGTTAGCCTGATCACTACTGCATAGTTTTTTATATATATATATACATAATATGCATTGTATTCACCTTCAAATCATATCAATAACTGATTTTTCTTAAAACTCAGCTGCAGTTATGATCATAACACTTGTATAACTTCAGGTAGGAAAAAGAAGACCACTAAGGAAAGGACACAGACAATCTGCTTGATATGTTTTTAGCTCAAATTTAAAAATGACATTTAAACTGAAAACAAAACAATTAAGCCTATTACTTACACATAGGTAAGTTTTAAATAGGCCCAATGTTAAGATTTTTAAAAGTCATTTAAACTTGTTTTTTTTCTTCCATTTCAGTCATGAAAGTTGGTGGCCCGTGTGACGTGGAAAGCCGTGCAGAGTTGGAGGCGATTGCTGGAAGTTTATAATCTTGTCTTGTTGTAAACTTGCACTTTTCTGTTTTAGGAAGCAAGTCTGGCGTGAGAGAAGGCAATACCACGATATTCTTAAATCTTGTGTCTTGCTGGGTGTAACCAGACTTGGATTTCGAGTACAGCTTGGATTTCTCTGAGATGGGTGTCCGGCACATGTCTGTTCTTTGGGTGATTTGCATTTTCACAGAGTCCTGTTTTCGACCTGCCGGGAACTCAGCGGGCATGTCTTCACGAGACTGACCTTCAGGCAGGCTCCTGGTTTCACCTCTCCTCAAAGCTTCTTCCAAATCCATGTTTTTCATTTTCTCGTTGAAATACAACTTTTTAACGTAAGCCACCTTGTCAGTGAGTTTCTTAACTTCCTCTTTGTTGTTTTCATTCATTTGATGGAATGCGTTTGACTCAACCGTTAATGACTGAATCTGTTCAATCTGTTTTCGGATGGTAAACTTGCAGGTTGACATTTCGCTGTGCCATTGCACTTTTTTCTCTAAAGATACCACATTCTCTTTGGTCTTCATCAGTGTCATCTCCAGTTCACTAATCATCTCATTTTTTTGCTCAAGTTGTTTTTCTAACTTAAACAATTTTATCATTTTACTGTGGACCTGTTTTTTCATTTGGTCCATTCTATCAAGATTGCGGATGTAGAATGTTTCCAGCGCAGTATTCTTTTCTTCTTTCTTCTGTGTCATGAGTATCGCATCCATCTCTTTGTCCACATTCCAACATTGTTTCTTCAGGTTTTTTATGGCCTCATCTTTTTCTGCAAGTTCCCCTCTGTGTTTTTTTGCTGCATTTCCGAGAATCTCGTTCTGCTTCTTTAAACTTTCTATTTCAAGCTCCAGAATATGATTTTTTTCCAGAATTTCGTTCACCTCCTGGTTCTTTGCTAGTTCGAAGTCTCTGTTGCTTCTTCTAAGTTGTTGATAGCTGTTCTTGTATTTTTGTAGCTGGCTTACCAGTAGACTGAGTGTGTCCCTTTGTTTAGTCACCTCATTCAGCTCGAATATGATTTTGCTGTCATTTTCCATCTGACATTGTTTAAGCCTTTCTTCCTTCAGCTCTCTCCTTGCGTTTAGCAGCTCCTTCCTTAAGCACTTGCTCTGGTCAAGAGCGCTTTTCGCTCTCTCAACAGTTTTGTAATTCTTTTGTTTCTCATGCATTAAATCATTTACTGTTTTTGAGAGGGACGCAACCATCTTCCTCAGCTCATTTTCAGACATATTGTCAAACGATTTTTCATTGATCTCCTGTATCTCCATTTTTTGTTTCTCAATAATTTCTGCCATTTCTAATGCCAAAAAATGTATCTCGCCTTAATAACAGTGTTTGTTTCCAAAGAGCTAACCTGAGCTTTTTATTCCAACAAGGAACATTCCCTTTTCAGATTCCAAGCTTCCAAGCATCACAGTCAGGGTCTGAATACAATTCTTTATGACATCATGTCCTCAGTTCCATGACAGGATGTGTTCTAATTTAGCCCCGCCCACAAATTGTGTGAGAGTGTAAGAGTTTTGTGCATCCTGAAAAATGGATTTTAGACCATAATTTTATTCCTCTCAATAATGATAATTGATCATTGAAATAGATAATTGTGTCCTTGTTTAAATTTTTGGAACCTTAAATTTAGAATTTTTGCTTTATTTTCTCTTTTTAGAAAAAAAAAGTCTATGTTGTATGTTACATTTAGCGTTTTATGTCTGGGGGTATCCATTTGTTTCTATTACACACAACATCATTATTGATTAATATATTAATTAATATAATTTATTAGATAGATGGATGAATAGCTTTTATTGTCATTGTAAAAGAGCATTACAACGGAACTGTCAGTAGCAACTCTGACAGATCGTACTAAAATATATATATATATATATATATGAGGGAATTAATTATAAATGTAAAAGGGCATATTCAAAAATATTAAATGTATCTACCATATATACAGATAACATAAGGTGCAGAAGGGACTGAAACATTTTGTGTCTGTGTCAGTATGTTTTTTTAGCTGTGACTATTTAGGATTCTTACGGCTGTAGAATAAAAACTGTCTTTCATTCTTTTCATACGAGCCTTGGCTGCTCTGTACCTCCAGCCAGGAGGGTGGTAGGGTGGTAGGGTGGTAGCTGTCTGATAAAATTGTCCTTGCTCTGCTGAGGTACTATGTGGAGGCAATGTCCTCCAGAGATGGTAACTGGCATGATCTTTTTTGCAGTCCTTACCATTCTTTGGAGACACCTCTTATCTTCAGCAGAACAACCTGATGCTCTGATATGCAGAAAGCAATTGTGAAATTATGCTAGGTGGAGTATTCTGCTGTATTTGATTATATTAACAGATACGTGATGAGCTACCTGGTTTCTCTCTTCTGTACCCCATCAGGGCTGCTGGTTGTCCGGGTCTGGGGGCCCTTCCTTTATGCTCCTGATCTCTGGAATCAGGGGTGGTGGTGGCCCCCTTCCCCTATTATTAACAACAATTCATGTAAAACCTTTCCTGTATATTTTGCATGCACGCACATACACATACATGCATGCACACCCACTCATTCACTCTCATGCTCACTCTACAGTTGCCATGTCACCTTGTGGCTTTAATCAGATTCAATGACCATGGTTAAGTTTTCATATGCTTGTTGCTGGTGATATTGTTACAGTTTGTTTCTTTCTTTTTGTATGTGTTTTTCCTTATTAATCCTGTTTATAGCCGTTGTATGTTTTTTCTTCTTCCACAAATACAGCAGCTGGTTGTCTGTTTTATGGTTCCATCTCCTTTCTCTTCCCCTCACTCTACCGTTTTCTGTCATTTCCCCTTTCAATTAAAAAATTTACAAGGTGTCGAGAACACTGGCTCTGTGGACTTTGGCTTTGCCGATGCCTGTGCCTCTGAGTACAGAAAAAAAAGATGAAGCCTTAGCACAGTTGACTGCCAATTTGAAAGGTCAGTTTCCTGCAGCACTAATTTGTTTTTATCCATCTCAGGTCTGACAACATTATAGCAATGTTAGTGGAGGACCATTTTAAACTCTGGGTTCATGACCCATCATTGCATCTCTATCAGAATGTAGGTTGGACTTCCCTGGCTCTAAGAAGGGAGCAACACTGTTTATTGTTTATTCATAAGGCACTACTAAAACTTCCACTCTACTTATCGAGCCTACTAAGCTTCAGATCTTTTAACTATTCCACTCGTGCATGTAACCCACTAGCTGTTAATATCCCAGCTGTTAAAACGGAGATAGGGACATTTGCTTTTTTTTATTTCGCTCATTTTAAATGAAATAATGTACTGTCTCAGCTGCAGTTGGATACACTGATTCCTTTTATTCATTTTAAATACATGCTGTTGATCTCATGATTTCTGAATGTACATGTACTTATTGAATTTCATTATGTGCTTCTGTTGAGTGTATATTATGATGGATATGTATTGTAATGTGTTTGATTTGTATTTGTGCTGCAATCAGGGCTCCATTTGAAATGAGAGCTTGCTCTCAATTGGCCCTCCCTGAATAATTAAAGGTGAAATGAAAAATGAAGCTTTGACTCCAGTGACCTTGACCTTGAATTGAAAACCCTTGATAAATGCCTTTGCTCTAATCAGTGGTGCCTGAGATAAGCTCTTTTCATACAGTGTGCCATTTGTCTAATGTGCTTTTTGTGTGTGTTGACAAGACAAAAAAAAGCCCTGTAGTATGAATCTTAAAAACTATTTTGTATTCTTGTGGCATATGGAAAAAGGCATTGTGCATACCTGCTAAAGAGGGTTAAAACATGGAAAAAACATCTTTCACTAGGAATGTATGCATTTAAAAGGCTTAAAATGTCTATGTGGCATTGGTGGGGGTAATCTAAAATGTGGATTATGAGAATGAAAATCAAAAACTGGCTGGGAAATGGGAGGTAGTTTGCAAGCTGTCAGTGTACAGGTTTGACAAGTGGAAGTGTGACAAGCAGCAGTATAATGGGAGACCCACAGTTCTGGAAAAAGGCAGTGAACCGCGTCAGACACCCCGAGGGGGGTCAAAAGGTGAAAGTGGCTGAAAAGATTTGAACCAAGGAGTATTTTTCCAGCCCAGTTCTCTGAGTAGTCAAGATATCAAACTAATATTTATTTCACATATCTCTTAACCATCACTCAGTTTTAGGTTTGCTTTGAAATTTTTACTTAAATTTTTACTCTACCCTCAATTTTAACTTTAAATCTGAAGGAAAAGTACAAAAATGAAATAATAATAAAAAAAAAACCTTAAACTAAAAAAATAATAATAATAAATTATGGAAAAAACCAGTTATATCAATAAAAATGTATCAAGATAATTTAGATAAAGACAGAAGACATTAAACATTGAAAAAATGTTGACTATAATTTGAGTCCTTTGGACTTAAGTTTGATTGAAGAAAATATTAAAACTACTTTGCAGACCATAAAACTTGGTTTAAAGGAAAAAAATAAAACATTTTTATTGGAAGCTTTTGATTTGATATACTGTAGATGTTGTAATATTCATTTGATGTGCCATGTTTGGGGAAATAAAACAACCAGTACACAAGTCCATGGCGCAACACAAGAGAGTCAATTCCTCAGGTCAACCCTCAGTGGTCCACCTACAGAACTTCTCAAAGATAATGGATGCCTTTTTGGTGGAGACAGATGCTTTAGGAGAGGAGTGAAAAAAAAAAGTAATCTATGTGAAATGGTATTCAGCAGTCATTAAACAAAAGAGGTTGACCGAGGTATCTTTGTATTGTCTCCACCATTCAGTTGCCAGGCAGTTACCAGCCAATTTCCAGCTCATGGGAGCCTTCCACTTCAAAGAGGGGCAAGTGGATACAGCCACAAATCTGACAGGTAATAGGCTAGGAGCTGAACACCCTTAGCTGGCTTTTCTAAGTGATCAAGTCTTAGACTTAAGATACAGACAGTAAAGTCTTGACTGCTTTGCTCCTTTGTAAGAAACAAGTGATTTGACTTCATATTAATCACTGACTTAAAACACATACAACAGACTGTAGTCTGTGCGTTCAAATCGCTGTCTCTAGACAAATTAGAAATGAGCTAAACGTAGAAGTGAATGGTCGCAGAAAGGCGGAATTGTTGTTTTAGTCAATGAGCTAACTTTTCCATCTGCTTGCTTCACTTCATTCACAGTATTCCACCGTGAAAATGACACATCGATGAAGGAGCCGAATCAGAGTTGGCTCCTTACAGTGTTTTGAATCTTTCATCACTCAAATTTTGATGACAAGTTTTCAAAAGGCTGCAGCTTAAAAGTGGTTAGAGATATAGGCATCGCTATCAGTCATCACTATGCGGCAATATCTTTGATTATACAGCTCCTAGCGAACACTGGATTTTGAACACATCGACATGTTTTGTTTGATCCTTTTCTTATTCATCTACAGCATTATGAACAAAGCTAGGTAGATATAGATTTTGGCATCAGTTTGAGTGGCCAAGAACTGGTGTTCATATCTGTTAGTATAACTTGTTAATTATCAGTGTCCATAAAGTATTTATTATAAATTAATTTTCTCAAAACTGCACTAAAACATCTTTGATACACTCCCACATGACATAATGGCCGACATCGATTGTGTGTTTAATTTGATTCACTTCCTTATCAATTTCCTCAAATGTTTTGAGAGAGAGGATGCCTTAATTTGGGGATAATAATGATATAGGGCCTAATAATGATATAGGGCTGCTTTGTTGTCGCGAAACATTCTCCTGAGAACAATTGCTTACAATAACTTGTTGGGTTAATGGGCTACGGTTCTGCAAAATCACAAATTAAACCTAGTAAAACAATGGAGTTGTACATTTTGGGATAAGGCAGGGTTGCCAACACATATAATGTTTCAGAAATCAATCTTTCAAATCTCATACTAAATAATAGGAAGCCTTAAAGCCAGTCCTTTATTGAAATAAAATCATAATCCAACCTAAATACTTCAGAGAAGATCTCTTTTCTTCTCCATGTTGCAAAAGTAAATCTCTAGTTTGTTAAAATCTACTTTACTTTTTGCAGGATTCACTGTCTTTGAACCATGTGTAGAAATGATAAGGCAGACGAGATAGACTTGTGTTAGAATACTCTTGCAGATGACCTGCAGCAGTATTCTCATTATTCTCAAGAATCACACCTGATGTGAGGCCTTCATTACACTGGGCGCCAGGTTGTCCCTTATTTGTGGTATATGTAAGGGAGCAGAACTCATGTGGACAATTAACACAGAGTAAATACAGACACAAAGACAACCCCAAAGGGGGCCTACTTTATAGCTCATATATCAAACCACATAGGCCCCACATACACCATACACATGCTGGCTGGGTAAAAGATTAAATCACTTGACAGCCCTGTTGAAAAAACCAACATCTGTTCATTAATATTTCCAATCATTTCTTTCCTGTAAAATAGCTTTGATGAACCTCTAAACTTTTGCCTTATTTAGTACTGTAGGATCTGTGAATATTGACATTAGCGCTGCCTCTCTCCTTTGCTGCTTAATTACGAGAAAGGATTATTACATTTATTGCGTATGAAGGGGTGGCTATAGGAATTAGAATATGAGACTGCCACTGGTCAGCATGATATCATGGCATTGCATATCAAAGCACACAATGTATGGGACATTTGGCATTTCATTTTAAGCTCTTCACATGTTTATGCTAGTAAAATTACTTTCTGAATGTTGCGCAGGACAGAGTATAACCACATTACAGGACCTAGCATGCAATAACACGTAATAACAAGATAATGTGTTGTGATGACCTGTAATATGACTGGTGTTATCACTATGCTACTACGTGACACTGCAGCACACTGGTACACTGCAGACTCCCTTTTTATCATTGGATTTAAGGTGGATTTTTAAGAAACGTTTTGCTTTGTCCTCTGTGTGGTATTTTCCTTGTGGTGCCAGCTCACACAAACATGCACATAAGCACACATGTGGTCACACCCCATATCCTTGTCAGAAGGAAAGTGACAAAACAAAGAGCCCCTTGAAACATGAGCTTGTGACTTCTGCAGAAACTCGGAGATTGCATCTCTGACCTTGGAGGAAACCTCAGATGTTTTCCCTTCTTCTGGAAAATCACTCACATACTGTGCTCTTTTCTTCTCACCTCTCATTCTTCTTCACTCTTTGAATCACAAAGCACAGCCTTGCTCCAGGTTTATGCTGTCACACATCACAGATTTCCCTTAACTCTAAGCTCTGTCACTCTTTCCTTTTTTTCTATCATCTTTTCTTCTCCTCCTTTTTTCTCTGCTTCTGTCTTTTACTCTTTACTTGCCTCTTACTTTCACTTGCCGTGAATCGCTTGACTGCTAAAAGCTGAGCAATTTTGAAGAAAGGTAGCTCAGATCAGAACATATGTACTTTAAATGAGAGGTCAGCCTGTCAGATAGAAGTGATCACTCAGAATCAGTAGTAAAAGTGAACTCAGAACATGTTTCATCACCATTTGGTTAGGTTTTTTCCCACCTGACTAAGGTTGAAGCATGATTTAAAGCAATGGGACAGCTTTTTAGTCCCACATAGTCCCATAGAATTACAAAAGCATTCATTTTAAGCACATATAGAATAGAATAGAATAGAATAGAATAGAATAGAATAGAAAAATACTTTATTAATCCCCAGTGGGGGAAATTCAAATTTGTCAAGTAGCTGTTTATTATTCTCCAAAACAGAATATAATTTCCTCCTCATCCATTGCTCCACCACAGCACTGAGAGGGTCTAGCCTTCTGCCTACTACAGAACTGGCCTTTTTCACCAGTTTGTCCAGGTGCCTACAGTTTTTATCTGTAGTGCAACTCCCCCGGCAGACAACAGCATAGAACAGTGCACTCTCAATGATAATGTGATAGAACATGCATATCATATCACTACAGACATTGAAGGACCTGAGATATTGAAGGACCTGAGCCGTTTCAGGAAGAAGCGACAACTCTGGCCCCTCCTGTAAATTGTTTCTATGTTGGCAGACCACAGTTTATTATCCAGCACCACCCCCAGGTATTTGCAGGTCTGAACAATCTATATCTCCCCTCCATCAATGCAGACTGACTGGTATGGAGTTTTAGATCTCCTAAAGTCCACCACCAGCTCTTTGGTCTTGGTAGTGTTCAGGAGCAAATAGTTTATTTTTGGTCCATCCATAGAAGGACTCCACAAGGTCCCTGTACTCCTTCTCCTGTCCACCACGCACACATGCCACAACAACCGTATCATCAGAATACTTCTGTATGTGTCAGGACTCTGAGTTGTACCTGAAGTCCAATGTGAGGGTGAAAAGAAAAGGAGCCAAAACAGTACCCTGTGGAGCCCCAATACTGCATTCCAGTGTTCCAGAAACACATCTCCCCATCCTGACATACTGTGGTCTGGCAGTCAGATAGTCCATAATCCATGATGTCAGGGAGGGGACCACACCCAAACCTAGAAGCTTGTCTTTTAGTATGGGAGGCCGTATGGTGTTGAAGGCACTGGAGAAGTCAAAGAACATGATTCTCACATATGAACCAGGCCCATCCAGATAAGCATATGCCCAACGCAGCATGTACAGAATTGCGTCTTCCACTCTTATGTGTTTCTGGTAGGCAAACTGGAGGGGGTCAAGATCCTCAGCAACCTGCAATCTCATGCGGTGAAAAAGGAGTCTCTCCAAGGTGTTCATGATAGGAGATGTCAGCTCCACCAGCTGCCCTAATATGAGACAAGAAGTTTTCCACGGCACCGGGACTTTTTCCTTCTGAAGGGTCATATTGAAGAGTCTATGAAGAGGGACTGCTAGTTGACCAGCACAGTCCCTCAGAAGCCTTGGACAGACTCCATCTGGGCCTGCAGCCCTCCCTGAATGAAATCTCCTGAGACACAGAGGTTGTAGCGGAGGGATGGCGACTAATTTGTGTAATGTTCCTATCAATTATAGAGATGGGGGTAGGGGTGCAGCTGGACAGAGGAGGCCAGGCGGTGGGAGCAGTCACAGATGTGAAGGTGCAGCTGGGCTTCGTAGGCCTGGACGTGGTAACTGCCACAGATGTGGAGGTGCAGCTGTACTCAGGATGCCTGGTGCTAAAAGCTGCCGCAGAGGTGGATGTGCAGCTGGGCTCGGGAGGCCTAGTAGTGGAAGCTGCTGCAGAAGTTGAGGAGTGGCTGGATTCAGGAGGCCAATACTTCCCATACTGAAATTCATCATGAGAGTAACTCAATTCCCTTTCAAATGCTTGATTATATCTTTAAAGGGATTTTTATGAGGGTTGAAGTACAACTGAAGCTGCACAATAAATCATTCACTGCTATTGTATACACACAGTATGATTTGTTTCCTAATTTATGGCTTTTGATTACTTATTTTCACTGACTTGCCTTTTTGTAAGGTCTCAGAAATTTTTTTTACAATGAAAACTGTAAAAATCAAATCTTAAGAGCACACAATTGTGAATGTTCATCATTCATTAATGTAAGAATGGTAAAAATCATCATATCGTGGCAAGTAAACAGTACTTACAAGGTCAACAATATAGTATACACGTTTTAGTACAATATGCTAAATATCTCCATAATTCTGCATGGTATAGGGTTGCATTTTAAAAAGCTTTGAAATGTGTCCCGAATATGACAGTTTATGTATCAGTTTCTGTCTGTGCATGCATGTCGTAGTCATATTGTCTTTCTTTGTTATATTCTTGAGAATATAACATAAAAGTAAACTTTTATGAAAATTGTTAAAATTATGAAAATCAATTTTCAAGTGGTGGAGCAAGGGGGAGGAACTTAAGGTTAGGGCTATGGTGCTGTGACCTTAGGGTAAGGGTAAAAGGAAGGGGAGGGTATAAGGAAAAGGGAGCAGGTGGTCAAATTTAGGGCGAAAAAGTTATTTTTTGGAAAGATTGTTACAATTAATAAAATCAATTTTCAAGTGGTGATGGGGGATTTGGTCCTGTGACCTTACGGTAAGGGTAAATGGAAGGGAAAGGCATACAGATGAAGAATAGGTGGTTTAATTTAGGGTAAAAAAAAATTTGGGGGAAAAATTGTATTTTTTCAAATTTTTGCATGGAGGGTGACTTATGGTTAGGGCTATGGTCCTGTGACCTTAAGTTTAGGCAATATGGGAAGTGAAGCTATAAGGGAAGAGGGCATGGTGTTCCTGTTTGGAATTAAACAATGCATTCAAAGACACTTTGCAGACATTATTTTGTTCTGAACATCACATTTTGATCTGGAATTTGTGTAATTGATTCATCAAAACATGTTTATAATGCACAATGGTCAATATAATGCATATTCCACCATGAAAAAAGATTCCACTTTCTACCTATAGTATCAAATTTAAACACAAAATATCTGCATGATTTTACTATATACTAAAATGCAGAAAATTAAATGATTATAACTTGCTTCAACAGATTAGGTGTTCTTGTTAAAATAATAGTAAAAATTTCAAAGAAAATCTTACTGTAAAATCCTTTTTCTTACTGTAAAATTTTCTTTACCTTGATCCAGCGAGTTGGGAGCTAATTAAAGGAGTCCATTTTGGATTGGCTTAAGTGCTGTGTCCGAATTGTTGCAGTGAAATAGGTATCAACCAGGGGGTGAAAGACAAGTATCAGATTGTACACAGGAGGGTTTTGAGTAAAGTTTTTATCATATGGTGATGCAGTAGGTCTCAGAAACGCTTGTATCAAATTTGATGCATTTGGCATTATAGGGTTAACTTGTGGCTGAAAAAGTGTTCAGCATCCACATGTTAGGGCCCTTCTGTAGTACACCAAGCCAGAGTTTATTTTCAGTGTATTATGTACCATCAACATGGTCGGATTCCAATTCAATATGGTGAATTAGAATGCTTCTGCTGATGGTGCATAGTCAACGAGCACCTGAGAAGTTAGATCAAATGCCTAACTGACAGATCTAGCCACTTTGAATTGCCTCTTGCCACCCAGTTTCCAGACAATTTCAGCCATAGACCTTGCAGAGAATCAGCTGGAAAGTAAATGTCTTGTGTATGAAGCAGCAAGCCATTCTAAGGGGTCTAATGTAGCATGTCTCACACATTCACTTCTCATTTGTAATCCTTATGTAACGCTTATTAAATAAACAACATTTTTCACACAATGTGTCCATGTGGACACTGAAAAGCACAAAGCAGACATGCTTATGCCATGATTTTTTTTTTCTTAAATTTACATGGTCGTCCAATTTCCCTTATTCAGTAACGAACATACTACAGCGTCCTTCTGAACTGGCACGTTGTGTGCAGGTGTTGATTGCATCCTGGTTGGCACTTTGTAGTGTGCTGATAGGACGCTCATGTATCAGGATACATGGAAGAGATTTTTCTAATAGCCAGTAGGATTTGTTTTCTTCGGTTGTCCCTTCTTTTTTTCAGATTTGCATAGATGTGATGTGTTTTTGATCATGAAAACAAAATCAGTACTATTGTTATCAGAGATCATTTGCTGTATCCTTCAGACAAATAAAATATTGTAGAATCACATTGAAAATAAAACAACTTAATGAATCAAAAAAAAAAGCACATACATTTTATTGACATTCAAAGTAAGTTATGGTTGAGAGGGTTGGAGCTAATACACTTACTCTTCATCTGCTTTCAGTAGGGAATGCTGGGTCTTGCTGTTGTTGTGTCACATTTGTTCTGAGAACCGGAGAAATGTTAATCTTATTTCTTGAGAACATACTGAAAGTAGTGTCAAATGAAAACACTTCACAGGAAATGTTCCTCACAGACATGTATGCAGAGGTCTCCTCTTATGTATGTTTAAGCTGTGATCAAAGGCCCTGTAAACACGAACGCAGGCATTTTGTTTGATGCAGATGCTGCTATGCAGTTGTGCCTATCATCCACATGCAAATACAGTTGGGCAAACTTTGCAAGGACGTGTCATGAGCACTGCTTAGGCAGTGGCTCTCACCCTCCCTCCTTGTGCTTGATTATAGAAGCGGTGTCTGGTGTCTGGTGTGTGGGCCGATCCACAGCTGCAGCTTGTTATTCACCTCCTTCATATATACCTGGTTGCTGCTTCAATTTAATGCCAGAGTTAAGTACTGCGTGCACTGGCCGCTGGCTGTGCTTGTACCTGTTTAGTCGAGTTTATGTTTCAAACTGACCTAAGTCTCTTTGTGTTAAGACTCCTGGTTCTCACCTCATCCTGTTGCCTTTACTGGGAGAAACCTTCGTATCAGGAAGAGCGCTGGGTTGTTTTGTCAAGGCCCCTGAACACTGGAATCATGCATCAACTTGGATTCATGTTGTGCCATTCTCAGGATTATAGAGTCTTACAGCTGAACGTCCTGGTCATCTATGTATAGGTATAAATTCATTGGATGTTTAAAGATAATCTGCTATGACTGCTGGTACAGTATTGGTAGCCTTTCTCTATGCTGCAGAGCTGCTGATTATTTAAAAAGGGTTTTACTTTCTTGTTCTCTAAGTAGCTAATCATGATTACAGTTATCACGACAGAAAGAGCTTAACTGTTCATGCAATGATTTCTCTCTAGAAAACATATAATGGTAGATTTTTAGATGAGGACTGTCATTAATCTTCTAACTTAAAAGCTATCCAACTAACTGCACATTCACATGACCTAATAAAGGGACATTAGCTTCCTGCTCATTTTCCAGTTGTCAATTAACATTGAATTCATGAACTTTTTTCTTCCAAGAAATATCTTAATCTTTTTAACTGTTCAATTGTTATCACAAAATCAGCACAATATGCAAATTCTGGTGAATAATCAGGGTAAACACCTTCATGATAATCTGTTTAGGATTCTCACTATTAGATTAAGGAAATCAAAGAAAATACCTTAGTTAAAAGAGGCATCATCCTTCAACAGAAGAAACATAATTAATTTAAATCTCACAAGGCTACTCACTAGTTCTCACTTGAATTGATCACCGTTTTGCAAATGGAAATGTCTGACCAGAACTCATTAAAATACATGCTAAATATTTAATGTAAACTTGAGCCAAAACATGACCTATAGATTACAAACAGGAAAGGTTTGTATTGTAAGAACTTAATTGCACATGGAATATGTATTGAGGAAGAAAACAACAAACAAACAACTTATAACTATGTATTCAGATGACTCACGATATTTAACCATATGGAAATGAGTTGTGGAAATGCTTCGAAAGGCATCAACTATGATCCTGTAAAAGGGAAAGGGAGAAGATGGAGCTTATTGTTGATAGATTTTTGTTTTCCTTTTTCCTGGACACATGGCCCTTGCTGAAAAGCTGAGTACCGCCAGTTGGTGGAAGAAGGATGCGGATGAAATGGGCATGAAGAGCTTCCTGCTCACCTTCTGCTGCATGGTTCTTTGAATAGGAGGTTCTTCGTCTGTCACTTAGCTTCTTTGAGCCTTAAGGGGGTCAGGTTGATGGTTGGCCCTCTCTCTCTTTTTCCCTCTCTGCGTCTCTCATCACCAGGGAGACGGGCTTCAGACATTGCCTCAAATCTTTTTTTTAAATTATGGGTGCGTTCACCTGAGTTTGAGTTTGGAGTTAGTTTGACCAGTGAAATAAACCAACTCATTTGAGGTGAATTTCAATTAATTTCACAAAATGTGAAAATGGAAAAAGTTTAACAAAAATCGCACTGGCTGATTGCAGGAAAAATAATTTGCGTGGAGCAAAAATCGCTTTGTTTACTATGTAACATCAAATACGGCAGCAGAGGTTAAAATGTGTGGAGAAAACAAAGACCATGAAGCGCTTGATAACAAAAGATAGGCGCAAAACGAACTAGACGAAAAATGCAAAAACTCTCATATTAGAACTTTTATGTTCAAGCTCATATTTCAGCCAAGAACCATTATGGCCTTTGTTGTGGAAGTCATAACAATCCTTTTCAAAGTTTTAACCGTAAGGTTAAAATTTGTGATTGAAACTACTCACATTTCTCCATCTCTTCTCTTAAAACTCATGTTTGTTCTGAAAGGTACATTAGTAATATGCAGAACAAGGCTATCAACAATTGTTACGGTGCAAAACAAACAACTGACACAATATTAAAATATATGGACAGTGAGGTTTGTAGATAAATTGTAAAGCAAATTATCGATCAAAACAAAATATTCCTGAAGATAAGCTGAAATAGTATTGGTCAAAGACACATGATAACATGGAAAATGGATAAGTAAATGAATTAAAGTTACCCTTCAGATGTCTTAGCGCATTATTTTAGGCTTAAATACTCTGTGACAGTGACCATGGAAAGATTTATGGGAAAATTACAAATTTTTCTAATTAATTATTTTTTTTCCCCTTCGGGCTGGTAAAGTTCCAACATCTATATAACTTGTGGGTGTGAATCCACAAATCCCACAGGAATATTAATGGGTCTCCCAGAGATTAGGCATCACTTTATTCCACACTGAGTTTACAACACTACTAATTAATAGTCTTTCTTTATTTCATAACTTTTGTATGGGGAGCCACCAAGGACATTATTTAGAAAATTGCTTACAGACAAAAATATGAAAGCAAACTCTCTCATATACCTAGTATGCTGAAAACCTTACACACATATGAATGAAATGTTCTCATATAGACAATTGAAATACTATCATGCACACTCATGAAGTCCAACTCTCTCACATACTATATTAAAAACTTTGCACGCATACTGACACACACATGAAATGCTCTCATAAATTGTCAAAAAAACCTTATACTTACTTGGATGTACGTTCACATAAGTTAAAAAAAAAAAAAAAACTTTCACCACGAGTGAACTTGCTTTTGACATATTCCAGTGAAATATTTTCAGATGTTTTTACTTGGAACAGATGATGTTTCAGTTCAACAGTGAGGTATTTCACCTAAGCCGGAAGTTGTAATTTGAAACGGAAAGTGGTATGTTTAGGCAAGTGCGCACTTTATGTCAGAAAGTCACGGCACGTTTTTCCAATCAGAACACTGTTTGCTCAGCAGCCTGCAGGAAGTGTTACACAAGCAGCCTTACTTAATAATGTTTTGGCTTTAGCAGAGATTTTTCACAATCCTGTCAGATGCAACAGCGGTCAAGCAGCAACTAACCACTACAGCTCCAACTTTGGACATGCTGGACAGTCACTCTTTTTCCATCCTGCTAGCATAGTGTGCCAGTGCCAGCTGCAAAATCAGTCAGGATAGAATTGGATAGGCCTGAGAGTTTAACTACAATGTATGTTTATCCGATCCTCATTGTTATTCAAATTCGACTGCTGTTTTTTTAATGTTGGGAGCAATGAAGTAGATGTTGCTACTTTTTTCAGGACACTTATATTGACTTATCCTCAGAGACATTACTCTATCAGTTTTACGTGGGAAAAAGCTTACACAGAGGTATGGATCAGAGACAAACTTTATCAGAATTTCTTGCTACTATGTCCAGATATGACCCCCAACAATAGCTTTAATCACTGTATGTGTATTTTCAAAATGTGCTGAGTCAAAGTCAAATGAATTAGTATAGCACATTTCATGTACAAAACAATTCAAAGTGCTTTACATAAAATAAAAGCATTGCAACAGGGAGCGGAAAAAGGATTAAAAATATGTAAAAGAATATAAATAGAAATCAAATAATTAAAATGAAATTCAGATTATCAAAAACAAGCAGCAGTCTAGATAAGTTAAAAGATGCTGTGCAAATTTCATGCATAGACACATGAGAAAATAAATGTTTTTAACCTGGATTTAAAAATGTCTACATTTGGTGACAGTTTAATCTCCACTGGCAGTTTGTTCCACTTTTAGAATTTTAGGAACACCCTTTAAAATAAAACTAAGATATTCAAAGGTTAGTCACCAAGTTAAATCACCAAATGAAATCTCTTTAAACTGGAATGTATCTTCAAATAAGACAGCTTCTCCCCCACCTTTCCTCCCATTCTGGCATTTATCCATAAAACTAAACTTTGGGGGTGCTGTTTCATTAAGAACAGTAGCACTTGTGCTTTCTGTTAATCATGTTTCTGTCAGAAAAAGAAAATCTAAATTGTGTGAAATTATGAAGTCAGTGACTTATTGGACAGAGATCTAATATTGAGTAGAGCGAGCTTTGTGGAGTTTACACTGGTCTCTGTTGTATTCTGAGTTCTATGTGGTACCGTTAGCAGATCAGATAGATTCACCCAGCAAGTTGACTGTTTTCGATTCCTTCTGTTACTAATACAGGAATCCTACTGGGTCCCAGCTTGTTCACAGGACAGCTGTCAGTAGTAAGATTACTATAGCAGGGACCCTGAATGCATCACGACATGTAATCTTTATTTTGAACTCTGCTGCTGCTCCTTGAACATCCTGCACATCCCCTTGTGCCCTGCTCTGCCAGGACAGATGATGTAAGAGGAGGGGGTGCCCTGCGTGTGACCAGACAGCGATACACTGATGTGACCAACAGTTTCACACCACCAACAACTTTCACTAGCCATCCAGGACACCCCAGAAACAACATAGCAGCTGAACAGATTTCACACTGTGTGTCCATTGGGATGACTTGGCTGAATCAGCTGAAGAACGGCATACAGATATAGACAAATTCTTGGAATTGACTGTGTAGAATATGCACAACTGTATATTGTATATGGACTGCACTGTAATCAATATGCTCTGGAGTACTTCAAATGTGAATCAGACAGAGCCTGCATCAAGTGGAACCCATCAGCAGATCATTGAGACTTCTCTCTCTATATATATATATATATATATATATATCTGTGTGTGTGTGTATCTAAGGGCAGTAATAGAATTTATCAATCAGTGAAACAACCATGGGCTTTCTACACAAGGTGGACAGACACCGCTTCAGCTTTGGCACACAGGTGTCACTGATTGATTGATTGAAAGTTTATTGTCATATGCACAGTAAGGAAACACCTTTCCCTCTACAATGAAATTCTTTCTTTGCTGTCCACACTGAATGCCAAAAACAATATAAAAGCTACCTACATAATAAAACATAATAAAACACAAAAAGGTTTTAAAAGGCAGCATGTGAAAAACACAATACATATATAAAATATGCAGAAATACAATTATGCAGATAAAAAGGAGCTGCAAATAAACTATGTACATATTTATGCAAATCAATGTGCAACGTCGGCTGTACATGCAATAGTCAGCAATGAGTGTGCAAACTAATAAAGTAAACAGTCAAGTAGTTATATGAGGTAGTCCATGATGGTAAGATCCTGTCAGCTGTTTAGGAGTCTGATGGTAGACGGAAAGAGAGCTCAGTCGAGAAGTCCTCTGTTTCACAATTCTGTACCTCTGGCCTGAAGGTAGAAGTGTGAACGGTCCGTGCTGAGTGCGGGTGGGTTCCTTGAGGATGGAGGCAGCTTCCCTGTGAACTCTGCAGTCGTAGATGCTCTGCAGAGAGGGCAGTGGAGTCTTGGTGATCTTCTCGAGAAGATGTCTTAAACACTCTTCAGGCATTTGTAGTCCATAGCAGTGGTGCTGCTGTGCCACGTGGTGATGCAGCTGGTCAAGGTGCTCTCACCAATACAGCTGTAGAAGCTGCTGAGGATCTTAGGCAACAGACCAACTTCCTCAGCCTCCTCAGACAGAACAGTCACTGTTGAGCCCTCTTAACCAGCTGTGTGATGTACAAGTGAGGTCCTCGCTGATGGAGATGCCAGATTTTTAAAGCTGCTCGCCCTCTCTACAGTGACTTATGAGATTTCCTCTCCTTCCTCACGTCAAGACAAGCAGCTACCAAATACAAAAGCAAAAACTGCAAGGCTTGCATGAGACAAACCTGGGCAGCAACCACAAGCAATATCCTTTTAACAGTTTATTGCCTTACATTGACCAACGGCTTGTATCAAAGTATGTGAAAATTAAGATGCTAAAAATGAAAAAAAAAAAAAAAAAAAAAAAAAAAACAGGATGCTTCACTCTGGTAAAATGTACTGATGTACTGGAGATGATATCTTCTCACTGCCAACACCAATAAGTACAAAGGAAGCACAGGGATTGAAAAGCCCAGACAAATTGCATTTCACTTTTTTTAATTTTCAGCAGACATTTGGGGAAAGCGAGCAGAATTGCACAGTATGGCATGTCTATACCCTGCCTAACCCACAAGTGTTCCCTAATGCAAAGTCAAATTTTTCTTTGATCACCTGGTAAGACGTATGTAGCGGCAATTTGATGCCGTTAATACATGTGTTTGCCATGAGAAACACTGAGGAGAAGTCATCATCTTCTTTATGAATTAACTGAACAGAAGGATTTGGATAGAAGCCAATGAGTGGCATCACAGATGCTCCAGTTGCGAATGCCAATACCTTCAAGAGATTGGTTACCCCTGACTATCCCTAAAAAAGGGATAAAAACATACAATGGCAGCAGGCACAACAAATCACCAGAACAAATACATCATATTATTAAAAAGGTACTTTAGGTTTATTTATATTTTCTAAATACGGTGAAGTTGGTCATTGTACAAACTAGATTTGTTTTATGTTTTATAAAGAAAATTCAGATGAATTAACAACTTCCAGATTGTTTTTAATGCAACGATCTTCCCTACTTTTCCTAAAAAGAAGGGTTTGAATCAGTTTTCATGTTAAAACTCTACAATTTGCAATTTTGCAAACATAGTTTATAGTTATAAACATAGTTTACAACATAGTTAGTATATATTTTGCATACTTGTGCTGTTGCAAATATTTGAATCCAGAGTATTTACAGCTCTGCAAAAGTGTACAACGACTGCCTGTCTGAGCGGGTGGGCGCGCTGACAAGCGTGACTCTGATGTGTGGGAGGCTGAGGAACTGTGGAGTGTGGAGAGTGCTGGTCTCCATATACTGAGTGTGTCCACTTGATGAACAATTATCATTCATTACTGCTGGCTGTCAGCCTTGCTCTCCATTTCCTACCTGTTATTTACCTCCTCCTTCTCTCCTAATGTCCTTCAGCAATCAGCATGGAGCTGTCATTCTGTCAGCCCTCCATCAACCTATCGATTCGCTGATCTTTGTTCGACCATGGGCAAATGCTTGCATGCCAATTCCTCTCTGTTTTCCCACTTTTTCTTCTGCTCTGTCTTTCCCCCAATCCACCCCCTCTCTGACTGGTTCTTTTGCTCTAAGCACTTTTGGCAGGAAGGTAAATAATCCATTCTAAACTTTATTTCACTGTGACATGAAATATTGCTCTTTTAGACAGAGGTAAAAAGTGGTGTGCCAGCGGTGTTTAAAAAGACTGACAAAGCAGGTGCGTGTGGGGTTGCACATATTCAACAGTAATCTTCTCAGGTTTTAAGGAAGTGATTTTAAGCCTTGAAAGCTTGTTTCCCCTGACTTTACTCGGATGTTTCCTTTTTATTTGAAGGAGGATATAATTTAGCATTACTAAAATTTCCCAGAAAGCATAGGTACCATCATAACATGAGCAGTTAAGGGTTGAACGACTTTTGCAATCAGAAATAAATTTGAAAAGTCCTGTATTAGTAATCTGAGGTGCAGCTACGTTTTGAAAAAAAATAAAGGCTTTTAATCTCAAATGTTGATATACTCTGTTAGGAACTTAAATGATAATGATATGACGAGGGCACGATGAGATGAGAGTGTCACATATATCCACAGGAAACCAATACTGTCTGTACAAAATAACACGTTCATTGTACATGTTGGATATTGGACTGAACGATCACCAGAGTTATTAGGATGTCATATCTGGCCAACATGAATATCTGGACTTTCTTTAAAGATAATCCACTTGTTAGACTGATAGACTTCCATGACCATCTACGGATGTATGTGATTATGACATTTCAACTAAGAAAAGTTGGTTTGACTTCATCATTCATTAGATGATAAACTCTGTATAAAGGTTTGCTTGACGAGAAATTATCAGTTTTTGTAGCATTATCATGACCATTTTTAAATTGACTTTAATTTATTCATTTAACCCTGTTTAGCCAGGAAAATTAGTACTTGAGATTTAAAATCTCTTTTACAAACAAAGAAATTTACTTTTAACAAAGTTTACAATCTCAAAAGCAAACAAAGAGATTTTTGTTTACAAACACTTTAAGATTTTTTTTTGTTTGTTTTTGATTTGATGTGATTTTATATAAACATGTTGAAACAATACAATAATAATATATTAATAATCACATCATATAAGATGCTCAAGGAGAGTGGGAAGAAGCTCAAGCTTATTTAGTCCCGCTCCTTCTCCACAATCAGTCAATGATTAACGAGTGAACAGGCTTCCTGTTCCATTTACAATTTCACATGTACAGACAACAAAAAATGCCATACCAAAGATAACTATAATAATTCAGTGTGAGCAAAGACAGAAATGCGAAAGGTTCTCAATGTTAATTTTGCATTATGCATGTTTGAAGTTTAACTTAAAAATCAACATTTTAAATTTATTTATTTTGTCTTCTAATATCCAAACTGAACATATGATGCTGTAAGAAACAACTCATTTTCTCATTTTTAAACTCAGGCCATTCTTTGAGTTTAGACACTTTCAAGGTGCTCTGGTTTCCTTCCACAGTCCAAAAATCTGTGTTAGGCTAACACTGGATTCTCTATTGGTCATCAGTTTCTCTCTGTTACTCATATGATGGAGTAATGACCTGTCTTGGATGTACTTTTCATCCTATGATGTGCAGATTTATAGGTCCAGAGTCTATAACCTGCTAAAGAAAACAGCTTGATGTATAATTTTAAGTAAGGACATTTAGAATTTTTTTAAGTGCAGCGACTAAAAGTCATGATATTACAAAGAGAACTGATAAATATCACAGCAGTTGGTTCATTGTATAATACAGGTTTTACACTTGCAAGTTAAAAAATTAATTTGTTATCACTTGTGTAATTTTATTCACCATGAATAAAATGACATTTAGGGTAAATTGGGATCATCTACATTTTTTCCTTCAGTGCATTAACTGATTTCATCTAATTCTGATCTGTTTGAGTCAAGCACCTTTCAATTTTAGTGAAACATCTTTAGGATTAGTGCCCATAGCGCCTCTCCTTTGATTCAGATATTCACGTGTTACAACATATTCAAGCAAATCATATAATTTTGCTCCTGGTTATGCTTGTAAATCTGCATGTGGTCCTGTCTACAGAGATGAAAAGGAAACTTGACTGCCTCTTTCTCTAAATGTACAAATTCATGCCATGTATGGGTACAAAAGTCGAACAGAAAGATGTTAACAACTGACTTTTTGTTCCACCATTATTTGCATGCTGGTTACTTCCAAAATTTGTGTATTTTGGGGATGGGTATGGCAGACTAGGCAGTTTCGGCAGTTTTTAGAAAAGCTTTGCATTTCACATTTCACTAACTTCCTCGGGTGCTTTCACCAAGACTTTAGAGACATGATACAATATAAACATTACATTTAACATCTCTGTTGGGTTTTAACACAATTTGCGACTCAAGTTGAAATAACACCTCATTTCCATATGTATATGCACTCTTATGCATGTCAGCCTGCAGGTCTATTCATTCAGTTTCCAATAGGTGTGTAAAACACCCATTGTCTTTCTCCCCAGTGGAATTTGCCTCAAATACAAAAAAAATGTTAAATAGTTCAGTGTTTTTTGGAAAAACTCTATCATTAACTTGAACAACTTGACATTAGTAAACAGGCCAACATACAAGCTTGAAAGTCAAGCTGCTAACGACATTTCAGTACACTGGCATGTGAAAGCTCATAGTATGTTGCCAATATTGGTAACTAAATTAGCAGCTGCATACAAGGTGGTTGATTATAACTGTTTATTTTACATGAATTAATAAAATACATTTGAAGTACCCCATAGATTCTTGTTGGTGGTTTGGTCCACTCCATTTTTCTACCCCTTTGTCTATCATTGCAGTCTATGTCTGCATATGTCTCAGTGGAAGCATGTTGGCATACACTGCAAATATTTTGGATAAAGTTTTACCAGTTTTCAAGACGTTTATTTTATTAGAAAGGCCAGACATTTATGTACGATACTGAACTCTCTTACATAAGATTCACATTGATGTAGTGTAAATGGTCAGGTTGTAAGCATGTTCCTCATTTCTTACTGCATATGCTGTGGCTGCCCTTCTGTTATATTGTTTTTAAATTCCAAAATAAAGACTCAATCCATGAAAGAGACACAATTATAAAAAAAACTTCAAGTTAGATGATAGTATATAAGTTGTAGGTTGAACCTAATTTAAATTAAACCTAATTTATTGGCTTTAGCTTAGTGGCTTCTCCTGTCACTGTATATACCATATGTTGATTCAACTTGTTAGAGCGCCAGGTCAGTTGAAAATGGTAGATAAAAGAAAAAAACAGTTGATATTTTTTCAGGGCACCTGCATACGACAAATGTAAAAAGCACCTAGTGATATTAGAGGCTGTTTGATGAAGTCTTGATAAGAAAGGAGTGAAGCTCTTATGTAAATGTGTCATGTTTCATAACCGTGTCATTAGTAGAACACAACAACAGGGCTGAGCTTAGAGGGACAGGGACAGTCAGAGAGAGGTGGAGTGTCTCGGTTAATCTAGTTGATTGTTCATCAGTGTTATTAAATGTGTAGCACCTCTTCATTTAACAATTCTTTCATTGTTAGAGTAAATACAGCATCCTTACTGATGTGATGAAGTGTGGTAGTTCTGAGTATGGAAACCGACTTACATTATGTTCAGATGTTCAGAAGAAACACTGTTCAGATTCAGTGTGAGAGGCTGAAATTTTAAAGTGCGAGCAATAATACAATTTGTGTGGAAAATGTACTGTATTTCAGTTGTCATACTTATTAGGGATAACATAAATGAACGTTTCCATTTACTTTAGATAACATTTCCAAAGTCTTACAAAAGTACTGCAAAGATATTTTATTGTAAGCTATCATCAGTCACTGTTTGATGCATGATTCTTTTTGTTAGCAGGTCAAACACTTTCACTGTATCCCTCATGGAATTTTTGCCTCCAAGTAGGCTATTATTGATCGGTTGTGTTTGCTGAACTGAAGATATCAAGTTTTATGAAAATGGAAGAGACAGTTTCAGCGTACATGTTGGGAGTGTTATGCAAGTTTACATTTCACATCAAGTAGTTCAAAATTCCTTTCACATAGATTAAAAGTGAGCTGGTTCGTGTTCATAGCTTGCAATTTGAAAATCTGAACTAAGTTCACAATCCCAAAATTTAAAAGTTCACGTTTACAACTCTTCTAAATTCTTGCATTGTACAAATGTGTTTAAGTGCAATGAAGTACTAAAGCATTGGCACTGTGGCCATCATCATGCATTTATCTACTGTACGACTAACTATCAAGATACTTACAATCAGACTGCGATTTACAGACTTTACAAAACAACTAACAGTCAATGCTTCTGAGATTGTGTTGAAGCATTCAGGCCAGTGTGTTCCATGTCTTTCCCTCTCCACATAGACTGTTTAGCTGCATGCAACCAAAGTAAACTAAACTAAATAGTACTGCTCAGACTACCAGTGGAAACCAGATAGTTTCCTGCCCCAAAAATGTTGCCCCCAACCCTTTTGGACATGTAATTTTGTCAGAGCTCAAAAGCAATTTTCAGTATAGTTTTCTTCAAAATGCTGACTTTGAAAAAACTTCCTGCAGCTCTAGTGAATTTGTAATGTGACCTTGTCTGTACTCAGCTGGACATAATGAATGTGTTTGCCAAGTGAGTCCGGGGAAGAAAAATAATTTTTTCAGATGTGACTGTGAAACCAATGAGATCCATGGATCAATGGAGCTAGAATCTCATATTTGTCAGCACTGTTGGTACAGTAATTATCAACTACTTTATTGTAAGAACAAGTTTGTTGTTAGGCTGTTAGGCCCTCACTGAAACAATGTCAGACTTTTAATTTCAATGGTCCATCTCTACATTGTATCTAAACACGAGTCACTTCTCTGCATACACTGGTAATAATGTAATTTCAAACCTTCACATCCACACTGTTATTGATGATTGTGTCAAATGACCTACAGGTACATGTGCATGACGTTTGCAGACTTTCTCTCACACACACATCGTTTTCACCAATTCCTGCTCATTAATTCAAAACTGTCTGACTTTCTAAACATCATAAATCACTGCAGGACTAGCAGTCCAACACCTCTCACCTTCCCTTTCCCTTCCACTTTCTCTCAACCTTATCTTCCCTCCATCACTCCCTTTCTGTTATTGACTCCCTCTTCACTCATTTTCTCATTTTCTCTCCCTTCCCCCAGCTTCTTTGGGAGGTCCAGAAAGTTTGCAGTATGCAGTCTAAATAGTGCTCTGATGGATTAGCTGTCTTCCACAGGCCTGAAGATTAGCCCAAGGGCAAACCCACTCCTGTTTCCTGGGTGCCATGTTGAAGATGAATAACTGTTTATTAACCCAATGCAGAGCAACTCCTTCCCCACCTCATTATGGCTAGAATGGGGGAGAAATACAGGCAGCTCAAGCTGGCCAATGTAGCACTTTCTCCCCCCGTCCCTGTCACTCTCTCTGTTCCTCTCTTACTTTGTCTACAGTAGATAAACCTGCAGCCTGATGTAATGTGACAGCGTGCATTTGGTTCCTGTTTGCAGCATGACAACCCAGGAAATTGGCTTTTCATTTTACAAAAAAACCCAGTACATTCTGCACATTAGAGGACATTCATTTTATTATGATGGGTGGAGGGTAATTGGGTATTTGTGCATCTATTATATCAAAACTTAATACTTATATTTCATGCAAACTTGTACTGCATATATGAACCAGTTGCAGTTGGGAGTTTTAGACTATTGTAGTGATTTATGTGTTGAAATTATTAAAATATTTAAAGTGTTTCATACACAGATTAAAATACATGTGTAAAAGGTTGATGGTAGAATTTATATACAGGTAAAAACAAGAGTTACAAATGATTCATATTTCATAATTATTATTTTGTTATGGTTGATTACAAATATTGTTAATACGGTACTAAAAGTATAAATACTGTGTACACTGATTACACTTTTTTAAGAGTTCGATGGTTTGCAGATCAATTTCTTTTGACTGGTGGAGAACCTTTTGTTTTGCGCTTGCGCAGAAAAGCGTGTTCTTTTGAATAAAGCAAAATGTAGTGAAGACTATGGCTGCGTTGATGTCCTTCATTTAGCTCAAAAGTTACCACTTACCTCTCCCAAACTGTCGGAGTGGAGGACGCAACATATGCATGTTCTATGTATACATCTTTTTAAGCAGACCCATATGGGAAATGTGAGTCAAGTATCTATGGAAGGTTTTCCATATCAGGAAATTAAAGACTAATAGATAATAATAATGATAAAGTGAATATCATGTCTTAAAATCAAAGCTTGTGAATGCTTACAACATTTAGTGGGTTTTTTTTCCTTGTATAGTATCACATTTTTAGAATCTGCCATTTCTGCAGTGTATTTTACTGTTTTCTTCTTTTTTTTTTACAACATCTTTAATCGATAATCATGAAATGAATGGTCGGTTGCAGACATATTACCCCTGAGACTGCCTTTCCCTTAATTTTTTCAGTACTAACAACCCAACGCATCATGAAAAAGAGCTGTTTGATTAATACTGCTAAACATAAATCTAAGTTTATAAAGACAACAGAGACGGGATCATTTTTGCCCATCATAGATCATCTCCATCAGAGGCAGAAATATATTCATTCAAATTAGAAATATGTGAAATAATCCTGGGGCATTTAAGGCCCACGTAGGGTTTGGTGTCACTAAGTAATGACCAACTTTGCATTGCTGATTATAACTTGGCACCTTATAGAGAGACGGCAAACAATTTAAAAGTGTCAAGGTCAAAGCAGGCTGAGTGTTATATCTACCTAATTTTAAAGAAAAGTAGAATACTGGTTGAAAAATGTCACCCTGTCTGGCCTTTGAGGAAATGAATGTTTTTAATAGTAATTGTGTTCAGTCAAATATAGCCATTATATTTATACATATGAGTTTCTTTTGGAGTCCACTTAAAGATTCAGTTGAAATAGATGAGTTTTCATTTAGGTGGTGTCAGATACAGTTCTACTCAGCTGTCCTACACACATTTTAAATGTGCACATAAAAACATGCAAAAGGTCATCTCGTATGACAGGTTTGGTTGCAGCGATCTTGTAATTTTGTCCCTCGTCCAGAATGGGACCTATTATAGATTATGTAATTTCGTACTTTGCATTCTCTTCACTCACTGTTTTCTTCTGAATTAATTTCCTTTTTTTTTATCATTAGACACAAACACAGTTGGCTTACTAATGATTTAGATGCAGCAGCTCATCTTTGCATGTGCCTTTCCTCCTTGTTAGAGGCGATCTGCTGCTGAAAGTGGAAGGGCTTCAGGGACGCCTAAATAAAAGGAAAAAAAAGAGAGAAGAAAACAGGTCAAAGAGGAAGAAAGATTCTGCAGTCATGTCTCCTCTCAACCTTTGTTTCACTGGGAGAGATGAGGAGTTCCACTGGGCTGTTGATGCTGATGAAGACAGGAACCAGACAGGCATAACACAGGATGCAATACCAGCCCAGAAAAAGCAGACAGTGGTAGCACCACCGATTGTCAGGGGGACTGGTGGGTAAGAGGTCAAATGAAGAAACCCACACATCCTGCAAGGGAAACTTGTATGGAAAAAAAACATTTTTGGTATAAATAGAAGACTTCTCGTTTTTGTCTTTTCACAGGGGTGCAAAAATAACTGAAAAGAACAATGAGAAATTGCTTAAAAATTAATTTGTATTCTTCACTGAATCAGCCTTGTAAACAGAAAATTAACTGAGAAATATTGGTTGGTGTGATTAGTCTTCATTAACTAACAAACTCTTCTCAGCTAACTATTAAATAAAATTGTCTTGTGCTTATTCTGAAAACAAAACAAAAAATCTATACATTCAAATGATTAAATTAGAGACTGTGTTCAAAACAAGGAAAACAAGGAGGTTTTTCCATCCAGAGATGAAATGAAAAGGTAAGAACCAGAGGACTTCACAAGTCACTCACCTGTCAGTCAAAACCATGGCCATGATGATGAAAGATAACACATCCTGTATAGTTGGATATGTACAGGAAAACATATAATGTTTGAAAATAATAGACAAAATGAGTCAATGCCCAAGCATGAAAAAATATGGGTATATGACATTCTTCTTGATGACTGATAAATAATATAGTTGCATACATACAAAACTAAAGAATTTGAAATGTGTTATTTTACTCTTTGGCTCCCCCTGTTGTTGGATGTCACGCCACTGTCATCAAAACACATCTCTGTGTGACTCATTTCCAGCGATACACATGAATTGGTTGTCATGTTGAAGAAACCACAAAGACGGCATCAAAAGACCACAGCAGGGCTGGAAACCAAAGTGGTGAGAGCCACTGGGTGCCCATGGGTGCTCACGGGCAGTTTCAGGCCAGGTAATGTGCATGACAAAAGTTAATGAACATTAAAACAAGTCAGAAGCAAATCATTTTAAGGTTAAAAAAGTGTTGTTACACAGTGTGTCACCATTGGTCAGTTCCCTCTGTAGCGAAGTACACTATTCGTTAGCAGTTTGGACATACCTACAAATTATCAGTGACTGAGTAGGTCTGTCCAGCTTTTTACTGGAACTATAAGATCTCAGGTCTGTCTAACCTTCATGGCCTCTCATGTGTAGTTGTTTGCAACAGGTCTTCTCTGATTTGGCCGATGCTTCATCCTATTGAGGCTTAAGTCTAAGTTCAGCATGGAAGATGTGTTTTCCCACAGAAATACATCTTTTTTTAATTCTGTTGTAATGACTATCGTCAAATGTTCACCACATCTTTCTGATACCCGATCGCCTCATCAGAAATCTGTCAGGGATGGGATTGTTTATCCAACCCCCTTTAATTTGTTCATACCCCCACTGAATGAAAAAAATTGACTCTAGTTGTCAATCATCATTGTTTGGAATTCATCTCTTGTGCATCAATATATTTTGCTTTGTCCCATCAGCTGATCTGATATCTCCTTATTGAACAGTCGTTCTCCAGATTATCTTCAACAGGACCTTATGGAGGACACCAGTGACCTGCAACTGCTCTCAGGCCTCAGTCATAAATCCGTACACCCTCAACAGGGAGGGATGATCTGAAGGCCCTATCCACAACCATCCGTACAGATGCTAATTGGTTACCTTTAATCACTGAATCTTCCAAGTGTAAAAGCCTCACCATAGCAAAATGTGTGGCTTGGCTCCACCGTAGGAAGTTGCAGGAAGATCAGCAGATAAGATATCAAAAAACTTGAGTGAGACAGTTAGCCGGAGTCCTACAATCGTTTCTTCTTTAAAACAATTCTTAACTGCATTCTTAAATGTGATGTTATGTTTAGAGAAAATTGGCTCTTAGAACTGAGATTCTGAGTTAACAACTAATTGTTGTTCTACTGTGCAGAATCAGGGATTGAAAGACCTAGTCCTATTAGTAGAATGGAAAGAATGTTAGTGGTAGTAATAATTTGATATACTGTGACTGTATAAGAGGAGGAGCTAATAATAAAAGTTAAGTCAAACTAAATCAAATAAAACCTTTCAGAAGTTATACTTAGACTTAATCATATTTTCTAGACTGGACATTTTCTCACATGTATGGTGTTGGAGAATATTTGCTTTGTTTAGTGTTTCATTGTGACAGTGAGTACCATAGCAGGTTCAGTATTCAACTGAATGTGCAAAAATATCAGTTTGAATATTTATTTTTATATGTGCTCAACAACAGCTAAACAAAGTACTTTGCAAATAATAAAAAAAGGCTAAATGAAAATCCATGAGTAGCATTGAAAAGTGTTGTCTTTAACTACTTTTTTCTGTTTTTAATTATTTCAGGGGAAATTATGCCACCTATTTAAAAAAAAAAAAAAAAAGAAAATCTGGTTCAATAAATTAACTGCAAGCCATCCATTCATCAATCTGACTGGCTCAACTCAAACATCCCCAAGGTTGAGTCGCTGATCTTAACTCTCAACTGAAATGACCTGGGACTTAGTTCTATCCTCTAACCCTTGAGGGTTGCACTCCACATCCATGCTCTAAGGGTTTTATGTAAACACAGACTCTACATTATGTAATATGTCATCTATTTCTTTGTGAAGTGCTCCTTTGAAGCCTTAAATTCAACATTTGTCTATTTCCATCCTTGACAGCTGGGCAGTGAAAAATATCTTACCTTGAGGCTTTCCATCTATGCCATTGTCTAGTTATTTTTAAAATGTCCACCAGCACACACAGAAAGAGTTAGTCTAGATAATGACAGCATAATGACTTGCAGGGGAAAAAAAAGAAAGAAGAGAGAAGCGGCTGTAGCTCAGGAGGAAGAGCAGTCACCCACCATTTGGAAGGTCAGTGGTTCAACTCCGGCTTCCCTGGGCTACATGTCGAAGCTTGGGCAAGACACTGAACCCCATGTTTCCTACCAATGCATCCATCAGTGTGTGAATGCTTCAAAAGCATGTAGTTATGTACAGACTTAAGATGTGCTGTGTGAATGTGGCATGTAGTGTTAGAAGTGCTTTGAGTGGTCAGCTAGGCTAGAAAAGTGCTATATATTGCCAATTCAATATGCATATAGAAGATGAATGTATGCTGAAACTGTAAAAATCAAATAAAAACTTTACCTTGAAAAAATATATAAGCTAGCTCAAGGTGGTTTTTGCCTTGTTCAAAGACCAGCGGGCATGTAAACAACACTGCGAATCCCGTCTGACCTGGCAAAGATTAAAATGATGTGATTCACCTATTTTCTGGTCTGAGCTGGCAAACAATAAACTCACATGACTGATTGAACTCTTTCTAGATATTATAAAATATCCCAGATATTTTCCAGGGATTAAAAATCATTCCAGAAGAGGAGCTCGCTTCATTTTCCTGTTGTGGGTGTTTGCCACAGTTGTTTTTTACTCCTCAATGATTGTGTTCGGTTTGGACAACTACTTCCTCTGCTGAATCACAACTATGAGGATTACAAATATGCCTCCACCCTTTGGTGGCAATGCGCACCATTTATTTTTTTTCTCTTCAAACAAGTCAATGGAAAGTTGATTGATTTGCATTTCTTTTTTGTTGCGCTATAAAAAATGCACTCAGATTAATTAGAGAATGTAAACCTGATTTATGGATGAAAACATCATTTTTCAGGTTGTGTGTGTAATATCTGTGAATACACATGGAACTGCAGTATCATGCTGTGTTATGGGTATTGCTGGGTCATTGACCTATTACTTATGAGGACATCAGATTCACTGTTATGAAAGCACAAGTCTGAATATGTTGTAAACTTTTCTTAGGACACTTTTGAAGAATAAATTTAGGGAAAAAAAGGAAGACACTGATGCATGACGCCCATTGTGTTGAGGAGACAAATTGTTGTAGCAAGACGGGTGGAACACTGTGTTCAGAGAGGGGTTTTAGTGACAGCAAAACTGATAAATGGAGAACTTTTAAATGTCAAGGCTACGTGCCTCCTCTGTCACAGAGGAAATTATGCCCTTTTCTGTTAATGAAAAAGAGAGCAATGCCACTGCCTTTATCCTCTTTGATTTCCACTACATGTTACGAATAAAGGTAATAGATTGCTCTTCAACTTAATTACAGTGGGAATTTATTTTCCGTGGATGATGGTCTGAGCCTTCTCTTGTTAAACAGCAGAGAAGTAATGACATCTGTATCTTCATAACTCTGAATTTATTTGCTTCATAGTTTATAGTTTCTATTTCAGTAAGTCTTTTTTGCAGCTTGTATAAGTACAAAGAATGCATACCTGACCACGAGTATGTGTTTTCAAGCACGCGTACTCACACAATGTGCCACATGGGCACGTTTTTGATCAAAGATTAACAGCCCGTTGAAAGAGGAGAATTACTTCAGTAAAAGCCCCTGTTGTGCTAGTGTTCAATGCATTAGTAAGCAAAAATCACCATCGCCATGGACTTCTAATGTTTTTCTCAGAGGGCTTGTCTTAGTTTGGTATTCTTAAACTCAATCAATCAGTTTCAAGGTGAGAGCTCAGCATGAGACAAAGCTTCATGGTTTTTTTATGTAGCACCACCAACAAGAGTGGGTTGTAACTGCTGTGCTATGGCAAATTCTTCAGTTTCAGGAAACAGAAATTTAGCTGCCCACCTCCCAGTTAGAAATGTAGACCTCTGCAATATGCTGGCGATCTCATTAGTCCTGTTGGATCAATTTGGGTGGATGTGTTAAACGTTTTCATGCAGATTAGAGTTAAGCAAAAATAGAAGCAAGGCTCAGTTTTATCCACAAAGTCTGTCCTCTAGTAACTGCCAGGGAAGCAGTTCCAGGATTTGTTTGCTGGTGCAGCTACAAGATATTTGGTTCTCTAGTTTCTGTCTTTGAGAGACACTAGTTTGTGCTCACAAACATTGATTAAGCTGTCTAAGATTGAGGGAACCATATGGATCCAATGCTTGTGGGAAAAAAAATCTAATTTCAAAATCCCACATATCCAATTCAGGTCAGGGGGAGGGAAAGATAGATTAATTAAATTCACAGGTGAGGCATCTGTATACTGCAGATACACAGTGTGATTCAACGTGACACAGGGGTTTGTAAGAGCTACTGAGGTGAAGTTAAATGGTGTCATGGAAACTGAACATTAAATGTCAATGTGTGCTGCTTAGACAGATGAGCACAGCAATGATTAACACTCACATATGAACTAAGTAACAGTGATTGTCTTTAACATGCACATGTCAAGGTCTATAGTATGATGAGTTCATAGCCAGTTCTCACAGGCAATATTTGATGAATAGAAAAAAATGGGCAGGCATAGATATTTAATGGACTTAGTCAAGGGCCGAATGGTTATGACTGGGTAACTTACTCCTATAAGCCTTGCTTATCAGGTAGCAGGTCGGCGTTACTGTCAACAGCAGCAGCACCAATTCTGATGTAAATCAAGACATTTCACCACAATATTTAGATGAATGCTCTGTATGGACAACAGGAAGATGTATCCAATGTGAAGAATATGGAAAGTTGCTTAAAGAATGGGTGAATGTATTTTGTTTATCAGTCAATAAGACACACATACGCACACACACAAATGTGCTCTTATGTATCCTACACGTGACTAAATCTGATAACATGCCCTAACTTGCACATAAGAAGTTGAAATAAATGTGTTTTTAGAAAATAAAATCCCCCTGAAACTAAATAAAAACTGTGAACTGAAAATCAAATTTCCAAAATAAAAAGATTAATTTGTTGTACTGTACTAGTTCAACGCTATCTATCTAGAGGAATATATTTTCACAGTCACGTTCATTTAATTTATTTGCTTACTTATTCATTTATTTTTTTCATTTATTTGAAATATGAGAACACATGAAAGCAAACTATTTCAAGTCACTTGAAATACAGTCAATTTTAAAAATGGTTAAAACTTTAAGTTAAAGGAAAAAACGTTTCCTCCATGAACGTTGGAATGGTTTGTTGCACAAGAATAATTATGTATAGATATGAGTCATAGATAGAAATGTATGCAGTCAACGAAAACATTCAACAGAGGATTCAAACAACATAGATAGTAACAATAATGTGTCAATGGGCCACCACAGTAGTCTATGGCATGCATATTGATCTGTTTATATGCTGGAATCTCTGACTCTGTCATGTGATTCTGCAATTCTTTAAAATTCTGTTTAAAATGTAAACTGAAAATGGATGCACATGTTTTTCTTTTTTCTTTTCAATTATATTTGACACAATTATTCTTCATTTTATGACAGAGGGTTGGCTCAAGGTAAGAGGTTTTTTAATTTATTTTTTGGCTCTTATTTCCCAACAGATATTTGTATTATCTTCGTCCAGAAACCTTATGGACAATTTTGAAAAGAACGGTGTGAACTTAGTTCAGGCTGTTCTGCAGCCATGTTCACTGCACTTAAAGGGGAACTCCGGTATTTTTAAACCTGGACCCAGTAGAGTGCCTGTGTAGAAATCCCTCCGTTAGCTCTCCTATAGCCGCAAGTAGCCACATAACAGCACCAGTGAGCTAACAGAGCTATAGTACACATTATTTCATTCATTCTTCTTAAGGTATTGGTGAAATAAAGACAGATAAGGCCTTATTTAGAGGCTGCATCGTCTTTGCCCTGTTCACTCTGTTATATGGATATACGCCGATCGCGAGTTATCTAAATAGCTTCTGAAGGACGCCAACTTTTGCCAAACTGTTCTCAGTGAGTAGATAAACATATTTCATGCCATAAATAAGGTCTAGGTTTAAAAATACCGGAGTTCCCCTTTAATGTCAAAGAGTCGTGTGTGCATATTTTGTAATGTGTCCAGACTTTTTAACAGGAAACGGGTTAAAATAGTACTGTAGTACTCTGTACCAATTCATTCTCAAATAGATCATTTACTCATTATCTAATATACACGATCTGTCTAAACAAGATATTTGTACAGTGAGAATAGGGGCACATTATAGCTAAGTTTATTTATGAAATGCATTTAAAGCAACTGCTGTTGACCAAAGAGCTGTATATAAAATATAATACAGGTGTTTTCTCACTTGGTACAACAGCAAAGTTATCAGTTACTTCAACATTTTAATTACAAGTTTATTACTGATTTTGCATTGATAGAAATGACTGAAACTGTGTAAGAGACACAGTAAGCTTTGAGTCAAGCCAGGTGCTCTTAGAGTCCAGCTTCCTGAGGGAAGAGAACGGTAAGATTGTGTGACGATTTGTCTTTTCAGGGTAGAAGCGGTGCTGCCAGCTGACTGCATATTGCTTTGGGAAACAGTGGGGTCTGTTTGGATGAAGCATGTGTGGAATTCATTCTCAGACTTTGTTTCTTTTGCTGCTGGGCAGCACTGGCAGCAAATTGTAAGAGAAAATGATGTTGGTTGTTGCTGTATTGTAATGAAATGCATTAACTTCACATTCCGCTGCACAAGCTCGGTTTTGCAAGCACTGAACATCTGTCTTGAATGAAATAGAATAAAGTGGAATAAAATTAAAAGAACACATTACACGTGGATTCAAGAAAAGTAAATTCTTATGAGAAAGCAAGAGAAGAACATAAAACATAGAAAGACTTAAAAAAGTCTGTTTTGGTCTTGTTAAGATAGTTTTAGCTCTTCCTGGATTTGCCCAAACTTTTTCTTTTCATCCCTATAATATACCCAGAATGAAAAACACTGTGATGATCTCTGCCTAAATTACTAATGGTTCTTTGTGTTCCATGATCTATTCCCAAAAAACAAGAAAAAGGTATGATGAAACTGGCTGAAAACCAAACCTCAGATTAGAGCCCACATTAGGGCTTCCCGGAGCTCGGCAGACACACATTAACATTAACTATTAGGTCAAGACATTGAATCAACTTTTCATGTCAAACTGCAGTAAAGAAACTGCTACTGAGGGAGACAGATGAGAAGAAGAGGACTCCTCGAAGCAAGGCCCACAAAGAATATACTTTACCTTTTAGTATCTGATGGAAATCTGGGATTCAGTGTCTGTGAGGTTCAGAAAAGTGAACAAGTGGTATATACTCTACGTGTTTGGTTTTAACTATGAGAAAAAAGACTGCCCTTGAATAGTTTCACCTCTCTGATGTGAAATACAAAAAGCAACTATTGGTGACTACATAAAGAAATAGAAAGGAAATAAATATGTAAATTGAAATGTGCAGAAAATACATGGCTTGGCTTTTGGTTTTGATCTTTAACAGTCTAGTTTATGATGAAGCTAAAGCATAAGGATAAACATATCAAGAGTTCCATGAACATTCATTTAACTTTCATGTGCTTGTACTGTTAGAAAACACAACAAAAACTGGAATATATATATTCATGTATATAGAGAGATATAGAAAATTGTAACCATTGTTTTGCACATACACAATTTAGAATAAAATAGAATAGAATAGAATCTTTATTGTCATTGCACGTCAGGTAAACAATGAAATTGCAGTGCTTCTCTGGCCAGTGCATAATAGATATAAAAGAAAACAGTAAAAGAGGAATAAATTAATATAGCTTAGAACAATAAAATAATTTAGAAGGAATATACATATTTACATCATATACGCTTAGCATACACACTCTTTGTGAGTTCAGGGACCTGATGGCCTAGGGAAAGAAACTATTTCAGTCTGTTGGTCCTGCTTTTGAGGCACACGTACCTCCTGCCATGAGGGTGAACAGGTGCTGTCCCGGGTGTGAGGGGTCAGTAGTGATTACCCTAGCTCCCCTGAGACACTGTGTGCTGGCAATGTCTTCTAGTGAGAGTAGGGGACTGCCAGTAATATGTTGTGCAGTGTTGATGACCCTCTGCGGGTTCTTCCTTTCTGTCACAGTGCAGTTGGCATACCAAGCAGTAATGCAGTACATCTGGACACTCTCAATGGTGCTGTGGTAAAAGGCCACTACCAGTTTTCCCTGCAGATGGTTCCTTTTTAGTATCATTAGAAAGTGGAGTCTTTGTTGGGCCTTTTTTACCACCATGGATGTGTTGGCAGCCCATGACAGGTCCTCTGCTATATGTATCTCAAGCAATTTGAAGGAGAACACCTGCTGAACACACTCCCCATTGATGCTTAGTGGGGCTGGATCCTTGTGTTTCCTGAAGTCAATCATCATCTCCTTAGTTTTGTTGCTGTTGACCTCGTCCCTGTACGCAGTCTCATCCCCTCCACTGATGAGTTTGATGACCGTGGTGTTATCTGCAAATGTGATGATGGTATTGGAGGGGTGGATGGGTGTGCAATCATGCGTATACAGGGACTACAGGAGAGGGCTCAGCACACAGCTTACAGTTTATACCAACTAGCATTTTGGCTAACTGCAATACAGTTTTTTTTTCCTGTCCATCATATACACAACAAACTGTTGACATGTTGACATCTTGTAGGGGTGCTTCATATCATACCGGAATATTTCAAACTGTATCCCCGGTAACAAATTTTAAAGGGGAAAGTGGACACTCAAATGTATGGGGTTAGAGTATTTTCAACAATGATTTCAAAACTTGTCCCAGCCTGATAAGCATCAACAAATCTTTCTGTGAGATCCTAAGAAATCTTTATTCCTCGCAAGATGCCAATCCAAACAAATCTCTTGATTATCAAGCTTTCATAGATCCCTTTACATTAAATAAGAAAAAGATTAACAGCATACTATTGTGAAAAATATTTTGTCCAATATAAATATCTGTGGATAGTGAATTTGTCTCATTTGTTTACTAAGGCAAACACATTATAAAAGTAATATTATATTCTATAATATTTGTTTTTGTAAAAAAAATATGAAAGGTTCACAAGCTTTTAACCTCCACTGCACGTACAATACACTATGCACAATGAAAATATATGGAATAATACACCTCGCCTCTTATTGTAGAGGAATCCTTCACAGTTATAATCACACCTTTATTCACAAAAGCCTTTGAATCAGTGTCACTGTATGCTATTTATTTGTTATAATTTTCAATCTCTTTAGTTTCAGAGTTCCTCAGATTTGTTCATTTGTGCTGTAATGGGAGTTATGAAAGCAGATAATGAATGCAATGGAAAAAAAACTGAGGTTCATGCCTGACATTAATTGAAAAAATTCTCCTTATCAAATCTAAAGCAAAACAGCTCCAACTGTCAGTGCAAAAGCAAATGTAAGCAAATGTTTGGTAATATAATAATGACAAACTGCACAGTGGAAGGTAAACTTGAAGCCCTCTGTATCTTTGTAGACATTCTGCTTCTATTAGTCAACCTTGAACATGTCTTTGTGTATTTCTGCTCTGTAATTCGAGTGGCCTAAAGAACCTTTTTTTACCTCTACTGGATGCACTGTAAACATCGTCAAATCAGTAGCTACTTTCACTCCCAGCTACAGGTGTTTAGGTCCCATTTCGCCATAGATTTTAGTTAGATTAATGATTAGATTAATTAGATCACTAACCATGGTGAATGTGTAAGGCACACGTAAAAAACATCTTACTCTGTCCAAAACACTTTTGATATAGTCAATCAATCTTTATTTCTAAAGCACTTTTCATACAAAAAAGATGCAACACAAAGTGCTTTACATAGGTGATAAAATATAAATTAAAAAAAAGAAAATGCAACTTTACCCATCCGATTCCCCAAACCACGAGTCCCACACGAATAAGAAAACTAAGAAAACAGTTTACCTGCTAAAGAGTGTGGGAATCAGGTGTGGGAGTGAGACAGAGTAATATAATCAAATCAATCAGATCATTTGTATGCCACCTTTTGCCAGTCTCTGGGTTGCTCTCTGCTGTAAGAATGTGGGAATGTCTCTGTAGTTAAACATCTATAGCTGCCCTAATGTGGCTGCATTATTTGAATATTACACCTTTGTCTGGTTAAGAAATCAAAGCAAGGTCTGGTGGCTCTCACACTGGCACACTCCAATAAGGTCTGTGCAGACAAAACTCATCACAGCACGGTTACTGTCTGCAAGAGCTTTCATTTAACGACGTGAGGGAGAGAGCTGTGCTCATCTCAAGTTCATCGGCGTGGCCCTGTGATGGACTGGCGACCTGTCCAGGGTGTACCCCACCTCTTGCCTGATGACTGCTGGGATAGACTCCAGCCCCCCCCGCAACCTAACCGACGGATTAAGCGGGTATAGAAAATGGATGAATGGATATCATATCCAGCATTTTATATCTTACAGGTACTAAAAGCTTAGTAGGGTTTGGTTCTCCAGAGAAAACCAGTAAGTAATGCTCTGTAACATGATGTAAACAGCTCTCTTTTCTCTATGTGTGAGTGTCTGAGAGAGTGGATAATCTTATCTTCCTAGGCTGTGAGCATCTACTTTAATGATGAAAATGTTGAATCAATTTTCCATCCACTATCTAAGATTACCAAAGAAACGTTCTCACTATAGTGATGACCCACTCATGAAATACTCAAGTAATAGTGTTCTGAATTTATACACATCAACATTACTACAACTGTCTCACTTGTCTTTAGATTTTTTTTTTATAGCCCTCATCCATGCAGTTATCTGAGCCTGGCTCCCAGCTGAGATGAAAGCAGCTACTCTCTCCACAGTTGTCTGCAATTTGCAAGCTGTCTCGGGTGTTTTATTCTGTCATTTTAAAAGTATAGAAAAGCACCTACAGGAGCACAACTTGACAAATAACCTCCACCCACATTGTTAGAATGCAAGCACTGTGCTGAAGTGATGGCTGGGTGAGCTGTGGGAGAGAAAGTTCAGTATAGACTCTTATAGAATCGGATGCAGACGTTGGAGACATGGTTGACAATGTGGCCTTTTTGAATAGCAAATGCAAAGAAATGTGTCTATAATTAGGTGAACTTCAATTTCTCAGACCAAAGGAAAATTTCCACCAGCTTCAATGTCCTTTATCTGTGGTCCTTCCTGCAAGTAATTCTCCTCCTCTTATTAATTTCCTTCAGTAGTGGTTTCTTTATAGTAGTTGAGTCACAGAGGCCTGATTTGTGCTGTCGAAGTGGAGATATGTGTGCAACTTTAACCATGGGAAACAAATCAATGTGAGCTCTAATATTAAGTGCCGCTAACAGGTTATTCCTTAGACAGGCAACTCTAATGAACCCATCCCCTGCAGTCGAGAGAACCGCTGGTCTTTCATTCCAGGAGCAGTCCTCGTGAGAGTCACTTTCATCACAATGTTGGATTCATTATTGCAATGATAGTTATAGAAACTTCTTAAAAGTTGTGAAACTTTTTCAAAGTGACTCATCCTTATGTATAGGTTTGAAAAAAATACTGTTAAAAGAGTGCAAGAGTCTAATCTGTTGTCTGGCAGTAAGAGTTAGACAAGGTTATTGAGGTCCTGTTTTGTATTGGTGGAAATGGGAAACCACATTTTCTGCAGATGTACAGCATATGTAATGTTTTTAAACACACGTAAGAATAATGCTATTCCAGAAACAGTAGCACCAAAGCAGAAAAGTGACTCACGAGTCTGTTGAAGAAAATGATTGCTCCAGTCTCCAGTGGGAAAGTATACCTCAGTCATGTACAGTCAAATATTATTCTCTATCTTTCATTTTTAAGATGGGTCGTATTATGACTTACAGATGACACCATGCAAACAGCCTAAAATGCCATTATCTTTCTTATTCTGAATAAAGAATCCAGAAGTCCCTGATCTATAGCCACTTATCTTTTACATAGTCATTGCCCAGCATTGTAAGAGCAGTACCATAACTTTATTTCTAAAAATATAATCTAATTTGACAGCTCCAGAAAAACTTTTTCATTTTTCATGGAAACCTAAAGCACTCATCTTGTAAAATGTAGATTTTATTGAGAAGATAAATAAGTAAACCTAAAATGGGGATAAACCTTTTTTTTTTCTTAATGCACTGAATTTATAAACCAGATTCCAGGAAAAATAAAACATCCTGCCTGCATATATCACTTGTGAATGACAAGACAGACTATATGACTGAACAGACTAAACAGAGTAACATAAGTTATAACCTGTGTGAAGAAATAATCAGGGAAACTAGGTAAGTTGTCAATCACTAGCAATGTATTTTCCAATTGTTATAAAGCAACAGTCTGAAGTTACCTTAGGTGCAGATGTGGTTTTCATCAGAGCACATTAAACAAAATCGCATTAACGTTTCCATGCTTATATTTGCCCATTGCTCTCTCTTTCCATTTGTCTTTTCAGACTGTTTGTTGTGCATGAGCCTGCCGACTGTTACGCAGCTCAACCTGTCCACTCAACAACTCCCTAACCTTCTGCTCCTTGAAAAATGAACTGAATTCTAACACGTGAACAGCTTGAAAGTTTAATCACAAGTCATCAACAAAAAAGTCCAAATCAGCTGTGATCATTTGCAGTCATATGAGCAGTTTTTTCCCTTATATTTTACCTAACTGTTCTTGTTGACTCCCTTTTTTTACTAAAACTGTAAGTTTGTACATGGTAAGATCTCTTGTAACTTTCAGATTCATAACGTGTCATTTGTGGCCCTGTGTTCATCACTCCATGTAATATACTGCACAGTTTATTGCTGTGCAGTAAAAAAAAGCAGAAAATGAAAGAATCATCTGTTAGATTATTACTGGCCCAGAACAGAAAACAGATATTGTTCCACGTGCACTCACTCGAAAAACATGATATTGTCATTTTTATGACTTTTCTCTGTGTCTCTCTACAATAAACAAAAGATATATGAACTTCATTCTTAGAGAATCGGAGCTTCAATTTCCCTGCAAGAGACTGTGCTGTGACAGAAAAAAAAAAATTATGAATATTTCCTACTGTAGTGGTTTGTTAAACTGCCTGTGAAATGGATTTCTGAGCAAGGCAGTGGATACAGTTTGAGAGGTTGGAGTGGGCAAAACTCCACCTACGTTCTTAGCACCAACCTCAAAGTCAAGGGTCCTTTTGCCGCAATCGAGCTATCAATCCAGCACTGGCTTTGTGTTAAGTGTGCATCCAATCTTGTTCTTGTTCATTTTTTCTCTCTCTTCTCTCTTGAGTACTGTAATGGCCTTCCATATCTAAACAAATATGCCATCTCATTATCTCAACTTTTTTTGTTTCACCGCCTACATTAAATTGTCTACCCTGAAGAGATGTTCAGATTCTACTTTATGAAAGCAGAAATTTCTTTTCGAGTGAGAAGAAAAAGCAACACATTTACCAAAAGCGCAATTACCCACAGAGGTCCTGCTTTGCACTGCATGTTGTCATGTGAACCCAATGGTAGGAAACAGCAGAAGACACCACTGAGGAAACTACTGTTTGGCATGAAAAGGCTGAGAAATTAGACTGAAAGAAAGACATGAGGAAGGGGAGATTAAGGGGGAAGATGATCAATAAAGTAATCTTTAGTCATAGGCAGAGCACAGGCTCAGTCGTCAGGATTACTCAGTATGGGGCCATTACATGGAGAGGCCAGCAAAGCAATTATGAGTCTTGAGAGGAATTGACAACGAGATTCCCAAGGGGAAGAATGATAACTGCTAAAAAGATGGGGAAAGAAGACAATGTGTGCTAGTTCCTGAGCATGATGGAGAGAACCAGTGACGTAATATCAAACAATCATTATCTGGCCCTCCCATTCCCTCACCTGGCACAATAAGTCCTCTCTCTGTCAGCAAGCCTCTGCTTTATGTGATCTCCTCCCATGATGAAACGTGAAAACAGCACAGAAAGCTTTCCACCTAGTGTCCACACTGGGAATAGAAACACTCCATCAGCTGCATAGACAGCCCTGTCTGTGATTCAGCAGGCAGGCATTCATAAATCCATGTAATCAAACTGTGATATTCCAATGGAATGAATCATCCTAACATAGCAGTAGTCCAAACACACAGCACACAATTGATGAATTCAATGGCATACTCAAATATTTTACATCCTGGTCTTTAGTGCTAGCCTCCTGTGTTTAATATGGCCTAAGAGCTTCTTAGCGAATCTGGGAAACGCGGCCAATATCATTGATATCCAACATCAATGTCCTTACAAAAGCAACGAGAGCAGATTCCAGCCAGCCCTCTAGGCTTAAGCACCTATGCCACCGCACAAATCCAAGGCCACTGCATCTCAGCCTCTTGCAACAATCCAAACTGAGCAACAGTGATAAACATTTACCATGGTGAAGTCTGTTTATTATTCTCCTCTTGAGAGTTTTAGTATGATAGTCAACCTGGCAGTTATAAACCATAAACATCAAGAAACAAAAGTAAAATAGTAAGGATATACACCAAGATTTACTCTGTGTGCCTTTTTTTAAATATTGTTACATCATGGTAAAATCGTAAAAATTACAACAATAAATAAATACAGTTAAGACCCCTCATTGGCGTGGCTATTTAAAAAACAGGAAAATCCATGAAACTTACCAAAGATGTTCATTACTTAAACAAAGTGCTGCAGTAATCCTGTCCGGGTCTGACACATTGCTATCTGAGGGCGCGCCGACCCTTCATCACAGTTTACAGAATTTTGCAAAAAGGTCATCCGAGAAAAAAAGGCTTTGCCAATGACTGCAATAAAATCCATATCTTCTCATCCAGCTGCCATTCCATGTTACTAAACAATAAATCTAAGCGAAAATATTAGCCAAAATCTACAGAGCTACAACTGAAAGTCAATGGTGTGTATGATGAGCTTGCTACTTTGGCCAGCTGACTGAATCTCTACAGAATACCTACAGTACATAACAGTATTTATGCCTGTAATGCAAATTCATTCTAACCTTTTACTAATAATAATGAAGCAACCAGTCAGACAATTTTGTTTGAGAAGATTATCCCAACAAAACATCTGTATGTGCTCTGCTGTTACCAGTTTCCATTACATTGTTGATATTATGACCATCAACATTTAGTTTCCAGCTGATCTTCTTGCAAAAATGGTCCTTTTTATGATAGCATTCTTTTTTTGTGTGTGCTTATCATTTATGTCTGACATGTCACAGCCTGGAGTTAGGGAAAGGCAGACAAAGCAAGAATAAGTTTAGCTTCCATTTTCCTGGTTACAAGGATGATAGGTTCTGCCTAAATGATTAGCTGCCTGACAAAAGGCAGCTGTGACGATACCAGCACCGGTCAGAGATTTTCGACTCAAAACCTTAGGAGCGACTATAGAGAAAAAAACAAACAAGAGAAAAGACACTGGGTGCCACAATTTCCTCTAGGCGGGTGCATACACACAACCCAGCAGGAAGCATTTTAAAAAGTGCTGGTGCTCATAAAAAAGCACTATGTGGGCACCAGCCCTTAGGCTATCAAGTACTATAGCTGTCTCAGTTGACTACCTCACAATCTTTGGTTATTTACCAGCAGTCACAGGCTAATCTGTAGAATCTCTGGCCTTCAAAGTCAAATGGGGGGCTAAAAGAGCAACTACTTTGTTTATTTGAAATTGCAAGTTGTTACACAGCGGTGAAAATAATCTGATCGCAATCAGATTTTTCTTAAGGAGGAGCATTTTAGGATTCTAAAATATGTTTTCCAACCTCATACTGTAAACAAGTTACAGTGACCAGCCTTCATTCCTGTTTTTGCAAACCAAAACTTATAAAACAAAAAGACAAATTATATATTTTAAGATACATTTTCACAATATGAAACCTTTAAAGAACATTTATATTCAAAGGCATTTGCATAATTGTTATGCTGTTTACAGGTCACGTACAAATCATCAGAGATAAGATATAGATCTGTGGGTTGCTGAGACAGGTATGTGCACTAACAGTCTCTCTGAATGAACAGCCATTGTCCAGGATAAGTTGACCCATTTTGTGGGATGATTAGAAATCCTGACTGCCTCACAGTTTTCCCCATTGTCCTATGAGTAGCTGCATCAGTCAATGGCTTCAATATAGACATAGTTTCTACCAGCGTCTCAATAGTCTTGTTTTGGTACACCTGCTGTAATCACTGTTGAGTTGTTCCTGTCTCTAGTGCTGCTCTATTTTTCTCCTTTGTCAAAGCACAGTGACTGTAAAAAGTTGTACACCTGCTCCTGTGCTGCCAACAAAGCGGGTCCAAGAGGCAAAAACACCACCTCATATTTCACTTTTCTGTGCGCACATAAAGTTCTGATTGAGCTTTTCTTCTGTTAGGGACTACAGCAGTTGTACCACAGGTGACCTACACTTCAGAGTGGGTCTAAATGCATCGTACTGAAAAACATGTGAGCCTGCTGCCCTCCACATTGCTAACTTGCTGCTCCTACCTTCTGCATAGTTATACTGCCAGTGCCTTAGAGACTTGAAACATTTTCCAGCATCACTTGAATCAACTGATGACCTAATGTGGCGATGCACTTTTTTCAGCATTATTTTAATTACCTGTGAATTTGGTACTCAAGTATAAATGGCATCCCCAAGCTACATTGCCCTATTAATTATTCAGTCTCCTGTGTGGCTGTTTGGTTCTTCAGCTACAACAGTACAGTTCTGTACATTGATACAAGGCTGCTTTGGTCCCTGCTCTTTTCTATATTGGCGACCTAACTCCGTTAAGATACTGGATACTCTCCTTCTTTTGATCTGCTTTTACGTTATTCTTTTGAGACAGGTCCTTCATCATTCTTCATGTTGGTTGTTTTGCTTTTGTATTTCCTTCTCATGTCATATATATTTACAACATTTACAATATCTGACCACTTTTGCTTATTCTAGTAACTTTATTTTCTCTCAGGGGGACTTATACACCAAGCCAACAACTGTCTTATGTATCAGAAATGTGCAAACGCCATTCTCAGCCTCCATTGGCACCTTTTTTCAGCTCTCAGCTATTGTGACTGTGGGTGATCGAGTTTTTTCTGATGACCATATTCAGTGTAGTGGATGAGTGCAAGAGAAGGCAGGAACTAGTGATGACAAATAACTAATGGCAAGCTTTAATCTTTATTTATTCATTCATTTTCAATAAACATTTCATCCAATTCAGAGTTGTAGGGTGGATGGAGCGTATTCCAGCTGCCAATGGAAAGCAAGCAGAGTACATCCTGGATTGATCAGCATTCTATTACAGGGCTGACACAGAGACAAACAAGAATGCAGACTCATATTGACAACTGAGGTCAGTTTAGAATCACCACTTAACCTAAAATTAATGTTTTTGGACTTTGGAAGGAAGCCAGAGTACCCAGAGAGAACCCATGCTGTGAATTTGAACCACATCACCATGCAGCCTAACTCTAACATGTCACACACAATCTCTGACAATTTGTCATCTTCATTTGTCTGAAACAAGCAAGAGTGTCACAACAACACATCCATGTGGAGTAAAGAAACTGAAGTCAACCTGATAATCATGACTCCAGAGAGGTAGTCAAGGACTTGTCAATCCCAAAGAAAACAAAACACTTGCTGCTGTTTTTTAATTCTGTGCAGTCTTCCAGTTTCCCTTATTGTATCACATAGGTACAACCACCCCATTCTGCACTTGTAAGCTTCTTCTTATACAAACTAAATATTTTTTGTTCAAATAAAATTCCTCATGAGCAATCTCATTTTCATGTCTTTGTTCTTTAAATTCCCCACTATCATCACTTTTTCTTATTTTTTCTAACAGTTCATCATCAGTTTCAGCTTTTCCTTTCCATTATAATAAAAGAAGACCTTTAATGCTTGATTCCTCCTTTAACCTATATAGGATAGAGCTAATCCATATCAGAAATGTGAATTAATGTATTTACTGCATGTGTGCATGCAAGGCCTTCACCATTGAGGCCTGAATTCTGTGGAGATCAATCATCTCAGACTCAAGTTATTTTAAGTAAATGAAGGTCATTTTAGTTTCATACAGCTTCATCCAGTTGTATTTTCACTTTTGCCCTGCCAAGCGAATCAATGACTGATTCGTGTTTGATTTCAACACAATTTCTTGTTTTTGACTCAAGCACTGCATCCAAAAATGTATGTTTTTTTCTCTTTATTTCTTACATTCTTTTTTTTGTAAAGCAGAATCGTGTTTCTTAGTTTGAAAAATGTCTATATCTAAACTTTTAACTTTGTGGCTGAAGGCCGAAGGCTGAAGTAAGAAATAATATGATGTGAAAAATATGATACATTTTAATGTGGGTCATGGGTGAAGAGTGCTGGTTTAAATATGAAAGTAATCTTGTGCAGGTAGAAATAAGTGATGTTACCTGACCTCTGTTGCCTCCTTATCTCAGCTAGAACCTGATGCAGCTGGAAGCTAAATTAGCTGCAACGAGCATGACACATCTGGATGCGTACCACTGAATGAATCAACTGATGCTGCACTGTGGGTGATATAGGCCCTAAGTTTAGTCAATGAAGCAAAATGTAAAATGTTTGTTCTAGGTGTGTTGATCCGTATCTTGATGCCTCCCCTTGAGTCTAAAGCACGTTGTACATCCAAAACCCATCTTGCTCCAATTTACTCAGGACTAGGTTGTGTTTTCAACTTTTCTTCTCCTATGGGTGCCATACCCACAACCTTATACGACATAGCTGAATATGTAGGTGCACTTATGTTCTGTACATGTGTCAACACCAAGTAAGTGATCTTTGGGAAAAGCCACATGGCTCTGTAGGGATGCATAAAATGTGTGTCATTTGGAGGTCATGCTATTAAGTCACCACGGGAGATGGATCACTGGAGCAACACTGATAAACTCACCTGCGGATCTATACTCGCACACATGGGAGAGGCGCAAAACATGTTTGGCATTCAACATCGAGCGATGAATAACAATTGTAGACTTATATATCTCAGGAGGCATACATGATGCATACAGCTCACACACACACAGTGCAGAGGTGATCCTTCCTTGCTGCATGTTTGTGCAATATATTCTGATGCAGTTAGGCAGTGTGAGTGTACACATTTGGGTAATTGCGTTCCCCTTCTGTTGCCTGCTCCCTGTAGGAAAGACTGATGTTTGCAAATGGTAGTTTTAGAATATATGGTCACTGCCTCGTGAAGTGAAAGATGTATGCTCCATGCCACAGAGATATTCCAGCTAAATTTAAGATGCTGTTCTATATTATAAATTACACGTATCCTTAAATCATGGAGGTTTCCTACAAATTGCTAATTGGTTGGAATAAAAAATGTGGTTTCAGGTGGTGAATCCTGTAGAGAGCCACAAGCTTTATCATGTGGACATATTACAGCAACTTTTAGAATATTTTCAAAGCAATCATTCAAGAGTTTTTTTTTTCCAAATAATATTCTTTCTTAAGTTTTGATAGATCAAATGAAAATGAGAGAACAGACTCTGGTTCTTCTCTTTCTGTTGTCCTGTGTCTCTTTAAAAATGAGTGTGTTTGCCTCTGAGGGTGGTGCTCCACACTTCCTACAAATAGCATCAGCTAATGTGCTCCTCCCATCATCCCACCTATACAAAGTATACCCTAGTTTTTCACTCACTGGCAGGTTGTGTAGTCAATATGTGGTACAAACACAACAGCTTCCTGCTGTTTTCTCTCATTTCATCATTTCCACTTTCACCAACAATGAATCTCCAGGTCCACTCATACTATCAGGCAGGCATTGAGTAGCAGAACTGCTGCTGTCTACTGCCTGCCTGCCACTCATTCATCCTTCAAACCATGCTTCTACAAAAACGTGTCCCCACATCAGCTTAGCTTGGTCTTTAGCTGTCCTCAGTCCTCTATTTTCATCGGTGATCCTTTCTGAATAAACCCCATTTAAACTTTCAGATTCGAGCAAAGATGAACCTATAAAAAAAAAAGTTAAAGCTCTAAATTGACTGAGGAAAACAGTGGTTATAATAATTGTTAAATGAAAAACCCTCCAAGAGTTCTGATAAATTTGTCTGTCCTCGACTGAGAGTGCTAGGGAAACAATTCTTTGACCTGATGAAATCAGAAATATTTGGGTGGAGCTCTAAGCTAGGTGATGTTATGGGGATGCTTCTCCTGAGTTCTGTTTGTTACTGTAGTGAGAGAATCTGAAAACGGTAAGAGAATAAACCCTGCGCCAGATATCAAAGAAATCGGTGCTTTTAAGTTTAACACTGAATCCAAGAAAAAAAGCCAAAGCCAAAACAACCTCGGAGCAAGTGATTAGCCCTTACAAATGTCATACTTCCTACCCAATATCCATATATATATATATTTGTGCTTACGCACCAAACAGCAGTTCAGAGTACCCACCCTTTTTGGAGTCCCTGGAGGAGACACTGGAGAGTGCTCCTGCAGGAGACTCCCTCGTTCTGCTGGGGGACTTCAATGCAATGTGGGCAATGACAGTGACACCTGGAAGGGTGTGATTGGGAGGACTTCTGTGCTTGTCATGGACTGTCCATAACGAACACCATGTTCAAGCATAAAGGTGTCCATATGTGCACTTGCCACCAAAAACACACAGTTTCCAAATTTGAGCAGTAGGCCAAAGTGACATAAAATGAAAAGGTTCTCTGCACCGAGTTTCCCCTATTTCTATATGTGAGAGCAAAAATCAAACATACCAAGTCAACAATTGTTTCTATATAATGCAAACACCATGAGTACATATGCTCCTTCCCATGCCACCCTTCTTACTTAGCAGAACTTAATTTAAACCATTCTTAAATAAACCTATTTTGACCAAGGGATTCATTCCAGATAAACAATTTGTAATACCTCAATTACAGTGACATCCATCCCCCAGTGGGCAGACATAGTGCCTGAGCAGCACACAAATACTGTAATTACCTACTGAGCTCAACTTGGTAGGGGTTGTATGGGTCACAACTGAGCCTCGGGCTCACTAATATGCATGTGTGCCACTGATTTTTAAAGAATGGGTCAAAACCCAAAGGTGGGCTATGGGAAGATTAAAGCGGAGCCTCAAATTGGTCTAATGATACTGATATCAAGAGCTACTGGCTAACATAAATGGATAACTTTGCTCCCAAGTCCTTGTATTAACAGAAAAGCTATATTTAGGCGACAGACCAGTTAAATCCTCAAAACTGAATGAATAATGAATAATAACAGAAGAGGAACTTAATGTGTTTCACATTTCTAAGCAGGCTACTTTTTTGGCCAATTGAGCTTGTTTTAACATGAACAAAGTTCCTCAAGTGAAGATATGTGACTCTGTGTGCAAATGTTTTATTGGCCCATTACGGCCAAAATTGGGCCTGCAGCTGTCAGTTGGTTATGTATGGCTGCTGATGTCTCATACTTGTAGGAAATGCTGTAACAGTGACAAGTGATGTTATAGAGGTATGGCTGCAGCAGAGATTTTCAAAACCACTAAACAAGAAGCCTTTGGAAAGTGTTTGATAGTTAAGCTGAAAGTATACACTTCTGAGGGACAAATACGAAATTACGTTGTTGATTCTTAAAGTAGTTTAACAAGGTTTACATATATCTTTTTGTAACATGTCTATTTGGTCTAAAATGATTTGCATTAGGTTTCACAGTTGCTAATAGAGTGGATATCACACAGAAAACCAACGTGTATATATACATTTTTGAAAAAATATCTTATTTAAAATCATAAAAGATGAAAAACTATCAACAACGACTATCCAAATAGAATTAAATCAACAGAAGGACTTTTACCAACATCATTAACATACATTCCACAGTATATTCTATCACTCTTTATTCCCATTATGCATAGTGAAAAGGATTATAGTTATGTCTTTTCGGGTCTCTTCTTTGAGGACTGAATTATGACAGGCAGCATGAAAAACAGCAGGGATATGAGACCCCTGCTGATCTGTCTTCCTTTCTGCATCTCTGAAGTTTTCTGCTTTTTGCCTCTCGTGAATTCTCTGTTTTGAACCTAATAAGCATGTTGAGGACAATCACTCCGTCTCACTATCCACGAAATGCCACACTTCAAATTGCATGCAGGAAAAGAAAGTTTGCACCACAAGTAAAGTAAGAAAGAAGGAAAGAAAGAAAGAAAAGCAAAACAAGAAGACTTGGTGGTGCCTTCCAAATGTCTGTATTTCACACCGCAGTGTTTCATAGTAAATGAGGAAAAGGTGCTGGCACACAAGATTAGTCTTGTGTTATTCAGCTCTCTGTAAACTCTTCCCCTTTAGTTGACTTGTTCTGGAGGAGGACAATATTTCCATATGCACTGACAGAGGTGAGGACCTCTGCTGCAGTCTGCAGGAGGACTCACACTGGGGTTCCTGGAATCCCAACAGCTTCGTGCGGTAATGGACACAATATTCCACAACATAACACATGACAGTACCAGCCAGTGGTCTCCCCCCAACAGCGCAACACACTTCATTGGCAAGTGGTAGGATGTTTTGAGAGACTTTTGATGAAATGAGTGTTGAAAAGGTCAAATACAAACCTGACCTGTTCAGTTCTTTTCTGATCATTCAGTCTAATGGTACGGAGTGTAGAATGTGAATTAAAGAGTAAATACTGTTTTTTCATTTTGAGGCATTATTGTATTCTACATAAAGAAACAAGGCCATAGCCTAGAAAGTTGGCATCCCTTTTTATGGAGTTAGAAAAGTGATAATTTTGAGAGTGAAAATAAAATTTGGCATAGAAAACCAAATCTGAGCTGAAAAGAGAGATTATGGTATGTGTTAGCTTTGAAAGCACTGCATAAGAAAAACATGATAGATGCCGCACAAGGTCAAGCTTTCAGTCTTTTTACATTTGCTGCTGTCTGTGTTGCAGCCTAGAAGTATTTGGGGCATGACGTATTTCATGGAGGTGTAAATGATAAGGTATTATCAAAGACATATATTTTAGTCTCTCTTTATTTCCCTGTTCACATTTTTTTATATATATTTAAGTAAAATGTTCATTGTTATGCTCTGGTTAATTGTTATACAGACAGCAGGAGTGTGTGACATCATTTTTTGGAGCGACACTGTATGTCATTAGCAGGGCGGCGGCAGTGGCTCGTTACCGACATGTTCCACTGATTGTCCTGTGTATGTCCTGGCTGCTTCACAGAAAACTGCCATCCAAAACATTTATGCAGCGTGGGGAAAATAAAGTTGCTGAACAGAAGATGGGGTCGTGTTGTTTTAAGGATGCAACATCTGTGTCTTTCTGTGAATGTAAATTTTGACCGCAGAAAGGGCTGCCTCTTTTGTTTAACGAAAAAATATTTCAAAGAAGGGCAAAAACATTCATCAGTGTACCTCAGCTGAGATGTGCCAACAGTGAAAAAGAAGGTACACAATCTTTTTATTCGAAATTTTTATGTATTAGGGCTGAATAAAAGAGTCAACTGGAACCTCAACTGAGCAGCAATATATGATGTATTTCTCTGTGCCATTATTTGGATAACAAAAACTAAACCAAAATGTAGAATGAGGCTGGTTAAAACTAAGGCTGAGTGTTGCCTGTGTGAGGTGTGTGCTTTATGGTACTGCTGCATTGCGGCAACATGTTTGTATTCACACCAACATTCTATCCACTGTTGCTGCCGGCACAATTGTTTGTATCACAGTGATGCTTCTGATAATTACCATAAATACACTTTTTTGTGTGATCCATGGTTTATATGATTGGAGAAGTGATGGTCACCTGTTACTTGAGAGCAGTAACATGGAACTTCTGAAATGAGCTGAAAATCATTCCTTATAATCACTGATCATGATAACAGGTAACTGATACTACAGTCAAAGGTGTATTGTTGCTGATATCAGGTCAATATGACTATAATGACTCCAAATACAGCAGCAAATGTACAACAGCACGGCCAGAAAAAGGTCAAGGTGTTGCAATAGTCCAGCCAAAGTCCTGATGGCACCATGATTGTAAAAACTGTGGTGGGACTTTAAAAGAGCTGTGCAGAAACAAATGTTCCCAAACCTTAACTCTTAACTCTCTTAAATCTTTGCAATGATGTGGGAGACTGATAAGATTACACAGAAAAAAATTGCTTCAAGCTCTTAATGCTAAAGGTGAATTTACAGGCTATTGACTTTGTGGTTATGCTTAGTTTATGATGCAGTGTATGCATTTTGGTGGAATTTTTGTTAAATAAATAAAAATACTGTGTCATGTGTTGTTCACTTGAATTTGTATATTGTCCTGGTAAGAACTAGATGATTTTTTAAATCATGCCTAATACATAAAACCTCAGAAATGAAAAAGTGTGTACAACTTGCGTTTTTTACACAACGTGAGGACAATAGATTTTTATCGCTTATCACTTTTAATGTCACCGCTGTAGAAAGCAATCTTTGACAAATGTCAACAGAACTGATAAGAAAAAGTCTAAATTACGCAGGAAAACTATGCTTATATTCTCATAAGTGCGGATACAGGTTTATAGGTTATTCAGATACGTTCATACTTGAGTGCAATGATGTGTGTAGAGAGCAGATTCCATCATTACATGTCAGAGAGAGGGATTGATGGGGTCATAGAGTTTGATTAGATGCTTGGGATAATGTCATTTAATACTGGTACTAATACAAAAGACTCATAATGATACATTACAGCACTTGATTTGGTTAGATTTTGGTGAATTATACTTAATAAAGAGTTAAAGCTACAGTACAGTTGAAAGGTTTGGATTTTGCATGGTCAAAAGTGTATTACTTCACATTTTAATACAAATGAAGTCTGATTAACTGAAAATAGATATGTAAATGGGTATTGAGTGTGCCGCCATGATGCTATTATTCACTTGAAACTAGAGTGGCCACACTTTCGAAAACATCTCATTTACATAGATGTTTAATTTTCCTTTCCACACGTAGACACCTACTCACCTACTTGGAAACAGTCTGCTTTCTATCTCTCACCAGAGGTCAGAGCCCAGACCCTCCACTTCATGCCTCGTCCACCAACAATTTATCACACTGTGAATCCCTGCTGCAGACTGTGGTAAATTTCCACATTTCAATCTGTGCGAACGGAGGAGCCATAGATTTCCTCTCTTATCATCAACATCCCTCTTTAAATGAATCTTGCCTTGAAGCATGAAACAAAATGCCTACATGTCAGTGGAATACTATGCTATTCATGATGGAACTTTCTGAGATAAGGAAACATACCTTTGAAATATGGTGATTAGAGATTTTTCAACTTTTTTGCCAGAGGTTGTTTTTTATGGAATTAAATGTATGTACTGCATGTGTTCACAGTGGCTTAACCTCCCATGTGGCGCCTGTCCCTTGATACATAAAACAAAAAAAGAAGACAGAAAAGCTTTGTCCCAACTAAATACACCTACAGAATATAACAAATTACAAAATCAATGGAACAAATATGACAACATTATATAAATCAAAGGCTTTATTCCTTTTTATCCAGTCAGTTGCCATTAATACTTTTCTAGATAAAGAGTTCCACGTGTTGTCCCTTCATACAGAAGCTGTATGCCTGTATGTATCAATGTATTGATTTACAACAGAATCCAAGAGAATGTCCCTTAACCTCGTATTTCTATTTATATAAGTAGTAGGCTTTCCTGCGTGTGTCTTGCTAAGCTAACAGCATGCTGATTGTTATTCAACATGCTGTATCTGTATTTCTGTCCGATGTTTACAGGACAGACGAGCAAAACACTAATTTACGATTCCCACAAGTGATATTGATTATGTCCATACACTACCTGGGTTCCCGTATCAGTGATCTATCTGCATTACAGGCATTTGAAATTGATCATGTTCTTCTTGTCGTTTGGCAAAGAGAAACTAACAAAAGGGAAGCTTTTTGCTAATTATCTTGATGTTCATTTTTGGGTAATTTTGTGGGCCAAAAATTACATGGTTTCCTGTTATATTTAGGCACCCTTTTTTAGATGCTTATGGGAGGTATACTGCTGATGGAAAATTCCATTACAGTTGAAGGATTCTTATTGATGGAATTCCACTATTTTAAGTCTATTTGACTCCCTGATGGAGGCATGGAAACATGTCAGAGTTATTTTGTGGCTGTTTCGTCATGTGATGGGATGATGCACAGTCCTGTACTTATACAGCGACAAACAACCATGCACCATCAGTTTTCCTGACATGTGTTTTATCTTTTTTTTTGGACCCTATGGAAATCCTTTTTCCCTCCATCCTCACGTATGTACTCTCCTTAGCCCTTCTACTTTCTAATTTATCCCTTTTGTTTTTGATCTCCTGGCTCTCTCCTGCCCTCTTTTAATCTTTCCAGTCCGTTTCTCTCTTGCTATAGAGTGTAACCCAATCTATTGCCTGAAGAAAAGAACCATACTGCTCCGCTCTGTTGAGTGTCAAATGCTGATTGATTGAAGAGCAAAGAGCTGGCGGCAGGTGTGCAACTGAGAAATGCATAAGGCCTCAGAGATGGGAGTTAAACCTGACGCTAACAGATAGCCGAGTAGCGTAGCTGAGTGGGCAAACGTCCTGCCTGCACAGTACCTAACTGACCATTTTAAGATCTGCAGTCAATTCTACTCAGTTCTTTTTGTGTAAAATGTCTGATGTCTGTTTTTTTTTTTCTTTCAATTGCTATGTTCTGGACAGTTTGGAAACACTTCATGCACTCTGTTTTACAACTTCTTTTTCTGATATATGTTATTTTTTTAAATGAAGTCAATGTTGGATTTGACATAGCTTGTTGGGAAATGTTTCTTGGCTGCTTCTTTGTAACATTACCGACTTAATATAGATAACCCACATTTTTTTCTGCTCATCCTATTCTAGTTTTAGGTGTTCACTGGTAAGTAATCTGCAACATGACATCAAACTGAAATATTCAAAATGTCTGCTGTACCACATTGTGTACAATACTAAATTCCTAGAAAATGTCATCATCATTGTTTGGACAACATGAGATATTTTCTTTAGAATGTCAATAAAACTCTGTAATTTCGAGAATATGTTGAAGACTGTCATCCAATGGGAAAATAAGTGCACGGGAGGATAGATTGCATTTCCACAGCCAGCTAAGACTGTTGCAGCTACTGTTCTATTTGATATACAGTTGGTGTAGACATTACACTTTCACAGTTTGCAATATGATCTGTAATGGGAACCAAGAATAATTAGAACATTTAAAAGCACACATCTGTTTTTGCTTTTACAGTGAGCAAGTTTTATAAGCCTGTTATACAAACAACACCCATCAAATGGAATGCACATACACAAAGACAGCTGTTTGTGTGGAGAGAAAAAAGAAAGGCAATTTCACATGTGCAATATGAAACTGCCATTAAGTTTTATTTGGCTGCATAATGGACTGGATTTTGTGGAATATTAAACAAAAAGGGTTGGATCTGTAGAAAGATTTAAATAAATGTGTGCTCATCATGCTAATTTTCTGTGCTAATGCCCTGAGTACCAGCAGTTTACATGCTGTGTCTTGTAACTGCTTGGATTTTTGGCTGCTACAGCTCTGACTCATCATCTTCCTCCTCTATTTGTTGTTCTGCCGTCTTTGTTCTCAATGTAGTTTGTACGCTGGCTGTATTCAGACTGCAAACTTTAGTTTCCAAGTGATCAAAGTAGATTTTTATTTATACGTATTGCCAGTCATCATGGATTTCTGTGCTATTGCAACAGGTGTCAGAAACAAAACCTGGTGCCAAGTTTTTCCAGCAGTGGGTGTCTTTCACATTTTCTTGTACAGAATGGACTATAAGTAAAGTGCCACCAAGGTCTTTATTTGAGGCTGACTCCACAGACTTTTGCTCTCCTTGTTGCTCTTGATATTCTCTGCTAACAGCAGCATATGCTTGGCACTGCTGTCTCGCTACAATCTAGATTGTAACTGAATATGCCAAAATACAGCTTTTGGGCTAGCAGTTGGAACATGGTCTACGACTGAGTTGAAAACTACGTTCTTTCATTTTTTGTGTACCAAAGTAGTTTCCATGTTAGCATGGAATAATTGATCTGATAGCACAAGGGAGCAGTAGGTGTAAAAGACCAAATAAACTGCAAATATACTGCAAACAAGAAGTGTTGTATGTTTATCATGGAAATCTGTGTATGTGTTTTTTTTCACATCTGCCACCGAGACACAGAGAGCAATTTAAACATTATATCTAACCAAATGATTACCAAAGCTGTACAGATTGCACTGATATGGGTTGTTTTGTTTGTTTGCAGCCTTTGATGTCAAACATCCATCACTAATGACATATGATCGCCTGCCTGACTCTGTGTGAGTCCTCCTCTTAAGTGCTATGAGCCCAGACGAGGCGTGTATAACTGAGGATGTCCTGGATAGCCTGGTACTGGGAGGTTAACAATCAATTCACTGGACCCTGCAGGTTGAGGGGTAGGATCTTATTTTGGTTTTCTGAAGAGAACCAAATGAACAGTAAGATCTGAAAGTAAATTATCAATTGTTTGTCAGTTGTTACATCTTGAGTATTATTCTAGGCATTTAAATTTCTACAGAGGTGAAATCTTCTTAGAAAAGCAAAGTGCATGCAGATTTTGGATCTGCAAGAAGTAAACTGGCTACTTTTTAATTGAAAGACCTAGGTTTGTGGAGGTCTCAATGCAAAATGAGAGTAAAGCACATGCAAATAAACACATAGAATGCAATAATTCTTTTTTCTATGACCCCTAGTGGAACTTTCAAAGTAATGTATGTCAGCGGCAGTTTTAGCTTGTGACTGCATTTTTTTTTTGTTTTTGGAAAGAGTAAAGACCTTGTAATGCACCAAGCCAAAAAAGATTTGGATGCAGTAGATATCGAGAGTGTCTCCAAGTGCTTCTGAATTCTAACGTAGTTTGAAATCCTCTATCTAAACAATTAGTTGCTAATACCAATAGCCAAAAACACAAAGTTTGGTTATGAAGAGAGTAGCACCTCAATTAATTCTAGATCATAAAAAAATATCTGGTTCTAACGACACTTAAAATTAGGTAAATTACAACGTCAGATGAACAAAAACACATGAAATACTAACTCATGTTCATTTTATTCATTTTAAAAAAGTAAACTATTTTTCACTCTTAAGCAAAAAACAAAAGCAAAGTTTGTTTTGAAAGTATCTGAATGGGTGACAAACTAAGTGGGATGTCCTGGTTGACAGCTGTTCTGTCACAGCTGCCCCTCCCAGCCCTCCAAATACACACTTTTTAAATATTTAAAGTAGCTAATTATGTGACAATTTAAGAAAGTAGCATGAAATATTATGTAATATTACTAGGTTACTTCCGCAAGACTGTTGAGGTATAATGTTGGTTACATACATAAGAAGGTAACACAGAACGAAAGATAATCTTTATTCTACATGGAAACTACAAGGACACTTTAATTATTCCACATACTCTAAGGCATAAAGAAGCATCAGTGCAGATTATGAACAGTACAAGACATATGTTTTTGGTGTTGTCTCAGGGACTAACAACAAGATATTGTTCCCTACACCACACTGCTTCTCATTTCAGTGTTCTCAGATTTTTTTTCAAGTGATAACCTTGGCAGAAATAGGTATTTAAAGAGGTATGGGTACTGCAAATCACTTTAGCGATTCTCTGTTACAAAGAGACAAAATGTTACAGACTCAAACGCACAATATCTGAAGCTGCAATCCTCTGGAACCCCTTGTAGAGGGAGTCCACCTGCCTATTGATCCGCTATCAGGTTCTTTCTGGATGAATAAATGCACCAGGACACATGCCAGACACAAATACCTTCATCTCTGTTCAAACAGATTCACTTACTCTCACTGACACACGAACACACACACACTCATAAACATGCAAACTGCATACTCTACTTATCCTGGTAGAGACTTGCTCGTGGACTCACTGCAACTCTGTTCAAATGAATTGTAAATGCAAACACATCTAAAGTCATCATTCAAATCAAATAGTTTTTTTATTCATGCATGTTGATCATGCCCAATAATGGTGTAACTGCTCTGTTATAGCTTCATTGAATTGAATTAAAGCCTGAACTAACATTTAGTTTTTTAATTAAAGTACAACCATGGGATGTAAATTGTGTCATTTTGCTTACATTAACATTTTTAAACAAATTAAGCCCCCTCTTTACATCACAATTGTACAAAGACACATCAAATGTTGAAAACTCTTCATTTTTATTGCAGTCCAACCAAACTGGGAATAAGTACAAATGTATGAAATTAATGGATGCATGTGTACACTTCATGTATGTCTCCACAGAGCTCTTGGTGTGGGGTGTTGCTGTTAAACCCCTCATAACATTTGTTAGCCTGTGTGAATTTTGCCAGCTGTCTTATCAAAGATAGTTTGAATGATTCATGAGTCATTCATTTCTAATCTAGACTGTGGAAAGAAAAAAATTGTGACACAAACTCACTATGAAAAAATAGAAAATGGAAGTAAAACTTTCCACGTTTACATGAGCTGAATTTTTTCTCTCATTTAATTTGTTCCCCGTCGTATCTGTGGCTGTTTCAAGAGAGCAGCACTTCCTGCAGTAATGTCTGAAGGTAAATGGTTTCATTGACAGAGTAAAGGGGAAGGAACATGTCAGGAAGAGAGCTTGAATACAGCTCAAATCTCTTTTAGTATCACCTCAACGCACCAGCACAAACATCCTTGCAGAGAGCCTCACTGCTTTTCGTCATCCAAGTCTGAAAGGTGCATTTCAGTCATAGTTGTCTTTCACATGAAAACATTTTAATCCTGACGAAGTGTGAAACAAAAAACAGTCTGCACGAAATTGATAATGAGAAGATGGAATGAGTTCAGTAAGTAATGTTGAGCAGAATTTAATCTCCATGTAGACTAGCGTGAATAGGACAGCAGTTTTTCTACCTCACCGGCGGTAAATCTCTCTGCACGCCACACTTTCCTCCATAAAAGGATCAGTACCTTACTTAATGTCTTGGTGTTCAGCCAGTCCCTTCACTTTCAAGTCTGCCTACAAAACCTATGTTAAGACACTCTGTGCTGAGAGTGAAAAAAGGGATGTGAGAAGTTGTTCTTCTACCAATTCTCATTTACTTACAAGTTCAGACAAAGGCTTCCTTTGTGAAATCATTCTTGGCAAAGTTTTCATTATGATCTATTGAAAATAAGCTTGAACAGGAAGCCATCCCTCAAATCCTGTTGAAATGTTTTCTCTTATAACCCTCACATAGGTTTTGTAAGATATTATACATTTGTACAAACAGAAAGAAAAATAGAGATCAACCTTTGACTATTTGTAATTTTAGCCACTTACTGAATCTGGCATGCTCACACACTCACAATGATAGGACAAACTGCTGATACCAAGATGATGTAATACCATGTTTACCATCGCCACACAACACAAAGTACATCTGGCTGTGACTGAGGAGGAGTCAGCATTACTCATAAACCAAAGCTTTGGGCAAATGAATCTAATAGTGCTTGATGAAAAGTCAACTGTACTTTCACGAAATATAAGAACCGGTTAAATACAAGGGCAAATGCGCCTTTATTTAATTTCAATTTCAGTCTTTGCGGGTTTTCCACAGTTTTTCATTCTGAAGTGTCTGTCAGCAGATGGTCAGCTTTTAGCTTTGTCAATCTATATATTTTTTGTCTCTGTAATTTCTTTTTTCACTGATTTTGTTTCCTTTCTTGGGCCAAAAGATGCTTAATAAAACCTTTCACTGCTCACCGGAACCACTCCAATCTATTCTCTCCTTGTACCTGACCCACGAGAGGGAGAGGGAGAGGGAGAGGGAGAGGGAGAGGGAGAGGGAGAGGGAGAGGGAGAGGGAGAGGGAGAGGGAGAGGGAGAGGGAGAGGGAGAGGGAGAGGGAGAGGGAGAGGGAGAGGGAGAGGGAGAGGGAGCGGGGGGGGAGAGGGAGAGGGAGAGGGAGAATAATGCTTAGGGTTTTTTTCAAGGACTATTTTGCTGTCCTGTAGACACAGATATTCAATTTTATTTCATCCTGTCTTCAGTACAGTTGAGCCAAAGAGCTTGGGGTACTTCATATTGATCTTTATTTAGGATGATGAAAAAGGCCACTGCCTCTTGGTCAATTGGCTACCTTTGGATCTATTGGCAGTGTCTGCTCTGATTACAGTCCAGGGTCTAGGTATGCAATCCACTTTTGGTGGCACTTGTCAGCAGAAACAGTGCAAGCTGAATTGAAATTGGACAGAGTGTTGTCTAACTACACAACAAAATACACTTGTACATTTGACCTTAGCAAGGCATTTCAATCCTTTTGCATATAAAGTCAAGGTTTTGAATGACATGTTCTGGGCTTTCAGCAGATAAAGTGAGGGAATGAAGTTGAGTGAGCTACAATATGCCAGATAGATTTGTGCAGACTGCATTGACCTGCACAATACAGTCCAGGCCACATGTGAAGGTGACTGAAAAAGGAAGCCTTTTTTTACACAATTTACTTTGTGATAGCACTGATATTGAGTAACTTCTTAGAGCGAGACTTTGGTATTCAATTTCCATTTGCTTTGTTCAAGTTTTTTTTTTTTTTTTAAATAAATTCCCCGTCCTTTTAAGCCACTGTCTTTCAGTCAACATTTTCCAAAGTTCCTATTGTCTATTCCTGGCTTGGCTTTATATCACCAAACTAAAGTGAGAAGCCTTCAGAGTTGCACAGGAATTCCAGTTAATTTTGACCAACCAAAAGTTTGGAATTCTAGGTGAAATCAGTGTTTGAAATGAGAAGGATGTTTTTTTTATCACCACTGTCTGGAAAACAGAACAGCACATTTACGGCCACTATAAAGGCAGTAAATGATTTGAAAGAATCAGGTATTAGCAGGTTTGACCTCGTGCGCTGAGCTACCTAATTTGAGAACAGACATCATGGGAGTAGCTCAGAGAATGAAGATTATGTCGATGGATTAGATTAAGAAAAGAAAAGGACTAATAAAACAAGACGCTAGCAAAGAGTAAATCTAGGCCCAAAGTTTTTGCTTAGAAATTAGATCATTTTGACCAAGGTCATGCTTGCTTGTTGAAAATCTTAAGGTGATGTTGAGATGTACCTCGCAAAGCCCTTGGAAATTACCAGTTGCCACACAGAAATAACAATTCAACATTATGTTGCTTAAAGGTAACATAATATGGAAAAATCCATTTTTATGCTCATGGGAACATATATGTGGGTGTCTGAAGTCACCAACAAGTGTAAAACTCCCCAGAAACAAAACACTAACATTTATTTAGTGTCCCTTTTTTTGAAACCTCCTCATTTAATGAGCCAATCCAATTTTTCCTCTGCTAAGCCTCGACCTCTGAGCCCCGCCCACTAGTATCCACCCTGCTAGATGGATGAAGCCAGCTTCTCATGGAAATGTTCTGTTGTCAGCTGTACTGAGGATCTCCTACCAGCCTCAGAGGATATAGCAGCCCAGAGGATAAACTACATTTCAACTCAGTTCAAAAGAACTTTATCAATCCCAGATAGGAAATTATTTTGCTGCCATATTAATTATCATTAAATATATGCTACTGTTACAGATAGACAACAAAATAGAATAAAATAGAACAGAATAGAATAGACTTTATTGTCATTGCACACCAGGGTACAACAAAATTGTGATGAGAATATAAACCGTGTAGAAAGTTGAAGTGTATAGAGGAAGGTGTGGTAGATATCTTCAGAGATCGCTGTCAATGGATTGGTCGGATGTTTTTGCAGCTTGGCAACAACTTAGCAGTTGGTTGCAGTTGCAGTTGGCCAGAACATTCAAAAAAAGATTTTGCAGCTGCATTACATGACTCATTTAGATATTACCCTAAGACGTTGGTAGCAGCCAAACTTTTCTTTTATTTGTCAGCCAGGGCCAGAGACATATCACTTGAAAAATCAGTTCAAATGAAATTGCAGTCACTGCTTTATGAGTTAATAAATGATACACCTGTATATCAATGTTGTTTTTGTAGAAAGAAACAAGTTTACAGTTTACAAAGTTTCACATTTAAGTTTTCACCAGTCTGCTTCTGTAACCAGCTCACATACACACCCGCCGTCTTTAACACCTGTTGAATGCTGAGGAGAAAAAGATGGACCTTCAGGGTTTGCCACAGTTGACTGCATCATAGTCAGCCAAGTGCTCATTAGCTTGTGGATAATGACTGCCTGTGGAGTTTGGCATTTACACTTGACTCTGAGCTAAGTCATTTGTTCCTTATCTCTGTAAGATATCAGTGTGGATGTTAATTACATGACGAGTGTGGCAGCTAGATACATTTCTGGATACTGCAGAGGTTTGAATCACAAAGTTGTCTGTATTCTATGATTTGTCAGATGTTTTTTTTGTCAGAAGGTTGATGCAGCACAATTAAGATAAGTCATTACAAAGATTTAACTTCGCCCATTTGAAGGGATGCTAATCATATTCTCCCCTGTTGGAGCACTAATCAAACTAATACACTGGAGAAAGCTCTACATGCTGCTGTTCATGTTTGTTGAGCAAGTATAGCTTCACAGCACTTGACATAGCAGAACATTATGCCTTATACCACATTACGTTTACTGTAGATTCCCCTGGAGACAATTGATGATTTTGTTGCATCGCACAGTAATTGCGCTGACACAAGCAGAGATACAACGTTTATCGGTACAGTCACTCAAGTTGATTTTGTCCTTGTGCTTGTTAGCAATTACAATGAGATGACTCCTGCCCAAGCACAATCCCTTTTCCCCCTGCTGGAGACAGTATTCAACATGTCAGCTCGAGTGCAGTGAAATAGCTGACTGGCTCTGAATGCTTGAGTCTCCCCACTGGCATGAGATCAGATCGCACTCGAGCTTTCATACTCAGGTCTCTCCTACTCTGTTTCACAATCTACTTCCCGTAGTGCAAATCAGTGGAACAGGATGCAAATAATTCAAGTGTGTGTACTGCTCGCAGTTCTTGAAAGAGTTATTTTGAATGGTGTTAAAATGGAACTAAACTAATAATAAAAATGGACTAAAATAGAGCTGCATGCTGTGCAGCCCTCAGCAGTCTCATATTAGAAGAAGTAATTATGGGGAAATTGTGGTTATTATATGTAGAGCCCAATCAATTTATTGTTTGGCTGATTATAACTTTTTGTATCTCTCTGATATGAAAGTATTTCTGACAGATCATGTAATGCTGAAGACTTGTTTTAGAATCATCTGACCTCTGCAGTTTGCTGTGAAATGTTTGCGTATAACATTGACTTAATGGTGCTGCTGGATATCAGCCATTTGTAGTCAAATCACATATCTGATTGCTTTGTTAGCCAGCTATAATTTTACACTACAGCCAATAATATAGCAGAGTGTCTTTGTTTATAGCGCAGGAGATGTTGCGCTTGTAGATTCTGTGTGACTAGTGTTCATTTAATTCAAAAATGTTTACCTAGCTGGTGAAACGCTTTGCTGGGGGAGTAAATAAACAACATATTGCATCTACTTTCCATGACAACAAGCTTATTGATAATTCTCTGGACATGTAATTGCTTTCATAACTCGTCAGGTGATTTGTGAAAGCATTAGAACTGCATTTCAGGTCTCGCAGTTTAACACACCTCCACAGGTCGAAGGAATTCCATTCCCAAAATGCAGCGTTTGTTTATTTTTTTTCTGTTGAAATGTTCCCATTATCAGACGACAGAACACTGCTGCCACTGCTTAGCTTTTGATTTGGAAAAAGAAAATTACACATTAATGTTTGCGACTTTTATGCCAGACATCCAACAATTCAGATGACATACTATGACCATCCTAAACTAGACTGTGTAGTGTCTCCCAAGAGCGCCAGTATGGGCTACATTACTATATGGTGTACTCAGTAGATAAAAGTAGTTGCTCATACTGGAAACAAACCTCGAGGAAAAACAAAACAAATAGCTGAACATCGACAGCAAACATGCACTAAACTGCAGGAGCAGCTTCTCCCCAGATGGTGGATATACTGTAGTTTTTGGAAATCCTGTCACTCGTGGTCACACCTGAAGGTCAGTTTTTTTAAATGAACAGTTGGGTGATATGGAATATACAATACAGATTTACAGCAATTTATTGTATTTTATGCTTTACATTCTTTTTTTTTTTTTTTTGTTCCTGTTCATTCCCAACATTTCTTGATATTTGACGCTTATGTGAAGGAGTCTTTAATAACGGCATTCACATCAGCAAGTTTTTTTTCTTCTAAAAACTCACATTTGGCTAACATGTCAGATAAATAGATTTTTTTCTTCCACAAATCTTTTTAGGACATCAATCTTGAAATTCACATGTTGTTTGGACTCTAATTGTCACTCCTTTGGATCATGTCACCCTTATGCTTACACTGGATCCTGATTGCTGAGTCACCACTGCTTCAAGATAAACTCCAAGGTGAGTCAGAGCTTTGTCGGCAGGGTTTAGAATAAGGACATTATGTTCCTGTACCACAAAATTGCAATGAAATTTGGAGCTATGGATGAGACAGATAGCTGTACAGTCAGTTCTGGCACAGAAAATGCTCTTTAAATCAGAAAATCTTTTCAGTCTTACTGGAGAAAAATGAATGCTCCAAAAACACTTTCTTTCAACTGATTAAGGCAAATGCACAACTATGGCTTAAAACCAACATGAACACAGAGTCAGAATAAATGGTAACGCAAAAGAAAGACTATTCAGACTGATAATCAAGAAAACTCACAGTGTACTTGTTGGTTTGCAGAGGGATGTGTGCTGTGAATCACAAGTGGACCTATTGTATTCAAAAAGGTGGATTTCAACCGTCCGCACCCAGAATTTAAATGCCCAGGATTTTTTTTTTCTTTTCATGAAGCTTAAAGATTAGGTGTATTTTGCAGTTCCACTTAAGTCTTTATACACTATATATTAGGCCATTTCAATCCATTGAAGTGTGTCACTCCTCCTCAATGGGCTGGTTGTGTTGGTCACAGAGCAGCTAAAATATAGTTGAACCAAGAAGTGTGCTTCAGTAGTGGTAACGCAAAATCTCCAAAAGTCACACTTTTTTTACAGGTTGTGGGTGATTTTACTTGTGTTTTTAGATTTTACATCTATCTATCTATCTATCTATCTATCTATCTATCTATCTATCTATCTATCTATCTATCTATCTATCTATCTATCTATCTATCTATCTATCTATCTATCTATCTATCTATCTATCTATCTATCTATCTATCTATCTATCTATCTATCTATCTATCTATCTATCTATCTATCTGTGTTTATGTGGTGTGTGTATAGATAAATATATATTTTTTTTCAATTATTACTTACCTCAAACTCACCATCATTTGTGACTGTGTGCTTAGATACGGTTCATGAAAGAGGTAGAAAAAACTTTTTCTTTCTTAGAAACATATTTGTGACTAACCTACATTTAATCTACAAATAAAAAATCATCATAACTGACTCCACCTGACAGTAGAAGAGATTAAAGCCAGTCAACATATAACCGAATAGACATGATAGTTTGGTGAAAAAGGGTGCAAGTTGGCTCAGAAAACAAGTGCGCTGTCTGACATTAAAATGAAATAGTAAGAACTTCTGAGGTTAAAAAGATGCTTTGCATCTTGCAATTAATACCTCACACTTTTTTTCTACCTAGGTCATGCCAGTGGCGTCAAAGCATCCATCATTTGTCCAAACTGCTGTTTGAACGGTATTGAAGCAAGAGCAAACATTATAAGAGTAGACTGTGAAAAACATTCAATAACAAGTATCAAACAAACGTGTGTGTTGTGTGATTCCGATTTTATTTTCAAAATGATTCCCAAATAAGAACAGTAGGGATGTCTAGATCAAGGATTTTTCTCCCCAGTACTCATCAGAGTACTGTAAGATTGAGTATCACCCAAAACCAGGTCACAATACGTTAATGTATTTTCGTATAGCACATCTTTTCAAACAACCCAGCTTAAGTACTTATGAGTTGTCAAACTCCGAAAAGCTTTGGAATATGCATATATTAGTCCAGAATTTGTCTGTAATAATTATGAATGCATCTTTTTGTTAACTAATGACCATGAACGCAGCAATACTTTACCTGGCATCAGTTACCTCAGTGAAACATGGTACTGACATCTCTATCTCATGTTATCCTTTGATGGGGCTGTCTCCTGTTGATTCAGTGATATTAGTGGTGCAAGTGTTTTTTAATCCATGCATGGAAAACAAGTGCAGTGTGTTTATCATAAATAAGATAAATACATCTAAAGTAGTTTAGAAATACCTTTGGTTGTGTGTTTGTCTTGATGGGCTAATCATCCATGCGCTAATTACCTTACATTGCTGTGGCTGTTGCACCTCAACACCGATCAAACAATGGAACATCACAAAATAAATTTTTTTATGAAAAAAAGAATCTAGGTTTCTAGAATCTAGGCACTTTGAATCACCTTGTCGTTGAATTGTGCAATACAAATAAACTTGCCTTGCCTGGCCTTGCCTAGGTTAGGAAAAAATGCAATTTAAGAGGCCCATTTGCTGCCATAAATTATCAATGAGATTAGTTTTTTTTGTCTTATCCACGAGATATTCCTTACAGAATATATAGGACACATTGATGTAAACCAGTAGCGAACCCATATTGTTTCTCAGACAGGGAGAGATTGAGTACATCATGAATGATGTATAAACATCCCAAAATTGACACTCAAATTCAAACCAAATGAATTTCACAAAATACAAAAATGCAGCCTCTCAAAAAAATCCCACAACTGTGTCCAACAAACCATAAATCTTCTGGGAACACAGGCAAACATGAAAAAAAAGTATGAATTCTGACAGGTTAAGTCTGTCTTGGTGAGACCTCACAATCACCATGCCTGACATCGACCTATTGCTCCTCTCATGAGAAGGCCCCAGGCATTTTACACATTTGGGTGAATGTGCCTCAAAAAACCCTGAGGAATTTTGTATACACGTTGTGTCTTTGTGTGCATGTCTGTTAGTTTTTTCCATTTTTCTTTTTTGATGCTTGAGTATGTGCAGATATATGATCGTGAAATGCCCTAAGCACAGCACATCACCGGAATAGCTTCTCTTGCCATGAATATTTTTAAATGTGTCAACATGGGATCCAAATGCATCTCCCTTTTGTACACACACATATATATGCCCTCATCCACTGTCATCTCTGAAGTGTTGACTTAGTGTACCACACTGTTCCCCATGGATAAACATGAATGTGGCATATCGTGGTCTCTTGGAGCCAAAAAGTGTGTTCCTTAGCTCTTGTCAAAACATCACAGCATCCTGCTCGGATTGTGAGTTGGTATTTTGCTGCTGTTGGAGAAGAGGACTCTTGTTCTCTCTCTTTTTATTTGCCCCAAATTTGAAATGATTCATGTAGAGTTAATCTACACTGGTATGTGACACTGGAGACGTGAGAACTTTCCTGCAGCCCAAGACAAAACCATCACATCAAAAATGGATGGATTCTTTCTTTCTCACAAACCAGGTGAGAACTGTTTTGAGAAGCACTGAGAACCTGACATAAAAAGTATCTGAGGATTCACCACAGGAACTTTTTAATAGCATTTCCTATTGATTCTCAGGTCTACCACTCGTTCTAGGCTCCATTGAGTGCCTACATTCTTTTCAACACTTCCTCTCTTTATATTTGAGATGTTTTTGCAGCTTTTAAAGAAAAATGAATAATTCCTAAAGCCTCTCTTTGGATTAATGACCCCACTAGAGTCATTAAAAGACAATGGAGGGAGACTGACAGGGCGGTACAAAAGATTTATGCTGCAAATCCTTTAAAAAATGTCAAAACCTTATGGATTCCTACGAGATAGCAGCCATAGAGAGGCAAGAGAGTTCTCACCTTTCACTGTGTGGCCACCATTGAACCCAGTGGCTCCTTTTTAGACCACAGCCTCTGTGACTGATTCTCCACTTGGTCTCCATTTCTAGCCATATAAATAAAACGCTTAAATGATTGAGATTCCAGAAGAGTTCATCCTACTAACCTATATATAACCACAACTGTTCACACACTGCATCACTGATTAGTTCGGAATCTGCTGTATCTAGTTAATTGGGAATCTTGTAATAAGCTTCCATCCCTTTCATAATTTCAAGAATATGACAGGGCAAATTCTGTTTCTGCCAGAAAGCTAAGCAGCACACATGCTTATATGGACTGGATATAACTGGGCCTCTCAGATTCACTCCTTACTTGCCATAGTTTAGAGTGATTGTGCTTGATGCATTGGTCAGTGCACCGGTCAATTGTGATGTCAGCACAGTGCAAAATGTTCTCATTATTGTCTTAACCTAACCAGGAAATCAGAAAAATACCAGTGTAACATGGTCTTGTTACACACACACACATACACACAGAATCTATGCATGAATAACAAAACAAATATACAGAGAAATGACTGAACAGAAGAAACATTACAGTTAAAACATTTTTGATCTATTTTCAGAATTCTTTGTTATTTTGCTCCTGTATAAATGACAGTATATCATTTCAGATGAATATATTGGTTTATGCATATGAATTGCATATGAAATAATTTTATTTTTGTCATTTATTTACTTTTATTTTTCACCCCTTTCCCTTTTTTTATTCTAGTCTCCCACTGTCTAATCATTATGTCCATTATGTCTTTGATGCTTGCTCTATTTCTATTCATCTAACTACTAGCTTCTTAAGTTTGAGCAAAAGTTTGCTTGTTCCCCAAACTGCTCTCAGCCATTCGAGTTTGAGCGTGGGTTGTTTGCTTCCTTTTTATCTTCTTGCTCTTGTTGTTTTAGTTGACTACGTATCCTATGTCTTATTTCAACTTGATCATCTGGGAAAAACAACAATTTGAACAATTTTGAGGGAAGTGACATGTTTGACAACTCTTCGCTATTATTACAAGGCAAGTTAAAACTCTGCTCTGATTTTTCGGAGGACATATATCTAAATTCTGTTATTAATCAGATTCTGTAAAGTAAATTGTTTCATGTTTTGTCATTTGTCAAAACATGACAAATGTACATTTCCATGTTTATTCATTGTGTAAAGTTTAAAATCACCTACTCTCTGTTCTTATTATTTCAGAGATACATTTTTGGTAATTATTGTTCCACATAAATGTAAGCCAGAAGTAAAAACAATGTTGCTTTATTTTTGTCTCAAACTGGTGTCCTAAAATCAAATATGCTGCTTGTAATAGCTCCATCTGCTATCCCCACCTACGTCCTCAAAAGGACTTCAGCAACAACCTTCTCATTGAAATGCAAATCCAGGTTTTAACTCCATAATGTAGCTTTCCATTTATTTCTGAATCACTTCTTAATATATTTGCTTGTGATCAGAAGATAATTAGTCCGTTAAGAGGTTAACTTTTGGATAGATGGCTTCGCATTCACATTGGTTCTATGCACAGTTAAGTTGAGTTACTGTCTAGCCTTTGACCTGGCCATTTAGCTGGATGATGTTTTTATTCCATTATAGCACAGGCTAGGGCCTTTCCCAGCCAACATGGACTGAGATGTGGGGTATGTGGATGTGGACATCACCAGTCTCTCACAGGGACAAACAACCAGTCACAAACAGAATCATCTATTGTCCTAACATACCTGTTTTTGGTCAGTGGGGGGAAGCTCGAGGACCCGGAGAGAAATCACACATGCACAGGGAGAACATGCAAGCTCCGCACAAAAAGGCTCCAGCCAGGAATGAAACCGGGAACACAGTTGTGAATTCGGATTTCATTAAATGAGACTGGAATTGATGGAATTGACTGCGAGTAGATTCGCAGTCTAAATGGGCTGCTTTTCAGTTTAGCCATCTGACGAAAGAAAATTAGCCTTTTTGGAAATTCTGTTTATACGCCTACTGTTTTTACAAAAAGGTAGTTATTTGGCGCATGTGCATATCACATACCATAATCATTTAAATCTAGTTCAACATATTCATGCAGGAGTTATTAGAAACCCAACCCCCTTATCTTGTGGTGTTACTACAGTTTTGAGAGCTGCATACCATTTTGGCAGGACTTTTGAATGCATTTTAAAAGCCGGCTTTTGGTCTAACGTAATAATTCTTTCTCTCTTTCTTTTTTTGGTGTGATGTAAAACATGCTCATTGTCATCCAGCATGCCGTGATTGAAGTCCTTGTTGAATTCAAAGCTCTTTTTCCACAACAGTCACTATGTTGGCACAAAAAAAGAAATTCTCGTTATGCCTTCATTGTCTGCCTTTGCTTGTACACGGACCAAACAAAAGCGGTTTAGCACCATATGTTTGTGTGTGGGATTGCAGCATTGACAGATAAAGCAGTATGGTCTCCTTTACGTGAAATTATTTTTCTATTCTATTTTACATTGTTCCATTTTAAAAGTGCACAGTAGCTTGAATCAGAGTAGAGAACTGACATGAAATATTCAAGGTTAAGTTGTCAAAGCAACATGTAGCTACACATTTTAGATGAAAGAAAAAAATTACGGTTAGATTAAGGTTTTTACTGCTACTGTTAAATTATTCTACTTTTTTTCACTAAAGATCTTCCAGTCTTGATACTGTGAACAATGACGAATACAAACTTTCAGTTGTGTGATTAGTGGTAATGCATAATATACTGCGATAAACAGAGTATGGTAGAGAAATAGTTAGACATAATGTTATACCTAGTATAATAATATCTACACTAAAAACAAATCTGAATAAGGATGGTTAATTGGAAACCATTCAAAGTAAATATATCAGATGGGAGAGAAGCAAGAAAAATGTGTACTGGAGTAAAAAAGAAAGGCTATTATCAATCTTTTATTTTAGTAAAATTAAACCAGTAATACCTTTGACGGGCTGTTGCTGATGGAAACAATGTTTTAGTCAGCATCAATGACATTTGTTTGCATAGATAAGGAAATACCCAGTATGGGGTACCCATAAAACAATTATTAATAATGTTGGCTCCTGTTCTTATTTTTTCTTAAGTGCACCCACCGATGAGTCCTGAAAGATAGAAGTTGGTTCTAGAATATTTCACTTATTATGCTGCTATTTGAAGGATACCACTTAGTTAGGACCTGTACAATGATTATTCTGGTCCTATGTGACTACACTGTGCATCAAAGGAAATAGGTATTTAGATAATTCATAATTTATTTGAGGGGCTTTTCCATTTACAAAAACAAAAAATCTGAGTTAAAACAATTGGAGTTTCTTAATCTCTTCTTAAATACTTAATCTTTTTGCCCTTCTTACCAAGTCATCATTTTAAGGTCCACTAAGTGATGAGCTTAGCCAGAAAAATTAAATAATATTCAAGAGTTTGAAGCAGAAGATGATGTCTTTCTGTTTTTCAAAAAGTGAACAAGGCCATATTTTCAGACCTTCAGCTTTAAAGGTCACAAGAACACACCCAATGACAAATGCTGAAAATGTACAAGAATCAAAGTACAAAGAAGAAAACAGTGGAGTGGAGTGGATGTGTTACAGTGTTTGATGTGTTGTGTGATTCCCAGTTAAGTCTCACTGGAAAAGTTAGATGGATTTAAAAAAATCAGATCCTTTCAGAGACGACTGCCTATCCAAATGAACTACCTCCTTTTATGAGGTACTGACATTACATTGGATAGAAATGTAAATGAAAAATGTTAGCAGTTCCATGTATTAGAAACACCTTCATTTTGAGATAATGGAAGAGACGATGATAGAAGATGAAAAATATGACAAGCATGCCTCAGAAGAGTCACCTCCGACTGATACTTCTGTCTTCCACTAACTATTGTTACTTTTTATTTAACTTTAAAAGAGTCTGAATTAAAAATCTTTTCGTACTATCACCAGATTATTTTTCTTCTTTCCCTGGGTTGCATTCTGCCTCTGTGCTCAGAAACCCATAAAGCAAAGCCAATTATTCAGGTGCAAATATCCTCAGAGACATCTGCAGAATGTGGAAAGTAAATTGATATTTGCTGAGAGTTGGTATTTCTCTGGTGAAATGTCTTGGGTGTCTCTCGTGAGCGCAGAGCGAGAGCTTTACCAGCAGTGACAGACGAAGGTCGGGTTGAAGCAAAATAAGACGAGATGCCAGGCCACTGCAGGTTAACTAGCTCCCAGTCAAAATGCTGCTGCCTCCCGTACGTCCGTCAAAGCTCCCGCCCTCCAAACTGAACTCATCCAAAGGAGCAAATAGCCCAAGCTGTCTGAGAGCTCTGAGGGCAAAGTAAACAGTGACAATGTAATACACACTGCCGGCAAGGAGAGTGCATCCGAATGGATTGGGACCGAGAAAATAGATGGGTACGAGGGAGACAGTTTGAATGTAATCAGGCAGTTTTTGACATATTGTATCTGCTTTAATATGCATAACCCTAATAACCCCAACCCAATACAAGTAAGGGTGGAAATATATAATTATAGTCATGGTTGACAGTGATGGGGGGGTTGCGTTTACTGGTAATATTTATATTGTTCCTCTAACTCTTGCAAGCACAGTGTTATCTCTCTGAGTCATAGTGGGTCACAGTGTAAGAGATGAGTGAACTAGAAATTTCTTGTAAAGTCAGGTAAGGTTTTATTCTATATATTCCTTTTTCCATTTGATGTTGATTTACAATTAAATATAACTTTATGATCTTATGTTTTTTTTTTTTTTTTTGGTATCAGAAAGGTAATTCTCCTTGACATGCCCCAGCACACGGCTTTTCTACAATTCATGCACAATGAGCAGCATCGTATGTGAAGTATACAAAGCTATTTGATGTGTTACATGAGAAGTTTCTTACCCCTCCCGGGAATGTTTTCTTACAGATTTGTGGAGATTAAAGAACTCTCCTAATTGCGTTGGAGCAATTGGAAGAAAACATAGTGTGGCCCCACCCAGTTCATACCAGGAGAGCCATCCCACTGTTTTTGTGGCCATGTGTGATGCACACTAACAGTTCACCACAGTAAATGCCAGCTCCTACGGGTTAGAGAATTATGGAGTAATTTTTAAGAAGAGGCAGTTTTGTAGATGCTTCCTGGAAAATAAGTCTTCCACCCACCTGCCTGTCTACTTTCTGTGTATTTCCCACTTAAGAAAACCTTATCATGGACTGGTAGTAAAGAAAAAACAGAACATTTATTTAAGTACTTCACACATACGTCTGATAGCTGTTTGATTATAAACTATTATATCAGATTTTCCTTTGACGTCTTAGCATTCTTGACATAAGAGTAGACTGAGTAAAGGCATTATTTATTATTTTAGTTTTTTTTCAGTAACATCAAAAGTATCTTGAAGTGTTTTATGTCTGGGTAAACAAAAGTATCTTGTTGCAGCCTTTGCATTTTATATTATGAACCTACTTTTCTAAACATTCATCTTCTTTAAAGGTATTAGCTTCTCTAGTTGCAGATTTTTTTGTTCAGTTTTTAGAGTCTTAATATACTCACTGTGATGTATTACAACATGTTTGGCTGTTCCGGAACTTTTAAGCTGACATTTTAGTCTGTGACAATTCTCAATTTGCCACCACAGAAAATAATATTCTTCCTAAAATGCTGATGTTAAATTCAATAATATTATAACGATCATGAAATGAACAACCTCAATGAGAGTACATGAAATATGCAGAGAGCACTAACTTTTTGAGAAAAATGTCTTCATGCCTTCCAGAAACACTATTTTAGTATCTGAGTTTTGTACATTAAAAAAAGATTTTTTTTAACAAGTAAGCCCCTCTGCACTTCCAGAAATGAATATATTTGACATAAAGTTTGGGTACAAAACAGACCCGAGCACTTGGAAAAATAACTTTTTTAAAGCTCAACACCAAATGTATCAAAGAAAAAGCAGCAAGCACATCACACACGTTGAAAAAAAAGCTGACACTTTTACAGTTATTAGATAACGTCTGCCACATTGCCTAGTGCTGAAGGCGTGTTTCTTGCCTTTTCTACGCCCTCACAGTGAGGTGTAGTAGGTCAAAAAGCCTCCACACACCTTCAATTCTCAGTTTGATGGGGAGCTTACTAAGGCATTTTGCAAGCTTCTGCTCGTCCACGCTGTGAGAGGTTCATGGGAACTTCTGCCATCCTTTCATGTTCTCTTCCTCTCTTTCATTCTTTTTCTGGCTTTGTGAAGGGGATGCTGTACACTGGACCTGGAGGAGTAACGCTATATCATTTGCAAACACTGTTTAAAAAAAAAAGAGTGCTGTGCACAAAAGCATACGTGACAGGAACATAACATTCAGTTTTGATATTGTTTGAATGTGACATTGTAAAGGTAAAGTAGTGCAATGATCATTTTTATTCATTCTAAAACATTTTTCATGGCAGTATATGGACTAAAGTAATGATTCTCAACATTAAACAAGTATTAAAGAGCAAGACAAAACAGCATGCAGTCCCTGGTCCAAACCCACTGTAGACAGTGGGATAATAATACACCATTCAAAATGGATACTTAGAGGATGAACCATGTTCTCAAGCAGCTCAACCTGGCCCGAAACTGGGATGACTCACTGGGACTCTCCAAAAAGTACTAATTCTCAGTATGTTGCTGATGCTGCTGTCCCTACATTCTTACTACATTGTTTGGGGGGAAAAAAAGAAATGTTGTTGTTTGTCATCCTTTCCAGGCGACCTATAATGACACCTCTCTCCCTTCCATTTCAAGGCAACATTTAGCCATTAGCATTCAACCAACCTGCAGCTTCAGTTAGGTTGTTGGAGGACTGCACATGTGCCTGTGTGGGGGCTGAGAGCAACGCAGACAGGTACCTGGTGTTACAAAATCAGCTGAGCGTAAAGAGCTCTTAAAAACAGGACACATAATGTGCAGCTTAGTTTCATCAGTCCCACCTTGAGCAAGCACTGTGAAAATGGTTGCTATCTCATGAGTCTTGCTTTGAATCTCATTATTCTCATCATTTTTCTCCTCATGCATTTTTTTCCTGACTGTAATGGTGCCTAATCTACTTACTTGTGGTGGTTTAAGGAAAAAATACTGGAAAACAAACATTAGGGGACTTAAGAAGTGAGGACAACTGTACCCGAAGGCCTATGCCCTATCTTGCATTCTTCAGGAAAGCAAGTTTGAATTGCAGCAATTTAAAAAGGATCCTTCCTCCGCCCATGCCCCTGTATGAATTTCATAGAATTAGGTTGCAATTTCAACATACTATTCCTGACACACTCGCAAGCAAATGGAGCTGAAGATATTTTTATGCCAGTACATATCAGACACAGCAGTGCAGTGGAGAAGACATTAAAAGTAGAACGTAGAGTCGCTAATTGGCCTTCAGCACGCCATGTTGGCTTCAGGTGATAAGGAATGTTGTTGGGGTGCTTGTGGTGAGTTGGAAGGGGCTAATCAATGTGAAATCTGAAAGTTTCCTGCACACGAAATGATCACGCTCTGTCATACGCACACATGCAGTGTGGACTTCGCTACATGTGTATCAGATAGATATTGAATACACGTGTTATGAGACCATATGCATCCCTGACGACTTCTGAAATTAGTCTTTGAAACCAATCTCCATACAGCCTTAGTCATCCAGGTGCTTTTCCACCTGGACTTGCCACTCGTGCATTTGTGATTGGATCACCCAGGATGCACATTAACATCAGGTGTTAACAGCGCAACATATCCAACTTTTAGACCAATGGACTGTAAAGCACCACTTTGGATGCCATTCCTCTCAGCAAAGATGAAAAATCTGGCATATGTAGGTATTAGAGGTCTACCAAAACTTTGGTTTTTGCAGAGGCTGCAGGAAGTGGAATCAGAGTTTGGCATCAATAGCATCTGGGAACCCAATCTGCCCTGTGTCAACATTGTAAGAGGATGGTGTTGGTGTAATGATAATGTTTTAGTTGACATTAAGTCCTGGATTCAACCAGATGTGGCTGCGGTATAGTAGTGTTTAATGCATGATGTGCCTTCATGTCACACTGACAGCATTTCTGAAACAGAATGTATTGTCAGTGTAGCGTTCTCACTATTGAATTATATAAACTTCGATAAAAGGGGCACCATCCTTTAGTAGAAGGAGAATTTTCATTAATCTTAGTCAGCGTCAGAGTGCTACGTCAAGAGTTTTCACTTGAATTTGTGGTGTATGAGGGATGGTCGCCTTCAAACAGCCGATGCGTAGATGGTACATGAAGAACTCTGCTGACACAGACCTGGTCGAACACAGAAACCTTTTATTACCAACCAGGTCTGTATCAGAATTACAGAATGATGCATCAAATCTGGAGAGACCTTCAAAGCCCAAAAGTTCAATGCAATCTCTGTCTCACTGTGGGTGCCTCTCGCCTTAAGTAAGGGAAAACCTTCCCCTATTTGATGATCCTGAAGATGCTGCCCACCCCCGTCCACAGGCTCATAGCCAGATATGGTAAGGTGAGCCTCCCCTGGATGCACTAATGAGGAGTATGTTATTCTCAAAATGTTTTATGTTCGAATATATATATTTCCTATCTTGAGACGCCCTGTTTTCCTGAACTCCTTGACACAGCTGGAAAGTATCAGACACTACAAATTGACCAAAATTACATGGAAAAAATATTCAGCAGCGACTTGTTAGATATATATTAACCATTAATGAAATATGTAACCAAAAATATGAACCTTAAAGTACAAACAGGAGAAATGAATGGACTATATATGGTGGTATAGCAAGCAGCTTATGGTTTGGGTAAACTGGCAAGAGAATGGAGAAATGTACTGCTAGAATTGGGTCTTAATTTTAGTCACTATTTACCATTTAATGGCTAACAACTTTGGAGTCGTTTATCTTTTCAACAGTGAATTCTCTCAACACCACTGTACTGTTCGAAAAGGAGAAAAAGATGCTAGACCTTACTTTGGTTGGAACTTAGCCCAATTTGTCAACTGTGAATGCATCAAGTCAGCGGCCAACAGTATTCAAGTTGGTCTTTCTTGGGTTCTCTGTCTCTGGGCATTTCTCGGTAGTTAGCTTATGGTGGATGGGTTTATGTGGACTTTCAAAGTGCCTGGAAGTTGTCGGTCTCTCATTGCCAAGGAGAGGGAGGTTGGATATAGAGACTTAACCATCAGAAATATCACAATTGTTGGCACGTTCACCTGAGTGTTAGAATCGGTTTGTTTGTTTCGTCAAATAACCAACATGAAACCAGACATGAAATAAACGTATAAAATAAAAAGACATGAAATAAACAACATACTCTGATCTAAAATAACAAGGATTACGGGTGTGGATCTTGAATACCTCTCAGATTTAGATGCATATCTTTAAAGTTACAAAATGTGAATAAAGAACCAAACAATGTTGCCTTCCTGTGTTTAACAATGGAGCAGAAAAAGGAAAACGGGACATCGGTTAACAGTTGAGTTACTTCATATAAATGTCTGTTTACGTAATTATTTTAGGTTTAACTACTCGTTGCTACAGACCACTAGATGGCGATGTGGCTCCATAGAAAAGTTAGTAATTTTTCTAAATACCAGTAATGATTTCTTCCGTATTATACCAAGTACGATCTGGAAAAAAGGTATCTAAATGAAAACCTTAAAGAACCTGTACATAGGTTTAAAACACATTTAACACAATTTTAAAAAGCCAACTAAGAGTGAATCTGAAGAAAATAGTTGGTAGAGGTCTGAGATATCTGTTTCTTGTCTTGTCAGACAAGGGGGAAGCAACATTTGGTCTGGATTCTCTCTCCATTTTCACATAAAAGGGGTTTCTCTGTTTGTTCTCGGGAAGCTTTTGCTTGCTGTTATTTCAATGTCCTTTAGATAAGTTATGGGACAGTTAAGGTGGGAGAGAGCCCCTCAAATCGTTTCCAAAGGACAAAGGTTGCTGTAAATAATGGATAGAGTCAATGTACAGCCAATGTTCCTCCACAAGAATGTTAATGGGGCCTCCCAAAGATTAGGTTCCACATTAAATCCACACTTGAGTTTGCTACATCAGCATTCAGCTTAAACTCTCAAAACATCAATAATTTTCACATCCTCTCCACTTGCCCTTTGTGAAAAATGTATCTCCCGTGTTTTGTTTTAAAAATTCATTGGATTCTCTACACTGTTCCCATGTTTGACTTCCTGTCCTGTTCATCGCTCCGTGCTTCTTTACCTCACCATAAAAGTAGACCTGGTGCCCATTGCATAAAATTGTGCTTCCACAAAGGCAGAAATGTGCATGTGCATTATTTTCCCTAGATTTGTGCAGATGGTGCTTAAAGTTCTCTTTTATGAATCTCAATCATTGTTATATCGTACACATTTGCACAGGCCTGATTTCTCTTTTTATAGGAAGTCAGTGTGTGTGTTCTCAGCTTTGATTGGATAATGAGTGTGATTCAGTTGCGATTTAACACAAATGCTGAGAAAGATAAAAATGAGTAGTTCTGAATGTATTATTTGTGGATGTATGAGCTTAGGAAATGGAGTCCATGAATCAAAACGTATCAATGTAATGTATTTGCCAATAATATTGTAATTTAATTTGTCTAGAGGTTTAACCTGATTGGCCAGTTTGAGCTCAGAGGCGGGGTCTCATGCTATAATATGTGTACTATCAAACAATAGGGTTGGCCTGCTTGGAGGAAACACAGCTCTATGTTGGAAGGATTAATGTCTAGAGGGTCTTTCTCCACACTATTTTGCCATTTTTTTGAGGCTGCTTATTTTCTTGGATGTTTGAAAATGTTTCCCTGATCATCCAAGCCAGTGGGATGCCTTGTTCTTTCCATGGCATGGTTCTTTCCATTACATTTACTACATTGTCTTTGAATTAATTAAGTGCGTCAAAAGCCCCCAGGCTTCAGGGGCAAACCGTCATCATCAAAAAAATGCCCGTCAGAACTAGAGTTTTAAGATAAAGTATGAATTCAACTGTTCTGTGTTCAATTAGCTTGCCTGGCTTTTTTTATCTCACACTTTCACCAAGACCACTGATGCATCACAGAGGATTTGTACTTTAGCTGTTTGAAAGTGTTTGAAAGCTTGATTACATTTGAAAAACTTTGGACATTGCTGCAAATTTAATGTTAATATTGATCTGCTCACCTGCAGTGTATAGGGATCTGTACTATGGACAAGACATGGCTTAAAGTTAACAGCAATATGCCTTTTGTGTATGCAAAAACTTCATCTTCATCACTAAATTGTCTTTTTTTCCACCTCAAAGCTGGATCCAGTTTCTACAGTCCAAAGAAGAATACCACAGATTATAACATCCACTTTACAAGTGATGCACTTACACACTCTTATGTAAGACACCTACACTTTGCTTGTAGCATTTCATAACAGCCAACAGCAACATGTCCACCACAGGGTTTTTGTGCACCAAAGTAGTGTCATGTTTACAGTGACAATCAAATTACTTATGCAATGTGTTCATACTATTCTAATACTTAATTCTATTACATGGTCTTCAGAGCAGCAACATTTAGCTGTGTTTCCAGTAGAGACAAAAAAGAGTTTGTTACCATAGAAACATGTCATGTTGGTAACAGTGGGGGCTAAATATACTGCTGGCCAAACATCAGTGAAGAAAAGTCAATAACAAACACTGAACATGATTTATTGATTTTTAAACTGTGTGTGTGTGCGCGTGTGTGTGTATGTAGGTGTCCAATCTGTTTTCCTGTTTGCGCCAAACTTCCCTTTGGGATTAATGAAACACTAAATTGAATTAAAACTATATACATATAGGGTCTCTGTTGAACTTATTGAAGATGCTAGTTGAACACAGTTTCAGATCACACGAGTGAATTCTAATGATGTGAACCAGACGAGTCCCACAGCTTTTGCTAGCCAATTAGTTCTATGTGTCTCAATCTATGCAAACTGTGTTTTCTTGAACTAATCCAATTTTGTTAAGTTTATTTTTTGTTGCAATTAACAACAAAAGGAGTCTAAGAACACTTTACAGAAAGTCAACAACTTTTATATAAGTCCAATTGGATTACGTAAACATTCAATAAACGTGAACAATATTTCTAAAACAGAGGATTTCCTGTACAATAGTTTAGAAAACCTTGTATATTATAAGTTATAATGTGTGAAAATTGATTCATGTTATATGTAAAGATTTTAAAAGAAATTGTAAGTCATTCTCTAAGCAGCACTCTTTTTATTCAGTGGCATGATTAGAATTCATACAACATTTTTTAACATTATTCATATAACAATTTTGAAATATTCCTATGGGACATACGAAGCAACAATGTCAAAGTCTTACCAGCCTTGTCAGCGCAGAACAAAGTCTACCCATCAAGCATAACAACTTGATCTGGGATGTTTTGATGGAGCCTGAAATCAACAGTATCTTTTTTTTTTTTTTTTTTGGAGCAGCATTCCAGATCTTCTTTCATCCTTTTCATTCTCCTGTGGAAGTAGACTGTGTAGAGCAGTACCCTTGGGGTCCAAGCTGTCTTACCCGTATATTTCACATCTCTTTCGTCTCCTTTTGGGTCAGTCGTGCCATTGTGGGGATGTTTAGCCAGGCTGATCTTGTTGGCTGGTTAAATGATACAGAGAGTAGAGCTGGTGAGAAGGTCAACTGCACTTCATGAGCTTCCTTTTCCATCATAAAGTATATTACTTTCATAGATGGTCATACTCAACACTAATGGTGAAATAGTCAGAAATTCAAAGACAGTAGCTAAATTAGGGAGCTCTATGGGCCTTAGAAAGACATTTGCAAGAGCTGCGTTTGTTATTTTAGAACTCATTTAGTCATCAGAACTGCTAAAAAAAAAAGTGACTCTTCAGGAGAATGACTAAACTGAAAGGACAAACTATTTTTAATTCCTGCTCAAACAGACGTCACACCAAGAAAATGACAGCATCAGTGTTTTCATCTGGAACCAAGCATTTATTATTAACCCAGTAGAAAAATGGTAAAACAACCAAGCATGCTAAGTGAAACTGAGGTATTTCCAAAAGTGACTTTCTTTTACATTTAGTAGTACTAAAATGCCCCTCCTTCTTTCAGTACAAAAATCATTTGTTGTTTGGTACCGTTTCCTTCAATTCCTGTCCTACTTTCTTCCTGCTAACTTCATATAGTTGAATCCTATTTACTACATATGCAGCACAAAAAAAGCATTGAACAAGGGACATCACTGCCTGTTATAATGTGAAAGTCTTTTCCAAGCTCTAATGTTGATATATAAGCATATAACAATGAACATGACCTTCCACCCTATATTGATCTATTTCCTGTCTATTCTACATTTGTTGTTCTGAGTAGATTTGACTTTTTAACTCAAAAGAGCAAAAACCCTCTATGTGCTGTGTGAAACAAAATTTGGCTTTAGTCATTTGTCTTAAATCACGTTCAACTTTACATATGGAGTCATGTATTTCAAACAAAAGCAGCACATTGTTGTTATACTAGACAGCACCACTGGAATAAAAGAAAAGCTACCATTTCTGTAGCATTTATTTTTGGGATGTTATTAGTGGATTTTAATCACAGTTGTAACTGTGCAGAGCCTTAGAAAGACACCCAACATTCACTGTTGTCATTCAGGGGATACAAGATAAATTGCAGGGTGTTCAGCATGTGAAATTGCTTTTTTTGCAAAGGCACATGTATAGGATACATATATACCTACATATACACTTGTTTATTTATGTGAATATATGTGTATGGCTGTGAAACTTTCTCTTGTTCTTTTTTGGTTTCAGCATCAGCCTGGAGAAAAGTTTATCCAGACATTTTCTTGCCAGAATACACTGTTTTTGGCTTTTGCTATAAGGACATGCCATCACCATTGGATTTTTGTGTTTTGTCCTGTTCCTTTTTTGATTTCTGTTAGTTTACTGCTTCCTGTGTCACACCTGGTTTCCTTTACTGATTGCCTCACCTGCCATTAATTTTGTAATTGCTCCCTCTTTATATATATTTTCTTGTCTTTGTTTCCTCCCTGTCAAATCATTTCATGTTTCAAGCCTCCTGCGTGTCCCAGTGTTCTCTGTGTTTTTGGATCATTAAATTTTTAATTCATTTTGGATCTGCTCCTACTCCACCCAGACACATGCAAAAGACAAAAGTCGAGCGTAAATCAATGTTCCGTAGACAGACAAATGTTAGAGTTTTACTTTCTCTTTTTGCTCATTTTGTTTTAGAGTGAGATCCTGCTGCTCTAGTGCAACACCTAGTACATTTCTAAAGTTGACTTTTCCAGCGTTAAACTAATTCTGACAGTATTCAGTCATTCAGGAGATAAAAATTATTCTAAAGGCACAAACGGATCCTTTTTTTTTCCAACAAGAAAGAAAGGTCCTTTCGTGTTATAAATACCCATTGCTTCAAAAGCCCCAAAGGGCATTTAAACCCCACAAAACACTGATGGGAATTTTCTCACCCTCTAAGTAACTATCTTTTTTGACTATTCAGTTTTGCAGGATTAAAATGCTAGTTGTAGGATTTGTTTGTCTCAAGTGACCTGAGGGATTTAATTTGATGTGCAGCATATACAAGCTTTAAGGGTCAACACAAACCTATCACAAGGGAGGAATAAAGACACTTTTTTTCCTAATCGTGGAAACTCTGATGTTGCCTTGGGCTTCTTTTTACATCTACTGCACAGAGAAATGGGGCCTTTATTGGAAACAGTTTTTACTTACTATCTGTACAATTTGGTGCATATAAGCATGGTTCCCAATGGGTGCAAAAAATGATTATTTTCTCTAACCTTGTCACAAAAACTATCTCCATTCAAAAAGCCTGTTAGCCATAGAATGAATCTTCTAAAATGACCCAATCCCCTGACTTTTCCACCAGTGCCAACATTGATTTATATATTCATTTCACTCAAATGATGAACAGTTAGTGGATAGATGTAGTCTACCAACTTTAAAGTTGGGAGAGAGTGTTACTGGAACTAAGAGACACTAAGAGACAGCAGCTGAAGAATTTGGAACTCTTTTGTCTTGTTTTTTGGTTTTTGTTTTCAATGCATCTATAGTAGATAAGAGCTCCATGCTGCAGGCAAGCTGGTTTAAGAACTGGACTTTTTAAATACAAAGACATCCATTATTTATTTTTTATTTTTTTATTTTTTAGTCACACAATGTGGTTTGCGACACTGGAAAAAAAACAGTACAATGAAAAAGTATTCTCGCCTCGTGTTTTTTTCTATCTTGTAAACTTTAAACTGATATGTTCAGGATTTTATATAAAAGAGAAACTGTCTAAAGTATGGTTTGTAATTTTTTCTTTTAAATTTTACAGAAAAAAAACTTAAAAGAAACTCATGCATAAGTATTCACCTGATGCTCCCAAACAACCCCTGAGCCCCTGCATATTCATTTCAGTTTCAGTGTTTCTCAATTCTGACCCACTGCCCTGCATGTTTTCGATGTTTCCCTCCTCCACCACACCTGATTCAAATTAATGCCTCCTTATCAGGCCGCAGCAGAGCTTGATGACGAGCTGATCATTTGAATCAGGTGTGGTGGAGGAAGGAAACATCGAAAACATGCAGGGTAGTGAGTCATGCACCTGTTGTGAAAAGCCCCAGAATTTGTAACACCACTAAGCAATGGGTCCACCAAGCAGAGATGTACAGATAGGTGTTGTGTTTAAAAAGAATATCAACATCTCTGATTATCCCCCCCGTCTTACCTCATTAGAACATGGTTATGGCACCACAACAATTCTCCCAAGAAAGAGCAGACTACCAAAGTTGATCAGGCAAGTAGGGCATCAATCAAAGAAGTGACAAACAAGCCAAAGGTAAACTTTAGGGAGCTGAAAGGTCCTCCGTAGAGCTATATACCACACAAAGCTGAATGGAGGAGCAACCTTTGAAATACAATAGCTTAAAGAATTTTGAAATTGGACTATTGGAGTTGCTCAAAGACAATATTTTGGCAACTTGAACATTTTAGCTATCAAGGCAAACTCTGAAGCTTGAAGGAGCTGGAGGAATTTTGCCTTAAACTTCCAAATGGTTTGATGGGTCCAACTGATAGACATTTATGAGCTCTCTCAGGGCACTTTGGCTTCCTTGTTTTTGCTGGTCAAAAACATGAATGTAATTGGTGATTTTAAATTGACCACAGGAATGAGTGTGAATAAGCAAGACTGGTTGTCTCTGCATTGTCTCTTGGATAGACTGGCAACCTGTTCAGGGTGTATCCTACTCGTAGTCCCATGGCAGCAGGTATAGGCTCCAGACCTTTACAACTATGAATAGGATGAAATTGGTCCTCCTTCTCTTTAACCTGCAACATCTCACTGTGATTAATAAGACCACAGTTTTTATATTTCCACTTTGTCTCAATCCATCTTAAAGAGGCTGCCTACACTTTTTCAAGCACGTTTTTTATTGTATGGCAGAGTTGTAACTTATATTTGTGGATACTGTGACAACCTATGTTCACTTTTGCAGGTTTTCAGAAGGCTTATTAAACCCAGTCAGTGGTTTCCAAAACAGAACCATATTTATTTCCAATGCAGTGCCGCCCAATGGCCTGAAAGTAATGGACATTCAGGATTGTTTATTTTTGTCTTGTCCCATCTGCACATAGACTGCTCTGGATTCGTTCAATATTTTGATTATATTATATGCCATAGATGGGGGGAGCCTATGTTGAGATTGAAAATGAAAAAAAGAAGGCAAGGACTTTTAAGAAGAAAAAAACAAGACATGAGCACAGGAAAATCAACAGAAAATTAAGCAAACAAATAATTCTAATATGTCCCTGTCCTGCTATCCCCAATGACCTGGTTAAGTCAGCTGAACCAGGTGTGGGCCACTTGCAAATAATAGAGAAAGATAAGTGGGAAACAAGACACACCAAGCATTCCCAACCCCTGCAGAGAAACACCATTCCAGACTGACCACCACAGCATGCCATGCCTGCCCTACTTTTTTTTGAAAATGAATATGAATTTCCCCTTCACTCTTGTCAGTGCTATGCTAATGTGTTGCATTAAAAAGACATGACATGCAGCCTGGACACAGCCCTGGGTGCCACATCAAAGAGGACAAGAACCGAGCTGCAGCTCTCAGACATTCACTGACAAACAAACACAGGGCAAAAGTCACTCACATGACATACTTATATTATACTTTGGGATCTGTTTGTTTTTTATTCTAAAAAAAATTCAGCCACCCTGGAACACCATTTTCTTGTACCCATGCCAACGTTTCTCAGCATGTTTCTGAGATCAAATTAAAAGCTAGCTTATTATTTGAAAAAAAAAGGAAAGTTACTCTGTTTTAATTTGTGTCAAGGTCCATGTTTTTTTGTGTATTAGTTTTCTGTCTTGTGGTTTCTCAGTGCCTTGGTCTAGTCGTTGTTCTATGTTTTTACTTGGTATTCTGTTATTAGTTTTCAGTCATCAGTGTTTGATTCTGTTGTGTTCGTGTTTCTTGTCATTACCCCTAAATATCCTCAGTTGTCTTGGTCTTGTCCACTGCACTCAGTCACACTTGTCTCCTGATTATCACTCACCTGCTGTCAGTCAGTTCAAGGTAAATTAATCTGGAACAATTACAACTATTGTCACCATATCAGCATTACCAAAATAGCTCCTCACTGTATCAAGTCTACAGACCAACTCCTTAGCTGTATCAGTGAGAGCTTTCTAATGGAAATCACTTTTGTTCATCTTTAGCCTTTGTTAATAAAATAAGTGGTTTAAACAGAATGACCCCTGCTTGCTTTTGTAGTCCTTTCAAATAACAAAACTAAATGAACAGATTTTACGACTATATGGTTTTACTGACTAGGCTCTGTAGTGTTGTACTTCCAAGAATTAGTGCTGCTCATCCTTAATTATTACTTCTTTAAATTTTTGGTTGGCAGAAAGGTCAGCATTGTGGGATTTCCATCACACACTATCAGACCATTGTCTCAAAAATAATTTAAACTGTGCTTGATGCAAATTATTGACCTGTCAGATAAAGTTATACATCTCCTTCAAAGACTCCAAGTTTATTATTGTAACTGATATGGTCTTTGTCCTTAAAATACATCTGTGTGATAGCTGTCTGAAGTTAACAATGCAAACTGTAAATGCTTCTGATTGATGATAATTCCCTCTACTTTACACCAATCAGAGCAGAAAATAGAAGCAAAAACTGTGACAGCGTTTGTCACAACAACATGCAGCCATGTATTTCAGCATCAAGACATGAAAAGCTTGTAGAAAAGACAAGTTTTCTCTTCTCCCCATGTATGGTGTGTGCGCAGAGTCACCAGCAATAGGGTTTAGGAGAGAGGATAAAGGCAATTCTAAGCTTATTAAAACATGAAGGTGTTGAATAGCCAGATTAAAAGTGCTCCTCCTTAATTTCACAAGAAATGCAGAAACAGTGCTGTCAGTGGAGAACAGATACCACACCAGCTGGTTTTAAGCTAATCATCATTCAGCAGGCCGCTTTTTCATTATCTGTCTCACACTGTTTAGAGGGCAGAGAAAAACTTTCAAGGCATCTTTCTTTGGTCCATTTTTGTCAATGTGCCTCCCCCTCGTCTCCACCTTGTGTCTCCAGTTTGCAGCCAGCAGCAGTTGGTGCTTCGGTTAGCTCTGTCCATAACTGGAGTCCCATGGTTTCATTAGTTCAACACCACCTGAACTTTTAAGTGAGACACGATGAACTATGGTTTACTCAGTCTTAATATTTCAGAAATAAAGCTTTTTGTGTTTATTCCCACGTCTCATAATGCTTGAGGGATTTTTTTAGAAGTTGTTTCTCTGCCCCAACATTTGCTCTTTACTTGACCCTCATTCATTACGTTCATTTTGCTGAAAGTCTTATCGACAATGACTCATAGTTTTCCATTCTCAAATATCGGCTGAAGTTTGAGTTTCAAATACATCTAAATATCTGCATGGTGGTCCAACTGTAATTAATCATGGCACTTTTCTACTTACTGAGCTCCAGCCCTGAAGTTTTATATGCTTTTAATGGCTGCACAGTGTTCACACCAGTGATATTCAATTTAACTCGCTACATCTTTATGATCTTTGGGGTTGATTCATAACCCGGCTATTGATTCCGGTATAATCCATACATATGCACTTAATCATTTATAGGGTATAGAATTACAACCGATTCTCAAAAAGGGAGTGTATAAATTTATCCAAGAGGTACTAAAGCGGTTTGATTTACAACGCATCACGTGATGCAGCTTAATTTTAACCCATCTGAGCCAGATACTGAAAACATGGAAATTCATCTGTTCTGAAAATAACCATATGTTTTTGTATCTCAGCGCATAGATTGAAGCATGTGCTTGACACATCCTGTCTGTTCAATGCAACAACTGAAGGATTTGTATGCTTGAGTGAGCAGAACAAATAAAAGCACCGCTTCATCCAATCTGCCCATAAACAGACTAATTTGTGTGTTTGTTAGTTTGTTCAATGATAAGTCCTCTGCTATTATAAAAAGAAAAAGGCAGTTGTGGCTCATGAGATGGAGTGATCAGTTGCATATTCCTCAGTTTTTAAGCGTCCTTGGGCAAGATGTAGAATCTTACATTGGCTTTATTATCGGTGTGTGTATGATAGAGAATAGCACTGCACAGGCTGAAAATACACACTATAGACTAAGAGGTGATATTGAGGTGTGCCTGATGTAAATGTGGCTTATAGTATACAGCGCTATGATTGTTTGAACAAAACCAGAAAAACACTGTATAGATTGCGATCCATTTCCTATTTGACAGTTATAAAAGAGCCTAAGGTGCAATACCACCACGCTGGCACTTAGGGGTACAACATTTTAGTAACTACTCAAATGGGTTTTTGACCAGTAGAGCTGATAGTAGACTGAAGATAATGCAGTGACTAGCAACAACATTTCAACCACCTGCCGAATACTGAAAACTAACAACTTTTGACACAGTATCAACAGTTTGTTGGAATTAACTTTTTGCAGAATTTACAGTTTGTGATAGTAAAACAATACTGACTTAATTATCCAACACTGTGAGCGTAACATTGGTGCCCAAAAAAAACCTTGAGGTAATTAATTTGATTCAGTGGTGAGAACACTACACAGAGCAATTTTCACAGCAGCCAGTTGTGCATACTGAGCCCTGTGATTGCCTTTTAAAGCATAAATCTAATCATCACAGTAAATAAATCATATGAAAGCATAGCTCAATAAATGTATGCCACTAACAAACACTGCGTAGTCATGGTCTTGTCAACTGTTCTACTCAATGCAGGTTATGAACATCAGCCATTGCAAAAGATTTTGAATATTTGTAAGGGAACACAATTTGCTTATATTGCATAAAAGGATAGGATATATTAACATTGATCATGAATTTGATGAAAAGTAATCTGGATCTGTGGAATGCAAAAGTGCACCTTCCTTTTCATGCTTTCAGTGGCTCTTGTGATGGTAAAGCCCAGTCAGCTGGTTAGCTACACACAGCCAAAAACAAAGAAGTGAGACAAATCAGAAAACATTTGGTTTTATAGTACTTACTTTTACACCCTGTTGAGCTCCTTACAGAGAATAGCAAAAGTGATGCACTGTTAACTGGTATTTTTGGCCGGAGGAGGGTGTAGAAACACCTATGTGCACCTCCACTAACATATGGTGTTGTCAGCTGCTCCTTTGAACCTAGATCTCTGTGGTGGTGGGAAAGTATCATCCTGTCCCAGCTGCTGAAATAGCAGGAAGATGGGATAGTACTACACCCAGACACACACCAACCAGAGGATACTGCATATATGCAACATATGCCAGTTACAGTTCTGTCATAGACTGTTAAAATCTTTGCTACTCAGGGAAAACAAATAGAATATAAAATATAATCACTGGGTGGTGAAAGACCTGAGCATCTAATTTATAACAATTTATATGAATTCCTCTGTTTTGTGTGTGTACCTGCGTGGCTGTTCGCTTTTCGCTATTTAACCATCTGTTAGCTGTTCATATTCACCTGCCTTTGTCTGCATTTCTTTCTTGTGTATCCAGATGTTTCCTTCTCTGCATATGCACGAAGAAATCAGTCAGCCCCCATCAGTGTTTGGCTTTCAAACAGATCTAAGTTAAGTTACAGAAGGCTACAGATAATGTCAGACAGGATGCTCTCTACTTTTATTAACTCATCCGTAATAAAGTTTTATCCAGAGTTTCTCCTAGAAACAACTTGGTAGCATCTTAATATCTACAATTACCACAGCTCTTGTGACTTTGACCATGTTTTCCATGATAAAAGTGGAGTGACGTGTCCTTTTCAATTTTTGTTGATCAAGCACGAGATGTACAGCCATGTTTTGGGCTATTGATGGTGGGATCACTGTGAATGCTGGGAGACCTGCTAGACAAGCATTTTAGTGGTTGAAACAACAGATAACCATAACCTGTACGAGGAACTTGGTGGAATCAGAATCAGAAATACTTTATTAATCTCCAGGGGGAAATTATGCACAGAAATATGTACATTAAGATGCAATGAAAGTAAAAGAAAAATATGTATAAAAATCCCTTTTTAAAAAGTGTAGAAAAAATGTTACATACTGAGAATCTGAGAGTCTGATACAGTATGGTCTGATTTTTCTTAAATTGTAAAGTAAAAAGTAACATGACTGAGATATCAGAAGAATAACCAGTCATCAGTTTTAGTTGAAATAGAGGATTCAGTTGAGCAGACACCCTGCAGTGGCTGTAGTACCTCAGCGCAGTTCCATGTGTCCCAGCCTGAGGTCCTTTGCGGCATGTCTTCCCCCACTCTCTCTGGCACCTTTCCTGTCCACCCACTGTTTGTGAAAGGCCCAAAAACCTTTAAAAGGAGAAGTCCAGTAGTCCCACCCTCTCCATCCCACTGACATCAACTACAATAGAGTTGAATAGTTGTGTGACTTGGGATTTATGTGGTTGCCTCATGCTGTTATTGTTGTTTGTTCTTAGGTTTTGATTCTGTCCATTAGGACTTTTTGGCAGCAGTTGGGAAAAGCTCACTGTATAGCCTCTGGTGGAGATAGTAACATTTCATCTTGCCTTCCTTCTATAATCAGCCTTTGTGATGTTATTCGAGCAATAAGCACCATCCATTCTTAAGGCTGTGACACAAAATCAAGGGCTGTCGAGGTGCCAGGCAGCACCCTGTGATTTAATTTTACTGCACATCTGTGAATATGTTAAAAAGATTAAAAAATACCATTTAGAACCTATAACAATATGTTTGGTACCCTCTTTGGTGAACTGTGCATTACTACTGGAGGGTAAGCATTCCCTCATATGCAAATCTCTGTTATGCCATTATTACGAATATGTATGTTTGTGTGGATGTCTTACTGAGAGCCAACTCTATTCAATCACCTTGTGATATGACCATCAAGAAATTATCAATAAAAGGGAAAGCCATTTTTTCCTTGCCAAGCACCCAAACTCAGCAACGATTACTCTGTCCAACAAGGTGTTCCATTTTTATCACTGTCAGTCAGAGCTTGAGTCGATAAGTAACTGCAGCAGAGACATTTGATGTGGGACTAAGTGCGGATCGTACACTTTCTCTTTGAAGACATTTGTCAAATGTTGTGTGTTGGCATGTTTACTATCCAGTTACAATAGGGGCATGAAAACATTATATATATATATATATATATATGTACATATTTTTTATGTCCTTTAATGTGTCACCTCATTTTATGTGTAAGCAAGAAAGGGTGAACTGAACAAAGTGTGGTGATTATGACCTTTTGTGGCCATTTAGTTATGTTTTGTACCTGGGTGCTGGCTGGTTGTCTCCTGTTGTTTTTTCAGGCTGGGCTGGACGGCTGGGAGGAGCGCTTTCACCATTCCCACCTGTGCCCCATTACCAATCTGGCACCTGTTAAAGCCTGCTCCCTCCTGGCCTGCGGTGTCGGAATATTGTCTCACTACGGCCGAACGCGCATACCAGTTGGATGTCAAGCCAGAGAGCTCTACCCAGCCCAGTCTGCCACCGAGCCAGCCCGCAGCCCATAACCGAGCCTGTCTTCACGAGCACATACACAGGAACTTCGGAACACGGGAATCACTCGTCCCCCGAGCCTTGCACGGAGTCACCCGGACGCAAGACCTCCTTCCACCTTACCCGGACCCTGGTTCATTCTCCTCGCCTCCTGAGATCCTTATTTCCCCCCTCCCTTAATAAATCCCTTTTGATCTTCACCTTCTGTCTGCTGTTCGCTTTTGGGTCCAGTCCTCTCCAGAACCTAACACAAAGTTTAGATGATAAACCTAATTACTTCCCTTTAAATTGGTTGTCTTTCAGTTCTATAATCAGATTAAGTCAGCAAAATCTACAGACTGAACTTGATGAAACTTTATGATCATGTATTGAAATAACATACTATTTCTCTCTAAGTGCTTGATCCTTGTCATGTATTCCTGCAGTTATTGAACTCTGTGCTGTATACCACCCATAGACTGTACAAAATATATATGGACACATGGACACATGAAACGTTTTCCCCACAAGCTATTGCCGTATCACTGACTGGATTCCCTACTTTTAATCAGTCCTCTGGTCATCTTGAAAACAGTTTATTTGTATTGTACAAAATATTCTTCAAAAATATGGGGTTTTGCCCCATCAGCTCCCAGGATCTGCTTCACCATCTTCTACAAATATGGTAACTTCAGGCTGTAGAAGACCAAGATGTAGACAACTGAATGCAGAATTTGAGGCTTCAGAATGGTAGATCCCAAACCAATCTGGGACATCTCATAGAAACAATGTTCATTATTTATGGATACCATTCCAGATGATCACCTCTTAAAGCTGAATAAAGTACAAAGCTGCAAAGATAACAATAAGACAATCTGTGGCTACTTTAAAGAGCATAAAAATATGTATCCATATTTTTCTTGTTTTAAACTAATTTCTAACAGGTTTACCAGTGCACATTTTGAGAGATGTTTTCCATAGTTTGTGTTGTGGATAATTCATTAGCCATTGTACAGCACATAAGGCATGCCAAGTCATGTCAGGTTATGTCTGATTAAGCTTGTGAGAGCTTGTGTGAGAACACATAGAAGAGCAGAGCAACTACCTGCTTAGTCTGCCAGTATAAAGCCACATATCTAAGGTCGTTAGAGCAGCCAAGCATAAAGACTCAGAGCATAGGGGAAACAACCAGTTTAGATTTGTTCAACAGGCTTTGTGTTCATTAGTAACCAGCCTAATCTCACAGTGTCCTGTTTCCACAACTATACCGAACTCCCATAGATGAAAGAGAATGATCTGATTTAAAAACTATTAACAGTTACTAACTAATTTACATATTCCCAATGTCAAACCAAAAATTTTTTGACTGCTTAGACTTGTCAGCTAAATTGTATGTTGTTTTTTTTTTCTCTTTTTTATTTATTTTTTAATATTGTGTGAGGATCATTTGTCTCTGTGTGGCCATGTGATGCACTGGCGACCTGTCCAGGGTGTACTCCGCCTTTCGCCCGATGACTGCTGGGATAGGCTCCAGCCCCCGCGCGACCCGACCGACGGATTAACGGTATAGAAAATGGATGAATGGATGTTGTGAGGAACCAAGAGTATCGGACACAGAGCAAAGTTTGCCACCATACCGGTTTGACTTGAACTGCATGCTCACACTTTACCGAGGAACTTCTACATATCAGCAATTGACTTAAAACATTCAAAAGGGGCTTGGAAATTGCCCCTCAGATCTGAAAATTCTCATATCTGTCTCATATTAAAAGAAAAAGCACAACAGAAATCAAGATTAAGATCTCAGCCAAAGCTGAAGTTGCTTCCACTTTCAAATTTAGACCGCATTATCTGGCCCATCAACATTAAAGTTTACCTTTTGGACTACAGCTGATTAGTTCTCTTAATTTTCAGTAAGATGAATGAAGACTTTTAAATGGAATAGATTTTAAAATATTGTAATATTTCTTTCTTCAAACCGTGTAGCACTGGGATTTTATTAGATAAAACTGATCTGAGCTTGTAAAGACTCATTCAAACATGAGCTAAGTTGTTTACAGCGAGTTCTCAGTAAAGCCTATGTCTCACATGTAAACTGCAGCTGGTCAGAGGTAAGAAAGAAGGTGAGTTCATGTTGGTTGATTCTTTCTGTTTATGATTTCTGCTTTTGCTCTCCTCTTTCACACCTGCTCTCTCTGCGGTTGCGGCAGCACAGCTGGATTCCCCCGCTTCCTCTCTTTTTCTCTCCCATCCTCAAAGCCTGGGAAAGATCGATAAGCCGGCGCACACGCAGCTTGATGATCCAGCCTGAGAGGTGTCTTTGGGGGAACTTTAAGGAGTAACTGCCATGCTGTCTTGTACTTGCCATCCCATAATTCTAGGAACCAGTAGGGAATAATGGAGACATAACAGCGATAAAGTAGACCCACAAGTAACTTCATCCACCTCAGAAGTTTCTTTGATATTAAGTTTATTTTTCACTAGAGGAGGTAGTCAAGCCACTTAAGGGGAAAGAATGATAAATGATTACCAAAAGAAATACAGCGTTACATCTGCCAACGATGTGCTGCCAACATAATACCCCCCCTTGGCCCTCAGCTGAGACAGTTCATTGTTGCCTTCTCATCAGCCAGTGAAATTTTACTGCCTCTTACTCATGCCATACAAGCATGCAAGACAAAAAAGCCTGAACAAAATGATCTGATCCAGAACAGATGCCAGATTTGTGGTTTGTGTGATTTTAGTAGAAATATCTCAATTATGAGATTTGAAGGTGCACATAACTACCAGAAAAAGTTGTTCACATACAATACAAAACTTTAATTACCCTATTAAAAAAAATAAAAAGTCCAATTTGCGCAACCAAGCTGAGATGTTTGTTGTTCAGATGTTTAAACTTTGTTCAAGAACTCATTGATGTTTTACCAGTGCAAGCTAATAACCCCAAAGTATTACACCCCCTGCAGATGGGCACAGTGATGGTGACTGAATTTATATCAGGGGTCTATTTGTATCAGTCAGTCTCAAAACATTCACAACCCCAACTTTGTCACTATCCGTGTTTAGTCGAGTGCTCCATTTGTCAGTTTTTTATTCTTGGTCTTTAGATTGACTTCCTTCTTCTACTACTCTGATCTATACTCTATAAAGTAATGTCTAGCTTTAAATATGCACACAGAAAGTGGGGTTATGCTAACCAGCTAAAATGGACAACAAATGACATTGTTCATGGCTTTGGTGCGAGAACAGCTGGGGATTTAGAAGAATAAAGCGTGGCTCGGCATGTAGTTTCTACCTGGCTCCTTTTCCATCACTCATTCCTCATGTTTTCACCTAAATTCTCTGCAGTTCCAAAATAAATGTGTTACAGGATACAGGTTGTTAGCAGCAAATCCTAGAGGAACCACTCCAACATCCCTTTGTGATACCAGCAGATGGAACAAGTGCTTATTTTGTAATGCTCTGCAGAGATGCTGTGAACAACAGAGAACTGGCCACTTTCTCCTCCTAAAACTTTCAATTTGCATGTATATCTGGATAAACGGTCTATACACAGTGTGACGCAACAATGATGTAAATTTTATTTCCTTGATTGTATATTTTGATTTATATATTTTCATTTGTACATAAATATTTGATACCATAACATGATGATTATAATGAATGTGACTCAGCTGTCATATAGTCCCAGACCTTCATGTCCCTTATATCAGCATGGCCTACCGAATTCTAATAACATGTCAATAAATTGCTGGCAGTTTCTTAGGAGTATTTATTTTTTAGCAAAATGCTACTGAATTGATACTATCAGCCTTTTTCCTGGACCACCATCGTCCCTTTAAATATTTGTATCGGGGCCCATGCTCCTGCAAATATTCTGGATGTAAGTTGAGGGCTTTTGATTTACTGATTACTCCATGTAACTGCTACTGTCCAAACTTTTGTAGGGATTAAATTAATCTTTTTCTAGATTGGCTATGGATGGTGTGAAAAGCTGGAGTGTGAATGAAACCTGTGTTTCCCTTATCATGCACAAATAAAATTCCTTGTGGAAAAATCAAACCATCATAGCGCAAAGCATGTTTTTTATTGGTTTTATGGAAAGAATATTTGGAAATGAATAGGCACAGTCTGATACTTCAGTTGTTTGTTCGTGTATACAGATATGACATTGAACATTGCATTTCAAAGGATTCCTAGAGGATGTGTTGTCTGCCCACCAATGTTGGAACAAAAAACCTTCACTCCACCATACTTGACATCTGGATGAAAAAAATACAAAAATAGAGCCCCTGATTTTGATGTTTTGGAGGTTATTCTATACACAAGCCAAAGGGACATAAGGTAAGATGGTGATTAACATAAAAAAATCATATCAAGCTGCCGAATACAAAGGATAAAACTTGCTGTGTCAGAGGTTTCTTCAGCTGCATTAAAGACTGGTCCAAGAAGGTAATTTCTGCCAGCAATAGCTTTATATAATGACTAATATAATATAATTATTTGTTGTCATTCTCTTCTTAGTTGGGTATATCATGATTTATTTTGCTTCAAATTTTCCTTTGTAGTTTGATGAAGTAAAATTCAACAGTCCTCTTTATATGAGCCAATACAAATGGATAGAAGTCCCTCCAGAAATGAATATTTTTTTATCTTTTTTTCTTGTCATTGTCGTTTCATTGTTTTTTTCTTAAACTATTTAATCAAATAAATGAATGTCTATTGTTCGCCTGACAGGAGCAAGAGTTAATTAACAATTAACCTTATTTGTTAAATTCAATTTGCCAAAAAGAACCGACAATTCAGAAGTTCACGATAAGTCCATATCATTTGAACACAACATTGTTCGTTAATATTAAACTTTATTAAATCCATCATTTTGGAAAGTTACTTTAATTAACAAAAATGCATGGGAAGTTGAATCTGATTACCTTATTTTGCTCAAATTTAGTTTCACAAGTAATCAGTTTCAATCCAAGATTCTCTCCCCATGAAAGTCACTAAGCGTTTCCATGGTCGCTAATGTACAGCTCCCGTGAAAAGGTACAACTGATCATTTTTGTTTTTATTTCTTTATTCTTACCATTTTTCCTATTTTAACATTTTCAACTTGGCTTTATAATTGCACTTTTTCTTTTGGTCTCTTGGCACTGTCAAGACAGCACCAGCAGTTTAGAGTCAACAAAACCAAAAAGGGTAAAAAAAAAAGATGGTTAAATATGCACACAAGCCACCTTCTTTAATTTAATCACTTACACATACATTTTTAATTTATTTTGCTTACACTTTAATGTAGTACAGTATACAGATAGATATAAAAATCAATCCCAGTAGAATCACTGAATGTAGATTTGAGGCTGTTGTTGTAAGCAAGCTAAACAAGAAGATGGTGTTGCAACAGGAAGAGCCAACCAGATGCTAAATACCCCTGATAGTGGTACTCCTAGCTGCACGGATTAGCTGCACCCGACTGGAATTGTGAATCTGTTCCAGGAGATGTGTGTGACAAACTAAGCCCTAGTGTAACCATACGCATGAATTTTTAATGCATTTTCAACACATCCCTTTTTTAAACATATCTCCTACCATATGGAAAAGCAAACACAATAGGAACAACACAATCGGAACAACACAAGCTCCACGGTGACGGGTAGCTGTGTAAACACAGGGTCCAGGGGGTACATAGTTGACAATCTAAAGGTGTTCGGTTAGATGTCACATGTGTGTGTGTGTGTGGACATTTTCTGACAGCAGTTACAGATGATCTCTTTACAGTTGCCTTCCCCCCAGTGACTGAGTGAAGCAGTCTCACCATTTTGCCACAGCAGTTGAAGATGTCTCGGTCCTATACAAGCTGGTGCTTTTTAGGTGTCGTTTGATAATTACATTGAACTCTGTGTGATTACTACATGAATAAGGAGTCTGCAATTGTTAGAGGAAACCGCCCTGATGTCCACCCAGTCACATTGCTGTAAAGGAGCAGTCTGTGGGATTCAGTACTGAACAGGATGAAACGGTGTAACTTTATACATGCAAGAGAGTGGAATCAAGTTTTTGACTAAAGAATGTGTGACGCCACCACACCGTGTGAGACGTGTGAGAAAAATGTTGAAGACATTATCTGCCTCTACCTTTCTCTATGGGAGATCATTATACAAGCAAGTACAGACAAATCACTACAAAAATGTTATCTTGAAGTTACTTGAATGATGATTTTTATCAGATGATGCTGCAGTTAAATAATCAAGATTTTTTTATTAGAGCAAAGTAAAAGTCTGGAAAAGCTTTGAGTGACAGCAAGTTTACAATTTAAGTGTAAATTGACTGATGTTCAGTCACAATTTCCAATCTCTTTAACTGTCTGAACGGTTTGGCCCATTTGAGTCTAACTGACTTTGAACATGGAGTAGTGATTAAGTCTCCAGCTGTATTTTCTGTGTGTGATAGTCTGGTTTTGGGAAACTTGATTTTGTACAGCTTCAGTTGAAAGTGCAATTTAAAGGCCTCGATTTGATCGAACTAACAAAACAGTTTTGTATCATATAAATGTGCTACGTTTGTTGAGCATTCTCTTCCTGTTCAGCAGGAGAGGAAGGAATCAAAGGGTAACTCCAGTAAGTCTCACAGAATCTATCACCGTGGTAACATGACCCCTGTTATCCCCAGCCATGTCCCCAAAGCAGGTATCCAGGAAACTTTGCCCATTTTAAATAATATACAGATTAGGGCTCATCATTCATTGGAGTTTTCTTCTCAATTTTTTTCAGTTTTGTTTGAATTGTTTGGACTTTTTTACTGCAGTGGAAACAGCAGCAACCGCACTGTGTGGCTCAGATGGTTCCAGATGGCATGTACGCTATGTACATTTGCAATCTGCATTTTATACAAGAGTGCTACTCTGACTTCAAGAAAGTTGAATGGGGATTTGTGTGAACAAGCTGTCTTTACCTCACTTTGTCAAAGCTTCTAAAGTTTGCAAACTGGTGTACCCTCTCTGACCTGATGGAACATATTATTAATAATCCCTTTAGTCAAATGTCCACATTTTAGCATTTGTAAAGCTATGTTGTCAGGGGAATTTTGCTGACAGCATGGAGTGAAGTTAGAACTATGTATGAACATAGTATGTTTTCTTTTTTGTTTATTTTTTGGTAAGTTTTCCTCTCCTACTAACAACTGTGGGTTTTTTTAAAAATCGTTTTCGATAGTTTTGCATTTTTCATTTTCATTTGATTATACTCTGCACTTCTTATGAAGTTCTTATTCTTAGCTCTAGATCTACTTAGGAGAATATATATCTGGGGTCAAGACCACTACTGTTACATAAACTTGCTCAAAGATCTTGTTCAAAGTAAGTCTTGCAGACTTTTTCTATTCTAGAACACACTTATTTGGATTTCTAAAGTGACTACCAAATCAAAACCTAAAACATAACACAACCCTGTCACTTTTGGACCTCTTTAGTCTGAAATGATAGAGTTCAATGAGCTGTTCAGGTTTGCAGCCAGCTAAAACTGTACTGTGAACCTTGAGCCATGCAGAAAATGGATCGTGACGCTACTTATTAAGCTGCTGCTTTATCATTTCTATCTAAAATCTCCTTGTCAGTTTTCCTCACTATTAAAGAACCAGATAAAGAAGCTTTCAAAGATGCAAAGAAAGGACTGTGGAGTTGTAGGTTAACCCATTTAAAGAATTCGGAGCCGGTGCCACTCCACTGACTCCTACACAAACAAGCTGGAGGATGTCAGTGAGCGAAAGATGAAGGCTGGTGATGACTAAGAGACGTCCAGCTCAAGGATGAGGTGTAGTGACCTCATTAACTTCACTCAACACAGGAGGAGCAAAAGAGAGGCCAGTGTGCATGCCATGGCATCCAACAAGGAGTAGAAATGCTGCATAATAGTCGTCCCCTAAAACAGGCTGACAACAATGGTGTAACCTCAAAGAAAATGTACAGGTCTGACTTCATGAATATCGCTAAGGCCCCAGCGGGGAGTGGGGGGTGCTTTTGTGGAGACCAAAATGGAAAAAAAAGTCAAATGCAAAATGCTGAGTTTAGGAGCACTAGCAGCAATACTGAAGATATAAACCTGGTATCAACCATAAACCTGGTTTTCAACAATGTCTCTGAAAAGGAGAATATTCTCAGCCTAAATGTTCAGAAATGTGCTAACAGTGTGGAAAAAAAAGATGTATCAGTTTGTGTAACCATGTTCTTCTGTATGAGCTGAATGAAGGTATTCTGCCAGCACCTTCTGCAAGGCAGCACTTCAGTCTTACATAAAGTAGGAGTTGTTGAAGCTTAGACTGGGACAGAAAATGGATGGATGGCAAATCAGGATTACAATCAGGGGAAAATGGTGTCTTTTACTACCTTTCTTGTGTCTCTCTGTGGGATTAGCCTGAGGGAGCTGAAGGACGTTGAAGTCGGCGTGCGCTCCAACGGTTTCTTTCTCCAGAGCATCAAGTCGCGAAGCATGCTTGTGGAATTTGTCTCTGATGAAATAAGAGCGTGACTAATTGACTTCGCCCATGGAGAATTAACCACGAGAAGCCCTTTCACGACCTCTGCAGAATGTTCAAATTTTTTGCTCAAAATTTGTTTTCAAAATAGGAAATATAGACTGTCATGTTTAAAAAAAGCTCTTCCTCACCTTTGTTTTCCCTCCATCTCTCTGTCTGTCTGATTTATTTTTTATGTTTTATTCTGCTACTGTCTGGACCAGGAGCCTGTGTGTCTTTTCCTTAAGAACATTTTTGACAAACCTGTCCCACAGCCATCTGGCAGCTGGGAGCACTTTTTGGTTTAATCCTGAGAGGACAAAGAAGATTTTCAACCTCAGATTTAATTTGTGACAACATTGAAATCAACCCAATTTTTTTCTACAGATAGGAAACACAATTTTCAACGTGAATATTTTCTTTTCTTCTTCTTCCTCAGTTAGTTTTTTCTCATGACTCTCTGCAGCTGCTCTTATAAACATTTCATCTCCTCCTAATCTTTTGATATTCAGACTGCAGAATTATGTTAAATGCATCTGGACAGTGATCCTCTCTGGAGGAGCTACAGAATTGTCCTGCTCTCACACAAGCCGTCCCTCTTTTCCGTTTGCTTCTGCTGAAGTTTTCTCCTGATTTTATTGTGACCTCACAATTCTGGCTAGTTTGTCATCTTCTTAGAGAGCTCAGTCTGGGTCAAGATCCTATGCTGCGGGACTAAAAAAAACTGTCGGAACAATCTGATGTTTTATTATAATTGTCTTTATTCCCTTGTTTGTTTTTGTTGTTGTGGCTCAGGATGTCAGAAAGGTTTAAATGCAGCTTCTTTATATTTTGTCAAACACATCCAGATTCACGTATGTGTTTGATTTATTGATTTTTAATTTTTTTTATTTTGTTAAAACCCATAATGTTCTCTTTGCAGTTGTGCAAATAAAAAAAAGTACTTTATTGATGAAATAATGGGCTCACAATTGAAAAAGAGTCTAGAATAAAATCAAACCTGAGCTAAATTTAAAAAAGGTATATAGAACGACGTGACAACAGTACATTTCCCAAATAGAAAATCTATCAAGCTATCCATTTTCATACCCGCTTAATCCAATTCATACATGGTTTTTTTGGGGGTTTTTTTGTGGTTGGAGGAAGCCAGAGTACTTGCAGAGAACCCACAGATGCACGTGGAGAACATACTAACAGAACAGGAACCCTCTTGCTTTGAGGCGACAGTGCTGATTACCACACTGCCGTGCTGCCACTAATAGGAAATTCACATATAAAAGTAAATTACAAAGTAACCAACAGCTTACAGCTGTATTAAACAGATTAAACATATTATCTATATATATATAAGTGTGTATATAAACTCTCACACACACACACACACATATGTATATATATATACGTATATATATATATGTGTGTGTGTGTGTGTGTGTAAGAGTTTCCTTGCAGCTCTTTTTTAAATTGTCAAAACCAGCTAATTCCACCAGGCCACATGTGAGACTGTAATGTCTAAGGGCTCTCACACACCAAACTGACATGAAGAACTAACAGTGACAAGAGGCCCCTGTTGGGTCTCCTCACATCTCCTCACATCTCCTCACATCTCCTCACATCTCCTCACATATCACATCACCTGCAGGGTTTTGTTTAGACAAAGACAATCCTGTAGCACTTCCAACACCTGCACAAGAAGACGGGGCACTGAAAAATTAAAGACACCTCCCCTTTAACCGCCACACAGATCAAGTTGATATCCGGAAGTATTTAGTTTTCTGAAAAAAACTGAACCTGCGTGAAGACGCATCAAAGATGTGAACTGTATTGTAAAATAATAGCAATGTGGTAGTAATGTGGAGGAAGGACCTTGGGTTTGATGCTGGACTTCAAAGTATCCCACCTCACCCTGGTGACATAATACAGTTGAGTGTTGCATATTATTCCTGTATTGCATCAGCAAGAGGTAATGTTCCAGATACACTCACTTGGAAAGTTAGAGAGCCAAAGTGTTCTCATTGGTGTATTACTTGAGAGGAGTTACATTTTCTGTCTCCTCTCTGTCTCAAACCTCTCAGAGCCTCATGGACAATAACACTCAAGAACACTCAAGAATGAAGTGCCTTCTAGCTTTTCTTTCTGTTGGTCAAGTTGCAGCTAAGATTCTGGAAGTTCTGGTTCTTTTTTATTACTTTTTTATTTGCATTTATTATTTCCGGGAAGTCCTTGAATGATTTCTCCAATCTGCGTGTTGACAATTGTTTCAGTGCCAGTGTCTCTTTTCATTTATTAGTGATAAGTTCTTTTTTTAAATTCCAACTTTGTGATTCTGCCTCGGGAAGATGTAAATAAAGAAAACTTTTTTTTTTCTAACCTACTTTGAATGATCACACAGTTAAAGCAAAAACCTTATTAACCAACATCCTAAGAGAATGAATAACAAGAAAGGGGTTTTCTCTTTCTCTTCATTCTCTCTGCATTCTGCAGCCACTGGATCTACTGCTAATTAGTGAATAGAACATGTGTGTCTTTAGCCGAGAGAAGCAAAAGCAGATTGCAAAGCATGTGTGTTCTGGGTTTTTACTCACACAGGGCGTTGTAGTCCTTTTTGTTCTGTTGTCATTCTTCTTTAGTTTGAACGGTAAATGTAAAAATAAAACTGAACCATGCATTTGTTACTTCAGGACTGGACGACTGTAATTCTTTATTATCCCCAAAACTCTCTGAAAAGCCTCCAGCTGATCCAAAATGCTGCAGCCAGAGTCCTGATGAGAACGAACAGGAGAGATTATATTTCTCCGGTTTTAGCTTCTCTTCATTGGCTCCCTGCCAAATTGAAAATAGAATTTAAAATTCTTCTCCTTACAATGCTCTTAATGACCAAACTCCATAATACTTTAAAGATCTTAGTGCGATATTTTTCAAACAGAAACCTTTTAAGATTTGGCTTATAGGTTTATAGTTGGCTGAGTGGCTGAGTCTAAAACATTCTATAGTTATGCTGCTATTGGCCCACACTGCTGGGGGACCTCCCGTGATACATCTTTCTTCACTCTGCTCTCTTTACTCTTCATGGCATTAATGTAGTCATTAACATGTGCTTCTCTTTCTCAGCAGGTATCCATGACTTGGCGTCATGGTGTTCTTTTTGCTCTTTTATGTCTTCTCAAACCCCAGCCTATCATTCTCAATGCATTAGTGACCAATCAATAAGCTTTCCCTTGACAACCATGTGTGTAAATTTACATTTAGGTTAGTAGTCAGCAGTACCTTTGTGAATATACAAGTTCTGTTTGATTCACTGTATGCAAGTTAACACCAGGGTATATGTAGGCCAAGACAAAAAGGTCAACATGTTAATAGAATTAAAAGGACTATGACAAAGCTTCATTGTGACACTATTTAGGACAAATTAGGACAAAGTAAAAAGGGTGATATGAAGTGGATGGTGGAAGGATTTATTTAGAAAAATAGTGAATGAGAGCAGCTTTACTGGGATTTGGGCCATGTTGATATATACTTCCATGTTACTGCTTTTATACAAAGATGCAAAATGATGAAACTTTGGAACGTGTACACAGAGTCTAGATCCATTTGAGTCTGTCGTTCACATGTGGGAGTGATTCTATCCCCAGTTGCATCATCTGAGTGCGTGAGTTGATTTTGTATAGTTTTGTTTTTTATCTAGTGTCATGTAAAAAAAAACACAAGCACCCTGGAGATGGAGCTGTTTGGTTCAGAAAAATGTGCCATGATTTTTTCAAGCCAATCAGTTTGAGACTGATGAAGTTACCCTTCATTTGATAGTAATCATAGTTGTTCAATCACAGTGAATGCCATCATGCCATTAATAGGTCATTTTAATAAGGAAAGAATAAACTATTTATTCAAAAATACAATATTTGTGTCTAGAGTTTGCAAACTCTATTATCACTGTAACTTTAGGCTCAATCGACAATCATACTTTATTCTGAAAGCTGTCAGCCTGTTTTTAAAGATGAGGTGAAGTGTCAGGGGGAGACATTTTCCAAACAGCATATTTCCTACAAAAGTTCTTTGTGCATATCTTTCGTACAGTTCATTGCAGAGATCTTTTAATTAGGACATTTGTACAGGAATAAATGCAGATGTATTTCTATTCTTTTAGCAGTCTCTTAAAACTGTGTTCACACAGACACATACCTGTCAGCAAAAGCCCTCTGGAGCCCCAGATGTTTCACACCGTAGGGTTTGTGAGGGTATTTCTGGATTGCAAGGTGATAATTACAACTGACACGCTGCTTCAGAGATGTAAAGATCAGTATAAGGTGTGATGGCAAACAAAATGCAGAAATTACTGCAGATTTTCTAAGAATGATTGCGACTGATAGAACTGCATGAAAAATATCTTTCACACAAACATAAAAGCATCACAGGGTCAACAGGATCCAGCAGAGTACTTTGACTATGTACCAAAGCGTTTGTTGTTACTCTGAGCTTTCTTTAGAAGAGCTGTTTGGGTTGAATAACAATGGAAATCTATGCAGCAGTACATAGGCTGAACAAAATGGTTCATCATACTGTGCTGCCTCCAAAAAAAAAACTTGTTTACAATCACATGATGGGTTTAGCTATTGTGGTTTTGCGTTGATGTGTTCAAGCAGAACCTCAAGCAGAATTTAAGTGTGATAGCAGTTGATTGCATCCAAAGGAAGCAACAAAATCTCCTATGGAGGCTTAAGAGAAGTTTTATATAACTTGGTTTTATGAATTTAGAGACGAGAGAAAAGAACAGAGTCTGGAGAAAAGAAGCTGAAGTTGTTGAGACATCAGACTCATTCATTCTTTTTTAAAAAGCCTATACCTCGCCTTTTTTTCTGATTTCACAAAACTTCAGCAATTTTACAAAGCCAGCAATTCAACATTCACACCAACTTCACACAGAGATTGGAACTCCAACTGCCATTTAAACAGAATCTCTGAATGGCTTGCCCATGGTGAGTTCAGGACTCTGGGGTCCAGCTGTCAATCACAGCTGTCAATCAATAGCAAGAGAATAGTCATCAAAGCCTTCTGCATACCTTTAAATCTTAAAGAGGAGCAATCATTTCTAAAATCACCTGCACATTTATTAGAACATCAGGATTTATTTTTTAGAGAGAACTTGACACTTTTTTTTTATTTTCTTATTCCTGTCAGCATCCACTGACGTTAAGGTACTTCCACACCAATCTCAGCCTTAAGCCACAATAATTCCCAGTTACATGAAACCAAATATTGCACAATTATAATATAGTCTATTGTAAAATAGTGCCAAATTTAAAGTTTTTTTGTTGATGAGTTAAGACCTTTATTTGCCAATTGTACACATGCACTCAGTCCAAAATCCAGTTGCAGGTGGGAGTCGGGACCCCAAGGTCAGCCAGCTTCACAGTCGGCTTTCCTGGTCTGATAGTGTTAAAAGTAAAACTATAAAAGTTTATAAAAGCATACTACCCAGGAGTTGTAGAGTATTGTGAAGGGCCATGTGTCGTCCACTGATCTCTTGGAGCAGTAGACGAAATGTAGAGGGTCAGGGACCTGAGCTGAAGTGTGTTAGTATCAGATTATGGGGTGAAGTCTGTCCTCCTTGGCAGAGGGAACAATGTACACAACAGTTACAATGATGCATTTTAAAGTGCACTTTAAAGTAAAGTATTCCACATCCGTCAAGCACCGACGTGAAACATCCTGACAGACAACACACCAGGACTGCTTCACGAGGACTCCTCCTCCTCGGGTCTTGCTGCACTCCTCCACGTTGCGGCTGGTTCTGAGGATCGTGTTGCCCTCCTGTGTTATAGGCTCTTCTGGTGTGTCCCCTCCCAGCCACTTTTCACAAAAACACAGAACTGAGCAGTCGTGAACATACCACTATGTACATATCCAAGCATGCCGTTCTTGTGTTTTATCTTCCTGGACATTAAAAGAAGGAGATTACCAGCAGAGTTAGCCCCCTCCATGTCTCCCACGTTGCAATAAGAGGACACATGGATGTCATACTTCCATTTTTCTTTTCTTACATTCTAAAAATTTGATCAGATCAGATCATACCAGGCACATGACATTTTGATGGAACAGACTCCCAGACTTCATGTGTACAATGCCACCATCTGCCCATCCACCTCAAAACAGCTGCATGCTTAGCAACATAAATGCAACCAGTTTTTTGACGGGGACACAAACTTTTATTTTTAATATCATCAATATAACAATATAATTACATCTTTCTCTTATTAGATAAACAACTGTGAACAACATTATGGATGCATTCCTAGGGCACCTGTCGGAAGTGTCTACCGCCTTGAGTACAACATTTTGCAGAGGCTGTGCACATTTGCTTCCTGAAGCTACTGATTTCTCAATAAATTAACTAATTCAAAAACAACCCAACCGTAAAGCTACAGTTTGGCTGAGAAGCTGCTTTCATAGTGCAGCCCATTACTGAGCCACTAATTAGCTGAAGTTCTGAAAATCACCATGTTGAACCTTCTGTTAGGGTTATCCAGTCATCAATAATATACCTCCAAACTCCCACCTTACAATTTCATGTCACAACCAAAATCGGTGAGCACATTTTTTTATTTTGCCATTATATGCCCACTCACACATAGCGATATTTTACCACTCAAACAGCTCTTGGCTAAATTATTTGTATGAAAACAATGGTTTCCTAAGAGAAAAAGCTCTGCAGCAGTTTATGAACTTGAACGTGGAAAGTTCAGGCTAAATGTACACAAAAGACTTTTTTTTTTCAGTTTCCTCAAACTCAAACATAAACTGATGGCAGCAGACTCGGTCCCTTTATAGTCCACTGACTACATCAGTAACGTTTATCTTTGCATTACATCATGTTTGCTTCTAGGAAATATCACAGTCTGAAGTATTACTAGTAAATGGAAAGTGTTAAAAAAGCATCTCAAAAGCTTCTCAAAAAGACTTTATACTGCATTTTAAACATGGATTCATATACAGTATGAAACAGTATGATATTGTACACCTGATGGAAGGTCTTGTCCAGGGTACATTGACATTGTACATTCTTTAATCTCCTTTAGACATATTTGTCTGTTGCGCTCAAGCCTAATCTCATTCACACCTTTTCAAGACATAACTCTACAAGCTTCACAAATATGTTATGTTCTCTAGAAAGGAAAGACAACATTGTGAAACATGGATTACAGATCTCAAACTGAAGGAAATGATGTGTTGTGGGGCACTATTTGTCACTACTGATTTACACGTACAATTTACACATCTAGTTGCTGGCAGCTAGGTCGCTGGATGACAGTACATGTGGAGCTGATTCAAACTCGAGTGGTTTTCATGGTAATGAAGGTATGTGTTTCCACTGTTATATGCACAGTGACCAGTCTAACATGGCGAGCCCAGCATGAGGACATTTATCAAACCAGTCACTGAGACATGCTTTGCATGCAAACTATAAGGTTTAAAGCTTTGGGAGAACACTGTTTGAATCAGTGGCTCGCGACAAGAAGATATTATGAACATTATGATACATTCTGGCAACTTGAAGATATCAGTACGTTCATTGTTTATAGTTACCAAAAATGATCCACAACTGTGAAGGTTGTAATTGATAAATAGACAAAACATGTTGTTATGATGTGAGTGAAATTTCTCTTTGGTGTAGAGGGTGTGTACTGTTGTCCGTCAGTGGAGCAGCTTGTCCAACATTCTTCTTCCAATAAGCTCTCTGTGCACCAGAGTTATTAAAACACATTTCTTAGGTTATCTATATCCATCAAAGCCACATGGTTCGGTTTATAGACTTTAACGCCTGGTAATGTTTAAGTTTAGAAAACAAAGTACCTCATTAAAGTTGAAGAAAACAATCTAAAGACAAACTATATAGAATAGAATTATGTTGCATGATATGTTAGTAATCCTAAAGAGGGAAATAATTTTGCAGCATGAAGAAGGGTTAAGGGTTAACAGTTATTTGTTGTGGGTTATAATAAAAAAAAGTCATTGTGTAGTTATTGCTGTGGGCGAGAATGACCTGAATAATCGTTCTTTGTTGCAGCTGAACTGAAGAGATGTTTGATTGAACGCACTTGATCACTTTGTTCTTAAGAGGATGTGCAGCGTTGACCATTATGTTTTGTAAATTCCTTGTATAGTCAGCTACAGGGGCTCCAGGATAGTGTCCAGCACAGAGCTAGCCTTTTTTATCAGTACGTTCAGCCTCATTAACGTACTCATCCTCGAGCTGCCATACTGGACTGAAAATGTACAGATGGTATGTATAAAAAAAAACGGAAAAAGGAATACAGACACTATATCTAATTGTGGTTGGTAAAATGTCTGGCAACTAGGCTGGGGAATGACAAGGAATATACTGTTTTGGAAAAGGGGAAAATCTAGGGCAGCTTGTCCCCTGAAGTCTGACCTTCCGAACAGCAAGTCTTCCATGGTAGTTTGCTATAATCTCCCCCAATACACTTTGAGGATATTGTCAGAGCAGTGGTGCATCTGTTAGTAACATGGTTTGAACCTTTGGTTAAGCTCATGAAGAATATCAACATCAAGGTGATAGCTGAATAATGCGCCACTGAATCCATTGTTTTACTTCCTGATTAGGATGTAAAAGCTGAAAATATACTCTGAGCTGAGAGCCGCAGCCTCATTATTAGCAAATTGTTTCTCTCGCAGGCCTGTTGAGGAAAACACATTTGGATAAGTACCTGAAATAGCTGAATAGGTGTGAAAAGTCCCTCAGCTCTCACCCACAGAGGGTATACTTCTGTTTCTTTTTAATAGCATCCTACGAAGGCCAGACACAAATAGAAAATTGGCATGCACACATAAGTAGAAATTGTCCAGTAATGGAGGATGAGTGGGGGGAGAAGGTTAAGACTTAGTGTTCTGCAGCCTACGACATTTCAACAAGACACTTGCTGTCGTGCCAGTTGTAAAAGCAGTTCATATGTGCCACCAGGCACAGCAGAAAAGCTGCTCTCATATGCCTGATGTAAAGAATTTCTTTGATGGCCTTTTTCTCCCATCACCCAGTCTTTCCAGTCGTTTTGGTGTCTCACCAGGTCATTCTCTTGAAAGTCTGACACGTTTTGGGCCTGAGTCTAGCTTTAACTTTATTCCTTTGAACACAGTTTAACAATCACCAAAACTGGTGGTAAAATGACTAAAGCAGATTAACATTAAGCCTTTGGGATGCTCTATTCTAAGTCCTGACCTTAAGTCTATCAAATATATGTAATGTTAATTTGGCTTGAGCGAAAAGTGAGTCATTAACATGCAACTTGTTGAGAGACACCAACACCCTGTACGCACTAAGACAAGTATCTTGATAACCACATATTTTTCTATATGTTTGCGGCAGTTTTGGACACTGAAACCAAATGTTTCAAAAAACATTCCAGGGTGAAGATTTTCACTTGGCCCACCTGTAATTCTTATGTATGGACCGGAAAACTGGGCCATCATATTGTGTGCTGCTGTCTCCTTTGTTTAATTGTCAGAACATGTGCTGTTTTCCCTCTTGTTCACAAGGAAATGGCAGACCTTGTCAAGATAATGCTGACATTCATTCGCAGTTACTTGCTTTGTTGAAGAACAGAAGCATCAGAGGACACTGATTAAGTTCTGCATAAATGTTTCTGTCAATCCATGTGAATGCAAGGATGCAGGTTTTTACCTGCCGAGTGTTGCTTTGCAACAAGATTAGCAGTGGTACTCACTATTACCTTAAATTAAAATTAAAACGACAAAAAAAATCTTTGTTTTCATGTCAACAAACCCCTATACACAAGTTGAGAGTGGCTTTGCAGAACAGATTTTGATGAGTGGAAAATCAATTGGTTTGATATTCTAATTAGTGTGTTCACCCCAAATCGCTTCAGATCATTCTTCTTTATACGAACAAAAGGGCAAACACAGGGCCATTATTTATTGGCTTTTAAAGAGATGGAATTACTGTAGAAGTAAGTACTGTGAGAATATCCTGTTTGATTTGAACTAATGGCTGTTAATCAGATAGTCAGCCATGCACACAATTGCACACAAATACATACACTTGTTAGGTGAAAGCCAAGTTCAGTACATCCAGTTGCCTGATTCCTTCTTTGACAAAGATGGTAATAAAAGACAACACGATTATATTGCTTTACTCGTTCTGATATTTCTTTCACTGAATATCTACAAAATGCCCTACACTTGCCGCAGAACTCCAGCGTATAACATGATTTTAATTGTCTAAAACTTCCAACATCTTTTTTTATTAGTCTCAGGAGTAAAAGGCATCTTAAAACGCTGCAATACTAATCCTCCTCTATGGAGAATTTTCTCTCTTAAAAAGAAACGTGAAATAATTTCACTGGGGCAGAACATACAATCCTGTCAGGCTCAGGGAGGGTGGCAGAGTGATTGTTTTTTGTTTGCTTCAGTATGTTTAAGCAATAGGTACCAAAACAAAAGATATGTCAGTTTTATTTCTTATGCACTGAAGTGAAAAATGAACTTTAAATGGAAACAAGCTGAGCCAAAAGGACAAACTAGCACATCCAGTAAATGATTACTCAACCCATTAAAGAGTTCATGTCAGCAGCTTGAGTTTTTTGTTACTGTTTTTATTTTTTCAGGGTTTTTTTGGCCTCTCTCCATGTTCACTTGGCCACTCAGGAATTGGTTAAGCCCAGAAAATAAATGTCTAAATGAAAGAATTGTTTGTGGTCAATCTAAAATATAAATTAGATAACATTAAGACAAAAGCAACCAATGGAATTTTGAGGATAACTTGGGAAAAGGCAAACAAACATGTCCTGGTGAATTATTTAACCCTGGAGAAGCATAACAGCAAACGATAATGAGCGAATGGAAGCCCACTGAACATCCATATTGCATGCTGGCTCTTTGTGTATTAATGTACCCCAATACTTCCAAAAATACATACTAAAGAATATTTGACATTCAAAGTATTTTAAAGAGAATTTTCTCTCATCTGCAATGTGAGTATCAACATATAATAGACATGGAAATTCCTCACATTCATTTTAATTCATGGGTGAAACAAACAAGAACAGCATCACTGTTAAAAACACATTCTATCTGGGCGATAACAAGGGCGTCACAGCACCGATTACACACCTGGTGCTGCAACCAAAACAACTGTGATGAGCTTCCAACTCTGAGGGAACTTGATGCACATGCTGGTGGTTATGTAGTGAAAGAGGTGCCACCGCCGTGGAGCTGCCATTTTTACCTTAAGGTCATCAATAACATCTGTGTAACTTGTTAGGAAACAGCAATGCGCTGAGCCCCACGTCCTTAAGTAGTTTTATATTTGTAGATATAATCACAAATACAGGGCTGATAAGGAGATATTGTACCTGTCGTTCATGTTATGTGCCTGCAGAGTTTCAGATTATACACCATAGAATGAGGTATTATGAGTAAGTTCGAAGGAAGATCTGCTCTGACATCATAACTTAAGTGGACAAGGACTTGCAAAGGCATGTTCATATTTGGTCTTGCAAGTGCTCTAGCAAGTTACTTTTTGCAGGTAGTTACAAAGTAAAAGTAATCCTGTAATTTCGATACTTTTAAAAGTAACATTATGCAATGGTGAAGATGGGCAGAAAAGGAAAAAAGAGGGAAAATGTCATTTATTGAAAATTACTATTACAAACAATAACGATGTCATCACAACCCAACTGTGAAGCTTTTTTTTCCAGTTAATTTTTCTGTGAAAACAAACACAAAAGAGAGCCTTATACTTCATTAGCTCAGGATCAGGAAGTACATATGCTATCTCCGGGTTTTTAATGAAAGACAAAAATACTCCTGTGCTTGTAGAATTAGTAGACTGTTAGCAAGCTATTTCCATGGCATAAAGCTATGTTGATTGATAAAACTAAATAACACAAAAGCCTTTGACAAACATGTATTATTTATTTCATATTCGTCCTCTCTCTGCTTCTTTAAAGCAGAGCCCCTCAAAGGAATTTACAAATTATCAGGTAATGAAAACGACTTTTATTCAAATTCAAACTCTTGACAAGCTATTCTTTTACTGGAGTATGTTTCTCAGGTGATGTCCCTCTCAAGCAATCTTTAAATATACTCGACTTTCACCTACCTCAGACGGGAAGAGGTACAGTCATTGAATATATCGTGATACTGCTGCTTTGACACACAGGCCGGGCTCCATTTTTTAATACCTCTTCAATCAAATGGGATACAATAGAAAAGCAACTACTTATAATTTGTTACAAATTTTAATGCTGCACCGTTACGTAACTGTGAATTCTCTGTTATGTCCCAGTTTATCCCGCCAATCAAGATGAAAATGTTATTCTTTAATCATATGATGAAAATCAACGAATGGAATGTGACATCCACAAACTGACTTTTAAAGTTGGTTAGCTGTTCATTTACGCATTTGTAATGCTGTTGTATAGTCCTAAGATCAGGATCCAGTCATCTTTTCCTTTGGATTCTCTACTGATTGGAGTGTTATGAGACAAGTGAACCTGTGAACCCAATAGTAGACAGACACAGATGGGGAGACTGAAGGTAACGGAATAATTCATTAAATGAACAGGTGGGCAGGTTAATCTGAGACATAAAGGGCTGATGAGAAGGGAAAGTGCAGGTGAGGAGCTGAGGGCCGGCTTGGAGCAGATCTGGAGAGGCACACTTTGTGAAGACTTAACAGGTGTCTCCACTCATGCTGTCAGACACAAAGAATCACACACAGAGAGAGGAAGAAGGCACCATTCAGCAGCAGGTTGAACTTGGGATGGAGGTGCTGCAGATGATGTTCCAACAAAAGATGATGCGCTGAGTTCTTCATCATCGTTGTGATATAATAGAGTTTTCTAGTTTTTTGTTGTATCAGGCAACACAAACATTTAATTCCGACAAATAAGAACTGATAATTAGCTTTAGAAATACAGCTCTGTTACTGTGAAATTTGACAAATGTTTTCACAAAATATTTTCACCAGAGTCTTGCTTACTTTGTCTCTCAGAGCCTTTGCATTACTTATCACAGTGATAACACACAGTTAAAATAAAGAGCTTTACTGCAGCCCCACTTGACATATGAAAAAAATACAGTATGCGACGGGCTGGCCTGGCTGCTGAGAAGTAGCTAACTGATGCCTTTGGCCGTCTGGTATATTTTCAGAGATTCAGTCTTAACAGTAAGCAATCATTTTGGTGACAAATTGAAAGCATTTCCTCTGGTTCCTCCAACTCCCTCATGACAATTGCCTGTCATTTCCTTTGAAAGCTTTGTGCTTTCGTAGGCAATCTGATTCTCACAAGATAAAGATGGAGTCCACAGCCACATTGGAGCCAATTGCATTTAAAAGGCTGATGACTGAACAGCTGCTCAGATGGGTGGGGGGTTGTGGGGCTTTGATCATAACCAATGACTGATGAACAATCCAAACTATTCCTATTCATCAACCCCCCCACAAAAAAAAAAAAACACATGAAGGCATTTTGACTGATAGTTGTCATTTTGTAAATCTGTTAAGAGAGTTCCAGTCTGAACTCAGTGGCCAGGCATTTAGACCGACTTCAATTTTCTTACAAAGGCCACAGAGGTGCAGAGGATGCACTGCTGCCTGTGCTTAATGTCATTTCCAGACATCTTATGAATCCTAAAGGATAAGCAAAAGTTTTACTTGGCAATGATTGATCCTCTTTTAACTTTATGAGAAAACGTATCTTTTTCAAAAGACTCTATGCTCCTGAGATGAATGATAAATTAATTCTGCAAAATAAATAAATAAAAGATTTTCTCTCTAATTGAATTGGGAGAGACTGTGTCAACAATCTGACTTTCGCTATGTAAATTCAGGTACTCCTCGAGTTTGTTCTTTCTGCTGTAGTATTTGCGGCACTTAGAAATGAATTGATCGTGAAAGACTGGGTTTCTGTTTATTTTAATACATAGCTGACATGGCCTTGGTTGGCCCTCTCCAGAAATAAAACTTCTTATGTGAAGCTGAGTATCTGACCTAAGCACAGACCCTCCAGGCATAGAACAAAAGTAGTGATCAGCAGTTAAATATTCATAAGGTCTCAGAATGATCATTTGTGCCACACAGGGTCTCACAACAGAGACCGCTGTATTTTATAGTAAACAAGAATACTGAAAAATATATTATTAGTAAAAAAAGAAGAAAAAAACAGCTTTACGATCCTGGTTTCGAGCCCAGTGCTGTGTTCATCTACACTTCTTCTGGTTAAACTTCTCCCATACGAATCACTGAAGGCAGCATTCCATTACGTTAACCTCATGTGGGTTAAGCAGGAATGCTGGGGAGAAGAAATGATATGAAAAGAAATGGCTGCAGACTGCAAACTCTGCTCTGCTGAACTCTCCGGAGGAGAAGTGAAAAAAGTTCAGTTAACACAAGCAGTGAAATGAAATTTCTAAAGGCCCAAAATAATCCAGAGTTCTACGAGTTAGCTAATGCTAGAAGCAGTAGACAACCACATCCCGCAACTCTGCTGCAACCACTGGAGAGAAAACATCCAAAGACTACCAGCAGGCAGTTAACAGCTCTGGCTTGTCCTTAGAAACCAGCAAGTATCAGTTCATGATGCATGACTCTGCATTGTAGACGTCACAGAGAGGGTGCACGACTTTGTGGGAAAACAGGGCCTTCTGGTTTTCTGTTCCACCACTGATATTTCAACCAGCTGTATTAGTATTCAACACACAGGGTACCCCAAAAGTGCCATTTTAAAATATGCAGGGATTTTTGGGGGCTAGTAACTTCGAGGCAACATGGGAAATGTGAAGCTTTCCATAATTAACTATATGTTATTGTATGGCCTATTCTAACCCCTACCACTAACCTTAAGTGTTTTTAATGGCAAACATAAATGATGTAACTTGTTCATATATTTGGGTTATCCTCCTGGACAGCTCACCAGCACTGCATAACAGAGAAGTACAGTAACTGAGTGAAGCAAGTCAGAATAAAGAGGGGAAGTCAATACATAGACAAAAAAATATAGAAGTGAAAAAGAGCATTGCCAATGTTGGAGGCAAACACAAATCGTCTGCCTGCAAGCAAGAAGCAACATTAAAGTATGCCTAAAATAAACTAAGAAAGAAGGCCAGCTGCTGTGTGACAAAATCTTGTGGGAGCACTACCTGGGTGAAAGAGTAGCTGTATTCACCGAGACCAAATTAAAATTTCTCCGGCTTTCTGCTGTACAAAGTCATCTATTACATTAATCAGATTCAGATGGCAAGCCTCATTAACGGTTAAGGTTTGTTGCCTTTCTGTTTCTATTTTCTACTTTGGATTAGATTTCCCTGTCTTGCTTTTTTTTGTCTCCAGTGTTTTCATTTGATTTTTCTTTTATACTTGGTGTACATATTATAGTTTATTCATCCCCTTGTTTACGTACTTGATTTCTATGTCTTGCCCACTCTTTCTATTGTAGTCTGTGACCTTTGCCTTGGTTTTGTTTTTTGAGGTGTTTTCTCATCAGTGCATTAATTCATTCATTGTGTTTCCTGTCTAGTTTTTAGTTTGGAGTTTAGTTTCTGGATTAGTAGTTGTTCTCAGTTCCCCGGTTTGGTCCTCAGCTCCACACTCAGCTGTACATTGTCAATCAGTCACAGCTGCAGTCACTTTCTCATTAGTTCCCCTCAGTACATATGCTCTCTTGTCAAGCTCAGTCTTTGTCAGACCCTTGTTGTTGCGACGCCGTTAAAGCGCCTCTGTAGTTCCATTCCTCGTTCATCTGATTTTCTCCATGTCTGTTTTTTTTTCCTGTTATTTAGTCTTTAGTTTATGGTTTCTTTTAAATAACATCTTCAGTTCTATCATCAGTTAGCCTTTGGGTCTGCCACAACCTTCCACCACTGGTAACCCTAACATTAACTCCTTCATAGCTCTCTTTTGACCCCCCACAAACACACACACTCACACACTTTATCTTAGTCCTCCAGCTGTCCATTTTCATCTTGATCTCTCTGCTTTGGTGGTGTAGCTGCATAATTCTACACATTTCTGTAGCTATTCATCTGTATGTGGAAGTGACAGCTTTGTCTGTTGCAGAAATTATCATAAAATCTGATGGCTTCTGCTGGAGCTTGCACCTGTGAGGATGCTTGCAGGCACAATTTGTCATGAAACGTTCACTGTCAAATAGAATGCTGCAAGAAAGAGCTGTGCTCCCTTCCTTTTAATCAGTTAAAAACTGCCTCGTTCAGTTGAAAAATTAGAGAAAATATGAACATCACTCATAAATGTGCTAGTTTTATTGGGTATATGCACAACACTACCCACAAATATATGCAGACTAATTAGAAAGCTAAGTGAGGTTTTTTTTTTTTTTAAGTGGAGCTGTATGAAGTACTTGTAAGAGGTCAGTGCCGTACATGCAGCAGTCAGAGCTCTCACAGTCTAGAGAACCAGTGAGGACTTCTCACAGGGGAGGTGAAGCTAAGAGCTATTCACAGCAGGCTCACTGTGGAGTGAATTTTGCTCCATTTAATACAGTCCAAAGAGCAGTTCAAGCGATGAATATGTTCTTGGTTCTACATCACTTTTGCTGATGAACCTGAAAATTCTTGACTTTCATTTTTTTTTTGTTAAAGACTCAAAACATTCTTGATTTCAGTCTTTTCATGGGGTTCACTGACACTGACTAAACAGTATCAGGTATAGTGTCATACAGTTATTGTAAAAAAAAAAAAAATGTATTTGTGACTGGCTTTATTTAATTGTCTGTCAGGTTGACTATCTTTTCCTGAATCTTTTGAATTCTCAATGTCTTAACTATCTGTGGTCATCTAAATGTATGCTTTTACTTAAGGCTGGATGTAAAAAGTAGTAGTAGTAGCAGCAGCTCTCTGAATGTTCACAGCTACTGTCAATCACCTAAATTTTATCCAGCACCTTTGCTTTTACTGTGGATATGTATTTCACAACAGAACTATGGGTCAAAGTGTGGAAAAACAATGGCCAAAGAAGATTTTCAAACGTTGCAGCAAATGTTATAAAAAGTAATTTGTGAATAAGTTCAAGGAAACAATGAAGACACAATGTAAACTAAGTGCAGGCACTGCAGGAACTAATAGAGGAAAATGTATATCCGTATGCATGTATTACACTCAAAACATGCTGCTAAACCTAAACTACTGTGTTCACAAGTGGTTTAAGTATTTCCACTCGGATAGATTAAAAGCCAGGTTTCCATTTTAAAGAGTAATGTCACAGTAAGAACCTGCACTCCCACAAGCATTTTGACGATATTATTCATGAGGGATTAGATGGGTACTCAAACTTAATCCCTGTAATCTCCATCTTTGTCACATGCCAAGCATGTACTATACGTGGGTGTACAATTGTGTCTTGCAACAATAAACAAGCATTCCAGTCACAGCCATTTTAGGTGGGTATAGCAAGAAATACGTCGGAAAGCTCAGCATGAAACACTCACTACTGATTAATGGGGTTGTTAATGATGGCTTCCCCCTGGGGAACATGTACAATGCCAGAGTTTTGGCAGACCTATGTAAAAGAAGGCATTATACTATGTTAACACACATATCAAAAGGTTGGTCAATACTTATCTTGAAGCTTTCACAGACAGTGATAAGAAAGAAGAAAGCGTTCTTCCAGCAAGAAATCCAGTGGCTAATAATTCACTGTGCTCTTAATTTCCTGACTGAAAATGTCTTCTATTCACAACCATGTTGTCTTTGACCTAAACCTAGCAAGACAGGGGTGAAAACATCTGTGCCAAAGAAAAGACCAAATTTGTAGTATTCACCTCCATTTATGGTGAGGTTGAAGAACTTGTTAATCCTACATTACCCTGCAGCTTAATATCCCAACAACCATCTACTTAAGCCACAAACTTTTCAGCTGTTTTTTTTTAGTAGTATTTACCAAGGTTAATGGGCCTCATTTAGTTAAATAGTCAAATATTTATGTTCTATGTAAAATGGCAGAGAAGCTGGGAGTTCAAGAGCTTGGTCACTCACAGGAAGTTATGGGGAAAAGCAGCATCTTGTATCGCCACATGACATCATCAAATGATCCTGTGCCTAATAGTGCTGAAGTGATAGACTAAAACTGTTATAAATATCTATTTAAGAAACATTAGAGATTCTGACTTTTTTGCTCTTTGGCTCCCCCAACAGTTGTGTCGTAAAAACAGATCTATGTCCAAGCCCTGCATGTGCACAGCTATACATCTGAATTTGTTGTCATGCTGAAAAGGCTGACAAAGAAACCACCGAAAATGCTCGGTAACAATATAGGTCAATGTTACAAGATCTAACAAGAATAAGATTGTATATTTCTTTGTACCATGGTAAATATGCAATGACAAGCAAACACCTTTGCAAAAGGAAAAAAAAAACATTTCTAGTCTATATGTGATGCAATTAGATCTTTCTGATTAACATTTTTTTACTTGGTTTTTGCATGTGATTAATGTATGTGCCATATAATTCTCATTCTGACACTGCCATGTAATGCAAGTTTGCAGAGAACCTTTGGAAAGAATGCAAACCTCCAAAACTGTGGTGCGAAATTTGACCAAAAACTGACCAAACATCTTTTTTAAATGAGAAGAACTTGCACGCAAGTCTGAAACATTACTGAGCCGGCAAATTGAGGCTTCACCGATGAGTTATAACAAAGTTATAACTTACATTTCAATCTCCGATATATAACATAGCATAGAGGACTGCCGTGATGTTGTGATAAAGAGGACTAAAGTAAATCTCTAGAGTGCATACATTTTTTATTAGTTTTATTGTAGGATTCAACCACAGCTTCAATCTCCTCTGATTTGCAACCTACATAAAGCAGAGAGACAAATGTTCATGATCCTATTCTTTTCATGATTATAAATCTGTCATTCTGCCATTTTACAGACAAAGCAAATCCAGCACTAAAAAGGAGAGCTAATCAGGTATTACTTACCAACAGTAACAACAAAGCTAAATCAGCATCCATCTGTCATCCTGTTGTTTCTCTGAGCTCTCTCCAGCAGAAAAATCCAGTCTCATGTTTATTCTGGTGTCTTGCTCATACACTATCTGTTTTTTTGTAATTTCCTCCAATCGTGTTGTCATTGGTCTCTTCTCTGCATTTGCCAGTATGTTTTTTATTTTTATTTTTTTTTTAAGTAAAAATGTGCTTTAACTTATAAAGCACATTTTTACTATGTGAGAGTGCAAAAATCTCAAAACAGTTTGGGGCCTTAAATGTCACAAAAGACTAATGGCTTTTAATTTTAGGCCTTTGCAAAACTTTTAATAGTTGTTTAAGCTAGACAGACTCAGACATGATACTGGAAGCGGATCTCATTAAAGATGACTTAAGATAGTAGAGTGGAGAATAGAGCCGTGTCTTGTAGGCACAGCAAGTCGAAGGCGACATACAGAGCCAAAATACAATGGTTGGTTTGGCAGGTAAAGCACTACAAATGATCGTTCATGCCTCCGTGTGCTTGGAAATGTGTCTCTCTTACCAGGGCTGAGGTCACTGAGATGCATCAATCTGCCTGCTACAAACCAACATCAACAGCTATCTGCATCAAACCAAGAGAGGGCACAAACTGCTCGAAAATGTCAGCTTGTTGGAGCAATTAAGGAGTCTTTTCTGAGTGTGGGGTTTGTGTGTGTGGCAACGAGATGAACAACGGCAAAGTGAAGATCCCCTGGAGACCTACATAATTCAATCAGCCGGACATTCAGAAAGAGTGTGCGCCTGGAACACTGTCTGCTGATAAACTCGGAATGGTAATTGCCAGCAGTGTTTGAGGTCATGAACATCGGAGACAAGGCTGTGTCATTGTTAATCTTTAGCTCGCTGAAAACCTAGTTTCGTCTGTTCGATGTAACAAAATGGTATAACATAAACTTATTTTTTCATCTATCTGAGACAGTGGGTTATTCTGGAAAACGGCTGCTGGAAAACGTGGGTCCTGGAATTTCTGTGCACGTATTTTGACATATATCACCTGCCCACACATTGTTGCAGACCATGTAAAACCCTGCTTAACAGTGAAAAAAACATTCAAAGACCATAACAAAAGCTCAAAGCATGGACTTGGCCTCAAAATCACCCAGATGTAAATCTAATCGAGAATCTGTGGGCTGCACTGGACAAACAAGTCTGATCCATGATACCTGATAATACAAGACATCTTTTTTCTTTTTCTTCTAGAATCCATGCTTACAAGCATCTGAGCCACTTAGGCAGCATGAGGGAGATCAAAACGATATTCAGAAGGTGGTTTTAATAACAGAAATTTAAATGAATGAAACTCAATGTTTCCTCTCTAAACTCAACCCTAAAAACCTTTGCTTCTGATATCATCCAGTGATTACTACATGCTTGGTACGTTGCAGTTTATAAGGAAAAAGACCTCCCCCCCTCAAGAAAAAGAAAAAAACTCACACTTAAGGGCAAATTCATAGTTTATGACCTCACCTTTTGGCCATTTTGGGGAAATAAACAGCTGATAGGAGAGGCATTCCAGATGTTTCATGGGAACACAGAAGGCTCCAACAGTTAGGCTCTTTTGAGCTGCTTTATCTTAGACAAAAAAAAAATCATGACTAATTTACCCACACAAGCTCCTCTTCTCAGTCATCCTATGCTGCTTTGTATTTGATTTCATGCTTCACTTTCTGCATCATCAAACATCCTGTGAAGCACCACAGTTGAAGCTAGGAGCTTTGATAGATAGCTACCTCTCATGTTGGCATGAAAACAACAATGAAAGTACTTGAGCTCTATCCAGAACAAACTTGTGGGTGTGTTTTCCAGATTAAGTGTGCGTTTACAGAGCCCCATCCATCTGTGTAAGAGTCTGCATTGATGTTTAGTTAGAGGGGAAAATATCTGAATTTTACAGTTGAGTGTATCCCCTAACTCTCACTCCCATTCCCATGGAGATCCCCATGTGCTCGCCTTCTAATCTTATTTTTCTGATCCACAATTTCAGCTGGACCTGAAACTGAAAAGCAGGTGCAAAATCTGCAGCTGCTTTGTGTCAGATCCATACGGTGCAATGCAACAGCCTGTCATTTTGCTCGCATGAATATACCTTCCAGCTGTTTCTTGCAGTTGCCTCCTGCTTGTATTTCCTGGTGTGAAATGGCTCATAGATGCTCGAGCTCAGTGTGATCAGACTGAAGCAGCAAGACATTTGGTAGCTTGGTGAAACGGACAATAATTTACAGCCAGTCCTGTAGAAAGAGCCCCAGAGACTACAGACAACCAGGTGAATGTTGGTCAGGGGAAAAGTGGGGTCATGGCTCCACGATGTGGTGGTCAACAGAAGGTTTGCATGAAATGTTTGCTTTTATCTGCAATTTTAGAATATATCATTTTTAGTATTTAAAGTAAATGTTGGATTGACACATATTTGTATATATGCTTAAATGTGAAACCATTTTTAAGCTTCTCAGAGGCTCCTCGTCACTCCTTAAGATGCAGACTGTTCAATTCACTATAATCTTAGGTTGTAAATTGTTCTTATAATGATTACTGCAAGTGCATTGGAAGCAGTGCTTGTAAAAGAAGACAAACCACTTTCAGGAATCACAAGATGATAGCGAGAACAGTCGGAGAAGACCAAACTCCTAAGGAAATTAACGTGATCACTGGTGCTATTTCGGACAGAAAGTGTGTTAGAGGTCTGGCTGGCTTCATAGTGTTTAATGTTGCTCGTGTTACAGCACATCAGACAAGCTAAGAAAACAGAATTGATAGTTATTGAATTGAATAATAGTTCAGTGAAAAATCAGTTTGCAATTTTGTGTGCATCAAATTGCACCAACATTAATGAGGACATCACCATTAGTTTATATTATCTATTTTGGAAATATTCTAGAATTCTAAAAAGAAATAGAATTAATTAATTAATCTCTCTTTTTTATTATTTGGAGTTTCTACATATTATGGTTTTGTCTGTAGGCTATAGGTGTCCAGACTGTCATTTTTTGTATGGTCTTGAAGAAAATACATTTTGCAAATAAAATCCAATGTATACAGTTCAACAATATGATTAGTGCATGAGTGTTTGTGTGAGTGGAGTAATGGGAAACTCATTGTAAAGTGCTTTGTAGAACCTAGTAAAGTAAACCTAGTGAAGTAAAACTATGTCTTATTCTCTGGGTATGATGAAGACTTAAAGACATCTTAAAAGAAAGTATAATACGCCAAGATTTCAAATTCTGTGGGTGCATTTAAAGAGGAATGGCACCTGGAGGGACTAGGCCTACATGTATGTTTTATGTACTATACCACCGCAGACAATACCTCTATGTCAGTGTTTGGTCAACACATTAGCCATAGCATACAAAGCTAAAATCATGGCAGTGTAATAATTCTACGACCCAGATACTACTCCTGAATTTAGCTCTACTTTAATGGCTACAGATACAGATGCCAAAGGTAGAAGCACAGATGAAAGGACAGAGGGGAGAAACCTGACACGGAAAAGAAAGGAAAGATTAAGAGACCACTGCTAAGTAGCTTTTAGCTACGTTTAGTTATGTTTTGTTTTTTTTTGTCTGTCAGTCAGCAGGGCACAAGTCACACAGCTTTAAATTATTAACAAAGGGTTGATCATAGTTTGGTCTCCAACTGTTTAACGTCTCTGTAAAGATAATCATGTTGCAACTGGATTGTACCAGTGATCCAATATGAATATGGTGAGCATTCATTTTCCTGACAAAATCTCCACAGGAAAATAATAGTGTGTTCCTGCTGGGTCTGGTTGTTTGAGGCTGTATTAAATGATTATAGCTTTGAGAGACCCCAACATAGCAAATTTAAAGCTCTATTCAAATGGGATTAGCATTACCAGGGGCACCTTGTGATTTTCTAATTTGCCCTCAGACATCTTTGTTTCATATGGTGCCTATGTATTGAATAAGCAAAATCTCGTGCTTTTTTCTTTTTTTTTACTCACATTGACATAGATTATCCCCAAATATGATGTGAAGGCCTGTGAAACATAGATACCATTTTGAAAGCGTCTGTTTGCTGACGGCTGCCCCATAATAATCACTGATCCTGTTGAAAGACGTGCCTTACCGCATGCTGCTGGGTACGCATCAGCTTTCCAGATTTTGCTTACTTGATAGGTTTTTAGCTTGCCCTTGCACTGAATTGGTCTCCATGTGTAACAACAAAAACAACCTGAGTATGCAGCCAAATGCTGTCAAAATGTATTTTATGGACCTGGCATATTCACACAGGATTAAGATCCCAGGTGACCCCTGAAGTTATTACTGATCTCTAAGTAACACTAGTCCTATGCAATTAAGGCTGAAGGTTGGAGGAACTGCAGCTAAGTATCCAAGTATCCATTCTATTTCCTTTTCCATTTTTTCTTGACAGTACATTTTGAGACTTGGTCATATTCACTGAAAATATGGAGACTGTCACAGTTAAAACTGTCTTTTAAAATTGATGGCACCAATCAGTTAAGCGATCTCTATAATTCCATAGGAAATACAAAACACTGGATGGTGTTTGATACACTACAGATAAAAAGAGTGACTACCTGTAAGTAAGATAATAATAAGTTGAAAGTCTTCACAAAATACATTTTGTTCCCTTTAGGTCCTCTCTAATCAAACCTACTCAAACAAGCAGCAACCAGTGCATTATCTGGTCTTAATCAGCATTAAGCATCAATCTTACCAATCTTGCTTTATTTACCAACGAATCTCCAAACTGAGGTTATTCATCAGTAAAGTACATTTAATCACTTTTAGATCAAAACAATATTCTCCACCTGTACCAAACCCAGAAAAACCTAAAGAAGCTCAGCCATAACCAGGTCCACCAGGAGGCAACACATACAGTAACTCTTTTTTCTAACAGATTTCAAACTTTTGGTGACTTCTTTTAAGGTACATTGAGGATTAACCTCAGAGTACATACCTGAACTCTTGACCTCCTGCCTGCCTGAATGTAATCTGAGGTCCTGGTAGGTCATGCCTGGCCATTTCTTGAAAAAAACTAGATAGAAAAAGTAATTGGGCATGTTCTATTTGGGCCTCTGGTGGAGTGAGCCGGAGGCTGCCAGGGAAGCATGCATTTTTTATATAATTTTCAAGAGATGACAGGTCCATACTGCTGGCTGGCTAGTTTAGCGTGCAGACCTTTGTTGCTGTAATACACGCAGTGTATTATAATGCATGTATTTGGCATTATAAAATAAGCATGGTCTTCCAAAAAAAAAAGTCAGGAATAAATTTGAACATTCATACTACGTACAGTCCTGATATGCTCAGTTTTAAAGATAAACACAGAGATGACTATCTTCTGAACAAAATCAGTGCTTTTCATGCAGTCCACTAAATGTGAGAAGTGGAGGTCTCTCTTTCTTAGCACAGAGTAACGCCTATCTTGCCTGCTAAATGCCTAATCAAAGCTGATGTTTGATTAGTGCAGCCGTGAACCTTCAACCTCAGTAACAGTCCTGAGATCTGTAGCTGTTTGTGTTGTAGATTTCTTTAATGAATTTAAGAGAAAAGACATGTTTCATATTCAGTTTCTCTGTTTCTTCTGTTCTAAAAAATAGTTTGTTTTTGTGTCTTTCTTCTACACGTATTTAATATTTAGTGATCATCAATTTTGTTCTCAGGCCTTGTAGGGGGATGAAAAGATGTTAAGAACACTTCCTAATGGCTGTGGTGTGACATCATTTTTGCTCCATTAACTTACCATCAACCAAATTACCTTGAATTGCTTGAAGCAGCTTCAGAGACAGGACTACAAAAGTAAGTTGTACACCTATATATCACAAGCGAAATCAATCTGCCAAGCTGCATGGACAGTTAATGTTTCAAAGATTCATCAAGGACATCGATGAAAAGTATGTATTACGGTCTTCAATAATTAGACTCAGTTGTGATTTGCATCACAGGTAGAAATGGAAAGTAAAGAAATCCCTGTAAGACGAATGCCTGTCTTTAGTGCTGCTGTGCATCCTAGCGCAAATTTTCAGTTTAAGTATCATCACTGACTACAAACAAGATGCTTGGGGTCTAGTTACAGTTGGCAGCTCAGTGTTTATTAAACCGAGCACTTTTTCAATTCATAAACAAGAACCTCCGTCTACTCTTTGAGACGTCGTACTCTGTGGTAGCTTATGACAACAGAAGATTAAGCGCTCATTTTACTTGTCTTTGTTTGAGTTTCACTTAATTTCTCCATGCTTGGTCACCCCATGAAATTCATTCCATATCTTTAGGCAGCTGTCTTTTCTCTGCGCTTGTGAAGTACCTCTGGTTTGGACAAACACTAAAGAAACATTTTCCGCACTCAGCCCGGTGATGCTATCACGTTTATCTCAGTTTCGTCCTGAGACATAATTTAATTGTCAGAAAATTTTTACTGCAAAGTGAAGGTGTCAAGTTTCTACCACAAAAGCATTTATCTGGCAGGTAAGGTCTACGATGATACTGAGATACATAAAGAAACATTTAAGGTCCAGGGACAAGATGTAGACTGACATATCAGCATCCGTAAAGAACAAAAGGAGTGCATGCATTTTTATTTGTCATATACATTCACACTTGGTCATAAACGAGCACAGATATTTATTAGGACACTGAAACTTCTTTGTGCTCCACCACTAGTTAGTACCAAGAATCTCTGTGACAGCATTGTTAATCAGATTGTACACTGACAACAGAGCAGCTCTCATTATACGCTGCTGCTTACTGAAGCCATTTATAGTAAGCTCCACATCAATTTCCTCCAGTCCACTATAAACCCTTAGTACACCCTTACTTTAGACTTGTCAGATCTGCACTGTATTAAGAGTTTTAAGGCTACTTAAGACTTGGTTTCATATTTGAGAAACTGGGCCTTGTCATCTCTTTGTAGGCAATCTGTAGTTTGCCTTTTGTTCTTTGGCATCTAGGAAAAGGCTACAACCTCCTGCAGTGCTTAACTTTACAAATCTTCAACAAGTGAAACGCATTGAATGGCTACGCAGTTATCCTGTTATATCTCACACAGGCTTCGCCCTCTACTGGACTCTATGGGTATAACCCTCCTCCAATCGCGTACACGTGATGGCCCACTGAAAATGTACATGTACATAGCCGGCCATTAGGGCGTGCCCACCTTTCCCGCGCTTGAGCGGGTTATATAAGCAGGTGCATCGCCATCTGCCCTCATTCCACCAAACAGCGTAAGGCAAAACAGCGGCAGGGCCCTTTGTAGAGGGCTCAGCCTGTGCCAATATAACTAGGGTTACAATATCATAACCTTCATTATCTGACCTTTATGCTGTCTTAACCAGTCTGACGTGATTCAGAGTCATTCAGTATCCCGCATCTCTATGGTGCTTTCAGAGTGTTTCAGCCAGCCCAGTCTGCCAAGAATACATGCAAAAAAGGTACATTTGCTCAAGTCTCAAAAACATAGTTTTACAAATCAGGGTTGAAAATCATGTACTCTTATGTATTTACTAACTTACTTGAAGCTATGTATATAAATTCTAACTGTTAACAGGTACTTTTCACTCCTAACTCTAAGTATTTGCAACAGAGTGTAGCAGAAGAGTGAAAGGACCATTGACTCTATCCCATGATCCCTGGAATGATACACAGCGGCCTTGCATGAGAAGCGGCAGCGCAACACTATTCTCCAGCCCTCTGCCTTCTCATAAATGAGGAAATATAACAGTATGTTGAAACACAGCAAGACATCACAGGTGAGCAACATCCATCCATTTTCTATACCAGCTTAAACCGGTTAAGAGTCACAGGGGGCTTGAGCCTGTCCCAGCTGCCACAGCCTGTCAGGTAAACCCTGTACAGGTCGCCTGTCTGTCGCAGGGCTGTAGCGACACATGACAGTGAAATATAATTATGCAGAGAAAGCAGGAGTTGATGTTGAACGTACACATCTTAATGTAAGCTGCATCAATGTGTAGATGATCAGAAATTAGACTGGAAAACTCAGTCATGGCATCATTTTTTCCGTGAAAGGTTTTGCGCCGTGAGCCTCTAATTTTAGTCTTTTAATGTTGAAAGACAAGTTTCGATGGCAGTATCTCAAAATATCAAAGATCAGAATACATGTCTGTGAAACAGAAGTGAGTAGACTACTGAACTGACAATGTTGGCTGTAATCATTAAAACATTCAAACTGTTGGACCAGAAATTTATACGCTTATAGACAGTTATACCACAAATATTTTACTTTAGACAACATTATCAATCTGTTCGCATATCGGCAGATGCTGTATCATCATGCTGCTCTGCAATCTGTAAAGACCTGTTAGTGTATGTATGCACATGTGTTACACAGCTTCAATTCCAAGAAATTCTGCCGGCGGATAAATATTTGAATGTTGGCTCTATATTGCGCGATCATTTCTGAATATGAAAGTTTTCCTCAGAGGATCCCCTGACAGTTTCCACAGTCACGTGAATTCCCACAGTTCCATGGTATACTGGTCCAGAACATATTGTTTAGACAGTAGCACACAAGAACCACAACGGAATTTCTTTTCCCATTAAACTCTAATACTGGAACAGCTGGAGTGTAAATTATTGAGAGAAAACAACTTGGCAGAATCTCCCCATAAAGCCTTCTGCTCTCAATTACCATGACAACCACATTATGCTTTTAATCAACTTCAGATACCGTGGTGAGCATACATGTAGCTATTTATACATGCATTGTATAATATATAGTCTTATAAATAATATCTGTATTAATTTTTTTTTTTAAAAATCAATTCTAAATATGAATGATACTGTATATTTATATTGTAAATTGCAGATTCCTACATGGTGTCACTTTTGTATAAGATTGTTATTGTTAATTGTCTGCGTGTTGCTCTGGGCCCTTCTGTAAAATTGACTATTTTACAGTTACCAAAATGTAAATCTACACTGTCGTGGTTGCTAACTATTCATTAGTTGTTAACACAATGCCTAAAAAACAAAACAAAAAAAAAAAAAAAACAATAAAAGAACATCCCTCTGGTACCTGCTCCCAAATACTGCTCTCAGCAGCCATGTAATTATTGTTATTATGATATCTGCCACACACGCATTAGATTATATAATAAACGGTGGATGAGCCACCCTTTTTTATTTATGAACTTCATAAAGAACAGTTAAGGCCAACAAAATTCCAACATGTCAAGTAGACATTATAAAGCTTGATAAAATACAAGTAGATGGGACATTTGAAACATTTATGGACTATCACTAATTGTTTGAAAGAAAATCAATCCCCAGTGTCGTCACGAATCCCCGGCCGGGATGACTGTTTGTCTATGGTTTGTGTGTGAGTGTTTGTTGGGTTTTCGTGCTGTCTGGTGGTTTGTGTCATTTTCCTGGCTGTGCTTGAGGGGTCGTGCCTGTATCGGACTACTCACACCTGGCTGAGGTCATCACCTCATCTGCAGTATTTAAGGAGCAGCCACACATCCAGTCTTTGCCGGATCGTTGTTGTATAGTGTATGCTACAGCCTTCCAGCCAGAAATTCTACTTTGCAACCTGTAGCTGCCTGCCTGAGCCAATCTCTTGCCGTCTTTTTTTTGTCCGCTTAACGCTGTTAAGAGACAAGAAATCTTTCTTAACAATCCATTTTTTACTGGAGTAATGTTTCACCTTGAGCGATCAAACGAGAAAATTTTTTGCAATCACATTTATGGGTATGAAAACGCAAGGAAAAGTGGGGCTGTGTATTCGTGAGCTTACTTTACAGTTTTCACATCCCCTGCATCGTCAGAAATATATTCATGCAGCTTCAACTCAAGTTCAGGCCTTTGAAAATATGTATTCTGTCAAGTGACTCCATTTCAGGCTCAGCTCAGTGTGGGAAACGATGAGCACAAATCGGATTAATCCAATGAGGCGCAAATAAATGCCGCAGAGGACCAGTATCAACTGATATTTAGTCCAAGTGATGACAACAGCAGCAAAATATTAGAATACCATGTTCACCTCACTGCAGCAAGATTATACGTAAAGGTGGTTTAATATGACCTGACACATCAGATGCTTTTATTGATGGAACGTCATGTGGCGCTGTGCACGGATAAACCTTTGGAGACACTCTGACTTGTGTGTAGACTGACAGACTGTAAAACCACAGCTGAATCAAGCTGTGAAGGGAAGGACTAAACCAACTTCCAAACATAAGTAGCTTGTTTTTCTCAGTTGCCATCTTAAATCTAGCGCTGGACAAACATTTCTGCGTTAGGATTAAGAAAAAATTGTGAGTGATATTTTGGTTTTTAAGAATACTAAAAGCAGGGGAGCTTAGTTATGTTACTAGAATGTTGGGTACTGCATTCTTTCACTCTTTTACCCGCTTCCTGGAACACGTGCCAGTTTTCTACAACTACAAAGTCTTTCACAGAGGCCCATTTGTTTGCTCCACTAATCATGTATATTGCTTAAGACAGCTTCCCACTTTGACCATTTTAAAGTTTTCCCATTTTTATCTTTACAAACTGGCATCATAAACAATCTTTTTATAGATCAGTAAAACTTAACAATGTAGAAAACATTCTGGAATGAGGCATGATCAGTTTCGTAAACTTGTCTCACCACTGAGCGGAAAGTAGATGACGGGTGACAGAGAGGTGCAGCAGTACAGTCATACAGAAAGGAATGGGAAGAGCTCAAGAAAAAGTCACATTTCATAATGCCAAAAGATTGTTTCATGTTAAACATCTAACTTTTAAAGCACACAGACAGCAAGATGCCGACCACTGTGAGCTTCAATAGTACGAGATCACAGATAAGAGGAATGAAAAAACACAACATGTTCTTCTGTTGTAGACATTTGAAACTTCCATCTTGATCAAACACGTTCTGGCGAATAAAATGTTGAAGAGCAAGTTGAAGATATGTGGTTCACATTCCATCTGAAAGTCCTATCAAGTGTGAGGATGTGAAGCACAAGAAAGCATGTAAACATTTTGTTGCTGACGGATGGCTGTTGGACTCCTCTGTGGGGTAAAAAACTCTAAATTTTCCTCCATGTTGTAGATGAATCTAGATTCTAAGTATTTTTTGTCATAGTTATGTGTTTAGAATATGTTTGATGACACATTGAAGAGACAATTAGGGAAATTAAACATTTTGGCAAGAAGTCTAATTCAGAGGAGAGATCTGTGTCTCTCTTGTTTTTTTTGGTGGCCTTGTGAATGTGAACATTATTGTTAGAAACTAGCATTCATACTTTATATTTATTATTGCATTTACAGGGACTCCTAAAATAATTCTTCTTTAAATAGCATTAGTGACTTAAATCCAGTAAAACAGACTATTAGTGTCAAATGATCTGAATTTACCTACAAAGTTTACAACTCAAGCTTACCATTTTCTTATTTCTCTGTCTCTAAGTTGTTTCTTTATTTTTCTTCCAGGACCAAATGAAAAGATGGTGGAGCCTTCTGACTGCTCAAGTGGGCAAGCTTGGTTATTCTGTGACATGAATTAGAATAAGGACAATACTCGTAGAGAATGACTGAAAGGATAAACATCCTGAACTGACCATAACATCAAAACTAAGCTGCTGTAAGAATCAAAGTCATGGCAACAAAACAGCAAAATGTAGTGGTCACTGGACAATATGTGGAGCGTTGGACAACAGGTGTCTTCCTAAACGCTTGGAAACAGGAAAACAGGACAAATACATCTGGTAAGCTGACATTATGTTATAAATGATCAGCTGTAAATTACATTTACTTAAAGTATTTTCAGAAAACTGTATGTTATAAATATGTTTTTTGGTTTAGTATTTTTTTTTTGCGTAGTAATTTTATTTACAGATGGATCCTGGGTAACTTAATTAGGCAGATCATTGGTTTGCTATTGCAATGGGTTCTCATGGCTATGCACATAAATAGTGTAAATGACATGCAAACTTCCAGCAAAGCTTTGTGACCACACGCCAAATGTCTTAGTGTGCAATAACGACGCCTCTACATGAGACCAGGCTGCCTAATGAATTAGACGTATCACGTGATAGTTTAAAGGGGTGTTGACTTTAATGGACGAGACGTTTGAGTTCAAGCTAAGCTATCCAGGCAAAACTGAGAAAATCTGCTGAAATGGTGAGAAAAGTTTGATCTTTTTGGTCAAATGTAAATGTTAGCAGCTATTTCACTAAAAGGGTAAGGGTAACTTACCCTTTCACTACAATTTCAATAAGAAAGTAAAAGTAGGTAGGGGTGTTCCGTGTTGGCTTTAGGCCTTCAACGCCATCAGCCTTTTAAAAATTATAGTCTACATAGATGGAAGCAGATAGGAACAGGTGTAGCAAATATCTATTACATAGGAACATGGAAGTGAACAAAGTAGATTAGTTACAAAAAGTTAAAGTTACATTGATATTTTATTCTGGTAAATATGACTTGTGTCTTTTGATGGTATATTAAAACAGGACTAGCAGGCCTGTTCTCTCGAAGCATAGCGACGCATTCGGTGACATGTTTGGAATGAAAAAAAAACAAGTTTGATTCCAAATATGCCACAATCACATTCTTCAAAGTTACATTTTAGGAGAAATAAAAAAAATTAAAGAAAAAAATGTCCTTATTTTCCTTTACTGTAAAAGGTTAGTAACAAGTTGTAACAAGATACAACCATTCTTATACCAACTGGTTACCACTTACGACCCTTCAGGCACTGTCCAGTTTCACACGCTTCACACTTTTTTTTCCTTGATAATTTTTAATCTAAGTTGTTTGTTTTTTTTCAATTTTGTCGGTGCCACACTTTCAGTTTCATTGTGGATGCTCCGCCTCTAAAGCAGACATTTTACTGTCTATAATGCTCTTTTTCCCTCCACAAATGTTTATTTTTTATCATTATTAATAGTACTATTCATATCATTACTTAATAACTTATTAATTAATTAATTCTGCGGGTCATTACAATTTCCAAGAGTGGGATTAAGTCTCCTCTCAAATTCTATAAAAATGTTTTTCTTTTAAATTAAAGTGGTAAGATTTTTTCCTTTTTTTCAAAAAGGATCCTTTAACATTTAATGCATACAGAACAGTCTTTACATAGAGTACAATGCATGTAAAAATCCCCATGAAATATTTAGTGAGACATCAGTTCATATGGCCCACAACTGACAGACACATGCTGTGTGTTTGTACAAATGAAATTATGCAGAAATGATGTAAAATAATGTAAAATACAATTTTCTGCTGTCTTCTATCAGGCGCAAGGAGAAGAGGGACCACGTAAACCAGTGGGTGACATTACACTCGTGCTTGATATCATACTGTAGGCCTTTGGGTTTGCCCGTGAAATTAAAACTGTGAAACATCTGTTCACCGGGTTTTCACCTACATTTCTTTACACAGTCACATACATGTTACATTCCAATAATTTGTACAAATTGTGCTATCAAATGCTGTTTGACAGAATAGTCGATCTATCTGTTCACTATCACTCTCTTCTTAGGTTCAGTGTGAAACAAACCCAACTGGTCTGAATGGCATTGTGGTTTATGACGACGTAACCTATCCCATACTCTCTGTAAGTACGCACCAACATAAGTTCTGACCTCATGTTATCGCCCCTCTTAGCTTGAGGATTGATTCCAACGAAATCCTAATCACCCAAGTCTTTTTTTAACACTTTACAGATACCATCCGCTTATGTGGGGGAAGCGACAGCGCCCAGGTAAATCGTATATTCATCACAGAATCAATTTAAATATTCTGAACATGCAATGAGCTTTATTTACCTCAACTGGTCAGCACTTTTCAGAGAAGATACATCAGATACTTGGGTTTCAAACCAAGAGGCACTATGTGTTGCAGATCAGTGTTTGACTACATTGACAGGTATATTGTTCTGCTCCAGAAAAAATATGACCTAATTACTCACAAAGTACCAGCTGTAGGTCAAAGTACAAACAATGAATAGTATTTTTACTCTTTCAAAAATTCATTTTTAGCCTTTGCATTTAGCATTGGCACTGAATCTAAATTTTTTATATCAAAGTATGTAGAGAAAATGGCTATTATTGTCATCTTTTTGTGTGGTAAGCAGAATGAAAGCTGTTAATCTTTTGCAAAGTTAAGAAAGAGATGAGCAGTTTCTAGATTGGTGACCTTCTCAGTTCAGTTCCGTTCATCTACAATAAATAGCACCGATTCACAACGAAAGTCATGCCAGTGCACTTAACAGAGGTGAGTTAAATTCAGCACAAATCAAATAGGGTCCAACTTACTCCAATTCATTATAGTTAAATGACAGTCCAATTTAATCCAATTCGGTTGTTTGTTCCTTTAGGTCAGTTGCCCATGCCTGCAACTTTGTCTGACGTTGGGTGTGTGCGCTTTGTCTCAGCTTGAAAATTTACACTAAATGATCTTGCCTTGGAAACAAACATGCCGCACTGAATCTTCCATTCAATTTGTTCCAATGTTAGTTTGCTGTTCAGACACAGATTAGCTAATCACGTTAGCAGACCACGGCTCCGGCAGTAAACTTTGTTCTGAGGGTCAATGCATCAGAGAACTACAGAGACTGTAAAAGAGCAGTAAGTGTCTGTTTAGTGCTACTTACATATTATTGAATGTAGCATTAAATGCTACAGTAATATCCATGTAACTACTCCTTGACATTCATGCAAAGACCAAAGGTCAAAAAAGCTGGAAAAAAATGCAAAACAGTTAACCTTTGAGTGATCATTTAACTCAATTCTGAGTTTTAAGATTTGCATGTGAGATCATAAAGCATAAGACATAAAAGCTGCAAGCTAAATTGAAGCAGCAATGAGGAAAATTTGACAGATTTCCCATATCTCCTGACGTGACAAGAAACACAATTCACTTGAACATTTGTAATGTAGTTTTAACAAATAGTGAAAGTGACCTAATGAAAAATGGAAATTCAAATTCTACCAAAACCAAGATTTTGTGCTGGATAGTATTGCTTCCAACAGAGAAAAAAAAATAAAACATTGTGGCCAATGTGTTCTTTAGAAGTTGAATTATCATGAAAACTCCATCACTTGGCCAAGTTGGATAAAATGGAAACGGATTTGGCAAAGATGTCATGAAGCACATTAAGCACACAATTACACATGACTGAAGTCATAGAAGAGCTGAAAAAATTACTTAAAAACAAATAAATCTGATTATTTTAACCGCCCTCGAAAAAATGAAACAAAGATAAACATGTTTACAACATCAATTTCAGACAGTTGGTCTCATCTGTACAGAGGTGTAAAAACATTAATATAATGAAAAATCATATTTTCATTTAAAGTAAATTACTGTAGATTTATTTTTCATTGTTGTACAATAATGAGAAATGACAATAAGAAAATACTGTGGAAGTGTAAAAAGAGTTTTCTGCTAATTCTTTAGTTGTCAAACCAACAATATTATCATTTTCATCCAGTTTAACTGCTATGATTGTATATTTAGTCTCGGTGGAGCACTTTTAGAGAAAAAAAGCCTTTGTACTCTTAAATTCCCATTATCTATCTCTATCTGTTGCCCTGGCTTCTTTGTACAAAAGGGAGGCCGCTCATTCATAAGTGAGTGATTTCATATCAGAGGAATGCTGACAGCAGCTTGTTCCACCGTGCTGCCTCCCCCTTAGAAATTTCTGTTCAAGTTTGCGATACTTTGACTGCCAGATCAGAGGCACATTACATTTGGCCCTCATTCTACTGTCGTACCTTACAAACAGAACAGTGAAGCTCAAAAGTTTCCCTGGAACAGACAGTGTAAGAAGGGCTACAGTGTACCCAGAAATGAGACTTAAGCTCTTTTTTTTTTTGCTGCTATTAGTAGGCTGTTAACCTTTGATTCAGAAGTGCTAATTTGATCCAAACTGGAGGAAACAATTCATTTTTATTTCTTTTTTTTACGCACAGCCGGAGCCACAACGGGCTGTTACAGATGATGGCAGCCGTTGGTACCCTTCTGCTGCTGCTGCTGTTGCTGTTTTGAATGGACTTTTCTACAATCTGAAAGTCATCAGTGATAGACACATTTCGCTTTTTCTTTACAGTTGAGATAGATGTAATCATTTCATTATTTGATTAATTTGGTCTATGTAAATTTCAAATATGTTTCTGAATGTATCCATTCTGAATAAACTCATGTATAAGAAAGTACTTTTTGTATTTTCTTTATTATACAGATATTTTTTTCATATTATTGAAATATATTCTAAGGTAAAAGATTGAGCAGGCTGTCGAACCTCTAGACTAAAAGTAATAGATAGTTTAAAGTGGGATTTCTTGCTGGGGAAAATCACTGGCTGTCTTTTTTCGAGACAACATATCATTTGTTGTGTCCCAGGGTAATAATTACAAATCATCCAAGCCCACCTAATGATACTGATCGTGTCAAGCGAGGACAGGATCAGTATCATTAGCAGGAGAGCCTATGCTGGCAGGTGAGTCTCTGGACTGAGCTCAGAACAGCTGAAATGGACTGAATGGAAGAAAAAAAAGGCAATTTGAGCTGCTTTTTTTTTTTCTTCCATTCTGTTAAACTAATGCCTGAAGGTAGATAATCAGTGGAACTACACTGATTAAGGGGTTTTAATATTTGACCCTTTAGCATACATTGGTTTGAAAACTCCCGAAGTTTTCCCCGAATCCAATAACAGTATTAGCCACATACTGCAAAGTTATCCCAATCAGGGTCTTGTGTTTTAAATCAAGTAAATTTAAACCATTCAGCACAATATTCTATCAATTTTTTTTAAAACCTTGATTTTTGGTTTGAGAAAAACTGCGAACAGCTGCAGAAAATTCCATCTGCTTTCACCACAGGAAAACATTGTTCACTTACGAGCCTTACGAGCCGTGCTGTTGCCATTTAATTGCCTTTGCATGGTGCACAGTGTTTCATTTTCTTAGTATGGAACTAACAAGTGAGGGTTTTTTTCTCGCTAGATATTCCAATCAGCAACAATGTTAAAACCACTGAGAAGGGAAATGTATAACACTGATTATCTTGTTAATATAACACCTGTCTGAGGTGAGCTCGATATGCAGCGAGAGGACAGTCAATTCTTCAATGTGATGTGATCGAAGTTGAAATAAAATGAGGATCTGAACCACTTTGGCTGGACACAAGGATTAGCTTTTAGTGGTATTTTGCAACACACACTGGTGCACAACTGGACTGGGCTCAAGTGTTGACAGCAACTTTGTTTTTTTAACAACATCGCTTGTTTTTTCAGCAGAGCAGAAACCTGAGTTGACCCTATTCTCTGTGTTTTGTGGGATATGGATGTGTATTAGGCTTTTGATGATGCAAACATTACAATAGGAGGATGTAATGGGGCATGAGTTATTATTCATACTATCCTCTGTAACATGTATTAAGGAAATATGACTAGAATATCCTATCTGCAACTCCAAAACATTATTGTTTGATTTAAATAAAGGTCTGTAGTCAGAATACTGCCATCCATGTAACCATGAAGAACAAAGGCTGGCCTATGTCCTCTGACTTCACAGAAGAGATAATATATAACAAAATGATGAAAATCATACTGCCTGGTGTGATGGAAAGGTTTCAGAATAAGCAGCTGAAGTAAGTATATTTACACCTCAAGTGGCAGGATGTGAGTTCATTGTCTGTACAGGGAGGTAATGGATAGGATACAAAATGGTAAGAGGGAAGCCAGTAGAAGATGCTACTTTGTACTACTATCAAAAGGTTGGTCAGAAGTCCTTTGGACACCATACCTTAGCAAATCAAGGCTGTTTTGGCTGCTGAAGGGAGCAAATATTAAATCAAGCTGAATATTTTTATTTAGTAGCTTATTTGGTTTAGCTTTTTAACTTAATGTTAAGGATAGGGCAAGTGTTGGGGTGAAGGTTTACAAAACTTAGGGTTATCATTATTATCAATAATAATGATCATTGTAATCAAACAACTATGGTAACTATGGAAGCTGAGAGAGGACATTCTTTGAAAATTGTTTCACATCATCATTTTGAAATAACAAAGCTCTTTTTGTTGTTATAACAGGTTAATTACACTGTTATCTCAAGCTAAAAGGCTTGTTTTTTAAAGATATGTGGTTAGTATATTTTGTCGGCTGAATAAGTAAATTGTTTTTCCATCACAGCAAACAGAGGGGTTGCCTGAAGGGCAGCTACTGGATGAAGTGTAGCAGAGTTGGTTATCTGTGTGCATAAATGCTCTGTGCTCAAGAGCGGATATTCACTGACCTCATTGCAGGAAACAGAATTACACGTGCGTGCCTTGACTCAATGTTATAGATCCTCCCCAACTATTATGACAGTGTTAATGAGGGATGAAATTACTGTCGGTATTAACACAGGAATGACTCATTTTTGAGCCTATAGTAATCACCTGGTGATCTACAACCAAAACTTGTTTTCTTATGATATACCATGATCTTGTGGAAACAAAATGTTGATTTATCAAGAAAGCTAGATCAATTGATTTGTTAGGTTCCTTTTATCTCGAGTGATGATCAGTGAATGATCAGTAGTGTTGATAGTGTTGGAAATGTCATCATTTTGAATGTGTGAACTCAGAAACCAGTCCTCCAAGCACGGCAGAAATAGAAAGTGTTCAGGGTAATTCATCATATAAACTGACCAAAAATGATGGGCTTCATCATCACCACAACTCTATCTGTTATAGTCAGGGAGGAAACTGTTGCAATTACTGATAAGGCACCATTTATAAAGGTTTATGCTGTGATTAATATAGTCATGATTGATCATTGCATCAGTTAGGGATGTGGATTATTCTATAATTCAGGAAAACTAATGATAAGAATAACAGCTGCAGCAATGTGGTGACATCGTTGAGTGTTGACTCCTTTTATATTTCTTTGTTGTTGGTTTTTATTATTTTGAGTTCTTTTTTCCATTTTGTGTTCTATGATCAGATCAAACATAGTAGAGATCCCTGCTGAGACACCAGTGCTAATCTTCAGTGATGGAGTTAATGTTTTTTAATACATTCAATGCATTTTACAGTGGCAATGTCTCATGATTTCAAACAAGTTATGTAAAAGAGCATATTGTATAACTAAACTGGAAGTCTGGATGTATATATATTGCTCTCGAAAAGATGGAGAATGGTTTCTTCAAGAAGGAAGTAGCTGTAATGGATTGTTGCAGTAAAGTACGTGCCTACAATGAGATTTGAACCTCTCACTTGATATTTTAAGACCACTCCACACAATGCAATGACATTATACTGTTCAACTATGTGTGTGTTTAACCTGATCTTTATTCCGGGAACTCCTCCAACTCCTCCAACTCCTCCAACCTCCTCCTGGGCAAAAATTAGAACACTTTTCTTTTTTGAGGTCACTATTTTCATGTACATAAAACCTGCTACTGTATGTTAAATAACCATAAAAAAAACTTTTAAAATAATTTTTAAATGTATTTTTCTGAATACCTTGGATATGTTTAAGTTTAAGTTCGAGTAAAGCAGAACTCAATTTTGGTACACCCCAGAAAAAATGTGTTTGACTACTCGGATAAACATGGATGATTAAAAAAATAACCAAGGAAATTAAATAAGGTTAGCATCAATCTGGCGATGATATGCAGTGGTGCTTCTGTTTATCCCTGCTAACTCTGGTGAAGGCTTGTGAGGCTACCAGGTGAGAAATTAGGTCGGTGTTGACAGTTACACTATATAGCCAAAAGTATTTGCTCATCTGCCTTTACACGCATATGAACTTAAGCGACATCCCATTCTTAATCCACAGGGTTTAATATGACGTCGGCCCACTCTTTGCAGCTATAACAGCTTCAACTCTTCTGGGCAAGCTTTCCACAAGGTTTAGGAGTGTGTTTATGGGAATTTTTTACCAATCTTTCAGAAGTGCATTTGTGAGGTCAGACATTGATGTTGAACCAGAAGGCCTGGCTCCGTTTCCACTCTAATACATCCCAAAGGTGTTCTATCGGGTTGAGTTCAGGACTCTGTGCAGGCCAGTCAAGCTCTTCCACACCAAACTCGCTCATCCATGTCTTTATGCTCCTAAAATCTGGAACAATCTTCCAGAATATGTGAGACAGGCCTCAACAATGTTTAAATCCAGGCTGAAAACGGTTCTACCATAATCCCCCCCTCCACCAAACTTTACACTTGGCACAATGCAGTCAGACAAGGACCGTTCTCCTGGTAACCGCCAAATCCAGACTCATCTATCAGATTGTCAGATGGAGAAGCGTGATCTGTCACTCTAGAGAATGCGTCTCCACTGCTCTAGAGTCCAGTGGTGGCGTTCTTTACACCACTGTATCCAACACTTTGCACTTGGTGATGTATGGCTTGGATGCAGCTGCTCGGCCATGGAAACCCATTCCATGAAGCTCTCTATGCACTGTTCCTGAGCTAATCTGAAGGCCACATGAAGTTTGGAGGTCCTATCACGTTACCATACAGGAATTCACTGAGCTCCTGAGAGCGACCCATTCTTTCACAAATGTTTGTAGAAGCAGTCTGCATGTCTAGATGCTTGAATTTATGCACCTGTGGCCATGGAAGTGATTGGAACACCTGAATTGAATTATTTGTATGGGTGAATACAATGTCTGCAGTTCTCTATCACCATGGCTGAGCATCCACTTGCATCTGTTTATAGTTAATTCCATTTTGTTATCTACCTACAATAATAATATAATAAAATCTGAATTGGATTAAGCGGGTATAGAAAATGGATGGACAAATTTAATTGTACTATAAATGTTGATGAGGACCTGTAGCACTAAGTCATGCTTGAGTAATTCTGTTTCATCCTTTAAAGCACAAATAGTGTTGTTTCTGGGCATAAATAACAGTTAAACAAACTCTGCTTCAGCATAGCTGCCATCCCGCTCTTTGCAGTTTGCAGAAAACAAGCTTTACTATCTCAAGAGAAAGACATGAACTGAGCAATTCTAATGAAAAAAAAACAATCCTTGTTATCTTGAGATGACATAATTAACTATTATCACTACAAAACAAGCTTTGTTATTTTGTGATAATTAGATAGTTAACTAGTGATCTCGAGAAAAAAAAATTCAAGCCTGGCCTCTCTTGGCTTCCCTAACGTACCCCTAGGGGTGGGGTCAACTTTTTCTTGCTTTTAGTACTACTCCACTGTCTCATGGAGCCCTGATTTCAGAGGAGCCCTGAAACTCCTGAACTGAAAAAATGGATTTAAAACTTTATCACACTTCAGTGTTGTATCTCAGTCCCTTAATATGTTTCAAGCAGCTTTGTCTAACACAATATTACCTGATTCTGTTCTTTCACTCCAGGAGTACTGTGTGTTCTCTGACAGCTATTGTTTGGCTCATAGCATCTGCTTCATTTGACTTTCTGCCCTGATTCTTTCTGAAGATAATATGATTTGGAGCCCCCTGTTTTCCTCTATATCTCCCCTGTCATAACCTGTTCTCATTCATGCAAGCCAAGATCCACAGATCTGCCCAGTAACCTGATCACCATTTGGACAAATTCCCTCTCCCACTAGCCTTTGTGTTTACTCAACTTCGGCTTCCTTCCTCTCCAACCCCTGCTGCTGCATCACATCCTAGTCCCAGGAGGTTTTTGACTCATTCATCTGGTCGCCCATCTTTCACTCCCACATGTGGATTCTCCACTTTCTGATCCAACTCTTACCTGGTTTGAATTCTGACTAATCCAACTCTCTGTTTAGACTCTGCTGGGATTATCCATCTCACCAAGTCATTGGTACTCCTGCTGGCCACGGATGGATCATGCTCAATGGTTTCTGAACTCATCTCTTCACTTTGAATTCTGTTAAATCCATTACCCTTTACTTCTGTGTCACTGGCCTTTATAGTCCATCATGCTCAACTGTTACAATAGGGCAACACTGATCTTAGGTTTCTCCACTGAAATATACTGCAAACAAGGGCATTGTGCTCTGCTTTAGAAGAGCACATTATGCAAATGCTGTGAAAGAACAGGCTATTGGTAGAATCAGCCACTATAGTGGATGGCAATGGAAATGGAGATCTTTAATGCTATATTTTTTTTGGAGTACCTGCATCTCATGCATATGTCTCGCTCAGTGAAAGGGAGAGAAGTATTTTCTATCCACTGGGAAATCGTTGCATATGCCTGGTATGTATAGTGATTCAATAACTGTACACAAATTGGTATAATATATTATTATTCATATACTGTGCCAAAGCTCTCTGTGTGCCTTTGGTGAATAATTTAACCAGACAACATGATCTAGAGTGGTGGTTTTCAAACTTTTTGTGTCCAAGGCACACAACAGGGCATCATTGTAAAATAGCCACACTGTGTTGAAATGGACCTTAAAGTCTGAGGAAAGTGGAAAAAAATCTATTCTTTGTGTCAAACAAATGATGGGACGACAACCCCCTCCAATCTCCTTTACAAAAAGTTGTATCTTTCTGCATCCCTAAAATTAGTTTTATTTCTTTGCCTATCTTATGATTTACAATGTCACTGTGCTGGTTAGTCTCTCGTATATCAGCTCAAAATCTTATGCAGAGTGACACCGATGCTGAGAGGACAGATTATGTACTGTACTGAGAACGCATGAACAGAAAAGATGATTTTTTTTATGGGAGGAGGGGATTGAGGTACAGAATAAATGCCTTGAGACAAGTGAGTTTAGATCACTCACTGTTCAGAAGGAGGCACCAACAACCAATATGTTCCCTAGCATCGAACCATTATGTGCAAACTATGCACTTTTCTTTTCATTAATGTGTGTGTTTACATCAATTGCAATGTTTATATTCGTGATGCTGTTCAGTGTATGAGAAGTGGCAGGTTATCAAATATACAGCACGCTGCTCAACACTGCAGAGGGCTTTTACACCCACCACTGTGAAATATTTTTGTCAGTTTTGATTAATTATGATTTTTTTCCTATTTCCCAGTTAATTCTCAGGAAACTATACGGAAGAAGGCGGATGTATATTTGTAATTTCTCATGAGTATACAGGCTGCCATGTCCTCCATGGAAACACAATTATGTTTTGTAGGTTTGGACTTGAGAGCTCTTTCTTTTACTTGTTATACAATCCTAAATCAAGGATAGAACATTTTTACTCAGCACTTTTTCATGAAAATACTCTTTTTTTAAAAAGCCTCACCCTTTAAAAAATTCCAAACCTCCAATGAACACCTGTGTTGTAAAAAAAAAAAAAAAACCTCATTCTAACTCTAATAAAACCCTGAGTTCTTCTTTTGCAGCCACTTCCTCACTTCCTTCCTCAAACATCCCTCAGAGATCAAAATGGCCGATTTCAGCCCCTGACAGTGACTTCATTAAAACCTGATTTTATTTCTTAAGACATTATTCCTATTCTTTGCAAAGAAGTTTTACATTAACATGAGGCTGGAGTAAACAGAGATCACAGCCTAGCCTAAACATGTTGTCTATGTTGACAGAAACTGCTGTGCAAAACATTTAGGTATTTAAGATGATTGTATCCATTACATGATGGCATTAATTGTGAGAGTGAGCATCCTAATTTCACTCTACAGAAAGATCACAAGCTAAAAGAATGAGCAGCCACTCATTTTTGGTAAATGAACAATTTGTTTTTCAGTTTTAGTGTTGTTTGCGGCATAATTTGCAATGGCCTGTGGGCTGAATGGAAGACATTCAAACATCTGAAATCCCACAGTCGCTTCACAAGGCATAGACTGCACACGTGGGAGGAAAAGAGAGGTAGTTAGATGTTGTGCTCAAGAGAAAGTGGTTTCAGAGGGTAAAGCAAGAATAATAATGACAAACTGCACATCCCTGTCAAACACAGTCCAACTACAGAGCAACTTTAATCAGAACACCTTTCAGTGCAGTGAACCAAAAGCACCTGCACCAATACAGAGGAAACCAGACATGAAAAATTGAAAAAGGCATTAATGTAAGATTTAAAACGTCCCTCAAAGCTTTGAAAATTTTCTGGAGGCTGTTTTTTTCCTGAATGGTTATCAGTGATGAAAGCGAAACCATTCTTCAGTAACATCTAAAGGTGCAGATGGGCACGGCTAAAAATGCATAACTGTCCTTGGAAAGTCCTCTTTTTCAACAGATTTCAATCGATGTGACCTGTTTTTGATGAAAAATTCAAGAGATGGCTGAAAAGTTGCAACGCTAAATGGCAGAGACAGCAAGCAGATTGGTGTTAATGGGAAGGGCCACGCTTTTTTGGCAAGAGCAGGATGAGTCGCACTTTACCTCTCCTCCTGCTCCATGATTGCACGTTAAACATGATGAAAATACCCATTGTAGCGCTGTAAACTTGTAATTGGTTCTTGCACCATTTCCTGCCTGTTTTCAAGGAGATAAAATAATTCATTGCAGTGTAGTTAAGTATCTCTGCAGTAACTTCTGAGATCATTCTGAAAGGGAGTAAATGATCGTAGCACTCATTCTCCATCAGCGAGTAGAGGTTGCCAGGGTTTTGTCATAGTCACACACTGTGACATGCTGCAAGGCTAATAGACTGGCTGCTAGAGGTGTTGTAGTCGTTTCAGCGCCAAATGGCATCTTGGCAAACTATGAGGGAAGGGAGTACACTTGAAAACATTACACTAATGACACACACAACAGGAGACATTGGGAACAATGAAGAAGACATTTTTAAGCTTCTTGATATGAGGACATAATCATGTTCGTGTTCGACAAACCTATACCTGGAGGAATTGCATTGCCACATTTACTGTTTTGGATAGTGGAAATGATCTGCATTGCATTAATTATCACCACATGTTGCCCGAGGGAGCTGTAAAGTTTTATGGGAAGTGTTGACAAGTAAACACTTAACCAGTTAATAATGGTTATGGCTCATTCTTCATCTAAAATGATTTAATCTTCATCTGTAGACTCAGGCGTGTCCTAACAGATAATGCTGCAATGTACCACAACTACCCAAAAACAGCAAAACAGACAACCCAAACACAGAAAGTAAGAAAGAAGTACAGTACACTTTCTTTAGATGAAAACATAGAAAATAAATTTTCATCAGTTTTTTTTATACTGAAAAACCTGCTCAAACCTGGCAAAACTTTACCATACTTTTGTAACATTATGAAAAAATAAGGGGATTAATGATAGGATGCTCACGTTTCACTTTAGGATGCCATCAAGGTTCTGGGCGGTTGTTTTTTCTTACAGCCCACTTCTATGTTTTTAAGATCCCTCAGTTGAGCTATAAGTGTTTCTAATTATACTGACTTTTAATTTAGCCATAATTGCAGAATAATTGAGTCAAAAGAACACACTTGTCCCCGCTTAAAGCTCCTCAGGTAAGCCTCCTCTCTCCTCCTGGTGCATTTTGAAAAGTTAGGCATTCTTCAATTTTTGCTGGTATTAATTTCCAAGCCACAGGCAGGAGGAGAGAGAAAAGGCAAATTAGTCATACGAGATAAGCCCTAGAGCGTAACCCTAAAGTCTGAGATAATGATCCTCAGAGATGGCTGAACTCAGAAATTTTACTTCAGATCAGCTGACCAGAGTTAGTTCGATGAGCTCTGAGTGTCTTCGCTCTGAGTCGAGCACAGGTGCAGGTAATGGGGGGGAAAAGTCATCATTAATAGAAGTCTGACACCACAGGGAGATCAAGAGTACCAACATAATTTTAATTCAGAGGAGCTACAGAATTGTAAGCGTCAGTGAAGACCACACTCTTTATTTAAGTAAGCCTGTAAATTAACTTCAAATGAAAATATGGATTAAACGGGTAAGACATAGATTAGTTTTAAACTTTAAAATCGCAGTCCAACCATTAATAATTTCAGTAATGCGCACTTGAAAAGGAGTTTGACGTCAAAATGAATGGAAATCTTTGAAAATCGACTTTGGACAAAAGGACTTGATGACTATATTTGCATGTGTTTTTTTCATTCATTTTTCACATAAACAGCTGTCGAAACACATTAAGTCCACATTCAGCCTATAATCACAAGACTAAGTTAAAATAGTTTACTTGAGTTATTTAGCCAGTTATTAACCAAATTCTCTCCCGTGTGAGTCAGCTGGGTGGGTGTGCTTGTCTGCCAAAAAAACATTTGTATATTTGCATTTGTTTTTGTATTATCTTGTTTTTTTTTTTGTGGTTCCTGTGGTGAGGGAAACACTCATGAGGTCAGCAATGGACTGAAGCCCAATTATAAATCAATGTGGAAGGTATAGCTTTTGCAAAGACTAAGAGTATTTGTGTGTGTCCTCATTAGTATAGAACATATTCAATTACCGGTAAAGGAGGATTTCTTCAAACTGGAAATTCCTGCTGTCTAGATCTCACCAAGTAATTGTAATTCTCTCATTAAACGATGACAAAATAAGAGACTGAAATTAAGTGCAAAATTTGTTTTCAAAAGGTGGTCTGGAGAAATTTTACTAAAATTATATGAACTTGGAGGTTCAAGGTTTTTTATTTGCCATTTGTGCATAAACCAACAGTCCAGACACACAGAGGCTCTCTTGTAGTCAACAGTTTAGGTAATAAGAAACTTAAATAAGAAGTATAAACGGTTAAGCATGCTGAGAATGTTATTGAGAATGTTGGGGTTCATTCGAATAGTTAAAAAAAAAAGGGGGGAAAAACTCCTATTGTCTTTTTTCAGCTCTTCTCTTGGCCTCGTTGGAAAACGTCATGAGATCAAGGAAAGATAGCTGGGAAATTTTTAAAGGATTTACATTTAGAATATAAGTCAACCATTCTACAATGAGAATCTGACCACATTAATGAGGCGGTCAAATACATATATATATATATGTCCAGTATGATGTTAAATTCTACTTTATTATCAAGGTTTATAGTGAAAAAAAGATAAGCGAAAGATATTGCTGTCACAGCCTCCTTATGCTCGCAGTTAGTGTGACTGGATGAAAATAGTTATGTTAAACATGTTAAATGATCTCATAAAGGATGCATAAAAGAGGGCTGTTGCTTAGATACTTCCGGGTCATTTAGCTCAGTAAGGAACCTTACTGAGCTAAATGAAAAAGACTATTCGACCAGACCCTTGGGTTCAGTTTCCTTATAGGCTGAAGTTTGAAGCAGAACGCTCCCTGTTGTGGTGTAATATGACTGTCGTGAAGAAATGGAGAGCTCAGAATCTTCATGTTTCTACTGAATTTCTGAATTCATGTCTCATAAACTACAATAAATCTGCCTTCGACTTTTCAAATAAACATTTCCATCAAATATTAACCTTTTTGAATAATACATACTGGACTATAGCGAACTTGGCAACATGACGAGCTCACTTCAACTTTCACAAAAAGCAAAGAATGTGTCAGATCTGCAATATCTTTTCACTTCTATAACTCAAGCAAATACACATGTTTAGCTATGTTTATAATCTAACCAGATTATATTTTGTTCATTCTCAAACAGCTAGTCCGACCTTCTCTAAAAGTTATCAATTACATTTAGCGCTATCCAAAAACTCAATACCCCTGTAATACCCACACTGAGAAAAAGGACAGATTTTCTTATTTTATGAAAGTTTGGGAGAACGCTTTGTGCTAAAACTATCACAATATGAGAAAATAATGCCATAAGATATACTTTCTTTTAGCATTACATACCCAAACTGATTGATAGTGATGGCACAAACAGGTTTACATTCTCAAATATAGTAATGTCAGTGGAAGATGTGCTTTAAGAGTAGAGCAGGATATTAAAAGGTTTAAAAGTTATATGTGAAACTGGCAGGCCACAGTATCTGTTCTAGCACATACTCACACTTCTAGTTGTAACTTCATGTTCAGACAAACATCATCTAGCATCTCACCATCATCTAACTGTTGCTCATCCCTCAAAACATGCAACTATTGTTGAATTTGACAAGAGAAAGTAATTTCAAGTTCATGAACCTCTCAGCTATATTGCCCTCCACGAGAGCTCGATAACTGAACCTGCGGCGTCAGTATTACCTGAGGAGATGAGATAGAGACAGCATGGGACACGCGCTCATTGTCAGGATGACCTCTCGCCAAATGAATCCACATTTTCAGACAAACCAGTGGCCGTGCTGAATTTCTCTCCTTTTCAAACTTTCAAACTTGGATAGAGGTAGTTATTGTTGCCATGCCAACAATGCTCTTCAACAATAAATATGATCTCCATTCAATGAATGATTTGATCATTAAAACAAGCACTGTCACTGAATTACCCGGGTACACTATGTTCCTTTACAGGGTGGGGGCACTGACAATCCATTATTCAGGGACTGAATATGGGGAAATCGATGGTTTAGTATATTAAGTCAGGGATGAGGGGGCTGTGTGCACCTGTAAAAACTGGGATTAAAACTTTAGACAGTGCTGTGTAAGCTACTGTCATTATGACAGTAAAAAGAAATTAAGTGCAGTGCTGACAGGGCAGAGACTGAAATTACAATGTTCATTACGCAGTCTTTGAATCTTCACTCAGCTGGGAGCTACATCTGACACACTGGTTAATGCTGCTGTACATCAAACACACACACACACATTGCAGTTATCTAGTGCCATGTGAGAAATTACAAATAACCTGACGTCAAATTCTGTATTGTTTTAATATCAAATGAGATTCTACAGTGATCTGGTATTAGTGGTGATATTATAGTGACCTGAGCATAGTCAAATCCTAACTAGCACATAGCTCCTTTAAGCTATATGGTAAATAGAAAATTTTCACTTTAATTGACAAAGTGTCCTTTGTATCTTTTGGTTTTTCTGCTTTATTTTCAGAAACTGGTATTTATTTTTAAAAAAAAGGTCTTTGTTTTTCATAATTTGAGACAAGGCGTGGTCACAAGACTACAGAGACACAAAAAATGGGCCAAAATGGCTACATTTAGCACACAAAACACTAATTATGTGCTTGCTTTAGTTCTTTTGAATGAGTCCCTAACTCCCTGAAAGCATGACTTGTGAATTCTTGGAAGGTCTATTGAATATTAACAATAAACTGTTATTGTCATGTTGCCATTTCTGTGTCATGGCTCAATAAAGTCAACTCGAGCCTTTTTCACTTGCTCTGACTATCTCCTTAATGTGTTCTCATTCACATGTTTTTATTTAGTGATTGATGTGGAAGATGTCTCCTCAATTTTGATTTAATTTAGCCGTATTTTAACACCAAAATAAAGATAATTACTTGATTTTTAAAATCCATTTCTTGCTATGAACCCTGGGATTTTTACTACCTATCACTTTACTACTTCTTTTATTTTGTAGCGTTTCCCCTGTATTTATTCTGTTGCTGAGTAGCACATACCTGTTTTCAAATCCCTAATCACTCCTTCTGCAGATTCACTCCTGGTTTTCAGGTGGTCAGATCATTTCACGTTTCATGTCCCATGCTGTGTTTTCTGATTTTCTTGAATAATTAAAAGCTCCTATACCAGCTACACCTCTCTCTTCCTCATTGTCTGCACTTGGGTCCACTTATTCCACTAATCTTGCCATTTCAAGGACGTTGGACCGACTAATATAGTCGTGAAAAAAAGAATAATTTTATGTATTTCCACCTGCTACTGCTTTTTAGTTGACTATTGTCTGACATGCTAAATGATCGACAGTACATCTATCAAAACAAGCTTACACACCCTTGAAGCGAGCCCGAAAATGTCCTGCCAACCAAATAAATCGCAGCTGGTCTTTACCTCTGCTCATTCTCACCATCTTTCCTGCCAGTCCCTAAATTAACTGTCATTCCACATCCCATCACATCAGCAGGTGCCATCAGTGAGTCTCCGCCAGTCTTACTCACCTGATCCCCACACCCATCTTCCCACCTGATCCTCATGGCTCATACAAGTACACTGTGTTCAGCTGCACATTGTAGCATATTGTTTGCCAGATCCTTGGTGCCCATGAGCCACTTGACTGAGTTTTGCCTGCTCCATCTTTATTCAGCCTTCACCTTACTGACTATTCCCCTCTTTTTGCCTGCTCTTTATGCCCCACTATCTGCTGACTTGACTGCATACTCATAAGTAACCTTTTCCACTCTTATTATTTCATTACACTTACTGCACCTGCTTTCGGATCATAATCCTGTTGAAAATGAGCAAATTAAATCAGGCTCCAATTCAAAGCTATTCCATTGGTTAAACTATTTAATTAAGGAAGGTTTTGTGTGTTTGGGTGTGTGTGTGTATTTGAGAGTGATTTTAATTCTGTCAAGGACGGGCAGAACACAGGACACAGATGCAGGGATTTTCAGAACAAGGTGGTTTATTTTTCAGACAACCACTGGAGATTCTCCAGAACACGGCAAAAACAAGAGGCTGTGAAAACCTGAAGCACTCTCCTCGATAACTATATAAGAGGATGGTGCAGCTATGAAAATTATCAAAAAACAAAAACTCTCTCCACTCCAGGAGGAAAATAGAAAAGGCTGTAAACCGTAACAAATAACTAACACGCTCTCCTAGTGAGGCGGACAAAACCAAAGACGCTCTCCCGATAATCGGGGCACAATCACAATAGAACATAAATCTGTCCACGAAAGGAGGCACTATAAAACTTATCTCTTAATAACTAGGCTCTCCTTTAACAGAGGCGCAACGATCTTTATAAACCAACACAAAATCTCTCCACTAGCGGGGGAACTATGAAACTTTAATGATAACTTAGAAACACAACTCTCCTCTAGCGGAGGTTCTATGAAACATTAATGGAAACCAAAATCACTCCCAAATGGAGGAACAAAACAGGCTATGGAAACATACGTGGTCTAAACTAGGTCTATGAAAAAGTATACAAAACAAGGAATCCTCTGTAGGAGGATCGTTCAACTACAGGCTCAAGGGATTCGAAGCTATGATTTTGTTTTCGAGGCGCAAGGATGAAGAATACGAAACGGTTATGACACACTGGCACAAGACAAGGGAGACACAGACTATTTGAATACATGAGGAGCCATGGGGAACAGGTGGAAACACTTTGGAATCAGGGAAGATAATCAGACACTTGACACAAGAGGAAGGGCAAGATACCTGAAACGAGAGGGAAGTTATTTCAAAATAAAACAGGAAATGACGAGACAAGGCAAGATTCAAAACAAAATGTGTCAAGAGTTCATGACAAATTCAACATCAAGTTGGACTATCATGGCCAAATTGACCTGTTCCTAGGCATCAAACTGCACTGCCACCGCAGCCGAGCAGTAGTGTAAAGATGGTCCCATTAAACAGTCTGTAATGAACTCTACCCAGTTCTGCTAAACAGGGGAATACAGCACTCCCAGGTTTTCTAGGTATGAATTAGTTTCTGGTCATTTGAAAAAATACTACACAACATAAATGTAGGCTATGCGTTGTGTGAGCAATAAATGAAAAAAAATATTAAAACTAGACTGGTCACAAACATACAGCATCAGCCTTCATTTTTTCTGTTGTATTGTAACACCAGTATGTGTTGGAGCATGCGATTCCTTTTTCTGGCTGACGGTCCAGGTTTGGTAAATAGTAGCCAACACCTGGAATAAAACACTGATTTACAAACTGTGTTGACATAATGGAAATAATGTACACAGCAAATTGAGAAGAGTTGAATTCTTGGTGTTAAACTAGACATACACTAGTAGAGTTAATTATACTCTGGATAGAGTTAATCCATTATAATTAACTCTTAACACTTTTAAGGGTGTCCGGTAAGTACATAAAGTAGTATCTGATAATATTGTGTTTTATATTAATATTACTCTTCGGGCACCCGGTCATTTTGCAATGGTTAGCCACGGTAACTTAACCCGTCACGCTGTTACTAACCACCCGAACACCTGCTTAATGAGCTAGAGGTTAGCATGCATGCCTGCTCTCACTATAGCATTAAAAAGTGATTGACCGGGGTAAAGTTGGTTCGTTGTTGGATATTGGCTTGACGTTCGAGTTCATCTGTGCTTTTAATCAGAGACCACCGCAGTGTCCGCGTAATTTAAGGGTGTAGCTTATAGCATCATCATCATACTTTCATGTACTACAAGATTACTGTCAACAATCCTCAAGATTTCAAGTTTTACCAGAAAACAGCGTCTCCACATTATCAGCCTTTCGTCATTCACCCTGGTCCATGTTAGGGACCGTCTGCAAGTTCCAATTTTCAATATGAATTTAGTCTTGAATAATGTTCACAAATATGACGTTTTGCCATTCTTTTTGCTGTAGTAGATCATATTGGCAATGCACTAACTACTACAGGTGAGATTATTGTGGAAAGAAGTTTTATATGGACATAGTATGTATTAAAAAACTGAAAATATTCACTAAAAATCACTGAAATAACTTTTTGCCATTCTTTTTGCTGTAGTAGATCATTTTGATTCCTGAGTATGTAGAAGACCACAAAGTCGAAGACCTCCTACTTATAAAAGACCAAGAGCCCATTGCAGCTCAAGAGCATGACATAAACCAAGAGGGTCAAGAATCACATTCAGCCCTAGTAGAGTCGGAGTACTTGCATCACAATCTGCCCAATGATGATTCCCTCAAGGAGGTTGTAAGAGCAGAAGATAATGCGTGGTGTGTTGATGCAGTCGAAGATGATACAGCTGAAAACACAACAGGCAAACCAACGGGCAGTGAGAAATCAAGAAAAAAAAATAAAAGAAGGAAATTAAGCCCCCTTCCAAGAACTTTTAAAATGTCGATTGTTAAAAAAAACATGGGAATCAATCAGGCCAGTTAAAGGAACCAAGAAATTAAAGGCGTCTTGGACTCACAAAATTTCTGAAGAATTCAGCAAGAGGAATCCTTGCTGTGTGCTGGCCTTCAAATATCAACATGTGAAGTCAGCTGACAGCAGGAAAAGGAATAGCCCATATATGCACCTAAAAGCTGTCTGTATTTTTCCAAAGTGTAAGGCCTATTACACATTTTGGTTAGCTAAAAAGCCCCAAAGAGGTCAGAAAAAATTTTCACTGACAGTGTGTAGACAAGGACAAGCTTATCACCTTCGAAGGCATACAAAGATGAGGCCAGCATCCAACGTAAGAAGGGGGAAAATTGCAAAAAAGATATCCCAAGGAGTCAGTCAAACATATTATGACTTATTAGGATCTACACCAAAAGAAGCCATTGCTGCTGGAAATCTAACCCAGGCCCTAAACAGAAACATACTCAAAACAATTGGATATGAGGTCAGGAAGGCAGCACATCTCCATCATAACATATTAATGGAGGTACACATGACCCAGCGGATCATAAAAGAATGCGACACAAGTTTCGTCCACCTGCCCGGTTACATCCAGACTTTTCAAGTGGACCCTTTCTGTGTACATATGTACACAGAAAAAGGAATTGGCATTTTGTTGGCCCATCTCCGACAAAAGAAAAAAGTTCATCTTTATCTGGATGCAACTGGAAGTATTGTGTCCAAGATCCCTGAGCAAAAAAAAAGGAATCTTTACTATGCCCTTGTGTTGGCTGGACAGGGCAGAGGAACACCACCACTACCAGTGGCAGAGATGGTGTCAAACGACCAGACAGTGCCTACGATCTCCCATTGGCTGATGAGATTCGTTCACACATTATGCAAATTTACAAGGAGGAATGTAGGCTATGTTGAGACAGACTTCAGTTGGACACTCATACAGGCAGTACTCACAGCATTCAACAGAGAGTCTATCGTGGCATGATAGACAGAAGCTTTGCTGTCTGCCATGACAGGCAGGAGTGGAAGTCCTTCGCAATTATACACCTCTGCTCAGCCCATATCTTAAAAGCAGTGTCTCAGATCATAGGCAAGAATGTGACTGACAAAGGTCACAAAGAATTTCGGACTTTTGTGTTTGCCAGACTGCAGAACAGTCGAACCCTGCAAGAAGGTGTGAACGTCTTCCGGTGTCTCTGCATCATATTGCTCAGCAGGAATTGCAGTGAAGTTGTGGAGGAGGATTTACAAAGACTTCAAAGAGTGATTCAACACTCAAAAAGTGTGAACATACAGTGTCATCAGACGCTGAAGTAATTGTGAACCATGAGGATGCATTTAGTCAATCTCAGACGATTGCAGGCACCTCTCCATTTTCTGCTGTTTTTCGACATGCATGTGATGATGCAAAGGAGAGAAGATTGATGCAGAACAGTCCTCAGAAGAGCCATCAGATGACAACCTCTATTACTGTCCTGGCATTGTTCAAATCCTAATGGATAATTACATGCCCATATTCCCATTGTGGAGTGGAATCATGCTGGGAGATCTGACACAACCTGCTGTTGACATAAACAAGAAAAACCTGAGGGGACAAGAAGAAGTAAATGATGAGTGTACTGATCAGAAAGAGGAAGATGAAGAGTTTCTTGAAGACAGGACTGAAAAAACAAGGGAGACAAATTGTCATGTCGAACAATGGTTTGGAATAGTAAAACATCACATCTTAAGGGAAAAAAAAACAATTGCGACCTGGGACCTTCATCCGAACCATGTTCAGATTCCTACAGGATAGATACATTGAGCATATAATGAAACACAACTTGCCAGATCGTCTCATTACAAAGCCTCACACATTCATGGATATAAAGTTGTCAGAGGAGACACGGGCCAAAAAGGATCAGCCAGAAGTGAAAGTGGGGCAGTCCAAATACTACGCTGCTCCAGACAAAATGCCAGTACCTAAACAGAAGAGGGTGAAAAAGAAGAGGAAAGGCCACATCAAAAGTGACGATCATAAAAACGGAGCAATAAACTCAAACAAGGCCTTAGACCCTTCCTCCAACCCTGACAGGACTCAAGAAAAGCCAACGGAAAGCCAGCTCCAAAGACTAACAACTGAGAAGAGAAAATCGAAGAAAAGGGAAGGTCTCATACAAGGAAAATGTTCATGAAAGTGAATCGGGCCGGCTGAGCAATGTCTTGAAATTATCTCTCATTACTGATGAAACCCTGGAAAAGGCTGCAGAAGGAGATGCCACCACACTTCAGACCAGTGCTGATAAGACTACGTTCTGAGGTATGTGATAAATCACTGTGAACTTAAAACATTCAGAGCTCAAGAGCACAGCTACTGGCCAATGTATTGTTTTGATCTCTGCTCCCATAAAATGTATGTGCTGCATATAAAGAAACAAGATGTAATAAGTATTTTCTTTTCTTTTATAAACTACTGTAGGTAAACACACTGTGGGAAAGGAGAGAAACAGAGATTGTTGTTGCAGCCATTAAATCATCTGACTATGTGTCCATCTGTCTACGACACAAAGATTTCCTCACAATCTCCTTGATGGCGAGGTAAAAGAATATTAATTCCATTACGTTTCAATTACATGTTAAAGTAACTTCTAACAATATAACCAACAACTTTTACTTTTTTTCTAATTGGAGTTTTGTCTTTCAGACAATAGATTTCTTCATTCACACCATTCTGAAGAAGATGGGTACAAAACGATTAGTTTTGAGACAAATTTTAAGAAATGTAAGTATGATTAAACTCAACAAAATAATGGCTGCATCAGCCCCATTGGTAAATGTATGAAAACGGACCGATAATGTACACTGCAAAACTTATCATCCTATTAATATCTCAAATTTTAGGTGAACTTTGACCACTACGATGGCATTGTCGGATGTGTGAATGTGCACCGCAGCCACTCGAAGTTTGTCGTGAGTAATACACCTAGACAACTATAAGATATTGGAAGAAATTATATTTAAATTTTGATGTATGTGTCTAACAACACTTTCTCTAATGAACAGTACTTGCATGCACCATCCAGCCAGATGTTTGTGGTTGATCCAGCTGATGCAGACAGTGACCTTGAGGACTCAAGAGAGGCAGCCAAGTGTTTCCGGTGAGACATATTTAATATTACATTCATTTTTTCACAGGGGCCAAAGTTTCTAGCAGTACCCCCTGACAAACAATTTCAAAAACTAATAAATTACTAGATAAAAGCTGTTCCTGCGAAACAGCAGTGAGAATGCTTTTTAAGTTGAATGGGATTAGTTAAATATGCTCAAAAAGCTGAATTTAGTGAAAATTTAGCAGAAATCAAGTGAGTAATAGTTAAAATGGCTTCAGTGTAATATACAGCAGGGAATGGAAGAGTGATGTCATCACAGTGATGTCATCAGTGACAGGAATGTTTGTAAACAGCTGCGGCTTCAGGGATTAACCTGCAGAAATGGCTTTTTTGGATACTATGACCTCCTGTGAGAAAACTGGAAGAGCGAGGAAAATAATTTGAAGACCGTAAGAAGCAGAAGGCTTGGAGGAACGCGGCAACGTAGTTTTTATTTCAATGGAGTGAAAAATATTTAAACGGCAGCGCGTTGAACACAGTTGAACCTGTCTCTGGTGTCACACCAAGTTTCCATTGGAGTTAGTGAGAGAAATCGAAAGGTTTCTCTGGCTTCAAGGCTCATAGCTGAAAGCAGTAAATGTGAGCTATTTAGTAGTTACATCAGCTGAAAGAGGACAAGTGTACCTACATTTTAAGGTATAATTTGTTTATCTGAGTTAAACAGTATGAAAGTTAGAGGAATTTGTTTGAATATCAGAAAAAGCTGAAAATGATCAGAGTGCCACTCTAATCTTCTCATTCATAAAAATCAAGGAGCAAAAATTTTCATGTTTTTTAAACTGTCATATTTCAAAATTGGCTTAATATTTTAAAAAGCTGAATCATTGGTAATAGCTGAATGTCTTATGGACATTTTAAAGTTTGAATGGTGTCTCCAGCTGAATGTATGTTGAACTAGTTAGATTGGAAAGAGGAGGAAGTTTTTGAAGAGTTGAAAGAAATTTCCATTCATTTGAATGACGGGAAAATTTGAATTAAAAGTTAAATAGTTTAAAAAGTATAAAAGTTATAAACACCAAAGATCATAGCATAAATCTCCTGAAGGAGCTGAACGTTTTGATACCAAAATTGTTGAAATCGGTGAAAGATTGCAGGAGTAGTTAAGTGCCAAAAAAGAGAAAAAGGAAAACAATTGTGAGAATTCTCACAATTATAAATAGTAACATTGAGAAAATAAATATATGACATGATTACAAACCAATCTAATTTGTGACAGTAAGTATTTCAGAACACGATTCAATCGAATAGGAAGAAGGGATTGGTTAAACATACCCTGGAAGCCTGCCACTATTGCTCACACAACGCAGACGGATGGAACCAGCTGCGGCGTGTTTGTCATGCAGGTGAGAAACATTTTTATAAAGCTGATATGTCCTGCCATTGTGTCCTTGTTGTGAATTTCTTAAATATTTAAGAACCATGACGGAGCGTTATCAAAGCATGTCAGTTTTAAAATAATCTGTACAGAGTATGAGAAAACAACTAATTCTGAATTGTGCTTTGCAATCCCAGAGGAATTTAACATTAATCCATCTGGCAAAGACATTGCACAGCAGAGAAGACAGATGGCTGAGGACATCCTTCTTGCATCAGGTACTTTACTATAGTAGTATTGTATATTGTATAGTATTGATCAAATAAATATTTAAAAAAACATTTATTTAAGATACAGATATTTAAGTTATACAGTAATAGGCAAATGTGTGTGTAGAGAGATAAAGTCTCCTGTTTAATAATGCTATTTATTGTAACCTGTAGTCATATGTGTTTCCAAGGACATTTGAAGGAGAGCCAGGGCTAGGATTTCACTCAATTCACATTAAACCAGTGATGTTCGAATTTCATTTGTCTACACAATACAGTTGGTAAGTTCCTTTTGCTGTTCATTTCAGACTCAAAGGAGGACTTCTGCTCCCATCGTGGCCTAAAGGTGCCTCTGTCACTGCAGAAAGAAACACAGAAAATTAAGTGTCATAAATGTGAGAAGAAATAATTCATTTCAACTTCAAAACTAATGGTGTATCTCTTATGAAATATTGTCTATTGTTACAGATTGAATGTGATAAGTGCCAGAGATGGTTTCGTGCACCTTGCCTTGGGTGGACTCCAGACAGGATTCCAGCTGAAAATGAAGAATGGTGGTGTGACATGTGCTGCTTGCTTGCTTGTGAATAAATGCGTCCTGATACCATGATAGATATTGTTTCCTGAAAAAAGCCTCACCTGTAGTAGTTAGGGCATTACCAATATGATCTACTACAGTAAAAATAATGGTAAAAAGTAATTTCAGTGATTTTTAGTGAATATTTTCAGTTTTTTGATACATACTATGTCCATATAAAACTCATCTCCACAATAATCTCACCTGTAGTAGTTAGTGCATTGCAAATATGATCTACTACAGCAAAAAGAAGGGCAAAACGTCATTTCAGTGATTTTTTTGTGAATATTTTCAGTTATTTAATACATACTATGTCCATATAAAACTTTATAAAACTTCTTTTCACAATAATATCACCTGTAGTAGTTAGTGCATTGTAAATATGATCTACTACAGCAAAAAGAATGGCAAAAAGTCATTTCAGTGATTTTTAGTGAATATTTTCAGTTATTTAATACATACTATGTCCATATAAAACTTTATAAAACTTTTTTTCACAATAATCTCACCTGTAGTAGTTAGTACATTGCAAATATGATCTACTACAGCAAAAAGAATGGCAAAAAGTCATTTTAGTGAACATTTTTCGTGACTAAATTCACACTGAAACGACGGTCCAACTTTACCTCGGTAAGTGATTGACGGCAGTAAACAATAAGTGGTTTGACGTTTTGGCTGAGTGAGACGATTCATGCACTTTGTAAACAGATATAAAACGTGATAAGATTATGCTAATGGTTCGAAGTTGCTAGCTAGCGTGCTAAAGTGGTGCTAACGCTAGCTAGCCCTTTGACCAAAGTCATTTCTCTTTTTTTTTTTTGTTGCGAAAATAACACAGCTCTTGGTGAAGTATAATATAAATTTTTGTAGGTAACAAACACAAACCGTGAAATTGCAGTTTTCGACAGACTGCTCACGTGTACAGCATTCTGGGTCACACCGAAATATCACGATTATTTTGAGTTATATTTCTAAGTGTCATATGGTTTATCTTGGGAGACACTTCAATGTTGGTTCCCTCAATTACATAAAAATAACTAACAATAGTTTTTTATGTGCCTTATGTCTTTTAAAATGTGTAGATGCGTTAATGTCTTCTGGCATTTCTTGTGGTAAGATATTTTTTATTATATGGGCTAAGCTGCATGACATTGGCTCACATTGACTTTTTTGATTGATTTTAATAACAGTGGGTCAGATAAACTGTTCATAAAGCTATCCTCTCTTTTAATTCACTGAATTCATTTAGAAAATGCTGGCAAAGGTGGAATACGGAAGAGTCCAAAAATACATCAAAATTCCACAAATTGATGAAAACTTGGACTTCCAGAAATTTCTTCAAGAAGGTTTGTCTCCACACATTTTAAGCTAAAAAAAAGCTTTATAGGCCATTTTAGAGAATATTTTCATTATTGTAGTGTGTCTGTTTTGTTTTTAAGCTTTTATGCTCTAAATGTTTAAATGACATGGTTGATAATAAACTTAGTGTAACTATTTTTTTTTTTTTTCCCAGTAACAGACAAATTTAGTCTGCAGGCCCAACTTGTGACTGAAGGTGTGCTCAGCTTGACTGACACATCACATTCGATGAGCTGGTCAAGTCAGGGGTGAGAAACTTCAAAGTTGGATATCGCCAGTATCCAATAACAGGTAAGGTTATGTTGTCTTGATCATTCACCAATCGATAAATTATTGTTTTTAATTTAAATTGATTCTTCTCTGAACTGTTTTTTAGACATTGCTATTACTTTGGATGCATCAGATTCATCTGTATTACTAGACCCATCACCATCTCCAGCATCATTGCCGGACCCTCCAGCATCACTAGCTTCAACGCCAGCACAATCACCGGCTTCTTCCATTTCATCAGATTCTACTATTATCCTCCCAACCACAAAGAACAGGAGGAGGGCCATGAAAGACCTGGATCGCGATGAAGCAAGACAGGTAAACCTTGAAACCAGCTACACATGCATTAGATAAAAAAAAATAGTGCTAGATAAGAGGCAGCACTTGAACTATTTATATTAGTTTAATGTAATATGTGAAACTTAACTAAATTTAACCAAATGGAGTCAATTAATTTGAGGCATGAAGCTAAGGGTTAAAAAATTAATGTTGTCTTTGCAGAGGGTTGAAACGGCTCTGAGCTCTAAGCCAAAGGGTGAAGAAATCTTCAAAGAGTGTGACAAAACCAAAACACTGTCAGTTGCGACACGCAAGCAGATGGTAAACATTCTGGTTGCAGAAATGATAGAAACATACGGGCAAGAAATCATTTGATATAATGGCAAAGGAAACATGACTGGACACATCTAATAAATAATTTGTTTCTAAAGGAGGATTCCACCAATGCATGTCCGGGTCAGTTATGCACTTGGAATTGTGACCCTTTTTCCATATCTCCAAGATCCTTACTCAAAACATGGATATGTAAATTTTTATGTGTCTTTTAACTCCAAAAATGTGTTGTCGAACTTATTTCATTAGGCCATGTTTCTGCTTTATATGAGAGATGCACAATATTATTGGCACATCCTTGATTTCAGCTGATAATGACTTTAAAATTAAATATCACCATCGGCCCAAAACTAACATCTCTGCTGATATGACAAACCAATAAAATGATGCGTTATATTATGCCCCACAAAATTATTAAAGCCATAGTCTAGGTTGAAGTAGTTTCCTTACATTGCCCAGTGAGTGTTTTGTAAAACCTTTCATTTATGTCTGTATCTACCAGTGGGCCATCATGGTATGAGTAGGCATAATGTAGTTTTTTTCACTAGGAAAGACTTGAGATAATCTGAAATTAGGTCAAAAAATGCCTGCATTATCAGAATCAGTATCTGCAATCACTACTACTTTATATTTGATGCGTGTAGGAACACTACTATGATCCTCTGGCCAATACTGGCTATCTTGCATGGAGACTCAAGACAGTACAACGCAACACCCGTGATGGCTTCCGTGAGTGTTCCAGGCCTGATTTCCAGGACAGTCCGACAACCCAACGAGAATCTCTGTTAACTGGTGATCAGCTCCTTGGTGAGGCGTGCAGGGAGGCTCTCTCCATAATGAGACACTCAACAGACAAATCTGTGGTTAAAGAGAAGATGAGAGTCACCTTTGACTAAAAACAGAAGCTGGTTCATGACCAGGATGCAACAGCTTCAGTGTTGGATGTCTTCCCTCGTTTTCTTGATACAGCCGAACTGGTAGGAATATGTAGAGATTATGATTTTTATTGTAAATTATTTGAAAACTGACTCCTTCTAATGCAAAGTGCATTTTAGTAAGCTGTATATGGACATTGTGCCTCTGTTTAAAGATTGAACAGGATTTTTCCATGATGTTCGGGGACCTATCTGGAAGGTTTCAAGTGCAGAGTCATCACAGAATGCCAGAGTCTTCCCTCAAGTCCTTATGTTGACGAGCTGCTGGCTGCTTCTGATCTTGAGGTTGAGAATGACTACGGTAAATATGAAGTTTTTCTGTTTCCAACATACAATCTGTTGCCCATTTCAATAAATCCAATATGCAGCCTGTCATCCAAAGCGAGATTTGTGGTCCTGAAATAAATTAATTGATCTCTATTGTAATTTTAATAATGACGGATATGAAGTTGAGTTTTGTTGTTCAACAGAAACAATCATTTTAGTTCAATGGTAAATGCTGTCTGTAGTAAGCAAGAAATAATGTTTTACAATGCTTTTGTTGTCTGTCTCAAATATTTGTCTTCAAGGCTGGGATAGTGATACGTCTGCTCTCCTGTTGCTGTTGCATCTCCTGCCCCCTACATCAAAAGGCCAGAAAAAAACTCCCAAGATGAGCTCAGCACAGGCCAATCATGTTGTCAGATTCATTAAGGTATCATCAGCTTTTTTGTACAACCGTGTAAGAAGTGTGAGGTGCAGATTGGACTGTAAGAATAATTCTTGCTGTGTATCTAGTATGTTATGCTAAGTATTTGCATAATGTGTCATTCAAACTACAGGAAGGAGCCAGCCTCACTACATTCCTGGATAAAGTTGATGCAAAGGCAGCCTTTCCTCCTTTGCATTGGAGAGCAAAAAAAGAAAATCGCAAGGTTCGTCATTGTTGTGGACCAGAAAGCCATCCCATGCAACGCTCAGACATCGGTGGCTGCTTTTGATGTGCTGTTCAAGACTCACTATGTCTTCAGCCTCTCCTATGATGAAGCACTTTCTACACTTTCATCCAAACAACGATATATACAACATCCATGTTGGAACCACAAAGGAAACCCCACGAGTCAAGGAACTGAGGGCCAAACTACTGCAAGACCATTAAAACGTCACCAGTTCACAAAGGTCAGAGCACAGTTGAAAAAAACTGTCCAATTATGTTCACATGTTTTGTTTGTAAAAAGCACCACAAAAATAGTTCAGTTCTTTGTCAACATTTAAAATTTCAGCATGGACTATATCCAGCTAAAAACCTACGTTTGAAATGTGGAGAGCAAGGATGTCCTTCATCTTTTTGTACATACAATGGCTTCAGAAAGCACCTAAAGACTGTTCATAAGAACCATGATGAACTGGTCGATACTAACCAGGAAGTGGCCACACAAAGACATTTTGAGTTTGAATCTTTGAACAGCCAACAACTTCTGCTGCATCCATGTTATATGTTCCCCCTGTAATTACACAGAACTCACTTGAAAGAATGTGCGGTTCAGTTGTTTCACACTTACAAACCTCTGGTTGTTCTCAAAGCACTATCCAAACAATAGTTTGTTCGATGGAGGAAGTTATTAGTGATGTTCAAGGTCGAGCACAAGAAGCAGTTCTCCAAACATTTTCCTCAGAAACTAAGGAGTCGGAAATTTATAAGAAAGTAGAGCACTGTTTAAATCAATTAGACAATCCCTTTTCAAAATTTAATACACAGATGAATAGGCATAAATATTATGATGAAAAATGGGAAATAGTTGAGCCTAAAGAATTTGTCCTTGGTGTGAGAATGGATACACGTAGAAATAGAACTACAGGTGTATATAGTCAGATTCCTGTAACAGACAAGTACATGTATGTGACCATTTTAAGTACACTGAAATCCATTTTCAAAAATAGTGAGATAAGAGAGTGCTTCTTGCAAGAGAAACACTGTAAAAAGGAGACATATAAAGACATTAATGATGGGTTTTATTTCCAAAACCATCCTCTTTTTTCACAACGGAGACATGCTCTACCAATTTTACTCTATTATGACGATTTTGAAACGGCTAATCCGTTGGGTTCCAAGAAGGGGATCCACAAACTTGGTTGTGTTTATTTTACTTTCAAAAACCTCCCACCCAAGGTGAACTCTGTGCTAATGAACATACATCTTGCAACTCTTTTCTACACCCAAGATTTAAAGACGTACGGTTTTGAAGAAATATTAAAGCCTCTAATTGACGATTTGAAAATTTTAGAAACTGAAGGAATCCAACTCCCATTTATTGATGAGCCAGTGTTTGTAATTCAAGTCACAGGAGATAATCTTGCCTTAAATACTTTGCTCGGCTTTGTTGAATCTTTCAGTGCGACATACTTCTGTAGGTTCTGTCTGACAAATAAGGAAGAAATTCAGTCTGTTTTTTTCTGAGGATGATCCAGGACTTAATCTGCGCTCCAGAGAGCTTCATATTGAACATTGTAATGCACTAAGTGAAGATCCTGCTCTACCTACTGTTTATGGTGTTAAAAAACACTTGTGTGCTTGATTCATTACAGTATTTTCAGTGTACTGATAATTTTGTGGTTGATGTTATGCATGATTTGTTGGGAGGGTGTCGTACAGTATGAGCTGAAGCTGTTTTTTCAGTACCTGCTTAAAAATGGTTACATCTCCATCAACACGTTGTCAGATAGGATACAGAGTTTTAATTCTGGACACATGGAACGTAAAAACAAACCGAGTCACTTAAAAATTGAGGACAACAGCCAGCGCTTAGGTGTAAATGCAATTCAGTCATGGTGTATTCTACGCAATACCCCACTTATTTTTGGTGATGTGGTTGAAAGGGACAATAATCACTGGAACTTTTTGCTCCTCAGATTGTTGATATAGTCTTCTCCCCTGTCCTTACTGATGGTATGATATGTTACCTAAAACATTTGATCCGTGACCACCATAACATGTTCAAAAACTTTGTTCCATGATAAGAAATTGATTGATACATTATCCAAGGATTATAAAAAAAAAAATTGGCCCTCTTATACATATGTGGTGTATGCGATTTGAAGCAAAACACTATTTTTTTTTAAGAAGTCTGTAAAAAATTTTAAAAACCTTACTAAATCTCTAGTAAAGCAACACCAGCATCAACTGGCATTTTGCTATGAAAATGATTATTTTAAGCGGTTTGAGATTGGTCCTTTGAAAATAAAAAGCATTGATAGCTTGGAAGGTGGAGAATTACTCTGTCATACATTACAATTAGATCCATGTTCAGATGTTTCCACTACAAAATCTGTAATATCATAATACATGAACAACATGCTTTCATAATAGGCTGTGCTGTACTTCGATGAACATTTTCCTGCATACTGTATAGAAGAGGAAACTCATGAACATATTGTGATTTTCATTGACCAGCTGACGTATTTTAGACCGTTTGATAAGCAATACTCTGAGAGTGAGAGGACATATATTGTGCCTTACTGTTGCATGTTTTAATATTTGTGGTGCAAGTTTGAAAATAAATGCTTTTAAACTGACAAACATGACTATCTTCTTATTTTAGAAAATTATTTTTTTTAGGAATATGTAAGAATAATATTGACACCTTTTAAGTGTTATGGGGGTAACACTTGTGTAGTTAAGAAATAGTCCTCTGAGAGTTAATTGCTAACACTACGTAGAAGTGTTAAAAAAAACTAACACTGGTTGGTGTTAGGCAGTGTTAAATTTGAACTCCAAAAAGAGTCAAATTTACACTAACTTAGTGTAAAGGTACCAACACCGGAAAAAGTGTTAAATTAACACTGAGGAGTGGACCCATATAGACACTTTAAAAGTGTTAAGATCAACTCTCACAGTGTTAATTTGGGTATACTGATTTTACTGCGTATTGAAAGGATTTTCAATACATTAAAGTTCACATAATTGCAATTGAGAACTGATGAATGACTATTCTACATTCATTAGAACTAAACCTTGTATTTGTTAATATCAAATATGTGTTATTTTACTGTTCAACAGCACCAATTTAGACCAACAAGAAGAATGAATAGTAAAAGGATTAGATTCTGATTTAAAAGACTGACTGATGTTATAACAATTACTGTTCATGAAAAAGCACCAGAACACCGCTTAGAACACCACTTACACCACTTTTCTGGTAAGATTTAAACAGAAATGTTTTGTTGCCAATGTACATAAGCAATATTGTAATCTTATTACTATGGACATTTATTTTGGATGTGTGGGATTTAATGAATAGGCCTTGTGCTACTAGGAGTAAACACTGAAAATGAGACATGAGGGCTGTATGAAGCACTACTCATGCCTTTGGTTTTCCTTTCAATCCATTGACTGCAATTCTTCATCACAGCTGAAACGGACAGCATACTGACTGTTACCATCAAGCAAAGTAGTCAGGTAACCCCACTACAGCAAAGGTTAACCAACCCAGAGTTAAGGTGACCAGTGGGTATGGGTTAACATGGTAAGATACTGTTTGATGGTATTGATATTATAACTAAAATTAGAAATAATGTGAAAAGCGGAATAGCTGTCAACCACAGACCATAGTCTCATTCACACCTTTGGAAAAAAACTGTTGATTTGTGAAAGTAATGGTAGATTTATTCATTCTACACTGAATGGCCCGTTTAAATTCAGCCTGGACATTTTTTTATTTTTCTATAGTCGAGTTAAACATATATTCCTGTCCCTGACAGTGTTGTTAACAGCCAAAATTCAATGTACAGACAAGAAATTCACATAATAAGATCAAGAGAGGGGTTGGCAGAAAAGCTGAGAAAGCCAGCATAAGGTATTCTAGACATAGACAAATGGAGGCTGGGATCTGAACAGGAAAGACTCCCCAAATGGGAGGTTTATCACCTGAGCTCAGAAGTCTTCAAGTCAATGGAGAGACAAGAGAGGAGTGCTCCTTATCTGTAACAGAGGTCAGCTCTCAGGAAGGAAAATATGCAGCAGGGATGAGACAGAGAGGGATTAACTCCAATCCTAATTATGGATGCTTGCAAACGATGTCCCAGCCAATCAATGTGGGAGGTCACAGTAATTCCCGTTTGTGTCACAGTAGGACATAAAATGGAAATTGGTCTCACAGATACTTTGGGAGACGGCCTCCCGCATACAGAAGCAATCTGCAGAGAGGAAGAGCCTGTTTTTAATCATCTGCTTTGGAGTGACAGTAATGAAATTCTGAGGACTGACTCTACTCTCAGAAAGAATTCATATACTGTACACAACAGCCGGGGTCAGGAGATGATATAATGTTTCAAGGTGATGATGAAATCCTTATTTATAGCTATGATGAAAAGAGTTTTGCAAGTTAAAAAAAAAGTTGCTTTACTCGTTTCTCTTCTTCTTGCGTTTTTGGAAAACCGTGTGATGTTAGAGCTACAGTTTTGAATATTTTGCTTTAGCATCATGTAACTAAAGTGGGTTGTTATGTACTTTTTCCATGTTAGTGAAAAAATATCTTCTTTTCACATTCAGATATTCTACTAATCTCTCTCAAAACTCTGCCCTCACACTCAAAAAGGGATGTGTGTGTTTTGACAAGCTGTCTAGATGAGCTAGCTATATATGTGTGTTAAAATAATAGCCACGCTGCTTGGCAATGACCAAAGACCCTCTCTGGCTGTGTTGATCTCTTTCTAACAATCAGGTGTGACAACAGACAGGGATCATACCATGAGGTTAAAAAGCAGAGGCATGTGTTGTGCAACAGATACAGCAGTACAGTCTGTGGGCAAAGGAGGGCAGAAGGATTAAAGGGGAACTGCAGTATTTTTAAACATAGACCTTATTTCTGGCATGAAATACATTTATCTACTCACAGTTTGCCGAAAATCGTGTGCTTCGGAAGCTATTTAGATAACTCGCGATCGGCTTATATCTATATAACGGAGTGAACAGGGACATTACCTGTCTTTATTTCACCAATACTTTAAGACGAATGAATGAACAAATGTGTATTATAGCTCTGTTAGCTCATAGGTGCTGTTAAGTGGCTACTTGTGGCTATAGGAGAGCTAATGGAGGGATTTTTTCAAAGGCACTCTACTGGGATGACTTCATTTTGAGTAAGATGGACGTTCTTACCGGAGTGAATGAGCTGTGCTGCAGCCATACGTGTGCATGAAGTCGTCCCAGGAGATGTGTCTGTAGAATTCCTTCCGTTAGCTCTCCTATAGCTGCAAGTAGCCACGTTTTTTTGTTAATAAATCTTGTTACCTTGAGAAGTCTGCATCTGGGTCCTCCCTTCCTGCACCATCGAACCTGACCGTCTTTGACCCGTTCTCTCCGTTATGTGGATATACACCACAGTTATCTAAACTTATCTAGAGTTATCTAAATAGCTTCTGAAGGACACCGACTTTCGCCAAACTGTTCTTGGTGAGTAGATGAACGTATTTCATACCAGAAAGAAGAAGGGTTAAAAAACACCGGAGTTCCCCTTTAAAGGTGTATGCAGACAGATGAGATGAATGAGATTCGAAGATGCAGTAACGTCTATATATATATTTAAAAAATGTAGAAAACATAAAGGCAGAATGCAAAATTTGTTAGAACTGTTAAATTGAAAGTATGTAAAAAAATAAATGAATGGATAATATGGGGATAGAAGTGGTGAATATACACAAGGACCACATGCACTGTCCCTGGTGTTTGTACTCATGAAGCTAAGTTTAGAACAGATAAAACATCCGGTAGCCTGAACATATGCAATGACGTCCCATATTTTTACACCAAACATAACGTAAAATTATTCTATTGAAAAAATCATGGTATGTTTCAGTAACATACATACGTGTGTGTGCACAAATACTGACGTCAAAACTAAATTACAAATTACAGTTGCACCACTGGACTAGTTGTAAATGTTCAGACTCATTTGTTTGGAAGCTCCAGAATGAATGAAAAGGAAGAGCTCAGATTGTGACCATACAGTAGTTAAATAAGAATATAAAGAAAATTTTAAAATCTTAAGTAAATGTTTCTGTGGTGGAGTGGAAGACATCTGAAAGAACAAATCGCAGCCTGTGGTGTTCAGACGAGTTCCTCAAAGACAGATTGCTCTGATTGTGACAACAATTCAGGAAAATCAGAGCAATGAGGTGGCCATAATGCCTACATCAACAACATGTCTAAATCCAAGAGAATAGCATTCTGAGGATGCCAAGTAAACTTGTTCTCCTTGGGCAGAAACTTCAGAACCAAAACAGTAGTTCATTCAATGGTGAAACGAAGATGTGAAAGACGAATGGGAATCTTTTGTGTGGATGGACAGTCAAGTAGAGTTGTTGCTAAATGTCACTTTGCAGTATAAGGTGATGAAAGCCCATGAGTGTACCAGGAAAAAAATGGTATACTAGTGCCGTTGTTATGGTTTCCAATGCATGCTCAATACATATAGAGATTGTGGGCACATTAGGCTGAGATGCCCAGAACCTCAGTTTATCAACAACACACGGTTAGTGTGTGTGGACAGGGACACACTATAAGCTAAAGAGACGGAAGCCAGAAAGGAGCCTATTGGCCTGCTGATGGCAAAATATTGTGCAATGCATACTTCAAGTTTTCCATTAAAGATTGTGCACATTTCTTCTCGTAGCTTGTCTCACACAAAGACACAATGGTCTCTCAAATGCTAAGACATGAAATTCAGTTTAATTTGGATAAATTCCGCTGTGTCTTTCAGATTCATCACCAGAAAAACACCTTTTTAATCCCTCACCAGCAGAATGTGCAGAAAATTAAACTAAAACTCATCTTGGTGCAAATGCTAGTCGTCACTATACCCATTACCAACTGAGTATCAGAAGTCACTGCAGGCAGAGAGAAGCTGTACATGATCCCCCACTGTTGCTCAGTATTAACAGTGTTGATATGGCTCCTCAAAATGAGTTTAATCTAAAAAGTGATTACATTTCTAGTAAGTAATTAAAGCTAGTAATTTGAGGAACTACTTGAACCTTACATTGGGGCCAATTATCCGTGCTGTGCTGAAACTTGTTAATTGAGAGGTGAGGGAGGCAAGATCCATTATCACACCAAACCGCCTGCTTTAATAAGTCACTGTAATGTAACCATGGGAGCACTGGCCTCACAGATGGAAAGGTGAGACTCTTAAAGGACCACATGTCTCATCAGTTTGTATAGCTGCCTCACGCAACTACTGTCTTTACAAATCAAATCCATCCCATCTTATTTTTTACAGCTAACTTAATCTGGTTGCAGAAGAGACTTGCTAAAAAGTGATATGGTGGTCAACTTGGATTAATAATCTAAAAGGAAAACTGAGAATGCAGCAAAGTTAATATAGGAGGTATCACCTTTGAGAAATGGTGCATTACTTTTTTTAGACTCAATTTTATCCCCTGATTCATAATTGCATGTACCACAAAATTACAACACAAATTTAATTTGTCAGTATTATTGTTAATACTATTCAATACACATAAATTGGACTTTGTTTATCAGAATATTTAAGTATGAGTGCCTGATATCTCTAGTCATTGTTAGGTGCCAGCAGATCCCCAAACGTCCATAAAGGTACTGTTGTTCAAACAGAAAAGTAAAAGGACATATGTTATGCAGTTTTTTTTATAAAGCTTTAACAAACAGATAAATTCTATTGTAAAACATAACAAAAAAAATAACAGAAGACACTGTCAAACGCAAGCGAATTTAGTCCAATTGGTCCCAGGACCAATTGTTACTGCTGGCCAGTTTGTGCTGGAGAGGAGAGGGATTATTAAGGGGAAATTTGGCTCTGGGTAAACAGTAAACAATAATAGATATGGATTCAAATCAAATAAATGGCGACAACGAGCCATGTTTTTACACATAGGGCTAAGCGTAATCTGCGTAATCACTTACATGTTATACTTTCACTGCGCTCCCGGTTGTGGATTGACATAGGGTGTCAAGCGCCACGTCTTGCAGGGATAGCCACTGTCACCCAGCAAGTGACATCCAACTGTTACAGCTCAAAAAGCTGCCTCAGACCGCTCTCCATTAAAATACGCGAATCATGGGAAGCTCCAGGCCACTTTGCATCAAAAACCAGTGGACTTTCTTTCGATTGAAAAACATGTCCCCGTCTATTGATGGCGCAATTATTTAGTTATGAGTCCCGTCAATTGCACCGACCACACCAGGCATGCCTGCAATTGCCATAAAGTTGACTTTGATCCTGTTGCGGATTGTCCAAAGGAAAACGGATAAACTGTTGTATGATATAGTCTAGAGAGCCCGTTGATGGTTTGGTTTATAGCACGGCTGACTGATGGTTGTGATATTCCTAAATCATCGGCATTGCAAAGCTGCATTTTTCCTGTTGCTAAATATCATAGTGCGGCAAAGAGTGGGTGTACAAGGACACAGTTCGAGACCGAGGAGGCAGAGATAGTAGATTTAGATAAGAAAATAAGTTTATTGAAATAATTCAACCGGCAATCAAAACATTACTCTCAAACATACAGACCAGTGAGGGCATCAAACATCAAGAGCAATGAATAAGCCGAAAAGAAAGTTGATTTCTGAAAGACTGGGTGTCAGCTGTCTGAGTTACTAACAGAGACCTGGAAGCTCATGGCGTTCAACGGGACCATGTTTTCTCTCTATCGGTTGCTTATTAATTTAGTCAACCTAGCTTGAGGCAGCTGGAGATTAAGGTCCATCAACACTGTTTTAAACAATGAATATGCAAAAGAAAAGCATACATGGATGAAACATTTAAGAATGAAGTCACCACTAAATTATTCCTTTCTCACTGCAAAGGCCATGATGCCGTCAACACTTACGGCAACAGCTGCTCCAAAATAGTCTGCATATTTAATTGTTTTAGCTAACACTGTAACAATGATTGAGCCTTGTGGACCTTTTGTATTCCCTACAAAGCAGGATTCTTATTCATGTTCTTTTTGTGCACTGTTGTAGTCTCTACACCCTTCCACATTTATCTATTAAGTGCAGTTAATCTGGCATCTTAATAGGGAAAACGGGCAATAAAAGTGATAAATGAAATGAATCGATTGAACAGATTACTTTGGATTTGCCAATAGATGTCACTATAATATATATGTTTTTAAAAATGTAGAGAGAATCTGGTATAAACCAGAGCAAAGAGCCACACAAGGAATAAATGTTGTTTTATAAATTCCCCTCTAAATGTTGTTGCTGCTATGCAGTATAAAACAATCGCTTATTTTTTATTAAAAAATTCAAATAATCTTGGTGCTGTCAAACAGTTTTTTTTTGTTTTTTTGTGATACTATTTGAACTCATCATGAAGTAAGTGTATACTGGATGGCAAAGGATTCAGAAAGTAGCCTAATCTTTGCACTTTGAGTCCAGCATGAACTAAAGATTCCTTTCCCCTCCACTTGATCTGCTCTGTACATAATTAGGCTAACTGCTTATGATTGAGATGGTCACATACAAGTGTGATATGTGATAAACGTAGCTTACCTTCCATAGCATTGAAGTTTGATGCATTTTCACTCAGGAGTTCGCAAAAGCCTTGATGTGTTAGCCGCTGAGGTCAGTGAGAACAAAAGTAAGCCCAGCTGCTTCACTCACCTGCTGGCAGCCAGATCCTATAAGCAACCATATCATGCACATATCAAACCGTGGTTCAGTGCTAATCCAGGTCGCATTTAATGTTGCATGACAGGAAATGAGGTTGTGTAGGATATGGTGATGAATAAGAATGCACCAGGCCTGTCACTCACACAGCAGTTTGCTTTGTACTTTTTAATGAGTGTTTTCCTTAACAATACATATCATTCTCTCTTTACTTTAACCAAGTGGCAGAAATTGGTTGAACTTATGGCAAGCTGAAAGCTCCCTAAACATTGACCATGCAGTAGTTGCCATGTGCAGACAGAAAGGGAGAATTTTTAGACACTGGACTGGACTGCACTCGCTGGCTGATGGATAATGGCAGAATAAGGAAGAATGAATTGTTGTATTTTCTCAGGGCACCAGCGCCTGTCAGTATATCCAGCAACCTAGAAGATGTACAATGCTAATTCTCCGCAGTCAAAATAAAGTGTTTCAGACTAAGTATCAATCAAATTCCTTTTTTTTCATTCCTATCCATAAATTCCTATCTTGGCAACCAAAACAGCTGTTTGACGTCATTAGTGAGAACCAGGACATTTTGCTTGTTATTTCCAAGGATTAACAACAACTTGGCTCAGTCTTTCATTCAGAAATCTTAATTAGCATATGGTTAATCAAAGCACTTGACAATCAAACAAAACAAAGAACAAAAATGCAAACAGCTTCCAGCCAATATATTTCAGCACGCTCCAATACCACAGGTGTTCATCTTTTTCCATTCTTACTTTATTCCTCAGTTTGCTTTAGGCCAAGCCAAAACTGAGAAAGCAGCATTGCAGCAAAACAGGCAGATCACGAGGAAAGTCAGTACTAAAGGATTGTTATGGATAAAGATAAGGAGGGAAATTGCAAAGAGATTTACAGAAAGAGGTGGTACGCAGATGTACGTATCGAATAATTTGTAGTGACATTTATTCATATTTGTTGTTCTAAGATAGTTTGTGATCTTCTGCAAAGATGATTGTAGGTTTTCTGGCAGACGTCTATGTAAAGTATGAAAAGGTGCCAGAATTACATTCTTTCTCCATTAAGTCGACCATCTACTATTGAGATCTCCTTTAGTAGTATCAATAATTGTAAAGTAAATCAATACTATCAGGTGCGAATAATCAGGATAGGCTGCTGCCAATCAAAAGGTCGGTGGTTTGATTTCTGGCTTCCCTGTAGTACATGTGAAAATGTCCTTGGGAAAGAAACTGAACCACTGAGGTGAGCAGATACATACATATGAAGTCCCTGTTTTGTTTTGTTTTCTCACTGGTTTGAAATGACAGCAGCTATGCAGGACAGAGGTGGGGAAGTATGGAGTGTCAGCACTATATATTCTTGCCCAGAGATTGTAAAGTCTTAAGGGGTCTTTTAGGAGTTCATCATTCTCCAAGTAGGAGAGGTAATTAAAACAAAAAGGGTTGAAAATACAATTGCTTACCTACTTTCCAAAGTTTGTTTTATAGAAACCCCTACCGCTGATTTAATTCTTCAGTAAGCACCTTTCTCACACTGCAATACAGCTCGAGGTGCTCGTGCAGGACTCACCAGCCAATGACTTCTATATTCCCTCAGAAACTTCCAACCTCTGTGATGTCTGCCAGGCCTCAACAGCACCAACATTAACTTGAATTTCTTTAAAACTGCATTTTTACATTAGTATAATTTCCCAGTCCTCTCGTCATCTTTGCACTATGTGGCTGGTAGTAAGGCAGAGACTGTAGTTACCTCGAAGTCCATACACAACAAGAATGTAAAACAGCCACAATGTATGTGTTTGCTCCCTCGACTGGAGTCATAAAGTTGTTCTCACTATACAGTGTATATGTTGTAAAATGAGGATAACAAGAACTGACATCTAGAAACAATCCACTGGACATTAGTGACCTCAGTGTCACATATAGAGGTCTGAATTACACACAGAGTCTAAAGAGGCTCTTCTTGGTGGTCTCAACAAGAACAACTATATTAATCCAGAAAGTGGAAGTGAGAGGTATTGTCTATATAACTGTTGATCCTGCTGGCATCAGATTAGGTTTATCCAGTGTTGCATTCTAAATCATATTGATAGACCCATAACCTATAATCTGTCATCCAACTCTAAGAAAAGCAGTGCTCAGTAGCTTACAGAGAAAGACAGAGCAGACCTTAAGGTTACCTTAACAGTTGATGATGCCTGCTTGGATTTCAAAATGCACCTCTTCTGTGTATGGGCCCCACACTGAAATCAATGATACTGCTGGCAGTGTGAGAACGTGTTCGTTAGTGACCTGCCAGCTGCAACATTGACTGATGTGATTCAAAGGGACTTTGAGGATTTACTAACCTACAGGTAGCAAGCAGCTGCCTATTGGAACTTTGCCTGGCTACAAATTTGAGAAAACACGCTACAAAAGAAATTGAGTTTAAATAAATTGCCTGCATGCGTGTCTGGGTGCGTTCATGCCTGCTTACTAAACTTTCAACAACTGCTGCCCTCTTGCAGTGTGACAATAGTTATGTTTGTTCTGCAGAGGAGCGTTTGACTCTATCAGTCAGTGTATTAAACCTTAAAGTGTATTAAACCCTCTTAAAGCCATGCATTGTCATTTCCTTGACAGTAACATGTGAAAAGCAGCATTTAATTCTGTTGTCAATATCTTTCAGTTTTAAGCAGCACCACCTGTTTCAGGCATCTATTCTGATGCTCACTGCAGCCTTTGTGCCATGATGCAAAAAAGGGATGGGTCTTTGGGTGTGTGGTAGTGTTACAGTAAGACTGGCTATGGTGTTTTTGTGTTTGGAAGCTTGCACAACTTTAGATTTCTGTACAGACACTCTTAAGCCTGTAATTACCTGGGATTAGACAGCAACTGGAAAGGATCTCTGCTGTCCCCACATTCAACAAATCAACAGGATGCAATTTGCAACAAATCAATTTCAAAATAAATCAAGACATGTTCATGTTGAAGGCAGTATTAACACCAACAAATACATCCATTATCATGAATGATTTAATAGACAAAAAGTTTGTTTTCAAATCACTAAAATTTGGGGATTTGTGTTTTTGGTTGTTTCTTTTTAAGCAGAGAATGAAAGTTCCCCACATTTGAGTCATGAGTCATCTCTGTGAGTGGTGACTGCAACACTCACAGGGAGGTGTTAATTAAGCCCACCAACTCTTATGCGATGGCTCCAGTTTGGGCCAATGGAACCCAGCTGGCAGTGCTCATGGGTGAAAAGCCTTGTTTCAGCACTGGCGATTCTTTCCAGTTGACCTACTCCACCTCCTGCCGTGATGGGCAAGGCAACTGATTAAAAAGTTACCAAAACAAACATGATGAATTTCAGTCCTGAGTCTGGACTCGTGTTGATATTTTGATACATTTCACTGCATGGGTTGTAGTTGGCATTGTTCTCTCAAAATCATTATGGAAATCATTAAAATCGTTATGGAACTGATCATGGTTAGTTCAGTCTGCCACTGTCTCACCATGTGGGCACATTGGCTTCAGCCAGCTGAATACAGAAAAAAACAAAGCTAATAGAAGAGCAGTGCCATTTCTGTGTTGGGTGTGGGGAGGAGAGAGCACTGCCTGGACATCTATGCAATCCCAGATGCAGTTTGTCAGACATTCAATTCTAAAGCTTCTGAGAAAGGGCCCTGCATGTTGCAGGCTAACCCTTCATAAAGACTTTGCCAGGGCACACAGTCACGAAGTCATCCTGTTGCTTATGGGTCATTCTGGAAGATGAAGCAGGCATTTTAGACGCAGTGGTAGTTAGATAGAAATACACTGGTGTAAAAATGTAATAGTGCTTTAGAAATTTGTCAGTTTATCAATAACTTTTGCCAGGAAAGCAATAAACTCCACCAATGTGGCAAACAAAATTACTACCAGTCACAGAAGAAGTGAATACTTGTCCCATAAAATATGTATATATAAAGTAAAGATACATTTGTATTTGAAAACAAGTGAGTTTTCAGTTCATATTGAAAGCTGGAGAAACAAGAAGCTTTGGCAAAACGGCACTATTATTGAGTCACAAGAGCTGGAGCTTTTTTTTGGCATGCCTAAATGTTACTGGAATGTATATCTTAACATGCAAATAGACAGTTTATTCTTTTGTCACCTCTTACTGTCACACAGAAACTCCACAGTCACAGTATCCAGCTAATCATGCTGCTGCAACATCTCATAGACAGAATAACAGCCCTGACCTATTGGGACTTCACTGGACATGTGAAAGTAAGCTATGTATCTAGCACCATGCCATCAGCACAAGATCCTTTAAAGGTGACTTATTATTGTGACTTCTTATTATTGAGATGTATGAAACATGCTTTGGTCAAATACCTGTTGTTTTAAGGACAGTGGCCCTAGTCTGACCCCTACTGAAACACCTCTGCTGTAGAGCTCTGTTCTCAGGGTGGCAAGTGCTCAGCCCCGCCCTTTTAGTGAGGTCAGCAGCTACTCTATCCCCTCGATCCACCCTCCACAAATAACTGAGTGACTCAGCTGATGTGACCAGCTCAAATAAAGGGCATGAATACAGTTTCCCAATAGTAAGTGAGTCTCTCTGACAGGAGTCAAGAAGCTCCCAAAGAGGTTCAACCAACAAGGCACCAACAGTTTGTTTCTGTATGTTTGTACGTTGGCTAAGGACACACTCTCATGCCAGCTCTGGCCAGTAATGGTGAGTTTACGAACATAACCTGGGCATCAGTTGGGCAATTTAATGCATTGAACACAAACATAATGAAGCTATTCCTCATGTCATACCAAAAACACTCCAGCTCTCTGAATAGATATAGATACTTACTCTGTTGATCGGGGACCGGTGTTGTGTTGAAAACACACCTTAGCTACATAGCTGCTGGTCTGAATTACATAACCGTTATGTAAAGGTAGCTGTTTAACTAAAAGCAAAGTAAATTAAACTTAACAAAATAATGTTGCAACAATGATATTACCCTTTCACAAACTAACAGCAATAACTCCTTAGAAGTTGATGTACGTTATCCTCATTTCCTAAGCATTTAAACTACGGCTAAATGCAAAATATCAATAAATGTACCATGATAAATTATTTCTAATATTTACATTTCTCTCATCTGATGTCTAGGCACTGAGAGTTAGAACTAATACCTCTTTTGGCTCAGTTTTTTCAGTCCAGCGTTGAACTGGATTAAGTTGTTCAAACAGTCGGATGAAAAGTGATGGCTGCACATACACATTTAGGACATAGACCTCTTTAGCTGACTCTTGCTGGAACATTACCCTCAAATCTAGTTTAATCACTGGGCTCTCATATCCTTGGCTGTGGGTAGATGTAAGATGCATGCTCAGTACAGCTGAGGTTGGCCTCATCGGTCAAGCTGAGTAGATGCGAGCATGCAGGGCTCAGAGGTCGAAGCTTAGCAGAAGAGCTGGAATGAACCTAACAAGTGACATTCTTTTGAAATGAAAAATGAGATTGGCCCGTTCAATGATGAGCTTTCAAACGATACGTTTTGGGGGGAATTTTACACTTGCTTGTTACTTCAGACACCCAGTACATGCTCCCAAGAACAGAAAATAATGATATGTCCACTTTAAGTGTTGCGAGTTGAGAGGTAATAATTTCTAATTCAGTTACAATGTATGGGAAAAAAAACAAAAAAACAAAAACATGATTCCACAACCAAAAGTGAACAATGAGAAATGTTCAGTCGATTGCAGGCTTCCCTTCACATCACAATATATTGCCAATTTTACCATCCACCACTGATTTATGCTGTTGCTCTTTTTCCTCTGAACAAAAACTGCACTTACACAAAGCATGCAGTTGCAAGCCAAAGAGCACAGCTAGTGGTTACAGAATTATAGATATCTGTGTCTCCCTGCCATGACAGAGTAGCATTTATATAGAGAAACCTTCCGTGACGGCATGGTATATAGCCAGGGAATCAAAGGGAGGCTGTTCTTCTTCATGGGTCCCTGACTTTTCTCATCTTAAGTGCAGACTGAGGGAATTGGCCACACAATTTTGCCCACAACACAGCATTTTTGTTACTTTCTTTGTGAGAAGTTTGAGTTTTCCCCTTCGACTTGACAAACTCCTCCATTTGTACTAGTAGCTTTTTTCTTTATTCTTTTTTATGATATAAAAAAGTGTACAATAAATGTAAACTTTTATGAGCAGTTTATGAGTAGTTTGATAATCAGTTTTTGGAAGCTTAATGCAGGACAAAGAAAAGGTGAACGGTCAGGTATACCTGGAAAAAAAAAATGCCAAAGGTTGGAACTTAAAAATTTAGCAGTGAAGACCTCAATGAAGTAGTTGAACAAAAATATTCTGTAAACGCAACAATCATAGAAATGGCATTATATGTTTTCAGCCAGAGAAGGATTGCAGTTTCTGCCAACCAAAGGACCATCAAGCAAGTGACATCAAAGCTTCATCCCAACTCAGAAAGTACAACACAAATTACAAACTTTATCACAACCTTTTTTGCCACGGGTTTGGGTCTCTATCAGTCTTTGAACGAAGGCCTTTGAGCTGTTTCTAACGCTTTGGAGCAGAGATTCAACATTTAATTGTAAAGCTATTTCATTGACACAGTGATCCCCACACAATGCAAAAAACTCAAATCAAAGTCATTGACTCATTTAAGAAAGCCAGTAGGATACGCTTTCTCACAGTGCATTGACACAGAATCTAATGTATCACAGATGGCTGGCAGATAGCTCGTCATGTGCTCAAAACAAGAACAATGAATGAGTGATTATGTTGCTCAATGCACATAACAGGAGGATGTTGACAAGAAGTCAATTAATATCTATTAATTATTCAGAATATGCCAACTCCTGTATTAATTTATTATAAGTATTCTGCCACTGGCACACCTTTCTTTATAGCAAGAGGACCCTGTTGCAACTTATGAGGTTATTGGCAACATGTCAATAGCATGATTGGGCACAAAAATGAGCACCTTAAAGGTGGGCAGAAATTTAGTAATCTGCAATTCACCAATCTGCAGAAAACAGTGTCTATAAGTTGTAGAGCAATTTAAGAATAATGTTCCTTCACATAAGATTGAGACGATTTGATAATCCATCATCTACAGTACGTAATATTCTCAAGAGATTCTGAGAAGCTGCAGACGTATCCTGTACACAAGGGACATGGACGAAATTCAACACCGGATGCCCGTGAACTTCAGGCCGTCGGATCGCACTGCATTAAAAACAGGCCTGATTCTGTCATGGAATTCACTCCTCAGTAACAGTCCCAGAAATCGTTGTCTGCGAACACAGTTCACCGTGCCATCCACAAATGCAAGTTAAAGCTCTATCATGCAAAGAAGAAGCCACATGTCAGCATGAGCCACGCTGCTCGGTCACACAAGTCAAAATATGAAATTCTTTTTCGGAAATCAGAATAATGGAACTGGCACATCTGGAAAGGAACCATCAATGCTGAATGAAATATGCATGTTTTAGTCCGGTCCACACAACTTTTCCCATCTTTTTCAGGGAAAATATTTAGTCTTGCATATTTCAGCAAGACTATGCTCAATCACATACTGCATCTCTTACAACAGCATGGATTCATAGAAGAGTCCAGGTGCTGGACTGGATTGCCTGCAGTCCAGACCTTTCCCCAACTGAAAACATTTGGAACATCATGAATCACAAAATAAATAAAATAAAAACCAGGACTGTTGAGCATCTAGAATCCTATAAAGAATGGGACAACATTTCAGCAATTGTTCTCCTCACTTCCAGGAAGTTTACATATTGATGTTAAAAGAAGAGTAGATGCCAACCTTTTCAAGACGTGTTACTGCCATCAAATCCAAGATGAGTTCATACTTTTTAATGAAAGAAAATTATTTCATGTTTTTTTTTTGTTTTAGTTTAAATCAAATATTCCTATTTCTATTCCCTCCTTCTGCTCCCTTCTTTTCAGGCATCATCTGGGAGGGTCAGCGTGTGGCTTATGCCAATGTCCTCAGATGAAAGTACCCCCCGAATCTCCCTCTCCCAGATGTGCCTTTCAAGAGAACCTCTACATTCTTGTACAAGCTAATACTTTGACCCGCAGTCAACAAGAAATCTTTCATTGACGATACGTGGTTTTTGCAAGTTGAATAATCGTTGAACATACCGATTCCCTCAAACAGGGAGGAAGATGAGTGAAGAATGAAACATCCACATTCCCCTGAAAATTGTACAGGCTACTACATATGTTTTAGTAGTTTATTTCTATCCAAATTTAGATTTTCTATATTTAAGTCTACTTCTTTAGCGATCATTTGTCCCCTTTCCAACACTTTTTGTTTTGTTTTTGTTTTTTAGTTTCAAATAATGTGCTTGTACAATTGAGTGTGTTATGTTAAAATGGAAAGTGTACAGTTGAAATGCTGTCTGCAGACTCCAGAGCTGCTGCTCCAATATCAGAAGCAGATCCAACACCGAGAAAAAGGTCTTTCCAGACACACCATCTATAGACTGCGCAGCATTTCTTGCAGACGGCCACAGTCCAGCAGCTCCTGTAATAGTGCCTTCTGAGACTCTAATAACATGGAGAGTGGTTACCTGCCTGACCTTTTGACTGGGTTTTGACACACCTGCATAATTGCACACAAAAGTTCTTACAGCTGTCACAAACCATAATCTACTGATCTGTGCTCCCACCCTCATACAGTCTCACATGTAACTGCAGACTCTCTTTCCACTGTCCTGGATGGGATGAAAACTATGCTGGAAATTTTTTTTTTAAAGTTCAGGTATGAGCAGATCTCCCTCTGGGTTCCTGTGTTAGGTTGGAACCCACAAATGAGCTTTAGACAAGGAGATGCAACATAATACCAGCAGAGTGTTTTGTATGATCACCTATAGCTAAGTATTCTACGTGCTTCCCATCTTTTATTCATTTGATAGATGGTGCAAAGTGGTATTCGGCATCAAGATCACTCCCAGGGCCTCCAGCTGAGAAGTGATTTTACCAACCACTTCACTGTCATCCATCATGTCATAATCATGCCTTAGTTTTTGCATAATGTCTCATCACCATCTGCCATCCTACCTGGAGCTTTAAAGCTTGAGTTGATGCACTTTGTAAAAAGAGATGAACTAAGAGTTTTCCTCATTAATGGCCCGTGGCATTATTGCAGTTGACACTGAGAATAGGGCCAAGGTGAGCACACTGAATTTTTAACTAATGATCACAAATATACAACTTTTAATGTTTAACCTCCTTCACTTTTAAAGAACAGACAAAATAGAGATAAAGAACATTTAAAAAAAAAGTATTCTAGTGCCAATTAAACATTAATGGCAATATCAATGAATGGGCCACAACAACAGTATTGATAAAAACATCCACAGTGGAGAATTAATTCAACAAATGCACCAACAATAATTACCATTTATTCACTAAAGTATATGTATCCAAAGAGTAATACAGACAAAAATACTGAAGCTTCTTCAGTATTTTATAAAACAAAGGGATTCATTATAAACAAGCTTTGCAGCTCACCTTTACTGTAGATACCATGGTGAACAACTTTACTATGGTGGCATGTTCACCACTCAACCCTGCAGCAATTTCAGCTAAAATCATCTGACAACACAACTCTATACTTCCTTTTCAGCATCAAACAATAGACAAGAGATATCTATTATAGTGAAGCATTGAACTGCTATAACCTGGCTTAGAAAAGGGCAAAAAAAATGGCCTTTTCCAGAGATATTAACACTGCATCTGTAACTATGTAATATTATTCAGTTTATTTATAATATTTTATACCCACAAAATCAGGTAAATATGTCACAGTTGGCAAACAACTGTTTTTAGAGTCAAAGTGGACTTTTTGTGGCCCTCATGCAAATATTAAAAAAGCAAGGGACATGTCAACTTGCCCTACCATAACTACTGTTTATTATTAAGAAATTATAAGTATGGTACCTCTACATATATCAATAAATCCTCAAGTCCTGTGTTCCAGGCAGAAAAAGAGAGTAGCTACTTTGCGGTTGGGAAGTCTGAGGATTTGTTCACCAGGCGTCCTCCATTGGAAAGAAAAAAACAATAAAAATCTACAAATGTTAGCGCTAGCTAGCAGTTTAAGTTTAATTTGACTTTTCAAACAGTGCTACAAAATGGCTGACTTATGAGGTACTTCACCACATACTGAACAAGTGAACTATTCAAACTCTAATAAACTCTATAATCTCCTTTTTCCCTCTAAATTGATACGGCAAGTTCATTTAAATGTCCTCGGACTGCAAAGCATCATTATCAATCTGTGAATTTGATTGTTCAACGATTGAGGACCACTTCGGTCGCAATGCATCAGACTTGCCATAAAGATTAATGTGAAATAGCACAACACAAATAAACCATTAGAAATCCATTTGAATTTGATGAGTTCATAAATGACTCAAAGACAATATGTCATGAAAATGAATGTTCACTCTGCTTACCATAAATTGTGGAGGATAAAAAAATAGAAAGAAAACAAAGTGATCATCCTTCATCAATCAAGTGTCAGACTCCCATCTTCCCTAGAAGGTGTGGTACCCTCACTCATAATCAAAAAGGGCTCTGCTTGGACATTCATAACATACTGAGTGTGTTCTACTGTGTGTTTAAAATGTTTTACTTTTCAGATCTGCTTAACAAACCGTACACTTGCTTCCAATAGCACTGTTACTTTCTACGGTATAGCTTCTATGTTGGTCTGGTCAAGAGCTCCAACCATTTCAAGGACAACTCAGTTATGAGAAGTTATTACAGTGACACATAAACACCTAATACGATATAGTGTTTCTAAATCGTATTAGGTTTTATGTATAGGTTGGCCTCTACATCTGTCTTCATTGAGAGGACATTTCCCAGGGACAAAAAGCCTTGAGCATTTTTCAAACACAATTTTTTGTTTATTTCATCTTTAGTCTTGGAGCGTTGTGAAAATAACATGAAGTTACACAATAAATGTCATGATTGACAAGATTCTCCTAACTTTTTGAGTGCTTTCCTGTGTAGTATATGTGATGACAAAACACCTCAGCTTAGTAATTAGCCCTTCAGACCACAGTAAAAAAAAATCTAATTACAAAGGGCTGAATGAAGCATTTAGTTCTTTGGAAAGTTCTTCTACAGACCATCTCAAGAAATTTCTCAGGGCATTTTTAGTGGCAATCCAGCTACGGTCTATATGAGGTATTGTCACTGCATGTCAAGGTAGCATAAACCCTTTAAAAAGATCACAACTGCTCTCGGTGTGAGAGATTCCCACTGAATTCTGTTAATCCATAATCAAATTTATTATTAAAACCAAGGTTGCGCTCAAGACTGATGCACAGCAGAATACAGGAAATATATCGTGTCACTTATAAGTGTGCTTTATTGTGTGAAAAACAAAGAGAGAGGCAGAGTAGATAGATTTACGAATAACATCTCAAGAGCCAAGAGACTTCATCTCAGCTCTAATATTCCCAGGTTTAATTTCAGCAGACAGAGGATTTTATGCCTTTTCCTACTCTATTTATAAAAACTGACCATGTTAACCAGCTACTGCAATTACTGCAGTGCATAAGACTTTACCATTAGCTTCATCATATTTAAATCGCTGAAAAAACTGGACTGATTGTGCAGGGGTCTAAATATAGACTTGTGAAACGTGACTGATGTACTGTAACTCTAAAGGTACATCTAGAATGAGGCACAACAGGAAATGTCTAGTTGTTTTCAGCCATATGTCAGGAAGCAGGTTAAACTAGGTGTAAAAAGGCCGCTGATATCAGATAGTGGTTGCGATAAATTCAAGTACTGCATTAAATAGCTCTCCAGCATAATGAGTTAAGGAATGAGAGAGCATTAGGCAGTGAAACTAAACTCAAACTAAAATCTAAAAACTCATGTAAAGAGTATGTTAAGTCAAGTGTGTCCTAACCTCAGATGGGAAAATATCCTTTGCTCCCTTCGTCTTCTACCTTACACCTTCTACAATAGACTATGTACATGAAAATCACCACTCCATAATATTTTCCCCTGCAAAAACCTCACTATTTAATTTAGTACATCAGAGGTCAGTTTATTGCAAGGATTATTTTCCACCCAGACTTCAACGCTATTGACTCTTATTCCTCTCCAATACTGACTGAAATTGCAACCTGTCTTGTGAGAATGTTGAACCCCCCCCCCCCCACACTCACCCAATCCCCATTATCTCCATCTCTCCTTACTGAAGTGTAACCCCCTACCTCTTCCATCCTAATTCTTTAATACCCAAGTAATTCTTTGCTGCCTTTACTATCGTCTTTATTTTTTTCCTTTCTCCCTGTCTCTTTGCTGAGCCATTTATTACTTCTACCAGAAACAAAACAATTTTATCTGTCCTCATCATTAATCTTTTTCAATCTAATACATTCCTTTTTCTCTCTGTGTGTATTACAGTTTCCCTCCCTGAAACTTTTGGGATTTATTAAACACTGGGTATTTTTCTCAGCAGCCCACGTGCTGCCACCACATCCACAATAATGTTCTCCACCACACTTTGATTTATCATTTTAGGTGTCTGCCTAATGTTATTTTGTGTATAAATATTGAAGTAAAGACCTAAATACTGAATGGCAACTAGTCAAGATCAACCAATTAAACCATTAAAATCTATATTTTTTTCACCAGGCTTCAGCCAGATCTTGCTTTCTGCGCTACAATTGTTTCCTGAACATAAAATGGAGGGGAAAAAACTATTTGTGCATTATTTTATTGATAAAGACTACATTTTTACAAACTTGGGTCCTGCACTGATGTCCTTGAATTCAAGAAATTCATGTTAATATGTAAGCTTGGAGAAAATGTTTTTATTGTCGCCAAAACTGAGTCATTCACACCAAAATTGAAAATTGCAAAAGATAATACAGAGAGTAATGGAGCAGTTAAATCGTACCCTATTAGTTGATGACAAGTTGAAAATATTGCCACCGTGAATGGTTTCTCTTGCTCCCTCCCATTGACTGCCACCAACAAATAACCTGCAGAAACGGGACAACAAACTGTGGGTCGTTTGTCACGTTACCACAGCAGCCTTGCATTCATTTGGTCATGCAGAATGGCATATACATGTTTTCATATTTTGCCTGAATTTACAAGCATTTTTCACTCTACACTGCTGGCATCGGGTCTGACACTGGTTGGAAAAATGAATTTGTCGAGGCCAATATCTTAGAGATTATTCAGTCGCTAGAATTTCACTTTGATTTGTTCAATGACTCATGATTCTCAAGTTAGAGCTAAATGCACTTTTTGACAATCAAGTTCAATTTTAAAAGAGAACATAAACAGCAGGCAGATATCAACTCACTAATCTGCACAAACAGAAATTTTCTGGCAGAATTCTGGGGTTTTTTTCTGTCTAAATTGCAGCAACTGTGTTAATTATTTTTTCATATTCTTCACCTCTCAACATGTGCAACCTTCTCTTCTTGTGAACACAGTGCCACACGGTCAGAGTATTCTATGCGGAAGTAATGTAAAATGAGCCTGAAGAGGAAAATCTTAATTAACAGAGAAGGATCAGAACCACCGTTGTAGCCTCCATTATCTCCGTACTGTATTTTTTGTGTTGCCCTTAAGTGTTATTGTACCTGTTTTGAATGACACCCTCTCATGAACAACAGAAATCTTCTTTGCCATATACAGCGCAAGCTTTATATCAAAGTTCTATTATCACATATGCAGCGTGGATAAATTTGATTTGATTTTATCCTGTCTTTAAATGTCATGGCAACCCTTTTTTAATGGTGTAAAACACACGCCACAAGCATAACATGCATCTAAATGAAGTAGCTTTGCTATGCTAATTATATTCAATGTTATGAGCACGTGTTGATTTAAAATACAAACAAAATGTGGATATCAGACAAGTTGTTGTTTATGCTGTTTGATTTTACACATCTGAGTTACTCTTAGCCATGTGACAAAATGTAATCTACCAACATCAACAGATGGGCTCTGCAGTGCCATATCCAATCACCAGCTATACAAATGGGATTTCAATTGAGATATCTATGCAAATAAATGTGGGGCATTTATTGAGAAGACTTTTAATTTGATTATCATCTTTTTTTGTTTAGAAAGTGCAGTTTTTTTAATTAACTTGTCTGACACCTTTCACATTCGGACATTATTGGAATTAACAAGTTTCCTTTATCCATTTAATCATATAAGCTGTTAACAGTGATTATATATGGTGTAAATAATGATCATTTTTAATGTTTATAAGCAGGACAGCAGGAGAAACTAAACAGATCTTATAGGTGTCCCTACAGCCTCTGTATTTCCTTAGAAAAATATAATGCAATATCTGTTCTCACCTTTGAAAAAGAAAGACAGAAACAATGACGGTACACAGGATTGTATACAGTCAGTGTTTTGCTGTACAAATCAGAAGCCTTGTAGGTCTGTCCTTCAAAGTAGATTCTGAAGGAGAGATTGTGTTGAATTGCTGAGGCTTTGAATCCTTCCGTCTTATGAGAGTCATTCCGTTTAAAATTAACTGATTCGAGTTGGTTTGGTTATGTATCTCCCAAAATCATTTTACAGAAAGCCTTGTATTTGCAGCTATACCTCCAACCTTCACAGCTCTGGAGACAAACACTGTGTTTGTCACTCAATGCCACGTGTTTGACAACAAAACTAGTTATTCCCACACAAAAGATGGATGAACTACTGAATATAGTGCACAAATTGTCAAAAACAAGTTTTCTCAAAGACACAAAGCAACCGTGTTTTCTTACTATTCATGATTGCTTGGCAATATGGCACTGTTAGCTTTTCATGTCATTAGTAAGACAGAACAGACTGTGTGTGCACGGCACAAATAGCACGATATGTTTGTAAAAACAACAGCAGATTGGCAAAGATTGCACACGAACTCATTTTGACAGCATGTGGCTGCAGGTAAAACATGATCCTAAGCTAATGGAAGTTCAGCTCACAGTGATAGTGAAGATTTACAGCCCACCTCAAGCAAAAATGTATGATATTGAGTTTGGAATTTATCAGGTGCTTCAATCAGGATAAACTGCAGAAGCAGAAAATACCTCTAAAGTTTGGAGCTGAGACAGCAGTCGATTCAAAACTAGGACCAAGTCTGTCAAGGCTGAGACAGATCAATGAACAACAAGCTATGATTTCATAAGCTAAAATACATGTGTGGGTGCAAGAGCTTTGAATGAATGCTAAGTGGCTTAGAAAGATGGTATTATAGGATTGTAGGCTTTTACAGCTTATTGTTCTCTAAATCAAGCCACAAACATGATGGTGCTTAATGGAGAAGTTCAGGGAAGATTCTTCTTAGGGTGAATATAGTTTAAATAGTTTAAAAGAATACTGAGTGATTTAGAGTTTCACTGTTGCCTCTTTACCAAACAGAGTTTTAAGTTAACCTCTGCTTTAACTCCATTTATATAGCAAAAATATCAATGAGAAGCGTTCTGATATTCAGAAAAAGTTGATGTGGGAAAGTTTGCACAAGTTAACAAGTTTCCATGATTTAGTTGCCATCTGTCGGAGGCTGATGCAGATCAATTCGCAGCTCCTCAGTCTCAGTGCTGATCAGAGGATGCACAGAGGGTCGGGGGACAAAGGCAAAAACTACAGCTGGTGTAAGTGGAAATCTTTATTATATAGTTAAAAATCAACATTACACAGTTCAAACATAAAAAAATTATCTGCTTCTTGACTTGCCAGTTTTAATTAAGTATAAAAAACATAAGCGAGTCAAGACAAAGATGAGTTCACGTAAGCTACTGTGAATTCTGTGCAAGTAGAAAAGATCTCAGAGATACTTACAAATAGCCTTAATCGAGACAGGTGAGACTGAGTGAGCCTAAAACCTAGCTAACTTTAACGTTAAGTGACAAACCTTGTCATTAAAGACTAAAGACTACACAGACATCTACATCACATGTTTTCTGGAGCTATAACTCAATAAGCACATACTATATCTCTAGACTGTTACGTGATTTGCTCGATAAAATACCCACAGTAATGTGTACAGTTCCCTAGGATAAGAAGAAAGTAAAACAAAAATCACTTGACAGCTTCTATAGAGAAGGAAGGGAAGAAAAATTACTGTTCTGCTCATAGTGCTGTTTTACATCTTCCTTTCCAACAATCTAGATGCTCTGTAAAATTATGAAAACGCTGTATTGTAAGGAGTCCCAAAATTTGACAAAGCACAAAAGATGACAGACTTACACATTTTTCCCAACACAGACAAGTTTGTATTTTTTCATGTGTCGTCAGTAAAGTGACAATAATAACAAATGTCATTTTTGTTGACAGAACTGTGGGTACTTTGGCTACTAAGGCTAAATGTGTACATCCAATGCAAGCAGCCTGCCTCACCCTCTTATTTTTGTAAGAGTTGATGAAATACTGACACACCAAGCAGAAAGCTAATCATGTCAACCCAGAGACTCAATGACAGACACACAGCTGTCACACTCTAATGACTATTACAAAAAAAAAAATAGATGCTAAATATTGTTCGTCTGTCTTGGAAATATATGAGATGCCATGTGGTAATTTCCTCTGAAAACTCTTCCTTTTTTTGGCAGAGAGCTGCTGGGACAATACAGACTGATAATAAAATTGATGATGATAAACAAAACTCCCTCAGCTCTAGAAATGAATTAACTCTTTAGTGCTGGCGTTTGGCAAACAGATGTAATTCAGTTGTTTAACTGACACAATATGATTTGTTAGCAAGTCTTTTTTTTTTTTAAGAGCAAAAAAAAAAATGATATTTTTCTTCCAACTTTTTAACGTGCTGTTTGCCATCCCACAGTCTCTATTGAGTTTCCAACACACATGGAGATTTATGGATACTCATGATTTAATACTGCTAAACTGGCTGGACCTGAAGAATAAGATAAAGGGAAAAAAACAACTGCAAATGACAAATGACAATAAAAGCTATTCATCCATCTATCTAATAAATGATATTAATTAATATATTAATCAATAATGATGTTGTGTGTAATAGAAACAAATGGATACCCCCAGGCATAAAACACTAAATGTAACATACAATATAGACCTTTTTTTTTCCTAAAAAGAGAAAATAAAGCAAAAAATTCGAAATATTTGGTTCCAAAAATTTAAACAAGGACACAATTATCTATTTCAAAAGTGAGAGGAATAAAATTATGGTCTAAAATCCTTTTTTCGGGATGCACAGAACTTAAAACTGAAAATTACACTCTCACACAATTTGTGGGCGGGGCTAAATTAGAACACATCCTGTCATGGAACTGAGGACATGATGTCATAAAGAATTGTATTCAGACCCTGACTGTGATGCTAGGAAGCTTGGAATCTGAAAAGTGAATGTTCCTTGTTGGAAGATAAAACGAAGGTTAGATCTTTGGAAACAAACACTGTCATTAAGGCGAGAAACATTTTTAGGCATTAGAAATGGCAGAAATTATTGAGAAACAAAAAATGGAGATACAGGAGATCAATGAAAAATCGTTTGACAATATGTCTGAAAATGAGCTGAGGAAGATGGTTGCGTCCCTCTCAAAAACAGTAAATGATTTAATGCATGAGAAACAAAAGAATTACAAAACTGTTGAGAGAGCGAAAAGCGCTCTTGACCAGAGCAAGTGCTTAAGGAAGGAGCTGCTAAACGCAAGGAGAGAGCTGAAGGAAGAAAGGCTTAAACAATGTCAGATGGAAAATGACAGCAAAATCATAAACGAGCTGAATGAGGTGACTAAACAAAGGGACACACTCAGTCTACTGGTAAGCCAGCTACAAAAATACAAGAACAGCTATAAACAACTTAGAAGAAGCAACAGAGACTTCGAACTAGCAAAGAACCAGGAGGTGAACGAAATTCTGGAAAAAAATCATATTCTGGAGCTTGAAATAGAAAGTTTAAAGAAGCAGAACGAGATTCTCGGAAATGCAGCAAAAAAACACAGAGGGGAACTTGCAGAAAAAGATGAGGCCATAAAAAACCTGAAGAAACAATGTTGGAATGTGGACAAAGAGATGGATGCGATACTCATGACACAGAAGAAAGAAGAAAAGAATACTGCGCTGGAAACATTCTACATCCGCAATCTTGATAGAATGGACCAAATGAAAAAACAGGTCCACAGTAAAATGATAAAATTGTTTAAGTTAGAAAAACAACTTGAGCAAAAAAATGAGATGATTAGTGAACTGGAGATGACACTGATGAAGACCAAAGAGAATGTGGTATCTTTGGAGAAAAAAGTGCAATGGCACAGCGAGATGTCAACCTGCAAGTTTACCATCCGAAAACAGATTGAACAGATTCAGTCATTAACGGTTGAGTCAAACGCATTCCATCAAATGAATGAAAACAACAAAGAGGAAGTTAAGAAACTCACTGACAAGGTGGCTTACGTCAAAAAGTTGTATTTCAACGAGAAAATGAAAAACATGGATTTGGAAGAAGCTTTGAGGAGAGGTGAAACCAGGAGCCTGCCTGAAGGTCAGTCTCGTGAAGACATGCCCGCTGAGTTCCCGGCAGGTCGAAAACAGGACTCTGTGAAAATGCAAATCACCCAAAGAACAGACATGTGCCGGACACCCATCTCAGAGAAATCCAAGCTGTACTCGAAATCCAAGTCTGGTTACACCCAGCAAGACACGAGATTTAAGAATATCGTGGTTTTGCCTTCTCTCACGCCAGAGTTGCTTCCTAAAACAGAAAAGTGCAAGTTTACAACAAGACAAGATTATAAACTTCCAGCAATCGCCTCCAACTCTGCACGGCTTTCCACGTCACACGGCCCACCAACTTTCATGACTGAAATGGAAGAAAAAAAACAAGTTTAAATGACTTTTAAAAATCTTAACATTGGGCCTATTTAAAACTTACCTTCTGTCAACCTATGTGTAAGTAATAGGCTTAATTGTTTTGTTTTCAGTTTAAATGTCATTTTTTTTGTATGGGATCAAGATTAGATTCGAACAGAATCGGTTCTAATAAACCAAGAAGAGCTAAAAACATATCAAGCAGATTGTCTGTGTCCTTTCCTTAGTGGTCTTCTTTTTCCTACCTGAAGTTATACAAGCATTATGATCATAACTGCAGCTGAGTTTTAAGAAAAAAAATCACAAATGTCATCAGTTATTGATATGATTTGAAGGTGAATACAATGCATATTTTATATATATATATATAACTATGAAGTAGTGATCAGTTTAACAAATTCTTGTTACTTGATTCTTCCTGCATCATATCAAATAAATAATATATCTAAATCTAAATTCAACTTGATAGAAACACCCCTGTTCTGAGCAGGGCTTTTATTGTAAAGATTGTGCATTGGTACTGTGTGCAGCAGCTTACCGCTCTGATCCAGAACTGTTTGGAATTAAGGAATGAAATATCAGCTTTGACAAATCCTTAGTCTACTACGTGAACATGTTTAAAACAGTATGGCCATTTAATTTAATTGATTAAAGAGGTATAGACTGCTATTTTTTTCGTCTCTGGTATGCACACTCTAATAACATGGAGGAATCTATTTTCTATGCTCTCTACGGTACAGGTTGGCCTCAGTTTGTCTATGTCAACCCAACATGTTCTCATAGCAATGGTATAAATAGCAAGCCATGCATCTTTGGCACTTTATGTGTCATTTGCACACATTTTAAGTTTTTTGCATATTGCTTCACACCATTCTGATAACATCTAACTGTAATCAGTCTATTCAGTGAATGTTATCAGCACACATCAGTCATTTATATGGGCTGGTAGGGGCCTGCTCAACCCACTAGTCGGTTCAGGAGGCTGTTATCAACCATTTCTATCAGTGGGCCAGTAGGGGGAGCACTAGCGGAGCCCCTTCATGGTGAGGGCGCACAAAAAAAAACGAGTAAAAGTACAGAAGAAGAGTAAACATAATTTTTTTTTAAAGTGTTATGTATTAGCATGTTATGTCTATCATCTTTATGAAACGAGCACATCAGTTGTCATTATTAATTCCCATCACTATACAAGCTATACAATAGCTTGAATTGTATAGCGCCATTCAAGGTGTTAAATGACGCTTTACAGTCGGTGTACGTCCTCGCGTAAAGACGTGGTTGTACGTGGTAAGACGTGGTTGTACCATGCTGCGGTTTTGTTTTAATCAGGTAGCCAGATATTGCTCCCGTCTTTTACGTTTAACTTGCCTAGTAGCATAATATAGCAGTGTGGTTGTTGACCTGATAACAGTCAAATCGGGTGTTAGGGTAAAGTATTTTTATTTCACAGCCGTAAGCATCCTAAATAGTCACAGCCAAAAACCATACTGACACACACACAATGTTTCATTCCCTCCTGCACCTTATTTTATCTGTATGGTGGATACATTTACGAGTATTTTTTAATATGCCCTTTTATATTTATGATGAATTCCCTTTCATAATCTATATATATTGTTATAATTGGCTTTGTTCTTAGACATTATGTATTCATATTCTGTATTTCACTAAACAATCTATGTTCCTATTTTGTACTTGTCCACTCTGCTCATACAACACAATGTATGTCCAAGACTTTAGGATGTCATAGCGGGACAAAATAACTGGGTCAGATAAAGCATCACGTTTTGGGCAGATAGGTTTGGTACATTACATACACGCTTAAAACAACACTCACACACACATGTCGTTTATCACACCCAAAGAACATGGCGAAGACAGTAGTAAGCCTGCTCATGTCATGAAAAAGTGGCCAATTATACCCTGTCAAGTGTAAGTACAGCTTCTGGGAGATAAAGGTGAACATAAATGTGAAATGGTTCCAGATATCGGATATCCTGCGATCACTCCGAGTCCAGCGCTGCCATATACTTTACATATGACCACTAATAAACACTTAAACTAAAGATTTCTCCAGCTTGTTCTTGGGCTTCCAATGGAAGAATCAAGCTAACAACTGTCAGAGCGTTACACACTGTTCTGCTAACTAACTAACTAAATATTTCATTTGTGAAAATGGTCCCACATATTTCTGTTTTTTGTTGATTGGAAACTGGTTCATGTTTGTTTTCTATGAGTGAGCTTCTCAGCTGCACATCTCAAATCTAAATTTTGTGTGTTTCTTTTGGGGAAAACAATCATTGTAATCAGTAGGGTTCTAGGCACTTGTATTCATAGCTAGAAAAATTACGTTTAATTTTTTTTTGTCATTTCTGTTTGCGCTTTCGTGTGTCCGTGTGTTTTGTTGGGACATGTATCCAGTGGCAGTGTATTTGTACAATCCTAAAAAGTGCAACACAAACATTGTCTGAGGCTGCAACAGTCCTCAACAACAACAGTTCTTACCAGAGAACTCTGGATATCTGTGTGTTACACTAACTCTGTAACCATGTGCTTGAGCACACACCTATGTTGATTTTCCAGTGCAGCATAAATGAAGACAATTGGAAATCATGCTCACGAACACATTGAGGATCAGAATCATAGACATACCTTACAGCATTATGAGATCCCATACAAAAACAACTATGCCCTGTGCTGAATCAACAGCACTTTGATTCCTTACAAAGCAAGTCTTCCAAGCTTTTCATTGGGGTTGAATGGCTTTGATTGCACTGGTTTTGATCCACCCTACCTATTATTCTTGTCTCACATTTCAGACTGAAAGTCATCTGAACTCTCTTCATCTCAATTTTGGTTAAAACGTACCATTGTCTTCTCGATCACTTATCATGTTTGTGGTGTAATTTTCTGTTGATGGCTTCATCCCCTGCCAGTATCTGCTCGGGAGTCAGCATTTTATAAACTAACCAGTGACCCTGGAACATGAGAGCTGTGGCAGAGTATGGCTTTATTCCACATTTGCTTGTGTACATAGGTTGTCTCCCTTTGTCGTCTTTTTCTGTCTCTGCTATTTTATCTCCTCTTATTTCTCCCTTGTCTTCTTTCACTGGAACTCTTTGTTAAACTGTTTTCATAATCTCTCCAACTATTAATCTAATTCTTTCTCTCCCATCTCAGGCTCATTTTTTTCTTTATGAATATGCCCCTTATCCTCTCAATCTTTAATCTCTTTGGTCTGTTGATGTTTTTGTCCTCAGTTGACTTGGAGAACTGCAGCTAAGCTTGCCAATTAAGCCAGGAGCACAAATTAAAGCTGTGAAGTGCAATATAGAGTAAACCACGCAAATGAGAAGATGTCTCGCTCAAAGTGAATTTTAAGGGTCAGGCAATACCAAAAACACAAATGCAGATACAAGCAAAAAAAAATGAGCAAAAACTTTATCCTGAAATTCATATCAACAGAAAACTTTAGGGTTTTTTGTGTGTTTGATGATTGAATAACACCACAAAATTGGAGTTAGGGAGCTGTAAAGATGATATGAAAAACCCAATCAATTTAATTATGTTTTGATTTTATCAGCTAAGATCAAATCATGATTTTATCACGTGTGTATCATCAACATGATATTGATATTTTCTTATTTTATGAGTTTGATTTTCATAGGTACTAGTTTCTTGTGACATTCTTGCTAGGTATCCACAAAAGTGTATCCAAAGTGACGCATCTTGTGTCGTTTTCCAAAAGAATCCTCTGACATCGCACATGAACTGTATGTATGGCTGCAAGTAAAGTGGTGAGTGATGACTGACAGGATGCAATGTTGGGTCAGTATGATAAATCATAAGAGCCACCCCGTCATTTTAAAGGGAGCATCGCTCCATAAGGTTTCGAAATAAGAAGTCTCTGTCAGTTTGACTTCTTTGCTCGCTCTCTCACATTATAACAATCTCAAAGTTGAGGGTGAACTTTCCAATTGCTCAAGGTAACATAAGGCAACCTCACATAGCAACCTCACCTCACCCAATTGACAGCCACAGTTTAAAGCAGACAAAGGGCTGGCTTCTGCTGCTGTCGGGGTGCTTTTTCTTTTTTCCTTTCTTCCTTAATGAGAACATCCGAGGTTGAGGCGGACAAAGACAAGAAGCGAGTGTGCGCGCTCGTGGGCCCAACAGCTGGTACCACAAAGTGTGGCTTCTCAGATAGGTTGGCAACCTCAATGCTGCCTCAGTAACAAGCCTAGAATAATGAGCCACTTCACCCCGTTTTCTCGCAAAAAAAGTAAGAGTTAGCATTCCTGTCCCAGCTTCCAGGGATAGATAAAAGTCCCTCTGCAGCCATCTCAAATTCACTCCTAGTAAATTGGAATTTATGAATGTGTTATTGTTCTCTCAAAAAAAAAAATTGTATTTCTCTTTTTCACTTCATGTGTTATTTAGTCATTAACACATTGACACAGACATACACTAATTTACATATTAATGAGTGTGGCACTTCTGCTAAGCATCCAAACCTTTTTTCAGTTTTTCAGTCATCATATAGATTCTATGACAATTTGGGCGAGCGGATACTGTCACCTAAGCAAATGACATCTGAGGGATCAAGGAAACCTTTTTCAGTGAATCAAGTCAGTATTTTGGTGGCTCTTGTAGTAAGTGAACAGAGAAAAGGGGATATGTACTGTATTTAACTAGCAAGCCAATAAGTATTTGCCAGATGGCAGCAGACACTTCTGTAATGTGACTGACTTTGCTTAGTTGAAGGAGGTTGTGATGCATTTTCTGTACTTACAGGCAGTTGATGCAATTCAGAGGAGACGGAGGCAATAATCACTACACAGAACCAACTTGGCAATTACATTTCATTATGGGCTGAAATTCAATTAATTATAAGTTCTTTGCTTATCCAACTAGCAATCCATTGGCAATCTTCATTAAATAAAGAAATAGTTTCACTCTATCACATAATAATCAATAGCAGAACAAAGCTAAAGGACCAATAACAATGCCAATAGACCTTAGAGGAGCCCACAAATTAGATTGTGCACAAATTTATGAGACTGTCCCCAAGTGGTAGCAAATAGCTGTAACATGTAGACACGTGTTTTCAAGGCACCAACAGAGAGCTTAAGGTGATCTGTGTTCAGCCTTTTCAGGAGAAATATTATGAAACAGTTTCCTGAAGTCTTTATGAAATATCTGTCGCATGTTTTCGTTAAAGTAACACAGGGAGTTAGGACAGCTGCTGTTTTTTCTTCCGTTTATTTACACCTCTATTCAAGCGGATCATTTTAGGGCGTGGAGTGACCCACTCAACTCCACTCAACCCCTTTCTCCCTCAAGGTCTGTCTCTTTTGAGATCTGCTGTACTTGAAGCATGTTTGCATGGGCAAAATATTTCGTAAGACTGACAATTTTCTTCTCAAACACATTTCCTTCGTCTGGAAAATACATAACACCAATTAGAAGTCAGATTTCCTTGTTAAGAAATAAAACATTAAACATAGTACTACTACTAGAGCATTATTAGCTCATTTATTTATTCGGTTAAATGAACTATTCAACTAATGAGATGTGATGTTGATGGGGGGCCACTGAATTGATTGGCTACATGGGTTTATCTTCATATTATCACCATACATTGTCACACACTGTGAGCACACATATAATGAGACTGATTTATAATAAGTGCTGATTATTAAAAAGCCACAAATGAAACAATATGACCCAGCCAAAAGATGGTGCTGAAAAGTTGAGGAACACATATAAAGGCACCCCAAGCAGGTGCACCAACGTCCCTCGGAATTATTACACTTTTGGTGTTGCTGTTACTTCTCCAGGAACAGCAGTGACATGACTGAGAGAGAAAGCAGAGGTGAGATCCACGGGCATCAGACAGAGCAATCAGAGCAGCCTCCCAAAGAACAGAGTGGTGACAGGGTGGCGTTGAACGAGATGACAGGGCTTGTTTGGCTTGCCTGGTACCTTTCAGCAAAGAAATTGTGAGACATGAATAAGATAGCTTCCTGGTTTGTTTTATTAGCTTAAAGAATCTCAAATCACATATTATCTTATCTATTATTATTATTATTATTGTTGTTGCTGTTATTAATCCTGCGTATTCAAGCGATTTAACATTCTGAAATAATTAATGCTACTAATATTGCATTGGGTTCCAGTGGTTTACTGAGATAGTAATCCTAATAACTGTTTCTTCTGTACTTTCAAGTGTCATTTGTATTGAAATGATCTGCAAAGTGTTTTTGTTGCTTGGTCTGCATACTCCACAGGTGTAGCAGACTTGCAGGTTTTTGGGTTAAAGTTTTATAGAATTTAAATTGCAGATGTTAACCCTTGTTTGCTTTGTAATTTGCTTATTCTACTTTAGGCCTCTGCTAATGATTACTTCGATTGCTAGTTAAACTGGTGATTATAACTTTTTTAATGTCTTTTAATGGCTCATTTTGTGAAATGCTGTCTTTGCAGGAAAAATTCAAAGACAAATCCCAATAAAAAAATGCTCTTTGTGAAAAGAATGTGTAGACAAGGAACAAATTCCTGTGAAATCTAAATGATTAAACATGTTTGTTTTAGAATATTGGATACATTTAAAGTATACTTACAGTCAAAAACGGAATTTTTACATCTATTGTCAATTTAATTTTGAATATAGATACAAAATATAAATCCTTTTTCTTTTTTTTGCCTCAACAAATACAGTTATCGAGTGCTCTGTACACCCCATTTAAAAGTGAGTGATGTGTGATTCTTTATTGGCAACATGCAGTGTTAGGAACACCTGTATTTTAAGCCAAACCAACAAATTTTCCTAACCCGAGTACTTTTGGCACCTTAAACATGACCAGTTTTGATGTTTGAACTGCACCAAAAGGGTGAGAAAGCTTAAAAAGTGACTAAAACAGCAGAACTATGTAAAAAACAATGAAACTCATGGACTCCCGCCACCTTTTCTCTAACCGCTTTATGTAGACTTTATTGCTTGTTGAATAGGCTCGTACTCATGTATGCTACCATTTGCTGTTCTTTTTTCCAAAACCATCTCATAACAGCAACACCAAAGGACAACTCTTGTTCATCTCAAACTTTCAGCAACATTCAAAAATAAACAGGCATCTTGGCTTGTGGAAACAAAAATTGGTACACTTTACCCTGGTAACTGCGCCAAAACCATATCAGCCACTGATGCTGTATGTTGCCCATACCATCATTGTCTGTGTCGTGCAACACTGTAAACTTCTGGTGGCCATCAGAAATATTCACTTCGCCAAACATTTCAGATCCTTTGAGCTACATTTCAAAATTATCTATCTGATCTGCAACGCATTCACTCTTTCGATGTTACTCACTAAAAGCATAAGCCCTCAGACTTGAAGGCAGACTAATACACATGTCTAAAATCAATAATAAACACTAAAACATGTTCTTGCACCAGCCGTTTCTTCTGTTCAAAGATTGATTTCCTTCAAATGTGTTTTCCCTGTGAAAAATCCACAATAGACATTTGGTGCCAAAGCATAAATAAATGATAAATGGACTGTTTTGATACAGCAGTTTTATAGTGTAATTGATCACTCAAAGTGCTTTTACACCACAGGTCAGATTCACCTATTCACACACTCGTACAGCTCTTCTTAGTCTACACAGCGTTACAGGCCACGCAGTCCTTTTGCTCTATCACACGTTCACAAACTAACGGAGACCTTAGAGCCAATGTTGATTTCAGGATCTTGCCCAAGGACACTTAACATGTGGAAGAAAGCTGGGCATCAAACCACAGATCACCGCAGAGTCACTTTGGAGGAGATCTTCTAATGGTATAAACTGGAGGAACAAGTACAGCAAGCGAAAACCACTTTCATGTTAATCTGGGTGGCTTACTGTATTTTTTTATTATTTTATTTTTCCCAGACATACTTGAAAACTCACGTAACCTAATCCTTTAAGATCCCATGCATTTACTGTCTCCTTTTAATTAGCAGTGCTGTGAGACCCGAGGAGGTTTTGTTACACAGCGATGAACATGGTAGATTGTTGTGGCGCAGTGCACAGGAGAAGCTGTGCTGGGAAATTAACAGTCATTCTGACTCTCTAAGCCTTAATATTCCTTAATCCCCCCCCCCCACAAAAAAAAAAAGCCCAACTACAAACAGAAAGGAAAACATTGCATCTTTTCTACAATCAACATTGGTGATAAAATGAATAATTCAGATCTGAGCCACATGATTACGCTTACAGAGCCTAAAACTTAACAGCAGGAGACCAACCATTATGGCGATCTGAGAGCTGCAAGTCGCATCCTCTTGGATGAGGATTCTACCGTATGGTAAGGGACTGTATGGAGCACCCTTGAGAAAAAGTATTTAACCTTTAACTGCCTCCCTTAATGTCACTCTGTCCCAGATAAGAGCCACAGCAAAACAGAGAGAGAGGAGGGCAAAAATGCTGCGATGCAATGGTGCCCCCATATGGTGCTAATGAGGACAAACACTGACAAAGAAAAAAAAAGGAATATTCGTGCTTGCAAAGAGAATGTTCAGTCAACACTAAAACTGCTACATAATATATCATGATATTACTTCTGTGAATGTCTTACATAATTGTGGTAAAAAAGTATAAAACTATAAAATAATAAGGGACATTCAGAGGCCCTTTTAAGGGAACGCATCATTTAACTGTTATTTTACATGGGCCTGAAATAAAAGAAAAATGGAAATTAAAAGTTTAAGGAGCTGCAAAAAAGAGTCATCTATCAGTTCGGGATGAATATCAAAGTTTCACATTTACCTCAGCATTATACATCCATTTATCAAGTTTCTTACGTGTTTTTTAACATCTTCTGAAGTCATGATCTATTTATTTTCATAAGTATTCTCATTTCATTCTTTGGTGACGTTATGTAGTTGAGAACAAGCTCTGTCATTGTCATTTGTTATAAAGCTGGTAAAATAGATGTTTTTTCAACCTGAAGCTGACCCGTCATTCTTTTCCTTTGTTTGTTCCCGTTGTTTGTTCAGTTTGGCCTTACAGTTATGAAGCTGTTGCTACCAGAATTTGAATATTTTGAAAAAAATATCCTCAGGCTTAAGGGGATTACAATATGTTCACCACTTCTTTGCTGTGTGAACTCATATGATGATGGCCTGAAAGGCAACACTTGCATTAACATTTAATATTGAGGCTAAACCTGGTGAGGGAGTAACAAATGAGATATATGGGTTAGAATCCTACATAACGTTACTACTGGCAACAACATGGACACTTCTCCTAACTAAAGTTATTGCTGAGTGCACTTCTTTTATGAAAAAGACTTCTGTTGTGGATTTTGTAAATTTTCTGCCCTCATTTTGGAGGAAAATGAAACTTGTTTAGAAAATCCAACTGTGACTTCCTCTGCTTGTCCCCTGATGAGTCATACCAAAATACCTCATCACCTTCAAACGACTCACAACGATTCTTGAGTGAATGTCTGTTTTAAATGCTTCTGTGTCGTCAAAGTTCATTTAAAGTCACATAGTTTAAGGAAACGAGGACGCTTTCTCAGCTGAGCACGGACTGATGAAGGAGCTGATGATAGCCTGGGGAAAAACTCACTATCTGAAATGAGAGTCAGACACTCTGACATACCTGCAGTATTTCATCATATTTGACTTCCCCCTGGAAGGGATTTAGAAATGACAGAGCAGAACCACACAAAAACTGTAGCAACTAACATCCAAGACCTTTGTATGCTGAACTTATTAGTATGATCTATGTGACTTAAGTTGTACACAGATATACCCTGCTTTTACATGAACGCATAGATTACATAAAACTGCTCTAGCACTGACCTCCTCCGGGGCTAGTTCATGAGCTAATGGAAGTCAATGACAACAAGTGAGGTAAGAGCGCTTCTCACTTCCAACTTATTATAGGCTGTGTGCATACATTGACCTTTAGTCAGCAGTGCATGGTGAGCTCTCCCACGTTCTGCAGCTTATTTCACACCAGGGTTAACAGTCTCTGCGCACAAACACTCTCATGGAGCAGATATGATTTATTACAGCAGCACCAGAAGGGATGCTGCTGTTCGTGGCAAAGAGACCTGTCACAGCTTTCAGTCGTAGCTACATTAATATCAAAACCCTTCCAAATTGACCCGATGGAGGAATTTTAATCTGGTTGCAAAATGATCATTAGGATTCCAGGTGGGATGCCATGTAAATTTTCCTGGCAACTAGGTTAGAGGATCTGCTCCCTTGGAGTAGGACTATTAATTCTGACATGATTTGCATGTTTTCTACGATGTTAAAGCATATAGGTAAGTGTGTCCTGAGAGAAAGTGGGGCCTACACGCATCAGAAATTTATACAACAATAAACACTTCTTGCCTCCAAATTAGCTGTTTTTTTTATCTTAATGGGATGGAATCATGGAATCAGCCCTATAAACAGGCTTTTTGCTTTAAGATATGACTCTATGCATGCGCCTCTAGGGGGCAAAACTGTGGTTGGCAGTCATAGGTTTGTAATAACTTCCTCAATCGACGTGCATTTTAAGAATTTGTCGATTCTGGTTGATCATGAAAAAAAAAAAGACTTTATCTTTTCTGATATACACTCTGGAATACGCAAGCTGATAATAGTTCAGAATGATCTGACACTCACAACCTGCCGCTTCTACTTCTTTTGCCGTCGGAAGTGGCCAAAGGGGCGGGGTTTATATATATAGCAACTAGCAGAGGTATATAATAATCCATCCATACATCGGTTCCCTGAAAATGCTGTAAATTGTTTGTTGTTGAGAGAAAACAGACAGATTTTAAAATGTTTATATTGCATTATAACTTGATTTTCCTTGTCTTGTCTGTGGTCTTCCTCTGTGATGGCTCTATCAGTTCAATACATTTGTATTGGGAATAGGTGCTGTTGAATAAGTACTGGAAGCTTTGAAAGTGGTTGCTTATTTGTTTTTTTGTGAAAATGGAGGACACTTCCTTCCCTCTCCATGTAGTGGGTCCATTTTGCCAGACTGATGCTGATGTGTTTTGTTTTCATAACATCACATGTGAGTGAGTAGTGGTGCATTTGTAGAATACTTGCACATCTGTACATCAAAATGCACTTGATGACAGTTAGTTATTGAAGTATTGAGTATATTTGCATTACTGTCATTTATTCTGTATTTTGCTAGATTATGGTGATCACGGGGCCCTTAAATATTGTTGCCCAAGGTACAGCGAAGTGTTAATCTAGCACTGCGTCTAAGGGGTTTTATTCAGTGTCATTTCTGTTAAATGTGGCAGATTTTAAAGTATAACCTTCCATGAACAGGATTACATAGTTAACACAGTGAAAATAACAGTACAAGCTACTGAAATTGTCAAATAACCAGCTTGGAAACTCCAGTAAGGTCATTCAGAAATGTTGTCAGCTCACATTTTCCACAAGTCTACGTCAAAACTCTAAACAATGAAACTCTGTTATATGTTTGAGTTATTTATCAATTATGTCAATGAGACCTTACAAACAATGAAAATGTAAGTTTATTAATTAAGCTCATTACCCATGACTTCAGAGGAAAAGGCTAAGACGATACAGTAAATGTGCTTAGCTGTTGAGATAAAGTACAAGGCTGATTTTTGTTTGGTTATCGCTGAGTAAGTCTTTGAAACAGGGTTTTGCATTTTTTCCCACTTGAAAATTGTTTCCTTTTCACGTTCACGTCTTTACAAAGAAGAGAAAAACATCACACACACCTTGTGCAGGCATCTTTACAAGTACCCAAGACTTAATATGCTGTTTTGTTTTCCTTTTTGCTGTGAACCTCTATTGTCTAAAAATCCACATCACAAACCAGCACCTTCCTCTTCTGATGAAGTGTCAGTATGTGACAAGTTAGAATGTCTTTATTTTCATGAAAACACAGTGCTTGCAGCCCAGCAAACACCTTCCTGCTGCTCAAGTGCTCGCTTGAGTGCCTAATGTGTCTACCACTGATGCAGTACACAACAATTCTTCCTGTTTAGCCAGTCCAGCTGTTTCAGGTACTGACTAAGTATTGTTTTAATAGATCAAACTGTATATCTGGGCCCTGTTTTGAATATCTAAACAGTAGGAACACTGTAGATATGCACTCGTCTAAAAAGCCAGGGTGCTGCATGTGAAGGCAGACATTTTTTTTTCCATTTCATTTCACAAACCACCGGTACATGAACTGTACAGGAAACATACCTCACATCCAAGGTAGCATCCACTACTTTGCAGACTTGCAGAGAAAATCTCTTGTGGCAGGACTAAAGAAGTAAGAAGCATCACAGAGGGTGTTTTAAGCAAAGAAGCACAGGAGGTTGCACTAAAACATTTACAACCCATCTTTGTTACTTTAAAGTGCATCTGACACGTAACAAAAGAAGTGAAAATGTGGTCCACTTACCTCTGCTTTCCTCCAGCTGAGAGAACAAAAACAGGCTTGTGGCACAGTTGTGAAGATGACAGACAAGCCAGACAAGTGACACACACATCAGTGGAAATTTTGACGTCAATGACAAAAACGGACATGAAAGGTTTCTTTGTGTTTGGCGAGGTGTTACAGTCTTTGGTAAATAGAAAGAGGCACAGTGAGACTGTAAATGTCCCGTAAACCTAAATCCCACCAAGCAAGTGTGAAGTGACATGACCCTGGGTCATACTTGACAAATCCCTATTTTCTGCCCTCAGAGGACGATCGTGTCATATTTGCTTTGACGTCGCAGATCTCTCTTCTCTGTCTTGTTATTTGTTCTCTCCACCAGCACATCTTGCAGTGGTTAGCAGAAATTAAGTTATATTTATGGCTCTGAAAGTTAGATATAAAACTGTTTTGATCACAAACCGGCGCAAGGGACGATGAACTTTTGGAGGGTTCTGTCTTTAACCCCTTGCATTTTGAAAGCAGAGACCAGGAGCCAAAACAAAATACTGGCTTAGTATTTCACCACCCAAAACAGCCCTGTGGCCAGATACATAACAATAAGCAAACATAAAAACTGGAGTTTCTGGAGAAAGAGAAAGCCGTGAGAGGGCTCATATATTCTTTATACTCACTTTATACTTTATACATTTAAAGTGACAGCGCTAACCACCACACTATTAATATACTCTTACACTTTACTCTTTTTACAAAAACATAAAGCCAAAATACAAAACGATAAAAAAGTCAAATAAATTAACATAAAAAGATAAGAGTAGCTGTGAACATGAATTAGAGAACAGAAAGGGAATGATATAGTATAATGCACATAGGGTAGCCGTGCTGAGTGACAGCTTAAGATGTGGGAGTGTGTGTGTGTGTGTGTGTGTGACTGATTTGAAGACCTTGTCTTCTGTTTACCATAGAAAGAATATGTGATTTAAGTTGTGATACTGAATGTGTTCTGTCATCCTCAGCCATATTGGAAGACTTGATTAAACTTGGTCCTGGGAATCAGAGATTATTGAGGTTGCTTCATATGCTGAGCCCAGGAAGTGATCTCTCTGCAAGCTTGGGATCAGACTGGTCACAAAGTGTAAACATGTTTTGTTTGCTCTCCTCTGGTTCTTTGATAACACAGCTCCAAAGTAAGTTGTCGCCCAGCAGAGTATTCCCACCTTCTTCAATAATTCATTTTCTATACCTGCTCCAACCTGTTCAGGGTCATGGGGGGAGGGTGCTGGAGCATATTTCAGCTGTCACATAGAGAGAGACAGGGCACATCCCAGACAGGTCCTCAGTCTGCCTCAGGGCTAACATGGAGGCAAACACCCCTTCTTGATCACGCTTGCATTATAGAGACTGAAACACGTAGGCTTGTCAGAAATGTCATTCACCATTCACAGGAGACTTCCAACTTAGGAAATTCAGTCACATGTTTGCAGCCACAGCTTCCAGATCAAACTTTTAATCGTGTTAACCTCTCCATGCAGTGTTCTTATACGCTTGAAGACATACGATTTGTGAAACTAACAGTCAAACCGGAGTGTTTGCATATTAGACACGCCGTCCAACAGTTGAATACTTTTAGAACTTAGCAACACATATTAGCTGGTTGCTAACATAAGCCAAAACAATGACTCATGATCCGTGTTCACTTGTTTCTTTTCTGATCAGTGGCAGTCTCTACTGTTATTTTGCTGCTCTCTTTTTTGCCGGTTTGTATGTGTATCTGCTTTCTCTGTGGCTGCGCTCCACAATGCAAGATTTTTGCAGATTTCTGATCTCGCAACCTTTTCCTTTTGCAAGCGGAGCAGATTAGACCGATACGGTTAGTGAAACATCACAAATCTGCACACATGATGAAGCCTGCGGTTTGTTCATTCAGAACCCTGCGCTGTCCAAAAGAACCAACAAAAATACACTTCAACAAAACGAAAAAAAAAAAGGGTTGAAAATAATTGGAGAGACGCTCGGAAATGAAAACGCGATGTGGGACAGTTTACAGGCCCGAGAAAAGAGCTGCTTTTCATTGCGGCACTTTGGCATTTCTTATTTGCACAGGCACTAAGTCTAAAGTTCAGTCTGCCAGAAATATCCACAACCAATCTTTAGAAAGACCCATTTTCACATCCTGATAAGTCACATTTTGACCGAAAAAACTCTTTAAGCTCCCGTGATTTATTTTCAAGACGTAAATGATTGTTTTTGTGCATCTTTACACTTTGATAGTGCCACTGTCAAGGTATCTTACTGCAGCAACATTTAACACTGAAGCACTGCAGGCTATAACAGCTATCCATCACAATTTTACCAGTTAAAAATCACATACGCGTCAAGCTGAGAACCCACTGGGAAATACATTATTGGCCTCTGGTTAGTCCCTTTGCTTTGGTGTTTTTGTCCCTTTTACGTTTGAAAAATCAAAATAAGAGCTAAAACCTGCAGAAACATCAACATGCCTTTTATTTGACCGCATTCGTTTTCTTCTTCAACATCTTCGCTGGCTTAGTATTTACCACTTACCTCAGTCTAGCACCTCAAAGTAGACAGCTAATCAAGATTCCTGCGAGTTGGCAGAGTGCCCCAAGGTGAGCTGTTTCATATCATTGTTTACAGCCTGTCAAAAAAAACTCTGAGGGAACAACTGAAGGGATGAGTGACTTGTATCCGGTCCTTGGCCTGAGGATGTTAGTGGTTGTGGCTATAACAAAAATGAGATCATACAAAGAAAATCTGTATCTAAAATAATGGGACAGTTGGTGCTCTTAGACACGGCAGCTTTAACTATAACTTTAATCAGGAGGGATTGAAACAGTTTTTAAACACGTCTCGTATCTTTTCCTCGGTTCAGTGAGAATTTTCTCACTAAAATTGGACCCCTCGGAGGGAGTACCTTTTTTTCTCTCATCTCATCAACGCTGACCCAGACCAATTAGCAGAAGACAGTCTCCAAACCCCGAGGACAGGGGACTTCATAATCAGTATTTCAGGATAATCAGCACGCATTTCCCAATGACCTTGGTGATGTTTTTGAGAAGAGCTGAGACCAGCTTGTATAATTTCTATCTCCTCTGTGATAAATAGAACAGAACAAAAAAGCAAACAGACCCACACTTTCAACTTTTCCTTTGATATCGGCAAACACGGCGAGTGTGTAAAGAGTCCCAGACATTAATCAGAACCCAATTTTGAAATTAAGAGTCATTTCACAGATCTCTCGGTGGCTCGCTGTCTGTATTGACATAAAAAGTCACTTTCACACAGGTGATCAAGTCATGTTGTTTCAAACCACATTCATGAAATCTGAACGCCACCATTGTGTCATTGATTGACAGCGACAATAACTAATGCAGCATTCATACATGTATCAATCAGCAAAACAGAGAGAAGCTGAAAGACTGGGAAATCGCACCCGTCTTTCTCTAGAAAGTGTAATAGCTAGGTTTTATCCACAGGGTCGCTCGCTGTAGAGGCTTAAATATCCAGAGATGGTTGAGTTTTCTGTTGCCTCTTGTTTTAGGGAAGCTTGTGATGTGTAGCCAATTGAACTCAGTTCGACTCAAAGACTGTACATGTTGCACTGACCAAACTTTTAAAAAGTTAAGAATATATGAATAAAAAGTAGTAATAAAAAGTTCAACTGAATTTGGTTCACCGGTTACCGCGTTTACAAAATCTCTCACAAAAGTCCCATACAATGTTTTCCAAGGAGCAGAAACCAGAGCAAGAAGACACAGACAGAGAGAGTGATGTTGCAGTTGGATAACCCATAAAAACAGCTTAATGAATAAACACAATCTTCTTCTCCCCCCTGCCCAAGTCAGTTAATCTTTTGTTCTACTACTCTCTGTGGGGGAGCTGGTCAGACACAGGACAGAGCAGGGAGCAGGTTGTAATTCTGAATCATTGTTTAGGTTAGAACTGCCAGAAAGAAAAACCCATTGGCACGAACATATATTCTGAGTATACACAAGGGAACGGCGGCAAGTTCCAGTTGCACAAACCAATATAAGTTCATTTCAGATTGGAGATTTGCCCGGAGCAAATGTTTCATAGCTTAGTGTGTGTTTAGGAGTATGGATGAATCTTCTGGGAAGCACACACCGAGTAGGAGATTGCTCAGTGAAGAATAGCCCCCAGCCTCTGGCTCAGTGTACGTTTATGAAGACGGTACAAGGAGAAAGAAGGGGTAGAGAAATCAGCAGCACTTCAATCAGCAGTGCCTTCAGGTAAGTACAGAGCAGAGCACAGAGACCCCTGCTGCCGTTTCACTGTTCAGTCCTTATAACCGAGACCTTTTATTTAGTTTATCTGTGTCAGTAGAAAGTAACGGTGGATGGTTCTTCAATGATAGCCTCCTCCAATGGCAGGAGGAGAGAGCTGCAACCACAGTACAAACTGTACAACAACCTCAAAACGCCGAGAAGACAAAGCATGAAAGAATCAAATGTACAAAGCTTCTGGAACCGTGGCTCCTCTCAGATCAAATACACTGCAGGTACATCTTGGTGCAACATGCAGCTTCTTTTCCACCAAGCAGCAACTTCAGAGGGAGAGACAGGAAGTCAGTGCAGAAGTAGCACAAGTGCAGCCGCCCTAATGTCAAAGAGTCAATCCCCAAAGATCTCCAGGTTGAAATGCTTCAACCTTACAGCTGGGAAAAATAACGTTTATTTGTCCATTTAATAAGAACTGTACAGGGGGTGATCGCTTTTTCTTTTTTCTCCATAATTCCCCCGTGTTTGTTATATCAAGACTCATTACGCATTCCATATGGTTGGAGCCACTTCAAGTTACCCAGTAGATGTCCTCAAGTTTTTTGCTCAAATCTATCCCTTGAAGTTCGTGTCACGCTACAAATACCCAATATGGTAACATCTAAGCTTAAGCCTCCGAATGGTGGTTGATGAGAGGATGTGTCATCCGTTTCAGCAGCTTTCCTCAAAGGCTACTTTGCATGTGCCCCTCTCATTCCAGCAATAGCAACATTAGCTTCTACTGTAGCAACATTCTGTAAGGTGTGCGTGACACGAACTTCAAGACACGTACAGACTTTTTAAGCAAAGAAATTAAGATTTAACATTCTTCACGTCTTGTCCAGGCACAGAGCCCATCAAAAAAAGCACTAACCCCATTGGCTGCTGGCAGACTGTACATTTTCTGTATTGGTATCCCATAGTTTTGGCCACTTAGGGAACAAGTGGATATTGCGTCAAAGTAATCAAACAGGCTAAGTTAAATAAGCAAAGATTCAAGCTGTTTTTTTTTGTTTTTTTTTACTGCCTGAATCTCAATTGCTTCTCTTACCAAAGCAAATATTGGCTCCATTTAACTCAAGATGACCATCTCCTGAACACTGACAGGGAAGCGGCATATTTCAGATAAGCTAAATGGGAGAAATTTGACGTTTGTTCAAGATCTGTCAGTGTCTCAGCAGAGGTCGAAGGAGACAAAGGAAAGAGGAAGGAAGGAAAAAGAACAAAAATAAATAAATACTGCAGTGTACTTTTTGCATCATATTCTGCCTCCTGTGTGCTTCACCTCAGCACTACGGCGATTTCTTGCTGTGAAATGCATTTATGAACATCATTGCACATTCTCCAGTGGTTCAGTTGTTCGTGTGTGAAAGTGAATAAGCTTTAAAAATACTTTTTTTTTTGGTTTGTTTGTTTAAGTTATAGCACCGACTTTCTCAGGCTTCATTGTCCTCAAATACTCTTTGCCCCCTAAAGAAAATGACAATAAATAAATCACTAATACTCAATACACAAAGTGTTTGATCGATTACAAAAGTGGCGAGTATGTAGAGGATTAGACCTCTTGGTGGTGTGACAGGAAAGTACACATTTACTTTGTGAAAAGTGGAGCTGTGTTATTGAGAAAAACTGCTCTGTGTGCGTTTTGTAACTTACAATCGGGTTAAAAAAAAAAAAAAAAAAAAAAAAAAAAAAAAAAAAACGAGTTCACTTCTTCATTAAAACGTCAAAAGATTTCACAGAAACAGTTTTTTTTCCCCAGGGGAAATCAATTTATTGTCATAGTGAACATGGCAAGTGCAGAGCTGCTGTAGTGATCACATCTGAGAGGAGGGCCCTTTGAAACAAACACTTGCAATTACAGCCATGTGAAAGTGAGACGCTGGATGGCTGCATAGAGGCTACTCAAGATGAGAAATCTGGATAGAAACCACAGGCTGGCTGACCATGTCTATGCATCAGTCGTAGCTCATGTGATAAAGAGGAAACGCCATTCCGTTTATGCACCAAATACAGCTGCAGAGAGAATGGATTAAAACCTAAAACCACTGTAAACAGGGTGACCCGTGGTAAAGGTGTCTCTCAAAGAAAAGCTAGCAGACAGAAAATGGATTGCTGAGACCAAAGTAGTAACAGACTGTATGCGGGCGCTCAAACTGAACAGCATTTCCTTGTAGTTCGGTGGCAGTGAAAATAGCAACAAATTCCTCTGATAGTTTTCAAGCAGCAGGCACTGGCCACACAGCTTCACTAAGCTATTGGAAGGAGACCGTGTATCAGAAGCAGTATACATGGGACATGTCGCAAAGCCTCTCCTCAATGTCAAAAAATGAGAGGGGGAAAAAAAACAAAAAACAAACACAAGAATGTTCAGATTCAGAAATTCAAGGGAGCATCAACATTCATTTCTAAAGTCAAGGCTGCACACAGAGAGGACAGAGTCAGAGAAAAAAGTGCCACTAGAAATCCAACCCCCACATTACGGCACAAAGAACTAACCCACCACACTGATGTACCCCCGAAGATTAACGCACACGTTCAGGTTAGGTCCTTCTCGCTCACGAAAAGGTGGTCAAAATAAAGTAGAACACCTGCCTGTGGAACAGCTGAAGGTTTTCGAGCAGTGACGAAACTGTGATAAGAAACAAATCCCCCCTCTGAGCAGCATCAAGGCTATAAGGCCTGAAATATTGGATTTCCAAACTGACATATATTGATTTTAGTCCCCCCCCCAAATCTATCTGGAAACACTCCATAAAACATAACACAAAAAAAGAGATTTAAAAAAAAAGAAGATCTAAAATACATTTGCAATCACAGTGCAATAACTTCTGAAAGAAAAAAAAATAAAATCATTCAAACAAATTTCACCATCTACTCAAACCGTGTTTCACATTGAGGCGAGCTGGATGACCAGGGACCACGTGACCTTTCTTTTCCATTTTTAAATGAGTGCACTGTCATCATCCTCCAGCAGGTGGTGCCATTGCACCGTGTGATGGCAGAACAGAGAACAAGAACGAGGTGACCGTGGCAGCAAATATCACATCACCGGCCACAACCCAAGCAGATGTAAAAAAGAAATATGTCATATTAATGCTCTCCGTGCGTTTCAACTTCATTTGCAATACGCTTCTGGCAGCTTTTTTTTTTCTCTCTGAAGACTTCAGAGTGCAACAGCCGGCCGGTCGAATTCTCCACCTGTTCAGCAACAAAACAGCAGCCCCCGTAACAGGGCATTAGCAATAAGTTTGGAGTTGAATAGTGAAACATCGATTTGGTAAAAGAACTGTGCGAGCCCCTATGCTACGGTGCCACCATCGAGGTAAATCTGCCACCCAGGAGGATCAAATAACAGCCCGAACAGTAATTAAAAGTAAATAAAAGTATTCGCCACATCTTTACAGTGAGGCTGAACGCTCTGCACTGCAGTCCTTGTTTTCTACCAGATAAATCAGATAATGCCGTCAATAAATTCCACAACGGGCCGATGAAGACGTGGATCAGACTATCAAGAGTTCTTATTCACCCGTTACACTATTCTCCAAACACTACTAAATACACAAGTGTGAGCCACACGACTGAATCAGGTGACACAAACCGTCAACTAATGATCTTTACTAGGTCCTACTTACAATGTCCCGCGGCCATCGATGCGTATTCTACTGCTGACAACCGGCTAACAGCAACACGTTAGTTTTCTGTTCTCTGGTTTTGGTCTTTTGGCTTCCTAATGGTAACAAACTGCCAGCATTATGCGTTAATAAATATTTGACTTTCAAGGTACAGCTGGCAGCAAATTACCACACACACACAGTACAAGACACTTGAGGCCTCAGAATGCTTCAGAAGACCGATGTTCTGTTGGATCGTCAAACGCCGCCTGCCTTTCCAACAGCAGCATCCAGGGGACAGCTTTTGGAACGCTAGGCAGGAAAATTAAAAAAAGAAAAGGGGAGGGGCCCATCTTCTTAAACAGAGTCACATAAAAGCAAGAATCATTGGGGGGGGGGGGGGGGGGGGGCAGGTAGCGATGCAGATGGTATCAACACAAGTCTGTTTCAAGCACACTTTTGTCTTAATGATTCAGCATCGGAGCCAGCGATCAGACATCAACAGGGCTGGATGGTGATGATTCAGCTTTCTTCTTTTCTCTGAAGGGTTCAAACAGCTGCGGCCCCATTCAACGCTCAGGAACACATCGTCGTCCTGAAAACCATCACCCTGGGTGCCGTTTATGGTGAACTGAATCCTGGTTTTCCTCTGGTTGACCGAGCTTTCCATGCAGATGCCTTCAACAGGAAAAACCCTTGACCGTTTAATGCTACACACAAAGCTTGGAGGCAGAGCCCATTAGGACTTGAGGTGCCTTCTTCACGTAGAAAACCGGCGTGCCCATATGTCACATTAGGTCTTAATGAGTCAACAGCCACAGTTGAGATGTACGATTCAAAGCCAAATGTAAACATGTGACAGATTTCCTTCCGACAGTCCATAGTCACTGTCGTGTCTCTTAGCGAGTGTTTTGGTGGCTGCCGTTAAGAGCAAAAAGTGATGCGCTCTCTCAGCCTTCTTCTAGTGAACTTTTTAAACTTCTAAGCTACTTTCACCCTCGATGGCAAGATCATCTCCCCCAGTAGCATGGTCGCGGTGAGCTCCCGCTGTCACACGGGCCAATTCAAATGAAAACTGAGAGACTTGGGCGATGAAAACTGTTTTCCGCCAAACTGGGAAGCTAAATGAGGCTTTGGAGACTTCTGCTCTCGGTGCACGTCACGGCAACCGTGTTCAGTCCGCGAAGACGAGCACGGTAAAGTCATCGGCCTGTAAGTGGGGTGGGGCTGAGGAGGAACTCGAGTTCAAAACGTTGTCCTTCTGTTTTGGTTTGCCACCCCACCCCCACGGCTCTCTCATCCTCGCTTGCATCGTCTTTTTTTGGAGGCCCGAGAGTCGGTGAAAAGAAGCGTCCACTGCGACATGATGAGAAGTGAAAGTGTGAGCAGAGAGAGGGGCAGCAGGCGGACGTTACCATATGTGGGATTCACAGTGAGTCATTTTGATGACGCCCACCCCTCCACCTAACCGGCGGTAGTTCATTCCTCCGTACAACCTAGGAAAAGCAGAAAATGCCAATGAGGAAGGTGCAAACAGAACATGCTTGAAGGTAAGAATGGCTCAAGCATGAAAACATGGCACCCTGTTAAAGACGTGTTGAGAAAGAGATTTATTTTACTTTTGGGAGCTGCTGTCGGAGCTCGTTTAGCAGGCCTGAAAGTCAAGTTGACTTAGAGCAGCTATACGCTGCACTTTTCATGCAAGTGCACCAGCATCACGTGGATCAACACACCCCTACATGCCACGCCCCTATTGGCTGAGTAGAAGATGCGGGTCGTGACAGCAGGATGATGATAGTGAACTTCAGAGGTTTGTCCTTGGGTTTCTTTGGTCCGATAACAAGCATTTCTATCATTATAACAACTCTAATAGTGTTCTTTCTTATCAAAAGCTACGCTCAAATGTCACTGTTCCTAACAGCTAAATCAAAGTGGCACAGCTACGGTATTCTTCCAACAGATGTGCTCCTGGCAGGTGCTCATTGCAGTCTAAATGAACACCTGCCAGGAGCCAAATGTGTGCAGATGTTCTGTTTGAGGAAATCTCAAGAGACTTTCTGCAACACTGGCAGGAAATCTTTTAAATCAACACGGTAAAATAATAACAACAGAAGAAAAAAAACTATGCTGACATCCTCTGCTATCTGGTCTGATAACAGATCTTTGTTTGAGCTTATTGATCAATTTATTACAACATTTTTTATTTAAATCGTGTTGCATTCAGGATGATCCCTAATATCAACCAAACCTAAAGAAATTCACATATGTGAATGCAAGTTTTCTATGGAAGACCAGTTTAATTTGTGTGTTATCTTATTATAGAGTCACATTTACCTCCATGTGTTGGCGTCCGGGTCGTAGACCTCTATTGTTTTTAGATACGTTGTCCCATCAAAGCCTCCTACTGCCATTAACTGACCGTTCACCACAGCCAAGCCCACCTACAGACACACAATCATAGCTCCATCTCACACAGAGTCTATCATTAAGGATAAGCATTGCCATACCTTAATATCCATCACGCTAAGGTAAAAATAAACATGCATTCAAGGACAAATGCGGCGTAGTTTTCTTCTGAGACACACACAGACTCACCCCACTCCGTCTGGATGTCATGGCAACCACAGGGGACCACTGGTTGGTCCTGGGGTTGTATCGCTCTGCGCTGCTCAGCTCCGTGGTGTCGTCTCTCCCTCCGACAGAGTAAATCATGTCCTGGTAGACCGCGCAGCCCAGGTGCTTTCTCCTGGTTCCCATGGGAGAGACGGTGTGCCAGCGGTTTTCTTGAGGATTGTAGCGTTCCACTGACAACAAGAGAAAGAGTGAAAATGCACAAATAAAATTGAGAGCGAAAGGAGGAGCAAAAAAAAAAAAAAAAAAAAAAAGCACAAACATTTGGACAAGCTGAAAGGGAGAAACGGTCTTTAGCCTGGTGACTAACCTGGTGACACGTTTACTCTCATTTCTTTTAGTGTTTCTTGTCACAAGGTTCATTTCTTTCATTGCGCTTATATGTGATTAATTACAATACCCGTATTTAACGGGGACGTTCCATCAGACCCTCCAACAGCGTAGAGAAATCCTCCCAGAACAGCAACAGCGACACCCAATCGCCTGGTGCTCATGGAGGCCACACGAGTCCATTTGTTCTCCTTCGGATCGTATCTGGGAACATGAAATGTGGGCATGCTATAACATAAAGCTCCGGCACAGAAACAGTAAGGAAAGGACACAGAAAATGATCACCGTGCACACAAGAACTCCGAGTGCTACCTTTCAACAATATTGAGACAGGAAACCCCGTCTTGTCCCCCGACTGCATACAGATATCCCCCCAGCACGGCGACACCCACACTGGTGCGACAGGTGCTGGTGGGGGCCACATCACTGCTCCACTGGTTAGTCTTTGGATCGTATCTGGACATGTGACAAACATTCAAAGGATGGTCAAAAAAAGTTCTCATAAAATGGGATTTATTCTGCCTAAATGAGACATTGAGCCATTGTTGGAACCTTTCCACAGAGTTGAGATAAGATGAGCCGTCGTGACCTCCCACCGCGTACAGCAGGTCGTCCAGGACGCTCACGCCAACCCCACAGCGCCGTTTACTCATCGACGCAACCATGCGCCACTCGTTGGTCTGTGGATCGTATCGCTCAACGCTGGAAATGGCGTCTCCGCTGCACCAACCGCCAACTATACGACAAGGCAGCAAGAAGAGAGGAGGGTTCAGAATCTAATTGGGACTGAAATATAACGCGTGCCATAAACTTTGCGGTGAGGTACACACAGTGTTCTGAAACCTTGAATAAAGCTTTAAAAAGAAGAAAAAAAAACGTGAATTCTTTTTTCTTTTTTTTTTTTTTTTTTTAAAACTGGGCTTGAAGGCGCTGACCTGCAAAAAGAACCTCTCCACAACGGATGGGTTTTCTCGGCCGGGTTCTGGGGCCCTGCATCAGCGGCCGCTCCTGAGGTAGCAGCAGGTAATTCTTAGCTTCATCAACCAGGTCTCTAAAACAACAGGCAAAAAGAGCACACGTCAGAAAGTTTGCTTTTTACATATTTTTAAATGCGTCTGAAAAATCTGAAACTAGAGTTAACGACAACAGAAAACCTTTGGACAAAAGGTGTGCAACAGCACCATTTTCCCCACAAGCAATATCTGAATGGCCGACATCTGCTACTTCTAAAAAAAACACACCACCCACCTGCACTCTTCATCACTTTTGATGAGAGGATCGGAGCCAACGGTGCCCACCAGGAACTTTGGGCTGAGCAGTGGCAAGCGAACATGCTGCAGCACCTTCGGAACACAGAATTCTCAGGTCAAGACTATAAGGCAAAGCACGGACACTCGAGAACGCTGCATGTGCCCCCGTATGGAAAAAAACCCACAAAGAAGAACCCCATGGACAAACCTGTGGAAGCTGGGGTCTGCGTTCCTGGATGCTGTATTTGACCCAGGCCATGACGGCGTTGAAAACCTGCTCTTCACTCCGAACGTTGAGCTCGTCGCTGGAGATGATGTCGATCAGCTGGTTGGCAGGCAGCAGCATGAACTCCTCGCTTTCCATCACCTATGACAACGCCGTCAAACAGAGATGGAGTCCCGCGTGAATCAGTCAGTGAGAACTGCTTCAGTAGAAGAGTTTTCGAAAGGTCAAAACAGGCTTGACGACACTTTCCTAAAGAGACGCGAAACTTTTACTGAAATTTCTTTTATGAAATTATGGAAGTAGTGTTCTGTACAGTAACCTATTAAAAAAAAACAGACATCAAAGCAGAAATATTGAAGCAGCATCCTATGATTTATTCTGGCTGCTTTTTTTTTTTTTTTTAAAGAAAAAAAGAGGCATCATTTCTCTGCCAAGTCAATGCTAAAAAATGTTTAATCCATAACTTCCAATTCCCCCCCCCCCCATTACCACAGAAAGTGTTGCCATTTTCTCTTATGATGACATTCATTTGAGCTTTTCACAGGCCTGAAATAATAATAATAAATAATAATAATAATAATAATAATAATAATAATAAATAATAATCTTCATTTGATAAACAAATTAAGAGTTAAACTCGATTCTCTAGTTGCTAGTAACAAATCAACATTTAGATAAATACAAGTTTCACAAGTTACACATGGGACTTCCCAGCAGCAGATGATCTAATGTTCATCCCTAATACAAAAGGATCAATGAGACTCGTGCATTTTACAGTGAACTCCTGGGAGAGAACATAAAAACAACTGTAGCCAAAACAATATGAACTGTTGCACCCAAAGAACAGATCATTTCTGCCTTTGACTGCATACAATCTGAAAAGCGATGTGCCGCGGAGCTGTAAAACTCATCTAAATGTCACATTGTGACAGCTCTTTCTCTTCTCATGAGACTGTCGAGTCGTGTGTATTCTTCCGAAGGTTGCAAACATGGGGAAATATTTCGATTATCACTTGTCAAACTATAGCACTCGCACACAAACAACCGTACGGGTTACAATCAGCGCGCATGTTGAAGCCTGGAAAAGGGACCAGGGCACGTGTGCCAGAAACCAAACTGAAATGCGAGTGTGCGACTCTGTTTTTTTATTGTTGATTTCAATAAGAAGCAGTACGTTGTACGTACACGGGATGGATGTCGTTGCAGACTGTCCGGGAGTTTTCCCCACATTCTCCAACTTTTTAAAACTTGTTTTTGCAGAAACATGACAGCACCACAAACGCTGCGATAAAAAACTGGAGGCACAGCTCTGCGAGCACTGTGGCAGAGGAGTAGACAGAAGCTGTACACCTCTTTGCATATTCCCCTGTTCTGCACCTGCATCCTTACCTCCTGAAAATTGTGCTGCGTGAACTTGTCTGCAATCCGAAGCAGCTCCCGGCAGGAGTGTGTGTCGGCGAAGGCCCTGATGCCCAGACAGTTGGATGGATCCAGCTGCCTCTTGAGGAACTCGCAGCAGGCCTCCTGGATCTCAGCCAGTTGGAGGAGGCAGGCTGCGGGGAGCAGCGTCTGGACGTTCCCCTCCTCTACAGTTACCTACGGGAGCCAAGAGATCAGCAGATGAGATGCATGCACAATAGTTATGGTCTTGACATAAAGCCGCTACTGATAAGGAGTTTAAGCAAGTTACAGCTGTCACAGCATCTCCATCATCTCCATAAAAATCCCATTGCAGCTGATCTAAACTCGTTATTTTCTCCAGGAGGGAACCCAGTTGACACTCACTTGATTGGCTCTTTTGCTTTAGATTTGTTTGTGAAGTTAAGCTAATCAGAAACTAGTGTACTGATCTAAACCCACTTGTCAAATCCATGCCTCGACATTTGGGGGGAACGACAGTAGCGGATGATTAAAGGTCAAAGAACTTTGCCATGGTCAACTAAAACCTAAAACTAAAACGATCCACTTAAATGAAGAAGAGTTTGAAGGAGGTAGGCATCGTTGTCCAAGTCGAACATAAAAAGAAGATTTCATGCGAGGAAATTATTTAATGGATTTAAAACACAGAAGAGGTGAGTAAAGTGAACACTTTGTTAAGGTCAGACTCCCTCCTACCTTCTTCACTGAATTAAAAACTATCCCTTGTGACTGAAATAGCCTCGTATTTTGAGCCTTGTTCAGTAGGTTCTGGGGGACCAAAGGCAGCTGCCATGTTCCTCCTCTCTAATAGATATTAAGCTGATTTTTAGCTTTGTTCCCCACCATGCTCCTGGTGCACATGTGTGCCCATCCAAGCAGAATGCAACTACTCTCACCTGTGAGGTATAAGCGAAGTCAATGAGCAGCTCCATGGCTCTTTCATCAATGTCACGGATAACAACTTCAGTCTGCCTGCTCTCTGCCAGCTCTCCGGTAAACATCGCCCTGAGGAGACCACCAAAATTAAGATTCTTAATTATGAAACACAACATTCTTCCAATTCTTGATAAATGAATATTGCAGATCCAAACCAATCATTTTCTTTGTATCAGTGCCATTTCGTACCTGAAGTAGGGGCTGCAGGCAGACAGGATCACACGATGAGCATAAATCTTTTTGGCCCCCACCACCAGCACCACGTCACAAAGCTCCCGATGCTTTCTCAGCAGGTTGATCACTTCCAGGGTCTGCCGCGGGTGTTTGTCTGACACATAGGGCATGCGTGCTGGCTGGGGGACCCCTTCAGGGAGCTTGTTGGGGTCCCCCAGAGTACAGCGGCTGGTGATGTCCATTCCAGTGGCGTCCTGACGTGCGCTGGTGGCCCTTCACATAAGAAACATTCACTGAATTAGTACATACATGCCTGCTTTAAACTCATTTGTTCTGAAAATTAAATGGGACGTGCAAAATTTTAAAAGTTAAATTGAGACAGCTATTGTGTAACATATTATAGACAACAGATTACTCTAAATCCAAATGAGTTTCATGAAAGCTACGATATTGTATCTTCAAAGTCAAATGTTAACCGTTTGTCCTGCCCTGAGAGTTTCCCAGACAATATAAAGAGTAAACTGCAGGAAATCAGACGTCAGCTATAACTTAATGCAACTGAAAATGGATCGATGACTTGAGCTCAAATACAGTCACCACAAAATAGAACTTAGAAACATATTTGATTCAACATCAATGCTCCTGAAAGGCTCTAAAAAATATTTCAAGAATGTACGAACATATTATGCCGACGTATGACACCGGCCTACTGCACAAACTTGGACTGCAGTCTGTGGCCATCAGCTGAACCAAATATAGTTGGGTCACTGACCTGCAGAAGTATGGGGGACAACTTTGGTGCTGGGACTCATTTTAGATCGTGTTCACAGCACCAACGGGTAGGCATCAGACGTCCCACACACAATTTTAAACCTAAATTACTTCTTAAGGTTGTCTTTGACTTAGTTTCAGTTTCCAAATCTGAGTAGTTGAATTCCGTTTTGCTTGAATCAGGTGAATAAAAATCCATTCAGCAATAACATCACTACAATACAAGATGTACGATACAATGTAACAAAAGATAAATTCAGATTATCTGATATGGCAAATCTGATGGTTGCTTGACTTTCCCTAACAAACACATGCACATTTGATACCAGTGACAGCATTTTTTTCAGTTTTGGATAGGCTGCCTGCATTTGGTGGTTCCACTCACTGTGAGGCCACTACAGGCAGAAACTGACCACACACTTAAATCTTTACATCCCCTAAAGCAGCCGAACAAAGGTCAGATTACGACAGTCCTCTTGTGGTTTGAAGTCAGAGGAGAGTGGCAGGTAAACTAACCTTTTACCAAAATCAATCTCTACACTGAAGCACGTGTCTGCCTTGTGAAAAGCTTCTGCTGAGTCTTAAAAGGACAGATGCCACTGAGCCATGGGGAGTCTTTCATCTCACTCTTGACCCTTTTTGCCACTACAGGGTATTGTTCCGCTTCTTTTGGACGTGATTACCGTTCCCATTAATTTGTTACAGTTTAGAATGTTAGTGTAAAGCCTACAAGAGCTCCCTGAAGCTTTTTCATAAACAAATAGTCATTAAAAGGCCTGAAAAGGCACAGGCTTTTTCAGCAGGCAGCTGCGGTCTTAATGAAAAAGTATGCACAGTGGAAGTGGGTCTCAAGAGAATCCCGCACATTGCATTGGTGATTAAATAAATAACCCCAATTAGCAAACTAATACTCCATGATTTCTTTACTATCAATAGCCATCATCTCTAAGTTTTATCAGAAACTTCTGCAGCACTTATACTTTGTAGCTTAACAACACACCTACCTGCGCATTAGTTTTGCATCCATGCACTGAAGAGCAAAGTATGGTCCAACACCTTCAAGTTCACCTGTGAAGACAACAAAACAAAACACTATTTTTCCCCACTCTGTCCTCTCACATATTCACACAACACGCCCCTTGCGAGGGCAAGCCAGAAGCTTTTTCTCATATCGTTGTAGTTTGTGGCAAGCTTAATTCCTGCGTCCTACCAAAACGGATTTGTGGTTATTTCTCTCAACAAGGAAGATCACGCAACACTGCAATAACCTCTGCCTTTGTAAAGTTTAAAGTGCATGCGTTTGGCTAACTCTGGTGATCGTCTGGGGGCTGATCGGTGTGTTGCAGACTCCACTGGGTAATAAAAACAACAGATCTGGCAGGGATGCCCGATAAACTGGTTCTTAGAAGTGCAGTACTCAGGTTTAATATATCTGCTGATGCTGTATTTTTGTATTATAGTGAAATTGAGTGAATAAACTGAATATGCAAATTTCCTAGATGTGTGTGTAAAAAGCTTGATCAGAGGAGACTTTGGCATTTTCAAGTAAAACAATGGAAAATTTGATAGCGACTTGAAGTTGGGGAGTCAGAATAACACAGGATACATCGCAAATGCTGCACCACGGCCAGATAAACATTGTTGACCTCATCACAGATGATCAATGTGAAGACAGGAAATCAAAATGCATATTCTTTAAGAGTAAGCTTAAACGATTTACGTCAGAATATCTCCCGTGATTATCCCATTACTTCATGTATACCTAATGATAACACTATCTGCACGTTAGTTGTTGCTAACTGCCGTATTCGCCAACATATACGTAGCCTAGCTAAGACAAGCTAACTCTAGTTTGTTAGCCTGTCCTGCGTAGTCGGCTAGTTAGCATGCTAATGACTACGGTTTCCAGTAGTATGTGAAAAGAGTTTGTGAGTAGCTATGACACAAACGTGTTTGTTTATAGGGCTCATTTGTGTCAAATTTTACTCAATTCAACGAGGTTGCCCTTGCTGACTGATGTAAACTTAACTTCTCGTGGGAATGAGAAGTTACCTGGGAATGCTAAGGGCGACAGCTAGTGCTGTGGTGGACAGTTCACCGGCTAGCCCTATGACATGAAAGCGTCACAGAAAACGAATTACAACAACAAAGAAGACAGCTCATTAATTACTTAGCCCAAACGTCCAGGGTATCTGCATCCATTTGAGTTTCTATTTCAGCATCTGATCAGAAATCACTGATATGTTATAATGGATGCTAACGTTCGCTCAATTAACACTAAACTAGTATGTTTTAACAGAGTGAACACCGACAACTATGCGACAAAAAAGTAGATGTGTTCTAGACGGGCTTTACCTCATATTTCCATCCTCACGACGCAGAGAAGTTGCCCTGGTTGCTAGTGTTTACAATTTTCAACCGTTGAAAAAGACCTGGACACCTTCTTCCTTAGTAATACGCGCATGCCAAATGCCAAGTGCAACTTCCGGACAGCACGTTTTCAAAATAAAACCACGAGATGACGTCATTACATACAGCCCATTTGGCAAACAATTTCCAAATCTGCATATCATACATGTCTATTTAAGTTGAAAACCAGTATTTGGAGAAGAAAAAAAAATGTCCAAGAAAGCTCTGCTGTATATCATATAGTAACATCTCCCTTCTGGAGAGGCTGTAGTCTTATTTATGTGTTTGCGCTGGCTAACCACTAGAGTGTACTGCACCCCTTTAGTTTACGTGAAGGTGTTAAAATCATACTTTTGCATTTATCTATGTATTTTCATGTCCCTTCATTCTGCTATTTATATTTCTAGTTCAACTATCACAGCTTAGTGTGCTTGGTGCTTCCTGATGTAGATTAATGGTAATGATCACGTTAAATCCCTGTTCAAAAGGTTAGATTACTTAAATTGTATCTTTCACCAAAACAGAGTTTCGAAGACACTCAGGTGAGTTTGATCTAATCATCAGAGGCATGTTCACTTAAATCAGCCATTGTTGCCCTGCTTGTGTCTGTGAGTTTCCAGCTAAATTTTGCTGACTAAGTAGCACTTTGAGCTTCATAAGAAGTTAAAACTTTGTGGCAGTAACATAAGGGTCATGGACATTTTCAGATTTTACTCACATTATTTGAATGAAATGTATTGATTAAAGTGAAAACAAATGTTGATGTAATTTCACTTTGGGTCACATGGATTCTGATGTCATTCATACCCAAGATAGCTTGTTTAATTTAATTTGCATGCAGTATAATAATCACTTCACTCAAAAGTAGGCAGTAAATGAAGATTACAGCAAAACATTACATTGTGGGATTTGGAATAGATTTCTAACACACCCCACACGTCTGTAGATTGTTATGATAGATAGTTAAATGATCATTCAGTTAAAACTATAAAACATAAAACTAGTAAGAAATGTCTGTGGTAATTTTCTACAGGACAGACATGTTATCAGACATAAAAAAACGCAAAGATTTCCTGGTTATAATTCCTGGATTAGAGGCAAACAATTCTCAAATTTGAGGAGGTGGAATTTAACTGATTTTATAAAGTCACTTAAAAACTTAACAGGTTATCAAATTAGCTGTAGATCAGTGTCTTTGTCAGTTAGTCAACTTACTGTTATGAAAAATAGCAAGATGCAACAGAAATTGTTAACTTCTTCCAGATCAGCCTCGAAACATTGAAGATAAAGCTTATAAGCACAGGACACCTATTCTGTAGTCATTTTCATCACTTCAGCAAAAATTAAATAGAAAAAACACATCAAATGTCACGTGAATGAAAGCACATTTAATTGTGGTCAGTGTTCCCAGATACCATTGACTGAAGCATTCCTGTTGACAGATGGAAAATGTTTTATTGAGATCTCTGATTTGTAGGGTCTGTTGTTCTCTTTGTTATTTAAATTAAGAGTATCATGTCATCATGCAAAAGCCAAAGAGCTCTCTTAAGGCCCTCAGTAAAAGAGAGGTTGTGGAAACCCATGAGTTTGACAGGGAATTTAAAACATTCCTGCAACTTGCTTTTCAAGGTACCTGTCAGGTAGGCTGTTCAGCATCTTGGAAATCTTACCACAGATCCCTACATAAAAGCTATTTTGCTCTCCCCTCTTATCATGCCATATATCTCTGACATCGATGCCTATATGTTTGGACTCACCATCCCACATCAGAATAAATCGTTCCGTACATAACGTGTAATGTGCTTTGGGCTACGTTGAATTTATTTGAAAAGAGCTCTACAGATATTAGTGTTGGAATTATGAAAATCAAAATGAAAACATATACTGCATGTATTAACTGATTCTAGTCTTTTTAGATATTATAAAAACAACAAACTAATAAAAAGAGATGGCAGTTACTGTACGAGCTCAGCTATAATGCTTTTTTTTACTTTTAAATTCCATTGGATAATCCATACCATATATGTTGATCACAAAAATTGGATTATCCAATCATAATCCAGGTAAAAGGATAAAAGAAAAACACATAAAATGGTTGGTACTGGACGTTCTGGAAAAAAAAAAAGGAAAACTTCTACCAAATTCAATGTTTTGAAAGATGTAAAAGATTGGTTTCACTAATCTGCAGCACAAGAATAGTCACTTATCAAGTTTATATCAAGAATAGAAATATCAGTGTTTGTCTAAGGTTCTCAGTTCAAGCATATTGCCTTTTAAAGAACTGTTACAGGCACTTCCAAGGCATATAGCTAATCTAAGTAAAATGTGGGAAGCTTCATCTTTAATGCTTCATTATTCACTGATCACATTATTGCAAAGAAACCAGGGTCAGAAACAGTGAACCTCAATACATACTTTCAAGTACTGTCTTAAGGTAATGTACCTCCAGGCAGATTTTTTTGTTGTAAGCAATATTAAAAAACAGTCCATTCTGCCAAGAAAAAAAAACATTTTGAGGTGCAACAGTGAACTTTAATCCCCAGTAACTGAGATCAAATATGAAAGCTAGTATATTCCCAGAGTGCAGTTCATACTTGGCTCCTGATATCATCTGATACTGATAAAAGGATTGCTTTCTGCCTGTGCTTAATATACGACTGGAAAAACATCTTAAATGTTTTATCGAAGCATGTGGATGCGTCGAGTGCCAAGAGTTTGGCATTGCAAGCAGAAAACACAAGAAGATTGTCCTTATTTACTGTTCAGCTGTTTGTGCATGTCTATAATGTCAATGAAACTGGAATGAACAGGAGACCTACACCATGAATGTACCATGAATCTCTGGTGGTTTTAATTTGTAGTGTGACCCCATCATGAACTTGCCAGTAGTCTTAAGACAGAAAAAAAAAGGAGACATTTCACTCTTGTAAATGCCAAGACCTATATTTTCAGTTGCATCCCAAAATAAAACAAAAAATATATTTTGCTCAAAACTCAAAGCAGTTTTACATTTTAGAACAAAGTGCCTCATTTCATTTCAATTCACTAAATAAATTAAACACAGATACATTCATAACATACATATTAACAGAAGTTCCATCTTGCAAATATTAATATTTTACTTTAGATTTTAAACTCATTCTCATCTTTGAATCCTTCTATGAATGAAACTTACTGACTCAAACAGTTGATTCTTCAAAGTATCTGCTCAGATATTAGACAGTAGTGTCTATTCAGTGCCAGTATTTTGCAGCACAGTTTATAAATCTAACCAATCTAGAGATTACAGAAGCTTTAATTAAGAGTAATGATCTGCTCCTCCATCAACAAGTCATCTTCAGTTCTCAGGAGGTGCGCTGAAACTCAGGTGTGGCTGATTGGTAGCTGCGTCAGGGAATGAGATATAAGTGGCTGAAGCAGAAGTGGGTCTGGAGTTTGGACTGTGGAAGTGAAAGGAAAAAAAATAATTACTGTCATGTTAACTGAAAATAATGAAGTTCACAGTGAATAAACCATTGGGATTCCTCCAGCTACAACCTTTGGTTTCTAACTTCCAGTCAGGTGGTTCATATAGTTTTAACCAAGTTAGCTGTGTGTGTAGATGTGTGTGTGTGTGTGTGTGTGTGTGTGTGTGTGCGCACATGCGGTGGTCGGGTATATTTCTGTAGATTTGTCTTGGTTAACATACACATGAATGCATTTCTTACCATCCATGTAAGTCAGTGTAGTCAGAAGGGGTGTGTCAGGGGAGAGATAGGTTGTGTATTGCAGATCCTCCATCAGCGGTGGAGTCATGTGACCTGAAGCAAGTGATGTCATCATGGCTGAAGAGGCTTGACATGGACCGATGTGTTTCTTTTGACGAGCTCGACAGTTCTGAAACCAAACCTGAGCGGAGAGAAGATGGGATTTGTAAGTGGTCTTGAAAGTTATGTTGTTTTTAGTGTGCCGGGGTGTTGTTTGCTGGAGTCTTAACTCCTCACGTCTCCATTTCCAGGCAGAAATCTGTTTAGCATCGATTGTGTAAAATTCCCCGAAAGTCTCACTGTTTAAACTAAAAAGGGAAATCAGACATCTCCAACTTCATTATCACGCTTTAACAATTAGTTTCTTTTGGCAACAGTTTTGACTTGGCGTTACTTTCTAAACTTTGACAGCCACCCAACACTCAAGCACAGAAGCAGCACGTCTATCTCATGAAAACAAAAACTAATGTTCGAAAGAGCAAATGCTCAGGCAGTCAGTGTTGCTTTACCTGAATAACCCTGCGGCTGAGACCAGTTCTCTCTGCCAGTTTCTGCAGTGTCTGGGCATCTGGATTGTTATCTTTAGCAAACTGGGTTTGCATAACCTACAGAGAAACACTTTTATAACACTTTTACAGCAACATAGTGCATTCACTGTCTGCAAATACTATGTTTCAACAGCTGTTTCAACAGCTGTTTCAACTGCTTTTTCCCCAATTGAAAAGGTGACATGGTAACATAATCTTGACAATGTATCCAGAGGTCAACAGTAACTACACAGACTATTACAATCTGACAGTACCTGTAACTGGTCAACAGTGAAGCTCGTCCTCGCCCTCTTGGCAGGTCGGGGCATAGTGCTGGAGTCATCTTTGTCTGCCATCTGTTCCTCTGCCTTTGGTTGCTCTTCAATACAAGACACAGAGCATATTACAAAAACTACTGACAACATGAAATATAGTTCCAGCTGCATTTTAGATGTCCAACTATAGTCATCATTTATGTCTGAACTAGAGTCACATTAAAGGAAGCCCAGATGTTAGAAATGCGTCTGGTCAGTGTAATTTGTTGGCAAAAGTACGCAAAAGGCTGAAGTAATATGAAAAAGCAGTGGCAAAGTCACAAGAAGAACATATTATACATGTTCATTTAGAAGCTTTTTTTCCCCCTCAACATTTCTAAAGCCACCTGGTTAGGCTTAGAAATTTTCATTCCTGTTCAGTAACATAATCTTCTTTTCATGCTCCTGCTTGTGAGGTAGCATGCATTTCTTACTCTAGCAAAATATCTTCACCGTTCATAGAAAAGCACTTATCTGAAAGCTTCAAATTAAGTGCTGCACTTTATTTCCCTTTTTGATACAAAGAGGGAATGGAAAGATTTGACAGCCTCATTGTCCAAACATAGCTCACCATCTCTTAATCACAGGCGTGACATTTTGTACCAGGCTAAAGGACTGCAATGGTTGAGGTGATCAAATGATTTATACCACCACCTCCATGGGGATTTACTGTACCTTCAGGCTTAATTTAAAAGCATTTATAAAATGTGCATGACCTGATGCTTTATTAAGGGTGAGCATGGTGTTTGATGTTTCCAACTTGCCATCATTCAACCATAACCCTCTCCATCAACTCACCATTTTCCTTTGCACGTCTGAGATTCTCCATCATCATGTCATAGTGAGGCCGGCAGAAGACCCTGTTCTCCAGTAATCCACATTCCTCTCCAGTGGAGAGCTGACGCTTGCAGGAAGCACAGGAGAAACAGGCCAGGTGAAAGGTGTTCCCTCTTGCTCGACGCACCCAGTCGGTAGAATGGATGTTACGACCGCAACGAGCACAGCGGGTGCCATACCTCCTGAAAGCAAAGGAGTAAACATGAAGGGAGGTGAAGCGTGAAGAGAAGAGTTCTCATGTTTACTGGAGGAAAGCTGTGATTAAGTCATGAATAACAATTGTTTTAGTCTAATTACAATAATCATTAATCCATGAGGAGATATCTCACTGATGCCACTGGCTTCCAGTCTGCTGGAGTTTAACCTAAAAAGTATTACTGTTTGTTAACCACTGACAAATATTTTAAACTTCCATCAGTTCAGACATGTGAAGCAGCATGGTCTGAGTACACACCCCTAACAAAAAAAGGAAAAAAAAACAAAAAACTGACCACATTTCTCTTAGCGTTTTACCGCACAAGCCACGTTCACCCCTTGGCAGCATGTTCCCACTACACACACCTACTAATGAACACATTAGGAACAATGCTGTGTTCACAAAAGCCTGAGGAAACTCGAAGAAGAGGACTGGGACACTGGGGACTGAGCCATCCTCCACCTGATCTACAACCACTAACCTATAGAGCAACAGCCACCTCAACTGATAGAACTATTCAGTAAAGAAAGCATCTGACTGGGTTGCACCTGAATACAGATGTGAACATGTTTTGTCGTGCTTTTCGGGACTTCCCTCGGACCGTCTATGACTCACCACCATTGACACAGAGCCTTACTAATTCAATTGTTACTGCAACTCACAGTCAAAATAAAAAAAACATAACTGAGATGAAAGCACATTTCAAAACACTTAGCAGGGGTGGAAAAAGAAACAAGGAGGCACAGTAGCTACATTTCTGAGCAGTTGTTTCAGATTTTGGAAACTTTGGACAGGTTACTTGAAATCTTTCCTTCTTTCATTCAAATTGTGAGCACGGTGCCACTTTATTTTAGGTTTTTGTTTCACCAAAACACAAAATAGTGATACGACATCTTCTCCTTCTTGAGCTCCACGGTGGCATGAAGTCACTGAGGTGTTAGACTTTGTATTGTTTTGTGCTACTGCGTCAGGAACTCCAGATGCACACATTCCCAACGTCCCCTTTTACTAAAATGTGAACGTGCTCTGCAACACTTAACACTCCCTCTGGCATTAAACTACAAAAACTCATGACAGACGGTGGCAAAGATAAGACATTGGGTTTGACATACCTAAAATAGTCAAGTTTGCAGAAAACTTGTGCATCTTTCACGTAACAGCTGACATGTCGCCCCAGTGACGTTTTGCACACGCTGCATGAGAGGCAGCGCACATGCCAGGTCAAGTTGTTCACCTAAAAGGAAAAAGGAATACAAGTCAGCTTAAAGGAATCCCAGAACACATCTCGAAACAGTGTCATTTATAATACCCTAATAACAGAAGGTAATAGGAGTTGTTTGAATAAATGCCAATGAGTTTGTTTTACTTTAACATTTGTAATTAGGATACATTGGAAACACATTAGATTGCCTTATGATTATCTGATTGTTCACCATCATTTGCCTGCTAGTGGTAATGTGCTTATAATCTGAAAAATTATGATTAATGCGAGAAACAAACACTTGTACCGTCAAAGGTATTTGTCTGCAGGGTTGTGGAACTCTGAAGCATCCACGTGCAATTTAAAATCCACATAGAACTGCATGAATCACATTGCCAAGAAGCTTCAACAATTATTTAATTTCACGTGAGAAATGCAACAGGTTGGGGAAAAAAAAAATGGAAAGGGGGCACAGCCGAGGATTAAAAGAGAAAAAAAGAGGAGGGGTTGTTTTCTCACAATATTTGGTTTAGTGACTTGTTGTAAGATGGCCTAGTTTTGGAGTGTTGCCATCAACAACGATAGTGCCAAAGGACACAGTGCAAGTCGGACCTTGAGGAGGTATCTGTCCACAATCTCCTGACCGCAGGAAGTGCACAAAGTTTTCCCGTGCAGGGATGCCACCATGGGGGCAGAGGACAAGGAGGACGAGGAGAGGGAGGACGGAGAGTAAGAGGAGTCCTCCTCGAAAATGTCATCAGGCCCAGAAGAGCCCTGTCGGAAACAAATCATTAGAAATTGTTAAAACATAAAAAAGAAAAAGATTTAAAAAATAAAATAAAAAAAAGCCTAATATCAAGTTGTTTTTTTCCTTTTTTTGCTCTGCGAGGAATTTACCTACGAGTTGAAACGAACGATTCGAGCAAAAGAACACATTGAGGTTCTGGAAACATGCGACGTTAAATTATGAATAAAAATCATTCAGAAGTTCACTGTCTGGTTACTATACTTGATCGTAAAATCAGCCTCCAAAACAAACCCATCAAGGGAAATCAGAGATGGAATTTAGTCTGTCGACCTATTATGTTTTTACCACGAAAACAAATAATAAAACACACACACTACAAATACAGTTTTATTTTGCAGAGAGAGACATAAGAATAACCTCCACTCCACATCACGAGAGAAAAGACGTGAAATGCGCTTCAATTCGCATGTACAAGACGATTATTTGACCAACAGCCTTCCCTGTATCTTAGATATATCTTATTATTCAATGGATGAGTATAAGTGCGTTTAATTAATGGGTCACAGACTGAAAGGAAGACATAATTCAGTAGTTTTAATCTGCTGTGGACGAAAACTGCATCCAATCCATTTGACAAGCACAACAATTGTTTGGGACCGACTTCTCTATTTAAATCAAATAGTTCACCAAAACGTTTTAAATGTTTGCGTGAGACAGCGGCTCTGTGAAGAGCGAGCTCGTATCCTCGCGCGAGCGACTCTCGACCCTCGACCCGCTGGGAGAAAGTTGTTAATTTGATATTGAAAACACCTACTGTGTCGTAAAAAGTATCTTCAAGGTGCAGCTGAGTGAAAACTGCGTCCGCCGGCGGCCTCTCTCCCTCCGACATCATGCCAGCCACAGGTCTGCGTCGAGGAACAAGCCCGAATGACCAATTAAGCTTATGTCCGCTTCATATTCCCATGACAACCACGCTGATTAACGCCCGTATTAATCGTGGCCGCGATCAGGAAATGAAATACTTCCTTAAACATTTTGTGGACATGCTTGTGAGTCTAATTACTGATGAACACGTTTGGTGTAGGCGGCACCGATGCGACAAAAGCATTCAACTTTGTCACAAAAGGCTGTTGTCAGGTTGGCATCTTTTGTTAAACTACATGTGTACAATTAGCATATTGTACCTTGAGAGCTCTCGGCCTCGCGCACAGCTGAGCCTAATTGTTATTGATTGAGCTCAGCTACGCACGTGCCTCTAAGTAGCCATCAGACGGACGCAGGTGAGTTTTTCTCTCTGTTACCTCAGGGACGCCCCTTCATGTTCCTTTTACATTTGATAAATTGTGTCGCAGTGAGCTCTGGTAACACGCCTGCAACTTTTATTCATTATCTATTCATTTACTTTACTGCAACAGCATGTAGAAACGCGCTTTTTCGGCGAATGCAGACAAATAAAACTAATAGACTACAGACACCTTTCAGTTTATTTGTCTTAAGGGAGGAAAAATGTATAAATGACAAGTTGTGTTCATGAGATATGAGGCTTTTGTCGAATTATGGTGGATATGACTGTTAAAGCAAGTATTGCACTTATTTTTAGGCTGAGGTCCAGTTTGGAGAAAGCACATTAAAACTTTAACCAAACTGGAAACTTCATGATAAAGTCAAGCATAAGGTCATCTAATTCTAAACAGCAGTTTTGCCAAATAAGCACACAGCCTATAGTCGACAACTTTAGTATTTCACGTTTAGGTGCTTATTTCCTTTGCCTACTGCAGGTCGAAGGCTGGTATCTTCCATGCTTTTTAATGAGCAAAGAAAAATAACTGCAATTTTCTCTCGAGCAGAGAATAATTGCTATAGAAGACTGGTCACTTCGTCTGCTTGTACGAAATAAGTGATGTGTGATATATTTCAGTGGATTATAAATGCAAGTTGTGAAAGTGTTGCGAGGAATGAAATTAGCTTTTTATCCATATATATATATATAAAAACTTTTGATTAGGCTCACCCAATAATCGCTCACACTCACCACACTGTTAGAGGCACTGTTAAACATCTTCAGAGAGCATCCCGGTTCAGCCAGATGTTCCACAGCAGCACACCGGGGGCTCTTTCAGCTCACCCCGTTATTCTTCCGCCTCCTCGGCGGAGACAGCGCGTGCGATCGGTAGGGGCCGTTTGTTCATTAGATAGTCCGCAGCACTCCTACTCGTCAGCCGCCCGAGCCTTGTTCTCCGTATTGTAACTTGCAAGACCTTGTCCACTCACCGTTTGTTGTAAAGAGTCAAGCTCGCGCCACCCACTGTGACAGCCTGGGCCCGCCCCTGTAACAACAAGTTCATATTTGTGGAGCAAGGATCGGATGGGTATCCTATTTTTATTACTGTAGAGCCGAATGTTTAAGGCAGACTTGTTTAGAGCAGTGAAGGCTGAATTATAAGCCAAATTAAGCAGGGATTCTCCCAGGGGGGAGGGGGCTTCATCTCAATGGGGCCCAAAAAGCCATATACTCAATGTCATTCATCAAAACCTTGTTTTCAGACCTTTTTATTGTGTTTGGTTTCTACATTTACTGTAACTGGTCATTACACCTTAAGGCCCACTTTTATGCAGGAAAAACACATATTATTACAAAGTCATGGGAATTAAAGTGTAGTAACATTTTTTATTGAAAAGGTCTGATAATTATGTCCTTTTATCAATCAGATTTTTGAAAATGGTTAATCAACTTTTCGTTTTTTTTTTACAATGACAGGTTAGCTTGTGTAAAAATAGAGAACGCATTTGATCTGTTTTTATTTGTCAACATTCAAGTGCATTAGGAGGAACTAGCAAATGTGCCTTGTGAGCACCCCGAGATATACTTAGACTGACACACACTCTGGGGTTCAGTCAGATTCCAACAACCTTTGGACTTCGGGGCCCCTAAATTGGCCCTGACAGCAGCAAGCTCTTGTCATCTATGTACAGATTTGTAAATATAAAAATAATGATTCAATAGATATTACACACGCAAATGAACAGGAATTAGATTAATTTTTGTTTGGTTTATTCTCCACAGTCTAGAAAGGCTGCAGACAGACAAACGGATACGTTTTCCTGTGAGAGACATTTAGCTTCAGTTCACCAGTCTGACGTTATCAATAGGCTTCATCTTTTCCTTTCTTGCCATATGAGAACTTGTGAAAACAGCACAGGTCTTGTTTTAGGGGCTAAATTATATATATTTAGACATTCAAACCATCTGGCCAACATCAAAAGTAGGTTATTTAATCCTTTAAACTTGCTCAGGGTACATTAGAACAACAGTTTCATGAATTAGATTAAGGCCGAGTGGAATTCTAGGTTTTGCCATTCAGCATTGAAGTATCTGTGCCTTCATAATGACAAATGAATAGTTGTGCACATCGTAATATGTGTATGGCAGCAATGTTATAGCAGCTTTAATTTAAGCTCTTTAAAATTCTTATTCCTGTGTGATCTTCCTATTCTTCCTGTGTGGAGAATAAGTGCAGACAGCTCATGCCTCCTCTTTGATGATTACTTTCTCTGACTTTTAGTGAAGCTGATGGCAAACCAATGACTGGGGTGAAAAGGACACGAATAAAATAATTCTCAGAGGGCACTTTGTGAACCGAGTAGCAAGAGACTGGGGCAAGAATCCCTTTGGGTCTTATCTGTGCGTATATGAAACCCAACACCCTCTCAGTGCTCTACAAGTGGGTCTTTAAGATGAAATTTTAACAGCTCGGATGTGTGGCGCAGAATGTGTTTAACCTCTAGCAGAAAAATGGAAAACATGCTTTTGAAACTAAACTAAAGACATTAGCACTACAAAAGTGGTCAAAATTACAAATTTGGCCCCTAAAACAAATCCAGATGTTGTTATATCTACTGAAAGACTGACTATTCAATATTGCATAATGATTTAAATGAAAGTCCTATTACATCTGAACAAAAGTTGTTTCTTTTTCCTTTATATATTTTCCCCTGTGAACACAAGTGATCACGTCCCATCAAAACCTTTCAATGAATTTTCTTCTTCTAAATGAATACAAAGAGCACACGATAAAAATATGAATTTCCAACCTATATAACTTATCAGTAAGACATAAACATTTCATCAAGACTTCCTGCACTTTTTTGGGACCATTTTTAAAGAAATCTTTCTAAAAAAAACATGCCATCTGTGGAACATTTGAATCACCTAACATTCTACATGAATCCCAAAACTAATGCCGGAACATAATCTTCAGTTGGTCCCCCTCAAATCATTCTGGGAGAATTTCTTACAAAAACTAAACTCGGCATACGTTGCTGTTTGGTTGAAGAAAGAAAGAAAAAAAAACACACGTTACGATGGATAAAACAGAGACAGTTCTTTTAGTAAATTTTGCAAAAAAAGAAAACAGTCCTTGTTGCATCATCTGTGGCAGACTTCTTCACTGCACTCCTCAACAGGGATGCAGGATTTAAAACTCCACTCGTGCTCCGCTGCATCTGCTGTTTCAAGACAAGAGGGTGGAACTACACGGTAACAAGGGCTCCCCCTCAAGGATTCTTGGCATTTTCTTAACACCACTTACTGTCGCTTTGTCACAATATAATCCCTGGTCCATGAATCAGTCCCTGCAATTTAACTGACAGCTTTGAAAAAACAGGAGGGGCTCCAAGTATTAGTCAGCCTCCCATTGTGCTAGTTACACAAGATTGAGGGGTTTTACACAGTGGTCTTAATCCCCATCAGTTAAACCATTTGTTCGACAGCGTGGTTAAGATGCTCCGAACACCTGCTTCTTCAGTCATGAGTCTCCTAATTCAGCTGTCAAAATGTTAATATAAGCACTTGTCATTCACAGATTATTATTTTTCTTAAAGCAGTTTTTGCCTTTGTGTCATACAAATAAAAGAGCAAAAAAGTTTTAATGAAATCCCCAAATTGATATTTCTCTACTATTTTTTTTTTTTTTAATTGAACAAAAAACTCCTGCCGCACTCCTTCACCCCCCTAAAAAATGTGCTTAACTGGTCATCTCTGAGGCTGATGGACTGTTTGAATTTTGTTTTACCAGTATTATTATTATTATTATTATTATTATTTGGATTGCTTCTATATTTATATAATATGGTCTCAGGAGGAGGGCAGGATTTCATCCATTTAACTCAACACAAGGCTTTGTTCGTACTCCCATACATGCCAACATCAAAAGTAACACTCTACAACTGTTTAAGTATTTTGTTCGCACAGGCTCAGCTGATACTTTCCCCAATCTTCAAAATAAAGCCATTCAAAGATATAAATATGTCTGTGGTGCTGTATTCAATAATAAAAGGCTTTTGTCATTTTCCACCCACTCGTGACGTCAGGGTTCGTGCGCAGTAGGAGTGTTTGTTACTGGGCTTGGTTTCCCTCCTTACTCAAAAACATCCCACAAACACAGTTGTTTTTGGTTTGAAGCAGCAGTTGCTTCTGATTTGATCATGACATGCTGTGGCTTATCTCGCTGGTTGGAAATGTGACGGTACGGGTGTGTCGGCATCTCTGTGTGTGTTTGTGTTTGTGTGCAAGTGCATCTGAGATCGCTTAGCTTGATGTCAGGGTCGGTCTCTGGTGAAAGATTGGACTTGGCTGTATGTGCACTTTCTGCAATGTGACGTTTGAGAAGGAGAAAACGAGACCACCTTCCTCGCCAGCTGCTAGGTTGCTTCAGTTACCTGACACCTGACAGGGAGTGTGCAGGAGTGACGGGCATGGAGGGAAAGTGGTGGTCCTTTCACTCTGTGCTGACCAAAACTATAGAGACAGTATCAATTAGGGAAGGTTGTGTGTGTGTGTGTGTACTTTTGGACTGATACCGGAAGACAATGTTAATCTAACCCTGATTACTAGATACTGGCCCCTGTTGCTGAGGGACCTACCTGATATGCTCCCATAGTTTTTCTATGGCAGTCTCAGTCTCTACAGGATACAACTGTACATATCAATTTAAAATGAGCCCTTTACCGTTTACACTTCTGATGCATTACAGCTCAGTTAGTTTCAGTAGCAGCCACAATCATTCAGTTTGCAGATGACACTTGTCAAACTTATTACCAACAATAGCCAGTTGGTGTCCACACAGTCTTGACCTTAAGACCCAGGAGATAATAGACTTTAGGACTGGTTACAGGCACCATCTCATACTGACTATCAGTGTCTGGGTGGAGAGGGTCCACAGCAACATTTTCCTGGGGATGCATCTGACTGATAAGCTGACCCTCATGAACAATGCCATGGCTCTCATTAAGTGGGCCTTACAGCAAATTCCCTTCCTCTGCAGGCTGAACAAGGTGGACCTCCCCATCCCGGCCATGACCATGTTTTATAGAGGCACCATTGAGAGCCTGGCGTTTTACTCACATTGTGAACATCACTGCCACATCTGTAGGACATCTACATAGAGTGCTGCTTGTGCAGAGTAGACGGCATCGTAAAGGACTAAATCCATCTCTTTCATGTCATGTTCACACTCATGTAGTCAGGGAAAAGACACAGAAGCATCACAGCAAGAACTTATTGGATGCTAAACAGTCTTTTCCACTCAGCAATCAGACTGCAGAAACAGACTGTACTTTGGGTATTCTAACTATTTATTTTAATCTGTCTTTGCCCAAGTTTAACTTATTTGTACACACTTTTATTATTAGCTTATTTTCATAGAATTCATTTTTAAAAATTATTATCACTGTGCACTGAGTACTGATCGATAGATGTGTGAAATATAATGTAGCATTTGTGCGATGCAGGCTTTATCTGTCTAAAATGCAGATTAAAGCTTCGTTGTGTAATACTTAAAGGGACCTTTAGGCATACATATGCATGTAATTGTTATCATATTATTGTTATTATAACTATATAATTTGTGTAAAATTGTGGTTAGGTGGAAGATATTCTTTTCCGTTATGCGGTTTGTGCCACTAGAGTCACAGAATGCAGTGTATTATATATATTACGGTATGCACAGACATATTTGTGAAACTCATTTATGATACCTTTCTTGTGCACAAACAGCATTTCATGTAATGTACATTTTAACGTAAATGATGATCTTATCTTGACTGTGGCAGGCCAAAGACATGACATCTGGACCTCATTTACTTAAATATCAGTATCTAATGAAATTGCAGCCCCATTTTTCTCCATATATGATCACACATGAAATCATTTTTAGACTTTTAGATTAAAGTCTGTGAATATAAGTCTAATCCTGATTAAACCCAGAGCAGTTTGATGATTTAGTTTCTACCTCCTATGACACTTTGTCCCTACAGGTTAACTCTACATACATTCTTGCTATTGTTTGTACATCACAGTTATCCCGTGAATGTATATGCAACATACTACACTGACATAAAATCACACGGTACAGTAATACATGACGATATGTAAAATATATATATACATCTTCAAGCAGGACATTGGCTATTTTTCTGTTATCACTTCTTTATCAGAAAAAATATCCTCTTTATCTTGTATAAACATACAATCCTTTTTGCAGATCTAGCTTTATTTCATATTGACTGTGTATTTTTATGTATTTTGTGGGACATTTCTACTTATTTCTATAACTTATTTTAATAGGAAATTATAGCTGACAGGTCCTGTAACAGCCAGTAAGGTAAAAGTGTATGCTCTCCATACAGATATTTGTGTTCTGTCTGTTTCTGCTCTCCTCATCCTCTCCATCTCGTTTTTCATCTCAGCTACAGTACCCCATCACCAGGACAACCTCAGTAAACAGCAGGATTCTGAGTGCTGAATTGTCGTGACAACAAAGGATATGGCGGCAGGGCCTGGGTGGAACAGGAGGAGTACTACATCTGGGCTTCATTACCATTATTGGCCAGTGACAGATGACTTGTATTCTGGCCAGTGACACAACTTGAGGCCTGATGGAGGTGAAGTCTGACAGAAGGAAATTGCATCATGAAGGAAAACTGATGTTCACCTCGCGTTAGGGAGTCATTTCTGGACCTGAAGGAATTTTACAGAATTTAGTTTTATAAAAATGAATAGATAAATAAAAGGGATCGTCTAGATGGGATGATGACAGCCACTTTTGTAGTCGCTCAGTGGCAGCTGGAATAGGCTCCAGCTCCCCTGCGATGCTGAATTGGATTAAGCGGGTATAGAAAATGGATGGATGGATGGATGGATGGATGGATTTCATGGTTGTTATGATTTTGGCTTATGTGGGTTTTGGCCCAGATGTTTACATGGAAGGACTTGTGTTACACTTACTTGTACTTATTTTCTGCCCAACCATGCAAGAATCTTTTGTTACCCTTCTCTCTCTTTCTTCTCTTCTATTAATTTGATGATTAATTGCCACAGTGATTTTCCTAAATGGCACAAAATTAAATAGATGGTATTGAAGAAGAGTAGAGATATGAGCCTTGAGACAATAGTTGCTCCTTGAATTTATTTTGGTCATCAGGAAAGAGTTCACTTAGTAGTGAAACCTCTCAGAAATAGTCAAAAGAAGAGCATGAAAGGTTAAAGAAATCTGAGCTCAATTACAATAGGTCGCTTATGTCTTCTGCTCCGTATCATATGCGTCTGTGTGTGATTCACCTCCATGAAAGCCTAAATTTAGCTGAGATGTTATCACAGTCAGTGGAGCTTTCCTTACTCATCATCTACATCAGAACTCCATGGAACATTCTTTAGCCTGTAGAGTTTTCAAAGAACTGTACCAAAGGAAATACTAGTTTCTTCTATTCTACTGAGATCTGTGCAGTCAGTCCTCGTCTGACTGCACTCTGGTTTTAATAGCAACATAAATGGTCTTTTCAGTCTCCCTAAATTTTACACTCAAATAAATACTTAAATGGATATTGAAGCATCCTGTAAGGTAAGATTAGAACTGACTGACTGTCTTTACAGTCAGACGTAACTACCATGCAACAGCATCAGAGTCTGTTGTGATGTGCCTGCAGGAAGAAATGGTCAGCAAATTTCAAATGGTACCGCTCATGAATATAAGAGGAATCATCATTTTGGTTTTGCAGAAATACAACAATTAATCACAAATGCAAGCCTATCATTCATTAAGTCATACATAAGCTGTTTTATTATTTAATTAAGTTTTAATAAGGATTAATAGAGATTTTAAGTTTAAATGTGACCATATAAAGTGCAAGATCAAGGTATTTACACCCATGAGTAAAGGCACAACAATATTTCTGCAGCAGACATCAGATCACGGATGCAACAACAAAAATGGGTCTTAGAAGAGGGTAATTAAAGAGACAAAAATAAAGTAGCTGTGGCTCAGCTGGTGCAGTGGTTATCTGTCTACCAGAAGGGTGGTGGTTTGATGTACATTTGCACAAAAAAAGAACTGAATGAAAAGTGCTTTGTAGAACTTAGACAAGGTTTTAAAAATGGTGGCACATAAGATCTAAGCATCGCTGAAAGAGCACCTGTAAAGTAAGTTGAACTTTTGTTCTGACCTTCTGTGTCATGCACTGCCACTAAGCAAGTTTTAATCTGTGATGGTGCTTCCACTCCAAATTTTGTCACACATAGCCGCTTATCTGTTTTCATGGTGATTTATGCTGGTTTTGAAAAGGCATTTTTCAGCTGCTACTGAAGTACCTTATAATGTTCTGACATTTATTGTGAGATTAAGCTGGAGGTCACTGGGTCACTGCTGATTATTTTTGCTTTAATCAGTGGCAGCTGAAAAGAACAAAAGGCAGGCTGTAGACTGAATAGGAAGCTAAATATTTTTAGATGCATTGTGATGGGCAGGGTGCTCTTTGACCATCTTGAATTGAACCCTACTACTGTCAGCTTCCAACGTTGGTATCAGAAGGAGCAATAGTCTAACTTAGAACAGGCTGAGTGAAAGGAGCAATTCTTATTGAGAGCTTATGAAACAATCAGTTTACCCATAAAGATTAATCATTTAATCTGAATATCTTGTTTAAAGCCAATAAAATGTGCTTTTGACTGTTAAAAAAAAAATATGCTGATCATAGCAAGGATTCCCATGTCCCTCACACACCTCTGATTCTGTATTTTCATGTCAAATTACTTCCATCCCCAGTTCCTTCCTGTAATCTGGCCACATATAAACCTTAAAGAAATGACAGCTCCAACAAGTAACTCTTGTTCAGAGGTACTCTGATGCTATGAAAAAAGATAATATTTTGGAGAGTAGAACTTATAATAAGGACTTTTTTTTGTAACCTGGAAAAGTAGCACGTATTGATAACTTAACTGAAGCTTGACGTCTTCTGTTTGTACAGCTCTCAGAACAGCCAGTGCTTTGCAGTATAGTTTAGCTGAAAACAATCTGCTTACACATAAATCCATTGGGCATATTTGGACCCCTGTGTTGACATTTTGTGGCCTCAGGATTTTAACTTTAATTTGATACCATTCTCTCATTTTTTCCATGTTAATCCCTGACCCACATGTAAGTGCAGACGATAATGGAATATGACAGAAACATGAAAAAGATTTTTGTAACTTATGTTTCAAGACATTGCAAGACAAAAAAAGACTCTTTGAGTAAATCAAGTAACAGAGCGTTTCTCTGCTCTCTTTCCAAGACAAAGAAGTTGAGTACCATAACTTCAACTTCAAAGCTTTGTCTGTCAGCTGATTGGCTAACACAGCTAATAAACAAACTCCAAACTTATTCAGTCTGTTGTTGGTGCTGACACAACACTTTCATCCTATTTCTGTATTCCTCTACTGGCACACATAGATATGCTATAATGAAGAGTTTATGTTGGATGCTCATCGAGTCCTGTTGTAGGATCCACAACAGATACTTCCTGCCACTGTGCCTTTATTTAATGCATTTGTTCTGCCTGGAAAAGTTCCCTGTTAAAGGAAAACAATAGTCTTCACGAAACAGTGGGGTACATAGCATGCTTGCATTGCAGAATCACAGATGAGGCCATTTTTGGTGTCCAGTGTGTCCTGTTCTGCCAGACATCTGCCACACACATCGATTTCCTCTGCTGGTGGCTCAGAAGGGTGCTTAAACTTGAACAGACTGTATGAAATGGGTGTATTTTTCTGTTTGCTGCATGTTGCCGGATATATAGTTTACCATAGATTTCCTGGAATTTTCTTTCCTAAATATATAGATAGCTAAATAAATGAGGAAAAAATGTCATTAATTGTCTGAAAAACTGTAAAAGTCTGTAATGCTTCCTAAAATCAACCTGTAACCACAGGTTATAGGAGCATCACTACATGTGCAAACAATGCTTTTTTACATCACAGGTAGATTAGGAGCTGGTCTTGCCCCAATAGGTTTCTGTTCAGTGTGATGTGGATATCACTCTAACATGGAGAATGGTCCAAAGGAGACGAGGCATTCATACACATGTGGCACCAGATTTTACCTTGAGGAGCTGCATGTGACATGTGGGAGATTGTGGGGACTCCACCATCTCTGCAGGTAATTTGAGAATTCCCAGGCAGAATGTGCAGTGATGATGACTTGAGCTATGCAGCCAAATGTATGAAAACATCCATCAGTGACAGAAACGGGTCATCAAACTTCAAGATGCAAACGATAATGTCTGGAGAAATATATTACCAGAAAGACATGTTTCCTGAACATATAATCAGACTTATTCAAGAAAGAGCAAGAGAGTTTAGAGATTGTAATACTTCCTGCATGCTCTCTCCAGGTGCAACTCTTCACATTAACCATATGACATATTCTTAATAATGAGAAGACGTCAGACATTCCAGGCAATTATTTCTGTTTTGTCCAACTTCAAACCCACCTGATGGGGAAACTGAATAATTTATTGTCTCCTCTGATTCACCCTGCAACCAGCTGAAACTGTTGGTATGTAGGATAAGAAATATCAGTTTAAGAACATATGTTCAAATTTACTTGTTAATTTTGATCTATCTTCAGAAGGTATATTCATTTTTTTTAGTACTGAATGAGTATGATGGTCCTCAGCTTTGTAGAATGTGAGCAGGAGATCAAAGCTGCATCTGTCAGTCTGCTGACTAATGCTGCTAAAAAGCAAACGCTTTGAGTCCCTTCTGTTATTAGAAAACTTTCATCACTTCATCTGCTGGGGCACACAGAGGAATATACTGCTGTTTATCAAATCATATCATTATCACAGCAAACCATTCTGTACTTAAAAGTGGACTTCAAAGTTGTAGTAGAAATATTTTTGTCTGTCTTTAGTCTTTCTGTCTTTTGTTTCCTCAAGTCTTTGTTAACAACATCTGTTCTTTCTTCCTTGTTTAATCTTTCTCTTTCCTTACAGTTTCCTTCCTCCTTTCTCTTTTTAGACTGTCTCTCTCTTTCTATTTAATGGATTTATCTCCTTAACCCCATTTACCACTTGGCTTTACTTATTTCTCCCCCTCTCAGTCCTCCTCCTTCTATCAGTCCCTCCATCTCTCCCCCCTGTTCTCTTTGACATGTCTCAGGGTTTCCTGTCCTTTGTGAACCCTCCTCTCTGTCACATCTTGTTTTCCTCATTCTATCCTGTTTAAAGTCAGTTCCCGCCCCCTTTTACGGTGGAGTCACGCCATTGGAGGAAACGGGTGAACAGTGGCTGCTGAGTGACAGGCTATTCTGGGTTGACTGTGGAGGTAAACATAGCGAGGTAATGGAGGTAAACGTCCGGTCAGTTGACTGGGTGGTACACAAACAAAAGGCTGGGCAGTGACACAGTGAGAACTGTGTGGTTGGCAAGACAAAACACCCATGTTTTACGAAGCTTATCAATAATCCCTCATATCAAAGTCTGGTGTTCACATAGTTTACTTTGTTCTGCTGAAAAATGGCATTTTGATCTCGAATATCAATTTAAACAACGTGACATAATCACATCTTACTAAAGTCCTCTGAAATTTAATCTTACAATCTTACAACCAGTGGGAAAACCTCTGTGAAGTTACGGCATATATTTGAACATATATCCTATTTCAAGCATCATTAAATCGACAACGTTTAACAGGAAAATATCACACTTGTCACTAATGTCAAAATTAAGCTCAACTCAACCCTGACTGAAAGTGATTAATGAAATAAGATAATAATAATATCAATAATAGGATTAGTTAAAATATAACTTAAGCAACCAAAGTTTAATTTATCAGTAGGCCTTTAAATCCAACCCATGGACAAAACTGTGTCATCAGACAAATTAGTATTTCTATGCCCCACCAATCTTCCACCGGCAAACCATATAAGCTTGAATGCCTGTCAGACTTATTCATTTTCTGGTGATATGTTTTTGTGTGTGGAGAGCTGTGGCCGACATCTTACATTTGATCAATATTCCAGAGCTGCAGTTACCAGGGGTGTCCAGAAGTGTGAGGTGATAAGTGCTTAGAGATGTACAAGACAGGGAAACAAGACTAATCAATCTATTTGGCTAACAAATGTAGACACAATGGTGTTTTACTAAAGAGGACCTTCATGTGGGGCTTTAAGGGTCAGATTATCTTTAGATTTGCACTCCAATCTAGTAAATCTGAGACAAGTTCAAACAGATATCTGTGTACCCATGTTCCTCTTTTTCAAGCTTTCCCTGCATCTGTTATCCCAGTTGGCGATGATGGTCTCAATCTACAGGCTCAGACAGATGAAAAACTGCTACTTTTGAAAGAGAAATACGGGCCCTGTGTGTGTGTGTTTTGCTGTGTGTGTGGCACCACATTTATGGTATTACTCTCTGAAATAAGCATTTTGTCCTTACGCGCTTGCCAAACAAAAACACGCTACTCAGGGAGTTATCTCACTCTTTATGTGGGACATATCAGTGTTATGGCTGGATGCTCTCAGAGAGCAGGAGAGTTACTGGAGATGAGGAAGATTCCACTGCAGGTAGAAGCGGATAACATGAGCCATGCTTCAATAGGTGTTCTCAGTTCAGATGATAGTACAAAAAAAAAAAGATGATGTTGAGTCCAACTTAAACACTGATTTATGCAAAAGTTTAAAAGTAGTAAAGTAAATTGAATAAATGCAGCATGTAAAGGAAGCAAACTCCTATGTTTTATGAACATGGAAAAAAGCCATATATGCATTTACATGATATGCATTAAATCGTTTTAATTTCATTCTGTGGTTTCCACTATTCAGTAATAGAAAAAACATTAATGGATATTAACTGTCACTAACAAAACAAAAGTGATAAAATCAAGCATATCCATCTAAAACCTTTAAAAATGGATCTGACATGAATATCCTGTCACTGTCTGGAGGCGTTAGGCCAAGTGGGGCACGCATACGCACACAGGAAGTGTGTGAGGCCCTGTCTGTCTGGTAGAGTGCAAGATGACTCTCTGGTAGGAATTGGACCTCGCAGTAATTTATTCACATTTCTGGCCAATATAAACCAACTGCTGAAATTACAATGTGTGATAGTAGACAACAGTGCATGCACACGTAACCGCACACCAACAGTCCAACTGTGGTTCATTAAAGATTTCAACTCAACATTTGTGGGAATCAGTTAAAGAATAGCTCTACAGCTTTATATGAACATTCTACATTGAGTGCCCACAAATGATGTGAATCTCAAACCCCAAACTCCTCGCCTCACATACAAACTGATTGTAGGCAAAGGAGAGCATAAATACATGCAAACTGTGACAGAAACAAGAATGGTTACAATTTACTTCAAGCTGCAAGTATTAGCAGCTTGAAGTAAATGCATATTTTGCAAGAAAAATGGCTTAATGGCTTTACAAGTCATTCTGCTGCAGGCAAAATTCCCTCCAATGTTAGCGTGCGTGTGGGTTTCTTTGGTCATGTAGCAGTTACAACATCAACGGTGTCCGCTGGGTATTTGGTTTTTTAAGGCATAAACCAACCAAATCCAACCAGAGACTATAAAGTCCTGGTACTGCATGAAAAAACTACAACTCCTCATCCATCTTAACCACTGAGTTGGCAAACAGCTGCACCAAAAAAAATAAAGAAGGACAAAATGAAGAAGCAAAAAAGCTGGCTGTGCAACACATTGTCCAGCCTGGTTCTTCTTCGTGGACTGGTAAAAGAACCGGCTAATTATTTAGCGAGATCAAGTCGTCTGGCTCACTGAAACCTGCCTTCCAGAATCACATGTGATCTGCTCATCTTTATGCAAAAAGACCTGCATTTTTCTCGAAAATCCAGGGCTCTTTTTTAGCCTGAACATATGATATTATTCCATGAAGAGTAAGGCATGGACGGGTTTATTTGTTGATCACCATAGCTCTTAAACACAAACCCACAGTTCAGTGGACAGCACTGAAAATCAGCAAAACTGATACTTACTGATTACCAGCAGGTCAATTAGTGTATTAACACTTATCTTCCTCTGTAGAAACAACAGTGGATGAACTATTCATTTGTGTATTTTCTTTCTTAAAAACTCTATTTAGCAACAAAAGGTGATGCCACACCTCTTTCATTTCACTGTTTTGTTTGTACTGAGGTGAAACCTCGCCTTTATATGGGGGAACGAAAGCACCAAGTAAAAATTATGGCTGCTGCCGTCGTCACTTCTAAAAACTTACTTAACGCTACTTGGAGGAGGAGGGGATGCAGGGGGGACAAGGGGAGAGGGAGAGGGAGAGCAGAGAAGTAAGGGGAGACCTCAGGACCTTGTCGAAGTGTTTATGTAGTGGTGGTAGGATATCCTGCTACATGATGAAATCATTACCAAACTGTGTGTGTGCTCGTGTATGTGTGTGTGTTGAGTGATCGTGCCAAAGGTTAAAACTCTTTCTGAAATCAAACAGAAATCAGTGAGCTGGGCTGGCTGCTGTCTGTGCCATGATCTGTGACAAGCCATTGGTGTTCAGAATGACTGAGAAGCAAACATAATTACCTCATATGAACACATTAGCTAGTTTGGTTTTTTCCCAGTGAATTTTTGTGTCTACAGACAGAACTCTCTGTATCCCGTTGCTGCACAGTCACCATGACGTCCTGCAAACATCTCAGAGAGTGAAACAATATTTGATCTTTTTTTTAAATGAATTTTTCTTTTGCTCCACATGAATGCCCTTTTCTGGAAACCATAAAAGCTGGTCGCTCTACAATGCAGGTTTGAATAATTAGTTTGTAATGCAGGACTCGCCTCGGCTGATGTTGTGCTTTTGTTGCACAAATTACACATTTGTAACCAATAAGCTACGTACAACTCTTTGCACAGTATATGATATTTCCATCATAATGTCACCAAATGCAGCATGAACTCACCCTGGCAGTCCAAGCTTTGTGTGGTTCTGTGGTTAATGCTTACATAAGTTATTTCAGCAGTTGATCAAGCTTCATAAAATAAGGTGGGAAACAGTAATTATAGTATGGGGTAAAAAGAAAAAAAATCAATGTACAGATTAGATTGTTTGCTGGGATACTTTAACCTAAAGTCCTAAAGTTTTTAAATACCTTTTAGAATTTGTCAATATTTCTTTTGTGAATTGGGAATGATCCTATTCATCTATTTTACCTCCTTTTCTCTGCACTTAGTTTCTCTTAAAAATGAATCAATTCTAGGAAGCCAAGCAAAATGTAAATAATTAAAGCTGTGTGCTAAGGGGAAAAAAACATGTGAAATGAGTTGAAAGATAAAATAAGTATTTCAAGGGCATCATTTATAGTGTGTATATAAAGTGTGCCGTCAATAGGTGACAAATATCCCATAGTGTAGATTTTGGTGAGTTGGACAAATTGATGTGGAAGTTACACAGCTGTTCAAGTCCACAAGAGAATTTAATAAAATGTACCTCTCCGCAAAATAAGGACCCTTATCCACACTTTCAGGCCTCTGAACGCAACTCTGCGGTAAATTGGGAGAACTATTTCATTCATTCCCCACGTACAGCATTATTTGGTGAGGTTGTTGAACAACTTAACTTCCCAAAGCATAAATTCAAGGCCATTTCATTTGCATCTCTGGTAGCTGGATGGCTTGTTCTGTCATAATAATTCTACTGAGATGTACCTTTTTTGCTGAGCATGTCTGTCTTAGTAACAGGGTGTAATTAAAGAGAAACCTTTTGAAATGAATACCATGAGTCCTTTGTGGTGTTTTACCTTGACAAAACTGAAATAAGTAAGTGTTGAGATTCTGTGTTAAACAATGGAAGCAGTGACATATAGATCCTGTCTCTAGTAGATCATTAGTCCTGGATACATTATATTGAGCAACTCCATCAACTACTACTGACAAATGGAGGATGTTGGCATGTCTCAGCACTTTCTGCTAAACGAGCCAGCAGGAAAACCTCCAAATCCTTCATGTGCTCCTTTAATCTCCACCGTGAAACCATTTCCAGTGTAATATTAATGTGCAAACAGTCAGATGTAAAACACAGGAAATGGCATTAGTTCCTGGGGCGACTCAAAACTAATACATCTTACACACACACAGTCTGTGGTCTTTGCAATCCAGCACAGATCACCTTTCACTACAGCCGCCTTTGAGCAAGCACATGTGTATTTGTGAGCTTGAATGTGTGCTTACTTCATCATGTATTTACGCTTGAAGGCATGCGTCTGCTGGTTTGCGTAGTGTAACAGATCCATGTGTGAAATTAGACTTAATAATTGCAACGGTGCCCAGGTTCTGTGGCTGCAAAGCGAACCCAAATCATCAGCTCTCCACCACCATGCTTGACAGATGGTATGAGGTGTTTGTGCTGATATGCTGCGTTTGGTTTTCATCAACGTGCTGCTGTGCATTATGACCAGACATCTCCGCTTTGGTCTCGTCAGTCCAAAGGACATTGTTCCAGAAGCCTTGTGGTTTGTTCATATGCAACTTTACTAACCTCAGCCCTGCTGCCATATTTTATCCGGATTTCTCCTGCAGCCTTTCCAAGCAAGCTATATTTATTCAGTATTTTTCTGATTTTGCTGACATGAACTTAAACATTTGACATGCTAACCGAGGCTTGTAGAGTCTGAGATGTATGTACAGACTTTGAAATGCTCTCTGAACACTTTGAGGTGAACTTGCTGGCTTGTAGAGTCTGAGATGTATGTACAGACTTTGAAATGCTCTCTGAGCACTTTGAGGTGAACTTGCTGGGGCATCGACTGCTGGGAAGATTGGTAACAGTCTTGAATGTTTCCTCCTGTGAAAACATATTTCTCACTGTAAAATGATGGACTCCAAATAGTTTTAAAAAATGGCCTTAGTGTCCCTCCCAGATTGATGAGCAGCAACTATTTTTTTTCTTTATGATCATTGCTGATACCTTTTATCCATGGCATTTTCTTAAAACACATTCATGCTCCAGACCAGCTCACACATGCTGACGATCAATTGATAAAGTTAACCTGATGAGCAGCGCTCGGCTGCTACTTGCTCTCTGAATTCCTATGAAAGCAGTAAGAATTTACATAGATTTTCACACACTGTGTCTGCTTTTTGACTCAGTGTTTGTTATACAAATGAACAATGACATTGCAATACATCATGCATTATCAGGTAAGAACCAGGTTGGGTTTTTTTTAGACTTTATATTAAAAAATGACATTTAAACAAACATCTCTTCGACACATTTTGTGACATTTAGCTGATTCCTCACATTAAGCGAGACTGTCAGGGGTCTTTGTAACACACAGGTTCAAACTACATTGAAGCAAAGCATTTAGCTGTGGAAGTGAAGGTGAGAGAGACTTGGGGCTTAGGAATGGATTACCTCAGAGAGTCCTCAGAAATGTATATTTGAGCCCTTTCCTCTCTCTCTCAGGTCCCATGCAAGCATGTAAAGTGCTGCTTTTATTCTTATTTAGAACTTATCTTGTGGGAACATGAATCTGTTTGCTGAAGAGATTTGCCTATCTTAAGGAACCAAAAGAGCAGTTTCCCATAATGTCAACCTTTAAAGTCAAAGGAGGAGACGAGGTTTGAGGACATGTATGATTTAGATGAGGGCTTCTTTACAATTAGGGTAAAGACCTCTAAAAAAATGAATATATGAAACATATTTTTACCTTGTTAACATAAGAGACATGAGTGAAATAAGCAGTCAATGCCACAGCAGAGCATTTCACATATATGGCTAAACTACTTCATTATCACTTGCCATTGTATGATATAGAGTAGTTTTACATACTGTAATTTGAGACATAATAGAGCAGTGGGGATGAAATCCTGGGAGTAAATTCCATATTCATAGACCTCCACATACTAAAGGAGGCCAATTTAAAAACTATGTCCATACTTTATACATTGCCGGTTTCAAAGAAATAAGAAAGTATATATATCTCCCATCTGTTGAATAAATAGGAAGTTCACCTGAACGTAGATCAGCAGAAAGAGAAGAGTAGAAAGTACAGCTTAGTTCTGTAAGTCAAAGCATCCACTGATCAACACTTCCACAACTCACTCATCTATTAGGACTTGAAACTGAAGCAGCAGTGAACGTATTACACCTTTTACACTATTGTTTTGTGAGGAACACAGGCTCTGCATGTCAGTACTGAAGGTAGCCTTTAACCTGAGCTTTTAACATGTTCAGTAACCTTATCTACATCATTATCCCACATCCTGGACTTACTGAAGAAGTTTATTTTAACTGTAACCATGATGTCCTCCTATTACTGACCACAGTGTTAGAAGAGTTTTGCATTGCACTCTATACATTACAGGATTTTGCTTTAATGAATCTTACTGGATACGCGGTAATCTGTAACATACCATACATATTGTTTTAAGATGCATGTCAAATCATTTTCAAGTGCCGTGTAACAGGTTGTGTTCTTTATCAACCATCCATACAAAAACAAAGAAAACACATTTCCTGCGCCTGGATTTATTTCACACTAAGTCGGTAGGATTCTTTGATGGCAATACTAATGTTTTCTTTCTGTTCCTGTCTAAAGGGAATGTGAGTGTGCATACAGTCTTGTTCCGCAGACAATGGCAGGCATGCTCATGCACACTTCCTTGTCTCATCTAGTAGGAAATTTTACATTGTCACACTTATGTCTGTCTCTGCTGTGAGTGTTTCTCTTGCATAAAGTAATGCCGAGTGGGGAAAGGTGCTGAAAAGCCGAGACCTGCAACTTATTTAACAATGAAACTCGCATCACCCAGAGACTCACTCAAACCGACATAGCGCAAAAGAGGAAACCAGCATGAATGGATTGATGAAAGAAAGAGAGAGTAAGAGGCTTTGGGAAAAGGAATGTGCGAGTAAGTGAGTGGCAGACACAAGCAAATCACATAATGGCTTCGCTTGTGTCCTTTGTTCATTTAGAGTATATATACATTAGCAAACTGTTCTTTTTTTTATACACTAAACGTAACACAAATGTGTTTTTCAAACTAAAAAGAACTAAAACTAACTAAACTAAAAAGTGAGATACATTTTGGTCATTATTAATATCTGACATCTTTCAGAATGGCTTTGATTCACACACATTCGGTGGCCATTCTGTGTCGGCTAAGTCGTGTCACGCACGCCAAGGTTGCATTAGGAAACTTAGATAAAAGGATAAGCCTACGACGGCAGAGAGCAGTGTCTGCATTATCACTGAAGAAAAAACGGTTTCCAGTCCTCAGACACACAAAATGTGTAACAAAGAGGGTTAGAAAACCGTTGTTGTTTCTTTGAGGCTGATCATAAATCACTTTGTAATTTGCACAAAAATCTAAAATGTTATTTGGTAACACGTAACGATACAGGGCACTAAGTTCTGCTTGGTTACATACTAATTAAGAATGAATGAGTGACGAGTTGCCAGCTGTTAATACCTAATAATCAGTTAATGACCAATTACTGTAAAGAACTTACAAAATCATATATAAGCTAATCATTATTTATTAATAGATTCATCCATAACTGTGACTTAACCATAAGTGATTGGCACAAATTATTATTACTCTTTCATAACTAATTCCTTAAAGATCTGTATCTGTTTTCTTGCACCTTGAGTGATGAAACGTAATACACAAAAGTTACTATGTAGTCTTGAATTAGTCCCTTATTGTCTTATGATTATTTACCCCTTTAGTGTCCCTTGAAGTAGAGTTGAGCATAATTCTAATTACTGACAATTCTTCATTACTTATTTACTTATTTAGTTAATCTGAGTTAATCTTGCATTTGTGTAATTAAATTACAGGCAGACAAAAGATGGCAAATCCAACCTAAACTGAAAGTTTTTTTTTCTTTCTACAGAACATGTCATCACTAGCAATGTAAAAGCTGGTGAATAAGGTGCCTGGTGGAGAAGTAATGACATTATCATCACGTAGTTATTTGCTGTTTGAAGCTAATTCTATTTACAATGTACAAGACCATGTTTAATTCTTATCTTTTTTTTTTTTTATTAATGTCCTGCCACTTATTTTCACACAAAAATAATTTGGGCTCTGGATCATTTTGATGGTCCTTCTTGGCACTTTGCCTTATTGACGGTGACACCAACTTAAACCTATCCTTGCTAACTGGTCAAAATGCAAACGTTTAACAGGAAATAAGTTCTAAAGAAACCAGAATGCTCTGTTTATAAAAGTAGCTTGTTAGGAGTAAGTAGGTCGTTGTCACTAAAAAGCTCAAAAGATTTTCAGCCTCTCACATTTCTACAACTAATTACATTTTGGGTTTTCCATCTCCTTTAGTTTGATGTTTTTTCTTCCGTTAAACATGTTATTTTTCCATTTGATGTAAATCATGTTTTGGACTCCCTGCAGTGTAATACAAACCACCTTTCACCACATCTCTTACAAAGATCAAAATGTTTACGCTGAATCTTACAGAAACTTTGCTTTGAAACACAAACTGAGCTTTCCACTTTTACCCATCTTATTTCTGTTACCTTCACATCATCACTGTAGGGTCTCACTTGGTAAATATACAAGTGCTTTTAAGAAAGTTTTTAAGTTCTTCGTCCATTGAGAGAGATTCGGATTTTATTCATAACTTGTTTTTGTTGTGATGCGTTAAGCTTCATTATGTCTTCTTACTGTTACAATTAGTTACATCGACCTTGTCTTTCATTAAAAGGAGACATTTTTGTTCTAGAGAAGAAGTGGCTTGAATTTTGAATACAGGATGCTAAACGTCATGATTACTTTTGTGAAGTAAACGGAGTGTGCTGTTCAAACTATTTAAGGAGAGATGGTAGTAATATTACATCGAAGTTGTATGTCCCCTTGTTATCCACTGGGTGGTGGTGTATGTCCATGCTATATTAGCCCTAACAACATTTAACACAGCATTCCTGATAGATGCAAACACCAAAACAGTTTTATTGCTAACTGAATGTGAAAAAATAGAACTACAAATCATCATGTCACCAAGCTATCTCTGCATTTTCTCAGCTCCCCTCTAATTCCCTCCTTATCTCTCATCTTTTCTCTCATCGTCTCTCTTATCTTTCCAGTGCTTTATTGTTGTAACATATAAACACTTCTAAGCTGCACTTTTCCTTTTATCCATCATATGAATATTAATCTTTAGAAAGTGATGTACAACAAAAAAAATAGAACCTCTTCAGAAACTCATTCAGCGTTGTTGTTTATCAAAAAGGACAAAAAGAGGCAAAATAACCTAAAAAAAAGAAGTTAAATTACATCAGTGACACAAGACCACATGGAGACAACCTTGAAGAGGAGAAAAACAACCACAAAAATGTGCAAAACAATCATATTAAGAGTAGGGAAACAACCTCAAAAGGATGCAAACAAGCACAAAAAAATCCACTGCCACTTTTTACACCACAACAGCTTCCTTCGCAACAACAAAGAGAAGACAGACATAACAAGCCATGCAAACTAAATGAATTAACACAGTCGACAAAAGAGGAAACGCTCCCACAAAGAGAGTAGAGAAAATACAACATCTTCAAAAACGAAAAGATGCAAAACTTCCACGACAAAACAAATAAATCCACCAGTGAAAGGAAAAAGAATCAAAATGAGATGAAATACAAATACAGTAATGCACAAAGCAACCACCATGGCCTGTAAAACAATTACAATGAAAAGCAAAGCAGCCACAAGAAAATGAAATGCATATGACTCCGCCGTCACACAAAATGACAACAAAGAGAGCTGAAACAAACATAAAAAGACTTAAAAGAAACGTACATACTGTGGATAACTATTACAGTTAGTGATCCTGTCTAGTCTTCATATGTCAGAGGTCACAGCATGCGTATTTAATATCAGTGGGAGGGGCACAAGTTGCTTACAGGTATTATATATTGCATGGTTTAGTACTTTAGTGACCAGAATTTACGTGATTGTAGTGCTTTTCCAGATTTTCTGTATTTTCTAAGATTGCCAGTGTAAGGCTGTGTTGTGTTATTAGACCCTGCAGCTACAACCACAAAAAAAAAAACAGGTATGATAGACGCACCCACAGATTACTGTCAAGGGTCAGATACAGTACAAATACAAATTTGGGCTGCAATCTAATACTGTCCTCCACCCATCATCAGCATGACATCTGTCCTAGTGCCTGCCCTCATCCTTTCTCACCCATGTGTTTCCATCTTTATTTCCCCCACACGTCTTTCTTTCTAACCCCTAAGACCTAGACACCCCCCGTGCAGCCTTGTCCCAAATCCCCCTTTACAACCTCCTATTTAGGTCATCAGACGGTTAAAAAGTTAAACTCCTCGGGATTGGCACAGGCTAACAAGACAAGTGGTATCATTTCAAACAACTGGCCCGTGTGGCCTAAATCCTGCATTCACCCACAATCAGAGGTCGCCGTGACAACTTTTCACTGTTGTCAGGAGGTTAACAGATATGACTAGAAATCATTTGAAGTTATAACAAAACTTCACTGAGATCAAATACAAAGATTTTGTCTAAGAACTGAGTAGATCCCTGCATGTAACAGCTGCACATGTTCAGTCATTTGCAGGGACTTTTCTACTTTTTTCTAAAACTTTGATAATCAGTGACATTTATTAAAATACATTCTGTGGCACTTTGAAAAGCAACACTAGATGAAATAATGAAATAATTAATGAGTCATTAACTATCTGTTAACATCTAGCACATGCAGGGCAAACTTACTGTTTGAAATTAAAACACACTTTACAATGGATCATGCAGGGTATTAAAAAGATTTTACTTAAATTCAAATCACGACTTCTCACTTTAAGCTATGTTGCTGTTTGTTGATGTAGGTTTGTCATATTGAAATATCAATCACCGCTCTTCCTGAGGTCTTCTTGATTCATGATTTCACAGTTTTTTTCTCCCCATGCATGTGTTTTTTTCTGTCCTGACCAGTAATCTCGCATTACGCACAGATATGTGCTTCCATCACCTTGTCTGACTGTTATGTCATCCGCACACTGCGTTGGGATTTGCAACCAAACTATTCAACATTTCTCTCATCTGAGCAAGTAATTTTGGGAAATTTTGAGATTTTTAGTAAAGAAATGCATCTTTCTGTCCTGTCTATCATAAAGGTCTGAACATAGAGCTAAAATTAGCTCCACCTGAACCTGAAATAACAGTAAAATGCTGCTGCACATGGATGAATCAGCATCAAGCTAACAATTCATATACACTATATTGCCAAAAGTATTCACTCACCCATTCAAATAATCAAATTCAGGTGTTCCAATCACTTCCATGGCCACAGGTGCATAATAATGTATATAATGTAATATGTAATTTAAGCACAGAGGCATGCAGACTGCTTCTGAAAACATTTGGGAAAGAATGGGTCGCTCTCAGGAGCTCAGTGAATTCCAGCGTGGTACCGTGATAGGATGCCACCTGTGCAACAAGTCCAGTTGTGAAATCTCCTCATTACTAAATATTCCACAGTCAACTGTTAGTGGTATTATAACAAAGTGGAACTGATTGGGAATGACAGCAACTCAGCCACTAAGTGGGAGGCCACGTAAAATGACAGAGCAGGGTCAGCGGATGCTGAGGCACACAGTGCGCAGAGGTCGCCAACTTTCTGCAGAGTCAATCACTACAGACCTCCAAACTTCATGTGGTCTTCAGATTAGCTCAAGAACAATGTATAGAGTGCTTCATGGAATGGGTTTCCATGGCTCAACAGCTGCATCCAAGACATACATCACCAAGTGCAAAGCGTTGGATGCAGTGGTGTAAAGAACGCCGCCACTGGACTCTAGAGAAGTGGAGACACGTTCTCTGGAGTGACGGATCACACTTCTCCATCTGACAATCTGATAGATGAGTCTGGGTTTGGTGGTTACCAGGAGAACGATACTTGTTTATGTTTAAACAAATATAAACAACAGCAGGTAGGGTAAGGGGGTCTTGCCTGACTACATTGTGCCATGTATAAAGTTTGGTGGAGGGGGGATTATGGTGTGGGGTTGTTTTTGCAGGAGCTGGGCTTGACCTCTTAGTTCCAGTGAAAGGAACTTTGAATGCTTCATTTTGGACAATTTCATGATTCAAACTTTGTGGAAACAGTTTTGGGATGGCCCCTTTCTGTTCCAGCATGACCGCGCACCAGTGCACAAAGCAAGATCCATAAAGACATGGATGAGCCTGTTTGGTGTGGAAGAACTTGACTGACCTCAACCCGATAGATGAATTCTATAATGAATTATAAAAACTTTATGATGAATTAGAGCAGAGACTGCGAGCCAGGCCTTCTGGTCCAACATGAGTGTCTGACCTCACAAATGCACTTCTGAAAGATTGGTCAAAAATTCCCATAAACACACTCCTAAAGCTTGCCCAGAAGAGATAAATCTGTTATCGCTGCAGTGTGGGTCATATTAAACCCTATGGATTAAGAATGGGATGTCACTGAAGTTCATACGCATTTAAAGGCAGATGAGCAAATACTTTTGCAATGTGTAATATATACGAGTCCCAGTGGCAATATCACTGCATTGTGTGAACCTCTACTGCAAATGTATTTAGTTGCTTATATTTCTGTTGTTTGATTATTTCACCAGTGTCTGTACCATTTCTTAACTATAGGATCTGTATATTTCCACTCTCACTTGCCACAGCTGGACCTAGAACTGTTCATATGTTTGTGAGCAAGTTGCCCAGATCAAGCTGAACATGTAGCAGCACATTTCTGCTGCGTGCAAGTTAACACAAAAGTTGATTTGATCAAAGCATACTACTGATAATTAGACATGATTCTGCAGGCAGCACTGGTTTAACAAACAAAGCATTACCAGAATATTGTAAAGTTACAACAAACCACAACTGCTGCATCGACAGTGGACCTTTGTTTCATGCCAAACCCATCTCTCTGATGGTCTACTCCTTCAGTGTTCAATAAATGCCTCAAGATAATCTTAAATCCCAAAGTTTGAACTTAATGCTGGATCAGCAAGGGTGTGGTAACATTTGAGGACAACGAAAGAGAAACTATGGTCTGATTCTCATTAGATTATTTGGACTTTGAGCTTTTCTTTTTTTTTTTAGCATTGCATTTATCACAATTATTTTGCTGTTATTATTTTACTGTCTAATTACTTTAATTTTCACTTTTTGCTAAATTTTTTCATTAGTTTGTTATTGTCACATTACCATTAGAAAGTGTCATGTGACAGCCTTTGTAAAATATTGCATAATGTCCCCATTTAGCAGACTTTAGAAGTTTCCTATAGTGACCACTGCTGTTGACTTTAAAATTACACCATAGGAACACATACTGTAAAAACTGTGGTTAGTTTGGACATTTTATACGATTTATTGGACATTTATCTTCAGAGCTTGGTGGGCAGTGGGCTCCTACTGTCAAACATCTTTGGAAGCACAAATCAGACACTGAACTGGATCTTTGTGGAGAGCTTTTACGAGCTGTGAAATGAGATTAGCGAACAGAAAGAGAGTCTGTTCGGTGCATGTGCTTTTTGGCAGAAAGTTAAGAGAAGAATCAGTGCTGTTTATCCACAAGAACAAATAAGCAAGAGAACCCTTAACATCAAAGAAGACCACTATACACCGATGGAATGTGTTCATATCCTTAACAAAAATACTGAATACTCCAATTACCACATTATAAAGTATTACTGAAGCAGAATTATAAGTAGAACTGCTCTATATAGAACAGTGTTCCTAGTGACTGATATACGTTTATATACAGTATATCATTAGATAATTTTTACCAATTGTATTACTGATTGCATTACTTTCTTAATCTATCAGTAACTTAACCAAGGTATACCCCGCCTCTCGCCCAATAGCAGCAAAGACAGGCTCCAGCAACCCTGAAATGGATAAGGAAGGTGTGGAAAATGAATAATGGAATGAATGAATCATAGTATAAGTTATCCAAAGCCCAAAGGGACTCTATTATACTGCATCAATCTATTCTAGTTTCAGTTTTTCGAGAGCGCTGGCGAGCTTTTCTATTAGACACTTATGTGACACGCAGAAAAATGTGACTCTCACTACACTTACTGAGGGTCACAGGGTTTAAATGTGAAGTCTTTTCCTGGTCGGCTAAACATTAGTCACTCATTGCGCTTTCAGAGGCTTAGTTTTATGTAGTGTTAAAAGAACCTGCATCTGAAGTGGTTTGTTTTCTTTTTCTCGCCTCTGGAGAGCTATATATCATACAGCAAAGCTGAATAACCTGTAACCTCTTTGTATAGAGTTATCATTATTGAAAAGAAGTGAATCATTTTTTTCAGCCCAAAATCAATGTTTCGTTTTTAAAAGACGAGAGAAAATTGTTTGACGAAACAGTAGTTAGATGCAAAGAAATTCATAAATGCAATTAAGTTGAACTCCTTTTGTATTCCAAGCGGAAGAACGACTTTTTAGATATACATTATTGCAAATTCATGAAAAGGGTTCAAACGAGTCTAACTTTATAACCACTTCAGACCAAAAAGTCTGGATAAGACAGAATTTTCAAACCTGAAGAAATTACAAACATGAAGTTAAAACTGTTAATGTAAATTACTAATTTCGCCATTGTTTTTTTTATCAATATTTTTTTTGATAATTGTTTTAACATCTCATAAATGTTGATCCAATACTCATTTGGCATCCGACCTGAAAGGAAAAAGCATGTGCATTGGGTTTATGGGAAATCATTTCAAGAGATAAAAAAGGTGTTAAAGTGAAACAGAAGGGAAATAAAGCAAAAGCTGAGTCACAGCGAGAGTGTAGATGGTGTAACAGATTGAGTGTTGGTTCGAGGTGAACAGAGATGCTGATGATACCAACAAAGAAAAAAAGAAAATGGAGAGGGACGTGATTTAGGCCGACAGGAACATTACATAATCTCCATCAGACCTGGAGAGATGCAGGGAGAGGAAGTAGAGGGGAGGACAGACTGCGATGCAGTCTGTGAATGAAAAGAAAACATCTCTGAGTCCTCCTCTGAACCTTGTGAAGACACAGACACAAACTCCTGTGTGAGTCATGAGGAGTTGCTTCAGCAGGTGTCCACAGAGAAGAATCAGACACTGCTGGGCTTTGCAGTTGTTATGTTTGGAGTGCCTCTTTCCCCAGACTGAGCAGTGAGGGCTGATGAATCCCATTTCAAATTTTAAAAGCCACACTCAGTGAGACAGATGATGGATGCAGATGTGTGCTGTCAGTTAGAGGGGGAGAAAACTGTAATGAACAGAATCCCGGAGACGAGTCAGTTTTAGTGCTTGTTCACGGTACACGGTATGGGATGTTTTTAGAGATTATAGACAAACACTCCAAATCAAATGGGAGCCATAATCCTGGATAATCCTATAGAAACCTCTGCCTCAATAGCAAGTCATCTGGCTAGCTAGCAGCATAGACAGTCATCCAGTCAACTATTCAGCCCGGTTCTCTTTCTCTTCTCCTCACTTCACTTTGCGGGGAATCAAACTGACAGAGGTGAAGAATTGCAACAGTGCAAGGTCATCGTTTTTATTTTGGATATTTCCCTTGAGCTGTGGCTTTTCCACAAATTTTCTGAAAAAATATCCCCCGAAATGCCCTGTGTATGTCACGCTGATGCAGATTTACATCCAGATGATTATTAAGGGGAAGTTTGGCCTGGGGACCCCAATTCCCTTTTGATTTCAGTGTAAAATGTTGCTCATACATGGTTAGTATGTAGGGACTCCAGTCACTGGTGCATACAGATGGATTTTAGTATCAGCTTCAATTTATTACACAAAAGTGAGTTTGGTGATAGTTTATATGCGGTTCCATTTTGATTTCATGTTTTCTTCCTTTTTGATTTTGTAGCATTTGAGATTCATTATTGTCATTTAGCCAAAATCGTTCGTTGTCGAATCTTTTTTTTTTTTTTTTGATAATCTGTAGCTCGATCAAGTTAAAGCTAATTTTTACGGCGGTACCTGAACGCATCAGCAGCCTTTGCTGTCTCCAGATTCAGAGGACTCCGTTCTTTTTTGATCCCGGCTCCTGATTGGCTGATCCCGTTTGAAAAGGGGCGGGGCCCGTGTCTGTGTCCTGGCACCAGCCTTCTCCGCAAGCAGCGAAAGGTGGAGAGAATTTCCCCATCACACACTTTGACTCTCTCACCCACGTACACACTTATACACACTCAGCGAGAGAAACGGGACGCATCCCAAAGGTGAGTGGTTAATTTAACAATTTAAGTCATATATACGACGTGTCATCGCGTGATTGTCGGTCTTTTCGGGGATCTTCGCGCTGCGCCATGCTCGCGTGCTTTAATAAATTAGTGTCACATATACAGCGTGATTTGGGTCTCGCGCTGCAGTAGTATTGATGTAGGCCTATATTTAGCTTATCATATTGTCGGATTGGAGATTGGACATTTGCTGTTCGCGGTGTTTCCCATCACAATGGAAGAGGGTAGTGGGCGTGTGAGGAGGAGAGAGGAGGGGGGTGGGGGGTGGGGTCGCTCTGTCTCTCATGCAGAGGTCCGTGGATCCATGTCTCTTTGTTATGGTGGTGATGCCGCAGTCGGGATGGTGCACCACTCCTGCTGAAAAATCTCCACGCTGTAGTAATACAGAGATGCTCCTCTGATAATCCTGCATTGTTTCAGAGTGCCCTGTAGCAATGAGTGTAGAATCTATAGAGGCTTCAAATAATCCTATGTGGGACTACAATAAACTATAGATTAGAATTTGTGGTGTTCTCTACAGTGGTTCATGGTGCACTTTTTAGACAAACGGCTACATGTCCTGCACAGTCAAAGCCCTCTTATGTAAAGGTCTTTTCTGATGTTCCAACAGTTATAAGAGGAGTCTCATGGTTTAAAGAGTGTAAGCCGGCCATTATCCACCACCACCACTATAGCTGCATAGACACAGTCACAGACACACGTACTGCATCCTCTTTGTGGATTAGTATACCTACATATTGTTTGCTCATATTTTTCCTGCGTGTTTCACATGTGCAACTCAAAAGTCTGCGTTTGATCGTGATAAATACACGATTGACTCATTAATCACTGGATATCACCAGAGCCTGAACACACTGTTGGAATTCTATTGGATGATTAACCTCTTAATTTTACTTTTGAAGTGAACGTGGTTGTAAACCATCTTATCATCTGTCCTGCATGCGATTGTTGTAGTGTGAGTGTTATCTTTGAGGGCCAGACACGTGGCTGCGATGTTATGTAAAAGTGGGCATATTCTGGAGTCTCATATGTCATTCAGACACGCTCGGCCTCTTTGAAAAGATGTCCCTGGATCTAGTCTTTGGGTCTGGACAACAAATTGTGCATTCACAATGCCTCTGTCAAGCACCATGATTCATTCCTAGGACTAACGATGACGAGCTATTTCACCAACAATTGCCTTGGAATTTTCAGGGTTTCCTCTTCAGTCCCATGTGACCTTTTCGGATGTCTTACTTTGTCCTGCCAGCAGAGGTATAAACGCAAAGAAACCCAGAAAAATATTGTTTGCAAAGCGAAAGTGGCTTAATTGATTTATTTTATCTTAATTTGTCAAATTGATCAAATTGATTGTTTCTTGTCATTTGTTTTTAACATACTGCACTGAGCATAGAAGGGTTTGTTTTAGGTGTGTTACTCGTTTGAAAGAAACATTTCATAACTGGGACATATTGAATTACGACAGTGTTATTATGTCACAAAAACATTATTTTAGTTGCTCCGTCCTCTTTTAGTTACATGTCAGAGTTCTTTAGTGAGACACTGAACACTAATGGGATCATAAGTTATCCCCTTTAGATAAATAAATGCTGAGTTAGCGTGGTCAGTAGCTGTTTTCAGGTTGACTGCCCTCCAGATGTCTTTAGTAAAGGACAGAGGCTGTTTGTTTTTAGCATTTTGGTGAGTGTTATCCTGCATACTGGTGTTTTCCTGTTGATAAAGACCAAAGCACTGCCAACCGATCCGTCACAAATTGATGACAGTAGATGCCTTCACTCTGTCTGTTTAGTTTCGAAACATTAAGAAGAATCACTTTTTAATTTGTACAGAATAAGCCACATTCATGCTTGTTATTTTTTCCCTCTCAAAGACGTCTACGGCCTCTTATTTTGGGGTCCTGTTGCTCAGAACTCAAATCTGCCAGGATGAGTGGTTTGGGGCAGTTTCTGTACTGACATTTTCTATGCTTGAAAATGTCATCTGATGGTTGGCCACTGAACTGTCTGTACTTCGGTGACTGTGGTTGACAGCTAAATAATTCACGAAATTCGCCTTGAAGTATTACTTAAGACACCTTGTGACCTGTACAGCATGTATCCAAATATATCCGACCTAGTGTGCAGTAGAGCAAAGGGATTGTAGGCGTTGCAATATGACAGTGCTGACTTAATCAGGATTTTTATGGATGGAAACTTTATACTGTACCACCAAACCCCACAATTTAATCTTATCTGAGAACTCTTCGCATGTTTATTCATTGCACAATGACACAACACAGATAAAGCCGTAGATTTCCGAGTTTGGTATTAGCAGAAAGAAGATCCATTCTTCGGCTCTCTGACCTCTGACCTTCAATGATCCTGCCAAAGAGTACACTGAAACTCAGTTTCAGTAGGAGACACCAAAGTGGAGAAAAGCTGGATGAGAAATCACAGAATAAACTTAATGCACATGAATAAATGCATTCTCCAGTGACACTTGAACATGTTGACTGAAGAGCCAGGGGATTAAACCACCGACATTTTGATTTGTGGATGACCGCTCCTTCTCCCGGGCCACGACCTTTGTGCCTCTCCTACCAGCAAAAAGGGATAGCGTTGTGTCGACTATCCCACAATGCACTTCATCTCATGGAGCTCAGCAGACAGTGACGTCAGAAATCCAGAGAAATGGAAGGCAATTGATGATGCCTCAGACTAGAATATGGAAGCTGGATGGATTATCAGTGATGTTCTTATGCATGACCTCTGTAACGCCATCATTTCTGTTTTAGGGATTGGTAAAATGACAGGCAATCCTCCCTCAGATTACAGCAGCCAAGCAGGCTGGAAGCCAAGCAGTCATTCAACCAGGTATAGCCAACATTTTCAGTTAATTGTGTAGCGGTTTGGTTAGGTAAGAGAGCAGGTTCTCAACTAAGAGCAAAGCTGGAGGTTCAATCCCCAGCCCATCCATTCCCTTAAGTGTTCTCGGGCTACACAATTAGCCCTAAATTGCTTCTGATAGCAAATACCTTGCATGGCTGCTCTGCCGTTATGGGTGGGTAAGCGTATTTCTGAGAATCTTTGAGCGAGAAAACACGTGCAGTTGCTTTGAGGAAAGTACCTAACGTTAAAAGGAGCAAGACAGGTGTAGAGCATTTACCATTTTTTCATTTGTTGTAGTTTTTTATTCAGTCAGCTCGCGACACAGACAAGTCAGCGATGAAGCACGTCGAGCTTTGACTACATAAGTCATTTTACAGTACATAACAATGTCAGTGACGATCAGTCGTTACTGTATGAAATCTATGAGACGAGTAGTCTTCCAGTAAGTTCACAAGTCAGCCATGCAGAGAAAGTGCAGTCGAGATATGAGAGAAGAGTGGTGAAGAGCCCAGAGGCAATGTCAGAGCCTCAATAGTGCTTTGTAAAATGTAGGATTATAAGGTTTAACTTTTCTGCTGTTGTTACGTAAAAAATGAAAACCTAATGTAGTATTAAGAAAGAGTATAGTGTGAACTTAATGGGTTTTGCATGATTGTGACATTTTACAGAGCCCTAAACTAATGAGGAATAAAAAAGATGGCTGCGTAAGAAATTACGAGATGTAACTGATGATCAGTAGTACAGTATTCACAGTTTACTAAGCTGCTGATAAAGTCTGAATTATTATTATTATTACGGTTGTCACAGTTTGATCTAACGTAGCAAATTCATATTTCAGATTCATTATCTGAAAATCAACAGAAGTACAAAAGGATTGAAGTGAGATGTCTGAAAATGCTAACTAACTGTGTCCTTTCTATCTTACAGCTGGACCAAAGCAGAAAAAATTTCAATAGGTCCAAGCTCTAAAGCAGCCCTCGTCATAATCTTGACAGTGGATGACTTGTGTGTGTGTGATGTGTAAAGGAATGCTGGCTGTGAACAACTCGGAGAATAAGAGTATTTTTATGCTGGTGTGCGTTGGAATTTTGCCAGCAAAGTAATTATCTCACCCCTGCTTGCTAGTGAAACACTGTGGGTTAATTCTGCATTCAAGCTGCATCATTGTTTTTCTTCCTCTGTGTGTGTGTGTGTGTGAGAGAGGATTGTCAGGTCAGCCTCACACTGTGCTGATGAAAACAGGGATGGTACTTGTTGCACCAGTCAGTTTTAAGAATTCTTGGGAAGCATATTAGCGTGTTCAATAAGCAATGGTAATTTTGATTAGTAATTTAGTACTTAAAAGGATTGTGTGAGGCCTGAGTTATCCATTAGAAGCTATTTGTTGCCCCGGTGAGGCAGGATGTCAGAACAAATGCAAGCACTGTAAAAGTAACATATTAATATGCAGTATTTGGGAGTATAGGGGTTCTGTTAAAATCTTAATGGTAATAAACCTTTGTCATCATAAGCCACTAATGTGGATGTTGGTCAAGCATCTGTGGGTAAGGTACTGAACCCCACATTGCTTTCTGACTGCAGGAACCTCCCATAGTTCTAACAAGCACCTGCTGTTGGCCCCGGGGCCAACATAAGAAGAAGAGGAAGCAGTGGCAGACTCCAGCAGTTGCAAATGAACAAACTGCCTGCTGAAAGGGAATAGAGACGAGCTGAAGTTAGTGAGAAGGAAACACAGTAATTATACACAATAGTAGAAGCACCACCTCTGAAATGACAAACAGAGAGACAAAACTCGAGTAAATGTTGGTGTTGTTTTTCTTCGCCAGAGACAGCTTTGGGCCAGTAAATGACTGAAATGCGATGCAGAACTTTTGTTCTGGACTGTTAACTGCTCGCATTGTTAACATTGTGGATGCAGCTCATTGCCAGAACTGTTGAATGCACAAGGTTGGCTTGATGTATGTGTACTGACCCGGCGCTGTTTGGTATGTGTGAATCAACAAAGGTTAACAATGGCAGGTTAATGAGCATGCCTTTATTTCGGCGATCGATAAGGCCGAAGCCATCAGTGAAAATGGCTTCAGCGTTAACATGATTGCTCCCATGTTTGTGGTAAAAACTATGCTGATCATATGGTGTAAACTTTATCCATGTGAAGTTAACTGTGTTCCTGTGTCCGGCCCGCATGATGTCAGTAATAAGATCGAAATTAGCGTATGCCAGTCTTATTGTTAGTTGTTTGTTAGCTGTTCTCCTTTATCAATTTTTTATATAAAATTAAAGGAACCAGCAGTAATCAACAGGCAACGGAGCCGATTCATTTTCAAGCTGCTGTCAAGATTTGTAAATGAATAAATTTGTCTTAAACAGCAATGGGAACAAATACACTGTCTGCTCTCTTGTGGTGATACATTTTGAATTCCAAAGTGAAAAAGAAAAGTCAAAATCTACCTTTAACAGTACTGTCACTGGTCCAGAAAAAAAACAAAACTATGATATTGGTTGAGCACAAGAATGTAGCAACGGCATCTGCTGTTTGGGGAAAAAAAAAAACTTGAACACATAAGTCATAGAGCCCTTGTAAATTGTATAGTCTGGTTTGGAAGGCTAACAAAAACACATTCAGTATTCCAGTGCACATGTTAATGCTTGTGTGGTACAAATGCATTTCTTCATCCCTCAATGAATGTGGAAGTTGTTTGTTACATCACAGTTTGATTTCTAGAGATCGTATTGGTTTTCCCAGTTGGGCTTTTAGCGGGTTTTAATCACCAGTGCTATTGCTGAGGACTTTGAGCTCATGCTGAATGTTTACCCAGAAGCTTCAATATGGATTATTAGGTGACTAGATGCCTTGCTCCAAATGGTGGAGCTGGTAGAACAAGTTGGTGTTATCAATGCAATAAAGTCAGAATTAAGAAGAAATCAATAATTGTTGTCGAGTTTATGACATCTCGTAAATATTCGGGGGAAAGAAAGACTTAATCTGGCGACAACTATAGCAATAGTGCATTTATTAATCCCAGTTGTCTCTGGTGAAAGTTTGTAAAACTACCAGGTGAAAAGTGATGCGGGTGTTGGTGGTGATCCTCTAACTCTCCATCACTGGGTTTTTTTGCAGAAAATCAATCCATCAATCCACTCCTGTAATTTCAATTCTTTGAGTTGCTGCTTAGCTCTGCAGTGCAGTGTTGCTTCTTTTAAAAATGAATCCACAGTTTGTTACTCACTAGAGCTTGTGTTACTTCAGTCCAGTAAGTATGTGCACATATAGTCTGTAACAACTGTATTAGACTGTTGACTTGTCTCTTTAACCCACCAAGCCTAAATCTGCTTCTCTGAGGTGGTGCTTACTCCTGTATTTCCTGTAAGTCATGGAGCGAGAGGCGGGTACACTCTGGACAGGTCGTCAGTCCATCACAGGGCCACACAGAGACAAACAACCACACACGCTCACACTCACTCCTAAGGACAATTTAGAGTTAACCTAACATGCATGTTTTTGGACAGTGGGAGGAAGCCGGAGTACCCAGAGAGAACCCACGCATACACGGGGAGAACATGCAAACTCCACACAGAAAGCCCCAGGTGCTAACCACCACACCACCGTGCAGCCGCCTTACCCACTCCAGGCTGCCATTTTAATCTGACAGCCAGCTAGCTTGCTGTCAGACACACAACTAGACGATAGGGCATTTTAGTAGGCCGATTACAGTATTTGGCACAAGGTAAATACTAAGCTGGGACTTCAGGGAGGCCTGATGTCAAATCTGCCATAAAGGTATTGAACAGGAAACTGATGAAAACCATAATAAATTAGTTTTCAGACATTTAGCAGGTTTTAAGCGACTATTGCTCAACACATAACAATTTTTGGTGCATTCTCAGAATTTTGCGACAAGATTTCCTCTTTTTCTTTTTAAATTTTGACCAAGACAAATACTCAAAGGGACATTTTAGCTTGAATCAATGAATACATAAATTGGCTAAACTGAAACTTCAGAGAAAACAACAAAGGTCATTCTCTCCTGCAGAGCGAAGAGGCGGAGATTCATATTAGACATGACATCATGTTGCGCAGCAGGGCATGGGAGTTTGGTAAATAATGTGTTTCTTTCTCATCTTTATCGTCCTCTTCCTGAAAGCTTCCATCAGTGTGAGCGTAATTTTAAGCAAGCAAAGGTCATTGCTGTCCCACTGATTGCAGGGCTGAGATTGAAATTGGACTTGACATCAGACGAAACAGCAGAATGAGGGATGGGTAAGCATGAAATGTCCCCTCCAATGACTTCTTTGATACTTTGAAATGCCTGCCCTCGGCACAGAATGCTAACAAGAGTTATTTTCTTTAGCTTTAAAAGTAGAATTACTGTTCACCTCGTTATTATTCTTCAGTATATTTCGGTTCACTGTATTTGGCCAATTGAAATGTACCATGTGGTGCTTCTCAAACGAAGGACCGTTGAGTAAAAATGGAGAGAAGAAGGTACAATGTGCTTTACTGCCTCGCAACATTTTTGATGAATGTTTTCGGCTTTGCAGTTACTGAACCTCCCGCCTCGCCGTACAGTTTTTCTCTGCTGGGAATCTGCATACATGAGAAGCCCGGCTGTTGTGCCAGCAGCACCAATCACAAACACAATCGCAACACAGTGTGAACGTTACTGAGTGCTTACAAAAAGAAACATCTGGGAGATCTGAGTATGATCGCATTCAGAGATGGGAAAGTTTTTGTCATTTTATTTCGACTGTTTCATTGCATTCACACAGGCTCTTGTGGGTTGGGTGTTTTTCCTCCATTTCATCTTCGCTGTGCTGGCTTGAATTCCTTGATCACTCTGACGACAAATATGCACAAGCCCCAAACACATCACACAGCCACATTTGACAGATTTGCGCAGTTAGTAACTGGGCTTGTTGATGTGCTGACTGTCTGCTGACTGTCTGCTTTCTCTTATACTCTAATGCTGTAGATGTGTGTTTACATGTTAGTGTGAGTGTGTGTGTGTGTGTGTGTGTGTGTGTGTGTGTGTGTGTGTGTATTGGCTGGCACAGTGTGTTGTCAGCAGTAATCTAAACTGCTGCTCATCAGAGTCACATTGTGCACGTATGTGTGTGGGTGTGCCGGAGTCTGTGACCGTCAAGAGACAGCGAGGAGCTGCTGAGTCACCATGGCGACTGGCTGGGCAGCCATGACAGACAGATTTGTTAACATGGTAGATGCCGTGATTCTGAAAGCATCACTAAGTTGCATGTTTAGTTTAACAGTTTCTTCTGTTTCCCCTTTGTCCTAAATGCTTACTCAATGAGGTAGATTCCTGTTATTCTTGTAGTTATTATTGTAAGAAATATTAACAATATTTTACCTTTTTTTTTTTTTACCATGTCTTTGTTGCTGTAGGTTTTTAATCATAATTTGTCGACAGGAGAAAAGCAAGGGAGAACTTTTTCAACATGATGTCGGTTTGACTGACGAAGGTATCGCTTTCAGAGTTGGCATTTGTAAACCCGCTAATGGACTCCAGGACCCATTTCAGCTGTCTAGATTGTTGGTTCCTAAATAAATTAGGGTAGTTATTTATCCTCTGGCTCTGCCAGACTTGTAATAGTTGACTTTGATCAACACATTGGAAGAAGCGATCCATCCTTTTGGGAAGTGTTCTTTTTTGTCATTAAACCACACAGATTCATTTGACTGTCATTCAAAGTGTGAGCCTGTGGGTGACAGAATAGTTTCCTTGGACTGTTTTGGTTGCAGTCTGCAACTTCATCACCAAATACAAGTAAATCAGGTAGAAACATGAAAATTACTCAGATTTTTCTGGTCAATTAAATGTTTTATTTATTTTTTAATTTCATCTGCAAAATCCACTTCATTTTCAGCTTTGCAGTCTGCATGAATCTGCTTCTTCTGCACCTTGTCAATAAACCAAGGTTCAGTTTTACTTAACTGGTGCTTTTTAAACTTTTTCCCAATGTTGCTTACTTTTTTTTTTCAAAACAATTTTCAGACATTAAATTTGATGGTGCATTGGAAGGTCACTGAGCATGCTTCCTATGTGTACTATGCAGCCAACAAACGTGGGTGTATATTCCACTTTCACCACTAGATCAGAGCGTAGCATCCAGTGGGTAGGTCGGCTGATACGCTGTTTAATCGGTGTGCAGACTTCGCTCATTTCTCGCACCATCGGTGCAGCAATGGTTCAGGCCCACTGATGTTTTGTCACTTACATTGAGTCAAACATTGCTTCGATTCTGTGTGGGATCTGCAGCAACTGTGTGTTAATGGTAGCGTCGGGCCATTGATCAATTTACTGTGCATTTTTTGTCTAATTCAGGGTTTTTGCCTAATTACATGTTTAATGGTAAAATCTGGTTCAATACTGCTTTTGTACAGGTTCATCTTTACACAACGCTCGCAATACATACTGTGTCCATCCAGATGGTATTAATCGACTTGTTTACTTTAGGTCTTTCTCTGAAGATCACCAGGCTACAAACAACCGAACACATACATGTGCATTATTCCTGACAATCGCTCCCTGTTACTCTCACTTGAACTGTGTTTGAACTTTTTAGAAGGCTGGACAATAGAAGAGATATTTACACTCCTGTGCACTTGCTCTCCTTCAATTAACTCATAGCTGTGGAGAGAGAGTCAAATGCGGCTGCGTCAAAGATGTGCTTCTCTTTCTGCTGGACCACACGGCTGGATGCATGCTGTTTGGTCAAGATTATACTGAGCAAAGGAAAAAAATCCTCATGCAATCAAGTAACAGATCATTTGGCCATGCTAACCCCATAACAATAGTATACAAATATCATAATATAAAGCAGAACATATCATTAAAATGCACATGAGTAGTTAAAAGTGGTTATACACAGTGGCGATTTGTTGTCTTATCCAAGTAGAAATTTATGAAAGAAGATGGAGATGATTCTTATTGGAATTTTAGCCACCAACAAGCACCATGAATGCAGGAAGGTTTCTCCCCAGGCCCGCTGACCTCTCTGATCCCTGCTCTTAAATCATTAGTATGGACTTTGTTATTGTTCTGTGAGTCATCAATGAGCTCCACTGCCCCGCAGCGGAGCTGCAAAGTTATCTTGTAACTCACTGTTTTTATGCTTTGTCATGGCATGATAATGACTTTTATTGTGTTTGTGCCAAACTCTGCCCTGTTTTCACTTCAGCTTGCAATTGTAGTTTTTTTTTTTTTTTTCTTTGCAGGGTGAATGGTAATTGTGTAACTACGACCACTTTGTAACTGATAGTTTTCTCAATTTCACATGCTTGAATACATCGACTAATCTTTTACTCAAAAGTCAGCCGTGAATGTCAAGGTCACATCTTGCCGTTTTATCAGTACCACCAAAACACTCACTCCTCCTGAAAGCCTGCTGTCATAGCTGCTGTGAAATGACATTGTTAACCAACAATTTGGCATCATTTGCTTTTATTCTCATTACAGCTCAATGGGACACACATTGTAGCATATTTAGAACAAGCATAAATGTGGAACCCAGACAGCACAAACACAGACAGAATTCCCTGTGCACAGGGACAATTATTTTTTTTTATTTAATTAAAATTTATGTGTGAAATCTTTCCATTTCCATTTACAGATCCACAGAACCAACAAAGCCCTCAGTGTTCAGGATATTAAGTAATGAAATTGAGGTTATAGTTGGATTTTATGCTTAACATGGTTTAGTTTCATAGATTTAGAAGAAAAAAAATCCTCACAGAAAAGCTGCCATCGCTGGTTTGCCCACAAAGTGACAATAATAAGACGATATTTAATTTAAGTGGTCAATAATATCACCCACCAAATCTCTTTTGTATCATGATGGTCCAGCGGCATGCCTGGTCTTTGTATTCGTAGCCCTGCACGTGTTGTGGTGGGTGAGGTGATTACGTAGCAGATGGATTTAGATGTGGCGGAGGCTTCAGCAGAGGATTGTGGGCACAAAGATAGTTTTTAATCCTTTGCAAAGCAACAGCTGTTTTATCCAACAACCCATCACCATCATTGTATTCATCATCATCATGAAAATCATCCTTCTTTTCCCTCTTTTCATACACGCAGATACACGTGCAACCTTTTTGTTTACCACCAGTTGCAGTAGAATATATGTCGACTTCGAGTGATCATGATCTTAAAATTGCACAAACTACAATCTTGAATTTATAGGTTTTTGTACTTTTGTACTTCTGTTTTTTTCCTCCCTTACACCACTGCCCTGCTACATCTGTACAGTGTAATCGATTAGAATTGCATTTGGTGGTTTATCTCTTCCTACACCACATCCTAATGTGAGTAATATTTGTTGTAGTGACCACAAAATGAAAACTAATGACTGCTTGAAAAGATAAAGTAGACAATCGCTGGGTGACAGCTTTGGTTAGATCACATAAAGATTATATGAACCCTTTGGAAAGAAATGTTCTTTTTGATTAAAAAATGTATTCCAACGGGGTGCACAGGAACTCAGAAAACAAAAAATAAGCGGACCGAAACCAGATTACTGAAAGTCAACATTGGGAACATTCTAGGGTGGTGTAATGCCAGTTACCCCTCCTTTGTTGAGTCACACCGTAGCCTCAGTATAAGACCCAGTGAGATTTTTACTTTTGTCAGTTGCTTTTTTTCTGGAAAAATGATATTGTCTAAGATTCATCACAAATAACTAAAACTATCATCTGCAAAGAATTGATTCAAGAATTAATCATGAAAAATAATGACAACAGCTTCACTTTTGAATCTCTAAAAACCTGCACAAGGGGAAGTAAAGTACTTACCTCTGATGGTAATCAGACAGTGCTGGATAATCTGGTTGATTAGAACTGAGTAACTTGTGAAACTGGTATGTCCCATTTTGTATTAACTTAGAGGAAGATGTTTTACCTCAATCCTAGAAAGATTCCAGGGAGTGTTTTTAGATCCTAAATTAGATTTGAAATATTTTTCTTGTTCCTCTTTTTTTCATCTTCCATTTTTTTAAAGAGAGCAATAGTCTTGATTCTGAATTGCAGCATACATGTAATTATTTCACTCAGCCTGCGCTGCTTAAACACATACGGACAGTGACAGACTAAGTCAAATTGACCCTAAGAAGGTCATTTGTACTATCTTGCTTGACTCCACTACTTATTTTGGTATAATTGAACACAAACTTTTTAAAGAAGAGTATTTCCACATGGTGTCTGTGTGTGACTAATAGAATGCAGCGTGTGCATTTCAAAGACAGACTTTTTACTATAAGACGATTTCACTGTGGGCCTCCCCAGAGAAGCTGTGTAGGTTCTCTGCTTCTTCAATTCTTGCCAATAACCTACCACTTTTGTTAAAAAGTTGTACATCATAAGGTATGCAGATAATTCCACATTGTAGTGTTTAACAATATATTGCAAAATCAAATTGGATTGGAAAATTAAATGGAAGGGGTATAGTTTTTTGGTTCAAAGCACGCATTGAGTCTATCTCTCAATGGAGGTCGATGGAAAATAACTTTTTAGATGTTGTCTCACATGGTCTTATAGAATAACTGTCACAGTGGTGAGTGAGGCAAGGAAAGTTTATTTGTAGAGCACATTTCTGAGAATTGCAAAGTGAGTATGAGCGAATCCAATTGCCAGCCTTTTTACATATGCCTCTCACGCTATGACTGATGCGCCTTTGTTGTTTATCAGTCTCATGTGTAAAATAAAGAGGTGGCATGGAGGGTTCAAGTTCTTACGGCTCTAATAAGCCTCTGAGCTCGCAAGGGAGGTAGTAGCAGAGGCAAAATGGGCTATGTGTGTAAGGGAGAGCCAACATTGCAGAAGATGCCACTCAGCTGATTCCGCAGTGCTTTTGGTTAACAAAGATGTTTTTTTGCTGGTAAGCCACAAGCGATATATGAAAAGGGCAACCAACTCATGCAGGAGAGGCAGGCAGGCGAGAAGACAAAGGAAACCTGAAATTAGATATACTTAGGTCTGTGTCAGTGGAATACAATGCAGGTGAGGCACTTAGCAAACTGAAGACAAAGAATGGGAAGTAAATTTAACCGAATACATAAAGGGGCAAGCTCTAATATGTCTAGTATGTGAAGCAGAAGGCAAACTGGTGGCAAAATATTGTAAACTATAACGTAATACATGGGCATCCAGAAGACCAAGACAACACTAAGACAAAAAAAAAACAAAGCAGCATCTGCAGTTCATGATGATAACAGCTAAGATGGGAAGAGCAGTGTCTGTTATTAGGTGTTGTGCGAAAAGGTCATACAGTCTGTTTTTTTTTATTTTAAAGTTATTTCCAACCAAGAGAAGAAAAAAAAAAAAAAAAAAAACATGACAAGCTTCGACTTGCACAGTTCTATGCAGAGCTGCCATTCAGATTTAAACACTACCGAGCAGAATGTTTTTTCCATGTAAAACTTAATATTGTGCTTCTTCTTTAACATGGAAACACAGTACTGCAAAAAAGAGGGAGCGCTGCATCACTTTGGTGGACTTTGGGGGAGCATTTTCTGAAACAGGCTGCCTGCTTGCACAACCAGCAGACAAACAAAAGCAAAACTCTCTCTTTACCCCCATTTGCTTCTCAAATTAAACCCTGAAAGTATTATCCAGATAAATGCATTCACCAGCTCGTCGTTAACTGCACGGTGGTTAGTAGGTAGTGTACACTGCGTCTGTCACAGCTTTTAACTCAAAATAGCTGCCTGCTGCTGAGGCCGGTGCACAAATTAAAACGATGTTCCAAAATAGACCAAAAAGCTGCTTTGAGCTGAGTAGACTTTCAGAGTTGGATGATGATTCTTTGTTGGCTGTGAGCAATTCCTTTCACCTTCCAAATAACAATGTCATGCACTGCTGGTAAAATTATATTGATTAGTGGAGCTTAAAACAGATATTATGGAAAAGTCTCACTATGGACTACAATTTCTTATTTAAATCTGTTCCAAAATTACTTTAATTCATCAGTGCACTGCAGCTCCATAACAGAAATGCTTAACCATGCTTGACAGCTTATTTCATTCATGATATGTTATCTAACATCTAAAAACCACCAACTGACATGTTAACAAGGTCAAAAAACACAAATTTTATCTGAATAATGCACTAAGAAAGCATGGATGGTTAAATGGTCAGGAGGCACTGTTTAGGATTGGCTCATTTCTATGTTGGAAAGATGGCACTATAGGGAACATCCTGCATGTGTATGTGAAAAAGAGAAAGAGTGCATGTGAGGATTATAAAGTAGGTTTTTGGGTTTTTTTGTGACCTTGCCGCCGACGAGAATCTCAGGGAAATTGTTTTATTTGAGAGAAACTGGAAAACGAAACAAAGAAATACACATTTGGTGTTCAGTAATAGAAATAAGAGAGAAGTGATGGTAAAAGAGGTAGAAATCCAAAGTGGCTGCAGAAGTCTTGTGAGGTGTCCACTGTATGGTGCTCTTCCCCTCACACAATGGCCCACAGTTCTACTCGAGGCCTGCTCACACTACTACTGTATGTCCTCATTCTGGCTCCTGGCCATAATGTGTGTGTGTTACTTTTGCAAGACAATGACAGCTTGTTTGCCGCGAGTATGGATGGAGGGATAAACAGAGGCAGAGGACAGAAAGAAAGAAGAGTTTGCTCAAGGGTCATGCTGCTGAAGTGTTGGGACACACTGCATGTTTCATGTTTGTGTCTTGTAGCGGGTGTCCTGAATAATAAGCTCACAAATTACACATGGTGAAAGTCGTGTTGAAATGAAGTGTGTTTGATATTTATTTAGTTTATATACTTTGTGTAACTCTTTTCACAAATTCCTTTGAAAACTGTTGGGCTACACTCAAGGATGCGGACTAACTGTTTGCACTGGTGGCACCGAATCACCCTGCAGTACCAAATGGTGCACGAAATGTTGCTGTGACACTCAAACTCACATGCAACACGAAACATTCCTCTAGTTTTGCCATCTTAACTTCATTTGTAATAAATCCCTTTGAAGACATTTTGCATTTACCTGAAAAACAAGACAAATGTTGATTTTGCAGTAACTACTGAACTGACGGTTTGTTTTACTGCCACGATAGGTGCCGATTGAGAGTTAAAGTGACCAGACACAGGCAGATGATAGCTGATGCAGAATTGTTGCTGCGGTATGATGATGAGAGCCTCATATTAATTCTCTATCAAAGCCAATTAAAAAAAACGGGATGCATTTACAAGTTGCAGTTGAGTTCCCATTTGTGAAATGTGGTGGAAACGTCTCAAAAAGCAGCCCCATCATGCAACATGATTGTCACAGTCTGGTGCCTTGGACACTGGTCAGAGTGCCGGCGGCAGTTTCACATTTTTTGTGAATATTTTTGTCAGTATTTTAAAGCAGTATATAGCAGATTCAGAGAAGATGGTATTAAGTTTTTGCTAAAGTCGAAACTTTTCTGAGTCTAAAAGAATGGCAAAATCTGGGGGATTTACATTGGATTACTTTCAGCTCTACTTTATATGAGACTGGCTGGAACAACCTCCTCGTTCTCTCACTCAAAGCACTCAGTCCTAAACTATTTGTTTTCCTGGAGGCAGTGTTGGTTGTACTAGGCTATGCTTGATATTAGAGTCTTTCAGCAAGAGAATTTATAAAAGTTTGGCAGTTCTCAAAGTTTGTTTCCGGTCTGCTTTTTATGCAGGCTTCTAAGTGCTGCTGGCAGAACAGCTTTGACTCTTAAAAAAAATGAAAATGGCAAAACTGAGAAATACAGACAGTCAATAAGGGGACTGACATTACTGATGATATCTTTTGGATGAAAGGCATTTTAGTTCAAATGTTGGAATGTTAGATCTTATATTGCTTGGCATCCATATTCTTATTATATATTTTTCTTGAAGGGATTATTCAGGATCATCCGCAAAGAATGTACAACCGCGTGTTGTTTTAAAACAGAGATTTGTGTTCCTTTTGAGAAGCATTTGACTCGTGTTTTTTTAATTATTTTTTTTTATCTGTCACTGAAAGAAAGGGAAAATAAAAAGACAATAATGACAGAACACATCTGTTCCTCCACCCGTTCTTGGGTGGTTTTTGTTAGTACAGGTTGTCAGAGAATGTGGGCTGGGTTCACCTGAGCTGACGGGCTTATACACTGCTGTGAAGTGGTCAGGCACCCGCAATACTTGTCATGTTCACTATGGCAATAAGATGGGGTGTGTAGAGGAGACGAAATGATAAATAGGTGGATTAAAAGTGATAAACAAAGAACAATAAAAAAGTATTCATGTCCCTTTTGTCTCCAGCAATAGGACTATGGACTTGACCCTGCGAGATGCTCTAGGTGGGGGTGGAGGTGGGGCCCCAGCTGAGCCCCTGCTGAAGAGAGACTTTGTGGCCTCATTAGAGAAGGAGAGCTATGATGACAAGGTGGGAGAGACAGTCTCCAAGAGCGACTACAGGCCCCTATTGGATGGAAAGGACACCAAAAGCGGTAAGTCGCCTCGAGCATTTGTGCAAAGATGTGAGAACAAGCCGAGATGATTTCCTAATGTGATGCGGTGCCCTGTGTGGCACATCACTTTGTATGAGCGAGTTGAGAGTGAGGTGGCTGATGGGCATTTAGAAAAGCAACTGACCAGATATTTTGGTACCACTAGGCTTTATTTTTGTCTGACCAACACGAGCATCCACATTTACCGAGATTTGCTGCATTAAAGGAGGATACCAGTGGTTTTGAATATCTAAACGAAATAGGTTCCACATATCTGCTAACAATAGTGTTTCACTGACCCAAACGCATTCATATCTATAATTCCATTTAACAATAAATTTGCACAGAAAACACTCTGTCTCATTCCTTCTGTTGTAATTGGTATTTGGTATTCCACTGATCAAATGTTCCATCCAAAGGCTGAAGCTCAAGGCAGCTACATTTTACGCACATGTCATGTAAAACAAGTATCTATCAAGTTGTCATCCATGTTGAGTTTCATCATTTTTAATTTCCTATTGGGTTTCTTAGCGGAGGAGTTTGTGACTTTGAACCTATGTGACAGCTGACTGAAGCCCTGTTGTCTGTCAAATCTCACAGCGATTTAAGACTTACATACAGGATGATTACAGTGAGACCCTTAGAGATAAGAAACACATGTAAAATTACGGTCCCACTTGCAAGAACTAGGAGATATTTATCAGTTTAGAGATCGTGAAAAACACATTTCTTTAATGGAATAACTACTTTGCTTAGGTTTTGTTTTCATCCTGAGGTGGTGGTGTCATGAATATTCCACCTTGTTATTTAGCATCTTTGCTGCTAAATGCTGTTTCTTTTGGGTGTTAGCGAAGGTAATGCTCACTGCATTGTAATGCTCACAGACTTCTTCAGGTGTTAGCATTACAACAAAAGACAGACACCCTAAGATCCCCATATTCTGCTCCATGAATAAGACCCATCAGGGACTCTAGGAGTGTGTGTTGCTTCAATGCCCAACCCTTTCTAAACTTAAATTAAGCAAAGGACTGTCTTTCTTTCCTAATCTCTCGGATTTTCTCTTTATTTACCTGCCAGTTTTGTGGCCTTTCAGCTTTTAACCTCGTTTATTCTCCCCATTTTTCGTCTTCCTTGTCTCCATCTTTGCTCACTCTGTTTTTCTGGGTCTCTTCCACTCCTCCCTTCTCTTTCCATCACTTCCTGTCATTGTTGTGCTGTGTCAGCCTGGAGACGGTGCCGCAGTGGCATCGTTACCATCACACACAATTAGCACCCAGCCAGTGTCACAGTTTGGTCCACTTAGTTGCATGTTAAGCCATCCAGCTGTTTGGCATACAAGAGTCCAGCGCTTTAGAGTGCAAGAATTTGGCAGCCGCCCTCATTTATGTCACTAGTTGACACGCGGTGTGATTGAACTGCATTTTTAAACATTTTTCTTCTTTTTGTTGACCAGTTTAATTGTTTACTTTTTAAGGCACAATGGACATTAATCAAGATTGCATTTTCAATTCGTCCCTAAAACGACAACAAAATAACCACACCTTAACTGATAAACTGAAATGAAACATGAAGCAACAAACTACATACAACTCCCTGCAGGTTAAAGATGACAGAAGTAAAGTAAGACAGGACAAATAGATGCATTGTAACAGTAGTGATAGTCTAAAAGAAGTAATCTATCAGGCATTAGACTGCTTAGAGTATTGTCATCTTATCATCTACAGTATGTGAATACGTGGAATTTGGCCTCTTTTCTTTGACATTTTAAGATTAATCTTGATATGACCTGGCATGGCATTATGGGATTAAAAAAAATATCTCCTCAACTAATCACTCAATTTGTGAAATATTTATGTTGGTGATTCAATATTGATATACAGCTTGATGTAAATATAATTGTGGCCTCAGATGCTTTAAGATATAAATTGGCATGCTGCCCTTGTTGCTGATGTAAACATGTTGCTTCCTTCAAGGTAAAATACAGTTGAAATGAATGAATGTTGTTTCCCACAGCATTTTAGATGGGCATACTTCCTTCACTTGATTTTGTTTTTTTAGTTTTTTTGCCATTGTTCAGGAAGGAAACCCAGACATCCCTCTCCCCAGCGACATTCTCCAGCTCCTTCTGGAAGATCCCGAGGCGTTCCCAGGCTAGAAGGGATATTTAATCCCTCCAGCGTGTCCTGGATCTGCCCCAGGGACTCCTCACAGTTGGACCTGCCTGTGAAAACCTCCAATGGGAGTCGCATCCTAACCAGATGCTCAAACCACCTCAACTGACTCATTTCGATGCAGAGGAGCAGCGGCTCTACTCTGAATTCCCAGTCGGATGGTCAAGCTCCTTACCCTATATCTAAGGCTGAGCCCAGAAACCCATTTTTATCCACTTGTATCCGCAACTTCCTTCTTTCAGCCATGACCCAAAGGATAGACGAGTTAATTGAAAGCTTCGCCTTGCGGTTCAGCCCCTTCTTTACCACAACCGACCGGAGCAGCACCTTCATTACTGCTGATGAAGCCCCAAACCTGCCATCACCCTCCAACCTGCCAACAAGATCCGGAGATACTTAAACTCCCCTGCCTGAGGCAGGAACTCATCTTCAAACTCATCCTGGCCGCTTCACACTCAGGCACAAACTGCTCCAGGGTGCGCTGAAGGTCGTGGCTTGAAAAAGCCAAGAGAAACACATCATCCACAAAAAGCAGAGATGCAACCCTGAGGTTCCCTTGTCCATGAGAATCACAAACAGGATTGGTGACAAGGGGCAGCACTGATGGACTCCAACACACACTGTAACACACACAAGTTCGACCTAATGCCAAGAATGCAGACACAGCTCTTGCTTTGGTTATACAGGGACAAAATAGCCTGCCAAAGCGACTCTGGTACCCCCATACCTCTGCAGCACCCCTCACAGAATCCCTCAGGGAACACGGTCATGAGCCTTCCCCAAGTCCACAAAACACATGTAGACAGGATGGTCACATTCCCATGACCCCCTCAGTCACTCTGCAAGGGTAAAGTTCTGATCCACTGTTCCACGACCTGGACGAAGATCCCACTGCTCCTCCTGATTCAAAAGTTCAACAATCGGTTGAAGCCTTCTCTCCAACAACCTGATGTAAACTTGTGCGATCCCTCTATATTTGGAACACTTTCTCTCTACACACTTACACTTGAAAAATCCATCAAAATTGCATAGGGAAAGAATTTAAGAGGAATCGTTCAGGGTTGCGTTGCACACTTATTTCCTTTGATACAAACACATATATATTCTTTCATAAACCTCAATTGACCTTGTCTTTAAGAGAATGTCTAGAATTTCTCTGAGCCAGAGTGAAATTCAGCTTATTGCACGAGCTCATATAGCAACACACTGGAGCTAAAGTTTCTGCAGTCTGGTTGTGTTTCTGTCAAGCTTGGATGGAGCTAGTTTGTGTGTGCTGAGGAATGATAACATCATCCGGCAGTGTGTGTGTGATCTTACTGTATGCATGCTTGACATAGGCACAGGGCGAGCTCTCTGCTTTGACATATTGTGCATTGGTGTGTGCGTGTCTGTGTGTGCGTGTGTTACAAGACACTGCAGTCACATGTGACTGCACCACAGTGGAGCATCAGTGACAGCAGCAGTTCTGGTGAGGTCATCACATGCACACCTTGGCTGTCACTGGAATGAAAGTGTATGTGTGCTGAGTTCAGCAGAAATGTTGAAGTGAAGATGATGTAAGAGCTCTGTAGCAGGCAGTCTGGCTGACATCTAGGCAGATGTTCCACAAAACCAGTGAAACAGACAGCAACTTGCCTACGAATCTCAGTGCATTTATGAGTGAGGTGAGTCACAGGTATAATGTGAAGTATCAGTTAAAGAGTTAGAAATGTGAGAGTGGTAGAGGAGTTATTCATGTTAGGATTTCTCCTTTCTCCCTTCTCCCTTTCTATCAGGTGTCGCCATTCAATATATTTGCAGATTTTTGTTTCGAGTAATACATTGAATGTGTCCCCAGTAAGATTATATCTGACGTTTTAGTGACTTTAGTGTGGAAAATTAGAATAAACTGTCAGAAAGATCTTCATAAGGCTAAAAGTTTGAAGAGATGCACCTGGAAGCCTTTCTCTCCACAAATACATGAAACAAATGTAGTAAAATTGACAGCTCATTAAACCTTAACTGTGCAAGGCAGCTGGATTTTTGTTCAATTTGCACTGTCTCTCGGTTTGTGTTTCGATTTATATATTCCCCTTCCTTTAGTGGTATTATATATATCTACTACTCAAATAAAATAGGGACCACTAGAATAACATTTCCCAGATCTCAATGAATGAAATATTCCAGTTGAAAATCTTTATTCATTGCATAGTAGAATGTGTTGAGAACAAAATAACATAAAACTGAAAGCAATGTAAAGCCAAACTATCATCCTGTGGAGGTCTGGATTTGGAATCATACTCGAAATAAAAGTGGAAAATCACATTACAAGCTGATCCAACTTCAGTGGAAATTACTCTTGAAAAATGAGGCTCAGTAGTGTGTGTGGCCTCCACGTGCCTGTATGAACTCTCAACAACACCTGGGCATGCTCCTGATGAGGCGGCAGATGTTCTCCTGTGGGATCTCCTCCCAGACCTGGATTAAAGCATCAGTCAACTCCTCAGACAGTCTGTGGTGCAACGTAGTGTTGGTAGATGGAACGAGACATGGTGTCCCAGATGTGCTCGATTGGACTCAGGTCTGGGGAATGTGCAGGCCAGTCCATAGCATCAATGCCTTCATCATGCAGGAACTGCTGACACACTTCAGCCACATGAGGCCGAGCATTGTCATGCATCGGAAGACACCCAGGGCCCACTGCACCAGCATATGGTCTCACAATGGGTCTGAGGATCTCATTCCAGTACCCAGTGGCAGTCAGGGTACCTCTGGCTAGCACATGAGGGGCTGTGCAGCCCTCCAAAGAAATGCCTCCCTACACCATTACTGGCCCACCGCTGGAGCAGCAAGAAGTTCTCCACAGCGTCTCCAGACTCTGTCCCGTGTGCTCAGTGTGAACCTGCTCTTATCCGTGAAGAGCACAGGGCCAATGATGAATCTGCCAATCGCCTGCACGGTGTAAGCTGCACCACTTGTGGACGTCGGGCCCTCATACCTCCCTCATGGAGTCTGTTTCTGACGGTTTGAGCAGAAACATGCATATTAGTGGCCTGCTGGAGGTAATTTGACAGTGCTCCTCCTGATCCTCCTTGCACAAAGGAGGAGGTCGCGGTCCTGCTGCTGGGTTGTTGCCCTCCTACGGCCCCCTCCACGTCTCCTGGTGTACTGGCCTGTCTCCTGGTATCTCCTCCATGCTCTGGACACTGTGCTGAGAGACACAGCAAACCTTGCCACAGCTCGCATCGATGTGCCATCCTGGATGAGCTGCACTACCTGAGCAACTTCTGTGGGTTGTAGACACCGCCTCATGCTACCTTTAGGGGTGAGAGCACTGACAAAATGCAAAAGTGACCACAACATCAGCCAGAAAGGATGAGAACAGAGATATGGTCTGTGGTCACCACCTGCAGAACCACTCCTTTATAGGGGTTATCTTGCTAATTGCCTCGTAATCCACCTGTTGTCTGTTCCATTTGCACAACAGCAGGTTGATTCACAATCAGTGTTGCTTCCTAACTGGACAGGTTGATTTGTGAAGTGTGACTGACTTGGAGTTATATTGTGTTGTTTAGGTGTTCATTTAATTTTTTTGAGCAATGTATATATATATAAACTCAAAAAATGCTAGAAAACTTTGAATAATATATATTTTCACAGTTTTCAGCCAGTCAATTTAGCACTGTAATCATCCATGAGGCAGTGTAAACTTTTTCTTTGTTACGTTACAGTTACATTTCAATGGAGTTTCTGTGTGAGACACATAACTGTTGTGCCGATATAATCATGAAAAGAGTCTGTTTGATGGCTCTTAGGAGAAACAGCATTCTCTGAGGTACACCCATTTCTTCAGTCTGCCAGTCACAGTAACAGGATTGGCATCAATAATTTAGCGATCTTGGGACTGCACAACTATTACACAGCATCTGGAGTGTATTGTTATACTGTTAGTGGCTATCAGGAAGCTGTCTACACCCAGAGGAAATAATATTTCATCTCAACATCTCACTGTTCCTCTTATCAGTCTCTCTGTTTATATTTCAATTTATTCATTCCTTTTCCTTTAGTCTGATGTCATGCTCCTGTTTTTCTCCATTGCACTCTCTTGTTCTATTACATCACCATTTGGCTCTGTATCATTCATTTTTCTAAGAGATCATCGCTCGCTGTATCCTACCAAACAATAACCATTGTAAATTTAACTTATTTTCCATCATTCTTTTCACCCATGTTAATAAATGTGAGATTCTGCCTAGTCTAAATCAGGGGGGACCTCCAGATTTTCATCAGTCGAAGAAACCATATTCTTTGGCTAAAATGCCTCCTGCCAAAGGAGGAATAAGACACCGGGTCATTTTGCTCTGGCTTTCCTGGGAAAGAGATCTATAAGTTGCTTGTGGAGGGTGGGGCTCCAAGTTCGGTTTGACTTTCAGTCAACGCTAACAAGTTCCATGGACTGTAAATCAGGTTTGTGTATCTGATGTGCATCCAGTCTACCATTGGGTAGGAACACGTACATCCCATTCATGTATGTTCATTATCTTTTATCCTCATTCTTACGCCTCTTCTTCTTCCTATCTCTCTCTTTTCTATCCCTCTGCTGTCTATCCCTTCCCATCTCTTTCTGTCCTATGCTGTAAATGCTTCTTCTGCTTTGAATGTGGTGATAGCCGCCTTCTCTTCAATGGTGAGAAAGAGATAGCAGAACGTGTCTACCATTATCATCTACAGAAAACTAGGGTAGGTGGTAGGGCCAGGACAGGCCAAGGACACTGTGATATCATCATGAGATCATAATCAAAACAATTTGTCACCAAGATTTCTGGGCCGGCGTGTCAGAACTTCCCAAGTTTATATTACAAACATCAGAATTAGGACATGTTCAGGCATATTTCAATTAAATGATAGTATATTGTATTGTTAGTATGAATGCTCTGCTTCCCTTCATATTCAGAATTGCATACAAAGAAAATGCAGCAAAATTATTTGGTGTCATGTGTGATTAAGTAAAAGTTTGGTTCAAAGCTACTTTTTACTTTTTTTTTCATCTTCATAATCTTTCATCTTCTTTTTATTGATATAATATTTGCACAAAGACCACAATAACATAGTTCAAACAAAAAGCATTCAGATAGGATATTACTAACACAAGCAGTGCTATTAGAGGAAATAGTTCATACTGACCTTGTTACAGAACTGCTGTTACAGAAATGTGTAAATGCAGAGTCAGCCGTTTTGATTAGAAGTTGACTTACCATCTGCAATTTGTGCTTTGTGAACCCAGTTTATCTGGGTTCAGTCTTGGTGCTTGGGGTTTATTTCACCCTTGAATAGTACAGTCCACTTCTCGACCAAGACTAAACCCACCCCAGAGGCACAGCACAGCAGACAGAGCAGACTGTGCTCTGACCTCTCAAAGCAAACAGTTAAGCCCGAGGCCATAGTATATCAGCACCCTTAAAGGGGTATTTTCCTAGATTGTATATAGAAGATTACCATAGCCACCACAGACATGGAGCCAACGAGGCATGCCTTAAAATGCAATGCCACTGGGAGTCGCAAGGTGCTGGCTTTAAAACATCTCGTGCTTCAAAAGACCTAGATTCAGAGAGCATCAACTTCTCTCATGACATAAGGAAATAAATTTGTCCTGCAGCCATAGTGATGTTTTTATTTAGTGCCCCTCTTAAAATTGTTACATAATTTAAAGAATAAGAAACAAAATTTCAAAGAAAGCATCTTTTCCAGCTAAACCCTTTTGTCCAAATACGGTCACATCTTGCTCCACAAAGAAGGAGATGGTGATGTCCGCAGGCTGAAGTCAAGGCACTAAAAGGGCAGTTTGAAAACCAATCAGTGATGTCACAAGGGTTATGTCTACTTCCTAAATGCAGACTTGCATTTTGTCTTTAACAAAAAAAAAGAGTGAGAGAGAGAGAAACACTGGTGCACATTGGTTAGGATTTAAGTCAAGAGTATACTTCCTCATCATAAGGGCAGGCTTTTGAGAAGCTGAACAACTTAAGTAACCTGATTTGGGATTTTGCAATATACCAGTATTGATGATGAAGGGAAATTGAAATTGGAATATTATTTGATAATTAAACATGTAAGTGACTTGGTTTCAACCCAAGCCTTGATCCAACCCAAACCTTCCTTTCCTTTTCAACGAGGGACTTTATTCAACATTTTTAGACATGCTCCAAAATCTAGATTCTAATAATTCAGCCACATCCAGCCAGCTTATATAATTAGATCTGAGCCAAACGTCTTATTTCTAGAGGCCCTTTGTTTTTGTTTCATCTGATTCCTATCTATTCCAAAGCAGCTAAACTTCAGTTGACTTACCAAACACTGCGGTACAAGAAGTCCTGAAGGGTGACATGACCAGAGCAGAGAGAAGCGCGTCAAACTGTGTTACCTCAAACAACACAAAGGGGCTATTTTTGCTGCGGTTCCCCACTTGTAGGTTTTGACTTGTCCCTGCTGCATGAAAATTTCAGAGAGCTTCCAGTCCAGTGATGCAGAAATGACACAAAAATAATGCTTGAAAAAAAAAAAAAGAGGGTGCGTGACTTTTAGGCCTGATACTAGCTGCTTGTCCTCAGAGGGCTGTCTGGGTTTTTACCATGTCTGCACACACATACTGTAGCCTCTGTCTATATGTGCTTTCATGTGTCTGTGTGCACAAATCAGACAGAGGGAGGAAAAAGAAAAAAAAAATGGTAATGTTCGCAAGTCAAACGTCCCACATGCACATCCAGAATTGACCACATTTATTCATCAACTCATGACAGTATCTGCTTGTTTTTGACACATTTGGGTGATTCTCACGAAACTGTCCTAACCTTTGCAAAAACAAATTTAGGTCAATTTTGCTATTTTTTTCTCTTATTAGTATTAAGCAGGGTCTCAATTTACTGGCTCAATTAAAATTAGTGATCAATACACGTTCTTTAATACATTTTCGGAATGTTTTATTGAGTCGTTGCCCAAATAAATTCATTACCGTAACACATTTTCAATTGATGATAACTGAATATGTATGAAAGGTAGACCTTTTATTTTTTCCATGCATGTTCTGTTGATAGTTCAGAATAGTCACATAGTGTAAACATTCAGAAATGTTTTTATTGATACAGTAATTTTAGTTATTATGTTCATTACCGTAACAAAATTGCATTTTTTTACACTAAATCTTTCCTGTACTGTAAATTTCACAAGTAATTAAAAAATGTCAATTCAGTAATCTGAAAAGACTTGACAAATAGTTTCTGTACAAAAATAAAATTTGAAGGTATCACTCATTCCCATCCAAATATTTACATATACAGAAAGTGTTACAGTAATGAAAAGCTGTTACGGTAATGAAAAGTTTTGTTACGGTAATGACCTCCTTTATGTATTTGTATGATTACAAAAAATGCACCATTTTTATCTTAAGATGAAATTTGACATTTTCTAATATCATAATATCTAATATCATTAACCATTTGCAACTGAAAGAAACTATCTTATCCTAATAATCCTTTTATAAGTGCGTGTGCAACCCTCTGACTGTTCCAAAAGCTTTGTTTTTAGGTTCAAAAGAACCACAAAAGCTGTGGCTAACCCAACCTCAGGGGAACCTATACCTGAGATTGGTTTGAGCAGATGTAGATAGGTATACATCATAATATTGTAAGACATAAATAAATAATAAATAAACCTTGTTTGTGTCCTAAACAGATTTCATCCTGTCATGGAATGACACAATAGCCCTGTGGCTATTGTTTTTGGAGTTTTCAGATTCATTTTGAGACAAAAATGCAGGTCTGTTAAGGCAGAAAATATGAATAATTTTAGTTAAGAATGATAATCCCTACATTTGCAATTGGGTCTCCATGCCCCTTGGTTTTTAGGTCCAAATACTATGTTGTCATCCGTTTAGTGTCTACAGGCTTTTCATCTCTTTATTTGGTACTTGTTTTGAGAAAGGACAACCTCCAGGTGAACTTGTTCTAAAGTAATTTTTTTACACATTTATCTTGTCATACTTTACTAGAATTTAAGAAATTCAAGCTGGCCTTTTATTTGCTTATTTGCTGCTCCTAATGACAGCGTTAGCAGCTAGCTGCGCAAGCTAATGTTAACGACATTGACATGGAATGTGAGCTGCAGGTTGTTATCAATAGTTAGAATCCTGCTCTCTCTGTGTCCTCTGTCTCTGTTTATCAGCTTTCAAATTCTTAAATAACATTTAACAAGCCCTGCTTTAACTAAATGTTGAAAAAAGAGACATGGGAAAAGTTAAAAAAAAGGTGCAAATGTGAGGAAAAATAAAAGGGAATTTTACTAATCTCAAAGCATAAGATTGGAATCACCTTTATAATATCTGACGTTAACTGACTGATAAATATAACAGAACTATATTGGTGTATTTTATTCTTATTTTGTTTAATAAGTATTTTGTTTCTTTAGCAATAGAGATATGCTGATAGGTTAATATTGCTAAAATGTTTTTTTTGCACTTTCTTTTGTTATTACCCAAAATTTCAATATTTTTTACCTTGTATTGAATAGACCTTTTTACATGTGCCTTCAATTTTTTTTTACTTTTGCGCCTTCGTTGCCTGCCAGTCTCATATTAAAGTACAGAGGCAACGTAAGAATTCAAAGTTGAGCCACTGCTGATGTGCCTTGTAAGGAGTAAGCTAGTAAGGATAGAAGTAACTTTATCCAACTATGCTGTTGTCACTTAGCTGATTCTGTGACACCTGCTGTGTTGCATACATTGATGTGGTGCTGAGACCCCTCTGTAGGTATGTGTGAGTTAGCAATGATATGTTTTTTTTTTTCCTCTGATAAGGTACAACGGACATGAGAAAAGAAAAAGGATAAAAAAGACTGCAGTGTGGAGGGCAATGGAGGCATTCAGTATTCAGTCATTTGTGTATTTTAATGCTAACTGATGAATTTGTGTTATCTATGTGCATACAAATGTATCATGCATGTGTGGAAGGACTGAATCATTCCCTTAACCTTGACACGGTAACATCTTACATAATGCAGAAGCAGAGAAAGCAGGAAAGAGCCATGGAGTGAAAAGCTTGACAGTACTGAGGGAATACAGACACAGCTGTGAGGGAAAGACTGGAAACAGAACAGTGAGCGGCACAGAGGAGAACCAAATGGACAAAGAAAAGAATCCTGTTCTGTCTAGGATGACTCTGCAGATTGTATGTCTGCTGCTTGTGTGTGTGTGCTTGTGTTTGTGTGTATACCCATGCAAGTATGTGTGTTTTACCATTAATCTCAAACAAATAGACTTGGCCTCAAAGAACCACTGGCTCCTACCAACACACTTTGACTTTATCCAGTGCGCCTAACCTTGTACCTAATGCACACTTGTGAATTGTTCAAGATTACACAGATTCTGGCTCAGTGCAAAAAACATGTGGCCTCATTTCTCCTGAAAAGGTTTATTCACAGTTTTCCGTTTAGACATACCGATCACGCCGCATGTGTCCCATTAGAAAGAAGGTTTTCACATAATGCACATTCAGTTGTGGGTTTGGCTGTTCTTACTCATAGTCTTTCAGGACCATGGACAGATACATACATTGTAATACTGGCAGTGAAGCAGCAATGATCACAGTGAGCCTCATCAAACGGAATGAAACGGCTTAAAATAATATTGAGGTCAGATTTTTTTCAAAAAGAAATGGCATAGTTGTCAGGTACAGTCTTGATAGAATTCTGCATCTATCTTAACATGATTCAGATAAATCTTTTATGTATTAATCCAATACACGATGGATCCAATACAAATGAGTAGCTACTGATCAAGAACCCAAACCCTATGATGTCATTTTAATGTATAATGCATTGATGATGGGTTAAAGCTCAAAAGTGTATTTGAAGCACTTAGAATTAGCTCTACTAAATTTTCAAGCTCCTTTACAGTGCAAGGCCTGCTTAGCTGGTGCAATCTGTTCAGTTTAACAATTATTTATTAATTCATTTATTTCTCAATTTGTGCTAATCGAATTCACGTGGGCCAATCAGGTTACCAGTCTTACTATGTTTGCTGTGTTGTTGAATGTGTCTCTGTTATTGCTTAGCATAAAGTTTATGCTGTCTTGTTATCCCCTGTTTTATGAGTTGAGTAATCCATTGTTTAGTTGATAAACAGCATTTTATTGCTATGAAGATAATATGATGTAAAGTAAGTTTTACTTCTGTGCTGCTCAATAAGTGTTACTGGAGCCAGTGGAGCAAATCCTCCTTTCACTGCAGTTAATAGATCAGATCATCCTCTCAATTTCTTTTATTATGGAGCACTTAAAGAGCTAAGAAACTCCCCCTCATCCACCACCACCACCTCCTCCAATGGCTCCGTTAAACATGTGATTATTTATAGTATGTGTCTATAGAGCAAATGCCTGTAAGTGTGTTAAGCCTGTCCTCAGCTTCCGGTGCATTTACATCAATCCTCTAAGACACGTCCACCAATAGCAAGCGTTGCCAAGGGAACTGTAGATGCTGTCGTTTTTCTTTTGTGTAACCATGGCGATAGCCCCTTCGGCGACGTGTTGCGTCTGCCTGCCTCATTGTCGAAACAAGGAACACGCACACACTCACTGTCTGGAGAGGCTGGTTTGGAGAAGCAGCACCTTCTTGACAGGCAAACAGCTGACAGAGCAGACTGACAGACAGATTCAGCTGCAGTTTATGGTCTGTCTTGCTCGCTGTGTGAGGAATTTTAAAAGAAAGCCTGCAGAATGCTGTAAGTGCTCTGGAGAAATGTGGGACATTCAACAAAACTGGGGGTTAACATGTTAGATTTTCTCATTTCTGAAAATAAACATAAGAGAGTGAAAGCAGCTCCTGTTTACAGAAATATGTCACTGCTGCACACAGGAGTTTAACATCCATGCTTGGTAAACAGATAGCGTTTGACAAATAAAAAGTTTAATAGTGATAATGCACTTTATCTCCTTTAGGTCCTGGAATGATGTCATCAATGATGTCATCTAGCGGCCGGCAAGATCCACCAGGACAGCCTGCCTTCAGCTCCGACTACCTGTCTGGTGAGGAGTGCAAGTCACGTAGTACACACTCCCTGCATCAGCCAAGCACGGAATAATGCTTTAGAGTTTAGGGGGAAATCTTACAAAGCACTGATTTTATACCCCTCCAAAAACAGACAGAAAGAAAATGGAACAAAAAAAAGTTAAGAATGACTTTTTGATTACAACAGTCTCAAATCTTCCCACCATGTACGTCTCTTGTAAGCATGTCATCTTCTCCTAATACTTTTGTGCTTCATGTCTGTTGCATCCTAGTGTGAGCATTGTGAACAGAATATGAAGCACGTTTTAACTTCATCTTTAACTGTTGAAAGAAAAAAGGGCCTCTCCTGTAACACCTCGATGAATACCTCGTAGCCGTATTTATTGCCATTTAAAAGCCTGGCCTTTTACAAAACATTTACAGCATCTAATCAATATTTTTTCAGTGCAAAAAAGCACAAGATTCCAAGCACTTGTTCAGGGCTTTTCTTCAAACATTTTTCTTCAGGTTTTTCCCCCAACATATAAAATGCTGTGCTAAACCGGTGGACCGACTGTTCACAAAGACCTTGCTGATTTGATTTGCTGTGTCTGACATTTGCTTTACCCATTTGTTGCTCTGTTCCATCCTGCTGTTTCATTTGATACTGCTTGTCATCGTTCACCTCTCCCTCTCAATTTGCTTCTCTCTCTGACTCTGCCCCCGCTACCCTTTCTCCATTTCTGCCTGTCTCTCTGTCTCTCAGGTCCTATGATGGGTGGAATGACAGGTCAGTGGAGCCTGAACAAGACAAAGGACAGCAGCGTGCCTGACTCATTTCTAGGTCTACTTTACTCTTTCAGCTACTGTGTCATACTATTCCAAGTATTATTCATTGTTTTTTTTCCTCTTCTCCATTTGGATCCAAAGATGATGTATGTGGAGTAGAGAAGTTCTGTTTTGGTTCGTTTCAACCTAGGATGTAAATTTTAGACATTTTTTTGCACTTGACTTTATGAGATCTTTGGTGCAGATAAGGCAACCTGGATGGGTAACAATATAAAACAAATCATGTTTCAAGCCGCTGCTTTGTAGTTGTTCAGCACTGTTTACACTCCACTGGTGTATATTGCTTCAGACTCACGCTTATATTTGTATGTGGGTCACTGCATTAGCGACTTCATCCTCATCTCAGAATGTCCTCTATTCCAAACACGCTCACCTTTTTCTCCCCCTTTGTTTTCTGTTTTCCAGCCTTGTATAAACAGTGTTTGTTTTTTTTCCAACATCGCTGCTCGGCATATTATTTTATAATGTCAAACAGCTATTTATACAGAACAAAACATCAGCTCATGAGATTGATGTCCTCTTTGCTGCTCTCATTCATGTACACAGCTACAGTGATATTATAACCCTTCATACAGATCATTTATTTAATCTGTGACATTTTATTTTGTCTTCAGTTACATGTAATAAAAACACAAGATATATATTAGATATAAAGTTAGCTGATAGATTATAAAGACTTAAAAGCTTAAGAGCAAATGATAAACAGAAAAACTAATTATTGTGTGTTTGAAGAAGAACACCTTCTGTTATAGTCCAGGTTGCACACACACACACACACACAAGTTGATGTTGATTTTTACATTTACTTAATTCTATTGCAGACAGTTTGAACTTGAGATGTTTCACATTTTGTCTTCGTTCCATTTGAGAAAATAGTTCCTTTTTTTTTTATTTCAGACCTGTAACACGTTCCAATAAAAGTTGCTCCAATAAATTAGTCTTTTTTAAAAAGAGGCAGAGACGGGCAGAGGATCTCCAATTTCAGTTCATGCTGTCTGCAAAGAGATAACAGTCCCTATGTAAATCCCTTTACTCTTTTCCAACCTAGCTTTTCCAGATTTAGAGTTGTAGTTACAACTTGGAGGATGTGTTAAATGAATCACATGAACATTTCTCAGGTTGTTATCACTAAAACCATCAATGCTTTAACGTGTGTGTGTGTGTTTTGAGTAACACGCAGGTCGTTCTCTGCTGGATGACTTCTCACAACCTGTGGCGCTAACTTTGTGTAGTTTCTGTTAGCGTCATCGTTGCTACTAGCTGCTGCTTCTCACTAGATTTTTATCCATCCATCAGCTTCCCTGACTCAGAAGCTAAGATAAACATGTGATCGAAAAAAAGAATATTTCTGATAATGCAGACAGGTGTTTCATACTGACTCAGCTTTAAACACTATTTTCAGTGGTTTCAAGCAAGTTGTTTTGTGAAAATGGCCACAGTCAAGCCATTGAGACAGCAACGTATTATCTGTAGGAAACCCTTCAGTAATAGAAATGTATAATCTAGTCATGAAGTGAGGACATTTATTTATAGAAAGTTTGAAATAAATCTTATATTTTTGTAGAAGACTTGAACCAGGGACATTCCAGCTATGTGACATGCCCCAAAAACATTAAGCCACAATGGAACTCCACTATACTACATTTTTATCAAAAGTAACGTAAAATATCCTTCAAGCTGAAGACACCAAGCAGTGTTTATGTAAAATAGCAGATAAGTAGAGAGGCTTTTGCTTGATGTTGACATATCTCTGTGTCCACTGTCTCTCTGTCAGGCTTCTCTCAGTCTGGGATGGCTGGGACCATGGGGTCCAGCCTGCCACCTTTCCAGACCAGTATGAGCTCCACTCTCGGCCAGACTGGGATGAGTGCAGCTATGGACACCCAGAAGAGTTCAGGCCTATTTGGAGTGGAAAGCAAAACAACCAGTAACATCAGTGGGAGCAGTCCATATAAAACCAGCGATCCGTTTTCTTCTGGTGGCACAGGATTCCACTCAATGGATCACTCCGCAGGTATCAAAGTGGGTTGGCTGCATGTGATACTGTGTGACGGGGCAGCAGAGGAAAGTGGAGACAGAATGAGGAGTGAGGGGGGAGATGTGAGGGGCATTGATTGAGTTAGAAGAGAGGATAGAGCTAGAGCCCAGGCTTAAAGTGTAAATATAAAACCATGGTCATATTTTACGTTCAGATAAATCAAACCTTGACTGTCAGACGTTTTTTCCCTAGTGTAGAAAGTAGGCCCAGGTTTCTGAGGCAGGGCAGGAGAGGCAGGAGAGGCAAGAGGTGACGGGAGATAAGTAAGCCACACAGGGCAAGTTTTCGGCAGCGGAGGTCAGCCTCTTCTAGTTGATGCCACCGTCTCTGAAGCATTCCCAGCTCTGCTTCTCTTGTCGCTGGCTTTGTGGCTTTATGCTTTCTGTCCCTTGTTGTTTCCTTTCTCTACTTATAAAAAAATGATTAACGGGGAGATGGGACTCAAAGTGCCCACTGGGACATTCCACAGTTTCTATGTCTTCATTATTTGCTTCAGTCTGAAAAGAAAATGGCTCTCCATTGGAGAGTTAACACTGAATAAAACAACGCTATGTGCCTTTCATCATGAATCGTTAACGCTTATCATAATCAGTTGCTGCTTGACTGAGTAACAGCTAAATATTTGCTAATTTTGTGCTTAAGAAGCAACAAAGAAAAATAACCCAATAGATACAGAACATCGTGAATTTTACAGTCTTCATGTGAAATTGTTCCTGGAAACTACATTTCCTCTGCCGATACTTCATTCATTACCTAAATTTAATTGTGTGTTCAATCATAACGTCAAACTTCATTTGTTGAAGTTCATATGAAAAAGAGGGGTTGTCAATAACAATACAAGGACGTTAAACCCTGTGCTTAACTGTTAAATGGTTCTCCCCTGTAGGTTGAACTTATTAAATATTTAGCCACCGTTTTTTTTTAGCTCCTCTCCCGTCTGTTTTGCTGTTGTGCTAAAGATAGCTTTGCTAGCTCAAAACCAGCACAGCTATCTGCTGGCTTTAAGCAGCAGAGTTGTAAGCTGAGTATTCTAGTTCAGTTAGTGTTGAAGCAGATCTGAAGCCTCAGTGACAGATCTGTATGTGACAGAAAATGCCAATATCTTTCTTTAAAAATACGGAGATGAGCTCAGGAAAGAACATGTGAAATGATTTAGGCTGCCGTGGCGGCTCCTTTGACACTAAAAGTAGCTTCCTACTGCCCATTAAATTTTCAGGGAAAGGCCTGTAGTGATATAAGTGCATGCTGCTATTTTAAAAATCTGATTTACCTAAACCCCTCCCCCCCTTGACAAAAAATACCTGCATCTTTAAAATCCTGTTGTATAATTCAGATCAAGCATTCAATCAAAAGTGAGGCATAAGCTTTAGATTGGCAAATTCAATTTTTTGGCACAATGAGCATCCTCTTACGACAGCATACAGTAGAGCGTGAAACATTTAGTTATTGCTCCACATGGGGGGGGTATCACACCAGATACTGCAACTTTCCCATACATTTGCCACTCACAGATATAATACTAAATAAGATGAGAGAGAGATTGAGAAATGAGAGCAGGGTGTGCTGCACACCTGTTAGAGTTTCACAGCAAACATTTTTACACATTTTATTAATATTATGTTAACGATCTCATGTAAAGTCTGACATGTACAGCTTTTTGCTCTTACAGTCTAAAGACACATTAGATAGTTTGACATGTTTTTTTTTCTTTCTATTTGCTTGGTCCTCCTGTGTTTTCCATAAAAACACTGTGGAGTATATTTAGGTCAAGCCTGTTCGAAGGCAGTAAATAGATTCTTACGTTTAAACTCATGGCAATTAATTTCTCTCCACTTCAGCCTATCTCACCTCAGTGATCATGATGTTTTTTTTATGGACTCTTCAATGATTATGGGATGCTGTGGATGCATTTGAAGAATCTATGGTGGGAACAGTTTAGGGGGCTCTCATTTGACAGCAGAAGTACAAGAAGTACCATCAGTGAGCTGTCTCATAAATCCCTTTGCCTGTCATTAATAAGTCATAATGACACCACTCTAATTCAGCAGACTGTTGCTTTTAAACTGACTTGTTCAAGAAGCTCTTCTGGAGCTCCAAGACTTCAGCAGAACACTGATGATAGATTTGCCAAACATGCTTTATATTCTCCTTTGTGCAGGAGTCCTTTGTGCAGGTGGCAGTTGGACTCTACATGCACCCTCTTTGAAAACCTATTTGCACATTTTCACTTACCCCTCGTTCTGTGTTTTTTCATTCGCAGTTTGTTCCAAGCAACCAGTGCTCCGACATTAATGTATTTCTTGGCACTTTGCCGGAGTCCAGATTAAGAAGTACTCCCATCAAATACCTTATCACATTAAATATAGATGATAATACCCCCTTTTGCTGTTTATAGCAGGGGAAGCTTCAGGGAGAAAATGGCAACTTTAATTGGTTTAGAAATGCAGGGAAAAGTGCCAGATGTAAAGGGAAATGTGTCTTCTAGCTTTCCATTGAGTTGCTGTGATTAAGGCCGACTGAAAAGCAAGCTGGAGACAGAATGATAAAAACTGAAGAACATTTTTAGACAGGGAGATGAACAAATGGGCTGACTGAGAAGGGTGTTTAGGTCACAGTCTTTCATTTTACATTCTATCCCTCTATCATGTTCATATCTTTTTGTTTATACATCTATGTGTCTCTGCTTAACTGTGAGCTGATGAAGTGCTTATGAGAAAAGAACAGCATACCTAACTCTGATGACTTCACCGCTAAACAAGAAAAGATGGTGGGAGCAGAAAATAAGGGCATCTGCTCAGTGAAAGTTGAATATTTGCGTGCTTTTAAGCTTGTGTATGTCATTGCTCTGTGATTCTGTGTCACATTCGTTTTGTTTCATGTCATCTTTGTGTCTCCGTGTGTACATTCATCGCCTTGATTCTCCAGATATGCATGCATTTGATTTGATCATGCATGCTGCGACCTTCATTATTATTTATCTTGTTAAGTTGCTTCAAAGCTCTGTTGCTCCCAGTGTGCTTGTTTTGCTCTGTTGCATGTTCCTGTTCACAAGAGCAGTGATGTACCCTTGATGATAATCGTGATGTTTAAAAGAAAAGAAAGAATCACACCACACACAGAGCACAGTTCATACCGAACTCCATTCTGGATTTAAAGAACTGAAATTCCAAATATGTTATTACAAGTTGATCTGTCAACTTTACTTCCTCTCGTGCTACTTTTTTTGTGTGATCATTACCAAATGAGTGATATCCAAAAGAGGGCACCTTGAATTGACATTAGTTTGGCACAGTCTCGTATGTGAAATTAAATTAAACAGTGGTTAAGATTTGTCACAACTGTTGCACAATCAAAAAGAAAACGCAAACTCTTTTACCTAAAAAAAATCTGTAAATCAGAGAATATAAGTGGTAATCTAAACCAGTTATGCACACAATCCATTAAAATCATTAGTGAACCAACGAGGTAACGAGTTGCGCAGACAGTATTAAATGTAGTTTTATCATAGTGTTTGCTACAACACCAGTTTGTACCTCTTGCTTTGCAATGTGAGTGCACCTCAACAGTCTTTTCAGGCTTATCCTTAATAATGTATGACAGAATGCAAGATAGTAAAAGTGACATTTTAAAATCAATCTCCCAGAGTCATTTACTCCACACCAGTGACTATGCTCTGTCCTTGATAAAGACTGATAGACTTTATCTTCTCAGTCATACATTATGAATCCCAGAATTTGCCTTTGTGTTGCCATATTCACGATGGCCATTACCACATTTTTCTGGCTACCAAGAGTCACACAAACTCAGAGAGGCCTTTTGCCTCCACAAGCAAAACAAAAACAGCTTTTTGTAGAAGTTCAGACGAGCTTTGCCTAAAGTGTAGCCTTGTATGTGAGCAGTGCTTTTCTTAAAAAGACGTCTACTCTAAGCATTGCTTTGTGCACCAGAACCACAAATGATTGCTTCATTATTTCACACTTCTTCTTATTGTCAGAATCTACATATAACCTCTTCATGATTGACAATGCATTATGCTAGTGTTTTGCTAAAATAACCTTGAGGTCACCCATCCACGCATCCAGATGGAGGCAGTTTAACAAAAGTTTCCCAGCATCCTCTGGAGCTGCAGATGACAGGTTCGGGGAGTATCTTTTTATTCTCTATGTAAATAATCCAAGTGAGTGGATGAAGGTTTTCAGTGAACACGTGCTAGTACTTCACTAGTCGTCTATAACCAAGAGTCTTACAATCATTATTTTAACCCTAATTATGCATCATAAACTTTGTTTACAGCCAGTCTTCATGTGTATTTTTGGTGATCTGATCACAAATGGACAGCTCTATCCACATGCAGGTGGTTTGCCTGCATTTGGCCACATTCTTCGGACAGAGGGAACCTCAAATGTACCGTGGGCTCTTCTGAAGGACCCAGTAATCATTATACATTCTTTTCATTGTGTTAATTTCTGCAGTAAAAATGAAGAAAGCGCCTGTGAGCGACAAAGCTTTGCGTCATGTAGCCTTAAATAGTATTGGTCCTCAAAGCTGGTATTTTAACCTAAAATAGTAGAACTTAACAATTAGCTTTGGAGGAAGGTGGGAATGTTTAGTTTCACACTGAAAGTTGTTTATAGCCCATTAACGTATTACAGGCTGTAATGTTGCCTTTTACAGAGAGCAGAATGGTTTCCAGTATTTCAGGCTCTGTCAAAATACTGTCTGTAGTGTGACCCAGACAGATCTGAGACATGATGTCTGGATCTGTAATATCTTCTAGGTTAGTTAATGTAATTGGGTATTTTTTACTTGTTTGTACTGATTGTTGTCATGTTGTTACTGTTTTTATGTGGTCTAGCCTAGATTTTAAGTTTCAAATACAACAGGGAAGTGAGATTTGATCACAAATGGCTGCATCACACATCTTAAAAGGCACTAGACTGACAGGTATTACCTGACTTACTTAGAGCTGTCCACTTGTGTTCAGGTCACCCAGGATGAAGACCTGTCACTGCACAAATTCACTATCATGAGACTGTTAAAAAGTCTGAAAAGTTTTACCTGAAGAAAAAAAACCTCACATATAGTAACCAGAATCTGATGGCTTTTTAGCTCGTGTTTCTCTGACACAGTATGTGATTGGTTCCTCCTCTTATAAAACCCTCCCCCCCTCGGCAGCTCCCGCCCTCTCTCCCAGCGGCTCAATGGATGACAGCAGTACCACGTCGTCCAACTCCGAACCCCTCAGCCCTGAGAGAGTGGGACAGGGGGGCGAGGCTGGCAAGCAACGGCGGCGGAAGAAGAAGAGGAAGGGCCGCGACGAAGTCTACGACTTCTTGGATAACCAGGAGAAAAACGTCAGCCAATCAGAGAAACGTGGGCTGCAGGATAAAGGCGGAAGGGAGGCGGAGGAGGATGGAGATGAGGAGGAGAACTGGGAGTGGGAGATCAGAGAGAGTGGAGGAGGGGGTAGGGTTAAAGGCAGGAAGGCTAAGACTCGGGCAAGACTTCCAGAGGAATGGGGCGCACCTCTGCAGCCTGTCTCTCCCACACCAGCTACAGTCGCTCCTACATGGGCTACAGCTGCTGAAGCTGGTCCTACTGACCTCAGAGCTCCAAACTACAGCCCCAGCCCTGCTTTCCCCTCTGCCCCTGAACAAACACCCACAAGTTTCACCAACTGCTCCCATGTTAGCCTTGTAACAGATTTGTCTCCCCGTGCCTATGAACCCATGTGTGTAGATGATTACCCTGTGTCTGGTAAAAATGGGCTAAAGGCAAATGAAGAGAAAGTTTCCACCAGCAAGCTTGAGCCTAAAATTAGCTCGGCCACTAGTGCTGCCGGTAAAAGTACTTTAACTGGCGATGTCAGTGGTAGTCTAGCACTAATGACAGGGGATAATCTGAGCCCAGTCTCCCAGACATTCTCTTTCCTTGATTCAGTCCTCCAGACTCCTCCGGGCTCCACCCCTGATTCACAGACCACCACCCCTATCACCAACACCCCCTCCATTGCCAGTGCTTCCCTGACAAAGTCCATCCCATCAGAAACCTCCATCCCTGCTTCACAAGCTTCCTCTGTTTTTAACCCTGTTAAGAGCACTGCAGAGCTTTCTCCCAATTTCCCTCTGTCCACAAATTCATCACCCTTGGTACCTCCGACAGCTGCCATCAGATCAGCCCTCAATGTTGATGCCAAGCCTTTTGTCCCTTCTGCCCCTCTCATGTCCTCCACAGCCACTCCAGCTGTTAGTGCAGCAGCAGCAGCCTTCACAGGAACAACTGCTCCTGTATCCACTACCAACTCAGCCACCCCTCTTAGTTCCACCATGACACCCTCTAAGAATGAAGCCACCCCATCATCATCATCATCAGACACTCCATCCAAAGGTGTAGCTATGTCACTTAGCTCTGCCACACCCCCTCCTTCCATCACCCAAGCAGCCCCTCCCTCTCTCCCTGCACGCTCAGAGCACCAGGAGTCCACGTCGCCACAGCTCCCCCCACTGGAAGGTTGGTGAACTACAGGGAAGATTATGAATAACGGGCCTGATTTGAAAAGCTGGGATAGCTGGAAGTAGTACAGTTTGTCTTCTTGTATGCATGGCTCTGCCTGTTGATTGAGCACCAGGCCCTGCTTGGTGCTCGATCCTTTCCTCTATAAATGTGTAATAATTAGGGCCCGACAAATAAATCTACATTAGTTTCTATGTTTTAATCGTTTTTTGAGACATTCATATGAATTAGAGTCAACCACAAATCTTTGGTAGCAACAAGCAATCAGGTTGATATTTACCAGAAAAAAAAACAAAAAAATTTGTGTCCACAAATATCACTCCTCCCTTCTTCTGGCATGAGTATGAGACACAAATGTACTTTGCTCGTCGGGCCCTCTACTAACAATACCGCAAGGGTAAACTGTTAAGTTGTCTGATTTGATTTCCCTCTGCCTGCCTCTCTGTATCAGTTACCATGATCATAACAACTATATTACCTGACCTGCTGCCTATTTCTATGCTTGCTCCACTGTCTACTGTTTCATCTGATTATCAGCTGCCTGCATAACCTCCTGCTATCTATTGTTTTGTCTGTAGAAGCATATATATAACCTGGGTTTATGCATGGCAAAGTTTACTGTCGCGTTCTCAGCTTTATGAAGTCTTAAATGTTTTAGTTACTAATCTACTGCACAGTGTCAAAGTGAGTGAGTATACTGATGGAGAGGTTAAAACCAACAGCCTGTGACTAAGAAAATTGACAAATGTGTTGAGATTTGGTTCACCGGTAATATGAGGCAGTTTAGTTAGAAACAGTAAGGCGCGACCTGCAATTATCCACTGCTGTATCTGACCCAGCTTCTAGCCACACATCATGTCCCAGTCAGAGGATTGACATACAACCCCCATATGATTTATCTCCACATTTCGGGCAAATAAAAATAACTAAACTATTTCAGCTGAATACTAAGCAAAGTCCTTCCAGTGAAAAAGGCCACAAAAAATGTGACCAAAAGCTTCAGCAGACATCTAATAAGCAGACTTTGTTTCCGAAGGCCAATAGCTACTGTATCTAAAAAAGAAAAACTGCACCTTCAGGTTGTTTTTATTCCTGTCCGGATCTTAATTCAGGTTAGAATCTGTTTGTCATCCAACCTTTAAAAAAAAAAATCCTCACGGTCAGGTTGTTTTTCCACAGTTGTCATTGCAATACAGCGACGCAACTGTCCAAAACTAACCACTAGCATGAATGTAACAGCCATGTGGCAACAGACAGTTTAATGTTGGGATGACCTCACTAATGTTATTCACTTTCAGGCGTGATAACCCGTGATAACCTGACCGCACTCAACGCTGTGTGAAATATGCATTTAAATCTGATTTAAATGTCCATGAAAAACTGGCATAACAGCACTCTCTATCTTATCAGCTTTTGAGCTCTTATAGTGACACATCTCTAACTGGTTATAAATCTTCCAGAAACTCTAACGGTATTTTTCAAGTACCACCATACTTAATCTATGTTTTCCGGTTGAAGCTCTGACAGTGGTGCATTATCAAAGCTGATGTGTGACAGTGTTTGACGAATTGAAGTTCAGCCTGAAGTGACCAAACACTGTTTTTTTTCTCTCCCCCTTTCCCTCTTGTCTGTTTTACAATGCCAACAACAATGTTTCTTCAATCAACAGGTAAGACACGATTCCCCCTATCAGTATTTTATATTTAAGTATGCCTGTCTGTGACATCTTCTCTCTTATCTGTATCATCCACAAATCTAGTATTGGAGGATATGCAAGCCTAAGTTAATTGTTGTATAAAAAGCACGAGTCAATAATTATGATTAATATTTTTTTCTGAATCTTTGCTTGTATTATTAGCAATCATTTATTTGCATTGTGCTGTAAGCAGTACTCATTCGTAAAGTGTCATTTATCTACTGGCTGAGATATTCTGATTTGTTTTTATTGATAATGTTCTAAAACTTTATATGTCCCAGTGAGACAAAAACATATAGTTTCCCAAACCATGCAGCTCAGTTTAAGAAGCCAGATACAAAAAACTTCAAATTTGCTGTTACTGATAAACATCTAATAAAGCGAATCCTAATACCATTTTATGTAGAATGGAACAGTATTAGAATTTTACTCCAGTCACTGTCGGCCTTGTGAGAGCTGAACAAAATTGTGTTTGAACTGTTTCATTATGTTGCTGATCTGTGTTTAGCGTGTCGTGCTCTTTATTGTCCACCATGTGGCATTACTTGAAATATCATTGTGTTTTATTTCATGCCTCCTGCTTTAGTGTGAGACAGTTTTACAGTCAGGTGTGTGTGAAGCATGAAGGGTTAAAAGGCTGTTCCAGTGACGAGCGCAGCTTCAACTGCCACTTCCGATCTGTTTAAATAAGCATTTGTCAGGTTCTGCTATAGTAGGTCCTCTCTCAGTGCTGGATTTGACTGATATCTTAAACTGCTGTTTAGCGGCCACTCAATCTTCACAGGCTTGGGGGTTACCAGAAGAAATATCCTAAACACAATATGAAATTTTGCAACAAAATTCCTTTCTGATGCAGATGTTGCCAGAATTAATTTTCTTCTATGGCTATGATCAGTTATGTACCGACAGTCTATATTTTGAGTTTCTTTCAGAGAATAAATTCTAAAACCGCCTGAGAGCCGACAGACGCAGTCAGAAGCTAGCTAGTGGATTGTATTTTCCACGAGAGTTAGTAGATATTTTTTAAAAGAAAAAATATGGGCCTATTAGTTTTTCAATCTTTCTTCCCTCCACAGTGATCCTAACATGATAAGAAGTTGTTTAACGGATGCTTTATATGGTCTTCTAGGACCGCTTGTTATCCCCATCAAGTGGTCTCATACCGCTGGTCCCGACCCGTTAGTGTAACTATGTAATGCACAGGGCACATCTCAGTTTAATGTTTCTCTCCCCTGTTTTTCATTTGTCTTTTTTTAGTCACAAGCCTGCATCTCTTACTTCTCTCTCACATACAACATTGCTGGCTATGACTTTGTCCCGCTTACATGTGGCAAACATGCTGGCACTTTTTGACAGAGCGTGTGTGTTTTTTCCTGTAAAAAACAAAGTGCGGTCACCTCTGCTCTATGGTCTTTATTCAGCTACATAAAGTGTGTGCATGTGTGCTTGAGAGAGAGAGTCGGAGGGGGTAAGCATCTTTTCCCAGATCCAGTGACCTAGTTTTGTCCTTGTGAACGAGCCAGTGAGATCGAGCCTAAGTGGATTCTACAAATTGAAACGACCACTGAAGACCCAAGTGTGTTGTGGTTGGCAGTGTAAGGTAGCAGACAGATAATTATCATGCAGTGTGTGTGGAGTGCTAATGCACAGACAGACGCTGTTTTTGAGTCTCAGCTCTGCTCGTTGGCTCCATCATGCGTTTGCCGGGGGAACCAAAGCTATAACTTTGAGCTATAGAGGCAAATGAATTGGCTGCGTCCGCTTCAATCTTCATTGGCACACCTGTAAATGTCACTTTTTTTGTCTTATATGAGAATAAAAACATAGCTGTATGCATTAAAGACCACGTTTCCCCTGATTTATTTATTTGTTCATTTTTATTTGACAGATTTTAGCTTCTCGAATAGATGATTTGCTGCTTTTCTTTCACTTGTCAGTTTTGAATGTACGTCAAGAAAAAAAATCAGGGGGTGTCATCATTTAAAAAGTCATCATCAGTCAGTAAAACTGATCACTGTTCACACCTTACTGAAGACTATTATCCAAAGCATGAAACAGTGTAGTGGAATTAAAATGGCCAGAACTAGCAATACTTCTTACAGACAACTTAACAATAGAGCCCTTTCTCACTTTACTGCTGCTTGTGGATGACTGAGAGGAGAGATCATGTAACATGTAAAAAAGCGACAGCTGATTAATATCGACATTATGTCCTCGACAGTTGATATGGCTAGATTTCACACCTCCTCTGCGGTGCATCCAGACTAACCCCTCCCAAATAGACCAGTTTGTTCTGACTGATCATCTCCATTGGCAACACCTACCATCCACCATCAGCTATTCTGAAACTGGACACAAATTTAGCCGGTGTTCCAAAGAACGGGATTAGTCATCATTTTTAATTGGTTCCTGAAATTGATGAACTCTTAAATACCCCTTTTTTAAGAAGAAAAAACATCAGCTTTCCAGGTAATCTGAGTTTTCCCAGTAGCGAGGTCCACAGGTTCTCGGAAGAGAATTCTCAATAATTGTTTTCATGTTGAACCTGCCACCTGCTTTTTATGTGTGAACGTTCTTTCAGCTTTTCTGACTCACTGGCATGTAACATAACTTTAAATACAGAGGCCTGGAGAAGCAACCAGTTTTTTTTCTTTTTTTAAGTGTACATGTAGGTATCAGAATGATTGATCTCTTAATTTCATTATGTCACATTAAGACAAAATACATTAATTCTCATCTTTTATCAAGTCTCATTTCTCTTATTGAACACTGCATGTGGGGCTTCTAAACCAAACCCAGACCACAGAGACCCAGATTAAAGTCGCTGCAGCAAGAATTGGGTTACAGGGACATTTTGGGGGATTATTTTTACCTCTTGTCCTCATTTTCTCCTCATCTTGTTGCCTCCCTTCTTTTCACCTCTATTTCTTGTTCTTCGTCGCTTTCCCCACTCTTCTCTTATGCCTCCCTCCTCAATTTTATCTTCATCTGTTGCCCTTCATCATTAGGTACCGTTAAACAGTCTATTCCAGGATTCCTGTCTCCCTCCTTCCATCTTCCTCATTCCCCCATGGACCCTCCCTCTCTTTGTCCTCTCCTCTCCACCCTCCTCCATCGTTTTGCCCTTTCTTTCTCCTCCATCTACGTCACATCTTCCCCTCTCTTGCTAAGACTCCCCACGTTGCTGCAGCACTGTAATGATCACCCTATTGACAATTTGGGTTTAGACGGGGGGTTGCGGATGGTGTTGGTGGTTGGAAAAGGAGGGTGTTGTCAGGGAGATGTGGGAGGCGGTTGCCGTGGAAACAAAGAGACTCTGCGAGTGAGGGTTGGAGGGATAGGAAAGGGGTGGACGGGGTGTGACAGGCAGTGGCTCGAAGACTAAAAATAGAAATGATCTGACAAGATCCTCCCCCTCCTTCTCCCCTCTCCCCCTCCCACACCTCCACCACCCCCACCCTTGCTCACTCCCTCGCTCTGCCCGATGCTATGAGCAACCAGCTGTAGTGTCTTCTCTTGCTGTTTCCTCCATCTCCAGCTGATGCTCGACGATCCATGACCTTCAAAGGAGAACCTGCTATTTTTTCCTGCTTACAAATGGGCAATAATAACAGCATCATGTTCATTTGCTGCCTTTTTTTGTTTGACTTCGTGATTTTACCTTGTTAATGGCTCAAGCTTTAGTTGAGCAGAGATGTTTACAGATTTAGCATTTAACAACCTCATATTTTCAGTCATAAAACTTCTCATATGCAAATCCTTCCTCACTGTTTAATGATAAAGCAGGCCTTCCATAGGCAAGACTCAGCCATGTCCATTAGCATATTAATGAAAAGAAAGATTGGAAGTGATTGTAGAGCTGAAGCAAAGGAATTCTATATGAGCACACAGCTACCATTTCTTTCTTTTTAAAAAAACTTTATCTCCTTTAAAATCTTTGCTTTCGTAGAAATGTTCATAGTCCAAAAAAATACCCAAAATTATTCTCAGAAAGTAGTGAGAGATTAAGAAGATGTGTCAAATATTATCAGAGCAGAAGCAAACTCCGAAAGACAAAAAAGTATAGAATCAGAATAAAGGATGGCAATGAAGCATGACATGCCCAGTGCTGCAGAGTCCACATGTGCACTAATGTGTGAGCTAATCGTATCTCTCAGCCATGCTTACAGCACTGGGATGATCTACTTACTGCAACTGCACTGGTACTTTGAGCTACAAGTAGCATGAGCATGCTAAAGCACTCCCAATGACAATATTAGCATGATATTAGCATGTTAGGATTTACTATTTAACACAAAATAGGAAGTAGGTTTATACTCAAGTACAGCCCTTTTTTTTTCCGACTGACCCAGTTTCTGTTAAGATATTTTATAGAACAAATGACAGTTTGAACCTGGTGTTGGAGCAAAGGGAAGAGTCAGAAAATGTGCTGAGATGCATCAATAAAAACCTAAAATGTCAGTCTTGTGGTGGTGTTTGAAGAAAAGGCGCAGTTCACCAAAGTCAACAGTTTTCATCCAAACATGTTTTAGATGTTTCAGTCAGAACCAAAGAGGCGACTGATGGACATGTCCAGTACTTCCTGATCTTTATTGACAAGCTGATATTGATTTAGTTTGGCCTATTTCGAAGACTTACTGATAGTAAGAAAACTATCAGTAAGTTGCTCAAACAGTCACAAAAAGTGTAACTTGAGCTTTTAATTAGTTTGGCACGTTTTAGATTGATTGAGTGTTTTTATCCATGCATTATTTAGTAAATGTTGATCAGGGAGTTTAAGTGTTTGGCTGTTTCGGTGCCTCAGTTTCCTCTCATAGAACCATTGCATTCACAATCCATCGTAACTGAGGGATATCTTTATTGGAAGGCCCTTGTGTATTCCTTTTTTTTTTTAATTTAGCCTGATGATTTGGCCATCTTTTTATAAGAAAGATCAGAATTTGGAGCCAGAGTGAGTTGCACACAAAAATAAAAAAAATAAAAAAGGCTTTTAAGGCACAATTTATGTCAAAGGCTCTAATCTCTCTGAGTTATAACTCAAAGATGACAACACCCATTTGTGTTTTTTTCCCAATGTGCTCCAAACTTATAATTAGCACGATCAACAGCTGCAGCTGCAGCAGTGACATGGCATTTAAGCAAATCTTGTGAAGGAAATATGCATTAGCACCATATTGCTAAATCTCACATGGACAGTTTACACATAGTTTTCAACTCAGTTATTCTTTCTTATTCAGAGAAAGTTTATTCTTACATTACAGTTCATTCATACTAATTGTGTTTAAATCAATAACACAAACAAAGTAAATGTTGGATTTGATAAGGAGAAGTCTAAAACGAGTGCTTCCTGTTGTGGGTCAGAACCAAAACTGTTTCATTCATCCAATAAAAGTTTTCCCACTAGTACTATGGAGTGTTGACAAGGTTGCTCTGTGGAGAGAGTTTTAGTGTCCCACTGTGGGCTCTGATTGTTAAGCCTTTAGTTCTGGGGTTCCTCCTTTTTTTTACTTTACTGAGCCCTCCACTTTGTGCTTTTGGATGAATCTCACCTGGCCACTTTTTCATTGCAGACTACTCACAGTAAACAGAAATCATCATCTTCTTGGTGTGATTGTGGAATGATCAATATCGAAATAGGAAATTGAAAACACACAATCTGGCCAAAAAGGCTTTGTTTAATTAAAGTAAATGATTTGCAGTTACTTCAGTTACTTCAGCCCAAAAGAATGAGTTCAGATGGCTAACTGAACATACTGAGTTTTTTCTATCCTGATGATATTCCCAGATTTATTGGGCTAAAATAGTGATTCAGGGAGCAGAGGGCATCATTTTTACATATGGATTGGCCAGCACAGACAATCTTAACGCCATTTAGAATCTTTTGGATATGCTGAAGAAGACCTTGCACATCAGTCTGACATCCCCATTATCAGTACAAGACCTTGGAAAAAAGGTATGCAACTCTGGACAGAAACTAATGTTTTAACCTTGCACAAGCTTGTTCAATGATACCATGGTGAATGTGTGCCGTATTCAGAGCTTAATGTGGGCTGGCAGTGTGTTTGAATATAGTAACTCCACTGTCCTGCTTATCATCAGTTTAGGGATTACCAAACTGCATTGTGAGTGTTTTACTTGTTCTCAAGCAATATAGAATAATACCATAGTACCATGATTTTGTGTTAGTACTTAGAAATAGATAATAATGACACATTTGTGCTTGTCTTAGTAACTCCTTACTTGAGAATCATCAGGTGTCACTAAGTCAGGCGTCAGCAGCAGAAAAGAAAAGACGACACACACAGAAGAATTTTAATAGTTTATGATAAGGACATTGAGAAAAATCCGTTTTAGCTGAAGAAATAATCCCTAATCAGTACAAACTGAAGAGAAAAATGTCTTCCCTTCATGTAGCTGCGCTGAAACAGATCGGCAGCAGTATTAGCTAAAGGTCACTGCCACAGGCTTTTCAGACGTGTCAGTTCGACAAAGAACTCGTGAATGTATTTCAGTTTAAATTTCACCAGGACACAATGTAATGTGATTATCACATCAAAGCGAATAAAGTATGTGAAGAAGATCACTTATAACCAAGGGTTCAGTCTTCTGTGTCTTCCAAATTGTGCACAAACTGCTCTTAAGTGTCAGAGTCTGTGTGCTCAGACTTAAGTTATTGCTTCTTTAACCTTAAAACCCCTTGGAATATTCACTCAAGCTATCGCTGAGCCTGACCAACAGAAATGCTGCCTGGATTTCTTACATAATATCCATCCCGTCCAAGTCTTATGAGACAAAACAACCGTCTGTATCTTCCTCTTCCTCTCCACGGCTCACTGTTCCTCTGTGGTTACAGTAGACAAATTGTTTTTGGAGGATTATGTAATGATACTCATTCATTCTCAGTCATGCTTGACGAGCTGCTGCTCTCGTTATTTTGGCACTGGCCTTGGGTGTGTTGAGGGGGTCTGAAGTGGGATTCGTACTAGACACTGGAGAGAGTGCTTGTCAGTACTTTCTGTAGGGCATTGTATTTTAGTTTAAAACTGTGTTTCTGAGGGACGACTGACATCCAGTGCTGACTTGCTGACAGCTGAGTCCTGGCAGTCCTGAAGTTACTCGGGAGATATTAACGTCTGTCTACACGTTCAGCGGCTGTCAACGCTTTTTTTCCACTTGTTTTCATCTTCTTAGACCTCTCCTTAGAGTTTTACACTATAAAAGCTAACGTATAATATCCTTGATCTGGACATAGTTTTGTTACAAGACAACCAGTCATTTATTTCTTTTCAATAGTTTCATGGCGCAGATTATGGAGCAAATGTCCTCTTTTGAACTTGGTGGTGGTCATTCAGAAATGCTACTCATCGCTTTAAGCAACCAGCAAAATCTAGCAGATTGCTGTCCAAAGAAAATGCTGAATTCCACATGGTTGCGCTCCTTGAAGCCAGTTCTGCTGCACAGAATGTCACGTTGTAAATAGGAGTAAAATCCCTAGAGGGAAAATCTTTCAATTTGCATCGCTGGGGTATACAATTTGAGGTAAACGTAATGCACCTTCAAAGACGCACATGCACACACAGTTTTGCTGTTAAGACCTGAAAGTCTGTGCTTTGCAAAAACCGGCAGATAAGAGAGACAGGGTGGAGGATGAGACAGTTTGCCGTCAGAAGAGTCTTAATCCTCCTGCAAAGCTGGAGTATAAATCCCAGGCAGAGTGCTGGAGATTATTGCCCCATTCTTAAAAAAAAAAACACCAGCTCTTTTTTTTTCTGTCAGGATAGAGGTACCACTGTTACACAGTGATCCTCCATCTGTTGAACAAGATGAAAAGTGCTGAACCTCAACCTCTTTTATTGATAGACTGTAACAGCAGCATCATGATAGACGTACAGTATCTGTGAAAGTGGCCCTATGCTTTGATTATTATACAGCCATGCAGAGCAAGTCAATGCGATGAAAAAGGCATCTGTAACTTTGTCATATCTAAATAAATGCCAAACGTCAAACACCTTTGAAACTGTTACGGCTGCTAACCACTTGCGCAGGACAGACGGCAAACCTAAGCCTACAGTAAATGTTCTTTCTCCACTTGGAGCAGCCGAGAGAATTTATGAACACACTGAAGTTACACTGAAAACATAGCTGACGTAGAATTAAACCTGGTTAATATTCCCTCTCTTGAAGCTCAGGTTTTGATCTGTGAACTAGCCCATAACCTGTTGAGTGCTTCACTGTGTAGCTTGTTGCATTGGGTCGTATGCTCTGTGCTCAAACATGTCCCCTTGGGTTCATGTGGTGTTATTTTTGTCATTTGCCCAAATCCAAAAGATTTCCTCCCAGCCCTTTTTGGATGTCCGTGTTTGAAATGCATGCAATGCGAGCACACAGGATTTTTATCTGAATGTCAGTATGTGCGAAACGTTATGTGTCTCCGCAAAGTCCTAATTGGTCTGTGCGAGTTGACCCTGAGTTAGCCTCGACTCTTTTTGCTGTTTGGTGCAGAGAAGGAAGCATACAGTGGGTTTGTCCGAGCTTTTTTTAGCACGTCAGTGTCAAGCCTCAGACTTTTCCGTAGCATCATTTATCGGCCGTGGCTCACATGGTCATCTTTCAATTGGAAAATCAGGGCAAAGCACCAAACCCACACATTGCCCTGGATATGCTCATCGATCAATGTTTGTGGAGACTAAAAGCAATGAATTCTTAGAGAGCATATAAACAGTATAATATTTTTGTGTGAATGGGTACATGGAAAAACACATGCTTTGTTGAATTTTGATAGTCGAAATGGGGTTTATAGATGTGGATATATTGTTTTCATATAGTAATTTGATACATTGTTAATACATTCTGAATGGACCAAGTTTGAAGAAGTAAAGATTAACCTCTGGCTTGGATGTGTATGTATTAAATTATCCTAATTTATTAAATGAAGGATGTTAGTTGTTTTGTTATCGTATGAGTCATGGCCTGATAAAAGATATCCTATCAGAGTCCGGATGATGACAGTCTTCAATTATGTCTCACTAATCTCTCCTGGTGCCCCTCACAATATATCAGCATGTGAACAGTGGCTGTCATATAGCAGCTGAGCAACAATAACAACCACTGATCTGTCAGTATACACTGTTGTACTTCATGCACAAGCTTATGTCTTCATGTGTGTTCGCCTGTGTACATTTGTCACCAGGGGCTAGATTGCTGAAATTTAGCTCCAGCGAATGAGGGAATATTCCTGGCTGTCATGTGACTATGTGATGTCAGAGAGAGAGAGAGAGAGAGAGAAAGAGAAAGAGCAAGGTGCAATTTAGCCCCACAGCTGATCCGAGCAGCGCTCAGAGAGAGGCTGAGACAACCAGACACACACACATGCTGTAAGCACACATGCACTTTATACAGGCACATGCAGCATCAGCGCAGTTACACACACAGGCAACTGCACGGCATCACTTTTAAAAGGGGAAAGAATTGTTGCCTATATTTGCCAAGCTTACAACACTTTGGATACTGAGGACACACCTGCCTCCTGGACAAGAATAAAAGGATACTTACTGGAAACATAAAAGAGCCAGAGACGAAGGAGAAAAACTGACAAGAGACCAAGTAAGAAAAAGATCAATACAAGAGGACTGACAACAGTGCGGGAGAATGTCTTTCCTTTCTGGCTCACCCTGGCAGCAGCCCGGCATCATTAGTGGAAACAGTGGGTTTGGACAACCATCCAGTGGGCATCAGCAGCAGCAGCAGCAGCATCAACAACAACAACACAAACCTCCCAGTACAGTCTCTGGTGCCAACATCCCTGTGGTCCTGGCGACCTCTTCGCCCTCTAGTCCAGCCTCTGCCCGACACAGTGACTGGCACTGCCAAAGTCAGATGGCATCAGCGGGGGCGTCTGTCACAGCCCAGGAAGGGTCCAGAATAACTCAAATGGAAGATGAGGTAAAATTAGGGCGAGGCAGGGCTGAGGGGACATCATCTGGGACAATGGCTGAAGCACTAGGAATGCCAAATTTCATAATGCCAGTGCTGCAATTAGAGGAGGAGGGGTCCAAAAAGGTGAGTCCAAAGGAGGAAGGACATAAGGTGGAGATGGTGGGGGGTACATTAGGGAGTGCAGGACAGAGCCCAAGCAGCCCCTTGTCCCACTCCTCTTCCTCTTCTTTCCCCTCCCCTTCATTTTCACCTGGGAGATTATTTCCAAATTCTATCCCAGACTCTAAATCTACGTCCAATGCCAACTTTGGACAAAGTAATCTGCAGCAAAAAAATACAGGCAGCAAAGATGGATATCAACACCAGGAATCTCAAGTGGCTTCTCGGTGCCAGGGCTTACCTCCTGCTCCAAAACAGGCCTCTGGGCCAGGGGAGATAATCCCACTGAGCTCTTCTTCCATTCGAGGTTCCGCTTTGAATCTAGAACATAAAGAGGAAGAGAAGATAACATCTGGAAGCCCACTGGGAAACAAGAAAGAAAATTCTATTGCAAGTAAACCTGGAAATCCAATCCTCAAGCCATACTTAGGAAAACAAGGTGTTGATGCACCTGCTCCTCCCGCTTCTGACCTAATGCAGAGTAAAACTGGTGACACTGCAGCGCCTACAGCAGGCCCACCAGAGCAGTTTGGGATGGAGAGACAAAACTTGAGCCATACTGAAAAGGGGAAAATAGGATTGTGTATTACAGATAGCGGGGTTGCTAGTCCCAACATGTCACAAGATTCACATCGGATCGAGGATGGGAGAGTGGGATCATGTGATACATTAAACAGAGAAACAAAAACACCCAGCGGTAATGAACTGCCTCAACGGACTGCAGTGAGACGTGCAATGTCTGACTGTTCACATCTGTCTGTTCCCATGGTAATGGCCGGAGTGTACCCCACCAGTTTGGGAGTTTCACAGGTGATGGCGCCCAATGTGCCGAATTTTACCCTGATGGGAACCACCTGTCCGCCCAGGACGCACTATCCACATGTGGCTGTCCGTCGTTCGCTCACGGTTACTGACGGCAAAGAAGCCGCTGCAGCAATGGCAACAATGATCTCATCCCCGTTACTGACGTCACCTGTACTGCCATCATCCCCACCCCCTAAAAGGCATCATGGGAGCTGCGAGACCAGTTTTTTACTTCCCGTTCCACTACCTGTTGGACCATCGGTTAAGAGCACAAAAGACAGTACACTAAACCCAGAGGGTAAGACTTTCCTCTTGTGTGTGCATGTCTTTGGGGACAAATGAGAAATTAGAGCACTTGGTCTCAACTTTTCTAGCCTGGTCCGAGGTATTAGGTTCTGAGGCTGTGTGTACAGTCTCTGATGCTTTGTCATAACGCCTCATCATTTTGAGAGCGAATCAAGCATTTAACTCTAGCAATAGCAATCAACATGATCAAATCAAAGAATGTAAAGTGTGAAAAATGAGAACTGCTCCATCTTTCATGCAGCTGGGATTTTTTTTCAGCATGTGAATGGCATCATTGTACAGCTTGTACTTATTACTAGCAGCATTCCTTCACCCGTCTTCTCTGTGATTGCACTCTACCTGAGCACAGGTTATTTCAGCTCAGTCATTTGGCTAAATATAGACTGACTGTGCCTTCATTTCCAACATTAGCTATGACTGAGAAAATTGTGCATTTTTTATTTTCAGTAGAAGAATGCCACAGTACCTAAGGTCTTAATAGACACCATTTCTATCGACAGTGTGGCGTTGCAACCTGTTGGGTTTGCAGCTGTTGAGCATTTCCATACGAGTAGAACTAGTCAGAGTAACCACTATATACAAGGTTCATCTTAACTATCAGATGTCCTTTGAATTTGATTAAAGTTGTTTCAGTAAACTGTTGTCAGCAGCCGTGGTTATAAATGTAATGGAGTAAAGGCACTTTTGTTCACAGATTTTACAGCATTCTACTTTCATTGTGCTCCAGGAGCTGAAACACATCTTACCTGCTGGGTAACCTTTAGCACTGCTGCACAATCTACATGAGTGACTTGGAGTGTTTGCTTACAACCGAATACGTGCTATAATGTTTTCATTCGAATTTAAAATTTGCTGTTTTAACAGACAGTATACACACTGAAAGTGAAAAGAATTGTTTTCGGTGCTGATTTACTGCCAAGACATAAGTATTTAGTTTGTATCACTGAGTAATTATCCCTGACCTCTAACAAGGGTAATTTTTTTCTGTATCTGGTGCTGCTATATTTATCAGTATCAACAGCTTTCTTATTTTGACAAATATCAATCATTTGGCCTTAAAAACCATGTCTTGGGTTAGTTATAGATTATTACATCTTGTAAAATTTTGTTGATGAAACCAGGATCATTTCATCTGCATGGAAACGGGCAGTAACTGCTTCGTATGTGCCATTGCAAGAATCACAGCATCATCATTGTAATAGAAGCAGGTCCAAACTGAGAGGCTCTCTTTGTAAAAAATGCTGGACCAAAGGATGTTGTCCACTTAGGGGTAAAAAGTCTTCATTTCCACTATCTTCAATTTTAAATCACTCCTGATTACTATGTCCTTCTCTAATAGGATTTTATCAAAGTATCAATATGGGAAATGGGTTCTGCCAGGGCTAATGTCATCACATTGTTTGATTCAATTTGGTGAATGTCATAAAGTTATTTCACTGTATTTGATTGCCCTCTTTGATGAGTGCTCGGGCAAATTCAAGGGACATTTTCACAAGTTTAGGATGGAGATGATGTAACGGAACATCAACAGCGTGCAAAGAGATTGAGTCTTAGGAATGGAGAACCATCCCAGAGTTTGGAGCCAACTTATTTTAAATGTTTACTTTACATGGCTTTTTAGATGAAAAGTGATAGAGGCATCCCTCATAAATGTGTGCCATCTTTTTTTCCTCTTACCGAAAGGCCTTCTGTCCATTTATATCCAGTATATAATGTTTCAGCTGTGTTATCCATCCACCCAGCAGTGTGTTCCCTTTTTTCAGGCAGCAGTCGACAGAAAAGCCGAGACATTGATTAGACATTGACTCTGACTGTACTCATTCAAATATAGAGCAGCTATTTCTAGCTCCTTCTGTGTGTGTGTGTCTTTGTGTGTGTGCGCATGCATTCACACGGTTATGTGTGTAGGAGAAGAGCTTCCACTGACGTGAATCGTACAGATTCTAAAGGCGTACGCCTACAGAGATGCACTCACACTAGACAGCATGTCTGCATCTTAAGATGTTCTTTCATTCAGCACTGGAAGAAACAGCTACATTACACACATAGATACGCACACAGGAACGCACATACAGGAACACAGCTGTGAGGGGTGTGGCGACAGTCGTGAACAGGATCGTCAGACGGTGATAATGCACAATCAGTTGATTTATGAGCTCCCTGCAACCTTTGTTTTTAATCTTTTTTTAGCAGTATCCTCTGATCGTGATCAGTAAAGTCTCTGTCTTTGACATCTTTCATAAACGGTAAACTGATAGTATTTTTGCTTGTGGTTGTATCCTGTCGGCGGCTTCTGAGTGTGTGGAGAGGGAAGGTGAACAGGAGGTTCTAGAAGGATGTCAGCAAGTGCGGGAGAGGCTCATGGTGTTACTGTTCCAAGACACAAACGACCATTTTTCCAAAAGAAGGAATGGTGTATGCAGATCACTTTATCTGACAGAAAAATCAGGCAATCAGAGTGTTGTAATCTTTATGAATCTTAGGAACATGAGTGGTTTGAGGATTGAAACAGAAATTGAAACAGAAGAGGCGAATGACTCTAGATTATATGTATGCACTGTTTAGGTCCCATTTTCATGTGAAGGTGATTTAACTCCTGACCAGAAATGGTGGGAAACCACCAACGATGAAAGTTGCCCTATGCTTAAATAAAGCATATATGATATCAGAGTGGAGTTTGGCCTCATGAAAATGTTAAGGTTTACAACTATTGGAAACATTTTTGTTGATGAAGAAGCTTACAAATAAAGTTCAAGGTTGACGCAAACCAACTGGAGCTAAAACACAAAATCTCTGAAATCAAGTCTGTGTGAGAATGTGAGGCAGAAAGGGGAAAAGCGCACATGCGTTTGTGTGTATGTTGTCCGCCTGCAGAAAAATATCTTTCCACCAGCTCCATGTCTGCGTGTGTTTGTCATGCTCTGAGTGATATGGAAGTCGACTCTCTTTGTCCATTTCTCTCTCTGACACAGCAGCACATGCAGCTGTGTATTGCAGCGTGGTGTTAGACGGACTCGGGTGTTCTGAGCCTGCAGTTTCGCGTTGAATGAGTCATAATGCTCATGTGGCGGGAAGGAGTAATCTAATGCCAAAAACGTCTGTTGCATGAGCAATACAACCACTAGTTTGGTAATGGAACAGTATGATATTAATGGCCCTCCAATAGGTGTAGATTTGTTTTGGTTTACAGTATGAATAAATTAACCCAAAAGCATATCCTGTTAGTGGAAAAAGTTACACAAACAGTTGTTTGGACAGATGACATTTTGACCCTTTCTAGGATTTCCTGTTTGAGATTCAAATGTTTCCTTGAATGTCAGACAGAAATATAGCATCACTCCTAGCTCAGTGCGGATCTTGTGTTAAGTAGTTTTGGCCATCCTTTTTATTGAGTATGCCAACGTGTTACTCCCCAGATTATATGCTGAGAGCTGGGACTGTGGCAGGTCACAAGTTAAGTCTGAGAGGCCGAGAAAAACGAGCGAGCTCATTGTCAGACAAGACAGCACATATATCAGTACTGACTTATCCGTCTGTCTAGCTTGACTTTAGAGTACTTCTACTCTTTGTTAATGCTAATATTTTTATGTATTCTGAAAAATTTCCAGAAATTAGTTCAACAGGGATACTTACTTGACTGTAAACTAAAGTCTGCCCATAGGTCTAAGGTACTGTTAAAAAAGACTCAAATCTAAGCTGTTTGTCACCAGTCAGCTAAAGACAAGGCTGAAGACTATACATTTCAAAAGATTAGAGGCAAAAAACAATACAAATGAGAAAACAAAAGAAAAAAACATCAGGCAATATTAAGTTGGACATAAGTGAGCTTACCAGACATCTTTAGGCTCTTTATCTCCTCCTCAGGCCACAGGACTTTGAACGCTTTATCGACTATTACCTGCAGCATCATGAGGTCGAATCACCTGCTGAAGTCTGTGGTGGAGTTGCATTGTGATTGATGTAGGTGCTGGATTTTAACAAGGAAGAATGTCCATACATCCATCCATTTTCTATACCAGCTTAATCTAATTCAGGGTCTCTGGGGTGCTGGGGCCTATCCCAGCTGCCAACAGGCAAGAGGCGGGGGAAAACCTGGTCAGAGCCAGAAAAAGAATACGAGGAACGAAAAACATAATACATTACCTGTGCTTGTGTTCTGTTGATTTTGATCCAGCCTGACAGTACCAGAGAAGTGTATTTGCTAAATTGCTAATTTTTTTTTGCCTTTGACAGTCATCAAAAACAACAGGCTGTAACTCGGAGGGTGGATTTCTGCTTTCATAAATCTAAATAGAAAGCATTGGATCAGTGAGGGATTAACTTTGGCATACATCTTTTTCTGCGTTACTCAGTATCTTTACAAAAGAACACAGAATGATTAAAAACGCAATGTGAACCTATTTTTAGTTCCTCCACAGCTGTATAAATAAATGGATAGCAATGATCCAAATGTCCTCTGTGGAACACCAAAATGACCAAAGCACTGATGGGAATCTTTAACATAAAAATTCATGGAATAAGTAGGTGCCACTGAGAGGCTTTAAGAAGAAGCTGCGGCAAGTTCCCAATTTGCATTAACATATGCTGGAGCTGATTTCATTAAAGCTACAGGGGTAGACACAGGCAGAGGGGGAAAAGAATTCCAAGTGGCAGTGACCGTGTGCTGGACATATAGTGACGTTTTCTGATGACTGACCACACGTGAACTGTTCATGTAAGAATTTTCCCTGTTCAGATCAGACTGTCTGATTTGTTTTCTAGACTGAGCTAGTTTTGTGCTCTGTATTGTTTGCATGATCGTCACAGCAGCAGCAGATTGTCATCAATTCTGAGCAGATAGATCAGTTTTCGGGCACAGAGGGAGATGAGAGGACACAGCATACAGCAGCAGTTATGTAAAATGTCTTTGTTGCAACCTTCGTGGTCCAAACTTTCTTAACACTCAGCCTGCCAGCTGTCTGTTCTTATCCACCCCCCTCTGCATACTATTCCCTGTTTCCTCGTTTCATTTACTCTCTTTTTCTTGCTAATCCCATGACTCAGTTATTAGCAACTTTGGTGTTGCCACCCAGTTTGATTCAGAGGATCCTGTGAGAAGTTTGAAGGTTTTTATGATCCCTGGACACATTAAAGTCAAGGTTCTTGACTGATTCTTTATTTCATTCAGATCTGTTGGTAATAGCTTGCCACATATTAACACTATCCTACATCCCTTTATTTAGGCTCAGATTACAGGATGCAAGCCACATCCTGAGGATTAATAAACTCAGCTGGTGGCAGAGACCTCTCATTCTGAGTTCTGCTATTGTGGAATAATTTATGACTCTTTAAAAGTCAAACACCTCGAATCAAGACTGAAAACATTATTTTCACCTGCGGGATGTGAATGTGAACCCTGATAGGTTTAACTTAGCTGCCTGTCTACAGCCTTCAACAACAATGTAACTATAAAAAGTCTTTAAAAGGTTTAAACACAGCTGCGCAGATTATTACACATATCAAACTGGTAAAAGTCTCATTTAAAGACCATAGAAAAGTGAAATGGCAAAAGTTGGCAGACATAAAGTTCACGGAAATGGTGTAACTCAGCACTTACAACACTTACTGTGTTGACCTGCTCTATCAGGGCTATATATGACCCCACTGACATGGATTTTAAGGCTAGAGCGTCACCAATGTGAGCACTTACATAAGGCAGTGCAAGAGAATAAATGGGGTCAGCCTGTTTACCAACCAGACCTAGAATCATCTGCGGCCACGACCTACATAGAATCTTCCACTTTGATGTTCAAATCTATAAATAACAGAAGTGATATGATGTGATGAGTTATGTTGATTAAAACACTTTAACTCATTGGAGCGTGACTCATGAGTTCAGTGCCGTACTTTATTAAAGTTTGTTCTTAAGTTTGTGTTTACTGGGTATCGAAAAGTTAAATGCAAACAGGTGTTTCCTAAAATGAAAGAAAACTAAACAGCATTATAGCTTATAATTAAGTGAAGAAGACCTGTACTGCATGCTCATATGAACAGGATGTTTATCTTAATATAGTATATAGACACATGTTTAGCAGTCAATTAAATTCTTCATATGCAGAACTTAGAAATAACCTAACCACAGGGGCATGCAGAAGTCTTAGCTGCGTGTGGCTCAATTATGTCCTCAGCAACAGAAATAACCACTTCTAGACATCAGGTGCAGAGATATCTTATGTAAGAAAACCTGGCTTTTAAAGAAGCAGTGTTTGAGCGAGCTCATAGTCAGCTCATGTTTTACATAGTTTCACACAAGGTCACATAAATTCAAAAATGCAAAACTTGAAATATGTCAAGCTTTGATTACAGGAAATCTCTGAACCTGGAGTCTTAAATTCTTGACAAAACTGAAATCATCTCTTACAAATTGATTCATTGCAATACTCTAACGTGTCTTTTATATTGAGAAGAATTCAAAAAGACTCAACTTTGTTTGATAATTTTCAGTTTTATTCAACACCCTGAAAAAGTCGGGACAGTGGGTTTGTGTGCTTGTTGAACTCTTTTAACAAAGAAGCATAAAAACAAAGTTAACTTACTCGACACAGTGCCACAAACGTTAGATCGTGACGGGCGGCATAGCTGTTCCAAAGATGTTGGCTTAACTACAGTACTATGAATAGAGTGGGAGTTTGCATTCATTTGCATAAAGATAAATTGAATTAAAACAACTTGGCTTGCGGCATGACCAGCTAGAGAAAGAGATCCTTTGTGTTTGCTCTACAGATGGATCTTCAGCATAAGAGAGACTGCTTTTGACTGGAAATACAATAACATAAGCTAAAAAGGTCTGAGTGTGATAAAAGTTGTTTGTTTCACAGTCCAGCAGTCTCACTGAGGTTGACTCACACGTGTGGCTGAAACACACTTGACGGCTTTTGTCTTTCGCTTTGAAGATTTTTGCACGCTTGCCAGCATTTAGGTTTTAAAGTACGGGACTTTTGTTGCCACACTCAATGAGGTTGAGGGTCAGTTTAACCAAGTTGACTCATCTTCATATTTTTGGGCTTCTGCTTTTGTCGTTGTGCATCGTCTACTATTCAATAGCCGCATGTTGGCAGGTGTAGTGAGGTCATAACAGTGTTTGCGATTGTCAGTGCAGATACACATTAAAAAACATCTCCTGAATGTGTATTTCTCTGTTGATAAGCTTTGTGGAGAGCTTCATGGCGGTATATTTTACATATATTTTCCATCAGAATTTAACTGTTTTCTTTTTTTTTTATTACTTTTTATGTAAACACACTTACTCAGTATGGTTTTGCTAAAAATGTCTTACAATGAAATATGTTTGCTCTCACAGTGAAATCTGAAAACAAGGACAAGCAGGAGAAGACAGAATTCATCTCCAGCAAGACGGACAAGATCGACACCTTTGACAAGAAGGAAGAGCAGCAGAAGAAGGACATCAGCCCGGACAAAAACCAGAAGGCTGAGAAGATCCTCAAAAATGAAGACAAGATGGAAAAGATAAATGCAGACAAAAATGACAAGACCAGCGAGAAGGCAGAGAAAGCAGACAAGCCTGAGAAGATCAACAAAGATGAGAAGAAGGAAGAGGAGAAGAAGCCGGCTGAGATAAAGGAGAAGAAAGATGAGAAGAAGGAGGAGAAGGCAGGGAAAGGCACAGCCAAATCTCCTACAGGCAACGGCAGCAAGACCTTGCCAAGCCCTGACAGCAAGAGCAAGGTCAGTCTCTCTCTCACACACACACACACACACACACACATCTGGCTTATTTTCCCCGTGTAGACTCTGTGGACACTGACACAGTACATTTACTAGCCCCTTACCCCGCTCCTAATCATCACAGCTGAATGCCAAACCCTAACCTTAAACTTAAATCTGACTATAACCTAATTCTAACCACAACCTTAAACCCGAGTCTTCACCCTCATGATTCACTCGGTACCTGTAGGGACAGCAAAGCTGTCCCCACGTTTACAGGAAGTCCCCAGAAGTTGGTGTGCAGTCGGACTTTTATGACATATGGCAAAAACAAAAATATATACACGCACAGAGTCATCCTTACATGCAGATTCACACAGTCAATGCGGCAGGGGATCCTGAGGTTGCAGAAAAGGTCTTCACACTTCAAGGTCACGTGTGTCTGGGGAGATCCACATCTGAGATGTGAGCTTCATTTCATATCCTACCTGTGGAATGATCATTTCATTTCATTTAATGCTTTTATAATTTACTGCTCATAAGCACTCTATGGTGGCTATAAATTGCAAATTGAATTTGATCATTTATGGCCTGTTTTATGATTACCACATGGTTGCTGTCTGTGCTGGCATATTGCACTGCATCGCTTGCATTGCTGGGATTTCATTGCTGCTTTTTTCTTTCTTTCTTTCTCTGTCCTCCTTTTCCTACCATTCTTTCCTTTCCTTCCCTGCTTTCCTTTTTTTATTTACTGCTATTTGGCTTCTTTCGATATCATTATCACTAGCCTGATGTGGGTTCTGCCAAACCAAACTCAGCCAAATCGCGCCCATCCACCCTCTCCACCAATGACGAGGCAAACTCAGCCAAACGCCCCTCCCCAACAACAGCTAATAAAAAAAGCCCTACGCCTAAGGCAACTACACCCACTGCTGCCAAGCGGCCAGCTGCAACAACTGGTTCCAACAAGGCTGCCAAGGTGAGTTGAAAACACAAGTGTGTCTCCTCTGTTCAAACAGAATGAATGGGCACTTTATTATTTTATGAAGACGGGATGGGTGACCATTTCTGGTCTGCATTCTTTTTTTAGGATGTTTGTTTTTGTGAACTTTTGAAGTATTTACAGTAGCATCCCATTTCAGATAATGCATTCTACTGTGTGAACCATTTGGCTAGAAGTATCCTTGTTCCAACTGTTTAATCACAGGCCTTTAGGAGCTGGCGTGACCCCCTCTCAGCATGGACCTCTGTTTTCAGACCATCTAGTGATACCCGTATACTGTGTATAAGTAAGGCTTGTAAGTGTTTGACTTTCCAACAAGAATTTCTTTTTACAAACATCTTTTCCAGAAAACTTGGTATTTATTTAGCAAATACAATTCACGGGAATTGAGTTTTGATGTGTTCACTGACTTACTCCAAGAGTTGGAGAGTCATGTTTACTATTATGTTACGTCACTCTTCTTTTTCATTTCAGTTTTTTACAGTGTGGAAACAGAGTACACTGTCAATCTGTGTCAGTTTCTTGCCTTGTTCTGCTGAGATAAGCACAAACCAAAGATATCAGCTGGTCAAATATGTCGCTTCAAAATTCCAATATACTCTACATCTTTCACTTCTAACGGGCTTGGTGGTCTTTCTCATTTTTCCCAAAGGCAGCTGAAACAGTGACTCATCTGTCCACAGAGTGCATGTCCACTGTCTTCTTCTCCATCTCAGAGGGGCTTGTGCCTTGAGAATTCAGGAGAATTTGTGCAAAGAGTTCACGTGGCTTCCTCTGTGTGTGATATGGTTTCAGGATATATTTCTGAAATCAGTGTTGACCTGTGTTGTGACACAATGTTTTATACCCAAACCTGAACCCCCTTACATGTCATCGATTAATCTGTTGATTGTAGAATCAGCCAGAATGATGTTACTTGATGTAACAAAAAGTTGTTTACATTGTGTAAAAACACCTTTAGCTCATAAATCTGTATTGTTTTATATTTGCTACTTGGTGATATATGGCGAAACCGGCAAAAGATTTTAGTTGTCTTATTAATAAGCAGAAATATGTGAAGATGTTGCCAAGAATGGGTCAAGGTTTAAGACAGTTGTGGGAGATATTCACTCCTCGGTTTGAGATCCACCAATGAGGCTGGATGGGGTGATGATCAGAAAGCCAATAAGAGCAGTTAAAAGTCAGGCTCAGTGGATCTCAAACAGCGTCATTCATTATCTCTAATGAGAGATGTCATTTCTTCGGAGCCTTCAGCAGTGCGTAAATACAGGCTTGTAGGCACAGCTTCATGAGCACACTGTGTCCTGTTGAACTTGCCCTGCTTGATCTCCTATGAATATAAGAAACTGGAATGTGGGGTGCTTTGAGTCCCTACAAATTGAGACTCATAAAAGGTGTTTATTTTTCCACACAAATCTCTTGCCTTATAAAACTTTTAGAATCCCTTATGGTCCTGCTTGACCTCAGACATCGCTTACCGTCCCTCTGTCCCTAATCTAATTTTGAATCTCACAATATTAAAAGCTTAGTCTCCTCCCTTCTTTCCTTTCATTGCAGTTTTCAGGAATCTTTCGGATTTCTTTCTTATTTTTCTAACCGTCTTTACTCTCCTTAGTTTTACGCTCAGCTTCTGTCCTGGTTGCACGATTCAGCCTTTTATTGTTTCATATACCAGGATATTATTGCCTCTGTGCACAACACTGTGGATATGTGCACACCGTGGATATGTGCACACCACCGGGGATATGTGCACACCGTGGATATGTGCACACCACCGTGGATATGTGCACACCTAAATGGTGGCACGCACATTAATGCTCATACTCTCACTCAATAAAGCACAGACAAACAGCTGCTTATCTCTCCTCTCTTATGATTTCCAGACTCCAGAAAATGGTGCCACTGAGAAACGCCCACCTGTGTCAAAGGCCACACCAACCCCCCGTCCCAATGCCAATAAGAATGGCTCCTCTGCAGCCGCTGCAAGCAAAACCGCAGGTACATGCGCACAGTTCGGCTTCACCTCCTCGAGCATGCCCACAGGGTCTCTGCCTGAGTCTCTGATATCACCTGGATGTGTGATACAAACTGTTGTCTCAGACAGTGTCTTTGATCAGACGGTTGCCATTGCAACATTCTCTACTACAGAACTTGAACTCTCTACAGTAGCTGGAACAATGACTCACAATAGCACTACTCCAGGCAACAGGCTAACTGAATTGCTGCCATATGTTCCACTTTATCAGATTCAAGAGCTGCTTTTTTAAGACACCGCACCGGTATTTTTATCTGCACATCACAAACACTATCTCACCTCTCGAAGAAAGGGAGTTATGAGTCAACCTGTGACTTGTTAGTCAAACAGACTGTTTATATACCTCAACACCCTTAGAGAATCTGATTCACAAACCCAGTTCACAGTTATCAGTGCTATGCACCCCAAAGTTCACATTTCCTTTTAGTTGCCTGAGTGAGCGCTGTTGTTCTAACTATTAACCTGCTGGCAGCAACGTAGTCCAAACCTACTATACCTCTCACACAATGGAACTATTACAAGCAGCATTTCACATTTTTACAGAATCAAGACATTGGGCCTCCTGGACGAGTGACGTCAGGAGCAACCTGACAAGAGCTTCTTGACTCTCAGGAACACATTGATAGTACATTCATCCACACTCTCATGAGAAAAGCAACCACCTCTTTAGCTGCTACATGTTCATGCTACAACTTTATCTTTATGTTCACATTTCTTAATACTCATTCGAAGTGGAAGTCTTGAAGTAAAATAAAGGCCCCAGCATCACATTATAATGAAAAGGCAGTATAACTAATGATTGTGCATCTCAGATTAAGAGATTAGAATAGAGATTAATAGAAATAGATAAGGCAAGTGGACAGAAAAATCTAATTTTGTACGTAAGAGATTGAAAATTAGATCTGGTAGAGCAGATATGATCAGAGAGTTAATTCTACCCATCTTTATAGAGTAAACAAACGAATATTTTAATTTGCTGCACAGTGACATTTGGTTTTTCACATGTTCTTTTTGTGGGTTTTCACTCTATCTTAAACTGTAACTGTAAAGTTACTTTAGAGGTTAGAAAATGCAGCCATCAAAAACACCACGTGTTTGTCAGTGAGTTTTAGAAAACAACTGTGTTTTACTGCTAGAGACAGTGTCAATGAGTGCGACATGACAAAACCCAAGCATAAAATGTGATGTAATACCAAGGAAACGAGCTAAAAGAGCCTCCAAATGTTCAGTCGTTGTTTTATTTTATACCAAAAACTTGGAAGCATGGAAGGGAAGTAAAACTCGATGCAGCCAGCTCCACACAAAGCTGACACAACTTTGCACCCCATCAGTCACTTTCATTTTAATAAGTAATGCTATCACCAACATGAGCAGTGTTTACTGAGTGAAAAACGTTGCACATTATGAGGTCATGCATGCACCTGCCCATAAACAAGCAGCGTAGCTACCTGCCAGCTATATCCACAATCAAGTTTGAAAAAACAGCTGCTCAAGTACAGAATTACTTTGTAAAAGCTCACAATTTCATGCTTTAAAGGCCAACATTAATCTCAGAAATGGTTTTTTTTACTCACAGCAAACAAGAATGAAAAGACCGAGAACAAAACAGGAGAGGCCAAGAAACCCAAGACTACAGGTGAGAAGAGTTAAATGAATAATGTTAGTGGAAGGTTTTGTGATCCTGCTATTTAGTTTAACACTGCTTTTATGCTAAAAGATTTTACGCATGCAGAACCTTTCCCAATGTATTCCCAGTACATTATTAATGGACGTATCCACGCTTTTCTGAGGGTTTATTTGTTCAGCTGTGCTGTCTATATAAACTTTATGAACATTCATTTCTAGGTTCATCCCATATCTCACAAGGGTCCCAAGTGTTCCAATGACTGTCACTTATATTTTATATATTAAAATATGTGATATATATGTTGTTCCTGTCTCTGTAGCCCGTCCTCGTCCGGTATCCACCGCCACACCTGCTACCCCTGCTGCCTCCACTAACGGTGAAGGCACCTCCGCTCATCGCCGCCGGGTCATTACCAAGCCACCTGTGCCCAAGCAGACCCCACTTGAAAAGAAGCCGGCAGTGCCCCGTGCTCCCCGAACCCCCCGACCCATTAATGCTCCAACACCGGACCTGAAGAACGTGCGCTCCAAGATCGGATCTATTGACAACATCAAGTACCAGCCTGGAGGAGGGAAGGTAGGACAAAGCAGGTGGCAGAAGCGAGGTCTATTAATAATTCAGAATTGAGTCGTGCCTGTCAAGATTCCTAATATGAAGCACAATGATTGTCTTGTATCAGTAGATGAATTGGCACTAGGTGGTTTGTAATTGAGGTGGCTGCTTTGTGCCGTACATCATAATAACATGTTCCACCCAGAGGGCTTCCTCTACACGAGGAACAGAGCAGCTGTCAGAAAAGATAACAGTCACTCTTCCCTTGAGCAGTTCATATTGTTTTGAATTTCAACTCGTTTAGGGAATATTAGCTGCCAAGTTTGCTAAGAAGTGTTGCGGGACGTTCGTAGTTCATGTGCTCTGGCATCAAGAAATTGATGAAATCTTAATCATGGTATGAAAATGGGTCTCCTGCAGGATTTGAAATGCCCGAAAACCAGAAATACTGAAAAAATTCAAAAGAAAAAATGTTCATTTATAAAAAGAAAAATAGATAATGATGTTAAATCAAACAGGTTATGTGAACATGTGATTGTAAATATGATATAAAAGTGTTATCCATGAGAGATAGGCAGGGAATCACTCGTTTGACAACAAATACACGAGACAGTCATTTAAATGTTTTAAACCAATATTACGAGCCAATATTAAGTCAATATTAATATTAAGTTCTCCATCTACATTGCTTAACATCATTCAACGATTCGAGGAATCTGTGTGAAGGGAATTGGCCGTAAGACACCTGTGATCTCTGATCCCTCAGATGACACTCCGTCCATGGACAAAGGATTTCTGAGAGAAACCGTTGTCAAGCACCAAAATGCTTACTTACAGTTAGTCATAAAAGCCACTTTAAACTTAACAGTGCAAAAAAGAAGCGAAATGCATATCCTTGAACCAGTGTTCGCTTTGTCTCTCCTCCAGTGTTGTAGTAGCACAGTCGGTCGGTTTAATGTGGCGGTCTGACAAGGAGGGAGGATGGCATTATTTTATGTGAATTTTTCATTCTGAGGTTACAATATCAAAATTATCTTTTAATTATGGATCATTTCCAGCAGATGGCCATAAATGTTACGCACTGGAACTTGAACAGCAAATGTTATCCATCATGTTGTGTGACACAAAACTGATCCTAAAACAACTGTTAGTCTGTGATAATGCCAACTAGCTGGCACTAATTAGCATAGCTGGCCAGAATTCTCTTTTTTAAAATCCATTGTGACTATTTCTGCCGCACAATGCTGCACCGCAGTGCACCTCTGTTGATTTTCCATGGTTGTGATTTGATTTTAACATAGTAAAGAAGCTTAACATACATTCTTTCATCTTTTTTTACTAAAATGTCTGGCTGATGTTTGAGATTCACAAATGCGGGGGTGCGTGTTTCTGTCCTGTTGGAATCTGCGTGCACAAGATGCTCTCTTCAAGACTCTGCATCCCTATAACAGCCAGGAAATTAAAAATTCATTGAAAATATTAAAAAGAATTCTTAAAATTGTGTATTTGTAGCATCATATCTGAACCAGAGAGCCTGACTGAAATGGAGCTGTTCAGAATTGTTCTCAGAAGATGACAACTATACATCTCTGTGATTACATCTTTCCCTTTTCCGGCTTCCGTCTGCCACCAACCTTCTACTGTCTCATCTTTCTGCTGCTTTCCCTTTGTCTGTCACTTCACTTTAGCATGCAGGACTATCAGTATTCGTTATTGTCTAATGCTGCCATGCAAATTATGTTTCTCACCCATCAGTCTCACACACTGCTCCGGTACACACACAGACACTTTGAAAACAGTGATAAAGTGTACCTGTGCATGTGCTTTCACTGCGATAAAGTTTCCACCATATCATGTGCTGCCTTGGATCAGACATCTGACTGTGTTGCACGTCTCCGTCTCCTCCATGTTTGTGGCAGAGGATTGCACTGTCACTTTGAATCACAGACATGATCCGTTGATTGCTGGCCATTCCTTGTGATAATATGTCAGTCCACTTTATCGTCTGGCCATCTCTACTGTGTTGTTTGTCACAGAAACAAACTTTCATATGACTGCATTTGTTAAGCCTCAGATTGAGAAAGTTAGATTTCTGCATTGTGTGTGTCTTTGTGTAAACTAATTCAGAATTTGTTCCTTTCATAGTTCCTTTCTAGCTAATAGCTGATTTGGTTGATTGATACTACTCCCGTATTTTTTTTTTGGTGAGATTGGGGGGTTATATTTAGTCATTTTGGGGTGAACTGCTCTGTAAATAACCACAGAGGTTTATTGAAGGGGTGAAAAGTTCCCAGAATTAACACAACCCAATATTTAAAAAGCCTGGTGTTTAAATTTGAAGTTCCAGTTTAGTATTTTATGCAACACCATGATATCGTTATGTGAAAGGAACAATAAATGTGTATGCACACAGGGCCATGTTGTACTGGCATTGCCTTGGGCTTAAAGTTCCTTTGTAAGGCTAATCAGTACTTTGTTTTAGCAAGCAAACATGAACAATGTGGAAAGTCTGGTAATTTTGTAGCTTTCTATCTTTTCTGTATTTCTTTTAGTGGATTATATTTTCACCACACATGAATCATCTTCGTGTGTTTTTCATCTTGTCTGTCTGTTTTTGTTCCACTAACAACTTAAGATTTGTCATATCCTGCACAGATGCACACGCAGAGCATCTCCATTCCATATTTATCCAGGGGAACAGCATGCATGCTCATTTTAAACTGCAACAAGCTTCATATTCACTGTGACTACTCACTCTGTCAACCTGTAGCATTTGGATCTGTTAGATTGCCTAAATAAAGTTACTGTGCATCTGTTGCGAACGAGCTGTTTCTCACTTGACTGGTTCTATGAAACTGGCCTAACCGTATATCATCAAAGCAGAAGTCACCAAAGTTGTGGCCCTGGGTCAGAAATCAAACAGACTCCTGTTGATATTGGTTTATCTACTTCAATCCTTTCCATCCAGCAGCACCCTACTGGTGCAGGACCCTTTCCATCGTCAGTATTTAGGAATATGACCGTAGCTGTCGTCTGAACAATGGTTCACTTCAGTGATGTGATTTGTTGTTTGATATTTTCATTCTTCTTCGTTTCTCTGTACTGATATTTAATTGTGTCTTGTCACTTCCATAATGCAAATCTTGATCGATTGATATTAATCTCCTGCAGCTCATTGCCATGTTTTTTAAGTGCGCCATCTGCTGCAGTTTCCTTCTATTTTATATGGTTGCCACCATCCATCTGATACAGTCCACCTGATCCTCCCGCTCAACTGGCCCACAAATAAATCTGACGTCTAATCTGCGCTACTACCAGCAGTTATTTAAAGTTTTTCATGAATCCACACCTTTTGCTGATGATATTGTTTCACTTTTATTCTTTTTGATCCAAGCTGGGGTTTTTTTTTTCATGCAATCTTTGATTGGCTGTAACAGCCCATGCACTCATCTGATTATTTTCAGTCTCATGCTCCCACCCCTCCACCTGCTCTACCACCCAGTTGTGCTGTAGCATGTGGCTGGTTGGAGGTTGTATTGACCAGGGGGCTGGTTGTCTCCCCAGGTCTCCTCCACCGCGAACAACAAGACATCAGACCCTTCCACCCCTGCCGCCAAGGCCAAAGTGAGTCCCCGCCACTTCACACACCACTTCTTCCTCCTCTCTGCATTCACCACATACACAACCCATTCTACATCCACCCAGGACACGCTACACCAAACAGATGAACACGACCATCAGTCCACAGTGCGGTTTGCACTTGTTTAATTCATCATTAGTTTTATGGCTAAACAAGTCTTAAAAGATGTGAGGTCAGCTAACAGTTTTCGTCGTGACAAATATGCTTTGTATAGAAGTCTGATCTTTCGTTTGCATTAACTGGCCCTGACGTCTTGCAGCAACGTATTGTATGTCTGACCATTTTGAATCTTGTGTTTAAAAAAACAAACAAAAAAAAAATAACACGTGAATCTGTTTGTTATCAGAGTGACAATAGCAGAAAATAAAGATTCCAACAAGAACAGTGGTTCTTATCCTGTAGTGACTTTACTCTTAGATTAAATCACAGTACTGTTTATATGTATATATACAGAACTCTAGTTCAGACAGAAACCGCATTTCGAGCTTGATTCGCCATTTAATCGAACACATTTGAGCGTTTTTTTTCCCCCGAACGTCATTTCAATACATCTATAAACAAAAAGCATCCTCTTTCTTAGCTGACCAGTGCCATTATTCACAAATATCCATATCCATACACACTTTCAAGTGACCCACCGTGTTCAATGTGGCCTTTAGTATAAAACAGAGTTCCAGCTTTGCTCCTGTGTTGCCCCAAGCTTGACCCAAAGTTATCACTGGCTTTAGGGGGCTTTCGATGAATAGCAATTCTACATGCTCCTGTGCACACCATAAAAAAGAGCAAGATAGAACTGAATGACAATAAAGTCTTTCTCCTAACCTTCAAAAATGCAGCTCAAAAAGAAAGCTGCCATACACTGAAGGCAAGGAATGGTAAAAGAAATAAACAACACACATTCTGCATGATGTGATTCTCTTCACTGGGGTGATTTTAGTAGATTTGTTCACTGTGCTCAGTAGATTTGCAGGATCAAAGAGCTACAGTGTGTATGCATCAGTATTTACAAAAAGATTATGTTGAATCTTTCAACTTGTTGCACCCTGTGGAACATGGCTGCTGTTTTTTTTTTTTCACACAGTTGCTGTAATGCAGCAGAATATTGTCAGCACCCCGCCGTGCTCCTTAAGCTTGCTCGCCACCATTTGAGTCATTTCTTACAGACAAGGAGGCATTATGAACCCAAACTCTACCGCAACTGGAGCTGTCCTCTTGAAATCAATTAGGATGTTTACGATGCGCTATTAAAGTGAAAAAATACAGAGAGGAAAATTGTGTTTACAATTGTGTTTTGTGTGTGTGTGTGTCTGCTAAGTGTTAAGTGCATGTGTGCTAACTGCTCAGTGAGTCATCGGTTGCTGGTGCCACCTGCGTCATCATGCCATTTTCATCCAGGAGAAGGAGATTTAAGACAGACACAAAAAGACTGGATGAAGGTGTCTGGATTGTTTTTTTTTTTATATTACAACCACAAAGGAAAGCTGATATCAAAACAGTTTGAGGATTTACTTTCATGTAGTGTGGATGGAGGGACACTTTTGATTCCTCGACAGTTGAACGATAATAACAGGCAGCTTTGTTTGATTCGAAGAAGATAAGAAGTTTATTTAGTCATTAGGGGGACACAACTAGAGACCGTTTTTAAAATATATCCAGTGCTGAAATGCTCAGCTTAACAACAGAAATGATAATGCTTACAGTCTTGCACAAAAAATCCTGTTGTTGTGTCTGTTGCCAATTTTCCTGTTCAAGTAAACTGTGTGGGGAGGATTTTTGATAAATCCCACAATTTACTTTTTAGTGAGGTTCAACTTTTTCTGCATTTTCTGAGTATGACTGCTTTGAGTGATGGGTAAGTGCTGTGTCTTATAACTACTGGGGACATGCAAAGTGTCCTGAGTTTTCAGTCCAATCCAAAGTATGAAGAACATCCATCGAGGCTGCTGTATGACAACCTCAAGGCTTCAGATCAATAGTCCACAAACCACGGGGCAACGTCATGGTGACTACATCCATCTATAGATATATGGGTTCCCAGCATTCAGTGACTATGCATTTAATCAAAGTATGTATCAACTATATTTATGGTGCTCCTTATTAAATGTAATTTAATATTTGCAACTGTGAGACAGCGGTGCCTTCAACCACTTTCAGACATGAGACACCTAACATTAGTGGCTTCATCAAACTGTTAAAGTAAAAAGCTTTGTCATACAGACTTTTGATCTTAGTCTTTGCTTTATTTTTACTGTGACTCATCAGCTGGTGTCTCTATTCTACACTCCATGCAGACATCCTGGTGAACCAAACAATGCAGCATGTACTTTGAGTTTGTGGGCTGTGGTACAGAGTGCAGGGCAAAACAAAGGACACATTTATATTTTTTCCTATGAAATGATTTACTTATTGAAACAACCCTCAGAAAAGAAGCATCTTTTTTTCACTTTCCTTTGTATAGAGCAGCATGCGTTAACACAAAATCGCTGACTGGTCAGTAGGGTTGCAAAGGGGTGGAAAATTCCTGGAACATTTTCAGAAACCTTTCAAGGGAACTTCAGTTTAGGAATTTTGGAAATATTCCTCCACACATCAGATGGTGTATGTGGTATAAGATGACCAAAAAACACAAATGCAATGCCATACACAGATATACAGAAAGTTGGCAGATGAAATGGAATGGTCTTCAAAATATTTTTGTCTATCCGGAGGCAGAGGAAACTACATCAGATTTTAGGTAGCTAGCAACATGATAAGATAGCCATTTTGATGAAATGGTGCTAGCTAGCTTACATTTAGTATATCTGGTTTTACCAGTTAGCTAGCTACTGTATGAACACATTTTGATTTAATAATTGCTAATTAAACTTAACACCATAGATCAAATATATCTACATCATAATATCATCAATACTTCTTTGGGCTTAAATGTGTGACTTCAATAGTCTGTGTTTGTGCTGTGCGCTCAAAAGAGTAGCTGTTCAGAATTCTAGAAATCCTCTGTGCATGTGATGGAGGAATGAACAAAGCCTTTAGGAAGTGCAGCCTAATAGCCCTACAGTAAGTAGTGTGCTATGTGCCGGTGGTTGATAGCATAGATACTAAATTTTATTTGCATCAAATTCGTTTTTAGATTATGGTACAATATATATATTTTCAGTTGGGAACTAAATGTCTGGTTCGTTCCCATACATTTATATAAATCCCCCTTAATTCCCATGGACAGTTTCTAATTTTGAAAATTCCCTGAAGTTGGCAACCCTGCTGGCCAGTAAAATATTTTGTTGCATGTGCTCTGTCCCATCTTCCACTGTCAGTCCTGTGCTGTTTTTATTGTAGCTCATGCTGTTATGGAAGCACTCTGTTGTTATTGAGTTGCTATTTTCATCTTTTTTCACTTCAACATACTCTTTCGAAGAATTTGCATTCAAGAATCCCATTAGCTTCTTCATTTAGAACCACACTTCATTACATAACATCCTAAATGCATTGTTTTTCATTGACAAGTGCTGATTGATTATCAGATAACAATCACTGAACTAATACATAGAAGGAGTAGTATGATTTGAATAACAGAATCTCTTCCATACTTACAGTAGAAGGCTACTCTGTTTTCTATCAACTACAGCTGCCGGCTGATCTGCTCTTTTCTGGTGCCCTTGTCTGCCTTTCACACCTTTCTTTCTATCACTTTTTCTTTTTCTTTCTTTGTTTCTTTCTATCTTGTCTGTGTGTCTGCTTGCCTGTCTTTAGGTTCAGATAGTGCACAAAAAGCTGGACTTCAGCCACGTCACCTCTCGCTGTGGCTCCAAGGACAATATCAAACATGTCCCTGGAGGTGGCAATGTAAGTACTGCTGGAGCGGGAAGCAGAATCTGGTTAGGGTGGATGCAGACTTGGTAAATCTGGTAGATGATATGCCATTTAGCATTGAATTTGGCTCTATTTTTTAATATTGTATCACAATGATACAGTATGGCTGGTACATGGCTTTTAAAACAAGCAAATTCAGGCCATCTCCATTCCTCAGCCTTGCTTAAACAATCATGAGACAATCAGCCACATGTTGGTAAGAAATCTAATCTGATAGCAAATATAGTTTACAATTGTTATACTGTATCCATAAATCTTCCCTAATTGGGCCTCTGCAGGCTGATTTAGAGAATGTAATATGAACATCCATCGGGGCTGGAAGCAAATGGAGTCTATAAAAGCCCTCTCTTCCTGTATCAAACATTTACATGAAAGCTGATCGTTTCCAAAGAAACTCGAAACGAATGCATTAATTAGCACATCAGTGGCTTCCACTGTGTGCACTTCTGATTGATTTCACTTTAAGTGAACTGACCGCAGGCTTTGGTATCCACCCCTCCAGATGTCGTTTCCATCTGCTCTAAACACCTGCACTATCGTGTTCCATTTCTTGGCTGCTCTCACAACCAACCATCACAGTTCAGTTTAATAGAATGCTAAAGACATACCAGGAGTAGCTCATACCCAGTCAAATGCACTGATTCACTATATCATATAACTGCTGAGTTTAAAAACTCTGGAAAAGCTTTTACAGCCCTCTGGTGATTATATGATGATGGTATTCCTTTTAAGTGAGAAAATACCGACTGTGCTTGTGTGTCAATAAACATTATTTTATTGTGTGATTATGTTTCCTCATGTGCCCACATCATGACTTCCTTGAAAAGCAACAGATCTGGAAATTAAACAAAACTAGTTGCCCAGGTTTCCTGCAATTTGCCATCAAGTTGATCGTGTGACTTCTGCTAAGAATTGGAATGTGACATCTGCCTTGTTTCTCACCCATACCTCTTATTATCTGGACTGCTGTTATTAACAAGCACCTAATGTAATTCCTCCAGGAGTTACATTGGGTTCTATTCCTATTCCTATTCATTTCTGTTTAAACCAAAAACACACACAACTCAAACCAAAATATGGATAGAAATACCTGTATATTGTTGCATCCTCATCTTAAAAGGCTTGTTTTATCTTAATTAAACAAATTAAGATTTGTGTAGTGATACATGGTATTAATATCACAGTAAAATGTTCCTTGGAATTTACTTTCGAGCACCAATATTCAAACTCTCTGTGTTTGCCAAAGTCACTGGGGTGTTTACACCTTAAAATATATGTTTTGAATATTCAAACAAGCTGTCAAGTGTTCAAATATGTCACAATGTTGAGAATTGACCCTTTCAAGCTGCCTCCAATGTGTCAAAGCTTATGGTCAAGCAGACCATCACAAATGAAAAGGATTTGTGTACCCTATGGTCATTATCGACTCACCACTAGTCCTCCTGTCGGTCATCAAACTTGTGTCTAATCTAAGCACACACTGTCAGCTCTCTATATCAGTCAAGGCCAGCTGCTGGCAGATTATTCAGTAGAAGGAACACACATTCTCATGCTGTTAGAGTGATCTAATAACTATTGTTCACACAATTCAGTTATAACTTGTCCTGAACTTTCTGCATGATGGAGCACCATCCAGCCTACCAGAACAAAATGAGCACCTTAAGTGACAACGAAACTGGTCAAAAATGAGAATCAACATTAGTCTGCAAAGCATTTGTTGTGTTTATGCTACCCTCTCATGTACTGAATAAGTAAAAGTATACATGAATATAGATAAATCAGGTGCATGATAAAAAATAACGGACAGAGTGGATGCCAAAACATACATGCATTGCACTTGATATGGTGACTTAATAGGCAACGTTCTGTTCTCTTCTTTCCCCAGGTGCAGATCTTGAATAGGAAGGTTGATTTGAGCAAGGTGACATCCAAATGTGGCTCCAAGGACAACATCAAACACAAGCCAGGTTCACCTTTAAACTTAAGCATTCCCATGCTTTTCCTCCCCTAAAATTCTGCTTTGTTCTCACACTAATCTGCATTTGCAGGTGGTGGTGACGTGAAGATCGAGTCCCATAAGCTAAATATTAAAGCCAAGTCTAAGATTGGATCCCTGGACAACGTGGGACAAGGCGGCGGACAGACCAATGGACATAAGGTCAAACTTTAACGCAATCAGTAATGTTGTCAGCTCAAACACGGTTAGATTTTCTGGTTCTGCTGACTCACTGTGCTGTTCCTGGCTGACACCACCAGATAGTGTGGGAGCGAGAGAGATGAAAATTTGAAAAACTTTTTTTTGTTTGTTTTGTTATTTCTGTCCTCCCCACCCTTCTGTGTGCCCTTGGTCTTGTCTATATTTTGCTGCAGGAGGAGAAAACAGAGGAGAAGACATCTCCACCCCCAAGTGGCGCTCCGACAACAGGACCAGCAGACGTTGCTAAGGCAACGGCACCAGGAGGTGTTGCTAAGGAGAATGGCATGAAGGAGCCCACACCCACTCCTTTTGGGGGAGACGGACTGAGGGAGCCCCTTAGCATAGACAAACGCATCACTGAGACAAGTGGGTGTAAACACACATACACACACACACAAAGCTTTCATTTTTAACAGCATGAAGGGCATATTTAAGATTTAAAGCTTGCCATTTGCGAAGCAGTGCCCTTAGTGTTGCTGCACTTGTAGCTTGTGCTCAAAATACTCAGAGGATTGAAGAAACTACAGTAAGAACACGATTATCAATTTGTAGTCAGCAACCTTGGGCAAATGTGTTCAGTCTGACCATAACAGGACAACTAACTCACATCAAGTAGCCTGCTTCAACATGTGAAAAAATCCTCTTAGGCTTACAGGCTTACATAACGTCAAACATGGAACCCTTTTCTCCTTTATACTTAAATAATGGATATGGTACAAAAAAAAGAGAGAAAGTCTGTAATATTCCTTTTTCTCATTAAACAACTTAAACATTTTCTCCAAAAATAAGATCATCTTTGCATGTTCATTCTTTGTAACTTGTTAGTTTTAGAAAAGCTATACAGGAACCAAACTACATGTGTACTCTTTGTAGTCTACAACACGTGGGATACATTCTTTTTGTGTTTGTGTGTCTGTTGTTTGTGGTTAAAGAGCACACGAAGGACTTCCCTTCTCTAAACAATGGAAGAATTTACTCAAAGTATTTCTCTTCCATTTTCAAAGTTAAAAGACATTTAAAAAAACTCCATCAATCAGGAATTATCATTAAAAAAGAAAAAAAATTGTCATTGACAAAACTGGTCATATGCACTCATGTGTATGCATTCCTGCTCTAGAGTATGTGTCTGCAGCTGTGGTAAAAATAGCCATCAAATAAAATTATGAGGAGACCTGCACAGCAAAGAAGATTAACTAGCCTTAGTGGATCAATTCATCTTTGCCACTGCAGCAGACCTCCAGACTCTGCAAGTTCAGAGGGACTACAGACTCCATCTAATAGTGTTGTCAAACTCAACCTAATTGATGGATGGTTGTAGTGCTAATAACGTAAAAAACTAGAACCGTTTGGCCTTTAATTCAGATTACCTTCACCAGACAGTAACAGCTTAAAAGGCAGAGTCCATCTGGCTGGTACAATTCAAACTCTAGAGATATACAACCCTGTCTTCCTATCACTTTTCTCTCTTTTCTTTCTTGTGTTTTTTGAGTCCAGTTTCTTTCCGTCCACAGATTGAGTCCCAGCGACCTGCAGATTTGGGCGGGACACGCATGGCGCTCACTGACCTGCCAATCAACTGACCAACCAATCTACCACGGCACAGTCACTTCCCTCTGGATCTGCCCTTCATCTTGCCCACCGCAGCACCGAACCGACCGATCGCCTCTCAGTGTTTCTCTGGGGTCCAGCTTCCTGCTACCAACCCTGACCTTTGACCTCTTGATGATCCTAGCTTGAATTTTGGCCCTGTTAACTACAGAGAAGACCACGTGGTGTTTGTCTGTGTATCTCTGTGTGGGGTCCCACCAGCTTCTTTATCTTATGAAATTTCCTTGTTAGCACTGATTTAGATTACTTCAGCCCTAAACCCAAAATCTAACCCAATCACAAAAAAAGATATACATACATATATATATATATATATGTATGTTAACACTTTGAGCATAGTGAGTGTAGCCACCTTTTTCATAGACTGTTCAACCTATGACTCTAATTACTGTTTAAAACGTGTCACTGTAATGAGGCTTTGCTCTGGTCCCTGTGACTGGCCTTCACATTCCAAAACCTTCTAGATTTCCCAGCTTTGTTAAAAGACTTGCTACTTTTTGCCCCATTTTCATTTCCAGTACATCATATGTCAGCAAGTCATGTCATTATCAGTGTCATCTTACAACTCACTACCCATTATTTCATTGCAATTCTCATAGTATTGTTGCATCTTTTTGCCCCCTTTAAACTTCCCCACATTTTTATCTCTTCATTATTAACACCGTGATACTCTGAGTTAGTAGTGATGGGTGCAGAGAAGAAGACCACAGTTGCTACGGTTGGAGAAGCTGTTCTAAAATATCTAGTATGAGCAAAAGATGCAAAAGCTTCTTGAATGTATATTTGTTGATCTGAAAGAAGGTTACTAGGACTACAGTTTTAAACAATTTGATTATGTGATGAGTGCAAGATAATCATCAACACAGGAAGAGGCTGGATAGATAAGCTCTGAGGTTCCTCTGGATGACCTTGGCTCAAAAAGGATTTGGCACTGAAAAAAGGTTTTTGACCTCAGAGTCAAATATTTTCAGTAACTCGAGATTGCACTGTTTTAACTTGATGTAGTAGTCTACAACAGGAGCATTTCACTTTATGATAAGTATAAACTCTTAGAATTTAACCAATCACTGCTGCACCTTTTAGTCACTCAACATGAAAGGATTGAAACACGGTATCAGGCACTTGTAGGTAACAGTGCCAACAAGTGTCTCACAATGATTTTGAAAGGCTCGATCATACCAGCACATTAAATGGCAACATTTTGGAAGAGATTATGATTAAGAGAAGATAACATACATCAGTGGAGTTACCATGATCTATGTTCATTTGTACAGCCAGAGTAAAACCAGCTAAGTGGTTTGCATCAAGTTCAGTTTTAGTTAACTAGCTCGTTTGCGCTATAAGAAAGTTGTCTTGACAACAGTTGAAGCATTGAAGGAACGGAAACTTTACGATGGAGAATGCTGTCATAGCTGATTAGCTTTGTTTCTGTTATATTTTACTGTCCTGTGTCAGATTAAAAACTGTTCAACAAAAGAGACAAAAGATGGGAATCGGTGTTAGCAAATATGCTAGCATGTTTTCAAGCTCAGTGTGTTTTTACCTCTCTTCTCAGGAAGCGATTGGTATTGTGTTAGATCATCCGTGCAAAATGTCAGGGCAGAAGAAATGGCACAGATTAGCTTTTGTGTTGACCAGCAATGGCATGCTTTCACCTGCAGTGTTTCCCTTCTCTGGAAATTAGAAGAATGAAACGATAGAAGTGGTTATTCAACAGTATTCTACTGTTCACAGTTTGCAGGAACCTGAATCTGTAATCCTTTGATTCAGATCAGTCCAGGTCACGGGATTTTAAACCATGGTGCATGTTTCAGCACTGGAGGCTCTTATTTACTAATTTGCTGTAGGGTTGATGAAAGTATTATAAAGCTACCATAAAATAAAAGTTTGATTAAAAAAAAACATGCAACAAGCAGTAATTATGTCACTGTAATCTTGCAAGCTTAAACCTTTATTTGTTAATAAGCCCATACACTCAGATATCTAAACCTTTTGTGTGACCTGAACTTAGGGGTACGTTTGTCACTCGTCCAGTCTTTACCCATACTGAAAGCTTTCATGATCCATCAGTTCAACTCATACATCTGAACCCCCTGTGAGGGACTCCAGCAGTTACAATGAGCATTAACAGCATTAACAGTTAGCTTCATATTATCAGAGACAGACATATAGCACCTCCCTTCTGTTGCGCACCTGTGGTATGTCCTGCTTATATCCTTTACCCTGGCAGAGGGTGGATGTGCAGAGCTATACCCTTTTGTGAAGTCCTCCTTCTCGGTGTTGCATTGAAGATTCTACTCTGTTATTTCTAATTAATTTTCTCACACACACAGTTACACGCATAAGCACAGATAAATGCAAGAAAGCACACACTCGCTTGTTGGTGTGTGCGTATGCACACGCAGATACACGGAAACGGTATGATACACACAAATCAACACTGTAAAATAAACGCTGCATGCTCATAATGACATAATTCCTCTGTATTGTACTGAACCCAACTCTTCGAGTTTTGGTAATCCACTCTGATATTCTTTAAAGAACTGTGTTTGTGTGTTGTTCCTGTCATAGACATTGTCAGACATTTTCCACTTAAACTCACCCCATCATGCCTTCTTTGTGTCTCTTTCCAGCACTCTTGACAGCAATACAGTAATCTTAGTATGAAAGGCCTCCTGTTACCTGAGCATATATAAATGATGCACAGACAGACAGAGATGGACAGACAACTGCTGACATCATCCAATAGTTCTGAAACATGAGTGAGTTCACCTGCAGGGAGAGCTGTCAGTTAAAGGGAATAATGTTACATTCATGGCAAACCTGAAATTGGAACTTCTTTGCAACTTAATGGTGATTTAGTGATTTACTTATACTAGACTTTGGTAGATGAACCTACCCAGAGCTTCTACCAAGTCAATTGTAGTGAGCACTCACTGTAGCGGATGATCAAGCCTCTAGTTATCTGCCTCTCTGTCTGGCACTTATTTTATCCAACATCTGTAGTGTAAATAGATCAAAGTAAATGGCTTATTAAATGCTGTCTTGTGTTATTATGATTATTTTTACATTTTTGCTTAGTTTTTTGTTTTGTTTTGTTTTGGTTTCTTTTATATAGAATATCACTGAATATATGAAAAAAATATCAAAAGCATGCATTTCTTGAATGTTAAGAAAAGAAAAGAAAAAAAATCTCACTACACTGGACAGCAGGAACTGTCCAGCTCCAAAATGCCATGAATGCAGCAGTATTGTAGTGAAGCAGATCCAAGAACGGCCAGCAAATTTGAGTGTTTGTACCATCCAGTGGAGTTTTAAATTAACTTTCTAGTGACCTAAAACAATTTTTTTAACAGAAATCCACATTTAATCACCACACACTCTGTTATAATCCAATCTTGAAGAGTAATAAGCCTGATAGCTACTATTTTTGCTTGGTACAAAAGAAATGTTTCTAGTATTCTATTTCAAGGGATCACCTATAGTCGGTCTTAGATCAAATTTTACTGTAGATTCTTCCCAACACTGTGATTTGACTTTGAGTTAGACCAAAACAATTGTTATATATTAAAAATATGAGTAGGAACAAGCCCTCCCTGCTCGCTGTGCATTAAAGGCTGGGATGGTCTCTGCTGAAAACACTGAGGGATTTTCTATGTGTTTGTGGCTTGCTGCCGTAGTTGTCAGATGTGTGAAGTGTTACTACTGCATCCATCCTGTAGAGAGCGCTGCTTGGCCTCTGGAACACTGATAGTCTGGCTCTGTGACTTAACAAAAGCTGACTTAGAAATCACCATTCACCTGAAGTCACCATTAGAGAAGCCACAGAAGAGTTCCATACCGTCTTCGTTTAAACTAGCACTATATTATTGTGTCTGGAACACCTAATACAATACAAATCATATAGATCATGTACAATTCCCCGACAAACTTAAAAGTCGTGTGCATTTGATTGCAGTCTTGTTCGTTTCATGATGCACTCAAGTGATATAACTGTACTCAAGTTGCTTTACTGTATATTGGTAAAACTCAGCTGTGTACTGTGCGTATGTGCTTCTGGGAACAAAACAGTCTTGATAGTTAGGTAAACTTATGATAATTAAAGAGCATCGATCAAATACTCAACAGTTAAGACTGCACAATTAAAAGCACCATGTAAGCATATTTGATATTGTACCATTCCCAGAAGTTGCCTGAAGGTAACACGCCGTCACCTGACTCGTGCGTGGCTAATATGTGAAAACAAAAATGTGAACCTTTCTTCAGGAACAAAAGAACAAAGGTCTGTAAGCACTTTGATAGGTTTAGGGGCTGGATTATGTATAGGGGAATAGGAGCGAGTTGTAGTCTTTTTGTGTTTAAGCAGCTCATTGTAAGACTGTGTGACAATGTGAGGGCGTGCGTTGCTGTGCGTCTTTGATGAACACTTCAGTGGCCCTTTAGCTTAGTGGATCGTAGTGGAACTTTGGTCATCGGTGTTGTGCTGTTGGCTTTGGCGGATAAACACTCAATTTACCAGTCTGCCCGCGTGTTCCTCTCATTAACATTCAATGGTTCTTAGGTTCTGCCCAAGCTGCAAAGTCACATTAACTAAGTGGGTACATTTACATTCATGGCCAGTACAGGAGCCTCACTAACCTTTGAGCAGCTGTATTTTCTATTACATGCAGAGAGATGACTGGAGTTAAAACAATCTCTGGTTAAACAAACTACACTTAATATACAGCATGTCAAGTATTTCTAAGGGTTTTCATGCCTATCAAACAGTTAAAAAGAAAACTTTCAGTCGTGAATTTAAATGACAACTTCTTTTCTCCTGCTGTTAAAGGTGACCTTCTGGCTTTTTTTTTTTTTTTGAAGATCGTTGAGAATAGTTTGTAAATTGAAGAGGCCTTTTAGTGCCGTCATTCTGAAAACGAGTTCCCATGAAGCCGATTTACAAAATCTAAATATATCTTAAAGAATCCCAGCAAATTACTAATTTTTTTCCACTGTTGGGAAAGGTACTGATGGATGAGAGATATAGTGCAAGACATGAGACACAAAAACATTTAGATAACTTTTTTATGGGGACATTAAGAACTTATTCAATAGGTAGCACCCTTCTCTTTTATATTAAAAAATAGGTTGTGACAATAACTTGCAGCAGAGGTGCTGATAGCATTCCCTCCTGTTAGGCCAACATGATGGCTCATGGTAGAGCTAATAAACAATTTCATGTAAAAAAGATTCATTATTATTTAATGTTTATATTTATGATCGATTATTTATGAAGTCCCAGTCGACTTGTGCCAGTTTGAGCATGTGTCATCTATACTGGTTTAGTGTTGTAAAGAAAGGCTTTTCATTATGTCATATCTCCTCAGCCCATAGATAAAGATCACGTACTAGCATTATTTTTTTGTAGCTCTGCTTTCAATATCAGACTCAAAAATCTAATATTGCTCAGCCAAAACTTTACAGGCTGGATACTATCCAGTAGTAACTGTAGTTCCAAACTTCCCCCTTAATATTCAGTCAATGGACCTCCTTACTATCACAATCACAGGGATATGATCAGCTTTAAGACTATATTATTCATTTAGCGCTCAGTATGAACTTATACCGGCAGGTGTGAGATGAATTTACCATTACTTTGCAGCTTGGACAAAGAGTAACAACCAGATTCACCCAGATGTGTGTTCACAACTGTTTAATTCCCCAGTTATAACGACACCCTTCCACTAGTTTCTCACTCTGTCCCTTGTATATAGACACTACTGTATTTTTATCACTCCAGAAGTATCTCAAAATCAATAAATCAAACAAAATTAAACCTAAAAAGAAACCTTACTTCTTAACAGGGTGTTGTGAATGTTACCAGTTGAGCGTTCACGAACCTGTTACCGTTTAGCTTGATAATGGTGTTATTATAAGACTGAAAGCAAAGGGAAGGAAAAGTGTACTTTTTCTTTTTTCAGTCTGCCTTTTTTCCACCAAGAAAAGGGCTGCTGAACTTTCAAGAATGTTTTTAAAAAAAAAATGTATCTAAGGTGCAAGATTATGAATACGTGTATGAGATTTGTCTCTGTTCTGTTCTGGAAGATCGATGACCCATGAAAACACTAATTATGTATTCAGACTGCAGAGTAGGAAGGGAGGCAGTGCGTGGAGGTGTGATCTGATAGAGGCTTTGCAGGACTAAAGGACGCACCTCATAATGAACCAACTTGAGTTCATTGAAACGAGAGGTAATGCCATGATAGGGATTGAAATGCACCAACACACACTGGCCAGCTCTCTCCTCTGTGTACCACCACTCCTCAGTCAGACTAACAATAACCAGACTTTGTCTTTTAGCATGTGGTGTTAAGTCATGTCTTGTATTAAACAGCTCCTATGTTGACAACCGGACATACCTACCAACACTGGACTGAATTGAGGCAAGTCTACGACTAAATTATCTTCTCAATGTCAATGTCAAAAATAGGGCAACATTTTGGACCGGTTTTCTCTATTGAATATTAAATTGCGCTTCAAACAGTGTAAAAGTCAGATAAATGTAAAGAAAAAAAAAGCCTAATATGCACCAGAATAAAAGGGAGTGTTGGTAGATATGCACTTTGGAGCCCCAAGCTGAGTCTCCCCTGTACAGAGGCTTGTCAGCACTACAGCACTGAAAAAGAAGCAGACTATACTTGTATCTTTACCACATGAACTGCAAGTACAGGCTGGCTCCCCAGTGAAACCAATGAGCTGTTTAAATGTCAAGGGGAGTGGAAAGTGAAAACATGTTGTTGAACTATATACCGTAAGCTGTATTTCAGTCCTCTGCTTGTCCTTACATACCAACTGTTAAGTGAGAAAACTGAGACAGCTGGCAAAGCAGCTTTCCTTTCAGTGCTGTGGGGTGGATCCTCTGTAGTGTGTGCAGTATTATTGTGTAGGGCACAACACCATAGCAAGAGCATGCAGGAGACAACTAACAAACTACTGGTTGTAAGAGGCATCTGTTCTATTAGATAGCGCTCATCTCCCCCTTCAACTCTGAATATTTGGTATGAAAGAGATGTTCATTGTGATTAATTGTTAACTAGTGATGTGAATATTAATCATAAAATAAAAAGATGAGCAAAACTGTGTCATTGCTGTCATTTCTTCACACATGCACTGTACCATATTTAATATGTTTTTACATATTGACTGGCCTCCTTAACCGATAGGGCCTGGATTCATATAACTAGTAGTAGTAAGTGCAGTTTACACACAGTTCTGTTTTAGATGAGATGGGTTGGATACACATGCAGCTCTGAAACTAAATACAACGAGCTGATTTAGACAAAGATACCCTCTTTTTCCAGCACTCATATTTCTTCAAAAACACATGGGGGGTGTTGTAGAATCATGCATAGCTCCTAGTTATATGTGAATACAGTCACGTCCAATAATATTTAGTTATGTTTTTGTAGTTTTCGCCTTTGTACGTCACCACAGTAAAATCTTTGTCTTGCACCTGTACGCTATTCTTTTTATATTTTCACTTATAGTCTTTTTAAATATTTCTTCCGTGCTGGTGATAAAAAGAAGGATGCAATTCTTACTAATTCTGCACTTGCTACAATATGCGTGGAGGGAAGGCTGTGGAATTAGACTGGTTTACATATTATAAAGAACTAATCTCTGAGTAATTCAGTTTCAGACTACATTACAGAGCGAGAGAGCTGCAAAATGAACGCGTATCAATTTTACGGAGGGGCGAGAATGCGAAAAAGATTTGGTGATTAACTGTAGAGGTAAATGGATGCAGGTGTGTTGAAGCAGGAAAGCGCTAAGTAGTGCGACCTCTGGTGGACAGTGGGGGAACAGCAGGTGTAAAATATGGAAGAAATCGGAATCTTGGGAGCTGCAGTCACTTCTACTTAGCCGTAAGGACATTAATTGAGGACAGTTGAATAAATGTCCATTGCTTATATTATTTTGTGATGGTGTTATATTGTAGGCAGACTTGAATTAGGAATATCGGATGCCATTCCAAGTTTTAGCTAGCTATAACTTGATTTGGAGCAGCAATTTAAGCAGCCACTTTCTTGTATTTCGTCTGGATTTGGCGTAATGTTTATTTCAGCAACTGTATGACTGACAGAAAATTCCAGAGGTGAATTAGCTGTAAAGCTGTCAGCCCGCAATAATCCATGTAAGTAGACTTATCTTTCGAGCCTTCTTTTTTGTTTGTTTGTTTGTTTGTTTTGTGAAAATGTTCGCGTAATACTTAACAAAACAAAGATGGCGGTCAAATTCTGTGCCACAGTTAAATGAGGAATTTCATGGGCTCATGCCTTTTGACCTTAGATGCGGCGCCGTTGTGTTTGAGGGACCGGAGATTTTTGACAATAACAAAACACTTTGACCCTGTAACAGTGTTCCTGAACTCTGGCCCCTGGAGGTAGAAGTTTATCTGCTGCTACACACCTGGCTCAGACTCACTCATCACTAACAGGTTTGTGCAGAACTCGAGAACAAGTTGTTGAGGAGAGCCACCTCATTTGAATCAGGTGTGTTGGAGGGGTACACAAGTGGCCCCTGAGGACTGCAGTTGACTAACACCGTCCTATATTATTTCACTATATATATAGCGAGAGATGTGTGTATCTTTATATTTATGTCAAAGTGTTTTATATTTGTAATAATAGATGCTTGAGCGTTGGTTGGTCTACATGGCGCTGTATGACACTACAACACATGACTCGACATGTAAAAACTATACAACTTACAAGTTAAAAGATTCTGAAAATAAAATGGTACATTTTTTTTTTTTTTTTTTTCAACCATGGCTTTTTACTTAAAAAACTGTCCTTCTCTCTGACCTCAAAGTACAGTTTTCACAGTCTGTTGTCACCAGCGATCTCCCTACATCTCCTTTGTCCGTTGGTGGTGCCGCAATTGATAAAGTGGGTCACTTGACTGAAACTTCCGACAAGCCACGGAAACCATGCGGGTGTATATTTAACAATGGTATTTAAAAAAACACAAAGGAATTTTTGTGATATGATAGAAAAGATTGTCTGTGTAGTGACGAGTAGGCTACTTAAAACCGCAACTTGCTGTCACTAATAAGTTGACCTTATTTCACCAGCGTTGCAGCTCACAAGTCTCAGTTGGCAGTATTGTACTGCCACACATCTACAGCAGGTTGATGCGTTTCCAGAACTCAGAAATGTCCCCTTGCTTCTGCCCCTTGTCCTTGATGTCTGGCATGGTGTGTATCCTTGGACACAAAGATAACCTGTGAAATTCCCGCTGGCTGCCTTCTCAGTGCTGATGGTTTTGTTGACAGCTGAGGGACAGTGTCTGACGCACAACAGAGGAGCAACGCATTCCTACAGACAGAGAAGCAGCAACAGGTGATTATTAAGGAACAGAGAAGGGATTATTTACTGTACAACAAACAACCAAATAAATATTAAGATGACTCTGTTAGATTTAATGTATTCAGACCTGCTTAGTTGCGATTCCTATTACACGGCACAATCAGTTTGAGGCAGGGTCTATTTATTTATTTAGTTGTTTTTGGCCAGTTTTTATTTTGTGAAATAGACTGTATTTATAACATTCATAGCCATGTTGACATGAAATAAAAGGTAAACACAAGTGTTAATTAAGTAATGACACGAAGGAAAGTTTGGCGTTTGCCTACTTTTTTATGTAAGAACAGCAGCTGGGAATAAGGCCTGTTAACAGCTTGCTCCAATAACTTTCTGTTTATGCTCAAAAAAGTTAGAACTTGCGGGGACATTTTCACATCATCACCTGGAAGTTAATGTGGATGCTGGCAATTATTCATTTTGTTTGAGAGCTGAGAGGACTAAATTAGCACTTTCCTGATTTTTGTTTATTTGTTTTGTTTTGTTTTGTTTTTTTTATTTAGCAACAAGAAAAAAATGAATTGAGAGGAATGTCAGCACCATGGACAGGGAACTGGCCATGTCCATCACAAAGTGCAGCACACAAAGTATCACTGTATAAACTTTGTGAGAATTCATGCAGTACAAACATAGTGCTTCCAACCCTACAACACATGGATTTGCCCATGAATACGTACACTTTTGGTGTATATGAAAACCACAGTTAAAGATGCAACATTGTTGAGTTTATTTATCGGTTTTACCACTGATGAACTAGGTATGATCTGGCTGTCAAACTTATCCTTTCACGGTTACATGCATACATAAAGATAAAAAAAATTTTAAAAAAAGATGAATCAGTGGGGCAACAAATATTAGCGCTGAAACGACACACTTCAGACAATAGTAGCTATTCTTTAGATGTAATTTCATTTTAAAGAAAATTACCAGAACAAGAAAAAAGAAATCCATCTTCAACTTTTTCGTTCTCCTCATACACCAAAAAGGGATTTAAAGTCAGACTTATTGATTGTGAAATCATAGCAATATTTTCAACGTATAAATTGTGTTGATAGAATCAGCGTAAAGGTTGAACAAGAAAACAACTGGCTGCATAAAATACTCTTTACCTCGTGGATTTCCTTTTGGTGTGGTACACATATTTGCAAACATACACTTCAGTGCTAATTTCTGTTTCTATCAATAGTTAAGTGTGTAAAAAATGAGATGATTTCTGAAAGGCATTAAGCTAAAAAAAAAAAAAAGAAAATTAAAATGATCTGTGCTCTCAAAGAAGGAAAAGTCTGTAAGAAGATAGCAAAGCGGTTTATAGTATGCCGTTTCCTCAGAACTGGTCATAGACTTGAACTGTAGAGGTCAAGTTTAGGTGCGGAAGACTTAAAAACAATGTGACAGAAGTGCTACAGAGGATAATAAAAACCCAATTTCACTGCAACATACCTACCAGAGGATTCAGCTGACTGCACTGTTGGATGATAGATGCAAAGAGAAAATGTACTTTGGAGGATGGAATAAAGGATGCAGAATTTCATGAAGGGAACAAACTCTTCTTTATGCTGCAGCCGGGGGCACGAGAAACTGCTCAGCAGGAGAGGAAATTTTAATTCTGTTAATTACCAGCAAATCTTGAAGTGTACATTACATTGTCTATAAGAAAAGACAAATGGACAAAAATTATGGTTGGTTCTACAACAGAATAATGATTCCAAACACATCTCAAAACTCATCTCAAGAAGTTCACGAAGGAAATCTTTGGATAGACCTCAGAAGGACAGTGCATGGAAGGTGGCCCAAGAATCCTACACAACCAGAAGTCTTAAGAAGACCCCAAAACTGAAAGACTCTTAACTGCTACAGGAGCCTTCAGAAGCTGTGAAAGGGGAGTCATTTGGGTACTTTGCATTAATTTAGCTTTTTCTTTCAAGTTTATAGCAAAGCATTTTCTGTAGGAAATGTTTCAGTCTGAAAGAAATAACACATTGTATTCTGCAACAGTATACAATATTGATAGTGTTGTTATTCTGTTGTTTCATCTGTTCTTGTAACTTATAGGAAGCCTACCCTAATATAAAATTACAGAACACATACTTTAATAGCAACATGTACTGGACCAAGTTAAGTTCTTTAGTCAGTTTGTGCAGTTTTTCTTAGAGCTGTACCAGGGAGCACAAGCAAAAATACAAATCTGAAACTAACAATAGAACAAAACACATAAAACATTCTATTTACATACAAGGGAACAGGCTGAATAATGCACAATATGGTGTTCAAAGTTGTGTCATCTTTTGTGACCTCCTCTTAATACAGGCCTAATGTTGATGACCAAAGGCTTTTTTAAAAAAAACAGAAATTGGGAAACAGAAAAACAGGGAGAGTCTTAATTTTAGGACTCAATGATAGTTCATCAAAACCACCTCTCTTCAAGCAAATAAAAGTAATTATCCACTGAACTGGAGCTGTCAGGGCCTTATCAGTGAACCTAGCTGTGCTAGTTCTCTCGATTGCCCTCTATACACTGAACATTCATTATCTATGCTGTGTTTTCTTTGACTATCATACCACACTCCTGAACTTCTTTACTTGGAGCTAATCTATTCCAGGCTTACTGGCACTGTTAGTCTTTCGTCAAAGGCCCCATTCCAACCTGTCCACAGTCCTTGTATGTTTGACTTTTGCAGTCAAATGTATAGGCAAGGCACCTTGACTCTCTTAAGTTTGAAATCCGAGCCAACTGGGGTTTCATTTGAAGTTGCTATTGTTAGAGTGCTTGTTATGTACTGATGGTCACTTGAGGAGGTGTTGAATATTTGTTCCTGCCTCCATATGTCCTTCTCTTGTCTTGCCGTTCTCCTTGCCTCCATTCAGACAATGAAGTAGTTAGTGGTTGGTACATTGGTGTGTACACTTAGATCTGGAAGACTCTTATAGATTAAAAGGTTTGCTGCTGGAGACCCAATGTTGTGCGAAACAGAAACAGGCAAAAAAGGTAGGGTTGAGCTACTTCACATTATATTTATTTATTTATTAATGTATTTGTTCATATGGGAATCTAATATGCATAATACATTAAATGTATACATTCTACAATTTTTAGGGAATCTAATTGCAATAGAAATATTTGAAATGTTGCTGTAATGTCAGTTGGCTGAGGTTAGATTAGGATTTGAAAAGTAATTGGTCAAGTTCAATATAGTTGCTGCTTCATAGTGGTGAAAAGTATGTCTTCTGTAGTGTCCCCTTAAAAGTCAGAGGTGTCTACATATTGCATTATTAGCAAGTTTGTTTAAGTGAATTAATATATACAAATAAATGTGATATTTTATTTCATATAGAGAGAATTAATCTGGAATAATGTTGCACTCATTTGAAAGAAGCAGAAAAATCACAGATCACGATTCCTTACAATTTTACGTTTTCATTTTTTAATTGTAAGCATCACATGTTTTGTTATTAAGCATCATAAAACAGGATTGAGGCATCCTCCATACAACCATCTCACTGTGAACTGGTGAACTTCACCTATCCCAGTCCAGCTATCTCTCTTCAGCTATCTCCTGTCCAAAATATGAGACACAAGAACAATCACACATGAAGTTGAGAGGGGTTACCAGCATGGTGTGTGAAACAGCTGTGTAGTTGATCATCTTGTTTTAAAAAGAAAAGTCAAATCCAGCAGAGCTTCAACCTCTTGTTATGCAGTCAAACACAGTGTCCTTTTAAATCTGACATATCATGGTTTGACTTATTATCTCGATGCATTGATGTTGTCCAGTTTGAGTGTCTCTGTATTGTTCTGTCTAATAAGTGTCTTTACAACAGGGCACACCTCCCATAACACTGTTGAACATAAGATTGTTAAAATCAGCCTTTTTCTGAAAAGAATCCTCCAACCATAAAGAAACGAGTCAGCTTATTCACTGACCATTCACTGGTACTGTGTATGGACTACATATAGCCATCAACATCTCACTGTGCTATATATGTAGTATATCAGCTTATTCCACATTTTAACATCTTAAACCATTTCAACATTAAATCATGCATTTACTTTTCAAAATACTTGATGGAGCTATTCAAAGAAGACATGTACCCTTTTTCACAAGCTGCAGGTCTTAATGGTCTTGATAAAATGTCTGTGACATGCTTTGGTGAGAATAACACAGAGAGACACTATATCAGCTCATTTTTATTCCATTAATATAAACCTCTGCTCAAGTGGATCATTTTAGGGTAAAGAGTGACCCATTTGATTCCACTCCACTACTCATATTCAGGGTCTGCTTCTGTGAGATCCAGTGCTTAATAACCCTTGGAGTTAGTTTAATATGGCATGGAAAAGTATACAATAGATGTCCTGGGAGCTCAGCCCACACACCAAAATGTTCAACTTCCAACTGATAAAAAATTTTATAATGGCTTTTAAAAGTCAGACGTCTTTCTCAGGGTATAAAGCAGTAAACGAAGTGGTGGTAGAGCAGCTTTACTTTTTTTTTTCTTCTTCTTCAGTGAACTGTATAACTAATGATGAGAGTTGATGTTAATATCGAACCAAAAAGCAAGAGCAAAACGGTTTCAACTTCTCACTTCTGAGGCACAGCCGGTGCAGCATCGTCCAAACTAAATGCTTGGCGAACATAATGAGAAACTGGGCTGAATAGTCTGACAAAGTGACATGTGTTTACCCTGCAAATATAAACGGCTCACTGAGCAATACATTTTCAGATATATGAGATCTAAAGCTAAATGTTAGATGTTTTTGAGTTGATAGTGACTTCAGCCAAATTCATGCTCGGCACAGAAAACAGTGTGTCCTTTTTAAGAATGATGGGTATTTTACTTTGATATATATACTGTATGTATATACTATGATCCATGGGGATTACAATGTGGGGCCAGGAAAAAAACCTCAGCAACATCAAGAACAGCAAACATAAGCTCACCATCCAACATAGAACTCAAAACATTAGCAAACATTTGTTTGCTTCACACATAAAAACGCAAAAACAACTTGAGGGCGTGGGATGGGGGTAAGCCCAGAGAGTTGCTATATCTGGCTCTCAACCAGTGTCTCAGTTCACAGGATGTCATTGTGATACCACAGCAGGTTGCCATGGAGAAGTCCTTGATTGGGTCCCAGATGGAGTCACCAGGTGTCTGTGAAGAAAGGGAGGGGGGAAATCAGAGCGTCTCGCAGCAGTTATCTCAGGGAGAGTTGTTTCAGCAGCGGCCTTGGCCAAGGTCGGTGCCAGGAGCAGGAGTGCAGATTAGATTGTGACTGTTGGGTTAGGGCGAGTAGTCGTATTTCAATGGACACGACTTACTCATTTGTCCATTCTGGTCACAAAAACGATCCATACGCCTCTGCAAAGCCGCAAGCTTCTCCAAGATGTTTTCCATATTGCGGTTAATGATCAGAGTCTGAGCCAACAGCTGTGCCTACTGCTTCAATCATGTCGAGCAGCTTGGGCCTTTGACCGCTGTCTCCGACTTCTGAATTTTTCGATACACCAGGGCAATGCGTAATCCAATCAGCAGATACGCCGTTATCATGGATCCAAATATGTAAAGATTCTCGATGTCCTCAACATAAAGAATCGCCAGGCACACGAACCAGCGGCAAACGTACCATCAGGACAGACAGGTTTCCCCGGGCCCGAATTTCTCCATTTTCCCCAGTCCCTGCCAGAGAAAAACATCCCCACAGCATGATGCTGCCAGCACCATACTTGACTGTGGTTATGGTGTCCTTGGTGATTTTGGGTATGTGTATAGCATTTTTCTAAATGGTCAAAAAGTTCTTCCATATGTTTGGGAAGTCTCCCACATGCCTTTTACTCTAAATGTGCTTTCTTGTGTTTTTTCTGTAATTTCTTCTCCTGGCCACTCGACTGTCAAGCCCAGCTTTGTGAAGTGCACAGCTTACTGTATGGTCCTTTGGGCAGATACACCATTCTCCGATCTGGAAGCTTTCCAGCTTCTTCAGTGTTTCTTTGATCTCTTTGTTGCCTCTCTGATGTATGCCCTCCTTTTTGTGTTTTTTGTGAGCAGCCCTCTCTGGGCAGGTTTGTTGCAGTGCCCTATTCTTTCCATTTTGTGATGATGCATTTAATGGTGCTCAGTGGGATCTTCAAAATTGTGGAGTTGTGGATAGTTTTTTTTAATAACCCAACCGTGATTTGTACTTCTCCACAATTTATCCTTGTGGAGCCTCTTCATTAGTGGTGTTGCAGACATTGGGGCCACTTATAGCAATTCTATCTATACTTAGGTCATGTGACACAGACTGTCCACAGTACCAGATCATATTAAGGGCTTCAGAGTAAAGGGATTGGATACATATGCACACACCACTAGTAGGTTTTATATTGTTTTAGACACTTCTAAAATACTTTTTCTTTTTTTGCTGGTCCATTACATACCCCCCCTCCAAAAGAAATCCTTTTTAGATTAAAGGTTTGAACACAAAAAACCTGGAAAAATACCAAAAGGTGTGAATGGTTTTGTGAGCTGCTATAGATATAAAACGCAATGATTTAGGCTATAGTAGTAGTAGCTTTACTGTCAACAGCATATTGCCATTTTTCACAAATATAGTGAGCTTAAGTGAGCTTATGATAAAAAGGTCAAGTCACAGTTTGAGATGCATATTTATTTTATTCTACTAATCAAGTGACATGCATAGGGAGACATCATGATTAACACATTATGTGCCTCAGAAACAATCATTCATTGCATGTGCTTCACTCCTCATCGTGTCCTCCTTTCTGAAATGAGAGGGAAACAGAAACAAGAAAGCAGTGAACAACCAAAAAAGTATTTAAATGTTCCATCAGCAATGCATACCGTTAGTCTCATACCTTTTTAAGCATTGGAACATCAGTTCTGTCAGATTCTGTGTTGTACATTTCAGACTGAGGCTTTTGTAGATGCTAATTATGTTTTTACTGGCAGCACTGTGCAGTGACATTTTCTTGAAGTTTAGATTTCTCCAGTCACTCATATTTATATAAAAGCCATGATTTTGTGTCACACTTCCCCCATTTCTGACATTTAAAATGGATTTTATTCACCTACTGTATAGTTATCTATACTTTATTCTTTCGTCCCGACACACACTCTTCAAAGTCCTGACACCCAAACAGTTGTTTAAACTTTAATAGGGTCTATCTTTTCCAGTCCGTCACACCTGTGTGTAAACACACACACACACACACACACCAACACACCTAGTCACTCTTTTCCCTCAGACTCACAGTCTCTCCTATCAGTCTCTAAACCTCTCCTCCTCCTTGAAATCAGGCGGTCTGGGTTGGAGGCTGGCATGATTTCCTCCTTATATAAAGGTTCACTGATATCAGTACCAGATAGGCAGCTATGTAGTCTTCCCCAGCTGGGCTACTCAACTTTGTAAATTCTCCTCCGTTTATGTTTTATGTCAGATGCCAGAGATAAGGTGTGTGTGCTACTGTACATTAGAGTGTGACAACATGATTAAGGTAGACAGTCTGATGACCGCCTGTTTTGAACAGACAGACATTCAGTTTTCTGTTAAATACCCCCTTGTTTAACTGCTAATTTCCCATCCTGGCTTGTAAACTTAACAGTAGTTCGTTTTGTGTGTTATTCCAATATCATGTAAATTATATACTCCAGCTATTTATTTTAATACCACATCATCCTAATGGCAACAACATTAATAGTATAACTGACTTCAATAACTGACCTTTGACCCCACATCACGGCTCTTGGCTCGTAGCTTGTTAACCTGAGATTCAGCAATATCAGCTCTCTCTTCAGCTTCATCAAGCTCATGTTGAAGCTTGCGGAACTTGGTGAGATTACCGTTGGCCTGCTCCTCCTGGAGAACAAGCACACCAAAACGTCATCACTCCCAAACATGTGCTGTATGCCAGAAATGTGTACATCACTGTCATGATTTTAGTAAAAATCTAAAGCCAGTTTGCCAGTTAAGTGCATTCATTCTTGTAGAAAAGTAATTTCATCTAGGCTCATACTGCCATCTCAGTTACAAAGCTTTAACTGCTCAGCGTGGAGTAAGCTGTGGTGATGAATATACTCAAGGGCTGTGGGCTTGAACAGGTATTACTATTATTACTTCTCTAAAATATTAAGTACTTACAGCATCCTCTGCAGCTTTCTTGTAGGATTTGACCTTTAGCTGCAGCTTGTCCACCAAATCTTGCAAACGAGCAAGATTCTTACGATCCTCCTCCGTCTGAAATAAAAGAGAAAAAACAATAAGATTTTTTGGATTAAATGTTGAATAAGAATATCTACAGTGTGTTCTACTTAAGGGGGTGTCAAATTAAAGTTAAACTCAACATAAAGTGTCTTAATAAGGTGTTGCACCAACATGTGATGCTAGTATTAGATTTGTTGCACCTTGGGATTGATTCATGTGAAGTGTTTGGAACTTTGCTGGAGAGACAGAAGACCATTGTTTGGTAATGAAATATTTTCTCTTAGATGATGTTTTAATGGTGCTGATTGCTGTGATTAGTTTATTGTGCCCTCTGGATGGAGGGATTTTAATTGAGTCTTTCCATCTGAATAGAAATATTTAATCACAGGATAACGGTGATCACCTTGAACAAAGTTCTTCTTGATCTCACTTGACCTTTCCTTCTAAAAAGACAAGTATAACTACACCATGCCTGAAAAATAACCCCAGCACACAACATAACAGTGCCACCAGATGTTGTCACTGTAGGTGTCAAGCATTCAGGTTTTTCTTTATTTTGTCATCTTTCAGTCTATATGTGTTCCCACCATTTTGTGAATGAACAAAAACTTACCTGATAAGTCAGCTCTTTGATTCGTCTCTCATATTTTCTGACTCCCTTGATAGAATCGCTGGACTTCTTTTGTTCAGCCTCAACCTCATTTTCCAGTTCTCTGACCTGTGGAGTGAATGATACGTTGATACGTTTTTTCTTTTTCCTTTAGTTTTTGAGGAAATACTGTTATTCTAAATTGTTCGATATTGTCCTGTTTTTAGTTACTTCGTGAATTTCTTAGAATCTTGATTGTTGATTTGCTGACACTCACCCTGGCCTCCAGCTTCTGCACCTGCTTCTTGCCTCCCTTCATGGCGATCTGCTCAGCTTCATCCAGACGGTGCTGCAGGTCTTTGATGGTTTGCTCCATGTTCTTCTTCATGCGCTCCAGGTGAGCGCTGGTGTCCTGCTCTTTCTTCAGCTCCTCTGCCATCATGGCAGCATCAGTAATGGCCTTCTTAGCCTTCTCTTCAGCATTCCTGCATTCCTGCACGGCGTCCTCCACCTCAGTTTGAAGCTGGGATGCATCGCCCTCCAGCTTCTTCTTCTGATTTAGAAGACTGGTATTCTGTTTACATGCAAAGGTTGCTTTTAGTTTTCCACAGTAATTCAGCCATCACATGATAGTTATATTGCAAATTGTGTCTTACCTGTGAGTGCAGAAGCTGCACCCTCTCACTAACATCCAGCAGCTCTTGCTCGGCAAGTTTGCGACTTCTCTCAGTTTGCTCCAGAGCAGCCCTCAGTTCCTCCAGTTCAGCCTGAAGCAGGTTGTTGCGTCTCTCAACGATGGCGACGTTTTCCTTCATATCATCATTGGCTCGAAGAGACTCGTCAAGCTGGAGTTGAGCATCCTGGAAAATAGATTTTGACTGTGAGGCAAGTTGAATTAACAGTAGATATCACTAATTATAAACCATAAAACAGCTGCATTCCAGGCCAAAACAAACGCAGCCAGTATCAAAAGTTAAACATACCACTCCTTAAAAAGTTAGTAAATCTTTCTGCCAAAGATAAAAAAAGACAAAAATATTAATCCTGACCTTGTCCATATCGTATGTTTTGTAGTATTTTTAACTCAAGAAGCAGAATTATTTAGTGAAGGAAAACCTAAAACCGATGTGCACTGACATTCACATGCAGCCATCCTTTTAAATAATAAAAAAGAGCTTATTGGAATAGAAAAAGAGACACAGAGACCGAGAGGTTTTACTCTCTTGTAAGATCATCATGGTACCGCTATATCTTCATAATAAAAATAATTATTGGTTGCTGTATTAATGTTTAAAATATTATATACTGAGCTTCTAAAACACATTGCAAACCTTTAGATGTGCGTGAACAGATTTCAGCTGCTTTTGGGCCTCAGCCGCCTGCCTGTTGGCTTGGCTTAGCTGGATCTCCATTTCATTGAGGTCTCCCTCCATCTTCTTTTTCAAACGGAGAGCCTCATTCCTGCTGCGAGTCTCAGCCTCAAGTGAGCTCTGAAGAGTATCAACAATGCGCTGTTGGTTTCTCTTTGCTTGTTCCATCTCTTCATCTTTCTCAGACAGCTTGCGCTCAATGTCAGCCTTAATCTGGTTGAACTCAAGCTGCACTCTGAGAATCTTTCCTTCTTCGTGCTCCAGTGAAGCCTGTCATGAATTAGATAAATCAGGTGAAGTGCGAGTTATCATCAGGTACCAGAATATTTTACGATAAAAATGTGGACTTCGCTGCATACCTCTGCTTCCTCCAGAGCTGTCTGGATCTCAGACTTCTCTTGTTCCAGCTGCTTTCGAATCTTCTCAAGCTCATGAATATTCTTTCCACTCTCTCCGATTTGTTCAGTGAGATCAGATATTTCCTCTGAGATACACAATGGGGAATTTTCAAAACTCTCAATGTCTCATGTCGACAAATACACAAACTCTGTAATAGCAATGTAAGTTGATGTTACTCTTCTGGAGGTGAGCATTTTGTATGCTGTCACGTTTACTCGCCCTCACACTGCACATGAGAAAAGGTTCCTATTTTTTAAGATGTCACGTTTACCTCCAAAAACAACACAAAGCTTTCGAGCATCAAGAATTTCCTGTTTCCGCACCTCCACAGTGTACTGTACCCCTTTGGCTGTGCATTGGAAGTTTTCACGCAGCTGACCCAAAAGGCAGGATGACTAAGACCATGTGCATGTCCGCAGTGTCCTAATCATTTTTCCCTCCTGGAGACAGAAAGCATATACCCAGCCTTACCCTGCAGATTCTTGTTCTCCCTCTTCATGGTCTCCAGATGTTCAAGAGATTCTTCATAGGAGTTTTTCAGTTTGAAGAGTTCAGTGCTCAGAGACCTGGCTTCCTTCTGGGAGCTCTCCAATTCACTCTGAGACTCCTCATATTTCTGTTTCCACTCTGCCAAGACCTGAAAGGCATTCCAAACTTAGCCAATAGAATTACTCTAAACCGTCGTGAAATAATACTGACGTTAATAAATTTAAACCTTGTCAAAGTTCCTTTGCTTCTTGTCCAGAGCAGCAGCAGCAGCATTTGATCTCTCCACATCCACCATGAGGTCTTCAATCTCATTCTGCAGCCTGTGTTTGGTCTTCTCCAGGGAGGAACATTTAGCATTCACTGCTTCAACAGCCTCCTCAGCGTCCTGCAGACGCTGAGCCAGCTTCTTTCTGTTTTATGGAAGAGTTTATCCAGGATTAGTCGCTTTTAAACTTGGTGAATTGTTCAAGTTAGAATGTGTTTCACTTACTTTGCTTCTTCCAGCTCCTCAGTCCTCTGGATGGCATCAGTTTCATACTTGGTTCTCCACTGAGCCACCTCAGAGTTGGCCTTGGACATGCTGCGCTGTAGTTCAGCCTTGGCCTCCTGCTCCTCCTCATACTGCTCCCTGAGCAGGTCACAGTCGTGACGAGAAGACTGCACAGCATGGGCTAATGCATTCTTAGCCTGAAATTAAAGCATATCTAAGTACTTTGCACGCATCAACATGTAATCTGCATTAAATGTGGTCTAACTGCTATGAGTTTCCTACTTTGATTTCTTCCTCTAGTTGCCTTTTAAGGTCTTCAATTTGCTGAGTGTAGGACTGTTTTCCTCTGGTGAGTTGGGACACCAGGGACTCCTTTTCCTCAAGCTGCCTTGAAAGTTCACCTTATTTAAGCACAAAGTGGAAGTTAATACTTTATATTGTCTCAAATAACATATGCTTTTCAAATGAAGTGCACACCATTTTCAGTTTGAAGCTTGGCTTTCTGCATGGTGAAGTCATTGATGGAACGCTGTCCCTCCTCTGACTTTGTTTTATATTCATTCATCTGGTCCTCCAGAGACCTACACATTTTCTCCAAATTGTTCTGAAAATGAAACACAATAAGGTCAACAAATGCATTGCAACAACAATGTAATCTGTTTATTGGCCAATAACAAGACTGGATTCACTCATGAAAAGCATTCACCTTTGCCTTGACAATCTGCTCCATATTGGAGACCACATCATCCAATTCCAGTCTGAGCTCACTCTTCTCCTTCTCCAGCTTCTGCTTGACTCTCTGCAGGTTGTCAATCTGCTCTCCCAGGTCAGCAACACTGTCAGCTTGTTTCTTCCTGAGGGTGGCAGCAGTGGCCTCATGCTGCAGAGTGGCCTCTTCAAGGTCTCTGCGGAGTTTCTGGAACTCAGCCTCCCTCTTTTTGTTCATCTCAATCTGGGCAGCTGTGGCTCCACCAGCCTCCTCCAGCCTCTCACTGATCTCTTCCAGCTCTCTGGACAAGTCTGCTCTCTGCTTCTCCACCTTGGCTCGAGCAGCTCGCTCTGCTTCAAGCTCTTCTTCCAGCTCCTCAATGCGGGCCTACACCAGAGTCAAAGCCAAACTTTACTTGAAAACATTTTGATCTTAATAATAGTTTTATTATATCATTTTGACTTGCTTTTTCATCATTTGTGCAGAAAGAACTCTCACCTGTAGCTCCTTTAGTTTTTTCTGGAGCTGGGCACTCATTGCCTGTTCATCCTCTATTTTGCTATTTAATTGGCTGATTTCAAAATCTTTCCTGTGAATGAAAAAAAGCAAAACATATACAACAATGCCTTCCTTAAAAGGAATTCTTGTTGGTAAAAATGAACTTTTTATTGTACTTTTTCAGCCTCTCTTCGAGCTGCTGCTTGTCATTTTCCAGATCCATGATGCTCTCTTGGGCCAACTTTAGGTCTCCTTCAAGTTTCCGCTTCGCTCTCTCAAGGTCCATACGTATTTTCTTCTCTTGCTCCAAGGACCCTTCAAGCTGCAGAAAGTCATTAAGAAAAAAAGTATTACTACCATACTTAGTATCTGTGATTGTCCACATAATGTTTTAGATTCTTACATCATCCACTTGCTGTTCCAGCTTGGCCTTGGCCTTGGTCAGAGTGTTGACTTTGTCTTCCTCACTCTGCAGGTCATCCAGCGTTTGCTGATGAGCTTCTTGTAAAGCTTTCTTTTCCTTGGTCAACTTGGCAATGATTTCATCCAAAGCAGCCATCTCCTCTGTCAGGTTCTTTACCTGTTGCAGATAAAAATGATAGACTCTTTACGGCCATCACAGCAGCTTTAACACATTTTCTTTCGAGAAATCTTATGTTTATTGCACCTTGTTCTCTGTGGCGTGCTTTTCTTTCTCCACTTTAGCCAGAGTTAACTCTAAGTCATCAATATCTTTCTTCAGCTCAGAGCACTCATCCTCCAGCTTCCTCTTCTTTGCAGTCAGTTCAGCATTCATCTCCTCCTCATCCTCCAGCCTTTCTGTCAGCTCTTTGGATTTTGCCTCCAGCTGAATCTTGCTCTTGATGAGCCCCTCACATCTTTCCTCAGCATCACACAGATTATCTTGCTCCTGTTATTAGAAATGATCAGCATGTCACACAGTGGAAGCATACATTAGAAGATGTTGGTATGAATTATAATACTGCGAGAAACAATGTTTTAACATACAGCCTGGACTTGGAGCTGCAGGTCGTTCTTCTCTTGGAGAAGTGAGACCATTTTTTCCTCGAGTTCTTTTCTGCGGGCTTCTGATTTTGCAAAAGCCTCCTTCAGTTTGATAAACTCTTCCTTCATGTTGGCCATCTCCTTCTCAGTCTCAGCTGATTTCAGCAGAGGTTTGATCTTGAAGTAGAGCTTCATCCAGGGCCAATTCTTGACCCCCATGAAGGCACGAACGTTCCACTGGATCACAAGCAATGCATCCCTGTATAGATACATTTTTAGATATATTGTAGTCACTGTCGTGCTGCAAAGCTTTACAATTATTTTAACGGTTTATTCACATTGATTAGTTCTTTATGCACACTTTTTTCAGACTGAACTTGGGAAATGTTAAAGTTACAACATTTAGGAATGCAAGTACCTGCGTTCTACAATCTTCTGGAATTCAATTCTTGCCAGAACACCTCGGGATCTAGCCTGAATCCTTGTGATAATTAGAGCCAATCGGTCATCTCGCATCTCCTCCAGCAGACCCAACAGTCCAGCCTTGAAGAACACCTTTTTACAATAACAGATTGAATAGTCAGTGATGATATTCTGTTGTGCAAAATGTATATGCTGTTAACAAGATGAACTCTTACCTTGGTGTGCCCCAGTTTGTACTGTTCGTGGTCAATATCCAGTGAACCCAACAGTTTCTCTGCAGCCTTCTTGTTGTCAATGAACTGTCCCTCAGGAACGGCATTAGGGTTCAAAATGCGGTATCTTTGATGAAAAGTACAAAAAAGTTAATCATTTCTTTTACATTTTCAAATCAGGGGACGTTTATCATATATGTGGATGCTCATCAAATGCAAACCTCTGCTTGAAATCTCCATAGAGGATCCTGTTGGGGAAACCCTTTCTGCAGATCCTGATGCCCTCCAGCACACCGTTACAGCGCAGCTGGTGCATCACCAGAGGGTTCTCCATGGCCCCGGGAGTCTTGGTCTCATTGGGGATGATGCAGCGCACAAAGTGAGGATGAGTAGACCTCAAGTTGGTCATCAGCTTGTTCAAGTTCTCCTGCAGCATTTTCATAATAAACTTGTAGTTACTGTTGATCTTATGTTTGACACTGGTTAAACACAAGATAGTTAAAAACTATGCAGTAAACTTGCATAGATTCCTTTATTAGATTAAATGGGTAGAGAGAGCTTACCCTGTGCAAAGCTGAGACAGTTTGGAAGGATGAACCTTTCTTCTTAGTACCCTTCTTCCCACCTGATTCTTGAGCTAAATACAAATGATCAAATTTAGCAATACAATGCAGTGTCCAACACTTTTGATGATGTCATAGTACTCTAGATTTGTGCTAAAACTGTATCAACATGTTAATTGAAATATTGTTGGAACAGCAAGTTGTCATAGTTTTAATTTATGTTTTACTATTAAATGTCCACATACCTGATTCAGCTCCTGCATAGTTTGCAAAGAGGACACCCAACAGCTTGAGGTTTGACTTCTGGTACAGTCCAACAACGGTCTCGTTCAGAGGATCCTTGTTCTTCACCAGCCAGTTGTTGATATTGTAATCAACAGTTCCAGCGTAGTGAACCAGGGAGAAATGGGCCTCTGGTTTTCCTTTGACGATTCTGGGCTTCTGGAAGTTGTTGGATTTCCCCAGGTGGTTGTCATAGAGCTTAGCTTTAAAGGTGGCATCAGAGGCTTTGGGAAACATGCACTCCTCTTCAAGGATGGACATGATACCCATGGGCTGAAAATGATATCATCAAGGATTTAAATCATTCTTAAAGACAACTAAAAAGTCTGATTTAGTCTCAAGAACAATATTCCCAAAAAGCTCACCTTTTCAATCAGGTCAATACAGGCCTGCAGATCCATGCCAAAGTCAATGAAAGTCCATTGAATGCCCTCCTTCTTGTACTCTTCCTGCTCCAGTACAAACATGTGGTGGTTGAAAAACTGCTGCAGCTTTTCATTGGTGAAGTTGATGCACATCTGCTCAAAGGTGTTGAACTGGAATGACATAGAAAGTAAGCAAATTAACTCATGAATGTGCATGACAAAAAATGTTTCAAATATTCAGCTTCCTTTCCAAACTCACATCAAAGATCTCAAATCCAGCAATATCAAGAACTCCAATGAAGTACTGACGGGGCTGTTTGGTGTCCAGGGACTGATTAATTCTCACAACCATCCACAGAAACATCTTCTCATACACTGACTTAGACAGTGCACCAATAGAATAGTTCACCTTGAAAAATAAGTGATTAGTAGCATCTTTAATCTTGAATTTATATTTTATTATATTGAGCGACCGTAACAATGTTTCCTTCCTTTCTGTACCTGAGCGACATTCTGTCCCTTGGTGACCCACTCATTTCCTACTTTAACTCTTGGGTGACAGAGACCTTTGATGAGGTCAGCAGAGTTCAGGCCCATCAGATATGCAACTTTGTCAGCATCTGAGGAAGTGAAGATGACACATTAATCACATTTATTCCAGAACACAACATACAGCTGTACAAAGCTTTTATAAAAAGAAATTAATGTTACCACATATATAATGAAGTACATAGAAATACCAACGCAGCCCACAGCATAAAGCTTCTTGCTACAGTCAGCAACAAGATTTAACTTTTTTTATCCCTTGACCAGAACCAATTATTCTTTCAAGTGAGATAAACACAGAAAAACAAAACTTTTATTCAAAGCTCATACTGTATTATGCTCAGTAGCTCTATAATATGTATGTTTATGCATTTAGCAGGCACTTTTATCCAAAGCAACTTACACTGGTAGGCAGTCAGGGTAAGGGGGTCTTGCCTGAGGACCCCTAGTGGAGGTAGGTGGGGTACCTTTCATGCAGGGGCAATCTTACCACTACACTATCCAGTTGACAACATAATTCATCAAATCACCACCATAACTGTGACAACTTTCAATAATTATAATAATAATCCACATCTATGTATAACATACTCTTTTACCTTCTGTGCCATCTGCCTCTGCCTGCTCTTCTCGTTGCTTCTGCTTAAACTTCATGTTACCGTAGTGCATGATGGCACCAGTTAGCTTGTAAATGCTGTTCTTCTCTTCTTGAGTGAAACCCAGAACATCAAAAGCATCCTAAGTGAAATCAAGAAATGTCAATGATGGTTCTTTAGTTTGTTTTCAGTTTATGTTCACTTGAGAATGGTTCGTTGTTGTGATTTAAACTCTGAGCTCACATCAGTGGCTATCAGTTCTTCAGAGTCATTGATTGAGGTTACAGTTGTCTCTCCTTGGGAGATGAAGGCGTAGTCGTAGGGGTTGTTGGTGATGAGCAGCATTTCTAGAATTAAGTCATATATTGTCATTATAAAACGGATGATGATGTAAAGTAAAGACATAAATATTCTGCATTTGTTATTTACACTTACCCAGAAGTTCAGGCTTTTGTTGAGACAAGATCTGGTAGAAAATGTGATAGTCCCTCTCAGCTTTGAGCTGGTAGGTCACACGGGACTTTTCCAGAAGGTCTGTTTTGAAAATGTACTTTGTTATTTTGTTATCTTTCTCAAAAAACAATCTGCTTTTGGTGTTTAGCGACTTGAACATCATCACACCTTAATATGCACACACATTTGCATTTATGGTCAGAATGTACTCTAATTACTGGGAACATATGTGTGATCAGCTTTTGATGCATTCAGTTTTACAAGATTAATGCCTTTCATTTAATTAGTAGTTACATCCGCCTGGTTTTAAACCTGCAAGGGTTTTCCTGTGGGTTCCCTTTGTATCTTTGTGGATTTCTTGGATCATACTGATGTCCTGCCACAGTTGCAGTTAGCCATATGATAGACATGAGGTCCTATCTGGTTATGTATCCTGTCTTTCAAACACTGGGCTGAGCCCCGGCACTTTGCAACCCTGCAAAAATGAGTGACACAGGGGATGAATTTAGTTTTACTTACATGTCTCAATGTCAGCAGAGGCCAGCTTTCCCCTGTTGTCAAAATGAATTCTGATGAATTTACCCTAAAATGAAACATTGTGTTCAATTATATTTCTAATAAGGAAAAAGAACTCTGGTAGTAAGCAAGTAACCTTGCTGCAGACCTGCAGCTACTCACAAATCTGGAGGAGTTATCATTCCTGATGGTCTTGGCATTACCAAAGGCTTCTAGAGCAGGGTTAGCCTGAATGATTTGATCCTCCAGGGTGCCCTGATGTTAAGAAAAAAACAAAAAACAATGTCAGGCATGTTGCCAGTTATAAAGAGAAGGTTAAACAACTAATGGCCTTTAAATCTTTCATACAATTGATATTTTGGTGATGCGATATTCAGAATTTAATATGTAAAACAAACCTTCTTCTCAGCAGCAGCATCTTTCTTCCCAGTGGGGGCAGCAGCGATGCTGGCAAAGTACTGGATGACACGCTTGGTGTTGACAGTCTTTCCAGCACCGGATTCTCCGCTGAGAGGAAGAGACACTGAAAGTTTTTGTGCCATGATCTCTGACTCTAAACTGTTTAAAACATTTTGTATGGCAGTATGACTTACGTGATGAGGACCGACTGGTTTTCTCTGTCTGCCAGTAAGAGATTATAACAATTAAGTGAAAATGTATGGGGTCAGAAGGAATTTCTGGGAGAAAAAAAAAAGATGAAGACTAAAAGTGATTTATGTACCTGACAGCATGTACTGATAGGCATTATCAGAGATGGAGAAGATGTGAGGAGGAGCTTCAGTCCTCTTCTTTCCTCTGTAGGCAACAACCACCTCTTGATTGTAGACTGGCAGCCACTTGTAGGGGTTGACAGTCACACAGAACAGCCCAGAGTATGTCTGGTATACCAAAAGAATAATAACACTTTGTGTTTACAGGTACTTTAATAATATGTCAGTGAGGATAAATATACTAGCCAACTGACTTACATAGATCATCCATGCTGCGTAACGCTCTTTGAGGTTAAAAAGCACAGCTGGCTCGTGGAGGAAGGTGAACATCGCCATGTCTTCAATTTTATCAAACTTTGGCGGGTTCTGGGGGTGTACATCACATTCCTTCACAGTGACAGTCTGCAGAAAGAAGAAAAACATCTTACACAAATGTCAAGACTTGTATTATGATGCAGTCAAACTGAGCTGATGAGAAGCTGATACCTTTCCAAATTCAGTTTCCGCAGTGACTTTGTCACCATCACGACTTGAAATGGTCGCCTTGACATACTCAACTTCTGGGTCAGGAACAAAACACTCCCTCTTCATGTCAAATTGTCGTGTCTGGGCCTCCAGACGCTCTTTATCTGATTTTCTCAGAAAAGAAGCCGCAGGCCCAAACTCTGCCATAACAGCATCACCCATTTTTCAACCTTTCAAAGATATGTTTAAGAGCCATGAGTTTTATATACTTATTTATTTACGGTGTTATTTTTTCAGACATATGTGTGACTCATCCATGCTAAACCCAATGAAAATAACAAAGACAGATTCAGTTAAAACAAAGGAATAGTTAGAGATCAAGATAGTTTGTTTCCATACAACAAAAAATATTTACAGTAATACAGTTGCTATTAAACACATTTAACTTTAATCATTATTCTTAAACATATAAATGTAGAAATCAGTAAGCTTGCATTAACATGTTGTCAACATTAGTCATACAGACATCTTGTAAAAGGTATCCCAAATGTGGTTGAATATATAGAGTATAATAGCGGCATGCTCGTGTACCAACTGAAAATATTATTTGTCATTGAACTGAGTTGTACCGGCACTTAAGTGTTACGGTGAATTTTACCTGCGTTGTTGTCACTCTGATGATAATTTGAAACTTTGCTATTCTATTAAATAGACAGAAACAAAACAAAGGTTCGGTTATTGTTTGACTTTTAAATGATGAGAGGGTGACTGTTCTCACTGAAATGAGTCATACAAAATGTTATCAGCAGAATCTATCTCAATGACGCTTTGTAATTTCAACATTATCCGCATACTGCAAATGCTCAGTCACAATAGACAATGCAGTTTCTCAATTAAATTGCTGTTTTTCTTACCTTTGATCATCAGCCTTGTGGAGTGATGGATTCAGTCGCTGACACCAGGCTCCCTCTCCATTAATAAAGGTTGTCAGTGAACCAAATATGGGGAGGAATATCAGAGAAATGGCATCCAGTTTGCCTATCAAAAAAGCTTTGTCCAAATTGGGTTGAGCCTGTGCTGCTATTTGTTGCTGTCACCTTGGACAGCAGACAAATACACCAGAGTGGACATGACAAAAGAAAGGGGAAGGCAGGAGGTGGGGAAGCATGGACAGGCCACTGTCTATCAAGTCATTCTCATCTGTCTCAGTAAGTAACTTTAGTCATGTGATTTTACTTCAGGGAATGGAAGGTTCATCTCCATTAATTATTCATGCAAAATCAGCTATGATTCATGATTTTTTTCAATAAATGATCAATTCATTTTTTATTAAATACATGATTAATTAGTATATGTGGAAGAAACTCTTTTGCCATTGTAGACAGATAGACATTCATGCCTTCAAAGATCTCAAACTGAATAAAGTAGCCTTCTGAGAAGACAAAATTTGTGGGACCTAAAACATTTCAAGATCTGAGTTTCAACAATAGTCTGTCCAGTGATAGGATGTGAAATAGAAATCGAGAGGAAGAATAAAGAGCTGCAGCTGTTGTCTACTGAGAGGCCTGACAAGGCCAAGGTCACAGCTGTGACGTCTCTTCATCATCACTCACAAGTATAAAATGTGTCATAAAGCTAAGTCTACTACTACGAAGCAGTAAAGTCAGATGGGTAGTAAAGAGTAGCGCAAGTAGTCACGGAGCACTGAATTATTTTTGAAGTTAGTAATAATACACGGACGGTGTAATGTAGCTAGGGGTGCCCCGATTTCCTTAATTTTGGGAAACCGGTGTGAAACCGATCTTATCCACCGATTCTTTTATTTATTCATTTGGTTTTTTTATCCACCGATCTTATCTACCTCCGCAAAGGTCTGAAAATCAGTCTCTGTCCCTTTTTCTCTGCCGTGAGAGAGGGCTGACTGACTGCCTCATGTGCAGTTAAAAGAAGTTTATATCTTTTCACAGGTATTGTTCAGTGTTTTTCAATAGAATAAGATTGGGACACTGAAGGTGTATGCTATCAGACTGACCTTATAACACCTGACAGTGTCAGTTATAAACAAAACAGAAATCGGTAGGTCAGGCTTTTTAAAGATTGGTGATTGGCCAGAAAACTGCAATTGGTGTACCCCTAAATGTAACATTGTAGTTATATTTAGTTGGCTTTATGTCATCAGTATGCATATAATCAAGTGTGCATTGTGTGTTGTTGTGCTCAACTTGTATGTCTTGTGTTCGTCGTGTCTAACGTGTACATTATTGGAATAATCTTATTGCCATTTGTAAATATACACAACGTGAACTCTCTATTTAGATCCCAACATGTGGAAAGTCAGTGGTGAAACAGTATCTGGAGTATCTATGTACTATATGCTATGTATGTATACTCTGCTTCAACAATCAGGAACCAATATAAAGTGAAAAAGAGTGTTTAAATGATTGGGCTTTTCTTGTGAAGTTATAAGAATTATATGCATAGTTTGCAAAATATATAAAGTATGTGTATATTTCTGCAATTTTCATATGATTTCATATGATAGGTTTGTAGTTACTCACAAAGCAAACCAGTATGAGCAAAAGCTACTCGGGTTTTACTTTTGCGAAGGTCATTTCAAGATTAGATCAAACCTAAGTTTCATGTTCCTTAGTGTTAAGAAATGCTGCGTTATCAGTGGAATACATAAGGAGACATTGAAAAATATCTGTTGATTATGTATGTAATCAAAATCATTTTTAAAAATCATTCATTTTATTTGCTGTTTGTGCAGAAAAGTCTTGTACTTTTAAAAATATGTATTTAAGGATCCATTTTTTAAATTTATTTTTGTCAAGGATTTTGAGTAGATTGATTAAAAAAAAATCTAATGAGTTTCTATAATGTTTCTTTTTAAAAGCAATAATATCTATAAATACAACAAGTGCATGCATTGACACGGAGTCATATTGAGCTATACTCTGGGCTTCTATCCAAAAATTGCATCCACTGACTGTCCTTGGTCTGCTCCTGTTGACATGGCATTGTTTTCTTCTCTTTATCCTTGAGCACAAAGATAACTTGTGAAATTCCTGCTGGCTGCCTTTGAGGGCTTGGTGGTTCAGAGGATAGCTTGAGGACAGCTTCTGACGCAGGTTGTCAGGACATGTTTTTTTTTTTGTGTGTGTGTGTGACCAACAGCAACAGGTGACAAGCCCATCAGCCGCCAATATATTACAGTATAGGTACTTTATGTATTGAAAAAATAATAATTTATATAAAATTATATTTTTATTTAATCTGTATTTAGCCAAGATTTTTAAGAAATCGTCACAGTGTGAGAATGGAGACATGAGGGAAGGCAAGGAGAATGAGGCAAATAAACCTCAAACTGTTTTTCATGATGGCAAACGAGAATTTAAACATTTAGATTTTTCTTGGTGTTATACAAAATTTAAACACATACAGGGTAAAACTCTAGCTAAATTATATCAAACCCTTAGAAGCTCCTTTCCCTCACATCTTATCCAAACACATCCCGTCACTGCTTGCCTTTGTTCTTGAATTTTCATCTTCTTCACTTATCCTTCTGTCTATTCCAGGCTCCAGGAGAGAGCATCCATTTAAGGATCTCATTCTCAGCTGTCGACAGTCTCTGAGTCTTTGGCCTTTAAAATCACATGAGCATACAAAGGAAGGTGTGAGGCACCTTGCCCCACTTAAGTTTGAAACTGGAGCCAGCAAAGCTATTGGTAGAATGTGTTATTTGTTGTTGGGAAAGGTCACTTCTAAGGGGTGTTGGGTTTTTGTGGTGGCTCACGGTAGTTGATTGTTCTCTGCCTCTGTCTTCTCCTCACACATTTAGGCTGTGGAGCTCTGTGTGCACTCCAAGCCTTAGTACTGCTTGTCCTTTTCAAAGAGGCATAGGCCAGGACATCATGAAAGTTTGGAAAGGTACTGTGACCATTTACAGCTTTTCTTTTCTTTTTTTCTTATCTGTTGCAATGACCGTTGTAATGTAGTGTCCTATTTTATTGATTAAACAGCGTTGCATGAATTGTTTAGGTCTGTCTTGGAGTGCACTATCCTTGAATGCCACAAGTTCAGATAACCTGCCATCAGACACCTTCACCAAGTCAGCCTCTGTTCTGTAGTCCAGGTGGCCCTCCCTTAACTGGCTGTGAAGACTGGCCTCAACAACTGATGGGAAGGTTAGTTTTTACTTTTCTACTTCTGATTTTCAAACATTTTTGTCTGCAATTATATTAAATGGGAACTAAATACTATGACCTGAGTGAAAAGCAAACAATCTACCAGTGCTCCAAGTTTTTAGTGAATAACAATGTTTTCTTATTACGACAATGAGAAAGTGCTGGGATGCAGTTGTTTTATTATGTCTGTTGCACTGTTGTGTACATGCACAAATTTATCTTTGCCCACTTTTCAGGCTGTGTCTCTATTAATGTTTTATAGACATACAAAAAGTATTGTCGCCAAGCAGATTCTCTGATAAAGCCACAAGTTCAAAATGCAATATGCCTTTTGCACTGGATTATTATTTCCTGAAATACCTTTAGGAAAATGCATTTAGAGTTTGTGCTTGAACTAGCAATAAGTAATTAGTGTAAAATACTGCTGAATGACACAGTTTGATGTTGGAGCATTGATTTTTGTCAGTTGTATTAACATGTAGACATTGTTATTTTTTATAAATTAGTTTACACAGATAAGATCTGCAGTCTGTTCTATGTATTACATTATCACCTACTGCGCTTTTTTTACACCAGGATTTTAAATTCACAAGTCTTGTGAAGCCTTTAATGGATTCATCTTCACTAAAAAACAAAAGAAAAAAACAGGGAAATATTCTTGAAATATTTTAGTTGTGTTTTTTTTTGGAATTCTTGAATTCCAAAGAAAGAATAGAACCATTAATATATTTGTGTTATTTATGTATGTAAGGTTATATTGCACTTTTTTGAACACTAAAAAATAAAACAGTTTTCGGTCTAACGTTACAAATCTTTATATATATATATATATGTATATATATATATATATATATATATATATATATATACATATATATATATTTAGATGTAATTGGAGAGTGAGGGAGTGAGAAACTGGGGAGCTGGACAGGTCACTGCTCTATATTATATTGTGTTTGAATTGTGATGATAATATAATATCATATAATATCATATGATATTATCATATAATATCATATTATATTATCATCTTAATTCTGAGGTTGCAGAAAAGTTTTGTTTCGTTGGGTTGTTCAGTTGTGCAGTTTTAGCCAACTATAGTTTTTCATTATCCAATCATTAGTTAAAAGGATTTTTAACTAATAAAATACACATATGTACAGTTATAAATGTTTTTTTTTAAAATGCACATTATTAGACTTTTTTTCTCTGTCACTGTGCTTTATAGTTATTCATTTTTTATTTAAAAAAACATTATGTGACACTTTCATTGAAAAAAAGTTTAATTATTTTGCCATTTTCATTCAGTTTGATTTAGCTCTCTACTGCTATCAACAGTTTGTCTCTGCCAACAAAAGGTCAAGAAACAGCCTTTGATGCAAATGCATTTATTCTACTGAACAAACACATGCTTAGGGAGACAGCATTACAAAAGCAAGATGTGTCTCAGAAACAAGGGAACTTTATTCTTCATCATGTCCTTTCTGAAACAAAAGAGAGAAAATGCAGAATGAATATAAAGCTTTTTTTTTCCATTTTAGAGAAAAATAATTATGGATTTTGTTGACATTTTAACAGCTACAAAGTACAGTAAGTCATGCAAGGTAAAGAGGTTTAAAAGTAGCTTTATTACCCTAAGTGCATGAAAAATAAGACAGCTTGACGTCTTTTCTTGGTTCTTGATGACGGTTTACCGGTCCTTTGAAAGGCTTCTTCAGTTTTGACTGACGGCTGAAGACTCAGGTTTATAAGCTATTGTTGGGACGTTCACACTCAAAGAGTTGTTGAGGTCACATGTGTCGACCTATCCATTCTCTCGGTTGCTTAAGTGTTTGACTTTATGATAAAACAGTTACTGTTTCACAGACCTTTATAAAGAGGAAATTAAACAACAGGAGAGCCAACTCCTCATTGGTCCATCTCAAAGGTAGGGGACACTTTTTAACATCACTAATGTCTACATTCTGCACAGTAAAGGCAGATGGTTTGAGAAAGGAATGGAAGAAGAAATCCATCTTAAACGGATAAAAAAGGTAAAACCAAGGTGTTCGTCATAGATATCCTCTAAATAAAGACTTCCGCAGGTAAACAACTTACAGGTGGTATGAACTAAACAACCCACTAAATGAGTGGATGAAGTGTGACATGTGAATGTCTCAACAAAAGTGTTTAAGCCTGAATACCCCACCAGTTACAACTAAAAAAAAAACCTGTCAGATGAGAGGTGAAATGTCCTCAAGAGCCAAAGTGGAAGTCCAGTCGTCTTCTATTCAAGCACTTAAGGCATCAGACATCGTGACTGAAAGTCAACACCATCATTTACCTTGGTGATCTGTTTGTGTCGCTGCCAAGAAGCTTTACATATTCTAGAGTGGTATATTTCAGTATGTGTGTGTATGTGTGTGTGTGTGAGTGTGTGAGTGTGTGTGTGTGCGTGTGTGTGTGTGTTTTAGCACATACAAACCTTTGACCCCACATCACGGCTCTTGGCTCGCAGCTTGTTAACCTGAGACTCAGCAATATCAGCTCTCTCTTCAGCCTCATCAAGCTCATGTTGAAGCTTGCGGAACTTGGTGAGATTACCATTGGCCTGCTCCTCCTGGAGAACAAGAACACCAAATATGTATTTTGTGACATGTGTCAGAAAGATGACAATGGTAATAAATAAGGGTGGTATTTAAATCAGGAGTACTTACAGCCTCTTCTGCAGACTTCTTGTAGGATTTGACCTTAAGCTGCAGCTTGTCCACCAAATCTTGAAGACGTGCAAGATTTTTACGGTCTTCTTCGGTCTAAGTTGAACAAAAGAAAGAAAAATGAGATATGAGATAGAAGAAAGATACAATGTATATGCATTATAATTTTTTACTTTTCGTAGCATAAACAGACTGTGCTCCAGATGGATATTTACCTGATAAGTAAGCTCCTTGATGCGTCGCTCATACTTTCTAACTCCTTTAATAGCATCACTGGCCTTTTTCTGTTCACTCTCCACCTCATTTTCAAGTTCTCTGACCTGCAATATGCCACAACAAAAGCTGACTACCATCTCTCTTTGTCAGACAGAACAAACATTGATTTTACATGATTTCCTCTCTTTTTCAGAAAGAACAAACATTTATCTTACATGTAGAAATTCAAGCAGTCAAAGAGGCAACTTATACTCACCCTGGCCTCCAGCTTCTGCACCTGCTTCTTGCCTCCCTTCATGGCGATCTGCTCAGCTTCATCCAGACGGTGCTGCAGGTCTTTGATGGTTTGCTCCATGTTCTTCTTCATGCGCTCCAGGTGAGAGCTGGTGTCCTGCTCTTTCTTCAGCTCCTCTGCCATCATGGCAGCATCAGTAATGGCCTTCTTAGCCTTCTCTTCAGCATTCCTGCATTCCTGCACGGCGTCCTCCACCTCAGTTTGAAGCTGGGATGTATCTGCTTCCAGCTTCTTCTTCTGGTTTAGAAGACTGGTGTTCTGTTTTCAATAAATGGTGCACATTGTTCTGTTTTAAGATCGCTTAAACAATCTGAAACGTATTGCAAAAGACAGTAATTGTCTCACCTGAGAGTGCAGAAGCTGCACCCTCTCACTAACATCCAGCAGCTCTTGCTCAGCCAGTTTGCGACTTCTCTCAGTTTGCTCCAGAGCAGCCCTCAGTTCCTCCAGTTCAGCCTGAAGCAGGTTGTTGCGTCTCTCAACGATGGCGACGTTTTCCTTCATATCATCATTGGCTCGAAGAGACTCGTCAAGCTGGAGTTGAGCATCCTGAAAGATGAACCAAAAGGTTTCATTTTCAGTTATGTTTGTTTATAAAAGCAATAACATCATTATTGTTTCACATTCATTGCAAACCTTTAGATGTGCGTGAACAGATTTCAGCTGCTTTTGGGCCTCAGCCGCCTGCCTGTTGGCTTGGCTTAGCTGGATCTCCATTTCATTCAGGTCTCCCTCCATCTTCTTTTTCAAACGGAGAGCCTCATTCCTGCTGCGAGTCTCAGCCTCAAGTGAGCTCTGAAGAGTATCAACAATGCGCTGTTGGTTTCTCTTTGCTTGTTCCATCTCTTCATCTTTCTCAGACAGCTTGCGCTCAATGTCAGCCTTAATCTGGTTGAACTCAAGCTGCACTCTGAGAATCTTTCCTTCTTCGTGCTCCAGTGAAGCCTGTCATGAATTAGATAAATCAGGTGAAGTGCGAGTTATCATCAGGTACCAGAATATTTTACGATAAAAATGTGGACTTCGCTGCATACCTCTGCTTCCTCCAGAGCTGTCTGGATCTCAGACTTCTCTTGTTCCAGCTGCTTTCGAATCTTCTCAAGCTCATGAATATTCTTTCCACTCTCTCCGATTTGTTCAGTGAGATCAGATATTTCCTCTGAGATACACAATGGGGAATTTTCAAAACTCTCAATGTCTCATGTCGACAAATACACAAACGCTGTAGTAAGTTGATGTTACTCTTCTGGAGGTGAGCATTTTGTATGCTGTCACGTTTACTCGCCCTCACACTGCACATGAGAAAAGGTTCCTATTTCTTTAGATGTCACATTTACCTCCAAAAACAACACAAAGCTTTTGAGCATCAAGAATTTCCTGTTTCCGCACCTCCACAGTGTACTGTACCCCTTTGGCTGTGCATTGGAAGTTTTCACGCAGCTGACCCAAAAGGCAGGATGACTAAGACCATGTGCATGTCCGCAGTGTCCTAATCATTTTTCCCTCCTGGAGACAGAAAGCATATACCCAGCCTTACCCTGCAGATTCTTGTTCTCCCTCTTCATGGTCTCCAGATGTTCAAGAGATTCTTCATAGGAGTTTTTCAGTTTGAAGAGTTCAGTGCTCAGAGACCTGGCTTCCTTCTGGGAGCTCTCCAATTCACTCTGAGACTCCTCATATTTCTGTTTCCACTCTGCCAAGACCTGAAAGGCATTCCAAACTTAGCCAATAGAATTACTCTAAACCGTCGTGAAATAATACTGACGTTAATAAATTTAAACCTTGTCAAAGTTCCTTTGCTTCTTGTCCAGAGCAGCAGCAGCAGCATTTGATCTCTCCACATCCACCATGAGGTCTTCAATCTCATTCTGCAGCCTGTGTTTGGTCTTCTCCAGGGAGGAACATTTAGCATTCACTGCTTCAACAGCCTCCTCAGCGTCCTGCAGACGCTGAGCCAGCTTCTTTCTGTTTTATGGAAGAGTTTATCCAGGATTAGTCACTTTTAAACTTAGTGAATTGTTCAAGTTAGAATGTGTTTCACTTACTTTGCTTCTTCCAGCTCCTCAGTCCTCTGGATGGCATCAGTTTCATACTTGGTTCTCCACTGAGCCACCTCAGAGTTGGCCTTGGACATGCTGCGCTGTAGTTCAGCCTTGGCCTCCTGCTCCTCCTCATACTGCTCCCTGAGCAGGTCACAGTCGTGACGAGAAGACTGCACAGCATGGGCTAATGCATTCTTAGCCTGAAATTAAAGCATATCTAAGTACTTTGCACACATCAACATATAATCTGCATTAAATGTGGTCTAACTGCTATGAGGTTCCTACTTTGATTTCTTCCTCTAGTTGCCTTTTAAGGTCTTCAATTTGCTGAGTGTAGGACTGTTTTCCTCTGGTGAGCTGGGACACCAGGGACTCCTTTTCCTCAAGCTGCCTTGAAAGTTCACCTTATTTAAGCACAAAGTGGAAGTTAATACTTTATATTGTCTCAAATAACATATGCTTTTCAAATGAAGTGCACACCATTTTCAGTTTGAAGCTTGGCTTTCTGCATGGTGAAGTCATTGATGGAACGCTGTCCCTCCTCTGACTTTGTTTTATATTCATTCATCTGGTCCTCCAGAGACCTACACATTTTCTCCAAATTGTTCTGAAAATTAAACACAAGAAGGTCAACAAATGCATTGCAACAGCAATGTAATCTGTTCATTGGCCAATAACAAGACTGGATTCACTCATGAAAAGCATTCACCTTTGCCTTGACAATCTGCTCCATATTGGAGACCACATCATCCAATTCCAGTCTGAGCTCACTCTTCTCCTTCTCCAGCTTCTGCTTGACTCTCTGCAGGTTGTCAATCTGCTCTCCCAGGTCAGCAACACTGTCAGCTTGTTTCTTCCTGAGGGTGGCAGCAGTGGCCTCATGCTGCAGAGTGGCCTCTTCAAGGTCTCTGCGGAGTTTCTGGAACTCAGCCTCCCTCTTTTTGTTCATCTCAATCTGGGCAGCTGTGGCTCCTCCAGCCTCCTCCAGCCTCTCACTGATCTCTTCCAGCTCTCTGGACAAGTCTGCTCTCTGCTTCTCCACCTTGGCTCGAGCAGCTCGCTCTGCTTCAAGCTCTTCTTCCAGCTCCTCAATGCGGGCCTACACCAGAGTCAAAGCCAAACTTTACTTGAAAACATTTTGATCTTAATAGTAGTCGTATTATGTCATTTTCACTTGCTTTTTCATCATTTGTCCAGAAAGAACTCTCACCTGTAGCTCCTTTAGTTTTTTCTGGAGCTGGGCACTCATTGCCTGTTCATCCTCTATTTTGCCATTTAATTGGTTGATTTCAAAATCTTTCCTGTGAATGAAAAAAAGCAAAACGTATACAACAACGCCTTCCTTTCAAGGAATTCTTGTTGGTAAAAATGAACTTTTTATTGTACTTTTTCAGCCTCTCTTCGAGCTGCTGCTTGTCATTTTCCAGATCCATGATGCTCTCTTGGGCCAACTTTAGGTCTCCTTCAAGTTTCCGCTTCGCTCTCTCAAGGTCCATACGTATTTTCTTCTCTTGCTCCAAGGACCCTTCAAGCTGCAGAAAGTCATTCAGAAAAAAGGTATTACTACCATACTTAGTATCTGTGATTGTCCACATAATGTTTTAGATTCTTACATCATCCACTTGCTGTTCCAGCTTGGCCTTGGCCTTGGTCAGAGTGTTGACTTTGTCTTCCTCACTCTGCAGGTCATCCAGCGTTTGCTGATGAGCTTCTTGTAAAGCTTTCTTTTCCTTGGTCAACTTGGCAATGATTTCATCCAAAGCAGCCATCTCCTCTGTCAGGTTCTTTACCTGTTGCAGATAAAAATGATAGACTCTTTACGGCCATCACAGCAGCTTTAACACATTTTCTTTTGCAAAATCTTATGTTTATTGCACCTTGTTCTCTGTGGCGTGCTTTTCTTTCTCCACTTTAGCCAGAGTTAACTCTAAGTCATCAATATCTTTCTTCAGCTCAGAGCACTCATCCTCCAGCTTCCTCTTCTTTGCAGTCAGTTCAGCATTCATCTCCTCCTCATCCTCCAGCCTTTCTGTCAGCTCTTTGGATTTTGCCTCCAGCTGAATCTTGCTCTTGATGAGCCCCTCACATCTTTCCTCAGCATCACACAGATTATCTTGCTCCTGTTATTAGAAATGATCAGCATGTCACACAGTGGAAGCATACATTAGAAGATGTTGGTATGAATTATAATACTGCGAGAAACAATGTTTTAACATACAGCCTGGACTTGGAGCTGCAGGTCGTTCTTCTCTTGGAGAAGCGAGACCATTTTTTCCTCCAGTTCTTTTCTGCGGGCTTCTGATTTTGCAAAAGCCTCCTTCAGTTTGATAAACTCTTCCTTCATGTTGGCCATCTCCTTCTCAGTCTCAGCTGATTTCAGCAGAGGTTTGATCTTGAAGTAGAGCTTCATCCAGGGCCAATTCTTGACCCCCATGAAGGCACGAACGTTCCACTGGATCACAAGCAATGCATCCCTGTGTAGATACATTTTTAGATATATTGTAGTCACTGTCGTGCTGCAAAGCTTTACAATTATTTTAACGGTTTATTCACATTGATTAGTTCTTTATGCACACTTTTTTCAGACTGAACTTGGGAAATGTTAAAGTTACAACATTTAGGAATGCAAGTACCTGCGTTCTACAATCTTCTGGAATTCAATTCTTGCCAGAACACCTCGGGATCTAGCCTGAATCCTTGTGATAATTAGAGCCAATCGGTCATCTCGCATCTCCTCCAGCAGACCCAGCAGCCCGGCTTTGAAGAACACCTTTGTGCAAACATGATATCAGTTCTAGCAAGGACAATGTGTCCATTTTTAAGGTTTATGTTTGAGTTTTATGTGTTACAAACTTTCTTATGCCAACCAAATCAAAGATGGATAAGAAAAGAAGAGTTTAAATAGAAAATGGATTTTTGTTGAGATTTGCAGTCTCTTGGAAAATCACAAAAAGTCAAATGTACGATCCCCTTTGCAGTTTCTTTTTGTACTAAAGCAAAAAAAGAATGGAGAAACAAAACAAAAAAAGTGCTTTTCACAGCATATTCTAAAGTATCACTTACCTTGGTGTGCCCCAGTTTATATTGGGTGTGATCAATATCCAGTGAACCCAACAGTTTCTCTGCAGCCTTCTTGTTGTCAATGAACTGTCCCTCAGGAACGGCATTAGGGTTCAAAATGCGGTATCTTTGATGCAAGTACAAAAAAGTTGATCATTTCTTTTACATTTTCAAATCAGGGGACGTTTATCATATATGTGGATGCTCATCAAATGCAAACCTCTGCTTGAAATCTCCATAGAGGATCCTGTTGGGGAAACCCTTTCTGCAGATCCTGATGCCCTCCAGCACACCGTTACAGCGCAGCTGGTGCATCACCAGAGGGTTCTCCATGGCCCCGGGAGTCTTGGTCTCATTGGGGATGATGCAGCGCACAAAGTGAGGGTGAGTAGACCTCAAGTTGGTCATCAGCTTGTTCAAGTTCTCCTGTGAGTACACAACAGGTGACACAATTGATCATCTACATCATTAAAAGCACCATTAAATATTACTTTTATACAGATGCAAAACTGCAAAGATCTTACCCTGTGCAAAGCTGAAACAGTTTGAAAGGATGAACCTTTCTTTTTGCTACCACCTTTGCCTTTTCCACCAGATTCCTGAACTGGAGAAAAGTCACAAATTAATGTTTAGATTGAAGAAATCTTCTGATCAGGTATTCCTCATTCAAAGTCCTTCTCTTTAAACTTATCAACTATTGATCCATTAGTTATACCCACTATTTTCTGTCAATGTTTGCATTGGCTGAAGCTAAGCTGCACTGAACTGAAAAGCTGGTCAGGAACTAAAATGCAGAGCAGCGTAGAGACTTCCATCTGTTTTCAAATACAACAACCTGTCTGTACTCTGACATTACATCGCTACATGACTATAACTGGTGGCACCAGACCAAAAATCAACAATTAAGATGGTTTTAACCATTGATAGAAGTTTAGAAACTGAAAAATAACAGGTCTTCTGACACAACAGTTACTTTTATTAAAGTACAAATCCAAAAAGGTGAAGACTTGGAAAGTTAGTTATCTTTTAATTACAGCCCACAAAAAAATGGGATTTTACATGAAATATTGCTTCATGCATATTCAGACAAGCTACATGCTCTTCTGACCCATGTATTGCATAATGGCCGTTTTAGAAACACCTATTGACCTTCAGTTGTGTGGCTGTTTCTTCATAAAAAGAAAAAAGGAGAAAACGCAACTCACCAGCACATTCAAAAACAAGCTGCTAGCCCCTATGATGCTACATTCGATATCTATGTGTCCTTTTTAAAGTAAGCTCCGAGTTCCTTGATAAAGACAAACCTGAATCGGCTCCAGCATAGTTTGCAAAGAGGAGAGACAATAGCTTGAGGTTTGACTTCTGGTACAGTCCAACAACGGTCTCGTTCAGAGGATCCTTGTTCTTCACCAGCCAGTTGTTGATATTGTAATCAACAGTTCCAGCGTAGTGAACCAGGGCAAAATGGGCCTCTGGTTTTCCTTTGACGATTCTGGGCTTCTGGAAGTTGTTGGATTTCCCCAGGTGGTTGTCATAGAGCTTAGCTTTAAAGGTGGTATCAGAAGCTTTGGGAAACATGCACTCCTCTTCAAGGATGGACATGATGCCCATGGGCTAAGGGAGACCAATTGACATGGTTTAAAAGAAGATCTTATTTTTATTTCTCTTATGTTGTGGTTCAGTGTCTCACCTTTTCAATCAGGTCAATACAGGCCTGCAGATCCATGCCAAAGTCAATGAAAGTCCATTCAATGCCCTCCTTCTTGTACTCTTCCTGCTCCAGTACGAACATGTGGTGGTTGAAAAACTGCTGCAGCTTTTCATTGGTGAAGTTGATGCACATCTGCTCAAAGGTGTTGAACTGAAAAATAATTATATTTCTATTTTAGTTCATTATATATCAAACTGTAATTTCTGGTTATGATTTCCTAATTATATTGCTTACATCAAAGATCTCAAATCCAGCAATGTCCAGCACACCGATGAAGTACTGCCGGGGTTGCTTAGTTTCCAGGGACTGATTGATTCTCACAACCATCCACAGAAACATCTTCTCATACACTGACTTAGACAGTGCACCAATGGCATAGTACACCTTAAAAAGGAAGTACACAAGTTTAAATAATTCTGAATATTTTTTTCCTATATTTTCAAATAGAAGCAACATTTCTCATTTTCTCACCTGAGCGACATTCTGTCCCTTGGTGACCCACTCATTTCCTACTTTAACTCTTGGGTGACAGAGAGCTTTGATGAGGTCAGCAGAGTTCAGGCTCATCAGATATGCTACTTTGTCAGCATCTGAGGAAGTGAAGATGACACATTGATGATCACATTTATTCCAGAACACAACATACAGCTACCACATATATAATAAAGTGCACAGAAATACCAACACGGCACACAGCATCAAGCTTCTTGCTACAGTCAGCAACAAGATTTCACTTTTCTTATCCCTTGACCAGAACCATTTATTTTTTCGAGTGAGATAAATACAGAAAAACAAAACTTTTATTCAAAGCTCATACTGTATAATGCCCATAAATAATGAGGACAGATTCTACTCTTGCTTTGTTGGAACATAAAAGAATTGAGACGATGACTATCTCAGTAGCTCTATTAATATCAAACTCATTCATTTGCATTTATTATGTTTCTGATCTCTGAAACCAACAACATAATTCATCACCACCAATAATCACCACCATAACTGTTACAACTTTCAATAATTATAATAATAATCCACATCTATGTATAACATACTCTTTTACCTTCTGTGCCATCTGCCTCTGCCTGCTCTTCTCGTTGCTTCTGCTTAAACTTCATGTTACCATGGTGCATGATGGCACCAGTTAGCTTGTAAATGCTGTTCTTCTCTTCTTGAGTGAAACCCAGAACATCAAAAGCATCCTAAGTGAAATCAAGAAATGTCAATGATGGTTCTTTAGTTTGTTTTCAGTTTATGTTCACTTGAGAATGGTTCGCTGTTGTGATTTAAACTCTGAGCTCACATCAGTGGCCATCAGTTCTTCAGAGTCATTGATTGAGGTTACAGTTGTCTCTCCTTGGGAGATGAAGGCGTAGTCGTAGGGGTTGTTGGTGATGAGCAGCATTTCTAGAATTAAGTCAAATATTGTCATTATAAAACGGATGATGATGTAAAGTAAAAACATACATATTCTGCATTTGTTATTTACACTTACCCAGAAGTTCAGGCTTTTGTTGAGACAAGATCTGGTAGAAAATGTGATAGTCCCTCTCAGCTTTGAGCTGGTAGGTCACACGGGACTTTTCCAGAAGATCTGCAAGAGAAACACTTGTTATTGTGAAATAAAAATGTACATTCTGCCATTATACTCATGACACACACCACTTTACTTACAAGTTTCAATGTCAGCAGAGGCCAGCTTTCCTCTGTTGTCAAAGTGAATACGAATGAATTTACCCTAACAAAAGAAGAGCCGCTTATTTTAGACACATCGATTCGCCTCATCTCAGAAATTGTCATTTGCTGACCTGCCTTTACTCACAAATCTGGAGGAGTTATCGTTCCTGATGGTCTTGGCATTACCAAAAGCTTCCAGAGCAGGGTTAGCCTGAATGATTTGATCCTCCAGGGTGCCCTGATGTCAAACAAATTCACAACTTAGGCACAGGCACAGTGGCAAATTTGAAAAAGTTTAAAACTCAAAAAGCTTTCAGTTCAGGTCATTAACATTCTCATCATATCTAATAAATCAAATTCAAAAACTGATCTCAGTTTTTTGAAAAAAAGTGTATTTATATGTTATTTCTGATTTTTGTAAAACAAACCTTCTTCTCAGCAGCAGCATCTTTCTTCCCAGTGGGGGCAGCAGCGATGCTGGCAAAGTACTGGATGACACGCTTGGTGTTGACAGTCTTTCCAGCACCGGATTCTCCGCTGTGAGGAAGACAAATTCAAAGGCTTAGACCGAGACTTCTCATTCTTAAATGCTAAAAAAAATTTTTTGATAGCCGTGTGACTTACGTGATGAGGATCGACTGGTTTTCTCTGTCTGTCAGCGAGAAGAATTAAAAATATTTGTGAAATAGCCAATAAAACCAAAGTCAATTCTCAAACCTGATGGAGGCCAGAGTAGATCATGTACCTGACAGCATGTACTGGTAGGCATTGTCAGAGATGGAGAAGATGTGAGGAGGAGCTTCACTCCTCTTCTTTCCTCTGTAGGCAACAACCACCGCCTGGTCGTAGACTGGCAGCCACTTGTAGGGGTTGACAGTCACACAGAACAGCCCAGAGTAGGTCTGAAGGGAAGCATATTACAGGAAGACAGCATAATGTGATGCACTGTCATGATAACCTTCCTCAATATCTCATTAACTACAGTAATTAAGATTTTGCTTAAAAGAAAACCTTCTTACATAGATCATCCATGCTGCGTAACGCTCTTTGAGGTTAAATAGCACAGCTGGTTCATGGAGGAAGGTGAACATCGCCATGTCTTCAATTTTATCAAACTTTGGCGGGTTCTGGGGGTGTACATCACATTCCTTCACAGTGACAGTCTGAGAATAGACAATAGCTTCTGTTAAAAGACTGTTTTCTTTCTTAAAAAAATATCTTAAATTTAGGCGGGTTCTGAGGATGTACATCAACGTCCTTCACTGTGACAGTCTATAAAACAAAATATGACATTTACTGTCAAATTGAACCAAACACCTCTTCATACACATAAACATACACTTTGTCATTCAGAATGTGAAATTGACCTACCTTTCCAAATTCAGTTTCAGCAGTGACTTTGTCACCATCACGACTTGAAATGGTGGCTTTTACGTACTCGCATTGTGGGTCAGGAACAAAACACTCCCTCTTCATGTCAAATTGTCGTGTCTGGGCCTCCAGACGCTCTTTATCTGATTTTCTCAGAAAAGAAGCCGCAGGCCCAAACTCTGCCATAACAGCATCACCCATTTTTCAACCTGTAGTAAATGTGAAATTCATGTGCCCTTAAATATAATCACAATATCATGGCCATAAACCAGAATCATGCATTGAAAATCACTATTAAATATTTACAAAAGGACATTTCATGTTCTATTATATCTTAGCCATCAGTTTACAAGTACTACAATGATTGGGTAAATCGTAATAAACCAGGATTTTATTATAGTGGGGCTCAGAATTTACTGTCTGACATACAATTCTGATCTTTATTTTAAAAAAAAAACTAGTTATAGGATTTGTTGATTGCTTATTCTTGCAAAAGATTTAAACCAATCTCACAACCTAGGTATAGTGGGCTTTGAAATTTGCACAGCATACAACCACCCATGTCCTAAGACACTTAATTTAGATCAGAAAAGCTGCTCCATAAGCCAAATGGGAGATGACCTTGAACACTTAATCGTGTGCTGTATCAAAGATTCAATTCCAAAGACTAAGAAATGAATACATAATTGAAGTCCTGATTAAATTACAACAAACTGTTACCTAGAGTGAGTTGAACTCCAAAAGAGGACCAGGGTCAGTCAGGGGCTTGCTAGTCAAATCAAATGAGAAAGCAAAGAATTATAACACTGCTGCTACCATACATCACTATTTGTTACCCCCAGCCAAAGATCTGTATACATGTGTAAGTATATGAAATGTCACACATTAGAACAGCTGTTCTTAACATTGCGTCAAATATTTATCCCATGCCACTTACGGTATAATAGCATGTTGCTTACCTTTGACTCTCAACCTTTAATCAAGTGAACTGATGAGCCCTGTAGCCGACAGCAGCCCTCCCTCCTTTAATAAAGCTTGTTTATCCACCAAATATGGTATGGATTTTTGGAGAAAGATTGCACATTAAAAAAGCGTTGTCCTAAATGGGCAGAAGTTTCAGCTGCTATTAGTTGCTTTCACCTTGTGACAAACAAGGCGAGGACAATACATGGTACAAAGAAAGGGGAGGGCAAGAGGTGGGGATCACGGACAGGCTTGATATCAAGTGACTCAAGTGAATTCATTCTTATTAATCATAACAGGTCAGTTTATATTAGTTCTTTTAGCATCTTTCGAGTGGGATTTTTTTTGTTTCCATATTTGTTTGGTTTGTATGTAATTTGTGTGTTGTACTTTTGTATAGTATACTTTTATTCAGTATGTCCAACCAACCAGCCTTTCTCACTTTAAAAGTGATGTTTAAATGTTTATGTCCATCAAACCTTTGAATAAAACTTGAAACTGAACTTACTATGGTCATTTCTTTAGGTTTGTGCTTCACTTAACTAGCAGCTATATTTTTTCAATAACTTCTGACAAGCTAGAGAAAATAATCTCAACATGGTTTCCAATAGTTCATTTGTACCATCACGTTTAATGTGATGGCAAAATGTTTTTGACAGCAAAGACGAGCTAGAAACAAGAGGTTTCACTGCCTTTCTTTCTTTCCTCATTTAGCACTACTTGATTCGTTGTCACTGTCCTCAATGAGAGGGATGACAAACAAATGAGATCAGCGAACAAGATTAAGACCAATTTGCTTTTTAAACACTGTGGCTTGAGACCAGCTCTGGACTCGTTGGCCATGTTAGGATTCCTAAAGTTCAGCAAAGGTCAGTCATGAGAAGGGTAGGAAGTGTTTCTACAGTCATTATAAACAATAAAGAGTTGCAGCTGTTGTCAAGTGTGAGTTAAGGTCAGGGACTTTAAAGTATCACTCATCACAACTCTGCCCAGCGAGGTCTACACCCTTTGTCTCATGGTGTCGTCATGGCTTTGTTCCCTCTCCTTTGGCCTTGACGACAAAGATAACCCTGTGAAATTCTTGTCTGGATTTTTGCTCTCTGATTGTGAAGGGCAGCCTTTGAGGGCAGCGATAAGTTAAACTGCACTCTCTGGTGTCATGATGGACGGGGGATAGCAGGTGTGCAGCTCTGAAAAATACAGTATTATTCCATGATGGGATGTAGCTATTTGGTGCAGTCTTCTCATAGTTTGAAAGTGGTGGGAAATTTTCAACTTCTTTCTGAGCTTCTGACATCTTCTTGTTTTGACTCCTTTGTGTAATATTATACCCTCACTGCGGTACAATTAATGACATGAGGAAGTAAAATGGCTATCTTTAAATTGACTTTACATTTGTGCTGTACTGTGGCAGGTTTCTGTGGACCATGTGAAAGTTGATCAGAATTTTGCATTATTGGACTTACTTTCATTGTCAGCTGTCTAATTCCCAGTGGAAATCTTAGCTTGTGTCCCCTGCTGGCTTTAATGTTAGTCTCACAGTATGCCTCCTCTAAGGTGAGACCAGTTGTTCATTGGTGGAAAGAACAATTGGTGTCCCTTTACTATGCGAGTGGTGATAATATTTACTCAACAATTCCTAATAATTTCTGAACATCATAGTCATGTGTAAGCCTGTAACACAAAGGCAGCAGCATTAAAAGATCGTTAAGTCTCAAAAGCAGCGGGAAATTAGACAAAGCTTTGATTGTTTTGTTAGTGTTCAAATATGGATGACAAAGAAAAACACTGTGCAATTCATTTTTTTGTGTTATGATCTCTCTAGATTTTGGAAACCTTTGAAGTATGGGGTCATGTGAGATCAAGGTCAGCACTTGGTGCCAGCTCACTCCTTCATGCAATGTATGAAAGTGTGCCTCAGTCCCTCCTTTGTGCTGCTGCAGATGCACGAAGTACGGTAAGCCTGTGATACTGCTTTTTAACAGTGCCAATAAGAAAAAAGTCATTCTTGTACCTATAAAAATTATTTCAATGTTGTCTTTTATTCATCAGTTACTGTTTTTGTTTTTTTAAGTTTTGATAAAAACGTGCCTTTTTCACTACTAAAATGTATTATTACACTTGCATGTTAGCTACTGTGGATGATTATGGGTTTTTTTCCTGAAAGTTGCACTGTAAAGCATGGGAATATGGTTTAAACCATCATAGCACTCTTAGAATTTGCAATGTTTACTTAGTACATCTCAGTATGGGAAACTGAGGCAAAATTTCATGAACTATGCTTCCCTGTTTCACTTTCCATGAGATGACCCTTTCTGTCTCTTGTTGCCAGTAATCTTTTATTTTGACTGTAGCACGCTTTGGATTAACTTTTAGGACAATAAATTATATTACAACAGTCTCAGAATGATTTATTGTACATTTTGTAATATAACCAAACCTGCTCTCAAACTTACAACTAACAGTTGAATGTTTGAATTATTTAAAGTATAAATGGCCTACTTGAAATAGTTTTTGAATTGGCTCTGTATGTATGAATTGGACTAATTTTGAATTTAATTCATTGGATTTGATTGGTTTATGATTACAATAAATTGAACCCCAATTGGCTTGAATTGGACTGTATTACTGAAGTGCCTTGAGATGACATTTGTTGTAATTTGGCGCTATATAACTAAAGTTGAATTGAATTGAATTGAATATTGTAGTTTTAGTTTATTTAGGAATTTATTCAGAAAAGGACTTGTTACTTTAAAGTACTTTCTTTTTAGTCCCTCATTTTAGATTCAACTTTTTTTACTTCTACTTTTATCTCCACTAATGTCCCAATGTTTATGGCAGCATTATGCACAAGTGCCTTGTCAGCAACAGTTAACATAACAATTTTTGAACAAATAAATCTTAATCACATTCTCAAGAGCTTTCAGACAAGTTAAAGGTATTAGAAGTTTTTAGACATTTGTGCCAGTAACACAAGCCAGAGAAAGGAAACAGAAGCACTTTTATGATGAAAAGTATACTTTATTTGAGAAATTGACAATCTTTGAGGCTTGGTCCAACCACTTTGGGGTTTTAAAATTTTAAGGTTACAATTTCCGTGTCCTCACATTTGATGATTAATCTGCCATAGAGTTGCAGATTAAATGTCCCATTTCCTTGGGTTTGTTAAGGACAGGTGAAACACCTTCATGGCTACATTTAACGACTTTCCAGTGAGAGCATTTCTTTAAGGCATAGCTCTTTTTTTCTTCTACAAACCTGTCTGTTATTCATACATCTTTAGCAGCACAGCAGTCAAATAAAGAGGTAGTGAGCCATTATATGTGGATGTGTTTTTGTAAGATGGTCAAAAAAATCTCTGCAACCAAGATTTAAAAGGACAGTTACACAGCTGTCAGCACAAGGTGGCAGTGATGACCAGCCCAGTAACGATAACCTTTCTCTAGTTATGACCCTCTGCTCAAAGAGCTGAGTTTCTGATGCAATTATGTATTTTTCTTTGAGTTTGTTTTCTATTTTATTGTGCTTTTTATGTCTATATTGTCTCAAACTCATATGCAAGTTGAGTGATACTTTCATCTTGTGTTAAAGTCATTGTGGAACTGCAGTAATTATAATGAATTAGGAAACGTCATGTTAATTTGAATGCACTTTGCTTTATTCTACAGAGTTACTTTGCAGACAAAGGGAACTACAGCACAGGAGATCCCAAAGGTCTTAGGTGGCCGTCAGTGAACTTCACTCCTCATCTAGCCCTTTCTGTGATGAAGAATGATAAAAGAGTAGACAAGGAAAGATAGATTAATGGCAGAGAACTCAACAAGACATATTTCATGTTCTGAATTGTGGACAAAAATATTAATTGTTTTACATTTAGTGCTTTCTCTACTGCCAGGCTTCCTTTGCTCTGCTATTTTGGCTTAAACAACATGTATAAAAGATTTATATGAATGTTAACACGATGGACAGTTAAGTTCATGTTGTTGCAGAGAGAAGCGCAGTGTCAAAACTAACTTTTGACACTTTGAAAACACATTCAAAGCCTGAATTCAGTTGACATTATTTAGTCTTTTTATGACATTTATCTCGTCAAAAATGTGGGTAAGTATACCATAAGTTAGCATGCTTCAGGCACTGCATGGGCCAATAATACAGTATTATTCATCTGCAAACAAGACAAACAGATTGGCATCTGAATTTTTTACTCTACACACACACACACACACACACACACGTGATATAGATAGATAAATACATACATATATGGTGGAAAATGGATATATGATGGATGAACATTGTTAGATCACTCTAACTAATTAACCAGCATAACAGCTCAGAGAAAGCAGTCAGTGGTTGACTCTGACCTATACTCCCCTCGCCCCCATCTCATCTCAAAACCTCAAAATAACAACACTTTTAACAGTTGAATTTTGAACAGATTTACTGCGTTGGCAATAAAATGCATTAAATAAAACCAGTATGTGTTAACTAATACAACTCATCAATTCCAAATAAAGTTGATCTGTACAAAGACTGGTCTGATTTATTTCAAATGATGAGCTGAGGTCTTATCACAGATTAATGATATGTACAAGACAACTTGAAATAGATGGTACTGATATGACGAAGAAAGTGATGTGAAAAATAAAACTCTTCAGGAATAATATTAGGAGTAGAGTAGTATCAGGTGTTGTGTTGAAATCTAGAGGAGCCTCTCACCTTTGACCCCACATCACGGCTTTTGGCACGCAGCTTGTTGACCTGAGACTCGGCAATGTCAGCTCTCTCCTCGGCCTCGTCCAGCTCATGCTGCAGCTTACGAAACTTGCCGAGATGAACATTAGCCTGTTCCTCCTGGTTGGAGCAAATGTTTTTTTCTTTAATTCAACAAGAACGCAAATCACAGTTTTATATCAACGTGCAATTAAATGGACTACGCAGAGTTTTCTAATGTTTTAACATAAAGAGTCAACACAGCTCTATCCAAACTGCACGGCTTTGAAACTGAAGCAACAAAATGGAATTAAATGGAATATGAACAAATGCTTTGAACTATAAATCTTGGTAGCTTAACAAATACTTGGATATCTCCATTGAGTGAACAGGACATAACGTATTGAAACAGAATTACCAACCTGCAGACCCTGAGTTCTACCACATACAGACATAACTTTTCCGGTCCACACTTACAGCTTCTTCAGCAGCTCTCTTGTAAGCTTTGACTTTCAGCTGCAGTTTGTCAACCAGATCCTGCAGACGGGCAACGTTTTTGCGGTCTTCGTCAGTCTGTAAACCATGAAACAGGGAAGAGACGAGATCGTTTTGGAGCACACGCTTTAACTGAAGTCCTATTACTGCCCAAAAATATACGGAAAACTACTTTTGGTGTTGTGGGAACATAAAACATTTAAAATGTTTTTGTGGTAAGTGCATAAGTGAGCATTTTTGAGAAATCTGACGTATTGTTTACAGATTACCTGGTATGTGAGCTCCTTAATGCGTCTCTCATATTTACGAATTCCCTTCACTGCTTCGCTGCTCCTCTTCTGCTCCGACTCCACTTCGCTCTCAAGCTCCCTCACCTAAAACATCAGAAGATCATTTTCTGTAAAGTCACTGAAAGAACCTGCAGTAATCAGTGATTCATGCATTTATTAGAATAACTATAAACATTGTTAACAGTCTTAAATTGAAAAAGCTTTGGCAGCTGGTATTATATCAGGGCTGATTGTCTGTGACATAGTTTTGGATTTTGTCAGAAAATCTATTTTGCGGTTACTCTTACCCTGGCCTCCAGCTTCTGCACCTGCTTCTTGCCTCCCTTCATGGCGATCTGCTCAGCTTCATCCAGACGGTGCTGCAGGTCTTTGATGGTTTGCTCCATGTTCTTCTTCATGCGCTCCAGGTGAGCGCTGGTGTCCTGCTCTTTCTTCAGCTCCTCTGCCATCATGGCAGCATCAGTAATGGCCTTCTTAGCCTTCTCTTCAGCATTTCTGCATTCCTGCAGCGCATCCTCCACCTCAGTTTGAAGCTGGGATGTATCTGCTTCCAACTTCTTCTTCTGGTTTATCAGCCCAGTGTTCTACATTTTTTTTTAGATGTGATAAATTAGAGTGTGAGGAAAGATGTGTTATTTAGAAATGTGATTCTGTTTTTTTATTGGTCTTACCTGTGAGTGCAGTAGCTGCACCCTCTCACTAACATCCAGCAGCTCTTGCTCAGCCAATTTTCGACTTCGCTCAGTTTGCTCCAGAGCAGCCCTCAGTTCCTCCAGTTCAGCCTGAAGCAGGGTGTTGCGTCTCTCAACAATGGCGATGTTCTCTTTAAGATCATCGTTCGCCCGAACAGCCTCATCCAGTTGAATTTGGCAGTCCTTAATGGAACAACATCAGTCACATAAATGTTTATTGTAGAAAAATGATTGTCTTCAGAAAGTGAGTCTTTTCTGTTCTGGTGTACCTTTAGATGTGCGTGAACAGATTTCAGCTGCTTTTGGGCCTCAGCTGCCTGCCTGTTGGCTTGGCTTAGCTGGATCTCCATTTCATTCAGGTCTCCCTCCATCTTCTTTTTCAAACGGAGAGCCTCATTCCTGCTGCGACACTCAGCTTCTAGAGAGCTCTGCAGGGTGTCAATTGACCTCTGCAGGTTCCTCTTGCACTGCTCCATCTCTTCATCTTTCTCAGCCAGTTTACGTTCAATGTCGGCTTTAACTTGATTGAATTCCAGCTGAGTTCTTAAAATCTTACCCTCTTCATGTTCCAGGGAGGCCTATTGTATGAGAGGATGCAGATTTATACATCACAGCAGACTGTTCTCTGTTAAAAGTGTCTTTTTTTTGTCAACAGGGATCTGTACCTCAGCCTCCTCTAGAGCAGACTGGATCTCATTCTTCTCTTGTTCCAGTTGTTTTCGTAACTTCTCCAGTTCATGGATATTCTTTCCACCCTCACCAAGTTGCTCAGTGAGGTCAGAAATCTCCTCTGTGCAATGTCAGGCAGAGGGATTAAATGGATTTACAATTCAGTTACCAAAAGAAAACTCAAACCCTGGAAATAAATCTTACCTTGTAAGTTCTTGTTCTCCCTCTTCATGGTCTCCAGATGGTCCAGAGATTCTTCATAAGAGTTTTTGAGTTTGAAAAGTTCAGTGCTCAGAGACCTGGCTTCCTTCTGGGAGCTCTCCAGCTCACACTGAGACTCCTCATACTTCTGTTTCCACTCAGACAGAACCTGCAATGGAAAGAGCCAGAAAGAGCTTAAAATAGTTCATGTGTCGCTTAAATGAGGCAAATCCACCCAAAATTATAATCTATTAAATAAGAACATGTAAAATGCACTAACTATGATTGGAATTGCTCCATGATTGATAAAAACCCTGAAAAAATCATATTTGAAGATGCTGCAGATTTGAAGATCAGTATGTCGATACCAGTGATCACAAATACTTCACAGTACTTTACCTTGTCAAAGTTCCTTTGCTTCTTGTCCAGAGCAGCAGCAGCAGCATTTGATCTCTCCACATCCACCATGAGGTCTTCAATCTCATTCTGCAGCCTGTGTTTGGTCTTCTCCAGGGAGGAACATTTAGCATTCACTGCTTCAACAGCCTCCTCAGCCTCCTGCAGACGCTGAGCCAGCTTTTTCCTTGAGAAATCATCATTCAAACCATTTAATTTTCCTGCAGTTGGTTCACGATAGCATGATGAAATTGAACCATCATGACTGGCACTATGACTGGCTGCTCAGTCATCCAACAGACAAACTTTTTGTTCGTCTTACATTTTAGAAGGAACATAACACAAACAAAAAGCTGACCTGCTAGACGAATTGAATTGTTATTTTAGGAATTACTTGATTCTTCATCAGTGTGAGGCTCAGACTTGCTTACTTTGCTTCTTCCAGCTCCTCAGTCCTCTGGATGGCATCAGTTTCATACTTGGTTCTCCACTGAGCCACCTCAGAGTTGGCCTTGGACATGCTGCGCTGTAGTTCAGCCTTGGCCTCCTGCTCCTCCTCATACTGCTCCCTGAGCAGGTCACAGTCGTGACGAGAAGACTGCACAGCATGGGCTAATGCATTCTTGGCCTGGAAAGACAAAAGAATATGAATGAGGGACATTGTAGAACTAACTGTCTCATGCTGAGAGTTGGCTGTTAAATGTCATTTCACCTTGCTCTCCTCCTCCAACTGTCTCTTTAGGTCTTCAATCTGCTGAGTGTAGGACATTTTTCCTCTGGTCAGTTGTGACACGAGTGAATCTTTCTCCTCCAGCTGCCTTGAGAGCTCACCTAGTATTTTAATACACAATGTTATTATCTGGACCAAAGAAACTTTGCATTTCCACAAAGGTCACGCTTTCAGTTTTCCTGCAAATGTTGATTCACTTTTTATGAAAGCTTGGAAAAGAAAGTAAAAAATAAAGTAAGAATTGTACCATTTTCTGTCTGAAGTTTTGCTTTTTGCATGTTAAAGTCATTGATGCAGCGTTGAGCCTCTTCAAACTTGGTCTTGTATTCATTCATTTGATCTTCAAGAGTTCTACCGGTTTTCTCTAGATTGGTCTGAAAAGACAAACATCCCACTCACAAATGTTATGTCCACATGATCATATCCTAAATGCTGACAGTGGCAGACAAAGATTTACAAATGTCTGATCATTCAAAATTAATGCAAACATGTGCAGGCAAAACATAAAAAAAGTTATAAAACCAACCTTTGTCTTTACAATATGTTCCATATTGGAGACCACATCATCAAGCTCTAATTTGAGCTCACTCTTCTCCTTCTCCAGCTTCTGCTTGACTCTCTGCAGGTTGTCAATCTGCTCTCCCAGGTCAGCAACACTGTCAGCTTGTTTCTTCCTGAGGGTGGCAGCAGTGGCCTCATGCTGCAGAGTGGCCTCTTCAAGGTCTCTGCGGAGTTTCTGGAACTCAGCCTCCCTCTTTTTGTTCATCTCAATCTGGGCAGCTGTGGCTCCACCAGCCTCCTCCAGCCTCTCACTGATCTCTTCCAGCTCTCTGGACAAGTCTGCTCTCTGCTTCTCCACCTTGGCTCGAGCAGCTCGCTCTGCTTCAAGCTCTTCTTCCAGCTCCTCAATGCGGGCCTGTCGAGGCAGAATTGTTATTATTGCTATCATTACTTAAGTGTTTGATCAAGTTTTTAGATTTAATGTGAATAATTTGTTACCTGAAGCTCTTTCAGTTTCTTTTGAAGCTGAAGGGCTATGGCCTGCTCATCCTCAATTTTGTTATTGAGCTGACTGAGTTCAAAGTCTTTCCTGTGGTAAGACAGTGAGGGTTAGGACACCTGAATAAGTCTTGTACATGTATTGTATTTGCAGAGCTATTCTGAGCTGCATTGAATATATGACTGAATTACTTTTTCATATGCTCCTCAAGTTGTTGTTTGTCATTTTCAAGGTCCATTAGACTCTCCTGGGTTAATTTTAAATCTCCCTCCAGCTTCCTCTTTGCTCTCTCAAGATCCATCCTTATCTTCTTCTCTTGTTCCAGAGAACCTTCAAGCTGAACATTATTTCAGAAAATCAAACCACTTTCTCCACCGTGCAAAGAGAATTTAATTATATTCCTAAAAAGGATTTAACATAGATATTTGATGTGTTTAAATTCTTACATCATCCACTTGCTGCTCCAGCTTGGACTTGGCCTTGGTCAGAGTGTTGACTTTGTCTTCTTCACTCTGCAGGTCATCCAGCGTTTGCTGATGAGCTTCTTGTAAAGCTTTCTTTTCCTTGGTCAACTTGGCGATGATGTCATCCAAAGCAGCCATCTCCTCTGTCAGGTTCTTTACCTGTTGCAAAAAAGTAATTGGTATTGAAATTTCGGATGTAGATGTAAAAAAACATACCTCTCGTTTATACTTTTGTTATGAGGTATAGAAATATCTGAGCATTTGGTCAACCTTGTTCTCTGTGGCGTGCTTTTCTTTCTCCACTTTAGCCAGAGTCAACTCAAGGTCATCAATGTCCTTCTTCAGCTCAGAGCACTCATCCTCCAGCTTCCGTTTCTTAGCAGTCAGTTCAGCATTCATCTCCTCCTCATCCTCCAATCTCTCAGAAAGCTCTTTGGCTTTTGCTTCCATATGAATTTTGTTTTTAATCAGCCCCTCACATCTTTCCTCAGCATCAGCAAGATTATCTTGCTCCTAAATGGTTGACAACTTTGTTAACATTTGAGTAACAATTTTTGTGATTCGCATATTCATTGAATTCCATATGAAAAACTGGTAAAAGAATACTGTTGTGAGACTTACAGCCTGGACTTGGAGCTGCAGGTCGTTCTTCTCTTGGAGAAGAGAGACCATTTTCTCCTCTAGTTCCTTTCTACGAGCCTCTGATTTTGCATAAGCTTCCTTCAGTTTGATAAACTCTTCCTTCATGTTGGCCATCTCCTTCTCAGCCTCAGCAGATTTCAGCAGAGGTTTGATCTTAAAGAACAGCTTCATCCAGGGCCAATTCTTGACCCCCATGAAGGCACGAATGTTCCACTGGATCACAAGCAATGCATCCCTGTCAATAATCAAACATAGGTATTACTGCCAACCTCAATGCAATAAAACAGTTTTTTTTTGTGGTTTTAGTTTTCTTACCTCCTTTCAACAATCTTCTGGAATTCCACTCTTGCAAGCAGACCTCTTGATCTGGCCTGGATTCCAGTGATAATAAGTGACAAACGGTCATCCCTCATCTCCTCCAGCTGACCAAGAAGACCAGCCTTGAAGAACACCTTAATGGAGAATGTAACGGCATGTAACCACCAGTTCTTACCAGTTCTGTAACCTTGAAGCTCCCACAAAGGAAATAATAAATTCTCAAAGGTTTCAAAAATGAAAGCATAAATATGTATTGCGCTCAGAACTTTTTTTGTTCAGGAAACGTAAGATTCAAATGTTAGTTTAAACGGGTTTAGTGAGGTTTATACTGTTGTGTCTGTAGAAAATGTAAAAACAGATATATTTCTGACTTTTACTTTTGTTAATTACCTTAGTGTGACCAAACTTATATTGGCTATGATCAATATCCAAGGACCCAAGAAGTTTCTCAGCTCCCTTCCTGCTGTCAATGAACTGTCCATCTGGGATGGCAGCAGGATTCAGGATGCGATATCTGGAAAATCACAGAGGTAAATGTTTCAACTTTCAACACATTGTAACATTATGGACTAAATTTTTAGGATTATTTCTGGGCAAACAGCTAATACCTCTGCTTGAAATCCCCATAGAGGATCCTGTTGGGGAAACCCTTTCTGCAGATCCTGATGCCCTCCAGCACACCGTTACAGCGCAGCTGGTGCATCACCAGAGGGTTCTCCATGGCCCCGGGAGTCTTGGTCTCATTGGGGATGATGCAGCGCACAAAGTGAGGATGAGTAGACCTCAAGTTGGTCATCAGCTTGTTGAGGTTTTCCTGTGCAGGACATTAAATATTGTGAGTTAATTTTCAGTTGGTGTAAATATTTTGACACACCTCTGAGTTATTCATGTGCAATAATTGTGCAGTATATGAAACAGTGTTTAATTTAAATTGTTATTACTAACCCTGTGCAACGCAGACACAGTCTGGAAAGATGAGCCCTTCTTCTTGCTTCCTTTGCCTTTTCCACTTTCAGCTAATTAGCCAGTATATAACTCATTAGATTGTATTGACAGACAAAGACATAAATGAATCAATTTTGAATTGATTATTTACTATTATCACTGAGGGCTTGAGTTGTTTATTTTCACCTGATTCAGCTCCAGCATAGTTTGCAAAAAGCAAGGATAAAAGCTTGAGGTTTGACTTCTGGTACAGTCCAACAACGGTCTCGTTCAGAGGATCCTTGTTCTTCACCAGCCAGTTGTTGATATTGTAATCAACAGTTCCAGCGTAGTGAACCAGGGCAAAATGGGCCTCTGGTTTTCCTTTGACGATTCTGGGTTTCTGGAAATTGTTGGATTTCCCCAGGTGGTTGTCATAGAGCTTAGCTTTAAAGGTGGTATCAGAGGCTTTGGGAAACATGCACTCCTCTTCAAGAATGGACATGATGCCCATGGGCTAAGGGAGACAAATTGGCATGGTTTAAAAGAAGATCTTATTTTGATTTCTCTTATGTAACCATGTTGCGGTTCAGTGTCTCACCTTTTCAATCAGGTCAATACAGGCCTGCAGATCCATGCCAAAGTCAATGAAGGTCCATTCAATGCCCTCCTTCTTGTACTCTTCCTGCTCCAGTACAAACATGTGGTGGTTGAAAAACTGCTGCAGCTTTTCATTGGTGAAGTTGATGCACATCTGCTCAAAGGTGTTGAACTGAAAAGTGACAACAGGATTGTTATTTTGATTCTCACTCACATCCATCTTATCTGCATTCATTTTTATTCAATATTTCCCAGTGAATGAAAATAGTGTGAACATAAACAGTTCATGCTTACATCAAAAATTTCAAATCCAGCAATATCCAGCACACCAATGAAGTACTGCCGGGGCTGTTTGGTGTCCAGGGAATGATTAATCCTCACCACCATCCACAGAAACATTTTCTCATACACTGACTTAGACAGTGCACCAATGGCATAGTACACCTAAAAAATAAATTCAAACAATGAAAATGGTGGTAAACAGCTCTTTTGCATATGCATCCAGTATTACTTTGATCTATTCTAAAATATGGTTTGTGTCCCTTCATCTAACAGGAAACATCAAACAGGTCTGTTTTATTCTACCTGTTGAACATTCTGTCCCTTGGTGACCCACTCGTTTCCTACTTTAACTCTCGGGTGACAGAGACCTTTGATGAGGTCAGCAGAGTTCAGGCCCATCAGATAAGCTACTTTGTCAGCATCTGATGAGAATGGATGTAAAAGAAAAAGATATGCAGTATGCGTCACCTGTCTGAGTGCTGGAAACTTTAATGTTCTGTTTGTTGAGTTTCAGCTTCTCTCACCTTCTGTGCCATCTGCCTCTGCCTGCTCTTCTCGTTGCTTCTGCTTAAACCTCATGTTACCGTAGTGCATGATGGCACCAGTCAGCTTGTAAATGCCGTTCTTTTCCTCTTGAGTGAAACCCAATACGTCAAAAGCCTCCTGAATGAGAAAATTGTATTCAATTTCCAGTGTCACTTGGTGTTTCCATGGTAGAACACCAGGATCCCACATTAAACTATGTTTAACAACTCGCATCAGTTATTTAATCCTGCTTATTCAAACAGTTATATCTCACATCTCATGAATCTGATGCTGGGTTATAAATGACATCAATAGTTTGATCTCATATCAGCAATTCGTTTTTAAATATCATGTTGGAGTTTTGAAATAACATTTAGAGTGAAATGTAAACCTCATAATGTTTAAATCTAGACTATCTATTAAATGCATTGATTGCACACAGTGACTTTTACTTTAGTATTACTACTACTACTCTTTTTTTGCCTTCCTACTCACATCAGTGGCCATCAGTTCTTCAGAGTCATTAATTGAGGCTACAGTTGTCTCTCCTTGGGAGATGAAGCAGTAGTCATAGGGGTTGTTGGTGATAAGCAGCATCTCTGAAAGGCAGATTAGAAGTGTTAGGTTTTGTATGATAGTGTTGCAACAGCATCACAACTACTTGTTGTGATTAATCCAGAGATCAAACGTTTTAATTTACCAAGCAGCTCCGGTTTCTTTTGAGACAGAATCTGATAGAAGATGTGATAATCTCTCTCAGCTTTAAGCTGAAAGACGACACGGGACTTCTCTAGCAGATCTGCAAAGACATTAGCAATTTGTAAGTGTTTGCAGATTATTGTAAATATAAGAACAAACGAGATGAAAGCATAGAGAGGAGACTGCTTACATGTCTCGATATCAGCTGAAGCCAGCTTTCCACTGGCTGCAAAATGAATGCGGATGAATTTGCCCTATGATGTATGGCAGACAAAAAAAAACATAGGTCCAACTGAACAGACAGAGAGAGTTCTTTCCTTACAGACAGAAACTCACAAATCTGGAGGAGTTGTCATTCCTGATGGTCTTTGCATTCCCAAAGGCCTCTAAAGCTGGGTTACATTGGATGATTTGATCCTCGAGAGTCCCCTGACAAAGTACAGTAACAGTTTTGCTCAAATACATAGAGCAAAATTTATGTTGAAATTTATGAAAATAGCAGATAAAGGTTAGATTTCAAGAAAATTTATCATTTTAACCTTTTTCTCAGAGCCCGTGTCCTTCTTCCCACCTCCAGCTGCAATGCTGGCAAAGTACTGGATGACTCTCTTTGTGTTGACAGTTTTCCCAGCACCAGATTCTCCACTGAAGACACAAAGCGAACAGGTTTCATAAACTGACAAACTGGCAGTCCACATAGCTTCACTTTGTACCGATATGCTTTTACATCCATTATTTTCAGTAATAACTATCGCTGTCATAGTAAATTATACATTAGATTAGTTTTTGCACTCTCAAATCTTTTTTTCCAAAATCTCAACTGTTCGCAGAGAAAAAGAAACGCTTAGAAGAAAACCTAGCACTGAGATTCCCTAATGCATATCAGAGAATACTGGAAAGTTGCTAGATGACACTTTCTGAAGTTTCGTACAGGGTATAATTTTCAAATGCAGCATAATAAAGTCACAGACTCATTACTTACGTGATGAGGATAGACTGATTTTCTCTGTCTGACAAAGAGAAGAACATATCACATAAGGATGACTTGGAATTTTTAAATTTAGCTTCACTGAACATACTAGATTAATTTAAAGTAGATTACCAGTTAACATGTACTGGTAGGCATTGTCAGAGATGGAGAAGATGTGAGGAGGAGCTTCACTCCTCTTCTTTCCTCTGTAGGCAACAACCACCTCCTGGTTGTAGACTGGTAGCCACTTGTAGGGGTTGATAGTCACACAGAACAGCCCAGAGTAGGTCTATGAAAATAAGAAATGAAAAGCTGACTCTTAAAAAAAATGTGTGGAAATAGTATTTGTCATATGGTGGGAGTAAAATCTTTAAGCTCTCCGCTCACATAGATCATCCATGCTGCATAACGCTCTTTGAGGTTAAATAGCACAGCGGGCTCATGGAGGAAGGTGAACATCGCCATGTCTTCAATTTTATCAAACTTTGGCGGGTTCTGGGGGTGTACATCGCATTCCTTCACAGTGACAGTCTGAGAATAGACAATAGCTTCTGTTAAAAGACTGTTTTCTATCTTAAAAAAATATCTTAGATACTGTACAAAGAAATCAGCAGCATCTCAAACAGCTGTGCGCTCCAACTCACTGACCTTTCCTTTTGCAGTCTCAGCAGTGACTTTATCCCCCTCACGGCTGATGATTGAAGCCTTCACAAACTCCTCATCAGTGTCGGGAATGAAGCACTCCTTCTTCATGTCAAAAATGCGAGTCTGGGCCTCCAGACGCTCCTTGTCTGACTTTCTCAGGTACGGGGCTGCTGCCCCAAATTCTTTCATGGCAGCGTCCCCCATTTTTCACTTTGTCTGCAAAAATGAAATATTTAAATCCTAATTACAGTTCAGCCATATTACATGTTAAGCATGTGCCAGCTGATCATTCTTTTGCTTTGTCATAACATCTTTTTTTAAATCGAACACCTTTTCATTTTTTAGATGTTCTCACCTTGACACTCCCTTCTTAGAAGAGTAAGATGTAATGGCCCTGAGGAAAGAAAGAATGGAAGTGAGAACACAGGTAAAACTTTGGTATCAAACTTAAGGCTTGAGTTTGAAACCCTTTGTCTGCATAGCCTACCTTGAGATTGAATGATGACCTGTTGGGGGGCTTCTCTGTGAGTTCTCTTTATAAGTGAAGCCCCTCTGCCAAATATGGAGGAGAGCTTTGAGTTCAGGAATGTTATTGTGTCTATGTTGTGTTGGGGGGGGCTCATAGAGGGCGGGGGTTAATGAGTGGCAGAGAGCAATATAGAAATCAGCAGGTCCAAGTCTTATCAGTGATGCACCCTCCTGACGAGGCCATATTAGGAGCTCCATGCCGTGCAGTGATTAATCATAGGTATCCTCAAGCAGCTAGGGGACCACAATTCAATCTTTAAATAGACACAGGGAGGAATTCCTCTCTCATCACCCGTCACTATAATCTGTTAAAAAACAATGCGCTAAAAAGAGGCATTCTTTAGACTGACATGAAAAATGCATTTACATTTCATTTGATTTGGAAGACTTGTAGCAAAGGAATGAATATGTTTAAATCGTTTTATTCCTTATTGGTTCCATCTTCACATCAAACCCAATGATAAGACCAGATTTACAAAAAAAAAAGATGAAAACACAGCGATGAGATAAACATTAAAACAAAAGTTGTGTAATTTCTAAATAGATTGATTAATGCCACATAATCTAATTAAATATGGATTATACATTTATACATGCATACATGCATACATTTAAAAGAAGTTGAATATTGAATAACTATGAAAAAATTACTAAGAAGTCATTCTAGATATATCTATATATCTACAGCAGAAAAAACTATTTCCATGTTTTGCTAATAGGACAAAGCATTCTATCAATTTAAACTGCTTGCATTGTTTGGGGTGATATTTTAGAGAAGTATGTCATGTATGGTCTCAATTACTCTCAGGGCTTAAGTGGAGTCGCAGTGAGGCATCAGTGACATATCGTCTCTAGTTATTACAGAGTGGACTTTGTGGTAAAAAAAAAAAACGCCTATCACATACTGAGTGAGTCGGTCTAAATAAAGAACCTTAGCCTTTAAGATTAGCCAGGCGACAATAGCAAGGCAACAAAGACAGAGGTATGCCACAGGTGACATGCCTGAGATTCATTGAAAAGGCAGTAAAGATGACACACAACTGAGGACTGGAGCTGCATGACGATGCCAAGGTCGTGCAGAAGCCTTCTCTCATTATCAGGTTGCTGCTTGAAAAGCCGGCCCTCGGTTGAAATGGAATTGTGTCTCATAACTGTGTGGGATTTCTGCCGAGAACTTATTGAGGAGAACAGTCACAGCCAGCATTTGCCTGTATGCAGGATCAACTGTACCGGATCATGGCCTTACACTGGGTCTGGTCTCACATACTGTGAATAACCTGAAAGTGACATGTATATCCATTTACAACTTCTGTTTTATTTCCATTCCTATTTGAATCCTTTGTGTGACCTGTGCTGCCTTTCTTTTTTATTGCAGAATTTACCTATAGTCATATTTCTGATGTGTGTGGTCAACAGATTATGGTGTGTTAAAAATCAGTTGGAGATACACCCATCAGCCTTCACTTTAAGGTGGTGCTCTGCAACCTTGCTGATTTATGCTCCAGGACGGGCTGTTTTTATAATTCCCGATGACCTGTCTTAATAAATATCACAAGTTATAGCTAATAACATACAACACACATTGGTATCATGTATAGCAACTATATTATAAGGACAGCTACCATAACCAGTTATTGCAGCCTCTTCAGAGGTGAAGAGATAAAAAGGAGGGTCAACAGCCACTGACAAGTGGCAAGATTATTTCCATTCTGATAACTTCGCCAGCCCTGTTACTGACAGCTGGCGTCAGGGTGCCAAATGGTAGAGAGAGATTCCATGAGCCTGCTAAAGAGCAAGTGAAGATAACTTCGACCTCACAGGTCAGACATCAACTAATTAAAGAAAACGGGATTTGAATGCTTTGTTTATGTCTCAACAAATGCACACTGTCACCACATATATTTAGTCGAATATAAGTTGTGGAACAGTACCAAGATGCAACATTTAACTTCATGTCTCCTGGCTTCAGTTCCACAGTAAACTCCTACAATAAACACATATATTAACCACTAAAGCTGTCAGCTGTGTAAGCAATAGCTGTTAGCTCTAAAGGAAATTTGCCAAAAGGCTTTCTTATCATTGACCTGGTACGTCATTCTTGTGCTTTATGTTGCCAGTTGAGTTAGTTAACTGTGTGTTTTCTTTATTTAGGCTGTGTGTCTTTTTTTATGTTCTTGAACACGTCGAAACTCCACATGCTTTTATTCTTCATATCTATTGTAGACAGAGAGACATTTTATTTTCATGTAACTCACTTAACCATGTGAAATGTTGTGCAACCTACAGAAATCTTTAATTTCATGGCGCACCACAGAGAATGTGCATCTTGCCTCAGACACAGTCCTGAAACCACCAGCGTTAGTCTTAAACAAATTTTAAAAGATAATCATGTTAGATATTTCTGCTCATTGTGATGAACCAGTTTTGCAAAACAACAGCTGATATTGCTTCTGCCAGTGATAAAAACTAAAGAAAAGAAGGAATATCCCCAGGAGGATAACTGTGGGTGTGTGCGGAAGTTGAATAGCTGTATCAAAGATCCACATTACTTTATCCTGAAACAAGTTCTAAGTATTTTTTACAATCCTAAATGTGGTCTAATTGAAATGCTCCATCTTTGGTCACTAATTCACTTGAGCTCAGATGTCCTGTTAATCTTGCTGATAAGCCTCAGCACATACTGTGCTGTATGTGGCCCACCACTTCAGACAAAGGTGTCAATATGCTCTCATTAGCTCATAGATACCTGCTTGTCTGCCAGGAGGGTTTAGGACATGGCATGTAATAAGAGCAAACACAGCGCTTCCTGAAGTTCACACAGAGGGAGTCAGGGGCCTCTTTCTCCTCCCTCTTCCACCTCAAATCATTATTAAGTCTCAGTGAAGCAACAGTGACTTAGACCTGACGCCAGCACCAAGGCAAAGCTCGAGACAGACAGGTAAGAATACCAGCGTTAATAAAGGACTGAAGCGATCCAGCTCTCTTCATGTCTCTACACCAGTGACAGCTATTTGAAGTGATGCTTCTCAGAACAGTTTGAATTTATTTATTTTGTGTGTTAACTCGTCTGAAAAGCATAAACTTGTGTTCAAGTAAATGCAGCAGTAAATACATGTCTGTATGCTGTATTTCTTTGTTGATTTATTTTAACATATGAACTAGATCTTTCGGTATTGATTCTGTGAAATCCTCCCCAGCTCTTTGGAGGAGCAGGCGGTATTCAGCAGGGATTCACTGACCAGCTGCAAGTGATTATGTGCGGAATTATGGTGGGCCTATGTATGAGCTCTGGTTCATCGTTGGCTTTGTTACCCAGGCTTTTGAGCTTTCTTTAACCCTATTTTAGGAGCAGATGTGCCTTATCACTTTCCATTCTTACTATCAACTATACAGTTTTCAGAAACTGTTTCACCATGTCATAACTTCTGGCATATTTTATATACCATCATTGTAATCAATCTTCTTTTATGTATCATAATGGAAATTGACAACTGCAGCCATAACCCCTCATTAGATTTATATAGAGGATTGTGATAATTTTTTCATGAGTGAAGATTCCATCAAAATATTTATGAATTAATTGAAGGGAAAAAAAACTCAAACAAATTAATTTGTTGTCTTTTCATAAAATCATACACTGATTTTTTTGTGGGTCTGTACAATAGAAACATCCTCACATTATCGTTATTGTATTTTTTTTACTGTAGCTCCATATCCTTGTTCACTCATCGAAAAACATTTCCTGTAGATTTCCCCACAAACCCTAATAAGACAATAAGAAAACCATGTTGTGCAGCTTCTTAATGTGATTTTATTAGCACTACAAGTTATGAATCGTGATAGTTGAGGGAAACTACAGTACACAGCAGGCAACACGATTTCTGGAGGCTCCAAAAGCTTCACTCCTCATCAAACCCTTTCTGTTGCAGCCAAGGAAATTGGAGAGACAAAAAAAAAGAGAAACAGCTGTTAAGTCTTCAGATTAGTATTGATTTAGCTCAGCAAAGCAATGTATTTATTTACAAATCAACGCACTGCAGTGTACATAGCACATACAGTAATTCTGTGCCAACATCTGTGAATAAAGGTAAATGCAGCACCAGGGAGCAGCATGTGTCAGGGTCAGATACTGTGCACCTTCAAGAGTGCATGCTTCAAACCTTGGAGCCAGCATCGCGGCTTTTGGCACGCAGCTTGTTGACCTGAGACTCAGCAATGTCAGCTCTCTCGTCAGCCTCGTCCAGCTCATGCTGCAGCTTACGGAACTTGCCGAGATGAACATTAGCCTGTTCCTCCTGATTGAAGCAAATAAGCCACTTATAATTGACTACAGACAGAGGAAAAATCATCGTAAACACTTCACCAATTGCCACACTTACAGCCTCCTCAGCAGATCTTTTGTAGGCTTTCACTTTAAGCTGCAATTTATCCACCAAGTCTTGCAGTCGAGCAATATTTTTGCGATCCTCTTCAGTCTGTGAAATTAAGAGACAATGTTACAAACTTAACTTAAGAATTTGAATGAACCATGCAGATTACCAGTGCTAGCTACACGCCACACCACACACCTGATAGGTCAGTTCCTTGATGCGCCGTTCATATTTACGGACACCCTTCACAGCTTCACTGCTTTTCTTCTGCTCCATTTCCACTTCATTTTCTAGCTCCCTCACCTGGTCAAGGACATTTTTGCAAGTAACTTTTGTGAGACTTCACTTGTTATTTACATATTTTCCCTCCATACATGTAATGCAGATGTGAAAAAACTGCTTACCCTGGCCTCCAGCTTCTGCACCTGCTTCTTGCCTCCCTTCATGGCGATCTGCTCAGCTTCATCCAGGCGGTGCTGCAGGTCTTTGATGGTTTGCTCCATGTTCTTTTTCATGCGCTCCAGGTGAGCGCTGGTGTCCTGCTCTTTCTTCAGCTCCTCTGCCATCATGGCAGCATCAGTAATGGCCTTCTTAGCCTTCTCTTCAGCATTCCTGCATTCCTGCACGGCGTCCTCCACTTCAGTTTGAAGCTGGGATATATCTGCTTCCAGCTTCTTCTTCTGATTTAGCAGACTGGTGTTCTGTTTACATGCAAAGGTTGGCTTTTAGTTTTCCACAGTAATTCAGCAATGACATGACAGTTATATTGCAAATTGTGTCTTACCTGTGAGTGCAGTAGCTGCACCCTCTCACTAACATCCAGCAGCTCTTGCTCAGCCAGTTTGCGACTTCTCTCAGTTTGCTCCAGAGCAGCCCTCAGTTCCTCCAGTTCAGCCTGAAGCAGGGTGTTGCGTCTCTCAACAATGGCGATGTTCTCTTTAAGATCATCGTTCGCCCGAACAGCCTCATCCAGTTGAATTTGGCAGTCCTTAATGGAACAACATCAGTCACATAACTGTTTATTGTAGAAAAATGATTGTCTTCAGAAAGTGAGTCTTTTCTGTTCTGGTGTACCTTTAGATGTGCGTGAACAGATTTCAGCTGCTTTTGGGCCTCAGCTGCCTGCCTGTTGGCTTGGCTTAGCTGGATCTCCATTTCATTCAGGTCTCCCTCCATCTTCTTTTTCAAACGGAGGGCCTCATTCCTGCTGCGACACTCAGCTTCTAGAGAGCTCTGCAGGGTTTCTATTGACCTCTGCAGGTTCCTCTTGCACTGCTCCATCTCTTCATCTTTCTCAGCCAGTTTACGTTCAATGTCTGACTTAATCTGGTTGAACTCAAGCTGGGCTCTGAGAATTTTTCCCTCCTCGTGCTCAAGAGAAGCCTTAGAAAGACATCACTAATTTGTCAAAACACACATTTTCTCATTTAATGCCTTTTATCAACAGAAGCAGGAAACTAACCACATTACTATTATCTTTTTTTTTTTTGGTTTTACCTCTGCCTCCTCCAGAGCTGTCTGAATCTCACTCTTTTCTTGCTCCAGCTGCTTGCGGATCTTCTCCAGCTCATGAATAGTTTTCCCACCCTCACTAATTTGCTCAGTGAGGTCAGAAATTTCCTCTGTGTATGAAAGTGGATGCATTGATTTTTTTTTTTTGTACAATGTTTACACATTATGTGTGTACTTTCAGTGATATATTACCCTGCAGATTCTTGTTCTCCCTCTTCATGGTCTCCAGATGGTCCAGAGATTCTTCATAGGAATTTTTCAGTTTGAAGAGTTCAGTGCTCAGAGACCTGGCTTCCTTCTGGGAGCTCTCCAGCTCACACTGAGACTCCTCGTACTTCTGCTTCCACTCCGACAGAACCTGGACATTGTGGTAAAAATTAAGGTGTTACATTTATTTCACCACATTGAGTTCTCAATAGTTTCTCTGTAGTACATCATTTAGTTTTTACAATTATGCTTTCTTACTGGTTAAAATATTTATTTATCTATTTTTTTTGGCTGCCTTATAAAAATGAGGTTGAAAACCACCTCAACACATTAAGTTGCATATAATCAACTCTGATATGTCTGCAATTTTTACAAGACTAGAAAAAGGCAACATACTTTGTCAAAGTTCCTTTGCTTCTTGTCCAGAGCAGCAGCAGCAGCATTTGATCTCTCCACATCCACCATGAGGTCTTCAATCTCATTCTGCAGCCTGTGTTTGGTCTTCTCCAGGGAGGAACATTTAGCATTCACTGCTTCAACAGCCTCCTCAGCGTCCTGCAGACGCTGAGCCAGCTTCTTTCTGTTTTATGGAAGAGTTTATCCAGGATTAGTCGCTTTTAAACTTGGTGAATTGTTCAAGTTAGAATGTGTTTCACTTACTTTGCTTCTTCCAGCTCCTCAGTCCTCTGGATGGCATCAGTTTCATACTTGGTTCTCCACTGAGCCACCTCAGAGTTGGCCTTGGACATGCTGCGCTGTAGTTCAGCCTTGGCCTCCTGCTCCTCCTCATACTGCTCCCTGAGCAGGTCACAGTCGTGACGAGAAGACTGCACAGCATGGGCTAATGCATTCTTGGCCTGGAAAGACAGAACTAATGTAATAAGCTTTGTCAACTTTTTAGGAGATATCCAGTTTAATCTATACACACCTTTATTTCTTCTTCTAGTTGTCTTTTCAAATCTTCAAGTTGTTGATTGTAGGAATTCTTTCCTCTGGTCAGCTGAGAAATAAGAGATTCTTTCTCCTCCATTTGTCTTGAAAACTCATCTGAATAGACAGATAAGGGATTTTTAGAATTGGATTCCTCTTTATTCAACACGTTGGGTGTTTCAAGGGAAAAGAGCACTAACCGTTCTCAGCTTGAAGTTTGGCTTTCTGGGTAGTGAAGTCATTCAGGGATCTTTGGTATTCATCACATTTGTTTCTATATTCATTCATTTGGTCCTCCATAGTTCTGGATGTCTTCTCCAAGATAGTCTTAAAAAATGATTTCATAGATTACAGCAATTGTTTTTCATTGTCATGGCATGTACAGTAATTGTCATCATCCAGAAAGCTATCAGACAACCACAGTTACCTTTGCCTTGACAATCTGCTCCATATTGGAGACCACATCATCCAATTCCAGTCTGAGCTCACTCTTCTCCTTCTCCAGCTTCTGCTTGACTCTCTGCAGGTTGTCAATCTGCTCTCCCAGGTCAGCAACACTGTCAGCTTGTTTCTTCCTGAGGGTGGCAGCAGTGGCCTCATGCTGCAGAGTGGCCTCTTCAAGGTCTCTGCGGAGTTTCTGAAACTCAGCCTCCCTCTTTTTGTTCATCTCAATCTGGGCAGCTGTGGCTCCTCCAGCCTCCTCCAGCCTCTCACTGATCTCTTCCAGCTCTCTGGACAAGTCTGCTCTCTGCTTCTCCACCTTGGCTCGAGCAGCTCGCTCTGCTTCAAGCTCTTCTTCCAGCTCCTCAATGCGGGCCTACACCAGAGTCAAAGCCAAACTTTACTTGAAAACATTTTTATCTTAATAATAGTTTTATTATATCATTTTGACTTGCTTTTTCATCATTTGTGCAGAAAGAATTCTCACCTGTAGCTCTTTTAGCTTTTTCTGGAGCTGGGCACTCATTGCCTGTTCATCCTCTATTTTGCTATTTAATTGGCTGATTTCAAAATCTTTCCTGTGAATGAAAAAAAGCAAAACATATACAACAATGCCTTCCTTAAAAGGAATTCTTGTTGGTAAAAATGAACTTTTTATTGTACTTTTTCAGCCTCTCTTCGAGCTGCTGCTTGTCATTTTCCAGATCCATGATGCTCTCTTGGGCCAACTTTAGGTCTCCTTCAAGTTTCCGCTTCGCTCTCTCAAGGTCCATACGTATTTTCTTCTCTTGCTCCAAGGACCCTTCAAGCTGCAGAAAGTCATTAAGAAAAAAAGTATTACTACCATACTTAGTATCTGTGATTGTCCACATAATGTTTTAGATTCTTACATCATCCACTTGCTGCTCCAGCTTGGCCTTGGCCTTGGTCAGAGTGTTGACTTTGTCTTCCTCACTCTGCAGGTCATCCAGCGTTTGCTGATGAGCTTCTTGTAAAGCTTTCTTTTCCTTGGTCAACTTGGCGATGATGTCATCCAAAGCAGCCATCTCCTCTGTCAGGTTCTTTACCTGTTGCAGATAAAAATGATAGACTCTTTACGGCCATCACAGCAGCTTTAACACATTTTCTTTTGCGAAATCTTATGTTTATTGCACCTTGTTCTCTGTGGCGTGCTTTTCTTTCTCCACTTTAGCCAGAGTTAGCTCTAAGTCATCAATGTCCTTCTTCAGCTCAGAGCACTCATCCTCCAGCTTCCTCTTCTTTGCAGTCAGTTCAGCATTCATCTCCTCCTCATCCTCCAGCCTTTCTGTCAGCTCTTTGGATTTTGCCTCCAGCTGAATCTTGCTCTTGATGAGCCCCTCACATCTTTCCTCAGCATCACACAGATTATCTTGCTCCTGACAAACATTCATTCTTATTAGCATATATCTTAATGACAACTTCAAAGTAAAATGCAACTATGGTGCCCTTCTTACAGCCTGGACTTGGAGCTGCAGGTCATTCTTTTCCTGGAGAAGAGAGACCATTTTCTCCTCCAGTTCCTTTCTACGGGCTTCTGATTTTGCATAAGCCTCCTTCAGTTTTAGGAATTCTTCCTTCATGTTGGCCATCTCCTTCTCAGTCTCAGCAGATCTCAGCAGAGGTTTGATCTTGAAGAACAGCTTCATCCAGGGCCAATTCTTGACCCCCATGAAGGCACGGATGTTCCACTGGATTACCAATAAAGCATCTCTAGAAAAGAAATTACAGTCATTGAGGGGGTTTGTCAGAACTAAAAGAACAAACCAATGACTGTGTTTTGCTTAAGGCTGGATATAAAACATACCTGCGTTCCACCATCTTCTGATACTCGATACGACACAAAAGACCACGAGACCTTGATTGAATAGCAGTGATAATTTTGGAGAGACGCTCGTCTCTCATCTCCTCCAGCAGACCCAGCAATCCAGCCTTGAAGAACACCTAACAACAACAGTGAGTTTTAGTTTTTTCATCATCTATATTACAATGTATCACTTTTGGTTACTATTCCTTTTGTAAGAAATTCCTGCCAGTACCTTGGTATGTCCAAACCTATACTGGTTATGATCAATATCCAGGGACCCAAGAAGTTTCTCAGCTCCCTTCCTGCTGTCAATGAACTGTCCCTCTGGGATGGCAGCAGGATTCAGGATGCGATATCTGGAAAATTACAAATGTAAAAATATATAAGATTATAATTTGTTTGGAATCTTACAGTTAGTGAGCAAACTCAGCTAATACCTCTGCTTGAAATCTCCATAGAGGATCCTGTTGGGGAAACCCTTTCTGCAGATCCTGATGCCCTCCAGCACACCGTTACAGCGCAGCTGGTGCATCACCAGAGGGTTCTCCATGGCCCCGGGAGTCTTGGTCTCATTGGGGATGATGCAGCGCACAAAGTGAGGGTGAGTAGACCTCAAGTTGGTCATCAGCTTGTTCAGATTCTCCTTTAATATGTTGAAGCAAACATTTATGTACTGATTGTTAAAGTATGCATATGAAGGATCAGATAGAGACAAGAATATACAATACCCTATGAAGAGCAGACACAGTCTGAAATGATGAGCCTTTCTTCTTCTTCTCTTTTTTACCTTCAGTACCTTCAGCCATAACTATGGAAAGAAATGTGCTATGTTAAGACCTTACACAAAAAAAAAAAATTAATACCTCTAATTGTATCTCAAACTACACGTTCATGCCATGTTACCTGAATCGGCTCCAGCATAGTTTGCAAAGAGGAGAGACAACAGCTTGAGGTTTGACTTTTGGTACAGTCCAACAACGGTCTCGTTCAGAGGATCCTTGTTCTTCACCAGCCAGTTGTTGATATTGTAATCAACAGTTCCAGCGTAGTGAACCAGGGCAAAATGGGCCTCTGGTTTTCCTTTGACGATTCTGGGCTTCTGGAAGTTGTTGGATTTCCCCAGGTGGTTGTCATAGAGCTTAGCTTTAAAGGTGGTATCAGAGGCTTTGGGAAACATGCACTCCTCTTCAAGGATGGACATGATGCCCATGGGCTAAGGGAGATAAATTGACATGGTTTAAAAGAAGATCTTATTTTTATTTCTCTTATGTTGTGGTTCAGTGTCTCACCTTTTCAATCAGGTCAATACAGGCCTGCAGATCCATGCCAAAGTCAATGAAAGTCCATTCAATGCCCTCCTTCTTGTACTCTTCCTGCTCCAGTACAAACATGTGGTGGTTGAAAAACTGCTGCAGCTTTTCATTGGTGAAGTTGATGCACATCTGCTCAAAGGTGTTGAACTAAAAAAAAAAAACACTTGTCATTATATTTCTATTTTAGTTCATTTTGTATCAAACTGTAATTTCTGGTTATGATTTCCTAATTATATTGCTCACATCAAAGATCTCAAATCCAGCAATGTCCAGCACACCGATGAAGTACTGACGGGGCTGTTTGGTCTCAAGTGACTGGTTGATTCTAATTACCATCCACAGGAACATCTTCTCATAAACAGATTTGGATAGAGCACCAACAGCATAGGTCACCTGTGGAATGGGCATACAATCACATGCAGAATAGGAAATTTCATGCATCTCGTTCCACTCTCTTGCCTCTATCACTGGGCGTATATAGAGTATATAGTTCTGTATCACATTCTCTAACCTGGGCAACATTCTGTCCCTTGGTGACCCACTCATTTCCTACTTTTACCCTCGGGTGACAGAGACCTTTGATGAGGTCAGCAGAGTTCAAGCCCATCAGATAAGCTACTTTGTCAGCATCTGGACAGAGAAAAGAAACACTGTAAGACTATGTGGGTTGATTAAAAGCTGTCTAAAATAAACAGAGTCTCATTTCACCTTCAGTGCCATCAGCTTCTGCTTGCTCCTCACGTGCCTTTTGCTTAAATTTCATGTTACCATGATGCATGATGGCACCAGTGAGCTTGTACACTGAGTTCTTTTCCTCTTGAGTAAAGCCCAACACATCGAAGGCACTCTGTAGAAGAGATGCAGTAACATCTCTGCAGATGCTATTGATTGACTAAATTATCATTGCAATAATTATTAACTTAGAGTCGATCCTAAAATTTCCTAAAACAGAAAAAAGGAGAGCCTCACATCTGTTGCCATCAGTTCATCCGCATCGTCTATGGAGGCCACTTGGGTTTCCCCCTGAGAGATGAAGGCGTAGTCATAGGGATTATTTGTTATCAGCAACATCTCTGGAGGAGAGACACAGAGAGAGAGATCAAGGAAAGGTCAGGAAGACTGGCACACTGTAATACAAACACAAAAAAACACAGCCTCTGTTTTTTGGGGGGGGGTTTTCCCACTGAAGAGCCAGTGCCCTGTACTTACCCAGGATTTCAGGCTTCTTGTTGGACAGAATCTGGTAGAAAATGTGGTAATCTCTCTCAGCCTTGAGCTGGAAGATCACACGAGATTTCTCCAGAAGGTCTGACAAATACAAGAAAGACATTGTTTCCTTGAGATAAATTATGCCATCCCACCATGTTACAAAACAAAGCAATATAGATATCCAGTGCATGTTTGTTCTTACATGTTTCAATATCAGCAGAGGCCAATTTTCCTCTGGTATCAAAATGAATTCGGATGAATTTTCCCTGGAAGGTTAGTTTGCATTGATAAAGACACCTTTGACAAACTGCTACTTTTTAATTTCTCGAGAACATAATATTTGAAATTCAGTCTCAAAGATGAAGCAGACACTCACAAATCTGGAGGAGTTATCATTCCTGATGGTCTTGGCATTACCAAAGGCCTCCAGAGCAGGGTTAGCCTGAATGATTTGATCCTCCAGGGTACCCTGTCACAGAGGAACATTATGTTTACTCAATCTGCAATCTGTGTTGAATGCTGCTTTAGCAGCCTCTGGTGGAATCAAGTGATGTTTCATTCAGTGTCAAAGTTTGAAAAATGTCCTAAATTAAAATTATGTATCACAGTTGTTACTGAAGTAGAAACTTGATTTTTCATACATCTAAGCAACTTCCCTATTTGCCAAAGCTTATCACATACCTTGTCTTTGGCGCCGGTGTCTTTCTTAACACTGCCAGCTGCAATACTTGCAAAATACTGGATGACTCGCTTAGTGTTGACAGTCTTTCCTGCACCAGATTCTCCACTGTAATTGCAAAGTCACTGATTGATACATAGCAATGTCATCATGTTGTGCAGGATTTTTATCTGAAAAACATATAGTGCCATCGATGCTCCCCAAGTTGAAGTTAATACATACGTGATCAGAATTGACTGGTTTTCACGGTCTGCCAAAAAGCAAATAGTTGAAGAGAACAAATTGTAAGTATATGAAATAAAAACAATCCATAATGGTGTCTGTTTTATCAGTATGTACCTGACAGCATGTACTGGTAGGCATTGTCAGAGATGGAGAAGATGTGAGGAGGAGCTTCACTCCTCTTCTTTCCTCTGTAGGCAACAACCACCTCCTGGTTGTAGACTGGCAGCCACTTGTAGGGGTTGACAGTCACACAGAACAGCCCAGAGTAGGTCTGAGTGAACAGAGAACATCACATTGTCGTATCGGTCCTCGCCATTTGTAAGTAAGAACTTTTCATTTTGATGTATTGATCCTTTTAGGTTTTGAACACAATTATTTTTTTATACAAACTTTCAATACTTTTGACTTGTAGTGTTTTTTTTTTTAAATAAGCAAACCTGATTGATGGATTATTAATATTAACTTAATTAGCACAATATCATTTTGTGAAGACACTTTCTCATAGTTTAAAAATCTAAGGCTTTGGTTTCGATGTCCAGAACTAGACTTTTTATGAGCCATGCTCTTAGTTTACTGAATAATGGCTGACTGTCTACTCACATAGATCATCCATACTGCATAACGCTCTTTGAGGTTAAACAGCACAGCTGGTTCATGGAGGAATGTCAGCATGGCCATGTCCTCGATCTTGTCAAACTTCGGGGGATTCTGTTGCAGAATATCTGCATCTTTGACAGTCACAGTCTGAAGGTAAGAAAATCTAATTCAGAGTTTTCGATTGCATACAGTGGTTGCATTAGATTATTCTATAGACAGTAAAAAACAAACATGTAGTTTCTATGATTGTGTGTGTTTTCTCCCTGTGCCCCTCTACTGCCATCAACATTGTCTCTTTAGTGTTACAAAACCTGCCACACAATGTAAATGTCAGATGGCAGCAATGGTTTGTTCTATCATTAAGCATCTCAGTGCTGCGACTGGCTTACACACTGACATACACTTAAACACTGCTCAGCCTAACTTTAATCTAACTGGTACAGACGGGCAATAATTGTATCATTAACAACCATGTTAAGAGCACTGTATGTGATCTAGTTAATCTCCACTAAATATTTCTGTGAATGAATGGTAAAATGTAACCACTCACCTTCCCATACTGCGTCTCTACAGTGGCCTTATCTCCATCTCGGCTGGAGATGGTTGCTTTCACAAACTCCTCCACTGGATCTGGGATAAAACATTCCTTCTTGATATCGAAGGGACGTGTGGAAGCCTCCATTCGTTCCTTCTCTGACTTCCTCAGGAACGGGGCAGCCGCACCAAACACTGCCATCTCTGCATCCCCCATGGCTGCACTAATGTGTACATCGAAAGGTGATTGAGGCTTCACTAACTTAATTTTGTGTTCATTACAGTCACTTTTTTTGCATCCCTTCCTCTGTATTTTGAAATATAATGCACTGTCTAAACGATTCATACAAGCTCTTGTACACTGATAAGAAGATAGCCATATAAAAAGACTTCAGCTCTGTACTGTTACAAAACTTTGGAAAAGGAATTTACCTGTGATTTCAGCTCAGGTAACTAGTGAGGTCAAGCTTCAAAGTAAAGCTCAGTGATCCACCTGCAGGAGGCAGAAAAATGTAATAAACCCTTCTATAAAATACAAAAATTAACTAACTTATATCAGCATGAATGGGTAAAAAATATAAGCAAAATTAAGCTTGTCAGGTTAGTAATAAATGTTTATATATATGTCTAAAGACCTATGAATTAGATTAGATAATGATGAGTTCAAATAGTGGAGAAATACAGATAAAAAGCAGCACAAACCCAAAATGCAAACGAGTTGTTTGGACTTACAGAGGCCAGGTGAAGAAAACAGCTGCTAAACCTGCAGGGAAGGCAGGGATCAAATATATAACCCCTGATAACCTGCCTTACAAGGCCAAGGGCACCACCCTGACCTGCTAACTAACACACACACATCATCATCATCAGGTGCACTACTTCAACACATACCACAATGCTCTCTCACACACATACACATCCACACACTGTGATAATCGCCATCATTTTCATCACTTATGGCAGAGCTCATTTTGGCTCTGGTGATGTCTGGCAGCCCTCTCTGCCTTTTGTCTCTGCCTCTCACGTCCAAATAATGTGATTTTTCGGGAGCCGTGCCAGGAACTTTCTGCAGCATAACTCATCTGTGACTCACCCAAGCATAGCGTCTCTATCTCTAATTCTGCCACACTTTTCCCTGTCATCTCTTGGGTTGAATTCCTTTTCCATGTGAGGACTGGCCATGGACAGAAACCAGATTCCATTCATTGCATGTGAAGAGGAGCAAAGAGGAAGAGTGAAACAACAAAGGTATCAAAAACAAAAACAACAACTCAGTTTTGTCATGTTTGTACGTCATTTTCAGTGGACTGATTAATCTATGTGGTCAGTGGACAGCAATGATGAGTTGGGTCAGGGTAACACCATTTTGTTTTTACTATTTCTATGTTCTATGTGAAGCACCTTAGATACTAGTTGAACACTACCTAGTTGTTCAAATAACTTTGCCTTGCCCAACTATAGAGTCAACGTTTTGCACACATTACTACAATGATTGTGTCTTGGGGCTCTAGGTACAAAACCATGACTCTATACTCTCTACACTTCATCTCAACTTATATTGTGAAGAAAAAGTTAAAGGAACCACTCTTGCCCTCTGCACGTTATGCTTCTAACATTTAGTTTATGATATAGCATTTGTGCCTTTAAGAGTGCACCTATGTCACAGTGATTCAACACTGTTAAGATGTTGCCATAAGAGGAGAGGATGGGTTCGGTCAAATAGTCAAAAGAAAACCTTCTAGAGTCTTTTTCCAAAATTATTCAGGTCAAGGTTTCTAAGCAAAATAGACTATTCGACCAGACCCAATGACTAAGCTGAGCAGCCTATTTGCTCTACTGTGAATAACAATGATTTTCACGTTGAACCTCCTCATCTTCAATAAATCGAGTGGTGAACCGGGAACATCCAACTAAGGACTGTGAGTGGATCAGTTTGAATCTGAGATATTGTTGAATCTTATAGACACAGTCGGAGTCATCATGTAGCTAGAATCCCATGCCTGTCATTGGTTCTAAACTCACTATTACCAGTGGTAAAAGCTGTGAAGTGGGGGAAGAAAGTCTTTACAGCTTTTTCTGAAGGACCAGAGTGTGTCTGAGGATACTGTCAGGAAGAGGACATAATATTTTGGAAACCTTTTAAACAGGGCTGTAGTGGTCAGATAAAGGCTAGACAAACCCTGCATTACCTCAGCAGATTAGCTACATGGGGATGTATATATATATATGAGGATGTAACCTTTCCTTAAATAGCATACAAAACCACACATTAATACACAGATGGCCCCCAGCTGGGATTCAAACCAGGGTCCCTCTTGCTGTGAGGCGACAGTGCAAACCACCACACCATTTTGCAGGGTTCTTTTAAACATGATTTTATTTTTACTTCTGACTTTAATATTTAAATAAACAGCCCAAAGACAAATAGATTATATATTATATATCATATTAGATACACTCAACACAGTTGAGACATGACCACATTGTTTAAGAATGTTTTTTTCTTAATGGGTCTTCTCAGGGAGGGCTGTGAAAATAATTAATAAGTAAAAAAGAACAGAGAAATACATGAGAGATAAATAAATAAAAATGTATTACTCAAGGATTTTATTTTATATAACCGTTCTTTAAATAATTCTTTGTAAATTTCTTGTATATTTTTATCTATTTTCTAACTTATCATCTTATTTTTTATTTGCTATTGCTTTCACCGTCTTCCAGTTGTTTTTCACTTTTCCTTTTTTGCTGGTCCTAAGCTATAAAAGTAAAAAGCAAATGGCAGCTCGGTCTGGAACCACTAACCCTCTTGCCTGAGTCAGTTTAGCTTTTGAAAAGTAAATTCATGTATTTCTTTGAAGATGAACTATTAAAATCCACCTCCTACAGGTCTTATCATGACACCGTTAGATAATTTTAACTCATTCAAAGTAATGCTGCCAGACTGCTGACAAACACCAGGAGGAGGGACCACAAGAGATAACCACAATTCCTAGAACTTGCACTTCCAGTTAAACATAGATTTCAATTAAAAAATGTCCCTGTTCAAAATCTATGAGGCTTTGAGTGGTTTGAGTCAAATATATCAGGGATATGTTTGCTTTGAACAAGTGTTTCAGAGCTGCAATGACTGGTCAGCTGGTGGTGCCCAGAGTTCAAACCAAACAAGGTAAAATGGCTTTCAGCCATTATGCTGCACACAACTGGAACCAACTCCCAGTCTATCTTAGATTTGACCTAACTGTTGTTTTTACCACTGCTCATAATTTCCCTTTTTTAAGACCACATACTTATTCTATACTGTCAATTCTGATTGAAACTTGTTTATTCTTTATTAATTTATCATTTCTTCTTTTTAAATCTTTTGACTTTCTGAAGAACTTTGAATAACCTTGTTTCGGTCTGTAAGGTCTGTTTGTAAGTAAATTTGTATTTGAATTCACTCCACTACAAACCTCGAAGCTATCATTTATAGAAAACTTTGAATTGCATTCAAATACATTCAGTTCCCAGTTTGCGTGGTGTTATTAATGAATGTATGTAATAAAAAGCTCACAGTAAACAACTGTCTTTGCCATCTCTGATTTGATTTTGATTGCTATTTTCAATTAAGATGATATTATTTCCACTGTACATGTATATAGGAAGCACAGGCCATCGTCAGCTGGCTCTTCCTTGTATGCTTGGCAGCATACAGCTCCATCTGTCACATCATGGTGGACTGATTTGTTGATCTAATTTGAAATCCATCATGGGTGTATTCTTTCTTTCTGGGAATGTCTTCCCACCATCTGCTTGAGTCAGGCTCCGTTTGAAGTGTTTTTAATAATTTCCCGCTGTATTTTTTCTTAGATCAGCTGAAATACCTTTCTGCAGTGTTAATCTTAGTAATTCAATTATTTTTCAACTTGCAGTTACTTGAGCTGTGATGTTTCACATACTCCCATAACCTCTACTCTGATCTATGCAGAGTTGATAGAAAGGTATTGCAGACAGCCACTGTGTGCTTGTTGCCTTTCTTGTCACTCCTCCCTTAAGGGTTGAGTTGAGTGTTCGAGTAATACCTTTAACTTAACACTTCTGTCATTACGATGTGTTTAGGCAGTGCCAAGTTTTAAGACCATTGTATCTAATGTCGGCCGGTCAAGCAACATGTAGTTGGCATCCTGTCAGTAGCCACTTACTGACATTTCAGTGACAGCTCTGTCATTACCTATTGAATGTGTTCTCATGAATTGATAAAATATATCTGAAACACATGGACAGCTCTCAAAGAATGAATACCAAATGATGGAAATCTGAATTTACCCGCAGTGGGATTATCACATGCACATCAGCTGTTAAAGAGCAGTTGTTCCAAACATCAACACTCAAAGAGAATCTCTGGCGTCTGGCCTCTTTCATGTTAGCCATCTGACATCTGAAGCAGTCACAGCGGATATGTCCCATAGTGGCAGACATTGTTTCAGCCAAGAGTTTACATGAACATTTAGATGATTAAACCATAAAACAGGAAGCGTTTTTACTCAGGGTGGAAAAAACACTTGGGTGGGTGAAAATGTGTAGTAAAGTGTGAAGTAAAAAAAAAACAAAAAACATTATTTATTTTTCTGTGATCAGTCCTGCCGCAGATATAATACCGTTTTGATCACTTTTATTTCTGCAGTGCAGGTATCTGACCATGCATCAGAATTTTTTTAAAGAGCAGAAATTCAGGCATTCACAAGTGAGGGTAAGCAGCTGTCCGGGGCTTATTTTTATGAGGTTATCAAGTCTCACAGCTCATCAGATGCAGCTGTTTTAGTTGTTTACAGAATTAAATCCAAGTCCTCTGAGGGTGCTTTCAGTCACTGTGGTCCATATCTCCAGAGCAAGCTGCCTTCTGGCCTGAGCTTCATACACCTGTGTCTACATTCATGTGAGTTTGAGTAAGTGCACTTGTACTGCTGTATATTTTGTTATTTGTATGGTTCTCTCATACTTTGCTTATGTTCAGCACATTGGGTTTACATAAATTGAAATGTGCTAGATAAAAGGAAACTGACATTGATTTTCCACATAAAACATTGGAAAGCTGAAAAAGCCCCACCCAGAAAAATGCCTTCTGCACAGAGTGTCATGCATTGAATGAGTGTGAGGATTAACACCAGCTGTGATCAGATGACAGGGATTAGCTGTTTTTATCCAAATGATTTACAGCAAGTGAAGAAAATATGTCCTCTTGGACACATCTCTGCACCCCAGAATAACAAAGTGACCTTCACACTAACTTTATTATGGTTGCAAGCGTTATAAACATGTTTTCAATTCCAGCTACTTTTTTTCTTAAGTGAATGACAGTCTTAAGAATTATTGACCCATCATTTGTCCACTTAAACATCGAAATCTCAAAAGAAAGACAGAGTGCATGATCTGTTTTAGATTTGTAGCAGCGCTTTAAATAAAAGCACTCTGTCCATAAAAAGCTGTGCTCACTGGTATTGTCTCACTGTTTTGGTATCGAGCATGTGTGCTCTTATTAATACTTTGGGTGTGATGGATATTAATAGACCTTTTGTTTGATACCTTGCCTGACCTCGCTGTCCTCTGCTGTATAAACAAACCACACCAGCTGTGTTAGAGCCTGTTTGCTGGCCACATTATCAATGGGCATTTTCAGCTTAACAGCAGCCAAGGAGATAAAGGTTCCCTTTTAAAAGGACTGACTGGAGCCATGCACAGAAGACACCGTCATGGGGGAAAAAATAACCACCATGACTAGACAAAGAACTTCTATTTATTTATTCTCACACTGGTTTATTTCATATGTTGAAAGTTGTATGAAGCTGTTAGGCTGCTGAATATTTCTAAATACTGATGGAAATAACTTTTTAAGTCACAGAGCTGTACCCATGAATCACTAGGTGTACTTGCCAAACACTGTGGCAGAGAAAAGCTATTCTCTTTTTTTTTTATTTTAAATACTATTGTCACAAATTCTTTATAGGAGCAAACGCAATGCTTCTAGCACGTCCGTCCACATCCATCCTTTCTGGCTTATTGCTTGGAACATTTTCAGCAGCAGGACAGGGCAGAGACAGTGAGGCAGGCAGCTGTTTGTGTTGTCAGTCTTTGCTTTATGGGGGATTAGGGGTGAGATCCTACCGCTTACAGTTCCTCTGACTGCCTGGACGCCACACAGATACAGGTCTTTCAATAGATCTGCCCTGAGAGGCAGTAGAGGGAGAGGTCGGTGGAGGTACAGCCTGCTTCATTTCATAATATTAGTTTTAGTAATGTTCTCTCTCCTTTAGTCTGTGCTTTTTCCTCTCTGTATACTACCTTTACATTTCTGTGGGTATCTGACATGTTCTTACTGGGGGCCAATAACCTGCTTAGTCTACTTTGTTTGTTGATTCTCTATCCTAAGCCTTTTTTTCATGTCAGATTGCCATCCAAATGAACTGAAATGACTTATAGTTTAAGAACAGCATTTTCCATGTCTTGCAGCAGCTTGCAACTGAATCAGGTGCTTAGCTGAAGAAAAAACATGGTGTTAAATTAATTAACTAAATCATCAACTGAATATGTTTCATTCTTGGCTGTATATTAACCAGCAAATTGTTGCTACTTTTTTTTTCTCTGCGGCGCCTTTTATCTGGTCAACAATTAATGACATAAACACTGACAAACGTAGCACTGATAACATGGTTTTCTTAAACTGACGCCCCCTCGTGCAGCTATACGTATTTCCTTCTATTTAAAAGATAAACTCCTCCCTGGTTGCTCTAAATCACATTTAGCCAGCTGACGCATAGACAAACAGTGGACCAAGTGTCCAAATGCCACACAGCTAATACCGTCAGACACAGAAGAACAAATATCTTTCAAAGTTCCAATGACGAAAAAAAGAAATACAAACATCTTGTGAACATCATGTAACATGTACAGTACAGCACTGAAAACAGACTAATTAAATTCTTCACTGTTGCCGATGATGCATGGATTTAATATGCTTCTCTGTGGAACTGGGAGTTGATGATGTCCCCTCCACAAGAGGAAGATTGGATTTTTTTCTGCTCCCCAGAACTTCAGAGATGCAGCAGAGCTGTGGTTAATGTGCATAACGTCAGGTATAACATGTACATGTCACAATCTTGAGTTCAGACATGCACCTCCCCCCTCAATAAAAGCAAAATGTCACCACTGTATCTTTTCATACTGCAGCCAATAGGAATCTATAAACACAAAAAAAGGTAATGTTAAAAATCATATCTGACAACATAAGTTAAAACTCATAAGGAGGCAAATATCCCCATATAAAAGGAAATATATGTTCAAATTTGGAGCAATGTAAATACAACAGAAATGCACTGAAGAGTGCAAAAACAGAAACCAGAATGACAAATATTCCATTTCAAACAGAGGACTTTCAGAACATTACCATTACTACTGCTTGATAACCAAAACAAAAAAGATAATACGTTTTTATAAATTGACCCTTTGTGACATATTTTTCTGGATTTATCAGGCAGCAGGTTTTCTGAATAACAACCATTCTGAGCAGGTGAAGGACTGTTGTAACTGGTGCAGTGTACGCTCACAAGTCCTAGTTTTCTTAAATTCACATTACAATCAGTCTCTAGTAATCATTTGATGGGTTTCAGACATATTTAGGAACCAGTGTTAAAGTACAGATTCCCGGCTGGGGCCTTTCTGTGTGGAGTTTGCATGTTCTCCCTGTGTATAAGTGGGTTCTCTCCGGGTACTCCGGCTTCCTCCAACCATCCAAAAACATGCATATGAGGTTAATTGGTGACTCTAAATTGTACCAAGGAGTGAGTGTGAGCATGTATGGTTGTGTGTGGAGTTTTGTCTCCATGTGGCCCTTGTGATGGACTGGCGATCTGTCCAGGATGTACCCCGCCTCTCGCCAAATGACAGCTGGAATAGGCTCTTCTACTGTCTTGCATTTCTTCCTAAAGACCACAGTGGTGCTTGTTAATGAGTTGAGTTTGGTTTCTGTTACAGCATACAGTATGTACGTATACAAGACAATAACTGGTAAGGGTTCTGTTTAACAGAATATCATCATTTTTGTCAAATAAACACCAGATTTGCTGTATTTGATGCCAGCCACCAGCAGAGGGCATATGTTTCCATTTATCACCTGCAAGTCTGATTTTTCTCTGGACACAGTGCTGCACCTTGTCTCTTTGCAGTGCGGCAACTGCTCAAAACGTCTCAGCTCGAGAAAACAACTTCAAGTACAGAAACGATGCAAAATCACAAACACAAGTCTAAACGAGGTATGAAACGAGGAAATTGGTGCAAAGTAAAAAAAAAAAAAAGTGCTGCAAAAAACAGACATATGCATCATCATCAAACGATCTGCAAATGGAGAGACGATCTGCAAACCAAGAAACGATTTTCAAACAAAAACGATCTGCAAACGAAAACGATCGTGCTACAAACCTGCAGGAGGCGCTCTCAGTGCAGTCAATAGAGAGACACATGAGCTGGAGAGAGACAGAACAGCTGACCGAACCACAACAGTGCATGGAAATACAGCGGTGTCGAATGAAGAAAATAATAGATAGTTAAAAAAGGAAGGTGTTATGCTAACATTTAGCTTATTTCCTACAATCCCTTTATATTTTTTTTAAAACAGTTAACTGTGCATTTTATAGTTGAGTCTACAAACTCTTTTCTTGCAGAAAGTACACCAACGTGTTATGCACCAATAGTTGTTGACAGTGAGTCTGATGCAGATGACCACACAGACTATCCTGCAGTGGAAAGGTATGATGTATTACCAGTTAGTACCTCAATGTTATTTTTGGCTCCATTATTAGAAATCATGGACACTGATATTCTCTTACAGTCCACAGGGTTTGAGCTTGAGTGCTGAAAACATTGTTTCAGAACTGGCCTCCAGGATTACCAATACATCAGGTTCAACATCAACAGGACAAATATATGGGATGGAGCACTCAGAGGCTTTAAGCAACCATCTTATGACCCATCACATGAGAATTTGGTTAAATTCACTGATGATGAGGGGCGAGCAGAAGATGCAGTAGACACTGGTGGTCCTCAACGGGAGTTCCTCACCCTGCTGATGGACTGCCGTAGATCAAGGAGAATCTTTGATGGTGCAGAAGATAGGAAATTTCTCACGTTTGACTGTGCAAGTAAACATTTGATTGTTTCAGACTACTAAGTACATTGTATTTCTGAAAATAATTTTGGAATTCATTCTGGAAATTCATTAGCTCTGCACCTGGATTCAGTGAAATTAACTTATTCATGCATTTTCATGTGGATTTGAAACTGATTTTAATAGTGGCACTAATGGATGGTAAAATATTAACAGCTGCCAGAGATGATGAATATTTTCATGTCGGGAGGATGATCGCTACATCTATAGTCCACAGTGGTCCAGGCCCTCGATTTTTGTCAGAAATTCTCTACGACCACCTCATGGGAAAATCAACCGTTGATGCTGAAGCAAGGATCGAGTACATCACAGATGATACCATACCAAGCGTCCTTGCTTGAGGTGTGTTGTCAAATCAACATAGTTCACAAAGTATTATCACAAAACAACTTTCCCAACTGTCTATCCAATCCCCCGAAACAAAATTTTGACTAATTGGGCCCTTTTTTAAACCAAATGTCTGTTCTTAGGTATTTTTTCCGTCTTTTTTTAAACATGAATAGTAAATACTTGGAATCTAACAACCCAACCATTTGTTGTAAAATCCAGTTTACACCATCTCAGAACATTAGCTAAATTAAGCCCCTCCTTCCTATTTTATGGCATGGCAAATAGTTTGATTTCTTTTCATATTTATCTTTCAGTATGGGAAATTTGTGGCATTTCACTTAGATGTGTGGTAATTGTCTCCCAGATATCCAGTGCAGCAACACTGGATGAACTGCATCCAGTGATCGACAAACATTCAGGTCTGTTGCAGACTGCTGGTTGTCTTCAGTACCCAAATGTTGTGGTGGACAAGAAGATTATCATTAAGGACTTCATGCAGTGGTACTTCATTTACCGCAACCATTTCTCAATACAAAGGTAATGTTCTTTATTTTCACATATTCATTCATCAAATTTTTTAAGACTTTTACATAAAGTTAATTGTATCAAGTAATTAGTGTGCTTAAAGCGATAGTTCAACATTTTGGCAAATTGACCTATTGCTATTACAGGCACTGATAATAGAAGGTAATGCACCTATTCATATGACTATAGGGATTATAGCATTAGGCCAATTTACGAAACTGTTGAAATACCCTTTAATGTTACCAGTCTTCTCTGATACTGCTATTTTTCTTGTAATTTTACAGTGTTTTTTTCTCTCTGAATATTTTGTAGGTTCAAGGATGGGCTTTCAGCACTTTATATGAGTCCTGCTTTGGAGCAGCATGCATCCACATTCAAGGCGTTTATGTGCTCAAGTGTGGAACAGCTGACATCCACAACACTGGGTAACCTTTTTGAGGTTCAACTCAGTGAACAAGGCACTACAAGACGCCAAGAGGAAACCAGAGTACCAGCATTCTGGAGAGACTATCTCCTCGATACAGGTTTATTACAATTGCATGTCATACAATTGTTCCCATTTCTCTCATCTTTTATGAATGACAGGTTTAATAAAACACATTATAACTTTATGTTTTTTCCCAGATAAAAAAACAGGACTTTCCCTGGCTGACATCCTGATGTTTGCCACAGGACTCAGTTCTCTGCCCCCATCTCGGATTAACCCAAGACCAAAGCTGGTGTTTCAAAGGAAGTCTCGCTTCCCCTGCAGCAGAACCTGTGCAAACACAATGGAAATTCCACTGTCAATGACTGATGAAGAGTTTGCAAAGGACATGGACTTCGGAATAGAAAACTCACCTGGTTTTAGACTGTACTAATTTTTTTTTATTGTATAACAAACTGTTAGGTTGACCTTTAGTGTCTAAAGTTCAGCAGTTAATACCTGTATTTTCAGTTCTGTTACAAATCAGCCATGTTCTTCAATGTCATATAAAGCTCCACACAGGTCTCCCAGGTCATTGGCTGCGTTACACCACTTTGCCTATGGAGAGTGTCATCTGATGCTGATCCTGACAAACATTAAGTGGGATAAAGGCAGAGATTGAATTTTATTAGAATTATTACACTTTGCCTCTGGTGGACAGTGGAGGTCCTTTAACATCAGAACCTGCACAAATGCAAATTTTCTACCCATATGGCAGTGAAACTCACTATCTGCATCTCAATGACACACAGCTCAAGATTTGGTTAGTTTGCACTGTAACTTTATTACACAACACAAGCTGTTAAAAGTCAAATATAATGCATTTTACATAAAGATGTGGTGTGAACTACATCAATGTTATTAACAAACTGGACATGAGTCCACTCACTGTTGTCTGCATATTCTGCCAAAAAATGCACATGAGCCACAGAACATGTAAATTGTTCCCAGATCTAGTCCACAGTAAGGGCAAAACATAGCCTGGAAAAAAGAAGACCAGTATAATCTAGAAAACTAAAAATGAGAATCTTGATAGCCTAAGTAACGTTGTTGAGGTGAGTATTAGCCTAATACTCTTCACTACCTCTTGACACACAATGGAGATAATTCATAACTGCTTACAAGCTAACTGCTGCCATTAACAAGCTGTAATGTGCACCGTTGTATGGTAAGAAGGCCTTTTGATGTACTATTAAAACAGGTGTTTCATATCAATCTCTAATCATTTTGTTTTACGAAGCAGGCTAATCTACATGTAAATGTGCAGCGTTGTGCTGTGATATGAACGTAATATATATATATATATATATATATATATACCATATATACCATATATATCACCTTACTTTTACTTGATGTATATATATACATCAAGTAAAAGTAAGGTGACGAGATTTGTGAAATGAAAATCGGGGATATTTTCAATGCGGAGGTGAAAAATCTGCCAAAAAAAAAAACTTCCAAAAATAAATAAGTTAATACACAACATACCATTTATCGCGGCCGCTGGTCCCCTTTTCTTTCCTTTTTGCCACCTCTAGATTGTTGTTGTTTACGCTGCTGCGTTTAAACGTCATACGACGTCTTCTCTGGCGATGTGTTAATTTGCTACCATAGTAACTGGTGTTACTTTGAGTCTGCGCGCACTTCGCCCCATTCAGTGTCAAAATCAGGGACGTTTTCGGGGAAATTGGTGACGTCTGGTCACCTTAAGTAAAAGTCACATTACCGTTCCCGCTGTATTTTCATGCACTGTTGTGGTTCAGTCAGCTGTTCCTTCTCTCTCCATCCCGCGTGTCTCTATATTAAGCTGTTACGCTGAGAGCGCCCCCTGCAGGTTTGGAGTACCATCGCTTTTCGTTTGCAAATCGATTTTCTATTTGCAGCATGTTTGATAATGATGCATGTGTCAGTTTTTTGCAGCACTTTTTTTTCATTTGCACCACTTTCCTCGTCTTGTATCTCGTTTAGACTTGTGTTTGAGTTTGTGATTTTGCATCGTTTCTGTACTTGAAGCTGTTCTCTCGAGCTGACACGTATGGAGTAGTTGACGTCTGTTTGACCCTTCTCGGCCACCGTAGTACGCTTCTAGACGTCAGCAGTATTGCAGAAATATCATTAGACCGCAGCGCTGCTTTTTAAGATTCTGTAGCACCTGATAATGATTAGTATCAGAACCTCTTTGATGTAAAAATAAATAGATCCCCATGGAATACAACAACAACAACCTATTTATTTTAGTGACAGTAATATTGTTAGAGTCTCAGTTTTGACAGACCATTGCCAGACGGGATGATATGCACTGCTCTAAATGGTGATTGAGATTATGGTAGCAGGAGGTCAGAGCTCTGGGTTCAATCATAAACAACCACCTTAGTGAGCCCAAATGAGAAATTAGTTTGCTGCATAAAGAATCAATAAGTCATTAATCATTGCAATGGACAGGAATGACCTCCTATACTTTTTTTTTTTAAGCTGTTGCATGCAACCTGCACCTCACCCATTACAAAATAGATGCTCTGCTTTTTTCACCTTCACATTAGGTGAAATTTACTTAAAATACTGTGGAGAAGAAGGGGTTTGACTCCCTTTCCAGCCACTGTTCATTACACATAATTTTGAAAGAAGTTTCCTTGTTTTCATTACCAAATGTACAAAAATGAGAGAGAAACATTTCACAATAACACAGGTCTGCATTTAAGAAAACATCATTTTGTAAACTGTAAAACCTGAAGCTGAACATGGTCCGCTAATCAGTAAGAAAATTAATGAATGGAGGATATCTGATAATGGCAAATTACCTCAATCAGAATTGCATTTTCTTGTAGTGGATGTGCATGAATTTATAACTGACTGTTAACTGTAAGAATGGCTGGGAAAAAAAAAACAAAACAAGCAGTGTCCTCAAACATGTTAATCCATCCATCCATCCATCGATTTCCTATACCATCTAATCCGTCCCCGCGAGAGGCGGGGTACACCCTGGACAGGTCGCCAGTCCATCACAGGGCCACACAGAGACAAACGAGACAAACAACCACACACGCTCACACTCACTCCTAAGGACAATTTAGAGTCACCAATTAACCCAACATGCATGTTTTTGAACGGTGGAAGGAAGCCGGAGAACCCGGAGAGAACCCATGTTAATCCATTTCCTCAATTCCAGCATATTATTTATAGCAGTTAGAGGTTGCATAACAGATTCAGTGACGAGTTGATTGAATTATGTCTGTAACCTAAGAGGTGCTTCCATGACAAGACTGCTCATCTTCTCAGCATGTGGTTAAAAAAAGAGAAGGAGGACATTTAACACTTTGAAACCAGTTCATTCTTCACTTTTGTGCAAGCAGCAAAACAGCAGCAGGCAGCAAGGGTTTGGCTAAGTCAGAAATTAGGAATGATGCAACTACAAAACTTCCTGTCTTTGTATTGTCTGCCAAATGCATCAACAAAATCAATTACAAATCATTCAAAGCTTGTTTAATCCGTTACAAGATTTAAAACATGACTTTTTACCAACGTCTGGTCAACATGATCATTATCCTTGGTGTGACGAGAGCGTTGCACTGAATAAATTCAACGGTGGGTGGCCCTTGTGAGACCACCCACATGGCAGAATGACCCCACATTTTGGGTTAGAGTGTTAGAGGCGTTGGTCTGTTAAATTAAATCTGTTAAGTTTCTGGTCAGGCTGTGTCTGTTCAAAACAAAATGTCTTTCTTTCTCTGTTACTATAGATACATTCATTCTTTTATTTATTTCTGTCTTTAGTGATATACTGTAATTGCTTTAATTTAATTTACCTTCCTAAGCTGTTCTCCTCTAGCTTTGATCACCTCTCTGTAAATGTCAAGGGAAAGGGTTGCCTGAAGAAAAAACAAAGAACCTCAAACCTCTTAGCAATCTAACTTATTCAGAGTTTTCTTACACAGCACAGCCTTATGAGGAATGTATATACTTTACATGTGCCGGATGTTCACATAAGCTGCTTTGCTTGTGAGAGGAGCTTTGTGGATTTGAGGTGACAATCCAGTTAACTGATGGAAATAATTTAGGGTTAATTAAACAAAAGCAAATTAAACAGAAAGATTTCAGGGTGGGAGGAGAACAAGAGAGAAAAGACAATAACTGTGATCTGTGTGAATTCTGTGTGTGTGTTGGCTTTCTGTGATTGACAGAGACAGACTGCTGCAGCAGCTGAGTCTGAGACCAGATACAGTGCAAAGGTTACTGCTATTAATACACATGAATCCATTTTCAAACACACATAATGAGACACGTTGCATCTAATTGATGTCTCTTTTAATTAATGATATTGTTCTTCTCATCTCCCAGCCTCTTAATCCCCTCTGCATTAAAGTGAGGTTGGTCATAAACTGTCCCATCACTGCGGGGGGATTTCTTTCATTGCTCCAACCTCATCTCAGTAGGAGTAATTTGACACCTTCAAGGCTCAGGAGGCATATGTCAGGGTGAGAACTACAGACTTTTAAATGTGTGTGCTGAAGAGGACGGGTGTCAATGTCAAGAGAAGAGCAGAGAGGCTACAGTTACAGTGGAAATAGAAGAGTATTCTGAAGCTACAACTGCTGGACAACTCATAATGTAACACAACAGAGGACACTGCCCTCCAACAGAGGCAAACAGAGGTGAGCAACGACAGTCACTCCACAGCAAGAAAACAAGAAGGGAAACCCTGCACAAACGTTGCTGAGCTGCAGCTAAAACTACGAGCCCATAAAAGTAACCTGCTCTGAGTCACAGTTGGAACCTCCTGGACTAGAGAATTTCGGGGCTGGATTTCACACTGTGTGCACATATTTGGAGTCTGTGGAATGCTAGAAACCAGTTGTCACTTCATTCAGGTTACACAGTGCAACACCAACACATGGATACAGAAACGTAACTGCTCATATCTTTGGACTTCAACTATTTTCAATGCACAGCCAGCAGTTTTGGATTTTGCTGGATTAACCATCAAAGCACAGAAGGATCTGATCTCAAGCTTTAAAAATATAGTTTAGTTTGTCTAAACTGGTGGATTTCAAGCTGGGCTTTTTTCTGGACTATAAAAGATGCTAAATTGTTCCTGCTTGCAACGGAGGTAACCCACACCTACTGTTTTCAGTGCATTCTATAGAGGATTACAGCTTTATCACATGAAAACAGTGTATGTTGTTGGGTCTGAAGTGGATAATCTATACAAACCCACTGCTGGATACAGTAGGTAACTCTCCTGTATTAGCTTAGATCTGGTCAGCGTTTTGGACGTGGGTTCAGATGTTCCTCAACAAGGTGCTAGTGGTACTAACGGACCTGGCAGCCAGGTTGCTGGGTAACACGTTGTTCCGGCGGCACTTCCACCTGCTGCTGTCAGCGATGGTGATGTTTGGCCCTGCACTGAGCCTCTGGGTATCTCCGCACAGCATTTTTGCCAAGAGAAGTCATTTTCTCTACAGGTGAGACCACTTCCTGTTTACGGTTATGTACTTTGGCCCACTTGTGTCATTGTACAATTCTGTGTCTGTGTATTACTCATGGAGGATCTATCACATTGTGTATCAAAATTTCCAGCATCTGGAAAATGTGAGTTTTTTTAAATGGTTTGGTCAAATCTGCATTGGGAACATGTTGCATGTTAAATACATTTCTTCATCTTTGTAGTATTAAGTATTAAGTTCTTTATATCTACAGATGGCGTAGGCTTACAACCTGATGCAAGTTGCTTCTTGATTTTAGTCACACAAACCTCTTATTAACCCAGTTTGTGGGTGGGGTAATGGAGGGTTGTTCCCTGTGGCCAGTGTCATTACTGCCATGTTCCTGTAGTGGCCTATGAAGGAAAGCCCAACGCTGGCTCTAGAATGGTTCAAACTGAAAACCGCCTTTCCTTTAAGTACTGAATACAGAACAGGACCATCTTGTTATCAGCCAGAATGGATGATGATGATTTAGGGTTGCATTTGTGCATTTTGCATGTCTACAGGTTTTGGAGTAACACATATTGCGACCTAAATGACCTCTTTGTTAATGAAGGCTTTGCTTATTTCAGCAAGACATTGTCAAACCACATTCTGTTCAGTAAAAGAGTCCTGGAGCTAAACTGACCTCTGTGCAGTCTGGACCCGTTATGCACTGAAAACATTTGATGCATTATGGAAAAAGTAAGACAAAACAGGCACCAAACCGTTGAACAGTGCAACTTTCTATCAAACAAAAGGAGACTCTAACCTTTAAAACTGTTTCCAAATGCTCTAAAATGCGACCACATATGATGCAGATTTGCCTGCCAAATTATATGGCTCTCAAAAAGTAACTCAGTAGCTTAAGGAGAGTAGCTTATGTTACACAGGATGAACTCAGCTGACACACAAAGATTTGTTTAACCTCTCTTGTAGGAATGCACTTTTATATATTTATATTATGATCATATGCGATTCATGCATCATCAAAAGATTGTGTGCCTTGTCATCATCAGAAAATTTGTTGTAACATTTTGTATGGGAATTATTAATATGGGTTTTATAATGTATAACTTTCCTCTCCTTCCTGCAGGCTGTTCTTGCGCTCTGGTTGGGGCTGGACCTGCATCTTCGTCGGTTCTTTTGTTTTCGTCCTCTCCTTTTCCATCAGGCGCTCCATCTCTCTCTCAATCCGTCATCTCTCCAGGCTCGTGGTGGCTGGTGGACTGTGGTTTGGTTTCTGCAAACTCCTGGATCTGCTGGAGAACACTACAGGAAGCTGCTATGAACCTCTACACACTGGCCCAGAGGTCACCAATGGGCAGCCTCTGTTGGTATTGCGAGAGGGGGCGAGCAAATCTGAGTGCATGAAAGCTGGGATGCTGTGGAGGGGGTATGAAGTTTCAGAAGACGTCTTCCTCCTCTGTCTGTGCTGCCTGGTGCTGGCAGAAGAGACGGCTGTGTTTGGCCCTTATCTGAGCCTTGGGGGCATCTCAGACGCCCCCCTGAGGATCCTCTTCCTGTTCTGTGTTCTCCTGCTCTGCCTTTGGATCTTTCTGCTGCTATGTCTCTTAGCTTACTTCCCTCAGTTCCCTACACAGCTGTTAGGGGGAGCTCTAGGTTGTCTCAGTTGGAGGGGACTGTATCAGGGCTGGTTCCGCCAGGGGCCCCGTTGGTACTGCCCTGGGAGGCCGGGTCAGGGACTTCTTAAAACCAAGAGCAGCACTGAGACAGAGGATGCACTAAACCACAATCACTACAGTTAACTGAATAGAACAAAAATGTGAACACTTGTGCATTCAGTTTCAAATGAATTACGCTATCAACAATGATAGTGAATGTGTATTTGTGCTCCTCTTTATCTGTACACTTGTGGAGCAAACACATGCTAAATCATCAGTGTCTTTTCTATGCAGAGGTTATGGGGAGCAGATGCCAGGAGAGTCTCCACATGGACAGCATTTGCTTAATGACACAAAACCAGCTAAAAAATAAATAAGTTGAGAGCACAAGACTTCACAGAGATGCTGGTTGAGTTTGGCTTGTTTTTCCTCCTTGTATTAATGTGAAATATACTGATTTCAACTTAAATATAGTCACGTGATAAACCAGCTGTTGCATGAAACATTTTAAGATGATTAAATACACAACTAACAGATGACTACAGCCATGTCATCTGCTCAGGAGTTACACTTAGTTACAGCTTTAGAGCATATCGTTTGATATGCCCAGTGGGGACTTACTGAATGCAAATCCATGGTGACCTGTGGCCCCACGGGTAGAAACAGATTTTTTCAGATACTGTTGGTTGCAGGCTAAGGCTTTTGTGGATCAGTCCTCAGATCTGATTTATCGAGTCTAAGTATGTGTTACAAAATTTTACATGAATGAATGTAAAACTGCAGTAGATAGAAAATGGGTGAAGGCAAAAAGATCGCCGTGGTAGGGACAGTCACGCTTTCTTCCTAAATTTGTTTTATTGATAAAACATCTCCAGAAAGAAATTATGTACAAAATGTAAAGACATTTACAAGCAGAAAATAAATGCTACCTTGACATCGGATGCACAAAAACCTTGTGGACAGTTTAACAGCACTCAAACATATCAGGTTCTAGCATTCATTCGTTACATAAGGACATTGAGCTTCTTGTGTGAAAATAGTGATAAATAACATTTTGTCTTTTGAAATACTCAATATCACCAGCGTTCCCACACTGCGCACGAAAGTCAGATCAAGTTCAACAAATCTAAAAGCAAAGAAAAGAAAAGAAAATGTGTAGAGGTCCTTCATTAAAATCTGAAGAAGCCAATTAGGATGCATGTCCTTTATCTACAATATAATTCTATTGACCATCCTGGACTGACAGGAGGACAGGAGGCAAAAGACAACAAAGGCATAGTTTTTGTTTTTTTGAGGACTGATGAGCCAAGTCCTTTTTGGCGGATCATTACAACAAGGATCAACAACAATGAATGACCCGTGGCGTTAGTTCCTCTGTGACATCATTAAGTGGTGAAACGTAAAGACTACATCCAGTTTACAACTCTACAGCTCTCGTGTGCCAATAGGCTTCAGCACTTCATCTCTGTAGCTCTGGTGATGGCACGCCCTTACACAGCAACTGCACTGATTATTGACCAACTTATTCTTTGTTACCAACATGGTAAATGACTCAGTCAAGTGAATGTTTGTGTGCACTTAAAAGTATTTGGAGAGGAACAAGTACATTTGTACATACAGCCAGTCTGTACTTAGATGAGTACTGAGATGGTGAACTCCTGCTGGCTCCTATAAGGTGTCAGTGTGGTGGAAAGATCTGGGATTACAAAATCATTAAAAATTACGTATTGAACAGTAAAGGAGATAGAGGTTTAAAAAAAAAAAAAGAGTTATCAAGAAAGGGAAGAGATGGGGGAGTCCACAGAGTCCAGCGGCTCCCAGTGACAGTTCATCATGGCGTCATAGAGCTCCTCACTGCGCTGCATAAAATCTTTGTTCCACTGCTCCACGTCACATTCAGGGATGGGCTCTGTAAAATGCCATCGAGCACATATTTAAACACACATTGAAGAAATATGACATACAAGGAGAAAAACACCAATAGCAGCATAGCAACATCTAGCCAAAGAGCAATGTGATGGGGAGAAGCCGCCTGTGCCACAACACCATGCCTGCAGCTGTGGTTTCAACAAGCTGTTCACCTGCTCAAATGTTACTCATCATGACGGAAACTAAAGAGATGTTCCAAAAACTTTCATAATGAAACACTTTGAGGTGCCAAGTATATAACAAAAGTAAACGGTTAACATGCGGAGCACGAGATCAGTAATAAACGGTTCCTGAGATCAGTAATAAACGGTTCCTGAGTCGCTTTCACATCACAGCAGATAAAAAAATAAAGACCATTTAAATGCAAACAGGGTTTTACCTTCGGCATTATCATCCTCTATCTCTTCAGACTGCTCGTGGCTCTGCTGGAGAAACACACCCAACATTAGGAAACATTTCTTGAACACGAGAAGTATCCCATGAAACCCAATGAGGCTGTAAGATCAGAAACGACCACGACTACTCTAGGATTTTTAGCTTTTATTTGAGTAGCTTATGTCATTTCATTTAAAGGGTCTGCATCCTTGAGAGTTTAGCAGAGCTTCTCTCACCTCTGCAGCTCCTGACATGTCCGTGGACATGGGTGGCATCCCCATGGGAGGCGGTGGCATCATGTGGCCTGGTGGAGGGTAACCATAGGGCCCGTAGTTGTAGTTGTAGCCGCTGTTGTAGCCACTGCCATAACCGCTGCCGTAGCCACTACTGTTGTAGCCACCATACTGGTCATAGCCACCCCACTGAGAATAGTAACCGCTTTGACTGCCACCTGTATGATTGCCATAGTATCCCGACTGAGTCTGGTTGTAGTTGCTATGGTAACTCTGGCCCTGGGTTCCATGGTAGTTACTCATCTTCTGGCTGCAAAACAACAAATGCAACAAAGTTTCATAAATACAACAAGGAATTAAGTAAAGAACAAGTATTTACAAAGTCTTTAAGATCTGCCACATCAGATATGATGCTCAAACAAGAAATACGACAGTGGATAGGAATCATTTTCAGCTGCAGATTAATTGACATTTGGTGCTTTGCTGACATGTGCAGTAGAGCATGTGGGACTTGGTATGAGTCTTGTTGTTCAGCCTTTTCAGTTTGAACCCGCGCACACGCCAGTGGTAAAGACGGCATTAAAGACAAGTGAGAATGCAAAAGGTCAGGGTGTTGGGAGGGGAAGAGAAGAGGAGAGGAGGGCAGAGTCTTCAGTGCTATCTGAGAAGGAGGGCTTCTTGTCAAGAGCTCCGCCTACTGTCATCAGCGAGCGTATCACAGCGACATGAGAGGACAGGTGCTTTGACAACTTGCTACAGCACAAACTTATGAACCTCTATAAGTTCAAGTTGTACTTGAACTTTGTTGTGGTTTCAAAGTTTCAACTGCGACTGAGGGCTCTGTGGGAAATAGGTTACATTTAGTATTCTTTAAGTTTTTATTCTTATTGCTAACATTTATAGTAGAAACTTAACCAGCGATTATAAAAAAACTTTCAGAACGAACAGTGTAGAGCAGTGAAAAACCCCACACAATAGAAGCCGTGCATTTTAAGCGTGGTCTTACAGATTTTGATTTCAAAACCACCAATCTCGTTCTGTCACCTTGTGTCTTACCTCTTGGCTACAGCGATACTAAGCCTGAGTGGCTTTCCTCCCAGCATCGTACCCTGGCACTCCTCAATCGCCTTCTTCTGCTCGCTTTCCTCCCCGAACTTGACAAAACCGTAACCTCTGAAAGTCAGACGAGAGTTACACCTCCTCTGCCCAACAACAAGCGCCACATACTTGCCATGTAATAGCCACTTATAATGAGAAAGAGAATATAATGGGTATTATTATGGTAGAACTGAAACTTGCTGTTTTACTTTTTAACATGAGGTAGCATCACTTGAATTGTGAGTTGCTCTTGCTTAGCCTATATGGGGAAAACAATAGTTTTAGCATAAGACGGCAAGAAAACATTTCTTCAGCCTTTCTTCGAAAATAGATGAAGATGCACTGGTGGTCAACGTCCATAACACTGCTATCCTAATAATCATTACACCACAGAAAACACTTGATTGAGTATTGTATACTTCTTAACAAAAGTTTAATAAGTCACAATGTATTGCATCACATCAAAGAAATCCTATAATCACACCATAGTTCCGCTGCTGTATGGTCCACCAACAGGAGCTGACATACCTGGAGTACCCATACTGGTCGGTGACTACTTTGGCTCCTTTGCAGGAGGGGTACTTCTTAAAAACTTGATGGAGCTGGAAATCGTCCACCTCAGAGGCCAAATCACCCACAAACACTGAGAACTCTGGCCTGAAAAAAGAAAAAAAAAGAAGAAAAAAAAGGCTCGATTGCTGTGAAGAAGTAAAGAGAATACTATATTTTCGCCACTTTATTTAGAACTAGACAAATGATGGAAGTATCTGTCTTTTATGTAAAGGGTGCAGCTTCATGTCGCCGCCACCTCATGTGTTCCAAAGGGACTGGAGAAACCGGTTCTAGACCACCTTGGAGCAAAGCTGAAACCTGCTCTTTGACTCTCCCCAGTTTGATTATCACAATATCTAATTGTGGGTTTAGACAACACCTTCATCCATCTGCTGAAGCATGTTCACCCATCATGAACACTCCACCCTGTCCCGTCCATGACACTGTACAGAGGCAGCCATGTATAGATGTACATTCAATGAGATAAGCCAATTTTGGTGTTGTTTCGAGGTTGGATTCAAATCAAAATCCACTGACAGCTCTGATAATCTCTCCTTTCTTTTTACACTGTAGCAATTTCTAAACCAGCATGACAGATTAGATTTTTTAAATAATCAAACAATAATCAGTCTGAGATGTAACTTCTAGGTCTTTTTTTCTTCTCACAAATCTATTAAACTTCTTTTGGAAAACTTGTTTTCAAATAAACATACGAAGAAAAAGAAAATAAACAGTTCTGTGCAAAGGTCTAGAGCTACTCTACAACACCTCCACCACCTGTATATCTATATAACTTTTTTGAATTAAACCACAGTCTCAAATGTTAAGTTGTAAGGACAGCCATTTTTTTAAAAGTATGGAGGCGTTTCTTTACTTTTTCTGGACTCTTGTATTAACAAACAGGGCTGAATGTAAACCATATCTTACCCTGCCTCTGGTCGTTTCCCATACGTGGCATAGTTTAGCTTAAACTTGCGGGGCTGCGCAGAAAGAGACAAAACACACACATAAAGCCAACTTCACACACCAATGACGTGTAGTATAGCTCTGATATTGCTGGAAATAAAGAGTGGAGTTATTGTTATTGTTATTTAGGTTTACATACCTCCACCACCCAGACCAGCCTTTAGCCCCTTCCTCAGTTAGTTCCTACCAGAGACTCTATTCACCAGCTTCAAACAAAGTACATTCATGTACAAGCAGCCTCTTAGCCACCTTCAGCAGCAGATACAGGCCGGTGAACAGGGGAGCCCAGTAGCTTGGCCAGCCCACAGGGGCCTCAGCATTCCCAATAGGTCACAACTTGTTTGTTTGACATCATCAGACCTTCACATGTGAGCTTGCTGTCACTTCAGCCAAACGGATAAATGCTAATGTATGTAACAAGTATTCAGTTGGCATCTTACTAAAGCCTGAAGAGCTCGCTGGTGACAGCACTAACAGACAATCTACCGGATCCGGCAGATTCACCGATGGTCTTTAAAAACCTGGTGTTGTGACAAAAAACAGTCTGCTGTAATGACTTTTTAAGCATCCAATACTATTGTGTTTCTGCTATAACAAAGCAAGACCAAGGCTAGTAGAGCTCCACCATCCACAGTCAAATCAAAAAGTAAACACTGCTTGATAACATGAGTCTAACACTGAAAAAAAGGAAGGTGGCATTACATTATCAATAAAGTATATATTTATGGAGAAACAATGGTAAAAAAAAATATTGTTGTAAGAAGTACAACATAGACATGATTAGGAATTTTGCAACTATACAATAGAACTTACCGGGTTTGATCCGGGAACCAGTTTTCCATTGAGTCTTTGGACGCAGCGGTCGACGCTTGCTTCATCTGCCAGCTCCACAAAGCAGTATCCTGCTGAACCACTGCACAACAAGACAGCAACGTCGTGAACATGAGTCTGTGGCTGGACTGTAAATCAGAACCTCGCCTGAGGGACTAAATAGGACTTGTCCAATACAAGAGCATTAAATACAAATCTAAATTTTTGATGGCTTGGCCTGGAAGGCCGGCATATGATAATGCAAACGTACGCAGTATTCACTCCAGACTACATGTGGCGATCAACTAACTCTGCATTACTTACCCTGTTATCCTGTGAGTGATGATCTTGACTCCAAATGGTGATTCTCCCATAGCGCTAAAGGCCTGCTTGATGAAGTTCTCATCCATGTATGGGTCCAGCTGCAAGTAAATGAAGAAATTAAGTGAAACACATTAAACTAAAGACAAATATTTCACACAGCAGAACACAGTGTCATTTGTGCACAGCGTGGATATGTATAGGTTGTAGAAAAAGATTTCAAAGTTAGAATAGCTCACGTTCTTAACATTTGTTGAACACATTCTGCTTTTAAATGTTTCAGTGCAGATATATACAGTGTAGTGATCAGTTTCCATTACTGACATAGCAAATTACAGTTTTAAAATGTTGGTTAGAATTAGCTTTTCACTTAAAAAAAAAAAAAGCTTGCATGGAGGATAAAACGTTCCCTTAGCTGTTACAAGCTTTCGCTGTGAACAAATGCTGCTGTTCAGACTTGGGTCAGGGTAAGATGGTGCGGACAGGCGTCATTCCTCTGGTTCTCAATTGCTTTACCATTGTTCTCTTCTGCACATTAAACCTTTTACAGTCTACCCTGCTGACCACCAGCTGACGAAATAACGGTGTGTCTTCTTAGCAGAATGCCTTTGAGTTTCTTATTTTTATTTTATAAAACAGAAGGGGGATTCACTGTTACAATGTAAAGCTTATTCGCTGGCAGCGAAAATACTGCCAACAAACAAAAGCGTCATGACAACCCTGAGGGGCGTCTACAGCCTGGGAAGGACTTCTCAGCCTGATTGCCTAGATTAAAGCATTTGTTAGTTTAAAAAAAATCTTATTCGTTTAGTTGCTTTTAGACCGTAATTATTGTTGGAAAAAAAGTGTCACTTAGGCTAATATCATCCGGTCGAGTTAAGAGTGTCACAAGCGACTAGTGGTCCACATCGTAACAGCTAGTTAACTACTTTCTGTTAACTTAACATTTGATAAACGTTTGATAGCTGGTTAACTACCAAGTCCTTAAATGAACACTGTGTTCACAAGCTGGCCATATAACCAGACCATTGCCAGGAACACACTTCGAACTAATTATCACTTGTTATTTTCGTATTTTCGTTCAGGCACAACAAGCCGCCAAAATCTGTCCTCAGCTATATTAAGAGTTACACGACGTAAGGTCTTACATGGCGCATTTTAATACACTTTTTTTTTTGCAATCCAAAAAAATCAGCATTATGCATTAACTATAGCTTGAATGCAGTCACTTATTTAGCTAACTCTTGCTGGACGACGACTAAGCGCTTATCCAGAAAAAATACTGATGGAGGGAGTGTTTTCCAAACCACTGGTACATTACAGCTGCACATTGACTTGTGCTTCTCCTAAAATGTTCAACGACAAGTCACCCAAACCAAGCACTGAGACGCAGAGTTTAGTTTTGTGTTTAACGACATCTAGGCGAACTCAGCTTGCGACCAGCACGCTTAGCTAAGCTAATGTCCACACACAAAACGAAACGAAGACTTCAGACTTACATCACCCATCCACAGGCTGTTCTGTCTGTTAAACATCATGGATTCCGGAGACGAGGTGGCACAATTGATGAGTCAATTCCTGTTCTAAGGCCGCGCAGAAAAGCTCAATTATATAATATTCACGTTGTCCACACGTTCACGATACAGTCAAGGGAAGGCTCGCTGTTCCTCTTCTCTTCCGTCTCAGCTGTTCTGCTTCCGGTAGCCGTCTGTACAAAACAGAGAACGTGTGAACACCAAGTAACTGTTGTCTGACAACGAAAGACGTTTCAAGATAAGTCTCACAAAAGATGGACGTGTTCTTGTCATACAAGAATATTTTTATGTTAATATTTTGAAACTAAATGTACTATTATAATGGCCTAATGAGAAAGAGAAAACATTCACTGTATTGTGACATTTACATTTTTAACTGGATTGTAACTTGATAGAAATAATTAAAATGGTCTAATCAACAATTTCACTGACTGTCACTCTGTTACAGCTATTCGCAACCGGCCAGCGCAAGTGCATCAATAATTGTTGCTCGAAAGCAAAGATCAGGTTCCACCGAGATTTGAACTCGGATCGCTGGATTCAGAGTCCAGAGTGCTAACCATTACACCATGGAACCTTGAAAACGTTACCATTACGTCATTATTACAAAAAAAAAAACAATCCTTCGTCTATGTGTTCTTTACTAAAGGTCTAAACAAAGTTTGACTAATGAACAAATTCTAACTATATTTTCAAAATAGAAAAGAGTCGTGAGTTAACTAACAAAAAATGTGATTAATCGCGATTCAAAAATAATCGTTTGACAGCCCTAGTAACAACATAATAACATGATAATTCAGCGCATTACGGTAAAAGTGTAATAGGATATAAGTATGAAAAAATTAATATGAAATTGTGTGATGTGCTCATGTGCAAACAGTTCTGATATGCATGTGAATATGGGTTTAATCATGATTATCTCTGGCCACCCAATGAAGAGTTGTCCGTAAGCTTGGAAATGTTCAGGTAAATAGTTCAAAATAAAAATCTGGACTGGTTCAGTAACCCAAAATGAACTCATTTACATAACAAATGGGCCTTTTTTATATTATAATGGAAAATATGAACATTAATACAAAATTTTAACCATTGTTGATTAATTCGTTTGAGCCATTATCTAACAGAGAAAAGCACAAATGAGTGATTTAAGTCTTATTTCTTAATCTTAAGACTTACTTCAAAGCATTTAGAAATTATGAGTTTGAAGCACTCTTAAATGAAGTTGTGACAGAGGCAAAGAAAGAAATGTTTACAGGGTATATACAGGGTGTATACTATATAGATATAAAGATCAAAGCCATTTTTTCTTTGTGTTTATTTGATTCTAACTATATTTTCAAAATAGAGAATAATCGTGAGTTAACTATGGAAAAAATGTGATTAATCGCGATTAAAAATAATCGTTTGGCAGCCCTAGTAACAACATAATAACACGATAATGTAGCGCATTACGGTAAAAGTGTAATAGGATATAAGTATGAAAAAATGAATATGAAATTGTGTGATGTGCTCATGTGCAAACAGTTCTGATATGCATGTGAATATGGGTTTAATCATGATTATCCCTGGCCACCCAATGAAGAGTGGTCCAGTCTTATGACCAGGGGGACAAAAGTGTTGTTGAGTCTGTTTGTGGAGCAGCTCAGAGACAGCAGCCTGCTGTTGATGATGCTACTCTGTCTCATCAGAATTTAGTGTAGTGGATGTTGTGTATCAAAACTAGCATTAAATGAGTAACTGTAAGTGAGGTATTCATATATGACAGATTCAGTGTTCTCATCAAACATGACAAAGGGAAGAATTGGTTGTTGAAAGCAAAGATCAGGTTCCACCGAGATTTGAACTCGGATCGCTGGATTCAGAGTCCAAAGTGCTGACCATTACACCAAAAATGGGGCAAAAGGGACTGCCCGAAAGGGGGGAAAAGGAAAAAAAGAGGAAGGAGGGGGGGGGAAGAGAGAAAAAGAAAAGGAGAAAAAAGTACACTATATCCACTTTTCTCTATTTTCTTATCTTCTCAACATTGTTTACACACACCTCTGCACTTATTGCAAGGTTTATCATCCGTTTAATTTTCATGTTTCTTGTGGGATTCGAACCTGTATTGTGGCAACACCCCAACATACCACAGTGCTTTGGACGTTACTTGGACAGCACACAAAATGTGTATAACTGTAAATGTAAATAAGTCTCCCATCATTTTTCCCCTCTTTTTTTGGTACACTCAATTATTTGAGAGACTAGTGTTATAATTGGCTTTGATCTTAGACATTATAAATTCATATTCTGTATTTTCCTAAATGTTCCTAGCTGGTACTTTTCCACTCTGTTCATACTGCACAATCGATGACCTTAAAAGGGTCCAAGACTTTAGAATGACATAAACAACTGGGTCAGACAAAACATCTCTATTAGGGCAGATAGGTCTGGTACAGTAGATCCACGCCTAAAACAGCACTCACACATACACACACATTGTTTCTCACATCCAAAGAACACAACAAGGACAGCAACTGGCCTGATCATGCCACTAAAAACTGGCCAATTATACTCTGACAAGTGTGAAAACAACTTCTGTGAGATAAAGCTGAATATAAATATGACATGTTTCCGGATATCGGGGCTCGGCCTGACGGATTTCCTGCTCTGTCACTCCGAGTCCAGCTGCAATATACTTTACTATGTGACCACTGATAAATACTTTTTTAATAAACGATTTCTCCAGCTTGTTCTTGGGCTTCCAATGAAAAAATCGGGCTAACACTAGCTATCTATCTGTATCACTATTTGTGCAACACAAGTGAATGAAACAAATTCCAAATTGAGCAAAGAAAGTATTTTTAAAAAATCTTTGGTTGAGACAAAGAGTGTTGGGTTTTATTAATAAATGTAAAATAATTCTCCAAGTAATTCTGGCTTCACTTTTGACAATTGCATTAAATGGATGTCACTCACACTCATTGTCGTCCTGTTTTGCAAATGGAAATTAAATAAAAATGTGAAGGCTGTTCTTGGTTCAAGTAAAATGATCAAACTTTATTAACATTGTAACAATAATCACACAGTAACAGACGTGCAATCATCTGCGAACAGACAGACAGACAGACAGACAGACACTTAATGTAAACTTAACGCCGCAGTTAAAACGCCGCATGAAATGGAAGCTGTCCAAGCGCACTGCAGACCTCCATGGGTGGAAGAGTTTGACCACTGAAGACACACCTGTGAAAAACAAAGTCAGCCGCTGCCCAATTGCCAGTACCCCTCCTCCCACAAGTGGAGTGGTAACAGTGTGTGTGGCACACAGTTTTTCAAATGTATATTTGATAAAGAATTTTATCATTTTCACCCACCTGACTGGCTGCAGCAGTCCCGGTCAACATAGATGACCTCAGGTTCAGCTTGGCCCGCATTCTTGTATCGAGTGACGATGCCATGGCACAACTCTTCCAACCCTGCACCTTCACCCGTCGTCAGAACAGAGTTCAGAACCTGGCCAAACTCGTTGCCGATGTTTGTCATCCATGCAGCACTGTCCCCAATAGCGCCAGCCAGCTTCTTGGTGATCTGTAAAACAAACACTACTTTCAAACTGTTTGTTGTAATTATACACATGTGCGTGTGTCAAACCGACATTCACGCACTTGCACCTGTTATCATATTCCTCTTTTTTTTTTGGGGGGGGGGGGGGGGGGGGGGGCAATAAATATAGCTTTCCCAGTGATAACTACTAATAGAACCGATTCTCCGCAACAACCAAAAGATTCATCGCACACAAGGCCTTGAAATTGATTTTGGTCAAGACAGACACATTTGATGACAATGTGGGGGAGGAGGTTTCAGAATATGAAGATCAAATTCAGAGTCTGACAGTGACTTTTAGAAGAGGATGACATTAATCATCAGCTATCTCCTAAATGAGAATGAACCACAGCTAGACAGCAGCAGGCCCCAGGACCAAGTGGTCAGCAGCCAAGCTGAGATTGAGATCTTACTTATGTTTTGTAAATGTTCAAAGTTGTAAAAAAGTTGTAAATGAATAATACATGATAGTTATACCAAAAAACCTTGTTGTTTATATTGCTTGAAATTGGGATGAAGTAAACATCTGTAGAGTATTTTAACATAAAATTGTTTGATTGTGTTGAATTAAAAACCCCAAAAATGCAGCGGGTCCACCAGACCAACAAACATTGCTTGAGTAACAAAAATATGACCAGAAAACAAGGGTTAATACATCTGGACACATCTGTCTGCTCTGCTCAAACACATAACCAGGCTCCGTTACCAGAGTGGAGAAAACGCCACAGATAGCCGATTAATTACTATTGCACTGACGGACAAAAATGCAAAAAAAGATAGTTCAAATTTTAAGGCTTTCCCCGAGGAATCGGCAGAGTTTATAAGGCAAATAAACAAAAAAATCAGTTACTATTTGTCTTCTGATTCTGTCATATCACTAACATCCCCACCGTCGCCACACAATGCTGGTATGAACAGCGACGCTATTACAGGCAGAACTTCCATTGGCAAAATGGCTACGTTACAAGGAAGTTGAAATACAACTTGGATAAAGTGCCGAGAGGACGGAAGATTAAATTGCATATTGTTTGTCCCACGGTTTAACATTCGGCTTATACATGGCGTTACTTTTATGAGTATTAATCAAGTTTACAAACCTTGTTCCCGTGCTTGTCACAAGTGTATGCGAAGAAAAATATGGCCGACACTCAAAAGCGTTAACCGCGCCCCCTCCGACGTCACGTCACGTGTCCCTTTTGCCCCATTTTTGGCTGTGTTCGGACCTGTGTTCGGACCTTGTTCGGACCTTGTTCGGACCTCGTTAGGAACTCTTTGATGTCGTTAGGAAAGTGTTCGGACCTTGTTCGGACCTGACAGAATGTGTTCGGAAGTGTTAGGACCTCTGAGGCAGTCCAAAAACCGGCGGGTACGGCCACCTCGTCCCCTCATCTGTTGTTTTGATGCTAAAAATTCACGTCCTCAACAACAGCTGCTAAAATTTCAGTCTCACATTGCAGCCTCATTAGTAACGCAGGGCTGTGAAAGGAGGAAATCAATTCTCCCTTCCTTCACAAAAGGAAAAAAAGGGGAATTTGCTCAAGTGGTAGAGCGCTCGCTTTGCATGTGAGAGGTAGCGGGATCTATACCTGCATTCTCCAGGAATCCTTCCTTAGCTTCACATTTCAGTGGAGGAAATCATCAACAGCTGCGGTGGTACAGCTGAAGTTGGCTTAGGGTTTTGCGATATCTGCATCGTGAGCCCTACAACCATAGGGGATGGTGTTCGAATCGAAGAGCTCGTTGAGCATCTTGTGATCCATTCATGCCTTCTCCAGGAAGCTTTGACATGATCATTGGAGGTTATTGTCATCGTTTGGTCTTGTGTTGCCTTTGTAAAATTTCAATCTGCATCGTGAGCCCTACAACCATAGGGGATGGTGTTCGAATCGAAGAGCTCGTTGAGCATGTTGTGATCCATTCATGCCTTCTCCAGGAAGCTTTGACATGATCATTGGAGGTTATTGTCATCGTTTGGTCTTGTGTTGCCTTTGTAAAATTTCAATCTCACATGAGCGCGTCACATTATGATTCATTATGATCTAAATATGTTTTCATGTAGGGATCTTTGAGGTTCTTTGATTTACAAATAGGGCAAAACAAATGCAGTTGGATTTAGGGCAATTCAAATTTAGGGTTTAAGTCTCTTCAGTATATACTCAAATATGGAAGGCAAATTGGGTCAAACTATAAAGGGCTTGCTTTCCATGCAAAATGTGGCGGGATTCATGTCCTCATTCCTCAGAAATCTTTTAGGTGCTCTTCTAGTGAGAGGTCTAAATGGTGGTCTTATAAAGGCAGACCAACTAATATGCAAATTCAAATTTGTTTAAAAACTGAAAGCATGAAACACTACGGAATTCCTGTGTCTCACTAATCGGATGCAAGACTCTTCTTGATACATTCAACCAGTCTGAAAAACACACTGAGTAAAACCAACAAGCCACAATCGTGAGATCTATTCCTTTTGATGGATCGAGGAATAGATCTTTTGGTCAGAAATGGTCGTTGATTTGGAAGCACTAAGTAAAGACTGACATAGCTCCTGAACACATCATCTGATTTGCAAATAAGTGCCCATCAGGACCGGAGTTGACCCACTTGCATGGAAATGGATTAGCGTCAATTACCTTCAAAAAGCATAAATCAATGCAAATGACCCTAGGACAAGCACGGGGGGGTGGGGTGGGGTGGTGCTGGGGGGGTGCTAGGGTTCCATGATATCTGCAGTCTCTACTCAACAATGAAAGGGGAATTAGCGCAAGTGGTAGAGCGCCTGCTTAACATGCGAGACATAGCGGGATGCCCGCATTCTCCAGGAAGCTTTAACTTGCTTGTGCTCTGTGGAGAAAGTCATTTACAGCTGATTGCAGCTAATATACAAGTCAAAGGTGGGTGTAAACTGAAAGCAAAAGTAATCTTTCAGAGCATGATTACCCTGAAGTCAGAAAACAAATTGTTCATGACACATTCAATCCCCCTAATGTAAGCTAAAATAAAAATATTGCCACATAAGCATTGTTTGAAAAATGCATTTGCACAAAGTGGAATCAGAAACAAGTGTTGACAACACTGCTTTAGATGGAAAGCCGACGAGAATGGGATTTGAACCCATGCGTGCAAAGCACAATGGATTAGCAGTCCATCGCCTTAACCACTCGGCCAAAAATGGGGCAAAAGGGACTGCCCGAAAGGGGGGAAAAGGAAAAAAAGAGGAAGGAGGGGGGGAAAAGAGAGAAAAAGAAAAGGAGAAAAAAGGAGGAAAACGTACACTATATCCACTTTTCTCTATTCTCTTATCTTCTCAACATTGTTTACACACACCTCTGCACTTATTGCAAGGTTTATCATCCATTTAATTTTCATGTTTCTTGTGGGATTCGAACCTGTATTGTGGCAACACCCCAACATACCACAGTGCTTTGGACGTTACTAAAGCCTACTGTAGGGGGCAGCACACAAAATGTGTATAACTGTAAATGTAAATAAGTCTCCCATCATTTTTCCCCTCTTTTTTTGGTACACTCAATTATTTGAGAGACTAGTGTTATGATTGGCTTTGATCTTAGACATTATAAATTCATATTCTGTATTTTCCTAAATGTTCCTAGCTGGTACTTTTCCACTCTGTTCATACTGCACAATCGATGACCTTAAAAGGGTCCAAGACCTTAGAATGACATAAACAACTGGGTCAGACAAAACATCTCTAGTAGAGTAGATAGGTCTGGTACATTAGATCCACGTCTAAAACAGCACTCACACATACACACACATTGTTTATCACATCCAAAGAACACAACAAGGACAGCAACTGGCCTGATCATGCCACTAAAAACTGGCCGATTATACTCTGACAAGTGTGAAAACAACTTCTGTGAGATAAAGCTGAATATAAATATGACATGTTTCCGGATATCGGGGCTCGGCCTGACGGATTTCCTGCGGGAGCTCTGGCACTCCGAGTCCAGCGCTGCAATATACTTTACTATGTGACCACTGATAAATACTTTTTTAATAAACGATTTCTCCAGCTTGTTCTTGGGCTTCCAATGAAAAAATCGGGCTAACACTAGCTATCTATCTGTATCACTATTTGTGCAACACAAGTGAATGAAACAAATTCCAAATTGAGCAAAGAAAGTATTTTAAAAAAATCTTTGGTTGAGACAAAGAGTGTTGGGTTTTATTAATAAATGTAAAATAATTCTCCAAGTAATTCTGGCTTCACTTTTGACAATTGCATTAAATGGATGTCACTCACACTCATTGTCGTCCTGTTTTGCAAATGGAAATTAAATAAAAATGTGAAGGCTGTTCTTGGTTCAAGTAAAATTATCAAACTTTATTAACATTGTAACAATAATCACACAGTAACAGACGAGCAATCATCTGCGAACAGACAGACAGACAGGCAGACACTTAATGTAAACTTAACGCCGCAGTTAAAACGTCGCATGAAATGGAAGCTGTCCAAGCGCACTGCAGACCTCCATGGGTGGAAGAGTTTGACCACTGAAGACACACCTGTGAAAAACAAAGTCAGCCGCTGCCCAATTGCCAGTACCCCTCCTCCCACAAGTGGAGTGGTAACAGTGTGTGTGTGTGTGTGTGTGTGTGTGGCACACAGTTTTTCAAACGTATATTTGATAAAGATCATTTTTACCCACCTGACTGGCTGCAGCAGTCCCGGTCAACATAGATGACCTCAGGTTCAGCTTGGCCCGCATTCTTGTATCGAGTGACGATGCCATGGCACAACTCTTCCAACCCTGCACCTTCACCCGTTGTCAGAACAGAGTTCAGAACCTGGCCAAACTCGTTGCCGATGTTTGTCATCCATGCAGCACTGTCCCCAATAGCGCCAGCCAGCTTCTTGGTAATCTGTAAAACAAACACTACTTTCAAACTGTTTGTTGTAATTATACACATGTGCGTGTGTCAAACCGACATTCACGCACTTGCACCTGTTATCATATTCCTCTTTTTTTTTTGGGGGGGGGGGGCAATAAATATAGCTTTCCCAGTGATAACTACTAATACAACCGATTCTCCGCAACAACCAAAAGATTCATCGCACACAAGGCCTTGAAATTGATTTTGGTCAAGACAGACACATTTGATGACAATGTGGGGGAGGAGGTTTCAGAATATGAAGATCAAATTCAGAGTCTGACAGTGACTTTTAGAAGAGGATGACATTAATCATCAGCTATCTCCTAAATGAGAATGAACCACAGCTAGACAGCAGCAGGCCCCAGGACCAAGTGGTCAGCAGCCGAGCTGAGATTGAGATCTTACTTATGTTTTGTAAATGTTCAAAGTTCTAAAAAAGTTGTAAATGAATAATACATGATAGTTATACCAAAAAACCTTGTTGTTTATATTGCTTGAAATTGGGATGAAGTAAACATCTGTATGAGTATTTTAACATAAAATTGTTTGATTGTGTTGAATTAAAAACCCCAAAAATGCAGCGGGTCCACCAGACCAACAAACATTGCTTGAGTAACAAAAATATGACCAGAAAACAAGGGTTAATACATCTGGACACATCTGTCTGCTCTGCTCAAACACATAACCAGGCTCCGATACCAGAGTGGAGAAAACGCCACAGATAGCCGATTAATTACTATTGCACTGACGGACAATAAATGCAAAAATAGATAGTTCAAATCTTAAGGCTTTCCCCGAGGAATCGGCAGAGTTTATAAGGCAAATAAACAAAAAAATAAGTTACTATTTGTCTTCTGATTCTGTCATATCACTAACATCCCCACCGTCGCCACACAATGCTGGTATGAACAGCGACGCTATTACAGGCAGAACTTCCATTGGCAAAATGGCTACGTTACAAGGAAGTTGAAATACAACTTGGATAAAGTGCCGAGAGGACGGAAGATTAAATTGCATATTGTTTGTCCCACGGTTTAACATTCGGCTTATACATGGCGTTACTTTTATGAGTATTAATCAAGTTTACAAACCTTGTTCCCGTGCTTGTCACAAGTGTATGCGAAGAAAAATATGGCTGACACTCAAAAGCGTTAACCGCGCCCCCTTCGACGTCACGTCACGTGTCCCTTTTGCCCCATTTTTCTGTGTTCGGACCTGTGTTCGGACCTTGTTCGGACCTTGTTCGGACCTCGTTAGGAACTCTTTGATGTCGTTAGGAAAGTGTTCGGACCTTGTTCGGACCTGACAGAATGTGTTCGGAAGTGTTAGGACCTCTGAGGCAGTCCAAAAACCGGCGGGTACGGCCACCTCGTCCCCTCATCTGTTGTTTTGATGCTAAAAATTCGCGTCCTCAACAACAGCTGCTAAAATTTCAGTCTCACATTGCAGCCTCATTAGTAACGCAGCGCTGTGAAAGGAGGAAATCAATTCTCCCTTCCTTCACAAAAGGAAAAAAAGGGGAATTTGCTCAAGTGGTAGAGCGCTCGATTTGCATGTGAGAGGTAGCGGGATCTATACCTGCATTCTCCAGGAATCCTTCCTTAGCTTCACATTTCAGTGGAGGAAATCATCAACAGCTGCGGTGGTACAGCTGAAGTTGGCTTAGGGTTTTGCGATATCTGCATCCTGAGCCCTACAACCATAGGGGATGGTGTTTGAATCGAAGAGCTCGTTGAGCATGTTGTGATCCATTCATGCCTTCTCCAGGAAGCTTTGACATGATCATTGGAGGTTATTGTCATCGTTTGGTCTTGTGTTGCCTTTGTAAAATTTCAATCTGCATCGTGAGCCCTACAACCATAGGGGATGGTGTTTGAATCGAAGAGCTCGTTGAGCATGTTGTGATCCATTCATGCCTTCTCCAGGAAGCTTTGACATGATCATTGGAGGTTATTGTCATCGTTTGGTCTTGTGTTGCCTTTGTAAAATTTCAATCTCACATGAGCGCGTCACAAGGTACAAAGGCCTTGTGGGCAGAGCATATGAATTCCTCCTTTCACAAAAGGAGAATCATTATGATCTAAATATGTTTTCATGTAGGGATCTTTGAGGTTCTTTGATTTACAAATAGGGCAAAACAAATGCAGTTGGATTTAGGGCAATTCAAATTTAGGGTTTAAGTCTCTTCAGTATATACTCAAATATGGAAGGCAAATTGGGTCAAACTATAAAGGGCTTGCTTTCCATGCAAAATGTGGCGGGATTCATGTCCTCATTCCTCAGAAATCTTTTAGGTGCTCTTCTAGTGAGAGGTCTAAATGGTGGTCTTATAAAGGCAGACCAACTAATATGCAAATTCAAATTTGTTTAAAAACTGAAAGCATGAAACACTACGGAATTCCTGTGTCTCACTAATCGGATGCAAGACTCTTCTTGATACATTCAACCAGTCTGAAAAACACACTGAGTAAAACCAACAAGCCACATTCGTGAGATCTATTCCTTTTGATGGATCGAGGAATAGATCTTTTGGTCAGAAATGGTCGTTGATTTGGAAGCACTAAGAAAAGACTGACATAGCTCCTGAACACATCATCTGATTTGCAAATAAGTGCCCATCAGGACCGGAGTTGACCCACTTGCATGGAAATGGATTAGCGTCAATTACCTTCAAAAAGCATAAATCAATGCAAATGACCCTAGGACGAGCACGGGGTGGGGTGGGGTGGGGTGGGGTGGGGTGGGGTGGGGTGGGGTGGGGTGGTGATGGGGGGGTGCTAGGGTTCCATGATATCTGCAGTCTCTACTCAACAATGAAAGGGGAATTAGCGCAAGTGGTAGAGCGCCTGCTTAACATGCGAGACATAGCGGGATACCCGCATTCTCCAGGAAGCTTTAACTTGCTTGTGCTCTGTGGAGAAAGTCATTTACAGCTGATTGCAGCTAATATACAAGTCAAAGGTGGGTGTAAACTGAAAGCAAAAGTAATCTTTCAGAGCATGATTACCCTGAAATCAGAAAACAAATTGTTCATGACACATTCAATCCCCCTAATGAACCTAATGTAAGCTAAAATAAAAATATTGCCACATAAGCATTGTTTGAAAAATGCATTTGCACAAAGTGGAATCAGAAACAAGTGTTGACAACACTGCTTTAGATGGAAAGCCGACGAGAATGGGATTTGAACCCATGCGTGCAAAGCACAATGGATTAGCAGTCCATCGCCTTAACCACTCGGCCAAAAATGGGGCAAAAGGGACTGCCCGAAAGGGGGGAAAAGGAAAAAAAGAGGAAGGGGGGGGGGGGGGAGAGAGAAAAAGAAAAGGAGAAAAACGTACACTATATCCACTTTTCTCTATTCTCTTATCTTCTCAACATTGTTTACACACACCTCTGCACTTATTGCAAGGTTTATCATCCATTTAATTTTCATGTTTCTTGTGGGATTCGAACCTGTATTGTGGCAACACCCCAACATACCACAGTGCTTTGGACGTTACTAAAGCCTACTGTAGGGGGCAGCACACAAAATGTGTATAACTGTAAATGTAAATAAGTCTCCCATCATTTTTCCCCTCTTTTTTGGTACACTCAATTATTTGAGAGACTAGTGTTATGATTGGCTTTGATCTTAGACATTATAAATTCATATTCTGTATTTTCCTAAATGTTCCTAGCTGGTACTTTTCCACTCTGCTCATACTGCACAATCGATGACCTTAAAAGGGTCCAAGACTTTAGAATGACATAAACAACTGGGTCAGACAAAACATCTCTAGTAGAGTAGATAGGTCTGGTACATTAGATCCACGCCTAAAACAGCACTCACACATACACACACATTGTTTCTCACATCCAAAGAACACAACAAGGACAGCAACTGGCCTGATCATGCCACTAAAAACTGGCCAATTATACTCTGACAAGTGTGAAAACAACTTCTGTGAGATAAAGCTGAATATAAATATGACATGTTTCCGGATATCGGGGCTTGGCCTGACGGATTTCCTGCGGGAGCTCTGGCACTCCGAGTCCAGCGCTGCAATATACTTTACTATGTGACCACTGATAAATACTTTTTTAATAAACGATTTCTCCAGCTTGTTCTTGGGCTTCCAATGAAAAAATCGGGCTAACACTAGCTATCTATCTGTATCACTATTTGTGCAACACAAGTGAATGAAACAAATTCCAAATTGAGCAAAGAAAGTATTTTTAAAAAATCTTTGGTTGAGACAAAGAGTGTTGGGTTTTATTAATAAATGTAAAATAATTCTCCAAGTAATTCTGGCTTCACTTTTGACAATTGCATTAAATGGATGTCACTCACACTCACTGTCGTCCTGTTTTGCAAAGGGAAATTAAATAAAAATGTGAAGGCTGTTCTTGGTTCAAGTAAAATTATCAAACTTTATTAACATTGTAACAATAATCACACAGTAACAGACGTGCAATCATCTGCGAACAGACAGACAGACACTTAACGTAAACTTAACGCCGCAGTTAAAACGCCGCATGAAATGGAAGCTGTCCAAGCGCACTGCAGACCTCCATGGGTGGAAGAGTTTGACCACTGAAGACACACCTGTGAAAAACAAAGTCAGCCGCTGCCCAATTGCCAGTACCCCTCCTCCCACAAGTGGAGTGGTAACAGTGTGTGTGTGTGTGTGTGTGTGGCACACAGTGTTTCAAACGTATATTTGATAAAGATCATTTTTACCCACCTGACTGGCTGCAGCAGTCCCGGTCAACATAGATGACCTCAGGTTCAGCTTGGCCCGCATTCTTGTATCGAGTGACGATGCCATGGCACAACTCTTCCAACCCTGCACCTTCACCCGACGTCAGAACAGAGTTCAGAACCTGGCCAAACTCGTTGCCGATGTTTGTCATCCATGCAGCACTGTCCCCAATAGCGCCAGCCAGCTTCTTGGTAATCTGTAAAACAAACACTACTTTCAAACTGTTTGTTGTAATTATACACATGTGCGTGTGTCAAACCGACATTCACGCACTTGCACCTGTTATCATATTCCTCTTTTTTTTGGGGGGGGGGGCAATAAATATAGCTTTCCCAGTGATAACTACTAATACAACCGATTCTCCGCAACAACCAAAAGATTCATCGCACACAAGGCCTTGAAATTGATTTTGGTCAAGACAGACACATTTGATGACAATGTGGGGGAGGAGGTTTCAGAATATGAAGATCAAATTCAGAGTCTGACAGTGACTTTTAGAAGAGGATGACATTAATCATCAGCTATCTCCTAAATGAGAATGAACCACAGCTAGACAGCAGCAGGCCCCAGGACCAAGTGGTCAGCAGCCGAGCTGAGATTGAGATCTTACTTATGTTTTGTAAATGTTCAAAGTTCTAAAAAAGTTGTAAATGAATAATACATGATAGTTATACCAAAAAACTTGTTGTTTATATTGCTTGAAATTGGGATGAAGTAAACATCTGTAGAGTATTTTAACATAAAATTGTTTGATTGTGTTGAATTAAAAACCCCAAAAATGCAGCGGGTCCACCAGACCAACAAACATTGCTTGAGTAACAAAAATATGACCAGAAAACAAGGGTTAATACATCTGGACACATCTGTCTGCTCTGCTCAAACACATAACCAGGCTCCGTTACCAGAGTGGAGAAAACGCCACAGATAGCCGATTAATTACTATTGCACTGACGGACAATAAATGCAAAAAAAGATAGTTCAAATCTTAAGGCTTTCCCCGAGGAATCGGCAGAGTTTATAAGGCAAATAAACAAAAAAATAAGTTACTATTTGTCTTCTGATTCTGTCATATCACTAACATCCCCACCGTCGCCACACAATGCTGGTATGAACAGCGACGCTATTACAGGCAGAACTTCCATTGGCAAAATGGCTACGTTACAAGGAAGTTGAAATACAACTTGGATAAAGTGCCGAGAGGACGGAAGATTAAATTACATATTGTTTGTCCCACGGTTTAACATTCGGCTTATACATGGCGTTACTTTTATGAGTATTAATCAAGTTTACAAACCTTGTTCCCGTGCTTGTCACAAGTGTATGCGAAGAAAAATATGGCCGACACTCAAAAGCGTTAACCGCGCCCCCTCCGACGTCACGTCACGTGTCCCTTTTGCCCCATTTTTGGCTGTGTTCGGACCTGTGTTCGGACCTTGTTCGGACCTTGTTCGGACCTTGTTCGGACCTCGTTCGGACCTCTTTGATGTCGTTAGGAAAGTGTTCGGACCTTGTTCGGACCTGACAGAATGTGTTCGGAAGTGTTAGGACCTCTGAGGCAGTCCAAAAACCGGCGGGTACGGCCACCTCGTCCCCTCATCTGTTGTTTTGATGCTAAAAATTCGCGTCCTCAACAACAGCTGCTAAAATTTCAGTCTCACATTGCAGCCTCATTAGTAACGCAGGGCTGTGAAAGGAGGAAATCAATTCTCCCTTCCTTCACAAAAGGAAAAAAAGGGGAATTTGCTCAAGTGGTAGAGCGCTCGCTTTGCATGTGAGAGGTAGCGGGATCTATACCTGCATTCTCCAGGAATCCTTCCTTAGCTTCACATTTCAGTGGAGGAAATCATCAACAGCTGCGGTGGTACAGCTGAAGTTGGCTTAGGGTTTTGCGATATCTGCATCGTGAGCCCTACAACCATAGGGGATGGTGTTCGAATCGAAGAGCTCGTTGAGCATGTTGTGATCCATTCATGCCTTCTCCAGGAAGCTTTGACATGATCATTGGAGGTTATTGTCATCGTTTGGTCTTGTGTTGCCTTTGTAAAATTTCAATCTGCATCGTGAGCCCTACAACCATAGGGGATGGTGTTCGAATCGAAGAGCTCGTTGAGCATGTTGTGATCCATTCATACCTTCTCCAGGAAGCTTTGACATGATCATTGGAGGTTATTGTCATCGTTTGGTCTTGTGTTGCCTTTGTAAAATTTCAATCTCACATGAGCGCGTCACAAGGTACAAAGGCCTTGTGGGCAGAGCATATGAATTCCTCCTTTCACAAAAGGAGAATCATTATGATCTAAATATGTTTTCATGTAGGGATCTTTGAGGTTCTTTGATTTACAAATAGGGCAAAACAAATGCAGTTGGATTTAGGGCAATTCAAATTTAGGGTTTAAGTCTCTTCAGTATATACTCAAATATGGAAGGCAAATTGGGTCAAACTATAAAGGGCTTGCTTTCCATGCAAAATGTGGCGGGATTCATGTCCTCATTCCTCAGAAATCTTTTAGGTGCTCTTCTAGTGAGAGGTCTAAATGGTGGTCTTATAAAGGCAGACCAACTAATATGCAAATTCAAATTTGTTTAAAAACTGAAAGCATGAAACACTACGGAATTCCTGTGTCTCACTAATCGGATGCAAGACTCTTCTTGATACATTCAACCAGTCTGAAAAACACACTGAGTAAAACCAACAAGCCACAATCGTGAGATTTATTCCTTTTGATGAATCGAGGAATAGATCTTTTGGTCAGAAATGGTCGTTGATTTGGAAGCACTAAGTAAAGACTGACATAGCTCCTGAACACATCATCTGATTTGCAAATAAGTGCCCATCAGGACCGGAGTTGACCCACTTGCATGGAAATGGATTTGTGTCAATTACCTTCAAAAAGCATAAATCAATGCAAATGACCCTAGGACGAGCACGGGGGGGGGGGGTGGGGTGGGGTGGGGTGGGGTGGTGATGGGGGGGTGCTAGGGTTCCATGATATCTGCAGTCTCTACTCAACAATGAAAGGGGAATTAGCGCAAGTGGTAGAGCGCCTGCTTAACATGCGAGACATAGCGGGATACCCGCATTCTCCAGGAAGCTTTAACTTGCTTGTGCTCTGTGGAGAAAGTCATTTACAGCTGATTGCAGCTAATATACAAGTCAAAGGTGGGTGTAAACTGAAAGCAAAAGTAATCTTTCAGAGCATGATTACCCTGAAATCAGAAAACAAATTGTTCATGACACATTCAATCCCCCTAATGAACCTAATGTAAGCTAAAATAAAAATATTGCCACATAAGCATTGTTTGAAAAATGCATTTGCACAAAGTGGAATCAGAAACAAGTGTTGACAACACTGCTTTAGATGGAAAGCCGACGAGAATGGGATTTGAACCCATGCGTGCAAAGCACAATGGATTAGCAGTCCATCGCCTTAACCACTCGGCCACCTCGTCCCCTCATCTGTTGTTTTGATGCTAAAAATTCGCGTCCTCAACAACAGCTGCTAAAATTTCAGTCTCACATTGCAGCCTCATTAGTAACGCAGGGCTGTGAAAGGAGGAAATCAATTCTCCCTTCCTTCACAAAAGGAAAAAAAGGGGAATTTGCTCAAGTGGTAGAGCGCTCGCTTTGCATGTGAGAGGTAGCGGGATCTATACCTGCATTCTCCAGGAATCCTTCCTTAGCTTCACATTTCAGTGGAGGAAATCATCAACAGCTGTGGTGGTACAGCTGAAGTTGGCTTAGGGTTTTGCGATATCTGCATCGTGAGCCCTACAACCATAGGGGATGGTGTTCGAATCGAAGAGCTCGTTGAGCATCTTGTGATCCATTCATGCCTTCTCCAGGAAGCTTTGACATGATCATTGGAGGTTATTGTCATCGTTTGGTCTTGTGTTGCCTTTGTAAAATTTCAATCTGCATCGTGAGCCCTACAACCATAGGGGATGGTGTTCGAATCGAAGAGCTCGTTGAGCATGTTGTGATCCATTCATGCCTTCTCCAGGAAGCTTTGACATGATCATTGGAGGTTATTGTCATCGTTTGGTCTTGTGTTGCCTTTGTAAAATTTCAATCTCACATGAGCGCGTCACAAGGTACAAAGGCCTTGTGGGCAGAGCATATGAATTCCTCCTTTCACAAAAGGAGAATCATTATGATCTAAATATGTTTTCATGTAGGGATCTTTGAGGTTCTTTGATTTACAAATAGGGCAAAACAAATGCAGTTGGATTTAGGGCAATTCAAATTTAGGGTTTAAGTCTCTTCAGTATATACTCAAATATGGAAGGCAAATTGGGTCAAACTATAAAGGGCTTGCTTTCCATGCAAAATGTGGCGGGATTCATGTCCTCATTCCTCAGAAATCTTTTAGGTGCTCTTCTAGTGAGAGGTCTAAATGGTGGTCTTATAAAGGCAGACCAACTAATATGCAAATTCAAATTTGTTTAAAAACTGAAAGCATGAAACACTACGGAATTCCTGTGTCTCACTAATCGGATGCAAGACTCTTCTTGATACATTCAACCAGTCTGAAAAACACACTGAGTAAAACCAACAAGCCACAATCGTGAGATCTATTCCTTTTGATGGATCGAGGAATAGATCTTTTGGTCAGAAATGGTCGTTGATTTGGAAGCACTAAGTAAAGACTGACATAGCTCCTGAACACATCATCTGATTTGCAAATAAGTGCCCATCAGGACCGGAGTTGACCCACTTGCATGGAAATGGATTAGAGTCAATTACCTTCAAAAAGCATAAATCAATGCAAATGACCCTAGGACAAGCACGGGGGGGTGGGGTGGGGTGGTGCTGGGGGGGTGCTAGGGTTCCATGATATCTGCAGTCTCTACTCAACAATGAAAGGGGAATTAGCGCAAGTGGTAGAGCGCCTGCTTAACATGCGAGACATAGCGGGATGCCCGCATTCTCCAGGAAGCTTTAACTTGCTTGTGCTCTGTGGAGAAAGTCATTTACAGCTGATTGCAGCTAATATACAAGTCAAAGGTGGGTGTAAACTGAAAGCAAAAGTAATCTTTCAGAGCATGATTACCCTGAAGTCAGAAAACAAATTGTTCATGACACATTCAATCCCCCTAATGTAAGCTAAAATAAAAATATTGCCACATAAGCATTGTTTGAAAAATGCATTTGCACAAAGTGGAATCAGAAACAAGTGTTGACAACACTGCTTTAGATGGAAAGCCGACGAGAATGGGATTTGAACCCATGCGTGCAAAGCACAATGGATTAGCAGTCCATCGCCTTAACCACTCGGCACACCATGGAACCCTACATACAGTATCATAACTCTAAAAAAAAAAAATTCTTCCTCTATATGCACTTTGCCAAAGGTCTGACCAAATGAAGTCGATTTGCCCAGTTACATCTGAACTCCTGGAAAAGAAGAATCTAAATATAAAAGTGCTTTCACTTTTAAACCCTTCTTCCAGTTCAAATGTGAATATTCTAAAATCAAACAGAAAGTCTTCACCGTAAGCTTGGAAATGTTCAGGTAAATACTTCAAAATAAAAATCTGGACTGGTTCAGTAACCCAAAATGAACTCATTTACATAAAAAATGGGCCTATTTTATATTATAACGGAGAATATGACCATTAATACAAAATATTAACCATTGTTGATTAATTCGTTTGAACCATTATCTAAAAGAGAAAAGCACAAATGAGTTATTTCAGTCTTATTTCTTAATCTTAAGACTTATTTCAAAGCATTTAGATAATATGAGTTTGAAGCACTCTTAAATGAAGTTGTGACAGAGGCAAAGAAAGAAAGGTTTACAGGGTATATATACAGGGTATATAATGTATAGATATAAAGAGAAAAGCCAATTTTTCTTTGTGTTTATTTGATTCTAACTAAATTTACAAAATAGAGAATAATCGTGAGTTAACTATGGAAAAAGTGTGATTAATCGCGATTAATCGCAAAGTTGTGACAGAGGCAAAGAAAGAAAGGTTTACAGGGTATATACAGGCTATATAATTTATAGATATAAAGATAAAAGACATTTTTTCTTTGTGTTTATTTGATTCTAACTAAATTTTCAAAATAGAGAATAATCGTGAGTTAACTATGGAAAAAGTGTGATTAATCGCCATTAAAAAATAATCGTTTGACAGCCCTAGTAACAACATAATAACATGATAATGCAGCGCATTACTGTAAAAGTGTAATAGGATATAAGTATGAAAAAACGAATATGAAATTGTGTGATGTGCTCATTTGCAAACAGTTCTGATATGCATGTGAATATGGGTTTAATCATGATTATCCCTGGCCACCCAGAGAAGAGTTGTACAGTCTTACGGCCAGGGGGATAAAGGTGTTGTTGGAGTCTGTTTGTGCAGCAGCTGTGTATGAGAACTTGCATCAAATGAGTAACTGTAAGTGAGGTATTCATATATGACAGATTCAGCGTTCTCATCAAACATGACAAAGGGAAGAATTGGTTGTTGAAAGCGAAGATCAGGTTCCACCGAGATTTGAACTCGGATCGCTGGATTCAAAGTCCAAAGTGCTGACCATTACACCATGGAACCCTACATACAGTATCATAACTTCAAAAAAAAAAAATTCTTCCTCTCTATGCACTTTGCCAAAGGTCTGACCAAATGAAGTCGATTTGCCCAGTTACATCTGAACTCCTGGAAAAGAAGAATCTAAATATAAAAGTGCTTTCACTTTTAAACCCTTCTTCCAGTTCAAATGTGAATATTCTAAAATCAAACAGAAAGTCTTCACCGTAAGCTTGGAAATGTTCAGGTAAATACTTCAAAATAAAAATCTGGACTGGTTCAGTAACCCAAAATGAACTCATTTACATAAAAAATGGGCCTATTTTATATTATAACGGAGAATATGACCATTAATACAAAATATTAACCATTGTTGATTAATTCGTTTGAACCATTATCTAAAAGAGAAAAGCACAAATGAGTTATTTCAGTCTTATTTCTTAATCTTAAGACTTATTTCAAAGCATTTAGATAATATGAGTTTGAAGCACTCTTAAATGAAGTTGTGACAGAGGCAAAGAAAGAAAGGTTTACAGGGTATATATACAGGGTATATAATGTATAGATATAAAGAGAAAAGCCAATTTTTCTTTGTGTTTATTTGATTCTAACTAAATTTACAAAATAGAGAATAATCGTGAGTTAACTATGGAAAAAGTGTGATTAATCGCGATTAATCGCAAAGTTGTGACAGAGGCAAAGAAAGAAAGGTTTACAGGGTATATACAGGCTATATAATTTATAGATATAAAGATAAAAGACATTTTTTCTTTGTGTTTATTTGATTCTAACTAAATTTTCAAAATAGAGAATAATCGTGAGTTAACTATGGAAAAAGTGTGATTAATCGCCATTAAAAAATAATCGTTTGACAGCCCTAGTAACAACATAATAACATGATAATGCAGCGCATTACTGTAAAAGTGTAATAGGATATAAGTATGAAAAAACGAATATGAAATTGTGTGATGTGCTCATTTGCAAACAGTTCTGATATGCATGTGAATATGGGTTTAATCATGATTATCCCTGGCCACCCAGAGAAGAGTTGTACAGTCTTACGGCCAGGGGGATAAAGGTGTTGTTGGAGTCTGTTTGTGCAGCAGCTGGGTATGAGAACTTGCATCAAATGAGTAACTGTAAGTGAGGTATTCATATATGACAGATTCAGCGTTCTCATCAAACATGACAAAGGGAAGAATTGGTTGTTGAAAGCGAAGATCAGGTTCCACCGAGATTTGAACTCGGATCGCTGGATTCAAAGTCCAAAGTGCTGACCATTACACCATGGAACCCTACATACAGTATCATAACTCTAAAAAAAAAAAAATTCTTCCTCTCTATGCACTTTGCCAAAGGTCTGACCAAATGAAGTCGATTTGCCCAGTTACATCTGAACTCCTGGAAAAGAAGAATCTAAATATAAAAGTCCTTTCACTTTTAAACCCTTCTTCCAGTTCAAATGTGAATATTCTAAAATCAAACAGAAAGTCTTCACCGTAAGCTTGGAAATGTTCAGGTAAATACTTCAAAATAAAAATCTGGACTGGTTCAGTAACCCAAAATGAACTCATTTACATAAAAAATGGGCCTATTTTATATTATAACGGAGAATATGACCATTAATACAAAATATTAACCATTGTTGATTAATTCGTTTGAACCATTATCTAAAAGAGAAAAGCACAAATGAGTTATTTCAGTCTTATTTCTTAATCTTAAGACTTATTTCAAAGCATTTAGATAATATGAGTTTGAAGCACTCTTAAATGAAGTTGTGACAGAGGCAAAGAAAGAAAGGTTTACAGGGTATATATACAGGGTATATAATGTATAGATATAAATAGAAAAGCCAATTTTTCTTTGTGTTTATTTGATTCTAACTAAATTTACAAAATAGAGAATAATCGTGAGTTAACTATGGAAAAAGTGTGATTAATCGCGATTAATCGCAAAGTTGTGACAGAGGCAAAGAAAGAAAGGTTTACAGGGTATATACAGGCTATATAATTTATAGATATAAAGATAAAAGACATTTTTTCTTTGTGTTTATTTGATTCTAACTAAATTTTCAAAATAGAGAATAATCGTGAGTTAACTATGGAAAAAGTGTGATTAATCGCCATTAAAAAATAATCGTTTGACAGCCCTAGTAACAACATAATAACATGATAATGCAGCGCATTACTGTAAAAGTGTAATAGGATATAAGTATGAAAAAACGAATATGAAATTGTGTGATGTGCTCATTTGCAAACAGTTCTGATATGCATGTGAATATGGGTTTAATCATGATTATCCCTGGCCACCCAGAGAAGAGTTGTACAGTCTTACGGCCAGGGGGATAAAGGTGTTGTTGGAGTCTGTTTGTGCAGCAGCTGTGTATGAGAACTTGCATCAAATGAGTAACTGTAAGTGAGGTATTCATATATGACAGATTCAGCGTTCTCATCAAACATGACAAAGGGAAGAATTGGTTGTTGAAAGCGAAGATCAGGTTCCACCGAGATTTGAACTCGGATCGCTGGATTCAAAGTCCAAAGTGCTGACCATTACACCATGGAACCCTACATACAGTATCATAACTCTAAAAAAAAAAAAATTCTTCCTCTATATGCACTTTGCCAAAGGTCTGAACAAAGTTTGACAGATGAACAAATGAAGTCGATTTGCCCAGTTACATCTGAACTCCTGGAAAAGAAGAAACTAAATATCAAAGTGCTTTCACTCTTAAACCCTTCTTCCAGTTCAAATGCGAATATTCTAAAATCAAGAATAGAATAATCGTGAGTTAATTATGGAAAAAGTGTGATTAATCGCCATTAAAAAATAATCGTTTGACAGCCCTGGTAACAACATAATAACACTATAATGCAGCGCATTACGGTAAAAGTGTAATAGGATATAAGTATGAAAAAATGAATATGAAATTGTGTGATGTTCTCATGTGCAAACAGTTCTGATATGCATGTGAATATGGGTTTAATCATGATTATCCCTGGCCACCCAATGAAGAGTTGTCCAGTCTTATGACCAGGGGGACAAAAGTGTTGTTGAGTCTGTTTGTGGAGCAGCTCAGAGACAGCAGCCTGCTGCTGATGATGCTCCTCTGTCTCATCAGAATTTAGTGTAGTGGATGTTGTGTATCAAAACAAGCATTAAATGAGTAACTGTAAGTGAGGTATTCATATATGACAGATTCAGCGTTCTCATCAAACATGACAAAGGGAAGAATTGGTTGTTGAAAGCGAAGATCAGGTTCCACCGAGATTTGAACTCGGATCGCTGGATTCAGAGTCCAAAGTGCTGACCATTACACCATGGAACCCTACATACAGTATCATAACTTCAAAAAAAAAAATTCTTCCTCTTTATGCACTTTGCCAAAGGTCTGACCAAATGAAGTCGATTTGCCCAGTTACATCTGAACTCCTGGAAAAGAAGAATCTAAATATAAAAGTGCTTTCACTTTTAAACCCTTCTTCCAGTTCAAATGTGAATATTCTAAAATCAAACAGAAAGTCTTCACCGTAAGCTTGGAAATGTTCAGGTAAATACTTCAAAATAAAAATCTGGACTGGTTCAGTAACCCAAAATGAACTCATTTACATAAAAAATGGGCCTATTTTATATTATAACGGAGAATATGACCATTAATACAAAATATTAACCATTGTTGATTAATTCGTTTGAACCATTATCTAAAAGAGAAAAGCACAAATGAGTTATTTCAGTCTTATTTCTTAATCTTAAGACTTATTTCAAAGCATTTAGATAATATGAGTTTGAAGCACTCTTAAATGAAGTTGTGACAGAGGCAAAGAAAGAAAGGTTTACAGGGTATATATACAGGGTATATAATGTATAGATATAAAGAGAAAAGCCAATTTTTCTTTGTGTTTATTTGATTCTAACTAAATTTACAAAATAGAGAATAATCGTGAGTTAACTATGGAAAAAGTGTGATTAATCGCGATTAATCGCAAAGTTGTGACAGAGGCAAAGAAAGAAAGGTTTACAGGGTATATACAGGCTATATAATTTATAGATATAAAGATAAAAGACATTTTTTCTTTGTGTTTATTTGATTCTAACTAAATTTTCAAAATAGAGAATAATCGTGAGTTAACTATGGAAAAAGTGTGATTAATCGCCATTAAAAAATAATCGTTTGACAGCCCTAGTAACAACATAATAACATGATAATGCAGCGCATTACTGTAAAAGTGTAATAGGATATAAGTATGAAAAAACGAATATGAAATTGTGTGATGTGCTCATTTGCAAACAGTTCTGATATGCATGTGAATATGGGTTTAATCATGATTATCCCTGGCCACCCAGAGAAGAGTTGTACAGTCTTACGGCCAGGGGGATAAAGGTGTTGTTGGAGTCTGTTTGTGCAGCAGCTGTGTATGAGAACTTGCATCAAATGAGTAACTGTAAGTGAGGTATTCATATATGACAGATTCAGCGTTCTCATCAAACATGACAAAGGGAAGAATTGGTTGTTGAAAGCGAAGATCAGGTTCCACCGAGATTTGAACTCGGATCGCTGGATTCAAAGTCCAAAGTGCTGACCATTACACCATGGAACCCTACATACAGTATCATAACTTCAAAAAAAAAAAATTCTTCCTCTCTATGCACTTTGCCAAAGGTCTGACCAAATGAAGTCGATTTGCCCAGTTACATCTGAACTCCTGGAAAAGAAGAATCTAAATATAAAAGTGCTTTCACTTTTAAACCCTTCTTCCAGTTCAAATGTGAATATTCTAAAATCAAACAGAAAGTCTTCACCGTAAGCTTGGAAATGTTCAGGTAAATACTTCAAAATAAAAATCTGGACTGGTTCAGTAACCCAAAATGAACTCATTTACATAAAAAATGGGCCTATTTTATATTATAACGGAGAATATGACCATTAATACAAAATATTAACCATTGTTGATTAATTCGTTTGAACCATTATCTAAAAGAGAAAAGCACAAATGAGTTATTTCAGTCTTATTTCTTAATCTTAAGACTTATTTCAAAGCATTTAGATAATATGAGTTTGAAGCACTCTTAAATGAAGTTGTGACAGAGGCAAAGAAAGAAAGGTTTACAGGGTATATATACAGGGTATATAATGTATAGATATAAATAGAAAAGCCAATTTTTCTTTGTGTTTATTTGATTCTAACTAAATTTACAAAATAGAGAATAATCGTGAGTTAACTATGGAAAAAGTGTGATTAATCGCGATTAATCGCAAAGTTGTGACAGAGGCAAAGAAAGAAAGGTTTACAGGGTATATACAGGCTATATAATTTATAGATATAAAGATAAAAGACATTTTTTCTTTGTGTTTATTTGATTCTAACTAAATTTTCAAAATAGAGAATAATCGTGAGTTAACTATGGAAAAAGTGTGATTAATCGCCATTAAAAAATAATCGTTTGACAGCCCTAGTAACAACATAATAACATGATAATGCAGCGCATTACTGTAAAAGTGTAATAGGATATAAGTATGAAAAAACGAATATGAAATTGTGTGATGTGCTCATTTGCAAACAGTTCTGATATGCATGTGAATATGGGTTTAATCATGATTATCCCTGGCCACCCAGAGAAGAGTTGTACAGTCTTACGGCCAGGGGGATAAAGGTGTTGTTGGAGTCTGTTTGTGCAGCAGCTGTGTATGAGAACTTGCATCAAATGAGTAACTGTAAGTGAGGTATTCATATATGACAGATTCAGCGTTCTCATCAAACATGACAAAGGGAAGAATTGGTTGTTGAAAGCGAAGATCAGGTTCCACCGAGATTTGAACTCGGATCGCTGGATTCAAAGTCCAAAGTGCTGACCATTACACCATGGAACCCTACATACAGTATCATAACTCTAAAAAAAAAAAAATTCTTCCTCTCTATGCACTTTGCCAAAGGTCTGACCAAATGAAGTCGATTTGCCCAGTTACATCTGAACTCCTGGAAAAGAAGAATCTAAATATAAAAGTGCTTTCACTTTTAAACCCTTCTTCCAGTTCAAATGTGAATATTCTAAAATCAAACAGAAAGTCTTCACCGTAAGCTTGGAAATGTTCAGGTAAATACTTCAAAATAAAAATCTGGACTGGTTCAGTAACCCAAAATGAACTCATTTACATAAAAAATGGGCCTATTTTATATTATAACGGAGAATATGACCATTAATACAAAATATTAACCATTGTTGATTAATTCGTTTGAACCATTATCTAAAAGAGAAAAGCACAAATGAGTTATTTCAGTCTTATTTCTTAATCTTAAGACTTATTTCAAAGCATTTAGATAATATGAGTTTGAAGCACTCTTAAATGAAGTTGTGACAGAGGCAAAGAAAGAAAGGTTTACAGGGTATATATACAGGGTATATAATGTATAGATATAAAGAGAAAAGCCAATTTTTCTTTGTGTTTATTTGATTCTAACTAAATTTACAAAATAGAGAATAATCGTGAGTTAACTATGGAAAAAGTGTGATTAATCGCGATTAATCGCAAAGTTGTGACAGAGGCAAAGAAAGAAAGGTTTACAGGGTATATACAGGCTATATAATTTATAGATATAAAGATAAAAGACATTTTTTCTTTGTGTTTATTTGATTCTAACTAAATTTTCAAAATAGAGAATAATCGTGAGTTAACTATGGAAAAAGTGTGATTAATCGCCATTAAAAAATAATCGTTTGACAGCCCTAGTAACAACATAATAACATGATAATGCAGCGCATTACTGTAAAAGTGTAATAGGATATAAGTATGAAAAAACGAATATGAAATTGTGTGATGTGCTCATTTGCAAACAGTTCTGATATGCATGTGAATATGGGTTTAATCATGATTATCCCTGGCCACCCAGAGAAGAGTTGTACAGTCTTACGGCCAGGGGGATAAAGGTGTTGTTGGAGTCTGTTTGTGCAGCAGCTGGGTATGAGAACTTGCATCAAATGAGTAACTGTAAGTGAGGTATTCATATATGACAGATTCAGCGTTCTCATCAAACATGACAAAGGGAAGAATTGGTTGTTGAAAGCGAAGATCAGGTTCCACCGAGATTTGAACTCGGATCGCTGGATTCAAAGTCCAAAGTGCTGACCATTACACCATGGAACCCTACATACAGTATCATAACTTCAAAAAAAAAAAATTCTTCCTCTCTATGCACTTTGCCAAAGGTCTGACCAAATGAAGTCGATTTGCCCAGTTACATCTGAACTCCTGGAAAAGAAGAATCTAAATATAAAAGTCCTTTCACTTTTAAACCCTTCTTCCAGTTCAAATGTGAATATTCTAAAATCAAACAGAAAGTCTTCACCGTAAGCTTGGAAATGTTCAGGTAAATACTTCAAAATAAAAATCTGGACTGGTTCAGTAACCCAAAATGAACTCATTTACATAAAAAATGGGCCTATTTTATATTATAACGGAGAATATGACCATTAATACAAAATATTAACCATTGTTGATTAATTCGTTTGAACCATTATCTAAAAGAGAAAAGCACAAATGAGTTATTTCAGTCTTATTTCTTAATCTTAAGACTTATTTCAAAGCATTTAGATAATATGAGTTTGAAGCACTCTTAAATGAAGTTGTGACAGAGGCAAAGAAAGAAAGGTTTACAGGGTATATATACAGGGTATATAATGTATAGATATAAAGAGAAAAGCCAATTTTTCTTTGTGTTTATTTGATTCTAACTAAATTTACAAAATAGAGAATAATCGTGAGTTAACTATGGAAAAAGTGTGATTAATCGCGATTAATCGCAAAGTTGTGACAGAGGCAAAGAAAGAAAGGTTTACAGGGTATATACAGGCTATATAATTTATAGATATAAAGATAAAAGACATTTTTTCTTTGTGTTTATTTGATTCTAACTAAATTTTCAAAATAGAGAATAATCGTGAGTTAACTATGGAAAAAGTGTGATTAATCGCCATTAAAAAATAATCGTTTGACAGCCCTAGTAACAACATAATAACATGATAATGCAGCGCATTACTGTAAAAGTGTAATAGGATATAAGTATGAAAAAACGAATATGAAATTGTGTGATGTGCTCATTTGCAAACAGTTCTGATATGCATGTGAATATGGGTTTAATCATGATTATCCCTGGCCACCCAGAGAAGAGTTGTACAGTCTTACGGCCAGGGGGATAAAGGTGTTGTTGGAGTCTGTTTGTGCAGCAGCTGGGTATGAGAACTTGCATCAAATGAGTAACTGTAAGTGAGGTATTCATATATGACAGATTCAGCGTTCTCATCAAACATGACAAAGGGAAGAATTGGTTGTTGATAGCAAAGATCAGGTTCCACCGAGATTTGAACTCGGATCGCTGGATTCAGAGTCCAAAGTGCTGACCATTACACCATGGAACCCTACATACAGTATCATAACTTCAAAAAAAAAAAATTCTTCCTCTCTATGCACTTTGCCAAAGGTCTGACCAAATGAAGTCGATTTGCCCAGTTACATCTGAACTCCTGGAAAAGAAGAATCTAAATATAAAAGTGCTTTCACTTTTAAACCCTTCTTCCAGTTCAAATGTGAATATTCTAAAATCAAACAGAAAGTCTTCACCGTAAGCTTGGAAATGTTCAGGTAAATACTTCAAAATAAAAATCTGGACTGGTTCAGTAACCCAAAATGAACTCATTTACATAAAAAATGGGCCTATTTTATATTATAACGGAGAATATGACCATTAATACAAAATATTAACCATTGTTGATTAATTCGTTTGAACCATTATCTAAAAGAGAAAAGCACAAATGAGTTATTTCAGTCTTATTTCTTAATCTTAAGACTTATTTCAAAGCATTTAGATAATATGAGTTTGAAGCACTCTTAAATGAAGTTGTGACAGAGGCAAAGAAAGAAAGGTTTACAGGGTATATATACAGGGTATATAATGTATAGATATAAAGAGAAAAGCCAATTTTTCTTTGTGTTTATTTGATTCTAACTAAATTTACAAAATAGAGAATAATCGTGAGTTAACTATGGAAAAAGTGTGATTAATCGCGATTAATCGCAAAGTTGTGACAGAGGCAAAGAAAGAAAGGTTTACAGGGTATATACAGGCTATATAATTTATAGATATAAAGATAAAAGACATTTTTTCTTTGTGTTTATTTGATTCTAACTAAATTTTCAAAATAGAGAATAATCGTGAGTTAACTATGGAAAAAGTGTGATTAATCGCCATTAAAAAATAATCGTTTGACAGCCCTAGTAACAACATAATAACATGATAATGCAGCGCATTACTGTAAAAGTGTAATAGGATATAAGTATGAAAAAATGAATATGAAATTGTGTGATGTGCTCATTTGCAAACAGTTCTGATATGCATGTGAATATGGGTTTAATCATGATTATCCCTGGCCACCCAGAGAAGAGTTGTACAGTCTTACGGCCAGGGGGATAAAGGTGTTGTTGGAGTCTGTTTGTGCAGCAGCTGTGTATGAGAACTTGCATCAAATGAGTAACTGTAAGTGAGGTATTCATATATGACAGATTCAGCGTTCTCATCAAACATGACAAAGGGAAGAATTGGTTGTTGATAGCAAAGATCAGGTTCCACCGAGATTTGAACTCGGATCGCTGGATTCAGAGTCCAAAGTGCTGACCATTACACCATGGAACCCTACATACAGTATCATAACTTCAAAAAAAAAAATTCTTCCTCTTTATGCACTTTGCCAAAGGTCTGACCAAATGAAGTCGATTTGCCCAGTTACATCTGAACTCCTGGAAAAGAAGAATCTAAATATAAAAGTGCTTTCACTTTTAAACCCTTCTTCCAGTTCAAATGTGAATATTCTAAAATCAAACAGAAAGTCTTCACCGTAAGCTTGGAAATGTTCAGGTAAATACTTCAAAATAAAAATCTGGACTGGTTCAGTAACTCAAAATGAACTCATTTACATAAAAAATGGGCCTATTTTATATTATAACGGAGAATATGACCATTAATACAAAATATTAACCATTGTTGATTAATTCGTTTGAACCATTATCTAAAAGAGAAAAGCACAAATGAGTTATTTCAGTCTTATTTCTTAACCTTAAGACTTATGTCAAAGCATTTAGATAATATGAGTTTGAAGCACTCTTAAATGAAGTTGTGACAGAGGCAAAGAAAGAAAGGTTTACAGGGTATATATACAGGGTATATAATGTATAGATATAAAGAGAAAAGCCAATTTTTCTTTGTGTTTATTTGATTCTAACTAAATTTACAAAATAGAGAATAATCGTGAGTTAACTATGGAAAAAGTGTGATTAATCGCAAAGTTGTGACAGAGGCAAAGAAAGAAAGGTTTACAGGGTATATACAGGCTATATAATTTATAGATATAAAGATAAAAGACATTTTTTCTTTGTGTTTATTTGATTCTAACTAAATTTTCAAAATAGAGAATAATCGTGAGTTAACTATGGAAAAAGTGTGATTAATCGCCATTAAAAAATAATCGTTTGACAGCCCTAGTAACAACATAATAACATGATAATGCAGCGCATTACTGTAAAAGTGTAATAGGATATAAGTATGAAAAAATGAATATGAAATTGTGTGATGTGCTCATGTGCAAACAGTTCTGATATGCATGTGAATATGGGTTTAATCATGATTATCCCTGGCCACCCAGAGAAGAGTTGTACAGTCTTATGACCAGGGGGACAAAAGTGTTGTTGAGTCTGTTTGTGCAGCAGCTGTGTATGAGAACTTGCATCAAATGAGTAACTGTAAGTGAGGTATTCATATATGACAGATTCAGCGTTCTCATCAAACATGACAAAGGGAAGAATTGGTTGTTGATAGCAAAGATCAGGTTCCACCGAGATTTGAACTCGGATCGCTGGATTCAGAGTCCAAAGTGCTGACCATTACACCATGGAACCCTACATACAGTATCATAACTTCAAAAAAAAAAAATTCTTCCTCTCTATGCACTTTGCCAAAGGTCTGACCAAATGAAGTCGATTTGCCCAGTTACATCTGAACTCCTGGAAAAGAAGAATCTAAATATAAAAGTGCTTTCACTTTTAAACCCTTCTTCCAGTTCAAATGTGAATATTCTAAAATCAAACAGAAAGTCTTCACCGTAAGCTTGGAAATGTTCAGGTAAATACTTCAAAATAAAAATCTGGACTGGTTCAGTAACTCAAAATGAACTCATTTACATAAAAAATGGGCCTATTTTATATTATAACGGAGAATATGACCATTAATACAAAATATTAACCATTGTTGATTAATTCGTTTGAACCATTATCTAAAAGAGAAAAGCACAAATGAGTTATTTCAGTCTTATTTCTTAACCTTAAGACTTATGTCAAAGCATTTAGATAATATGAGTTTGAAGCACTCTTAAATGAAGTTGTGACAGAGGCAAAGAAAGAAAGGTTTACAGGGTATATATACAGGGTATATAATGTATAGATATAAAGAGAAAAGCCAATTTTTCTTTGTGTTTATTTGATTCTAACTAAATTTACAAAATAGAGAATAATCGTGAGTTAACTATGGAAAAAGTGTGATTAATCGCAAAGTTGTGACAGAGGCAAAGAAAGAAAGGTTTACAGGGTATATACAGGCTATATAATTTATAGATATAAAGATAAAAGACATTTTTTCTTTGTGTTTATTTGATTCTAACTAAATTTTCAAAATAGAGAATAATCGTGAGTTAACTATGGAAAAAGTGTGATTAATCGCCATTAAAAAATAATCGTTTGACAGCCCTAGTAACAACATAATAACATGATAATGCAGCGCATTACTGTAAAAGTGTAATAGGATATAAGTATGAAAAAATGAATATGAAATTGTGTGATGTGCTCATGTGCAAACAGTTCTGATATGCATGTGAATATGGGTTTAATCATGATTATCCCTGGCCACCCAGAGAAGAGTTGTACAGTCTTATGACCAGGGGGACAAAAGTGTTGTTGAGTCTGTTTGTGCAGCAGCTGTGTATGAGAACTTGCATCAAATGAGTAACTGTAAGTGAGGTATTCATATATGACAGATTCAGCGTTCTCATCAAACATGACAAAGGGAAGAATTGGTTGTTGATAGCAAAGATCAAGTTCCACCGAGATTTGAACTCGGATCGCTGGATTCAGAGTCCAAAGTGCTGACCATTACACCATGGAACCCTACATACAGTATCATAACTTCAAAAAAAAAAAATTCTTCCTCTCTATGCACTTTGCCAAAGGTCTGACCAAATGAAGTCGATTTGCCCAGTTACATCTGAACTCCTGGAAAAGAAGAATCTAAATATAAAAGTGCTTTCACTTTTAAACCCTTCTTCCAGTTCAAATGTGAATATTCTAAAATCAAACAGAAAGTCTTCACCGTAAGCTTGGAAATGTTCAGGTAAATACTTCAAAATAAAAATCTGGACTGGTTCAGTAACTCAAAATGAACTCATTTACATAAAAAATGGGCCTATTTTATATTATAACGGAGAATATGACCATTAATACAAAATATTAACCATTGTTGATTAATTCGTTTGAACCATTATCTAAAAGAGAAAAGCACAAATGAGTTATTTCAGTCTTATTTCTTAACCTTAAGACTTATGTCAAAGCATTTAGATAATATGAGTTTGAAGCACTCTTAAATGAAGTTGTGACAGAGGCAAAGAAAGAAAGGTTTACAGGGTATATATACAGGGTATATAATGTATAGATATAAAGAGAAAAGCCAATTTTTCTTTGTGTTTATTTGATTCTAACTAAATTTACAAAATAGAGAATAATCGTGAGTTAACTATGGAAAAAGTGTGATTAATCGCGATTAATCGCAAAGTTGTGACAGAGGCAAAGAAAGAAAGGTTTACAGGGTATATACAGGCTATATAATTTATAGATATAAAGATAAAAGACATTTTTTCTTTGTGTTTATTTGATTCTAACTAAATTTTCAAATTAGAGAATAATCGTGAGTTAACTATGGAAAAAGTGTGATTAATCGCCATTAAAAAATAATCGTTTGACAGCCCTAGTAACAACATAATAACATGATAATGCAGCGCATTACTGTAAAAGTGTAATAGGATATAAGTATGAAAAAATGAATATGAAATTGTGTGATGTGCTCATGTGCAAACAGTTCTGATATGCATGTGAATATGGGTTTAATCATGATTATCCCTGGCCACCCAGAGAAGAGTTGTACAGTCTTACGGCCAGGGGGATAAAGGTGTTGTTGGAGTCTGTTTGTGCAGCAGCTGTGTATGAGAACTTGCATCAAATGAGTAACTGTAAGTGAGGTATTCATATATGACAGATTCAGCGTTCTCATCAAACATGACAAAGGGAAGAATTGGTTGTTGAAAGCGAAGATCAGGTTCCACCGAGATTTGAACTCGGATCGCTGGATTCAAAGTCCAAAGTGCTGACCATTACACCATGGAACCCTACATACAGTATCATAACTCTAAAAAAAAAAAAATTCTTCCTCTATATGCACTTTGCCAAAGGTCTGAACAAAGTTTGACAGATGAACAAATGAAGTCGATTTGCCCAGTTACATCTGAACTCCTGGAAAAGAATAAACTAAATATCAAAGTGCTTTCACTTTTAAACCCTTCTTCCAGTTCAAATGTGAATATTCTAAAATCAAACAGAAAGTCTTCACCGTAAGCTTGGAAATGTTCAGGTAAATACTTCAAAATAAAAATCTGGACTGGTTCAGTAACTCAAAATGAACTCATTTACATAAAAAATGGGCCTATTTTATATTATAACGGAGAATATGACCATTAATACAAAATATTAACCATTGTTGATTAATTCGTTTGAACCATTATCTAAAAGAGAAAAGCACAAATGAGTTATTTCAGTCTTATTTCTTAACCTTAAGACTTATGTCAAAGCATTTAGATAATATGAGTTTGAAGCACTCTTAAATGAAGTTGTGACAGAGGCAAAGAAAGAAAGGTTTACAGGGTATATATACAGGGTATATAATGTATAGATATAAAGAGAAAAGCCAATTTTTCTTTGTGTTTATTTGATTCTAACTAAATTTACAAAATAGAGAATAATCGTGAGTTAACTATGGAAAAAGTGTGATTAATCGCGATTAATCGCAAAGTTGTGACAGAGGCAAAGAAAGAAAGGTTTACAGGGTATATACAGGCTATATAATTTATAGATATAAAGATAAAAGACATTTTTTCTTTGTGTTTATTTGATTCTAACTAAATTTTCAAAATAGAGAATAATCGTGAGTTAACTATGGAAAAAGTGTGATTAATCGCCATTAAAAAATAATCGTTTGACAGCCCTAGTAACAACATAATAACATGATAATGCAGCGCATTACTGTAAAAGTGTAATAGGATATAAGTATGAAAAAATGAATATGAAATTGTGTGATGTGCTCATGTGCAAACAGTTCTGATATGCATGTGAATATGGGTTTAATCATGATTATCCCTGGCCACCCAGAGAAGAGTTGTACAGTCTTATGACCAGGGGGACAAAAGTGTTGTTGAGTCTGTTTGTGCAGCAGCTGTGTATGAGAACTTGCATCAAATGAGTAACTGTAAGTGAGGTATTCATATATGACAGATTCAGCGTTCTCATCAAACATGACAAAGGGAAGAATTGGTTGTTGATAGCAAAGATCAGGTTCCACCGAGATTTGAACTCGGATCGCTGGATTCAGAGTCCAAAGTGCTGACCATTACACCATGGAACCCTACATACAGTATCATAACTTCAAAAAAAAAAAATTCTTCCTCTCTATGCACTTTGCCAAAGGTCTGACCAAATGAAGTCGATTTGCCCAGTTACATCTGAACTCCTGGAAAAGAAGAATCTAAATATAAAAGTGCTTTCACTTTTAAACCCTTCTTCCAGTTCAAATGTGAATATTCTAAAATCAAACAGAAAGTCTTCACCGTAAGCTTGGAAATGTTCAGGTAAATACTTCAAAATAAAAATCTGGACTGGTTCAGTAACTCAAAATGAACTCATTTACATAAAAAATGGGCCTATTTTATATTATAACGGAGAATATGACCATTAATACAAAATATTAACCATTGTTGATTAATTCGTTTGAACCATTATCTAAAAGAGAAAAGCACAAATGAGTTATTTCAGTCTTATTTCTTAACCTTAAGACTTATGTCAAAGCATTTAGATAATATGAGTTTGAAGCACTCTTAAATGAAGTTGTGACAGAGGCAAAGAAAGAAAGGTTTACAGGGTATATATACAGGGTATATAATGTATAGATATAAAGAGAAAAGCCAATTTTTCTTTGTGTTTATTTGATTCTAACTAAATTTACAAAATAGAGAATAATCGTGAGTTAACTATGGAAAAAGTGTGATTAATCGCGATTAATCGCAAAGTTGTGACAGAGGCAAAGAAAGAAAGGTTTACAGGGTATATACAGGCTATATAATTTATAGATATAAAGATAAAAGACATTTTTTCTTTGTGTTTATTTGATTCTAACTAAATTTTCAAAATAGAGAATAATCGTGAGTTAACTATGGAAAAAGTGTGATTAATCGCCATTAAAAAATAATCGTTTGACAGCCCTAGTAACAACATAATAACATGATAATGCAGCGCATTACTGTAAAAGTGTAATAGGATATAAGTATGAAAAAATGAATATGAAATTGTGTGATGTGCTCATGTGCAAACAGTTCTGATATGCATGTGAATATGGGTTTAATCATGATTATCCCTGGCCACCCAGAGAAGAGTTGTACAGTCTTACGGCCAGGGGGATAAAGGTGTTGTTGGAGTCTGTTTGTGCAGCAGCTGTGTATGAGAACTTGCATCAAATGAGTAACTGTAAGTGAGGTATTCATATATGACAGATTCAGCGTTCTCATCAAACATGACAAAGGGAAGAATTGGTTGTTGAAAGCGAAGATCAGGTTCCACCGAGATTTGAACTCGGATCGCTGGATTCAAAGTCCAAAGTGCTGACCATTACACCATGGAACCCTACATACAGTATCATAACTCTAAAAAAAAAAAAATTCTTCCTCTATATGCACTTTGCCAAAGGTCTGAACAAAGTTTGACAGATGAACAAATGAAGTCGATTTGCCCAGTTACATCTGAACTCCTGGAAAAGAATAAACTAAATATCAAAGTGCTTTCACTTTTAAACCCTTCTTCCAGTTCAAATGTGAATATTCTAAAATCAAACAGAAAGTCTTCACCGTAAGCTTGGAAATGTTCAGGTAAATACTTCAAAATAAAAATCTGGACTGGTTCAGTAACCCAAAATGAACTCATTTACATAAAAAATGGGCCTATTTTATATTATAACGGAGAATATGACCATTAATACAAAATATTAACCATTGTTGATTAATTCGTTTGAACCATTATCTAAAAGAGAAAAGCACAAATGAGTTATTTCAGTCTTATTTCTTAATCTTAAGACTTATTTCAAAGCATTTAGATAATATGAGTTTGAAGCACTCTTAAATGAAGTTGTGACAGAGGCAAAGAAAGAAAGGTTTACAGGGTATATATACAGGGTATATAATGTATAGATATAAAGAGAAAAGCCAATTTTTCTTTGTGTTTATTTGATTCTAACTAAATTTACAAAATAGAGAATAATCGTGAGTTAACTATGGAAAAAGTGTGATTAATCGCGATTAATCGCAAAGTTGTGACAGAGGCAAAGAAAGAAAGGTTTACAGGGTATATACAGGCTATATAATTTATAGATATAAAGATAAAAGACATTTTTTCTTTGTGTTTATTTGATTCTAACTAAATTTTCAAAATAGAGAATAATCGTGAGTTAACTATGGAAAAAGTGTGATTAATCGCCATTAAAAAATAATCGTTTGACAGCCCTAGTAACAACATAATAACATGATAATGCAGCGCATTACTGTAAAAGTGTAATAGGATATAAGTATGAAAAAATGAATATGAAATTGTGTGATGTGCTCATGTGCAAACAGTTCTGATATGCATGTGAATATGGGTTTAATCATGATTATCCCTGGCCACCCAGAGAAGAGTTGTACAGTCTTACGGCCAGGGGGATAAAGGTGTTGTTGGAGTCTGTTTGTGCAGCAGCTGTGTATGAGAACTTGCATCAAATGAGTAACTGTAAGTGAGGTATTCATATATGACAGATTCAGCGTTCTCATCAAACATGACAAAGGGAAGAATTGGTTGTTGAAAGCGAAGATCAGGTTCCACCGAGATTTGAACTCGGATCGCTGGATTCAAAGTCCAAAGTGCTGACCATTACACCATGGAACCCTACATACAGTATCATAACTCTAAAAAAAAAAAAAATTCTTCCTCTATATGCACTTTGCCAAAGGTCTGAACAAAGTTTGACAGATGAACAAATGAAGTCGATTTGCCCAGTTACATCTGAACTCCTGGAAAAGAATAAACTAAATATCAAAGTGCTTTCACTTTTAAACCCTTCTTCCAGTTCAAATGTGAATATTCTAAAATCAAACAGAAAGTCTTCACCGTAAGCTTGGAAATGTTCAGGTAAATACTTCAAAATAAAAATCTGGACTGGTTCAGTAACCCAAAATGAACTCATTTACATAAAAAATGGGCCTATTTTATATTATAACGGAGAATATGACCATTAATACAAAATATTAACCATTGTTGATTAATTCGTTTGAACCATTATCTAAAAGAGAAAAGCACAAATGAGTTATTTCAGTCTTATTTCTTAATCTTAAGACTTATTTCAAAGCATTTAGATAATATGAGTTTGAAGCACTCTTAAATGAAGTTGTGACAGAGGCAAAGAAAGAAAGGTTTACAGGGTAGATATACAGGGTATATAATGTATAGATATAAAGAGAAAAGCCAATTTTTCTTTGTGTTTATTTGATTCTAACTAAATTTACAAAATAGAGAATAATCGTGAGTTAACTATGGAAAAAGTGTGATTAATCGCGATTAATCGCAAAGTTGTGACAGAGGCAAAGAAAGAAAGGTTTACAGGGTATATACAGGCTATATAATTTATAGATATAAAGATAAAAGACATTTTTTCTTTGTGTTTATTTGATTCTAACTAAATTTTCAAAATAGAGAATAATCGTGAGTTAACTATGGAAAAAGTGTGATTAATCGCCATTAAAAAATAATCGTTTGACAGCCCTAGTAACAACATAATAACATGATAATGCAGCGCATTACTGTAAGTGTAATAGGATATAAGTATGAAAAAATGAATATGAAATTGTGTGATGTGCTCATGTGCAAACAGTTCTGATATGCATGTGAATATGGGTTTAATCATGATTATCCCTGGCCACCCAGAGAAGAGTTGTACAGTCTTACGGCCAGGGGGATAAAGGTGTTGTTGGAGTCTGTTTGTGCAGCAGCTGTGTATGAGAACTTGCATCAAATGAGTAACTGTAAGTGAGGTATTCATATATGACAGATTCAGCATTCTCATCAAACATGACAAAGGGAAGAATTGGTTGTTGAAAGCGAAGATCAGGTTCCACCGAGATTTGAACTCGGATCGCTGGATTCAAAGTCCAAAGTGCTGACCATTACACCATGGAACCCTACATACAGTATCATAACTCTAAAAAAAAAAAAATTCTTCCTCTATATGCACTTTGCCAAAGGTCTGAACAAAGTTTGACAGATGAACAAATGAAGTCGATTTGCCCAGTTACATCTGAACTCCTGGAAAAGAATAAACTAAATATCAAAGTGCTTTCACTTTTAAACCCTTCTTCCAGTTCAAATGTGAATATTCTAAAATCAAACAGAAAGTCTTCACCGTAAGCTTGGAAATGTTCAGGTAAATACTTCAAAATAAAAATCTGGACTGGTTCAGTAACCCAAAATGAACTCATTTACATAAAAAATGGGCCTATTTTATATTATAACGGAGAATATGACCATTAATACAAAATATTAACCATTGTTGATTAATTCGTTTGAACCATTATCTAAAAGAGAAAAGCACAAATGAGTTATTTCAGTCTTATTTCTTAATCTTAAGACTTATTTCAAAGCATTTAGATAATATGAGTTTGAAGCACTCTTAAATGAAGTTGTGACAGAGGCAAAGAAAGAAAGGTTTACAGGGTATATATACAGGGTATATAATGTATAGATATAAAGAGAAAAGCCAATTTTTCTTTGTGTTTATTTGATTCTAACTAAATTTACAAAATAGAGAATAATCGTGAGTTAACTATGGAAAAAGTGTGATTAATCGCGATTAATCGCAAAGTTGTGACAGAGGCAAAGAAAGAAAGGTTTACAGGGTATATACAGGCTATATAATTTATAGATATAAAGATAAAAGACATTTTTTCTTTGTGTTTATTTGATTCTAACTAAATTTTCAAAATAGAGAATAATCGTGAGTTAACTATGGAAAAAGTGTGATTAATCGCCATTAAAAAATAATCGTTTGACAGCCCTAGTAACAACATAATAACATGATAATGCAGCGCATTACTGTAAAAGTGTAATAGGATATAAGTATGAAAAAATGAATATGAAATTGTGTGATGTGCTCATGTGCAAACAGTTCTGATATGCATGTGAATATGGGTTTAATCATGATTATCCCTGGCCACCCAGAGAAGAGTTGTACAGTCTTACGGCCAGGGGGATAAAGGTGTTGTTGGAGTCTGTTTGTGCAGCAGCTGTGTATGAGAACTTGCATCAAATGAGTAACTGTAAGTGAGGTATTCATATATGACAGATTCAGCATTCTCATCAAACATGACAAAGGGAAGAATTGGTTGTTGAAAGCGAAGATCAGGTTCCACCGAGATTTGAACTCGGATCGCTGGATTCAAAGTCCAAAGTGCTGACCATTACACCATGGAACCCTACATACAGTATCATAACTTCAAAAAAAAAAAATTCTTCCTCTCTATGCACTTTGCCAAAGGTCTGACCAAATGAAGTCGATTTGCCCAGTTACATCTGAACTCCTGGAAAAGAAGAATCTAAATATAAAAGTGCTTTCACTTTTAAACCCTTCTTCCAGTTCAAATGTGAATATTCTAAAATCAAACAGAAAGTCTTCACCGTAAGCTTGGAAATGTTCAGGTAAATACTTCAAAATAAAAATCTGGACTGGTTCAGTAACCCAAAATGAACTCATTTACATAAAAAATGGGCCTATTTTATATTATAACGGAGAATATGACCATTAATACAAAATATTAACCATTGTTGATTAATTCGTTTGAACCATTATCTAAAAGAGAAAAGCACAAATGAGTTATTTCAGTCTTATTTCTTAATCTTAAGACTTATTTCAAAGCATTTAGATAATATGAGTTTGAAGCACTCTTAAATGAAGTTGTGACAGAGGCAAAGAAAGAAAGGTTTACAGGGTATATATACAGGGTATATAATGTATAGATATAAAGAGAAAAGCCAATTTTTCTTTGTGTTTATTTGATTCTAACTAAATTTACAAAATAGAGAATAATCGTGAGTTAACTATGGAAAAAGTGTGATGAATCGCGATTAATCGCAAAGTTGTGACAGAGGCAAAGAAAGAAAGGTTTACAGGGTATATACAGGCTATATAATTTATAGATATAAAGATAAAAGACATTTTTTCTTTGTGTTTATTTGATTCTAACTAAATTTTCAAAATAGAGAATAATCGTGAGTTAACTATGGAAAAAGTGTGATTAATCGCCATTAAAAAATAATCGTTTGACAGCCCTAGTAACAACATAATAACATGATAATGCAGCGCATTACTGTAAAAGTGTAATAGGATATAAGTATGAAAAAATGAATATGAAATTGTGTGATGTGCTCATGTGCAAACAGTTCTGATATGCATGTGAATATGGGTTTAATCATGATTATCCCTGGCCACCCAGAGAAGAGTTGTCCAGTCTTATGACCAGGGGGACAAAAGTGTTGTTGAGTCTGTTTGTGGAGCAGCTCAGAGACAGCAGCCTGCTGCTGATGATGCTCCTCTGTCTCATCAGAATTGAGTGTAGTGGATGTTGTGTATCAAAACAAGCATTAAATGAGTAACTGTAAGTGAGGTATTCATATATGACAGATTCAGCGTTCTCATCAAACATGACAAAGGGAAGAATTGGTTGTTGATAGCAAAGATCAGGTTCCACCGAGATTTGAACTCGGATCGCTGGATTCAGAGTCCAAAGTGCTGACCATTACACCATGGAACCCTACATACAGTATCATAACTTCAAAAAAAAAAATTCTTCCTCTCTATGCACTTTGCCAAAGGTCTGACCAAATGAAGTCGATTTGCCCAGTTACATCTGAACTCCTGGAAAAGAAGAATCTAAATATAAAAGTGCTTTCACTTTTAAACCCTTCTTCCAGTTCAAATGTGAATATTCTAAAATCAAACAGAAAGTCTTCACCGTAAGCTTGGAAATGTTCAGGTAAATACTTCAAAATAAAAATCTGGACTGGTTCAGTAACCCAAAATGAACTCATTTACATAAAAAATGGGCCTATTTTATATTATAACGGAGAATATGACCATTAATACAAAATATTAACCATTGTTGATTAATTCGTTTGAACCATTATCTAAAAGAGAAAAGCACAAATGAGTTATTTCAGTCTTATTTCTTAATCTTAAGACTTATTTCAAAGCATTTAGATAATATGAGTTTGAAGCACTCTTAAATGAAGTTGTGACAGAGGCAAAGAAAGAAAGGTTTACAGGGTATATATACAGGGTATATAATGTATAGATATAAAGAGAAAAGCCAATTTTTCTTTGTGTTTATTTGATTCTAACTAAATTTACAAAATAGAGAATAATCGTGAGTTAACTATGGAAAAAGTGTGATTAATCGCGATTAATCGCAAAGTTGTGACAGAGGCAAAGAAAGAAAGGTTTACAGGGTATATACAGGCTATATAATTTATAGATATAAAGATAAAAGACATTTTTTCTTTGTGTTTATTTGATTCTAACTAAATTTTCAAAATAGAGAATAATCGTGAGTTAACTATGGAAAAAGTGTGATTAATCGCCATTAAAAAAATAATCGTTTGACAGCCCTAGTAACAACATAATAACATGATAATGCAGCGCATTACTGTAAAAGTGTAATAGGATATAAGTATGAAAAAATGAATATGAAATTGTGTGATGTGCTCATTTGCAAACAGTTCTGATATGCATGTGAATATGGGTTTAATCATGATTATCCCTGGCCACCCAGAGAAGAGTTGTACAGTCTTACGGCCAGGGGGATAAAGGTGTTGTTGGAGTCTGTTTGTGCAGCAGCTGTGTATGAGAACTTGCATCAAATGAGTAACTGTAAGTGAGGTATTCATATATGACAGATTCAGCGTTCTCATCAAACATGACAAAGGGAAGAATTGGTTGTTGATAGCAAAGATCAGGTTCCACCGAGATTTGAACTCGGATAGCTGGATTCAGAGTCCAAAGTGCTGACCATTACACCATGGAACCCTACATACAGTATCATAACTTCAAAAAAAAAAGATTCTTCCTCTCTATGCACTTTGCCAAAGGTCTGACCAAATGAAGTCGATTTGCCCAGTTACATCTGAACTCCTGGAAAAGAAGAATCTAAATATAAAAGTGCTTTCACTTTTAAACCCTTCTTCCAGTTCAAATGTGAATATTCTAAAATCAAACAGAAAGTCTTCACCGTAAGCTTGGAAATGTTCAGGTAAATACTTCAAAATAAAAATCTGGACTGGTTCAGTAACTCAAAATGAACTCATTTACATAAAAAATGGGCCTATTTTATATTATAACGGAGAATATGACCATTAATACAAAATATTAACCATTGTTGATTAATTCGTTTGAACCATTATCTAAAAGAGAAAAGCCCAAATGAGTTATTTCAGTCTTATTTCTTAACCTTAAGACTTATGTCAAAGCATTTAGATAATATGAGTTTGAAGCACTCTTAAATGAAGTTGTGACAGAGGCAAAGAAAGAAAGGTTTACAGGGTATATATACAGGGTATATAATGTATAGATATAAAGAGAAAAGCCAATTTTTCTTTGTGTTTATTTGATTCTAACTAAATTTACAAAATAGAGAATAATCGTGAGTTAACTATGGAAAAAGTGTGATTAATCGCGATTAATCGCAAAGTTGTGACAGAGGCAAAGAAAGAAAGGTTTACAGGGTATATACAGGCTATATAATTTATAGATATAAAGATAAAAGACATTTTTTCTTTGTGTTTATTTGATTCTAACTAAATTTTCAAAATAGAGAATAATCGTGAGTTAACTATGGAAAAAGTGTGATTAATCGCCATTAAAAAATAATCGTTTGACAGCCCTAGTAACAACATAATAACATGATAATGCAGCGCATTACTGTAAAAGTGTAATAGGATATAAGTATGAAAAAATGAATATGAAATTGTGTGATGTGCTCATGTGCAAACAGTTCTGATATGCATGTGAATATGGGTTTAATCATGATTATCCCTGGCCACCCAGAGAAGAGTTGTACAGTCTTATGACCAGGGGGACAAAAGTGTTGTTGAGTCTGTTTGTGCAGCAGCTGTGTATGAGAACTTGCATCAAATGAGTAACTGTAAGTGAGGTATTCATATATGACAGATTCAGCGTTCTCATCAAACATGACAAAGGGAAGAATTGGTTGTTGATAGCAAAGATCAGGTTCCACCGAGATTTGAACTCGGATCGCTGGATTCAAAGTCCAAAGTGCTGACCATTACACCATGGAACCCTACATACAGTATCATAACTCTAAAAAAAAAAAAATTCTTCCTCTATATGCACTTTGCCAAAGGTCTGAACAAAGTTTGACAGATGAACAAATGAAGTCGATTTGCCCAGTTACATCTGAACTCCTGGAAAAGAATAAACTAAATATCAAAGTGCTTTCACTTTTAAACCCTTCTTCCAGTTCAAATGTGAATATTCTAAAATCAAACAGAAAGTCTTCACCGTAAGCTTGGAAATGTTCAGGTAAATACTTCAAAATAAAAATCTGGACTGGTTCAGTAACCCAAAATGAACTCATTTACATAAAAAATGGGCCTATTTTATATTATAACGGAGAATATGACCATTAATACAAAATATTAACCATTGTTGATTAATTCGTTTGAACCATTATCTAAAAGAGAAAAGCACAAATGAGTTATTTCAGTCTTATTTCTTAATCTTAAGACTTATTTCAAAGCATTTAGATAATATGAGTTTGAAGCACTCTTAAATGAAGTTGTGACAGAGGCAAAGAAAGAAAGGTTTACAGGGTATATATACAGGGTATATAATGTATAGATATAAAGAGAAAAGCCAATTTTTCTTTGTGTTTATTTGATTCTAACTAAATTTACAAAATAGAGAATAATCGTGAGTTAACTATGGAAAAAGTGTGATTAATCGCGATTAATCGCAAAGTTGTGACAGAGGCAAAGAAAGAAAGGTTTACAGGGTATATACAGGCTATATAATTTATAGATATAAAGATAAAAGACATTTTTTCTTTGTGTTTATTTGATTCTAACTAAATTTTCAAAATAGAGAATAATCGTGAGTTAACTATGGAAAAAGTGTGATTAATCGCCATTAAAAAATAATCGTTTGACAGCCCTAGTAACAACATAATAACATGATAATGCAGCGCATTACTGTAAAAGTGTAATAGGATATAAGTATGAAAAAATGAATATGAAATTGTGTGATGTGCTCATGTGCAAACAGTTCTGATATGCATGTGAATATGGGTTTAATCATGATTATCCCTGGCCACCCAGAGAAGAGTTGTACAGTCTTACGGCCAGGGGGATAAAGGTGTTGTTGCAGTCTGTTTGTGCAGCAGCTGTGTATGAGAACTTGCATCAAATGAGTAACTGTAAGTGAGGTATTCATATATGACAGATTCAGCGTTCTCATCAAACATGACAAAGGGAAGAATTGGTTGTTGATAGCAAAGATCAGGTTCCACCGAGATTTGAACTCGGATCGCTGGATTCAGAGTCCAAAGTGCTGACCATTACACCATGGAACCCTACATACAGTATCATAACTTCAAAAAACAAAAATTCTTCCTCTCTATGCACTTTGCCAAAGGTCTGACCAAATGAAGTCGATTTGCCCAGTTACATCTGAACTCCTGGAAAAGAAGAATCTAAATATAAAAGTGCTTTCACTTTTAAACCCTTCTTCCAGTTCAAATGTGAATATTCTAAAATCAAACAGAAAGTCTTCACCGTAAGCTTGGAAATGTTCAGGTAAATACTTCAAAATAAAAATCTGGACTGGTTCAGTAACCCAAAATGAACTCATTTACATAAAAAATGGGCCTATTTTATATTATAACGGAGAATATGACCATTAATACAAAATATTAACCATTGTTGATTAATTCGTTTGAACCATTATCTAAAAGAGAAAAGCACAAATGAGTTATTTCAGTCTTATTTCTTAATCTTAAGACTTATTTCAAAGCATTTAGATAATATGAGTTTGAAGCACTCTTAAATGAAGTTGTGACAGAGGCAAAGAAAGAAAGGTTTACAGGGTATATATACAGGGTATATAATGTATAGATAAAAAGAGAAAAGCCAATTTTTCTTTGTGTTTATTTGATTCTAACTAAATTTACAAAATAGAGAATAATCGTGAGTTAACTATGGAAAAAGTGTGATTAATCGCGATTAATCGCAAAGTTGTGACAGAGGCAAAGAAAGAAAGGTTTACAGGGTATATACAGGCTATATAATTTATAGATATAAAGATAAAAGACATTTTTTCTTTGTGTTTATTTGATTCTAACTAAATTTTCAAAATAGAGAATAATCGTGAGTTAACTATGGAAAAAGTGTGATTAATCGCCATTAAAAAATAATCGTTTGACAGCCCTAGTAACAACATAATAACATGATAATGCAGCGCATTACTGTAAAAGTGTAATAGGATATAAGTATGAAAAAATGAATATGAAATTGTGTGATGTGCTCATGTGCAAACAGTTCTGATATGCATGTGAATATGGGTTTAATCATGATTATCCCTGGCCACCCAGAGAAGAGTTGTACAGTCTTACGGCCAGGGGGATAAAGGTGTTGTTGGAGTCTGTTTGTGCAGCAGCTGTGTATGAGAACTTGCATCAAATGAGTAACTGTAAGTGAGGTATTCATATATGACAGATTCAGCATTCTCATCAAACATGACAAAGGGAAGAATTGGTTGTTGAAAGCGAAGATCAGGTTCCACCGAGATTTGAACTCGCATCGCTGGATTCAAAGTCCAAAGTGCTGACCATTACACCATGGAACCCTACATACAGTATCATAACTCTAAAAAAAAAAAAAATTCTTCCTCTATATGCACTTTGCCAAAGGTCTGAACAAAGTTTGACAGATGAACAAATGAAGTCGATTTGCCCAGTTACATCTGAACTCCTGGAAAAGAATAAACTAAATATCAAAGTGCTTTCACTTTTAAACCCTTCTTCCAGTTCAAATGTGAATATTCTAAAATCAAACAGAAAGTCTTCACCGTAAGCTTGGAAATGTTCAGGTAGATAGTTCAAAATAAAAATCTGGACTGGTTCAGTAACCCAAAATGAACTCATTTACATAAAAAATGGGCCTATTTTATATTATAACGGAGAATATGACCATTAATACAAAATATTAACCATTGTTGATTAATTCGTTTGAACCATTATCTAAAAGAGAAAAGCACAAATGAGTTATTTCAGTCTTATTTCTTAATCTTAAGACTTATTTCAAAGCATTTAGATAATATGAGTTTGAAGCACTCTTAAATGAAGTTGTGACAGAGGCAAAGAAAGAAAGGTTTACAGGGTATATATACAGGGTATATAATGTATAGATAAAAAGAGAAAAGCCAATTTTTCTTTGTGTTTATTTGATTCTAACTAAATTTACAAAATAGAGAATAATCGTGAGTTAACTATGGAAAAAGTGTGATTAATCGCGATTAATCGCAAAGTTGTGACAGAGGCAAAGAAAGAAAGGTTTACAGGGTATATACAGGCTATATAATTTATAGATATAAAGATAAAAGACATTTTTTCTTTGTGTTTATTTGATTCTAACTAAATTTTCAAAATAGAGAATAATCGTGAGTTAACTATGGAAAAAGTGTGATTAATCGCCATTAAAAAATAATCGTTTGACAGCCCTAGTAACAACATAATAACATGATAATGCAGCGCATTACTGTAAAAGTGTAATAGGATATAAGTATGAAAAAATGAATATGAAATTGTGTGATGTGCTCATGTGCAAACAGTTCTGATATGCATGTGAATATGGGTTTAATCATGATTATCCCTGGCCACCCAGAGAAGAGTTGTACAGTCTTACGGCCAGGGGGATAAAGGTGTTGTTGGAGTCTGTTTGTGCAGCAGCTGTGTATGAGAACTTGCATCAAATGAGTAACTGTAAGTGAGGTATTCATATATGACAGATTCAGCATTCTCATCAAACATGACAAAGGGAAGAATTGGTTGTTGAAAGCGAAGATCAGGTTCCACCGAGATTTGAACTCGCATCGCTGGATTCAAAGTCCAAAGTGCTGACCATTACACCATGGAACCCTACATACAGTATCATAACTCTAAAAAAAAAAAAAATTCTTCCTCTATATGCACTTTGCCAAAGGTCTGAACAAAGTTTGACAGATGAACAAATGAAGTCGATTTGCCCAGTTACATCTGAACTCCTGGAAAAGAATAAACTAAATATCAAAGTGCTTTCACTTTTAAACCCTTCTTCCAGTTCAAATGTGAATATTCTAAAATCAAACAGAAAGTCTTCACCGTAAGCTTGGAAATGTTCAGGTAGATAGTTCAAAATAAAAATCTGGACTGGTTCAGTAACCCAAAATGAACTCATTTACATAAAAAATGGGCCTATTTTATATTATAACGGAGAATATGACCATTAATACAAAATATTAACCATTGTTGATTAATTCGTTTGAACCATTATCTAAAAGAGAAAAGCACAAATGAGTTATTTCAGTCTTATTTCTTAATCTTAAGACTTATTTCAAAGCATTTAGATAATATGAGTTTGAAGCACTCTTAAATGAAGTTGTGACAGAGGCAAAGAAAGAAAGGTTTACAGGGTATATATACAGGGTATATAATGTATAGATAAAAAGAGAAAAGCCAATTTTTCTTTGTGTTTATTTGATTCTAACTAAATTTACAAAATAGAGAATAATCGTGAGTTAACTATGGAAAAAGTGTGATTAATCGCGATTAATCGCAAAGTTGTGACAGAGGCAAAGAAAGAAAGGTTTACAGGGTATATACAGGCTATATAATTTATAGATATAAAGATAAAAGACATTTTTTCTTTGTGTTTATTTGATTCTAACTAAATTTTCAAAATAGAGAATAATCGTGAGTTAACTATGGAAAAAGTGTGATTAATCGCCATTAAAAAATAATCGTTTGACAGCCCTAGTAACAACATAATAACATGATAATGCAGCGCATTACTGTAAAAGTGTAATAGGATATAAGTATGAAAAATTGAATATGAAATTGTGTGATGTGCTCATGTGCAAACAGTTCTGATATGCATGTGAATATGGGTTTAATCATGATTATCCCTGGCCACCCAGAGAAGAGTTGTACAGTCTTACGGCCAGGGGGATAAAGGTGTTGTTGGAGTCTGTTTGTGCAGCAGCTGTGTATGAGAACTTGCATCAAATGAGTAACTGTAAGTGAGGTATTCATATATGACAGATTCAGCGTTCTCATCAAACATGACAAAGGGAAGAATTGGTTGTTGATAGCGAAGATCAGGTTCCACCGAGATTTGAACTCGGATCGCTGGATTCAAAGTCCAAAGTGCTGACCATTACACCATGGAACCCTACATACAGTATCATAACTCTAAAAAAAAAAAAAATTCTTCCTCTATATGCACTTTGCCAAAGGTCTGAACAAAGTTTGACAGATGAACAAATGAAGTCGATTTGCCCAGTTACATCTGAACTCCTGGAAAAGAATAAACTAAATATCAAAGTGCTTTCACTTTTAAACCCTTCTTCCAGTTCAAATGTGAATATTCTAAAATCAAACAGAAAGTCTTCACCGTAAGCTTGGAAATGTTCAGGTAAATACTTCAAAATAAAAATCTGGACTGGTTCAGTAACCCAAAATGAACTCATTTACATAAAAAATGGGCCTATTTTATATTATAACGGAGAATATGACCATTAATACAAAATATTAACCATTGTTGATTAATTCGTTTGAACCATTATCTAAAAGAGAAAAGCACAAATGAGTTATTTCAGTCTTATTTCTTAATCTTAAGACTTATTTCAAAGCATTTAGATAATATGAGTTTGAAGCACTCTTAAATGAAGTTGTGACAGAGGCAAAGAAAGAAAGGTTTACAGGGTATATATACAGGGTATATAATGTATAGATATAAAGAGAAAAGCCAATTTTTCTTTGTGTTTATTTGATTCTAACTAAATTTACAAAATAGAGAATAATCGTGAGTTAACTATGGAAAAAGTGTGATTAATCGCGATTAATCACAAAGTTGTGACAGAGGCAAAGAAAGAAAGGTTTACAGGGTATATACAGGCTATATAATTTATAGATATAAAGATAAAAGACATTTTTTCTTTGTGTTTATTTGATTCTAACTAAATTTTCAAAATAGAGAATAATCGTGAGTTAACTATGGAAAAAGTGTGATTAATCGCCATTAAAAAATAATCGTTTGACAGCCCTAGTAACAACATAATAACATGATAATGCAGCGCATTACTGTAAAAGTGTAATAGGATATAAGTATGAAAAAATGAATATGAAATTGTGTGATGTGCTCATGTGCAAACAGTTCTGATATGCATGTGAATATGGGTTTAATCATGATTATCCCTGGCCACCCAGAGAAGAGTTGTACAGTCTTACGGCCAGGGGGATAAAGGTGTTGTTGGAGTCTGTTTGTGCAGCAGCTGTGTATGAGAACTTGCATCAAATGAGTAACTGTAAGTGAGGTATTCATATATGACAGATTCAGCATTCTCATCAAACATGACAAAGGGAAGAATTGGTTGTTGAAAGCGAAGATCAGGTTCCACCGAGATTTGAACTCGGATCGCTGGATTCAAAGTCCAAAGTGCTGACCATTACACCATGGAACCCTACATACAGTATCATAACTCTAAAAAAAAAAAAAATTCTTCCTCTATATGCACTTTGCCAAAGGTCTGAACAAAGTTTGACAGATGAACAAATGAAGTCGATTTGCCCAGTTACATCTGAACTCCTGGAAAAGAATAAACTAAATATCAAAGTGCTTTCACTTTTAAACCCTTCTTCCAGTTCAAATGTGAATATTCTAAAATCAAACAGAAAGTCTTCACCGTAAGCTTGGAAATGTTCAGGTAGATAGTTCAAAATAAAAATCTGGACTGGTTCAGTAACCCAAAATGAACTCATTTACATAAAAAATGGGCCTATTTTATATTATAACGGAGAATATGACCATTAATACAAAATATTAACCATTGTTGATTAATTCGTTTGAACCATTATCTAAAAGAGAAAAGCACAAATGAGTTATTTCAGTCTTATTTCTTAATCTTAAGACTTATTTCAAAGCATTTAGATAATATGAGTTTGAAGCACTCTTAAATGAAGTTGTGACAGAGGCAAAGAAAGAAAGGTTTACAGGGTATATATACAGGGTATATAATGTATAGATAAAAAGAGAAAAGCCAATTTTTCTTTGTGTTTATTTGATTCTAACTAAATTTACAAAATAGAGAATAATCGTGAGTTAACTATGGAAAAAGTGTGATTAATCGCGATTAATCGCAAAGTTGTGACAGAGGCAAAGAAAGAAAGGTTTACAGGGTATATACAGGCTATATAATTTATAGATATAAAGATAAAAGACATTTTTTCTTTGTGTTTATTTGATTCTAACTAAATTTTCAAAATAGAGAATAATCGTGAGTTAACTATGGAAAAAGTGTGATTAATCGCCATTAAAAAATAATCGTTTGACAGCCCTAGTAACAACATAATAACATGATAATGCAGCGCATTACTGTAAAAGTGTAATAGGATATAAGTATGAAAAAATGAATATGAAATTGTGTGATGTGCTCATGTGCAAACAGTTCTGATATGCATGTGAATATGGGTTTAATCATGATTATCCCTGGCCACCCAGAGAAGAGTTGTACAGTCTTACGGCCAGGGGGATAAAGGTGTTGTTGGAGTCTGTTTGTGCAGCAGCTGTGTATGAGAACTTGCATCAAATGAGTAACTGTAAGTGAGGTATTCATATATGACAGATTCAGCATTCTCATCAAACATGACAAAGGGAAGAATTGGTTGTTGAAAGCGAAGATCAGGTTCCACCGAGATTTGAACTCGCATCGCTGGATTCAGAGTCCAAAGTGCTGACCATTACACCATGGAACCCTACATACAGTATCATAACTCTAAAAAAAAAAAAAATTCTTCCTCTATATGCACTTTGCCAAAGGTCTGAACAAAGTTTGACAGATGAACAAATGAAGTCGATTTGCCCAGTTACATCTGAACTCCTGGAAAAGAATAAACTAAATATCAAAGTGCTTTCACTTTTAAACCCTTCTTCCAGTTCAAATGTGAATATTCTAAAATCAAACAGAAAGTCTTCACCGTAAGCTTGGAAATGTTCAGGTAGATAGTTCAAAATAAAAATCTGGACTGGTTCAGTAACCCAAAATGAACTCATTTACATAAAAAATGGGCCTATTTTATATTATAACGGAGAATATGACCATTAATACAAAATATTAACCATTGTTGATTAATTCGTTTGAACCATTATCTAAAAGAGAAAAGCACAAATGAGTTATTTCAGTCTTATTTCTTAATCTTAAGACTTATTTCAAAGCATTTAGATAATATGAGTTTGAAGCACTCTTAAATGAAGTTGTGACAGAGGCAAAGAAAGAAAGGTTTACAGGGTATATATACAGGGTATATAATGTATAGATATAAAGAGAAAAGCCAATTTTTCTTTGTGTTTATTTGATTCTAACTAAATTTACAAAATAGAGAATAATCGTGAGTTAACTATGGAAAAAGTGTGATTAATCGCGATTAATCGCAAAGTTGTGACAGAGGCAAAGAAAGAAAGGTTTACAGGGTATATACAGGCTATATAATTTATAGATATAAAGATAAAAGACATTTTTTCTTTGTGTTTATTTGATTCTAACTAAATTTTCAAAATAGAGAATAATCGTGAGTTAACTATGGAAAAAGTGTGATTAATCGCCATTAAAAAATAATCGTTTGACAGCCCTAGTAACAACATAATAACATGATAATGCAGCGCATTACTGTAAAAGTGTAATAGGATATAAGTATGAAAAAATGAATATGAAATTGTGTGATGTGCTCATGTGCAAACAGTTCTGATATGCATGTGAATATGGGTTTAATCATGATTATCCCTGGCCACCCAGAGAAGAGTTATACAGTCTTACGGCCAGGGGGATAAAGGTGTTGTTGCAGTCTGTTTGTGCAGCAGCTGTGTATGAGAACTTGCATCAAATGAGTAACTGTAAGTGAGGTATTCATATATGACAGATTCAGCGTTCTCATCAAACATGACAAAGGGAAGAATTGGTTGTTGATAGCAAAGATCAGGTTCCACCGAGATTTGAACTCGGATCGCTGGATTCAGAGTCCAAAGTGCTGACCATTACACCATGGAACCCTACATACAGTATCATAACTTCAAAAAAAAAAAATTCTTCCTCTCTATGCACTTTGCCAAAGGTCTGACCAAATGAAGTCGATTTGCCCAGTTACATCTGAACTCCTGGAAAAGAAGAATCTAAATATAAAAGTGCTTTCACTTTTAAACCCTTCTTCCAGTTCAAATGTGAATATTCTAAAATCAAACAGAAAGTCTTCACCGTAAGCTTGGAAATGTTCAGGTAAATACTTCAAAATAAAGATCTGGACTGGTTCAGTAACCCAAAATGAACTCATTTACATAAAAAATGGGCCTATTTTATATTATAACGGAGAATATGACCATTAATACAAAATATTAACCATTGTTGATTAATTCGTTTGAACCATTATCTAAAAGAGAAAAGCACAAATGAGTTATTTCAGTCTTATTTCTTAATCTTAAGACTTATTTCAAAGCATTTAGATAATATGAGTTTGAAGCACTCTTAAATGAAGTTGTGACAGAGGCAAAGAAAGAAAGGTTTACAGGGTATATATACAGGGTATATAATGTATAGATATAAAGAGAAAAGCCAATTTTTCTTTGTGTTTATTTGATTCTAACTAAATTTACAAAATAGAGAATAATCGTGAGTTAACTATGGAAAAAGTGTGATTAATCGCGATTAATCGCAAAGTTGTGACAGAGGCAAAGAAAGAAAGGTTTACAGGGTATATACAGGCTATATAATTTATATATATAAAGATAAAAGACATTTTTTCTTTGTGTTTATTTGATTCTAACTAAATTTTCAAAATAGAGAATAATCGTGAGTTAACTATGGAAAAAGTGTGATTAATCGCCATTAAAAAATAATCGTTTGACAGCCCTAGTAACAACATAATAACATGATAATGCAGCGCATTACTGTAAAAGTGTAATAGGATATAAGTATGAAAAAATGAATATGAAATTGTGTGATGTGCTCATGTGCAAACAGTTCTGATATGCATGTGAATATGGGTTTAATCATGATTATCCCTGGCCACCCAGAGAAGAGTTGTACAGTCTTACGGCCAGGGGGATAAAGGTGTTGTTGGAGTCTGTTTGTGCAGCAGCTGTGTATGAGAACTTGCATCAAATGAGTAACTGTAAGTGAGGTATTCATATATGACAGATTCAGCATTCTCATCAAACATGACAAAGGGAAGAATTGGTTGTTGAAAGCGAAGATCAGGTTCCACCGAGATTTGAACTCGGATCGCTGGATTCAGAGTCCAAAGTGCTGACCATTACACCATGGAACCCTACATACAGTATCATAACTTCAAAAAAAAAAAATTCTTCCTCTATATGCACTTTGCCAAAGGTCTGACCAAATGAAGTCGATTTGCCCAGTTACATCTGAACTCCTGGAAAAGAAGAATCTAAATATAAAAGTGCTTTCACTTTTAAACCCTTCTTCCAGTTCAAATGTGAATATTCTAAAATCAAACAGAAAGTCTTCACCGTAAGCTTGGAAATGTTCAGGTAAATACTTCAAAATAAAAATCTGGACTGGTTCAGTAACTCAAAATGAACTCATTTACATAAAAAATGGGCCTATTTTATATTATAACGGAGAATATGACCATTAATACAAAATATTAACCATTGTTGATTAATTCGTTTGAACCATTATCTAAAAGAGAAAAGCACAAATGAGTTATTTCAGTCTTATTTCTTAATCTTAAGACTTATTTCAAAGCATTTAGATAATATGAGTTTGAAGCACTCTTAAATGAAGTTGTGACAGAGGCAAAGAAAGAAAGGTTTACAGGGTATATATACAGGGTATATAATGTATAGATATAAAGAGAAAAGCCAATTTTTCTTTGTGTTTATTTGATTCTAACTAAATTTACAAAATAGAGAATAATCGTGAGTTAACTATGGAAAAAGTGTGATTAATCGCGATTAATCGCAAAGTTGTGACAGAGGCAAAGAAAGAAAGGTTTACAGGGTATATACAGGCTATATAATTTATAGATATAAAGATAAAAGACATTTTTTCTTTGTGTTTATTTGATTCTAACTAAATTTTCAAAATAGAGAATAATCGTGAGTTAACTATGGAAAAAGTGTGATTAATCGCCATTAAAAAATAATCGTTTGACAGCCCTAGTAACAACATAATAACATGATAATGCAGCGCATTACTGTAAAAGTGTAATAGGATATAAGTATGAAAAAATGAATATGAAATTGTGTGATGTGCTCATGTGCAAACAGTTCTGATATGCATGTGAATATGGGTTTAATCATGATTATCCCTGGCCACCCAGAGAAGAGTTGTACAGTCTTACGGCCAGGGGGATAAAGGTGTTGTTGGAGTCTGTTTGTGCAGCAGCTGTGTATGAGAACTTGCATCAAATGAGTAACTGTAAGTGAGGTATTCATATATGACAGATTCAGCATTCTCATCAAACATGACAAAGGGAAGAATTGGTTGTTGAAAGCGAAGATCAGGTTCCACCGAGATTTGAACTCGGATCGCTGGATTCAAAGTCCAAAGTGCTGACCATTACACCATGGAACCCTACATACAGTATCATAACTCTAAAAAAAAAAAAAATTCTTCCTCTATATGCACTTTGCCAAAGGTCTGAACAAAGTTTGACAGATGAACAAATGAAGTCGATTTGCCCAGTTACATCTGAACTCCTGGAAAAGAATAAACTAAATATCAAAGTGCTTTCACTTTTAAACCCTTCTTCCAGTTCAAATGTGAATATTCTAAAATCAAACAGAAAGTCTTCACCGTAAGCTTGGAAATGTTCAGGTAGATAGTTCAAAATAAAAATCTGGACTGGTTCAGTAACCCAAAATGAACTCATTTACATAAAAAATGGGCCTATTTTATATTATAACGGAGAATATGACCATTAATACAAAATATTAACCATTGTTGATTAATTCGTTTGAACCATTATCTAAAAGAGAAAAGCACAAATGAGTTATTTCAGTCTTATTTCTTAATCTTAAGACTTATTTCAAAGCATTTAGATAATATGAGTTTGAAGCACTCTTAAATGAAGTTGTGACAGAGGCAAAGAAAGAAAGGTTTACAGGGTATATACAGGCTATATAATTTATAGATATAAAGATAAAAGACATTTTTTCTTTGTGTTTATTTGATTCTAACTAAATTTTCAAAATAGAGAATAATCGTGAGTTAACTATGGAAAAAGTGTGATTAATCGCCATTAAAAAATAATCGTTTGACAGCCCTAGTAACAACATAATAACATGATAATGCAGCGCATTACTGTAAAAGTGTAATAGGATATAAGTATGAAAAAATGAATATGAAATTGTGTGATGTGCTCATGTGCAAACAGTTCTGATATGCATGTGAATATGGGTTTAATCATGATTATCCCTGGCCACCCAGAGAAGAGTTGTACAGTCTTACGGCCAGGGGGATAAAGGTGTTGTTGGAGTCTGTTTGTGCAGCAGCTGTGTATGAGAACTTGCATCAAATGAGTAACTGTAAGTGAGGTATTCATATATGACAGATTCAGCATTCTCATCAAACATGATAAAGGGAAGAATTGGTTGTTGAAAGCGAAGATCAGGTTCCACCGAGATTTGAACTCGGATCGCTGGATTCAAAGTCCAAAGTGCTGACCATTACACCATGGAACCCTACATACAGTATCATAACTCTAAAAAAAAAAAAAATTCTTCCTCTATATGCACTTTGCCAAAGGTCTGAACAAAGTTTGACAGATGAACAAATGAAGTCGATTTGCCCAGTTACATCTGAACTCCTGGAAAAGAATAAACTAAATATCAAAGTGCTTTCACTTTTAAACCCTTCTTCCAGTTCAAATGTGAATATTCTAAAATCAAACAGAAAGTCTTCACCGTAAGCTTGGAAATGTTCAGGTAGATAGTTCAAAATAAAAATCTGGACTGGTTCAGTAACCCAAAATGAACTCATTTACATAAAAAATGGGCCTATTTTATATTATAACGGAGAATATGACCATTAATACAAAATATTAACCATTGTTGATTAATTCGTTTGAACCATTATCTAAAAGAGAAAAGCACAAATGAGTTATTTCAGTCTTATTTCTTAATCTTAAGACTTATTTCAAAGCATTTAGATAATATGAGTTTGAAGCACTCTTAAATGAAGTTGTGACAGAGGCAAAGAAAGAAAGGTTTACAGGGTATATATACAGGGTATATAATGTATAGATATAAAGAGAAAAGCCAATTTTTCTTTGTGTTTATTTGATTCTAACTAAATTTACAAAATAGAGAATAATCGTGAGTTAACTATGGAAAAAGTGTGATTAATCGCGATTAATCGCAAAGTTGTGACAGAGGCAAAGAAAGAAAGGTTTACAGGGTATATACAGGCTATATAATTTATAGATATAAAGATAAAAGACATTTTTTCTTTGTGTTTATTTGATTCTAACTAAATTTTCAAAATAGAGAATAATCGTGAGTTAACTATGGAAAAAGTGTGATTAATCGCCATTAAAAAATAATCGTTTGACAGCCCTAGTAACAACATAATAACATGATAATGCAGCGCATTACTGTAAAAGTGTAATAGGATATAAGTATGAAAAAATGAATATGAAATTGTGTGATGTGCTCATGTGCAAACAGTTCTGATATGCATGTGAATATGGGTTTAATCATGATTATCCCTGGCCACCCAGAGAAGAGTTGTACAGTCTTACGGCCAGGGGGATAAAGGTGTTGTTGGAGTCTGTTTGTGCAGCAGCTGTGTATGAGAACTTGCATCAAATGAGTAACTGTAAGTGAGGTATTCATATATGACAGATTCAGCATTCTCATCAAACATGACAAAGGGAAGAATTGGTTGTTGATAGCAAAGATCAGGTTCCACCGAGATTTGAACTCGGATCGCTGGATTCAGAGTCCAAAGTGCTGACCATTACACCATGGAACCCTACATACAGTATCATAACTTCAAAAAAAAAAAATTCTTCCTCTCTATGCACTTTGCCAAAGGTCTGACCAAATGAAGTCGATTTGCCCAGTTACATCTGAACTCCTGGAAAAGAATAAACTAAATATAAAAGTGCTTTCACTTTTAAACCCTTCTTCCAGTTCAAATGTGAATATTCTAAAATCAAACAGAAAGTCTTCACCGTAAGCTTGGAAATGTTCAGGTAAATACTTCAAAATAAAAATCTGGACTGGTTCAGTAACCCAAAATGAACTCATTTACATAAAAAATGGGCCTATTTTATATTATAACGGAGAATATGACCATTAATACAAAATATTAACCATTGTTGATTAATTCGTTTGAACCATTATCTAAAAGAGAAAAGCACAAATGAGTTATTTCAGTCTTATTTCTTAATCTTAAGACTTATTTCAAAGCATTTAGATAATATGAGTTTGAAGCACTCTTAAATGAAGTTGTGACAGAGGCAAAGAAAGAAAGGTTTACAGGGTATATATACAGGGTATATAATGTATAGATATAAAGAGAAAAGCCAATTTTTCTTTGTGTTTATTTGATTCTAACTAAATTTTCAAAATAGAGAATAATCGTGAGTTAACTATGGAAAAAGTGTGATTAATCGCCATTAAAAAATAATCGTTTGACAGCCCTAGTAACAACATAATAACATGATAATGCAGCGCATTACTGTAAAAGTGTAATAGGATATAAGTATGAAAAAATGAATATGAAATTGTGTGATGTGCTCATGTGCAAACAGTTCTGATATGCATGTGAATATGGGTTTAATCATGATTATCCCTGGCCACCCAGAGAAGAGTTGTACAGTCTTACGGCCAGGGGGATAAAGGTGTTGTTGCAGTCTGTTTGTGCAGCAGCTGTGTATGAGAACTTGCATCAAATGAGTAACTGTAAGTGAGGTATTCATATATGACAGATTCAGCGTTCTCATCAAACATGACAAAGGGAAGAATTGGTTGTTGATAGCAAAGATCAGGTTCCACCGAGATTTGAACTCGGATCGCTGGATTCAGAGTCCAAAGTGCTGACCATTACACCATGGAACCCTACATACAGTATCATAACTTCAAAAAAAAAAAATTCTTCCTCTCTATGCACTTTGCCAAAGGTCTGACCAAATGAAGTCGATTTGCCCAGTTACATCTGAACTCCTGGAAAAGAATAAACTAAATATCAAAGTGCTTTCACTTTTAAACCCTTCTTCCAGTTCAAATGTGAATATTCAAAAATCAAACAGAAAGTCTTCACCGTAAGCTTGGAAATGTTCAGGTAGATAGTTCAAAATAAAAATCTGGACTGGTTCAGTAACCCAAAATGAACTCATTTACATAAAAAATGGGCCTATTTTATATTATAACGGAGAATATGACCATTAATACAAAATATTAACCATTGTTGATTAATTCGTTTGAACCATTATCTAAAAGAGAAAAGCACAAATGAGTTATTTCAGTCTTATTTCTTAATCTTAAGACTTATTTCAAAGCATTTAGATAATATGAGTTTGAAGCACTCTTAAATGAAGTTGTGACAGAGGCAAAGAAAGAAAGGTTTACAGGGTATATATACAGGGTATATAATGTATAGATATAAAGAGAAAAGCCAATTTTTCTTTGTGTTTATTTGATTCTAACTAAATTTACAAAATAGAGAATAATCGTGAGTTAACTATGGAAAAAGTGTGATTAATCGCGATTAATCGCAAAGTTGTGACAGAGGCAAAGAAAGAAAGGTTTACAGGGTATATACAGGCTATATAATTTATAGATATAAAGATAAAAGACATTCTTTCTTTGTGTTTATTTGATTCTAACTAAATTTTCAAAATAGAGAATAATCGTGAGTTAACTATGGAAAAAGTGTGATTAATCGCCATTAAAAAATAATCGTTTGACAGCCCTAGTAACAACATAATAACATGATAATGCAGCGCATTACTGTAAAAGTGTAATAGGATATAAGTATGAAAAAATGAATATGAAATTGTGTGATGTGCTCATGTGCAAACAGTTCTGATATGCATGTGAATATGGGTTTAATCATGATTATCCCTGGCCACCCAGAGAAGAGTTGTACAGTCTTACGGCCAGGGGGATAAAGGTGTTGTTGGAGTCTGTTTGTGCAGCAGCTGTGTATGAGAACTTGCATCAAATGAGTAACTGTAAGTGAGGTATTCATATATGACAGATTCAGCATTCTCATCAAACATGACAAAGGGAAGAATTGGTTGTTGATAGCAAAGATCAGGTTCCACCGAGATTTGAACTCGGATCGCTGGATTCAGAGTCCAAAGTGCTGACCATTACACCATGGAACCCTACATACAGTATCATAACTTCAAAAAAAAAAAATTCTTCCTCTCTATGCACTTTGCCAAAGGTCTGACCAAATGAAGTCGATTTGCCCAGTTACATCTGAACTCCTGGAAAAGAATAAACTAAATATAAAAGTGCTTTCACTTTTAAACCCTTCTTCCAGTTCAAATGTGAATATTCTAAAATCAAACAGAAAGTCTTCACCGTAAGCTTGGAAATGTTCAGGTAAATACTTCAAAATAAAAATCTGGACTGGTTCAGTAACCCAAAATGAACTCATTTACATAAAAAATGGGCCTATTTTATATTATAACGGAGAATATGACCATTAATACAAAATATTAACCATTGTTGATTAATTCGTTTGAACCATTATCTAAAAGAGAAAAGCACAAATGAGTTATTTCAGTCTTATTTCTTAATCTTAAGACTTATTTCAAAGCATTTAGATAATATGAGTTTGAAGCACTCTTAAATGAAGTTGTGACAGAGGCAAAGAAAGAAAGGTTTACAGGGTATATATACAGGGTATATAATGTATAGATATAAAGAGAAAAGCCAATTTTTCTTTGTGTTTATTTGATTCTAACTAAATTTTCAAAATAGAGAATAATCGTGAGTTAACTATGGAAAAAGTGTGATTAATCGCCATTAAAAAATAATCGTTTGACAGCCCTAGTAACAACATAATAACATGATAATGCAGCGCATTACTGTAAAAGTGTAATAGGATATAAGTATGAAAAAATGAATATGAAATTGTGTGATGTGCTCATGTGCAAACAGTTCTGATATGCATGTGAATATGGGTTTAATCATGATTATCCCTGGCCACCCAGAGAAGAGTTGTACAGTCTTACGGCCAGGGGGATAAAGGTGTTGTTGCAGTCTGTTTGTGCAGCAGCTGTGTATGAGAACTTGCATCAAATGAGTAACTGTAAGTGAGGTATTCATATATGACAGATTCAGCGTTCTCATCAAACATGACAAAGGGAAGAATTGGTTGTTGATAGCAAAGATCAGGTTCCACCGAGATTTGAACTCGGATCGCTGGATTCAGAGTCCAAAGTGCTGACCATTACACCATGGAACCCTACATACAGTATCATAACTTCAAAAAAAAAAAATTCTTCCTCTCTATGCACTTTGCCAAAGGTCTGACCAAATGAAGTCGATTTGCCCAGTTACATCTGAACTCCTGGAAAAGAATAAACTAAATATCAAAGTGCTTTCACTTTTAAACCCTTCTTCCAGTTCAAATGTGAATATTCAAAAATCAAACAGAAAGTCTTCACCGTAAGCTTGGAAATGTTCAGGTAGATAGTTCAAAATAAAAATCTGGACTGGTTCAGTAACCCAAAATGAACTCATTTACATAAAAAATGGGCCTATGTTATATTATAACGGAGAATATGACCATTAATACAAAATATTAACCATTGTTGATTAATTCGTTTGAACCATTATCTAAAAGAGAAAAGCACAAATGAGTTATTTCAGTCTTATTTCTTAATCTTAAGACTTATTTCAAAGCATTTAGATAATATGAGTTTGAAGCACTCTTAAATGAAGTTGTGACAGAGGCAAAGAAAGAAAGGTTTACAGGGTATATATACAGGGTATATAATGTATAGATATAAAGAGAAAAGCCAATTTTTCTTTGTGTTTATTTGATTCTAACTAAATTTACAAAATAGAGAATAATCGTGAGTTAACTATGGAAAAAGTGTGATTAATCGCGATTAATCGCAAAGTTGTGACAGAGGCAAAGAAAGAAAGGTTTACAGGGTATATACAGGCTATATAATTTATAGATATAAAGATAAAAGACATTCTTTCTTTGTGTTTATTTGATTCTAACTAAATTTTCAAAATAGAGAATAATCGTGAGTTAACTATGGAAAAAGTGTGATTAATCGCCATTAAAAAATAATCGTTTGACAGCCCTAGTAACAACATAATAACATGATAATGCAGCGCATTACTGTAAAAGTGTAATAGGATATAAGTATGAAAAAATGAATATGAAATTGTGTGATGTGCTCATGTGCAAACAGTTCTGATATGCATGTGAATATGGGTTTAATCATGATTATCCCTGGCCACCCAGAGAAGAGTTGTACAGTCTTACGGCCAGGGGGATAAAGGTGTTGTTGGAGTCTGTTTGTGCAGCAGCTGTGTATGAGAACTTGCATCAAATGAGTAACTGTAAGTGAGGTATTCATATATGACAGATTCAGCATTCTCATCAAACATGACAAAGGGAAGAATTGGTTGTTGATAGCAAAGATCAGGTTCCACCGAGATTTGAACTCGGATCGCTGGATTCAGAGTCCAAAGTGCTGACCATTACACCATGGAACCCTACATACAGTATCATAACTTCAAAAAAAAAAAATTCTTCCTCTCTATGCACTTTGCCAAAGGTCTGACCAAATGAAGTCGATTTGCCCAGTTACATCTGAACTCCTGGAAAAGAATAAACTAAATATAAAAGTGCTTTCACTTTTAAACCCTTCTTCCAGTTCAAATGTGAATATTCTAAAATCAAACAGAAAGTCTTCACCGTAAGCTTGGAAATGTTCAGGTAAATACTTCAAAATAAAAATCTGGACTGGTTCAGTAACCCAAAATGAACTCATTTACATAAAAAATGGGCCTATTTTATATTATAACGGAGAATATGACCATTAATACAAAATATTAACCATTGTTGATTAATTCGTTTGAACCATTATCTAAAAGAGAAAAGCACAAATGAGTTATTTCAGTCTTATTTCTTAATCTTAAGACTTATTTCAAAGCATTTAGATAATATGAGTTTGAAGCACTCTTAAATGAAGTTGTGACAGAGGCAAAGAAAGAAAGGTTTACAGGGTATATATACAGGGTATATAATGTATAGATATAAAGAGAAAAGCCAATTTTTCTTTGTGTTTATTTGATTCTAACTAAATTTTCAAAATAGAGAATAATCGTGAGTTAACTATGGAAAAAGTGTGATTAATCGCCATTAAAAAATAATCGTTTGACAGCCCTAGTAACAACATAATAACATGATAATGCAGCGCATTACTGTAAAAGTGTAATAGGATATAAGTATGAAAAAATGAATATGAAATTGTGTGATGTGCTCATGTGCAAACAGTTCTGATATGCATGTGAATATGGGTTTAATCATGATTATCCCTGGCCACCCAGAGAAGAGTTGTACAGTCTTACGGCCAGGGGGATAAAGGTGTTGTTGGAGTCTGTTTGTGCAGCAGCTGTGTATGAGAACTTGCATCAAATGAGTAACTGTAAGTGAGGTATTCATATATGACAGATTCAGCATTCTCATCAAACATGACAAAGGGAAGAATTGGTTGTTGATAGCAAAGATCAGGTTCCACCGAGATTTGAACTCGGATCGCTGGATTCAGAGTCCAAAGTGCTGACCATTACACCATGGAACCCTACATACAGTATCATAACTTCAAAAAAAAAAAATTCTTCCTCTCTATGCACTTTGCCAAAGGTCTGACCAAATGAAGTCGATTTGCCCAGTTACATCTGAACTCCTGGAAAAGAATAAACTAAATATAAAAGTGCTTTCACTTTTAAACCCTTCTTCCAGTTCAAATGTGAATATTCTAAAATCAAACAGAAAGTCTTCACCGTAAGCTTGGAAATGTTCAGGTAAATACTTCAAAATAAAAATCTGGACTGGTTCAGTAACCCAAAATGAACTCATTTACATAAAAAATGGGCCTATTTTATATTATAACGGAGAATATGACCATTAATACAAAATATTAACCATTGTTGATTAATTCGTTTGAACCATTATCTAAAAGAGAAAAGCACAAATGAGTTATTTCAGTCTTATTTCTTAATCTTAAGACTTATTTCAAAGCATTTAGATAATATGAGTTTGAAGCACTCTTAAATGAAGTTGTGACAGAGGCAAAGAAAGAAAGGTTTACAGGGTATATATACAGGGTATATAATGTATAGATATAAAGAGAAAAGCCAATTTTTCTTTGTGTTTATTTGATTCTAACTAAATTTTCAAAATAGAGAATAATCGTGAGTTAACTATGGAAAAAGTGTGATTAATCGCCATTAAAAAATAATCGTTTGACAGCCCTAGTAACAACATAATAACATGATAATGCAGCGCATTACTGTAAAAGTGTAATAGGATATAAGTATGAAAAAATGAATATGAAATTGTGTGATGTGCTCATGTGCAAACAGTTCTGATATGCATGTGAATATGGGTTTAATCATGATTATCCCTGGCCACCCAGAGAAGAGTTGTACAGTCTTACGGCCAGGGGGATAAAGGTGTTGTTGCAGTCTGTTTGTGCAGCAGCTGTGTATGAGAACTTGCATCAAATGAGTAACTGTAAGTGAGGTATTCATATATGACAGATTCAGCGTTCTCATCAAACATGACAAAGGGAAGAATTGGTTGTTGATAGCAAAGATCAGGTTCCACCGAGATTTGAACTCGGATCGCTGGATTCAGAGTCCAAAGTGCTGACCATTACACCATGGAACCCTACATACAGTATCATAACTTCAAAAAAAAAAAATTCTTCCTCTCTATGCACTTTGCCAAAGGTCTGACCAAATGAAGTCGATTTGCCCAGTTACATCTGAACTCCTGGAAAAGAATAAACTAAATATAAAAGTGCTTTCACTTTTAAACCCTTCTTCCAGTTCAAATGTGAATATTCTAAAATCAAACAGAAAGTCTTCACCGTAAGCTTGGAAATGTTCAGGTAAATACTTCAAAATAAAAATCTGGACTGGTTCAGTAACCCAAAATGAACTCATTTACATAAAAAATGGGCCTATTTTATATTATAACGGAGAATATGACCATTAATACAAAATATTAACCATTGTTGATTAATTCGTTTGAACCATTATCTAAAAGAGAAAAGCACAAATGAGTTATTTCAGTCTTATTTCTTAATCTTAAGACTTATTTCAAAGCATTTAGATAATATGAGTTTGAAGCACTCTTAAATGAAGTTGTGACAGAGGCAAAGAAAGAAAGGTTTACAGGGTATATATACAGGGTATATAATGTATAGATATAAAGAGAAAAGCCAATTTTTCTTTGTGTTTATTTGATTCTAACTAAATTTTCAAAATAGAGAATAATCGTGAGTTAACTATGGAAAAAGTGTGATTAATCGCCATTAAAAAATAATCGTTTGACAGCCCTAGTAACAACATAATAACATGATAATGCAGCGCATTACTGTAAAAGTGTAATAGGATATAAGTATGAAAAAATGAATATGAAATTGTGTGATGTGCTCATGTGCAAACAGTTCTGATATGCATGTGAATATGGGTTTAATCATGATTATCCCTGGCCACCCAGAGAAGAGTTGTACAGTCTTACGGCCAGGGGGATAAAGGTGTTGTTGGAGTCTGTTTGTGCAGCAGCTGTGTATGAGAACTTGCATCAAATGAGTAACTGTAAGTGAGGTATTCATATATGACAGATTCAGCATTCTCATCAAACATGACAAAGGGAAGAATTGGTTGTTGATAGCAAAGATCAGGTTCCACCGAGATTTGAACTCGGATCGCTGGATTCAGAGTCCAAAGTGCTGACCATTACACCATGGAACCCTACATACAGTATCATAACTTCAAAAAAAAAAAATTCTTCCTCTCTATGCACTTTGCCAAAGGTCTGACCAAATGAAGTCGATTTGCCCAGTTACATCTGAACTCCTGGAAAAGAATAAACTAAATATAAAAGTGCTTTCACTTTTAAACCCTTCTTCCAGTTCAAATGTGAATATTCTAAAATCAAACAGAAAGTCTTCACCGTAAGCTTGGAAATGTTCAGGTAAATACTTCAAAATAAAAATCTGGACTGGTTCAGTAACCCAAAATGAACTCATTTACATAAAAAATGGGCCTATTTTATATTATAACGGAGAATATGACCATTAATACAAAATATTAACCATTGTTGATTAATTCGTTTGAACCATTATCTAAAAGAGAAAAGCACAAATGAGTTATTTCAGTCTTATTTCTTAATCTTAAGACTTATTTCAAAGCATTTAGATAATATGAGTTTGAAGCACTCTTAAATGAAGTTGTGACAGAGGCAAAGAAAGAAAGGTTTACAGGGTATATATACAGGGTATATAATGTATAGATATAAAGAGAAAAGCCAATTTTTCTTTGTGTTTATTTGATTCTAACTAAATTTTCAAAATAGAGAATAATCGTGAGTTAACTATGGAAAAAGTGTGATTAATCGCCATTAAAAAATAATCGTTTGACAGCCCTAGTAACAACATAATAACATGATAATGCAGCGCATTACTGTAAAAGTGTAATAGGATATAAGTATGAAAAAATGAATATGAAATTGTGTGATGTGCTCATGTGCAAACAGTTCTGATATGCATGTGAATATGGGTTTAATCATGATTATCCCTGGCCACCCAGAGAAGAGTTGTACAGTCTTACGGCCAGGGGGATAAAGGTGTTGTTGCAGTCTGTTTGTGCAGCAGCTGTGTATGAGAACTTGCATCAAATGAGTAACTGTAAGTGAGGTATTCATATATGACAGATTCAGCGTTCTCATCAAACATGACAAAGGGAAGAATTGGTTGTTGATAGCAAAGATCAGGTTCCACCGAGATTTGAACTCGGATCGCTGGATTCAGAGTCCAAAGTGCTGACCATTACACCATGGAACCCTACATACAGTATCATAACTTCAAAAAAAAAAAATTCTTCCTCTCTATGCACTTTGCCAAAGGTCTGACCAAATGAAGTCGATTTGCCCAGTTACATCTGAACTCCTGGAAAAGAATAAACTAAATATCAAAGTGCTTTCACTTTTAAACCCTTCTTCCAGTTCAAATGTGAATATTCAAAAATCAAACAGAAAGTCTTCACCGTAAGCTTGGAAATGTTCAGGTAGATAGTTCAAAATAAAAATCTGGACTGGTTCAGTAACCCAAAATGAACTCATTTACATAAAAAATGGGCCTATTTTATATTATAACGGAGAATATGACCATTAATACAAAATATTAACCATTGTTGATTAATTCGTTTGAACCATTATCTAAAAGAGAAAAGCACAAATGAGTTATTTCAGTCTTATTTCTTAATCTTAAGACTTATTTCAAAGCATTTAGATAATATGAGTTTGAAGCACTCTTAAATGAAGTTGTGACAGAGGCAAAGAAAGAAAGGTTTACAGGGTATATATACAGGGTATATAATGTATAGATATAAAGAGAAAAGCCAATTTTTCTTTGTGTTTATTTGATTCTAACTAAATTTACAAAATAGAGAATAATCGTGAGTTAACTATGGAAAAAGTGTGATTAATCGCGATTAATCGCAAAGTTGTGACAGAGGCAAAGAAAGAAAGGTTTACAGGGTATATACAGGCTATATAATTTATAGATATAAAGATAAAAGACATTCTTTCTTTGTGTTTATTTGATTCTAACTAAATTTTCAAAATAGAGAATAATCGTGAGTTAACTATGGAAAAAGTGTGATTAATCGCCATTAAAAAATAATCGTTTGACAGCCCTAGTAACAACATAATAACATGATAATGCAGCGCATTACTGTAAAAGTGTAATAGGATATAAGTATGAAAAAATGAATATGAAATTGTGTGATGTGCTCATGTGCAAACAGTTCTGATATGCATGTGAATATGGGTTTAATCATGATTATCCCTGGCCACCCAGAGAAGAGTTGTACAGTCTTACGGCCAGGGGGATAAAGGTGTTGTTGGAGTCTGTTTGTGCAGCAGCTGTGTATGAGAACTTGCATCAAATGAGTAACTGTAAGTGAGGTATTCATATATGACAGATTCAGCATTCTCATCAAACATGACAAAGGGAAGAATTGGTTGTTGATAGCAAAGATCAGGTTCCACCGAGATTTGAACTCGGATCGCTGGATTCAGAGTCCAAAGTGCTGACCATTACACCATGGAACCCTACATACAGTATCATAACTTCAAAAAAAAAAAATTCTTCCTCTCTATGCACTTTGCCAAAGGTCTGACCAAATGAAGTCGATTTGCCCAGTTACATCTGAACTCCTGGAAAAGAATAAACTAAATATAAAAGTGCTTTCACTTTTAAACCCTTCTTCCAGTTCAAATGTGAATATTCTAAAATCAAACAGAAAGTCTTCACCGTAAGCTTGGAAATGTTCAGGTAAATACTTCAAAATAAAAATCTGGACTGGTTCAGTAACCCAAAATGAACTCATTTACATAAAAAATGGGCCTATTTTATATTATAACGGAGAATATGACCATTAATACAAAATATTAACCATTGTTGATTAATTCGTTTGAACCATTATCTAAAAGAGAAAAGCACAAATGAGTTATTTCAGTCTTATTTCTTAATCTTAAGACTTATTTCAAAGCATTTAGATAATATGAGTTTGAAGCACTCTTAAATGAAGTTGTGACAGAGGCAAAGAAAGAAAGGTTTACAGGGTATATATACAGGGTATATAATGTATAGATATAAAGAGAAAAGCCAATTTTTCTTTGTGTTTATTTGATTCTAACTAAATTTTCAAAATAGAGAATAATCGTGAGTTAACTATGGAAAAAGTGTGATTAATCGCCATTAAAAAATAATCGTTTGACAGCCCTAGTAACAACATAATAACATGATAATGCAGCGCATTACTGTAAAAGTGTAATAGGATATAAGTATGAAAAAATGAATATGAAATTGTGTGATGTGCTCATGTGCAAACAGTTCTGATATGCATGTGAATATGGGTTTAATCATGATTATCCCTGGCCACCCAGAGAAGAGTTGTACAGTCTTACGGCCAGGGGGATAAAGGTGTTGTTGCAGTCTGTTTGTGCAGCAGCTGTGTATGAGAACTTGCATCAAATGAGTAACTGTAAGTGAGGTATTCATATATGACAGATTCAGCGTTCTCATCAAACATGACAAAGGGAAGAATTGGTTGTTGATAGCAAAGATCAGGTTCCACCGAGATTTGAACTCGGATCGCTGGATTCAGAGTCCAAAGTGCTGACCATTACACCATGGAACCCTACATACAGTATCATAACTTCAAAAAAAAAAAATTCTTCCTCTCTATGCACTTTGCCAAAGGTCTGACCAAATGAAGTCGATTTGCCCAGTTACATCTGAACTCCTGGAAAAGAATAAACTAAATATCAAAGTGCTTTCACTTTTAAACCCTTCTTCCAGTTCAAATGTGAATATTCAAAAATCAAACAGAAAGTCTTCACCGTAAGCTTGGAAATGTTCAGGTAGATAGTTCAAAATAAAAATCTGGACTGGTTCAGTAACCCAAAATGAACTCATTTACATAAAAAATGGGCCTATGTTATATTATAACGGAGAATATGACCATTAATACAAAATATTAACCATTGTTGATTAATTCGTTTGAACCATTATCTAAAAGAGAAAAGCACAAATGAGTTATTTCAGTCTTATTTCTTAATCTTAAGACTTATTTCAAAGCATTTAGATAATATGAGTTTGAAGCACTCTTAAATGAAGTTGTGACAGAGGCAAAGAAAGAAAGGTTTACAGGGTATATATACAGGGTATATAATGTATAGATATAAAGAGAAAAGCCAATTTTTCTTTGTGTTTATTTGATTCTAACTAAATTTACAAAATAGAGAATAATCGTGAGTTAACTATGGAAAAAGTGTGATTAATCGCGATTAATCGCAAAGTTGTGACAGAGGCAAAGAAAGAAAGGTTTACAGGGTATATACAGGCTATATAATTTATAGATATAAAGATAAAAGACATTCTTTCTTTGTGTTTATTTGATTCTAACTAAATTTTCAAAATAGAGAATAATCGTGAGTTAACTATGGAAAAAGTGTGATTAATCGCCATTAAAAAATAATCGTTTGACAGCCCTAGTAACAACATAATAACATGATAATGCAGCGCATTACTGTAAAAGTGTAATAGGATATAAGTATGAAAAAATGAATATGAAATTGTGTGATGTGCTCATGTGCAAACAGTTCTGATATGCATGTGAATATGGGTTTAATCATGATTATCCCTGGCCACCCAGAGAAGAGTTGTACAGTCTTACGGCCAGGGGGATAAAGGTGTTGTTGGAGTCTGTTTGTGCAGCAGCTGTGTATGAGAACTTGCATCAAATGAGTAACTGTAAGTGAGGTATTCATATATGACAGATTCAGCATTCTCATCAAACATGACAAAGGGAAGAATTGGTTGTTGATAGCAAAGATCAGGTTCCACCGAGATTTGAACTCGGATCGCTGGATTCAGAGTCCAAAGTGCTGACCATTACACCATGGAACCCTACATACAGTATCATAACTTCAAAAAAAAAAAATTCTTCCTCTCTATGCACTTTGCCAAAGGTCTGACCAAATGAAGTCGATTTGCCCAGTTACATCTGAACTCCTGGAAAAGAATAAACTAAATATAAAAGTGCTTTCACTTTTAAACCCTTCTTCCAGTTCAAATGTGAATATTCTAAAATCAAACAGAAAGTCTTCACCGTAAGCTTGGAAATGTTCAGGTAAATACTTCAAAATAAAAATCTGGACTGGTTCAGTAACCCAAAATGAACTCATTTACATAAAAAATGGGCCTATTTTATATTATAACGGAGAATATGACCATTAATACAAAATATTAACCATTGTTGATTAATTCGTTTGAACCATTATCTAAAAGAGAAAAGCACAAATGAGTTATTTCAGTCTTATTTCTTAATCTTAAGACTTATTTCAAAGCATTTAGATAATATGAGTTTGAAGCACTCTTAAATGAAGTTGTGACAGAGGCAAAGAAAGAAAGGTTTACAGGGTATATATACAGGGTATATAATGTATAGATATAAAGAGAAAAGCCAATTTTTCTTTGTGTTTATTTGATTCTAACTAAATTTTCAAAATAGAGAATAATCGTGAGTTAACTATGGAAAAAGTGTGATTAATCGCCATTAAAAAATAATCGTTTGACAGCCCTAGTAACAACATAATAACATGATAATGCAGCGCATTACTGTAAAAGTGTAATAGGATATAAGTATGAAAAAATGAATATGAAATTGTGTGATGTGCTCATGTGCAAACAGTTCTGATATGCATGTGAATATGGGTTTAATCATGATTATCCCTGGCCACCCAGAGAAGAGTTGTACAGTCTTACGGCCAGGGGGATAAAGGTGTTGTTGCAGTCTGTTTGTGCAGCAGCTGTGTATGAGAACTTGCATCAAATGAGTAACTGTAAGTGAGGTATTCATATATGACAGATTCAGCGTTCTCATCAAACATGACAAAGGGAAGAATTGGTTGTTGATAGCAAAGATCAGGTTCCACCGAGATTTGAACTCGGATCGCTGGATTCAGAGTCCAAAGTGCTGACCATTACACCATGGAACCCTACATACAGTATCATAACTTCAAAAAAAAAAAATTCTTCCTCTCTATGCACTTTGCCAAAGGTCTGACCAAATGAAGTCGATTTGCCCAGTTACATCTGAACTCCTGGAAAAGAATAAACTAAATATCAAAGTGCTTTCACTTTTAAACCCTTCTTCCAGTTCAAATGTGAATATTCAAAAATCAAACAGAAAGTCTTCACCGTAAGCTTGGAAATGTTCAGGTAGATAGTTCAAAATAAAAATCTGGACTGGTTCAGTAACCCAAAATGAACTCATTTACATAAAAAATGGGCCTATTTTATATTATAACGGAGAATATGACCATTAATACAAAATATTAACCATTGTTGATTAATTCGTTTGAACCATTATCTAAAAGAGAAAAGCACAAATGAGTTATTTCAGTCTTATTTCTTAATCTTAAGACTTATTTCAAAGCATTTAGATAATATGAGTTTGAAGCACTCTTAAATGAAGTTGTGACAGAGGCAAAGAAAGAAAGGTTTACAGGGTATATATACAGGGTATATAATGTATAGATATAAAGAGAAAAGCCAATTTTTCTTTGTGTTTATTTGATTCTAACTAAATTTACAAAATAGAGAATAATCGTGAGTTAACTATGGAAAAAGTGTGATTAATCGCGATTAATCGCAAAGTTGTGACAGAGGCAAAGAAAGAAAGGTTTACAGGGTATATACAGGCTATATAATTTATAGATATAAAGATAAAAGACATTTTTTCTTTGTGTTTATTTGATTCTAACTAAATTTTCAAAATAGAGAATAATCGTGAGTTAACTATGGAAAAAGTGTGATTAATCGCCATTAAAAAATAATCGTTTGACAGCCCTAGTAACAACATAATAACATGATAATGCAGCGCATTACTGTAAAAGTGTAATAGGATATAAGTATGAAAAAATGAATATGAAATTGTGTGATGTGCTCATGTGCAAACAGTTCTGATATGCATGTGAATATGGGTTTAATCATGATTATCCCTGGCCACCCAGAGAAGAGTTGTACAGTCTTACGGCCAGGGGGATAAAGGTGTTGTTGGAGTCTGTTTGTGCAGCAGCTGTGTATGAGAACTTGCATCAAATGAGTAACTGTAAGTGAGGTATTCATATATGACAGATTCAGCATTCTCATCAAACATGACAAAGGGAAGAATTGGTTGTTGATAGCAAAGATCAGGTTCCACCGAGATTTGAACTCGGATCGCTGGATTCAGAGTCCAAAGTGCTGACCATTCCCTACAAAATGGGGCAAAAGGGACTGCCCGAAAGGGGGGAAAAGGAAAAAAAAGAGGAAGGAGGGGGGGAAAAGAGAGAAAAAGAAAAGGAGAAAAAAGGAGGAAAACGTACACTATATCCACTTTTCTCTATTCTCTTATCTTCTCAACATTGTTTACACACACCTCTGCACTTATTGCAAGGTTTATCAATCCATTTAATTTTCATGTTTCTTGTGGGATTCGAACCTGTATTGTGGCAACACCCCAACATACCACAGTGCTTTGGATGTTACTAAAGCCTACTGTAGGGGGCAGCACACAAAATGTGTATAACTGTAAATGTAAATAAGTCTCCCATCATTTTTCCCCTCTTTTTTTGGTACACTCAATTATTTGAGAGACTAGTGTTATGATTGGCTTTGTTCTTAGACATTATAAATTCATATTCTTTATTTTCCTAAATGTTCCTAGCTGGTACTTTTCCACTCTGTTCATGCTGCACAATCGATGACCTTAAAAGGGTCCAAGACTTTAGAATGACATAAACAACTGGGTCAGACAAAACATCTCTAGTAGAGTAGATAGGTCTGGTACATTAGATCCACGCCTAAAACAGCACTCACACATACACACACATTGTTTCTCACATCCAAAGAACACAACAAGGACAGCAACTGGCCTGATCATGCCACCCAAAACTGGCCAATTATACTCTGACAAGTGTGAAAACAACTTCTGTGAGATAAAGCTGAATATAAATATGACATGTTTCCGGATATCGGGGCTCGGCCTGACGGATTTCCTGCGGGAGCTCTGGCACTCCGAGTCCAGCGCTGCAATATACTTTACTATGTGACCACTAATAAATACTTTTTTAATAAACGATTTCTCCAGCTTGTTCTTGGGCTTCCAATGAAAAAATCGGGCTAACACTAGCTATCTATCTGTATCACTATTTGTGCAACACAAGTGAATGAAACAAATTCCAAATTGAGCAAAGAAAGTATTTTTAAAAAATCTTTGGTTGAGACAAAGAGTGTTGGGTTTTATTAATAAATGTAAAATAATTCTCCAAGTAATTCTGGCTTCACTTTTGACAATTGCATTAAATGGATGTCACTCACACTCACTGTCGTCCTGTTTTGCAAATGGAAATTAAATAAAAATGTGAAGGCTGTTCTTGGTTCAAGTAAAATTATCAAACTTTATTAACATTGTAACAATAATCACACAGTAACAGACGAGCAATCATCTGCGAACAGACAGACAGACAGACAGACAGACACTTAATGTAAACTTAACGCCGCAGTTAAAACGCCGCATGAAATGGAAGCTGTCCAAGCGCACTGCAGACCTCCGTGGGTGGAAGAGTTTGACCACTGAAGACACACCTGTGAAAAACAAAGTCAGCCGCTGCCCAATTGCCAGTACCCCTCCTCCCACAAGTGGAGTGGTAACAGTGTGTGTGTGTGTGGCACACAGTTTTTCAAACGTATATTTGATAAAGAATTTTATCATTTTTACCCACCTGACTGGCTGCAGCAGTCCCGGTCAACATAGATGACCTCAGGTTCAGCTTGGCCCGCATTCTTGTATCGAGTGACGATGCCATGGCACAACTCTTCCAACCCTGCACCTTCACCCGTCGTCAGAACAGAGTTCAGAACCTGGCCAAACTCGTTGCCGATGTTTGTCATCCATGCAGCACTGTCCCCAATAGCGCCAGCCAGCTTCTTGGTGATCTGTAAAACAAACACTACTTTCAAACTGTTTGTTGTAATTATACACATGTGCGTGTGTCAAACCGACATTCACGCATTTGCACCTGTTATCATATTCCTCTTTTTTTGGGGGGGGGGGCAATAAATATAGCTTTCCCAGTGATAACTACTAATACAACCGATTCTCCGCAACAACCAAAAGATTCATCGCACACAAGGCCTTGAAATTGATTTTGGTCAAGACAGACACATTTGATGACAATGTGGGGGAGGAGGTTTCAGAATATGAAGATCAAATTCAGAGTCTGACAGTGACTTTTAGAAGAGGATGACATTAATCATCAGCTATCTCCTAAATGAGAATGAACCACAGCTAGACAGCAGCAGGCCCCAGGACCAAGTGGTCAGCAGCCAAGCTGAGATTGAGATCTTACTTATGTTTTGTAAATGTTCAAAGTTCTAAAAAAGTTGTAAATGAATAATACATGATAGTTATACCAAAAAACCTTGTTGTTTATATTGCTTGAAATTGGGATGAAGTAAACATCTGTAGAGTATTTTAACATAAAATTGTTTGATTGTGTTGAATTAAAAACCCCAAAAATGCAGCGGGTCCACCAGACCAACAAACATTGCTTGAGTAACAAAAATATGACCAGAAAACAAGGGTTAATACATCTGGACACATCTGTCTGCTCTGCTCAAACACATAACCAGGCTCCGATACCAGAGTGGAGAAAACGCCACAGATAGCCGATTAATTACTATTGCACTGACGGACAATAAATGCAAAAATAGATAGTTCAAATCTTAAGGCTTTCCCCGAGGAATCGGCAGAGTTTATAAGGCAAATAAACAAAAAAATAAGTTACTATTTGTCTTCTGATTCTGTCATATCACTAACATCCCCACCGTCGCCACACAATGCTGGTATGAACAGCGACGCTATTACAGGCAGAACTTCCATTGGCAAAATGGCTACGTTACAAGGAAGTTGAAATACAACTTGGATAAAGTGCCGAGAGGACGGAAGATTAAATTGCATATTGTTTGTCCCACGGTTTAACATTCGGCTTATACATGGCGTTACTTTTATGAGTATTAATCAAGTTTACAAACCTTGTTCCCGTGCTTGTCACAAGTGTATGCGAAGAAAAATATGGCCGACACTCAAAAGCGTTAACCGCGCCCCCTTCGACGTCACGTCACGTGTCCCTTTTGCCCCATTTTTGGCTGTGTTCGGACCTGTGTTCGGACCTTGTTCGGACCTTGTTCGGACCTCGTTAGGAACTCTTTGATGTCGTTAGGAAAGTGTTCGGACCTTGTTCGGACCTGACAGAATGTGTTCGGAAGTGAAAACCGGCGGGTACGGCCATGGAACCCTACAAAATGGGGCAAAAGGGACTGCCCGAAAGGGGGGAAAAGGAAAAAAAAGAGGAAGGAGGGGGGGAAAAGAGAGAAAAAGAAAAGGAGAAAAAAGGAGGAAAACGTACACTATATCCACTTTTCTCTATTCTCTTATCTTCTCAACATTGTTTACACACACCTCTGCACTTATTGCAAGGTTTATCAATCCATTTAATTTTCATGTTTCTTGTGGGATTCGAACCTGTATTGTGGCAACACCCCAACATACCACAGTGCTTTGGATGTTACTAAAGCCTACTGTAGGGGGCAGCACACAAAATGTGTATAACTGTAAATGTAAATAAGTCTCCCATCATTTTTCCCCTCTTTTTTTGGTACACTCAATTATTTGAGAGACTAGTGTTATGATTGGCTTTGTTCTTAGACATTATAAATTCATATTCTTTATTTTCCTAAATGTTCCTAGCTGGTACTTTTCCACTCTGTTCATGCTGCACAATCGATGACCTTAAAAGGGTCCAAGACTTTAGAATGACATAAACAACTGGGTCAGACAAAACATCTCTAGTAGAGTAGATAGGTCTGGTACATTAGATCCACGCCTAAAACAGCACTCACACATACACACACATTGTTTCTCACATCCAAAGAACACAACAAGGACAGCAACTGGCCTGATCATGCCACCCAAAACTGGCCAATTATACTCTGACAAGTGTGAAAACAACTTCTGTGAGATAAAGCTGAATATAAATATGACATGTTTCCGGATATCGGGGCTCGGCCTGACGGATTTCCTGCGGGAGCTCTGGCACTCCGAGTCCAGCGCTGCAATATACTTTACTATGTGACCACTAATAAATACTTTTTTAATAAACGATTTCTCCAGCTTGTTCTTGGGCTTCCAATGAAAAAATCGGGCTAACACTAGCTATCTATCTGTATCACTATTTGTGCAACACAAGTGAATGAAACAAATTCCAAATTGAGCAAAGAAAGTATTTTTAAAAAATCTTTGGTTGAGACAAAGAGTGTTGGGTTTTATTAATAAATGTAAAATAATTCTCCAAGTAATTCTGGCTTCACTTTTGACAATTGCATTAAATGGATGTCACTCACACTCACTGTCGTCCTGTTTTGCAAATGGAAATTAAATAAAAATGTGAAGGCTGTTCTTGGTTCAAGTAAAATTATCAAACTTTATTAACATTGTAACAATAATCACACAGTAACAGACGAGCAATCATCTGCGAACAGACAGACAGACAGACAGACAGACACTTAATGTAAACTTAACGCCGCAGTTAAAACGCCGCATGAAATGGAAGCTGTCCAAGCGCACTGCAGACCTCCGTGGGTGGAAGAGTTTGACCACTGAAGACACACCTGTGAAAAACAAAGTCAGCCGCTGCCCAATTGCCAGTACCCCTCCTCCCACAAGTGGAGTGGTAACAGTGTGTGTGTGTGTGGCACACAGTTTTTCAAACGTATATTTGATAAAGAATTTTATCATTTTTACCCACCTGACTGGCTGCAGCAGTCCCGGTCAACATAGATGACCTCAGGTTCAGCTTGGCCCGCATTCTTGTATCGAGTGACGATGCCATGGCACAACTCTTCCAACCCTGCACCTTCACCCGTCGTCAGAACAGAGTTCAGAACCTGGCCAAACTCGTTGCCGATGTTTGTCATCCATGCAGCACTGTCCCCAATAGCGCCAGCCAGCTTCTTGGTGATCTGTAAAACAAACACTACTTTCAAACTGTTTGTTGTAATTATACACATGTGCGTGTGTCAAACCGACATTCACGCATTTGCACCTGTTATCATATTCCTCTTTTTTTGGGGGGGGGGGCAATAAATATAGCTTTCCCAGTGATAACTACTAATACAACCGATTCTCCGCAACAACCAAAAGATTCATCGCACACAAGGCCTTGAAATTGATTTTGGTCAAGACAGACACATTTGATGACAATGTGGGGGAGGAGGTTTCAGAATATGAAGATCAAATTCAGAGTCTGACAGTGACTTTTAGAAGAGGATGACATTAATCATCAGCTATCTCCTAAATGAGAATGAACCACAGCTAGACAGCAGCAGGCCCCAGGACCAAGTGGTCAGCAGCCAAGCTGAGATTGAGATCTTACTTATGTTTTGTAAATGTTCAAAGTTCTAAAAAAGTTGTAAATGAATAATACATGATAGTTATACCAAAAAACCTTGTTGTTTATATTGCTTGAAATTGGGATGAAGTAAACATCTGTAGAGTATTTTAACATAAAATTGTTTGATTGTGTTGAATTAAAAACCCCAAAAATGCAGCGGGTCCACCAGACCAACAAACATTGCTTGAGTAACAAAAATATGACCAGAAAACAAGGGTTAATACATCTGGACACATCTGTCTGCTCTGCTCAAACACATAACCAGGCTCCGATACCAGAGTGGAGAAAACGCCACAGATAGCCGATTAATTACTATTGCACTGACGGACAATAAATGCAAAAATAGATAGTTCAAATCTTAAGGCTTTCCCCGAGGAATCGGCAGAGTTTATAAGGCAAATAAACAAAAAAATAAGTTACTATTTGTCTTCTGATTCTGTCATATCACTAACATCCCCACCGTCGCCACACAATGCTGGTATGAACAGCGACGCTATTACAGGCAGAACTTCCATTGGCAAAATGGCTACGTTACAAGGAAGTTGAAATACAACTTGGATAAAGTGCCGAGAGGACGGAAGATTAAATTGCATATTGTTTGTCCCACGGTTTAACATTCGGCTTATACATGGCGTTACTTTTATGAGTATTAATCAAGTTTACAAACCTTGTTCCCGTGCTTGTCACAAGTGTATGCGAAGAAAAATATGGCCGACACTCAAAAGCGTTAACCGCGCCCCCTTCGACGTCACGTCACGTGTCCCTTTTGCCCCATTTTTGGCTGTGTTCGGACCTGTGTTCGGACCTTGTTCGGACCTTGTTCGGACCTCGTTAGGAACTCTTTGATGTCGTTAGGAAAGTGTTCGGACCTTGTTCGGACCTGACAGAATGTGTTCGGAAGTGAAAACCGGCGGGTACGGCCATGGAACCCTACAAAATGGGGCAAAAGGGACTGCCCGAAAGGGGGGAAAAGGAAAAAAAAGAGGAAGGAGGGGGGGAAAAGAGAGAAAAAGAAAAGGAGAAAAAAGGAGGAAAACGTACACTATATCCACTTTTCTCTATTCTCTTATCTTCTCAACATTGTTTACACACACCTCTGCACTTATTGCAAGGTTTATCAATCCATTTAATTTTCATGTTTCTTGTGGGATTCGAACCTGTATTGTGGCAACACCCCAACATACCACAGTGCTTTGGATGTTACTAAAGCCTACTGTAGGGGGCAGCACACAAAATGTGTATAACTGTAAATGTAAATAAGTCTCCCATCATTTTTCCCCTCTTTTTTTGGTACACTCAATTATTTGAGAGACTAGTGTTATGATTGGCTTTGTTCTTAGACATTATAAATTCATATTCTTTATTTTCCTAAATGTTCCTAGCTGGTACTTTTCCACTCTGTTCATGCTGCACAATCGATGACCTTAAAAGGGTCCAAGACTTTAGAATGACATAAACAACTGGGTCAGACAAAACATCTCTAGTAGAGTAGATAGGTCTGGTACATTAGATCCACGCCTAAAACAGCACTCACACATACACACACATTGTTTCTCACATCCAAAGAACACAACAAGGACAGCAACTGGCCTGATCATGCCACCCAAAACTGGCCAATTATACTCTGACAAGTGTGAAAACAACTTCTGTGAGATAAAGCTGAATATAAATATGACATGTTTCCGGATATCGGGGCTCGGCCTGACGGATTTCCTGCGGGAGCTCTGGCACTCCGAGTCCAGCGCTGCAATATACTTTACTATGTGACCACTAATAAATACTTTTTTAATAAACGATTTCTCCAGCTTGTTCTTGGGCTTCCAATGAAAAAATCGGGCTAACACTAGCTATCTATCTGTATCACTATTTGTGCAACACAAGTGAATGAAACAAATTCCAAATTGAGCAAAGAAAGTATTTTTAAAAAATCTTTGGTTGAGACAAAGAGTGTTGGGTTTTATTAATAAATGTAAAATAATTCTCCAAGTAATTCTGGCTTCACTTTTGACAATTGCATTAAATGGATGTCACTCACACTCACTGTCGTCCTGTTTTGCAAATGGAAATTAAATAAAAATGTGAAGGCTGTTCTTGGTTCAAGTAAAATTATCAAACTTTATTAACATTGTAACAATAATCACACAGTAACAGACGAGCAATCATCTGCGAACAGACAGACAGACAGACAGACAGACACTTAATGTAAACTTAACGCCGCAGTTAAAACGCCGCATGAAATGGAAGCTGTCCAAGCGCACTGCAGACCTCCGTGGGTGGAAGAGTTTGACCACTGAAGACACACCTGTGAAAAACAAAGTCAGCCGCTGCCCAATTGCCAGTACCCCTCCTCCCACAAGTGGAGTGGTAACAGTGTGTGTGTGTGTGGCACACAGTTTTTCAAACGTATATTTGATAAAGAATTTTATCATTTTTACCCACCTGACTGGCTGCAGCAGTCCCGGTCAACATAGATGACCTCAGGTTCAGCTTGGCCCGCATTCTTGTATCGAGTGACGATGCCATGGCACAACTCTTCCAACCCTGCACCTTCACCCGTCGTCAGAACAGAGTTCAGAACCTGGCCAAACTCGTTGCCGATGTTTGTCATCCATGCAGCACTGTCCCCAATAGCGCCAGCCAGCTTCTTGGTGATCTGTAAAACAAACACTACTTTCAAACTGTTTGTTGTAATTATACACATGTGCGTGTGTCAAACCGACATTCACGCATTTGCACCTGTTATCATATTCCTCTTTTTTTGGGGGGGGGGGCAATAAATATAGCTTTCCCAGTGATAACTACTAATACAACCGATTCTCCGCAACAACCAAAAGATTCATCGCACACAAGGCCTTGAAATTGATTTTGGTCAAGACAGACACATTTGATGACAATGTGGGGGAGGAGGTTTCAGAATATGAAGATCAAATTCAGAGTCTGACAGTGACTTTTAGAAGAGGATGACATTAATCATCAGCTATCTCCTAAATGAGAATGAACCACAGCTAGACAGCAGCAGGCCCCAGGACCAAGTGGTCAGCAGCCAAGCTGAGATTGAGATCTTACTTATGTTTTGTAAATGTTCAAAGTTCTAAAAAAGTTGTAAATGAATAATACATGATAGTTATACCAAAAAACCTTGTTGTTTATATTGCTTGAAATTGGGATGAAGTAAACATCTGTAGAGTATTTTAACATAAAATTGTTTGATTGTGTTGAATTAAAAACCCCAAAAATGCAGCGGGTCCACCAGACCAACAAACATTGCTTGAGTAACAAAAATATGACCAGAAAACAAGGGTTAATACATCTGGACACATCTGTCTGCTCTGCTCAAACACATAACCAGGCTCCGATACCAGAGTGGAGAAAACGCCACAGATAGCCGATTAATTACTATTGCACTGACGGACAATAAATGCAAAAATAGATAGTTCAAATCTTAAGGCTTTCCCCGAGGAATCGGCAGAGTTTATAAGGCAAATAAACAAAAAAATAAGTTACTATTTGTCTTCTGATTCTGTCATATCACTAACATCCCCACCGTCGCCACACAATGCTGGTATGAACAGCGACGCTATTACAGGCAGAACTTCCATTGGCAAAATGGCTACGTTACAAGGAAGTTGAAATACAACTTGGATAAAGTGCCGAGAGGACGGAAGATTAAATTGCATATTGTTTGTCCCACGGTTTAACATTCGGCTTATACATGGCGTTACTTTTATGAGTATTAATCAAGTTTACAAACCTTGTTCCCGTGCTTGTCACAAGTGTATGCGAAGAAAAATATGGCCGACACTCAAAAGCGTTAACCGCGCCCCCTTCGACGTCACGTCACGTGTCCCTTTTGCCCCATTTTTGGCTGTGTTCGGACCTGTGTTCGGACCTTGTTCGGACCTTGTTCGGACCTCGTTAGGAACTCTTTGATGTCGTTAGGAAAGTAAAATGGGGCAAAAGGGACTGCCCGAAAGGGGGGAAAAGGAAAAAAAAGAGGAAGGAGGGGGGGAAAAGAGAGAAAAAGAAAAGGAGAAAAAAGGAGGAAAACGTACACTATATCCACTTTTCTCTATTCTCTTATCTTCTCAACATTGTTTACACACACCTCTGCACTTATTGCAAGGTTTATCAATCCATTTAATTTTCATGTTTCTTGTGGGATTCGAACCTGTATTGTGGCAACACCCCAACATACCACAGTGCTTTGGATGTTACTAAAGCCTACTGTAGGGGGCAGCACACAAAATGTGTATAACTGTAAATGTAAATAAGTCTCCCATCATTTTTCCCCTCTTTTTTTGGTACACTCAATTATTTGAGAGACTAGTGTTATGATTGGCTTTGTTCTTAGACATTATAAATTCATATTCTTTATTTTCCTAAATGTTCCTAGCTGGTACTTTTCCACTCTGTTCATGCTGCACAATCGATGACCTTAAAAGGGTCCAAGACTTTAGAATGACATAAACAACTGGGTCAGACAAAACATCTCTAGTAGAGTAGATAGGTCTGGTACATTAGATCCACGCCTAAAACAGCACTCACACATACACACACATTGTTTCTCACATCCAAAGAACACAACAAGGACAGCAACTGGCCTGATCATGCCACCCAAAACTGGCCAATTATACTCTGACAAGTGTGAAAACAACTTCTGTGAGATAAAGCTGAATATAAATATGACATGTTTCCGGATATCGGGGCTCGGCCTGACGGATTTCCTGCGGGAGCTCTGGCACTCCGAGTCCAGCGCTGCAATATACTTTACTATGTGACCACTAATAAATACTTTTTTAATAAACGATTTCTCCAGCTTGTTCTTGGGCTTCCAATGAAAAAATCGGGCTAACACTAGCTATCTATCTGTATCACTATTTGTGCAACACAAGTGAATGAAACAAATTCCAAATTGAGCAAAGAAAGTATTTTTAAAAAATCTTTGGTTGAGACAAAGAGTGTTGGGTTTTATTAATAAATGTAAAATAATTCTCCAAGTAATTCTGGCTTCACTTTTGACAATTGCATTAAATGGATGTCACTCACACTCACTGTCGTCCTGTTTTGCAAATGGAAATTAAATAAAAATGTGAAGGCTGTTCTTGGTTCAAGTAAAATTATCAAACTTTATTAACATTGTAACAATAATCACACAGTAACAGACGAGCAATCATCTGCGAACAGACAGACAGACAGACAGACAGACACTTAATGTAAACTTAACGCCGCAGTTAAAACGCCGCATGAAATGGAAGCTGTCCAAGCGCACTGCAGACCTCCGTGGGTGGAAGAGTTTGACCACTGAAGACACACCTGTGAAAAACAAAGTCAGCCGCTGCCCAATTGCCAGTACCCCTCCTCCCACAAGTGGAGTGGTAACAGTGTGTGTGTGTGTGGCACACAGTTTTTCAAACGTATATTTGATAAAGAATTTTATCATTTTTACCCACCTGACTGGCTGCAGCAGTCCCGGTCAACATAGATGACCTCAGGTTCAGCTTGGCCCGCATTCTTGTATCGAGTGACGATGCCATGGCACAACTCTTCCAACCCTGCACCTTCACCCGTCGTCAGAACAGAGTTCAGAACCTGGCCAAACTCGTTGCCGATGTTTGTCATCCATGCAGCACTGTCCCCAATAGCGCCAGCCAGCTTCTTGGTGATCTGTAAAACAAACACTACTTTCAAACTGTTTGTTGTAATTATACACATGTGCGTGTGTCAAACCGACATTCACGCATTTGCACCTGTTATCATATTCCTCTTTTTTTGGGGGGGGGGGCAATAAATATAGCTTTCCCAGTGATAACTACTAATACAACCGATTCTCCGCAACAACCAAAAGATTCATCGCACACAAGGCCTTGAAATTGATTTTGGTCAAGACAGACACATTTGATGACAATGTGGGGGAGGAGGTTTCAGAATATGAAGATCAAATTCAGAGTCTGACAGTGACTTTTAGAAGAGGATGACATTAATCATCAGCTATCTCCTAAATGAGAATGAACCACAGCTAGACAGCAGCAGGCCCCAGGACCAAGTGGTCAGCAGCCAAGCTGAGATTGAGATCTTACTTATGTTTTGTAAATGTTCAAAGTTCTAAAAAAGTTGTAAATGAATAATACATGATAGTTATACCAAAAAACCTTGTTGTTTATATTGCTTGAAATTGGGATGAAGTAAACATCTGTAGAGTATTTTAACATAAAATTGTTTGATTGTGTTGAATTAAAAACCCCAAAAATGCAGCGGGTCCACCAGACCAACAAACATTGCTTGAGTAACAAAAATATGACCAGAAAACAAGGGTTAATACATCTGGACACATCTGTCTGCTCTGCTCAAACACATAACCAGGCTCCGATACCAGAGTGGAGAAAACGCCACAGATAGCCGATTAATTACTATTGCACTGACGGACAATAAATGCAAAAATAGATAGTTCAAATCTTAAGGCTTTCCCCGAGGAATCGGCAGAGTTTATAAGGCAAATAAACAAAAAAATAAGTTACTATTTGTCTTCTGATTCTGTCATATCACTAACATCCCCACCGTCGCCACACAATGCTGGTATGAACAGCGACGCTATTACAGGCAGAACTTCCATTGGCAAAATGGCTACGTTACAAGGAAGTTGAAATACAACTTGGATAAAGTGCCGAGAGGACGGAAGATTAAATTGCATATTGTTTGTCCCACGGTTTAACATTCGGCTTATACATGGCGTTACTTTTATGAGTATTAATCAAGTTTACAAACCTTGTTCCCGTGCTTGTCACAAGTGTATGCGAAGAAAAATATGGCCGACACTCAAAAGCGTTAACCGCGCCCCCTTCGACGTCACGTCACGTGTCCCTTTTGCCCCATTTTTGGCTGTGTTCGGACCTGTGTTCGGACCTTGTTCGGACCTTGTTCGGACCTCGTTAGGAACTCTTTGATGTCGTTAGGAAAGTGTTCGGACCTTGTTCGGACCTGACAGAATGTGTTCGGAAGTGAAAACCGGCGGGTACGGCCATGGAACCCTACAAAATGGGGCAAAAGGGACTGCCCGAAAGGGGGGAAAAGGAAAAAAAAGAGGAAGGAGGGGGGGAAAAGAGAGAAAAAGAAAAGGAGAAAAAAGGAGGAAAACGTACACTATATCCACTTTTCTCTATTCTCTTATCTTCTCAACATTGTTTACACACACCTCTGCACTTATTGCAAGGTTTATCAATCCATTTAATTTTCATGTTTCTTGTGGGATTCGAACCTGTATTGTGGCAACACCCCAACATACCACAGTGCTTTGGATGTTACTAAAGCCTACTGTAGGGGGCAGCACACAAAATGTGTATAACTGTAAATGTAAATAAGTCTCCCATCATTTTTCCCCTCTTTTTTTGGTACACTCAATTATTTGAGAGACTAGTGTTATGATTGGCTTTGTTCTTAGACATTATAAATTCATATTCTTTATTTTCCTAAATGTTCCTAGCTGGTACTTTTCCACTCTGTTCATGCTGCACAATCGATGACCTTAAAAGGGTCCAAGACTTTAGAATGACATAAACAACTGGGTCAGACAAAACATCTCTAGTAGAGTAGATAGGTCTGGTACATTAGATCCACGCCTAAAACAGCACTCACACATACACACACATTGTTTCTCACATCCAAAGAACACAACAAGGACAGCAACTGGCCTGATCATGCCACCCAAAACTGGCCAATTATACTCTGACAAGTGTGAAAACAACTTCTGTGAGATAAAGCTGAATATAAATATGACATGTTTCCGGATATCGGGGCTCGGCCTGACGGATTTCCTGCGGGAGCTCTGGCACTCCGAGTCCAGCGCTGCAATATACTTTACTATGTGACCACTAATAAATACTTTTTTAATAAACGATTTCTCCAGCTTGTTCTTGGGCTTCCAATGAAAAAATCGGGCTAACACTAGCTATCTATCTGTATCACTATTTGTGCAACACAAGTGAATGAAACAAATTCCAAATTGAGCAAAGAAAGTATTTTTAAAAAATCTTTGGTTGAGACAAAGAGTGTTGGGTTTTATTAATAAATGTAAAATAATTCTCCAAGTAATTCTGGCTTCACTTTTGACAATTGCATTAAATGGATGTCACTCACACTCACTGTCGTCCTGTTTTGCAAATGGAAATTAAATAAAAATGTGAAGGCTGTTCTTGGTTCAAGTAAAATTATCAAACTTTATTAACATTGTAACAATAATCACACAGTAACAGACGAGCAATCATCTGCGAACAGACAGACAGACAGACAGACAGACACTTAATGTAAACTTAACGCCGCAGTTAAAACGCCGCATGAAATGGAAGCTGTCCAAGCGCACTGCAGACCTCCGTGGGTGGAAGAGTTTGACCACTGAAGACACACCTGTGAAAAACAAAGTCAGCCGCTGCCCAATTGCCAGTACCCCTCCTCCCACAAGTGGAGTGGTAACAGTGTGTGTGTGTGTGGCACACAGTTTTTCAAACGTATATTTGATAAAGAATTTTATCATTTTTACCCACCTGACTGGCTGCAGCAGTCCCGGTCAACATAGATGACCTCAGGTTCAGCTTGGCCCGCATTCTTGTATCGAGTGACGATGCCATGGCACAACTCTTCCAACCCTGCACCTTCACCCGTCGTCAGAACAGAGTTCAGAACCTGGCCAAACTCGTTGCCGATGTTTGTCATCCATGCAGCACTGTCCCCAATAGCGCCAGCCAGCTTCTTGGTGATCTGTAAAACAAACACTACTTTCAAACTGTTTGTTGTAATTATACACATGTGCGTGTGTCAAACCGACATTCACGCATTTGCACCTGTTATCATATTCCTCTTTTTTTGGGGGGGGGGCAATAAATATAGCTTTCCCAGTGATAACTACTAATACAACCGATTCTCCGCAACAACCAAAAGATTCATCGCACACAAGGCCTTGAAATTGATTTTGGTCAAGACAGACACATTTGATGACAATGTGGGGGAGGAGGTTTCAGAATATGAAGATCAAATTCAGAGTCTGACAGTGACTTTTAGAAGAGGATGACATTAATCATCAGCTATCTCCTAAATGAGAATGAACCACAGCTAGACAGCAGCAGGCCCCAGGACCAAGTGGTCAGCAGCCAAGCTGAGATTGAGATCTTACTTATGTTTTGTAAATGTTCAAAGTTCTAAAAAAGTTGTAAATGAATAATACATGATAGTTATACCAAAAAACCTTGTTGTTTATATTGCTTGAAATTGGGATGAAGTAAACATCTGTAGAGTATTTTAACATAAAATTGTTTGATTGTGTTGAATTAAAAACCCCAAAAATGCAGCGGGTCCACCAGACCAACAAACATTGCTTGAGTAACAAAAATATGACCAGAAAACAAGGGTTAATACATCTGGACACATCTGTCTGCTCTGCTCAAACACATAACCAGGCTCCGATACCAGAGTGGAGAAAACGCCACAGATAGCCGATTAATTACTATTGCACTGACGGACAATAAATGCAAAAATAGATAGTTCAAATCTTAAGGCTTTCCCCGAGGAATCGGCAGAGTTTATAAGGCAAATAAACAAAAAAATAAGTTACTATTTGTCTTCTGATTCTGTCATATCACTAACATCCCCACCGTCGCCACACAATGCTGGTATGAACAGCGACGCTATTACAGGCAGAACTTCCATTGGCAAAATGGCTACGTTACAAGGAAGTTGAAATACAACTTGGATAAAGTGCCGAGAGGACGGAAGATTAAATTGCATATTGTTTGTCCCACGGTTTAACATTCGGCTTATACATGGCGTTACTTTTATGAGTATTAATCAAGTTTACAAACCTTGTTCCCGTGCTTGTCACAAGTGTATGCGAAGAAAAATATGGCCGACACTCAAAAGCGTTAACCGCGCCCCCTTCGACGTCACGTCACGTGTCCCTTTTGCCCCATTTTTGGCTGTGTTCGGACCTGTGTTCGGACCTTGTTCGGACCTTGTTCGGACCTCGTTAGGAACTCTTTGATGTCGTTAGGAAAGTGTTCGGACCTTGTTCGGACCTGACAGAATGTGTTCGGAAGTGAAAACCGGCGGGTACGGCCATGGAACCCTACAAAATGGGGCAAAAGGGACTGCCCGAAAGGGGGGAAAAGGAAAAAAAAGAGGAAGGAGGGGGGGAAAAGAGAGAAAAAGAAAAGGAGAAAAAAGGAGGAAAACGTACACTATATCCACTTTTCTCTATTCTCTTATCTTCTCAACATTGTTTACACACACCTCTGCACTTATTGCAAGGTTTATCAATCCATTTAATTTTCATGTTTCTTGTGGGATTCGAACCTGTATTGTGGCAACACCCCAACATACCACAGTGCTTTGGATGTTACTAAAGCCTACTGTAGGGGGCAGCACACAAAATGTGTATAACTGTAAATGTAAATAAGTCTCCCATCATTTTTCCCCTCTTTTTTTGGTACACTCAATTATTTGAGAGACTAGTGTTATGATTGGCTTTGTTCTTAGACATTATAAATTCATATTCTTTATTTTCCTAAATGTTCCTAGCTGGTACTTTTCCACTCTGTTCATGCTGCACAATCGATGACCTTAAAAGGGTCCAAGACTTTAGAATGACATAAACAACTGGGTCAGACAAAACATCTCTAGTAGAGTAGATAGGTCTGGTACATTAGATCCACGCCTAAAACAGCACTCACACATACACACACATTGTTTCTCACATCCAAAGAACACAACAAGGACAGCAACTGGCCTGATCATGCCACCCAAAACTGGCCAATTATACTCTGACAAGTGTGAAAACAACTTCTGTGAGATAAAGCTGAATATAAATATGACATGTTTCCGGATATCGGGGCTCGGCCTGACGGATTTCCTGCGGGAGCTCTGGCACTCCGAGTCCAGCGCTGCAATATACTTTACTATGTGACCACTAATAAATACTTTTTTAATAAACGATTTCTCCAGCTTGTTCTTGGGCTTCCAATGAAAAAATCGGGCTAACACTAGCTATCTATCTGTATCACTATTTGTGCAACACAAGTGAATGAAACAAATTCCAAATTGAGCAAAGAAAGTATTTTTAAAAAATCTTTGGTTGAGACAAAGAGTGTTGGGTTTTATTAATAAATGTAAAATAATTCTCCAAGTAATTCTGGCTTCACTTTTGACAATTGCATTAAATGGATGTCACTCACACTCACTGTCGTCCTGTTTTGCAAATGGAAATTAAATAAAAATGTGAAGGCTGTTCTTGGTTCAAGTAAAATTATCAAACTTTATTAACATTGTAACAATAATCACACAGTAACAGACGAGCAATCATCTGCGAACAGACAGACAGACAGACAGACAGACACTTAATGTAAACTTAACGCCGCAGTTAAAACGCCGCATGAAATGGAAGCTGTCCAAGCGCACTGCAGACCTCCGTGGGTGGAAGAGTTTGACCACTGAAGACACACCTGTGAAAAACAAAGTCAGCCGCTGCCCAATTGCCAGTACCCCTCCTCCCACAAGTGGAGTGGTAACAGTGTGTGTGTGTGTGGCACACAGTTTTTCAAACGTATATTTGATAAAGAATTTTATCATTTTTACCCACCTGACTGGCTGCAGCAGTCCCGGTCAACATAGATGACCTCAGGTTCAGCTTGGCCCGCATTCTTGTATCGAGTGACGATGCCATGGCACAACTCTTCCAACCCTGCACCTTCACCCGTCGTCAGAACAGAGTTCAGAACCTGGCCAAACTCGTTGCCGATGTTTGTCATCCATGCAGCACTGTCCCCAATAGCGCCAGCCAGCTTCTTGGTGATCTGTAAAACAAACACTACTTTCAAACTGTTTGTTGTAATTATACACATGTGCGTGTGTCAAACCGACATTCACGCATTTGCACCTGTTATCATATTCCTCTTTTTTTGGGGGGGGGGCAATAAATATAGCTTTCCCAGTGATAACTACTAATACAACCGATTCTCCGCAACAACCAAAAGATTCATCGCACACAAGGCCTTGAAATTGATTTTGGTCAAGACAGACACATTTGATGACAATGTGGGGGAGGAGGTTTCAGAATATGAAGATCAAATTCAGAGTCTGACAGTGACTTTTAGAAGAGGATGACATTAATCATCAGCTATCTCCTAAATGAGAATGAACCACAGCTAGACAGCAGCAGGCCCCAGGACCAAGTGGTCAGCAGCCAAGCTGAGATTGAGATCTTACTTATGTTTTGTAAATGTTCAAAGTTCTAAAAAAGTTGTAAATGAATAATACATGATAGTTATACCAAAAAACCTTGTTGTTTATATTGCTTGAAATTGGGATGAAGTAAACATCTGTAGAGTATTTTAACATAAAATTGTTTGATTGTGTTGAATTAAAAACCCCAAAAATGCAGCGGGTCCACCAGACCAACAAACATTGCTTGAGTAACAAAAATATGACCAGAAAACAAGGGTTAATACATCTGGACACATCTGTCTGCTCTGCTCAAACACATAACCAGGCTCCGATACCAGAGTGGAGAAAACGCCACAGATAGCCGATTAATTACTATTGCACTGACGGACAATAAATGCAAAAAGAATAGTTCACATCTTAAGGCTTTCCCCGAAGAATCGGCATAGTTTATACGGCAAATAAACAAAAAAATAAGTTACTATTTGTCTTCTGATTCTGTCATATCACTAACATCCCCACCGTCGCCACACAATGCTGGTATGAACAGCGACGCTATTACAGGCAGAACTTCCATTGGCAAAATGGCTACGTTACAAGGAAGTTGAAATACAACTTGGATAAAGTGCCGAGAGGACGGAAGATTAAATTGCATATTGTTTGTCCCACGGTTTAACATTCGGCTTATACATGGCGTTACTTTTATGAGTATTAATCAAGTTTACAAACCTTGTTCCCGTGCTTGTCACAAGTGTATGCGAAGAAAAATATGGCCGACACTCAAAAGCGTTAACCGCGCCCCCTTCGACGTCACGTCACGTGTCCCTTTTGCCCCATTTTTGGCTGTGTTCGGACCTGTGTTCGGACCTTGTTCGGACCTTGTTCGGACCTCGTTAGGAACTCTTTGATGTCGTTAGGAAAGTGTTCGGACCTTGTTCGGACCTGACAGAATGTGTTCGGAAGTGAAAACCGGCGGGTACGGCCATGGAACCCTACCATAACTCTAAAAAAAAAAAATTTCTTCCTCTATATGCACTTTGCCAAAGGTCTGAACAAAGTTTGACAGATGAACAAATGAAGTCGATTTGCCCAGTTACATCTGAACTCCTGGAAAAGAAGAACCTAAAAAAAATGTAAATAAGTCTCCCATCATTTTTCCTCTCTTTTTTTGGTACACTCAATTATTTGAGAGACTAGCTATCTATCTGTATCACTATTTGTGCAACACAAGTGAATGAAACAAATTCCAAATTCCAAATTGAAAAGAAAGTATTTTAAAAAAATCTTTGGTTGAGACAAAGAGTGTTGGGTTTTGTTAATAAATGTAAAATAATTCTCCAAGTAATTCTGGCTTCACTTTTGACAATTGCATTAAATGGATGTCACTCACACTCACTGTCGTCCTGTTTTGCAAAGGGAAATTAAATAAAAATGTGAAGGCTGTTCTTGATTCAAGTAAAATTATCAAACTTTATTAACATTGTAACAATAATCACACAGTAACAGACGAGCAATCATCTGCGAACAGACAGACAGACAGACAGACAGACACTTAACGTAAACTGTCCTTCCACTGATCCAGGGTCAGTCCTGAGGCTGGACAGTACCACTGCCCCTTCAGCTGGGTGTGTCCAGTCCCTTTATTTTTTTCCAGGCCACACTCCTTGCAGGTGTAATGATACTTTTCCTTTGCCAGCCGTTTCCGTGGTGGCTCCCCCCTCGTCGCTAGCTCCTCATCTTCCTGGGCAGCTTTATGTAGTCTCCAGGCACGTTGCCTTGGCTCAGATGGAAGGCACGTTTGCTGGTGAGCAGGAGCTTGCCGGTGAGCAGGAGCTTGCCGGTGAGCAGGAGCTTGCCGGTGAGCAGGAGGTTGCTGGTGAGCAGGAGCTTGCCGGTGAGCAGGAGCTTGCCGGTGAGCAGGAGCTTGCCGGTGAGCAGGAGGTTGCTGGTGAGGAGGAGCTTGCAGGAACGGATGAGCTTGGTGGAATGGAGAAGCTTGGTGGAATGGAGGAGCTTGCTGGTAAGGAGAAGCTTGGTGGAATGGAGGAGCTTGATGGAATGGCCCAAATTGTGCAGGGAATGGGGGAGGAGGAAATGGTGGATAAAACACAGGCCTGTTTGCTGTCAGAGTGCGCTTGCGGGGGAAAGCTTCCCCCTCATGGTTTTCAGGCTCTGCAAAAGTCATCACTTCATGCTGGGGCACAGGGGCAGCCAGAAGTGCATTTGCTGGAGGGAGAGACTCCTTGGCCAGGTGCAGCTGTTTAGGAAGTGAAGTGCCTTGCAGCAGCATGTCCCTGTCCTTCCTTTTATCCCTCCTAAGCAGCCTACAAGACAAACATTCATTATTTTAAACATGTGAGCATATCCCCCTAAGGTTATACCATATACAAGCATGCAGTTGGCAGTTTTTCTTGAGGTGAAATCTTTATATACTGTTTATCTTGATTGTATGGGAAAGGTAAACGAAATAGCACACACCATAGAGAGACAGTGGTGTTATTAACTGGCACCAAAACCAAGTTGCTCTGACCCAGGACAACCCTGCTGTCCTCCAGCAGCTGTTTGACATGGCTGTAGGCACTAACAATGGACTGAGGGATGGGCATTGTTTTCCCCTTTGCGTCCCGTGGCCGGTTGCGTGCTTGCTCAAATTCTTTAAAGAGTCTGAGGCAAACACACTCACTAACCCTGTGTGCTTCAGGGTCCTGGGCTGCTTGGCCATGAGTCATGTATAGTCTGTGGGAGAGAAAGATGATATGAACTGGACTGTGAACAAGGATGTAAAGTCATAAAGAACAGGGACTGCAATAAAATAATTTACACTTAATAAATACTTCACAAGTCACAATGATGAGTGCTGTCTAATTCAATGACTTGTATTGAACCAAAATGAGAGCAAATTGTGCTCAAACACCTCTCTGCCGCCTGCTGTCCAGGAGCAGAGCCACTCGGCTTCCTGGATGCTCTCCATGGTCCTCCTGATGCGCATCCTTTCTTTTTAGCCTTCTGCGTGTACCTAAACGGTGAAAGAGACCTCCATATGCTTTATTCATTCCATGGAATCTGCGTTTAATCATGGTGTACAAAATAATTACTATTTGTGCCACTGATGGTCCTGCCACTGATGGTCCTGCCACTGATGGTCTTACCACTGCATCTCCTCTCCCTGCCTCTGTGTTGTCTCCAATACCCCCTGCCTGCGTGTCTCCTCTCCCTGCCTCTGTGTTGTATCCTCCCCCTGCCTCCGTGTCTCCTTTCCCTGTCTCCATGCCTCCTCTGCCTAACTCCGCGCAGACTCGGACTTGCCCTGCCTCCATCTCAACTGCTCCTGCCTCACTAGAGCCAGCGCCTGATGACAGATCTGCTGGCTGGGGGGGGGGGGGTACAAAAAGAGGGCCATGCTACATGCAACTAAGAACACACTAAGAACACTAGTAGTTTTCTCTAATTGTGCAGATATATATTGTTCAATAAATGAATGCACATGCTACAGTGAATCATCATGACTTAATAAATAATTTCCCCTACCTTATGAAACCCACAGGAGCACCGAAGCCTTCTCCCAAACAGATCCTTTGTGTGGCTCTGCAGGGGGCAAGCATCTATTTGCTCCAAGGCCTTTTTCCATTTCTTGGCCCCTGGTCGTTTGCCAGGGGAGAAATGGTACTGGCCCTGGGCATATTTTGTACAGATGTCCTTCCAGTATGTGTCCGGTTTTCCTGTCTTGGTCATCTACAAACATTAAATATAAAACAGGTTAATGTCAAGCCAGGCTATGTGTGCGTACAGACAGACAGACAGACAGAGCGGAGATTATACAGGTATGTATGTATGTAGGTAGGTACATAATTTATGTATATATATATCTAGTTATGTTTTGCATTACTGTTTTATTATTGTTGAAATACTTTGTAAATGTATGTTTTAAAATATTATATATGAATAAAGTTATTATTATCATCATAACTACTATTACACAGACAGATGTAACACTTAAACTTGGCACAATTGAGCATGTTTAATTGTGTGTGGTTTGGGTCGGTGGGACCCGTTTTGATTTTTTTATCACAAGAAAACGTCTTTCTTGTGATAAAAAAATCAAAACGTGTGATGACAATTATTTATTTATATTATATCGGACCCAGGTCTAATAAATGTGTGGAACTTGTAGGCCCTGTGTCCCTAAACTCTGTCCTCCTCCTCTCTTGGCCAGCTGATAGTGTGTGTGTGTGTGTGAGCGCACGCGTGCCTGTGTCAAACCGACATTCACGCACCTGCACCTGTTATCATATTCCCGCACATTTTTCATTTTCCCTCCTCTTTCTTTTGGGGGGGGGGGGGGGGGGGGGGGGATAAATATAGCTTTCCCAGTGATAACTACTAATACAACCGATTCTCTGCAACAACCAAAAGATTCATTGCACACAAGGCCTTGAAATTGATTTTGGTCAAGACAGAGGTTTCAGAATATGAAGATCAAATTCAGAGTCTGACAGTGACTTTTAGAAGAGGATGACATTAATCATCAGCTATCTCCTAAACGAGAATGAACCACAGCTAGACAGCAGCAGGCCCCAGGACCAAGTGGTCAGCAGCCAAGCTGAGATTGAGATCTTACTTATGTTTTGTAAATGTTCAAAGTTCTAAAAAAGTTCAAATGAATAATACATGATAGTTATACCAAAAAACCTTGCTTCATTTGCACATTTCTTGAATGTTTTCCATCCTTTTTATTTTTTAATCACATTTTACTGAAAAAAACGAATTGCACTTTAATACATAAATGTGATCATATTACATGTTAATTATGTATGTTGATTATATTGCTTGTAATTGGGATTAAGTAAATATCTGTAAAGTATTTTAACATAAAATTGTTTGATTGTGTTGAATGAAAGACCCCAAAAATGCAGCGGGTCCACCAGACCAACAAACATTGCCTGAGTAACAAAAATATGACCAGAACACAAGGGTTAATACATCTGGACACATCTGTCTGCTCTGCTCAAACACATAACCAGGCTCAGTTACCAGAGTGGAGAAAACGCAACAGATAGCCGACGAATTACTATTGCACTGACGGACAATAAATGCAAAAAGAATAGTTCACATCTTAAGGCTTTCCCCGAAGAATCGGCATAGTTTATACGGCAAATAAACAAAAAAATAAGTTACTATTTGTCTTCTGATTCTGTCATATCACTAACATCCCCACCGTCGCCACACAATGCTGGTATGAACAGCGACGCTATTACAGGCAGAACTTCCATTGGCAAAATGGCTACGTTACAAGGAAGTTGAAATACAACTTGGATAAAGTGCCGAGAAGACGGAAGATTAAATTGCATATTGTTTGTCCCACGGTTTAACATTCGGCTTATACATGGCGTTACTTTTATGAGTATTAATCAAGTTTACAAACCTTGTTCCCGTGCTTGTCACAAGTGTATGCGAAGAAAAATATGGCCGACACTCTAAAGCGTTAACCGCGCCCCCTCCGACGTCACGTCACGTGTCCCTTTTGCCCCATGCTTGGCTGTGTTCGGACCTGTGTTCGGACCTTGTTCGGACCTCGTTAGGAACTCTTTGATTTCGTTAGGAAAGTGTTCGGACCTGGTTAGGAAAGTGTTCGGACCTGACAGAATGGAACCCTACATACAGTATCATAACTTCAAAAAAAAAAAAATTCTTCCTCTCTATGCACTTTGCCAAAGGTCTGAACAAATGAAGTCGATTTGCCCAGTTACATCTGAACTCCTGGAAAAGAAGAATCTAAATATAAAAGTGCTTTCACTCTTAAACCCTTCTTCCAGTTCAAATGTGAATATTCTAAAATCAAACAGAAAGTCTTCACCGTAAGCTTGGAAATGTTCAGGTAAATAGTTCAAAATAAAAATCTGGACTGGTTCAGTAACCCAAAATGAACTCATTTACATAAAAAATGGGCCTTTTTTATATTATAGCGGAGAATATGACCATTAATACAAAATATTAACCATTGTTGATTAATTCGTTTGAACCATTATCTAACAGAGAAAAGCACAAATGAGTTATTTCAGTCTTATTTCTTAATCTTAAGACTTACTTCAAAGCATTTAGATAATTTGAGTTTGAAGCACTCTTAAATGAAGTTTTGACAGAGGCAAAGAAAGAAAGGTTTACAGGGTATATATACAGGGTATATAATGTATAGATATAAAGAGAAAAGCCAATTTTTCTTTGTGTTTATTTGATTCTAACTAAATTTACAAAATAGAGAATAATCGTGAGTTAACTATGGAAAAAGTGTGATTAATCGCGATTAATCGCGAAGTTGTGACAGAGGCAAAGAAAGAAAGGTTTACAGGGTATATACAGGCTATATAATTTATAGATATAAAGATAAAAGACATTTTTTCTTTGTGTTTATTTGATTCTAACTAAATTTTCAAAATAGAGAATAATCGTGAGTTAACTATGGAAAAAGTGTGATTAATCGCGATTAAAAAATAATCGTTTGACAGCCCTAGTAACAACATAATAACATTATAAAGCAGCGCATTACTGTAAAAGTGTAATAGGATATAAGTATGAAAAAATGAATATGAAATTGTGTGATGTGCTTATGTGCAAACAGTTCTGATATGCATGTGAATATGGGTTTAATCATGATTATCCCTGGCCACCCAGAGAAGAGTTGTACAGTCTTACGGCCAGGGGGATAAAAGTGTTGTTGAGTCTGTTTGTGCAGCAGCTGTGTATGAAAACTAGCATTAAATGAGTAACCGTAAGTGAGGTACTGATATATGACAGATTCAGTGTTATCATCAAACATGACAAAGGGAAGAATTGGTTGTTGAAAGCGAAGATCAGGTTCCACCGAGATTTGAACTCGGATCACTGGATTCAGAGTCCAAAGTGCTGACCATTACACCATGGAACCCTACATACAGTATCATAACTTCAAAAAAAAAAAAAAATTTCTTCCTCTCTATGCACTTTGCCAAAGGTCTGAACAAAGTTTGACAGATGAACAAATGAAGTCGATTTGCCGAGTTACATCTGAACTCCTGGAAAAGAAGAAACTAAATATCAAAGTGCTTTCACTCTTAAACCCTTCTTCCAGTTCAAATGCGAATATTCTAAAATCAAGAATAGAATAATCGTGAGTTAATTATGGAAAAAGTGTGATTAATCGCCATTAAAAAATAATCGTTTGACAGCCCTGGTAACAACATAATAACACTATAATGCAGCGCATTACGGTAAAAGTGTAATAGGATATAAGTATGAAAAAATGAATATGAAATTGTGTGATGTGCTCATGTGCAAACAGTTCTGATATGCATGTGAATATGGGTTTAATCATGATTATCCCTGGCCACCCAATGAAGAGTTGTCCAGTCTTATGACCAGGGGGACAAAAGTGTTGTTGAGTCTGTTTGTGGAGCAGCTCAGAGACAGCAGCCTGCTGCTGATGATGCTCCTCTGTCTCATCAGAATTTAGTGTAGTGGATGTTGTGTATCAAAACAAGAATTAAATGAGTAACTGTAAGTGAGGTATTCATATATGACAGATTCAGCGTTCTCATCAAACATGACAAAGGGAAGAATTGGTTGTTGAAAGCGAAGATCAGGTTCCACCGAGATTTGAACTCGGATCGCTGGATTCAAAGTCCAAAGTGCTGACCATTACATCATGGAACCCTACATATGGTATTATAACTTTTAAAAAAAAATTCTTCCTCTATATGCACTTTGCCACAGGTCTGGACAAAGTTTGACAGATGAACAAATTAAGTCAATTTGCCCAGTTACATCTGAACTCCTGGAAAAGAAGAAACTAAATATCAAAGTCCTTTCAATATTTAATATTAACCATTCTTTTCCATTCTAACTAAATTTTCAAAATAGAGAATAATCGTGAGTTAACTATGGAAAAAGTGTGATTAATCGCGATTAAAAAATAATCGTGCTTTCACTCTTAAACCCTTCTTCTAGTTCAAATGCAAATATTCTAAAATCAAAAAGAAAGTTTTCACTGTAAGCTTAGAAATGTTCAGGTAAATAGTTCAAAATAAAAATCCGGACTGGTTCAGTAACCCAAAATGAACTCATTTCCATTAAAGTTAGTTTTCTCTTGACATTTTTAGTACTTATTAACATTGTCAGAAATGTTGTGGTTTCACAGTGTGTTTATCTCTGAGGACATGGTAATCTTTTTATTTCAATATTCCGCAGCAGCATCTTTTTTACGTAATGAAAATGACCTGTTACAAGTGACGCGGTAACCATGGAAACGATCATTTCCCGTCATGCCAAGTCAAGCGTGAGAAAAATGGGATCAAAACGGAAGGAAATCTTAAAATGCGCTCTGTCTGATGACTTAGAATCCCTCCAGCAACTTTTTCAAGCTATCTGCGTCACAGAGGAGCCTCTGGAGCAGGACTTATTTGGCGAAAAGGACGAGGCTGGCAGAAACGCTCTCTTAATTGCCTCCATGTTAGGAAGGAGCGCCATCGTCCGAGAACTGGTCAGACACGGGGCCGAAGTTGATGAGCGGACAGTCAGGGGTGAGTGAAAAACAGAGCTACCAAAAACGATGACGTTGATAAAACGACTACATATAGGCTCGGCGGGGTTAGTCTATGGGGATATTTTTCAGCAATGCGACTGGAATCGGTTTGAACGGGATAACGTAAAAATAAAAAGAACTGCTGTGTTCATTCATATGTCCAGTCTAGTTTAAATAGCCACACACATAAACCTGCACCGCGTATGAGCACATAGCAGGTAAGTTCGTAGGTATGTTACACCTTTTGGGAGTTTGTAAATGTAGATCCACACCAATCAGGCAGCATAAAGTTGTTTTTATTGCATTGTTGCTTCCCAGGTTATACATCCCTGCACCTGGCTTCATGCTGGGGCCACTTGGAGACAGTGAGGACCCTGCTGGAGCTGGGAGCTGATACTCAGGTCAAGACCTTCAGAGGGGAGCGGCCTGTCGACCTGGCCAGGAAATACTCCAAAACAGACTGTGCAGACTTCCTCTCACAGTGTGATCCTGGCGCTGATAAAAGCGGTGTGGATTAGCACAATCTGATCCCAAAGCACCGTGTGTTTTCACTGCTTGCAGAGACTAGAGAGGAAATTTTAATTCAAAGGCAAAAGATTAATCAATAATCCAGTTCTCCGTGCGTTTTATTTAGTTTGTGTCGAAATCCATCCACAGAAGTCACTGGTGACAAGAGGTAGCTGCAAAGACTTTGCTGAAGAAATGTGCAATATCAGAGGTCAGATAAATGCCAGAAAAGTTTAGTAAAAACCATTTACTCCAAGCATTATTACATTACCCTGTCCCCTGTGAGCTTCTCGTGCAAATTCACCTGGTTTTCATTTGAATGGGATTTTGACAAAGCACCTCCAGTGCCTGCTGGAATAAGACGAAAGCAGACCAAGCAGCCCACACCCTCCTGCACACACATTTACTGGAAATTCACACCAGAAGTAGGATAAGTGACCGACAGAGCAGCTGCACAAGTTGAACTTTAAATGTACTGTAAGCACGGGTCCGTCACACAGTGACCTTTCCTTTCCACGTTCAAGGCGAGAAGAAGGTTCCACGCCCTTTTACGCTGCTCAGTGACACAGCAGTCTGTTTACTCTCAACTAGTTTTCTCAATCTGTAATTTTAGGATCACCCCACCCCCCCTTCACACACATTAATAAAGACCACAGAGCACATAACTGCCAGTGTTAAAATCCTTTCTTGCAGTAGTTACATAAATTATTTCCATTTCAGATGATTTAAAGTAAATCCAATCAACTCATCACTTTGTTTGTAGTATTTCAATTAAACTGTGAATCCCCTGGCTGAAAAGAAAACAAGTTAAACTTATCTTAAGAGGTAGAGAGAGAGAGAGATAATGAGAGCACTAGTGACGTTTAATCTGTGACGTTGTGGGATGTTGGCCCCCCCCTTATCAAAACCAAGCAAACACCATCCAAACAACTCAATTTGTTGCAGCTTGGTTGGTGTGTTGGAGGAGGTGGGCAAAGTCAAGCTTCAAGGAGAGGCTACAGAGGCCTGGTTAGCCCAATTCATGCTTGCACAAGCTTTAACTCTCTTTCTTAAAAGGGAAGCCTCAAGAGAGAGTTCCAAACAGTACCCATGTCATTTTCACATCTGTTAAAGGAATATACATTATTGTTTCAAAATTACAATTGTCATATAAACCAGGGTTACCATAGTAACTCAAATTTAACATACGAGGACCTGACCCTTAACAGGTGCAACAGCTCTGACTTTCCAAGCCACCATCATGTGGTGTCCTCAGTCTGTGGCAGAAAACTTGTTCCAAAATCAAATGATTATTTGTTTTACCTTAACACACTTTTTATCCACACAATGTTAACCACACAGAGTGCTGAGACACACTGAATATAGAACTATATCTTCTTCAAAACACTGACATGAGCCGTTTGCTTTTTTTGTACAACGCAACGCAGCTTCAACGCAAATAATAGAAGTCCAGCTTCACTGGTTGTGGAACTCCCAGCTCAGACAGAGTGACTCAGTTGTTGGGAACAGAACACAAAGACGCACAGCAGTTAGCAGAAACAGGCTCATCAAGCTGGTGACATTTTCATTAGGATGGAATCTAAGAGGGGCAAAAGGTTCTAAATCATGCAAAGTACTCTTCAACAACGTGAAGTCCAGTGATGACGGTTCAGGTGTGGATCAAACACAGTGCATATGGAAGAGGAAGAGATGCAACAGTTTGATTCCAGACATGTTGAACAGTCTTAAACGTGGGACTTCCAATGAAATAAGTTCATTTCATTCTCAGTTTCAGAACATCCCCAAAACCAACCACCAACCCGTTTTCTGATGGGAAGCACTGAAGTCATGAATGAGACTGTACATATAGAATGGATATTGGACTTGGACCTTGTTCTCAACAGAAATCCCACCGCCCTGCTGTCCACTTGGTAGTTTGGTTCTACACATCCTCCAAATTTACTAAGAAATGCAACAGTCCAACCAACACATTAGGGCTGGAGAAAGGTACTCTGCTGAGGAGGCACCTTATGCCTTCGTTTAAGGGTCTGACTCAGGACTTGTGTGTTTACCTCTAAGGTGGTTCAATCATTTCATCCTTTACTTCATCTGAAATTTTTTTTTAAAAATTCATGAATTACTAAAATGATTTTATTACATTTTTCTGAGGTATTTTTTTTTCAAAGTCAGAACTTCCAACTATTAAATAAAGTTATTTTGTGTCACACTTGTGTTAAAAAGCTGAATGAATATACTCCAAATATGCTGATTCCATACTTTTCCCAGGGGTTGTTCAAACGGGTGAAAGAAAAACAATTATACATAATGGGTATGTTTTCCTTATTCGTCCCCCTTTAATCACACCTTGTGACTGTCTTTTCTGGCCATTTGGACCATCTGACCCTAACCCTTTTTAGCTGGACTTGTTTCGACTAAATTTCACTCCAGTGAGTGTTTGTGGTTAGTTTCTGAAAGATATTTTCTTGGAGTGTAATGACCTCTTGAGGGTTTTTCTTTTTTCCTAGGAGTTTCTGCCCAGCTTCCAATGATGACAGGTGGTTATTTGACTATCTGAGATAAACTCATCCCGTTGTTCACTCCATCATGGCTGTCTGTCCCTTAGTCTTGGGTTTTCCTGGGAGATTATGTGAAGATGAGGGTTGTGAGGGCCAGTGCTGTTTCACTGTAATATTCAGCACTGTGCTCCTCAGTTTAGTCTTTCACGCTGCAGTCCCCCCTGTTGTCTACTTAGGTCGAGAGGAGGAGACTCAGAGAGGACCGTTACTGTTCACCATACACCACGAGCATGTATTTGCATGAGTGTCTGAGGAGAGGAGAATATGCCATGTGTTCAAGCTGAAAGATGTATGCATGAGTTTGTATTCAGAGCCATTTAGCCAGCTGTGTTGGTTCCACAGTCCGACTCAGTGGCCCATGCTGCCGACAGAGGCTCCAATCTAACTGACCGGTGGATGTTTGGTGTCTAACAGAGATGAAACTGTGCAGGCCTGGGTATGTTTAACATGACTCAGCTTCCATTGGCTCTGTGTTGGTGTCTTTCAGTGCTTCTCAGGGTCCCAGTTTGGGAGTTTCGCCAGTATAGCCTTGTGATCCACACCGACACTGGCTACCAGTCCTCCTTTATTAACTGGAGTTCCAGTGTAGTCGATGTTGTCTCCCTTTAGAGTGGTCATGTGACCTCCTACAAAAAAAGCAAGCGCACTGTTAGTTAGAAAACAAGTCCACTGGAAATGTAGGTTTAGGTTTAAGTACTTGTGGCTTGGCTGGAAAATCATGGGTTGTTTACACATTGTCAGCTTGTTCACTCAGTCACTTACCTGCCGTATAGCATTTGCTTCATCGCAAACTGACTGGATAAGAACAGAAAGCCATTGATACATTTTGGACACTTTAAGGATGCTACAACTGTGTGACGGATGTTTGATATATTCTTTCATATACTAGAGCATCTGCTCCAGTATGCTGCATTTATTGCACAACTTGTATGTTTATTAACGTCACCATTAACATACTTTGATGGTACATGATCATCTGTCAAGAAAAGATGACTCACTATATAGTGACTGAGTGAATACTCCGAACACAGCCATCGTCTCGCATTTTGACAAATCTAATTCATTCAAACCACGCCCACACAATCCTGATGAAGAGGAGCTGCCGATTACTCAATAAAACAACAAACGATACAAGGGCACTCAGTTTAATACCCAATGTAGCCCAGTCAATGAGTTCTGTTTGCCAAAAAGAGTCTCTGGCGGTGATAATCAAGGAGGAAAGTCAGAGTAAACTTGGAAACTGAGAGAAAGCCAGACATTAAAAATGAGAGCTGTGAAATTACCCAGTGCGTTCAGAAGTGCTGCACCGGCGCAGATGTCCCACTTCTTAATAAATGTGATGTGGATATAAACATCGGCTTGGTCCATAGAGTCTGCTTCACTTGAAGGCATGTCCAACAGCGACAGGACCTTGTATCCTATGAGACGGGCACACACATAAAAACAAAAAGAGAGAGAAAGGCTGAAATGACTGACTGCCTCTCACACTACTACGTGCACACACCTTTTTGTTGACAATTCATTGAAAAAGAAAACAAACGAGGGGTTTTATTCAAGTAACTGTTATGTGAAATGTTTCCTGTATGACCGGGTACTGAACCTATGGAATGTCAAGCTGTAAAGATGATTTTTAAGGTTTCAGCAAGGCAAATAAATGTCCACAAAGCCCCAATGCAGCTGTCTGCGAGCCGCCTGAACATTTGCAACCACACAAACTGCTTCTATTTTAAGTCTGCCGGGCTGTGCGTGTGCCTGGATCTGCCTCCCATTCAGAAAACAAGATGGATGCTTGTTTGGAGGATCTATCCTGCAGGGAGACTCACTTTTATCAACAGGTCTACAATTTGTTTCTCAAAGAGTGCAACTGACTGGAGACTGGTTAAAGCTCACACATTGAAAGCTTCGGTGCAGCTGAACCAAACCGTAGCTCGCATGGAGTCATCGTGACAAAGACAAAGTCCAGGAAATACAGCTAAAAATCTCACAAAAATGTCTGATAATCAACAAATACATTTACATGGAAGAAGAATGTGCATCTCTACCTTTCGTTTCCAACTGTCCATCATCATGGCAGATAACGCCTCGCAAGACTTTTAATTGATAACTAATAAATGCTAACCGATGTAAAAGAGTTCTCCATTTACCTGCTCCACCTGCTTGGACTATTGTGCTGTTTCCAAAAGCCTTGTGAATAAAATCCTTCACTTCTCCGGAGTGGGAACGTGACACAATAACCTTTGGAGGGCTGACACTGTAGGACGACCGGGGACGCATGTTTGATCCCTGACCAACATACGCCCAGGCTGAGGAAGCAGCGATAAGGAGACAGAGACAGCGAGAGACGTTAGAAATAAAAGAAAATGTAACTCACTTCATTTGACTACAACCAAAAGGTGGAGCACATTTTCTTACATGCAAATAATTTAAGAGCTCACAAAACTTACCAGTGAACCCTGTAAATGGCTGATGTATTACCCCAATGACTGGTTTACCCTCTAAAGCCACACACACCATTGTGGTCACGTACTTCACGAGGTTCTCTGTAAAGAGAGAGGTTACAGGAAATGTTTGAGAACACGGAAATGAAGAAACAGAAGAAAACAGAAAAAAAAGAAAATATGAGTATCTCTCAACTATGTGGAAATCCTCAAATATACGTCAAGTGTCGCTTTGCCATCAATTACAAAACTAGAGTAATATAGTTACGGTGCCAGATTTGGGAAAGTTGAGGAGAGGAGAAGGCTGAATAAGGTTTGCAATAACAGCTTAAATGCCTGGCCCCGCAGCATATTAAGCATGACAGCTCAGAGGTGGTGCCTGCAAAGGCCAAGGCAAAGAAACGCACCAGGATCCATGTCCTATCCATCTAAGCCTTCCGAAGCTTTAATTAGCTCCCCCAACTGGTCTTGCAGGTTCAGATTTAACTGCTCCAAAAGAAAAGAAAAGAAAAAAAAAGGAATGTTGAACATCTCGCGACTCAAACTGGAGCCGATATTTGAAATTATGTAATGACGTGGTTCACCGTCATGGAAAAGCTAACACCTGCCCAGCATTCAAAGAGGTTTGTGACTGCCGCGAGCTTAAATCAGAGAGGAGTGCTCAAGCTCTTTTCTATTCAAAGAAAAGCAGCAGAGAAACTGACACAACGACAGCAGAACCTCTTCCCACCTGTATACTCTTGAGTTGCATCGAGAGGGTCAATCCACACAGTGAGGCTCTCAGCAGGAACCTCCCTCCCCCCTTCGATCTTTTCTAATATTTCTGCTGGAATATCCCTGCTCCAGGTTGCTGGATCCACTTCGTTGTCGTGCTCCTCACTGTTAACCTTAAACAAAGAAATAATTCTATGACCTATGCTCTAGTCGTATTCTAAACTTAACTTTAATGCACGTGGTTATATGGACCCTTTAGGAAAAAAAGCACTTCTGCTGATGTGCTCACCGTGATGTCAGGGAATGTGTTCTTTAGTAAGTTAAACATCTTCCGATGAGACTGCAGGTCACCCGTAGTCAGAAGCTCTTTGGCGCCCTCCCTCGTCTCGCCCTTTGCCTTCTCGTTCAGACTATTCTCATCACGCACTCTCTTCACCTAGAGAGAAGGGAAAATAGGAATAAATATAAACAATCCGCATTCCACCTGCTTTATAGGTTAAAGTCTTATATCCAGTTCCTGTACAGACAACAGACTGTCCTACATAAAAAACCTTCCAACTGGCATGGAGTAAGTGAGAAAATGTCTTGTTTTTTTTTAACCTTCATTAAGAATATCGGCAACAAATTGAAGAAATGAACGAGGTAGAAAACTGTAAAGGTTACTTTTAAAGTGTGTCACCTCAGTGGCTTCTAACAGAGAAATATTATCGGCTACATCAAAACCACTATTACAGTGAATTACCTGATAGGACTGCTTCATATTTGTTTCTTGAACTCAGGAAAAAAAGCTTTTTTTTGTATTACCTCTTTACCACCCAGCACAGCAGCTTCCATGGAGACAGCCAGCAGATCCCTCAGATCCACCTTCTTTCTGTGTCTGCTGATGCAAAGTCACAACATAAAGTTGGTTAAACTGTGGTTTACAGGATGAAATTCAATGTCCAGCTTAAGTTCCACACATAATCAACAGTATGCGACTTAAGAGAAATGTGGATTTACTCGGTCAAGAGTCTTGAACAGTTGCATGTTAAAGAGGAAAGCTTGTTACAGAGCTACAATCAGCCTGGCACCAGAACCCCTACAGCTGTTCATTGGCTATATTATATATAACCACTGCTCAACAAGTCTTCTTAATCTCTTCTATTTTTATTTTTTGTCTGGCCACCTGGACCAGTAAATTCTGTCTATCACAAAACGACGCTTTTCTTTATCCCTCAGATGGATCACTCCTAATACAGATGGTCAGAAACTACGTACAACACTGTGTTAAAGTTGTCTGTCACTGCATTTAAGAAATTATGAGGATTCGTCAGCCTTCAGATACGCTATACACTGCGTTCCCAGACAGCAACTGTAACCCAGTGAGAGGCAATGCCAAGTTATGCCATTTATTGCGATGACAGATGTTTCTTACCTGAAGGCAGCCAGGTGGCCGGAGATGACTCCGGCATACAAGTGGTAGATGACACCGAGTCCAAGCAGGCAGAACACCGCCACACCGAGAGGGGATAGCCGAATTCCCATCGGCGCCATGACCACGGGAGGAATCTTTGCGGTTTGTGACCAAGAAAATACCAACTACAACCAAAGGCAAGGACCCCACAGTATAGGTGGATAGCTGACGTGGCTCCTCCGACCGCCGCGGGGACTTGTAAAACCTTTATCTTGCCGTTTCACACCTGGCACGTAGCTTCCTCATAGATACGCCATAAACAGTCATAAAACAAACGGCCGAAAACAGGTTCGATTAAGCTGACAAATAAAAGCACACACTGGCTAACTCTGATCAACCTGCTAATCGATTAGCGTTCTCCCAGATGTGACGAGTTTCACCGTATAACCGACTGTCGTTTCCGTTTGCCAAGACTCGCATTCCGCTTTACGGAATGCGGGGTTACTGCTTTTTGTCGCTGTTAACTAGTTAAAAGGAGCAAAGTGCTCAACAGTGTCGAACGCAGGACAGAACAATCCCATCTCTGTTCAGTCATTTTTCCTCCTTGAGAGCTGACGTCACGACTCTTCACTCCTCTTCCGGGTTACAGCGCATGTCGTCATTCTTGGGAGTTGGGTGTGTTTCAGTGTCGTCTGTAAAAAATTTAAACAAAATTTAAAAATAAAAAAATATATATATAGTGGAATAAATAATGTCGCTTGTTAGTTCGTCTACTACTAAAAGTACAACGGGGTGGATCCGGAGAGCTTTATTGGCATTTCAGAGATGAGGCACTGGCAGAATACTGAGCTTTCCAAGTTCCCTTCTAGTTTTGATAATGACCCATTTCAAAATGTCAACGTCAAACGGCAGTATCTCCAGACCTTTTTAATGGTGGAAGGGGAACATATTTATTGTATGCATCTGTACTTTTTTATTACAAATAAATATCTCATTTACATTTTGAAGTGTGTCTAGACCACTGTAAGACCATGCTTGTTGAAGTCTAGCTTTTATTAAACGTAAATAATTAAAAGAAGAGGTCCCTTTTGGCTTCAGTGTGTAAGCCTCCCACCTGCAGCCATACTCCTTCTATAAATATTCTTTTAAAATTTCCTCCTTTATTTTGTCGTCAAAAAAGTTGGGTGGCGGAGTGCAGAAGAGTTCATTAATGGTATCTTAATTAACTGTATATTTAGTCTTTATTTAGCATATTCCAGTGTTTTACTTCATCTGTTTGTCTTTTTCTTCCACAAAAACTAAACATTTTAACAGCACGTGTCAGTGTTATTTCATAATAATGACTTTTTAATCCTTATTATAGCTTCTTAACACTAATTTATGGTTGTTTCATTTTCATTCACAGCATTTGAGCTTTTTTTTCAGCCTTTTACATGGCCTATTGCAACTATTACGACGGAGTATTAGAGCCACATTTTTTTTTTAAATGGGGGGGATTAATTACAAGATTAAAGTCGTTATTAAATATGGCGAGAAGAAATTACGAGAACAAAGTCTTAAATATTATATCAGTAAGCAGAACCGTTTAATTAACGTTTAACGTATAGCCTTTAGCATTACATTAACCTTATATGCTAACTGTTGCACTCTCGCCTTTTACGTTTTAAGTAGAATCGACTTTATTCTCGCCATATTTAATAACACCTTTAATCTCGTAATTAAATTTAAAAAAAATTTTTTAATGTGGCCCTAATACTCCTCATAGCCCTTCCTTTCTTCCTTTTCTTTTTTTTATTTATAATTCTCTTACTTGCTCTTCTCTGAACCTCCCATCAACAAACAGTTCTTTTCACAAATCAACTGCAACATGCCCAAGATGTATGTTTTCCTTCAGGAATCTTCTGCAGGAGCATAAAATGTTCAGAGAACACTGAAAACAGTCAACAGCTTTCTCAGTCCAAAGTAACGGTGACTCACTTTACGCGATGGAAAACCAAAGATATTTCTTTGACAGCTATATGAAATGAAAGAGCAGCAAATCTGCAGGATGGAGAAACAGTTGTTGTCATTTTTGCTTGAAAAGAGAAAGAATTATTACTTGCTTATGTCAGTAAGAAAATGTACCAGAACAGATGTTTCAACAGTGTAGCTAATTCTTTGCGTTCTAATGAACCAATATTCTGCTATGTCACTACATTTCATGGTTTATTTGGTTACTATTCTCCATTTGCATGCAACCCCTCTGCAAGTATATGAATACGTATGTTTTCCATTATTCAAACTTTGATAAATGCAGTTGTTTTTAATCAGAAACAATGTTATTAAGCCCCACGGACATACAGAATAATAAAGTTCTCATTGTGCTTAAACTTAAGTTTGCATTTCCAAAATAATAGCAGCTTCACTCTGCAGCTCCCTTCTTGTCCAGGTCAAACAAACATGTGACACAAACTAACACGAGATAAGCGACTCTATAGAGTCTGGAAAGATTTAAGTACCTAAAATGTTTTTCAAGAAAACTTTATTCTATAAAACATGACGTGAGGATTTACAAATCAGTCTCACCACAAGAGTGTTGGTTACCAAAGAGTTAGTATTAAGTTTTCCTCTTGTTGAACCAGTCAGTGTTTCAGATTTCCACCATGTTTGCTTTTACTCTTTCTCTTACAATCTGTCCTCCTCCTGCTGGCAGAGATCCTGCACTCTTCAGTCTTCTTCAAGCCGCCTGTGGACTGTCCACACGTCTCCCAGGCCTCATCCGTCACTCTCTTGTCTGGCGTTAGGATTTAAGAGAGAACTGGAAAAACATCTCCCCCTCCTCTTTTGTCAAAAGGTTTTTTAATCCTCTCACTTATCCCCTCCTTTTCCTCCTTGCTCAGTTGGCCATTTGACAGAAATATGGTATGACTTCAGCTCCTCCTCAGATATCGAGTCGGGCGCGCGGCTCATGAGGTCGTTACCACGGAATGACTTGGGGAAAGCTATGACGTCACGGATGCTGGAAGCTCCGACCATAATGGAGACCAGCCGATCCAAACCTAGAGAAGGGTAACAAGACAACTTGATAAATTGATCCTCTCTCCTACCAAAGTTTTGAGGTGAGATTAGTTCAATTCGGAACCTGATCACCATCAGCTTCTTTGCCACAGCAAACCACAAAAGTTGTAAACTCTAATTGGTTATTGACTGTAATTTCGTAGGATAGAAACTCATTAGGCATCTATTGGGAGGAGCTTTGGCTCAGGCAGATAGAGCCATTGTGCCCCAGTTGGGGGGGGGTGTGTGATGTACTCATCTGAACAAGATGAGTCACTTTTAAGTGGCTTTGGATAGAAGTGTCTGTTAAATTAATAAATGTAACCAACTCTGTGTCCTTACACTGTGTTTTGCCTACTCCTTTTAGAAATAACTAAAACAGTAACAGCTCATTAATCTTGCAAGTCGTTTTTGACTGATCACACACTGCAGTTTTCCTCACAAATAAGACAGATTTGAGTGGAGTACAGTCGTACAGTTTGACCATGCAGCGGTATCACATCACTCACAGTGACACCTACAGGACCTGAATCAGTCAACGCAGCAGTAACCACTCACAGGCACATCTGGTTGTTTTCATATTATTTCTATCTTGTTACTTTGAGTTATAGACAGGGAGGTAAGCGTTACAGGAGTTGTCATACAGTGTCGCTTTAGAATTGATCTTATTTCTTTCTTTTTAATGCTAAACTAACTCAGTAATGATGTAAGCTTGATGCAGTCAAGAGGAGATTTAACCTTACCAAGAGCAATGCCTCCATGAGGCGGTGCTCCTGAATCCAGAGCCTCCAACAGGTGGGAAAGAAGACTTGGATCCTCCTGCAGCAAAAACATGGTAAGATATTCAGCCTCTACTATCATTTACACTCTTTAAAAGCTGGGAAATACTTATGCTGACTCTCAGATTGACAGAGGCCAAACTCTGCATCATCACCCACCCCGAGGATATTCTTCAAGACGTAAAGCTGCTCCGAAGCCTTGTGGATGCGGATGGAGCCTCCTCCAATCTCACAGCCGTTCAACACTAGGTCGTAGTGCTGACCGCGTACCTGTAAAATACAGGTACTGTAATATTAAACTTTATGCAGCCCACATTATCCTAAACTTCCGAACATTTAAACCTGGATAAAGAAAGATGCAACATGAGCACCTTGTGTGGCTCGGTGAAGAGTAACGGCGTGTCCTCCGGCAGCGGGGCAGTAAATGGGTGATGAGCCGACTCCAGCTCCTCTGGCTTGTCTGTTTTAGGCAAGAAAAGAGGGAAGTCTACAACCCACAGGAAGTGGAAGGCCGAAGGGTCGCGTACTAAAACGCCACGAGACTCCAGGAGCTGTGCGCACTGCAGGCGAAGATTACCCAGCAATGGTCGCTGAGAGCAGAGCAGAGGGACAAACAAGACATTGAAATATAATAAATTTAGCGCTATCTTCCCCATCTATGTTTTCCACCAGTGTCTTACCACAGAGTGGAGGGAGCCGGCAGCCATCAGCAGCAGGTCTCCTGGTTTGGCTTCAGTCCTCTTCAGCAGGTCATCGGTGACAGAGACAGACAGCAGCTTCTTCAGGGGAGACTTTATTGTCCCGTCTTCTCTGACCAGCACCAGGCTCAGCTCCTTCACATGGAAGACAAAAAGGGAAAAAAAAATCCTCTACATGAGTTTAGGATGCATCAGAAAGTTTTTGGTTGTGAATCTGGTCAAAGCAGATCCAGAAAGTGCTGATAAAGCTTTAGATTGAAAAAAGAGAGAGAAGACAAAACCTACTTGTCCAAACTGAGTCTGGGCTGTTTGTTTCAGTTGTTCCAGATCTCTTCCAGTAAAAAGCTTCTGTTATCAAATGTGGGACAAAGGACATCATTTGAGACAGACAAAAGCAAAAAAAAAATGAATAATACAGATAACAGCAATTAAATAAAGCCAGTTTCTGTCAGCTACTGTCACTTTTAGTGTCTGTTTATTGTATCAGACCGTGTATGGTCTAGAAGAAATGGTTTTGTTCTTACTGCTCCACTTGGGACGCAGAGGGCCTGAACAGAGCCTTCTGATTGGCTGAGAGCTGACCTGAGGAATTCAATTGGTGTCGATGAGAAAATTTCACCGAGGTCTATCAGCTGGAAATATAGAGAGACAAGAAAAACAGGCAGTGATTTAGATAACAGACAGATATGCAGAGAAATAGATAACATTTTCACTCTTGAACAGCAACATTTCTTTAGTTAAGTGAGCTAGTTTAGGTGAACACAGCTCAAACTCTTTAAAGTCTGTATAAACATGAAGTATATTCAGTACGAGCATTAATTAAAGCGGACTATGCAACAGATGACAGATAAGTGCTCCTCATGGATAAACACACCAATCATTAGACATGTTTCCACTGCAGGAAGTTTACCTCAGAGAGCAGGAACCTTTGGAATAACTCTGTTATTAGGATCTTTCAGACCAAATGCACTTTTCCACAGTTAATAGTAATGGAGAAAATGCCCTCTTTTTTTGCACTGTCCACTCAGTTTTGCTGGGTCTTTTTAAAGTTCCAGTGTACATCATTTTAAAGCTTAACACAGAAAACAACCACTTGCTTTGTGTAGAAAGTGATATATGGATGCATTTATCAGCATGCACAGACTCGCACCCGCTGTCTGCTTCCTATTTCATCCTCATAAGCTCTTAGTGTACAGCGGTGGACCAGCGGCGTCTGCATCATCACAGTGGGAAAAAAAACTTGAAGGTATGGTAGTCTTTCACAGAGCTGCCCAGATTCTTATTTCTCTCAGCAAGCACCTACAAGTGCCTGGTCCCAAAGCACCAAATGCCCCTACTCGACAGCTCGTTGAACTGACCAATCAGAGCAGCAATAGCAGTCACTCAATATCAGTTTATTACGTGTTTAAAACTAAAAGATCAGTTTCTTTATGCCCCCACCTTCATCCTGAATCTGGTATCAGGTTTGTCCACACCGTAGTCCCTCATAGCTTCCTCATATGTCACAGTCTGGAAAGGACTGTTTATGGGACCTTTTTCTGCAGGCCAGGAGTGCTGCAGCAAACCCTCCACCAGGGACATGATACCTGCCTGGTCCACAAAAGACATCTCTATGTCCACCTGGGAGAGATAGTGAGAGGTCAAGTTCAGTTTAGCAAAACACACTCATCAAAGCCCTTTAGGTAAAGTCCTACCCAAATCAAAGACCAGGTCCAAAAGTAGGACAAGTCCAAACTGATACAGAAGCTGTAGCAAAAGAAAGAGGAACTGTGTGCAGAGCAGCAGCATAAGCAGCAGCAGCAGCTCCTAATGAATGCAGAAATGGGGTGTATGATGTAAGTTAATACTGGAGAAGAAACAATCACCTGCCTATAGGAGTAGCTGAGTACCCTGATCAGTAACTGTTTAAGTTCAGTGATGAGAACTTTAAAAGTTTAAATACACACAGTCCCATAAAGCCACGTAGTTGCAGTAGGATTCCTGAACTCCCCACGTGAAAACATGAATTAGTTTAACCAGGAAAAATAAATTGTGACAAGACAGTCATGTGGACTTGGGTTAAAGAACATATATTTAAGTGTACAGCCTGTTTGATGAGGCCTTTCCCCCTTCCCTCCTCCTTCCTGTCCTCACCTGTGTGAACTCCGGCTGCCTGTCTGGTTTGGAGCCTTCATCTCTGTAGCACCGAGCCATCTGGAAATACCTGCCACACAAGACAAAGACTGAAGCTGCTGGCTGTAACAGCATTTTATTTTTTGCTGGAAGTCCTGATTGCATAGTGTGCCAACAGATCATGGATAAAGTATGCTAAAATGTGGACGAAATACTCAGACTATACATTTGTACACTTGTGGTTTCCAATTCAACTTCCATAGTTTTTACTCTATCACAGTCAATTAACACGTTTAGTTATTGCCAATACAAAAAGCAGTTAGGATTCTGGTTTGTTACAGGCAACGTACTTTCAGCTCCCTGTACTTCTGCTGTTAGGCTGATATGGTGAACTTGTTGTCAAACATTTATCTATTTGCAAATCCAGCTATTACAAAGCAGCATTCTTATTAATTTCAGGAAGTGTTTGTATCCATGTCATGATTTTAACATCTGCTAAATGACTTTTTTAAAGATTTTTTCCCTCAAAGCTGCTGCCAGCTGCAGGTGAAACATTAATACGTACTTAAGTTGGTTATGTCTCGTGTGTCTCACACCTACCTGTCTACACCGGCCACCATGAGGAGCTGTTTGAACTGCTGTGGACTCTGGGGCAGAGAGTAAAACAGGCCCGGCTCTCTGGAGGGAACCACAAACTCTTTGGCCCCCTGAAACACACACAGGTGTGCAACATCTGCCGCTCATTAACATATCAGATATGATTGGGAGTTAGTCTACAACAGTGACACTTAGTTTTTGCAAAAAGACAAAATGCTGAAACCATATCTAAACGATTTGAATTCAAAAGAAATGATTTGACTGCCTGACAGAGATACATCCTTACAGACAGATCTGAGGACCATCTTACCCCTGGTGTTCTTTTGAACAAAGTAGGTGTTTCCACATCCACAAATCCTACAAATCAGTGGGAAAAGAACAAAAAAAAAACACAAAATCAGGGCACATCACATGGTTTGTACGGGGAAAAAAAAAGGAGCCAGGCAGGGAGAAAACAATGAACCTCACTGTCCATACCGTGCACATTACAGAGGTATTCTCTCATTTTCATCACCAGCTCAGATCTCAGCCGAAGGTTTTTCTGCATCTGCCATGACCGCAGGTCCAGGTAGCGATACTGCATTCGCAAAGACTCGGACTTCTGCGAATCAGGCAAAATGACTCAATCAGCAAATGAATCAATCTCACATGTCATTACAAACAATCGATAAAGTGTGCTCATTAATGCACGGGGGAGTAACTCGAGTCATTTACTTTGACAAATTCTTTAATCTCAAAAGGCAGCTTCCGGCACACGTTGAAAACTTCCACGTTCTCAGCCAGGACCTCGATGTCTCCTGTCGGCATTCCCTGTATTGAGCAGGAAAGAATGACAGGAGAGAGCACTTTAAAGACTGCGGTCAAAGCTTAACTGTGGCGACCATATAAAGTTTGAGGATCTATCTGATAAACCAATGACCGGGGTCACGGTTTGGGTACAGCTGTTTCATCATCATCCACAGCGTTAGACTTAAAACAGAAAACATTTAATCCACCAAAAAAGCAGGTTAAATGTGCTGAATTACTCAGTATGTTTCATCAGAGCTGACAGTCAACATAAGAATAACAGTGGCCGCCTCACTCAACCATCGCCACCTTAAAACACGTACCTTATTCTCCTGCCCCGCTGGCCGTTTTCTGACTGTTCCTGTAACCCTGACGACCGACTCGACCGTGAGATCACAAAGCACTGCTTTCAGATTACTTTTAGACTGAAAACAGAGGAATAATATGTCGAATATGTCATTTCATTCATTCATTTTCATTATTTTCCTGTTTTTTAGTAAGCAGTATATTATTTCTTATTAACCTCCATAGCTTTTTGTTAATATTAAGTCACACGGTTTCATTACTCCGACTAGCGCATGGTGTTTGTTGTCTTTCTTACTTCTTCCTGGGGAATTAGAACTTGTGTCAGGCCGCTGAAGTCTCGCAGGATGACAAACAGGTCTTGTCTGAATGAAACAGAAGCAGAAACTGCTCATTTATTTCATTGAAGATCATTAAACTGCCATCTCTGCAGGAGTTTGATCCCTGCTCAACTTCTCCATTCCTCCCCTCACAGGTTTATGAGCATGCAGCGTACAGTGAACTCGTCTATTGGACCATCACACTCATATGACTCCACAGAGACCTGCGACCTGTATGTATTTACACTTCTAAGCAACCTGCATACTGTTCACTGTTTTGTCTGCATCATGCACCGAAGCATAGTGAGATTTTCTGATCACTATCATGTTCGCATGATCATTCAGATCGCAGCACTTTTTTAGATTCTGCTTGCAGTCTCCTTGTAATCATTCAAACAATAACTTGCGCCCACAGAGCAAGGCATCAAGTAATAGCTGCGGCTTTAAGGTTCCATCTCAGTTTATTAACAGCTGAAAGCGAATAATACCTGAGGTACTGGATCCAGCCACACAGAGTGACCTTTTCTCCCAGATGATCTGACCTCAGCTCTCCACAGGTGTGACTCCTGAAGGACAGACTGCTGGGACCTGGCAACATCACAGAGGCAGCGCAGATTACACGTTACAAGTGGACGTGCTTAAACCAAAGTTTCAACAGAAAGGTCTTCACCTTACTGGTTCTGCAGTCAGACTGTTAATAACAGACTGGATCTAAATAGGTTGTAACCTGTCAAACACGGAGACGATCGTTAAATCAGCACCTGTGGAGGCAGAGGCGGGTTTGCAGAGTGCGTCCGAGCAGCTCAGGTGTCTCAGTGGGGCTCTCCACAGCCGGCGTCCTTCACCTGACTTCTGGTACCAAACAGAGCGAGCTCTGAGCCCACCGAGGAGCCTCTGCAGCAAAAATCTGCCTCTTGCTGCCATTTCGTCTGAACAAGAAGTACAAGTCGCACGATGAAGCGATGTAATTGAGGGCTGTCAGGATCACGGTGCGTCCTCAAATGTTTCCTGTCTGTTTTGAAACAGTTATACCGGCTCCTCTCTCACACACACACACAGGGGAAACACCGCTGAAGGAAGGCTCTGTGCGTAACAACAACATTACAAAACGTCAGGAGGAGGCCCGCGGTTCTGCGGTCACTCCGGACTGCTTTCAGGGTTTCCTGCTCATGTGGACGCGCCGCTCCGGTTGTTATGCATCTCCTTCAGTGTGGAGCGCTTCCTGCAGCGGGTCCGTGCTGCCTAAGCGGATGTGACGTCATGGCCCAAGACTGAAGTATTCAATCTGCGACGTGATCGAGTTCAGACCAAAATGTGTACTGTCAGAGAGGTGCCCACGACCCTTCTTCCAAAAAGCACCTAAATAACACTCTTCAACAACATATACAGAGATACTTTTATTTTTTAATGATGCACATTGAAGGTAGTCATTTATTTGCAAAACATGTAAATGTTTGAATCACCATATATATGGGGAACAAATGTTACCAGTACATTTTAAATGTTTACTTAAATTCATGGAGGAGCATTCCGCTTTGCACGGCGTTTTTCTCCACTAAACGCTCAGAGAGGCTGAGTTAAGAATAGTGATGGAAAAAGTTCACCGAGAAGCGCTTTTTAACGTCACCTTTTAAAATTGTACAGATGAGGGCACTGATGCGCCAAAAGCCTAGAAAAAAAAACTCCTCAAGAGAAGAAGAGACTGACCACGGATTTCAGGCTACGCAACTAACCGTGGGTCCGTTATTACTCTTTTATCCCGTCCTCGGATCAGTGTGAGAGTGCGCAGACATGTCGGGCAGCAGGCTGATGAGAGCCATCAGGGTGAAGGAGTTTGGAGCTCCGTCGGTCCTCCAGCTGTGCTCAGATGTGACTGTCCCTCAGCCCGGACATAGACAGGTGAGACAGTATGGTCAAAGGTCAAAGGTGCTGGAAGTTCAGTCACACTAAAGCCCCCTCGGTGACAGAAAATATGTGCGGCTGGAGTGGGTCTCATTGTGAATATCACTCTGCGTGCTTTGTGGCTCATGCCAATACGCCAATATGTACATATGTACAGGACAGTCCCTTCTGATGCAACTCCCTGTACAAAGACGGGTCTGACGTCACTGGCAAGCTGATCCGAAGCCAGCTAAATTGGCCCTTACATTTTATAACATGCAGTGCTTACAAAGCTTAATAACGCCTGAAACCTAAATGACAGACGGCTTTCTCTTTTGGATGTTTCTAAATTACTTTTGGGTGTCTTAAAAATCTTTTTTATTTGTCGTTATGATACTATAAATAACACAGAATTGCAACTAAAGCAAGTGCGTGTCTTGTCCAAATGCACAAAGCAGCAAAAACATCCCCACTGCACATGTGAACACATGCACAAGCCTGGTAAAGATATTGTTTACAATCCAGTGCTTTAGTTTGTCTGTTATACTCTAGTTATTATAATATTCCCATAAAACCTCTTACAGGTGTGGACAGAGTACATCTGAGATGCATTCATGTTATCTGTGTCTTGTGACTCTCTGTCGATGCAGGTGTTGATCCGTGTCCGGGCCTGTGGAGTCAACCCTGTGGAAACCTACATCCGCTCCGGAGCTTACGCCCGGAAGCCGTCTCTGCCTTACACGCCGGGCTCTGATGTAGCCGGAGTGGTGGAAACTGTTGGGGAGGGAGTCACTGCAGTAAAGGTCAGAGTGTTTGCAGGACGGCATGCACGCGTAAACACATTGCCATGAAATTCTTCAAATCCGCATCAAGATGATCTGATTTTATGTTTAACCGAGTTGCAGCGGACTGTTCAGTCCATCCCACATACAGTTCTAAGTGCAAGTGTTTTCCAGGCAGGTGACCGTGTGTTCACCACAGCCACAGAGTCGGGAGGCTATGCAGAATACGCTGTAGCAGCTGACGACTGTGTCCACAAGCTGCCTGACGCTTTAGACTTCGCACAGGGAGCAGCCATAGGCATACCGTACTTCACTGCATACAGAGCTCTTGTGCACAAGTAAGACCACACAATCAGTGCAACTTTTGGCAAGTTTCAACCGGGGGTCTGTGGGTTTTCAAAGGTCTTGTGTAGCAGGGAATTCTCATTAATAATTTGTTTCACTGGTTAACCCGATCATCCATTTCCTGCAGCTTATACACATCCTTGTTTGAATATTTGTATCACTGGGACTTGGTATTGGTTATGTATTACTGTAACAATGGTGTTTGAGTCTTAGTTTAGATTTGGTGAGCCCTGCAGAAATCCGAGCAATCCAGAAGTGCCTGAGTTACTGTAATCTTTGTTCATGTTTATTCGGATTAATTCAAGGTGCAGGATCCTCCAGATAGGGCCCGGAAAAACACAAAGACAAAAACATAAACTACTCAACATATTCGGAAGCTGTCAGAGTAAAAGATGTAATACTGCCCTCTGGTGGGCAGTAGTTTACAGGAAGGCGATCCAGAGATTTATATTACCCTCGCCTCCTATTCCTTCATAGACAAGTCCAGGTTCTGTAGGTGTGCAAATATTTCCATTTAAAACAAGTAATACAAGCTGTGTCCTTCATCACTGGAAGCCCATTCTCATCGCTTCAGATCTCAACATTTGGCATCACACTGCTGTAAATAAGTTTCATTGCTGGCATCCAGTTTAATGAAAGGAGACGTCATTCAAACTGGTAAAATGTGAGCACATGTCTATACTCAACATGTTAAGCCCTGTGGCCCCATGATACTTTTGTAATTTAAAAAAAAAAACAACAACTGTTAACTGAAATTACAATATTTTCTACATATTTCATGAAGAGCATCTCTTATAGTCCTGCTCCAGAAGTTCACGATCCCTTGACAACTAATCTGCTTTCCCAGAAAATGTTACATTTTCTTTTTCTTGGCATGAAAAGTAAAACATTCACAGCCTTCGTTCTGTGCCTAACTCTCCGGCATCCTCTGCATTCAGTGAGTGGCAATCTGTGAATATGCATGGCCATGGTATTGATGACTAATTTTGCTTGTGATATTTCTTGTTATGCAGAAAAAAAATTAAGAAAAGAGGCAGTTTGTTCATCTCTGACCTTTATCTGTCCTTTGACTCTTGATGGAAAAAATAAATAAAAGTTTGTCACGTTTCAGTCACACTCATATTTGGCACAATTCATTTCTCATTTCCAACAATTTTGTAGTAATTTTCATTTACGAGTTCACCAGTCTGTTCATTTAGACAGTCGCTGATATCAAGTCGGTTCTCTTAAGAAGCATAATGACGATGAAAGAAGAAAACTTAAAATCTTACTGTGGTTTTATGCAGATAGTATTGATGGCACAAATTAACCACACACCGAAGCCCCACATAACATGCTCTTAAACGTAAAGTAAGTGACTCACCTATTATTTTCTTTTATGCTATTTTAATCTGCTGTGTCATGTTCTGCAGAGCTCATGTCAAAGCTGGAGAGACCGTCCTCGTCCATGGTGCCAGTGGAGGGGTGAGACAAGTTTTCAGCTTTTCTGCATCAATGAAACACAGCAATATTTACCATATTTACCATATTAGGGACCATCAGGCCCGTTACCGGGAGAAAGACAATACTTATAGTCAACTTGGGAGTGCCAGAAGTGCTGGCAACACAGAGTAAGCCATCATTTCAAACAATAATTCAAAAAACATTTTCCAAAAATGTTGTAGACTGAAATCAGTGCACAGGTTCCCTGGGCTGGAAACTGCTTGTTATTACAGATGAGTTGGCAAGTTAAAAAAACGACAAAGAACTTTATCTGTCAAGGCCAGACATCATTAGCTCAAGGCTCATTATTAGCTCGCCTTGTTTCATAATCACCAGCCTGCTTTGCTAGTTTCCAGGTTGACCAAAATAAATCAAATAATCACTTGTTAATCATAATTATTTTTTTGGCTAAGAAACACACATTTCTAACAGATTTGTGTTTAATTAGAAAGTAAGCCAGAAAAACAACCACAGATGATGCTCAGCAGTTCTTTATCCATCAATAGTCTATACCACTATGTCTGTTTTAAGCATACTGTGTGTTAGTGAAATAAATGGTGCTGTTTAAACGGTGGGTCATTTAGATCTAGCATTATCCACCCCAGTATCAGCACAGAGATGGACTGTTTTCTGAAATCTAATTTTTTCTTCCACCACCAGGTGGGTGTAGCAGCGTGCCAGCTGTCCCGCGCTCTGGGTCTCAGGGTGTTGGGGACAGCAGGGACGCCAGAGGGGGCGAAGCTGGCTCTGAACAACGGAGCTCACCTGGCCTTTAATCACAGAGAGGAGGGGTACACAAACAAAATCATGGTACTCGCACGCACAAAAAGATGACCAGGAGAAAAGAAAGGTCCAAACTGTAGACCCTACAGGGACACAGATTGTGTTTTTGTGTGCTCCAGGAGGCCACAGAGGGCCGAGGTGTTGATGTGGTCGTGGAGATGCTGTCCAATGTCAACCTCAGCAAAGACCTCCAGATGCTGGCCATCGGAGGACGTGTCACGGTCAGTAGGACTTCAGTCTGGCACTCCTTGTCTCTAAACTGAGGCTCAGAGCGTTCATCTCTTTTACATCTTCTTTCCCTTGAATCTGAAGGTTATTGGCTCCAGAGGCCCTATAGAGATCAATCCCAGGGACACCATGGCCAAAGAGAGTTGCATCATGGGAGTGGCTCTTTTCTTTGCTACACCGGTACATTTCTATAACAGTATACGATAACGAATAAGAAACTGTTTCTGACTGCTGTTAAAACCAACGAAAATAACCAACCAGTTAACAGTGCTGATATCACCTGACTCACCGGCATAAGTTACACTTACTTTTATCACATAATAACTTGCAAAGATAAATCCTGACACTATGTTCCATTTAAAGTAATTTTCTCTCCTCCCCCTCCTCATACAGGAGGAGAAGAGGGAGTGTGCAGCGCTGCTTTACGCAGGGATGGAAGCTGGTTGGCTGCGTCCAGTCGTCGGTTCCCAGTATAAACTCGACAAGGCCGCCCAGGCCCACCATGACATCATCGAGTCTACCGGAGCTGCTGGGAAAATGATCCTAAATGTGTCATGACATGAAGTTGAACAGTGCAGTAGTCACCATGTCCACTTTATGCCAAATGCATATCTTTTTGATGCTTATCTGCAGGCGACCTACTGTCTGATAATCCACAGCGAGGGTTAAAGAGCAGCTATCAATCTGCTTTGAGAACTTATTTTCTCTGCTTCAAATCACACTTAAGAGGATTGGTACTATGCATACTTTTAATTTTTTTTTAAACATTTATATAACTGTAAATTGTGAGTAACGATTTAAAGAATGAATGATAAAAATGGATGTACTTGGATTAATTCCTCTGGGAGTCATATTGAATTTAGGAAAAAAGAAATTCAGCTTCAGGTGTGAAGTTTAGGGCCAATTTCTGAGTCAGACTTGACATCTGTGTCTCAGGTGACAGTCACCTCTACTGAGCATGCTCAGGAAACAGCCAGGTAACCTAAGCTCGACACACTCAGACACAGAACATGCGACAGCTCTGTAGCAACCGGTAAACGATTAAGCTTTGAGTTTAAATCTACTAACGGAGCAACACATCACTCTTATGGAGCAGTGCATGAGTGGCGTGTACCATGTCATCAGAGCGGGTGGACCTTTGGGTTCAGTTCAAAAGGTAAGCAGTTTGTTAAATATTTTAGAATGATGGCTGACAATGAATGAACACACAATTCATTGATTCTCAATGATCAATCAACAATTGATGCTCAGAAACAAAAAAATAAGCAGTTTGAATAAAGCAAATATAACAAATTAATGATGGTAAAATGAACAGACACTGCTAATAAGCTGTGGGCATCCTTGCTCTGTATGCTGGAGATATTGACTCTATCTAGTGACCGTTACTATGAGGATGGATGGTGAGGATATGCAGGTGATTTGACTGGACTGAATAAACTTAATTCACAGGATGAGAAGATAGCTTTGAATTGGGCTCACAAGGAAAATCTATGTTCCATTTGACAGAGGAATGTACATCCTGTAGTTGGACATCAGACACAAGTTCAAAAACTGACAGCTGACGAGGAAAGTATGCAACCCCATGCAACCCCCTCAGTTGGATGTACTTTAATTACTGGCTAATTACAAGCTTACTAGACAAATAAAGTATGATGGTGAATTCAGAATGTTTAAAAAGGATTTTTAATGTTTCTGTTGATGTCATTTTGTGACAGATCAGCCTTGGAACCAGACAAATATGAGAACACCTGCATCATTTGGCCTAGCAGAATGCTTCTGTGTCTTCCAGTTCAAATTTGTTTGCACTGAGGTCATCAAAGCATGCCAGTGAAGCACTCCTTTAATACATCATTCCTCTAAACAACCACAATAGCTGTCACTGGCAGGCTTTTACACTTCCAACTATGTCATTATTAAGACAAAATTGATGTTTTTGGTCTCCACTTGTTTACATTAGTCCGAGTTATTTTCAATGAACATACTGTATGTAGTCAATACCACCAAGGTTTAAGAATAGTTCTAAATGGATGTATTAGGTTTTATTGTCAATTCATTATTCTTAATATTATTGATTGGAAAAATATGCAAAACAAACAACACGGGCCTACTTTAAGCCTATCAAGTGCTGAAGTAACAAAGAGCCTCAAAGCAACAACAATAAATGCAAAATGACCTCATATGGATCCAAATCTCAAAGCACAGTGATGTGAAACAGCTACAGAACTGACATAAACGGTAAAAAATCAACTACATAGGGATGCATCAAACACACATGGGCTTCAGCCAGGCAGATAGAAAAAATTCTGGTGTTCGCAGGTCACTTTATAATCATACTCTGTTGTTTGTTATTACTACTTATTTTAGTTATTTTAGTGCAAAACAATTACAACGATGCAATATAAATTAAAACGGACACACGAAGGAGATCAAGATGGTTTATGACACAGGACCATCAAGTTGTACTAAACAACCACAGAGTGAATACAGTGAGACCCATGTTGACAACAAAGGGGCATACAACAGGAGCCGCACTCAGAAAGCTCATCCTCTCTTCTCTCAGTTAGCTCATTAATCATTCCTGAATATGATTTAATCTTAGAAGTTTAGAGGTATGCTCTCTCAGTAAGTGGCTGTGTTAAGTTCACTGGAATAAATCATTTTCTTGCGAGATAAATAAAAGCCTGCCAGGATGTAACAGTTTCACACTTTGTCACAAACTGGCCCTTCTGATGATCCACTGGTTCATAAATACTGAAACTCACTTTTCCTCATCAAAAAGGACGGCCCGCGACAGGAAAGTGCATTAATACAAGAGCTTCAGCAGAAACACGATAAGCCTCGTTCTGCTACAATGTCTGGCTGTCATCCATCAGTTAGCATCCTCTTGGGACTACCCCCACCTCCCCTGACGACACCACACACAAACACAAACATGTTGGAGTGTTGCCATCACATGTAACAATGTTTGTCTGGGCAGCTACTCAGAACAAACACAGCAACAGAAAGGCTGGCTTTTGTCAACCTAATTTTTGTCCAAGGACGCGCTTTAGTTGTCGCAAGGTAAATTCAAAAGTCTCGATAACATCCATTCAAGTCCTGGGCACTGATCACAATGGTCCTTTTTTTCTATTCTCAACTAAACAGAAAGATAAGGTTGTCAGGATTAATTCCATTCTATGCCTGATGTGTCACAACACACTGATGGAGATATTCACCGACGATGCTGGTAACAATCAAGGGTCCAAATCTTTAAACACACTCTTCAATCACGGTTTTCCATGGGCTTTTGTTTCATTTCCAAACCCATTTGTTCCTGTTCTGGGTGATGGGTGGATGGAATTTACATTCAGCTGTGCAGAGAGATCATTTTAGTGTTTTAATAATGTCTTTTCAGGCCAAACAGTTGCTGACAGTGACATTGACGAAGCTGTATCAGGTTACAGACCCGTGGAAGAGATGTTGCCTCATAACCACAGTGCTCCCATTGTAACACATCATGATCAGTAAGTAGTAAACCAAAAGGATTCACACCACTTAAAAAAAAAGGAAATCATAATTGAAAATGAAAAATATAAATGAAATTAACTTCCAGCTAATTCTGATCAAAATAAGTTGAGCCAAGACAAAAATAAATAATTCTGAATTTGTGTCCAGGTGTTTTGCTGATGTTGCTGCTGTCAGTCATCAGAGCCCAGCAAGTGTCTGCTGTACCATCATGTCCGGCTTCCTGCGTGGTTTGTTCTGAGGAAGCTGTCATCTGTCAAAGACTGACTCATATTATTGGTAAAAAATCCAAGCTATTTTAGTCACAGTCAATGGTTAAAGGCATGCTGCTTCAATACAAATGTTATCATAAATAAACTTAAATATTATTCGTTAATCAATTCTTTGGTGTCAGCATGTTAACATCAGTGGAGTTACTAAATGATCCTCTGGTGTTGTGTGATCCAACGATATGTATCATTAAGTGTATATTGAAGCCAAGTGATCCACGAGCACCTGCTGTAAGTGTGTGTTTGTGTGACCAGATGCTCCTGATTCGACTCAGGCTTTGCTTCTCACCGAGGGTTCCATCTCTACGGTCCAGCCTGACTCGCTGTCTGGCCTCACCAACATTACCGTTATAGGTCAGAACAAATGTGGATCTTTACTTATTTACTTACAGTTTGAGTGCATCTTTTACATTCTACAGCAAAAGACTTGAAAATGTTGAATTTCAGACACATCTGTCTGTTGCTCAGGTCTGAGTCATAACCATATCTCAGAGCTTGGTGAGGAGGCCTTTAGAAACCTTCCATTCCTTCACACCTTACTGCTGGACCATAACCTCCTGACCAGCCAGGCTCTGCAGGGTGGAGCTCTGACCAATCTTACACAGCTGGAGGTTCTTGCCCTGGGCCATAACCTCATCAGCATGGTGGGTACGTTTGAATGGGAAGGTATTGCAAATGCAATAATGCTGTTGGTGTCCTCTATTTTGATAGACTGATTTTGTGGTTATTTCTCAGGTTTTAAGTTAAGTTTTATCTTTAAATTTTAAGTTATCTCAGGTGTATGTCATGGTTTATGTTATGGCTCTAAAAGCGCATTGTTGGAATAAGTAATTGAAGAAAGAATTGATTCTCTTGGTTGCTGTGCAGATCCAGGCTGTCTGGTTTAAAGGCACAAAAGCTCTGCTTAGCCTGAAACTGGAGGGAAACCTGCTCACCAGTTTGGACTCTGGTTCATTTCCTCTGAATGACCTCAGAGAGTTGGAGACTCTGGATCTGTCAGATAATCTGATTGATAATCTGGAGAGAACCAGGTTTAAAACAAATTTCCTCTTTGATTTAATTTCATTTTCTTTTCAAATAAAAAGAGTACCAAAAGGCCCGACATTTGTAGAAAAAAAATCAGTTTTTTTATTCATTGTGGTCTTAGTTTTCATGGGCTGGTGAGTCTGAAGACTCTGGATCTCTCCAGAAACCGTTTGAGTGCTGCTCCTGCTGAGGCTTTTTCCTACCTCAGCTGGCTGACGAACCTCAGCCTGGACCTCAACACATGGAACTGCACCTGTGAGCTGCTGGAGCTGGCTGCAGTTCTGTCCACCTTCATTCAACAACCTGACAAGGTGTGGGAGCTCCTCATCAATCTATGCAAAACAGCAATGCAATCTCACTTCTTTCATTAATGGCCACTCAAAACAAATTATAATAATCAAAACAATCATAATAGAGGATACATAGACGTAATCCATTGTCTAGACGCTGTGGCTCATGCAGCTGTAAAACGAGGTTCCAATCAGCTGAAATATTAAACATTTTAATCAGTAAAGACCTAGTTTACATAAACTAAACATCTTTTACCACTGCTACTTTCAGACTCTCTATAATGGGCGTAAGATGGTGTGTGTGAGTGCTGACAACCCGGCTGTAACCACAGTGCTGGAACTGACCGAAGCCAATTGTGTCCCATCCAATCAGAACATCACTGTGCAGATAGAGACAAGAGGCAGCATCACACCTCAGCTGTATGCTCGAGATCTGGCCATCACTGCAGTCATCTGCTTTATTGGTGAGAATGATACACACCCCAGTGAAAAACAATTTTCAGTTGGTTCTATTCATCTATGCCACATAACAGTACAGTAACCCTTGTTTATATACGTACATATCTACTAACATATTTTCAACTAAAAATTCTCAACTACCTCTACTTAACTTGATGCAGAAATTAATTAAATGCACAATGAAAGACGCATCCATTTTATCAAAAAGAGACAATGTGAGACAATATACAGTGAACTAATGCAAAAACGGAGACACAAGAACTTGACTGAGAAAATAATTCAGTGATAGTTGTTGCTGTGCATCGTCAAATCTAACAATGCACAGCAACACATTGTTAAAACACAAATATAGAATATTGTATGCATGGTAACTTTAAAGTTTGCTCATTGTGAGAGATTCTAAGCAAACTTTAATAATTTAACATTACACTTTTAAGAATACTTATAATACTTATGGTGATATTCATTATATAAGAAACAAAAATATGCAAAAGCGTGACTAAACATGAATAAATAAAAAAAAAAATCACTGTGTTGGTCTCAAAATCATTAGAAAATGAGCAGCACTTCCTGCTGTGAGACACTGGGCGTATGTCCAATAAAGACAGATCTCAGTTCAGCTCAAATGGACCACATTGATGATTTTTTTTATGACAAAGCAAACTGGTCAGATGAAAAATTACAAGTGCACATTGCAGATATTAACTATTTCTGTCACCTGTCATCTGTTGACGAAATTATCAACATTGTTTAATAGTGTAACTCATAATGGGAATACCAGGGGAAAAATCAGACTGGTGTTGGAGGTGATCCTATACTCTCTATCAACATGAATGTACACAACATCAATTCTCTGAGCACTCCCTGACCAGTTTCTCCTGAAACTCAGCTTCTCTGAGTAGGTGCAGCCCTTGAACTTCTACATTCTGCAACTCCTGTATGTGCACATACATTCCTGTAACAACTGCAATATTTTGCCCTTCAATCCACCAAGCACAATATGATTTGTATGCGCTAGTGTGTTGCAAGAAATGTGGTGGTTCCGTGTTTCAGCTTCACCCTTTATAACTATTATCACCATTCCTCTGCAATTTAAAAGAACCTAAGTTATGCAAGAAAATATTAATGGCAGAACAGTCCTGAACTGTAGTAGATCTATTTATTCTTATAACCTTCTAGTGTCTGAAATGGGGTCCAAGATGGGGAACTTGGATTTTAGATGTGCCCAAAAAAAATCACAAGCTTAAAACAAATGAAAATCTGTTTAACGACACAATTCCACAATTGTGGTAATCACTCAGTGTTTTAAGCAACACATATAGCATGTTTAAATACAAATCTCTGAATTTGCTTTGCTCTGACTTTAACATATGATCCATCAAGAACATTTGGTCTTTGCAAATCTTGTTAAAGCTTCTTTAAGTTTGCTTGACTGTCGTGAACCATTCCTCTGATGCAAACAGTTCTAACTTTGATGGAAAATGATCCACTCAAAAATGTTCACATTGCCAGGTCCTCATAGAGAACTCTTGAACGTGATATAATGAATGTGAAAAGAGATTAATTTATGTCCTGTTGTGTCTCAGGTGGTGTTGGTTTGACTCTGTTGGCAGTCTTTATTTACTATCAAGTGTCTCGAAGGAAGAAACTGAAAGAAAGTCGAAGGCTGGAGGAGGAAGAAGAGCGAAACGGCACTGTGGCTAATCATATCAGTCACCTCAATGTTAGTGAGAGGAGAAGGGATTTTCTATTGCAAGCCAACAGCAGTCAGCCATGGAATAAGGAAGCCATGATATCTGATTCAAAGACACATAGTCATGGTGGACATTTTAGGTCTCGAGCTGAGGAAAATGGCGGCTATTTACAGTGCCCTCACTGTAACACTGATTGGATGATGCCAAACCCAATGAGAAGGGACAACTGGATGAACGGAGGAATTGAGATGGAAGGAGATCAAGAAAGAAGGAGAAGGAGAATGATGATGGAAGAGGAGAGGAGGAGGACACATATTCAGCATGGAAACTTGAGCAGGGACAAGATTAATTTACATGGCAATACAAACTCGTCTTTGCATCCACCGAGAGAAATTTCAAGTCAGAGAACAGAAACCTTGCTATCCTACAACACTGGCAAAGACATGGACAACCACAGGGCTAATGTGGAGGCAAAAGTCAGAGGTTATGAGACTTTACACTGCAAGAGCTGCAACAGGACATACAGACCATCAGACCACGATGTGAGACAAGGGAGGATTCATTCCAATCCAACCGACTCTGCACTATTTGTTGACTTCCCCTCTCAAGACAGGCTGGTTGACAGAAAAAAAAATGGTCTTCACAAGTTTGACAACACGAAGAGAACAGAGCTGAAAAGAGACTCAAGAAATGTTACATTTGATCTGGGGAGTCCTAGAATCAGTCAAGGTAAGGAAAAGATGGTGGAGGAAGCGGTGTACTCGAGAGACAAAGATGAAATAATGCAAAGGACACACAAAGTCCAGTCCAGCCGCCTACTGAAAGTCAAACTAAACTTAAACCCGCTTCGCAAAAGCAAAGTCCTTCCAAGGAGAAATAATGAGCAGGGCCACACTGAGAAGGGCAGTTCCAAGAAAATTAAAGAGAAAAGACAGCACGGTAAAGAAGGGGAAGGAAGGGTAGGCAAAGGAAAATCTGGCAAAAGGAATAAAAATACCGGAGAGACAATTAAGAAGTCCTCCAAGACTGGAGGATTGGCTAAGGAAGGTGAGAAAGAAAAGGAAGACGAGCAAAAAGAAGAGGGAGGACAGAAAAGCAAAACCTCTGCTAAGAAGAAAAAGACAACTTCTCTAAGTGAGCAAGATAGCCCGGAAGATGCAGTAGGTGACCAGGCAGAGAATTCCCATCCAGAGAGCTCCAGACCTGCAGACAACACCACAACTTCAGTCCAATCAGTCTCTGCTGCTGTCAGTGCACAGGCACAAAGTATGCAGAGTTTTCAGTATCAAGGAGCTGGATTGGCACTGAGCAGTACTCAGCTTTCCTACCAGCATCCCTTCTCCTTAATTTCCGCTGACAAAAACCGTACTGCCAACTTCTCCCTGCTTGGATCAGCTGGCCCACAACCAACTGGCAGCAGCCTTTCTCTTCAAGGAGGGAATCGTTTGCTCAACACCACTTCTGCAGGATCTACTACACTGCTCCCTGAAGGTCCCACTAATCCTGGCACACCATTCAGTGGACCCAGCATGGCTCTAAGAGGTGCTACAGGCAGCCTTGGTGGGAAAGCTGCTGGAGAGATCATGTCTTCAGTTCCCTCTCTTTTAACTAACTCTGCACATGCTAACACTTTGCAGGCAAATCCAGTACACACAGCTCATCTTAATACCTCCCAAACTGAAGGACACCCCCTGAAATTAGCAAACCCAGCTGTTAATCCAACACCATCCAATCCATCTGAGAGCCAGTTGCCTTCAAATGGTTCTCCTCTTGTAGCAACACTGAAGCCTGATTCAGCACAAAGTATTCAGACTGGGGAAGGACAGCTCCAGCTGCCAACTGAATCCCAAACACCCTTTACCAAAGAGAGTCTCCCTGACCAGGGTCAGGATGAGATATCCGGTGTGACCCCTCAGGCCGTGAAACCAATGACCACAGTGGAGAATATATCAAACAATAACAGTCAAACAGAAACTGAGCATGTTCCTGGGGCTTCGACAGTCAAAATGCCGGCTGAGAATGTGACTCTAGTTGAAGGACTTGCAGCGGGGGGATTAGGAGGCAAGCAGGTTACAGGTGTGTCTGTATCAGGTGTCTCTGCGCCCAGTATGTCCACACCGAGTGGATCCTCCCCAGGAGCTGCACCTGCGGTGGCTCCTCTGCTGCAGCAGGAGTACCTGTCAGAGGAAGGAGGATCCTCCCCGAGGAGGAAGCTGAGGCTGGTGCTTCCTGAAAAGACATCCAGCCGCCCTCCCACATCGCTAGAGCGGAAAATACGCTAGCAGTCCCCATCATATTGCAGGTTTTTCTATATGTAGATGGGTAAAGGTCTGCAAAACGAAGAGTTTAACACCAGATTCAGAAAATAAGACGGCTGAGACTGATGCCCTCATATTGTACATTGTTAATGTGATGTTATGAACTGCCACAAAATGTAATTTTGATATTTCAGTGCATTGTCATCATGTTATATGTTGTTTTGGTTTTATAAATGAGTAGAAGACAAAAAGTCCTTGCTGTCATTTTTAAAATTCAGTGCTCATCCATGACTTTGGAAACAGCATTCAGCAAAAACAATGACTAAATGTTTCCTTTGGAAGGATTTCATGACTTTACTGGGTCTTCCATTTATCATCACCTCATCAAGTTGTTGTACATCTTGAGGTCTGCAGTGAAATAAGTTTAGTAGATTAACCAGGGTTTTTAATCATTCCACATGATATTTGATTAGATTAGATAGACTTCAGAAATCAATATCGGCATTCGCACTTTCTTAGATTATGTGATTTTTGCTGAGTTTGATCAGTTGTCTGTAAACTCATGAGATGAGACACCATGGGATGTTGTTTAGAGCTCCAGGATTGCTGCTAAATGGGCTCGAATTAGGAATCTTTTGGTCAGTTGTTGTAATTGGATATGGCCTAAGACTGTACAGAGAAACTTCCTATTAAAAAGGCAAAAGTATTTTTTAATATTGCAGTATTTTTATGTAAACATTTTACAACACAGCTGCTCTCTGGTACAACAGTAAATCCATTTTATTTGACCCCTGTGCAGATTGTAACCAGTTCCTGGGTTCTCAGTGTGTTGGTGCTGGATTGGGTTTCAGTTTTGGCACCAGGACAGCGGTTTGCCTTGTGTTAGGTTTCACTTGTCACACCGCCGTTCTGTAAGTGCTGCCCACAGGGAGTTAGGTTTACACTTACCAAGTCGTTACTATCTGAGCTTAATTCTTCCCTCTGCTGAGCAGAACTGTGATCCGCTGTGTCACTGACCCAGTCTTTACTGTTCCAACTGTCAAATATAACTGTACTGTCATATTAATTGTGTTTCAATGCTGGAACAAATCATTTCAAGGAGAAGATATTACAATATTTTGGTATACATACCAATGTCATGTTGTTTCTCAGAGTTGAGATGAAAAGTCTCAGGGAAGAGGTGAACTATGTTGATTATCACAACACTTGTCAATTTCTGAGATCTATGTAAATACTTTCTCATGTGGATGAATCAGAGGGCCTTGGTTGTGGAGAGCAGCTGCATTAGATCTGACCTTTTACAGACTGTTGAGGTCATTTGAGGTTTTATACCTTTACAGTATATGCAGGAGATTTTTCATCTTAACAGAAAGTAGCCTACGCCAGCAGATAAAACAGAAAACTAGATTGAATGGATCACTTTCATCAGTTTTTCACTGGACCCATCCATCCATTTTGTACACCTGTTTAATCCAACTCAGGGTCGCGGGGGGGCTGGAGCCTATCCCAGCTGTCACTGAGTGAGAGGCGGGGTACATCCTGGAGGGGTCGCCAGTCCATCACAGGGCCACACAGAGACAAACGAGACAAACAACCATGCACACTCACACGAGTACAGTACCTAAAGTAGACCTCACATCCTAATTTCATGTGATGAATACGTGACTTAATAAGAATCCTGCTTGTAGTTGACAACTTGAAACAGTTCCCATCAATAAGGCCATGGGTGAGGAAGAATTTGCTGCTCTGGATCTGCTCCATCTGCTGTGTTGTCTGCTTCACTTTCTAGTTAGAGAAAGATCATTCTCAGTGAACCTTTCCTTTTCATCTTTTGAGATTGTAAGTGAAAATGAAATATGCTCTTGACCTCCTGAGTTTTCCTGACTTCCCAGTAGTTCCAGATTATATCTCTGACAGAATCCAGGCTGTATGGCTACCGTGCTGAATCTGCCAACTCTTACAAGCTGCAGGGACTAACACAAAACTTCCCCACTACCTCTTTGATTATTTATGTCAGCCTTCACTGCAGCATCTATCTGATGAGACAAGCAGAAAACAGTGTTAAATGCAGGCTACTTCTCTGAGTGAGGCAATTGAAGCAATTCGACTCTAGTCAGTCAGTGTCATGAAATTGTGCACGAAGGAGCACAGAAACGTCACCGCCTCTCTCGTGTGAATAAAACTGGTTTTGTGTGTTTCGAATAAAATGCTGTAAAAGTACAAAAGTCCTTTTATTTTTAATTTTTTTTAGGACTTATAATTTAGATTAATAAAGTTAAAGTTAATTAAGGCAAGAAACGTCAATGTTGCTAAATGAAATTTTAAACAAAGTAATCAAAGTTATTATTTTTTTTAAAAAAACTGGTTCAACTAGTCTAGCAATTTTTTTACATCAGACTATTTGATCATGGATAAGACATAGAACATCATTCTTTTGAATGTCCTAATTGATTTACTCCTGTTGGATCTGGGCAAAACATGCAAGGGGGCGAAGTAATGGATGAAGCAGGATGAGATCTGACCCATGGTGACTCCCAACAGACACAACTTAAAGGGGTTGGACCTGCTTTGGTGGCCCATAAAGGCTCAACAGCGTTTTACAAAGGCGCAGTCAAAACATTTTAGCTCCGAAAATTGTGGCTCTAACACAGCACTAAAACAAATAAAAAATATCTTTCACAATCTCTAGGAACCTGTTGAATAAAGGCTCTTAATTACTTTAACATAACATACCTTAATTACCTTCCCTCAACACCAAAATCTGCCCAAGTAGATGGATTAAAACGTACAATAGAGGCGAATGTTAAGAGGATGGATGAACTGGTTGCAGCTCTATCCTTTGGTCAGTAGGGGGCAGTGTGTGCCTGCGGACAGAGAGGGGGAGAGAGGGGGAGAAAGAGAGAGAGAGAGACGGCCTGCTTTTCAGCACAACCGATATTTTGATTTATGAGAGGATAGAGGTGAAATGGCACTTTGGAGACAAAGTATAATTACAGATGAGGGGAAAAAATAACTAATTAGGTTGGCAGAGTCAGAGGGCTGTAAAAGTATGAACTCAATTACTTTTGTATTAAAAAAAACAAAACAACAAACTGTGCCACTTTGATAAAACATGGACAAGCAGTAGGCCCTCAAATTTTGCAGGGCCAAATGTTTTCTAAACGTTTTAGGTTAAAGATTGAACTGTCGACAGAGCCCGGAGGCCGGAGACTGTTTTGCTGGCAGCCATTAACTCTTGTTAGAGAGGATGCTTTGGTGATACTTATAAAAACAGAAAAAAGAAAAAGAACTGACATGTGTCGGGGTGACTGACTGATACATAAGTTGGACTTCCCCACCACCAACACCTTATACTGTCAACATGTAACCAGGACCGTGGGCAACTGTGTGAAATGGATGTGGCGACTAACTGCCTGGTGGGCTCTTGTTTTCGCTATGACTCACCCCCAAACTCATCAAAAACTTGTTTCTTTGGAAAAATGTCCATGTATAAAATTATTTTCACTCTGCTCTGGCAAAGTTCTCTTATTATGCAACACAAATGCCCAGACATGGCTTAATTAATTATGAATCATTGCACCTGTTCGTGTTCATCACCACAATGACTAATAATCCTGATCAGAATTAATGCGTGGCAGAAGCCACTGTTGGTTACATCATAACCAAACCTTCAGAGCTTCGGAGTGGCCCCAAGACAATTAACAGCAAACGTGAAAGATACGGTCCCTGTAAACAAACATTCGTCTTTTTCTCTTTCAGTCAACTTGAAGGTGGAGTACCACAAATACACAAACTTCCTGCAAAGTTGCTGTATGGCTGAGCTTCGTCACACCCAACCAGCACAGGGCCTTAAGATAAAGAAATGTGTGAATAATAACTCTTAATTCTTCTTCTCTTTTAGTCTTTGCCAACCTCTGTGAAAAATGACGGGCTCTTCAGTCTGTGAATTTAGAATAAGAAGCAATATTCTTAACCCTCGCACGTCCAACTTTCCAGAGAATGACGCAACATTTTGCTTGACTTTAAAGGCACTCTGAAAGGTCGTGATGGGAGCGAAAGGTGTGCTGTGGTCGATCAAAGCGACTTTCACCAACTGCTCAGAAATAAGCACCAAAGAGGCGGGTTTTTGTTGTACTGTCTGCACATTTCTGCAGCGCTGACTTTATTCTCAATCACATTATTAGAATCTAAAAATAAGAAAATCTTCATGGTTGTTGTTGCCCAGAGTCTTTTTTTTTTTTTTATCTGCCAAAAGAAACACATTAATACAAAGAGATACAGAGTGACAGAGAGATGCGTCTCTCAGCATTATCATTAACACTAAAACAAACCTCAAGTTGATTTAAAAAAAAAAAAAAAAAAAAAAACACAAAATAAAACATTAAAACACGGCCAAACCCAGCAACAGTTATAGTTTCTTAAATAGCCTCTGAGCACAGAGAGAAATAGAGATGACAAACGAGACCATGCAACCCAATCAGCCGCTCTGCTTTCTCATTAACACTTCGCACACTCACACACAGTTTGGATCCAAATCAATATTATCAACAGACATATGCCAGGGGGAGGAGCTGGCATCATACAAAGGAGTTTTTCTTTTTTTTTTCCAACAAACAGTTGTTTTGACATTTCATTATTTCAGGGACTAAAATACATCAGATTTCTTCAAAAGAACAACGAAAGTTCTCCAATCTTACACAATTATTCACAGTTAGCGCCTGGGTTGAACAGGCAACAAACAGCTTCGGGAGATGTTCCGCATTCCTTCTCTCATTTGTCTTTCGCCGAATAAAGCGGCGCAAACCCGCCGGGTTCAACACTCACAATCAGCACAAGTTCTCTGTGTCTGTGTGGGACTTCAGTCCATATGGCATCGCATCATCGTGTAACTAAAGAGCCAGAGGGGAAACACAGTTTAAGTAGTATTTGGTTAATAATCCTTCGTTTTTACGCTGCGCTCCTCTGGCTTTGGCTGTTGAAGGGCACAGCAACTATGAGGTCAAATAAAATAAAATAAAAAAGAAAAAGAAAAAATCACCACTGGCTTTTAAATTGACAACTCAAAACAATTATCTTACAGCATTTTACACATGCTCTTCGGAGCCTTTTGGAACCGATGGTAAACACCATCCTTACAAAATGAGGAACTAGATGTGAACATTTTCAGAGCAGACAGGAAATTAGACAAATGTGGAGTATATACACCTATCAGCATGGTTCACAGCACGGGACATACCACCTCTCCTCGCTGATATACATATTTTCTATTGAAATGGTAACATTATGCAGTGAATGACCAGCAGAAAAGATACAGCCAATAACAGATGTTTGTGTCACTTTGTTAACACTGTTCTACCTTAAAGAGATAGTGGATATACACACAGAAACTCTTTCATTATTCCTCTGCTGGGGCTTTTTAATTTTTAAGTGCTAAACTCGAGTTTATTTCACATTTTGTCTGAAAGTCCGCTGAGTCCGGTCATTGTTGGAGGTCGCGCTGGGTTTGGGGCGGGACCAGGCTGGCCTGGGCTGATGAAGGCTGGAGGTTCACGTTGTGGCAGTAGAAGGGTCGATGTTTGGTGTCATTTTGTCCTGAGATTAGCTCAGATACAGGGGCTTGTCTCTCTGAAGACCGCTGCAAGCAGAGAGGAGAAAACAGGAGTAAGGATAGGAACACAAAGACAGAGACATTAGCGATAACATCTGTTCATCTAAATAAAGTTTAGCCGACAACAGATGGACAAAATTCCACACCAGCAGGGACACCGACAGAAGGTGGGGTGTGGGTGCCCTTGAAATCCACCTTTGATGCTTTCTCCTGAATTTCTGCTAACTGTTATTTTACATTGTAAAAACAAGCTCGCTTTACAAGAATATCTTAGCAGAACTGTAGGTTCTCACTTCCACCTAAGCCACAACCAAAAGTGATGTCAGAGCGCCCCAGCATGCACACTAAATAAAACCGGGAGAAATTGAATCTCTGTGCACAAGGGTTACCACCCACCTGTTGCCATGGTAATCAGTGCCCCAGTCCAGAGAGGGGTGGTGGTTCGGAGTGTGTCGGCCCAGCTGGTGGTAGTCCACTGATGATGACATCACTGCTCCGCTGTTCAGCATGCCTCCTCCCATTGACTGGTAGTCAGTCTGGAGGGCGGGGGCATAGCCCTGTGATTCGAAGAAGAAAAGAAAAATAATTCTTAACTTTTGTGGAGGGAGGAAACGACAGAGGATGTTCAGCACTCTGCTATCATAAGCTGGGAAAATCCAGATTTCGTACGATTGCAATAGCGACCGCAACAACCCGACGAGATCAATTTGTTACGTGCTGGAAATGACTTAAGCGAAACAGCTTCTACTGGATCCCCACATTATATTGTTTTTTCAGATCAGAAGCAGTGAAACTGTGGCTCGCCTTCACAGAGTTGAAAAAAAGATTGGGACACGCAAGGCAAACATACAGCATGAGCTGAAAGGGAACAGGTGCACGCTGGTGTGCTAAAAAAAAAACACACTGAAAGCTAGTTATTCTTGTTCGGCGCCTGCTTATCAACACGGCCAGCAGTTGGAGCAGCTGTGACACAAAACTCCTGGAGACAGTTAAGGTACTTTAAGCCCCTTTATGTGGCCATGCCAGAAACCTATTTCCTTTGTTGAAATCACAACACGAACATGCGTTTAGAAGCCGGCTTCGACATCATCAAAAGAATAACGGAAGAAGATTCATTTTCAGCGGCAAAGCTTCCGGCGTTATTTAGTCTGTGCATCTGTGGTCAACTTAACAGACACTGATACTAGAGGAAAACCTCGGGGTAAAAAAATGTGGCTGTCTCAAATTTGTCTGTGGGGGCCTCACAGTGTAAGACAAGGCTCTTATTCAAGTGGAATTTTAATGACTATTCTCAAATTATGAGGTCATATTACGTGGCAGCATGTTAAAATGCCTTATAAGCGTAAAAGTGTCATAGAGTGGATTTAATTGGCGGCTTGTTTACTTCCTCCTTCAACCAGAATTCATCCATAGACAGCTGATGGTTTCTGAACACCAGCCTTTCAGGCCTATATAAAAAAAAAAGCTTTCAGATGAACGGGGAAATGAATAAAACTCCGAATGCAACTGAGGTGAAAAGGAGACGGATCAGTCGCAGGTTCATCAGCAGTAATTACTGTGGTTTGAGTGTCTGTGAAGACGCAGAAGGAGGAGGGCTGAGGAGAAGGGAGGATGAAAAGGTAAGAGGAGGAGGAGATGAGGAAGGAGGTGAGCATGTCTCCAACCTTAAGATACTTGAGAGGGAAATGGAAAAATGAGTGTGCGCGGCGACTAAGTGCAGACGTGAGTGTGTGCGCGGGAGGGGGGGGGGGGAGGGACTGAAAGGGAAGTTAATCTGAGTGTTGTGAGTGAAAGAGGAGAAAGAGGAGGACAGCAGGTGGTTGGTTCTCCCCCGCTCTCCTCCCCCTCCTCTCCTCTACCTCACCTATTCATCTATTGTTGAGCAAATTCTTCTCCTTCAATCTTTCACAAAAACCCCATCTGCCTCCTTTGTCTCTCCCTCCCTTCCCCCATCAGTTCTCACTCTTCACCCAGTAAAAAAAAAGAAAAAAAGTTTGGAGCTCTGTCACCGAGTCCTCTCCCTTTTTTTCCCCTTCACTTTAAAAAAAAATCTTCTTTTACTAAAAACATGCAATATGGAGGAGGATTATGGGAATGAGGGATTTAAAAGTGCGCTATAAAAAGATGGGCAAAACTGGAAGCGAGACTCAGCAGTAATCTGTCCCCCACTCTAACTACTCTGGAGAATATATATTTATCTCCTGGGCTCTCATTAGATTTAATATAAAATCACATTACAGCCACTCACCCTGCACTTACCTCAGATCTTCATAAAATGACCACAAACTAACCGACTGGCAGCAAGAGATGAGGAGGCAGAGGGGAAGGCTGACAGGCTGAGTTACACAGGAACAACCAGAAGTAAAGGAAACTCCCAGACTGAACAATTTCTGTCATCTGGAAGATACAATTCCTCTGTAGTATCGGTCTAATTCCTGAGTGTCTGTGTGTTTTGCTGTTTGAGATGTCGTTACATCGGGGAAATGGGTTTGCCTGTGTGAGGGATCTTAAGAAATGGGTTAGTTACCCACAGAGAAAGGTTCCCATCAAAAAGCACAGATAAAACATCAAGTGTGTCCTAATTCCACACAAAAGTTCTGTTTTCACACCCAGAATAAAACTAAAAGTCAAGACAGCGGGTCAATAAAGGCCTGTTTCCCGGGTGGTATTCTCCCACAACGTGCTGCAGAGGACGCCGTCTACGGAGCCCCAAAACAAGACAGAAATTATGTCGGACGGATGACGATCAGAGTCGGAAAACTTGAGGTGAATATATCAAAAAACACCTGAAAAGACTCTCAGACAAACATTCTTCTGTAACGTAACAAGCGACTTGCACAGACATATTTAAAAAGTTGACTTTTGATGAGACAGAGGTACGACTGATGCGAGTCTGCTGTCTTTTGGCAGTAAATCGTGCAAAAATTTGACCAAGCAATGTACGTGCTGTGTAACAAAGGGGCATTTGAAAATTTGTCATTTCTCTTTTTGTCACTGGACTCTACTTATCTTGCGGCGAAAAGATCAAAAAAGGATTTCTTCCTCTTCCTCGCCGATGAAAAGTTGTTTAACTCCTTTTCAAATGTCCAGCCTGATCGACCTTTCATTATCACTGACATCAATGAGTGCAGCCTCAGAGACTCGGCGGCGGGCCACAATTATGTGTTAAAATGCACTTTTTTATGTCTGATGTTTTCACATCACAGAGGATTCAAATGTGAGCAGGTAAACAAAGTGTGCTGAAAAGGAAAAATAGTACCTCTAAAAACCAAATGTGGGTTTACAGAAAGCAAGGATTACGTGTACGTGGAAAATATAAAGCGAGTTCAACAGGACAGTGAACCAATTCAAAGCATCATTTTTATATTCGTCAATGTGATGAAACATAAAGTGAAGACAAGGTCACCAGGGGTCAAACTTTTGGTGGAAAAATTCCAATACTGAATATCCAAGACACACCCATAATAATTAGCTCTAACATGTCTGCTAAATAAGGAGGCCGAGATGTATGCAGCACATTTTATGTCACTTTGGTGTCTGGCAGACGTGAGTAGCAGCGAGTGTATCTAGCGTACAATAGCTGACTGGTAATTTGATCGATAGTGTGTATCGATCAAATTAGCAGGCAGATTTAAAGTTTGACACACACTGTAAATGAGCCTTAAAGAACAGATGGGTTCACAGTGGAATATCTCAACAGGCAAAATGAAGCTATAAGATTACGTGCTGCAGTGAGTCTGACCTGTGAGATGGCAGGGGAGTGTGTCATTCCCAGTGAGTGTCCACTAAGCTGCTGGTGCTGATGGTGTGGACTGTGCAGCCCTCCCAAGTGCGCCTGGCTGTGAAGAGGAGGGCTGACCTGGAGAGGGGGGGTAGATGCTGCCGCCACATTACCGAGGGACAAAGCTCCCTGGTGGGGCACACTGGCCCGCGGCACTGTCCCCCTGGAGGACAGAGCCTGGAGCTGAGGGTGGATTTGGGTGTGAGGAGGGGGTAGATGTGGGCCTAGACCGGGGCTTGAGGCATGGGTGGGGGGTGACGGGTGAGGGTACGTCATGTACATGCCTGGGTGCTGAGGGGGAGGGAGAGGATGAGAGTGGGCCAGTGAGTTGGAGGAAGAGTGCTGGCCCGGGTGACCAGAGTAAACTGAAGGTTTGGGTGTGAACATTGAGGTAGAAGAGGAGGAAGATGTGGCAGAAGAGTGGGGTGGCTTCATCTCAGAAGGGTCATTGTAACTCTGGGAAACAAATAAAAACAGTTAGTTTTCTCTTTCTGAACTCTAACAACCAAACACATGCGCGTGTGTCAGTGTGTGCGCGTTGCACCTGTGAGACCAGACTGGCTCTGTAGGCTGCCAGTTGTTTCAGATACTCCTTCTTAGCCGTTTCTGTCTTCTTCTTGTACACCTGAAGAGAATTAAACACAATATACGATATTAGATAGTATCTTTATAGCACTTAACTGAAATAACACATTCTCTCTGAATCTGAACATTGTTACATTCAGTTTACATGTCATTTATCTGGAAGTCCCAGCAGCTTTGTTATAGCCGACGCTCTCTGATGCTAAACCGTTCACCTCAGTCACAAAGATGATGTCACTATTCATTCCCCTTTTCCTGCGCTTGGTTCAGTGTGTGGATTATTGAAACAGGATAAAAACGTGGTTCTGTGAGGCTGTGCACAGATGCAGCGGACACACAAGCACAACGCTGTCAACATTCTCACAATATTTGGAAGATACAGGAGCTCTAAGCCATGCTCAGTGTCTTCATTTAGCATGTTACCAAGCTGAAATTCATCACCTGACATGAAAAAAAAAGCACAGCTAAGGCTATAGAGGAAGACACGAGTGTCACACACCATCTATTAACTCATTTGTTCAGACAATCTTCGGACTGATGAACATGAATATCTTCAACAAACACTTATTGGCAATCAGTGGAGAAATTTCACCCTGATCACCAAAGTCTGTGGAAAGGTATCAGTCAGTACAACAGATACTAATGGCAGTGAATAAAAACAAAAACAAAAACAAATGTTTATTTTTAGCAGAGGGTTTGCTGACACACTTTCAGTTCCTTTGCAATTGTGATGATATTATAGTGACTGAGAGTTAAGAGTTAAGTCAACTGTATTTAGCAAATAAATCACTTCCATAGGCCATGATTTTCATAATACAGCAGGGATCTAGTATAACAATCTAAGCCCCTTTCGGACATAGGACACCTGACATTCTTTGCTCAATCAAATTATTTAAGTAACCATCACCGGGGTTTCACTGTCCTTTTTGTTTGGATCCAGCTTTGTCAGTTAGACAGAGAAGCTGCCACAGCAACTCAATCCAAAGCAACAAAAAGACAACAGTCAGCATAGCGTACCTGTTTCTGTTCTTCTCCCAGGCCGTCCCACATGGAGGCCACAATCTTTGACACCTCCCCGAAGGTGGCATTGGGGTTCTGGGCCTTGATGTTAGCTTGTGTGTCCCTGAAAAACAAGGCGTAGGCCGACACCGGCTTAACCGGCTCATTGGGATCCTTTCGCTTTTTTTTCTTTGGCGTTTTGGGTTTCTTGGCGATGTCTGCTGTGGCGGGGCGCTTCTCTCCCTGTAAACAAGTGGACGAACACAACGACTTTTAGACATTATAAAGAAGGAGTGTACTGATACTGATGAATGCTTAGCTGGACAGTGTAGCTGGAGTGAGCTCACTTCTGAGCAGAAATGCACGGAAAATAAAGTGTGTCCTTTAAATGACCCATAAAGTGGAAAATGCTGGGTGTTACGTTGATAATCATATTAAAAAAACTACATGCGACACGACTTTCATCCAACCTCCACTGTTGTTGTTTGATGCTAAGTAATCAGTCAACCGCAGAGATGAATCATAGGGAAACTCCCCACCTGTCAGCAGAACTGATAAAATCTCCAAGTGTGGTAAAAGCTATAGATGTTATATACAGATCATGTAGCTATGTGACCACAACTAAAGCAGCATATCAGCCTTCACATTTGATCTATTCTGCCCGGAGAACATTTTGTCCTGCTCATAACCTAATACAGAATCAACCTATGTGGTATTTAAAGTTGCAGATATCCATGTAAAAATAGAGATGACGTGAACCTACATCAGGACCATGTGTTTATAACGCACTGACTACAATTTTAAGTGTATTAAAGCAGAACTGTAGCTCTTATTTGAGCTAAAAGGAATGTTAAAGCAGGTTAGTGATAGAAAATTACCTCCCGCATCATGAAATCAATGCCACAGTGTTCTTACTGCTAAAGAGATTAAAAAAGTGTAAAAAAGGGACGACATCACAAACTGGGACGACACATCAATAATAAAGTGAGACCAGGAAAAGCACGATTGGTGCAATATTTGACAATATTAATCTTCCAGTTCCAAGGACTGTGATGCAAAACCAGAAGGGAATGACTTCGTTCATGTCACTTTTATATTGATAACAATCATTCTTAAAAAAGAGAAAAATTATAACGTTTTCATCAATACAACTTGGACTTGGATCAACAGCAGCTTTCTATAAAACTAGCAATAGGAGATCAAATGTTTCTAAATGAAAATAACTTAACTTAACACTGAAAATCTCAGCTAATCTTTTTTTTTTTTTTTTTTGTTAGTTTATGGATGAGGCTTGATCAAACTTGACTGAAAGCAGCCTTATGACACAGGCCAGCATTTTATCAGCTCCCCTGCTCATTGCTCAGCTGAGGTCCCCAAAAACAGCGCAGCTGAAAACGACCCCCCCCCCCTTCAGCATGAAAATATATGTGATGAAACTGCTCATCTTAAATGACCCCAACTGCATCCACTTCAGAATCTACATTACAAGTTAATGTAAGTTTATTCCTTCAGAAATTTCCTATTTCCTTCTTCATTGACGAGCTGATGAGCGTACCTTCAACATACAAACACAGTTTACCTGTTTTTACCCGTGGATAGTGGCTAGAACTGGTGAACTACATAAAATCAATAACACACACTCATAATGTCACCAAAGCAGCCTTTGTCTACAGATTCAGGATTGAACCGTAAAGGTAACGCGAGGCTCCTATGTTACATATCTACAGTTCCTGACAAAATTGCTAAATATTATTTGGCAGTAATGGTTTCATTTCCCCAGAATATGAGAAGTCAGTTTGTTGTTATGTGTCTGTGTGGGACAGCCTGCAGTGAGAGAGCTGATTTCTATCTTGCTGATATGATGGGGAAAATGGGTGTATTATGACACATAACATTATGAAGCTCCACTTTCAACATGCATTCACACAAACACTCACAAAGAAAACAAAAATGGTAGTTACATATCTCACTGCTTGCAGCTCAGTGAGATATGACACAATGACTCATACAAACAGGAGGTATGGTGCCTACACGTGTTTGTGCGAATTGTATGTATGTGTGCGTGTGTGTGAGCGTTTTTAATTTATTTTACCCTGAGTCCATCATCATTGTCATCTTCATGTGCTGAACTGGGGGGAGATGGTGTAGCAGATTTACTTCCAGGAGGTGAAGGGGAATTATGGGGAACAGAGTTCCCGTGCAGCCCCAGCTGGGATTGGTTGATAGTGGACAACTGGCTTTGGCTCATGCCTGATTGGCTCCTGGGTCCGAGTGCTGCTTCGATTGGCTGTTGGCTGCTGGTAAACCGAGAATCTGAGTTCACCATCTGCTGCATCTGAGCGAAGACAGAAAACGATGACAGATAATGATTAGATTTACTGTGCATCTGTATAATATTCCAGCCTGCAAACCTGTCTTTTTCTTTTAATCAGGAGTTTAACAAGCCCATGTTATGCTGCTTTAAATGTTCACGAGGCCTACTGTCACATGTTTTTATGCTCTAAAGCACAAAACATCTCTTTTCACCACTAGTAGAACAAATGACTTTGCGTTTATGTGGAATGGAAAGTTGCACTCAATCTGTCAAGCATCTAAAAGCAAATCAAAGTTAGCAACAAATAAGCTCTAACAAGAAATTAAGAGAGCATCAGATGTTAATGGAGACAAATGGAGTGCAAAAGGACTAATGGATGGGACTGACATGACTAGTGGATGTATAAACACATAGTCTACCAACACATCAGACATGATGTTTACCCCTGGGGATAGTGGAGACCAGCATTAAATACAGAATGAATACTGGGCTTAAATTCATGATGTCACCGTAAACACCCAGGATAAATAATGTGTGTTAAACTAATTGTTAACAGGTTCATACGTTTACAACCATTAAGTGACTTTATGTAAGTGTTGTTTACGGCCTGTTTCCACTGCAAAGAAATGGTCATGAAAAATAAATGACATCCTCTTTTAAGAGTTACAGAGACAGCTCATAGTTTGCTTTCAAATCAGGAGTGAATCTAAAATTCCACTTTGGACTGAAAGAGTATCCGGGCCACATAACATGCTCATGTAACAGACCTAGCCCTGAAACAGAGTCTGCCTTTGCTTGGCAAGGTTTTGCAGTGTGCAGCGGTTCAGGATTCACTAATAATGAAATCTGATAGTAACCGTGGCAACAGGCAATACAGCACCGAGGGAAAAGAGGATCAGAAGTCATTTAAAACATCAATTCCCATTTCCCACTCATGTGTAAGTACATCAATAGAGCTTTTTAAACTCCATTTGCTACACTCCAGAGAAGTGGCTACATATCTGGAAAAGACATCGAGTCCACAGGTGCAGACAGAACGAATACACATGGGTTTATTCTCTGTGCCTTGAGGCCCTAGATAATTTATCACAAAGATGTTTACTGCTGGATATAAAGTGACCAGACGGTCCGCTCCACTTTTCTTTTTTTGTTTTTACTGTTAAACCTGTGTCATGAATGCATCATGTGTCTTTCAGAACAAATATATAAGAAACAATGGGGGCAATCTTGAATAAATCTGGCTGAAAATGGAAGAAAAGGTCAACATGCTTGAGTTGGATCGTAAACATCATCAGAATTTCAAAGAACACGAGGGACATCTATTCTGCTAATGTTATCATATTGATGTCGTGCCGTGTATTTTGAATAAGCTGTAGCTACTGTAAGCAGGAGGCTGCAAAAAAAATGGACTCTGGGAGTTTTACATGCACAGAATGCAACAATGCCAAAACCCCAGCATGAGACTGTAGTTTGATGGCACCACGAAGAAGTGAGGAATCATGGGAGTGTCTTACACTCAGAGTTGATCTGAAGTGGCTCAGGGAGAATTTATCTAGCTTAAGATGTCATTTTATTCTAGATAGCTGAAGGTGAAGTTTTTAATGTCATGTTAAATGCTAATTTACGGCGTGGTAGCAGCTTCCTTTGAGTTGCCCAGTTAATGATGCTCGGAGCTATAATGTAAATTCATGAAAAAGCTGAATGCATGTGACGCACACTGTAGTAAGATGGATTGACACTGATTTCTATAAAAGAAAAAAATCACATTTCAGCTGGGTTACTGTATAATAACATGCTGTTGATGAAAGAAGGTGGTTGTGTGGCAGAAAGAATACCGTATAAAGTATATTTCTGTGGCTAGAAATGAAATAAAAATCTAATTCAATTAAATTTAATGAAAAGGGAAATGAGACTAGAATTATTAGAATTAAAATCAGAAGAGGTAAAAGGGGACATGAAGTCACTAAGAAAGCCCCCAAAAAAAGTTCACAAAAGTTCTCACAAATGTTCAAAACATTCGGGGGGGGCACCAGAACACAAGTCAACAAAACACACACCATTACATCACATGTCTGACCTTAAAGGCCCAGTTTTACATGTGAACTTTGGATCATCTTTGAACCGCACACTTCAGTCTTGAAGTGAGTCAGTCGTTGGTGATATTTTGGCCACTTCTCAGGAAAACAAAAGTTAACTTAGTTCACCTCAGTGGATGTGGTCTGGGGTGTCGTGCCCCCCTCATGGGAACATATTACCTGAACTTATTTACTGGCAGCAGCCACTGAACTTTGCTGTGGTATTTAGATGGAACACAAGGTGACATTTGTCGAACATGGGAAGAGGTTTCAGACTTATGTAAATGCGGATGGAAATGCTGAAAAATAGTATCGGTGGTTTGCCGTTGGCTGGGTTGGGACCTCAGTAAATGCCATTTAAGTTAACAGCAAATAAAGCCACCTTGCAAAAATCGTCGGCTCTGACACGCTATCTGTATTATCAAATGTTTAGAAAACGATTGAGATGCTAATGATGCACCGATAAAATTAAATCAAATCAAACCTTTCACCTGTTCCCTGAAAAAAAAAAATGGTGCAAATGGAACATAATAACAAAAATCATTATGTGTGGATTGGATAAATTCTAAATTGACAAACTCATGCTGACAGAATGTGAATGATGATCTTTTTTTTTTAACAAAAATAAAAATGTACAAGAGGAAAATCAGAGAAAGATTTTATTTCCATTTGGAGGGGCTGAGAGGACGGTAACTTGTGATGATGGGAGAACCCCTGATGGCAGCGTCAGGGCTGACTCATGCCAGGGCGGAGGCTCTGCTTACGTACTGTGGCTTCAGGTTCTCACAGCGGCTTCTGACTTCAGCATGAAAAGTCGAGCCGTGAAATCCTGACTGCGTTCTTGCTTTTAGTCAAAAAAACTAAAATCTGAATTTGCGTGTTGCGAACGCAACCAAAAAAGTCGTTTACCTGAATGACTCTACGACACGTTTCCAGCATCATTAATGGACAGTGTCATTAGAGCGAGTCAGCAGTGAAACTACACCGTAAGTTCAGGGGTTTCTAAAACACCTTTTAGCCCATTGTTCAAATGAGAAAAGCTGAACAACTGAATCGTTAAAGGACTGAAGTCAAATGTGCAATATTTCCACACGGTTTTCCTTTTATTCAAAGGATCAAATTAAACTTGAAACGTTTTTTTTTCTATTGTTTTATCCTCTGGCAAAGTTTGATTTGAGAAAACAATTTCTTGAGTAGCTTTTGACCACGCTAGAATTAAACAGGCTTTACTGTGATTTAATAAGCGCTATAAAATGAGCGCAGTTATGACCAAAATGTGGTTAATATCTGCGGGGACAAACGAGGAGGTGGAGAAACTAAATGAACACTTTCAAACTAGCAAGCATCCCAGCGCAAAACTCTACTTATTATTCAGACTACAGCTAGTTATTGCATTTTTACTTCTCTAGTTTCAATCAGTTTTATCCTATTTTAGTTTGGTTATTTCAGTTTAATTTGATTATGGATTCCATGCCACTTTTTGCCAATAAGATGGCAGCTATCTAACAGCTTGGTGATTGTAAAATAAAAAAAATTGCAGCTAAAAAAAACATATATACATACATACACATATATATATATTATATATAACATGCATGAGTTTCCTCCAAACTGCTATTGGAAAGTTAGCTGACTGCACGGCGTCTGCTTTGTGTGCCAACTGCACACGAGAATCAAAAGAAAAGACGCTGGAACTACAAGAAAATGAGCAGCAGAAGAGCGCAGAATGCTAAAAACTGATAATTTCAGTCAACAGTTAGAGAGCAGCAAGAGAAAATAAAAAAAAAAAAAAAGAAAAGAGCAGTCCACACCTCAGAATTAACTACAACTGAATAGTGCAGCTCCTCTCGGAATAACACACACATGCTCGCACACACTTTGACTTGAGTCTTCCTGGCCCCTTTTCTACCCACCCCGATTAGGCTGAGCCTGGGATGGTTGCTAGGCAACGATAATTCATGGTCTGGCAGTAAATGTATGTTAGTATGAAAATATAAAAGTGCGGTAAGGAGAAGGAGGGAGACAGAAGAAAGTAGGACTGAGGCAGAGAAATAAGACCTTCCCTTTAGGCCACTGAAATAATGATGTGCGTTGTTAGCAGACAAGTTAATCACATCCAACCTGAAGAGAAGGAAAATCTGAATTTAATTAAAATCTACGCCGTGTTGTTTAACAGTCATTCTAATTCAGATGAAGCCAGGTTGTGAGTTTCTTGTGTTTTTTTTTTTTTCTCCCAAAATGACTCTTAATATCACAGCAGGCACATTGTATATAGAGAATAAGAAACAGACAGAAGGACTGAAAGATCAAGAGTGGGAGGTGAGAAAGTTTCATTCTTAATGAAAACAGGAGAAATCTATTACAGATACTGACACATAAACCTCTGGCAGCGCTCCTAACAGCCAGTTTCTTATAGCAGTTGAAGTAACTACAAGTCTTAGATTTAGCTTTCATGTCTTTACTGTATGACACAGTCTGCCACATCTGAATGTCACAGCTAAAAGCGAGATTTTCACTTTACTGTGAAATGAAGACTTAAGAATATGAAGCAAATGTCAGATCGACCGGCTGCTATGATTGGCCTTCAAATAACGCTGCCCCGGGCAATATCCTATTTCACACAGTTACACAGAGTAAAATATAAAAGAATACAGTTAAAATATACCCGCAGGCTGCCAGTTCAAATCGGGCAACTCGCTGAGACTCTCAATTTACCTTCAATAAGTGGAGTCAAAGCATATTTGATCAAGAAACAAACCGATAGTCCAGCCTGAGGTATGTTGTTTGAGTAAAGCGCAGCTCAGTGTGTCGTTTCCTCTCTCCGGTGGGGGGTGTCCACTGAACTAGATCACAGTCTCGACGACTGAAAGGTTTTACAGCGCAAAAACCTTTATTAAGAAAGTCCTAAAGTATGTCCTGGCAACACTTTAGAGGTACGGTGTCTCCAGAAATAGAACTATCAGTAAACTTCCTTTATGTTATTTCACAGAAAATCAGATCCACTGAAGTTTGACTGCAAAAACATATATTTATGACAATCATCCGAAATATTTAAAGTTGGAACTAAATAAAGGCAATAACAGAAATCTTAACTTAGAGGAATGTGTCCATTGTTAATGTGAAGAACTACTCCTGCGGGGGCTTTTCTGGGGGTCTCTGTGTAGTCACATGATTCCCAATGATTAACGATTGGAGTGTTGCGCTCATAACCTGAAATCAGGCAAAACTGCAGCAACGATATGACCGAGTCTACGGTTTTGATGGACATAAAACATAAATCGCATCGCTGTTGAGCTTATCTTTGACTTCACATGGAGGACTCTGTACTGAGCAACTCACACCGTTACTGGAAAAATAACTCATTTTAGCTCAGTTAAAAAGTAGAAACAAAACTGAAGCAGCTTGTTTTTGATGACTGAAAAAGCCACAAAAAAGTGGATGAACTGCGCTGGAAAAAAAAAAAGGTTATGAAACACTAACCCAAAGAAAAGAAAGTCATTCTGATAGAAACTAAAGGTCCAGTCAGTAGGATGTAGTCACATCTCGCAGCTCACACTGCGATTAAAAGAGGTCCCTCGCTTACCCTCAAACTACTGCGGTAGTGAAAAACAGAAAAGGCCCGATTTAAACCCGGTGTTTAGTGTGTCCCGTATGGGTTGCTGTAGTAACACGGGATGACACATGCTGGATATACTGTATATAAATGGATAGTTCTAAGGTAATGAAAACACTTTATTTTCATGTGAATCTCCACAAATGAAAGTAATCTGGGCACCAGAGTGCATCCAAAAGTCCAAGAAGTGCAACAAACTTTTGTCCTTGACTGCACTGACGCACCTAATGCTTAGCTGGTGTGGTTGGGTTTTTTTTTTCTTAATTTCTTTTTTCCATTTCTATCTACGTGTGCTTTCCCCCCCACAACTCGCAGCTATAACTGGGGCGGGTCTTCACCCGTATGAAAACTGATGTGCGATTTAGAAAACCGTGGGCTACTCTTCGAGAGCGACACATGGCCTCTAACTGCTAACATAAAGAAGTGATGCTTGCCATCAATACCTTAAGATGAAGAGAATTATTGAGTTTTTTGTGGAGAAAAATGATGTGCTGTCCATTCCCATCCCTGATCCTAGTTCTGAAAGCTCCATCCCAGAACCATGAGCGGAGGTGACGGTTAAATCCTTCATCTCCCCTGTCCCCGATAAGGTGGTGAACAGTTACTCTGGCCGAGCACCGGAGGCAACATCAGCCTCCGTGCATTTCAGAGAGACTGGCAGGCCCAGCTTCTGATAAAACGTGCAACATGATGCACAGCATCTATTGCAGCCAAAGCATGCTTTTGCTGTTGTGGAGTCAAAATTCACAACTGACACGCATCATCTGTCGGGACAGTTGTCTGACCAACAAAGTGCCCTCCCTCCCGCAGCATTTCAGCTTCAGGCAGAGGCGGACTGAAGCACTGATGATACATTCAAACGCTGCTCAGGATATGACAAAAACTCATTTTGGTCTCAAATTTGTCATCAAGCATGGGAGGTGCCAGGATAGTAACCTCGGCACTGAAGGCACTGTGTGAATATTTTAAGGTTTTAAGGTAGTGCAACCAAAGCAAAAATTTAGTCTTGAGTTCTGCTAATGCAGAAAATAAATATTCTGTGATTTAAAGATTTTTTTCCTTCACTTATGCTGAAGTCACACCGACATTCGAATTTCCAGCAATACCAAAAAGAAAGTCACTAATTGACACCCGCCTTTTGTTTTATCCGAAGTTCAAACTGCATTAACTTCGACATGCAAAAACCTCAGACCACCAAATGTCCAACCAGACTGAGAGGCAATGGGACTGACCAGAAAATACTCAGAATCAGTTTGTAAACTGTGTTTGACACAAACAGATTCAATTCACCGTTCTGTTTCAGTCCATGGAGTTTGGAGACTCAAAAGAAAAAAGAACAAAAAGCACAAATGACTCAACTTAGACGGTAAAAGGCTTCGAAACACTTGTGTGGGTAAGCGGGACCTACAACATTTGCAGCACTTTACGTACACATTTGGAAGGGATTAACAGAGAAAAGCACACGCTTTCTAATGTCACGTATATCCAGGAGTAAACACTGCTGGAGTCATCCTCCCTGCATCCAGTCAGGTATAAACAGTGCGGGACTTATTTAAAGTCACTCACCACAGAAAGAGTGCTGGTCATCGGGCCGCCGTCCGGGCTGAACGCACCACCGTCTTGGTTCAACATAGCAGCTCCGTCCTGGCGACCAGGCATGCCGGGGAGGTCCATGCCCTGCAGCTGGTAGGAATGGTGTTGAACAGAGCTGGAGGGGGGGTCCATATGGTGGTACTGTCCAGAGGAAGAATCGTGGGGTAGGTGAGGGGGCAGCATGTGGTCTGGCAGGGTGGGGGGAGTGATGGGCGGGATGTTGAAATCGTCATCACTCAAACCACTCACTGGGTAGGACTAAAGACAAAAACAACAACAAAAAAAAAGACTTGTAAACCATCACTTTGTAGCTCCATTAGCAGTATTTTCAATGAACTAACCAAACGCACACACACATTGTCGTTTGCCTCAGAGAATCCTTACTGATGTGGGACAAAGTCACACTTCGAGCTTGGGTAGATGGGCAATGTTGCCTTTAGCATCATGACAACTTGGAGAAAATCAATAAGAATTGCATAGGGGACTATAAGAGACTGAAGTGTCATGAAACATTACAGTCAGAGTTAATAGATGTGAGAGATTGTAAAAAAACTGCCCATTACCATTACCTCAGAGCGCTGAATCCAGTCTGAACTACAGCTCTGTGGTTTTTTCATGGAGTCACTCTTCTTCAGCCTGAGCGCCTATCACAGACTAATTATCACTAATGATATTCCCGGTCTTGAAAGAAAGTCTTGTTAACAAATACCCTCTTATTCAGCAGCAGAACAATACAGCAATTTATAAGTACAAGACCATTTTGGCAACAACAATAGACGCAGGCAGATCTTTGTGTGCAAAAAATACATCACTGCTAATTTGACATGCAAAAAAAAAAAAAAGAGAGAATCCGGGCCAGTCTCATACGAGAGTCTGAGAGCAGAGAAACGCCAGGGAGACACGTAGAAGGAAATGGAGTGAGAGAATCATGCAAGAAAGAAGTGAGAAACATGGGAGAGAAAAGAGAGGGAGAAGCAATGTTAGAGAAGCCTTCTCATACTAATCTGACAGAGGAGATCTTTTATAGAGACTGACAGCCTTTTCTGCTTGGCTAGCCACACCAGTCTCTCCATCTCGTCCTCTTTTGCTCTTCATCTCTCACCATCCTTCTCCTTCCACCCTCTTGTGCGCTCTTGCTCTCCTAATCTCATCCTCAATTTCTCTTTCATCTCTCAGTCTTTCACTGCGTCTCACTCTTTTCGGCTCTATCTCAAACCCACATGCAGGGTTCACTTATAAGTTGCATGACTTGCAAGCTGAGCGCTAAGTTTTATAAATATATGTCCATCCATCCATTTTCTATACCCACTTTATCCAATTCTGGGGGCCGGGGGCCCACGGCAGCTGCCATCTCGCAGGAGGCAGGTAGACCCTGGACAGGTCCCCAGCCCATCACAGGGCTGCATCAGATAAGCAGCAGTTGGCAACAGTTTTTCCATCTCCTTGAAAGATCTATGAAGTAGTTACAGCGACGGAGGCGAGCACAGCTTGTCTGCTTCTGTAGTTTACCGACTGAGATTGAGAAATAAGTGAGCTACTTCTCTTCGTGGTTGGGTAGGATATTAGATATTAAAATCTGTGATCAATCATAGGGGTTACAGATATCTTTGGAATGAATAGGAAGAGGAGTGGAGCATGTTTCAGTTTTAATACCCTTGTTTAATAAGCCACTTAATTACTGTAAAGCAGCAAAAGGCATGTGTTTCTGAGCCTGGTTGTCGACATCATATCGAACAACACTGTTTCTCGGGCCTCAACCAGTCCAACAGGGTTTTTCTACATGGTCCTCCACACACTGTCCCGATGGAGCTCAGAGCTCTGCATAAATTACACCGCCTGTCTGTTTTCTGTCTACCTCTCACTCTCCCTCCCTCCCTCTCTTGCTCTATCATTTCTTCAACTTCTGCATAAATTACTGTGGTTTTTTTTCCTTCTTTCTTGCTCTCTCTCTCTGCTCTTCCATTCATGTGAGTACAATAGCCTGTTCCTTGTGCACTGGGAGCTTCTAGAAAGACTAATGTAGTCAGGATTAAGTCTTTCACACACGTTGTGTTCGCATTACAAATGCATTTCTCGCACCTCCATGTTCATTTCATACAATACCAAAAAGCACACAAAGATATCAGCAATATGACATGCAATGAGCAGCTTTTCATGAAATGAGGGTGATAAACTTTCTGCAGCGGTTGATGAATCATGTCAAAAGTAGCATTTATAATTCCTGCATTTGAAATCTCTATTTAAGTATATAATAATGTTTCATTATATTTCACTAAAAGTCTTTATCTACTACAGTAATCAATAGTAACCACATCCACCAGTTGTGGATATCTTCATTTTAAGTTCTAAAATGCTTTCTCTAAAGCAACATTTTGACAGGAGGAACTTTCGCGCGGCCTCATCGAGTCCCGGCTCGTGATCCTCTGCAAACCACAAGAACCAGAAACTAAACCAAACAAGTGCTTGTTTTTCAGGTGTGTGAAGTTAAAACATTTCGGATTAATTCTTTAAGAGCTCCCAACATCTCATTTCCTCAACTGTGCCATATTCACCTCACGCGGTCAGTCGCCTCTATAACTACTGAAATCTGTTTACTTTCGGGTGCGGTTGAGCTAGCTGAAGTGTAACAGCGAGCTCAGCAGTTCTGACACCAACGCACTGAATCAATGAAAATAAAATCGTTTTTTTCTTTTTGGTTTTTTTTCCGTCTTTCTTACTTTCCAAAGAGCTTACGTACAAACAGAAGCCCTCACACCTCAGCACGGACCTACCGCCCCCACGAGAGTGGCAAGAAATGATGTTTTACCATAAGTCAGTGGGCTCATTTGTCTCATCTTTGCAAAACCTGAGACAAGAGGAGACAACCATGACGACCACGATCTGAGGGGAGCTTTTATGACAGAAGCTGTTGGACTGAAAGTTGAGGGTGCGCTTGGTTGACACTTGTCCTCTGCCTGATCACTAACACCGTGTGCCATCTTCTTGTTTGAGAAACAAAGAGACATAGACAGCGGGCAGAACATAAAAACACTACAGGTAATTTCACAGTTGTCATCTTAATTATGTGGACACAAATGTGAGTGCAGATATGAGAGTGAATGTCATTACCTTCGACCATTTCAAACTAATTATCAAATCTAATTTTCCAAACAGCATTAGACAGATCGGTGTAGGCACTTAAGACAAACGTCCTGGTGATGTTTTGAACTTCACTAAACTCCTAAAATAAAACGTAACAAGCACTAAACTGAGGACAGTTAGGCTCTTTGATTTGTTGTGTACATGAACCCCGAGAGAAAAACCCGAGGTGAAGGTCAAGCTTCTGATAATAAACAACAAACCTCTTTCATATGATTGAAGGCCTGATTTTCCATGCAGACGCAATAAAGCAAATGGCATTTATGAGAGACGTTCAAAGATTTTCATTTTTCACGAGGTGAAGTGCTGCTGCGATCGAGCAGCACTGAACTCGGATGATTTGAGGGATTTGTGGTCCGGTCTCCACTGTTCAGACCCGGCACCATGCAAATCACAGGTTCCCATAATAACTGCAGGAGAAATGAGCTTTTAAATGCTCCTTCAACGCTCCCAGAAACTCGACCAGGGGAAGCTATATAAGGCGAGTTAAATAATCATCTACCTGCACCATCTTCCTTTTGGGCATGGAGCATTACACCAGCAGCAACGTGGCAAAGCAACATAGAAATCCAGATCTAGACTTTACGACCCTGTTGATTTTGTCTCCAATGGGAAAAGCACCTGCCGTTACAGTTTTTTAACACTTGTGCCAGTTGCGGGCAACAGGAGTTACGTTTTCAAGTTGTTTCCTTGATCCTGACTGATGTTTTCCTTCTGAGATGGTTGTTAAAAAATGGATCTGGGCATTGATGAAGCTGCATCTCTCTGGATTAAAAATAAAAACGGTTTTTCTTTGCCTGCACATAGAACATCTTCAGAAAAATAGATACAAATTTTTATTAGACTTTTCAACTTTATTACAGGAATGCAAAAGAACATTGACGGCAGCCTCTTTTAAAACCAAGTCAAATGTCTAGGATTTGACCATAAAAACTGCTGATGTGACTTCAAACCCTCTGAGGCTTGTACTTTCCTAACTTTCAGATGGCGTCTTCGCAGGTCCTCATGTGTGGGTGGAAACTGCTGCTGCTACTTTCTTTTCCTATAGGTGGTGCTGTTTTTGATTAAAGGTGTAGCTCCACAGCAGTGTTGAAAGGACCTAACTGTGTGTGTGAGTGTGTGTGTGTGTGTGTGTGCATTTACCCAGGGTAGGCGATGTATGTCGGCCATGTGTGCCTCCCTCCTCCAGTGCTGTGAGTGTGGGTTGGGTGGCGTCACCTTGCTGAGTGGGTGAGGGGGCTGTGGCACACGAAACTGTGGGAAGAATCACAAAGACAAACAAAGATTGAAATGGGTCCAGAGGCCAGGAGGAGGTCAGAGGTCAAACACAAAGGCCATGAAGAGGAGCAAGGACAAAACAAGAGGAAGGGAGAGATAGAGAGAGATTCTCTGTGCAGAGCTCACCCTGGGGTACGACTCAAGTCTCCTACAATCAGGTCAGAAGCGGCTTTTATCTTTATGTTTGTCCAATATTGCAATTTAAATTGAAACCAATGAACAGCTTCAACTGGGCTGGTGCAACAGAGAGAAAGAGAGAGAAATAAAAGAGAGTCAAGGTGCTTTTTGGACAGACAGGGAGGGGCTGTAAATAAATTGCTTGTTCGTTTCCTTCACAGCTAATCCCTGATAAGAAAAGGTTACACAGAGTGCTGCACAGCTGCAGTGAAGGAAGAGAAACACATAAAAACTTCATTGACACAGTCTCACAAACAGAATAGTCAGGTTGGCTATGATTAATGAGGAAGTGTGAAGATCCCTATGCTCTTTTTTTAAACACCACAAAGCTGCACTTATTCATTTCTGTGCAGTCATAACTTAGAATCTACTAGTCATAACTTAGGATTTACCCAAACCTATAAGCAGCACTATAAATCTGCAGATATCATACTGATGTTAGGCAGTAATTAAAGGACACTGTTTTGCTTCTGAAAGACAGGCATCCAAACCGGCTTCTCGGCTCCCTGAACTGTGTCCACTTCTAACTTTATAGATAGACTAATTACAATGTGGTCAAAAAAAAAAAAGAAGCAGAACCTGCGATTTGTGAGTGAAAAACACATGTGGCAGATTCGAGCTGTTACAGCCATCGAATTTAAGGCTGCCTGAAAGCTTTTTTGATACAGTGAAAGGCGTGCATTATTTGGGAACCTGATTTCGTAACCTCAGAAAAATAATTTACATCAGGGAAAGAAAACGGTCGTGAATTTAGACTACATTGATATGCATTTTGACCAGTCAGAGAGAAAGGTAGAAGCGACAGGACGTATATTTTTCCTGCACAGTCTCCATCTGGGTAACAATCAAAACAAGAACAGTGCTGCACATGTGCAGTCGGCGCGCTCACGGGTGCTGCAGTTTGCTCTATTTTGCCACCGACGAGAGGCAGAGTGGTGCAGGAGAGCAAGACTGAACTCTTACCAGGCAGAGCTGCACACTATCTGTCGAAAAAGTTGCTAAATGTGTCCACTGGCACCTTTGTGAAATAGCGGCGAGAGAAACAGCAGTCTGAAAAGTTGCCGCATTGACAAAAAGGTGAACTGAGGTGTGACGTTGACTGCAGCGGGTGAGAGGGACGATAGGTGGACTGGCTGAGTTTAAAGGTCAAAGTAGCAAATGTTACCATGACAACTAGTTCAACTAAGATGGTGAACACTATCTACATTTTACCTGCTAAACCATCAGCATGTTACACACTAACAGTAACATTCAGTTCAAATGAAAGCTCTGTTGAGATTTAATCCAGGCCATCAACATGTCTTTCCTTTTTTATGCTGTCGAGGACATTCTATCAAACAAAAAAAAACAAAACAAAAAGAGTTTTCCATGTTGCGAACATAAAACCCTTTGAGTTCAGCCCAGATTAAGACTGATAACACTGTAAACTGTTATCTTACAGTAAAGGTTAACAACACGACCTCAAGTGCAGAAAGCAGAATTCTTTTTGATTTGTCAGCCACTGGCTTGAAAGAGACAAAATCTCTGTTACCATATGAAAAACATATTTAACAGTATTTCAATGTTTTTACTGGAGTGTTACATTGTCTTTCAATGAAGGCGCAGTCAGAGCAGTCCAAAGCTGAACTTATAGAAACATCCTGCTTTACTGTAGTGTACTGGCTTGGAAACTGTAAATCTACACAGATATTGCTCCACTGAGTTTTTCCTTTCTTTCACAGTAGCGCTTGCCCCCTCCCTGTGTCTACACCCTTACAGATGTAACACCGTTACTACTAATCCATTAACAACTCAGAAAATGACAAGGATGAGGGTCAGGCTGGTCTGAAATTGATCCCATTCATCACAACAACCTCTGACTTTATGGGAGCAATGGTACTTCAATAATAAAGCTATAAATTCTTATTCCACTCACCACTCCCCATCTTCATACAGAACAACACTATGAATAAAACATCAAATCATTCAGTTCTATGCCACACAATATTCTCTATATGGTACTTTATGAATAATGTAGTAGTGCTTCTTATTAATGTGGGCTTTCCTTGGTGTTGAGGTAATTCTGTGCTAACAAACACACATCTTGTGCTCTAATGCCTGCCCCCAAGAAACTGCATTCTGAATGCAGTTAGATCCATAGCCCGATGAAATCCGTGTCTGCTGCATAGCGCAGCTTCAGAGCTGTTCAGAGCCAAGTAATCTAATAACAGCTAAGCACAGAAGTGACATAACAGGCAGCTGTGTGTACACCATCATCTACTTCTTACTATAGATCTAACTTTACGTAATCAGAACTGTTTTTAATGCAAATTTCTTCCACGACAGCCCACTACCGTACATTGTCTACTCAACCCCAAATCCAGAAGAAGGCAGAAAATAATTGTTTTGATGATCAATAACACTAAATTCTTAAAGTTACTTTGTTAAAACTGCTTCACAAACGTAAGATTTTTAAAAAAATGTTTGAACTCGTATAAATTGAAACGAGGCAGCCAAGAAAGCTTTGGCACGGAACTGATTAAAAGTCAAATTATCTTCTGGAGGACCTTTTCAAACCTGAAGTCTAATCATTTTCGTGCCAATACACACATTGTGTTGCTTAATAATCGCACAGTGTACTGCGGCAACTCTCCTTTAGTGAAAGCGACGAGGGAGCTCACAGATAGAAACACATTGTAATGCTTCAGATGCATCTGAGAGAAGACGGGGATATTGATTTGCACGTTTGAACGGGATAAGGAGGACGTTTCTTTTCCATGTAACTGGAAATCAGACTAAAATAGCGAAAGGTGAGCTCAAAGACAGTGGAGCACGATCAAATGATTTTAAAGAAGGCAACAACAACAACATGATGTGAAATAATATCACTCCTCCCATCGGAGCATAAGCCTTTCCTCCGCTCAACTGATGCATTACAGTGCACAGTTCAGCTCTTCAGTGGCTGTCTGAGGGGCTCTTGATGTGAAATTTACGAAATTCAAGCAGATTTAATAAACAGCACTCCCTACTGCCGAACACATCGAAGCCTATAATATTCATGATAGTACTATCAGACAGTTTTTTATGGCCTTAGCAATCCTATCCATCATGTCTACTCACAGGTGAAAGACATGGTTTGTTTCTCTTGTTTCATTGATTCATTTTTTTCCAGCGCCCCACCTAAAAAAAAACTTAAATCCAAACCAATTCTGGAAAAACTCCCATTCCTTCTTTCATTACTTTTGAACAAACTAAACTACAGCGTACACTCTTTATGTCTTTTGGCTCCTTCAAACTTTATTAGGTTTGTTTTGTGTACATCTACCACATATTTAGCTTGTTTCACACAAAGACTATATAAAGACGAGTAACCACATGTTGTAAAGTAATGTGTGCTGCGACATCACCACAAAATGACCTACAATCTTCAGCCTTGTCACAAACGTGGATTTTAAATTTCAGGAGAGAAGATAATTAAAAGATGTTACTCGCCTAAGCTGTGCATTGTCACCTTTATTTTCAGCTTTATGCACTTAAGTGACTGTGAAATCACTCTTACAAGTAATAATAGCTCAATACAATTTGAAACTACAAAATGTCAGAGAGAGACAGCTTTGCAGGGGAAACACTTTCTTGGTCTCGCACACACTAAATGATAAACACTGACCTGATTGGCCGAGGCGAAGTCAAGGCCTGCTTCTGGCATACCCAGGAACATGGTGTCCCCATCCAGCTGGAGAGAACAAAAAGCAAGAGCAACAATGTCAACAAACTAAAATCAAACATAGCAAACACAGAACAGCCAGTCATGACTGGAGATGGAGGTAGCAGATAAGTGGAAAGCAGCCAACCCATACTCAATCTGCTCTCTTCCTTTAAAATGAAAAGCCCTTATAGTCACACAGAGGCTTGGATGAGCTTATATTCTGTCTATAGATGATGGTATTTATATATTCATCACCAAAGGATGCTCCCTTACTGAGTCGTACATCCAGTTAGGTGTGTATCATTCACACATTTTTCCCATATTACACCTACACCATGTGTGCTTACATCTTTGATTGTTATGTTGCAAGTAGTCGACGGTTACATAACTCGCTGTTACCACATAACACAAACTATAAGTTGTTTGTATGAGAGCAGGGCGGCACGGTGGTGTAGTGGTTAGCACCGTCGCCTCACAGCAAGAGGGTTCCTGGCTCTGTGTGCATGTTCTCCCAACTTTTTTCCCCACTGTTGCATCATATTAAGGCCAACAAGCACACTTTAGTCAACTATAATGTTTCTGACGTACAATGCACCATTATATTTTCACTGACATCACTTCAAAGTACTTTTAACTGTTGCGGGTTAGCACAGACCTAAAAAGAACTGGTGACGCTTTAGTTGCAACAATAGATGAAATGAGGCTGGAGTTGCCTTCTCATTATGAGAGTTTCAGCTGCGACAACACCAGAAACTTTGCTGCTGATAGCAAGTCCTGTTCGGTCTGGTGTGTTAGGGCTGCTATTATAATGAAAATTTACCATCTTCCCCATATCAGCGAGCACTATATATACATCACAAAAGACTGCTTGGACTTAAAATTAATGATGTCAAATGGTAGGCTAACACTGACGGATTAATGAGGACTTCATTCAACTTAGAGGAAGTTTTGTATTAAGTATTTATCTATATATTGCAAGTCTGCAATATTCAACCAAGGTGTCACATATTGCATGTTCTCCTAATATCACGTCAATATGTACAGCACATTTGCCCATGGTTTAGACAGAGCTGACAAAGACAAAGTGCTTTTTCCTAAAGAAGGACAAAAAAGCTTAAACTGTAACGGAAAAGGTCAAAGAAACAATAGTATTAAAAAAAGGAGACAACAAGCCAGCAATTGTTCCCATCTCTAAGCTGTAATCAGCAAATATTTAGTTTCATTATCTGATAAATGTGAACAGTCATTAGAAAAAGTGAATCATCAAAACTTCTATGTATAGTTGTCATTAGTCACTCGCTTAAATGGTACCGAATGCGAGAAGATGTGCTTCAATCTAAACAGCAATATGGCCTTCAGTTACTATTAGTCATCAAACCCTTCAGCCCACGCAAGGAAAGGGAAAAAAAACAAGAGCATATTTGCATCTATAAGCCATATTCAAATAATTCATGGTATCCCAAGAACATAATCATTGTCTCAGTTGACAAACACAAGAGGAACATTTGAACAGGTGGGTGGAAGTAAAGCACTGTCTTGTGTACACTAGCGCACACACACACACACACACACACACACACACACACACACACGTACACACAGGTGGACAGACAGGTGTAGCTGCCTGATCCATTTGCCAGCTGTTGGGTATTATGCAAATGAGGTGTAGGTTTACAGAGTCAACAGAAAGCCAAAATACAGAGTTGTAATGGACAGAGGGCTGTCTTTTAGCATCTTGTGGCACAGTGGACTCTTTTACAGAGGACACTTTTTTCCCCCAAACATACTGTTTATGTGCTGTTTCAGCTTTTAATTTTTAATTTTTAATTAGCAGTAGTTCAGTTTAAACAATCAACTAACTGAGACAAAGCACCAAAACATCATTTTTTACATGTATTTTCATTGTAAGGTGCAGTATGACTATTAAAGAGTCAACTTAATAATTGTATAAAAGTCAAATCTTTGAGGATTTGGACTGCAAAGCTGTCTCTGTTTTCTGACACTCGAGAAACAAACGGTTGACTGACATCTAAAGGTATCAACTGCAAACTGTAACCACAGGTCTCACTCGTCTTTTCCAAGGTGGTTGCAGAAAACATTACATCGCCCGCTTTGGTCTGAGGTTTGTTCCTTCTAGGCTACTGTAGCAACATGACATGCTAGATAATATCACGTAATCACAATTAATCTTATTTACACATGAGTCTACGATAATAATCTCTCCCAATAGACGGCTGCTTATATCTGAGGGCTATTATGTTGAATATTATCATAATATTTGGCTTGAGCAATAGTTCACAGACAGAAAAGCCCTCGTGACAGCACTTTAAAATGTTTATAATGATATCCTGCTTGGTATTTACATATTTCTCGTTGCAGTGTGCAGTACAAACCACACTCAGCAGGAAACGCTGCCAGCTTCACAAAGGCTGCTTGTGGATGAGCATCTATTTAAGTTAGTAGCTCATAAAACTATGTGCTTTGTAACTTCCTTCACACCAGCTCAACCAGTTGCCCCGACTCTTCCCTGAACCAGCTCCACGGGCTTTGATCTATTGTTTAACTTCAGCCTGATGCCAGCGTTTCCCCTATACGCCATATGACTGCATATACTGATATAGGCCTAATCTTATCTCTTCAGAAACTTAAGATAAGTTTTATAACATAATAATAATTCACTGATGCTGTATATCGAAGTCATTTCACACACTTGTGAGTTAGGGAAAAACTTTGAACTCAACACATAATGGCAGTAATTCAATTATATCACCAAGTGAGATAAATCTTGTTTGTGGATTTAGCAGAAGGCAAATGCCAAAAGGAAAAGCAGAACAGGGCAGATTAGAGGCAGATGAAGGGGAAATAACATTACTCAGGCTAATGACAGCTCATTAACTATATGTGAGAGTAATACACATGTGTTCATCCCTCAAAAAATAAGCATCGACTCAGACTATCTGAAAGTCAGTCTGAAATAGCTGCACTTTTTGAGATAAGCCTAACCTGAGTCTGGTGATAGTGACGAGGATGCTCGAAGCTCTGATGGTGGTGGTGGGGAGGCTTGTTCTGAAAACACTTCAGTTTGAAAGACAGAGGAGAAATTACAACTATTATCAACACACTGTCCACATTTATTTGCATGGCACAACAGAAACAGCGGAGCTAATCACTGGATACTGATGACTAATGACTGTAAATCCTACAAATGTCAAACATCACATAGAAAACATACATGCAGTTTATTTGATCAGGGTGCAATTAGAATCATTCTGTGGTGGGTAAACTAAGTAGCTAATGTGCTCCCGCTAGCCAACGGACAAATATAGCTCTCAACCTACAATAAGTACCGTGAGAGGAGAGCAGATGAGAAAGAATGAGGGCACAGGAAAAAAAAGCCAGTGGAGAGAAATGGTGATGATTTCTTTTCAGGAGGCGCTCAGTGTGAGAGTCAGAGTGGAACCTATTACGCTCTTCATTAACTCAGAGGAAAGGCAGACAGAGCTGCATCGCTGTGTCTGTCAGGGATTGGAAATGATGCACTTTCAACCAAAACTGTCTTAAAAGTTACTCAATTTGACAGAAATGTAGCACTTTTTCCTGATAATAATGAGATGAGTTATCACTGGTTCGCAACACAGGAAACACTTCAAGTAGCGAAAGGATGAAAAAAAAAAGATCTTGACGGAGATTTTCCATCAGCATCCAAAAGCTCTTTTCATTTTAACTGTAAGATGGGACGAGCATAGGTCACCGGACTGCCACCCGTCACCAGGATTAAAACAGGTAGAAAACACATTCAGCTACATGTTAACGCTCCACTACGCTTTCAGATTTTTATCCTTAAAGTTCCACCTCAACTTTTTACACCAAAACAAATTCCATGCATTTTTACACCTGTTTTTTTTTTACTATTCAGAATTAAAGTTGAACTGCGGTACAAAACTGGCACAGCTGCCTCACTTTAAACAAAAGGAATTATCACCATGCAAAGTGCTGTTTCATACTGGATAAACATTGCATGAGATAGCAGTCCAGTAGGAGAGCAATTAGCAGGCTAGCCACTGACATTTCTCCAACAAATTGGACAAATTGGTGCAACAGACGTGCAAGCGCACACCTGTTTAATACCCTGTTATTATCTTTGGGTGACATTTGTGCAGCGCAGCCCCTTCCAAACCAATGCTCTGCCATTAATAAAACCCCACTGCCCTATTTTCTGTCACATATACAGATGTTTGAGCATCTACGCTTCTTTAAAGTCACACAAGCCAGGTGGGAGCTTGTGTTTCGTTTTTTAGGACGACTGTGGTTCATTTACTTTACTTTGAATGAACTGTTAGGAAACATACAGCTAAGAACATAACTGCAGCTAAGCTAAGAAAACCCGGCGTGAGGCTGAGCTTTTCTGTGAGTAAGTATTGCTTTGGTTGTTGTTATTTGCTGCTAAGACAGAAATCACACATTTTTACATTGACTGTTTGTTTGGTGTCACAAAAGCTGCGAGTGTGTATCTTAAACCTTTCACTAAGGACTAAAAAAATATTGCAATGACTCTTACTCTCTCTCCCCTCCTCATGCCTATGTTTCTCTGTCTCTCTCATCTCTGCTGCTCCCTCTCCATTTCTGTGTGTGCATGTCTGTATTTGTGTGGGTAAAGCAAAGGTTTGAATAACAAGCAGCCAGCTAAGTGGGTCAGGGTCGGAGGAAGGGGGAGAAAGAGGGGGAGAGAGACTATTAGGATGACAGACAAGGACAAAGGAAAGGAGAGGAATACAGCGTATGAAGGAAAAAAAAAAGGAGAGGAGTGAGAGAAAAAGAGGTAGAGGCTGAGAAACTGAATGTGCAGCGAATGAGGGATGGAGAAAGAGGTAGAGGGTGAGGTAATGTTGGGAGAGAGTGAGGCGGAGTGAGTTCAGAGGATGAAAATGGGAGGAGTGTGATTTTAACTCCATTTTCCAGAGACTGGACTGTCATCTGGTTCAACTAAATTGAAGAGATTCATAGATGCTTTTAAAAATGCATTTTACAAAAGGTTCACGTAAATCTGTAGATTTACTCATTTTATATCGAGTGATGCAATCTGAAATGCAAGGTAAGGTAATAAAGTTGTAGTAATGACTTCTTTTTTCTTTTTAAAATGACAAATGACGAGTAGCTGTTGGTTTCTTTATGCTGCAAAAATATTTTTGGGGGATTGGTACTATTGAATCAAATCAATAAGAGTGAAAACGTCTGATTAAAAGCATTTTAGAGCCTGACACGACGGGCACAGGCTTAAAAAGAAGACAAAACAAGTACATGCAGGTGTTCCATGGATGGCTAAAACACAAAACAGTAAGAAAATGTCACGCAGTCTGAATGTTTGCAGTGTTGTGTTTGACTTCCTGTTCAGATAAAGCTTACATCAAGAGCTGAGAAAGTTGCACCTCCACAAATCTGTCAAAAATACATTGTAGCCAACTTTTAGCCCAGTAAAAGGGTGGTGCAGCTGTTTGCTTGGACTGGACTGAATGAATTTCAGCTCCACACAGCAACAACTTTAAAGTGCGCACAGTCAGACGGAGAAAGAAGGAACGACTTACGCTTTGTTTATGTGTGTGCGTAGAAAAGTGAGATTTTCGCAGCTGTGATAGTTCAGCTCAGCAACTGTTTATCCGTCTTATCTCTGTCACCCTGACAACAATATAAACAAAGGTTTATTGGCTAAATGTTTCACTCTGACCGTAAATCTAGATTGTATGTGTGTGGGTAAACACTCTTAAAACAGCCGTCTGATCATTTTGTAAGACTACATATTGACTCAGTGGTACATATTTCAACAGTACTGTTCCAAAGAAAACATTTCAATTGAATTTTTTTTCTGCGCTGCAATCATCTAAGCAGAGTACAGACAAATCCAAGAAGCAAAACAGTCATCGACACATTCAACCACGTGTTACCAGAGTTATGAAAAAGAAAATCTTTCCTTTTTGTTTAGCCAAATCAACTGGCAAAAACACAAAACAATACGGGGACATTCAAGTAAGCGACTAGAACATGGCAGAATGACATGAGTTTTATCTTACAGGCTATGGTGGACAAAATTCTGACTTTCCAACGTAATTAGGCTAATTTGCCCCAGCACCATCTTTGAAAATGACCATCTGCTCCCAGGTGTGATGTTCCAGTCAATGCTGATCAGGGAAGGAGCCATATAAATTATTATAATAATTGAAAATTTGTGGCCTAAGCCAAATAAAGATCAAATGCTTGGCCGAATACCGAATGTGGTTGTTAAGTTTTTCATTATTCTTTTTTTTAAATATTGCCTAAATAAAATACATTTTTAGTCATGATTTTCAAAAGAAAGTAAATATTTATTTAATATTCTGACAGTTGAATATTCCAGTAGTTTCACATTTATATTAGCCCTATATAACTGAGTTCAGAAATATCTACTTCAAACAAAACTTGCATCAGAAGTGCATTCCCAAAAAAACTAAAGTGCATAAAAGTGGATAAACCCACAACAAATGAATTATTGTCCTGTTGGCACAAGTCTACTTAGTCACATTAGGCTAATAATGTAAACAGAAGGCTCAGGTAAATCGCTATAAGTGTGTGCTTGTAGCCTCATACACTGATACAGGTACAGGCTTTTAAATGATTCATTAAAGCAGTAGTGCCAAAGGTCTTTGCAGAGGAACCTCCTCTAGATACTTTGGTCAAAGACTTGTTGCAAACTGCAATTCTTTTCTCGCTCGCCGACACTTTAAAATATCTCCACACTGCCGACATCTTTGTTTATGTTTCCCGCGTCACGGCACGTTGTTTGACTGCGTCGTTAAAACGGCGCCGCTAATAGTCCATTTGGCCCTGCTATAAAGTTAAAATATATGTATCTATATCCAACAGTTCAGCGCAACATTAGCATTTATTTGGAGTCATCTCAGTGGTGATTTGTTGAATGGAATATGATGGAATATACACTGTTAGTATTTTGAGGGAGAGTAAGCAAAACATCGGAACAAACTGCGAGTTTTGTGTAACCTTAACTCACAATGAAAAACTTCCGCAACAAATAAATGTGTGTGACTGTGATGTTACCGTCTACGACATTGTTGACATGATATAAACCAGGCAACAGTTCGTGTGTGTACAGTTTAGGAATCAGAATCTTGATTTTCAGATAAGGAAGTAGCATACGAGAGGAGTTCAGTTCAAGATCTCCCATTTTCCATTGTCTGCACAACACAGAAGCACCAGATAAACCACAGAGAAGTAGGAACGTCTGTTTAAGTAACAAATAGTTAGTAGAGGCAGAGAGAAGCAGGGTCAAAACAGACACAACTTTACAAATCTAAAATGTTACAACTTTATTCCAATCTATCCACGGCAATTAGCACTTCTCTACAACAGCTATGATTGCAGAATCGTGAACAAAAGCCAGTTGCAACAGAAAAATGGGCTCCAACAATTCCTGAATAATGCCACGGGAGCTGATCCAATCTCGTCCACCACAAGTTAATTGATCCAAGTCCTTGTCACTAATACAGTACACACACACACACACACAGAACAATGCAGCAATGATTGCAGTATGTGATTTGATTGCAATATGTTTGTTTTGGAGCCGAAATCCTGATAATTAGTCTCTTCTGGCAGCGCACTGTCTCCGCCCATCTGTTCCATTTGGCATCCCTCCACCAACAAGGAGTCCCTCATCGCTCTGTCCTCGCAATTTCACCCACTGAAGCGCTTTCACACAAACCAGCACACGAGCAACAGTACCGATAGTCACCCAATCACCAGCCAGCTTGAAGGGTGGGGGGAAGCAGAGGAGTCTGGTGAGATGTTCCCATGTAAGAAAGAATGCCAACTTGGACAGACGGACTGACAGATTGACTGCGTGTGTTCTGATAGATAATTAGATAAAATGACGACACTTTAAATGGTTAGAAAACTGGAAGACCCAAAAGCAGAACTACTGTACGTGCAGAAAACTGCTGGAAGAGGGCCACAGGGTAAGATAACAGTGAATGTACTGAGCATATATTGGAATAGCTTGGACTGAAATATCGAAACACTGCTGATACATTGCAAGAAGCATTGGAGCCAAATGTCTTAGTGTTATTAGATCTGGTGAGGTTTTCACTGTACGCCACTATAGGAACACCAAATACCATAACACTCACACATATTGCTGTCTGATACGAGGCATTTTTAATTCACCATATTAATTCATTTTTGTAATCCTGACTGACAATGATTGTTCCTTAAAAATGGTAATACTTCCTTTCAGGTTCTGTGAAGAGTGCATTATTTTTCATAGCAGAGAGGATTATCCTGTTTATGCCATGGCTACTTGCCAGCCCTCACAATATACAGTAAGTTCAGTCTGCCAGCTCACGTGGAGCAGATTTAACATTACATGAAAACACAGTATGTACCCTGCAGGTATACACTAAGCTTAAGGAGAAAAGGGTGTGATGATGATGTTCTGTTCTTCATGGCGACTCACACATGGTTGAGTTAAAAGGAGTCCTCCTGTTTTTGTCAGGTTACTTTGGGCTGTCAATCCCATTCCAAGCTGCTCCAGTATAATCTATGGATTAGATGCAAATGGACCAACTTAAAGATTGAATGAGTAAGCAGAGACATTTCTGATAAAACTGCCCCTGGATGCACATTACCACAGATACATTTTGATTAGTTCTTTTTTAAGCTCGGGGCACAGAAGCATGACGATAGCTCTGTGGGGCTAAAGTTTAAAAAAACGAATCTCTGATAAGTGTTTTGAGTAGCTCCTATAAATGTTAGACTCATTAGAAGTGAGAGCTGTCCTGCTGTGAGTCACTGAAAAGTCACTGAAAAGTTTCGAACATTGTTCAATCTGTGAATTTTCAACAAGTTCGTATGGCTTCTGGGGGAAATACACAACACTTTTCAGCACTTTCACGCATGACACTGATGCACAACGGAGGCGTGTTTGAAAAGACCTTAAGTCCAAATCACTTTTTAGTCTATGACTCACAGAGAGAAGACCCTTGCTTGTTAGCAAACACAGCAACAGAAAGATTTTCTCCAACCATTTGTTGTCAAGCAGCACTTCAGCCTGGAGGACAAAGGACATCCCAATGAGGCGTGTAAGAAACTCAGAAACCTAAAAATGTTTCTATCACAGCGGATATCTTCTATCACAGAATATCAGTTCCTCTAAAGTGTCGCTTATTCCATGACACAGTGACAGCGAACCATCAATAACAACATCAGGGCCCTGACACTGAAGCAGCTTAATGGAATTCAACCGTGATTCAATTCATTATTTACAGCTGTGGTTTTCCAGCTGTTAAACTGCTTAATGGTCGTCCAAATCTTATCCTGAAAGAAGCCTACTGATCCCTCAGTGCCACCACTGCCTCACATTTCCTAGCAAGTCTATTTGGGAAATGACTGCACAGTTTGTATGCGAAAGTTAATTTGCATAAATTGCAACATTTCCCTCTTTAATGTTGCTAAGCCTTGCAGCACCAACCGCCTTCCTGCATAACTTTCCAAACATCAACAGCATCTCTTTAATTAAATAAGGACCAAACTTGTGTCGCTCCGTGTTCACTATGTTCAGTAAGCAAAAACTACAGCGATGATGATGCCACAAAGACGATGATTCGAAAATTCGCATGATTTGAAAACACCTATTGTCTTTGGCAGATGACTGTGTGAAAGACAGAGCTGGAACAGTTCAATCTATACAGCACATATCTTGATAAATACTTCTCTCACTTACTATCTCTTGCCTCTGTTCCTTCTGGGCTTTCCACATTTTTCAAACCTCACCCTGTCTTCTGACAACGTTGCACTGTTTTCATTCAATTTAAATCCACCAGTCCCTTTCTTTGCCGTGTTCTTTCCTCAGCGTTCTCTCGTCTTCTATATTTGCTTTAGAAATACCTCACCCAGCTTTCATAATCATTATGTTTACATTAGGCACTCTGTCTCTCTCTTTCTCGCTGTCCCTCTTTCATTTCTCTCTCCCTCTCACTGATTCATCCCATCTTGCATGGGGCCTTAAATTGAACAGAACTAGAACTTCACATGCTTGCACCATAACACGTAATACACATCCTTTGGAATAGGCTTAAGTGATGTCACAAATGTACAGTTTTGGATCAAACGCGCTGCTCTTATTCGTATTTGTAGAAAACCGGGGCATGATATCCAGTCAAAGCATGGCTAAACGATGCACAAGAACCAGAAACAGGGACACTAAGCTGGCTGCTGGCCACAACCACTCAGACACTTTTAGTTTTAAAATGGCTTTATTCTACAAAAACAACATTTTAAAACTCTAACAAATAAATAAAGCCACGCAGTAGCAGCGAAAATGTGCGCCGCCATCTGTCAGTCAGCCGAGCTGATGTCAATTAAAAATACATGCAACATAAATTCTACATAACAGGTATAAGACTATAAGACCGTGGAGGGAGCGTGTGGCATTAAATGAATTCCTGAATGTGTCACTCAAGGTTTTTGGAACCCGAAACAACATCAACTGCGACGTATACTTACGCAAAAGAGCACAACTGTATGTGAAGCCTGTCGAGGTTTGAGATACCCAAGCACAACCACCTCCTCAACTTCATTCTTATCCCATCTCTTTTGGTCTTACTGTTAATCGTAGCCATACTGTTCAGTTTCTTTTATGATAAGTTAACAAAACCATCTGAGCAGGGAGAGAGAGAGAGAGAACATATCTTGAGAGAAAGGGCAGTTGGGACAAAAATAAGAGTAATTTCCCGTGTGACATTTTCCAGATTAAAAAAAAAAACTCTTAAGATTAACCAAAATCCATTAAAACACATTAATCATTTCCTGACACCTATCTCCCACCAGCTCCATTAATGTTATACACTAGGCTGCAAATACAGATCAATTTCATTATCCTTTAATCTGCAGATCAACTTATTACTCGTAAGCAACAGAAAACTAAAAAAAACACCCATTATACTATCCTGCAGCCACAGTTGATGCGTAAAAGGAAAAGTGGGAGATGTTCAGATGTTAAGAGGCAGTTTTTCTTTTTTTTAACATTACAATTTTGCTCGAACAATTAAATATCAAAACAAATACTTTCTATGGATGACATCACAAAAACTGATCATGTTCGGACTGCAAGTAGAATTTCTGCGAGGGAACCTAAACGTGTTGTCAGGTCTGAATCCATACGTCACGTGTTCTGTGTAATCACACAGTACCATCTCCCCTTCTTACATTCTCCCTCACATGCAGCGAAATGTGAAGTATAAGCAGTGCAATACATTATGTTTAATGAGTACGGGGAAAGCAGGGTGAGCTGAGGTTAATTCTGGATCTCTAACAAGGCTCCGCTGCTCTGGGTTTGTGGGATAAACTGCTGAATACAGTCACCACATTGATTTTTTTTAATAAAAAAAAAAAAGCCATCCAAGGAGCAACTATATGTACCCAAAAGAATGAATTAAGTGTTAGACTGGTCATCATCACTCCCAACCACGGGTATAATATACAGTGAAATCCAGCCTCCTCAGTGGTATTTCTGCAGATTTTTTTTCCACTTTTATTGAGGTGAAAATTGTCGACCACCAGTGTTATCAGCGCTTTACACATCTGTGGGACACACTTCTTCTGCCTCACTCTGTAATACCTATTCCCTTTTTTTTGTTCCTCAACTATTGTTTTTTTTTTCTCTCCGCTTCCTGCTTTCTTCTTCCACTTCCTGCCACCCTCCTTTCTTGTCCTCCTCCCCTTCCACATTCTCTCTCCCCCTTTCGCAGTAATATGATCTCGTCTATCAGGTCGACAGAGCCGTGAATCAAAAGACACGCAGACAGAAATATAGTACAAACCCTGGTGGCCCCACCCCCACAGCACACACTCTCTCTGTCACTCTTTCGCTCTCTCATCTACGACATCCCTACCCCCAACAACCCTCTCTATCTCTCTCCAGTCCCTACCCCCAACCGCACAGTTTGCTCTCTCCACATCCCCAACATCTACCGTCTATCTCTCCCTCCCGTTTTCTGAAGCAAGTACGCTCACTAGCAACAACACATTACTGTGCTGTATGGAGCCTTTCCACAAATAACGTGATTCTGAGCTTAAAAACAGGCACCCTGGTATACTGTACGGTGAGTTTGGTCAGTAGACATGTAAAAAGATGGTTATGGGAAAAGAAAACTAAACAGAAAAACAACTAATAACGACATGAATTTAATATCCTTTTTAAGTCTTCACAATCAGCTAAAAAGCTTGTGGTGAAACAGTTCTTACTTTTGAATTCCTACCAGATAGTTTGTACACAGAAACATCAGGGAAGTCGCCTTTAGGATGAGTTCAGAGAATTTTTATACACCGAGTCAAGAATCGGCCATCGGGCACGTATGGAAATCTGAAATTTGAAACTCTGTGGATGCAAAATCAACCTGTTGCATTGGGTCTGTTGGTGAGAGCGCTCACTTTTATGGGCTGTTCAGCGTAGCCAACAAGAGCGGGAAAGGGGAGGTGGCTGTGATGGCAGAAAGGAGACGGCTAACTCAACATGTCCCATACAATCTCTTCTCTTTTATCGTCCTCGGTTCTTCTAATAAGGCAACACTTCCACAAGAGAGACCGGTTTAGTACGACGTTGCAGAAAACACAAGGCTCACACTTCCTTCTTCTTCTTATGCAGAACATAAATACTAACAGACCCTACTGCAATGGTGAGTCAAGTCCTGTAGCAAAGACCGTACGTCCCAGCAGGCAGTTGGAAGTAGAGCCGAATCTGAGCCAGCGAGGGAGTCGAAACGATCCCACCTCACGTGTGCTTACATGCATCAAGCCAGAGTCGCAGGACTCGTCACTCTACTTCTGCGTTGTTGGATGTGTATGAGGACACAGTGATGTGGGACTGAGCCGCCTCTGTCTGGCATGTGTGAATTACCAGGAGGAACCGCGGCAGGTTAACACGGACGTCTTTTTCGCCAATGTGGCAGAACGTGTGAGTGAAAGAGTCTTATGTCAACAACTTTCAGAGCCAAAGTTGCTGAATGTCAAACCTAAAACCCTAGGACACTTTAATGGGCAATAATTGCAAGGGGTTTGCTTTTTTTGCACTTAGTTGAAGAGAAACTAACATTTTCCCCCCATTATACATCAATCAAACTGTATCTCTGGAATAACACGACATGCTTTTCAAAGTCTTTATGTTTTGTCCATTTTCCAGCTGCTGCACATCTATTCTGCCTTGTGGAAGGTACATAAAGTTTTTTAACTGTTCGTTTTTTTTCCCTTAAAGACCTCAGGGGGCTATACTGACTAGGGATGTTGATAATTCATTGCTATTTAATGTATTTAATTGCTGGTAATACTTCACTGTGAGCATCACAGAGTTGTAATGTTTATGAAAACAATTTGGAAGAGTCCAGTTGATTAACACTACAGCATAAACTAGTATAATTTCCTCTGAGTTGCTGTCCAGTGGTTTATGGCTTTAGCTGGATCTTCGAGGCTGTTGGCAATGCTAAACATTATTCTGTGTGTCAGACAGCACAGAATAACACTGCTAACAGTGACGACTAATGGGACTAATCACACTTTCTTCTGACAAAATATACCTAATTATTATGATAATTAAACTATTGATCATTATGTTTATGCATTTAGCAGATGCTTTTATCCAAAGTGAGTTACAGTGGTAGGCAGTCAGGGTAAGGGGGTCTTGCCTGAGGACCCCTACTAGAGATAGTATCTTGTATGTAGGGGATTTGAAACCTTGTCACCCACATGAAAGGTGGCAATCTTACCACTACACTATCCCATTAACTTATGGGCTAATTTCCTCAAAGTGGGTTATTCCCCCAAGAAAATATAGCTAAACATGTTGAAAAACAGAACTGTCCATCCCGTAAAGTACTTAAAATGTGCAAAATATCCCGTATCTAATATTTAACATGAAACATGTATGCAGCAAAAGTCAGTTTACAGGGGGAACTTCAGCGGCTCTTTGCTAACCAAAGGTGTTTAGTCGAAGCTGAAGTGAAGGAAAACTCATACATTAGTGGAACAGGGAGCACCTTGGGAAGGATGAGATAACTGGCCTGAAGACAATCCGTTCGGTCACAAAGTCGTCACCCAATCAAAGATGAAAAGTCTATTTGGGTTTTATTAGGTTCACTTAGTCCATGACATGAAACAGATAAGGGTTGTAAAAACAGCCAGTAAAAAAAAACAAAAAAAAAAACAAAGGGCTCAGTTAAGTAAAGCCAGCGTTAACACACAAGAGTCTAGAACAGACATATAAAACACTTAGTCTAATATTAACTCTTACTTTTTCATCCATTTCATTCAAATCTCAGCGTACCACCCTGCTCTGTGTAATCCCTAAAATGTGTGAACGTTCTGATTGTTTTACTTTGATTACTTTGGAAACACTAAAACTGTGTAAACATATCACATCAACGAAGCTGGACGAAACAGAGTTAAAAAAAAATTGAAAGAGCGAGAAAGAAGAGTCCACACGGCAGGAAAACAAAATGGTTGTTTGCAGTTTGTAACTTCTGTACGTGTTATTTCTACGCACCTGCTTTCAAATCTACAGAACTACCAAACAAAAATGTCCTACGGTACCGCACCAAGACCGAGGAGAGGTCAATAATCTGTTGTTAATTGTGCTGGCTGCACACATCAGTTGGACACAATTAAATCATAAAACAATTCGTCACTGTCAAATGAAGGCGGTTTTGGCGCATCTGTGTGTCTTCAGGTTCACAGACCGCTTATTCTGAGGAGCATCCCTCAGCATAGCGAGACAGGTATGTTGAAGACAATTAGTGAACCTAGGATTCAGTTGTCCTGTTCCAGCAGTCAATTTCAGCCAGACACAGGATCCCTACCAAGTCCAGGTTTGTGTTGTGGATCTGACCCTGACCTTTGACCTCGCTGTGGTGGGAGGAAGACAACTGATCCTCCAAGACACTAATCAACTTGAGCATAACAGAGGCAGAAATGAGAGGCCCTGCTGTGAATTCTGGTGGAAATAATTTATTCGAAGCAATAGAAAAAGATTGTTCGGCATGGTCGTCTCATTTCTGCTGGTTATGTATCACATTGTCATGACCGCATCTCTTCTGCTTGGACTAAAAAAAACGAGGAGCGTGTTTAAACGCAATTAACAATAATTACCAGTGGAGAAGTTTTAATTATAGGTGTCATTACATTATTGACGAGAAAGCCAGAGTAAAATTACATATCAGCCGGTGAGAGGAAGAACTGAGCAGCACTAAAATGTAGTTACATTCAATGGCTGCGTTAATTAACTGGAGTCAAATAAGACAATTAATTACGACTTAATTAGCGGGGCAAGAAAGAAGAATACACAGAGCGGGGAGTAGCAAAGGTAGTCAGAACAGGACAGCACAAAATGGCTTTTATCCCATGTGAATGGCAAACAGAAGCACATTACGAAAAATACTTTTTTTCGACTATCCCTCCTTACCTTGTTGGTCCCAAAGGCCGGGTCAGGGTAGGAGAGCTGCCCCAGTCTGGTGTGGTCTGGTGCGGCCAAATGCTGCGGAGGAGGTGGGTAAACTGTTACATCCATGGCTGAAAATACATCCACGTCTCCGTCTTTCTTTCTTTTCGACTTTCTCTTCTGAGTTTTAGGAGCCACTAAAAACAAACTCGCAAAGTTAAAAGGTTTTAGTCTCTTAGGGACGACGCATAGAAACAACGTCGGTCCAAAGAAAAGGTTTGTTTAAAAATGCTTGGTTCGGTTCATCAGTAAAATGAGCCTATATCTAGCTAAAGTCTGAAGTTTAGGATTGATGCTTTTCTCTACACGCCGGCTTTCATGCTCCAGTAACTGCTGCTCTGGGGAGCAAAGTTCCCGGTAAACGCACTTCTGTCGTTAAAACAAACGTTGGAAGGAAATTGAGCCCTTTTTTTAAAAAAACGCCGTTTTCCCTCCTTTTATCAGTACGTATCCAGTTGCGATGTGTGTTTCGGACCGGGTACGTCGCTGAACCCTGTGTGTCCCCGCTTGGGACTCTGTGCTTCACGTTTTCCTGCTGCTGCTGTTGTTGCCGCGCGTGTGCCCGGTGCTCTACTGTCTCGCGGACCACTCATACAAAGAGCTCCTAACACAAGCTGGCTCGAGTTAGCCACAATAAACCGGAAGTTTTATTTCTCACAAATTAAAAGCCCTAGTTCGGACCGAACAAAAACAAGAGTATGGAGGTGACGAAGCAAGCATGAGTACTCCAAACCCAGATGAACACACTCACTAAAACCGGATATTTCAGTTTTGTAAGGAAAATCATTCTTTGAGAATCCACTGCATAGAGTGACTTTATTTTTGATGGTACCGCAATATGTTGCTAGGTCTACTTTGGCAAAGAAGGTCGGTGTTGAACGGCAGCACGTACTCCATCTAGAGGAAGATGAGTATAGCAAGGTCCAGGCAGGTCTTTCTGCAGCCTAAATGAATGCACTCCCAGGGTTTACAAAAAATGGGGGGAAAGAGATGTGTTGTTTTATGTTCAGTACATCATGCTTTAACTTAGATCATTTCAAAACAATCTTTTGCTTTGGGTGTTTACCTATTGTATATTCTATGTATATTCATTGTTACATTATGGCAGTCTGTAGTACTTAGATGCTTACTTAATTATTTCCTTATATAAAGTCCTTCCACATAAAATTAAAATTTAAAGCACATAAAATTAAATTAAAAAAGCTGAAACTGGACAGTTACAAACGTGAGAACATAGTTGATGAGTTTGTTTTTATTCAAACTGCAATTGATATTTTATTGATCAATTTTGTAACATTTTGAGCAGTTGTTACAGTACAAGCCTCGTAATAGTTTGATAGTAGATACACATCTTTAAAAAACAAGCAAAAGCTAATTAATGGTAATTGACACAAAAACATACAGATTATAAAATAACAATTTCTATTTTCCATATAGGATTTGCCCACAGATATTGCACAAGCCATATTTGGCATAGTAACTTGGAACCAAAGTTTCAGCTCAGAACTCAGTGAGACTGGAGAACTAATCAGTTCTGTCCATGGCTTCACAAACAGATATGAACAAGTTCTCTGTTTTAAGTAAAGAACAAGGATATTTTAAAACTCTGAACTTCACAACATATGTTTGTAGACGTGCATCAAGGCACAAACAAAGGAGATGGTCAAGGGCCTCAGAAAAGATTCTCATCGAGCTGGAAAATGTTACAAAATGATCTCTTATGAAGTTCGATCCCACCAATCCACAGTCAGAAAGATTGTGCATGCTGGTGGTATTGTGGTCCGGGCCCATTTTGCTGCAAATGGGCCAGGGAAGGCTTGCCATGACTGATGAACCTTTGAATTCTGAATTGTACCAAAGAAGTCTAAACGAAAATGTCAGGAGGTCTATCTGTGATCTGAATCTCAGGAGAAAGTGGGTCAAGCAGCAAGAGCATGACCCTAAGCACACAAGTCAGCCAACCAAAGAACGGTTAAAGAGAAATAAAATTAATCTTGTGCAATGGCCAAGTCAAAGTCCTGACCTTAATCCAACAGAAATGTCATGGACCTGAAGCGAGCAGTTGACGGAGGGAAAACCAGCAACATCCTAGGTTTTAATCTAGGAATGGACAAAATTTCATCAAAGTAGATGAGTGGGACTGATTAACAGCCACTAGAAACATTTAGCTGCAGTCACTGCTGTTCAGATGGCCACAACACATACTGGAAACAAGATTAAACCATTTTTTCCCCACATCAAATATCATTTCAATATCATCAGTAGAGCAATCATTATTTTGCGTCATTTTTCTAGCTAATCAGAACTTTAAGGACCCTTTTAAAAATCTGATATTTAGGTCATATTCATACAGATATATCAAAGTGTTCAAAAACTTTCAAGCGTCACTGTACAAACCTCAACCCCACAAAGCTGCCCATTAATGGAAAGAGGTGGGCGTGAATGTCAGGTTGCTGATATTATAAAGTTACAGATAATTGGATACAGACACCTGCTATCCAACACCGGAAAAAGTGTGGGAGGAAAGGAATCCGGTGACCAGTTCAGAGAGAGCTCTATGTTGGTTTCTTACATTGAATATACACTGTTTGTGGCCATCCCAGTCAAACGATAATGCAACAAGTTCCTGGGGAATTTAAAAAAAAAAAAATTCAGAGTAAAGGAATAAAACTGCAAATACTGCATGAAAGCTAAATGTTAAACTATTGTCATGTAGTTGCAAACTACAGGTGGAATCCTAACAAAGGAAGTCTTCATTGTGCCATGTTACAGTAGCAATATCTTACAGACCTTAATTCACCTCCTGCAAAGAACAAACATAACGCATGGAAAATAATAGAACCAGACAGTCTGTGAGTGATGCTTCAGAGTGGTTACAGCATAAATGAAACAGTGAAACAGACCGTGTGTTTTGGAGAGAAAGACAGGAAGACATTCAGGACAAACTGATGCGGACAAAATGTTGATTTAATTTCTGCCAGGCTGATCTTTAATGGCATTTTTCTACAAATATATATATATATATATATATATATATATACACAAGATGCACATAAACAAAGAGATCGTCTCCCACCCACCCACGCACACATGCACACTCATACATGCCCATTTCTGAGACTCACACTCATACAGTACATTCAGACAGATGGCCACACATGCGTATGAAAAAAAAATCAAAAAAATCTGCTCACACACATAAAGTACCTGCAGAGACACACATAATTACACCCTTTATGGAAATACAGGCACACATGTGGGCTACAAGTGTAAGTATATGCATATGGTCCAGTCCCTCACACAACCACACATTGAAGGAACATTTTTCATCCATTGAAAAACATAAAAATGCACAGCAGAGTTTATGTACCATAATCTGCATTTTCTGCTTTATCACACATACATACAACACAACAAACGAGCCCACATATACTTAGTGAACATACAGTGTAAGTCGCCCATCCCCCACATACACACATACATATATGCACCCCTCCCCTCCGAAAAAGGCATAATTCACTTCCACATTCTCCTCCCCCACATACAGTTCCTCTCTATAAAACTCCTTGCACATACACACATTGTATATAGGCACTAAACCATGTGTACATGTATACTAAGCCATATATACTTTCAAAACACTTATCCACATATGCACCCTCTGGTACAAATGCACATGTGCGTGCACACACACACACACACACACACACATGGACAGACTGTGATTTGAACACAGTTGCAAACATCCAAACACCAGCTCATGTCAACACAAAAAAACACATCCAGAAATGAAGCACAAACGCATTCAGTCTCACTCTCCCTACAGTTCTCAGATTCCCATGCATGAACCCTCCAACTTATAGGTCGAGATCGTAATGTACTGTAGCATCTGAATGATGTGTGGCTCCTCATGTAGGGGGATTACATTATAGATTCATAGGACAGCAATCCACCCCTGTGTGAAAACAGCTAGCCCTTCAGGCTTTGCAGTTTTCCAGTATGAAAGAGATAATAAAAAGAGGGCGGAAAAGGAAGAAAATGAGCAAAAGGGAGTTGTTAACTGATAATAGGGGTAGAAAAATCTATCAGGATATTAGAATATTCAAGAGGAATAAGAATGTTTGTAAAGCTGTGAAAAAAATTCTGATTTAATCTATCTAAGTTTAAGTATTTCAGAAGAGTTCATGTTTAAAATACCTTATATCCTAAATGATTCAGATGTTTACTTACATGCTGTATTTACAAGCATTCGTGCAATAATCTTACAATATGTTTTTGTATTTTGTTACATTTTTCTTCTTAAATGTCTTTTTAACTTAATTTATAGGTTTCTTTTGTGAAAATCAACCTTTTCTCTCTAGTATGACAGTGTCGTGATTATACTGATTCTTATTGCCTGACTTTTAAAACTCGAGATTATCTTTTCTAAAAGGGACGCTGTCTTCCCATAACCATGACCCCCAGCTAATGTGTTAAAAAGAACAACATGTGACTATATCCTCCCACTGAGCAAAACCGGAGTCAAAATATTATGAAAAATTTGCAGCCACCTTGGGATGCTGGTGGTGTATTTCGAAATCCGAGGCAGTGCAGTAGTGACTAGTTCCTGGAGTCGAGGTATTGAGGCTGTGTACGACTGCTGTGCGCTTGTCATTTTTCTAAACAGATAAAAGAGTAACTGCACGTCAAGAAAATTTTAAATTGAGTAGACGTGCTCCTGCTTTCCATCCATCCGTCCATTTCTATTCCCACTTAATCCAATTCAGGGTCGGGGGGGGGGCTGAAGCCTATCCCACCTACCACTGGGCAAAAGGCGGGGTACACCCTTTTTGCTAGTCCATCCCACTTTGGCTCCGAGCTTGCTAGATATTATAATATAAACATTTGCTTACTGGTTAAATTACTCTTACTGTACTGTATAACCCATTTGTTATTTAACGGAGACAATGATTGCTGAGGGAAAGAAAAACATTCTACTACCTTATTCAGAGCAAATCATAACACCAATTATCTTTATTATAGCATCAAAAAACTAATCAAAGTAGTTGATGTAGTTAATGTGACAGAAAGCATATCTAGAAAAAATGATGGCTCTTGGCCCCTCTGCGGCCATGAAGCGTATTCTCAGGTTGAATATTCAGGTTTAACTCCTGCCGTTGTGATTTGAGTTAGAAACTATTTGGTCTTACTATAGAATCTGGATGAGGAATTTAGATGCTTTGATTGGGATTGGATTCTGGCTGCCAGTGCCAAGTGTCACACAGGAAGGTGATATTTCAGTTGGCTCTGGCTGCTGTGCTTTTTGATGTGCAGACCGACTCATTTTTAAGTTTTTTTGTTTAAGAATTCAAGATGCAACATATAAAATGCAACTATTTGTTTCGCATTCATATAATGTAGATTGTCATTCATATTCAGTACCTGTACATGGGTCAAAGGTCAAAGTTTGGCTTTAAAAAAAAAACATATATATATATATATATATATATATATATATATATATATATATATATATATATATAGTCATTGTTAGTGGAGGTAAATGTAAAATGTTGAACATTGTCTTTCCAAGAAAATATCCCCATCTGCTTGCCTGTATGTTTTATATGCTTCATATATTGCAGACGCATTGAAAATACATCCAGAATTAATATCCGTGTAAATTTGGTTTTCATTGCAGACAAATCTATAGACACACTCAATATGCTGTAATCAAAACCCTGTAGTATTAGCAGCATGATTTTTGCGTCCTCCATCTTTCCTTCTGCGTGTTGAACCCATGTGCTGCTCTGGAGCATTTCCAGTTGTGAGAATGTGTCTCACATGAGAATCTTTGTGCTCTCATCTGTGAAAATGCCTGCTTCCAGCCCTTAGAATCAGTCTGCTCAGGTTGACATTTCTGTCTGATATCAGGCAATGAAAACACTTCAGCAGGTGAACATAAGGCTCCAACATCCAACTTTCTACCCTCTGAGCCACAGCTGCTACAATAATTAAACACAGCAGTGATTTTAATGTTTTTTTGGTCGCATGTTGATTTTAGTAATCAACATTTAGGGGTCCCATGGTGGCCTTAATGTTTAAACTCGAACCATGTCGTCATTGTCTTGTGTCTAGTTGGACCTTTGCTGCATACATATCCTAATTTTTCTGTCAGCTTTTCAAGTCGTCTCTCTAACATACCAGCATTTTACCAGAGTTTCTTCACCTGATTCAAACTGAAAGACCAAAAAGAATGGAAAAGGTGGAAGATAGATGAAGCGAATGCCCAATGCGAATGATAAATGTATCGCATTAAAGAATATTTTATTATAATGAGCCATATCCCTTAATTGTTTCAATATTCTCTCTCATAACATGCATATACATGTACATTATTCTATCTTATTGCTTTTGCTTACAGTGAACGTCTTAATGAGAAGGGAGTTGATCCCCAGGGTGTGATTGAGCTCATATTTTTGGCCAGTTAAAGTGATGTAGAGCTGCATAAATAGAGGCGCAGATGTTACTGATTGTTTTTCAATGGAAATGGAGCAAATTAACACGTGGAGTGGTGCTGATCTTTGTTTCAACATCAGCTCCCAGAGTTTTTCTCATGATCTGGCAACAAAAAGTTGATTAAACGTTGCTCTGGGTTGATTTTTTGGGGTTAAAAATCCATGGAGGATAACTTATTCAATAAAGTAAAAGTTGAAAAGCTGTTATCAAGTCAACACTTGATCAATTCACTGCCAATTGTTAAATCTGACAGTCATGATGCCATCTCAATGTGGTGTGTACTGTAGACTGACTTTTTATGCTGATGGTGGAATCAATATTGATTGGGTATCTGTTATGGTGGTAAATCCAACATTTATTCAACATCAATCAAGTGCTTTCAGATTGGTTTTAATGTCAGACCTCAATTCAATATCTGCCTGACAACATTAAAATGCTATCTGCGGTATTCTGAGAAAAAGAATCAGTGAAATGATGATGCTTGTTCTTAGCCAATATCAATCCGACACTCTGAAAATGACCATTTTCTGGAACAGGCTGTGTATTCATGCATAAGCTACTGCGGTGATTTAGCTAAGATCCACTTTTGTGTCATGGAATTCTGGCATTAGGCTCAACGTACCTCAATAGGCCATTATCGTTGCTTGATCGTACACACTCAGGTAGGAGACAAAAAAGATTTGAATAGAACTGATTACATAGAGGGTACAATCATAATTTAAAACATAATGAGGTCAAGGAAAGGCAGTGGGGGGAAATTTGAATGGACTAAAAGAAAAAAAAGGCAACAACACGCTACAATGAAAAATCTAAAATGATTAGGGTTAGGGTTAAAGAACAATCAAGGCCAGAGTGAAAACACAGCCATTACCTTCATAGATACTATTTTTACAATTATTCTCTACTCTGCTCTACTCTACTCCCTTAGAGTTACTCTCACAATCACTTGAGGCCACATGTTCTTAATGTAATTACAGGTTGTTTTGGCCTGCATAAGGAAAACTACCAGGTTGTTGTTGGGAGGAAGAAAGTCTCATATTGCTGATACAGTAAACGCCATCAATCAAAGTCAGTGGGGGGAAAAAAGTGTGTGGGATTTGGTAGAAATGATTGGAGCTCATAGAAGATGAGTGCATTGTAGGCTAAGCGATATATTTGGCAAGCTCTATTCATTTTATTCACTTTTTCCTTAGTTCAACACCATATCAAAGGAATGTATTTTTTTCTTTGCCCTAGTTTGACATAAAAAAAGAAAGAAAAGAAGTCATGGTGGGTGGGATCAAATGTTGAACCTTGTCTCTCTGGCCCTGAAACTTCTAGCTGTATGCACACCATGCCAAGTGTGTGTATCTGTTGTGCGTTATTGGAAGCTTTTCTCAATACAAACCAAAAATGGCAGTGGAGATCCAGATACTGGGAAGGTGACATGAACACAGCCTCTCTAACATCGCATTGTTGCACGTAATGTGTTGCTAAGTTGCGGTTTTTTTTCAGTGGATCTTCACAAGATGCTGGGAAGTGATCATTTTCTTACTTTAGCACACTAAGTTGATGTTGCGCACTGTTTGTGCTGTCGGAGAATGATTTTCATTCCCACTTAATGTTAACAATCAGCATAAAAGTGCATTCACACTGTCATGTAAACCACCTCAGCTGGTTGGGGGTTGGAGTAAAGAGTGGCACTGAGGTACTTGAGAGCAAAACCTACATGTTGGCACATTGTCAATCAAAAAAAAAAAGCAATTAACACGCACTTATAGTAGACTTTCTAATGGGAATCCTTCCCTGCTCTACGTCTGGCACCTTCCCTTGTGAGAAAAACAAGGTTTTCATTTGTACAATTTACGATGTATTAAAGCTCACAAAAGCCAACAATTTCTGACTAGTATCCATGTTCTGTTTCCCCATGCTTAGTCTCTTTTGGTCAGGCTTAAGCACCTTATTGTTCATTTACTTTTAACCTGTGTCTTGGTCAAGTTTACTCACAAAAGTGTTTGTTCAGGAACGGAAAAATGCATAATTTGGACGACCAATGCTCTGAATTAACCTATCTATTACACTTTTGTTACAGATATGTCACTGACATGTTGCCTGTGTTATAAATGACCAGAAATGTTCTTAAAGGGATGTTGATATTGAAATAATGGTAATTTACATTTCTACACTTCAAGTGTGATTCTAAAAGAAAGAAAGAGAAGGAAGATAGGGAGCTTACTTCAGAAAGGGAGATGGAGAACCTGACCAGATGTCTGGACAAAAAGTAGACTGATTAAAATTTACAGACCTCACACAAGCCAAAATATTCACTCCCTTTGCTTTTTATCTGTCTCGCACACGCTTGTGCATATACACACGCACACTCCTCTGATCTGTCTCATATTCGATGAATGTCAAGTCCACCGAATTCATTTGCACATTTTTAGCTGAGGGTTGATGCATCATTCAAACCTATTTTTCCCTGCAGTAACTGTTTTACACCCAGCCTCATCATTATTTCATCGTGGGTTATTTATTATGCTACTGTACAGCACACACACACAGGCACACACACACTGACATACATTCTGAGGAATATTTGAGTGTATATTTGAGCTCAATTCAACAAAAGATAGGAGCTATTCAAATAAAATTTTATGTTGTTAATACTTCATCGGTGTATGTGATGGACAAGTTGCAGCATCAGTACTTTTGACTTTTGTATTTAAACCAGACCATCATGGTTTTATATATTTCATGTGAGTGCAGAAAACATAAACATATTTTTTATTAACATATGTGTGAAATCTTTACCTGATCATGATAAAAATTCCAGAGTTTTCCATTCCCCTTTCTCATCGTAGATCGTAGATTTAAAATCAAGTTTGTTACTGGAAAATCCTGAGATTTTAAGCCAGTATTTGATTCAAACTGTGACAACAGTTTTTGGTTTTGAATTAACCAATCTAAATGAACTCCATGAGCCGCGAGTCCCTGAAGCCCTGATAAGCAGGCAGAAAAGGCAAAATGGCTTGAATGCACCTGCTTCCTTCACCTCATCATGTTTATCTCACATTTCTCCCTACTTTAACTTAAAAAAACCACAAAACCCTTCTTACTTGTACAAAAAGTTGGCCAAACAATAACAGGGCGGCCATATCAATGTTAGCCCGACTGGTTGAATAAAACACAATCAAATTAGGTGTAAAACTGTCCGAGCTGGAGCTATCGAGTGCTATCATGGAGCTCTTGTGTGTGAGATCTATCATGAGAGTATTTGGAGCATAGGATCATTTCAGTGGATAGTTGAACGAGCAAAAGCAATGTTCTCTCAAAGAGACATTCAGAGACATAATGTGCATGTTTGCCTGAGTGTGCGTCATGACTGTTTGAATAGAAATTGGCAGCTGTGTGATAGTGCACCTGCGCACAGAGCAAGTTTTGACTTTATTGATCAAAGAGAGAAAACTGCCTCTTGTTTCAATCTATTACGGAGTTAATAATAATAAGACCATAAATGCATAGATCTAGTAAAACACAGTCATTATTATGAGTGTCTCCAAAGGGCAGTAGTGGAATTTTATGTTTCTGATATGCTACAAAAATTCAGCCATTTGACAAATGCTTGAGTTACCAGTATAAAAGCCACACCAGCTCTTTTTTTTTTCTTTCGCTCATCTTAATCCTGCTACCTCTTAAATTCCACTTCACATTAACAGCTCTGTCTTCCAGAACTTCTATTTTTGTCAAAGATTCCATGAGATAAATTATTTGTGTCAGTATTTATTTAAGTCTGTTTTGTGCTGGAAGCAGATCATTTCTTTAAGTTTAACAGTTTTGGGCCAGTCAACAGTTTATGCTGCGGGGGAACTAAGACCAGCTTCACACCAGGTGCACGGCAACTGTTTAGGTTTTAAGGAACGTGTATTTTTTTTTCAGCCCTGATTTTAACAGATTAAAGCATTCTCAACAGCTACCTGACACGTCTCAGGAGCTGGTGTTCCATCCAGAGTTCGGATGTGTTGTACATTAGTGTCAGGGAAGCACATCAGCAAATTTGCACAGTCAAAACATTTGTTGGTTATCATGATGACCTCACATTGACAACAGTAGACGTTTTCACAGCAGTTTTAGGGTGTAGGCAATGTGTCACGGGCATTTAAAGTGTATTAACTGGCATGTTTGGAAACTGCAATGTTAACAATTCTACTACTCTGTGTGGGGTGTTGTGTCGGTTTCAAGTTTTAAGTGCTTCTTCCCACTCTTTCAAGTAAAGTCGCTGCTATCTGGTTACAACTGGCCAACGGTCCGATTGTCACATTTTGACTAAACTCAGTGTATTTCGTTACAAACGGTAAAATTTTGTCCAGGCAGCGTCAAGCTGCAGCAGCGTCGGCACAGAGAGGTCAGCAATGTGAATACATACCCCACAAGCCAATGTAAGGAGTGACACTGGAGTACTAGATTGAAAACAGTATGTGTTCACACATTGGTAATTCCCACATTGGTAAAAAGTCACAAATCCACAGTATTAGGGAACTTCCAAATGGAACGCCATTGCAGCTCTATGTCTGCACCTTCAACAGTGTGGTAGAAGTGATATGTTGCTCAGTGAGGTAACCAAGGTTTAAATCTCACCTGGATGACTTGAGCCCATGTTTCCAATCATTACGTATTTCCCAGTCAGATTACAGCAGCGTTCTTGGTGAAAATGTGTTTGCAATCCAAACATAAAAAAAATCAAACCACATTAACAATGTACCAGTTACATTTCCATGCTGTGGACTGGAGTGGGACCACTGCAGATGCAGCATTGTCAGTGGGCACAGCCTCACATGGCAAAAAGGGGTTTTTACCTGCTCGTCAGACAGCTCACTGTTTTGTAAGCTATTCTGAGCCTTGCTCCTATCATCTCCAAAACCTTTACCTTATGAATTGTGTCAATGTAAAAATATATGTACGTCGTACAGCGAAGGGCTGTGTGCAAAAGCCAAAATTAAATTTTCCTCAGTTGTTCCCTATGGCAAACAAGATATTTTACACTGAATTGTAAGTTCCATGAGGAAATCCAAAAGTCACCACCTCAGAGGTTGAATATATTTCACCTCAACATGTTTTTTTTTTTTAAATAAATTTGATACAAGACGAAAATCACTACATTTCCCTAACATACGGTAAATATAAGGCTTAGAAATTGAGGTTGCTGCTGCAAATGGCTAGTTTAAAGGGGGAAAAATGTGCTGTTAGTGAGCATATTTCCTGCCATCTCAGAGTCAATGTAATTGTTACTTCTTCACATTAACAGAAATGTGCAGTTACATTTCACTCAGAATGTATTTGTGTTGCCATTTACTTGTCTGGAAACATATTTCTTGGAGATAGGGATGGGGTGTGAGGAGTGTGAAGTCAATCATAAAGTGACACTCCTTGAATTCCAGCATTTGGTAACACGCCCCACAGTTTTCACTGTAAATCTTATCATGTCCAGACTGTCATTTTCCATTCCCATCTTCCCCCAAATGGCTGTGAGGGAAATCTGTATGACAGGAAATGAGTTGCAGTTTGCAGTGAGGCGAAGACTCTCGTGACTGCAGCTCTTAACTACATTTCTGTAAAGGTTCTATGAAGCTCAGTCAACGTTAGCATTTAAAAATGTATTCACTCATGGCGCTGGTGCAGCCGGGTGCTCGTGTTACCCAGAGCAGTAATGGATTCCAAGCAGCCACAATGCGATTCATTCACTGAGCAGATATTTTTATTTGATTTATGTAAACAATCCAATGCTCTCACTTACACTGAAGTTTGTATGTAGGTCAGTGAGAGCAAGAGAGAAAAAAACATTTTACCTGCAGCTTTGTGACTGCTGCTCTGTCCATGAACATGCAGATGGTTTCTTCCAGCTTATTGCTGATGCTGAAAGAAATCCGTAACTTTTTGCATGTTGCCGCCTACGTCTCTGTGAGCTGAGCACATAATCACTTAGATAAGATACACTTTGAATAATGGTCACTGTTAGTCACCTAAATGCTGCTAGAACATTGCATTTACTCAGACCTTTTCTTATGTAAAACCTTTAATACAGTAAAAGCACTGTTAGAGAGACCGTCCTGAATATAGTTCCTGACTAAACGCTGGGAAACGTGGGAGAGGGAAATTGATTACATCTGTTCAACGAGAAGCTTTTACTTCTTACACAGGGCTGCGTACAAACACGACCTTTTTTCTTTTAAATATCTGTGATTTTGCCACAGATTGTGCTGTTATCTGAGCGCAGACATTTGAATTAAATGTCTGAATCTACGGCATATTTACCTCAGATGCTTTTTCCCCTTTTTGTATCGTTTTCTTGCAGTTTATTTATTCATCAGTTTTCTTAAGCATTATGGGTTGCATTTCTCTTGAAAAGGTGTTATACAAATAAAGATTTATTGAAATTTAAAGCTCATTTTGCACGATTACCGTCAGTTCATTTCAATTAAGTTCTATTTTATAAATCCCTAAAACGAAATCATATTGTTGTAGTTTGGATAGAAAATTAGTAACAGTAAAGAGAACAGATGCTCATTGTAAAGAGGAATTCTGCAGGGCTGTTGTTGTTGATAGGAGTGACTTCCTGAACCGGTTCTTACTGCAGCAGGCTTGAGACACCTTGTTGCTTAATCACCATCTTCTACAGAGGTTGTGCAGTGTTGTCCATTATGTTTGTCAGCTTTCGCAGTTTTATTTTTTTGCACGGTGTGATTCAATAGCTTAAGATCAGTCTCTAGCACAGAGCCAGTCTGCTTTATCATTGTCATTAATCGAGCTACGATTCAATTATTCCATTTAACTGGACCCCCGCCCGTGTCCCAGTACACATACATGGGAGCAGAATCAAGGTTTTGACTCAAGTGAGTTTGACATTATGGAATGTGTGGGAACACGTTCAAGACATTCTGCTGCTTGAACAACTTTCTCTGTGAGAGATAAGTGTACACATAGATAGAGCTGAATTTACCGCACGGATGTTGTCCTTCATTTACTTGAATAGTGATTTTGTCAGATGACTTGCTCGTTATGAAAATCATAATTTTATTGAAGCAGAATGACTGGAAACGCTCAATGGGACCACATCAGTGGCCTGATTTTCAGTCAAAAGATATGTTGAGTGTAGCCATCGGATATAAGAAACAGACAATGTATTAATGTATGTATGTATGCATGTATTAATGAGAGCACTGTTATTGGGAATTTGATTGTATTAATATACATTTGGACTTTCTTGTTTTTACAAAAAGATGGAACTTTGGAGTTTGTAAAGAATGCCTGGGACTATTTGAGTCTAGTTCAGTGTATACCTGCAGGAGTGATTCAGTCCCCAACCACGTTAAGTGGGTGTGTTTGCTCAGTTTTAAGAAGTACCCCACAAGATGACAACTAAGAGAATTGCAAAAATAAGTGTTTAAACATCCTACTGAAATGCTATTTGTTTAAAGATCCCTGAAAGGTCATTAGCCTGTGAGTGAAGAGACTGGGATTGCACAAGCCTTGTTTCTGCCTCCTTTCCCACTGACATCATGCAGGTTATGGAAGATGACAAGCCATGATTGGTTGATTACCAACATGGACTGTGTTATGTGTCCCCATGATTACTTTAAATGACTATATAATCATCTATTGCACCAAAATTATGGTTTAGTCTGACTCCAGCATTAATGCAGGTCATCCTGAAGGATCTGAGAGCAGGTGATTTGTTTTGCTGGTACAGAACAATTTGAATTCATGACTTGTAATTTTGTGTAATATGTGTGTCCAGGCATGTTTATAGCAGAATCTCATCTGCCCGGGGAACCTGAGCTGTCATGGAGGATGTGGAGACGGTTACAATAAAACCCCCAAAACACAGTCTCTGTCTGAGAAAATAGAACTTGTTTCAAAGAGCAGAGAATTTTAGCAGAGAAAAGTCTTGTAGTATGAAAATTCTTAACTTTCTTTTGATTTATTTAGTTATAGGAGGATGGCATCTCTTTAGCTCCATCTGAAGTCGCTGGCTGCCATAAGAGTCCTGTGCAGATGAACTACCTGTTCAGTTTTTTCTAGGCCCAAGTGTGTCACATGACCTATAGTTTTTGACCCCATTTTGGGCCAGTCATTCTAGCAGTAAGGTGTGCGACCAACTTTTAGCTATTACATCATGGGCAAAAACCTAAGAACTTGCACATTTCCAATGGGGGAAACCACGGCCCATGTCGGCCTCTATGTTGACAACACAAACGGGTACTTTGGGATAGAAAGCAAAAGAGAAGAAAAGGAGATGGGGTAGTGTTGCTGACAGCCTGTCAGTTTGCATTGACAACAATGTGACGATGAGGTCTGCTCCGTTTTGACAGGGTGCCCTATGCAAATACACACACACAGACACACAATAAGAACAAGTCTGCACCCTGCGAAGAGAGAAAAAAAAACCAAATTGGATAACCCAGTTTTGAAGTGATTGTGTGGTTAAGTGAAATAGGTGGGAAAGCAGAATGGGAAAGAGTATAAAAATAAATTAAGTAATTTATAAAAAAAAAAGAAAAAAGAACACTCACGGGACATAAAATTGCTCATGGATTGTATGAGCTGGTAAAGAGCTGAGTGTTGTTGTTTTTTTATATCCTTTTAAAGTGTTGTCATTGTCTTTTCATCAAAACTCAGCAGAATACACAAAGACAAAGACTCTGCAATGTAAAACAGGACATGGATCCAGGAGTGATACCAGAGAGCCGTCAGGCCCTGTTGAAATCAGATTGTTCCCTCAAGGATTGCTGTCCAGTCACTTGTGACTTCATTCCGTACAGAATGATTAAAGTTAGAAACTGTCTCACTTTAAACACAGCTTATAACTTTGATGATGGGGTGTTTATGTCTTATGAGAAGTAAGTCAATAAAGGGGGGGGAAAAAAGCCAACCTTAATAATAGGGGTCCTCTCTGACATGTTTGATAAGGATAAATGATCTGATAGGACGGAAGAGGACGGAAGAGGACATACAGGACGCTCTGTCAGGATGCCATTATATTGTAGCAACAAACCAAAAATGTGACATGGGTATCGAGTATGAAAATGATACGCTTACATAATCATTACACATGATAAACACCATTTGACATTTAAATTCTAAAGGCAACACCAAAGCTAATTTAAGAAACATTTTTTTATGTAAAACAGATTTCATCATTGCATTTAAAAAACAACTCACATTCAAGAGGCCAAAAGCAGATCCAGCTGCAGATATTCCCCTATTTTTCTTTCTTTCTTTCTTTCTTTATTTTCTTTCTTTCTTTCTTTCTTTCTTTCTTTCTTTCTTTCTTTCTTTCTTTCTTTCTTTCTTTCTTTCTTTCTTTCTTTCTTTCTTTCTTTCTTTCTTTCCCCCATTTGGGTAAAATAATGTTGGCTGCTAATACCAGCACAGACAGCCTCAAAAACCAAGTTTTACAGCAAAGACTAGTAAAGTAATCCATTTTAACATTTATAGAGCAATTTGTGAGTGGTATATTACAGGGCTATTTATTATGACACTGTGTACACCCACGCACTCACACACAGTCACACACAGACACAACGGCTGAATGGTCTAATGCAATGACACAGAGAGATTGATTCAGGCTCCTAAACAGGCCACATCATATTAAATACTCTTCTCCTCTCTTCTCCTCATCTTCTCCTCTTCTCCTCATTCTCGGTTTAAGGTTGTTCATCACAATACACAGGTCAGGAATTTGTTTGATCAAATTAGTCATTTGTTCAGTGGCAACCTTTGACAATCTGTCCTTGTCCAAACCAACATTTTAATGAGCATTTTTTTGTTTGTGTTTGCTGTGTGTTTGTTCATTACCCCATGTCATATTGTAATAGCTCAGACAGAAAGATGAGAAGCAGGGTCTGAGACAGACAGACACAGAGAGACAGACTGAAAAAAAAGAGAAAAACAGAGAGAGAGAGAGAGAGAGGGCACAAACAGGGAGAAATGCAGTGCAGCACATCAATCATTAGGATGATTATTATGGCAGTTGTCATGGCAACGTTCTCCCATCCCCCTTTCCCTCCACTCCTCTCCTTTCCCTGCTCTCTCTTTCGCTCTCAAATCAATTCAAATGCACTTAAATGCCACTGTGGGCACAGTAAAGACGCTATACGTGCAGATGAATACAAAAAAACAAGAAACTGAAAGAAGAACAGAGCACAATGCTGAAAGGATTGATATTTAACAAGTAATGTTGAGTTTTTCATTTACTGATAAAGAGAAAGCAGTTTAATTGTCCTCCACTACTTGTGATCAGCACAAACAATGAAAGACGCCTTTGGTCATACATTGTGGAGTACATGAGCACATATCAGCTGATGAGAGACACTAATCTGCTGTGTTTAGTCCTGAGCAGAAAGAGTGATCCGTCCTACCAGGACAACTGATGCTAAATCCTTCAGTGTCTCTGCAGAAAGTGGTAAATGGTTTTTAGCTGAAGGCTTTGCCCAGATATCTACAACGCCCCTGCTCTTGTAATTATGAAGTTAGAAGTTCTAATTATGAGGAAAAAGACATAATTGTGAGATCAGGCCTCAGAGTTGAATAATGCATCTACACAAGGACAGAAGCACAAACTGAAAAGCACTAAGTGGAGTAGTTCAGATAACACATCCTGCCTGATCATGTTGACGCTCATCTGCAGATACACCAATTCTCAGCAATGCTGTGTTATTAATAATGCTAAAACAGAAAATTGTGCTATCAAAGAAAGTTAATGTGTACAGTAATTAGATCATTGAACCACAGTCAGTTCAGGAAGAAGGAATCAGTCTATGATCCTTGAATCAGTAAGTTTAGTTTTCATCAGAGTAACTGAGCGCCCAGCCAACAATATCACAGGAAAGCCAAGCAAACTTCTGACACCAGCGACAATCGTCAAAAACATGTCGACCTTCAGAAAATTAACAGTAGTCGTATGAGACACCTTGTAAGTTCTGTAATATTTACGGAGAGAGTATTTAGCTCACAGCTGATAACTGTTTGGACCAACTGAAGGATGGAAGAGGGACAGAGAGAAAACATCATTTGTCACCCACTGGGTCTTAATTTCCACTTATGAGGCACTGAACACAGTGAGCAACATTTAGATAACACTTACTCTGGAACCTGGACCCATCTGGACACTGGCTGATTATGAGTTAATTTAATCACCTTTGTCTGTATGCATTTCTCAGCTGCAGAGAGGAGGTATGGTTGAATAGCACAAAGATAGTATGACAACACTCTGCAATATGTGTCTGTTGTTGATCAGCAATGATCTTAGAGAAGCAACTGTTGCTGCCCATCAGTCTGGGAAGGGTCATAAGGTCATTTCTAGACAATTTGGAGTCAATCATTCTCCAGTGAGAAAGATTATTCACAAGTGGAAAACATTCAAGACAGTTGTCAGACTTCCCAGGAGTGGATGTCCCAGTGAGTTCACCCCAAGGTCAGACTGTCTAATGCCCAAGAGCTACATCTCAGACTCTACAGGCATCAGTTAGCGTGCTAAACGTTAAAGTTCATGACAGTACAATTAGAGGAAGACCGAACAAGTATTGCTTGTTTAAAAGAATTGCCAGGAGAAAGTCTCTTCTCTTTAATTGTAACACGGTAGCATACTTTTTGACAGATGAGACCAAAGTGGAGATGTTTGACCAGAATACACATTTTCACATTTGGAGAACACCAAACAGCACAGCACAAACACCCCATACCAGCTGTCAAGGTTAGTGGTGGAGGGATGAGGATTTGGACTTGTTTTGCATTTTATAGTTGTTGAGTGTTCTGAAGTTAAATGTGAGGCCATCTGTCTGGCAGCTGAAGCTCACAAACAAATCTGGAGTGATTTCCACACACTCCTGCTGCACTTTGGCCTGGTTTTTGTCAGGTTCTGGAGAGCTGTTGCACAACCGCATGAAGTTACTGCTTCGTTTTGGTCTCTTTTGAAAGCTAACACTAGACTATTTTTCCCAAATTTTCTCAAAATGTTACTGGGACTGAATAACAGACGTTTACGGACACCGATGTAAAAAAAATAGATGTCCGTCTGAAATTTGTTGGAAAACACAATCAGACCGCAGCTCAATAGCTGACCAATCCCCAGTCCAACTTTGATAATAGTAGCAGAAAAATATGATGCTTTTCACAGCTATGACCAAACGCACTGTATGTCCAGACACTCTCCAAAATGGCTCCCCACGATCTGCTGAAATTTATCAGTCTTTCTTATATTTCTTCCCAAGACTCGCCATTGTCACAACGAGCGGATGCTCCCGCCGCGCACGAAAGTGTAAATTTAGTCTTGGTTTGTGTTTTTCCACATTTAAACCTCAGAAACTTTTTTTTTTTTTCAAAACTACCTAGAGTGCATATACACATGAGTGTTCTCAGTAATCAGAAAGGACTCGCTGCAGCCATTCAAAGCTACACATACAATTGGTGTGGACTCATTTTCCAAATGTGACAGAAAACAACTGATTTTGATATATACGTGTGGAGTTTTTTCAGCCTGTATTTTCGTCTCTCTTTCTCATTGTGTCTTATTCCCGGATAACAGCTCAGCTCCGCTGCTGATCATATGAGACTTTGTAAAGTCTTGTCCTGCTCAGCGGGGGTGGAGGCCAGTCAACATGTGGGCTCTTCCAGTTTACAATCCCTCCATGCCAAGCATGAGACTCTGCTAAATCAGTCGGTATTCAAAGCAATTAAGTCCTATTTTATGGTGCCTCATTATTACACCAAGCTGCTATTATCATTATTTTTACAGGCAAAATTGTTACCATGACGCTGCCAGATATTCATTTGCCAGAGGTCTTCTAGCCTGATCTGTTTAACAGAGACTCTGCTTTCTAAAACTAGAAAAACAAGAACACATTACATCAGTAGAGTTTGGTTTCACGCAAGTCTTCATCATTTCAACCTTTAGATTTTGGCTTTCTTAACTATATAATCCCGTTTTTTTCCATGTGTTTGTGTGCACAGTATAAATGAACACCTTATTATCACTTCACTAGCTGTCCCAAGGTTGATGGGAGAAGAGTTTTTGAGCTTCATCCTTCTTGCTCCCCTCCCTCCAGTTAATCATTTTCTATTTTCTCAGACACAGTGAGATCAGCGAAGGCAGATGGGAACGTATTACAGCTCTATTAAAATAGGAAGATTCTCATGCAGTTTTAAAATGAAAAAAAAAAAATCTATAATCATATTCCTGTCAAGGCCAAGACTGTAGATGCTATTTATGAAAATCTGAGTAAACAAGAGTGTGGGAAAGGGACGACTGGAGAGACATTCCTGTACTTTGTTTTCATAAATGAGACACTGTTTATCTGTGTCATGCTGTCACATACCTCAGGACTGGTTGAAGAAAATTCAATGGTAACTCTCAAGTTAATTTGTGAACACACACACAAAACCACAAACAGTATAAACTAAAAAAAAGAACCCAGTAAATGCATGTTAACAGTTTTTTGGGTAGATATTAAAATGTATGATGTGCAGAACTCCAAGGATCCATCCTGAAATAAACAAAGAAATGACGCTGAAAGCTGCACGAGGGTACATTAACCATTAAAAGGTGATCTGCTGCTGCAACACAGGTTTCAGTCCGAAGTAAACTTGGGGACAAAAAGAGAGAGAAACTACACATCAGCATCAGGTGCCTCATTAGCTTCCATATCTCTAACTGCGATTCGGGTTGGTGCTGGGCAGGTAGCCCACTTTAAATTTTTTACGAGTTCCTAACCACACGCAGCTTCTTACTGCTGCTGGAGACGAGGCTGATGACAGCAGTGTTTTATGAAACCAAAATGATGAGCTGAAGCAGGCTAAATTCCTTTGCAGACCAGGATTTGATCAACTTTCCCCATGCAAATATTTACCAGGGTAGCTTCAGCAGAAATGCAGTTCCTCAGGTTTTTTTTTGTCTTGGTTAAATGTAACACAATTAGGCCCCTGACCAGAAGGCTGGTGCTTTCATCAACAGACCTGCAGCAAAAATCACTGGAGAAATGGAAATATTTGCTTTACACTCTTTCTCGTCGCTAAGGATCCATTGAGCATTCAGCTGCTTATTATCTAACTCTGTGGTTGCAGTGGGCAGCAACATTATTATCAACATTTTGAGAAAGATGGTAAGAACGGGTAACTCGTGTTATTTGTATGTGCTTAGCACCCTTCATAAAGGAATGTGTGATGCATGTCTGAGGCTCCTCAGTCCAGAGAAAACTGCAGCTTTCTGTGTGCAGAGGGCTGAATTACAAACTAGTACCATGCCTAGATGGATGACATTTAGTTAAATTCCGGATGATGGGGGGACTCTCTCTTTCTCTCTCTCTCTCTCTCTCTCTCTCTCTCTCTCTCTCTCTCTCTCTCTCTCTCTCTCTCTCACTGTCTCTATCTGTCTGTCTGTCTGTCTGTATTTTCTGGGTCTTTGCTCTGACACAATTACACTTCAGCTCCTATCAGCTCGTAGGATGCTCCACTGCACCGCAGGAATGGATGGACACGCACACACAATCTCTTTTCGCTAGACCTACGAGGGTAAAATTTTTAGTTGATGTTTAGAATATGATACTTTATGTTCCCTTACTCTTTTTCATATTGGAGCTTATAGAATAAACAGTTTTGTCTAAAATGGTGGACGAAATAAATAAGTCTCTGATGACGCCCAGCTATGGCACAAATCAAGATTCTTCTGTTTTTAATTGATAACAGGATGCAAAGCAATTCATTTAAGTATCTGATGTCACTCTCAGGCCAGACAGAATGACCTTCTTGTAAAAAATAATTAGAAGTTTTAAATGAACAGTGTTAAACAGGTTTGTAGAGGGTTCATACACCTGAGCAAGCTGTGTCTGCCTTAGACCAAGTTGTATTTAAGTTGTATTCAGGTAGATATTTCATTATATTTATATCTAATAAGACCAAGGCAAAAACTCCCATTCATGTGTCTTTGTTGCTCAGATCTCATGAAACTCTTCAGGTTACATTTTTACAAATTGGTTCTTTGACTAAAATGAAAAACGAAATGGGGGGTGGATGTACAAGCTTGTTTCACATTTTCAGGACAGATGTTAACTACCACTGAAAACATTCCAAAGCGTGTAATTATGTCTCAAGTTACTAGTGGAGGGTGAGCACTAAAGATGACCTGGGACTAAAAAAACTGAAAGCACAGCATTAAGCCAAGTTTTACAAGTTTTGGGTTATTTTTGGCTGTCATCATTACCTATGGTGCCAGAATTTGACAAAAGCTGTAAAAAAAATGAATCCAAGTCAAAATATTGTTTACTGGCATATTTTTTTCACAAAACTTCTCCATAGTTTTTCAAAAACTGAAGTCTAGTTGAGGACTGTTAGCGAGGTACAGCGTGTCTTGCTCTACTCCTGTTGGCTCTGGCCAAGATAAACGTGACAATAAAAGTGAGAAAGCACAGACGACAAAATACACCAAGATTACAAGAAGAGGACTTCAAATAAATGCTCAAACTTTGGCCAAAAGGCATGAGTTAAAGCACAGGTTTTGAGCTCTTTCACATCATCTTTGGCACTGTGGTAGGAAAATAAATTTAATATTGTCCAGTATGAACACACAAGTTGGATAGAGCAAGAGCAAACAACGGAAATGGCCATGTGGTTGTTGTTTAAAAAAAAAACATGTTTCCCCCCCAATTCAAATGATCTTCTTTCGAAGGACTTGACCTATTTTTCTTTAAATTAATTTTAAATTCTTTTTTTGTGAGGATGTCAAAAGTAAATGTTTAAAAAAAACGACTTGTTTTTCCACTGTTTGTATCTCAAAAGTGTTAAGAGTCACCAGCAACATATGCTGGCTATGAAATATCTGAAGGTTTCCTAAACGGAGAATTAGTGAAAATGTTGTAATTACCAGGTTGACCTCAAGATGACAATGTTGCCTCACTGTTCCAAAGCCCAAACCATGACAAAATAACACAGAAGCTTAGCTGCGTGGCTTGTTGTCACAATTATATGATGGGGCAGCACGGGATATGATACAATATGATATGATACTACTTTATTGTCAGTTTACACTTAAATTCTCTTCACATCTGTAGGCCAGCAATGTCAAAGAGATTATAAAAGGTTTTGAAAACCCAAATGCATTTCCTTCCCAACTGGGTTATCGGTTTAGCGCAGCTCAACTTTTTTTTTGCTGCTGTTATTACAGCCTTTTGACACAGCACCTTTGGAAATGAAAATGGACACAGGTCTGTAGATCAATGTCTCATTTCTACATATTTGCAGGAGTAATCACAGTAATCTCTAATCGATGGGCAAAAAACTCTACCTTCTGTTTTTTTTACTCCTTTGGAATTTGCATCAAGCACGCAGAAACTTCTGTGGGGGACTTTGGAAAAGAACACATGGTGTGCTAGGAAGCTGGTCAAACTAAGCAGTAAACGGGCTAACAAACTGCCTGTGTGACCGTTAAACTCATCTTTACATTTTGAAAATATTCAAGTGAATGTTCATAGTTGCATTTAGACAACATTGGTATCGAAATGATGGAAAGCTGTGCAACAAAGTGGATGTGTAGTGGTTTGTGCTTCTTTTTAAAATGTTTTCCACAAGGACTACCATCAGTAGTCTTTAAGTCTTTAACTTACCTCTCTCCTTGTATTACTCGTATTGTTCTGTCACAGTTATTTCATATGCATATTCCAAAAATTCTGACCAGGCGGCTCATGGTTTATACTAAACACTTAATCTACTGGGTGATACCTCTGTTGAATATGTTTGAATGTTTGTTTTTTATAACCTTTATGGAACCGGGAGACGTCTAATTGAGATCAAAGATCCCAATCAAGACACATGTAAATATATAAGGTGTGAATGTTTCTGGTTCGGAACATGTCAGCAACAGATCTCTTTTTTCACATCTTAGCCACATGAGAGCTAACTTATTGATTAAAATATATATGTCTCTGCAGTACGCTGTTTACAAAACCTCAAATATAACTCCTTCTTTACCCCTTTCAAGTCTGACACACATTTTGTGTCCAGTTCCTTCTCCACCTCCTTCTTCTTCATCCCCACTCTCCATTGTGCTGTGGTCATTTGGTAGCTAATGATGTCTGTGCTAATGTGATCTAAGCCAAGGGGCACAATAGAGAAACACACAGGGTCAACAGTGCAAAGGTTCAGACACATGGTTAAGTTAACAAACAGCAGGGGAATTCAAACCGTGCTGTGCAAATGCCACTCAGCGTGCACACACCATTACACTCAGATAATAAATCATACACTTTCAAGAAGCATGACATTAAAACTCAATAAATGCAATTACCAATGCCAGTGCGTATGTTTCTGGGCAATTATCAGGAATCTAGGTACTTAAATGGAAGCTTGCTGGACCTTTTATCATTTGGCATCAATTAATAGCTCCCAAAAAGATTGTTAAAGGTCCACAAAGTTTAGAGTATCTAATCCGTTGTATCGAGGCTACTCTTTTTGTGCATCAACATTTTTTTCAGTAGAAGATGAAGAAGCAAATATACTGGTTGGCATGTAGGACAGTCACCTTTTCTAAATCTGATTTTTTTTCTTGAAACTTGGGGGGAAAACTTGATATTCAATTTTGAATCATATTTATGATTTCCATGAGAAAAAGACACAACTGCTCTCAGGGTTCACTATAGACGGTATATACAGATGGAGCAAATCAGTTTCTCTGCAAAATGCATGGTAGATACGGTCCAAAACCCAAATTGCTTTCTCTCAGAAAACTCCACAAAGTTCACCTGCTTTCATACATTCTTTGGGTGGTTGGTGGTTGTTGGCGCTATGTTTGGTACCGTTAGCCAAAAATCTTGGCATAGAAATGGGCTTTAAAACCGTAATATTTTTGCAAATGTATTTTCCATGCTGAATAGCCACAGAGTTCCCAGTTAATTAAAAAATAAATAAATAAATAAACAACAACAAAAACTGTGGTATATTGTCTTTCACAACACACTGAAGTCAGCTCCAGCTCGCTTAATGGAAACTCTAACTGGGCCACATGTGTGCTAATGTTAGCTGTTTTAGCTACATTGTGCTAACAGGGCAAGTACCGTGATGAAGGGTAAACAATGAACAGTAAAATACTGGATAGCAGCATCAGCTGAGGATCCTATCTCTTCAAACACAAACATGGGAGAACTGCTTTCTTTTACAAATCAGTGTTTGGGTTTTAAGCTTAACAAGTCTGTGATTGGGTTAAACTTTGAACTGTTTTATCAAAACTGTCCATCACTGAAAACCCCAAAGTCCTCATAACTGATCAACTTAATAATAATTTCCAATATGATCAGTGGCACAATAATAGGAGAACCGACATGTGACTACAAGATTAACATGGCACAAATAATTTTCACATGTTGAAATAAATGTAATTTTCTGTCATTGTAAACCTTTTTTTAATATTATTATAATGATCCCTGAACTTTCATTCGAGACACATTTAATGTCAAATTAAAAAAGAGCTTTTACACACTTGTTGGAGTTTTATTTTTGTTCAGTGTGACATTGTTAGACAACTCTACAGAATGATGTCCGGGATCTTCATATTTCTTACGTGACAGAGCCCCCTGCTGGTCATCTGAGGGACTGTCACTGTAAAGTTCAGCTTCAAATGGGCACTCTAATCATTCAGTATTGCTCTATAATACACTCAATTGAGAGCTGTACTCAAGCCTTTTTAAACTTCATGCAAACACAGCTTTTCAAAGTTTTAGTGTTAGTATGAAACCCAAGAAAAAGTATACTGTTAAGTTATCCACTTTGACATGATGACAGAGAACATTATCCCATTGCTTTCTCTTAGATAGAATGGAATCCTCCTCAAAAGTTCATTTCTATGTTGAGATAAAGTTAGCCAACAAATACTCTCACATATTGAAATATTGGAATAAAGAATTAAGGTTAAAAAAAAATCAAAATGCACATTTTAGTTGGAGTGTTCATAGTTTTAGGAGATACTTTGGAAATGTGAGCTTTAATTTTTCCCCTTTTTGTCAAAGGTATTCGTTCCTTGTTTTTCTGATAGAAGACTGAGTTGTGGGTTGTAGTGCATCCTTTAAACAGCAGGGGGCAGCATAATTACCACTGATACTCAGTCAGGGTATAAGTGAGAAGACGGCAGTGGACAGTGGAATAATTGCCAGGCACTGTTATTAAATCATTTTGACACAAACAGTCTCATTGTCAGATTGCTTGTTATATTCAACATTTGTGAGCGTCGGTTAACATTTAGACTGCATATTGTGTATTGCCACCCTTTTATAGTGATACTGTTATGATCATACTTGAATGTGGTGCTTTCATGTTGGTATATTTTTAGCTGTATCACATAACTTTTTTGTAAATTTCTATTATGTATGTACGAAAAATACTTTTGTATACTTACTTTATTTTAAATCTACCCATATGCATTTATATATTGTACATTTACGCAGAATGTGAGAGACTTTTTATTGATCCAGATGCATTTTTCCAATGAAACAATAAGAACGTGTTTATTGACTGAAGTTGCTGCTGAGGTCGCTTGTTGTTTGGGGATCTTATCACACCGGGTGACCTGTTGAAACAATTAAATGGGAACTTCGTTGATTTTACACATTAAAGAAATACACCTACATGTGTGAAGCAAACAATGTTGAAGCTTTTAAAAGATATTGAAGAGTGAGCAATGTGAGGTCTGATGAATGCAACTTTTAATCATAATTAGGTGGGACTAGTGATGGAAACTGAGAAAAATCTCAAGGTGTTCCAGGCTCTATTACCAGCTGCTGTCAAAACACACCTAACTTAACTGTCAATAGGCAATTTGCAATGTGGGTAACAGCAGAGTGGATAAGAGGATTTATCTGCTTCTGCCTCATAGACTTATCAAATAAATAAAATAAACTCCAGGACAAATATAAAAAATGTAGAAATTTCATGCTGAATAATAGAGTTCTCATATAATTCTATTAGTTTCAGGACAAAATTTTACATTGGATTTACTACAGGGAGACCAATGTCTTATATTGTACTAAAGTGCTTCAGAGTGTGGTAGATGAAAGAAAAAGGAAAAGATGGCCTTATGGCAGATGCGGTAAAACTCAGAGTGCATTGGTTTATTGTAATTACTCAATGGACTGCTAGTTAAAAAACTGCTTCTTGATATTTTATGGATTTTTTTAGTTTAGTACAGAATGGATACTCACTTGTTCTACATTAACACTGTGAGAATGAGTACAGCATACAGTAAGAAATACCTTAAGGTCTGCGTCGGTTGTAGGACTCCTGAATCCTGATTCAAGCTGTCTGCGTGCGGGAAAACAGACCCGAGGACATCTTACCTCAAACACATGACCACAGTAAAACTGTCCTAATAGATGAGGCAGTGTAAACATGAGCCAGTGTCATTCTGACACCAAACAACTGCACCTTGGTCAGTGTACTAGAAGTTCATTTAAAATATTTGAGCAAACCGGATGTATTTTTGATTTACTTTAGCAGACATGGCTGACTGAACACAACATTTATTCCCATCAGTTAATTCTTCATATTTGCTGAAGGGATAATACTGGGTTGGTCTATTGTTGCCTTTCTTTGTCCAGTATTACCCTGACAAGACCACACCAATACTTTGCTAATCCATTTGCAAGTGCTCTCTGACTGCCCTACATCATGCTCAGCCTGTTGATTTTAAAGCTCAGATTGTTAAAAACAGCTATAGGCCTAACCTACTTCCTTCTCTATAACAACTTCTTTGTCTTTGAGGTTAGAAGTCTTCCTCAAAGTCCTTCAGTTCCCTTCACAAACCTTATTTGGGGTTCAGGTCTGAACTCTGGCTGCTCTACTCCAAGTGTTTCTCTTTCAACATTTCATATATAATATCTTGCTATCTTTTGCCACGTGTTCGCTCAATTCCAACCAAGAGAAACAAAAAAATGTAGGCATTCACCACAAAATTTGGCATTGGCATAAAGCATTCCTTGCACAACTCCATATATACAATATCTTTATTAAAAATGCCCTCCTAATGCTGGGTCATACCTCTTTTGGTTGGCCTGTTCCAGTAAGATTCTGCTCCATGTTGACGTTATTGGTCACATTATTTCTTTACATGTTTCAGCTTCATATTCACGCTTCCAATCTCGTGGCCCGTTGTTAAGCAAAAGGTGTTCCACTGGACTCAGATCCAGTGTCTGGAAGAGCTTAAAGGTCCATTTAACTCACTCTCGTGTTCCTGAAACCAGTTTGACAGGATTTTTGTTTTGTACCACCATGCTGGAGGTAGCTGTTAGTAGATGGCAAACTCTGGTCATTACGGGATTGACATGTTCAAACCATGGCTGACTGGTATTAAAAGGGTCCAAAGTGACGCTACCCTCATCAGCTTGCAGCCTGCAGCCTCAAAACAAATTAATATTCATCCAACTAGACAAGATTTTTCTTGTGGTCACTGCAACTTACTTGCCTATTTGAGTCCTAAGTCTCAAATGCAAGTAGAGTCGTAAAGATGGATGTCTCGATTATGTCCTTACTATCATGTATCACAGTCTATTGATGTTTGATGTTCTGAAGCAACTAATGAGCATCTGCTGGTTTTTAAGCAATGCACTGTTTCTGCATGGATGATTTATTGGATAATTGCATCATCATTATATGATCAGACCTTTTATGAGACGATTTGATGATTTTATAGGCCTCAATAACAGCCCTAATTAGTGTTCGATTAAGGAAAACTGCAGTTTTAGTAAGTCACTCGCGTAGTTTATTGTCGCTTTACAGTAACAGTTATCAGTTCTCACAGTTTATTTCAGCTTAGGTTGACATACACACAGTACCTGTAAGACTACACACATGCTTTGAACATGCACACACAGAGAGTGGAAAGCAGTATTTGTAACTCTCCAGCTTTGTAAGACAACAGAAATGATGTGATGGGGAAGCATTGCAATGACTGATTCTGTAATAAAGTGTCTCATTGCTTGAAGACCTTTAGACCATTATTTTGTTTCTTATGTGGCATTTTTATTCAAGGAGGCAGAAGAAGAGTGTCCAGAATTAGATGTTTTTAGACCATGAGAGAGCAGAGAAGATGAATTTACACGAGGAGCTAAGACAGAGACACTTGCGCTACAAAATAAATGGAGAAGAATAACTGAACCGATAAAGTGATTTTAATGTGATCAACACTTTCATGGACGTATCTGAAGAAAAAACTTCTTTGTTCTCTCCGATTTACATCATCCGACTCTATGATTTCTGTCTTTGGGATCTGCTGGATTATTTTAGATTCAAAACCAATTTCAGCCAGGAAATTGGTCTTTAATGGCCCGTCTCGAGCCCTTTGGGGCAATTAGTTCAGTTATGAAGAAGTAATGATGGAGGCTTAGTACAGTAAAATGGATTTCATTAAGCAGAAAGCTTGTGGTCTTTGCTTTCAGCTTGTAGGAGCAGCTGATAGCAGTTCAGAAAAAGTCATCTTGTTGAAAATTTTTGTATATAGCTTTTATTTTGATAGCATTTGATGGCTGTATTTTCAACAAACAGCAGGTTCTAAGTGAAAATCAATTGATTAAAGATTTATATTTTCAGTATGATATGCAGACGCAATTAGTTTGGGTTGAAGCAGGTCTGGTGTAAAACAATACTTACTGTCTGGAGTTTGTAATCAACAACCTCAGGTGTATGAACATAATGTGTATGCAGAACTTTGTGCATTTAAATATGTCTGGCTGTGTGGGAGTGTTTCAGTTTCCCAGTGTGTGTGAGTGTGTGTGTGTTCTGATGCATCTGTGGTTTGTGCTTCCTCCTGTTGTCACGGCAGAGATGGGTCGATTGTAAAGTCTCTTATTATCTAGTCAAACACACATCGACACTAATAGTCAGCACAAACGTACAGCACACACACATGCACAGGATCTTACACTGGGAGACGGCAAGAAGAAGATGGAGGAGAGAGAACAAGGGCTAAAAAGGAAGATCATACCGACACAAACAGAGACACACAAACACACACACACACAAGAAACATGCAGCGAAGGTGGGAGATCAATAGCTTCTTTGTCCACCTTCAGTCTGCAGCTGCTCTACAACCACATCAACTTCTCTTCTCTCTTTCTGCTTCCACACCTCCCCTCACATCTCTGCTTTCCTCTCCCCTGTAAAGAAAGAGAAATGTGGATTTGATTAAAAGAAAAAGAGAAACCAGATGTGCCCCAGATCCAAGCTCAGAAGCCAAAAAAAAAAAGGCTGCACGCTGAAGAGAGGGAGAGCTTTTATGGCTCCTGTTTCTGTATTCTGTGCTTGGAGTTTTACAACTTTGCCTCTTTCGTGAGGCCAACTGGGACAGAACTGATCAAGTCTCTGAGGAAAAAGTGTTGAAGCTGATGTGTAAAAATGGGTGATGTTTTCCTCTGCAGTGGCATGTAACATCCCATATTAGTGTTGCTGTCACTGATAGGCCCAAACGTAGGGGGAACAAAAAAGAGTTAATCTCCAACTACATAACTGACACTGGGACCTTTATTTAACTTTAGTTAAGTGAAACAGTATTGTCATAGAAATTTATAAAAGATAGTAATATACGGAAGAAGCTAAACATAACAGCAGCTTTTTAACTAGCTAGATGATATCATCATAGTTTAGGGCTTAATGTTTCAGGTTCGTCCTCAGGCAGAGACACAACCAAGGACCAGCTGCTGCTCTGTATTTTCATGCCACAAACTGAGCTCACAGGGGCTGCCAGAAGAAAATATATCTTAAGCTGCACAAAAATGATTTATCAGAATGAGGCATAATCTAACGTTACTCCTCATATTCGCATCAGCCAGTCGCTTTGAGAGAGACAACAGCTTCTAACCCTGAGCGGTCAATTTCACCACCATGTAGTTTCTTTAAGTTTCTTGTGATGTGGATACACTGCATCTGTGTTGCTTCCCACTGGCCTACTACTTACTGTAAAGTCATTTGGCTTTGTTCACGTCTTATATTGCACTGGTGTGACAGTGTGAGTAGAACAAAGTGAGAATGTTTTGACATAAGACAACTTGCTAAATGTTTTCCTCAACCTTCCTTTACAGGTCTTATCTTAGGTGGATTTGTGCTGGTGGAACCACTTCGGTATCTGCTTTCACCCTTCAACAATAGTCCTCTGTTATTTCTTTCCTTTCTGCTCCCTCGGCCTCTTCCTCTTTCAGCCCCCTGGCAATCTCACCTCCCTGCATCACAGAGCCCCCTTTACCTTCCTCCTTTCAACACACTTCTCTGTTTTTCCACTTAAGTCTTGTCCGTCTGTGACCCTCATCTCGCTGCCCTTTGAAAAGCAACTGACTGGAAGTTGATTCAGAAGTTCTCCAACATTCAGTTGTATCACAGCGTCATGGAAAACAGGAAGCTATGAAATCACTTCTGCACTGCTCAAGGTAACCTGCAGGATGTGCCCAATGTGTGGGAGTTTGCAATTAGAGTAAATGTACTCCCAGAAATAATTCATTCAAAATGAAACCGGCCACCTGCTTGGGTAAAACACCATCCCTGCGTGGAAACATCCAGCTTTTGCTTGTGGTTTTGGGAATTTTAGGTGTCAAAAGAAACTGACGTAGGAAACCAGCATTTATGGTGCTTCATCTATATTTAGGATTCACTTCGTCAAAGAAATATGAAGAAGTGGAAATAAACATGTAGTGATGTGACAATAAGATAAAACGAGACGATTAACAACATAGCAGATAACATATTCCTTGACATTTTATTGTGAGGATCGCTGATAATGAATAGACTCTGTCTCGGAATAAAGCGAGAACAGACTATCGGGATACTTTTACTGTGCTAATGTTCCATTCAAGCCATTGCTGCTCTGTGCTTAAGCTTTTTAACGTGTTTGTACATTCGAATTTAATTCCACTTCTTCGATAAAAAAGCCTGGACTTTAACCTCTCTCATCTCCTCTGAATTCCTTCTGTTCTGCCCCGTCTACCAGCCGCAGTGCTGCTGAGCTAAATCTGGAATCCTCTTGTTCACTGTTCTGAGACAGGCCAGTCCCAGATTAGTAAGTGAAGTGGGTTAGTTCTTCCAGGGCTTGATTCATTATGCTGTACTTTCACGAGGACACCAATACCTCTGAGACAGCATACCTGCTTCCATTAGAAATGTGTCCCTTGTGAATAAATGTGCTGAACTGATTAAAAACACTGAGAAAAGTGTTGCAACAAGTTCTGGTCAGTCTTTTTTCATGTATGCATATATTTTCCCTTTTCCAATGCACTGTGCAGTATTTTTTTAAAACAAAGCATTACCATGACAAAGTGTAAAGTGAAGGATTTCTGTCATTATAACAAACCCATGGAGAATTATCACCCAGCTTCACAGAGCATCTGTTCTTCTTTTGACATCATGACTTTTGTTTTTCTGTGATTAAGCAGTTTTGCTGATTTCTGGCATCAATATAAGAAAGAAGTTGAAGGAAAACTGATGTAATCACTGACTCAAATAATGTGGCAGACACATTTAAAATGTTTACTGTATGATGAGATATTTTGGTCTATATGTGCCAGCAGCTGTTTTGATCTCATACTGCACAACAATACTTTTCATTGAAGTTGTGCACTCTACTGTCATTAGGACAGAGCTGAACTCATTGTTACCTTGTATATTTGTATCTGTAGATCTGACAGTTTTTCTGAGATGGCAGAGGAGAGCTAGAGTTACTGGAAGGCAGCGTGAACCGTCCGGTCACTGAGTGGCTGGGTGGGACGGAAGTTGTCCCCCAACATCCCATCGTTCCCTTCAGGAAGCTCAGCCCCCTTGATGTGGGACCGCAACCTCCGAAACTCTTCAATCTGCAGAAACAGACATGAACAAACAGATAAAAAAGCATGTCAGGCCTCCATTTCCCACAGGTCCTCATGCAGTATTCCCTCTGTCTTTGAAGTATAATGCTGAAGTCGTTGAATTAAAGAGGCTCATTTCACATATTCATGTAGTGTTTTGTTGTTTTCTTTGTTTTTTTTTTCAGGTTTAGAATGAAAAATTTCACACCAAACATTAAAAAACACTCAAATCCTAATCTTAATGGGACAGAGAAATCTGTATCATAACTACTTCAAATATTTCCCTCACTATCGGGATGACTCGACTCCTGTCAGACACCAAGCTGGTAAAAAAGGGAGGAGACTAACTGGATAAAAACTGGGAGGACTGGACCCTCCGTGGATACAGTCATTACAGGTACTTGCACAGTTATAAAATCTGTATTGTTTTAGTGCAGTGCGACAGTCTGCTTTGAGCAATAGTGACATGTAATCTTAATCTTAATCTGATTCTCAATTACAATTTCTGCCATGTTTAGCCACCTGACCAAAGAAAAGGAAAAATATGCAAGTGAAAGCAGCTTTGTCTGGAATTTGACCCCCAACTGTGTGTTAGTGTTAGTTGGCTTTGAGAGGCTTCACTCTTGAACAAACTAAAATGCTTACATGCATTTTAAAAGTGCATTTTTCGTCTGGCTAGGGCAATTGGTAATTTACTTCTAGTTTGCCGTTAGGGTTCTTAGTGATCGTTTCCTCAGGTAAGCATGCCAGATGGCTGCACACGCAGCCTATATTTATTCGTCAAGGTTTTTGCGCATATGATTATCTAAAGGAACTGCGTCTTCTGTATTTCTCACACCCCAGTTGTTAAGATAAGGACTATAAACAGAAAAATTTGTGAAATCTGGCTTCCTGCTCATACAAAACTGCAGCCACAGCAGATCGTTATCACACAATTGCTGACTACATTGCTGTATCAAACTTACCTGTTCTTGTACTGTAGTGCTGACAGAGAGCAGATATACAGCACACTGTCAACGTGCTAAGTGTGTGGGCATAGCAACTATTTTATTATATTAACATGCACACAATGGCTGTGTACATAAAACTATTGGTCTTTCAGCAATAAATATTTTCTGGATGTTTGAAGGGTGTATCCAAGGCAAGCAAGACCTGAAACAGCCACTTATCAGCGTGGACTGATGAAGAGCTGACGCTTCTGCAGCTGCTCAGGGTGGAAACAGCTATTGTCAAGGAGTTGTCTGAACAGCAATAATGCCCAGATTCATACATTTAGACTGCCAAACATCTATCCATTAAGTTAAAATGTCCCCATTTCCACCTTGAAATAATAGAGAGATTAAAAAAAACATGTGGGTAATTTTTATATTTCATTTAAAGATCGACAAATGTGACACATTGGCATCAGGTATGGAAATCATATCAAATATGAAAGCTTTCTCTTATCGAGTTAAACAATAGCTTAAAAAAGACAAAGCCGCTAACAATATGTTTATACGTTTATACGTATATGTTCATATATTAATATTAATAATAATACATGGGTTAATACTTTTTTTTTCAATGCATGTCTCTTTGTCTTCTGTTCTTGTTCATATCTTTTTTATCGTGTATTATCATGCATACATCCTTATTGTTTTTCCCTACTTGGCTTTTTTGTCATCTTTTTTAGAATCTCATCAGGGACATGGTCAGAAAATTAATCATAAAGCCCAGTTGCATTTTTCTTAACGAAACATTGTTTTTATGTATTGTCCCCATCAAATAAATGCCACATGAATAAATAAGCTGCTCCATTATTTGCCCTCTTTCTTCTGTTCTTATGATTCACCCACACAATTGACATGGCCTTAGGCAGGAAAGCCAGAGGTTATTGTTTGTGCTAGCATTTCAAGGGGTTGGCAGGCCAGAGGGCAGAAAAGATGAAAGACAGAAATAAAGGTTAGCAGCATCATGCTTTACAACAACCTGCATGAGTCAGGCAAACATTTCTATTGCCTTTGGGCGTAAAGCCCTCATGTAGCCTACTGTGGTGAAAGCCAGAAAGCTGCAACATCGTGCACCTGTGTGATTAAAAAAGCTACAGACGGAACTGACATTTGACTCATACAGTAAGGATGATTAAAAGAGGATGAAGAAAATAAGACAAAATGGACTATGGAGGAGTAGACAGCACATTTCTGTTGACATTTAACTGCATGAATATGAATGAGCTAATTGAACCCGCTTTAATGCTCATTCAGATATACATAAGGCGTCTGCCGAGAGATAAACGAATGTCGGTGCAAACACCTGAACTTTGATCATTTGCACTGAAACAAAGAGTGCGTTAGACCATCAGTGAGACAAAACTGCCAAACACAAACACCTTTAATTCAAACTTTAGTGGTTTCGTTGCATTTAGTGAGCAAGGATTCACAGTCCTGAAACTGGTGCGTTTGAATGGAAATCAGCCATACGTGAGGTAATTAGTTAGACCTGTGATCCTACGGCTGTAAGCAGTCGGTTTATGCTGTGGTGGAAGAAATTTACCATTTTTATGACTTCACTTTAGAGTTTTTGTTGTGAGCAGCTACAGGTGCTGATAAAGTGGTAAGTGGAGTCAAAGTTCTTGTTCCCGAACAACTGATCTACCATGGATGAAGGAAGCTAAGAGGCTTCAGGTTCCACTTTATGCGTTTGTGTTACCTGTAGCTGGGAGATGGTCAGCGGGTAGCGATAGAGAATCCAGGTGACATTTTCACTACAAGGCGGTGTGGTCAGAGATCCTTCATACACCCAGTAGTCTCTCAGTAGTGGGTCTGATGGCAGATTTAACAGTCAATGTAAAATGAATTGGCTCTCTTAAAAAACTTAAAAACACCATTTAATCTTTGATTGTCCTGCAATAAAATCACGATAAACTCGTCATTCGAACCATTCCATCCTTCTGAATTTAGGAGAATAATCATACATATACACTCAAACACAATGTTATATTAAAAGTATAGTTTGTAGAGTAGGATGGGCTCTTCTACTCATTAATGATCAGAGGGCTGCACAATGTCCAAAATTGGCTAAAGATGCATCAAAAACATCCAGGGGCCCCTTTAAAAATGAAAGGTTGGAAAGGAGGAAGTAAGGCGAGCCTGTTAAAAAAAACACTTTGGCATAGGAGGAAATTGCGGTGATGGATGGTTTGACAAAACAATGGACTTTAAAGAGAACATAAAGCGCTCCTTTAATGCAAGTTCATGTAAGTCTCAGATATCCCCAGAATATGTCTCTTATGTTTAAGAAGAGCTCAATAATGTCAGACCATGAGGGGAACGCAGAGGACACAGCGCAAAGCTGTGTTGAAATTTTCCACTCATTCAATGTATAGTCCATTATATATATAGAGAGAGACATATATATATATATATATATATATATATATATATATATATATATATATATATATATACAAATCATTATGCATTGCTACTTGGTGCAGGAGCCCTCAGAGTGTACTAATGTTAGCTACTGATAGCTATCGCTGACAATTACAGCTTGTTATTGGGATTTTCTTACCCGTTGAGAATGCCTTTTGAGCACATAATGCTCCTCCTCAGACTTCTAAAGTGGGAGGAGTTTAGGCCCTTTTTTTCTACCTGAGGTGCAGAATTAAAGAAATTATTTTAAAAAATCTACAGAACTCTTATGTGAAACTTTAGTTCAGTTAACACTTAACATGCCATGGAACCAACGTAATGTCGTAATGTCTAAAAACAGTGAGTCTGAAGTGTGTCCTCTATATGGTGGGTGAAATAATGAACGAGTGAACAATCTCTAAACACAGCTCGAGTTTACTACAGGGCAGCTGAAACAGATGTGGATGAGACACTATGTTGTTTCTAACTTTCTCTCAGAGACTATTTTGCATGTAGATATGGCAAACCAGAGGAAAGGTGTTGTTTTAAACCATCAGTAGGCTTACCATTCAAAGCTTTGGACATAAATTTTGACTGTTTTTGTACATGTCAGGTGATTTTGTAAGACAAGATCAAGGTTATGAAATAGGATATTAGAGCAGAGCCACAGATTGAAAAATGGCTTTTGAGTGTCTAAAGGTTGACTTGTAATCTTAGTAGACTATTTTGTAGCCACTATTTCATACTTGTTTGTATCACAACAGAAACAAAACAGCTTTACTGGGAATTCAGCAACTCCAGGAGGAGAGAGCACAGAGAGTGGAAGAAAGGCAAAAAGATGGTAACAGTCGCCACATTAGCTTCAAACATGTCAGTGCTGGACATATGATTTTTATGTGTTCGTCTGGACATTGCCTTGTGAAATGAGAGAAATAAATTGGGTCTTTAACTCCTCATATATTGGGAGTGCAGGGTGATTCCTGTGTTTTAGGCTTTATAATCAGAAGGCATTATGAAATCAAATCATTTTCATCTTACCAGGTAAAAGCGTGTTGGGATTGAAACAAGGGATTATCTTGCTCTTCCCCTGATGGTAAAACAGCAGCAATAAAAGGAGTTACTCCCTGCGTGTATCAAGTTCAACAATGTGACTCTGAATTTGATGATCATTTAATCTCTTCTGATCGTCCCAGTTTTGTCTCACCTTGTACTGCAGGTCCTGTAGAACTTCAGTGATGGCCTTCAAACCCAGATGTTCTTTACCAATCTGATGAAAACACAAGCATTTTGGGGTTTCAGTTGTAGCTTATCGGTGGTGCCGGTGACTGTTTTTACAATGTCAGCCCCCGTTTAGAGTGTATTTTCTCTTATCGTACAGGAAGAAAACAGGTAGTAGAAACAACAGACACTGCTGAAAACAGGATGTGTGAAGTTGACTGTAAGATTGAAACTCAATAGGTCAGGAATGTTTGGGGTTACAAGAAGAATGAAAATAAAAGCCACAGTCGTTTCATTGGGTGTGTTTTCCTCAGCTGGCAGGACTCAGATCATCTTGAAGCCAAGTTCCTTCTCTGAGGTTTTATTCATCTGACATAAATCAAAGGGTCTTTAAAAGCTTTCTTAGCAGGAAAGCTGAGGATCATTTTCGATGGAAATAATGATGTTCTGTAGAAGAAAAGGGGGAAACAACAGAACTGCCCTACTTGTGATCAATTCTGTCTTCATGATTGTATTGTTTATTTCAAATTTGGGATAATTGTTTAACTTTAAAGTCTGTAGCTTTAAATTATGTTGTATTGCCAGTCAATGGGATAGAAAAATAACTCATAGCCAGGCTGCTGATTGAAACTGCTTCAGTTTGGGGGTACCCAAGTAGGTTGTTTATTACAGCAATATTTCTTAAGTGTCACCAGCACTATATTTAGAGCGTTAGAGACGATGTCCTTAACTGTCCCAGATATCTTCTGATCTTGCTACTTTTTTTATATTGCAGCGTCAAAAAGCAGAAAAAGTAGGCTCCTATACACTCTCAGTCTTCCATAAAAAGAATGCACTCATGCTCCAAACTTATCATTCCCTTATCTGGTCAGTGTGCCATGCTGACTCTTCTCGTGGATGTTTACCTGCACAAAAAGAGCTATGATGAGGATTCCATTCTTCTTCCCCAGAGCGTCCTCTAACGTGTTGAATAGAGTACTGTTCCAGTGAATTAGATGGAGCTGCGAACAAAGAGACAACAGAACACGACCTGTAACTGAGAGGGCCACTGTTGTAAAGAGGTGATGGAAGCATAAATCTGCCGAGGCAGAATGCAACATTTAAGTGATCTCGGAGCTCTTAGCTTTATATATAAAACAATTTCTGAAAACAAAGCCATTAAACAAGAGATATGATGAGCTGATGAGTGATATAAGACACAAACATTATTCAAACTGGAACTAGTTTTTTTTAATCAATTAATTTTCTCTTTTTTTTGGGGGGGGGGGGGGGGGGCATATTTGGTGCTCTATTAGTTACATGGAGCAGCAGGGCGGTGTATGTGGGTTTCTGTCAAAACAAACAACGTTATGTTTGTTCGTGGTAATAAAGATCGGGTCACAAAGTGCTCCATGGCCCGCAGGAACATATCAGACTGGGGTTCCACAGATTTCAAAAAGAAAAGATATGAAATATCACCAGTCATCCACAGATAACTCCAAAAAGTCCTCCAGAGTGAATGTCAGAATGCGCTGTGATAATTCCTTCCACACCTACCACAAATGTTCGTCATAGAAATCCCCATCATCATTTGACTCTTGTGGCCCACCACAGTAAAAGTCCACTGTATGGACTGGCGACCTGCCCAGAGCTAATCCCACCTCCTGACCAATGTCAGTTTGCTCGGCTCCGGTCACACACCACCCTTTACAGGATAAGCCAATAGATGGATACAGGAAACCAATGTTGACTCTTGGGGGAGAGCCTGATGTGAACTGTTTGACACATACCAAACCTGATGGATTCTGGAGTGCGGCAACCACAGCACTTAAAAATTGTCATTTACATTCTTTCAAAACCGGCATTATTTCATAGTTGAAGTGATACCACACGCTGAAAAATATTGGTAACAGCAGCAAAACACCTGATCAGTGAACCCTTACAGAAAAAAAAAAGTGAAATATCATCATATCCAGTGTCCTGCTGTATCAATCGTGGCATTTTGATGTTGACCTTTAAGTCCAACTGAATACCAGATGTTAGCATTCAATCTGAGAGAGTACTTTGTGCATCCAAACTTTGGCCTTTATAGTTCACAGTTTTGGGATAATTCAAAACAGTTACAAGATAGCATCCATCAAGGAAAACCTAAACAACCGAGCAGAGTTTAGCCTTAGTTCTGAAAACGAACACCCATTTTTCTCAAAATATTTGTATATTCAATTTTTTAATAAAAATCTTTGAATAAAATATATGTAGATTCTATTTTGTAGTACTTACGCTGTATGATGCATGAACATAAACATTTTGTATCTATTTGCGTGCTTATTTGTAATGTTTTTTTCTTGCCTCCTTTGTGGACTATGGACTTACCTAAATTAGCAATTTTGCTATAATCCATTATGTTAACGTCATGTATTCACTAACTTGGGCTGTCCAAATTAGATAGATAAACGAATGAATAAACCTTGAATGATGGCTGGATCTGCATAGCGAGTTTCAAACTACTGTAGTTGGGCTTAAAGAGTTAATGCCCACACACATACCACCACAACCAACTCCAAAGCAACTCTTATGTGGTCATAAGAGTTCAAAACAGGAAAGACCTGCTCTGGTTCCAGTGTTTGGTTTGTCTTTTTAGGTTTATTGTTGTAACACAGCAGTGCAGCGCAGCAGAGGTGTGACAAGGGAGAGTTGTGGAGTCTTCGGTAATAAACTGCTCATTCTAAAGTTATGGAAACACAGTTGTTCTTATTTGAATGCATTTTAAACTAATGAAAAACATAGCAATGGATATTTCTCACAATAAATCAAACTACATGTTTCATACCTGAACAAAGGGATGCACATATGCCAGCATCAACATTAACTGTGATATTATACATGTATATATGTAGTACTTTATGTTTTACAAAGGAGATTCACTGGTGGCCGCCTGCTGCAGTAGCTCTGGACACACTTGCTTTACATCATGTAATTTTTTAATGAGCTATTTTCTTTTTTAAAAACATTTTTCTGGGCTGGTTTGGATGTTTGGACAACTCTGTCTGATTTTCACATCTGCCATGATGCGCAACCATGGCAAGAGGGAAATAGTTTGCATGCTAGAGCAGTTGATTGAGCTTTCCAAAGCTCAAATACACCTCTCTCTCTGCTACGATCCACTCTGTAGACAGTTTCTTATTCTGCTTTATTTTGCTATTCATCTAGAACAATAATATATATTTAATTGTATTTCATACTGTAGCAATACAGTTTCCCTTTGGGGAATCGTAAAGTAGTATTGAAATAAATAATCGAGCCAAAATAATCGTACAGTTAATATCTGCTGTGGTGACAACCTTTACTGGAATATAAATATTTACAAAATTCTTTATTTTTGTGCAGAATGTTAACTTCACTCATATCAATATAAGAACCCGTCATAAAGATTTCCCAAACTAATTCTTTTCAGCCTGCAGTGTAACAAATCAGAAGTGTCACTTGCTGGAGGGGAATAACAAGTTTTGTGTTCAAGGACTCAAAAAGCTACAATTTTATCTAAAGAAGGACAAGCGCTGGTGTCAGGAGTCTAAACATGTAAATGCTGTGTTTACTTAGGAGAAGGGTGCATCCCTGGTCATGGCCATTTCTTCTCTCTCTGTAAGCGTTTGTGTTTTCACCACAGTATGTACCTCCATAGGGAAAGCCTTGAAGTTGACAGTGTGTTCTGATCCTCTCTGGTTCTCTTTGCCCCAGTGGAATCGAACCTCGTGTAGCTCATACTCGTGATCACTAGGCAGAGGACCCCCAGTAACCACTGGCAACAACAAAGTGAAAGCCAGTAAATTGTTTGCCAACATAAACAGGAAGCAGAAGACACGTTAAACAGATCAGACTAAAAGTCAATATTGGGAAAAAGGGGCTATTTGCAGTGAGATAGATTGATAGATTTTGTGTCCCCACAATACAAAAAAGGAAGCATGCATTGCTTACCACTGAACCAAAGACTGACACCAATAACTAAAAATGCATCCTGCTTTCTCAGTACGTCTAAAGTTAACCAATCGTGTGTGCTGACATGATGTCTCCTGGGAGTTACCTGACTTGGACTTCAGAATGATGCGGACGGTGTGTCCATCGTTGATGACTTCACAGTCTCGACACACCACGTAGTTTGGGGATAAACCGACATCCAGGAGCGAGGGATCGTATTGAGCCTCCCTGGAGTTTAAATTAATGGGAGACTGGTATTCGCCGTTGGCTGCTGGGAAATGCAGTCCCCATTCTACACCTATGAGCGAAAACAGACACACAACACACCCTCAGCAAAATGTGTGTATCATTAAATATAAAAATAAGAATGAAATAATCTTTGTTCACAGCACACATTTTAATTGGCCAGAATTGGAAAAGTGCAGGTGTTCCTAATGACAGCCAGCTGTTCCAGCAAAGACTTGCTAATAGATTAACCAACAACTGACCCAACCCTGCATCCAGAACCTCAAAACTGCAGTTAAGCAGAAGAAAGCTGTAGCTTATTTTAATAATGCCACCTGGGATTTTCCAACACTGACATGCCAAAATGTTTTCCATGAACAAGATTTATTTCAAGCGTCTTCCAAGTCATGCAAGCAATCCAGCATGCGCAATACCAGGTCAGTTAAGGTCAACACCCACTTGGACTTGAGGGGACTTTGAAACATGTGAATGTTTAAAAGTAGTGGGAGCCAAATATGTAAATGAAACAAAAAGGAAAAATGCGGATGCATTACCACAAGCTCGAACACACCCTTGGAAAGAAGTCAGCTGCCTGTGTTCATGCAACACGTTCTCCTCCCAGATTGTAAAATAGCTACAGAGGTCCACTGCACTAAACATAGTTTCACAAAAAGGCTAAAAAATTGTACAATTAGTATATTTACTATATAGCTACAGCTTAACTTTTGAGTAATCAGTCCATTAAAATTTCACATCTTCATAAGTGTCTCTGTGTGAAAACATCTACTTTTCTTGTTTCACTCGTGTTGAATTGGTGCTCATAAAGTGGTACAGGGGATGACATAAAGCCCTAATCAGAAAGTTTACTGGAAATGGGCAGTGTTGGTAATAACGGCGTTTATCTAATTAATTACTTTTCCCATCGTTGTGAAGTGGCACGTTACTACAATTTGGTTGAATGAAGCGCAAAGTGTCAGTTTTTGACCACACATCAGCTGCCTGGAGAGAGCAGGGGTGGGGATGATGACGCCGTTGCAAATGCGATGATGATTGGTTGGGTGGGCGGATCACGCCCTGCTCCCGCTGTCTCACTGCACGCTCTGACTGCCAAACAGAACAAGACAGTGACAATGACGACGAGCCCAGCATCCTCAAACTGGAAGTACCGGCACTTTCAATGTTTATTTTTTATATATTCTTATTTCTATGCATGTCACATGGCAGGCTGCAATCTTCAATAAATACCAAATAAATACCAAATGTTCTAAAAAACTGTATATAGTCTTTTTATTCTTCAATCAGTTAATATAAACATCTTTGACGTTAAAGATGTTATAGAACGTAATAGCGTATAGAACATCAAAAATAATGTCACAGTTACTTTGCTGAGTAACTAATTACTCTTACAATGAGGTAATTGAGTTATCAACTCAAGCCTAGCAGCCCAGTTACCAACTCAATTACTTTTCGGGAGAAGTCATTTGCAACTGTAACTAATTACTTTTTTAAAGTAAGATGACCAACACTGGACATGGGTCATGATTCCTTAGGTGGAATGTGAACACTGCCCATTAAAGGACTGTGACACTGCTATGTTGTGGACATGTGGACAAATGTATCTAATGCATGTTCTCTGGTAAGACTGTGTTGGTACATCAAGTTCCAACATTAAGAAGAGTGATTGACAGAATTAGCTTTAGTGTTTGTTGAGTATAAGTGTTATCTTCCATACCTAAAAGGAAATTACTCAGCAAGTGCTGTAAACCAACCAGCTTGCGGAGGTCAACATATGGAAGCTTTACTATAAACAAGGGGGGTAGTGACAAAACAGAACTTGAAGTTATCTAAGTTGAAATGCAGTGGACTGTAAAGGCCACAACATATGTTTCAATAGTCTCTGACACACTTCTAGTAGTAAGCACAGCAAAGGATGACACTCCTTGATGGAAAACAATAAAGCAACAAAACAAATTGACACAACGACAGCTGTAGCTCAGCAGGAAGAGTAGTTGATTGTAGTTGGTAGTCGCCTACCAACAGCGGTTTAACTCCTGCCTTTCCCGGGCCACACATCGAAGTGTCCTTGAGCAAGACACTGAACCCCATGTTGCCTGAACCCCATGAATGTGAGTGAATGCATAGAAGAAACCGCCTAGTACTGCTGTATGAGTGTGTGAGTAAAGTGCTTTGAGTGGTCAACTAGACTAGAAAAGTGCGATACAAGTACAGTCCATTCAACAAATTAGTCTGCCACTCACACAACGAAACAACAAAAAGAAAAAATATCAAGCTGGAGGTTACAGATTTATATATTCTACTTTAATTACTGCATATCTTGAATAAGTTTAACGTTAACAGACCAAATTTGACCAAAAAAAGAAAAAGAAAACCTTTTGTTTTGGCTCAAATGCTTGAGGACTCAAATGTTGGCAGACAAGCAGAATGAAATTATTAATTTTTACTTGAACAGAAACTCAAGCAAGCACCAAAACAACAAAAGGTGCAGGAACAAAACAAAATAAGTCCGGGAAATAATCCAAAAAACATACTGGAATCTAAAGGGACGATGAATGCAGACCAAACACACAACAAAGTGAGAGACAAAGAAACAAAGGCAGAGAAACTCGGACAATCTGACAAAGAGAGGGGAAAGACGCATCATCTACATACAGTGGTGCTTAAAAGTATATTAACTGTATAGAATATTCATCATTGTATTTTCATATAAGTAAAAAGAAACAGAATGTCGATTAAAGAGCCCAAATAAGCAAAAAAGACAAAATGTTATTATTGGTTGTTTGTTTAAGCAGGTTGTGGTTACAGAAAGATGGTCAGATGTTCTTATCTGGGACAAGAATTTTAGGAAATAACTGCAAACACGTTTGAGTTGCAGTAGACTGAAATATTGTTATCTCATTGACCAAAGCAGCAGGTGAAAACCATCTCTGGGAGAGAGTGATACTGTTGCTTTTAACTCAAGTTTTTGTTTTTTTGTTTTTTTGCACTGCCACAGAGTGAAGACCAAGAAAAGAAAGTGATACTACAGGAGGCAAGCGATCTATATTCACAGTTCAGGGTTTTTTTTGGTGACCAAAACAGTGGCAGTGAAAACAGCGTGAGACGTGTTGAACTCACTTTGGTTTTAAAAAAAGGAAACAAACACACTGAATTCAGGAAAGCCACTTATATGTCCCTCCAATTGAAATAAGTAAACTCCTCACAGCTTGCCTTTTTAGAGCAGAGACAGAAGCTCCATGCCAGCCTCCTATTCTTTCTGTAGCAAAGAGGAGCCGTCACATTCCCTCTTTCCTCAGCAACTAAAACCTTGACAACAGTTTTCTGAAGGCAGTGAGTGTTTCACTGTGGCTTCAGTACTGAAAAGGCTGAGCAAAACTCTGTGTGTACAAGTTTTTAGTGAATTCTGGTTGTTTTGCTTCTTCTGTCTTTAGCTTGTGACCATATATCAGGAGACCCACAGTTAATGTTCAAGTCGTCTTTTGATATTTTTGTTGAATTCATAGAGAACTTTAGGTGCAAAGTCTGACTCTATCACAAGAAGTAACTACCTCACCAACTTTTGAATTGTTAGGTGATATTTTTGGGACATCTATTGTTTTCGTTCTTTGTAACTTGAGTTGAAGAAGATGCTTCTCTTGTATGTATGCTAAAAATGAAGCCGTGGTTAGCAGCTTGTTAGCTTAGCTTGTTAGGACTGAGTATCGAACATGCCATTGTCCAGCACTTAAGCGCTTGTACCGGTAAATTTTCAATGTGGCATTTTCATACATCGTTCTACTTTGTTTGATTTTTTTAAAAAGGGGGAACAAAATGAACACATCAAATCCAAGGCATCTCACTGTATCCTCCAGTCTCAAATTTGTATGCAAAGCTGTGCTGACCACGCTTCTGCTGGCTTCATATTCATACAGATAGGAGAATTGTATCTTTTATTCAATTCTACAAAAGCAGATAAATAAGCAATATTCACTATTTCAAAATTATACTATTTTCATTATCTGACTAATTTCTGTGTTACACTGCACATTCCAAACAAGTGAAATATAGTACTGGGTCTAATGTCCTTCATTAGGTACTTAACTGAGGTACAAATTAAATTTTGGGAGCTGCTGGTTTGTCTGCCAGCCAGAAACTACACACAAATGTATGAACAGACATGGGCATAGAAGGGTATTTTGGGTAACCACACGAGAAGACTATCCAGACGTCCTTGTTTGTAGGTGTGCACTAAGAGCACATCTGAAAGTAAAATGTAACTTTACGCTTGATTTGAAAGAAAAGAGTGTACTTGCTATAGCAGCTTCATAGGCTGACAGAATGTAATAATTCTCCAAAAACTGAATTAAGAGACAGGCAGATTTCAGAAAAGCTCCAGATACTTACAAGTTTAGAGCACATTTCTTATGGTCTTTCAGAAGAATCCTAAATATTTTTTTGCAATCTAAAGCTTGTGATTTTAAAAACATGGAGTTCAGGACAGGTTCTCTCAGGACACTGACGGTATTTGCTTGCCATGCAACAGTATCTTATTTATGCACACAAAGCATACCACATCATTCAGTATACTTACAGTAAGAATCACAGTATTAGTATAATTTTAGATCCTCCGATGCTCAGTAAAAGTAGCATAATAGAAAGAAAACAAAGAAATAGCCCAAGAACACATCACTTAATGACATCTATAACTTTGTTTAAGTGTGAAAAATGTCTAAAACCAGCATGTGGGAAGTATGTAAAACAAAATGAAATGCCCAGATTTTCTTTCCCACCACAGAAAAGTTTGGCTGGAGTTACAATAAGCCTTGCCACGCTTGCTGTAGCAGCTTACATTTGTTATATTGTTCATCATGACTGGCTTGACATTGAGTTAAAGGGGCTTTACCAAGTTTTACCCAGAAAGATTTGCTAACTGAAGGGAAACTACCAAGTCTTTGAACAAACTATCACCATCAATGTAACTACCATATTTGGGTTAGACTGCCAACTATTTGTGCCTGGGAAGTAAGTTATAGCTTAGCAACCACAACATAAGGGGATTTACATAACCACTGAATATACTATATCTGCAGAGGATTAGTAATACATTAGCTATGTAAAAAGTCTGAGGTAAACTATAAAAAACTTAAGTTCTCACTTGAGAGCCTAATATTTTTTAGAGAGGAGTTAGATTTAGACCACAGGCCTCTTCTTGCCAACCAATGTATAAGTGCAATATATAAGATAGGGAGAGAACAGCCAGAAATATACCTCCTTTCTGACCTTGTGCATAATACCTGTTACCAGAGGATTCTACTAAGGGCCACATCAGCAAACTCTGACCGTAAAGGACTTCCAGATTTTAAGGATGTAAATGGTGAACATAAAGACAGTAAAGGAGGCTGATATTTGGAAAATGTTAAGATCACAGCAGGAAAGTTTTACAGCCACTGTGCTGTAGACTGTGTTTAAGATCCCTAAAGCAAGGACGTCAGATATACCGTTACATTTATCCCTGCCTCTACTGGTCCCTTCCATATTGCATCTTTTGTACTGGCAGTGTTCATTACTGAGGACGGACACAACTGATGCTCCGAAGCTAGGATGTAAGACACATCCATCATAAACCTACAAATCCATAATTAAAAGCCTATTTATTTTCAGCATTAAAGCAACAAAACCACCTGTGCACTTTAATCTACATATCTTGTCCTGACATATGTTTTTCAAGTGTACTAACCCAAAGTACCTTAAAGTATGTGTGCAAAACTTTTCTTAAAGAATCAACACAGAGACACAGTCAACAAAGCCCCCTTTGAAAAGTTTTGAAACCCCGGTAAAACCCATTCCAACACTCAGCTTGTTTCTGCACACACTGTCCCATCTTCTTACACACATATGGAGCCCAGCCTACCTTCTTCATAGCCCCAGTCCAGCTCATCTTTCCCCGGGATATAATCGGACTCCTCGTTCACATTGTCAGCCATGGTTCTTGGCAGCCTTCACACTTTGTGTAGAAACCAGTCTCTCCTCCCAGTTTACTCCCAGTCACTTTCTGCTCTCTTAGACACAAAAGGAAGTCTCTGTAGTCTGCTGAATGAACTCCAACTTGCTGTCTCTTTCCTCTTTTTGTCCTTTCCTTTTATGTAGTTTCTATTTTCCTTCTTCTTTTTTATATCTGTCTTATTCCTCTCTTGCTGTGCTCTGTTGCACTGCTGTTGTGCTCTTAAAGCCTCTAACTGATGTGAGCAGAGTGCCTCTGCCTCTGTGTTTCTCTTTACTCTCTGTTGCTCCTCCTCTTTCTCTCTCTCTCTCCACCTTGCTCTGTTGTTATCCATCTCTCTTCTCATTCTTCTTTCTTTGTGTCTCTCTTTTTCTTTTCTACAGACTGCAGGTGGGCCTGCTTACCTTGGCTTCCCAAATAATTACAGATTAGTTTCTTTTTAATCCACCCCACCCTCTACGCTCCCTCTGTTCAGACGTGAGAATGAAATGGAAGGTGTATCAGCTTTGATATTCCTTTTTCTAACTGTAATGTTAGCTTGGCTTGTGTGTTATGTTCTTTGAATCCCTCTGCTGTTTTTGATGTCTCAGTGGTGTCGAGTAGCTGTGTATGTGTGTGTCTGTGTGTATGATGTTGGCATGCATGCAAGAAGATCTTGCTGGTGGCCACAGATCCACCCCTGGGTGAAGGAAACGGCAGTGGTTGAGAAAATAGGCCAAAAGCAGCAGGACTGCAAGATTGAAAGGCCTGACTGTTCTCCAACCTAGATGACTTCAAGAAAGTCTCAAAGTCCCATAATCACTTTTCACTTTCACATCCACTTTTGGCAAAAGCTCAGTGGTCAAAAGTGAGTTTTGGTTGGCTCTGTATATGAGTACCCTGTTGTTGGATCACCACTGGGTTGAATCAGAAATGTGGTGAAACAGTGCTGCAATTCAATATGTGGGTCTTTTGTAGAGAAGAATGTGCAAAAACCTAAAACTGAGAAATAGTTAATTGTCCCTCTTGTTCTTCTTTCGTTAATTTATTTCTAAGGCCTTATCCTCCAGGCTGCTGATGTTAATTGCCCTACATTCTTTTTCTGGAATTTGTCCTTGGAGCCATCTAAAAGAAGGCAAGCTCCCTTGGTTCCATGCTATGGATCCAAAAACAGAACATGCAACCTCTTTGCCTGTGATCCACATCTGTACCACGACCAGACAAACTTCTATTGGGCCGGAGCAAAAGTCAGTCATCGGTCTCCATCTGACCCTTTATGGCTGTCTTTCCTCAGTATCTTGAATAGATTGTATATAAAAGATAGGCAGAACAACTGTGGAATCACCCCTTGTTTTATTCCACCGGTTTGAGGCCAAGTGTTTGGTATAACTTACTTCATTGTCTATTTCACTCAAAACTACACCATAATTAAGAAAACTTCAAACTTGCAATTGACAGCATGAACATTAGGAGCAAGTTTACCGAGGCAACAAATCAAATAAGAAGCAAGACGATTCTTTTTTTTTTTTTGGACGCTGAAATATCATCATATCATTTTTTAAACTGGAGGAGTTTTCCCCTGCTGGCCACTAGGTAGAAGACAAGTTTAGACCCAGAGGCGACTTTCATATTTTACCAACAGTAAGTTGCAGTTCAACAGGCAGACTTAAGCAGGCATCACAACAATTCTGTTAACAGTTTGATAATTCAAGTTGTTTTTTAAAGCCTCATCACTCACTTTAAAGCATGTAGAAGAATGTACTGTGGATCCCACAAAGGCGAAAAATGGGAGGGGCTGTCCATGGACACAGTTTTTAATGCGTTTGTTCTGAACTAAAAACACAGCAGTGCAAAATGACTTAATGCCAGAGGAGCCATGCTGTGTGTAGATAGAAATGTCTCTTTCTAAAGTAACAAGAACACAAATATTCTTATTTCCATGTGATTCTACACTCATGAAAACCCTTTTGTTGAAAATCAGCTAGAGTAATCATTAATCATTAGTTGGAGGTTTAAGATAGTTCTCAGCCAAGATGGAGGCACCTTCATAGCTGATACTCAACTTCAGAGGTACAAAGGTCTGTCGGATGAGCTGTTGATCACATCGTGTAGACAAAGGCTCAGTTAATCTGGAGCTTCTGGCCTCCTCGAGGTCTGCAACTTGATCCAATATTGATCTCCACATTTTCTAATCAAGTGAAAATGTGTAAAAATGCAACTTGTGGTCTATGCTGCTTTTGTAATTAACGGGGTGAATAGTTACGTAAGTTTTAACTCAAGGCTACTGCTGTATGTAAAAATCTCTGCACTTGCTATTTTGCACATATGCATTCAGGCTGATGTTCATGCCTACATGCAGTGTACTGAGTGACTGTGTGGTGAATTTGATAGCAATCGTAAGCCAGGGTGGCCAAATTTTGTGTTCAGCTTAGAGTGAGAATTGTTTCTTTCTACTTGCTGCCATCAAGTGGAGTTGAGCTGAATGTAACTATTCAGTCAGGAAGAGACTGTGTTTTCTTTACTGTAGCTTTACAAAGAAATACTTGCCTCTCATTTATAAAGCAAAGGCCCAGTGTACTATTTCCTTTTTAAATGAAACAAGTTTTGCAAACAGATTTGTAATGTATGTTGTGTTTGACTAAATTAATCTTTTATCACCTGCCTCCCGTGTCAAACTACTAGATACTGATCCAGCAACCTGATGTCTTTTTAGTGCTCAAGCCTCTGTATATTATACAAGAAAGCACCGTCTTTATTAAGAGAGCATTTGACTGGATGGTGTCCAGTTTGCAGACTGGCGTAACCATGGCAACCCATCAGAGACTTTTTTTCTTTTCTTTAATGTATACAATTTAACTTTGCTGGGTGTCGCATAAAGTTTGACCAAAGTTTCAATACATGAAGTACATACATATATATAAATAAAAAAAATCAGTGTGAGCTGTAGTCCCTGAGGACTGTCTGAATGCACGTTTTCTGACACTTTCTACATTCAGTCCATTATATGGTCACTTGATCCAGGCACAGAAAGCCCATGAAGTCAAACTACAGTTTGCTCTGTGAATGAATCATTAAACGGGACAGATCTAGAAACTGATGGTGATTTTAGGACTAAATCCATTACTGCATAGCATGATAAACAGGTAATGGAGAACATTTTGTTTGTAAATGACTTGAGGCAACTGCACAGAGTGGTGTGTGAGGCATAAGATCAACAGGAAAACTGTGAGCCGTGTCAAAACACTTCAGTGAAGACTGAGTTTGTATAAATTTAGTTGGAAATTAACAAATACGTTCTCTTTATTAACGGTCCAACATGGACCTTTCATTCAACCATTGTCACAATACCTGTTCACTCCCAACTCATCACTTATTGAAAGTTCGCCAAGACCCCTTGAAATCACATTTGGATAAACATAGTACACCCTTAGCATAGAATTTCAACATAGGTTCAATATCAGAAATAGACACAATGAGACTGTCACCATATGTGCTCTGGACTTGACATCCCCTCGTGCGACACATAGCTATGGTAACCAAGAAAATTAAAGTTTGCAGCAGAGAAGACAAGCCTGAGCTCAATCATTTGCTAAGTTGGTCAAAGGATAAATTTTATCTTTCACTATGATTTGAATGTCTTTTTTAAAAAAACAGCCATCTCCCTCCTCGCATGCTCAACATACTGCAGCTTTCTGAGTCACTGAATCCTCCTACTTTACAAGATTTTCTCTCCTCTGCACAGCAGCTGAGTCATACGTACAACATTTAGTTACTAATCATGTTTTTAATGGTTTAGAATTTACTTACAAGAAAACAAGTGTCCATTTGAGTTTTAGAACTTGGTGATGTGACCGTCTTAGCTTTTTGTACATTCCCATCTGGGGGTCACAATGTTAGGTCACCATGGCCTAATGCCACTTTAATCAAATCCATGACTTTAGCACAGCTGTGTATTTCTTTGCGCTAAAAGTAAATTGCCTCTAGGCTTGATGTCTGAGACGTGTAGTCTTTAGATGCTGTCTGGAATAAAAAGCATAATTATGTCTCCTGTTTACAGATTACTACATTTAATTTGAGTGAGATTTGTAATAATGCATGTAAATCACGAATGTCTTGGGGCTTCTCTGTCCTCTGTTTCTTTCTTAAGGAAGAAAAAAGCTAGCATTCTTAAAGATATTTTTAGTTAGTTATGACGTTATAGGCCCTTTTTCATCCTCTTTCCAAGCAAACATGGGAAAAGGATGAATGCATTTAAACTAGCTATTAAAAGCTATTTCCCCTTTGTAAATAAATAGATAAACAAGTAAATAAATATTAGGCATGCTTTTGACATATCCTATAGATGTGTAAACAGTCGGTCTCACATTTTACAACAATAGGTGCGTTTTTCTGTCCATGAGACATATTTCTTTACGAAAAGAAAAGAAAAAACAGAAAAAGTATATTCTCGTTTGGGCTTATGTGTTTATTCGACGTAGAAAGAGTGCAACACAAACCGTCTCTTTCCTAAATATCTTTAAATAAACTTTTAAAATAGAGCGCTGTATGGCAAATACACTGGAAGTTTCCGAGCAGGACTTGAACACATCATTTTGTAGCGTGGCGAGGGCGGACCGTGTGACGTCGAGCTGAAGCTCTAGCTGTTTATTGTTCCTTCCTGAGCACCGACAGAGAAAACAGGCTAACAGGCTGTCAGCTACTATTTTCACACGGTTCACGCTCAGTTTTACGAAGGTGTAACGGTCAAGACAGCTGACTGCACAAACCAGGGACCATGGCGTACGCGTACCTCTTCAAATACATCATCATCGGGGACACGGGTAAGCTGCAGCAAGTGCTAGCTAGACTAGCAGTTAGCATTCGGCTAGCTTTGAGCTGTTAGTTAGCGATGTATTTCCGCAGTGTTGGATAGTCCAATGACGTGGTAAAAGCATAGACGCAAGGGGTGGGATGACAGCTCCAATTGTTGCCTGTTAACGTATGTGGATATTGTTAAAAACCCACTGTCATTGACAAAAAAGTAAACAGTGGCGTCATATCACAAGTTTTATCCCCTCATCACTTTGGCGTAGCAGTCGCTGACACTGGCAGATGTTGGGCCTTTTGTCCGTTTGCGTCGAGGGTGGGGGTGTTAGCCACAGCTTGCTAGCCAAGTGAACTGGCTAACTCGAATAGCTTCTCCACTAAATATTTAGCAAACATCTGTCACGACTGCAAATGAACCTCGCATTGGATCTTGATACGTATGACAAATAAGCCTACTAACAAGTGTTGTCGTTGTTGATACATTATCAGCTTCAAAGTCAACATTAGCACAGCTTCATATAAGAGAAGGCCAGACCGTCAAGCTAAAGCCTTTAATATTCCCTGAAATGGCGTAGAGCAGCTTTAATTTCTGGCCACATCTCTGTTTATTTAGACTCATTGGTGGCTTTCCTATTGTGCCACGTGTCAATTTTGCAAGGTTGTGGCACTCTATATCGCGTTGCCACCTAAGTGGGAAAACCGGCGACTACGAAGGTAATGTTGTCATCTCCTCACTGTTGGCAGGCTGTACTGATGAGGGGCCTTTTCACAGCAGGTGCACCTAAATGCTGCTGTATCATAAACTGGATGCAGCGTGGTCAGATAATAGCAGACAGGTTTGACAGCCAAAAAAAAAAAACCCTCAAAGAACTATTTACTTTTAGAGAGCTGAATTAAAGACGTTAGCTAAACACACAGTCATGACTCCAGTAGGTGTAGTCATTTAGCAACATGCCAATTACATTACTGTTGTCCAACAAGGCCAATCAGATGTGTATTACAGTGGAAGATATTGAACATGTTAGGTAAATACTCCTAAGACATACATACTGCATGCTTATTCATTTTAAGGTGTCACATGATTGGTTGATTACTGGTGAACTGCTTGTTTACTACAGGGATATTGCAAAACAGCTTCATGTTTTGCATGCTGTTGTTTGTTTATTTCTAGCAGGGAATGGTGTCCAGAGCTGTAGCCAAGGTCCTAGCTTGATTACATGTGTCCATGCCAGAAATACTCCGGATCTGTGGGGCTCAGGAGTGGGTTGACTACCAAAATGATTGCGTTAAAAATCACTGCTGCATTAAAAAAAATAACAGCTATTTTTAGAAATCTTTTCATCATGCATCATGGGTGACAGAAATGTTGCCCGTGTGTGTGTCCGTCCATAACTTTCCACATATTCAATGAGCATTACACACTCCTGAAATCTTTGTAGAGTGCTAAGAAACCCAAAATCTTTGTCTCTGTGCTGTAGTTTCTTTCATATCCCCCCACCTATTGAAGAAAAGGAAAGGGTAAATCTCAGCTATTTAAAAAAAAAAAAAAAAAAAAAAGAAAATCTGGTGGGCAGAAGTGACTGGGAACACCTCGACTTTACTGAGCCAAGCATAAACCCTGTCAGCTCACTTGTTGGTTGTTTTTAGGGTGATACTTCTCAAAAAATTTCAAACTGGGACCATGCGCATGTCCTTCTGCACTAGATTATATCAGGCATCATATATGCTCAATGCCAATGAAGCTACAATAGATTAATATAAATACTGCCCAGGCTTTTGTTATCTATTTTTTGGACACGTTTCATTTGGGTGTGTCTCTTTGTCAGAGCAAATATTCATATATTCACGTGTAAAAAGACCAGAAATATGTGTGTTATGGTGGTCCGTGGTTTCTGACAAATTATGTTTAGTCACAGAAAACTTTATCCAGCTATATGAAGTCCTCTTATCATCCCTCTATCTCACCCCAGGCCACAACTCTCATCATTACCCGTGTCTCTGCGTCAGTTGTCCAACGGGAATAGGTGGAAGAGCAGATTAAATTCCATCATTTCATGTTTCACTCATCCGGTTGGCTTAGACTTGTGACAATCATTGCGCCTCCATTTGGAGAATGAGGAAGAACCATTGCCAGCCAGTCAGTCAAGGTTTGATGCACAAGCAGTATTTCTGGACACTGGGAAAAAGAAACTTCCCAACTGACAGCAACTGTATTTTTACTCACATTTTTTCATTGAATCTAGGTTTCTGTTTGCTTTCCACTTTCGCTTCCTTTGCCAAATAAACATCTGTCTCAGTCAGATATAGTTTAGAAAGTGCTCATTCTGAGTATGAGTGACTGTTCCTGTTCAGGTGCTTACTGTGAAGTTGTTGGGTTTTATTTTCATTTGTTTTGTTTTGTAATTAATGTCTTCAGTTCCTAATGAGCCTGTAATTTCTGGGTGTGCAGCACTGACCGTATAACAGCCTTAATGCCCGGGGTTGTGCCCTCTGTTCTCTTTTTTTTTTTTCTTCTAAATACTACTCATTAAGAAAAATATTAAGGAAATAACTATTGAGCTATTTTGAAACCCCACCATGTAGTCAGCAAACCTTACATGTTGATACTGAGATAGATGTGTCGTCTGCATGTGTCTACCGTGACCTGGGATTCATTTTGGAGAACGTCCGGAGCCCACAGCCTTGTGGAGCTGTGGTGAATATCTTTAAGGTAGTGCTGTTTCGAGCTGCATACACACTGCATGCACTTTAGCAACCACTTCCACCTGAAAAGTTGTCCCTCGCTTATTTGAGCTCTAACATTGTTTAAGAACACGATTTAACTCCAACACTGCATGGGTCAAAGATCAGTATTCTAGATCCCAGGAAACCCCTTTGTTTAACATTTTAGATATTTCTCCATAGCATTAAGTATTGATGACTTGATAACTATGAACCTAAAGCGTCTTTTCACTACTTGGTTGCTTAGTTCATAACAAAAAATAACATGTTTTGTCATTGCGATTTTTATTGTTTTTGTTTTGTTTTTAATGTATGAAGATCCTAACAATCAAGTTCCAGCAGTTCTCTTTAGATTCAGACATTTATGCTTTCCATTTTGTGCACAAACTACAACTCAACGTTTTCCTGACTCACCACCATTTAAAAACACTTGAAAGAGAAAATGCGAAGTAATCCAGGCCATTTAAAATAAAACCTATACGTGTTTCACATGTTGGAGACTTTGCTAACTTTGCTTTTAGGCTGATTAGCAAGATGTAGAACGAGTTGTAGTTTTTAAAAAAAAAAATGTTATCGTCATATGTTGCCATGCTTGAAGGCCCCTCGGTACCATTTGATCTGCGAGGATACTTTGTGTGGACTGACTTCAGCAGGGATTGTGGTGCCGTCTGCTGACCTTGATTAGCATCAGGTTACTTCTGTAAGCGATCAGTGCAGCATTGTGCTCGCCTGCTGTAAACTAACACATCTGCCAGATTGACCTTCTTATTGACGCCGTCATTCTTTAAATAGCGCGGGCTAGATTTAGCTACTTAACTTCCCAGGCTTAAAGCCCTGTCAGAAATAATGGATGAGTCATTTTTTGCATCTTTTTCTTTTTTTTTTAAATTATTATTATTACTGTGCTATGAGACACACCATACTTCTTTATGGGAACTGAACTTGTTGTAGATGGTTCTCTTGTGAGATGATGCTTCTGGCACTTCAACTCAAGAAGGCACCAGTGACGATACTGGTGATCCTCTGGCTTCTTGTTTGGTGCCAGCTTCATTTATACTTTTTGTTTAGCATTAATGAGCGTGCTAACACGTTCTGGGAAGACGCTAAAGCGTTATGCCTGCTAAATGTCAGCATTTTACATGAGTTGTATTTGTTTCTCTTTAAAGCAGGTAGGATTTATCTAAACATTGAAGGTCTTTGCTCATTTTCACACCGGTATTGATCTGTGGATGGCCATAAGTGAAGCAGCATTCACATCCGAGTGTTACTTGGTTTGTTTGGACAACTTGTACGGGCCTTGGTCACGAAGGGCTTGTTGCTATGACGACAGTAAAAGTCAGCTTTCAGAAACTGGAAAATCACAGCGACCTGATGTCCTTGTGTTTAGACCGCAGCTCAGGTTTCTGTACATTTAAGCTGCATTGTTGTCCTGGATCGTTTAAAGCTCTTATAACAAAGTCCTGGGATGCAAGCTGTCCCATCATCAGCAGTGGATCTTTAGCTACTGTAGGCCTACCACTTACAGTGATAAAGGGAAAGAATTCAGCGCGTACCATTGGCTACATTTACATGGACGGCAATATTCTGATCTTAATCTGGTTAAGACTTTACTCTGAATAAGACACCGCCATGAAGACCCCATTGCTTGTTTGTTTCTATGACAAGATCCTGCAACACCAACTGTGGCAGAGCTAAGTGCAAAACGAGAAGACTGCAGGTAAAATAAGACCCACTTTGGGATGAGGGAGTGAACCTAGGTCGGCCAAGGCTCCGTGTTTTGAGGCACACGGCTGTAATTAAGACTTTGATTTGCGCAAACTACTAAGTTGGGGATGCAATGTGGGCTGAGCTCTGTAACATGTAAACATGAATATGAATGGAATATCTGATGTAAACATCACATTCAGAATACCGTCTCATTTAATTTGAGGTTGATGGTCAAAACATTGCTGTCTATGTACACATAGCCGTTGTTTGTCATCTGTTGAGTCAGACCAACGGTGTTAATTCCACCTGTCAATGGTCCCATCAACTTGGTCTATGTTTTCTGATAACCCAGCAGGTGTGTCCCAAATCAGAATTACCTCTGCATGATAATGTATGATTAGGCCTTATTACCACCCCTAGAAGCTGGAGGAGAGAGCTGTCATAGAAACACTGCCTAGTTCTCCACTAATTACCACTATGATTGTAGCCGCTCTCAACATTTGAAAGCACAGCAGGCTTTGATTATAGGCTGCTGTTGACAATTTGCTCACACTCTGTACCACAGCCATCATGTTGTTACCTCTTGGCCGGAAATGAGAAGTTGAGCAATGCTGGAATGGTCTGTTAAGCATCCTTACTAGTTGAGCTAATTGGAAAGAAATGATCAAGTGGCACCAAGACACCTTAATGTTTTCTGTATCCACTGTTCAGCCTTGGTGGTGGAGGAGCTCACAGCTTACTGACTGCTTACTGACTGCATGCCTAAATGTGATGGAGCTGAAAATGACTTGATTGTTGCACCTTCATATAGCCGCCCCCCGCCCCCCCAATCCCTTTTCATTATCATCACACGGCCCCTGCCTAGCAACTGCAGCAGTGATCTTTGGAAACCATGGAGGAGGAACACCATGTCCCTCTCCATCACCTCCTTGTGTCTCTTTCTCTCCATCTCCTTGGCATCCTGTTTTGTTGTGCTCTGTTCACTGCACCCCCTTCCAGTCCACTGATATTTTTTTACACACATAAATGTATTCAGTAACGGTCTACCCCCAATTCTCATTTTGCATAAACTGTAGTCGACATCAGACAGCAGCAAATGGCCGTATTCTTTGTTTTCTTGAATCCACTTGACACCCTTGACCTTCTTTAAAGCTTTAATATCCGATCAGGTTGAGATGGAAATTACTCACTTTAAATTAGTCTCAAATAGACCTTGAGACGTTCCGCGGTTCAGCGCATTCACCTCAGCGGTGAATGCAGGGGCAGATGCTGACATCAGATGCTGTACATCAAGATGTGGTGGCAGGCTGAATTAATTATATCTGGATTTTATTTATTCCTCTTAAACTTCACGGCTCGATGATGTAAATCTTTGCATCCCCACATCCGTGACTACTTTTCATTAAGTTCAGGTTTGTGTTAATAAAAATCCTACAGCCACGCGCAGTTTCACACCTGCATATTAAAATGATGCCTTAAGAAACGAGTTAAACGATGGTTTCTCATGGCTTAACTGTAAGACACATGATGGATTTCAGCAAATATTAGAAGCAACCGTATAGTCCTTTATCATAATATTTACTGTTGTTTAAATCGGCACTAAGGCTGTAACAGGTGGTGGGAGAGCTGCTGTGGCACCGAACATTTCCGGCTGTTTTTAATGTGCTGTTGCATGTATGAAGGGAAATGATAACAAACTCTTTTCTTATCTGACAGCTTTTACAACCCGTTAAAACACAAACACAATTAGAAATGCCGTTAAAAAGTGTTTTGATTTCACGCCTTTATATTTGTGATTCAATAATCCGCACCATAATACATACAATGTGAGCATTAGTTTTAGTCCAGTTAAGTGGATTCATGGCTGCAACATTCAGTGCTTTAGTCATTTGCAGAATGGTGTTAATTATGAGCAGATTCACCAGTGCCCAAAAAAACCTGTGGCGACACATGTAGGAAGCAGCCAGCTGGTCAGTTAGCACGCTAACAGTCGACTGAAGCTAGGCATGAAGAAGTGTTTGAGTTCCCTGCTGGGGTTGTTTGAACTGGATGAAGACTCCCATGTTCCCATGTTAAATATGCATGCGTCGTATTTATGAGCCATTAATTTGTGTTGTTCATGAGAACTCCCTGCAGAGTTTTGGTTTTTTTTCTTTCCACCAACAAGCATTAAAGTGCCTCTGCGCTGTGAGAGTTCGGAGCTTGTTATTGTAATCTATGTCAAAAAAGAACTGATTCCTACGTGGGGTACTTTGTTCTCAATGTGTTAATGATTCACCGTTGTAATTTGTAGTTTTTCTTTCTCTTTTTTTTTCTCTCCAGGTGTGGGAAAGTCATGTCTATTACTACAGTTCACAGACAAGAGGTTTCAGCCGGTTCACGACCTCACCATCGGTGAGACCACCCGTCCACTTATGCACTCACTGCCACCAGGAAAACTCTATTCATCGGGATACCATAGAATGCCATAATGTTTTAGTGATTCCAACTTCCACGAGCACTGTTTGTAGGAAGGTTTTCTTTCACCAGCCGTGCAGTTGAAGATCACCGTAGCACTGCTGACATTCAGACAGATCAAATCGCATCCAAATGGGGACACAGCGCAGAATCTGCTAAAGCGATGCGTCCCATCTTAGATTTACCCCTAGTTTAAAATTAATAATTTATTTATCGTGAATCCTCTCTGTCTTAGAAACCGTTGCAGGCCATGGATCTTTGTTTTTCTTTTCTAGGATGGGCTGAAAAGTGTCAATGTTTCTTACGTTGTTACCGGTGGCCGAGTGATTCCGCAAAGACAGAAAAAGAAGTTATGAATTTTACCTCTATCAAGCTTTTGTTCTTTGTCAAGTAGCTGCAGCGGGGACACCACACCTGCTAATACAGTAGAGTGCTAGCCTGAGAGCCTGGGCTCACGTTTCATTTGCTCTGGCAGAAAAGTCTGACCTGGTCCTGTTCTGTCTGGGGCTGGGTCAGAACACTGATTTATCTCTCTTATCATTGGGGGGATTTGACCTGATAAAGCTTTAGAGGTGTGCTGATTAGGCACACGTTCCAGCGCTGTGTCCCCTGTTTTGTATCTCTGATTTGCAGTAGTCCTGTTCAGACGCATTTTCATCGCCCCTCGGAAATTGGAAGTTAGTTTAAAGGTTCTGTGCTAATTCACATTCACCGTTTCTCTGGTGATGCCAGACTAGTACTGTGCAGATGCTGCCAACAAATCAGACGAGCTGTTATTATCAGACTTTTGTTGTTGTTATCTGTTAAGAACTTGCATAGGACTGTGTGAGAGCTGTTACCTGAATGCACCAGAAGAGGGGTCCACATCATAAGTCCTCATCTGAACAGATTCTTTAAATATATGCCCAGTTGTACCTAATTCCTCTTTCCCTGTGGTTTTGTATGTTTAGGTGTGGAGTTCGGAGCGAGGATGATCACTATAGATGGCAAACAGATCAAATTGCAGATCTGGGATACGGTAAATGATCTATTGACTTTTCTCATTTTTAGACTGCTGGCTCTAGGGGTGTTACACCCACATCCATCCACAAAACTAGGCCCTGACAGTTCAGAGGACCTACAGATGCACTCTGCAAGCTCTACCCACGTAGTTACATGATAAATGAAAATTTGTTTCACATAAACCTACAGGAACATCAGTGTCTCACATAGCATGCTGACATTTTAATGAAGATGAATATCTTTATGAAGAAAGCCATTTTTGACTGACATTACCTTGCTTGACTCATAGCTCATAGCTTTATGAATCATAGCTTTTTTTCAGAGGCTTTATATCATTTCTCAAAAATGAAATCAATCGTTGGGTCAATGCACCATCAGCACATGCAGTTCTACAGCTGCCCACCAGGTGGAGTTAGAGCTCCATGAAAATGTCATTCAGTTATCCTCCCACTGCTTTTAAAAGGAGCAGTAGAGAGGAAACGTGTCAGGCCAGAGGTCCAGTCACATTGAGAGAAGCAACATTTCCTCAGCACCTTTTCATTGACCTCTTCAGGAAAAAGTCACAAGCTTAAAGAAATGAAATGGTTGGAAAAATGTATGAGGACAGAAAAAGATGATTGCACTACAATGAGAATTCACTAAGCTGTGATGTGGGTCCACAGCCAATAAAACTACCTATGTTAAAGAGATGTTCCATCTCGTTTCACAGAGGCCATGTCCTATATCGTATTCGTATCATAGTATTTATTATAAAATATTACTATCCTTATGTTCTATAAGGGATGGTCCAGTGTTTCCTGGACACAAAGGAAACACTGCATCTTCTTTCTTTAGCATTTAGACAATTTGAACCGCTCTTATCATCACTGCCACCTAGATAAATCTGGTCAGGAACCTTCCTTACAAAAAACCCTATTCAACCGAACCCCTGTTTCCCAGGTCTCAGACTGCTTAATCTCTTATCTTCCACCAGACGTCTGATCATAGTCACTTTGTCATCCAAGTGTGGAATTATTATGGTAAAAATAGAAACTAACCAGTCGTAGTTGCTGTTCATTACTGGATTTGTACAGTCGTACACCAGCACCAAACGACAACCAACAGAGAAATCATTTGGATCATTGTGTGGGCTGCACTTGCCATATGAATAAGTGTGTGTGTGTGTGTGTGTGTTTCTGCTTACAAGCCTGCTGGCCAGATGGCAGACAGACACAGTGTTCCCTCTCTTTCACCCTTATTTATCATTTATTCACTAATAGCATCGCTGGCTGGTTGACTGCTCTCTGAATGACTTACTGACTGTTTAGTGACCAGCATTTGGTTCTCTGACTGTATATCTGAATGGCTCTCTGGCGTGCTAACTGGCCTTGCTGACTGACTGACTGGTTGACTGACGAGTTCTCTGACTCGATAACCCTTTGCTTCATTGACCAGGAGACTGGTTTCTGGCTGACAAACTGGCTGCCTGGACCTCTGACTTGCTGAATGATTCATTGACTTACTGTGGTTCTGCCTGCCTGCCTGTCTGTCTGACTGTCTGGTTTTTCAGATGAGGTCAGAGCATGCAGGGCTTGCAGCTGCTAGGATAGAGTGCTGTTTTGTTTTCTACTCTAGTCTGGACGAACACAGGCAACATTGTCAACGTACACTGGACAGAGACAGAGAATGAATAGACATTGCGTTGGGGGTTGTGAGAATGCCGGACGGTGAAAGCGTTGATGGAAAGAAGGGATGCCTAGGGATTCATAAAAGAAGAATGAAAAGATGAGTAATGGAAGGGAAGACACTGTAAAGGTGAAACAATGAGGGTGGAGGGGGGTGAAGACACAAGGTGACCTAGTGAGCTTGAGCTTGATGGACTGTCAAGTATGACATAAAGGCTGCGAGACTAATCCATAAACTGCAACAACACAGCTAATGTGACCTTCTTTGTTGAGCATAAATGGTGAAACAGGAAGATTATACATGCAAGCAGAGAGAAAGAAAGGATTTTGTGACGGATAGATGGAGAATGAAAGAGAGAACTCTATTGTATCCAGTTACAGGCTCTTCTCTGTGCTGTTCTGTCCCCGGCCAACGGAAAACCTGGAGCAGGACTCTGCTAGAAAATCAGGACTGATGCATAACATACATGAGGACTGGCAGATAACCAGGACTGGCTGGATGATGTGTCATTGCTCTGAAAGAACAGGCCTGTTGAGCCAGAGTCAGGCTGCAACACAGTCATGGCTGTTTGATAACCAAAGCATCTTTATGTCTGTGAACAATTGAATTATTCAGGCTTCAATTTCTGTTTGTTAAATATATGTATGCGTTTCCCCAGGCTGGCCAGGAGTCTTTCCGGTCCATCACCAGGTCTTACTACAGAGGAGCAGCAGGAGCACTGCTAGTCTATGACATCACAAGGTAAACGAGACCCGAGATCAATTCATGTTCACTCTGAAAACACTTCTGCTCAGAATTTAACCTCTCATTTTAAAACGCGCTTAGAAGCAGGTTCTATATGCAAGAGGTGAGCCTATTGTGAAAGCTTGAGACATGTAACTCCTTAACAAATCAGCTAGAAGAAAATAGAAAAGTGTAAACCTCTATGTTGAGATCTGTGAGCAAGAAACTATTGATTTGTGAGCACATGAAAAAAAAACTACAATTCCCATGGAGGGGGAAAAAAATAGAAGTATAGACGCCACATTTGCTTTTTAGGGTGATTTCTTTCTCGTTTTGGTGTCTCAAATCAGTCCCAGCTTTCAGTCTTGTCAGCCCTGCTTGATAATAGACACGTCTGAACTAGCCACTACTCGCCAACTCAATCGTGTTTGGCCCGCGAGAATCTGGAGCTTCTTATCTAAACATAGAAAGCAAAACACATGACGTGCTGTTAGTACGGTATGTACGGTAAGGCTCTGTTCGTCGGCTGCGCCAATGGGACGTTAAAGTTGTTTTTTCCAACCTCTGGACGAAAAAAATTCATCAGGTTGTTATTGAAACTGTTGAATCAGATGGCTGTTAAAGCAATTCAAGGTAGAGCATTAAACTTTTGATAATTAAACGTGGACAGATTGACGTTGACAGTTGTTTTCTTACTTCCAATCCACCTGAATGCTTCACCAGCAGCCTTTGAATCCATCCGACACTGGGATGTCTACCGGCTCGAATGACTTAAAATTTGTTATCGACTTCTGTGGCCCCCAGAGGTTGGCTCTCAATTATTTCATGACCCTGTGACCTTTAGCTCATTGCTACCATCAGTGCAAAATTTTCTTTCCATACACAGTAAACTCTGTGTTAAATAAATACTCATTCAAGCATAGGACCATTTATTTGTTGTTTATGTATTTATTTCCTTCCTTCCTTCCTTCCTTCCTTTCTTCGTATACTTGTGCACTCCTGGAGAATAAACCTCGGCTTCAAAGCTCCAACTTGATTTGTTATGTCTTATTTTTAACCTCTTGGGGCTATTTTGTACATGCCACAATATTTCACACAATTATTTAGCAGCACTTCAGTCCCAGTTAAGCACACATGTTGGATTCATACAGAAAATTTACATTTTTCTGCTCGGGCGCTCAGATCAGCAAGGGTTTAAAAGCCCTTAATACAATCTGCAATGCTGATTAGCGTCCTTGTTTGAAACTGGATTTGGTGCAGATCGATCCCCATGTCACTCTTCTCTTATTTCCTGTTAATCCCTCCCCCCACTTATAGGAACTAATTAAAAAGAATCCAAATTAGGCCAATTTTTCCTTTGAAATAAAAGAAGATTATTTCTGTTTAGATAGAAACAGCGAAGATGAGCTTTGTTTTTTTGTTAAATGGTTGCCAACAAATGCAGAAGGAGGTTACACACGTCGTTCACAAGTTTTCAAGGGAAAGTCAACATCCCTCACTGCTGTGTGGGTGTGGGTGTTTGTGGCTGATTAATTGCGGCTGCTTTATCTGTAATGGTTTCAGTTTCAAAGTGCAGTCAGACTGAAACCAGAAATCTGTGCTTGCTTTAACAGAAGGGACACCTTCAACCACTTGACAACTTGGTTAGAGGACGCCCGCCAACATTCCAACTCCAATATGGTCATCATGCTCATTGGCAACAAGAGGTAAAATCATTTTTTCCTGTACGGGATGGGTACACATACTGCCCCACATAAAGCTGGACCATCAATTCTGTGTGGCAGCCACGCTTAAGAGCATTGTGCTGTACAGCAATGGCTTATTAGACGTTAGTCTGCTCTCATAGCCCGGCCCGGTCCTAATTTCACACAGTAAAGAGCGTTTAAAGTTTGACGTAAAACTTTTGACACTAATTTGGGTTAAATGTGGAATTCTGTTCTAAATGAAAGGGTCTCATTTTTGCTTTTTGCTGCGTTAGGCTCACTCTGTAGCTGAGGTTACATAACACACCACTGTGTAAGATAAAGTTATGTCATGAGAGTGCTGGCTTACAGTGCCGCTGGGGTAAATACTCACTCACGTCAAATTTGAATGAGGAAGTGCACCTCTGCGACACATCAGCCAGGCGATGAAACTGCTTGCTCTCACAGCACTAGCCATGTTATGCTGGAAAAATGTGTTTGCCCATTACCCTCAAATTTATATGTTCTTGTAAGTCGGCTGACAGCGATGCACATTAGCTCAAAGACAACATTTTCCATTTTAAAAGTTTGTAGCATATCATTTCAGGGAGATGTCCAGATTCAGGTTTAACTGGTTTATTTGGACAATCTCAGTGGTCCAAACTGAGCCTCTGATGCACATTTGGTAAATTATCACTGTACCCGAACATTATTGACCGGGATAAATGTGGTCACTGTTGTTATCTCATCTACTTCCTGTCATATCGTCAATGCGGGTGTCTGTTTGTGTTTTAGTGACCTGGAGTCGAGGAGAGAAGTGAAGAAAGAGGAAGGTGAAGCATTTGCCAGAGAACACGGCCTCATATTCATGGAGACCTCTGCCAAGACTGCCTCTAATGTTGAGGAGGTAATCACTCGCATAGATTCCCAAAAACATACAGTTATGTCCACCTGAATGACTTGATTAAGGGTATCAGCTTATCTGCACCTAAGCTCCAAGCTGCTGGGAGCACCGCTCGTCTTTGTGAAATATGTGCTACTCCCTGCAGGTCAACACTAACGCTAAACAGCTTTTCCCCCTGACGAATAAATCTTGAGCCACACCAGAATTTCACACCCATTATCTGCTCTTTCACAGTTATCGGGGCTGTGCGTTGACATCTGCAGCTTAAGTTAGAGCTCTATTTGTCTGGAGCACAATGCAAGCATAAAGACACTCTGCTGAGGACCTGTAATAAATCGCTACATATTGTTATATTTATATCAGGAAGTGTATTTAATCACCATACCTTCCGGAGGCTGCTGCTGTGGTTTGTTTTTAGCAAACAGTAGAAGAGGATTCAGTGATACCATGGGTACATCAATATTTTGACCCATGCTGCGTGTTAAGGTTTGATTCATTACATAACTGTTGGTGAGTGATCGTCAGCACAGTGGATAAAAGTTCAATAATCTAAAGATAGATTTTGTTTTGATGTTCAATAAATGTTTGCATGCACAGCTAACGGAAGTGTTTAACACTATATTCGGTAATCATTTGCATGTTAGCATGGTGGGCTGCACTGTGGTGAGGTGGTTCCGGGTTTGATGCCCAGCTGGGGAGTTTCTGTGTGGAATTTGTGTGTGGGTTCTCTCCGGGTACTCCGGCTTCCTTCCACCGTGTCGGGTTAATCGGTGACTCTAAATCATCCCTAGGAGTGTGAGCGTGCATGGTTGTGGGTCTCGTTTGTCTCTGTGTTGGCCCTGTGATGGACTGGCGGCCTGTCCAGAGTACCCCGCCACTTGCCCAATGACAGCTGGGATAGGCTCCAGCCCCACAGCCCACCTTAAAATTGGATTAAGCAGGTATAGAAAATGGATGGATGGATGTTAGCATTGTCATTGTCATTCTGAGCATGCTGAGCAACAGCAGCGTTAGCATTTGGGTCCATACAAAGGTTCTATCTGTGGCCCCAGATTGCACTTCTCATGCATAAACATACATTCAGTTCACAGAGATGAGATATCGCTGGAATCCCTAATGATGACTCAAACCATGTGAATAAAAAAAAAAAAAATCCAGTCCACAGAATGATAAAAAGATTTGTAACCAGCTTCCCAAATGCTGCTGATGATGAATAAAAATATAATATATCTGAATATATATTTTCATTCAGGTGGTTCTGCTTCATATTCAGATTGAGTGTTAGCATGAAGTTGGGTAAACGGCTGAAATCAATTTGATTTTAAGAACCCTATAGAGAATCCATAGATACATAAAAAATGTGTATTTCTTAAATGATAAATACCGCTACAAATAATTGTGGTGAATGATTAAAACTGAAATCAGGTTTGCGTTTTCGCTGTCATGTTATTGTCACATTACACTTGTAATAAAGCTCGCTGTTGAGCTGTTGTGTCATGGAGCCTAACCTTGGCGGGTTCACATTAGCATCATGAACCACCGTAAGCACACAGAACACAGGGCTCCGCCTTTAATAGAGACACACCCCTGGTGTTGTTGAAATGAATGCATGGCGTGATCCTCTGGGACCCCTTTCTCACTTATCCAATCACATAAATAATCCCATCCTACACAGCACAGCATGCCAGCCAGGGGCATTGCACTCTGTGTGTGTTTGTGTGTGTGTATTTACATTGATTTTTTTGTTTTTTTTTCCCCTCTACCTTCTCTGGCCTGGCCTATATCATGCAAACACTCACACCCACACCCCTGTCGAGCAGAGCTCTCAACGGGGTTAAGATGAGGGGGAGGTGTGTGTGTGCGTGTGCGCGTGTGTGTGTGTGTGCGCGCGTGTGTGTGTGTGGTATGATTAATTTGTCTCATTAGTGTCCTCTGAATCCTCCTGATACCGCTCCTCTCCTCCCTTCCCTTCATCTCTCCTCGCTCCAGCCCTCCACATCCCTCGACGTCCATCATTTGCTCTTTACCTCTCCTCCTTCACCTCCCCCTCCCACTCGCCATCCCCCCGATGTGTCTTCCACACTCGTCTCATTTGTGTCGTCCTGCCCTCTTCCTTTCATTTCTTCCTCCCCCATTTCCTTCCTCCCACCTCTATGCCCATCATCTTCCTTCCTCTCTCTTGCATTTTTTTTCAACCAGTTAAAGTTCATACATATTCATAGCCTCTACCCCACCTCCCCTCAGCGACATCCAGCAGCCAATCAGAGTGCAGGGTTTGTTGTCAGGGTCTGTGGGTGGACACTGGGCCTGATGGGATGGTCCTTAGAGACAGATGGAGAGATTCTGTGAGCATGTTTTCAACGTTTCGTGTCTACATCCTCTCTTCCATCCTTCATCCAGATCCTATCCTCAGCCTCTGCTCACTTCTGTTCTTGTTTATTTCCTTTCATCTTATGTGTCCTTTTATGTTGTCTTTGCTGTTCTTTTTACCATCCATATTCTTTTTTTTTTTTTAGGTCTACATTCAATGTTCTTCACATCTCTCTTCATTTTTCTGCTGTTGCCTCATTAGTTTTCCTCTGTCAACTCGATTCATCTGCTCTTGTTCCCGTCTTCTACACATTTCTACTTGTTACTTTCTTCCACTCACACTTCTCCTCGGTTTTCTGTCTCTGCTTTTCATGTCGCCTCATCTTTACAGTCTGCACCTATATGGAACTCCATTAGCTAAACATGAAAAAAAAAAAAGCCAAGAAGATGTGAAGGAACAGCTGGTGCACTGATGTGTTGCAGGAAGGAAAGAGGACAGGAGTGAACAGGACAGAGTGCACCAGAGAGCACCCTTGGGCTCAGTCTATTTCCGACGGGGTGTCAGATAGGAGTTCAGGACATATTTTCAGTTCCTGAACACACTTCTTTTTTTTACTTTTCTTTTTTCCATTAAGAAGGCTTATTTTTGCATGCTATTACTAATGTGTGTGGTCTGAAATGAACCTGCCCTATTAGATTTTTCCTCCTTTAGACGTGAAGTTCGTGTCATCTGAGCTGATGCCAGATCTCTAGTTGATGTCAGTTGTTGCTCTTTTTTTCAGATCCTTTTTACTAAAACCGTAAGAGACTGTCCCTGGAGACTAATGCATCAATACTGTAATCATAAGCCAGTCGCTCAGGAAGCCTGATTCTACTTTATTCAATCAGCTTTGATCTTTTCAGCACTGTTAGTGTGTGTACATGGGGAGAGAAGACAGACTGTGTGTAGTTTTGTAGTTTTGTAGTTTAGCCTGCTCAGATCTTATTTTTGATATATATTCAAAAGAGCAACTGGCTTCTCTAACAAAGTCTTCAGTCATATCACCCACAATTTTTTTCTAAAGGCATTTTTTACTCTTGTACATCTTCAACCATTCAAGTCCCAACAAAACAGCATTAAAAGGCATTTTAATGACCAAAAGAGTATCAACCTCACCGGTTTGTGGCTGAGCCAAGTTGTTGGTACAATATTTGCATTTTGGGGCTTGTTGATTTATTTTTTTATTTGGCATAAAGACTTGCTTGTTCTAGCCAAACTGTATTTTTTTTAACCCATAACCAAGAACTGCTTCTTATTGAATAATAGTTCATTTTTCCACAGAGCACTTTAACATTCGCTCCCGTTGGGCATAGTTCAAGTTGCTGGTCTTGGGGAGACGTTTTTTGTTTGGGTTTCACTTCAGGTTTAGTTGAGCCGGCTCTGATAAACCCGCTTAACCAACAAGATCCTGCCAAGCTTGTCACCTCCCAAAAAAACCCACAAATGATTTTTTTTCTTTAAACGGTTTGAGTTACACAAACTCGATGTAACATAGCTGCTGAGCTGTGTTTATTTGACTCCAGTGTTCACACTAAAGTAGCATAACCATATCCTTCCTGTCCTCAGCTTCACACTAAACGTGTCGTTCCTGTGCGCTCTTGAGTAGAATCATATTTCCAGAAGTGCTGAGCCATTATGATTTGGCTTCATCATAATTGTTACCTTCAGAATTTTTTGCACTGAGCGCAGCTCCACACTTATTTTTATTTTTTTTAATGTTAGGATTGTAACTTTGTATTTTCTTTTGCAAAATATTGCATATCTGAATGTGTAATCACTGAACATTTTCCACAGTTTCTGTGCGGCCTTGTATAAAGTATGTTGTGTTTAGGGGCTGGTGGGGAAACCCCGACATCCCATACGCTGCAGATGCTCATAAAACGGCCGACAAATTCTCACACACACTAACGCATGCACGCATCTGTTTCATGACGCCTGTGATGGCTGTTGTTGTCTGCAGGGTGCGTTTGTTTTATTTTTCTTTCCACTGATATAACTTCTGAATGCTCTGCTGTTTCGCAGCCAGCCCGTATGTCTGCTTTTCTTACCGGCAGTTGACACACCCATATGGAATATTCATCAAAGCCATTCACACTTAGTCTTTAAATGTGACCAAAGACTACAACCAGAAGTTGAACTTCACTGTGATGAGTTTCAGGTTCTGGAAAGGAGCTGAGCTTGCTCATTTTTTTTAGGTTTCAACACAAAAATCTGAATCAAATCTCCAATCTGAATATCTCACTTCCTGTCTCTACCTCAGGCTTTCATCAACACAGCCAAGGAGATCTATGAGAAGATCCAGGAGGGAGTGTTTGATATCAACAATGAGGTGAGACATGCTGTACCCTCTGGTTTTTTTTTTTCTTCTCATTCCCTAAGCCTCTCCAATCTCTGTCTCTGGGTTCCTCTTTTCCAGTCTTTGTTTCCCTCTTTCCCTCCCATCTTTCTCCTCACTTTCCATCAGTGTGTGTGGTTTTGCCACGCTCCCTCCAGCCTAAAAAAAAAAAAGGTAGGGGGAGAGACCCTCCCCTCTGCTTCCTTTGAGTCCAGCCAAGCAAAACTCCCTGCCTTCCTCCTATCCTCCACTTTATTTTCCAGTCACACTCTCTTCTCTCCTTAACGCTGTCTTTCTGTCTCACTCTCTCCTGGAATCTTGCCAGCTCATAAATTCCTCACATCCCACAAGGTCTCAGCCATTCGGCAAGAAAACAAACACTCACTCACTCAGCCAGCCAGCCTGTAAGTTGCATATCCAGCTAGTTTGTAAGTCAGTGATCCAGCCAGCTAAATTTCTATCTTCTTATTTAAAGAGCTATCATGGCAGGGAAGTCGTTACTGTCAGTAAGTTTGGATGTTAGCCTGACTCCTTCCACATTTAAATAGTGACTGTCAAAAATGTTGTTCACATTGAATTGGAGAAGTAACAATATCTCCAAGAATGCTGTATTTTTTATCATCCTTGCACGTCTCCAAGATCATTTACGACCATATGGAGCGTGAGCGTTGATTGGACATGTGCAAAAGGACAACATGGGCAGCTACGTATGCACGTTGACTGTCAACCAGTCTTGTATCCCTGGCCCCGCCTCAACTGTCTCCTTTCACTTCAACCCATTTACTGCCAGCTCAGACACTCTGGCAGGTCAAAGTCTGCTTCTGTTCAGCTTTGATTGTGGCAGTGTGCTCATCCAACAACACAAAAGTCGTTGCACTTTAACATCGGGCCGATGTTAAACTCATATTCAGCCCTCTGTTTTCTGTCGTTTTATTCTGTCGGCACGAAACTATTAACGTTCGCTGCTCTGCGTTTGGAGGGAGGTAAGTTCGTATCTGGCCAGAGACCTACATTTTCAGTCAGTACAGATGCTTCTGTAGCTGTTGTCGAGAATAATGAAAACCGCTCATATTTAGCTTGGTTTTTTTCCCCTCTTCTTTCCTGTGGTGTCTTATCTAGCTTTTCTATGCATGTGAAAGATGTGTAAAGTTAAAAAGCTCAAAGTCTGCACCACAGGAAGTTATTTCCACAGAAGACACTGTTACTGAAACATCTCATTTTCACTCTTAGTTATCTCCATCCCCTGTAACATATTTGCATAATGCCTGCCTGGTTTCTGACTTGACCACCCCCCCCAACAGCAAAGAATGAGCAGTGGCCTCACACTGCCATTTTTGACAAGTATACACTTTTGTCTCCCTTATACAAGCACGGGATTAGAATGGATCAGCCCAGCTCTGTTAAGATAGATGGTGATATTCCTTTTTTCTTCGTGCTAATATTGGCCCCTTTTATGCTTGACATTTGATATCTCAGGCCGAAGCAAGTGACAGACAATTAAGCTGGTAGGAAATTAGTATCATGTCGAGCAGAGTGTAGGGCAGCTTCATAGCTCGGTACAATTTGTATGAGCTGTTCGCCTTTTCCTTTTCGCAAATGAGATGCACGTTTTAGCAGCTTCTTCTTCTTCTTCTTCTGTGTGCGATCGTCTTCTTACTTTCAGGTCAAAGCCCAGAACAGAAACTGTGGCGCCTGCACTCGACTCCTCGGTCAGTTTAAGCCACTGAACTTGAGCATGCACTTGCAGTATGTAGACGTGTAGAATAACAGTCATGTAAGCAGACTGAGTGACTGGTTTATCTGGTTTGGAGTGCAACGAACAGAACCCGTTTCATTGAATGTTCCCAGTGGCCTGTCGAAAAGAAAAGAAAATCCCTTGAAATTAGCATATAACACCAAACTGTAGCTGTGCCAGCGAGGTTAAATGTTGCCTTGTCACACTCACTGCATCAGGCCGCGTTGCCATTGTCTCTCATGGTACCAACGACACTGACGGCCGGGAGTTGCAGTTGTTTTATTCATGCCAGGCAAATAGGAGCCGTTTGTATCCTATCAACAGAAACTTAAATGGATAACTATAGCGGCACTGCTGTCTGTATCCAAATGCTAATAAAGCATTTTTTAAATTACTTTATGATGGACGTCTGTCTCAAGATTGAGGGGGTTTTTTTTGTTTTGTTTTTTTAAATAAAGAAAACACCTTGTCGGACACAGGCACCACGTCTCCCCACCGCTGGATTAACTCTTGTTTGAAGCATTTATTAAAGTTATGGTTAAACAAGGACTTGTAATCAATTCCAGTTGAGTTGCTTCACCGCCGCTGCTTGTGTCGCTGACTTTATCAGGTGCTTTTTTTTTTTTTTTAATTTGACAGATCTGACCTGGATATGAAACCTCAATAGCAAAAAATGAATAGTCACTTGACTTAACACAGGTTCTGAGCGCTTGTGTTGACCTTCAACGGGCTGCGCTTGAAAAAGGAGAAGGAAGAAAATCTATTGGCCCTTCTGATCGGCCTTTTCAGTGACGACCAATTCCATTATTTAGGACTAATATCAGCCAGTAAGGATCACTGTTCAACATAAGTAGCAAAATATACAAAGAGATCCAGTTTTGTTCCAGTACAGATTAGGCATTTATTAGGTGGACATATTACAGTAGGAAAACCATACAGTTTGGTGGAAATTGATTGTGTTTTTTGTATTCATTCAACAAGTTGTTTGTTTGTTTTTTCCAAGTGTAGTGAAGCGTATTTAATTTCTGCCAATAGATACCCCTGCATTTCACACTCTTTAAACAGAAGGGTCATTATCTCTGTACGTAGAGCCACAGCGTGCACAGCTGCACTGATCTCAACTGCACTTCTTGGCATTTGCCCTGAAAGTAGCTTGGTATTTATGACAGAGGAAGACATGAACCGTTTTTTTAAGCTGGGCTATAAAGCTCCGATTGGTTGTCATCACTGAGCACAACACCGGCCCTGTTTGAATCACTGCACAACTTGTTCAAAGGCTGATGGGAAACAAAGAGAGGATGCACTCTGTGGTCTGCCATTCAGTCGTCCAGATGGTTATCATAGCAGCCTGTTAAGCAGAAAATATGTTTTCCGTGCCCATGCAATCTCATGACGTAAATCATGTCATGGTCCTCACACACATATGGCTCCAGAATTTGAGCCTGTGCGTACCAGCAAACATGTGTGAACACATCTGGGTATGCAGCGAGCAAATGTAGTTAATAAACAGACCCGTGTGTGAATCCGCCGGCTGCATCCACATCTGGTTTGGAGCGTATCTGGCCCCTCAGCCAGCAAGTGCAGGCGCTGGGCAGACAGCACTGGGCCGAGCCAGCCAGCGAGTGTTTTTGTTATTAGTAACACTAAGACGAAGTGAAGGCAGGCCAGCCGGCCAAACCGCATCAGCTGACTGGCTCAGAGAGAGAAAGGGAAGCCCCACCAGAAATGTTGGCAGCCACGATGAGAAAACACACTCATGGCCTTAGCTCAATAAATGTGATTTAAAGGCATACAGCGTTTCCCAGAGGCACTACTGCTACTGAGTGTAAGAGGGGGAGTTCAACTGAGAGGGAGAGATAAATATATACAGGCGGAGAGCGAGCGAGGCTGAGAGAGAATGAGATGATGAAACGCAGAAGGAAAGTGAGCACTACAGCACAGAGAGATGAAAGTGTCTCCCTACCACCCACCTGACTGCCTCCCTCTCAGTTTCCCTCTCTCTTTTATACGTGCCTTTTTTCTTTTTTCTCCCGGTGTCCTTGAGTGCTGCTGCTGGTGTTTCCTTTGCCTTTGTGCAGCGCAGTGGCACCTGTTGCTTCCTCTATGATGTGATCTAATAGAGAGCCCCACAGGCACTGTGCAGTGTTAATCTGACCATGAAAGCAATAGCACACAGTCATTCTTGCATGTTTTATCTGGTCTGAGTGCAGTTGCACTTTTTTTTTTTTTTTGCTAGACCTGTAATTAACATTTTTCTGTCCGACTTAGAAACACTGTGAGATTGCATTTTCTTGAGTTTATCATAGAAAATTACATCATTTTGAAAGGTAATCTGTAAAAGGAGGAGGAAGTGCCTAAATGGTAGTGATGGAACAGCAGATTGAATATTCTTTGAACTCCTAGCACAATGAGTATGATTCACTTGTTAAGTGGTAGCTACTTGAGCTCTGCTCCTCTGAGAACTTCTGTGAAATGGGTTTTTTTTTGTGCCCTTAAGGGGTAAAAGGTACAGTTGCTCCACATGTCCACACATTTAGAAGATGAGATAAGATGAAGCTTTATTAAACCCCAAGGAAATTCTTTTCCCAGATAGCTCCACAATTACAGTAACAATATACAAATAACAACAATAGAGCATCAAATAAATGAAGTATAAAAATAAGTACCTAATGAATAGTTTGCAAATAAAGAGTGCTTAATAGAATACCAGTTTAAGTAAGATATGTTAAGTACAAAGTAAAGCAAAGAGGCAAATGCAGAACTCTTAGGATACACTTTATTATGTGTGTGTTCCTCCGATGAACAAGGCCTACCGTCTGTGGCTTTATCACATCAACAGACCACCTCCAGGCAGCCGCAGCACGCCACATGGAAAGCTGGCTATTTCAGCACGTGTTAGTGAGCTATTCAATCTGCCAAAATGTGGATACGATGGCGAATTTTATTAAATCCCGGGTGAGATCTCTTTCTAACATGTGTGTATGTCTTTGTGTGTCTCTGTTTCCACGCAGGCTAATGGTATTAAGATTGGACCCCAGCATCCTACCACCAACTCCACACTGTCCAATACCCAGGGAGGCCACCAGGCTGGAGGGGGCTGCTGCTGAAGTCCCAAATCACACCTCCTCCTCCACCCTCTCCTCCTCCTCCAGACCTAACCCTCCCTCCTCCTCGCCCTCTCCAACCTTCCTTTGCGTTTCTACAGAACTGTCCAGGCCCACTAACAGTTTGTTAACCTCTCTTTCTCCATTTTATTTCATCCATCCATCACTGCATCCCGAGTCTCTCGACCCTCCCCACGGGTCTAAAGGCAGCGGCCCCATGAGTCAGCCCAACTTCCTACTGTCCTATGAGGACAGAGTCAGCTCCGCCTGCAGATTTACTCACTTACTACACAAGTTTTCATTTCCTTTTTTCTCTTTTGGTTACATAAAAAAAAGATTTTAAGCTTTTTATTTCAAATAAAAACACTTTCTGGAATGTTTAGAGTTTTATTCCGGCAGTTTAATCGAATTAATTCCTCTGAACTCTCACGGATGTCGTTGGAATATTTCCATAGTTCAAAAATCTCCCAAAGCTATCTTTGGCAATGGTGAGCTTGCTTTGTCTAGATAGAGAAGGGACTGAGGGTAGAAATTAAACACTCTTAACGGCTGACTGTATGGAGTAAACCAGGCACTGTGTTGTATCTATACACACATCTGTACATGTTTTTAAAGACTATGTTGATAGCAGGACGTGTTTCTACATGCTGATTCAGTTTTCATGCTGTGCTTGTGTGTATAGGGACGATACAAGAATGCCAGGATGTCAGTTTGTGAAATGTGGGAGGCATTCAAGTCACTCTGTATTATTTGTCTATAAAAAAAAAAAAAGAAAAGTGCAAATCATGTCAGTTTTGTCCATCTTTTCCCTGCTTTTTTTTTTTTTTTCCCTCCCATGTTGTTTTTGTTCCCCTTCCCGTCTTTGTGCCCTATTTGTCGACTCACAGATGGTTTGTATTTAATGAACACTAAAAACTGGTTGTGGCTTAAAAAGTGTTTAATCCGCCTGGGTAGAGAATAAAGCACCAAACTGTCGAGTGTGAACGTGGATCCTTTCGGAACGACAGAAGATAAGCAGAAAAGCTGAAACGTTGAAGGATGTTGAGAGCAATGGCTGCCATTATGAAGTTGAGGAGTAGAAAGACTTGGAAAATTTGAATTGAGATTTTTTTTTTTCTTCTTCTTCTTCAGTTTTTTTTTTTTTTTTTTTTGTAATTGTATTTATCGGGCGCATTTCTGTGTATATATTGCTCTTTATGTTTCTGTAGCTCTTTTGGCTGTTTAAGATGAGGCTTGGCATGTGGTTGTGGTCTTGTTATGTCTTCACCAGGACCTGGAAAAGACTCTGCCTTGGGCCTTCCAACAGCTCTTTTGCATTTTCAACAATTCTCATTTAAACCCAAAGGAACTCGGCCGCCCTGTTACATGAGGGTCGGTGGTGGCCTTTCTTTTAAATGACAAGTGTGAATGATAACAAGCTGTTAACAGGACCAAGCAGAGACATTCCGAGTCCCTGGTGGGGGACAGACTCCATCTGAAAATGTCAAAGCATCTCCCTTTTAAGCAAGCTAAGATTTCTACCACAATTTAGCTGGCAGATATATAATGTGTACTGTTTAGAGCTTGATCGATGACTGCTGCAATGTTTTTTGCTTCACATTTTGCTGCTTCGGTTACTTATCGTTCACCTCCTCCTGCCATCCCTGCTCTTCCTCTTTCTCAGACTGTGCGGTAACCATAGCTCTCTACCTACTTTTAATGCCAAATTATTGTGTTTACCTGTGTTATCAGTAGAAAAATGGGGGCAAAACATCAACCAAGCTCCTTTTAGCCTGACCTAAAATCAGCTGTCTGCCTTAACTCCAACGCCCCCCCTCCTCCTCTGAGAGATCTGGACAGCTGGGGAAAAAAATATATAAAAAAAAAATCAATGAATGACCCTTTATCTGCAGATAGGCATTTTACCACTAACTATGTTGCCGCGGTGCGTTATACGTGCAGAGACACACACGTAGGGGGACGACGTCTTAGAAAAAGGCCTAGATTGAATTTTGTGTAAGAATTGGGGCATTTGAAATGAATCTAAACCCACGTTATTTTCTTCCCCTCCATGCGCAGGCACACACCCAACCTGCATACAGCGATATGTATGTATGCATGCGTAGATGATGAGGCATACGTGTATTCCTGTCTATCTAACCACGCTGTGTTTTCTCTTCAGGCTAACTGTGTATCTGTTTGGGGTTTCACAGCAGTGCGAGTGAATATCTGTATTCTTTGGCAGCGTGTTCTTCTCTTACGTTAGTTTATTTTTTAAAAATTCTCTAAATATATTCGACTCGTTATTAATCTTATTCTGATGATGATTATCCTTTGTAAAGCAACATGTAGAGTGTGTGGGTCTGTGTGCGTGCGTGTGTGTGTGTGTAGGTGTGGGTGTGTGTGGACCCAGAGGGGTTACGGGGGGAGGATCAAGCCAAACCATCTATCTATCTATCTATGGATTGATCTATCTTATCTATGTGGCCCTCCTCTCTCGCTCTTCCCTTCTTTTCCTGCCTCTCTTCCCCCCCCCAACGTTATTTGCTGTGTTTGTTCTTTGGAAAAAATAAAACTTAAAAAAAAGAAAAAATGAAAATGCTATCACAATAAACTATAATAAAACATTCTAAACTCTAAACATGTCATTTTGATGGTTGTGTGGAGATTTTTGGGGGGTACAGAGTTTTAAAAAAAAAAAAAAAAAAAAAAGGCCTGAAGTTGTATTTTCTGCCCTCTTTTCCGGCTCCCTGCCCTTCACTTCTCTCTGCATGAAAGAATCGGTCATAAAGGGTCCACCTGCTGTTTTACTGTATCAGATTTGGCAATTCCAACAAGAAGGGAGGGACTTGTGCACTCGGGGAAATTTGCAGTTCGACCTTCAGCCGTCGTGGAGATTGTATTCCCAGATGAAGATCGGTTAGACTGCGAGAGCGCTCGATGAATGAAACATTTTTGAAACTCATATGTAGTCAGGGAGGGATTACACAAACACTGTTAGTGCGTGAAAGTCGTGCTCTACCACTACTATGTGACACCAGTTTGAGACGGGCTGCTGTAGATGTTGTGCCAACTGATGCATTTTACAAACCCTGTGTCACTGTGGGCAGTTGCCCATACTTCAGGTACTGAGGCTGGAACAGGTCCTGGGAGTCTGCGGTATACTTCTGAGTCAAAGATGAAGTGAAATTAAGAAACCAAGGATTGGCAAAGTCGGCAGACGCCTCCATCCTGAGGTGGATAAGTATCTCTGTATAGCTGCTGGCAGCTTGAGTTCATCTAAGGTATCATCAGGGAACAATGAAGGCAAAATTCTGCAGTATAATATTTGTTCCACTTGCCAAGCTTAAAAAGGTCTTTAAACACAATCAATTAGTTGAAAAGGCTTCAGTACAAAAGAGCCTCTGGTATTTAATCTTTAATGTGGTTTAATTTTCCCCTCGCAGTCCAGATTTGGAATTGTGACTCTTAGGTTTCTGCCTAACCTACCTAATTGGCCTTTTTTCAGATCGAAAATGAAAAACACTAGAATAAATGAATGATTAAATGATTACTGGATTAATTCCACTTAGCCCCCCCGGTGGCGGGGCTCCGGCGTTGTTCATTCTTGCCCACTGTTATGATTTACAGGAGCCCTTGAACAGAATTCAGCCATCATTAACAACCCACGGACCTTTTTCACCCGTCGCTGCAGGAAAGGCACATGTGTAATTAATACTATTAACGGCATCGCTGGACCTTTCAAGTGTTCCTTTTAAGTCATGACAGTGAGGCAGCACACAAAACTGAAGGGAGGTCAGCCCTTATTAATACTGTTAGTTACACCTGTGCTTTTGCTGCCATGTAATGGTGAAACGTGTGCTGTGAGAATTCCCACACAGCAGAATTATGAAACCTGACTCAAGTTGGTACTATCATGGATTTCCCCATTATTGTGGATAATGCACAGCACAACATTTCTACTTAAGGTGTTTACTTTAGAGATATGGAGAATTGAACCTTAACAGTGTTCTTTTTTGTTTTGTTTTTTATGCTTTTAGCAGACACTTTTATCCAAAGCAGCTTACAGGTGGGCAGATAGGTTAAGGGGGTCTTGCCTAAGGACCCCTACTGGAGGTCCTACCTTTCATGCAGGGCGTTTGAAACCAGGTCTCCCACATGAAAGGTAGCAATCATACCACTACACCATCCAGTGTATTTTAATCACCCAACAAATAGTGTTGTAAAGCTAGCTTCTCTGGGACCTTTCAGATATTTGCAACTGTAGCTGATATTGCATCATAGAAAGGAAGTGTGACATCTGCCTGGGTGGGTTTTTCGTTTTTGATTAAGAAGAAGAAGAGGAAGAAACTTCAACGCTAGAAAAAAAACAAACATCATTGCTTGCTCTTTAATTCTGAGAAATCTTTACCATGTAAGTAAGAATCTGTTCCCACCTATATGGGTGTAATACAGCTAACTACAGACCTCATTTCAGCACTGATGAAGAGGTAAAAAAAAAGCAGGCAATACCTCCAGAGTTACAGTATGTTTTAGTAGCATATTAAAGACATGATGTACTTGCCATTCATAAAATTTAAGAGCGAAGCGTTTAACATATTTCTTTTAAACAACCCAGAGATTAGCTATACAAATTTCCCACGTTACACTGGAGGTCCACAGAGAGGGTGGCTTAATGTGAGCAGCTATGATCCATGTAGGTTTGTTTTATCTGTCGTTATTTATTGCTGCTTTACACAGTAAAGAATATGTAACTGCACAAGATTTAAGTATGAGTGCTTGAATCTAGACTGTGTAACGTGTAAAACTTTAATTTGATGTCTTATAAGGGTGAATATTATTGGCTGTCACTGACAAATGGATATAGGGAGCAGCCTCAAGTAGTTTGTAGAAATTCTCGTTGTGTTGTAAATTGGTTTCATGAGCTAAAACTGAACGGCAAATATTTGAGTGTTTAGTTTAAAGGTGTTTAAACTGAACAATTCATCTGAATCCTACTGTGATCAGTCCACAGGAAAAGCCACTAATGCTGCCGTGCTAACCAAGGCCAGGCAGGTTTTTAGTTTTTAACTGGTAACACATTTAACATTTAGCTGATTTCATAGGAAGTTTGCTCTGCACATTAAATTTGTAAAGTGTTGAGTTGACACAAACTGAGTTTTCAGTTGCTTGAAACTGCAAAAAAGGGGAGGGGGAGGTGTCTAAGTTACCAGCAAGGCTTAACTTGCCACCGTGCACCATTTTCTTGCTCCTGTGAAAAAGTCGTGCTGCTTTTCATTAGAAGATTAAAAAACAAAAAAAGAATGATTAATGTCACATCAATGTTGTGAATTTTGAGAAAATGTGTAATTACTTTGTTTTGGCTTTGCAGGGCACCCCACAGCTTACACTGCTGAGATGATCAAATGTCAAGTGGGATGAAAGGCTTGCAAGGAAGGTTTTTAAAATGGGAGGATGGGGGAGGGGCTTACCATTACCAACTGTCTACCAGTTTTGTTTCTGTGCAACTAACTTATTTCTCCATCTGGGAAATTAAAAAAAAAATCCCTCAGCGACACAATGATACATAATTCATCTCTAAATACAATTGTTCATGTGTTAAATGGAGCAAAGTCAGGAAATAAGATATAAAAATTACCCAAAAAACTGTTATCTCACAGTCATTTTTCATCTAAGGAGCTACATTGCTCTGTTTTCATCCCACTCGTCTATTTATTCTCCCATTAACACGTCAATTCAGACATGTTTTCAAGGCTGCTTTTGCTTTTTTAAAATAATACTAATCTGTGCTCTACTGTCTTCTTCACAGAGCTATTTGCATTGCTGTGGATTTTTCTTTTCTTATAAGTCTTTATCTCCATATCTGCTTCATAAAAAACAGAATTTACTCAACAAGTAATAAAGAGCCTTGGACAGACATGAATTCTGCCATTAAACACAGAGGTTTGCATGTTGCAGTTGTGTGGCTTTGACCATCCCATTGTAACTTAAACATCACCGACAGTTAAAACTCAGCACTTTATCCATTCATCAGAATGCCATTCAGCAGCACAGATTATCATCTTAAGTCATTGCCAGACCACCCTCTGGAGGCTTTTTACACAATTATGTTTCATGGTAAAGGCATTTAAGATGCTTTAGAGAGCTGAATCATGATGAAAAGAAGAAGTAAATGCAACATGACAACAATGATAATTGCACAGAAATTATTTGCAAATCATCTAAAGCCTGTTTATATTCGAAAGTAGTGTGAAGACGACACACAGTAGCACAAATAGAAATGTAGGCATTTTAGTAATATTTGAAGATCGTATACTCAGTTTAAATGTTATGCAGAAAAGTTGACAACAAGAGACTGTTAGTGACGCTACTAATAAACTACTTGCAAATACTTGAGAGGATGACAAAAGAGCATCCCAGCAAGACTGAATCTTTCACAAGTAGTCACTGCATCTAAAAATGGGTTCCCAAAGTAAACATAATGATCCTCAGCTTCCAATGTTTATCGTAAACATGAAATTTGATAATCTACGAGATATTATGTTATCAAAAGCTGGAGCCAAACAAATTCCTCAATGCAGGGAACAAGGCCAAAAATAAGTGGCCTGCTTAGTGGGCATCATCTTCGAGCCTCTGGTTGCAACTGCATCAAAAAGCAGGCAAGAAAATCACAGTGTAGTGGAAATCACTAGTTTACCGAGTAAAGCATTGCCATTTTATGTTTCTAGAAGCGATTTTGATGTTTAAGCTCAATGCCTCTCTGCCCAGGATACATATAAACGTAAGAGCTTGAATAAGGGCAACTGGACTTCCTCTTGGATCTTGAAGCCGTTTCACCTCTCATCTAAAAAGGCTTCTAAGTGAAAACAGAAGCTGAATTAACCGGCAAAACTAAGTGAAATGTGAGATTTCCCAGAGGAGGCAACACCAAGCCACGTTCAAAAACAAATACTACTGCACAGGAGTTCTGAAACATTAAGATAAGAAATGATAAAGTTTCTCAGTTGTACCATGTGAAACTTTGTGCTCAAAGGATTTGCAGCTCACCGGGTTGTTTTTCACTGACATGTCACAAGGTGTCGAAACTTTTTTGGGAGTTATTTGCATTATTATCATCATGCAGTACGCCCCCTTTCAGACTGTTAGATGTATTACAAACGCCTTGTAAAATTCAAATGACATGTTTTGTACGTAATGTCACCTTTGACCTGCGGTGGAGGAGAAGAGCGGAATGGACGTACTGAAGTAGATAAAGAGCTCCATCGTTGAGTACAAGAAGCAAATATAACCAAGTCAACGGCACTGGCCGAATGTTTGATGAGGAGCGATGCACACTTGTTATCAGGCTATTTGCTGTGTGACAATTTCCTGGAAATATTTTTTTAGAGCTGATTGGTATGAGGTCCATATCGGTTAACACAAGTAAACAGAGGAGGGTTGCATGGCAATGATATTCACGAGATAGTTTAAAAGTACGCTTCAGAGTCCTGCAAAACTGTGATAATATACTACATCTTTTAAACAAACAGAAAACACTCATCATGCAAGCAAACAAGGCAACGATGCACAGAATGTCAGAATATATACAGTCGGGCAGATGAAGGTAGCTGTAAACTCTCGACTTTTCACTTTAGCATTTTAAACCTCACAGTCATACCAATCGCATGTACATTTCCCAAAAGTCTTGTTTCAAATATCTCTGGAAATTAGCCAGCACAGAGTCGATATGTGCACTGTGAAGGCGTAAGTCTTTTTCTACTAAGCTTCTATTTTAACGCTGTAGTCTAAAAACCATGTAATCATGTTAGAAGGCTCTTGTGAAATGTGTTGCACTTTACAGAAAGGAGGAAGTCAGCAAGCAGACAAAGAGATCTGAGAGTTAGGGCAGAGAATGCGTCTCCATGAGGCAGAGAAAGTGTGTGTGTGTGTGTGTGTTTCTCCCCTGAAGCACGATTGTTATGATAAGCAAATTACAGATTGTGTCGAGGACATCCGCATTACTGCAGGTCCCTCATATTCCTGCAACATGCATCATCATTTCATCACTTTAGACGAGTCAAAAGCGATAAGAAAAATCACCATGTAATTTAAACAAGGTGGTATCTGTTATGCTTCATTCAGTGAGCTTAAGTACATATATTTCTTTATTATGCTCTTTAAATCTCCCATGGTGCCTCGCTAATGTAAAAAAAATCATGGGAACTATGAGATGTTCCAGTTGCTCTTCATAACTAATGCTGTTATCACAGCAAAATCCTTGTTTTTTCTTTTCTTTTTCTTCAACACAGTATAATGTGATGATCTGAGGTGTTAAATCATATTTCAGTTTAACCAAAGCCCTGAGCGAGTCTACTGACATTCGTAAGAAGGCCTCTCTTTCCGGTACGCAAAGTCAACACAGAAAAGAGTGACATAAAAGACTTGAGTTGAGTCTGAAAATGAAAAGTGGGAGCAAAAACTTGGTTTATGACAACTGAGGCCACATCTAAAATGCCTCTCAGTGTCCCGAGTAAGACAAGCAGGTCTGATTCAGTTTTCTTTATAAGGTTTCTATGGTTTTGACCAACACGAGAGCAGAGCATGGACAATATGTGTGGCTGTGTGAAAGACAGCCATATAAGCCATATTGTGTCCCAGAGGACAGATGAGCCCATGCTGCCCTCTGGTTTGAACTTACAAATGGGTCCAAAGTGATATTTTTTTAAAGCCTTTTCCAAATACAAGGCAGCCAGTACAATGTGGAAAACTGTGAGTGTTTGATCGTCAACATGTTTATGACTCTGCAATCACTGTCATGATGTAAACATGACAAAAACATTGTTTAATCGAAATGCCATGTGAATATGACTCCTTGATGCTATCTTGGATTACTTCACCAATTTAACTTTGCACACACATAAGGGACCAAAAAAGAAAGGAGAAAAGAAAAAGTGAACACAAATGACTCAACAGAGGCAGATTTCCTTTTTTTTGATCGACACGTTCTTCCTCCATGCAGCAAAAAAAAAAAGCTACGTTAGCCATGATGCAACTCAACTTGATTCACGAGTCGATTTGGGTCATGTATCTTGGAGGTTTAGTCAGAGATGACTCCCACAACCTTTTGCTTTTCAGACTTTGTTGCCTCCCTCTGGAGTTACTCCATACTAAATTTCTTTTACATATAGTTTATTAAGGTATTCCTCAATTCTTGTGTCTCAGACTCATTTTGAAATGGGACTGTTTACAAAATTGACTTGATTTCTCATCAATCTACACGCCATTTCTCATGCACCTTTGAAAACGTAGCCTTAAGTCTCCAGGGAATGATCCTGCAAGCTTGGCGTGCTTTGTTTTGGAAGTTTATCCTGCTCTTTTCAACAAAAATGATGTGCAGCCATTTTCAGGTAACTCCACGACTCTCTCGGCATCACTCCGGGACTTTCACAGTTTCCCCAAAGCCACTTCTGTTAGTTCTTGTGCTTCGAGTGCTTTGGGTCATCATCTTGTTGAAATGTAAAGCTTTGCCCCGGCTTGAGATTCTCTTTAAAAAATATTTCACTTGGGATTGGTCCTTATTTTTTGGCATTTATCTTCCCTTCCTTAGTTTCCAGAACAACATCCCCACAGAATAATGATTCCGTTGCTATGTTTGAAACATAAGGATGCTATTAAAGAGGCGGTGCACAGAGCCCAGAGCTCAACTGCAAGTGTCATAAAAATGTATCTGAATAATTGTAAATTCTTTATTCTGTTCAATGAACAAACCCTGTGGACATAAAAAATATATGACTATACACTATGGATTCACATTTGACCTGCGTTCTGCCAAAAGTGCTCTAAAAAACTATAAACAAGGGGCCAGAATACTTGTATAAATTAGATAGTTTCGTCTTTTATTTATGAACATAACAACACCACAAACAGCTGTTTTTCTTTGCCATAGTGGAGGATTGTTTGAAAATTGATTATAAGTATAACAAAATGTGGAAAACGTGAAAGGGTCTGACAACTTTCTGAATTCTCTGTGTACGGTACTACACAGCAGTACTCCCCCAACACCTGGAAACAGACTTTGATGTGTGAAATTGCTGCAGTTCCCCTTTAAGTCAAGTTTTCCAGCCATAGGAAATACATGTGTCAAGAACTGATAAAGAGTAAATCCTCTGTTTTCACCTCTCTACCAATCCATCAGTATGAAAACCATTGTTTTGATATATTTTCATTACTGTCATTTCACGATATTCAGATTAAAGACAGAAAAAAATTCTATCCCAGGTGATTTTACACAACAGACAACGTAATCTTATAATCAGAGTGCAAACATGTAGATGATGTTTTTTGTTCTGTTTGGCTTGAAATATGCTAAAAGTCTAATGCCACTACTGCTGATAGATAATTGTTGATTCGACCTTTGTTTTTACAATTATCTACTGCATGACATTAATTAACTCATATCCCGTGGATGACCTTGTCCCTTGATCAATAGTTATTAGCTCGGGGGTCCTCAATCACTTCCGCAAAATAGGGAGACTTAAATGACAGGTATTTTTAATATAAATAAATAAAAGTAAACAAACAGGTCTATGGCTGTTGTTTTATCACACATTTACTTTTAAAGTTTAATTTACAGTCATTTAGATAATTTAATTTCGCGAATAATCTTAAAACAGCCAAACAAACGCCCTTGTATTTATTTTCCAACCTCCACACTCAATGAGAGCGTAACACGGTTACGGTGGGGTCAGTGACCGCGCACGCCGCCTGTTTATCTGTATGAGAGGTCCTCGGGAGCGCGCCCCCCCTGGCCAAGGAAGGTGAGCGAGTGTCTGGAGGGGAGGACTCGGGAGCGCGACCAGCCGAGGGATCGATCGGATTAAACTCGATTTGAGTGAAATTAACACAAAGGAGAGGAGAGCAACGCACACTAGTCGACGAGGTCGCGGATGCGAGACACGCCGGAGAAATATTTAATGAAAAACAAAAAAAACTTGAACTTTTTTCCTCTGTTTATTTATATTTCAAACTGAAAGGACCACGGTGGATTTTTTTTCAAGCAAGCGGAGATACTACCCTAATAACGAGGAGTTGATTTGATAAAAAGCCCGAAGTGACCGAGCTTGTTGGGTAAGCTAACAAATGCCCCTCTCAGTGAGTGCATTTTCATATTTTCGAGCACATTACAGCACGAGTAAGATGTTTCGTAGTAACCACCGGTGTAGGATGAAACCCGTTTATATTCCCTGTGAATAGTAAGTTTTCCATACTTTTCAACCCAATCGGACTGTAATCTGCCGTGTGAGTTGTGTTTTTCAAGCCGACGGGCTTTCCTTCAGGGCTAACTCTCAGGAAAGATCATTTACAGGACTGCTGGTTAATTCAGCTTCTGTTTTAATTTCTCATTTAAGCAGAAAGTCATTGAAGGTCCATGTAGCTGCCATGCCGACATGCTAACAATAGCAAGTTTAGCTTTGCCACCCGCTGCATCGTTCACACTCACAGACGCACAACAGTCCCAGTTAGTTAGTTGAAAAGTGGAAAGAATTTTGTTCAGGATTCCAAGGAGAGTTTCACTGTTTCTTTGGCTGTTTCCCTCACAACTTATTGGATTTTGTTATATACAATATTGGCATAATTCAGTTTTAAAGAGTAAGTGTTAGCTCTGTTAGCTAATTGTGTTGAAGCTTCCAGGAGACACGAGGTGGCTCGAGCGTAGAGGTGAGTCACTAGCCTACTGAATGAGCGGAGCTCTCTGAGGGAGATTCCCAGCGGAGAACACTTGGCAGATAAAGCCAGCGTCGCCTGGCATGAGTTGAATTAAATGTATTTTCCCTTTAAAGTTTAGATATTCATTCAATTTCTTCTCGTTATAAGTGTTTTTGTGGTAAATGGGACGGTGTAAAGTGTTTGTAGTAGTCGCTAGTTTTATTGGACGGAAGGGACAGAGCAGTGGAGGAGAGGAGGGGGGAAGCTGTGAGGCCAGGCGGTCATTCCACAAAATCGTGTTTTTCACGTTGTTTCTAACCAGCTTTATGTTATCAAATCATTTTTAATTTGTCCAATTGGGGCTATGGTGTCAATGGGAAGCTTTGGGATGGCGAAAAAAGTGTTTTTATGCAAATAAAACCGAGAGGAGCGTTCCGTTCCCTAGTCCGGAACGACGTGCGAAATACCGCTGATAGGCTAATTAGCCGTGCTAGCCGCTGGAGGTTGGCCCAGTGCTGGGACGCAGAAGTTCAGCTAGCCTGTTAGCCAGCTCTCATCCTTATTGTGTACGAACGAAGACCACTTATTAGCCCCCTCGAGCTAAACACGAACCTGCTCGGGGCGGTTATCGTTCGCTCTGTTGTTCGTGGGTAAGAAAGACAACTTTACACATCTTTCGTCTCACTTTTTGTCGAGGTTTGGAAGAAAAAAAAGGCAAAGTGTACGTTAAATATTCTCTTTGGGTTTTTCCGCGTTTTGTAATGAGCTTGTTGGTAGTTGCGTTGCGTCCGGGGATCCAAGTTTGGTAACCACTACGTCTACACTTGTTACTCGGTGTGGACAGGAGAAAATGCAGCCCAAAGCACCTGCCAGTGGTATTGTACTTCATCTTGGTTGCAGCTGCTCATGTTCATGCCATACAAACAAAGTTACATTATTTAATTCAGAGCCGTTTGGCGTCATTTCGTGTGTTTGTTCCGCTATCCCGCAGTCTTTCTCTATTATGCGTCCTGTAAACGGTCAACTTGCATAATGGTCACCCTGCCGCTCTCATGCAACTCTGGAAGCGCTAAAAAAAATCTCTGGGAAATAAGCATTTATCATCTAAGCAGTCGTTGGCATTTATTCTCACGTTGTAATTTAATTCACTGAGACTTTCAGTGTTATTGTGCTGGTTTGTTATTTCTCCGGCTGCAGTTTGCCAGAGAGCCAGGAGCTGCTACCCCCACCACCTTGTGTCTGTGAGCCAAGATGGCAGCTAGTCATGTTTAGCGGGCCACAGAGGGAGAGATAAGAGGCCCCGACCACACACACACACACACACACAGCACACAACAGATGTTCAGCACTATTTGGTCTCTCTCCCTTTCTTTTCTTGTTTTTAGAACTGAAAACGTTTTCCTCCTTCAGCCACAAGGCTGGCTTGGTTTGTTAAAGAGGAAGCTGTTTTGGACCAAGCTGGAACTTTAGTTGAAAAGTTAGTCCCTCAATGATGATGTCCTTTTTTAGTGAAAAATCTTAGCAAATATATATAAATATATATATTTTTCTCAAATTAAACGACTTGAAAACTAGAATTGTTCCTTAAGTTGTGTTGGTGAGCTTGAGTTGCTTGTTGGAAGTAACTCAAGCTCCCTCTTTTTATTTTGTCCATCTCAAAACTGTGATTTTTGACACATTCAGATTTTTTTTTAACCCAGGAAATCCTTCCTATCTGATGCTAAGAATACATTGGACAGCATGCAGTGGAATGACTCAGATCCTATGTAAGCATTAAGATACCATAGTTAATTTAGATTTCACAGTGTGATGCAATTAAATTTGCAGTGTAATATCCATGCACGGGCACCCATTCTCCTTTGTTGCCTGCACAATATCTGCTTTAAACGTTTCCACGACCGTAATGTGTTACCACTATCTGGTGGGGCTGTGTTCTTTAGTTTTGGAAGAATGGAAAAATACACTGTATAGAGCAGGTGTCCTTCAGTTTGTCAGGTTTTTGAAGAAGCTACTCCCTGTTGTTTTGACCTATGAATCATAAGTGTGGCCAGTGTTGATTATCTGAAAACACTTGGAAGTGCCATCTTGTTTTGACCTTATAACCAACTCTTCATGCTGGCTTGGAATAGTTCAGAGTAATGGAACGAAACTTCTGAAAGTGTAGGAAAGGGGCTGATGAAGAGAGGTCGAAGGTGATATGGATTTGTGTACATGAGAGGACTGCTTTCTAGTTTTGTGGTATGTCTTTGCTTACATTATCAGACTATTAGTTTTGGCAAGTAATGCTTCTCTGTATTCAGTGTTTGTTTGCTCTTTTAACTGCTACTAATCACATCCCACTACAGCCTTGAACTCCAAGGTGCATGCCTACAGTTAGTGATTTAGAAAATGTTTCTGACTAATCTCGATTAAAATCGGTTCATATTTTCTCTGAGCTTGATAAAAGCTGCTGAGTGTTTTAAGTGAACATGGATTAATCTGGAGAAAAGTTGGGGGCTGTGATTGAGGACAGTTCTCTGGAGACTGAAGGGAAGTTTACACTTTTAATACACTGTTACACCCTCTGAGTGTGAAGTAAAGTAACTGCTAAATGTATCTAACATGTGGTTTATTCTGTAGTTGTCAGGAAAGATTACTCGATGTGGGGATGATGGTCAAGATGACCTCGATTCTGTGTTTGCATCGGAAACAGTACTTACTGTGACATTTGAAAAGATCAAAAATAAAAAAAAAATGATTCAACTTTAAACAAATTGGGAGATGCAGAAAGAGCGCGTTGACCTTGGCAGAAGAAAAATAAATGGCATGTTTTCCATTTAAGTGAGTTTTTTTTAAAGTGTGTTCAAAAACCATTTTATTGTGTCTGCATGTGTCCAGTGAGCCCACAGGATGAGAGTAGTCATCCGTAGTTACTCCACTAAAGCAGAGGTTTAATGTTCTCTGCTGTTGGTTGGAAAAAAAACTATATGCAGTTAGCCCCATCATCAATTGAAATCAGTCAAAATAAGTTGTGAGATATTGGCACAAATCCAGTGATGTGCATCCCATAACGCCTGTTCCTTCACATTTCCACAGTATTCATAGTGAGCAGAGCTACAAAAGGAGCTATCACTTAGGTCATTGTTGAGGAAATGTCCCAAAAGTTTGGACCCGTTTTAATGCTGCGCTTTTACACTTTTGTAAATCCCTGATTGCACTTTTCTTGATTCTTAATATTTTGACTTTCTTTGCTCCCTGCAGAAGCTCCATCAGCAGCCGTTTGTGCTCTGGGCCTTGTGAATTATAATTATCTGCAAAAAGTTGATACTTTCTGTGACTGATTCCTTTGCCATCTGGCTGTTAAAGCACTTTGGAATCAGTTCACAGCCGTCAAGCAAGCCTGTGTTACTGATATCATTCTTGAACTGGAAGTTGAGAGTTCACCAGAAAAAGAACATTCAACAAGTATTTTTTTTTTTTGCTGCCCTGTTATCAAGCAGCAGCTGCTTATGTTTAAAGACGTTTTCCGTAATTGTTGCGATGGGTTTTGGGTTTACTGCAAGATTTGCTTCCTCTTAAATCCCTCCCACGTTTCAGTTATTTTCTGATGGAGCTTGAAAGTAAATACAGACACCCCATTTGAACCAGACAGATAGATTTTGCTGGTGGATGCCACAAATTTCAAGACAATTGGCCAAAATTGAGCTGCTTGTACTGTCTCTTGGTCAGATAGCACAATGCGGTGTGCTGCAGCAGACGTTTAAGTGTTTAAAGGCTGATGTTCCATGTCTGAGCTGGAGTATTGGTGTTTGTTAAGGTGGCCATTTTGTCTCCTATCATCATGTGTCATGGATGGCAGCACTGTTAGCAGAGATGAGAAGTGGTGCTGTTGTTTGCCTCTATCTCTTTCATCTTTGCCATCTATCGCTCCACCTCCACCCACCCACTCTCTGCTCAAGCATGAGCCTCCCTCTTCTTTCTTCTCTTCATTGTCACCTTTCTCTCTTTTTTTTTTCTCTCTTCATCTTTCGCTGCCTGTCGTTTCCTTCCCTCCCTCCCTCCAGTCCTATCATTTCCAGCCAAAAGGTTAGCGGGGGTCTTTAGCACCGTGGTGACATTCAAAACTGAGTGTCATCGCTGTCTCTCTTGCTCTCTCACCTGTCTCGCTCTCTGTCCCCTCCTCCTCCGAGTTTGCATCCCCCACCCCCATCATCCTCCTGCAGTGAGGGCCTTCTGGACCAAGTGCTGTGCCTAGAAGAGAGGTTGGCATAAATACAGCTCTCAAGTATTTGTGTGTGGGCTGCATGTGTTTTCTGTATGTTGAAGGAGACAGCCTGTCAAGTACATCTCTGACCCATATGTGTGTGTTCTCCTTTTAATCTGTCTTTGACCTCTGCCGGTGTAGATAATGTGGCATATCCTGTTTTCTCTTCATCCCTCTGCTCTCCACTAACCCTGCTGCTGCGGGGAAACAAATAAGCCAAGCTAAACCCAGGGCCTCTCCGCTCAGAAATATGTGGGAGTTTTTCTGCCGTCGGCTCCTGATGAATCCCATTGCTAAAAAGTGGGGTCAGTGCTACGAAAATCTCATCAGTTTTCCCGGCACTTGCTGTCGTTTAACGGCACTGGTGTGGCGCCCGCGTTCCCCTCAGCATTTTCTATTATCATTTCTATCAAGTGATTCACAGGGCTGATGAAAGGTTAAGTGCTGCTTGCTTGTGGAATCAACATCCAGTTAGAAAGGTGGAGATGGAAGGTCATGGAGAAGAAAGATGGATGACCAAAGAATAATGTTAACAACACACCAGGAAGGATGTATTGTCTTAATTTATTTAAATGTTTCCACATCTCTTCTGAACTGAACTGAATTGTTTATATTTATTGTTGCTAACAGTGGCTTTTTTTCCTTTTTTTATCGGATGACTCAAAAGGTCATCTGGCTGAAAAATATTCTCAGCTGTAGTTGTGGGACTTTACAGGAAGGACAGGAAGTTAATTTGTTGTTCGTAGTCAGACAGGCGGAGTGAGTACGGGCACTGACCAATCTCTGGAGATATACTCCAGGTTGGCCTGTCCCATTGGTTTAGAAGGCCATGTCAATAGCAGTGATTGATAAGGCAGTAATGGGGGTTGGACTAGAGCTTGGTCTGTAATCGGTGTTTCTGAGCCTTCCTATTTACTCTTGCATAAAATGGTCATAAAGCATTTTCAGTTTAGTGGGAAAATACCATCAAATCTGATTCATATTTTCTGTAAAAATGAAAATCTAGATTGAGGATGAGGAAAGCCCTGCCTGTGATGTTTGTGTGTTGCAGAAATGTTTCCAACCCCCCCCCCCCCCCCCCCCTTTTTGTCTGTCTCAGAACATCCCCAACAACCCCAAAATGCTGGTGTGGTTTCTTTAATTTTTTTTTCTTTTTCTTTTTCTAAAAAGCCCAGTAAAGATTCCCAGTCGGTGACAGATCCTGTAGATTTGAAACGTATACCATCTTTGAACATCTGACCAAAGTTGCAGGGTTTTCCCCTAAAAGCCTGTTAACTTGTACCACAGCGCTGAATCATTTGCATCACTGAGCAATAATTTCCCCCTCACCTGTAACTCTTTAGTCGCTGATCCTCGTTTAGAAGTGTGACTGCCACAGTCCGTTTCTGATCGTAACTCAAACACCAGCATTGGAATGTTCACATAGAAACATGTGAGGAAGGAGTTTGCTTTAATTGAAGAGTCTGTCATCTCTTGCTGTTGGAGAGCCATGCTGGTGGGTTGACTGTGACACAGAGTAGTTGGTGAAGTTTAAGGTGTAGTACGGTCATTTTACTGTAGCCAGTCTGGCACAGCTGTCGGCACTGGCTGTCTAGAGGTTAGGTTCATTCCACCAGACCTTTTACTGCGACCTTCCTCTTGTCCAGAATTGCATGTCAAAGCACCTATCGTATATGACTGGAGTTTGCATATATTGAGGTCAAATTTGAAACTTAATCTTTTCTCAGTGTACCATAGAGCCTGTAGAGAGCTGCAACTGGAGCTAAAACTCAGAAAGATAGGGGTTTTAATTTATTTTAGATTCATTCCTCTTGCATTGAGCTTTTGTTTCCACAACATATGCTTTGTAGAATAAAAATCAGCCAGTCTTAAAATCCTTTCATGATTTCATGGGTGATGAAGTCGATTACATTTCATTACATTGGGAATGTGGTTGGTTTACACCCCAAGTTCCCAACTATATATTGAAGTTTCCTTGGTCAAGATACTTAACCCCACTTTGCCCCTTCATTGTGTTCCTCAATTGTGAGTTCCCATGGATATGAGTGTCTACAAAATTAATGACTGAATACATACAAGTAGAAACTTCCTAAGATCTGCAGCAGTGTGGATATCACTATTGTTAATTAATCTTGTAGAGGAGATTGGTCATAATTTGGCCCTTTTCTGTACTCAGTCCAGCTTCAAACCAGGGCCAAATGAATACTCTTGTTGAATGCCGATTGAAAGGTTTTTCATCATTCTAGAAGGCTTTTAATTGTTAACCACAGATATAATAATGATGGTTGATAATGGTAATTTATAGTGCCAGAATGCATGCTGTTCCTCTGTTTGGTCTCTCCCTTTCAGGACCATCGTCAGTGAATCGCTCACTTAAAGACATTGGCTTAAATGAGTGATTTACACAGGCTAGAGTCAGTTTCAGAAACCCCATAACAGGTTCTTAAGCTCAGTGAGCACATGCACGCGCTCACACTCGCATACACGCACACGCTCTCTCTCTCTCTCCACTGGCAGGTTCCTTGGCCACCCCTGTGGCCTACTTCTCTCTCTCTCTACGTGTCTCTTGCCTCCATGTCCTCTGGGATCAGACTGAGAGCCGGCCAGTGGTTTTTCCTACCACATGGTAAAGGCAGGGAACAGATTGGATAAACACAGCCCTTTCCTGCTGACCCACCCCCGCCGACCACCCCCTCCCCCAAACACACACACACACACACACTGCATGCTACACACACACACTGTCCATTAACAAAGCAGCCGTGCGTAAAATAACCAGATTTTCTCTAGCTTCACTGCTTCTTTCTTTCTTCTCTCGCTCTCTTGATCCCCCCCACCGCCACCTCCTCCTCCTCTTCTCTCTTCCTTCCTTCCGGGCCTCAAATCCCAGCCCCAAACACACGGCCCTGCATCCCCTCACTTGAGCGTAATTACACACACAGCTAGCCAGCTCCTGCATGCTGTCCTCCATTTGGGAACAAAGGTATAAATTATAGTGGCTTAGATCCTAGTGGAAATGGGAGGTGGGTGGGGGCACACGTGTCCTCCATAGGAAGAGGGAGATCACTCACTCTTTCAGGTGCCTAGTTTGGTTGCGTCTGTTAAGCTGTCGTTGTAGTAAGTTTCTTTGGCTTGGGTTTGTTTGTCTGTGTCTGTCTGTGTCTCTGAGGAAACATGGTGGTGTTGACATGGCAGAGCCTGTAGTAAAGCCTGGAGGCTACAGACAGTTTAGCTGCCAAACTGTTGACAGCACAGACAGAACTGCATTGAGCTGCTGTTGACTAATCTCCTGACCTTCTTCCCTCTTCCACCACAGACGAACACTACATACACCAAGTGATTTGGAGCTTTTTGGTGAAGTGTGACTTTCCACTTGTGTTCCGACTGCAGAAAGGGAAGAAATGGTACAGTCAGAGCAACTGGTTGACTGTTAATCAGGAAGTCTTAGACATGTTTAGAGCATTAAAAAAGGACAAGGTGTGGCATGGATAGCATAATGCTTGCAGGTTTTCATTCCAGGCCACATTTACAGCACATGACGTCACCAACAAGCCTGCACACACATTGTGAGAACTTATCTATTATGTCACCTGATGAAGCGTCTGGATGGGCTGAAAATGTGAAGACTTTCAGGAGTGTGGAACACTGTCTGCTCATATTTATAGAAATTGGTTATTAATACTAGATGATTTTCCTTTCTAAACTCTTCAACGTCTCAATATTGTGGAGCCTTAGGGTATTACAGAAATGCCTCTAAATTTTGTTCCATGTGTTAAAGAACTTGGATGTGAAAACTTTTTTTCATTGGCTTGGGTATTAATGTGTTTTCATGTGGAGTTTGTTTAATGAAGGCCCATCTCTAACGCAGTACAGTGAATGACTGCTGCTGCTGACTGCCAGAGAGGCTATTCACTTGCACTAACTTGGCAGTGATATTCTGTGGTTTCGGCTTGGCTGAACGAGTGGCCTCGATAATTGTGGTTTGACAGATCTGCAGAGTCTGTGTGAATTCCTGAGCCTGGCTGCTGATCGCCAGTTCATTCATCAGCTCAGCTAAAACTATCGTTTTAGAATGGCTCGGTGATCACTTGTGCTTTCAGGTGAGTTGGAGGTTGTGGAGTGGTTAATTATTTTCATATCCTCATATGCTACTCCAGCAGTGACAGAACCAAAGCGTTTTCATTTTCCCTCTATCAAGGCTTTAAAGTGGAAACTAACGTCACTTCAAGGTCAAGGTCTTGATACAGTATCTCAAGTTTTATTTTGGGACACGGTTAGCTTGCAGTAGCAACACAAAGGAAATAAAAGGAAAGGCCTCTTCCTTCCCATCCTGAAACTCGGCTTTCCACATTGCTTTTGTGTAGTGCCCACTAATAATAATTTCTTTGTTTTTCATTTTTTTGCCAGAAATGGCACACATTTGATGGTTAGTATTGCAATGAATATTGGTGTAAGCTGGATAGAAGACATTTATCACCTTGGATTTGAGGACATTACGAAGGGAACTTCTGATGTTTTAGACATCCATCCATCCATTTCCTATACCCACTTAATCCGTCGGTTGGGTCGTGGGGGTCTTGAGCCTATCCCAGCGGTCATCGGGCGAGAGGCGGGGTACACCCTGGACAGGTCACAGGGCCACACAGAGACAAACGAGACAAACAACCACACTCACTCCTAAGGACAATTTTAAAGTCACCAATTAACCAAACATGCATGTTTTTGGACGGTGGGAGGAAGCCGGAGAACCCGGAGAGAACCCACTCGTACACGGGGAGAACATGCAAATTCCACACAGAAAGGCCCCAGCTGGGAGTTATGATTTAGACAAAGACAATAGTTTGTTTTGTACTTTATGTTGAGAATCTGTTTTTCCCCTTAAGAATTTACCATCATCATATATTGATATAGACATCTTTTTTTTTTTTTTACCTTAATGGCTAATATAATGTATTAATAGTTTTACTCCCAATATTTGAATGAATGAATATTTTTACACCGTAACTGATGAAGTTTTATTAATATTTTTTGTCAGACTGATCCTTGTTGTTAGGTTAAGCATGCACAGCTCGTCGCCTCTGAAACCGTAAACATTTCTCTTACCTAATAGTTTAGTAATGTCGCAACGACACATCAACAACTTCGATTACATAATTTTGTACATTTTCCGTAGCACACTTTGAAGCGTTGTACTGTTCACATCCACCCCCCAAATCTTCCCAGTGTGGGAGTTCTTTAAATGGGTCTACCTGAGCAGCACAGTTGCTGGTTGATATCTGCGCCTGGGAGTCGTTATTTTTGCGGCCATCTGTTCTGTTTAAAACAAAGTCCATTAATGTAAATTAGATTAAGACTCCATTTGTTGGCAGCTTTATTTTATGCAAAGGGATCTTTGATTAATTGGATTTTAAAATCAAGTTTACAATTATTGCCCTCAACAATATTGAAAACGAGATGATCGCCTAAAAATTATTGTTTTGCTGTGTCCCTGCTTCGTCTTCTGTGATAAATGCAGCACATCCCATGTCACGGGGGCACACTTTGGCCATAAAACTGACTTTGTGTGGATGTTTAGTTCAGCTTCAGTCAACATGACGGACAAAGAGAAGGTAACGACGAAATAAAAGTCGTAACAACTTATGAAAACTTTCACATCCTGTGCTCCGTGGATTGTGAAAGGTTGTTCCCCATAGCTTCAGTGAGGGTCTCGAGGTGCATGAGTCTCTGCACCCGCTGGCCTCCACAGGTACGATGAGATGTGTGATCACTCTAAGAACGTACAGTGTGGCATCGTTGAAGTATTGGGGTTAATTATGGATGGACATGAAAAAGTTGTGCTTTAATAATATCTGGCAGTATGTTGCCAGACATATTAAGTTTAAAAATGTCAACTTCACGGTAGGAAATTTTCATTCTGGATGTTCTTTTGGCAAACTCTACCACTTTGTATCACTACAGTAATGTGTGTTCAAGTTCTGGAGTATGCAGGTTGAACATAATTTGGTGGCTTTCACCCACTTAGGAAAAAGTTACGAAGGGAGAAATGGTTTGCTCCCTCATCTTGAAAAGTGCCCACTATGTGCTTGCAAGTATTTTTAATTTATCCAGGTTACAGCTGCCAATTCGGCATTGTGTCAGAAAGTTGATCCAATCAACGTGTTTTCAATGAGAATTATGTTTGGTGTTCAGTTGGGATACTACTGCTCGATTCTTCAACACAAGTGTGTTGGTAGTAGAGGAAATCAGGGAGAGATAAATGCCTCATCCTTTGAGACCTGGCATCAAAAGTGGCACACTGACCATTCACCTAATTCTCTTGTCAGTCACAGCTGGGCCTCAATGTCAAAGCGTGCATGTGTGCATAATTGTTTACTGCCTAGAAGAGACGAAAGCTCAGGTTCAAACTTGAAATGATGGAGGAAGTGGTTAAGAAAACAAAGCTAAAGAGAGCAGTGAGCTAAGCTTTTCCATGACTAAAATGGGGTCACTGAGGAATTGATGGACAGTTCTAGAGAATGAAAGTGTGAAAAATGTATCCGCAACTTCTTTTTTTTTTTTTTTTCTTTCCAAGTAGTATGCAAGTGGTATCTTGTCAAGTACTGACTTCTAAAGGTCTGACATCAAGGTGGATACGTACAGTCAAGTCTTGCTCTTATCGAGGTCAAGCTTTTGTTTGATTAATTCCTCCAGACAGCGGTGCATAGATAGGCAAACACCTCTGATTGCTTGTATAGCTACATTTATTCTGTATTGTATAATGGTCTAATGTCGTGTGTGTCTGACACAGCTGACAGGAAATCAGTTGCCTTCATAGTAGCTTGCTGCAAAAGGATGTGAAATTACACCCAATTACTCACCTGCCACAAACACGTGATGACATTTTTTTCCTTCCTGTAGTGATTGAATTGCAAGAAAAGTGTTTTATAGCTGCTGTAAACTCCGTAGTCTAGATGCTGAACAGAAGTTTTCCAATCCAGCTGTTGTTGTACAACTTCAACTGTGTGCAGACTTTTTGTGCAGAGTTGTCATACTAGAGATCAAGGGCTGGGCAATATGGGAAAAAGTTATGTCACGATATTTATTTTTATACTGGTCGATAACGATATATCGCGATATAAAACAAATCACTATTTTGTGAATTTTATTTGTTCCCAGTTATTCTTAATTGAGATTTGAAGATATCAGAAGATTAATTTCTAATTAAATATTTATTTTCTGTCAAAGTTGAACATGACACGTGACTTTATACAACTGTTTCAGATAAATACAGAACAGGTACTTTAAATTAAAATCCTATTTCTGACCAGTCAACTGTTTGCTCTCTAGCAGCGTTTGTCTCTCTTGCTGTTCAGGAGCTCTCTCCCGACGTCTCAGCTGATGTAGACATCCCTCACCCACGCAGTAAACTCACTTGTTACTCGTATAAGAAACACGCAGGAAGCATGTTGCTCTTAACTCGGTTCACTGCACTCGCACCCTTGCATCAGCAGGAAGTACTGCTCTCTTTGTCAAACCTTGACCAGGAACACAACTACAACACATGTGCATGTAAAGATTGTCTATAGTGACTAATCGGGAAAAAAAACTTTGCATTTTCCATGCTCAAACGGGTGGCGCTGCTTCAGGTGATGAAAAAGATTGGTGGTATTCCCTGTCTTTGTCGGAATATGCGCTTGACGTAACACACTACTGTTTCGTGTCGGACTCTATCAAAAAATCAAAAAACCTCCACGCCACCGAACTTTTCGGGTCCTTCTCATCAACAATGTCATCCCTGACGCCTTGGATTGTGTATTCTGTCGTTTCTTCCAAGGGAGCACTCATTTTCTTTGCTTTTTAAACCGCCGCAGCAGCACAAACAAACGGAACACGCCACGGACAGCTGCTGGTATGGTTCTATTCCAGCCACGTGATTGGTTTAGCACAGCACAACTCTCGTTGTCATTGACTGTTCGTATTATCTGTCAAAAGATGGACAAATGTAATCAATGGAAAAGCATATCAACCATGTTTCATATCGCTATCGAGGATGGTTAATTTTTGTTTTTTTTGTTTTTTAAATGATTAAAAATGAAGAGGATTAAGAAAAACAAAGTTTAAGCCTGAGTTGCTGTACTTACCAGTTTTCAGCAACTTTGCCTATGTCTGGTGGTAAATGCATACCAAATGTTCTAAAGCTATCAAGTGTCTCGTATCAAATGACCAAGTGTGGAGTTTCACTTTTAAATATGAATATCTATTTATGTACCGCTGTGCTAATTCTCTATACTGGTGTTCAGGTTGTGGTGATATCTGTTAATTGTTAAATAAGTCTTGGAAAATCCTAAACTGTCAATTCTTTTTTATGGTATCATAAGCTACTCTTGCTCACTCTCCAAATAAAGTACTCCTGGTTATTGGACAGAGCTTTTTTGCTTAAATACAAATAAACTAAACTAATTTGATGTATACGTCACTATTTCTACCTTTGACGATTGCAGAAGCTGCTCGCTTGTTCCTGGTCCTCTAGCTTTTGTTTCAGGTGCTTTTCTTTCTGTAGCTTCCTTAAATGAAGCCTGTTTATCACGATGATTATGTTCTAATTGTCTGATTTAAGTTTGTCACAACGTTTTTTTGCTTATGTTCCCACTGATGTATCCTCACAGTGAACCACTTCAAGGCCATCAGTTTGATAGTTTGTGTTGCTGTAATTTCCTGTGTCGCTGTCTGCATGCAACCCATCATGCAGCTCATGCTTGGCCAGCTCGGTATCTCACAACTCTTTGCCAGTCTTTGTACATAATTTATGGAACTGTTAGGATGTTTGTTAGGATGCAGAAAATCCACCAGCTGATCCAGATGTGATATAAATGATTGCATTAGCTCTAAAATAATTGCACTATTCAGCTAAATGGTCACCCTTGTAAGCGAGAAAACCTGAAATGGCACAATATACCAAGATCAAAGCTGTGTTTGCACTTTCAGCTAAAGTTTTTCCAATCCAGACAAAATGAATAAGTTCATCATATTAATTTTACTCATGGTCTAATTCTAAACAAAGTTTAACGACCTTCGACCAGATAGTTTTTGGTGGAGAAATTACACCCTGCATCTGTTGTTTATACATGTTCTAGATGGAGATTACTTTGTGACTTTGATTCATTATTTAATCATCTTTCTCTGGCTCTGTGGTTCATTAGCTGCTCCAGATAATCCAGTGATGTGTAGAGTTTGAAGTTGTCATCCAACATTTGGAATTTTGAGTAATTTAAACTCAAAAGTGCATTGGCTCATTGTATTTAAATGTCGTCGCCTTCAGTGTGCTGGAATCCGAGTGGCGGTTGTGCACCAGGGTTAGTACGGCTTTATTTATGACTGATGTATAGATTAATCTGTCTGCACATGTATCAGATGCCTTTTGGTGCCTACAGAACAGTAAAAGTTCTTTGTTTTGGCAGTTCATGGTTCAGAGAGACATGATGGAAAAGACTTGTTAATCCTATTTACAAAACAAGAGTGGGTTCTCCCATCAGGCATTGTGGAAGCCTAGAGCACAATGGCTCCCTCTCTTTATTCCCAGGTCATGCTAAAGTAATGTTGTGTACTTTAGTAAGTCTTCCAGAAATTTGACATTCAAGAGCTGGTGATAAAGTGATGGGACTTAGTGAATAACATTGATTAATGGTTTTTCATAAATAACTTGCATTTACTGGTTTGTCTATGATGCAGTTTAGTCTTGAGATTAGACTGCCTTTGATTTCATATTTGTCGTCTTGCAGCTCTGACAAACTGTGGAAGTGTATATTCTGGATTTCTGAAGAGCGCGAGGTAGAGTTTGGTATCGAGTTTGACAGGAGCAGATGGTGGAAGGCATGAAAAGGCAGATGGACCAATCAGTCATATCAGTTTTATCCAGTTGAGTAAAGCTGAAGAGAAAACATCTGTCTGGTGGCAGGAAGCAGCAGAATGTGAAGTCATGGTTTTTGACAAACGCTAGTAGTTATAATTTTGCGACACTGCTTCGTAGACTGTAGCAAATGTAGAGTCATTGCTGTGTAAAGGTGTTGTAAAGGTGAGCTGTGTTGGATCAAGTCCACCTATTGCCCAGTGCAAACTGTGATTGTCCTCCGCAGACTGTACCCTGAAACCCAGCTGTTAGCCTGGGGCTAATGCTTATCTAAAACTGCTACCTTATTGTCAGTTACTGGTGCCTCTACGGTGACGGGACATAATGTGAGAGGATGGGTCATGTGGGGGCACAATTAAGTTCAGTGACAGAAAATATTTATTGGAAAGGAAAACTTGGTGTGCAAACATTAATTGTGTGAGGAAATAATGAATGTCTCATCACGGATACCTGCCGTGCTCTATAATGAACCAATAAGTGGCTGAGGAAAAATGGTGGGAGGGAGAGGTGGAGTGTGGGGGAAGCAAGAAATGAGGTGCCGGGGGGAGGGAAACTCTGTAGTGTGGTACAAGTTGGCTTGGGTGTTGTTTTTGCAGTGCCTAGAAGCAACAAGCAAACCTCCCCCACCTCCTCCCTGTCCCGCTCTCCACTACACACACTCATTCATGCATGCATGCTGACATCCACCTACCTTCATTCTCTTGATTACACAGGATGGGGTGTTGCGTTGGCCGTGTAGTCGTTTTTTTAAAATTCTACAGCAATTTTCATCTTGTTTTTTAAAAATAAAAGTACACCCCCAGTATGTGTTTTTTTTTTTTCTTTTAAACTCTTAGGGAGAAAAACTGAGACGCACAAGCTCAAGAAAAGAAGGTAGCAGGTGGCTAGTTGCCTTGTCTAAAAACATCTGCCTGGACTGACGAAGTGTTTGGTTAGCCAGCTGAATGGATTGCTGACTGAGTAGCTAACTCCTGACTGACTGGTGTACGTAAAGGCCCTCTGCCCTGTTGGCTGGCTGATTTCTTGCTGCATGGCAGCTGGTGCTGTTCAAACAGAGTTGCATCTGCTCGGCCCTTTGTTCTAACACACACACTCATAAAAACACACTCAATGACTCCAAGTGTGTGCTGGAAAAGAAAGAAGTTCTTTTGTTTGGTTGTAAAATGGAGTTGGGGGCAGGGTTTGGGAAGGGGGAGGACGCTAATGTGAAAAGTGTATGTTTGTGTGTATTTGAGTGTGAGTATGGAGGGTTTTTTCCCCCTCATTGGCTGCATGTTTTTTTTTTCTGTGCAGGCTTGATTTGCTAAACATGCAAGTTAATCCTTTGCACCCCTGCCTTACAGCTTAAAAGGGGTTGCTAAAATATTCAGACAGTTTGGATAATGCAACATCTAAAGCATACTTCACATTTTACGAACAAATATCATGATTTAAAGTTATATCCTATCAAGGCCTCAGTTGGGTATTCAAACTTTTTAACTTCAAGCATAGACTTAAACTTCAAGCATTATACCTCTGTATATTAATCATGACATGGGCTGCATAGTTTGTTTAGTAGTTCTCTTATCGTAAGAAATAAACTGACAAGTTGTTAGTCATACAGTGTAATAGCAGTGTTGCATTACCCTTGATAACTGAGTGCAATCTTTTCAAAAACTGTTTCTGCGGTTTATTTTCCATTTTCAAAGCTAGATTTCCTATTAGACATTTCATAGACTTACTATTGTTGGTCTAAGAAATTAACATCTTTTTGACGTAATCTAAATGAAACAATTACAACAGAAAAACTAAAGCTTTATGGGGAAAAAGTCTACAATTCAGTTCTGTCAAGTTATGCTTTTTTACAATGTTTTTTTACAATGTTATAAGCTTTTCACACAGCTACCCTTTGCTTTTATGAAAGCCTGTGCTAATTACACATTTCTCTCTTTTCTTTTCCTATGTTTGTCTTTGCAGGAACTTTGATGGGGACCATGGAGTAGAACGCTTCAAATTAGTAGCTATCTGATTAGCTCTTCACCGCACAGCACACCTCCCTCCATCCTGCCCCCTCCATCTGTGGGCCCACCACCCAGCCATGGCGGACCCAGGGATGTTGAGCTTATTTGGGGATGATGCAGGGCTGTTCACTGATGGATTAGATGGTTTAGGAGACTGCTTTCCTCAGCAGCCAGCTCCTGGCCAAGCCAACCCTCTGGCCCAGCAGACTAATCCCTCTCTGAACCATGAGCACCAGGGAAATAGGGGTTACCACCAGGGGATGATCCATGGTGCTGGGCCTGGCCCAGGGCAACCTAAATTGGGGCAAATATACGACCATGGCCCATACACAGGGTATGATCAGTCTGGTGCCCCTGGAGCACGGATGATGGCCCAGAACGGTCCTACCCAGGGGCCACCCAATGTGAACACAACCATGAATGGCATGGCCTCCCACTACCATAATAACCCAGCTAACTCTAGTAACCCTCACCATGGGTACCAGGGTGATGGTGGGGGAGGAGGAAGCGGGAGTGGAGTTTGGGGCCAACAGCAGCAGCAGAGCAGATCAGCATATCAACAGGCATCAGCACCACCAGGAGCGGGAGCCAACCAGATGGGGGGCTACCAGATGTCTCAAGGCAGTTATGCTGGGATGCAAGGTCCACCTACTTCCAACCCAGCTCGCTTGAACCAACACTACCCTACACAGAGCATGGCCCCCCCACCTGCTCAGGACCCATCTCACTACTTGGGACATGTTGGGATGGGAGGGGCCCAGATGAGACACCCCCAGCCTCAGCCACAACCCCAGGGCTATTCCAACATGGGTCACACACCCCGATTCCCACACTCCCCTTCTAGACAGCCTCCACTCCCCCACCAGCACCAACAGGGCATGACAGCATTTGGGGGTTCTCAATACCCTGGCTTTCAGGCCCAGTATGGTGCTATGGGACCTGGGATGGGCCAGGGTGCTAATGCTAACGTCAGTCCTAACACCAGCCAGACAATGGGACCAGGGCAACTTGGCCAGAGGTTCAACCAGGGAACAAGCTCAGCACCAGGGCAACAGGGACAGCGATATCCCCCTGGACCACCTCAGCCCCATCAAACCCATTCTGCCTCAATGCAGCAGCAAGGAGGGCAGCAGGGCCAGCCTATGCACCCCCTAAATCTGCCACAGCCCCAAAACCAACCCCAGTCCCACCTTGCCCCCCCAGCTCAGGGATCTTACCCCTCCCCTTCATCTATGTCCCCAATGCGGGTTTTGGGCACCCCAACCCCTCCCCCTCAACAGGGCAGACCCCCAAGCGCAGGACTGGCAGGACCCCCAGAGGTTGCAGGGTACACAGCCTTGCACTCTCCACCCAATGCTATGGCCCACGCACAGAGAACCCCCCAAACCCCTATATCTGCTCCACACCCCCAACACCAGCAGCCTCACAACATGCCTCCCAATGCAGGGCAAATGTATCCTGGCATGGGGCCGCAGCGTGGTCCACAGATAGGACCAAACAGGCTTCAGCAACAGCAAGGTGAGCAGACAGTTGTCCCTCTCCCATGTTAGATTTTTATTTGGTAATTTTATGAACGCTCATTAAAGAGTAGATGCACAGACTCTGTACATGACTCAGAAATAAAAGACTAACAAATTTGTTGTGTACTTGATGTTTGGTACTCGTACCGTCCATGTTGTGTCGATACAAAACAGAGCTGCGAGCGTTACTTTGGATTAGACAGATGGTTGAGAACATGACACCATGTTGCTTCCAGAATTTGTGTTCACACTGTTTCTGTTAAGATGGTGGAAAAGAGGAGAGAGTAAGGGTATATTTAGGCACAGTGCACATACTTGAAGAGGGGGAAGAAGAAAAAAAAATGTATTTTATTCTCTGAGATCTCAGATAACAGAGTCAGACGACGCAGCATCCCCAGTGCAGTGTTGGTGGGATGTCTCTCCTGTGCGGTGATCATACGTGAAGAAATTCAGAGATGTCAACATTCAGCTTTTCATGTTCTGTTAATCCAGTTTTTGTTTCTTTAGAGCCACTCTTTGTGAACAATTGCCTGAAAGCTTATTGGGCTCAAGTTGCTGGTTTTTATTTTCAGAAATGTTTGCTTTTTCTAAATTTAGTTAAGGCTTCTGTATTGTACTAAGTTTAATATTCAATTATATATCTATCTTGAAGTTGTCTTGCTGATTCTACTTGGTGCATCTTACTTAGACTTCCAATATTTTTTAATTGATTTGATGAGTGCTAGCTGAATTTCAATTGCTCGAGAATGGACAGGAGGTCATATGCATCAAATGGTCAGTGTTGAAACTCTTTGGTATCTCTTGTCTGTCTTCCTAGGGCCTCATGAAGCCCCAGTCACCCAAGGGGGCGACCAGCGTCTGCTCCAAGCCCAGCAGCAGGCCTCTCGAAGTGGGCAGCCCATGCAGCCTGCTTCCATGGGTTTCCAGGGTGCACCTATGAGTCAACATGGAGCCCCTGCCCCAAACCAGGGCTTAGCACCACCCACCCAGAACACTCAGTCACAGCACACACATTTGCCCCCACACCCTCACCACCTGCAGAGCACGCCCCCTCCCTCCAACCAGGCCTCCCACCCCTGGGCTCCACCTCCGCTCGCCTCCCACCCACTCTCTTCACCCCCTCTTACCCCACAGAAAGTGCCTCACATACAGGTGAGTCTCCATAAACACTTTGATGTGGTAACAATGCTGCAAGTGTGCGAGATCAAGACTATGTTCTTTTGTTTTTGTGTGTGGGTGTTTTTCATGTGTATGTGTATATTTCATGTGGGTGGGGGAAATGTGTGTGTTTGGACTCTGAGGGAAGTGTGTTCATGTTCATTATTGTGTGTACATGACATTTGAGAACACAGCGGTGTATTGGGCACTGGATCATTGGGGTTTTATGTGTGTGTATGTTCTTTATATCAGTGTTCGTCATACGTGTGCGTTCTTTTTTTTTTTTTTCTGTTCTTTTTTCCCTTTTGTGTTTGCTGCTGTTGGCCTTGTGTGGTTGCATTTCCGTGTGTGTGGGGAAATGGATTTTTTTGCAATTGTTTGCTTCCTGTGAGCTGCATATCCTGAGACATGTGTGCAACACACACTTGCACTCATGCACACGCATAGAGGCGCCACCAGCATAATCTCTCCTCGTTCTTGCTCCCCCTTCTCTGTAGAGGAAACCTCCCTTCCTGTCGCTCCCTCCTCCCCGTCTCCTCTCTTTCCGCTCACTCCACTTGTGTGTCTGTCTCAGTGTTTGTCCTGTTCATTTCAGGGGTGTCATCACTAAGTTAATGTTGTGTAGCCGGATGTGCAGCGAGAGAGAGAGAGAGACAGTTTAGAATAGAAAAAAACAAACAAACTGGGGGATGGGTTGGGGTTCTGATTTTGGAGGATGAGAGATACACTTAGGCCAAATAAGTTGGAAAACGAGCACAGATCTTAAGAGGAGTCGTCCAGGATTTCTATGCAAAGCAGACGAGGAGCAGGGTATAAGAAGTTAGCAGTTTTCAACCGTAACAATCACATTTGTGTGTGTGTGAGAGCATGCACAATTGCTATTGCCTGCATCACGTGCCCTTGCCTTCCATTAGCTTGTTTTGTTGCTCAAAGCCCCCTTTCTCCACTGACCCATTCATAGACAATAGCAGCCCTGTGGCCACACACACACATATAGAGATCTAGTCCCCTTTTTCTCTTCACACTGCTCCCCTTCCCTAGCCTATTATTCCCCACCTCCAAGACTGCATCGCTGTGTTCCGTGGTTGACATTTCAGCCGTCACACTTAATTTATCCAGCACTCCTGACCTAGATGCCAGGTTGACTGGTGAGTCCCGGTTCTCGCCTGGGTGCGCTGCATGCGGTGTCCTGACTAGCTGCAGGCCCGGCAGCCCCCATTATTATATACACACACACACGTGCAAATGGTGTGCTCTAGAATGGGATGCTGTATCTGCCTTGAGAAATAGGATAGCCTAACTAGAAGAGTGAGACTGATGTGCGTCTCTGTTTGTCTGTGGCACGGGGAGGGAGTTCTCTCATGATGCACTTGTTAGAAAGAGCCACACACACCGATCTGGTCAGTCAGTCATGATGACTGTATGTCTGGTACTCTAAGCTCCATCTGTTCACTAAGCATGGTTATTACACATGCACGCACACACATGCACGAGTACCTTCGTCAGCAGCTCAAGGTCACAGCTCTGGCAGAGTGCTGTGCTTTGACCTTTATTCTACATCTCACACACACACAATCTTGCGTGCAGCACTCCAGTTGACATATAACATGCTCGCCTCGCCCCTCCCCCGACCACTGGCTCAGTCAGCGAGCTGCTATACCATTTACCTCAAGATTTTGCAGCTTTGAGAAAAAGCTACTCTGTGTTCATCCATCTCCTGTTTGTGCTGATTTCAACAAATGTTTCACCAATTGACTTGGTGTGGTTTCTTTGCTCTAGTTCACTTAAAATGGATGTTTTTTTTTCCCTTCAGTTTTTGGTCAATCGTGGTTCAGATACAAACAGCAGCATGGACTAAATCCTCCAAAGCCTAACTTCAGAGAATCCTTTGACTTACTCAACGCCTTTACACAAATGCTTTTCTTTGTTTTCTCTCGTGTTTCTATAAAGTTTGAGTCTGTTTCTTCTGGAAGTAGAAGTCAACCAAGACAGGTGAACATGTTGGTTAATATCACCCATGGATTGCCACAGCAGATCAGTTTGGTTTCATCTTGTTTGGAGGGATGACGCACCTCACGCCTAATAATTGATGTTAAACACAATAGCTTGAATTTGTATTTCTTTAATAGGTTAGTTTTCAACATACAAATTGCCATCTGAGCAAAAACTATGCTTTCCCTAAAATATGGGAAAGTAGTGTGCCCTATTTTTTATGACCTTCCTTTGGTCTGTATCATGTCAAAGTCCTCTAAGTATTGGGACAAATGAAATTGAAATGTATAGAGAAATGAGTGTCACTTCTGGTGAAACAATGGATTCAGCTTAGGAGAAAGCAAAAAAGTTTCAGCCAAATAGGTTTGAACCTCAGTGAGAGTCAAATGAAGAGTCCGTTCTTTACTTTAAGCCACAATTATGCTCACCACATTGGTCATAACGCTTTGGTGATGTCAGCACAGCGCTATAATGGTTTATACAGGCGCTTGAGGCGCACTGGACTCACAGCAGTCTTCATCCTAAACAGTAGGTGTTGCTACTGAGGAAATAACACGACTACACCGCAGGAATAGCACCAGAAAAAAATCATACAGAACTACACAGCTACAACTTCTTCATTTGACTTTAAAGCAACATTTGTTGTTGTTTTTTTTTTTAAATCTTTTTAGGTCTTGATGGGTCATAGCGATGGACTTGCTCGCACACTTTACTGTAGCTCTTCCATTCTCGCAGCTCTCGATGGGTTACAAAACCTGCATAACTAGCTGGGAAGGCACCAAAGTGCTCAGCATGTTGGGTGTTATGTCGTTTTCTTGGGTCAGCTACTCACAGAGGAGTAACTTAACTTTGAAATAAAAATCCAAATGGATTGTTAAACTTTCAAACAAAGGGGACTAAAAATTATGCCTGGGTTGTGTTTTGGGGGAGTTTTACGCTTGCTAGTGTATGCTCGAAGAACAAAAGCTGAATTTTTATTTTTATCTTTTTTCCATAATATATCACCTTCAGTACCTTACGGTTGTTGGTGCAAGCTCTTGTTCGCTGTAACAAGTCCACACTGGGCTAGATGTTTAAAGATTAATTTGCTGACAGCTGGGGAAAAAAAAAAGATAGTGTTTGCCTCTCTCTGTTTCTAAGTTTCCCAAAGTACATTTAGACTCAGATTCAGATGTACACAGGTGCCCCTTCTTGTAATAAACTGGTATGAATCAGTAGCCACAGTTTAAGGTATAAACTTTAAAAAAAAAAAAGAACAGAAAAAATCCATTTTGAATGGAGCAGATTACAAAATATTTTCTCTTTTGCTTAAGGTCTCTACTTGGTTTTGTTAATAAATCCCAAAGTAATTGCTTGTAGGGATGGAATCTTCAGCCTTGGATTGGGCAGCAAGAATGAGTTTGCGGTCTCCACATTCTCAGTTGTGCGTTTGTGAAGAAAAGGGTATGTTTTAGAATTCAAAGGGTTTGGATGATCTAGTCCACTCTGCTGTTTGTGTCTGAACCCTGACTGACCAAAGCTAGTTAGGTGCATGGAGAAATCACATCTGTCTTTTACCCGGACAGTTGCAAGATACCTCACATTGTTAAAATTCACACTGCACATCCCCAAACTTGACACAGCAGTCAGGTATTTTTGTGTGTGTGTTTGTTTGTCGGGGGTGGGGGGCACACACACATTGTGTGTGACTTCACTGTCATTCTTGTGATTGATTATCTAAGAAGCTTGGCAGGAAGACAGATTTATCTCTTGGCACTGCATCTCTCTCTCTCCATCTTTCTGCGACTGTCTCTCTATCCCTCGTTCTTCCTGAGCTCCCCTCCCCTCCCCCCTGTTGGTGCGTCTAAATGGCTCAGTTTACGTGTGTGTCAGCAGGTGTTTGTGTGCATGTGTGCAGGGATTTGTGTGATGTGACCTTGCAGCAGTGTTTGTGTGTGTATATTAGCATTTTTCTGATGGAAGTGAACTTTCAGTGATGGCACCCCGACTCTTTCCTCCTCCATGTGAACAAACTGTGCGAAGTGTGTGTGTGTGTGTGTGTGTGTGTGTGTACACACACGATGGTTGCTGTAAACCTGCTGATGTTCATACACACACCTCATTGACACACACGCATGTTCGGAATACACACACACACACACGTTTACACTCTCTAAGGCACAGTGTCTCTCGCTGTCGTATGAGACACACACACACGCACTCCCTTGCTGTGCCTTTTTGAAGTATGGAGATAATTTATTCGTGTCATGATGCCTGATTTCCCATCTGCTACTGGGACCCTGAGCAGCTGGAGAGAGAGAAAGAAGGAAGGAGGGAGGGACAGAGGGATGGAAGAGAGGGAGAGGGAGGAGAAGCAGCTGGAGAGGCTCCCAACAGCTGGTAACCAGTTTCCTGTCACAGAAAGCTTACTTGGAGCAAAGAGGAGGTGGAGGGAGAAGAGGCATAGAAATAGGTTTTAGTCTGCAGGAGAGCCAAGGAGGAAAAATGAGGTGTCAGCCAGTTTGTTTACTAAGGTTAGCCTGCTGGAAGTGGGGGGAGGCGGAAACTGTAGCAACGGAGAGTCGAGGATAGGGAGGAGATGGGAGCCATGCTCATGGATGCATCATTCTTAACTCTCTTAGGTTTTCTGCCATTGCCGACAAATTAAATCCGCACCTCGCAGAAAGCTTATCAGTATTAACCGACAGGCAGAGTTTAAGCAAGACATCAGCAGACACAGTTCATGACGCAGGCCACATTTTTGGATTTGATAGGACTTATTTTAATATACCTGATATTGATCATTTATCAGTAAAATAATCAGCAATGACATTTTCTTAACCAGTTAGGTGTTTTTAAAAAACAAAACAACACTTTTGTCATTATCCAAAATACGATTCAAGTAAGGAAGCTTCCTCCAGATAAAGAAATAAAGGCCAATTTTCACTGATCGTGGCCCTTTGTTTTGGTTTTGAAATGTCAAAAATGAGATCCAAAAGAAATCGTATCAAAAGTCTTTTGAAGAATTTCCTTGCTGACCGCAACTCTTTTGATTATTTCTGTGGAAAATGAATGTTTGGTCATGATATTTTTTAATGATATTTTTAAGTCTGTTTTAATTTTGAAGTTTCAAAATAACCCAAAGTGGTGTCTTTCTCCAACCCTCAGCATTCCCCTTCGGACCTGTCAGGTGATGCCTCAATGATGGTTCTTGACAGGCCAACGGTCGGCGCCGGAGCTCCCGGCCAGCCTATCAGCACAGAGAAGCCTAGCGATCAGGCGACCAAGCCAAAAAAGAAGAAGAAAAAGAAGGCAAAAGTAGTAGATGACGAGGAAGAAGAGGGGGGCAAGAAGACGGCAAAGGAAGGAGGAGAGGAAGATATCAAGTCAGCATTTTCTGGAACAGGAAGTGACGCAGGTGAACAGGTTACTGGCACAGGAATTGTAGAAGGCAGTTCAGCACCGGCAGAGGAGAAGAAAAAGCGGAAAAAGAAACCAAAGGAGAAAGTGGAGGGCAAGGAGCCCAAAGAGCCCAAGACCCCGAAGACACCCAAAACACCTAAGACTCCCAAAGAGCCCAAGGAGCCCAAGGAGAAGAAAGCCAAGAGCACCACGCCCAAGGTCAAGACTCCCAAGAAAACCAGGTAGGAGCAGCATGCCCTCATTCGCCTGAATGGTTTGTTTGTTTGTGTTTAGTGAAATTTGTGTAGAGGAACTGGATCAGCTGGTGTGGACATTTTTGATCATGGAATGTGATTCTCAGAATGTACTTGGTTGCCTTAACCAATAAAGTGAAGGTGTTCACATCAGTATCACTTCCTCATACAAAAGCACTGAAATACAAATACACGTACGTAGCAGCTTGGGTAGTAACCAGGGGTTGGGACACGACATTTGAAAATATATCGACATGTTTACTGTAGCAAATAAATCTTTGAAATGTCTACATTTTGATGTCAGTCCTGGTTAGCATACATATCCCAAAACACAAGCATGAGCGAACACTATATCCATTACTCATGTGACCAACCAGGAGGAACCGAAGGGGTCACAACCTCTTAGCTGTGCACTGCCACACATTGTGTTTATATGGGTGTGAGTTGGTGAGCGGCACATAGAGCACAGGCATTTAGATCTGCGGATCAATCAAAATTTACCCCCCCCCCCCCCCCCCCCTCACACATTGATCATCAATGTGAACTCGGGTTGAAGGTGAAACTTGAGTCTGTGTCTTGTCTGTCAATTCACAAGCATCACTTACTCAATTGCTCAGTGACATTTATTCAAGTGTTTAAAACAAAAATTCAGTCTCTGTTTGCAACAAATTTTAAATCTGAAAAATTTCATTGGAGCTCCGGCAAACGCTATATTGATTTTCACACCCATCACAATTTCATTAGATGAATTATTTACTTTATTAAGTTTTTTTAAACCTAGAAAATGATTTTGGATGGGGGAAGGATCCATTTTGTTCTTTGAAATGTTGACCGTTAATTATATTCTCCCACATTCACTGTTATACATACATTTGAATGCGGTTGTTCAGTGAAAGTTAATGTTATACAGCTCTAGTGCTGCATAAAGATTTGGTTGGTTGAATTTGTAGTGCTTATCATTACTTCATGCTTTTGGTCAATATTGCCATCAGTTCACTTTGTTTACACCGAGCTCTCTCATCTTATCCCAGCGTTTTCACTCCGTCGCTATCTTCTGTTATCGTATCTGTTTTCACCTTTCAGGGAAGCTCACCTCAAGTCGTCGCCCCCCCCCCCCCCCCCCCCACACACACACACACACACACCTCCTCAATATTTGCCGTTTTTGCTGTTGTGGATGCTTTTTGTCACTGTATCTCAGTCAAAGCTGAAGGGCGTTTGTACATGAGAGGCTCAGCGGTTGTATCATTGTGGAGTTGGAAATTTGATCGGACTGAGGAATGTGTCAGGACAGCCCCCCCATCTCTCGCTCTCTGTCCCTCAGTATTTCTCATCTCTCCCTTTCCTCTCGGTCTCTTTTATCCCAAGGAAGGAGGAGGGCCATAGCAGGCGGGGGGTCAGCGCTGGGGAAGGTTGGGTGGATGTGTATGCGTGCACCGGCCATTGCAAAAGAGTCAAAGGGGGGTGGGGTGGGGGAAGGAGGGGGGCAGGCGTTTTGTGTGTGCATGCATTTCTTGGGGGGAGGGGTCATTGGTAATCTTTGTGGCAGAAAATGGCGTCTAATGATAATGAGGGCCATGCTGCTGACCACTCCACAGCCACAACTGTGTGTGAGAGGCCAGAGGAAATGTGGGGGTGGGGAGTCCATTCTCAGCCCAGTGTGTGTTGGTAAACTAAACTAGCTCTTATCTGTTGTCAGGCTTTCCTCCATCTTGAGTAGAGCTCCCAGGTTAATTTAGCATAATAATGGCTGCTGGCCATTCACTGCTACTCTAAAATGGTGGACATTTGTAATGACCCAACTATCTTTTCTTTTATTCTGCCTTTACCTTTCCCCTCCCTGCCAGCCCACCTCTTTCTGATGAAGAGGAGCGTATCCTTTCATCTTTTCCTTTCCTCCACCCTCACTTTTTCATTCATGCCAAGAACTGAGGAGCAAAATTGTTTTGAGCACACATAAGGAAAGCCACATTAAGTCTCCATATTTTTAAAGGAGGTTTGGCATGGCTCTCATGAAGCTGAGCTCTTCATTAGTCATAGCTCATTATCTAAAGGGAAGCCATACTGTATGTCTTTAAGTCTTTTTAAGTGTGGTTTTTATGACATTACGCAATTAGAAGGGTTTACAAATTAATCGCATTAAGTAAAGATTTCTCTTTTCTCTGTGATGCTTCTTAGCTGCAAAACGTCGCTGCAAAATCAGATGGATTATTGTTACACTTCAACGTTTTTGAAAGATGAGCTTCATTAAACAAGCGTCAGTTGTCTCAAAACTAAGTTTCTCACATGCACAGAAAAACTCCAAGGGCATCAGAGATATACGTTCCGTTGCATTTTGGGGGTAACTCATTTTGTCATTTCCGTCAGTATTTATAGAAATAAGCCCCCAAAGCTCAGGAGTCTTAAGGCCCACTCAAAGCTGCAGTATGTTTTCTCTCTGCTCAGAGTATTTGCATCTTCGTATGAACAAATAAACCACCTCAGAGCAGACGAAAGGCTTTGCTTAGTCAGTGTTGGCTGTTGTTGTTATTAATAATTTTCCCCACTTATCGTATTTCCTTGAAATAAAAACTGGGATTCAATTAAAAGCTGGGCCTTTTATGACTGTTGATGGGGTTAACAAACAGAGGCTGCCGCTCCCCAAATACAGGCAAGAGAGGAAGGAAAGAAGGAATAGGAAAACATATTGTCATTACAGTATGCACGGCCAAGAATGAGTTATTTGAAATAAGCATGCAGTTTTAAACATTTTGTTTGTGGATTTAGTGCCCTTTTGAGTCCTTCATGTGCACCACCTTGGGTCAGTTCAGTAAGCTGTTGCATATGTTATGTCTGCACATCTGTCACAGTGACAGTCATGCCAAGAATGTTTCTATCTTAATAGATTCAGAAGGGATTTTAATTGGATAGTGTGCAGGAAGTCTCGAGTGTGTAATCATAGTTGTTGTGCTTGTATATATATTTTTGCCGTGTGCTGCTTATTTTTTCAACTTTTGGGCATACACTAGTCTCCCACCACAATGCAGTGCAAAAGTTCAACTTTTCATATGAATGTATGGACTTCTGGTTGACTCACTTGAACATACATTTTTGTGGAAATGAGGCATGTGTTTATGAGCTGCATTCCCATTTTCTACATTAAAACAAAAAGTGCTGCAAAAAAGAAAATAAAATCTTAATCTTATAATTTGAAAAGAAGGCCTGATACCATAAGTTGTTAAACATCTCGGCCTCTATTTTAGGAAATGCACGATTTGCAGTTTTTTTTTTCTTTTTTTCTTGGGATTATTATCAGTAATGCTGTATTTACTACGCATTTAAAAAATTTTTTTTTTTTCATAAGTCTGGGCTCCAACAGTTTGTGTGAGTTGTGTTGGACGATATGAACACTTGCAGAATTATAAACGGGGTTCTCTTGCCTGTTTGTCTTTTATATTTTGCTACAAATGGACAGAGGCCAGGCTTTGAACAAGCCTATTTTTTCCCCCTGTATTAGTTATGATTTGGATAATTTTTTTGATCTATTGATTTTTATTTGCTGTGTTAGTTGTTGGCAGTTCCAGTTGGCACCAAGTTGACTATTTATCTTCACACTTGCATCATTTAGCAGATTTGTGGATGTGTTTGAAGCTGGAGATGCCCTCAGAGCTGGTCAGAGGAAATTCCTCTAATTCCAGCAGTGTTTGTTTACTCTCTGTTGGTATCCAGGATGTGCTGAATGTTGGTATCCAGAAGGGGCTTGAAACCTTCAGTTAGGTTTATGGGGCTAAAAATGTTAACTCAAACTTTTCCCGAAATGGCAAGAAAAGCCTGTGTAGTCCAACTTGATTGAAAAATTGAAGTTTCAGATGTGCTCAGTGCTGCTGGTTTCAGCCGTTCAGGGCAATATGTACACAAGTGGGTGTGAGCGATGCAGAGAGAATCAGGTGGTTTACTTGTCCAGTCAGCTCACTCCTCTCCTCTGACCTTGCCTCTTCTCTCTATCCTCCTCTTCCCTCTCTGTCTTCATCTCTGTGTCTACCTCTCTCCAAGGAAGTACATCTATAAATAACCGCGCTCTCAGCTGCCACACCCTTCTCTCTCTAGCTGTGTGTGTGTGTGTGTGTGTGCAGAGGTAATTTGTTTGCAGCACACACAAAGACATCAGACACGCATGCAGGCACCTTGCTTTGTGCATGTCTGCAGACGTTTGTGCAAATACAGCACTTTCTGAACACACCGATGAGTTTCCTTGTGTGTAGCATCATGGCCCTCTATTTTTTATTGCGAGGAAGGGTTATAGGGGTTCAGTGTTATGACTCATCACAGCAGCAGGTGTTCTTGACACCCCACCCCTTTGCTTTTGTCTTCATCTCATCTCTGTCCCTGAAAGGATCATCTCAGCTTCCCTCCTTCACAAACATAGTGTCCCACAGCTGACGGGCATGTGTGAATGGTGTGCTACACCTCTGTGAGTTCACTGCAGAGCGAATGGCAGACATGTAGGAGGGCGAGGAAGGAGCTGATGTGTACACCTGGATATGACCGGCCTCATTTGGAGATGTTAGGTGAACATTGGCATGTTGGCTCCTCACAGCTCAGCAGTGATTTTATAACTGTCAATGTTTTGTAGTAATATGATAATATTGGGAGTCACCTCACTCCTTTTCAGACCGACTTAACGGTAACCTGATGTCTGTGTAGTTTTTTTACTTTTTATATGGCAAAGTTCACCCTCGATTATATCCCTCATTCTTTTAATCTGTTACTTTGAAGTTTCCTACCACAAATATGATTATTATTTTTTTTTTAATTATAGGTATGAATTGCATTTAAACTCTAGACACAAAGATAAAATTGCCTGTGTTACAAATGAATCTTAGGTCACACTGACATGGATGAGTACACTGGTGGTAAATAGATTTTTTTCTATCTATCTTTTTTCGTATGCTTTGGTATTTTTCATATTAATCCACAATTGAGTTGCAATTTAAGGCGTGTCTGAGATTTCTAGAATAGCAGTTAGTTTATCAGACTTGATTGACCTTGCATACAGAGTAGGGAGAGGCAGTGTTATGAAACTAATCATAAAAAGCCACCATGGCCTGTAAACCATACAAATTAAGACAAAAAAAGGTGTGTATTTTTACAGCTGAGATGTAATGCTGAGTCTTTGTCGAGGACAAGACTTCTGTCTAGCATTGGTCAAGATTTGTGGCTCAAAGGCGTAACAGTCGGCTCATAAAGCTCAGCAATGTTTTTGTTAAAATATGAAACTTGTCAAAACCAAAAGGATGGCGTAATGTAACAAAGTTGATGTAACACCATTCTTTATTGTGAGTTAACTTATTTGTTGGAGAAGAGACATTAATAGTTGAAAGTAGAATGAAGGGATGCTGGAAGAGCTGGAGAGAGGTGATGGTGTAGTTGAGAAGTGAGGCCATGAAGACGCTGGGAGGAAGAGAAGGGAGAAGGCAGCCAAGTGGAGAAGAGTGTGTGTGTGTGTGTGTGCGTGCGTTTGTGTGGCCAGATGGCTCCAGCGTGTGGCGACCAGCCAGAGGAACAGGTGCAGGTCACATGACCAGCCGTTACCACGGAGATGGTGATTGCTCTTGGCGTGAGGATGAAAGGAGAAGGGCCCCAGGGACAGAGAGGGGGTGAGAGATGGAGAGAGGGGAGTGAGCAGGAGGGAGGGAGGGAGGCAGGCACGGTGCAGGAGAGAGATCCAGGCACACAGTTCTGCAGAGGGCAACACAAACGCACACTTAGACCAGAATGGATGGCGCGCACACAGTTGTACAGTCTTATTTTATACTAACTTAGTAGGACAATTGATTGTTTCCTAGTGGCTTGGAAGTAGATACAATGTTGGTATTGCCAAGTAAGTTGGCATGATTTGAACCAAACTGTACATCTGGATTTTGGAAAGCTGCTTCATTTTTGGATCCAGTTCCATGTTTGCAAATTAGCCAGCTTTGCTAATCCCCAATGTTAGCGAATCTCTTATGAAACCCTGGCCCTACCCAATGAGAGTCGCTGCCTGTTGTGAGATATGCATGTGCAAGCGCTGTGATGCCGCTTAAATCTTTAAGACCCAGATACCGGGTACATATACTTACAGTCTGCCCCAATGCCAAATCTTCACCTTTTAAACTGCAGCAGCTATGATAAAAAATAAACTATTTGAGATAAATGATAGTTGTATGGGTTAGTGGCATCTGCAGAGGTGAAATGTGATGTCCTCCTATTCACCTACCTTTAAGTCTCATTTGGAAAGAACAGTAGATAAAACAATGTTATTTTTTTAGCTTCCAAGGACCCCTGATTTTTGTGTCTCAAAGTGACAAACACCAGAGGGGAAAGACTATAGCTGTAGTTGATCAAAGTTCATTTCACAGGTAATTTTTATAGGCAACAAAAAGCTTTTACTGTTGTCGGGTTAAAGTATTTTCAGGTGTTTTATCCAACACTTTCATGGCTGTAGAATAACAGTTGATCTGGTTCTTCCACTCTTTGAAATATATACTGTTTTTATGGAGGCACACGTAAGGCAGGACTGACTGATTATGTGGCTTCTGAAAAGAAAGTGAGATGTATTTCTAATTGGTGAGTTAACCAGATTTTGCTTGGTCTCTATTGTAAAGTCTATTGATATGAATTATACAAAAAACCCTACACCGATCATAATATTATGACCACCAGCTGATTATAGAGTATTTGTTACTGTAGTGCTCTGACCAATTAGGGTGTGGATCAAGGACCTCTGAGGGCGTCCTGGAGTGTCTGGTATTGGAGTGTCGGGTCTGGGGTGATTCCATCAGATCCAAACAGATGGGCACCCCCCCCCTTTTTTTTTTTTCTTTCTTTTTTTTGGTACTACCTCAGCTGAGGTACAAGCAAACTGAGCAGATACTGATTGGTGATGTGAAAACACTCCAGTGCTGATATTGGTCAGATTGAATGACCTGTGGGCTTCAACAAGACAGCAAGTGTGTGTTCTATGGAGTTGTTTGAAAGACCTGCACACATATAATAATATGCATATGTTTATATAATATATGTATATAATAATGATAATATGATATAATTTGTGCAAACAGATGGCATTTTATGTGGATGACTAATAATTAAATATTATTTTAAATATAAATATTTGTAACAAGGTTTATTTCCAGTTTTCATACATGAAATTCGGACAGTGTCCTCAAACGTAGTTCTGGATATAGTTCGCATTGGTGTTCACACATGAGTTGGACAGTAGGAGATTTTTATTGATGAAATACTTTGAAAACACTCTGAAGTGCTTTCTGGGTAAAATGGAAACTGTGCAAAACTGACCCGCTTTGCAGACCCACATGTGCTCCTATACATATTTCCATATAGGTCAGCTGTCTGGACGCTTCCAGTGTCGAGCTTGTCCTATGCAAGGTCTCTCCTCAGAACAGGCATCCATGGGCTTCTCTTTCTGCTATGTTGCTTCTCTGAATGGTTGTAGAGCCAATCGCATGCATCGGTGTGGTTACAAATATTCAGGCCACAAGTAAGGAAGGAACTGGTGGACCATTAGACTGGGGAGGGTGACCATATTAATGTCTTACTGGCCCAATACTAAGCAGATGCACAGACATGACCCTAAAAGCATGCAGGGTCTAAAAACTTTGGTGTGGGAAATGCAGTGATTTGTTTAGAGCAGGTCATGGATATGGCACAAGGCTACCAGATGTAAATGAATATGTGGCCTGGATGATTTGTTAATGTCTGTTTGTTGTTGGTTAAACGTTTTCAGTCTCTTTTTATAATTCACACTCCACAACTGTATAGTTGTTGCCACTAGAGTTTTTCTGAAGTAGCCTGTCAAATGAATGATGATGGTCCTCTGTCTTCATAATCACTCCACATGCTTTGTCGTTAGTTATTTTGCTGATATTTGTCACGCAGTGAAGATGACTCCCTGCTCTCTCCTCAGCTGAGTGCGTACACAGACACACATTCATATCGAGAATGGAGATACACGGTTAGGGAAAAGCTCGTTTTGGCGTGCTAATGTTATTTTGTAAAGTAGTTGGACTTAACTGGACGTGCAGATGTTTGACCAGCAGCTGGCCAATAAGAAAAGTTATCCGGATATGTGATGGCAGAACCCGACTGTCCCCTTATCTTATGTAAATTAATTTGTGAAGAGGTTCATCAATCCATTATGAATTGTTCCAAAGAGGAGTTGAACACTGGCTATTAGGCCCACATCATACACATGCCTGGTGTCTACAAGTAGCATATAAGAGTACTGAGAAACTGTCTGAGAGACAGAGGAGGGATGCTGAGTGTCCTCTCACCTTTGTGGTGTGAATGTACACACACTTGCAGATGGAGCCAGCTCCTCTTTCTTTCCATGCCAGAGATTAGAGGAAGCCTGGGGGCCTCTCAGCTCCTCCCCCAACTCTCTCCGGGGCCTCTCTCTGTCTGCCTGTCTCACTCTCTCTGGACACCACCCCCCCCAACCCCCCCTCCTCCTCTCTGTGCCTGTATCTCTCAATCTCACTCCCTGTGCCTCCATGTCGTCTTTCATCATATTAACCCCATGTGTGCCAGAGCCTCAGGCACACTAATGATTTCTAAATGGGTAAATCAAACATGGCGATTGCCCTGGGACAGGCACACACACACACACACACACACACACACACACACACACACACACACACATAGTAGTCTGTTCCAGAGGTAATACTGTGAGGAATGTGTTTGTGATGTGTTTTGTCCTTTTTTTTCCGTTGGTGGATTTGACTTTTTTTTTCTTTTCTTTTTTGTCTCACTTTTTTTTCTGCCTCCCTCTTCCCACAGCAGTAAAAAGGTGGAGTCAGAGGGTGGGGCTAGCGCTGCTAAGAAGGATTCCAAGAGGAAGAGGGAGTCGTCGGTGTGCGACAATGTGGAGGTGAAGTCTCCACTGCCTTCTCCTCCTGAAGAAGAGGATGATGATGGTGTACAGGTATGAGATCCAGTATGGATCCAACATTCCCCCAGAATATCTGAAAACTCATAGCTGTTACTTCACAACCAGACGGCCATAAAACCTTTTCAGATTTCAGTGACACGGCTTAGAGGGACAGAAGGCCCTGAGCCAGTAGATGTTTGTTTTGTAAACCAGCTTTGTTGACAGACCAAGCAGACAAACCCCCATCGTGTTCTGTCGGCAACTTTTAAACTCCTGCATGTTTTTTTTAATAACATTTATCATTTTTTTATCATATCCTTAGCCCGTGACATTTTATTTTCAGCAAAGTCATGAAATCTCTGCATGAAATATGTGAACTTTATATGTGCTGGTTTGCAGGAACAAGCAGGGAGCTGTTGTTTCCCCTCTTCAGATTGATATTTATGTGCCACGTACAGCACTGTGCCTAAAGAGTCATGATTCTTACGATAGTACAGAATGCACTTTAGCATCCGTTCTTCCCTTAGACATGTGACATTACAGCCTGCTACATTAAATGTTTCCACGCACCGCCCAACGTGACAATATTTTGAGCCCATCAGTTTGGGTGACTGTGATGGGGCAGCAAGCTCGACCACGTAGAACAGAATAACTTATAGTCTGTTTGTTGGACAAAGCGTACACAGACACCCCTACGTCTTCTCTTCTCCACCTCTGATTTAGATTTACCCACCCCCTATATGAGGAGATGTATAGAAATTTGCTTTGAATATTGTGAGCTGTTTGAATGCAGTGATAAAAGCAAGCAAATGTGTTCTCTCATTGGGGTTTCTGAAAGAGCTACCGATTAATAAACCAAACATGCATACCTTTGTCTCCTTTTAGAAGCGTCGCTCAAGTCGTCAGGTGAAAAGGAAGAGGTACACAGAAGACCTGGAGTTTAAGATCTCTGACGATGATGACAGTGGAGATGACTCGGCAACACCAAAATCTCCATCACAACAACAGGTAAAGTTTGGGTTTCTGTTAATTTGTTCATCTTGGAGAAGATATAATTCATGGTCAGGTTGATTATTTTTATACATGCTGAATAAGGTCATATATTTGCCTTCTTTTTATTTATTTTCTCGCATCACCGAGTCACTTTAAAGAATAGATTTTGCTATTGCAATATTTGCACAGTTGCTTTCGTCCAGATAGACTATCTTTCAAATGTGATAATTTTGTGCTCTTTCATTTAAAGATATCCCTGATCATATTCTTCAGTGTTGTCCACTGGCCTAAGCTTTTTAGGCTGAGGTGTAGTTATACAGTATAAAACAGTGTATTTGTTACAGAAAACAAGTAATACTAAAGTTGTGTATGGTAAAAATGAATATTCTAATACCAGAATGAATAGTAAAAGTAAATTGATACCATGCTGGGGAAACTAAGTCATGATGCAAGCTGTCTCAGGCTCAGTACTTATGCTTAATTTCCAGGATGTGGCTGAGGTAGAAGGGCCTGTTGTGGAGAAGATCATGGGCCTGCGAACATCCAAAAAAACGGTGAGATACACACTCTCTTAACCCACAGGCATCAGCCCAGTACACAGAGATGAACAGACCGGCCCAGGTCAGGATTTACGTCATCTGATTAGCCGCACCACAGCTCGCTTAAACAGATTATAGACACATGTGCACGCAGACACACACAGCTAAGGTGGCTTGTATTAACTCGGTAAGCAGATACAGGAGTTGTTGTATTTCGTTATTTTTGTGCTTGGAGGTCTGTGCTTCAGATTTACTTTGTGTTGGCCTGGCTTTGTTTTTTCCGCCTTCGCTAAAAACTCTTACTTGTGCCAACACATACATGCACAGAGTCACCAGCCAATTTTCCTTTGCTAGCCAGCTGCCAATGGGTTTACCCCCCACCTACATGCAGCCACATATGTGCACACACACACACACACACACACACACACACACACACACACACACACACACACACACACACACACACACACACACACACACACACACGCCCCTTCTCACAGCTCCATTCAGAGTTGACCCCAGGCTTGGCACTCAGCCAAAACCACAAAGCTAGCTGCACCAGACGCCAAGTTAGTGTTTCCTCGGGCAGTGTGTGTGTGTGTGTGTGTGTGTGTGTGTGTGCGTGCGCGTGTGTGATTGATGATTCATGGCATTACAGTAGTAGTGGTAGTAGAATGATGCTTGGCGTGTGTGTGCGCTACAGCCACATTAGTAATGACGGCTGTAAGTGGACGACTTTGCTTTGAGGAGCTACTGTTTTGGTATTTCTCTTTTCACACATGTATGAAAAATCACTGCAAGCTCATTAATCATGCACAGTTTTGCGGTTGAATATGTTAATATTTTTCCCCACTTAAACCTGTTAAACATTCTTGGTATTTTATCTCTGACCTCTTATTTTGTATCCAAACTTGCAAATACAGCATCTGGAAGATGGGCATGACATGAATGTAATGTAGCTTTCGTCAGTTTGCCGCTGGCCAACAGCTTGCTTCTCTGTTTGCCACTTCACCAGCTCAACCACATGTTATATAACGATTACAAACCACTTCTGCTTTTTCTAGCTGTCTAGCTGCTATATTTGCTTTGATTATTAACCTTTTTTTTTTTCTTTCTTTTTCTCCTTTTTAGCTGGAGTCAGGGGAGGACGTGGAGGTTGAGGAGTTCTACGTCAAGTTCAAGGGCTTGTGAGTAGTGGCTTGGTTTTTTTTGTTTTTTTTCTTCTTCTTGCTCTTTACCTCTTTGTCTTTCACAGCAGGGCTTCTCCTTTTTTTAGACCCATTTTGAACACGCACACACAACAGGGTGTCCTTTGGTTTTTAAGTGTGAAAAGCTCAGTATATTTAGCTTGAAAGCCTTATTCAATTTATTTTTAATCCTGTGGTGGTTCTTAATTGTGCTTCAGATCCATTCTCACATCACTAACTCCAGCTGCAGTAGTACACTTGTGTCCTGCTATAATGTCTATATCTGCATGATTTAAAAAAAAAAAAAAAGAAAAGAAAAAAAAGTCTGACTCAATTTCTTCAAGGCTCTTTTCTGGTCAGCATGAAAGCTGGATATAAAAACATATATTTGAACTCGCATTTAGGGAAAAGTCCTTTTCATTTTAAGTCTGAAGTCAACAGACACTTTTTCAGATTGCAGCGTCTGTCTTCCATCCACCAGTCCTCACAAACCATCATTCACCACCAGTAAAGCCTGAACCCCAACAAAGTCATTCGTTGAACTTTGTTGAAACGCTGAATGATTGAAACGAGGGGTGCTTGTGCTTCTCTTGTCTTAGTTCATACCTCCACTGTCGCTGGGCAGAGCTGGAGGAACTGGAGAAGGACAAGAGAATACACCAGAAGATAAAGAGGTTCAAAGCCAAGCAACAACTCAACAGCTTTATAACTGAGGTAAGACCTGAGCTATGCTCTGCAATCTACACTTTATCTGCTCTTGACCTTAAGCAACGTCTTTCAGGCAAAACTATCGGCTGACAGTTGTAGTTTGGAATTGAAAACAATATAATCAGATGTTTCATAATAGATATTTCTTATCGGTGTCATTAATCTTTTTGGTTCTTCAATTCTTCTCTCCTTTATAGAGAAAGCGAGTGACAGTTTATGTTATGTTTTTACTATGCAAGATAAATGCTCTTGGCCTCAGTTAGCTCATTCTTTGTGTCAGTGTACGGTGAAACCCTGTTTCTAAATGGAGACTTGTTGTTTTCCCTCCAGATGGATGATGAGCCTTTTAACCCAGACTATGTGGAGGTGGACCGTGTCCTGGACGTTTCAGAGAGCACAGATGAAAACGGAGAGGTGCTTTGATCTCTTTGAGGGGTTTTAGCCGCCTCCGTCTCTTCTTTTCCTCTCCCCATGCACAAACTTACCAAACGTGTGTTATTTTGTGATTACGTGCAGACGGTGACCTTATATTTGGTGAAATGGTGCAGTTTACCTTACGAAGACTCCACCTGGGAACTGAAGGCTGACATCGACCAGTCTAAGATCGACGAATATGAACGCATCGCAGCACGCACACCCAACACTAAGAGAGTGGTGAGTGGCTGTGCGCATGTGTGTCTCTGTAAAAGCTCTTTGCGTGCTGTCTGTCTACAGTCCTCCTCCCAGTAGGCGTGTGCATGTGCTTTTGTGTGTGTTGGCCTGCTGCCTGCTCCTTCCTCCTCCAGATTTACAGCTCCTTTAACTGCTCTCTACAGGGCCACCTTCTTGTGGTCTTATACACTCTCACACACACACACACACACAGTCACACCCACGCCCTGCTCTTGTGGCCAGGCCAAACCACTAACAGTATGTTTAATGCTGAACAGAAGCAGCCGATTGGCTGTGGTCTTTCCTTCCATCACTCCCTTCCTCTCTGTGTCCATCTATTTAACGACTGCCTACTGTTTCTCCTTAAGGCCGATGTTAGAAATGCTCCATCATACAGTGGCAGCACTTGGAAGCAGATTTATTTTAAGCTCTGCTTAGTGTGCAGCTCAGGGAGTGTTAGTTTGGACTGTTACAACTTTTGAAGCAGATATTTATTTACCATCGGGATTAACATTACATTTTTTTATTTAAGGATGTAATTTCTGCTGCCTGAAAGTACAGTATATGCAGATCAACATTATAACCCTGATGTGTCTGGGCCTAATGAACCTCTCTGGTTTAATAACCCCAAATAATTTCTCCTTGTGTCAAGGATCGTCCTCTTGCAGCTGACTGGAAAAAGCTGGAGGGCTCCAGGGAATACGGGAATGGCAATGCACTCAGGGAATACCAGCTGGAAGGCCTCAACTGGCTAACTTTCAACTGGTACAACTCGTAAGTCACCATTAATTGTATTGTTTAAGAAATGGTCCCTAACTGCCACTCTTAGCCTGTACATATAATAGCACCTCATTTAATAGTCTTAAGTGAACTCTAAAGTTATTATTAAATGATCCTGTGGCATACCACTGTTTAAATTTCCCCACTGGTGCCATCCGTGTGTAAAATTGATGCTTTGACGGTACCTCGGGAGTCTTTTGACAAACTCACTCAACAGAATTGGACTTAAGCATGATTAAATGTGTCTATTATGCTTTCATTTTGTCTATCTGAAGGGAAGTACCAGTGCAGTTTTTTTTTGGATTATCTAACACACTTAAGGAATTTGGTAAAATGACAAATGTAGTATATTACCAAGTATTTTCCAACTTGTCTCCCACGTTTTTGTGTAATATATCACTGGAGTGGAAACGGACTACCTCACCCCTTTGGAAAATCCGTATTAATAAGCCAGGAGGGAAAATCTCTTAGTTCATGGAAGATGGTTGACTTCAGCTGTGTAAAAGTAAAGGAATTTAACATCAGGGCCTCAAAGCTCACAGAGTACCAGACATAAAAGCATAAGGGACTTTAACAATTTGTTGATGCTACGTAAAATCCATCTGTTTCAGCCTCTCAATGGTGTCCACATTTTTCTCTTCTTAGACGCAACTGTATCCTGGCAGATGAGATGGGGCTTGGGAAGACCATCCAGTCCATTACATTCCTCTATGAGATGTACATGAAAGACATCGAGGGGCCGTTCCTGGTCATCGCCCCTCTCTCCACAATCCCCAACTGGGAGAGAGAGTTTAGGACCTGGACTGAGCTCAATGTGGTGGTTTACCATGGCAGCCAGGCCAGCCGAAAAACCATTCAGGCTTATGAGATGTACTACAGAGATGCCCAGGTAAAATGGGATGGCACGGGGCTGCCCAACTATTAGTGCAACACTAATCATTCCCTTTAAAGGAGCTGTATTCTGTTTATGATGTGAATAGATAGGGAACAATTGTTAACTCTCTGCTCCTATATGCTCCACTTAGAATTAAAGATCCAAGTGTTTTGTCATGTAACTACAGTCAGTTAATTCAAAAGGCATCTGTGAATCAAGCAGATTTCCAAATGTGGGTTAAGCTTATGTTTATGCATTTAGCAGATGACTTACAAATGAGGATATAACATTAACATCAAGTTAACAAGTACAGTATACGATGTAGCTTGTATGTTGAGCTGACATATAAACTAACTTCCCCAACTATGTTAGCTTATAATGGAGGATTTTTTTGAGAGGCATGATGAGTTAATATACCTTAAAGTAAGTTTAACACCGTAAGTGAGTTGCTAGATTTTCTGACTCATCTGTCTTTAGAAAAATGTCTGTTCATGGCAATAGAAAGAAAGATCGCTAATGAAGACTAGATGCTTTCAAGACAAGACTTTGTTTTCATTTTTAATTTCACCTCTTCTGTTTGAGAATTAGAAGAAGGCTCACGTACACTTGTTGTAAGAAGCAAGATGCTGTTGTATAAGACATTCGGCAGATCTGAACACCTCAGTTAGGGGAAGTCTTCAGCCAGACAGATATGGACAGTGCTCCTTTGCCTCATAAGCTCTTTACAGGCCTCTAGATGTAAGCTGTTGTACTGTAAGCTCTTATTGTACAATGCTGCAAGCTGGACCTCGCCACAGTGAGCCCTTAAAGAAAATAAGCTGTAGTAGCAGTGTACTTGCTAACTACTTGTCTCTAATCTAGACTCTAGACTGAGGTTATGAAGGAGGGACATTGAGTTATTTTCTGCTTCTGGTGTAAGGTGTCTGACTGCAGATTTTTGGGATCACAGTTAAAGCTATTTTCTTCCTAATTCACTGTGGCCTTACTGCTCTGTCCACTGCAGCTCAGACCTGCTCCTCAAGATAGACGTGCATGAGCGAGCATGTATTCAGTTCCTTCCCGTACTTCAGACCACATTGATACAGGAAACTGTATCGAAAGAAATCTGTGCCTTAAAAACCAAATCCCAGTGGTTGAAAGTATTGATACGTTTGGTCGAGAATGAGGCTCACAGTGAACACACAGCAGGCAGCTAAATAATGTAGTCCAACTAGATTCAAGGTTCAGTTTGTTATTATTTGGCAAAAAACAAAAATGCTGCTTGTGTCTGACCTGAAAGACCAACTGTTCCACTTATAGATCAACACAGCAAGATAATAAATAAGAAGATGATTACTTCTATTGCCCTTCATGCTTTTCCTCTCTCTCTTTACACTCCGCTCCAGGGTAAAATAATAAAGGGAGTGTATCGGTTCCATGCAGTTATAACAACATTTGAGATGATTTTGACCGACTGTCCAGAGCTTCGCAGCATCCCATGGCGATGTGTTGTAATTGACGAGGCTCACCGCCTCAAAAACCGAAACTGCAAACTACTGGAGGGACTTAAAATGATGGATATGGTGAGTGAGGCTCTGTTTGTGACATAGCAGTGGGATGGGGAGTAAAAGAGTTAGCAAGTGGGATGTGTTTACAGGCTTTTAACACACACAAGGACGGATTAATGTGAGCTGAAGTTGTTTTGATATGTAGAGATTTTATTTTTTTAAATTAGAAATTTGAGAGGACTTGTTGCCAATTAAATATAGACAATGTATCTCTGTGTGTGCTTTGTTACTATTTTTCCTCTATCCTTCTCTTCAGTAAATAAAGCCATGAGGATACATCCTGTTTTCTCAATTTTAGAAACTATTCATGCATTTCCTGTTTCCTTTTTTTCCTCCAGGAGCACAAAGTTCTGTTGACGGGAACTCCTCTTCAAAACACAGTGGAAGAGCTTTTCAGCTTACTCAATTTCCTGGAGCCAGAGAGATTCCCATCTGAGCAGACATTCATGACTGAATTTGGAGACCTTAAGACTGAAGAGCAGGTAACGGCGACCAGCCAGTACTGCAGAAATAGGGCAGGACAGTGTGACATCTTTTAACCTCCCACGCATCCTAATTTCCCATTTCAGTAACATTCCTTCTGTGTCTACCAGGTTCAGAAACTGCAAGGCATCCTGAAACCCATGATGCTGAGAAGACTGAAGGAGGATGTGGAAAAGAATCTGGCCCCCAAGGAAGAGACCATCATAGAGGTACGTTCGTTAGTGACACCCCTGTGGTGATGTGCTGACCACATTGTGGAGGGTTTTTCCAATTGTATCATCTAATATTACTGTTTTCAGGTGGAGTTGACCAACATTCAGAAGAAATACTATCGGGCCATTTTGGAAAAGAACTTCACCTTCCTGTCCAAAGGAGGTGCAGGAGGCGCAGGAGGAGGTGGTGGAGGTGGAGGAGCCAGTGTCCCCAACCTCCTAAACACCATGATGGAGTTGAGGAAATGCTGCAACCACCCTTACCTCATTAATGGTGCATACTCTCTCCTCCCTAAATATGATGTAGCGTTGCATTAAATCTTTGTAGAATGTCATTTTTATTTTTCACTGTCTCTTATTCAGGAGCTGAGGAGAAGATCATTGAGGAGTTTAGGGACTCCCACGGTGGCAGGACAGACGTGCCAGAAATGGCGCTCCAAGCTATGATCCAGGCAGCTGGCAAACTGGTGCTCATTGACAAGCTGCTGCCCAAACTGAAAGCTGGTGGACACAGAGTACTGGTGTTCAGTCAGATGGTCCGCTGTTTGGACATCCTGGAGGACTACCTCATCCAAAAACGGTGACAATTAGCAAGGCTTGCTTTTCTCTTATGGCTGCACAATGGCTAACAAATTGGAGCCTCTTGATCTTTAGCTGAATACAAAAATGGGTTTTATTTTTGACATGTCATCAATCTACTTAGGATTTTTAAATGAGTCATTTAAAACCTTCTCACTTAAACTGAATTTGTTCATAACTGGAGAACAAGCAGCAGCTCCAGCCTGGTAACAGTGAGAGGCTGCTAGCTTAATGTTTGTCCACTAAGCTTATCAGATTAGGAAGAAAAACTGAAGAAAATGGGATTCAATAAAACCATTTTTCCAATTTAGGCACTCATACTGGGGATTTTCTTGCTTAACCCAAGAAACAAAAAAGTTAAGAACTTATTTAGAAGCAAGTTGAAGTGGATAAAACTGTAAAGTGTCGATCTGCATTCTTCCATGGTCATGTTAGCCAACACCAATCCAGTCATGTATGCTGAGAGTCACTCAGTAACAGATTATTACAGTTAGCCTGACACCTCTCCACTATAGAGTTGAAGTTTTTATGTACAGAAACGCACACTTGTTTCTAATAATTCACTTCCTCACTCCGCAGATACCCATATGAACGTATTGACGGCAGAGTTCGCGGTAATCTGCGACAGGCTGCCATCGACAGGTTCTCAAGACCGGACTCAGACCGTTTTGTATTCCTGCTGTGTACGAGAGCTGGGGGACTCGGCATCAACTTGACTGCAGCAGATACCTGCATCATCTTTGACTCTGACTGGAACCCCCAGAACGACCTTCAGGTATACACTCCACGATACAGGTGGTTTAGTCTGTAGGGAATCTGGTAGATTCTGTATCTTTTTGAAACAGCTGTCAGGGATACCAAAAAGGCCTTCCAGAGTGGCCAGCTTCTGGAGTTCAGTCTGTTGGATGTTGACAAGACACATTTGGCTCTGGTTCATTAATCCTCTGCGTAAGATTTACATGCCCGGTTGAATAAACTCTGTAGAGTGAAAAGCAAACAAAGTAAAAATCACAGTAAAAAGAAAAAAAGAAAGTGTTTCTGAATCTCTGGATGCGTGCTCCATCAGGCCCAGGCGAGGTGCCATCGCATCGGCCAATCCAAGTCGGTCAAGATCTACCGTCTGATCACCAGGAACAGCTACGAGAGGGAGATGTTTGACAAGGCTAGTCTAAAGCTGGGGCTCGACAAGGCTGTCCTTCAGAGCATGAGCGGCCGAGAGAACGCCAACAGCGGGGTTAGTCACACTGCAACCTCTGAAAACTGCAAATTTCAGATAAATTTCCTTCATTTACAAACAGTGCTCTTAAACAGTGTGTTTTGATCCCTATTTTGGTGCCTCCCAACTGATCCCTTTTTAATTAGACAAAAACTTATCTTATTTCTTGTCCAGGTCCAGCAGTTGTCCAAGAAGGAAATTGAGGACCTACTGAGAAAAGGTGCCTATGGCGCTCTAATGGATGAGGAAGATGAAGGCTCAAAATTCTGTGAGGAAGACATCGACCAGATCCTCCAGAGACGAACCCACACCATCACCATTGAGTCAGAGGGCAAAGGCTCTACTTTTGCTAAGGTAATAAACTTGACTGGGCTAAATCTGCTCCTTTTCCCACACAGTCTGTTCACTTTGTACGTACAAACTGAGGTGTGGTGGTTCTCTCACAAACGTGTTTATCTGTCTCCAGGCCAGTTTTGTTGCAACAGGAAACCGAACTGACATTTCTTTGGAGGACCCGGACTTCTGGCAGAAATGGGCGAAGAAGGCTGAGTTAGACATGGATGCCATCAATGGCCGGGTACTACACACACACACACACACACACACACACACACACACTTGCATACAGGGCATATAAATGCCTGCAACCTCTTTAGAACATGTGATGAAACCAGAAAGCCAAACAGAGTGACCCAACATCCTCTGTATTTAGATAGTTTAGTGCATACAGTTTAAACACTTAAACACACACATGCACCTAATGTCTCCCTTATGGAAAAGGGGGCTTGCAGTGGCAATTAATGAGTGCTATAATCACAAGCTAGGAGGAAGAATGCGAGACAGGCTGAGAGAGAAAGACAGACAGGACAGGAGGGAGGCACAGAGAGAGGAAGAGGGAGATTAATATTGACAGTTGGGAATCTCCTCTCTTCCTTAATTACCCATGTTTCCCTGCTCTTGTGTGTGTGTGTTTGAGCGAGAGAGAGTAAGCTGCTTAGCTCCTCTTAACAGAGCGCAGATGCCTGGAGGGTACATAGATATCACTTAGGCGAGTGCTCACACATGCATCCACAAAGAAAGGCGACCTCCATCTCATTCTTACGCACATGTTGAGTGTTTTGCTCTCTGGCAACTTGTATTCCTGCTTTCCTTCCCTCTTTCCTTTTTTTTTTTTTTCTCTTTGTGTGTTTCTTCCTCCCAACAACTGCTTCTCTCTGCATCCTCATTTCTTCTCTTGTGGAGGACCCTCCACTGGAACACTTAATCCAGCTCTACAAGCATGAATACGGACTGTTCCCCTGGGATTTATTATTGTGTGATGTTAAAATGGAAATGACTGCAGCCCTGTGATAATTGTGGAACTAACTACTGCCCTGTTTGTGCATATTAATGGGATTCCAAGGGAGTGAAAAAAAATCAAATTAATTGAGCAAAAATGTAATTCATTAGACAACATGATTAATTCCAGTTTATGTTTGAGCTAGACAGCATTTTTCTCAATATCAGAAATTAAGTGTAGGGCCAAACATCCAATTAATCAGATCTGGTCCAGAAGATGCCATACATTCTCAGTTTTCACACGAGTCATAGGAGTCAGAATGTACAACAAATTTACAAATAGGCCACTTCAGGGGAATGCAGCAGAAGGTACTTTGCATATTGTTACTGGTGGATTTCAGGCCATCTGTATTTGAAACTTGGTTCTGAATATAAGGGGGGAAAAGAACATCTCTGCTATAAAAGTACAAAAAGTAACCTCTTTTGAATAATTTTTTTTTCTCCAGAACACCCTGGTCATTGACACACCAAGAGTAAGGAAGCAGACACGGCACTACAGCAGCGTCAAAGAGGATGAAATGCTTGAATTCTCCGAGCTGGAGAGTGATGAGGATGAACCCAGTAAACCGTCATCCAAACAACGACGGCCCCAAGACAAAACTCAAGGCTACCCCCGATCTGAGTGCTTCAGAGTGGAGAAGAACCTGCTAGTTTATGGGTTTGTCACATTTTTTTGCTTAATGCTCAAAAATCTGTTGTGATGGTTGACTGTTGATTTATTTAAAATAGTGAAAGATTGAACACACGATGTTTTAAACATGATACAGAAACAACTGGTTGATTTGTAAAGATGTAGCAACGTAAGGTTTTCCTGACCAGAGGGCGTAGTCATTGTCCCTTTGTGTGTGTTGTTATCCATATTTCTGTTTACTGTGGCAGTTCAGCTGGCCACTTGTGCATGTCAGTGCTTAAGAGTCCGCCCTGTAAAGTCTGGAGATTTTCCCCCACAGATCCAACCATGCTAATCCTTCTCAAAGACAGAGATAACACCAGTATACAGCTTCACAAGCAGCAGAAGTTGGCTTTCAGTTTGCTTTGGTCTGAGATGCATTGCAACACCCAAAGGTTTCCTAAAGTTTTATTTTGTGCCTTTTGAATATGAAGCTGCACCCTGGAGACCTTAGCTTGTCTTAGAGCCAAAAAAAGGTTAAACATCCAGCCTAATCATATCCAAATGGAACAAAATCCACTTAACAATATTTCCAAACCTCCATCAGTTTTTGGGTTATGTACATATTAAAAAAAAAAAGTGTAAAATCCATAAGCATTAGTCAGAAAGGTATGAAGATACTTCATGATCAGTCTCTCTCGGTCCACTGGCTTTGCAGCAGCTTTACTGTGATGACGAGTCACAGCAATAAATAACATGTTAATTAGTGATGTTTGAGGTGCTTCCAGGTTAAAGAGTCTTACTAGCTGCTCGTCTTTTCACACATTGTAGCGTTGTTTTCTTTTAAAAGATCATGAATGGATGCATATGTACAGCTGAAGTGATTTAGTTGACATAAATCTCTGCAGTCAGCATCAACAGAGAAAACACTTGCTGGCACTACCCCTAAACACGCTCCCAAACACGTATACATGGACATAAGTACGCTTGAAGCAGCCTTGGAGAATATTGGGTCTTTAGCTCACATACACGTAATTGACTGTTAATCCTGCTTTACACACACACACCTTTTAAAAAAAAAAAAAAAAAAAAAAAAAAAAAAATCCCATGACATTAACTACGTTTTTTTTTTTTTTTTTCTCCCTACGTTTCTTTCAACTGTGATTTCTCTTCAGGAGTGTACATTGTGAATTTAGATCCCTGTTTTTTTTTTAAGTATTATTGGAATTTTCAAATGCACAGAATTTTAAATGTTTATTAATCTGCATAGTAACAGAGGAGCACACAGACTAGTGCACAGTAACAGTCTGTTATGGTACATATATGAGCGCAGTATACTATACAAAGTCAAACTGACACACTTGACACACATCGATGATCAGCCGAGTTCCTCCATTTTCATGACTGACTTGCGTGACGTGTGTGTGTAAGAAAGAACAGTGGTGCTAGTGAGATGTCAGCGTTGTTATTGTTACAGTCTAGTCTCACGGCCTGAGGCTGTAGGACACAAAAACACACTGTCTGACTGGGCCTGTCATCTCTGCTCAGCCCTCTGTTGTTTTTTCACATTGTCCATCCCTCACTTTCCCTCACCCACCATTTTACGCTTTCTATAAAGGTTGGAAGTAAGACTGGTTGACATGGTTCAGTGAATATTGGGAGGCAGAGCCGAGAAAAAGGCTGAATGGACACCACATCAGTTAGTGGAGTCCTGAAGTGGTGGGGGGGTGATGGGCTGTGATCCATGTAAACACACACAGGGGGGATGTCTGGGTGGCACTATTTAAGACGCCAGTTATAGTTAAGTCAACAGCCTGGTAAGATGCACAGTATAATGAGATCCCAGCACTCATCACTGTGTGCGGGGCTGTGAGACCAGATGATGTGGATTTGTGTAAATATTCATGAAGGATGAGGGTCGTGTCAGCCATGAAATGGTGGACCACGGATTTAGAAACTGTCTGTCTGACTCTGTAACATCATGAATGTTGCTTGGCCAGAGTCGAGTTTTGCTTTTCAGAATCTCCAAACAAGATGGCGTACAATGACTAAAGAAGAATAAAGATAATCTGCCCAGTTCCTTTTTTGGTCAGCAAGGTTAAAAAGAACATTTTCAGATCAGTTTTTGATTATACAAAATTCCCCACCATAACTAATAAATGGTATTGTTTGTGGGGGTTTTTTCTATTAAAACAATACTATATCAGTCGTCAGTATTTGTACTTTCACCACTTTAGCTTTTGCATGATTAAGTTGACTCTCACTTTGTCTTTGTTGGGAGGGAAAACTGAAAATTCAAAATTTTGATTCCTATACCTGTTATTGACTGCTATGAATATCATGGTTTCAGTGCTCATGAAGTATTGTATGTCACAGCTTGGGCACATATTTTATATTTGGCTTGTTGACTCATTTATTTCCACCCGTGTTTGTCTTCAGTTGGGGTAGGTGGAGTGACATCCTGGCTCACGGTCGCTTCAAGCGCCCCTTGAAGGAGACAGATGTGGAAACCATCTGCAGGGCCCTCCTGGCCTACTGCCTGCTGCATTACCGTGGAGACGAAAACATCAAAAGTTTCATTTGGGACTTGATCACCCCAAGTGAAGACGGGACCACCAAAACACTGACCAACCACTCAGGTAACTTACACAAACCCCCTGATTCTCCAGCATGTTCAGTTTGTGTCTTCTACATGAACATATAGTCACTTATGTCCTGCTGTATTGGAGAATTTTATAGAATAATTCATCTATATGTACAGTTTGAAGTCAAACGTAACATACCTCTTTCCACCTGATCGGTCCCGAAACCCTTTGTCGAAGAAATTTCCACGCACAAACACACAGAAGCTTACCACAGCTGGGAAAGAATACAGTTTGGTTGCATTGTTTTGATTTTAGTTGGACAGTTAAAACATAATCCATTTGGTACTGAGGTCCTTTTCTAGCACTGCAGTTATCACTGCAGTTATCCGCTGTCTCAAATGGAAAAAATAACCAAACTGAAAGATTTGTGGTGACATCATCAGTAGTGGCTAAAAATGACAGTTGTACGTAAGGCCGCGAGTGATATATAGACTGCTGATATAACGTTCTTGTGACCAAATATGGTCAAAGACTGTCAGTGGACCTGTTGATCAACGTAACGTGGGCACTATTGTGCAAAATCCAAAACAAACCTGAAAAGTGTAGATGGAACCTAACTGATTGAAACACAGATTGAATTTGGCTGAGCTGTTCTTGCAGTTGCCCTGCCTGCATCATGTGTGCTTCAGCTTATACCATGAAAGACAAACACTCTATGGAAGGAAAGAGCAGATTTATTACAGCTTTTAAGTGAATAGCAAACCCATTAATGCACACTGTGGTAAACTGGACAGTCAATTTTCAGTCAATCAACCCCTAGATTTACTCTACGTTAATGTGTTCATGCATCAAGCATGATCTCATAGCAAAGTCCATCAGATGCCCCAGCCACCGCGTGGCTTGCAGTGAACTTATAGTACAGCTAAAATTGTCATGTGTAGTTGCTTTAAGACTGATGGATCAAGTTAATTTAATGGCAACTTCTAACAAATATGGATACATCAGCTGCGTAGAAGAAAACAAATAGTGCTCAGATTAGATCTTGACCTTTCCTTTAGGTGGCAAAAGGTATAAATAATCCTTAAGATGTTTCCAAGATTTATAGGTTCCAGTTTGTATACTATTGCCTTACCATCCTCTGCCTGTCTCCCTTTCTAGGTCTGTCTACTCCTGTACCCAGGGGCAGGAAGGGGAAGAAGGGGAAGTCCATGGCTCCACCTCCACAGACTCCACGAGCTGATTGGCTTGCCAACTGCAATCCTGACCATTTGCTGCAAGAGGATAGCTATAAGAGACACCTGAAACATCACTGTAACAAGTAGGGTTCTCTACTATTCACACACACCTGACGCACAGTGGCAGCTATTCGATTACGTTTATCCCTGAACACGGCCTCATGAACGGTTAATGGAAGTATGAGTGTAATAAGCTAGTTAACAAAGTGACACATTAATAGATTGAACTCTTGCTTTAAAAATATGATATGGACAGAAGTTGCAGGGCTCTACAATTGTACACTTAGCACAACTTCAACTGAAGCAGCTGTCTCCCTGTATTCCTTCTGACTCTGTCACACGCACAGTCATTTGTCTGTGGTCAGCTTCCTCTCCCGTAGTCGGGGAGAATTGCTTCCTTGCCCTTACATATTCAATTCCAAGATTTTTTTTCCTTCTTCTTGAGGGAGAAGTTGCTGTGTGTGTATGTGTGTGTCTGGCTGTGTGCCAGGCCAGGTGCTAGGCAGGCAGACCTGTTGGAAGTGGGTGAAAGACGTGCACAAACACAGACGCACACATACACACACTTGGGGGTGATTATGTGGTGCCATCTGCTAGGCTGGAGCACAGCGTTGTGTGGCTAATCAGGCCTGGCACATTGATGGATGAGCACACACAGCCTGCCAACAAACACACACACTGCAACTTGTTATGCCATTGATGCACAAATACACACACACACACACGCTCTCGAAATGAGTTGCAAATGACTGTCTTCATACCCTCCCCCATCTCTTCAGCACCTCTCTAAACTTTCTATTTCCTCCCTTCCAGCACAGCTCCATCCTTTCAGTTCTTCTCTCTGCTCCTCCCACTCATCACCTCCTTTCAACCCCCTCCTCACCCCACTGCCCTATGTTCTAAACACCACTGGCATTAAGGCCTGGTGACAAATGCTTACAGTGAAGCAGATCTCTCAGATTGCTGTGTTTCCAATGTCAGGAGATCAAATCTGACACTGATTCTCTTCGACTCAAGTGATTCATTTGACCAGGGGAGCTGCTTTAAGTATTTTCTGATACATAACATCTGTAAATTGTATCTAAGGAAGAGGAAAGAAAGTAGAGAAAAACTCTGAAATGGAGGACATTTAGACATAATGTGATAAAACACAATAGGTTGACCATCTGAATTGAAAGAAGTAATCGGGTAGTGCCTTAACAGGTCATTCCCCTGCAGAAATCACTCCAGTGCGAACAGCATTACCATGGTTCCTTTTGTTAATGAAACAATTATCATATTCGGTCATTCAACTTAATTTAGATGGGGAAATTAATTCATGAGCAGTGCTACAAATGACCCGTTTCAGTGGAATATAATAGATGTGTTCCAAGTGTTTGTAACATTTAATTCCACTAGATAAATGCACGATGAGGAGAAGTACTTGGCTTTATGTTTATCTTTAGACTTTTGGTCATGCAAAATGAGCAGTGTTAAACTTCATTTGATGATTAATAAGGTGTTTGATCAGTTGATTACTTGTTAATGTTGCAACCCTCCGAAGTCCTGTCTTTGTTTAACTAAATCAAAGATGAGTGTCACTAACTTTTTCTTTCTCTTAGGGTCTTGCTGAGAGTGAGAATGCTGTATTATCTGAGACAGGAGGTCATAGGCGATCAGGCAGAGCGCATCCTGGAAGGGGCTGACTCCAGGTTAGTAGACGCCTTGTGAAATCTTCCCACTCCATCACCTATACGCACCCCAGAGAGAACAGATTCCAACGTAGTATGATTTTTTTTTTTCCTTTACTTTTTTCACTGTGAGCTTTTTGCTTCTCAAGTTAGCTCGTCTTTAACAATTTACCACGACATCATTATGATCTCAGATGAGTTCAGATATTTTAAAGCAGCACCTGACGTCCCAGTAGTAACCTCTTACAATGTGAGCAATCTGTAACAGGCCTAAAAGATGCAATTTTGGTGTTATTCCACTCTTATGCACCCTCACTCTTCATCATCCAACACTTTCTTAGGAAGTGGCAACCTGATATTAACTCAGGGAGAAAAAAAATCCTGTGCTGCAGAGTAGTTTTCCTAGAATAGAAGATACAGTCGGGAAGGCTTAATGTCTCGGATGCATCATGAAGAAAGTTGAAACCGATATTTATATGAATGTGTGATGAATTATTACTAAGTGTATTTCAGTCTGTTCTAGTGGCCTCTTTGGCAGGATTCTTTCTATTCTGACAGACACAACACACACGATCTGGAAGAAATTAGCTTTTTATCATAGTTTGACCCATTTAGAAGTTTGATTCTTTTGACAAGCTATTCCCTATTACCATTTGGCACCAGGTCTCACAGTGCTGATGTGAAGGTTAGATGAGCTGCTCACCTTGACTGCTTCTTTCATCTCATTTTGACAGCTCCTTCACTCCTTCACCCTTCTTTTGCTCTCTTCTTGCCATCTGTCCATCCCTTTCTTTCTCTGCAGTGCACTTTAGTCTCATCTCCCATCCCCCCTCTTATGCTGCCACCCAGATGTGAATGCATTTATAATGTGGAGCACGTGCACACTCAAAGTTGTTCTCTCCCACCTCCTCCCTTTTGTCCCTCCCTCTGCTCAATGGCTACTGTGACAGACCCAAGTGTGTGTGTGTGTGTTTGTCAGCGCGTGCCAGACAAGAGCATACGGGGTGCCATCGTGCCAACATATGCCAGGGGGATTTAGCATGCCAGTCTTGGCGTGCACACATTTGTGTGTATGTGTTGCCAAGGCCAGGCATGCTGCTGTTTGCAGAGATAAGGGACAGTTTCACTGGTTTCTTCTCTCCTTCCGTCACCCTCTTGTGTTTCTGCTCCCATTGTGTTTTGTACCCTTTCTCCCCATAAGTAGCTGGAAATGCCATTCTTTCCATAATGGAGGGTTTATGGAGGGTTTTTGGAGGGATGGCACTGCTTAGAAGTAGTTATTGCAGATTTAAAACTATTGGCAGTTTATGTACGTGCATTATTTTAAATAGGACTGAAAGAAATCTGAAATAAAAGCATTAAAGTAACACCTGTAAGCTCAGTTTTTGTTCTATGGTGGGTTTACCAAGTAATATTTTAGCTAAATTTTCAGTAAAATTTGACCGTAGTGTAACTGAAATGTCATTAATGCTTTTTATATATTAGCTAGAGTCTAATGTGTATAAACAAATATTTATATTAACATCCCCTTTTATTGCTCACAACCTTCAAAAAATGGGCACCAGTTGGCCTTAAGGGTGAAATGAGTGGGGAAAACACATGGTTAAATGCATGAATAAAGACTTAATAAACATTGTTTTATTGTTAACTAACTTTTATGACCATAACTAGATTGTTACAGAACGTTTTAACTATAGCATGTACAGTTATACCCCTTTATTACTGTGTTTTTGTTTAAACTCTTAACGCCTGATTCGGACACATGTGGGTTAAAATCAGGCTTCTGTTCCCTATTTTTCTCTGTCTTTGGAATGGAAATACGATACTGATGTCATAATGAAGCTAATGGAACAATCAGTGATGTGACTTTGTTTGTCTCTGCCGCAGTGTGCTGGATATCTGGATTCCTCAGCCGTTCCATGCAGAGGTCCCAGCTGACTGGTGGGACAGCGAGGCTGACAAGTCCCTGCTCATCGGCGTCTTCAAACACGGTAACAGACACACACCAGCACTCTCACACTCACTCTGTATGTACAGACCCACACCTCCCTGCATGGCAGCCATAACACACACACACACACACACACACACACACACACACACACACACACACACACACACACACACACACTCACAATCACACACTTAGATAATGTCAGCACCTTTATGCAGACACTCCAGTGGCTTCCAGCAGAGTAAGCATCACGCAAGCACTTAGACACACTGGGTGAGCACGTGCACACATGTATACCACCCGCTTCTGCTGCCACCAGTTGATTGGTGTTGCTATGGCAATGGCAGTACGCAGCTGGCAGGCTTAGTGTGCATTTGGGAGTGTGATTGATGGCTGTTTTCACCACTGGCTGTGTGTGCGTGTATGTGTGCACACGGTGTTACAGGTGTTAAAGTCATTTAAAAAAAGCAAACACAATCTTGACTGTCTTTTTATTCTGGAGCTGGTTATTTGGATCATCATTAAACCCCGTTAATCCATCAGTGTGCCACCTTTGGATGTTGATTGGGTATCTGAATGTCATTCCCAGAGACATAGTGAGGAGGCAGAGTTTGAAGCAAGTTTGCTTTTGTTGGAGACCTTCATTCATATTAATTTGGCATAATTGTCATAATTTTTCTATCATTGCCACCTTCTATGATTCAATTAGGACACACGCACACACAGCACAATACAATGCGGCTCACCCGTAGTTAATCATAATCCTTATTCACCAGGGAGGCCCTTCAGGGGGACTAGCACGCACACACATATACTCACTGTGTGCAGAAAGGCACACAAAACAATGCTAGACCCACACACAGAAGAGTGATGGCCTATAAAGGCCCCGATGATTAACGTTTGCCTGCGGGCGCAGCGCTGGGAGTGTGTCTGTAAGACTGAGCGACGGTTAGGAACAATGCGTTACATCTTTTCTAATTGAAATATGATGGAGAGAAGGGAAGAAGGAGACAAGAAAAGTTAAAGAGGAGGCAATGTGGTTGTTTAATAGTGACCTTACTCACTTATCTTCCTCCCCTACCTCCTGTCCTCCCTGCTCCTTTCTTCCTCCTCCTCCTCTGCTGCTTTTCTTTGCTCTTTTACTCCTCACATGCTCTTCTGCATTTTTCTCCCATCCCTTCCGTTTTTGCCCCCCTTTTCTTTCCCGATGTGTCTCAGTAGGATCTGCACATTCTAATCTGTTCTGCCTGAATGCTCCTAACGGACAAACACGCACAGTTTCTCACACCCAGTCGCTCACTTTCCGACAACACAACACACACACACACACACACACACACACTCTCCTCTTCATCTTTTGCTCGTTCCCCCTCTATCCGACACAAATAAGCACCTGCAGGCTCGCTCGGATCAGCGTGCGCTCAGCACACGCATATGCAGAACAGAGACGAGTGTACAAAACAACACACACACAGTCTGTCTTGTCTGCAGCTGGCTCCTGGGGGCTGCCCTTCTGCTGCTGTTTTTGTCTATTCCTTCATTTAATATGGATACTCTGTGTGTGTAGTGTGTTAGAAAGCATAACTTTTTTCACCCTTCTTTCTAGGAGTTTGCCTTAAGCTGAAGTGTGTTGAAAAGTAATATTTCAGTGTCCCCGAAGCAAACTGGACAGGTTACTTGATGGAATACAGATTCAAGCCCTTTTACACCTCCAGACATGGGTTCCAGATGTCTGCATTTCTCATCTTTCTCTTTGCCTCTCTTCAGGCTATGAGAAGTACAACTCCATGCGTGCCGACCCCACCCTGTGTTTCTTGGAGCGAGTGGGCATGCCAGACGCCAAAGCGATCGCTGCTGAGCAGAGGGGCTCTGACATGATGGCAGATGGTGTTGAGGGGTAAGAGAGCAGGCTTCATTGACCAGAGAGTAACCTTTTACTGGCCTGTCCTTGTAACATCTTTTTTTGTGTGTTCCCATTCCTATTTGCTTTTCTTTAGTCTCATTATAATGTCTTGTCCAGCACCTTCCTCTGCCTTTTTTTATTTTATTTTTTTTAAACTCTTTAATAACACACAGCGTCAAGTGGTACCCGCATTGTCTGCTGCCTCTGGGATTCTGGAATAAGATTTTACTTTAAAGATACCATTATAAAGTGTCTTTGATTAACCAGTCTTTTGTTGCTGTCTTTAGTGAGGATGAGGATCCAGAGTATAAGCCCATGCGTATGCCTTTCAAAGATGACATGGATGACTTCACTAACTCTCCTCTGGATGACAAAGATGACACAGTGGAAGGTGAAACTGAAGGTAAGCTCGCACTTCACACACACAGTGTAGAATTATTTCATAAGAAGTATTAATAAGGTTCAGTGAAAGTGTGAACTCGTGAGATGACTTGGAACAACCCAATACTGACCTACAAAACTTTAAAAGCCATTTTATATCTTTTAAAATGGAGGAAAAAAACTGACTACGTGAAAAGAATTGTTCCTTTTTATACAAATGAGCTGTTCAAAGATCAGAGCTGTTTTTAACCAGTTCTAACAAACAATGTCAACCTGAAATGCAATAAATTTATATTAGCAAATGATATAATATTAAAATAGTTTGAATGACATCTCTTCTCTTTCCTGTAGTTAAATCAGGCGAAAACGGTCAAAGTGCACCATCACTGGGCGGAGCTTCCAACGAGCGACTCTATTGGCCAGCAGCCTCTGCTCTGACAGCCCGTCTGCGTCGTCTAATCACGGCTTACCAGCGCTCCAACCGAAGGGAGCAGCTCCGCCAGGAGGCACTCAACAGACCCGATGGCCGCCGACGACGACGCAGGGAGTTCCTGCCATCTATTGCCATGGTTCCTGAAACAGGAGGAGGAGCAACTTACATCCAAGATGGCACAGGGGTGTTTATGACAGAAGGAAGCCCATATCTGGCTAAAGGAAGTGCTTACTTTGCCAAAGGTGGTCAGTTCATGCCAGAGGCTTCGCCAGTAATGACCGCCAGCTCCCTGATGGCTGATGGAGCCATGTATTACAAAGAAAGACGGCAAAGGTACATTACATTTAAGATTATATGATGCTGAGGTTTTCTCAGTGCCTCTATGTGAAATTACAGTAATACAACACCCTAAACAACCTTCTTGCTTAACAAAGAATAAAAAAAAGGCAATCTAATTGCATCCTACCTTCTGGTTGGTAAACCTTTTCTCTTCTTTTATTTATTTTTTTATTCAGATGGACGCGCCGGGAGGAGGCAGATTTCTATCGTGTTGTGTCCACCTTTGGAGTTGTCTTTGATACCCAACGTCAGAAGTTTGATTGGACACAGTTCAGAGCTTTTGCTCGGCTGGACAAGAAAACAGACGAGAGTCTGGAGAAGTATTACTACTCATTCATTGCCATGTGTAAAAGAGTCTGCAGAATGCAGATCAAGACTGAAACGGGTACGAGAAATCATGCTTTGTACAGCCTACGGTTACATTAACCACCAAATGAGCAACTTTTCTACATATGTATTTTCTTACTGAAGGGCATATTATGCTTTTTCCCTTCTCAGAACTCCCAGACCCGACCCTGATCATTGACCCCATCACAGAGGAAAGGGCCTCCCGCACCCTGTACCGCATCGAGCTCCTTCGGCGCATTAGAGAGCAGGTCCTCCCTCACCCACTTCTCTCTGAGCGACTCAAGCTCTGCCAGCCCTCCCCAGACCTTCCAGAGTGGTGGGAGTGTGGTCGCCATGACCGGGACCTCCTCCTGGGGGCCTCTAAGCATGGTGTGAGTCGTACCGATTATCACATCTTAAATGACCCTACCTTGGCCTTCCTGGAGTCCCACCAGCGCTTTACTAGTCAGCGAGGGACTGGCGTTGGCGTAGGAGCCCTGGGAGAACTTACCAAAGCTGCGATGGGTACTGCAGAAACAACCTCTGCTCCAGTTCTCACCCCTGCAGAGCTGGCAAGTGCTGAAGCTGCTGCCAAAATTGCTGTTAATGCAGCTAAAGAGGAGGAGGGAGAAGAGAAGGACATAAAGATGGAGGAAGGGAAAGCAGAGATAGAGGTGAAAATGGAAACAGAGGCAGGAGATACCGACGACATTCCATGTACCAACGCTGAGAACCTTGATGAACAAAAGGAAAACCAGACAGACACTGGAGAAGGTAAAGAGGAAACGGTTGCTTCACCAATCAAGGAGGTCAAGACAGAGGAGGCTCAGCCAAAGGCAGAAAAAGGTGAGCAGGAAGCACAGACGGAGGAGCAGAAAGGAGAAGACACAACTCTGCAGCTGACAAACGACCAAGACAAAGACTTGACAGGGAAGAGCAGCTCGAGTCCTGAAGGCTGTCTCAGCAACCAGAGGGACACGAGCACTGAAGAACAGGACATCCCGGAACATCAAAACGCTTCTCCTGAAGCCCAGCTGAGCCAAAGGACTGCAGAAGAGGACGATGGAGAGGAGAGGGAGAACCCAGAGGCTCTTAAATCCCCAAAATCTGCTGACACAGCGAGGAGCCCAGAGGAGGATGAGGAAGAGAGGCTGGATGAAGATGACAAATCTGAGAAATCCTCTCAGGCTGAAGGTATGCAACAGGGATTATGTTTAAAGTTTTATCTTTGGATTTGTTGAGCAGGGCCATGAGGGAAGTTTTAGCTCTTGCTTCCACACAGAATGGAAGTCTCAATTGTCTTTCATAAATTGTTCGTAAAGTATATTATAATTGCTTTTGTTACAGTTTATTTGTCGACACCCATTATAGCTGACCCCAACCCTCCGTCACAGCCTATTACTGTTTTTCCCCTCATGACCCATCAATGCTTTAATGAGTATTAGTTCCAGGGAAAGAGAATAAAATTGGTTTGGATCCCTTGATAGCAATTTGGAAGTGCTATTTTTAATTAAAGGTTGCTACATGACTCTTTCTTTCTTTCTTTCTGTACAGCGAGTGCTGCATCAGAGCAGAAGAACTTTGATGAGGAGAGTATCGCTTCCCTGAGCACAGCTCGAGAAGAGACCAGAGATGGGTTCTGCCCCGACGACCTACCAGAAACGTCTGCTCTGCAGGCCTTGCAGGAGCGCACCTATGGCTTCTCATTCTGGCCTAAGGTGAGATTTATATGAAAAGGGATCTGTGTGATATCATGTCTCACAGCTTTGATTGATTGTGGGTTGCTTGTTAAGGCATACTGTGCACTACTTTTTCTGTTTTTCTGACTTTTTTTTTGTTTGTTTTTGTTTGTTTAGTTTTTAAATTTGCTGTCACGCTGCTTTTACTTTAGCTTGTACTGGTATTGTAAATATAGGCTTGTTGTAAAGTAGAAGGCTGACTCACAGCAGCCAAGGTAACTTTCTGAGAAATTTACAGTACACAGAAAGAGTCTAATGGAGGAAGTGACAGAATAATTCATCACCTCTCCCCGTTCCCTCCACTGTTTAGGATCGAGTGATGATCAACAGGATGGATAATATCTGTGAGGCGGTCCTGAAGGGCAAGTGGCCTGTCAACAGACGCCACATCTTTGACTTCCCCAGCAACCTAATTCCAGGTCATGGCTCCACGGCAACCACAGGAGCTGTAGCCATGGTGACCGAGAGCCCGCTGCAGAGGCGGAGCCTGGCCGAGCTGACGATGGCTGGCATCCACACCCCATACGAAGATAAAACACTGTCCCCCCAGGTTCATGTAAGTGTTTGTGCACATAAATAACACCCTTCAAATCCAGTAACAGGATGTTAATGGTCATGGTGTTATCGGATCTGAACTCCTTGATAAGTTTACAGAGAAATGATTAACTGTGAACTTGGTGTTTTAGGAGGATGCTCTGAGCCTGACGGTGCCTCGACAAAGGAGAAGAAGAAGAAAAAAGATTGAGATTGAGGCAGAGAGGGCCGCCAAGAGGCGTAACCTGATGGAGATGGTGGCTCAGCTGAGGGAAAGTCATGCTGCCGCCGAGTCTCAGAGTCAGGCTATAGACCTCACCAAGGTGCTCGCAATACCTCATTACAAGCTAAAACCAAAAACGTAATCCTATGCCTTTCTTTTTTTGGTTTACTGAAACGGGTCTTACTTTCACTTTAGGGTATGCACCATCAGCACAAGGCTTCTGCCTCATTGGCTGGCTTCCCCAGTGCCCTGGTGACAAACTCGTCTCTCAAGGCCCAAATGGAGTTGCTGCAAATGGCCACACCCTCTGGACACAGAGCCAATGGCTCAGTAGAGGCTGACATACCCATCACGAGAAGGAGGAGGGGCCGCAGGAAAAATGTGGAGGGCCTTGACCTGCTCTTCATGGGCAACAAGAGAGGAGGAGGGGTATGGAACAGGAGAAGAGTCAAGCTACATTATACAGACAGATGTGATCCGTTATTATAAATGCAATGCTCCGTCATATTAATGTTTCTGTGTGACACCATTTTCAGGATGATACTGACGGGATGAAGGTTTCGGGTGTGGATGGGGCTCAAGATGCTGCCCGTTCCCACAGAGCCCACACTGTCCCTGCACAGAGCCCCAGTGCCAGATCTCTTGCCTCAGGCAGTTTGGAGGAGGAAGAGCCTGCAGTTTCCAACAAAGACTTAGGAGAGTGGCTGAGGCAGCACCCTACATACACCATGGACATGCCTGGATTTGCACCAGTAATATTCCCCTTTGATCGTCACTGTTATTTCTTTGTGTGAAGCTTAAGCAATATTATCTCAAATTTTTGTTACCGTTTAATTTCACTACCTTTTTGTCTTTTTACAACAGAAGAGTGAAGACTTGCTGTTGTCTCAGTTTTCCAAGCCCAAGCAGAAGCGCCATCGCTGTCGAAACCCCAACAAGATCGACATCAACACCTTGACTGGGGATGAGAGAGTGCCTGTGGTCAACAGACGAAATGGGCGCAAGGTGAAGACTCACACCAACAGCTGCCTTGCATATTAAGCAGAGAACAACCGTTTGTTTGACATTTATACATTTCTTAAGAAAGACTCATGTCATTCTCCTTTTCCTTCAGATGGGCGGGGCGATGGCTCCACCAATGAAGGAGCTCCCCAGGTGGTTGCTGGAGAACCCCGAGTTCTCCATCGCTCCTGATTGGACGGACATTGTCAAGCAGTCGGTTAGTCACAAAGACGATTTATTAATTTGACAGCGGTTTCATCTTGAACATATTTGTAAAGTTGTTTTCTCATCTAAAATGGACCTCCACACAGGGTTTCCTCCCCGAAGCTATGTTTGACCGACTTCTGACAGGCCCTGTGGTCAGAGAGGAGGGTGTGCGTCGTCGGGGGCGACGGCCCAAATCTGAGATAGTAAAGGCAGCTGCCGCAGCTCAGGCAGCAGCTGCAGCTCAGGCTGCACAGGCATCGCTGGCCACCGCTGCTTCTTCTGCAGGTACAAACCACTCCATCCACTCAGCTCATCACACACCAGTACTTTTCATACCAGGGGACAATGGCCACTGTTGCATAGCCTGAGTATGAGATGGAGCTTTTTAGTTTTAGCAGCTTAGATGTGTGTCCACACTAAGGAGGTCACAGAGCCATGTTTTAACTCTGCATGTGTTTCTGCAGGAGGAATCAACCCTCTGCTGCTGAGCAGTCTGTTTGGAGGAATGGACTTGTCTTCTCTCCAGAGCCTCCAGTCTCTCCAATTGGCTGCTGGTCTGATGGCCTTCCCCCCCACTGACCCCAAGCAGACTGCTGCCAACGCAGCCGCCGCCTCCATGCTGCCCCTCATGCTGCCTGGTATGGGTGGCCTGCCTAATATGGCCGCCACCATCCCCAACATGTTTAGCCTTGGAGGGCTGTTTGGTAGTAACCTGGCGACAGCCGCTGCCACCTCCGCTGCATCCAACTCAGCCATTGCTGCAGCATCTGGCAGCACCAACGGAACAGTGGAGGGAGAGAGCGGAGACAGTGATGGGACAGTAACGACTATGAGGAAGCGAGAGGGGAAAGAGGAGGGAGAAGATGGTGACAAGGCGGGAGAGGATGACGAGGCTGAGGGAAATGAGGAGGGAGCTAAGAGGGCAAAGAAGATGGAGGGTGAGAGTGGTTCAGAAAAAATGGAGAAATCTCTCAGCAATGTCACTGCAGCTCCTAAGATGCCAGCTGCTGATTCGTCAGCCGAAGTATCCATTAACGGTGACGCGGCTGCCCTGCTGGCTGCTGCTGGCATGTCTGCCAATTCCCTGGCATTCAACCCCTTCCTCCTCTCCACTATGGCCCCCGGCCTCCTTTACCCCTCCATGTTCCTACCCCCAGGCCTCGGAGGACTCAGCTTGCCTGGCTTCACCACAGCCTCCACCCTGGCCGAGCTGCAGAACGCCATGGCCGGAGCACTGGGAGGCAGTGCTGCAACCCTAAACCCTCAAAGAGAGGAGGAGGAGGACAAGAAGGGGGCGATGAAAGCCACAGAAGAGGATGAGGACGAGGACGAGGAGGACGACGACGAGGAGGAGGAGGGTGAAGGTGAAGCGGGAGGAGAAAGTGACTTGGCTGAGGAGAAAGAGGGAGGAGCAGAGGATGAGACGAGAGGTGTGGTTGAGTGTCCAGCTTCTGAGGAAGGGGGGCTGGGAGGAGAGGAGGAGGCAGCTGTGTCTCCACAGAAAGGCAAGAGTGACTGAAGTAAATAAAAAAACTGACTGGCCTTGAACATTTCCTCCCCTCTAAACCTCCCCTCACCACGTTTACACGCCTCCACCAGAAATATCCAAACTATTATGAATCCTGTTGTTTTTTTTTTGTTTTTTTTGTTTTTTTTTCTTTGCGCTTTCGTTGATGCTTTTTCTTTCATTCTCTTTTGTTAATTGTTTGGCCAGGTGTATTTACTATGCGTCAGAGAGGACGAGGTGTGTTTGTGTTAAGTTAAATCTCTCTGTTCGATAGTGTAGTCAGGGAAAATCCTCAGCCGCTCGCTCAGAGCTCGGCTCTTCTTCAAAGACTGTTTCTTTCTTTCGCTCTGGTTGGCCTGTGTGCACTGTGAACCGTGCACCCACACTTTTCTTTTCCACCATCCCTCAAATAGGACTTCACAAGTTTCCAATAGTACTATTATTATTATTATTATAATTATTATTATTGCTGCTTTCAGCTCTCGAGTCTTTTTAATTTTTGCCTTCTTTGTCTGGACTGTTTTGTTGTTGTTGTCGTTGGTCGTTGGCAGCATCTCATCAAAACAAGAAGAAACGCCTGTTGCTGGCGCTTTCTTTAACATCAGTTCTCAAAAGAAAAGAAACAGCATTACAGCTAACCCAGCTGTCTGTCTGATAAAGCTGCTGCACGAAGAATTGTTGGTAATGGAGTCGATGAAGCTGCTCTGTTTCAGAGCGGATATATATTTGTTCTTTAGTTCTCACATATCAGACCAGGTAGACTCCGATGAGGAAAACGAACCCGGCTGACGTAAAGCTCGGTCTCTCTCTCTCACACATCCAAACTCATACTTGATCATGAGCTGCACACACTCGGACATTCAGGTGTCTACCACTACACACACACTAACCCCTTCTCTGTGACTATTTTTCGGAGGACACGTCCCCATAGCTGTTTTCCTTTTGAGTGTATGTGCGTGTGCTTGTGTGCACGCTGAACCAGTACTGTTGAACCCAGTCCCACACTGAAAAACCAGTCTCGAGTCTTTCCACTGCCACATCTGAATCCTGTCTCTTTTCAGGGCAGCTGGCTTTCCGTACATGAGGTGGCAGGCGGGCTGGGTCTGCCACCAATCAGGCCCTCTGATTGGTCCGCTTCATGCTGCCGAAACCAGCCGTCCCCGTTCAGAGTCCTCTGTGAATTTCGAGCGGCGGTCCACACAGGGATGTGATGTTTCAGGTTTATTCTTTAAAGGGGATGGATGGCACGGTGCGTCTGCCCCTCCCCCAAGTCGCTGCCGCATATTTTTTCCTTTTTTTTTTCTTCTTTTTTTTTCTTTTAAATTTACTTCTTCACATCCCGGTAGTTCCAGACCAAGTGCTGCTCCATTAGTGACCTTCTCTTTAAAGACTGTTGCTCTAGTCACACACTGACACCAGGCCTGGCCAAACAGGACTGAGACATCTTTTCAACAGAGTTGGAAATTTACAGGTTTCTGCATGAAGCTCAACTCTAGTCGCTGAGTAAGTTTTGTTTTTTTTCAATACTTGAAAAGCGCGAGTGGCGCTTGATTTGTTTCCCCAAAAGGCCAGTTCGAGTGTCTGCGAAAAATCAAGTGTTGCAAGTGGTTCAGATATTTGAAAATACATTCAAACCACACACACACACGCTGTGGCCAGGTCTTAGTAACGTTTGCTATCGCAGCCAACCCAGCAGAGGCAGGGAGATAGAAGTGAGTCAGAGGGGGAGAGATCAGTTCTGGCTCTCTGGACACGCGTTCCCCGTCAAAGATCCTCGTTCTCCTCTCTAACGCTGAGACAGCAATAACCGAGGCAGCTTTTGAATGTTCCAGCATCACTCTCCCAACACACAAACAATATGAATTACCACAAGTGTCGTATGAATAGAAAAACTAAACTAAAACTGTAAATGATGACATAAGTACTGCAATCAATTTTGTCTCACTCTGTTCCTGTTGATGCACTGGTGTTAAAGAGTTAAAATAATCAGGTACCTTTATTACTTAGCTACTTTTCTTGAAAAAAAAAAAAGGACTTTTTGTTACTTTTAGCCAGCAAGCTGAAGAGCATTACCTCAAAATTCTTATCTAGCCTTGAAGTTTACAGACATACCATGTAAATGTTTTTTTCTTTTCTTTTTTTGTGTGTTTTTGGTTTTTTTTCTTTTCTTTTTTTTTTTGGAGACATCATGTATGATGAATTGTAGCTATGATGCTTTTAATAAAAGTGAATCATGATATTCGCCTAGGAAACCAATCCTCAGCGTGTTTGTTATTTGTGCCACAGAATCCGACTTAAAGTTTAAGGAGCACGGTGCCGTCGGTGGGGTGATGACAGTGTTTTGTGCGTCACTTAGGACCGACGTACGTGGATTTCCTTCCTTTGATAAACATTTGCAGAATATTAAATCTGAAGCCGGAGGCTCAAAACGACTCCCAACCCTTCAGACACGTCTTTAATACCGGTCAGTTTGTGCTCAGAAACTCCAAGGATGCAGAAAACTGAAAACATGTCTTTTTACAGTATCTCCCATTCAACCAAAGCATCTTCTAAATCCTTTTGTGTCACTCTCTACAAGCCGAGCAGACCTGGATTAGTGCAGTTTGTCCATTACTTCCAGACTGATCCCCTCGAGCGCCGTCAGACTCGATCTGAAGTGTCTGAACTGCCATCTTGAGCTCTCTCCACAGATGGTCAGTGGGGTCTTTGTCTTGATGTTGACTGAGCCTTTTAAGGACAATGACATTTGTCCTGAAATGACTGCAGCACTGTCCTCGGCGCTGGTCGAGCAGTGCAGAGAGCTTAACTCTTACTGCACTCCAGAGAAGATCTTCGCCTCCCTTTAGCTTCACTTTTAGCCTCGTGAGCCCCTCTTGCCCCTGCTGCTCACTCTTTCTTGTCTAACTTGATATGAGAATCTTTTAAAGTCATTACTTCCACTCTCATGCTGCAGCTTTTCTCACCCTCTAAAACTGTTGATTGACAGTCATTGAGAAGAGTTATAACATTTGAACACAATTGTGTCACTTTCTCCGGTTGTGATTTTTCTGTCGTATCGGAGCCATTTCTGATCATTAGTCTGAGCATGTTAAAAACATATTCTATGTCGACATTATGTAGCTGAGAAATATGATCTATGCCACTCTTTCGGTGAGTCCATGGTATGAATAATTAGGAGCCGTGCCATCATCTCCAGCCTCTAAGTCTAAAAGTCATTTTATTCATAAGATTCTGCCTCAGCCTTTGAATTTACAGTATTTAAAGTCCGGAGATTCACCCACTTTCAAATGTGTCAGACTAACCCTGCCTGCTGTGACCAACCCAGCCACATCAACAGAAAATGAATCCATTGATACATCCGTCCTCTCATCAGGTACAAGAAAAAAAAGTCGAGGGGATTGATAATCTGCCCCAGCAACTCCGCTACCTCACAACTTCAACCCAGAAGATCTCCCATATGAGGAAACCTTTTTAGACAATGAATAGAGACTGGAGCCGTTTTAACAGCCATGCTCTCATGATAAATAATACATAAATACGTTATTGATACTGTGAGGGGAAAATGTGTTACAGTTGGATAGTGTGTGTTATGTTTAAACAAAGAGGAGAGAAGAGGTTAGTTTGAATGCACCGACCTGATGAGTTTGGGATCTTATGATCATTTATGAGTGAACAGACTTAGATGGCAGGCAAAAGTCAAGCATGAAGAGTTGAAATGACACCACAGATCAAGCAGAGGTGAGATAAGAAGGCAGGAAACTAGTGGACTGTTGCTCTGTGAGTGTGTTTGTGTAGAAGCACACACACACACACACACACACAGGGAGCACCGCAGCCAGCCGTCTGAAATGGCCTCTCTCCCACTGGAGCTGCTGACAACTCACAAACTGACAGCCAAGCCCCACTGTGTGTGTGTGTGTGTGTTTGTCAGTAAATGGACAATGTGTCTGAGACTTGGCTGTTCTTTTGTTGTTCCATAAAACAACAGCTTTAAACTGAACTGCAGCATTGCATTCAAAGTTGTGCGGGGATATACGTGTAAATGTTGCATAATGTGTGGTTTCATTAGTTTGTTTGTTTTTTTCTGACAGCTGAGCTGTCTTTAAGCAGAGACACCCACACCTTTTATCACTGTCAGCATCTGTGGGAGGAAAAAGAGCCAGAATCAGGTGCTGGACTTTGAGCTCGTTGTGGTTTTACATCAACACAAGGTGTAAGTTGTCCATAAAAGTTTGAAAATGTATACATCCGCTCAGATTATCAATTCAGTGGCGCTAAAAGATCCAAAATGCCTTTAAGGTCTCTTAACTTCCAGCTGGAGTTAAATGTTAAAACTGCTCCAAAATGAACACCTTCTAGATTATCTGAAATTGTCCAGCTGACCACATGGACAAAGAAAAGGCCACCTGAAGGAAAGTTGGAGGAGACAAACACTTTTTGGGCACTATGACGCTCTTCAAAGCTGGCTGGTGGATAAAGCAGGCGGACAATAAGCTTTTTTAAATGGCCTTTACAAAGTCCTGACATCAGTAGGCTTTGTGGCAACCAAAGTTGTCTCTGACTGTGAACTGTAAATGATAGCAATAAGATTATTGATATGCCATTCAGAACAAGCTAGAGTGGCAGTACCCACTGACACTAAAATGCTTTTTCACTTATCACACTTACTTTTCAGTGTTTTTATGTTGTTCCTGCGCTGCTCTCATGCTGTAGCGTTACGCTGTCAGCAGCCTGGACTGTATGCAAATCAATGATACGTCCTCATATGAACAGTAAAATGAACAGAGGTGTGTGCGAGTGTGTTTGCGGGGGTGTGTTAACTCTTGCAGAGAGTAGAGAGGTGAAGCTTGTCAGTGAGTGAGTGAGACAGACATCTGGCCTAATCGGCATGCAGGAGGAAGTGGGACGTGAAATCAACCAGCCGCCCCATACCACTCTCTCTCTCTCTCACACACACACACACACACACACACACACACACACACACACACACACACACACACACACACACACACAGGCACACACACACACAGGCACACACACACACAGGCACACACACACACACACACAGGCACACACACACACACACACACACAGGCACACACACACACACACACACACACACACACACACACACACACACACAGGCACACACTGACCCACTAACTGAGAATGTAGTCTAATCTTTTACCTGAATTTCTCCATCCAGGATTTTAACAGAAACTGTTACCGCTATTAACCAGATTTCTGCCTGTTCATTATAACTTGCTCTATTCCAATTACTGTTTAAAAGGTTCTAAGGAACCATGACGACATGCATGCATACTTTCTTCACTTTAACTCAATGATTTGAGAAATCTCAGGTTTTATCAGTGATTTCAGAGGGATCTTCTGTCAGAGGCGGGCTCAGTTGGCATCACCACTCTGTCTGTGTCTATATCACTTCTCACTGACTTGCCAGGTTCTGCTTTGCCAACTAACTTGTAATTAATTTGCCCGGATTAGTGCATATCCAACCTTATTATCCAACATACTGTACAGCAAATGATAATCCAGATACCAAATCAGGAAGGGCACTCCACCAAATGTGACACCGAACTGATCCATTTCATACCGGGAAACAACAACAGGGGTGTTACTTCTCACAACCATTGTCAGAGCTCATTAAGTCTGGACAAAGGTGATATTTTATAAGCCCACGAATGCCACATCCTCTGGGCTAAAGAGGAGCCGGACTGTCCACATTTTTCATGAGAAAATTGTACATTTCTAAAGGTACCATCAATGCAATATTTACAATATTTAAAAAAAACAAAAAACAAATACAGGCATCCAAAAGAGGTCCTTGTTTCCAGGGAGGACCTTTCTTATTCCCCGAAAACCTCCAAAAACTCCATTCAACACGTGTTACAGCAGCATGACCCTGCAGTAGGGGAGTCTGGGTGCTAACCTGCCTGCAGTCCACATCTGTCCCCCACTTCAAACGTCTGCATTCTGAAATGAAAGATTAGAAAATAAGGTCCTGAATCGTTCAGAAGCTAAAATCTCAAACATTTCACTTCGACGTCACAGCAGCTTGTCTCCTCAAATAACAAGAAGTAAGCCTGTCATAACTGTTTTCAAATCCCAGTCAAAATGAGCAGAAAGAAAAAAAAGAAACAATAAAAATGTCTCTGTTTCAACATGTATTGTCTTTGTACCATTTTCAGTAAAATACAGGGTTTGAATCATTCATTGTATTACTCAACAAATCACTGCATTGTTTTTTTATGATATTTGTCTCACTTTCCCAACTTTAGAATAGAATTTGGCACTCAGCACATCATTTTCTAAATCCTCTGTGCCATGCCTCTCCACGGCTGTCGTAAAAGCTGAAATCACGAGGTGACACGCTCTCTGTGCATTGATCAACGATGAAAACAGTCGCTAACAAATGCATTATCTACTTTGCCTTGAGTTACATATAGTAAAATCAACAATGGCTGTATATGTTTATGAGATTTGTTCCCACATTTGTGTTTAACACAGCCTTGTCTTTTTGTATTTTCATTGTGTTTATGCATCAATTGTTTTTTTTTTTTGTTTGTACCAACTGTTATGTATTTGCTTTGTCTGTGTTTGCTGTTTAATTTGGAAGTCTGTTTTTTTTCATCCTTTGATTCTGTTGCTTTTACCTGTTATCTCTCGTCTCCCTCACCTGTTCTCTGTTGTCCTCTCCTGATCCCTCACATCCGACTGTCTCTCTCCTCGTCTGTAATGTCTGTGCGTCTGTGATGTTCTCTTGCGTAAGTCTCCTTGTGTTCTGGTTTCCACTCTTGTTTTTTGACCTTGCCTTTTGCCTCTGGGGTTGATATACCTCTGCCTGTCTGATTGATCTTCAGTGGACCAATCAAGGACTGAATAGATCACAGCTCACCTCATCTGTCTAGAGTTGTGTGTTAGTCACCAGTGACTGTCATCTGTCAGTCACTGATAGATAGATAGATAGATAATTTTTTATTAATCTGATTTACGACTGTCTCGTTTCCTCAAAGTTCAAACGTGGGGAAACTTCATATGTTGGTAACCCTTTTGAATTAATAAATTATGGTCTATTAATGCTTCAGACCATAGGCCGCATCAGACTGTTGTGGTTTGTGTGGTGATCCAGAAAAAGGCGCTCTAGTATGCAGTTGACATAATGCAAACAAAGTTAAGTTTGTTTGTTCACTTTAAGCCGCAGTCTGTATCTTCAACAACAAATCTGTGGACTCCCCTGCCACCTGTGTGAGGCAGTAGAAGCACCACATATTAGCAGGTGTGCCACATTATTATAGAGCACTGTCAGCTACAGCAGGCCACCTCTCAAAAGCCATTAAAAAAACGCCATCACTAACAAGATAGATATGTCTCCCATTAGTGGTATTTTATGAGAGGTGTTTCAGGTGCTTATGACTGAATTGGAGCCACAATATACTTGACAGTTACGTTGTGTGTGTTGGAGAGCTGAGGGGAAGCCAAGCTGTATGATCCTCCGGAAGCTTGACTGCTTCTAAGGCCTATGCCGACTACCCGGCCTGTTGTGTAAAAACTACAACAAACCTGAAGCATGTACATGGAAGCCAAATGAGATCATCAAAGCTGGTGGAACTAAAAGAAGGAAATCGTGTTGAGTTGTAGCAGCAGAGACCTTGCCTGTATGTGTCCACCAGTTCATACTATGACAGCACAAAGAAGGACACAGGATGGAAAGACATAGTGGAGGAATTGAAACTCCTGGCTGGGTATCAAACCAGCAAACGTATTACCATACACCATAGTTAATATGTCAGTCAAGTTGCAATCTAAGAGCTTATAAAATCTACATACGTTAATTAGATAGTTGGTATCTTCGTTGCTCTTTAAAGTTTCAGCCAACCAAAATTCAGCAGTCATCGTCATTGTGCAGTCTGTAAATATCAAACATGATGGCATAGCAAAGTTGATTAGATGCCTTTTGCACAGTGAAAATGGCTCAAATTGTAGCGTGTTGCTGCCTTAAGGCAAGGGTTAGGGAATAGGGAATGGATCTCCTCAGCATGGGTCCCTACAAAGATAGGAGCACAAGGATATGCGTGTTTGTTAGTTTGTACCAACTTGGAGACCTGTAAAGTGGGGATCAACTTACAGTCCCCACAACTCCAAGACTTATTTTTCAGAGTTATGGTAATGGTGGGGGTAAGGTGGAGGTAAGGCATTCAGTCATTAAGTCGTTAAGGTAAGGAGCACTGTCCTCACAAAGGCACTGAGACAAACGTGTGTGTGTGTGTGTGTGTGCATGTTTGTGTGCACGTGGCTCTCCTGTCCAGATGAATCTCTCTCCACTCGACTGGATGTGTCACTTCCTGCTCTCTGCGGTTGTCATGGAGAGGCCAGGGCTCGAGCGATAAAGAGCCATCTGCCGTCGGCATGACCACCTACAGGCCAGCCACACGCCCAGTCATGGCAACTGTGATTGATAGCCCCCAGAGAGTGACAGAGAATGGAGAGAGAATGGGATAAAAAGGGAGGAGAGAGAAGAGAAGAGGGCATGGAGGAGGAGGAGGAGGAGGAGGAAGTCAGAAGGGGCATGAAAGAGGAGAGGAGACTCATGAAGGAAGAGAGAAAAGAGGAGGAAGGAGGGGGAAGGGGAGGAGGAGAGAGGGGAAGAGACAGGTCCAGATGTCCCCCTGTTTGCTTTGGGGTTTTAAGTCTCTCTCTTTCTTGTTTCCAAGGGAGACAAATGGTAGAAACGTGGCATTGAGAGTCAGTGCATCACACACATTTGCATGACTATCTTTCTGAGGACATTTATAATCAAGTCCTTTGCCCCATACGTTAACGTCACAATTAAGAGTCTAACATCAACCCTAACCCCCACCGAAAAACCCCGGGCTAACCTCAACCCTAAAACCAAGTCTTAACCCACAAACAGGGATTAAGAAAGTAACCACGTACCCAAAAAGTCCTCACGTCCAAAATATCTGCACTCTGATGATAGCTATTAAAAGCTATTAAGTACGTTGTGAAAGCACATGCACACAAAGCATCATGGCATTCACCCATCCTCACTTCCTCCACTGGTTGAGACACCAACGTTTGTGCCTGCATATTCTGAGTGTGATATAACCAGTTCTATATGATTTTGAATTGGACATTCTGTTCTATGTTCAGATCTGACAAGAGTTGCCTGTGAGTGCAGAATATTGTTTGAGTGTGTTGATGCTGTGCCTCCCAGTCATCACAAGAGATAGATAAGGTACGATAATCTTTGTAGGGAAGCCCAAAATGAAATTTCATTTGATAGTATTGTGAAATATGAGATTACAACCTACTGGTCAAACACCAACAGTTATGCTGAAAAATACACAAAGCATTAAAAGTGATTGATGAGAATATAAAACAACGTTTTTCAGTATTTTCTTCTTTGAGCACATACTGTTGTATGCTGCTTGTAGCTGCAGTAATTTAGTAAAAAAAAGGAAAAATATGGTGAAGTATAGCTGTCCTCAAAGAATGACGACCCACTCCCTCTGTGTGTGTCTGTGTGTGTGTGTGTGAGTTATAATCCGAGCTTCTATGTTCCGTGTTGTGTCAGCATGCATTTTGATGCTTAAATTCGTCTTAAATTCGTCCAGATAGTCCTCCACCAAAGAAACCATCTTTATTAGCCCAAAAGGCTTCTTTTGGGCTTTTCTGGCTTTAGGTCTCAGTCTTGGCTCTATGCAGAGGTCATTTAAAAAGAAAAAAGAAAATGGAAAATGTCACTGAAAACAAACCTTTCGGTGAAACAGCTTCCAGTGTGATGCTACTCAAAAATTCTATCTGTGTTGTTGATTTGTAGAGAGAGGAAATATGAGACTTTAGGCACATGAAGAGGCTCTTGTTATGGCTACTTCTCATATATATCCGGGTCATTTCATTTAGGGACTTTCCTAACTAAAAAGGATTATTCTTACGTAACCCAGAGATTCCTGTTGGTTTGACTTGCAAAATAAGTTAATAATCAAATCACCATATCAAATTTTATTTATATGGAACCTTTCATACTACAAAAAAACACAAAGTGCCTCAAAGAGGCTAAAAACAACAATGATAAAACATACTAACCCTACCACCCCCATAAAAACCCAGAGAGATACGGAGACGAACAGACACACCCACGCACACACAAACACACAACCTCAGACCCACTGCACCTATCGGACAGAGACATGGCCGGGCACCCAGACCTAAGGGAACAAAAAAGCCACCCTTGGGGGCCGACCACACTGAGAGGGCTCCTGGGCCACGACCACAGGGAGAGCTGCCACAGAGACAGTCCTGACCCGGGCAGACAAGAGGCCCAACACCAAGGTGCAGAGTCCTTCAGCCACCCGGGCCAGAGCAGTCCACAGAACAGCACCCCCGTCAGTGGACCAAAAGCAGCTCTCAGTGTGGTAGGCCCCCATGAGGAAACACTGGAGCTAAAAACTGAAAGACTAAAACAGAATAATAATTAAAAAGGTGTAAAATAAACAAAATAGATAAAAAGCTTTTCAGCTCATATAGTTAAAATGTCTAACTAAAACATGGAGTTTAAAACATATAATTAAAATGATATAGAACATATACATATAGAAATTATTGATTAAAAGGAATAAAGAAAATCAATAAAATCAAATAAAAGCCTCTGCGGCCCTGAGGTTCTCCGGCAGGCTGTTCCACAATCGGTGGCCATAATAACTAAAAGCCGCCTCCCCGTGTGTTTTAGATCAAACGCGTTAAAAGGCCAGTGCCGGAAGACCTCAGGGTGCGTGAGGGTTGATCTGATAAAAGTAAGTCTGATAAATAAAAAAGCCCAAGACCGTTAAGAGATCAAAAATGAGTAAAAGAACCTTGAAATTGATCCTGAAATGTACGGAGAGCCAATGGAGTGATTTTAAAACTGGTGTAATGTGCTCCCGCCCTCTGGTCCTTGTCAGCACTCGTGCGGCTGAATTCTGGAGTAGTTGAAGATTAAAAATACTCTTTTTTGGAAGACCAGAGAGCAGAGCATTACAGTAATCTAAACGACAAGAGATAAAAGCATGCATCAGCACCTCCGTGCTGGCCTGAGAGAGAAACAGGCAGACTCTGGCTATATTCTTAAGATGGTAAAAACCTATCTTTGTTATGTTTTTGATATGTGGAATAAAACTAAGCTCAGAGTCAAAAATCAAGCCCAGATTTTTTTTTACAGTTTTAGGTGGTTTAAGATTTTGTCATTTTGTTAAAAGTTTCTCTCTCTGGCCTTCAGGACCAATGACTAAAACCTTAGTTTTGTCCTGATTGAGCTGTAGGAAGTTCGCTGCCATCCATGACTTGACATCTAAAATGCAGTTAAAAAGGGCATCAAGTGGCCCTGTGTCATCAGGAGACACGGCAAGTTGTGTATTGTCAGCATAGTTATGAAAGCTGATGCCGTGCCTCCTGATGACATCCGAGGGGAAGCATGTACAGATTAAAAAGAATTGGACCTAAAATTGACCCCTGGGGAACCCCACACTTGATCTCATGGGTCCGTGAGGAACACGCATCCATACTTAGGAAGAAGTATCAATCTGTGAGGTATGATGCAAACCAGTTAAAAAACAGTACCAGAGAGGCCGACCAGGTTCCTCAGTCTGTTTAATAAAATGTGATGGTCTACTGTATCGAAGGCGGCGGTAAGATCCAATAGAACCAGGCCTGTAAGTTTATGATTATCTAAGTTGCACCTGGTATCATTCAAAATCTTTAAGAGGGCTGTCTTGGTACTGTGGTTCCTCCTAAAACCAGACTGATACTTTTCTAAAATGTTGTTCATGTTAAAAAAAATCATTTACTTGGTTAAAAACTAATATTTTACCTAAAAATGGTAAGTTGGATACAGGCCGGTAATTGTTAAGAGTGTTTGGGTCTAAATTGCTCATCTTCAGAAGGGGCTTCACCACCGCTGCTTTAAAAGAAGTGGGGAAGACACCCGTCTGGAGAGAGCAATTCACAATGTTTAAAAGCTGTTCCTCAAAGAATCCATAAAATGTTGTAAAAAACTTTGTGGGAATTGGGTCTAAAAGGCAGGTTGTAGAGTTTACCTCGGAGAAAACTCCACCAAGTGTCCTCGCATCAACCAGGGCAAAACTCTCCAGTGTTTCCTCAGGTAAAAGCAATGATCCAGGTGTGGTGACGGCTAAAAACTGCTGACATAAAAGACTGGATCTGGTGTCATCAGTTTTACTCTTGAAGTGGTTTGCAAAGTCCTCACAGAGAGTGTCTGATGTTGTTTTGTGGAATCTGCTAAAATTACTGTTAGTTAAAAAATCAAAGGTGGAGAAGAGAAATTTGGTATTGTTTTTATTGTCAGAGATCAGTTTTTTGAAGTGGGAAATTCTTGCCTGTTTGATTGCATTATTGTAGGTTTTGACTTGTTGGCGTAAAATTTTATAAAGAATTGTTAGTTTTGATTTTCTCCATCTCCTTTCAACACTTTTCTTTTCAGTTTCTTTGTTTCCTCATTTCTCCATGGTGGTGTAGGTTTTGTCTTTATTGTTTTTGTTAAAAGAGGAGCCACTGAGTCCAGCGTTGACTTAAGATTGCTGTGAAAACTGTCAACGATAAAATCACAAGGTGCTGGTAAAATCTCTGCAGGAGTGCTCTGTAAAATCTGGATAAAATTTGCTGCTACTTCAGGAGTTAAGTAGCGTTTCCTCACCGTTCTCACCGGGGCCTCCCGCTCATTAAAACTGGTGATGTTGAAAAACACACAGTCGTGGTCAGAAACAGCCAGGTCCACAACAGAAGACACATCCACGGACAAGCCAAAGGTGCCCAGGTCCAGGGTGTGTCCTCTGCTGTGGGTCGGCTGTGAAATATGCTGTTAAAAATCCAAGCAGTTTAAGAAGTTTAAAAATTCTCTAGATACTGGATCTGAGGTGTTGTCAACGTGTAGATTAAAATCACCAGTTATTAAAATCCTGCTGTAGGTGGTGTGAATGATTGATAGCAGTTCAGAAAATTCACTGATAAAAGAAGTGGAATACTGGGGTGGTCTGTAGACCGTTATACAAAGAATAGGAGGGCTGCTAAAAACAAAGGCATGATGCTCAAATGATGAGTAACTGTTAAAAGGAACCTTGTTTGAGGACATTGTGATTTGCGTTATTGATGCAGTTCCTCCCCCTTTTTTCCCCTCCCCTAGTAGAAAATAGAAAGTTAAAATTTGATGGGGAAGCCTGAGTGAGAATAACAGGTGCATCGGTGCCAAGCCATGTCTCTGTAAGGAGAATACTGTCCAAGTTTTTCTCTAAAATTAAATAATTTATGATAAAAGATTTGTTTAAAAGAAAGCGCACGAAAGCGCACGCCTTTTTGATGTCAGTGCTGAACGTGCGCTCATCGTGGCATTTTAAGGGAATATTAAAAACACTTTTGAGTCCAAAAACATTTCACATAGTGATGGTTTTGATAGTGTGTGACTTAGCGGTTAGTCAGGGGGTGGCTGTGGTACAGGACCGGACAGTCAGGTTGAAGTTAACTGATAAAAGCCGTGAACCCTCCTGATTTGGGTGGAGGCCGTGCTGTTTAAAAATGTATGGCCTGTTTTAAAAAAGCTGCAAAGTTGTCAACAGAAGGGACACTTTTGTCCACAGTATCCCTTCAGCCACAGGTGCAGCTGACAACAACAGTAAAGTGGAGAGAAACAGGTGATTTTAATGTTCCCACTAACCCTAACACTATCCGTTTAATTCAGTTTGCGTGCGCAGCTCCGAGCACAATACAGAGAAAGTTCAAAACATTTCAAATTAGAATACAGTCCGATGCAATCCAATTATAATCAGATTTAGTTCATAATAGAAATTTTACAAACAAGACACGAATTACACCACAGAGTTCTTTTGTGTTTCTGTTCTGCATTTTGACATTCAAAATCCCTCAAGCATTCTTTTCAGAATGAAAATTGTTAACTGGCACCCTGGCCACCTTAAGTGCAGGAGCATGTTTTGGTGCCAGTGTTTGGGTTTCTGTCTCACCTAACACACACATATATATAATACTGACAACACATAGCTGTTTTAAATCCTCTTTTTATACGCTGTTAATTATTGTGATTGAATGACATTTAATGAATTGACAGGCACTCATTGCCACTATGAGTTGTGTCCCCCCCCCACCCCCTACCCTTTCCGGCTGCCAGAGAAAGGCAAAGAAGTGATGAAGCTATTAATAAAAACATAGTTGCGACCAAATGAAAATGGCGTTTATCCCATAAATTTCAGCTGTCGGTCAAACTGCTGACAGATGGTTGACTGTTAAGACAGGGATGCTAAATACTGGTCAAACCTTTTTAATGCATTAGCACACTAACCTTTGCACCGAGCACAAACAGCCAAAGCACAGGAATGACACACACACTTAAAGACTACTACATAAAAGGTCTTTGGATGTGAAGGCAAAATATCTGGGAAATGGGCGCTGCCATCTTGTATTGGTGACCTCAATTACAAAGAAGACCCGTGAAGCAGTGAGCGAATGGGTGCAGGCGGGTTATCGAGGTTCCATTTCATTTCAATCCAGTCATGAGTTGCTGAAATATCTCACTTTGAAGGACAGCGCGACCATTAAACATCCCATAAGCGTCGCTCCCAGCTTGGATGATTATGTGTTCATAAACGCGGTGTGTGGAGGCTGGCAGCTTGGTTCAGTTTCAGTTTGCATTTAATATTTTGGGGGGGCTGCATTAGGTTTACACTTTGGAAAATGTTCTGCATCGTTGTAAAGCCCGCTGTACGTGATTTGTTGAGCAGGGTGATAGCATGATGTTCTGAAAGCACAGTAAGAGTTGAGGAGAGGGGGGATGGACAGGCGTACGTGACACCGCATATCAGGGCTCGAGTTTCAAACAACAGCATCCTTGTCCTGCTTTCCGCTCTAATTTGATCCAGTTTGTGAGTTTTTGGTCCTAATTCACCACTGACTGAGAAAATTCCAGTAACAGACTGGTAAGACGAGCAGCCAAACCAGTCTGCAAAGGCAGCAGCTGAGTGCTTTCCTGGAAGCATTCGGCTGCTTTGTTAACACAGTTTTCTGTGTGACGACCTAAAGCTCTCCGAGGTGACTCATGACAATTTGAGCATTGTTGTCTCATAATTCATTTCAGATTAAAGCTGAGCGCTGGTACAGTGTCTCATTGTCGCAGCTGAACATATTATACAGTATGTATGTAACTGCTTCCATGAGTGTATCTGGAACAGATCCATATGATTAATTTCTAATTTATTTCTAAGGCCGATCTCATTTCATCCCATTCAGTTCATCTTCTCATCTAAATCAATAGAGATATGAATCAGCCCTGTGTGGTCTGCAGGGGAAAAATCCATTTCTATGGCAGGAGATAGGAGATCCTCACTGGGCCAACGTGTCTGTGTGTGTGCGTGTTTTGTGTGTGTGTGAGACAGAGAGAGACCAGTGAAATACGACCCAGGGTGTCTGGGGTCCATCCATTTCCAGCAGCGGCTGCTGATGGCAGTGTGTCCGCCTATCGTATCACTTAATGACTCTGAAGTCATCACTTACCTCATCCTGACATCAGGAATCGATTGGCTGACTGAGAGAGGGATGATGGATAGATGAGTGGCCGGACAGATGGATGGAAAGACAGATGGACGGACGGATAACCAGCTGAGGAAGGAGCTAATCTCATTAATACAATATGCTCGTTACATATGACTTAGTCTGTCTCACAGTTCAGTAATCAGCGTTATAAATCTCAAAAAATGCAGTGTTAAATGTCACACGAACACGAGGACCAGTTTGCATTATTGCTCTGAACCACAGATTCATAATGAGACCTGTAAGATGCTGCGCTCATGGACATTCAGCATTACTCTTCTTCAGCATTGATGAATGGAAAAAAAAGAGCGACTATGACGAAGCAGAGCCAATGAGATCATCATTTTTATTTCACACAGCCTTCTAACCTCTTAATAAGCTGGTGCCTACATAACCCACAATGCAGTTGGAACAGAATGTTTAGCCTGAGTTTCCTCAAGAGGAGATGACACAAGGCAAGAACAATTTTCACTTCAAATGAATGGGTAGCAAGTCAGTTAAGTTGTCCTGATATATCATTGGCCTGCTCAGAGGCCAGAGATGGGCTGTGGCTCTGCAGGTAGAGCAGCTCATTCATTCATCACCTATGTGTGTCCCGAGGCAAAATACTGAGCTCCAGTTACAAACAAGGGATGTGCCAGGGCTTTGAATGGCTTCCCTGCGTAAATGAATGGCTGAATGAAGCCAAACATAATGCTCTTTAGATAAAAGCGCTATATATTCATGAGCCAAAGCATTATGAACACTCCTGCTGGATATGCTGTTGGTACTTTTTAATGCTGCCAAGATGCTCCGTGTCTCCGAGGCCTGGGCCCCTGCTGATTCCCTAAGGGATCGTGGCAGCCGCACATCCTAAAATCCTTGAAGCTGTGAAGTGGAGCAACTCTCAGTTCGGCTTATTCTAGCACATTCTTCCACTTTCTGTTGGAGGCTCACGATCTGTCCCTTCTCAGGCATGAGCTTATGAAAGATTCTCCAATATTCGTCATTTTCATACCACAAATTTCCGAAAGTCAAATATCCCTGAACTCGACATGTACCATTTTTCAAAGGTTTGTCGTGTTTCATCTGTTTTCATGTGCGTTTTAAAGTTGTGCGTTAGAAGAAAAATAATTAATGGCTTCTTCATTTTTTATTTTCAGTAAGCACTCTGCATATCTTAGTCTATATCACCACCATCTGATAAAACTACACGCCTGAGCGTTTACTGCTGGGCATTACTATTTGCGAAAATGTAAAAGATAGTAAATGCTTGTATTTTCCCAGGCTTTTCACTTACGTTTGTCACCTCTCAGTTGGTATTTTGGGATTAGACCAGCCGTGCACAGCCGATGTGAATGCTGAGAAAATAGTGACACATTCATTGACTGTTTGAGGCAAAAGTGATGTGAAAGAGAGGGGGTCCCTTTAATGGTTTAAACAAGCTCTGAATATCCACCTGAGGTTTTTTTTTTTTTTTAGATGTCAAATCAGCTTAGATTGACACCACCTGCCATGCAGCTCCCACTCAAATAATGTCAACACAAATGAGTCTGAAATAGCCATGAATTAAAAGAGAAAAGCAAATATTAGGTTGACAACCAGAGCAGAACATGCAACGTGGGGGTGTTTTGGTGATGTCAAGGAACAGAGGTGCTGAGGACATCAAACGAAAAGGTCTGATCTCATCTCAAGGGAGAAAAAGAATAGCTTCACATAACACTTTGTGTCTGGCAATTCCTACCTCACACCCTCAACTGATGATTTCTTTGGTACTGTTCATGCAAACAATTAAAAGTTCAGCGCAGGCCTCGACGCATTATTGTCTCAAATGAGAATACTCACTCATAATGAGCAGGAAAATTACTGACATCGAGTCTAGACTAGATGCTGAGAGTTAACATAATTTCCATGATGGAGTAGGTTTTAAAAATCTGTTTAAGTCACATGTAGGATTAGGACTGATGTACGTGCGTTGCCTGTATTCACCCCTATATACTGTTGGTCCTTGAGTGGTTGCTCTTGGGTGTCAGGGCTTGTTTAAGGGCTCTGTGAGAAGACCTTGGAGCTAGGGGTGTTATACCGTGCACATCCGCTGGTGTGTAAAAGTCCAGGGATGTGCTTGAGAAAAATGTTGACATCATATGGTGTATGCAAGGCTCTCTGTAAATGTCTGTGTGCTCTGCAATGTGTTGTGACTGTGTGGCCTTTTGAAAAGCATATACAACCTTTTGAGGGCTTTGTTGGAAAATTCATTATGAAATCTGATCGGTCTTTGAAAACAGCCTCTTAACACCTGAAGGTTTTCCTGAAAATTTAAAATGGTCCACAAGAACCTTAATTTATCAGCCCCTGAAGGAATAAATACGAAATGAAAAACCCATCAGAGGTGAAACCTTCAGCTGTTATTGTAAACGATGGATTCTGTCCTCGTGATTTTCATTCAAAATCACAATGTGTGATAGAGGTTTCTTTTAAAACACGTCAGACTCCGAGGGTAAATGCATATGAACGTCTCTCAGATCTGAAAGAGACACAGATGTGTGCTGCATGAGGTCTGATGGGTTAATTGTTCTTCAATACTCAAACAGCATCTTGCTGCCAACCAGAAGATGACGTTGAGGAAGACTGAATGCCATGTCATCTGTGGGGCCATTTTGTTTGCGGTGTATAAATTGCACATGAAAGCTGAAACTGCACAAATGTTTGCATTTCTCTTTTATTTGAGTTTCTGGTTTTTGTCCTGACTTTGCATTGTAGCGTCTCTCTGTCCACTATAGTCAGCAATGTCACTGTTTGATTGATGGTGCCATATTGTTTCCCAAATCACACTCTACTGGAAGAAAAGGAGCTTTCTATCATGTTTTTTGTTTTTTTCACTTCATGAAGACGTGCTGAGCAGACTGCTCCTCCTCTGATATTTAGCCTAATGCTTTGGTCTTAACGGACCTTTGTTGGTGGTCAATAATGACATCACAAACACTGATGTCACCACAAGTTATGGGTAAGACTATAGTCATACATGCTGTGTGAGTGTGTGTGTGCACTGCTCTCTTTTTTCATCCCACTCACTAATGACCTCCACCCCCTTCACTCTCCCTCCCTCTGCCCTCTCCCCCGCTCCATCAAGCACTGTGTGAGTGAGGAAAATGAAGGTATGGCGGGGGAGGGGAAGAACACACCGACCATAGATCTGTGGATCATCCGCGTCACTGAGCACACACACAGGGGGAGGGACTCTGAGGTCATCAGGGAGGAGACATGCTATTGGTCAGCTGAGCAGTTACACAGCCGTGTGAGTTCTTTCTTTCTTTTTCTTTCCTTTTTTTCCCCCTTCCTTCCTTATTTCCCATGGCTGGAGTCAGTGAAGGGAAGCCACCATTGAGACAGAGTCCTAATACAGACAGACACATATCCCTGGAGAAATTAGCAGCTACATCTGACCTGACACTAACTCATGAAGATGGACAGATTCTGCAGCGAGTCATGAAAAATGGAAAACATTTACAGGGAAAAAACGGTTTACCTGTACACACTCTTGTCAAATGTTTCTACTGTCAGAGTTGGTAAAGTTTCTATACCTGTACTTTGTACCTTTTGTACCTCTCAGCCTATGCAGATGACTTCTTTTGTCTGGCCACTGAAGCGTGTCTTTTCTTTATTTACGGGTGTGGCGCATATTATGGCAGGAAATCTTACCAAAATCCAGGAACTCAGCAGGGAGGGCAGCTTCTTTGGAGGAAAGTGGGAGAGCATTGTAAAAGAAGACAATTTCTCAATGAATATGTTAATGTGGGGTCATTAAACTTGATTTCAAAGCACCAAGTCATCAACATGACATTACTTTGGCCACGCAGTTTGGTTTTCTTTGTCTGCCTTTACCACAGTGCAGAGGAAGGCAGTGGAGTTTAACATGTGGACCCCACAGCATTGCACCTTACAATTAAAAATGCATCAGTTTCTTGCTGTACAGAGACACCGTCAGTGTTTTGTCAAGATTAAGTGGAACAATCTGAATGGTTGGTCACAGCCTGCACACCAAAACCAAACTGGGGCTTCACGGATGAAAACCTGTGAGGACACCACAACTGAGGGAAAGGCAGTTTGCTAAAAAAAAAAAACTTCACATAGTACATACTACAGTCTTTTATGGTAGGGTTCCATTAACTATCCCCGTGTTTGCATTTTAAATTTCACTGAAAGCCTTCTCTTATGTTCAGTGACTTAAAAAATGCTTTATTTGCATTTATTTGAGCAGATATTGTAAACTCTGTACTCACAATTCAGGGACGTGAATGTTTCTGATCAGAACACGAGAAAGAAAAATAGTCTCAGATTAGTCTTTGCTTTCAGAATGATAGCAAACACATTAGAAAGAGGGTCTGATTTTCCCATCTTACACTCAGCCGCCCAACAAACAATAAGATTTTCCACAAACATTTACCTCTCACAGAGCTTTGTAATGTGCTATGTTGCGAACTTGATTCACTTTATCATGAAAATTGTTATAAAGCTAACTACCGGATGAGAATATTTAAAAATTACACTCATGAGATGCTCTTAAAGTCAGATTTTTAAACCGTGCTCAGTGATATGCTATCTGTGAGCTTTAGCTTCTAATGAAGATAACCTTTTGACTGAATCCCAGACAGGGACATTTGGATGGTAAAGGCAGCAGAGGAACTATAGATAAAATACATTTAAGAGAAAATAAGTACATGTTATGCTGGAAACTTAAAAATAAATAAATCAAAAGTTGCTTCTAATCAAAAATGTTGCTCAGAAGAAGAAGTGCCCATTATGTTGAACATTTTGTGGATATTGTCAAGCACGCCGATGCCATGAATGAACATAAACCAAAGCAAATGAGCAGTATTTGTGTGTTTGAGCGTGTGGATCAACAAGTGACTCAGGTAAACGAGCATAGAGCTGAGGAGCTCCAACATGGCTGCCAGAGTGTCATTACATCAGCTGAATGCCACCTGCAGAGCTCAATAGATACTGCACCTGGCGTAAAGCTCCATCCACCATCTGCATGGGGCAGCAGTTGTCTGATGATGTCACCCTGGATACTGTAACTATATCCCTTCCTTCTTTATTCACCTCGCCGAATGTGCATGTTTGCTTTGTCGTATAATGAGGGCTCAGTTATGAAACACACAGAGAGTTAATAACTACGCAAACACAGACAAAGTGACACACATTTGAGTCCTAAGTTTTGCTCTTCGATCCGTTTCCGATCAACTCACTGATGTTTTGCTTCCTGTCACGTACCGAACAGAAAATTTCAGGTGATTTTTCTTTGGTCTGTATAGTTTCACGACAATTTTCATTTAACCCCAAAATTTTGTATAATGCATGTCTGAGTTGGATGCTTCCCACTTTGCAGACAGACGCACAGCCTGGCGACCAGCTGCAGGACTTGCCTCACACTGACCTCTAGTGAAACAGAGAGGAACTGCATCCAATACAAACATTGCACTCCTCTCCCCGGCGGTCACTCAAGAGTTCACCTGGTGTGGTTAAATGACACACGTGCAACATACTAATCATTGACATTTATGTAATTTCGCTGTCAGATGCAGTCTTGCATTAGATATGACGCCTCTCAACGCTCATATTTTGCGAGGACAAAAAAAAAAAACAACCCGATGATGGCAGCTGGGGTTTTAAAGCGATGGATACTAACCTGTGAAGAAGGGTTTAATAATGAGTTGCATTATGGGCGATGAAGAATCTAAGGTTTGAGAAGTTTGATGACTTTGATCCATTCTGACACTTTAACAGTCCCAGACTGTATACAGTACCATTATTATTGTATAATACTAGACTGCTTTTCAAAGCAAAGACATTTACAAATTGACATCGTGGAGAGAAAAATCTAATATAAAAACGACTTCTTTCATAAAAGCTATTTGTGTTCCACGTTTAGACTGACTCGAGCTGTCCCATCATCCTGCTGAGGGTATCTCACCCAATCAAACCCCTTCAAAGACTTTTTATCAATCAGAATGAATCCATTAGTATATATTTTTTTTACTCTCCGTTTGAAGGCTCACGTGCCCAAAGTAAGAGCTTCATTAGTGAGCGTTTGATGAAGAAATCAAAGGATGTGAGCTAAGGTTTCACTCAGTGCTCATTTCCCACTCTCCAGTTTCATCTCAGGCTGCTCTGGGAAACTGTCCCATTCCACAGAGAAGGCCTCTGAAGCAGAATTCAGTGTTTCAGCAGCACACCGATGCACACTGCGTGTCCCACAGCAGCCACTCATACAGCAGGATGTTCAGTGAGTTCCATGGCTCAAAATTAATAGTGCCAACTTGACAGGTGACATCCATCTTTCAATTCCATGTTTTTTATAGGCAAAACCTTTAATAACAAATTCTCCCAGAGTGACGATGTCATACACAAGGCCACAGAAATTCTGGCGCACCTTATAAGCAAATTTACGCACTAGAATACACTTAATTGTTGCGTTAGGCTGACGAAAGCAGGACTTCTAATCTGCACGTGAACATGTTCGTTTGACCAAAATTGAGCTTCTCTAAACCAAGCCAACACAAAGATGTGGGTGATGGAATCACTCCTGTATGAATTTTACGGTACATTTATCTATTTCTCATCTTTTATCGTGTGTTTGAACCTGTTATACTGCTAATCAAAGTTCCACTTGTCATGGTGAGTGTGGTAAGTCACTGGAGGAGTAGATAAACAATCCCAGACCATGTTCCGCTGAAGACTTATTGAATGGGAGACCCATTAATGTCCTTATACATCATCATCATCATCATCCTCCACCTCCTCCTGCTGCTACCACTTATCTTTAACCTGGATTTGTCAGTAAGTTTTACTTTCAGAGTATTTGGAGAATTTCATTCAAATTGTGATACTGAGATGAAGTTATTTTCTCCACACATCACTTTTTTTCTCTTTCATCGTAGTTCTTTAGATACGACTAATTCAGTCTTAAAATCCCTTTTTGAATATTTCAGGCTCATTTTTCCAATTAATCCACCAAGATCAGCAAATACAAAATAAAAGCTGAAGCCCTCCAACAAGGAACGAACGCGTCGTGCTTTCATGTTGAAATGTAGAAAGAACAGAACAGCCAGCAGAGAGAAAAGTGAGGAGCAAGAAGTGAGAGCGGAGAGACAGAACTGAACAGAGTAAGAAGTTTATTAGATGAGAGCAAAGGCTTGAAACAGTCCATACACAAACACAAAAACACACGCACACACTTTTAACTTGGGCTCGTGGTAGAAAAGACGTGTTTAATTTGTGCTAAGTCTGAAATCTGGTCACAAAAGAAACTAAAATCAAGTAGAAAATTTACAACAATCCTCTACAGGAAAAAATGTCAAAAAATAAAATTGTGGAGCTACACAAAAAAAAAAGAAAGAAAGAGAAATAAAAACCCAGTTTGGAGATGACCTCAGATGAAAACTGTGACCCAGTTTCCTGTGCAGCTCTGTTTGAAGGAGCAGCTCATACAAACAGGATTGGGAAGATGAGGCTAGCTTCTTTTTTTCTTCCTCCAAATCAGTAATAAACTAAATTATCCGTTTTTTTTTTGTTTGTTTTTTACAGGCTTACCACAAACGATCAGCAAACGTTACCAATAAAACCCTCTGCTGAAATACACAGACGTATCAACAGCAGAATCAGATCACAGACTAAAGGCACATGTGGTCCCAACAGGTCTAAATCAGAGACCAAGACCAGAATCACATGTTGAAACCTTGTTTAAACAGGCAGCGTTAGCATGCATCCTGTGTTTGTGTGTGTGCATCCGCTCACAGCTGGTTTTCAAACAAATGAGATTTGAACAGGCTCTGTTCTTCGTGGAAAGTTCCGCCTGTGGATCCTCAATTACATCAATGCGGGGATGTCAATGCAGTCCACATTGTGCTGTAAAGCAGATAATGAAATGCCCCTGACAAGCATCGGCAGCTTCACATGACGCCTCGTCCCCACAAACATCACAATTAAACATCACAGGAAATGATGCGAGATGAGAAAACTTGCTCATGTTATAAAAATGGTCCTCGTGTAGAAAACGCCTGAAAATGATTGTTCAGCTACGGAAACAACAGCAAGAGGATGTTTCTTGTATTTAGAAACTGCAACACGCTGCGAAACCAGGACTTTCTTTAAGGATTTCTGGGGATTCCAAACAGAAAATTAAAGTTGCGATCGGTGTTTTCAACTAAACTTTACTCTCTCCATGTTGTGCTGCCACGACTTAAAAAGAGGAGCGAGTTGTTTTAGAGTTAAAGTTATCCCAAGTGACCCTAACCCCCGCAGAGTGATGAAGAATGCATGCAAACAGTGTTTCTGTGAATGCTTAAGTGAGAGGATGATCTGATCTCCAGGTTAAAGGGAAATCATTTTAAGCCAGATTAGTGTAGTAAGTCTGTTGAGCACATTTCTTTTTTTAGTCATAAAGTAAAAAAAAACTGGAAAACTTTCTGTCTCCATGCTCACACAAAGCAGAGGCTACTGGCTTTATAGTGAATCCACATATACTGGAATAGAGTAGCTGAGGATCAATCCTGCTTTGTGTCGTGAGCGGCAGCATTGGGAAGCTTTGGTTGAGCGTTACTCCTTTAAAAGGGCAGTAAAATTCTGCTGTTAATATCACTAAAAAATAAAAAATAAATCTGTGGATAGACCTTCAAACAGCGTTGCATGCAAGACGACCCAAAAATCTCACAGAAGAAGAAAACGTCCTGCAGGAAGAGGAACAGAGAGTCTGAGCTGCCATGACTGGCAAACAGGGTTCCAGCAAATTTACCTTTTGTGTCGGGGCCTCTTTCATTTAGTTATTATGAAAATAGGAAAAATGGGGGTGAAAGTTACACAGCTGGAAATACTAAAGAAATGTCTCAACCTTAACTTCATGACTTTTGGAAATCAGTTCATCCTTCACTTGCTTTGCTATTCATAGAACATGTCACCAGCGTTTTTACACTGCATCCAACACTACTGACAATAACCCTCAATGTTTGAAACTTTGCCTTTTTAAACAGAACAAATTGTAGAAATGGACTGGCTGAGATCTGAGGGAGCAAACAAGCACACAGAGGATGCGTGTCAAAAACTGTACAGTCCACTAATCAGACATCTAAGGAAAAAAGAAATTAAGAAAAGTCCCACAAGTGGCGACAAAATAGAGGTTAATACTGGCGTTAGCTTGGGAGCACAGAATGATGTCCGAGTGTTTCAGGAAGCATCATAATGTGGGGAAACAAACAAAAACGAGAGATCCTAAATTAAAAGGAGCTCAAACCTCTACAGGAATTCCCAGAAGACACACAAACTGTCACCCTGACAGATCATCTCTGGGCAACGCAAATGTACAATATCAAAACAGCAATTTGCACTTAGCAGCGATACGATTTAAAACTACAAGTATCCACTGCTCAAAGAGTATCTCAGCACTAGGTGAGGCGTTCTCACCTGTAACCACACTCAGCTGCGAGGTCACGGTGGACTGACACTCCACTGCTGCTGGAGGTAAAAGACAAAACAACATTAAGCTGCTGTGTAGCTCCTCTTTAAGATATCATACAGGTGAGAACAGAACTGCCTTTGGGCCGGAGGACTGAGTCAAGTACTGCCTCTACTGGTCGAAAAAAGATCAACTGAAACTATTCACAGAAAATGTTGCAAAGACGACAAATGGTAGAGACTTCTTCGCTTGCCATAGATCTTAACGACGGGGCTGGGTGCAAGTGTTAGATTGTGGACTTTGAAAAGGAAACTTTAAGATGGTGATTCCCTCCCATGTCGTAGTTGTGAAGGTCCATCAGCGCCTGGATTGCTTCTTCCACTGATGACATCTGGATCAAGGCCATCTTACGGTCCCTGGTGAGGAGAGAGCAGAGAGAGCTGAACGGCGACCAAAAGTCGGTGTGACTTCTGACATAATGTCCTCCAATTCATAAGAGAAGACTTCTACATTTATATGAAAAAGTATCCCAATAGAGGCTGGAGGTATTTGTTCAGCCATGAAAAGGGTTTCTTACTGGAAGAACTTGAAGGCCTTGACAGTTCCTCCACTGTTTGAAAACAGAAGACGCAGGTCATCCTCTCCAACTCCGTCCCTGAACACGCAAAAGACAAACTCTTAATGACCTGAGGGAAAAGCCACATGAAGCTAAGCTGCTCACTATGATGCACAAGTAAAAAAAACAAAAAACTCATGCGTTTCATGGCTGTTCTACCGGATGTTGGAGAGGTGAAGTGTCGCTGAGGGAGGAAAGATGTTCTGGAAGTTTTTGGATCCCGGCTTCTTAAAGCGATGGAGGGGGGAGCCAGAAAAATCTGTCCAGCAAAAATTAAACATTGACAAAATGTGAAGAATTCAATTGTTTGTGTGAAGTACAGCATCTGTTGAACCAAAGCAGACCCACACCCAAAAAAACAGCCCCGGGGGTGAAACAAACGTCCGACACAAATTTACAGCAGTTCTGCACTAAATGTCGTCACCAAGGTGCAGACTGACAGATTTACTTGGGAGGATTCACTTTTACATTAAAGGGAGAGTTTAGAAATGTTAGGATTGATATTAAGAAGCCCTCACTTTCAGACAACTGACTAAAAAAAGACAGATGTGGGCAGTTAGTTGATTATTTCCTTCCTCAATTCAAAACAGCAACAGGAAAGAGCAGTGCAGGACCCTAAACAACTTACTTTGACTGCAATTTACTCTGCAAGTATTCTTAAGCTTCTACGGTTACTTATGCCTCAGATAAAACTTAAATAAACCACGAGGTCAGTTCGAAAACTTTAAAAGAAACATCAAACAGGCAGGCTGTGCTTCAGAATTCATTTGGCTACTTCTGTCACACCATCCATAAACCCTGCTGCCATCCGAGGGCCGTGTGCTCACATTTCATCACTCTACCTCATGTGTTTTGAATGACGATGCATGTTTTAAAGAACGAGTCCTTCCAAAAGGATCTCCATACTTACTTGGTGCTGTCTGTCTGGTACAGTTTCATCATAGTCCCATCCAGTTTAAGAACAGTCCTCCAGATTTAATTTGGCATTTTAAGACGGATTTTTGTGTGTTATTGGCAGGCTTTGATAATGATAGGTTTACTTCCTGCTGAGTGGTCTTCACTTCACTCAGTTTGGACAGTGGATGGGATCCTGTAATAATCCTCCTCTTCAGGGATGTCCAGAGCTCACCTGTGTATACTTTTTCTAGTCTCACCAGCACACACACATTCACTTGCACAACGACACTAAAGGCCCCAAAGTTTCTGTTGACACATTCATACATTGTCTCATCCACTGGTATTACAGAGATTTTACTGGGGGGCTCGGTGGAAAATCCCCTCAAGAAGTCAGGAACAATTGTTGTGAACACTGGCGTCCTCACATGCCCCCACTCTGGAACATTGAGCATGTTTCAGGACTCCAGTGTGTGTGAAAACGACTTTAGGACTGTCCAGTGCAGCGACCGTCTGAGCTTTTTACACCTGCTGTGTTATCAATCCTTTCTCATGCTTTTTTTGGTCCTCTTTTTAATGAAATTCGTTGTCGCCAGCCCCCTCCCAGCTATGTGTAGCCTCATATCAGAGGGCTACACGCACCAATAATTATTACCCAAATCCTTTTACTCTGCTTGGATGAGAATAAAGCTGGTTGTACTATATTTTACGCATCTCTTGCTGATGGATTCGTTTTGTTTTTGCAGCTTAAGGAAGGCCGGAACTCTTTTGTTGTTGCATTCAAAGCAACAGTTGTGAAATGCAAATGTCACATTTCAAACAAGGTTCAGGACTATTACCTTCTTAATGGACGGAGAAATAATGAAGTATCAGCCTGTCTGTGAAACGGTTAGCTCTCCAACAACATTTGGTTCCTTCAGAAAGACGTTACACATCCTAAATCCTTCCTCCAACTGGTGTGAACAACCAACTCAACTTAAAGCTGACAATCTGGGCTTCACGCTAATATCATTAATATAACTGTAACTTGATATGGTTTAGTAAAACTTTGAGTGTCCAGATTCATATGGAGCTTCCTGTAAGTTCACCTGTTGTTCAGGAACTTTAATGACATGAGGTTGGACAACAGTAGAAGCATTACAGTAGCAACGAGTCTCTCTGAAATGCATCAAAGATGTCCACACGCCTCCTTCCAGGATGCAGGCATCATCTTACCTTTAGTTAGTAGCTGGTCATCCAATCCTTCTCTGGGCAAAGCCACCGTTTGATGTTTGGACAGGGTCACTCTCATCACTTTGCCGAACACCTTCTGACCGTTAAGGTGGCTCATAGCTAAAAGTAGGAAAGACACAAAGCAGGGTTAGAAGACTTACACTTACAGTTAGAAGCTCTAAGTGCTTGTAGTTCAACATTTTTGGATACAATGAGTGTGACCATATCCATCAAAATGTCCTTTGGTCATAAAATCATAGAGAAAGTTTCTAAAGCTGCAGTGCTTTTCTGAACATTGACTTTAGGCTAATAATCTGGTGGCTTGCAGGAGAAAGAGGAGCTGTCATATCAAATTAGGACATTGGATTTCATCTATCAAAATGTCAATGTTTGAACAAGATAAACCTTATTTATAACACAGTTTAGTTCATAAGGGTCAAGTTTTCCCTCCAGAGATGAGACTAAAGCCACAGTATCAAGACCCAAATAATCACATCTTACTTCAATAAACAAAGTGATATTATGATCATGCAGAACTGACCGAGCTGAGCCTGGTTGCCATCAGACAGTTGGATCAGAGCACTGTCCTTCTTGTTGTAGAGGATCTTCACCCTCTGGACATCACCATAGACTCCTGAAGGGAGAGAGAGTGAGAGGCAGACCGAGCAGAGGAGAGAGAGAGAGAGAGAGAGAGAGAGAGAGAGAGAGAGAGAGAGAGAGAGAGCAAGAGGAAGCAGGGTGGAGGAGAGGATGAGGAGGATAGAACAGACAGAGCAGGAGAGATGGAGCCGACGAAGATAAAAAAGAGGTGTGAAGGATGGAAGGAATAAAGTTAGTGCTAGAAAGACAAATGAAACGAAAAGATGGAGTCTTCCCATTTGACTTCCACTAGAAACTCAATCAAATGTTTCTTTAACCGAGTCTTTTAATGCGGTGACACCTCAGCTGAGTTTTAGCACTGACACAGTTCAAACTGACTTGTGGGTTAATGTTTGTCATGAGTGCAGGATTCAGCTCGTTTAGCTGACTGGAATGTGCAGCAGTGCGGGGGGGAAAGGACTTTTACTAAACATGTAATGCAAAAAAGACGTCCTTAAAATCAACTCAGTCCCTTTAAAGAGATCATTTTTTAACTCCTTGAAAGATCTATAGTTATCCTGCAGTTCCAATCTAGGAGGACTGTGTGGAAGGTAATCCCAACAGCAACATTGCAAAATAACAAACAAAATATACTAAGTTTGCAACAAATAAATAGAAAATCTAGAGAAAAAGGCAAAGAGACGAGAGAAGGAGCTAGTATGAGTCTTGGCGAGTCCGCTGGATTGCTGTGATCCACTTAATCTTAATGTGATGAGAACACAAACTCTACAACAGCCTGCTCAGGTTTGACCACACGAACACTGAAAATGTGTGGAACCACCAAACATGAGACGGGTTCTTCTGAAAATATCCAAGGAGGCAGATTACACTGGAGGCACAACGTGATTCAAAGGGTATGCTGTGGGAATCACATTCATCTATTCATTTATTTTCAAATTTATGGGTGCCACATTCATTTTTATGCATTTGCAATATCGTTGAGTGATATACAGGCAGGAGCCAAGAGTCAGAAACTCTGTAGGATACTTGCTGTCGTTTTCCAGATTTATTGCTGGGCAGAGGGCCAGTCTTCTCACATGTAGCGTATCTTGAATATACAGTGTTGAAACTTGATAGGATACCCATTTTCTTCATGAAACTCAGGCTCTGCAAGCCTCTTACTGACATCACAGGACATTAGGAAGGTGTGTCCAAATGTAAAATGTTTAGAACAAGTAAAGCCTCTTTCAAATTGCCATTTTGGAAAACGATGATCAAATTAAGGAGCACTTTACAGATTCCACTCTGAAATGTCAACTGGGGCTCCTTTTAGAGAGGAAACACAGTACTGAAGACTCAGTCTCCAAATTGGGGACCAAGCTTCGTCTTTACTGTAGTTTGCACTACAAATGAATGACTTTGGCGTGTTCTCATCAGTTAAGAGCAAAAGCTAATCAAACAGACAATCCACTGGACTCACTGTTCTTTAAAACAGAAGCAGATCTTTAACTCTGCATTGTACAACATGATAGAGAAGAGCTTGGAAAAAACAGGCAGATAAAGAGGAACAGAGTGCCCACGACATCACTGAAGAAAGTGAACAAAACTGGATTAACAGAGAGAGATATACAGATAGAATAGTAGAGGTTGAACATACCGAAGAGGGTAAAGAGACTTTGAGGCGTGACCATCTTTAGAGAGAGAGACCGCAGAGCAGAGGACAGGAAGAGGAGGAGCAGAGGAGGAGGAAGAGGAGAGACGAAGGTAGAGATCAGACCGTCCAGCGTAGGACGAGGGGGGTGGTTTCCATGATGATGAGGGGTGGAGCAAAGATGGAGGGCATGTGAGGGTGGTTTGGGAGGGGGTTTAAAATGGCAAAGCCAAAGTCAGGTTTACACCAGATTTAGAAAAGTAGATAGAGGAAAAAGAGGCAAAAAAATAAACAAATACACAAGTTAAAGTTCAATTAATTTTGAATAAATCAATTAAGGTCAAAGGTATAAGAGAAGTATGTAACATTAAAGAAGGTGTCGCCAAAAGGGGAGGTGGGGTCATATGGAGAGAAATAAAACAATGTGTGATGGGAGGAGCATAAGAGGGAAGAAAGGAGGCGGGGAAGGGAGAAAGGAGGAGAGGAGGACAAAAACCAAAGCAGAGGTCAGTAAACAGAGCATCAGTGGAACATCAACGGAGTCTGAATGATTGCTGGTTCGATTCCAAAAGCACGCACACACTCACACACACACTCACACATACTGCCTAATGCATTCAACAGTGAGGAAAAGGAGGGATGGGGGAAATGCAGAAAACATTTCACAAAAAAAAAATAAAAATATTTGAAAATAAAATTGAATGAAAAAATGAGCGGCAGGAGACATCCAACCAAAAGGGGGCAGCACCATGAAGCAGATGGTTGGAGGCATCGGGGTACCAAAAGGAGCACCGTCCAAGAATGGCTGATCGGAATGATGAGTCCAAACAACACGACTTTCATTTGTCCACTTGAAAGATAAAATACATGGCTTTCAGGAAATTATATTCCAGATGGAGTTTTTTCCTCAGCAAGTTATCCAACATGTCACTATTGCTCAATGCCATTATTCTTAAATGGGATGTTCAATTAATTGCCCATTACTGACTTATGCAGCAATCAACTGGCTGGTGACTGAAAAGTTCAACGACATATTAACCACACATATCCCAGTCTCCTCCAGACAGATCTAATCAAGTCATTTTCATCAAAACAAGCAGTTTTCCATCATGAAGATCCAACACTGGTCTTTATGTTCTGTGAACTGAGAGACCACCAACAAAGAGCAATGAAGAGACACCATGAAGAAAGTCGCAATGCACTATTCTAAAAAGCTGTTGTATGGATTTCCACTGCTATGTGAAATGAAAACAGGACATGTGTACAGCATGAAAATGGTCAAATAAATCTGGCCGTATGTGTCAAGTCTTCTCTCTTGGTCAATCACTTGGAAAAGGATGAAGATATGACAAAAATAAAATCCTTTAACTGAATTCCTTTGGACTCACAGCATGAGGAAAGACCACACCACACCCAGCCACAACCTAGCAACTAGATTGTTTTGGATGTACTCCCAAGCAGTGTTGTGCGAGTTCATACTTCACCAGAACGAACTCAAAACTTCATGTTCACAGAGTTTAAATTAACCAAGTCAAGCTCGAGGTCTTAAATTCAGAACTTTGGCACAAGCTCATCGTCTCCAGTTAGAACTCGATGACATCAATGTCTTACACCAGCCTTTCTAAGCTCAACGTCTGTTTACACTGCAAAAAATACAGCTCACGCACAGCATCGTGTTACTCTCAGAAGAGCAGAGAGGCACGCTTGCAGGCTGAAAACAAACGTGCTCCTTTTAGCTCTTACTTTTTAGCATGCTCATGCACAACACTGTTCAAGTGTATACGGATCTCAAGCTGACGGCCACCAGAGAGAACTGTGGACCATTGTGAAGCAGCCTGGACACGAGTGTTGCACTGTGACTTTATCCTCTCGCCAGGAGAGACAGACAGAGAGAGAGAAACGATCCAACAGAGAGATGGAACATACAACCAAAGATTACAGGTACGATAGATAAAGAGTTTTAGATGACGGGGACGTGCACATATACAGGTCGAAAATAAACGGCAAACTGACAGAATAAACAGATGTTAGGTAAAAAAACAAAAACAACGGAAATATTTAGGCTTCAGTAACGAGAAAAATGTCAAGATTTCAAGAGAAGAACGCAACTTATAAGATCTCAGTGTGAGTCTGGTAAATCAGAGTAGCTGAAAACACTCAGAGACATTAGAATTAAAGACCTGTGACAGGCCGCTGACTTGATAACAATAAAACAACCTGGGCAAACTGTACCTTCAAACGCAGACACACTCTCATACAAACATTTTCTTGGGTCATGTTGTTTCTATACACAGTCAAAGGGAAAACTATGGTGTGTGTGTATGAGTACTTGGAAAAAAGTGGGCTTTAGCTTTGAGCACAAACTGACCTGTAATGTCAATATTTCAGGTATTTTAATATCTTTTTTAATATCTTCAATATTAAAATGAGTAAAAATATTTTTGTGACTTTAATCTATATTAATCAAACTTGCCCTGGGTTGAAGATTCATAGAAGAGAGAGAGAGAGAAAGAGAAAAAGCACATTACACACAGACACCCACACAGGAATTTATTCGACTGTCAGCTCTAAAGAATAAATTCAGCACCGTTCAGTGTTTTAAATGAGCTTTGAAACACTCGCTCAGAGGGAGGTTTTGCTCGTGGTTAGTGTACCTCTTCATTTAGGTTGGATGCCAGCAGGACCCCTGACACTCCGGACCCAGACAGAGCAACTCGACCCGCAGCAGCTGCTGCTGCCGCAGCGGCACTCAGCGGACTGATGGCTCCTGTCAGGGAAGCACAGGACAAGAAGAAGCTCAGACTCAAACATGAAATACCTCAGGAGTTTAAACACAATGAAAGCGAACAGCTCTGCTAACATCAGCTAACTGCACAAACTGCACTCATTTCTAGTTTAAGTTGCTCAAAATAGTGAACGCTGAAACTGAACACACACCGCTCTGTTTTTAAAGTGAGATTAGTATCTCACAGCCACAGTGAGATTATCAAAACCACAGAGGTCAGAATGGAAAAAAAATCTAATCAAAGCTGAGATGACAATACACTTGATATCATGGAATTATACCAAATGCCATCTTAGTTAGATGAGAGCTGATGAGCTTTCACCTTTTTATGGAATAAACCTTTGGGATGAAAAGACTGCATTTGCTAGCTGTACAGCATTTATAAGGGCTGATTTACAAATGATATCATCTGCACTGTGACATGTAACATACTAAATCAAATCTATACTGATATACTGTCATTCTGAGCGAGATCGTCCCAAACAGCAGCGGTTAGAGTGACACGAGGGTAGAGTCCAAACTGAAGCAGTGACATGCTTAAATAAGTGAAGAAATTTCACCTTCACACCTCTTCATTTAAATGTCTGGAACAAAACAACTGAGCAAAAATGACAAATGTATGTGAAGGACTATTATTCAAAAAAATGTTAGGTTAAGTTCCTTCTAGCAGACCAGCCCAAAAACATTCAGTGTGTAATGCACAAAACAGCAGCGCATCCATCTGCTTAAAATCCAGGATAAAATGATTAGATTTATGAATCTATGTGTCAGGATTTGCAGGATATGAGCACTTTCAGATACTAAGAGCAGGACATGACAAAAAGCGGGACGTGAAATGACAGAAACACAGTGATGGAAAAACAAAATGAAGAAAAAAAGAAAGTATAGGTACCTCCACCCTGCGAGAGGGAGAGAGAAGATGAGTAACCTCCTCCACTAGAGTAGGAAGCTAGCGCTCCGGATGGGGTACCTATAAGACAACATGACAACTAGATTTAAGCCACAAAATATTTCTCTGATGAAGCACTAAAGACTGCAAGTATCACAGAGTCCAAACCATCCAAACTGACTGAGTGATAACTGTTAGCTTATAAATATTACAAGTACATTTATGAACCTGTTTTTATTTCTTAAACAACACCTTGGTTTTCTTTAATTAGCTGAAACTCTGCTCATCCGTCTTTCAACACAGAAACTTTAAATCAGATATAACTTTGTGTTGTTTGATGTTTTTGTGTTAAAGGCAGCCATACAAGAAGACGATCACATTTCCCTTATTTACTCGGGTTAACTTTGCCCAACGTGTTCTCAGTGATGGTGCCAAACCCATCGTCTCCATGTAATGTAAATTCTCTCAAACCAGTAAACACTGTGAAAAGCAGGAGTGGGTCACAACCTAAGAGAGAATGTTCATTTCAGTGACATGTGAAAGCTCTAAGAAAAGAGGAACAATCCGACATTTAGTGAACTGCAAAGTAATCCATTTATGCTGACTAAAGCTGAGCTCTTTAGACAAAATGTTTAGGGTTAACATGTTAGTTGTGCTTATTCTTCACATAAAGATCATGAATACATTCTATATGGTTCCACTGATATGGCTCTTGTATAAAAATCTACAAATGTATGATCTCTCACAGTCTCGCTGTCGCAGCACAAACAATTCAATCGTGTAGCTGGCTGAATCTGGAAATGATCTCTATAATCTTTGCTTACTATATTTACATCAACTTGAACATGCTTGCAAAGTGTTTGTTAAAGCGATTGCAATAGAAAGTGTTTGACGATTATGATTCTTTACAACTTAAATCACGAACGGCAGGAGCAGCCAACGATGGGCCAGCCAAAGTGGGCTCCAAACATAACAGGAGAAGTAAAAAAAATCCAACAAAAGGAAACAATGAATCTTAACACCCAATCTTATAACGATAAGCAACTTAATCTGCACAATAATCTTCATTTGCACAGGAAGGTTCTTTGATGAAACTCTAGTTTTGTCTGTCACCGCTACAGTACTCTAGAAACCTGCAACCTGCCACCAAAGACTAACAAGAACAGCCATGTAATTAGATTGGTACAAACACACAGAAATTCTTAAAATATAAAAGTACTTTTTCTTGGTAGCAACCGTGGAGTCCATGCAAGGCCATGCTGAACAACAACTGCGGCAGGATGTTAAAGGTACCAAAAGGCAGAGGTGCTTCCAAAGGAACTGGTACGATTGAGGTGACTCCAGGTTTAACCTCAGGTCTTTAGTTACTCAAAGAGGGTTCCCTTCTTAAATAATTAATTAAGAAATGCACCCCAGTGACAACCAACAGGGTAGCAGTGAACAAGGAGGAACCAGGGGAGATGAGCTCTTTTCCAGAACATGCCACTGACCCAGCCTGTCTCACTCTGATAATATTCATGCAGTTCTAAACATGTAGACTAAGGGACTTCGAGTCACCATCACTGTAGTAAGTCTTAATGTACCTTTGGCCTATTTTAGATTATGTCATTACAAACTGATGTAGCCGTATTCTATCAAACAAAAAGGAGTACCAGTCAAGCTAATCTGTGGTGGAAATCTTTTTCCTGTATTTTATTTTGGGTGCTTTCGAACCAACATCGTCTTGAGATGTGTTTGGAGTAGAAAACAAACCAAACAGGCTCCAGTCGTTTTGTACATCAACATGCAGGGTGTATACACAGAAAGTCATGAATAGGAAATATCTATTTCAAATGTATAACAACGTGTTTGAGTATCCTTATGGCTGCTCACTAAACAAATGTGAATGATTCTTGGAGACTAATGACATCTGATGCAGAGATGCAGACTGGCCTGAATGCATTAAGTTGTTGTGCAATAGCATCAGTCATGCAGATCATCATTATATGAGTTTATGTGCTGGATTAACAAGATTTCAGCCTTTGAACGGATTTCTTAAGATTTACCCTTTTACACTGCAGGGATGGTTTTTTTGCACGTTCTTATCGCATAACAGAATGAGTTCATCTGTGAGCATTTGGAAAAGACGTCTTTTCTCATCATTCTTCTACATCTTTTGCATCACGACGGCTCACAAAAGCTGGCGTCTCTCGTAAGGTGGAAAGGAAAAAGTAATATAATGGTATCATTTATTTCAAAATGCTGAAATACTTCTAAAGTATGTAAGCAAGATGACCCTGTGGCAAAATAATTTGCTGCAAAGTGAACACCCAGGATTTTTGTAACCAGAAAACCTGTGATTATACTCCTCCCACACCACACACACACACACACACACACACACACACACACACACACACACTGTCTGCTACACTACCACTCGCTGTTGTGTTGGATTATTGTGCCTTAACCTCACAGTTCAGCTCTGATGGCATTTAATATGATGAACGTTCCAAACAAATACTAACACGAGGTAAATGGAAACGGGTGACGATGTATCAATAACAATGGTGGAGACACATCGTGGAGTACCATTCCTGTTGGCTTCTTCACGTTAATCCATAACTGAGCTGCGTCAATGGCAAAAGACGGACCTCGAGGAGATCTTCCATTCCAAGGCCGTGTTCGTGAGAGGAAATAATAATGGATACCCTGGAGAGATGTATTAATGGATATTGTGTAGATCGATGAAGATAAAGATGCGTTTACCCAATAAAGAATGATCCTTGTTGGTTGACTCTCCGTCTCCTGTAGGGAGGTCAGGTCTGGTATAATCGCGACTCTTATCATTGTTGTATTTGACATTGAGGTTGACCAGTTTACTGAAGTCTATCCGCAGAGTACAGCAAGAATTATAGATGTTCTGTCCATCCAAAGACTGGAGTAGAAGGGACAAAAGAAGCAGAACGTGTTAGTTATAGCTTAACAATCACGAGGGAAGATCCCACCTCACAGATCCATGACTAGAATGGATGGATATGTAGCACTCAGCCAATGACGTGACATCATAGCATTTGGATAAATTACAAAATTATCTAAGGATACCTATTTTGGAATTTCTACAGGTTACTGATTTATAAATGAAAGATTTCACATGTGTGATCCTACCAGTTTAGCTTGCTGTGCATTGACGGGGTCACTGAACTGCAGAAGAGCCTGAAACTGGTTGTTCTTCGTGAAGGTTATAATCTTCATCACTGTGCCAAACTTACTGAAGATCTGGAAAGAAATTATCAATCCATCAGACTGAAACACGGCCAAACCTTTCTTAGATTAAAGCTACACAGGCGCATACGAGTTCATGAAACGGTGCAAAATCTGTAAGGTTGGTGATCAAACGAAGAATGATCATTTGTTTCATCACCGTTCAGAAAGTTTGGGGAAAAGGAAAAAGGTCAAACTGCTAATGAGGGCTGGTGGAAAACCATTCAGTGCCAAACCTGTTGTAAAACATCCAGTGTTACAGGATAAAACATGTTGTCAATAATTATTCGCAGGACAGGGCTGGGGGGTGGGGTCAGCTCCAAAACTCCAGGGTCAGAGGATGGAGAGCTTCCATCCTGAACTGCTGACACCGCCTGCAGCACCGCCTGGGCTCTCTGGTTGGACAGACAACAATGAAAACAATGAAGGATACAGAGCAGTCAAGCACAACATCGGTCTTTGCTGGACTTGTTGAAACATAGACAAGTGAATACATCTAAATGTATACCTGGTTCAGAGCAGAGTCCGTTTTTAGTTCTTTATGATTAGAATACTGGATGAAGACGGGAGAGTTTCTGACCTAAAGAGAATACAAGAAAGTCACTAACAAAGCCTAATAAATACAAGACAAAATATAAATAGGTGACACAACCGGAAACTGATATATTTCAGACCTGTGGTGTGACAGCTGTGTAGTAGTTCACCATAGTGATGGCCGCTTCCTCTGTACCCAACTCTAGAAATGCCTGGAAAAGTACCGTAACGTTCAGCTTATGAAGAATAGCAAAGACTCTTTTGGACGTTCATGTTCAGAGGAGGAGAATGTTATCTAGTAATTGCTGCTGTTATTACTACAGTGTCGTGTTTCAACCCAGTATAAGTTGATGGTAAAGAGGTTACCTGGTTTTTGCCCTTCAGCATCAGTATATTTGTGACCTTTCCAAAGGGCAGCCCCAGAGCAATAACCTCAGTCTCTGTCACTTCATTGGGGAGTTTTCTGATGTGGAGGACTCTGGAGGGAGGCGACTCATCCAGGCGCTGCTTCTTACTGTCACTGCCGTTTGCTGATCACAGACAATGAACTTAAATACACTGCAGTTTGATGAATGACTCAGCAAAAGCATATTCAGCAGCTGCCCAACATGTGAGTGTGATATTTCCAAGGCCGAGTAAAATCCAGCATTTTGGACTGAAGCTGGCTGAAGAACGCTGGTTCTTCTTATGCTCTGCTGCTTTGGTGAGGACAGTGTTGCAGCACCTGAACCAATTCTCTGTGTGTTACAGGTTCCAGCTGATATCGCTCTTAGATCACCTCGAAAGCAGAGCAAAGGATTTCTTTCCAGCTACAGTCCAGGTCCCTCCCTGGGATGAGAGTCTCACTGGATAGACAGCTGAATGACTGAGAACTGCCACAACAGTGACCCTAGTCACCTTGCAGGTAGGGAAACACCAGATGGGACAGGCTGTGACCTGCTGTTTTGCAGCAAATGAAGTAAGATACTGTGGCAAGGAGCCGCAAATAAATGAGTAGGCTGTAACAGATTGTATGACGCCATCCTCTTGAACAGGTGGGGTGGGGTGGGGGCTACAGTCTGTTGCCAAATATACCAGCGTAGCTGTTAAAACCCCCAAAGGTCCAACAAAATAAGAATCAATTTGTGGAAAACCCTGTATGACATCACAGTGTACAAGGAAGCACAGCTTACAGAAACACTAATGTTACGGTTTAACTGTACTATACTAAGTCTAACTAATTAAACCTTTTTTAATCCATCACACAGCGCAAAATCCAAACATTCCCTTTTTTCAGCTTCTCAAATGAGGCACTCGGTTTTTTTTGGCTTATGATGACAAACGGAGGAGCTTTGGATTTTGGTAGAACTGTTCGGACAGAAGCAGTCGACAGCATTACTTTAAGCTGCAGGAAATACTGACATTGTGTGGAAAAAGTAGAAAATCATCATTACGGTTGTTACTTTACACATCCATGAAGTTACATCTCATAAGAAAGCCTGAATAGATTTCACATATCACTTTAATGCACATTTCTAAGCAACTCATATAAAAAGTCTCTTTGTTACAAACTAAAGCCTCTTTCATTCCTGAATCTATCAAACTTTTAATTTCCTCTCTGTGCACCAAAAACATTACAGATCCAATGTTTAAATAAGGCGGTTCATATTTGCCAGTTATGACTGAACTCACCGGTCATAGAGTTGGGACTGCTACCGTACATGTTGAGCTCATCTGAGCCTCTCTGGATTTACAGGAGAAAAAAAATGCAAAAAACAGAGTTTAAGCTTTTATTCCCACCCTGAAAATAACACAGTCTGCATCTATAAATATGAGATTATCTTTCAAAGGGAATGCAGATTTAATAATAAAAATTAGTAACGGAGCTTACCTTCACACCAACCGCAACATCACTGCAGGAAACAGAAATAATGTGCATTATGATCAAAGCCAGACAACAAAGATTAAAGTAATGTTTGGTGAAACTGAAAAGGCATTCTGATGCAAGTGAGAACCAAACCAGAATAAAATTGTTCATTGTTAATGTTATTTTAAAAAGAATCACTAAAAAAGAACCACAGAGAGACAAATAGTGATGCAACTTAGAAAAAACAACTGACAAACTCTTTGAAATGCTTAAAGAAAAAAAAGAGAGAATAGGTGCTGAAATGCTTGCTTTTAGATCCTTTCACATCTAGATCTTCCAATTAAGATTTTAATTCTGGCCCTTCTCGTGTTTACTCATTGATCTAAATTATGTCACAGTCCAAGAACCAACTACCGCAGCTTCAATTCACAGATATAGTTTCTTTCAGACCATCCTGGCACACATGTCACTCAAGCACAAAGGAATGCTGCATCCAGTCTCCTGCAGCAGTAAGGCCTTCAAGACACAACCTTTCATTAATCTCTTTGTATCAAAGAGACAGTCAAATCTAAATGAGCAGAACAATGGAAGCTAAACAGCTTTAAACCCAACCCAATATCCAAATGATGAGTCTGACCAATAGGCCTTTATTTGCCATTGAACAAAAACTTGGGTTGTGTGACCCATCAGATTCTGTGGCCTAATATATGTTTTCATCCGAAACCAATCTTGAAAAAAACAACAGCTAATGTTTTGATAAAAGCTGGTTAACAGATTCAGCTTGGAGAAAATGCTCTGCGGAAATGAACGTGGTTAAAGTGGGTTTCAAAAACACAAATCATCAGGCTACTTATTCCTTTTAGACTATATATGTGCTAAGATAAAAAAAAAGAAGCCAGGTAGAAGTTGCTGTGGGTCTGGTGGTCATTTCTTTGTTTCTAATAAGCTGTGTCTTTGCTTTTCAGTTTCTAAAATTAAATATTTTTCCTCAAATCTCATGTTATTTAGTCACAGTCACAACAGCTATTAACTACATTTTCCACATATAGAAATTTAGTGGTTCTCTGTAAAAATCCAAATACTGAATTAATTAAAGGTTACTTAATGATAGTTTGTAGCTGAATTTTAGTAATAACTCGTATTGCGTACCTAGTGGTAAGGTTTGAGAGAACGTATGATAAAACAGTATTTTGGTCATAACATCAGACAGATCCCAGATTTAAGTCTAACATTAGCTGAGGTTGTGTTGCACAGCCTCAGACAAAGAACCGTTATTTCAGTTAGGATTAAAGCAGCAGCACCAACTGACAGGTGCACCATCCGCGCCGACTACCATGGTCTCTAACAAACGGAGCCAACTAACAGCTTCTTGCACAATTAATGATTGGCAATAATAACCGCTCCCTCTCACTGAACCACTTCACACAAATTCAATCCTACCCGGTAGACGTGTATTAATGTAGCAAGCTAACGTTATCGTCCCCTTCACGCAGGACAATGGGGGAGCATTATAGCAATGCTGCCTTTGCTTACTAACCTCAACCGATACCATAACCGACGTCACAGGGTCATGTTACAATATATCTGCTCTTTTACCATGGTCTCCCATGAATTTACATCTCCATTAAAGTAACACCACCCATATTGCTTGGCAGGGGCTTGCTGGCTTATGTCACGCTATCCGCAGCAAACTGTTTCAAGGCTAGACACACATGAGCTAACATTTAGCACACCTTAAATTAAGCAGAGAAAAAGGATATTCTACCAATGTCACGTACACCACCGAGGAAGGTACACACTGATGCATAATTTGTAGTAAACAGAGATTTACCCATCCATTGCAGCTCTTTGTCCTCTTCAGTCTGTTGATACTTAAGCACTCTTCGTTGCAGACACAGTAAGCAAAATGGGCGTGTTTCTTCTTCTTGCATTTTAATAGCTGTTGGCAACCAACAGTAAAGTGACACACTTTATCGCCTCCTTCTGCTGGGGATGACAGTTCAGAGGTGCGCCATATTTATTATAGACCCCCACTGCTAAAATGACCTTCAATATCTTTTTCAACATTATCACCTGGTGTATTTTACGCGTTACAAGACACGTTCCACGTAAAGTAAACTATCAACAGTTTTTTTTTTAAATGCTGTTTGAAGTTAGTGAAATTATATCTTCTTTTTTTCAAAAACATTTTTTGAAATGTTTTGTGAATTTTTTTTGTCTTGATTAAATATTGTTGGAGATTCTGAACTGTCAGTTTGTGAAACGTGGCGTCATTTGTTTATCTGTTTTTGTTAAATTGTTTGATGAATTTTGTGAAAGTTTCATCAATCATTTCATCAAATGCCTGTTTTCTTTGTTCTTTCTTGTTAAATGTTCCATCTTGTGAGGAGTTTGCTGTCTCTTGTGCCATGAAGCTCTTTGTGAAATGTTGAGGTCTTTGACGTTTTCTTGTCTTTTGATAAATTCATTTGTATTTAGTGAAACTTTCATAACATTAGGATAAATGTTTGTTGTTTTTTATTAAATGTCAGAAATTGTATAATGTGGCATTTTTTAGATGTTTTGTGACTTTTTTCAATGAATTTTTAAAAAATGTTTTGCATTATGGGTAATTTTCAAGAGATGTTGTCTTATGTAAAATCTTTTTTGTGTTTTGTGAAATTTTTGTGATGTTTTTCCCAACGTCACTGCATTTTTTTTAATGTTGAGCTTTACAAAATTCTTTACAAAATGTTCTTCTCCAAAATGTTGTCTTGTGTGGAATGTCACTACATTTTCACAGTTTTTTTCTTCGTCTTTTATTCAATGTTCTTCTGAAATGTATTAGTGTTTTGTGAGATTTTGACTTTTGTCAAAGAAAAAAAAAAGCATACCTCTTTGCCCTTTGGCTCATTCAGCAGTTGGCAGGAAGGTGATTTGGCTAGAAGAAATAAGTCCTTGATATATGACATATTAAAAATGGTGCTGGCTCAGATTGACAATTATATAAATCTAGTTATTCTGCATTCAGCACAAACACAGTCTCTACCACTTTTCTGTAGGGACGCTGGAATTCACTGAACTCCTGAGAGCGACCCACTCTTTCACAAATGTTTAGAAACAGTCTGCATGCCAAGGTGCTTGAATTTATACACCTATGGCCATGGAAGTGATTGGAACACCTGCATTTGATTATTTGGATGGGTGAGTCAATACTTTTGGCAATATAGTGTATGTTGGAGTAAAAGAGAAAAAAGACAATAGAAGTCATGCAAAACTCAAAATTTTGACACTGAAATTTAGTTTCAAATAATCCCATCATAAAGATAATATGAGTGAAGTCATTAATGTGAACTTGTAATGTATGCTTACAACCACACATAGTCACTTATGAGCAAGAAAACTTTTCCCTAATATAGATCAGTTTAATTTAGGGATATATTTACAAACCGTTTTAAAAGGACATCTTTTTGTACTGAATTGTAAGAATTAAACGCAAACCTAACCACTGCTAATTTCTTCAACTGTTTCGCTCAAGCTGTTTTCTATCTAGTATAGATTACAGTTCCATATGAATGGTACATGAAATCCTCTAACAAATGCTGCTTACTATTCTGATTCCCGTAGCATTAATCAGTAGTGGAAGAAACACTGAGACCCAGTTATTATCAAGAAAATCTTAAATGTTGTGCAAACTTAGTCCATGTGACTGATTCAGACCACACTGAACAAAATATAATCAAATTTATTTAATGAAAAATGGGTAATTCAGCACAATTATTTGATAAGAAAGAATCACCCAGACTGTCAGTGGTGGAGAAAATTGCTTTTGTCTTGTTTTAACAGTTATGTCGATAATAATCTAAATATCACTGAGCAAGTAGAGCTTGCTCCGTCGTGTAAATGATTAATCTGTCAGACAAGTGTTGTGGTTTAGAAACATAAAGTAGTCGTATTGAAGTCTGATCTTTAAAAGTAAGATGGATAGCACATAACTATTAGAACAAAAAAAAAAAACAATGAGACATTTTGCACAGTGATTTATTCTCATTTTATACTTCAGTAAAATTGACTTGAATTAGCTGTGTCATATCATTTCAACGTAGGTAAAGGATAGGGTGACCAGATGTCCCGCGTTTTCATTACTTTTCACACGTCCTGCAAATTGAGAAGTTGTCCCGCATTGTTATTGACGAACTCCAGTTTTGAAATGCGTGTTTTATCATCTGGCATTTATGAAATGGCTGTTTGGAGAAAGCAATCACTGTCATCAGGAGGCGGGGAGGGCTGTTGGATCATGTTAATCAAACAGGAATGCTGGCGCAGGTTAAGGGTGAGCCCACCAACAAAAAACATTGAAAATCAGGTCAGAACGGCACTGGTGTGCAGCGCGAGATATGGTCGGAAAGGGAGGAAAGCATGAGTGGTATAACTAAGAAAAGAAATTGCAGCTACAACAAAGACTGGGAAACTATCTTAATTGTACTCAGTCAGGTGTGTTAACTTGAGAGGTACTGTGAAGTGAAGTTATTTTTGACTACCTCGATGCAATGGTATCCCACGTTGTCCCACATAAATATAGTCTTTGTCCCACATCTAGTGAATTGGATTCTGGTCACCCTAGTAAAAAAAAGCTCAAACACAGAAGCGTCCTGATTCTGTTTGTATGTAATCACCACATGAATCCACTGAGTTTGCTCTCTGGTGTACAGTACAATGGTTTGCCACATCAGAGGAGCTCTATTTAAATCATGCACCATATTAGGGATGAAATCCTTACATGAATATGTGGATTAAGCCATTAACAGCCTTTTAATTTGCAGTCATGTTGACAAGGTCATAACCACAATGCCACAGTGACCAACATTCTTTGACTCAGAACAATTTGATTATTAATAGATTTGTGCTCCAGTGTTATTAATGAAGTCATTAATACAAATCGAGATTAACTGTATATTTACCATAAATTAATTTATTCCAAACTCCCCTGCCTTCTCTATAAAAAGGCACATGTTGGTATGCCTTTGTTTCATATCTTTTTTAACATTCCTGGATCACTGGGTTTAAGAAGTTTAGAGAAAGCAACTTTCACAATGTCTCATCTCTGCTTTTACAAAAGTGGAAAGTATTGGTCTTCTTTATCCCTTTAGCAGACAAGACTACTGGGAATACCCCTCTTGGGTTTGTAAGGCGTTGTCCTCTTAACCATATTTATGCAGTCTATGATTGGACAAACACTGAGGCAAAGAGTGCAGCCTGTACAGTTGTCAGTCACGAAGGGAAGGTGGGTCTCTGGGTCAAACTCTATGGCCTGGGCAGAAGGTTAGAAAGTCATGTTACAGATGATCAACATTCAGAATAACTTTAGAAAATAGAGCCAAAGACAACTGCTGAAGGAAAAATATCATTTTTTCCATGTAACGGACACATACCTGGTATCCAGAATCATTGCAGGTCATGTAGCATTTACCACAGTTGATACACATTTCTTCATCTATCAGAGCCTGGGCCTGAGAACACAAGAATAAATTAATTAATGTACTAATGAATAACTTGCTTCTTTTTTGGTCTGATAGAAATGACTTTGCTGGACATATTGTGACAACATTAGAAAGCCAAAAACTTGTATGAAGAATGTCAAGAATGTCCTAAAAATGTTTGTCTATCTGTTCATTAGTCTTACTTCAGATGTACCTTTATAATCATCAGAATATACACTGATCGCTGCATGTGAGTAAAAACTGTGTACCTGCTCCATGTTGTCAAGCTCCTGGTATGCTCCAATGTATCGCAAGGCTCTGGCTATCACATCCTGCAAACACAAAAAAACACTTGTTCATATCATAACATGTTCATATCATAAGGTTATACTATTAGAAAAGAAGTACTCTGGGCAAGAGTGTTTTTTTCAGGTGTTGGAAGATTAAGGGTTACTGTGTGCTGGGAGAGGCCTCCTCCTATCTTGCTAGTTTAACCTTGGATGGTGAAGAAGGCCTCCTATTTTTGCTAGTTCTATCTCCTGTGAACAAAGAAGTCTCATATGACGTTGTGATATAAACTACACTGTACTCATTTAACAAAGATAGTGATAAGGAGGAAACTACAGGAATATCTCATTACCATGTGTGGCTAATGATTTTGTAATAGAAAGCATAAATAGCAGTCATCAGTCATCAGTCATAGAGAGTCGTGAGTGTGAACAAGCTCCACACCTTGACAGCAGGAACAGGTTTTTTTGGTGTGTTGTTACGACTGTCGTTGGCCTGCACCACATCGGTTTTACTAGCATCTCTGAGCTGTTTCTTGTACTTTGCGATGGCGTCATTCTTCTGCCGGAGGTATGGACCAAAGCTTGGGAGACTCTGTGCACACACACATATATACATGGTAAGGAAAAACATTGACCATTCAGAGTAAATAAACTAAATGATGGTACTAATGCTTTCAGCTAAACTACAATAAATGAGCAACACACATCATCAAGACCAAACCACCAATCCAGTTGGTAACATGTCCAATTAACCACATTAATATTGGAATTATGCAACTGTACCTTCCCAACCAGGTCTTCCAGTTTGGGAACTGGTTTTCCTTTCTGGTGTCTTTCAGTTGGAGGAGATTGACCGTCCCAGTCTTTCAGCTCCAGGCTCTTCAGGTACAACAGAGCCTTCAGACCTAAACATATATTTATGTCGTTATTGATGGCACAATCATTAAATGTAATAGTGGTATCAAAATGTATCAAAATACAGTTACATACCCAAACAGTAATCCTCAATCACAGTGAAGTCCTGGTTCTGAACTGCACTACACACCTGTTGCAATCATACACAATCAGACAGACAGGAATGTATGTACATATGAGTCACATTTATTGTTCAGTTTGTAGGAGGTATAGATAATTAGCTGCAAAATTTGCTCTCTGCAACCAACTAAATATACCCCATCTATCCCCAAGCAATGGTGGCAATGAGAAACACAAGAGGCCAGCACAAGAGGCAGTGTTTAGTTTGTCCCTTCTGGGCTAACAGAATAAGTCAGTTGTTTGGTCTACTTTGATTCAGGTATTGTTTTAAATGGATAAATATGTGGGGATTTATCGCACCACAGGTCATTACAACAAAATGATTGACAGTGACTCTGTTATCACCTGTAGCACTGAGGCCCCCGCATGAAGAAACTGCAGTCCGGACTCTGCTGAGTCAATGCCTCCGGTGGCCAGAACAGGGAAACCAGGGATTGCCTTGGCGATTGCTGACACTGCTCTGAGAGCGATGGGTCTGATGGCGTTACCTGAGCACATCAATGTTTTGTAAGTTTTAGTGTACTCTATTTTACTGCACTTTTTACACAGCAATTAATCACTGGACCCTGTGTTGTTGAAACTGATTGTGTTGTTGAAACTGATTTTCTTTGCAGTTTAATCACAAATGTATTCAAATCTATAATTAGTTCAGAATATTTCCAAATGAAAGGTTTTTAAATTCAAAATATGAATGTGCTATAACCTGCTGAACCTTCCACTTTAAGAGGGTGGTATCCTGGTTAATGTGGATGTGATTTGTTTTAGGAGGTTGAAAACTAAACTCACCTATTCAACAATTAAATAGTGATACATCATCTTATCGTTCATTGTTCTGCATGGTATTCTATTTTGTTTTATTGTGTGATATTTTTCGCATGTGTGGACTATGTACTTACCGGACATTCCTCCGTATGTGGTGCGCTTGGCAGCACCAACACTCGGCCAGGGAGAGCCGTCAGCCTTCAGTCCCATCAAACCTGAGACTGTGTTGGTGGCTGTGACTCCATCTGCTCCACCTGTAACACAAAACAATGTGTATAAGCACAAACAGTTGACAGATGTTCTTTATTTCGAATTCTGTGCAGATTGCACAATGCAATAACAAAACAAAAGCAATGAAAATGGGGGAAGTGAGAAAGTGAAATGTTGTCACCTTCATGGGCAGCTTTGGCGATGTCAACAATATTGGTAACATTTGGTGTCAATTTAGCAAAAAACGGAATGGAAACGGCTGCACGCACCCATCGGCAAATGTTACGCACCAACACTGGGTCCTAATGACACAATAAACACATTGTGTTTTCATCTGTTTAGTGATGATAGATTACGTTTCAGTAGTGTGTGCATTAAGTATGTGCAAAAGGAAGAAGGCCTCTTATATGAATATATATAATATATATAATAACATATTATATTATAGATATATAATATATATCTATAATATAATATAAAAGACTAAAATATCTAGTCAGTATTGTTTGTACTTGTCCACAGGCCAGTCCCATGCCCCTCTCTCCCATCCCATGAGGACAAGACAGGTTCAGCTCCAACGCATCAGTTCCTGACTCCTAAACACACATATTTTCTCATTTTCACCTTCACTTAACAATGTCACAAGTCATATTTTGTGAAATGTATGATTCCTTTACTGAGATGTGTCTTGCCTCACCTCAGCCATCTTGGCTATCTTTGTCCAGTCTTCCTTGTTGTAACTGCACATTAAACTCGAAATCACCACCTGACAGATAAAGAGGAAAGTATTTCATTCTAAATATCAAAACTTATTTCCAACATCTTCTGGACTTTTAAAAGAAAGTGTATTCACACACTGATGTAATAACACACACACTGTGGTGTTGAGAGACTAAACTGACCATCCATATATTATGAGTTTCTTTTTAACACTGATATGAGCGCTCACATTTTGAGTAGGGATTACTAAGAATTAAACATAATTGAGAAAAAAAGAATTAAGGTGAGAACTAAGAACTAAGGTGAATCCAAGTAAAACAAACAATGGAATGATGTCTAACTAACATTTTTAGGGAAGTCTTTCTTCAGCTCAGCAACTGACTGACACCAGTAGGCTGCTGTCTTCTCACTAATGAGCTCAATGTTGAGGAAGGAGCCCTGGCCAGGCCCATACAAATGGGATGAGGTGGTACCACGCACAATACGAGGAGACACGTTGGTCACCAGGTCCTGCAGAAACACAATTAAAAAGACCATTAAGGTGGACACCAATAGTTTGGTAACTTCAAAATAACTGAATGCTCCCATTGTTTGTGTGTTCTGTACCTTGTCAAGTCCAAAAGTCTTGGTCAGAGCGAAGCCCCATCCTTGCTCAAAAGCTCTTCTGATCATCGCTGTGCTGGTAGTGGGAGGAGCAGAGGCCAGGCCAAACGGATTTGGAAACTTTATTCCACAAACCTCAACACTGATGTCCACCTGATCTATTGCACTGTAGAACAATGGCAGTTTGGGGACTGTGTCCACTGTCTGTCCATACAGAGACTAAAAATAATGGAGAGGGAACATACATCTTATATTATTTTATACATATTAGATCACTACTATAAATGTTTGTAGGGTGTAAGCCTGAGTTGAATTTATCGTCGCTAACTCCAGAATCCAAGATACTAGTTCCTACCACATATCAACACATCGCAGTATGACACAATAACAACTATAAGGTAAACACAGCCCCCATGTAAACACAGCTAACAAGCTAGAACATCATTAACAGTTTAATGCACAGATGAAAAAGATGTGTTCAGGTCCCTGAATTTTAATAATGCAGTGAGTGCTAAAAGACGAGATTATTTTGCCAGATTTACCTGTATGTATCTATGAATGTGCCATGAGGCTTGTTTGCCGTCATTCACTGACTCCACTGTGGTGTTTGCCAAACCAGCAATGTCTCCTCCTGCAAACACCCAGGGCTCACTGGTCTGCATCGTGTCTGTGTTCACATCTGGAGTGCCCCAGCGGGTCAGCTTCACAGGAGCCATAGCTTCAGTGACTATGCAAACACAAGCAAACAGTCATTGTCTTCCATCAGTCTGTTACACCCTTACAAATCTGGAAAGACTGAAGTTTGAATGTTGGTATGTGAGAGTGTAAATTCTTAGCACAAAGGAATTGCATCAATTTTGTTAACAATCCCATGGTTGATAAACTAAAAACTAAAACAAAATATAAACAAAAAATTGTTATACACTATATTTATAGAATATGTTTTTGGGAGGAAAAATTATTCAACACACATAAAAGTGAGAAATTAAATTAGAAAATAGACATAAGTCTCGTAAAAGTAAAGCAAAAGTCTGTTACTCAGATGATTGCTGACTTACCTTGCGGCTCACTCAGCATGGACCCAAAAGCACTGATGATGTAATCAGCCTTCAGCCTGACAATCTGGTCCTCATCTTCCAGCCAATCGCCTTCCATGGTCTGCTCGGTGCGACAGAACTGTAACCCGGCAACCCGCCCGTTCTTTATGATGACGTCACGAGGTGACAGGAAGGGCAGGAACTCACACTGCTCCTCCTTAGCCAACTCCATCTGACAGAAGATGAATAACCCATGTACCCATCAGTTTATCCAACCGTCTATACTACATCTATCCATCTGACTCATCCCCCTATCATACCTCCTCAGGAACAGCTCTGATATTGGTGAATCCCTTCCTAAAGCAGACGTACACCCTCTTGGCTCCACAGCGAAGAGCTGATGTAGCACAGTCGAAGGCAGTATCACCAGCCCCCAAAACTATGACCACTCCCCTTAACTCTGGGAGAGAAGAGCGGCACTGGCACATGCCTAGACAGTTAGAAAGACACAGCACGGTAAGACTGCCTCGAACGAACAGGCACTGCATGTGTTTACCTCATACCTCTACCTATTCTCATAATATATTTGAACAAACCCACTTCCTGTCCTAGTTTTATCCTCAGCAGCTACATACATGTTGTATGTAGGTGTTTCACTGTATAATGAAGGAGAAATTTGATCCACTGATTTCCTTTGCTAAGCCACCTTTGATGAATTAGTATAATATGAATACAGTTATAGTGAATTGGATTTAATTGGATTATAAATGGTTGTAACTGGGCTTTATCATTAAAGTGTCTTGAAATGACTTTTGTCATTAGTCGTATGAAAATAAATTGAACTGAAATTGAATTGATTGTTTAGGTCGGGTTAAGTGTGATGCCACCAGCAAAAACATTTTCCTTTTTTTAAAAAAGTATATTTGTTTTAGAAATAAAACTGTTTTTTTTACATCAATATTTAGATTAGTTTTCACAAGTCAGTTTACTGATCATAGAAACTATTTCTAAAATTTACAGCTTGAATGGTGGGTTTTTGTTCTCTACAATGAGTTAATTATTTTTAATCAAATCTAACCTGCAGAGCTAAATAACATAAATGAAGGTAAGGGATTTAGAAAAGAGGATAGCATATTATGATGTTTAAGAGCATTGAAGACTGAATAAAGACACATTAAAACAGCAACTGCATAATGAGACCGCCTCCATTCCTCCTTTCGGCTGATATTTTCCCTGCAGTACCTGTCTTGCTGGCAGAAGCCACCATAGGTAGAAAGTCTTTAGAAGTGAAGAAGCCTTGATCCACGGTTAAACCCTGGAAGATTTTAGCTCTGTTGGCCTGGGGGAGACCTGGAGCAACACATAAATTACACAAATTGACTGAAAGACACACACATGCACACCTTCGCATTAAGATTGCAAAACTGTTAAAGATAGTGTAATGGAAAATTTTATTCAGTTTAAATCACTTGTTCACACTGTTCTTGTGAAACTTGGTCTTCTTTTCCCAAGCATAAGATGTTTCTAGTCAAACATTTCTGTATTTCATTGTTTATTCTGTTTTGCGCACTCCACAAGGCTGTCCGGCTCATCGAGTGATAGGGAGAAGTTAGCTTGCATAGTCTGATACATAGACCTTTTTTCCTTCTCCTGTGTTCGGGTATAATATAGCATGCACTGAAGTCAGAGCTACACTCTGACACAGGTGCTCAGTGTTGAAGTCTTGCTCTCTCTTGTACAAAAACTATTCAATAAACCTGGTGAGTGCTTTTCACTTTAACAGTGCTTGGATAGTCATTATTATTTTTTCCGCCACAATTTTGGCGTTGTCGGATAGATCCCTCGACTGGTCTCCAAGGACGTCGACGAACCAGTGTCTTGGCCCACCTGGAACAAAGGCTCCAGCCAAACATTTACCTTACCCCCTCCAATCTGGAACTGTGTTTGCTGACCAAGTGACTATCTTCTGCCACAAGTTCCGCCCTACCAGAGCAGAACTCAGAAGGATTCTGGCCAAAAAGCTCAAGCCTTCTGACCTTGCTAAAATTTATTTTGTTCTGCCCGATCCAAATCTCCATCTGAGACATACTGACTGGAATAAAGATGACGATGATGAATATAAGTCTGGCGTCACTTCACTGATGAACAAATGCAGAAAAGAAATCCCGGCCAAAATCAACATGACTACAATATACTTTTAAAAAAGGGATTAGGCCTGTTTTTCCATCTTTTCAGAAAACAGGCATCATTGTACCCAATGAAAACTCACCTGTGCACACTTCATTATTTCCTGTTAAAAAGATTGTAGATGCTGGCCAGCCAGATGAGTGGCGCTTGGACCTCCAAGTTCAGCAATGTGCCCAATCCCCACACTATTTTGTCTCAAATTCCATCAGATGTACAGTTTTTTCAGTTGTTGACTGTTTTGGGGTACTGTTTTTGCTTGTGCCAGGAGTACTGTGAAAGTCCCATTCTTTATAAAACTGCCAGCCTGGACCCACTCCAACTAACCCCAGGCTCTGCTCTTTTGCAGTATGTAGATGACATCATTTTATGCAGCCCATCTAAACAGCAGTGCGAAAAAGACACAGTGACTCTGCTGAAACATCTTCATTCTAGCCTTTCTAAGTTACCTTTTTGGACCATGTGATTTCCAAGGACGGGCGCTCACTTTCTCCTAAACATGTTGCTGCAGTCCTGAACATTCCTAAACCCGTCACTAAAAAACTTTTAGGCATAACATCTTACTGCAGGAACTTCATGCCTAACTACTCATTTCTTGAAGCCCCTCTGGGTGCTCTCATTCATTCAGAAAGGGCCTCCAGTCAGCTGATTACGTTCAATGGACTTCAGAAGGCTCTTCAAACAGCTCCTACACTTGGCATTCCAAATGCCAATAAGCCTTTCAATCTGTTGATGCAAAACATGGCTGTACAACATCAGTTCTTTCACAGGAACATGGGGGCAAGCAACGTCCGGTGGCTTATTTTTCTGCTAAATTGGTCCTCCTGGGAGCCTCTGGGCAGTAGCAGTTGCAGAGAAGGCTGTTCTGGCCTCATGTGACATTGTAGGTTATGCTGTTTGACTGTTTTGGTTCCCCATTCTTTTGCCATCATTCTACTCGAGCAGAAAACCTGTCAGGCAATAGTCTTATAGGCGTCATACTAAATTGGATCAAACTGACAAACTTTCAAAGTGAAACTCACCAATTCCAATGAAGACAGCCTTATATCCTTCCTCCTTCAGAGACTTCAGAGTCATTCCATGAATGCCTAAGCCTTTCTCACAAATCACCTGCTCACACCAGAGCAAACACACAAATATATTAATAGAAATGTAAGGATGTACAAACAAGTATTTGCCTCAAATGCTATTTTAAGGATTTTTGTTCTGAGGTGTCGCAGTTAATACCTTGACTCCCAGGTCCTTCATCAAGTCAATTTCAAACTGGACGACCTCGAATGGAAGCCGGAACTGAGGGATTTCTGATGTGCTGCACGAAAAAACATAGAATTTTGAATGTTGAGTTTGTTTTTTCTTTTATCACTATTGTTTTTGATCTCTCTTCATATCATCTTGATTTTCTAAATTCAGTAAAGTTTATGGAATAGCCATAATCTCAAACTCCATCTTTAATATTATCACATAGATTTCTCAGAAATTACAGAGCAATTTCTGAGTAACTATCTTGTGTCGGTGATGCTGGCAACTATAGCTCAATATATGGCAGTTATGCAGTTTAGATATTAATATAAAAAAATGAACTTTAAAGTGGTGAATAGCCTATAATATCATGTTAATCACACGATACCTCAGTCCCCCGGTGTATTTCTGCTTCTCATATATTGTAATATTATCATATCCAAGACGGGCCAGGAAAGAGGCACAACTGACAGATGCTGGACCACAGCCAATCAGAGCGATAGGGGCGTGGTAAGACTCTGGCATCTCATTGGCTGGTGGGAGTTCAGGATTCCTGATTTGAGGGATTCCCATTTTACTGAACACCTGTAAAACACACACAAGCACACACACACAGGCACATTTCAAATGAGAGTTTACATGTGCTTTTACATTATAGAGGCTTTTAAATTAATTAAAACAAATCTGCTGATAAAGACCATGTGTTGTGGTTAAAAAAGCTGGTAAGTGCCAGTGTGGTTAAACCTAGGTTAAAAAAGAAAGCATTCTTTGGCAAGACCAAAGTGCTATCTTGCCCACTTAAAATGTTTGAGATCTGAACACAAATGAAAGAGGTTCTTCCTTTGCCTGTGCGCTCTCTTCACCAAAGTTAATTAAATTCAGGTTGGTAGTTTTTGTACAATCCTGCTGACAAATAAACACTAAAGACATGTCTCATCTTGAGCTCTAACCTCAGCAACTAGAACGGAATAATGTATATACGCTTATAAAATAAAAGATGGTAGTCTGACTCTATCGATCTGTAAATCATTGCAGATTCACAACTGAGGCATTTCAGCAGGTGATGTATCATCTGGAAACTACCTCAGTAGCAAACTGCTGTAACCCTCCGATGTTTATGGGTCCTTCTTCAGTGGCATACAGGTTGCAGCCCCCAACACACAGCTCCGATGTGGGACAAACCATCCCACAGGTCAACCCCAGAGGGTTGTCAGATAGAATGGCCCGTGCTGCCCCATAGTAGTTCTGTCAAATGCATAAACACACAAACGCATTTTTTTTAACCAGTTCTCCTAACTTCAACATCTGACATCAGAAAAATTCTCTGAAGTATTCTATTCTATGCTGGCAAGTAAGACGGAGTGTGTGTTCTTTACTGCACCTTGTTCGAGATGCTTGTGATAAATGTCTTGATGTCCAGATTGGTCGGGCAGCTCTTCTGACAGGGTGCATCAGCACATTTTAGACACCTAAACACAGATTTTTCTGATTAACCAAGTTAAATTAAACATACCCATAACAACAAATATCATAGCAGCCAAAACCTTTTTCTTCCTTTATTAGAGCACAACAAAGAGAAAAGTATCTAAATTCTATAACTAGAGGCTAAAGCAGTGACGATGATCATTTTACATAGTCTGTATTCCACAGCTGTCGATAAGAATCTAAGAAATTATAACTGGTCAAACAGTAGTAAAATAAACTCCACAAAAAAATTCAATTTCTTTCTGAAGACTAATTGAATGTTACATAATTATATTCAACTCAATCTCTGAAAATTAGATGCAAGATATTCCAAGACCTTTAAATGTATTTGTGTGAGAAAACTGAATTCAGTGTGTTTGAAAACTTCTAAAGACACAAAAATGCCCAGCAGAGTTAAAAAGTAAAAATTCCCCAAGGGTACAGTATATAATATGCACAAAGAAACAGAAATTACTTTTTAAATTAATTAATAGAAATTAATTTTTGCAGCCAGCTGAAGATGAAATATTCGCTTTTACTTTTACAAGTGTTGTTTAAAATTATGGGCCCGAAATACATGTGACAATATCATGTAGCTGCTGTCTCATAACAGTGGATTCTTATCACCAATGCTGCTGCTTCAGAACAAGGAAAAGTGTTTGTTGTGTTTATTGTGTTATTCTGAACAAAAGCCAAGTTGTTCAGTTTTACCTGAATGCTTCTCGTAGAGCTCCTCGCTCACTCAGTGTTGTGTGCTTGATGTCATCAAAGTTGTTTTCTAACTTCACACAGGACTGAAAGAAAGTGAAAGAAAGGACATTGGGTACAATAGGGACTGACGTAATGGTGCATTAATTTGACACCTTCAATCAAAGCTAAGATGTGTGGTTTTGCTTGTGTCTTACATCACAGCTTCTTTCAGGGTTTCTCTTCCAATGTTTCTTCTCCTTCTTCTTACTTGCTGTGGACATGACCTGAGCGTGACTCTTCACCCTTGGGTTCAGAGCCAAGATGCTCTGAAAAGAAAAACGAGGCAACTGAGTTCAGCATGTGAGAGGAAAATGCTAGTTAGACTCTAATTGAGCATGCACATCTTTTTCTTTTTATACTAATAAGATACATTATATTGCCAAAAGTATTCACTCTCTCATCCAAATAATTAGACTCAGGTGTTCCAATCACTTCCATGGCCACAGGTGCATAAATTCAAGCACCTAGGCATGCAGACTGCTTCTATAAACATTTGTGAAAGAATGGGTCGCTCTCAGGAGCTCAGTGAATTCCAGCGTGGTACCGTGATAGGATGCCACCTGCCACTAGTCATGAAATTTCCTTTATACTAAATATTCCACAGTCAACTGTCCGTGGTATTATAACAAAGTGGAACCGATTGGAAATGACAGCAACTCAGCCACTAAGTGGAAGGCCACGTAAAATAACAGAGCAGGGTCAGCGGATGCTGAGGCACACAGTGCGCAGAGGTCGCCAACTTTCTGCAGAGTCAATCACTACAGATCTCCAAACTTCATGTGGCCTTCAGATTAGCTCAAGAACAGTGTATAGAGTGCTTCATGGAATGGGTTTCCATGGCTCAACAGCTGCATCCAAGACATACATCACCAAGTGCAATGCACAGCGTTGGATGCAGTGGTGTAAAGCACGCCACCACTGGTAGTGGAGACACGTTCTCTGGAGTGACGGATCACACTTCTCCATCTGACAATCTGATAGATGAGTCTGGGTTTGGTGGTTGCCAGGAGAACGATACATGTCTGACTGCATTGTGCCAAGGGTAAAGTTTGGTGTGGGGTTGGGCCCTTAGTTCCAGTGAAAGGAACTCTGAATGCTTCAGAATACCAAGTGATTTTGGACAATTTCATGCTCCAAACTTTGTGGAAACAGTTTGTGGATGACCCCTTCCTGTTCCAACTTGACTGTGCACCAGTGCACAAAGCAAGGTCCATAAAGACACGGATGAGCCAGTTTGGTGTGGAAGAACTTGACTGACCTGCACAGAGTCCTGAACTCAACCCTAACCGTAACCCTATGAATTTAGAATGGGATGTCACTTAAGTTCATATGAGTGTAAAGGCAGATGAGCAAATACCTTCGATTATATAGTGTAGCTACTTTAAAATGGATGTCAAGAGTACCAACGAGCACAATGTTTTAGTCTTTGACCCCATGATTAAACTGGTAACCAAAGATTAGGGCTGTCAAAATTGCTCAAAAATTAAGTAAGTTTGAATATTCCCTAAAAAAACCCACATATATTCAAACTATTCGCATATCTGTATTTGCACATTATGTCAATGACGCACATACGCATCTGGGGTGCGTTGCGTCCGCAGCATCTGGGGGCTTACAATCAGCCAGACTGCCAGGCGATGACAGCATTACGTAAATAACAGGACAAACTAGTAAAACCAGACATAACTACTTGTATTGGTAGTTTATTGAAGTTTAAACATATTTGACAACATACTATCTACACAACAATAAGTAAATGAACAAATGGCCAAGACCGCAGACCTCACTCTCATTCTCTCTCTCTCTCTCGCCCGCTCTGTCAGGATCTCTGCACCTGCGGTCGAGTTGGCAGGTGAACTTTCTGCCATCTTTCAGCAGTGACGCTGCGCCAGACAGTGCGACTCCTGTGACCTGTCCCTGACCACGTCATGCAGTGCGCACACTCCCAAAGCAGACAGCCGCAGACAGTCTGTTTTTAAAAAACCTATTCGAATATATATTTAAATTTTGAATATTCTTTGACAACCTTAATATATATATATATATATATATATATGCATGCATACACCCCCCCCCCCCCCCCCCCCCCCACACACACACACAGACACATGTAAGGTGGTACACACCTGCTGTTATCTGTCTTTACAGCACACGCACGAGATTTGCTGGTAAAAACAAAGAAATTGTGGAACATTCTGTGAAGTCTGGCTGTTTGGAAGGTGAAATTTAAGATAAGATAATGATGAACTGCCAGGTCGATGCGCCAAGGTTATGTGACCTGTTGCATAACAGTGGAAGTGAAAAAGCACAATACTTCCATTGCAAGTGTACTCAGACATTGATTTATACTCTTCACTCGTGTCAGAGGGAAGATCGTGATATTTTTTTGTTTGTTTTTTACATTGTGCTTTTTTGGTTGTTTTTTTTTCCACTCTGGTTTGCTCTCAGAACCTTGTGTAAATGTAGATCTCTATGGGATCACGTGAAACTGTTGCTCCACCTCTGCACGTGCACACTGGACCACTGCTTGGAAATGTGCCACTTTTACGCAACAACGCATAGCTTATAAGGCCACAAAATCATGTTAGGGTCACACAATAGGATTTTGTTTTTTAACCTCTGTAAGCTTGCTGTAAGATGCAATAGTGGCAGAATTGCATGATGCTCAAGACAATAAGACTTTTCAGCTACTCTCATATCACACAAGGTGCTAACATTATCTGTACATGTACCTTTAAAAGCCAACTTGCTTCTCTAGTTTCTGTTAGCAAGCGTTCCTGTTAAAAGCTAACCATAGCTTGATTATCTTATCCCAGCTAAATTATTAGGTTGTCTACCTGTTGGGCAATATTTAAAAAAGGAAAAAAATGTAGTGGTTAGTGTTTGTCATAACTGTTTATGTGACTTGAAAGGTCAAACAACGTACATGCTGCTACAGTGCAATAAAGGATTAATTTTAAGACTGCAGGCCTGGACGAAACCCAGCCAGCAGAGGCTGATTTAAACATAACATTTACTCCAAGGGATCTGGAGCCTTCATTTCCATATGCTGACATGATCACAGTTATTTTGTTTCTGGCTTAGAAAGCTCCTTCCAGACATAACAAAGCTATGCACTGTTTTCACAGGCTGAGAAGTTCTGATGTGATGAGAAAACTAATGATCTAAATAACTGGAGTGCCCCCTTCCATGCTAATCCTTTAAAGCCATTTGAAATATCTGTCTGTCTGCAAGCCTTTGTAGGTTATACAACTAATAAGTAACGAATACACCACTGTTTCAGCATTTAAAATGGATGAGACTTAATGTGAATACTGTCACTTTTTTCTGTTGAAATGACTAATTAGTCATTAAACTTTTTTTTTTTTTTTCACTTCAACATAAAAGTAAAAGTAGAGCATAATAACTCCTTATATAGCTTGAGATTAGACTTTTGTATCACATGGCTGAGGCTAATCCCAGATTCCTGATTTGTACTTTTAAAAATTCTTACATGGAGTTAATTTACAGTGACATTATTGTACTGCACTTTTTTTTATCAGATGCAGTAGGGTGACCAGATTCTAATTCACCAGATGTTGGACAAAGATCGAGGTGGTCTAAAATAACTTAAAAAAAAAAAAACTCTCTATTCTGCACTTTAGCTTGTAACATTATGCTTTGCCATCTGATTGATTCAGTAGCACATAACAGACTGCAAATATAAAAAAACAACAAATAAATATGTTACTTAAGAGCCTTCATACTATTTCACAGTACCTCTCAAGTTAACACACCTGACCGAGTACAAATTAAGATAGTTTCCCAGTCTTTGTTGTAGCCACATTTTCTTTTCTTAGTTGTATGAGTCGTGCTTTCCTCCAGTTCCGACCATATCTCGCTTGTTTTTTGTGGTCTCGCCCTTAACCTGCGTCAGCGTTCCCGTTTGATTAACATGATCCAAAAGCCCGACCAGCCCCCTGATGACGACCCTCACTGCTTTCTCCAAACAGCCATTTCATAAATGCCAGATGATCAAACACGCATTTCAAAACTGGAGTTCGTCAATAACAATGCGGGACAAGTCTCAATTTGCAGGACGTGTGAAAAGTAATGAATGAATGTGACTGTCCCGCACAAAGCGGAACGTCTGGTCACCCTATGCTCGTAGCATAGATTCAGACTCTATGTTTTACACTGTTGTGCTACCATATAAACTCAACAAACACAATCATACATATATATTTAAGTCCCATTAAGGTCAATGAATATAATAAATAAAAGTAAGCACTTAGAATTGGCTTCATCCTTAGTCAGTAAATTACAACATGCAATGTATCTTAATTTTCAGTGTATATCAACAAAACAAATGTCAGCATACAGACATGCATTTCCTGTGAGTTTGAAGCAAATCATCCAAACTTCAAGTTTATTAGAATGCCAAATAAATAAATAATTTCATAAAGAATCCTGTTTAGGCATAAATGCAAAAATGTACCTCAATGTCTGGAAGATCTTTACTCAACATGATGTCTCAGACGAGCTTCGTGATCAAGTTTCAATTGTTTTCTGAAAGTCAGGATACGACGAGGCAGTGTCCGGTGTTTATATCAACTGGTGTCAAATCAACTGGTGAGATTCTTATCAGTGAGACAGTTGCTTACAGGCAATAGGTGACCGCATAGGTGCCTGATCAAAACACAGCGAACGTAAACAAACCGTCTGTAAAATGTTCCTTTGGCCGCTATTAAAGTGTCTACCAAATGTAGTAATTAATCTTTTGAAGATGGGTTGAAAAGCTATTCGGCCCTGTGGTAAAGTATAGTTTACAAATTACTAAAACTCTCTCGAAAAGGAGACAGCGCTGAGTTGCGGACAATTGCGCCAAGTGAGTACAGACAGATTCACCTGTGATAAATCTATATCTGGTCTTATTAATAAGTCGAATAGAAACAGCAAAAACTGCGCTGTTTAGGTGTGTTAAGTTTAACAGAGGAATGGGCTGTTGTGACAGTCACAGTTTACTATAGACGGAGTTACTGTGTGTATTTGTTTTTATTTATTTATTTTTTTTTACATATAACTGGTATGAAAATATTTTGCTCCAAGCTCCGGTTTTTATTTCGTGGTTTGGTGTGTGTCATTTTGATGTCTAAAAATATATACATGCAAGGAAGAAGAAAATTCCTCCTTTCCTTGAGATTGTACACAGAGTTTTTACACTACAACACGGAAAAATTAAAGTGAACCCGCCTCTTTTGTGAAAGCATTCGTATGTAAGTTTAATACGAGACATCTGATAGTTGACAGAGGGTTGTTGACATTTATCATCTAAAGAAACAATCACAATATTTAAGTTCTGGTTCGTGGATGATGGGTCCTGATAAGCCACGCCTACGTAACGTCTGACTCCGAATCGCTAGTCTCACCATTTGACCATAACACCAGCCGATCTCACAATTTGATTATAACTAACGTTTTTTTTTACATAATACATTAAATATAATATTTTTCACAAACTCTTTCGTAGTATTAAGCATTTGTAGATAACTATTTTTCCGATGTGCCCTCTCGTCGCAATATTCAGTGTAACCTGAATGACAACAAGGATAGATATGCTGCCATTTGATTGACTAAAGGTCAGCTCCTCTCATCATCGCTCTCGAGGAAGAGACTCGCTGTGGCAGAGTTGCTGTAAAATGCTATTGACGGTAAAATATCATAACTGGCTGTTGCAGACAGGTTTGACGCCACAACATCATGAAAATAAATCCTTACATTAATATTTTGTTTGTTCTCAACATTTTTGCCCGTGTTTCTGCTTTGTAAGTAGAAAATGTCACCGAAAAAGAAGAGACATCCAAAGTTATTTCACCACCCAGAGAGTAAGTAGTAGCTAACTACCCACACTATGCAAGCCTTCTAGGCTAACGTAAACACGCATTATATTATGGAAAAGTGTTATTAAGGTGTTATTGTGGGAATGTAATGTAGGCTAGTTTTATTTTAAAGTAGAACTTTTTTTTTTCATCAGGAGATGTTTTTTTCTCTATTTTTGAATTATAAACAAAGTTGGTTCCATAAAGCCTAAATCTTGCCTATTACTGTAATATTCAAAGGTGTTCTATAATAAGTTCTAAAAGTGTAATGCATATAGTCATCATATAAGGTCTACATTTTATTCATTGATACATTTTGTTGAAATACATTCAGGAAACTCAGAGATGCAGTACAGATGTAGAGCAGGTAGAGGAAACAGCAGCTGGACCGTCAGGGCTTCAATTGATTGAAGTATTTTTTTGTTCTGCATAATTCAGTAACTACTTTCTTTTTCCCTTTGTGTGGGTTGGGGGTGGGGTTGCTGGGAAGTGTCCCTACCAAAGCTAAGACCAAAATCCTGCCTTTGATCACAAATTCCTCCTCCCAACAGACGTACGAGAGCCCACCCAAGTTGGGGTCTAGTCCAATAGTCCATTTTGCTCAAGAACCTTCCTAACCGAGTGAAATGGCCGAAAGTTTCAAAGTAGCAAGTGAGATATTCGTGCTCCCTTAACCCCTTAACAGTCGGGCAATTTTTGAGATGGATTTTTATGTCTGCCTAATTTTTCTTCCTAAATATGTGTCTTAAAAGTGCCTTGAGCTTAGGGCTGCGGACTGAAGAACACAATAGGACCACAGCCTGAAGTCTTACCTCGTCCCACTTCAAATTTGACTGTAATACAACAAAAAAATACGTTTTTTGTACAGGTTTTTCTAAGGATAGGACCAGGCGTGCCAAAGCTGTGCCATCTGGAGAGCCTTGGGAAAAAAGGCTGCCATTCCTGAACGCTTCAACATACAGTCATGATCTTGGGCTCTAATGAAAGATTACACTTGGAACTGTCTTATTCCACATCCAGATCCTCTGGCAGTATTACTGATAAAGAGTAACAGAAGCACAAACCCATTTTGTCTATAACCAGGGCTTTGTGCATACAATAACAGTCCAAGTAAATAGTACGATCTAAATGCAATTAGTTTATATACATAAATAATGACATAGCAAACACTGAACACTATTCACAATTTTTATTAACATTATTTGCTGTTGGCAACATGCCTATCATTGTAGCAGTTTCTGCCTGGCACAAAGCATAGGAGTACATCACCAGCTGCTGTTTCCTCAACCTGCACTACATCTGTAGTTTCCTGAATGTAGACCTTATATGATAACTGTATGCATTACACTTTTCAAACTTATTATAAAACACCTTTGAATATTACAGGAATAGGCAAGATTTAGGCTTTATGGAACCAACTTAGTTTATAATTAAAAAATAGAGAGAAATAAACATCTCCTGATAAAAAAAAAAAATGCTAATGTAAAATTAAACTAGCCTATATTACATTCACACCATAACACCTTAATAACACTTTTCCATAGTAGAACAGCGCCTCTCCTCATCAGGAGCAGTGAGCTGACCTTCAACCAATCAAACGGCGGCATATCTAATCTTGTTGCCATGCAGGTTACACTGAAATTTGCGACGAGAGGGCGTGTCGGAAAAATAGTTCTTTACAAATGCTTAATATACTACGAATGAGCTTGTGAAAAACATATGCAAATATTGCAATAGACGAAGCATATAAAGCCCTTTTTGTAGAATATTTATTGATCATTTGTAGTTCCAGTGGTGCAGACCCACATCACAGCTTATGTGTAAGAGTGGTCGGATTCTCGTTGCAGAGTGCTTGTCTTCTCCTGAGTGCTTAAGGATTTTTCCAGCCATCTCTCCTTGACCCCATGACGTTTTGCACGAGGTCAACGAAAGAACTTACGAAAAGACACCGGTCGATTTTTTTTCCTTTCTCGACCGGACCCTTGGTTCTTTCCCATACCAACCCCTTGATAAGTTGAACTGACAGGCAATGCCGTTATCACTCTACGAGGGTCAAGGTTCAGAAGCGATCACGTTTTTAAGTGCATTGCACTTGAACTCTGGTTAAGTCAAGTCAAATGTATTAGTATAGCACATTTCATGTACAAAACAATTCAAAGTGCTTTACATAAAATAAAAGCATTGCAGCGAGGAGTGGAAGAAGCATTAAAAATACATAAAAGAATATAAAAAGAAAGAAAAAATAATTAAAGTGAAATTAAAATGATTAAAAACAAGCAACAGTCTAGATAAGTTCAAAGATACTATGTAGATTTCATGCATAGACACATGAGAAAAGAAAACGTTTTTAACCTGGATTTAAAAATGTCTACATTTGGTGAAAGTTTTAATCTCCACTGGCAGTTTGTTCCACTTGTTTGCAGCATAACAGCTAAATGCTGCTTCTCCATGTTTAGTCTGGACTCTGGACTGGACCAGCTGACCTGAGTCCTTGGATCTAAGAGCACTGCTGGGTTTATATTCTCTGAACATATCACAGATGTGTTTTGGGCCTAAACCGTTCTTGGATTTGTAAACCATCAGTAGGCTTTTAAAATCTATTCTGTGACTGACTGGAAGCCAGTGTAAAGATTTTAAAACTGGTGTGATGTGTTCAGATCTCTTAGTCCTGGTTAAAGTCTAGCAGCAGCGTTCACGATGAGCTGCATATGTTTAATGCTCTTTTTGGGAAGTCCAGTTAACAGACCATTACAGTAATCAAGTTTTGTCTTCATTTAATTGTAGAAAATTCTATCTCATCCAGGTGTTTATTTCCTCCAGACACTGACACAGTACATCGGCTGGGCTGCAGTCATCTGGTGACAGTGACACATAAAGTTGTGTATCGTCTGCATAACTGTGATAATTGATGTTAAAGTTCTGCAATATCTGACCCAAAGGTAGCATATACAAGTTAAACAGAAGAGGTCCAAGAATTGACCCCTAGGGGATTCCACTAGTCATGGCCACTCACTCAGATTCATTGAGACTTCCACTTTCATTCAGAAAGTCGTTGAGTTGATTAAATACAACTTTCTCAATAAAAGAGAGATTAGAGACAGGCCTATAGTTGTTCATCATAGAGGCATCTAGAGTTCTCTTCTTTAGGAGTGGCTTAATGGCAGCTGTCTTTAGTGACTTGGGAAAAATGCCAGTGAGCTGTTAACTATTTGTAGGAGATCACTTTCTACTGAGGTAAAAACAGTTTTTAAAAAGTCAGATGGTATTATGTCCAGAGTGCAAGTTGTTGATTTCAGATGCTGAACTGAATCCTTCAAGATTTTTAAATCAACGATATTAAATTGTGACATAACGTCAGAGTTATTTCTAGGTTTTAGACACAGATTAGTTTTCTTGTTTGTCTGTGTGGCGTGAATGTTTTGTCTTAATTGTTTTGATTTTTTGGCTAAAAAAGTTTAAATTCAAATGCAAATTCGTTGCATTTCTCAGTGGAGAGGAGATCTGGGTTTTACTGTTTAGGAGGATTTGTGAGTTTTTCAATCATAGCAAACAGTTGACATTCTCATTAATCATTTCAGATAAATGCAGCTGCCTGGCCTTGCACAGCTCATTGTTATAACTACACAGACTTCGTTTATACAGCTCATAGTGAATCTGAAGCTTTGTTTTCCTCCACTTATGTTCAGCTTTCCTGCATTCTCTTTTCAGGTTTGTGACCATTGTGGTGTTTCTTTATGGCTTTTTCTGTTTGCTCAAGGTGCTCCTGATTCTTATCGGTGCAACAGCTAAGTCAAGCAGTGACCGTCACAAACTGCCCCTCTGAAGCCCTTCATGCAATTTTTTTTCATGTACTGTTAAATAAATAAACATGTGTTCAACCCCTTCCTTCCGAATTAAAGGACTCTCTTGCACTTTTCTCCTCTTCTGCACGAACACTACAGTTCAACCAACAAATTATTACAAATAATCAAAAATGACCAAATCAAAGAAAAGCAATAAATTGTGATGTTTTGAAAAATAGATTAGTTATAAGAGAATAGCTGAACAAGCATTTGTCACATAGCTGATGGTTAATCTTACATAATCAGACTTAGATTGCTTGATTTTATTCATCCATCAGCTAGATCCACTCCATATTAGAGGATCATGAGCTAATAATTTCAGATGTTCCTTTTTTTTCCTCTGTTGTGTGGTTTAATCCTTACCAAAAAGTTGTCTTTTATAAACTCTTCAGTTGTGAAAAAGAAATATCCCAACTAACACTCTTAGATAAATTATATGAAATAAAAAGTGTTAACTTGGCATTTCAGTGGGGTATTTTACATCATTAAAGTGCTCGCAGGTGCCTGTGTTGTTCCACTCATCTCCACTACAGTACCTGCCACACAATACCCACAGCTGAGTGTTTTCATAGTCGCCTCCAGGCTTGTGTTGTTGAAATAAGTTATGGGGCAAGCTGCACTAAAGGGGAACCTGGTGCTGACCTGCAGAGGTCAGGATGTGAAAAGAGTATCTTTGTTCAAGTATCACATAAGCGATCACTGGCTCTTAGCTCAAAGTGGATCTTTCTGAGAGGTCAACTTGTGTATAGTTTACACATATGTTTGCTTCCTAGATTATGATGATTATATGATCTAAATTCAGGATTTTTATTATTTTTTTTGTCAGCCTTGGCAGGGACATGAACCCTGCTCCTGTTACTCCTTTTCATAAGTCAATTTCTTATTTCCGATTCAACCAAAAAACACTTTGCAGAAATGTGCAAAACAAAATACTTTATTGTAGTGAGTGGAATACGTCTCAGACGTCACTGAGATATAGCATTGAGGCAGCGGTGGCAGCAGTGGCAAGCAGGGCGGCAGCAGTAGCCATGGCAACACCTAAACAAGGAGAAGAAGAGTTTTTAAAAACAGTTTTCAGTGTTTAATTTAGATTAGATTCCCCCAACTCTCACTGCCACTTAGTTTTATAGTTTAAATTGGACTAAATTGAAAAAAAAAACAAAAACACACCACTCTTATTTGGCAAAATAAAAAAACACATTTGTCACATTTCACTGGCAATGATGTCCATTTTTTTCCTAGGAAAAAGCATCAAAGCTGGAATGTTCTCATTAAAGAGTTCCTGTGTTTTTCTGTTGATCATCAGACAGACATTATCTGTAGCACTGACTGTATTCATTAATAACGAAATAATGAAAGCCCCCACTTTTCTGCCGTAGGCTGATATTGCTGCTACTGTAGTTTGTGGAGGAAATCCAAATTTGTAGAGAAACCACAACAAAATACTGGAGCCAGCAATTCAACCTTTAAAGTTTGTTCAAACACAGTAAGAGGCCTAAGTCTGGCAGGAAAAATATGGGCCTCTCCCATGTATAATATCAACGACAGAATGGTGCGCTAAAACAAATCTTTTTTTTTTCATCCACTTCCTATACGAGCTTCATCCTGTTCAGGGACCAAACCAACTCATACTCACACCTGCAGTCTATTTAGAAACCAAATAACCTAACATGCATGTTTTTAGGAGAAAAAAAAAACTGTGGAAAGCCTAATACGAGTGGTGTGCTTGTAAATTCCAAGAGTTTATGAGAAGTACGGCACGATGCTGTACTTTTGGCTAGGAAAACAGAAAATAGGTGCAGCGAAATACTGCAAGGTTCAAACACACATGGAAATATAGTGTATAAGGCATAAACAGTGTGGTCAATTCCAACTATCTTGAAAGGCAATACTTGGTCTGGTCTTTAAAAGTCTGGTTGCCTGGAACCAAAACATAAAGAAATGATGGGCAGCTCAAGATGCTTGTACAGCGTAAATGTATCAATCCACATTTTACCATCATTTAACTGCTAAATGTCTTGAATGGGAGCAAAAAGCACTTTACCAATGTAGTTGTTTCTCTTGGGCTCCAGGGCTTCAACAGTTTCTACAGCGGGCTCTTGAAACACACAAAATATAATTTCATCAAGTACATTAATTTGGTAACGCAAACCTGCTGTTAGCAAGAAGACGTAAAGAATGGAAATGAGACACATGCAAAACCTCAGCCGTAATCAGATTTGTGTTCATAGGATGCAAAAACATGAGAAAAACATGAAAGTCTCTGGGAAGTGCAAGGCCTGACTAAACATTTGAAGTGAACATTTTCACATAATGATGGATGCAGTTCTTTGCCATTATGCAGGTTAATTCAAGTAACTCAAAAACAGACACAAACTGTCAAAGAAGACGTTTATGATCAACTGTCAAAAGGCAGTGTTTTATTATCAGGGATTCTCTGCTTACAGCTGTTGCTAGACAACCTTCATGCCTTTACTTAGTTACTGCTGCTTGACTGCGATTAACAAAATGAAAGTTTAAGTAGATAAGTACAGTCGTTATCTCACTGTGGTGATTCTATTAAGGAAAAACGACAACTGTAATTCTAATGAACTTTGCAATGAGAAAAAAATATGTGAAGCGTCACTGCTGTGTCGCTGTGCTCAAACTAAAAACTAAGATTTTGGGATGCGCTGCTTCTTGCTAAGTTTACAGCATTGTGAGCCACAAACACACACACACTTCTCCCACCTGCGGAGACATCGCCCTCTATGATTTCATCATTCGTCATTTCCTGCGTGGCATCCAAGTCTTTCTCTGCTGCATCGATGTCCAGCATCTCCCTCAGCCGCTCAGTCATCTCAGACAAACCCTCGTCACTGAACTGGTAGTCGCACACACACACTGGACCTGCCGCTTTTACAGGACAAAAGATACGGCGAGGGAGGCAGACTTGCTCTGAAACACGGAGAAGAGCAGGAACGGTTTTGTAGAATATATTAATGAGATGGATTGAAAGCTCTCTCACTTAATGCTATAAAGGGTTATCAATTATGACGTTACAGTTAGACAAAAAGATGAGGCAGAAACAAAAGCTTTTAGGGTTAATTCTAAATTCAAGTGGAACATTTTTAATTCAACAAAATAAAACTTCATGTCATCAATCTCTGTGGACTTGACGCTCAGACAAAACATTAAAACCATCTGCATAATATTGTGTTGTCCCTCCTAATCCCGCTAAATCAACTCAGATGTCTCGAGGCCAGGATTCAAGAAGAGGATGCCCTGAGGTGACTTGACTTCAGGTGCCGTCAGCCTGGATTTGTTTTGTGTTTTTACATTTATTCTGACAAACAGATAATGGTAGAGGAGACTAATACCCTTCAACTGACAGTCCTGTTCATATGCAACAAAGAACAAATTAGGACATAACTGTTCTCTGTGGGTTATATAAATGCACTGGTGAGTAATAAAAATAGCACTTCAGACCAGATGCAGCTGTGAGAGTGAAGTCAGAGATAAAAGGGTTGTGCGATAAGAAGCTTGATAGTTTATCTTATCATATGCTGCTTTTTAAAATTACGCCACATCCCAACATTATACAGTGCTACTTGTTTCGAAGTCATATGGGTCAAAGTATGAAAGTTCAGTTGATATTTTCTGTTTTCTAATGAGTGGGTAAATGTAATGTCATACCTTTGTTAAGCTGCAGTAAATTAAAGTTCAATAAACCAGTGAAAATGATTTTAAAAACTATTATTAGATGATGAGTGTTCCCACAGTCACATTTACCAAAGCGTGTTTGTAACATCAAAGTCAGCGGCAGTCAAGAAAAGAATGATGAATCAAAGAGACTTTTAATACCTCCTTATATGCTAATTCATTGCTTTAATTTGACAAAAACCTGGCAAAAATCCTGTCCCACCAGACTAACTAAAACTGTAGCAGGAAAACAGCTGTTTTTAATCCTGTTCAAATAAAAAAGGTGCTAGACTGACATGTTTGGATTGTTTTGAACTTGTAAGTCACCTCAGTTAAACTCAGGATTTCAGATTTTTTTCTTCCTGCATGAAAGCCACTTTACACATTAATCTTTGTAATTATTTAACACTGCTCTGGTACACATAAATACCTCCTGTTAGTCCAACTTCCTCTCAAAGCACAAATCTAACCTCTTCGCTGTGATTGGTTGATCCTAAACCCACCCTCGACCCTGACCTCAGCTGAGCTACAGCTGGAGGAAGATAGCTCGATGAGCAAACTCTAGTTAGCTTTTGTGTGTACCCGTCTGTGGTTTGTCTCTGCTGCTGGCCTTGCTCTCCTCGTCTGATGTCAGCGGTTCCTCCAGCAGCATCTGGACCCTCGTGGCCATCGTAGAAAGCACGTCCCTCTTCAGCAGCTGTCCACAAAGATATGGCAACATGATGAATTCTTCATTCACTTTCTTTCGACTTTGTCTGCTGGAATTAAAGCATTACCTTCACGGCCAGTTTAGCCTTTGGTTTGTTGCTATGTAGGAAAGCTCTGCTGTGGACTGCTCCTCTAACAGACACACTGCCTCCACACGGCTGGATCACATCTGTTAACCTCTGCACATCCTAACACACAAGGAATGTGTCTTCTTTAGAAAACTTTATTTTAGAGGCTTAATTTGAAGCATGATCATTTATCCTACCAAAAAGTTTCCCAAAACAACCAAACAGGTATTTCTGTGTCGTGTGTGCGTCTCTCACCGGTGTGACGAGCAACTGAGCCGTGAACATCTGTCTCACATTCCTCTTCTACAGAGAAACACAGTATATTAGAATTATACTTTGTTTTCTTCAAATCACATAGTTAAATACTGTGGATCAACATATCTGTGACAACATAAGAAAGAAATATGGAGTTTTTAGCTCCTTAACCCTGAGGAGGTCAGAACTCGTATTCATCAGAGTCTCACAGTCATCATATCAGAGCTATTGCGCTTCAAATCATCCCAGAACTGAAAACACGGTCCTCATAGTAAGATTTAGTGCTAATTCACTGTCAGAAATAATCCATTACATGGTGGCAATGCTGTATCTGCAAGATTGCACTACTTACTGTATTTGCAAGGTTTTTAGGAGCACAGATAAATAAGCCTTTCATAAGACATCCACTCTAACCTCACCAGAGAATCCTTTCTGACAAGTATTGCTCTTTTCCTCATCTTGAAATTATAATCATACAGCTACAGATGCCTAAAAAGTTCAAGTTTTTAAAGCCTACTACCTAAAAAGAAGAGCAAGTCAGCACAAGTGTACATTTAAGTGTGTCTAATATTTCAGCTGAACACATATCAGTTTATATCCACCCTCCAGCTATTTTAAACTTGCAGTCACTGTATGTCGTGTATTCCACTGAATATGTTAATGTGTTATTACAGTTTGAAATCAATAAATGACCAATTACCTAAACGATAAACCATTGAAAAGTTCATTTTATTCACCATCATTATTTTAGTTCTTGTCTGCTGTAATCATGTTGGGTTGTCCCTTATTCATCCACATGTCAAGCCATGTGAGCATGATTGTAATCTACTGTTATTTTAAAGATTTTTGTCTTGTTAGTTTTAGAAGAAGCTGTAAGTATTATCAATGAATGCCAGACCACTTTGAAATATGAGTGATTCATTCAGTAATACAAGTTGCTAAAATCCTTTACTGGTGGTCCAAAATGCAGGATTAAAAACAATGCCAAGACATGTGCTGCACAATGGTTCAATGGTTTGCTGTCAGCTCACAGCAAGAAGGCTCAAATTTAGGCTTGGGCCTGTTCTGTTTGAGTTCATGCATGGTTCCTCTCACCGTTAGGTTAGATCAGTTATTCTTAATTGACAAAAAGGGTTGTGTGTAATTATGTTTGTCTCTGTGTTGGCCCCTGTGATCTTGTCCAATATCATAAAACAACCTTGTCAGAGGAGTTCAAAGTGATAGATGGATGACTTTTAAGGCTTATCAGACTGATACCTGATGACAAGTATGAGGCAGCATGACAGTGAGTCTGCACATAAAATTCCACAATGCCCCCCAGTGAGGTTGCAAAATTATGGCTTTGTTTGCAATATTTAATAAATAAAGACAGATTTACGTCACACACTGTGTTAACAGCATCGTCTAAGATTTATACAACCTGTCCGGCTGCGAGTTCTGAGTCCTCCGGAAGCTTTTTTCCATCAATCAGACAAACTCCACTCTCAATCTGTTGTGCCCACACTTTCAGTCCCTCCTGAAACAAAGAGTCCCTTGAGAACCATCCCACTCAAATCCCTAAATCAGAATTTACGAACGGATGTATGCGTGCGAGTGTTTGTTTGCACATGCTTGCCAACCTTGACACATTTATCCATGCTCTGTGTGTGGGCTCTGCTGTCTGGTAGTGGTAGCAACATGTCCACATTGAGCCAGCATGAAACTGTGGCCCAGGACGAACACACACCTGACTGGTACTTCCAGTCTGCAGGTTTGGCCACACTCTGAAGCAGACAATGACAAAGACACCGACATCATTGACAGCTGCACAACACTACATGTCGACAAGAGAAAAATTAAGTCTGGGATTGACTGATATCTAAGTTGGATATTAAATTAGTAAAAAATAAAAAAATAAAAGACTTGAGTGTGAGTTATTAACTTGAGTACTTAACCCCTGGTTTAAATAATTTCTTATCAGCTGAATATAAAGAAACCAGTAGACAGTTTCTAAAAAGACAAAGAGGCATTCTCAGCAACTTGGATGAAACTTTGAGGCATTTAAAACAGGTTTCCCGGCCAGATCAGTGACCAAAAATACCATTGTGAAATCAGAATAATGGATAGTAGACATAGTAGGAAAATAATAATATATTTGGAGTATTTGTGTGGGCACTGTACACTGGATTAACTCTCATGACAGGAGATGGATGAATCTAACCTTGGGGTCTTTGACATCAAAGGTTCTGCAGACAGTTCTGATGTGTGAGGTTAAGAAAAACATCCGATATTCATTTTACATGACAGAGAGCCACTTAAGACAATAACAAGGCTGCGGTAAAAGGATACTTTCTAGTTTTAGAGTTGACGTGCAGCGTGACGCAATCTGTGACATCATCATCCGCAGGGATCCACAGGCGCTCTGATGAGATGAGGTTTTCCACTGCAAACACCAACTATACACACACACACAAACACACACACACAGGGTTACTACATATATCAGTTACATTATCTATTTAACGCATATCTATTTAACAACCCAACATGATTACAGCAGAAATTCACTTTTGCAGAATTTCGAGTACTGCTGTTGATAAAGTTTTTTCAAATTTTTTTTTTACATATGTCAGGAAACAGAAAGTAAATGTTAGACTCCAAAATATTGCTAAAGTTGTTCTTAGTGTGATGCATCCAGAAATACTTTAGAGTTAAGAAATTAGTACAATGGATGAGATGTCTAATTTTTGTCAATAGAGACAGTCTCAACTGTTGATTTTCTGCCCCCTGGTGGCCAAAAATGTCCTCCATACCAGTTAAAGGTCTATGACACTGATGCTTTTGCACAGTCACCCCCATTAAACCATCACGCTCATCACTGACAATCATTTCTAGATTGGGCATCTTGGAGGTGCTGTTAAACGAGTCAGAGTGAGACAGCAGATGAACGCACGTGTGTGACAAACTGTTCCATTTTAAACACTCACACACGCAATATAGTGATAAAGAAAGCTCCAAACCCTAAACCCTCCAAAAAACCAAAATGTCTGGTCGGAAAAGTAATGCACTAAACAGAGAATACCAAATTCTATATTTACATTTGTGGGCTATGTTACATCTAACAGGTAGCTACACTAATGATGGTCTTAAGGAGCAATTGAAAACATCCTACATAGTAACAACATGGACAGCATACATTGACATCAGAGGATTCAAACCCTGGATCTTTGCATTCCCAGAAAGGTTCACTTAGTAACTGCACCACACACCTTCTCACAAGTTGGAGAGACGACAGCCAATGTGTAATACCGGCATATTTTCTGCCTCCAAAAACTTAAACAGTTTGCAAGTGTATCAAATGCAATAGTGTATTGTAAAGTATTTTGTTGACATTTGATCAAATATTTGGCAAAAAATGCTTCTAATGTTTCTTCTAATTATGGGTAGAGAATGAAGTTATTGCACTCTTAAAAACTTTTTATGAATTCAAATTTTAAACTGTGCCATTATGTCTTCCCATGGAGGAAAATAAAAGGAAAAATGCAAAAATATGGTCACTTTAAAAGGTCATTTATGTATGTGTTGATACGATTCTCACCTGTCGGAGTGTGTTTAGTGTGTCCTTAGCATCAGCATCACTAATTATAAAGACTCCCAATACAGACAAGCCTCCGGGCAGCATCCTGGACACCTGGAAATCAATAGAAAATGTAAGATTCTGAGTTTTAAACCCTGTAAATACTGGCAGATTTTCAGGTATCTATATTTGTCTTACTAATACCGCTGGATTTCCAAAAGCACATTCCAGTTAGTTAGTTAGTTTATACACTCAGCCATACATTTAAGCCATATAGTTTAATGAATGTCATTATTGGGACAGAGCTTATTTCCTCTTTGCTTACCTGTCGAGCATGCTCAGAAACCCACTCTTTGTCCACAGCCTTTCCAGCCACTGTGGACTCCTCCTTTTGGGGTGTTTGAGCTGCCATGACAACAAAATCCTTTTGGACTGAGCTCTGAAATAGTTGGTTATTAATATCAGTTACTGTATTCCCTCCAATCACAACCTAGTCTCAAATCATCACCCTCATTGGTGTGTGATGGTAGAGAAAAAAAAACAGCATATACAGAATAACCAGTGCTATATGATGATGATGATATGTGTGTGTGTGTATAGGTGAATGAGTCACAAATCTCAGGCATGGCAACTGTTAGGAGTAAAACCTTACCTGTCCAATAAGTAGGCCTGTGACTGGACCTGCTTGTTGTGAACATAGTTTAGACAGATACCCCTCCACAACATCTTCTACTATATAACCACGACCCATGCTGCCAGAAAAAGAAATACAGAGAAAATAATACACATTTATAATGATCTCTTTATCAGTGTGTTTGCAGTGAGACAGTGATAGGAGATGGACACGTAGAGGACTAGAACACCGCTAAACGAGATGAAACGGGGAACGCATTTTATTTTTATTTATACAGAAACATTCAGCTAGTCAATTAACCAAAACATAATAATTACGGTTGTAAAGTCTAATAATACAGCTCGGCGTTTATAAAGAGCTGTCTTTCCCTCTAACTTTAGCAAGTCGTTTTTTTTTTACTGGCTAAATTTAGATAACTTAAGGTGACAAAACACGAATTCAAAGGAGCTTACAGTGCAAGTTAGAAGAAATTCACGTGTGGTTGGAGATATACCTGTAAGAAGTAAGAGAGTAGTAAAATATAAGCCAGAAAGCTGTCAGCTTGCTTTCAATTTTAATAGCTGGTAGTGGTTCGTCAGCAGAGGCAAAAAACACAATTTACCATAATGCTTTGCTGGTTGACGTATTTCCGTCGCACTTCTTTGTCGTATTGTATCGTGGGATTTGAACTCAAAGCTTTTAACATAAATGTCGAGTTCTGACCTTTTATGTGTTGGTTGCTTGCCAGAAAGAGGTTTATTTTGAAAGTCGAGGATACTCTTCCGGGTTTCTTATGAATGTGGCGTCCCGTTTTCTTCGTTACTATCGGACAGAACATAGTTCATGATCATAGCTTGGCGTTAAGTTTGGGCTACATTTTTGGAGGATAGGCGGAGATGGCGGTCGTCTTGCTGCAGGCTCTAGAGAAGACGGAGTTGAACAAACTCCCGAAAGGCGTCCAAAACAAACTTGAGAAGTTTGTAACAGAGCTGCAAAATGCTAACGAGGCGCTCAAGACGCAGCATGAGCGGTTCAAAGCAGACAGTGGTGAGTAACTTCATCCAGCTTGATGTGACTTAGTTCACTGTCATGTCAGCTGCGATAGCAATGTTGTGCCGAGCTACAAAATGCAAAAAGCCATTTATGTTTTATTTGGCATAAAAACCTGTCTAGTTTATGATTAATTCCAGTAAATAATTGCCCGCTAAGGTTAGCAGCGGTATCATGCTAAAGCTAGCCTTGGCGGAAGACAGGGATGCAAACGAGAATTAAACATGACATTGTGTTTAAAACATTACTGATCAGTGTGCTGTACTAATGACGAAGTTGATAACAATTACCAAATAATTTATACATGTCTTTCAAACATTAGAGTTGTATTTATGTTATTGCTGTTAAACAAGCAAAGGCTATATTGCTAGAAATGCAAGTGAAGTTTGGCGCAATAAAGATAGTCCCTGTGATATGTGATTCTGAATTAAAGAAGGCGTACAGTTCTTTTGAATTCCTGCTACAGTATAATTACACTACACTCTAAACGAGAACTAAATTTCTGTAGAAACAGTGATTTTTTTTACCAGCTTGGGAGGGATAAAGTGTCCATCTATCTTGTTTATCAGTCTGAAGTCAGTCTGTGTCTTGAAAACCTCCAGGTGCCTACATAGTATGACCTCTGTAAGTGCTTTAGATATTTATAGCGACACACTTGCAATTAGATTGTACAGTATGATGCCAGCTCACAGAACTGCATAATAATTACTGACAATAGTGTTTTTTAATCAGACAATAGTGAGGGGAAAATCTTCATCAAATATGAATGAATTATGAACATTTCATATGTACTTTGTGTACTTACTGTTGTGTCCCTATAGAGCAGCAGTATTTCGACATCGAAAAGAGACTGGCAGAGAGTCAGGAACAAATGCTTTTAGCCACAAGAGACCTGCTGACCCTGAAAGAGGAAAATAAAAAACTCAGTGAGTTCTGACACATCACTTCTTTTTTGCAACAACGGGTATCTTCATTTTGCATGTGTGAAATTGTTGACTAAGTATTTAATTTTATCTGCTCTGTTTAATAATAGTGATAATATTTAAGACAATATTGACTTTAAGTGTCTACTGTATGTCTTTGAATCAGATGGAAAGCATCAACATACCGTTTAAAGGAATTTACTTTCATCTGAATGGTTAAACACTCTCACTAGCTCTCAATATTTTGTTTTTCTTGGTTGAGAGAAACACTAATGCTTCTCTGTGTTCAGATGAGGAGCTGTGTACTCTCAAAGGAATAGAGGGTGACACCAATGAAGACAAACCACCACAAGAGGTAATCACACATACCAGACAGGATCTCCCTGAATGACTCTTGATTATCGGGTTTATGTGCTGTTTGTGTTTAAAAGCCTTTGGCCTAACACCTTCTACTGAATCAAACAGAATTGAAACGCTCTCCAATCATCATCCACTGTTTCAAATGATGTAGCCAGAGGCAACATCTCATTAAACAGGCTTTAAATCAGGGAGAGTGTGTTTTTTGTTGTGTCGTTATCATTAGTACAGTTTCTGAATACTATAAGATACAAGAGCCAGAATCAGCTTAACATCCACAGTTATAACTTGTGCTGGAGCCGGCACAGACTATAACTGTACACCTTTCAGATGCACCTACAGATGCATTCAGCTATGATCTACATTACATTTGTCTTTAAATAGCCTCTGTATTTATCTTATAATAATATCCACATTTACATGTGCTGCAGTCCTAACTGAACCATTTACAAAGACTAACCGTTCCCTCTTCATAACATTTAATATAATGCTATAAACATACTATACCTGGCATTAAAATATAGATATAGCAATAGTCTTTACACATTTACCTCTACATTTTTTATTTCTAATTCGGTTTTGATAGAAGGCCATTTGTTTTTGAGACTTAAGAAACTGAGTAGTGTTATATTGTGTTTAAAGGTGTGTGTGTGTGTGTGTGTCTCTGCAGCAAAGCAAGGCCAAGTATGAGATTGAGGCAGAGAAGAGAGAGCTGGCGAGGCTGCTGGAGAAGAGAACGCAGGAGGTGGAGAACCTGACAGGTAACATATCGGCTTCACACGCAGATATATATAAATATAAGAGGTGCAAATCTGGATACGCTGCTCGTTAGTATCAGATGTCGTGTCCATTAACGTGTAGCGTCGCCTCCATTTTTATACTTTATGAATTTTGTGTTTTTTGTAGAGGATTCGAAGCGTCTGAACGAGAAGCTGACAGAGGCAAACAAAATCAAGGTGGAGCTGGAGTTAAAGCTGCATGACATGGAGTCATCTGCAGCTTCTGTTCAGGTAAACGTCAGAATTCTTAGAAAGCACCACAGCTTAGTGGGAAAGCTGATGGTGGGATTACCTGAACAAGCAGTTTACCTCACAAGAAGAAATGTTGATTATGAACAACAGATGTCTTTGATATTGTGTGTTGTAGCATCAAGAGAAGCGCATGGGGCAGGAGAAAGAGTTACAGGAGAAGAAAATAGAGTGGTTAACTACAGAGCTGAAGACCAAAACTGAAGAACTGCTGAGCACCAACAGAGAGAAGGGCAAAGAGATACTGGAGCTGCAGGGCAGTCTGAAGAGCAGCAATGAGCAGGTTGCACACAAACACAAATATACAATTTGCTTCCATCTTGCATATCACTATTGATTGTAAAATACTGTAAGCAGCGATGCATTTTGTTCTGTCCACAGATCTTAAGTCTGTTCTAATAGCATTACTCATCAACAGGTGACCAGGCTGGAAAGTCAGCTCACACTGCTGAGGGAAACCAGCGAAAGCCAGAATAAAAGGGCCGAAGACCTTAACAACAAACTCAAACAGGTACCGTCGACTAATTAACGTCCTTAGATAAGGATTTTGTGGACAGACGAGTTTGAACATACAGTAACAAGGGAAAAAACGTTTTCTTTATCTTGACAGTTTGTAGAACAGGTGGAAGAATGAAGTTCAACTGAATAGTATTTTATTGTTTGAAATCTGGGATGTGGGTCTGATAAGTCCCACTGAGAGACAAAGGCAGACTACGACGAGACAAATCATTCACTTACCTTAAATATCTAGTTCCATGTATTTACAAAACATAACAAAATCCCTCTTCACAAAAAAACAGTGGCTCTTTTTGGTATTCCCCATTTCAGTCACTTCGATACCTTCAAGTTCAACTCTGATATGTGATGTTTACTGTGGGATGGTTCTACACCATGAACTTTGACATGAAATAAAAGAACGTCACCCTCTGTCCTGAGGTCTCGAACCCACCCACCTCAGGACAGAGGATGACGTTCTTTTATTTTCCCCCAACATAAAGCGTCAAACTGGCAGTTTAATGATGGATTAAATCCATATTTGGTTGAAACCATGGTCTCTGTGAATATGTCCTTTTTCTGATGTTTTAAATGGTTAATCATGAATAGAATTAATTGACTAATTAATTATTGAGAGAAAAAAAACCTTTTTAGTGCTAGTTCTGCTGTGTGTACACATACTATATGTCATATCTCTTGTAAATTGTCTGCATGTCTCTCCAGGCCAAAGACGAGCGGAGTACCATGGAGGAGAAATACCGCAATGAGCTCAACGCTCATGTCAAGTTGTCTTCTCTCTATAAGGTGAGAAAAAAAAAACAAAGCTCTTAGACTTAATGTTGCTATGATCATTTCTAATTCATGTCAGTATAGGTTTTGCCCTGTTAGCATCTGCTTGGGATGTAACATTGTTTCTGTTCTGTAGGGTGCAGCGAATGACATGGAGGCCAAGAACCAAGAACTAAACAGAGCACTGGAAGAGCTCAGCAAGCTGGTTAAAGATGCAGGGGAAGGTAGGAGTCCTGCTTTTAGGTTGTCTTTCAGAAAAGTCTAGAATGTGCAGTTCTAGACTAAATCACTAAATCTAGGTCTATTAATGACAGTTGTCATATCTTCCAATTAGAAACTTTCTGCCAAAAACTAGTCCCATCCTCACTATTGTTTGCTATCAAAGATGTTTAAATTGAAATCCGTAAATAATCATCGCAAATTAACGATTTTGGCAAACGTCTGCCCTTGATGATCTCTCTTTTTTGCATGTTTAAGTGTAGACTTTCATATGAATACCTGTATGTGATCGATGTGCTGTCTTTGCAGCCAACAAGGCTCTAGAGAAGAAGGTGTCGGTGGGTGAAGAGCTAAAGACACGGCTTGAGGCAGAACTTAGAGAGAAGATTAAGAAAATGGAGAAGGAGCTGGAAACTGCTGTGCTGAAGGGTGCAGGCAAACGCTGCTGTAAGTGGACACACACATCTGAAATGTTTTAACATGAACACATGAGTTTGTCCTGTTGAAAGACTGGAAGTGTTTCACCTCAACCTTTGCTGTTTGGGTGTTATTTTCTCTAGGCGTGCCCTCTCTGACCGAGGAACAGTTGGACTCCATGTGTCCCTCAGCAGCTGCCATCGCTGCGATTGTCAAGCCTGGCATGAAGTTCTTTGATGTGAGTTCAGTAGGGTTTATCATGATAGAACATGTCTGTCAGAAAAATTCTTTGCAGTATCAATGTACACTCTGCAAGCCCTTTTTTTAAAATTTAGGAATGCATAAATTAAAGAGCCAAGTCGAGCAGAAGTAGATCACCACATTTGGTACCCGCAGCAGCACCCTATTTCCTTTATATTTCAAGCAGATATTCATCAACGAGCTTTAAACTCAATTCTCCAGCAGTGCTCAGTCTGTCAAACTTTGTAATGCACCTTCCCTGATGCTGCAGTTTACGAGGTGATAATATTTCCCCCTCTGTCGTCGTCCTTAGTTGTATAACGCGTATGCCGAGTGTCAGACGAAGCTGCAGCTTGAGAAGCAGGAGACCAGGAGAGTGAGCAGGGTCCTGGATGAGATCGTCCAGGAGGTGGAGTCCAAAGCGCCGGTTCTCAAGCGCCAGAGAGAGGAGTATGAGAGCATGCAGAGGTCCATGACCTGCCTGTGCAGCAAACTGGAACAAGCTCGAACTGTGCGTTAGCTCTTTCAGTAAGATATTTATTCACTTTTTGTCTTTGGGTCACAACTTGTAAAACTTACATGCTGTCTACCTTTTTGGCTGCCAGGAGATCTATAGCTTGCAGAAGGAGATGGAAGAGGCCAAGCAGCGCTGTGATGACCTGGACAGGGAAAAACTGAGGGTCGAGAGACAGATGGAGGACACATCTGCACAGGTAATTAATCTATGTTTAGCCACATTTCCAGATGTTGAAGATTCCCTTATAGTGGAATAATGTTCAAATGGCTGTTTGGTTGCTAATTAGTCTTTTCTGATTATATTCCATAAGCTTGTAAATACATTTTCATGCGACTGACAAATAAATCTGACCTATTAGTGCTTCTCTGGTCCAGTTGTGTTCTCTTCTAGTGGAGCTTGAGGAAGCCAGAGGAAACCAGGTGACCAAAGACGATGGCAGCTCCACTGACATATCCAGTACCTCTGAGGTCATCAACCCGTGCCAGCTGTCATTCCGCAGCGTGGCGGAGCTTCAGAAGCAGAACCAAAGCTTGATGGGAAGGCTGAGGGAACTGGAGGAGGACAAGGACAGACGGCAGACCAGCGTGACATCAGCACGGTAAGAAATGCTGTTGCGGTTTTCTCGTTGCCTGTGCTGTTGTAGTCTTAGTTAGACTTTCTTTTTTTTTTTGGCGAATGATGTACAATCTGAGAGTCACAGATTTGTAATAATGAATGTCTAAATCCACTACTTGAGCGCCACTAGTTTACAGTTGCATTCAGAAAGAGAAGTGAGGCATGTTGTTGATCAGACTGTTGTCGTGCTCATCACAGTGCCTCAAAGCCTTCAGTGTAGATGACGGAGACCGATCCCAAACTTTGCCTTTTGTGCAGAGACGGTGTCAGCCCTCACAAGCTGATTCATAGTTTAAAGAAGGAAAAAAAGTTTTCTATAGATTTGACACAAAACTTCGATGTTTGTGAATTTTCTGACTGCAAAAGTTAGAGGGTTTGTTTTTATATGCAAAACTGCATCAGCTACAAAAAAACCGAGGGCATCATACCAATAGCTGTATCAACAAGTTAGCTCATAGCTTGTTGGCTTTAACGGCCTCATAAAGAATATCTCTGATGCAAAGCATTTATGGATGCCTAATTTCCTCCAGCATAACCGAGCTGGAGACCAGCGTGGGTAAACTTCAGAAAGAGGTGGAGCAGCTGCGAGAGCAGAGGAACCAGCAGAAACAACTGGCAGACTCCAGCGCCAGGCAGAGAGACATGTACAAGACTCTGCTGACTCAGAGCACCGGCTTCAGCCTGCCTCCTCAAGGTGACACCAAAATGACAATAAATGTAATGTCTTCGTGATGACTTGAGGTGAACTAGATTAAATCAAGTTTCCATGTGTGTCTGCAGTTCAAGACTCTTCTTCCAACCCTGCACGTGATCGTCCTTCGGTCCCAGCTACTCGCTCCACTCCTCAGAGAGCAGCCGCTGCCGAGTCGGCACAGACTGCTCAGACGAAAGCAGCTTTAAAACAGGTAGGAGCAAGCATGTGTAAGCAAGTAATTTTTTATGAAATAGTGAACAAAGGAGTTGAAATCTAAATCCAATTACTGCTCTGAGTGGATGTGCCTTTGTTGCATTCCCAGCTCAATGACGCCTTCACCCTGTATAAGAAGGAGAAGGCAGAAAACGACAGGATGCTGAACGAAACAAATGATCAGCTGCAGAAGCAGGTCACAGAACTCCGCTCCAGCCACGCCAAGCTGACCTCTCAACTGGAGTTCAGCAATAAGAGGTGTGTTCAAGTTAAAAAGCACAAGAAGTGTATATTTATTTGTTTATTGCACGTTGTGTCCTGTTGTAGCTTCTTTGTTACCCCACCCTGAGATCCATGCACTTTTGCTAAGTGTGTTCTTGTGTCTGTCAGGTATGAGATTCTTCAAGAGACTGTGTCAGCATACCGCCGAGAAATCTCCGCCCTACAGGAGAGGAACCAGAAACTGGCTGCAACGACCCAACGGCATGAGCACATTATCCACACTATGAGCCAGGACCTGAGACAGGCTAATGAAAAGCTGGCTCTGGAGGAGGTGAGGAAGAGGAGTTTTGGAGAGAAGTTCAAGTGAAAACCTAACTAGACATTATGCATACTGTGAGATAGAACATTTTGCAGTGTTTATGATAATTTTTCCAGTATATTGGGGAATGGTACATCTGTTGATCACAGCTGTCTCCTGTGAAAGTGTGTAAAATTACCAGGTAAAAAATGGTGATCCCCAACTCTTTACCACTGTGGATCTGCACAAAATCAATCTACAGAACAGAATTACTCCAGACGATGCAGTTCCCAGAGAATGTCCACAGCACTCTGACTTCAGAATTGTCAGAATTATTATCCATGGTGTCTAAGTCCAATGCATCCACAAACACTTCTGCAGTCACAGCTGTACGGGATTGCTGACTTGTTGCTTCAATCTTGCCCAATCTGCAGTGGTGCTGCATTTCAGCTTTATTTCTTTTTTCACCTTTCTTTTAATTTCTTTTCAATTTAAGTCGACAGCCCAAATTAATGAGATCTTGACATTGAAGGAAGATGTGTTTCTGCGACGAAAGCAAAACAGTTAGGCTAATCCATTCTGGTAGGCCTATTTCTAACATTGCAGTGTTTAAGGGTTTGGTCAGTTATTGTACACCTTAAACACCCACTCTTCTTGGGTTCCGCTCCATCGTGGACTGTAGGCCTGCCCTGAAAGTCCCAAATGTACAGACTAAATGTACATATGAGTATCCACTTGTTTTAGAACAAGTGCAGAGGAGTGGAGATGATGCCTGATACACAGCAGGATGTTTTATAAAGTTTTCTTGTTTTGCGTTGTCACATTGTAGCTGATTGTAGGCATAGTCGGATAGTTTTTCATGTTCAAGTTACCAATGGATATATCAGCTTACCTAAAAGCTGATTTCAAAATATGGGCAATTTGTCACTATTAAACTACAATGCTTGTTATTTCTCCTTTGAGCTTTGAATAACTAGCTTCACATTTGAGTTGCAGTCTCTTCAAAACTTGCAGTTTTTTTTCTTTCTGCTTTCTTCTCGGTTATTGATGATTTTCACCTGTTTGTAGGTGCGTGTGGAGAACCTGACTAAAGAGAGAGACATGTTAAGACAGGCCGAGTCTCGTCTCGGTCGAGAGAAAGAGGCCATGCTTGCCGAACAACGTAACCAGAACCTGCTGCTCAGCAACCTCAAGACTATACAGGTATCATAGCAACAAAAGAAGCATCCTTATTTGAACATTTTCTTTGCATCATTACTACTGTTTTGTCAGTCAACTGCACCATAAAGTATTGAATCTAAAGTTGTTTATTGCATTGGTGCAGTCGTCCACTCAGACAATTTAGATAAGCATCAGGCTCAGGCATGTACTGATATCATTTTGAGGCCAAAATATCGAGTAAAGTATAGGTAAAGAGTGAAATTCAACTTATTAGTTACTGTTATTTGGTTTGATAGCTTCTGAAACTGAAAGAAGTGGCATCTTTCAGAGGCTGTCCAATTAAAATGAAGTGGGCTCCCCAGTAGGAGTCTTGTATAGCCCCATCTCAAACAAGCTCTGTGTATGTTTTGTGCCCTTAATTTTGAAGTTTTAGTTTCCTTTTTTTTTTTTTTTTTTTTTTCTTTTAGACTTGCTGTGTAATAATTACATTTAAACTAAACAGTAACTGTTAAACCATCTGGAATGCAAATGGTATCGACTTCAGAGTTGATTTTCTTTCTCGAATTCTCACATTTTCTTTCTCCTGCTTTTCTCATATTTGTCCAGCTGACTATGGAGCGCACAGAGACGGAGACGCACCAGCGACTCAACAACAAAATAGAACAGCTGGAGACAGAATTGGCCTCAATGAAGACCAGACTAGATCAGGAAGTTGCAAAAAGACATGCCCTTGGACGCAGTATGGATGTACGTAAAATATTCTACTCTTATTTTAAATAATTTTTTTTCATATGATAAAGGGTTCTTTGACCCGCTTTGACGCAGCATGGACGATTAAACCGGTTGTGATATTGGTAACAGTTGATCAATATTATTCCAGTTCCAGTAATCTTCTCCTGTAAAACCTTTTATTCCTCACCTCCTTCTCTGTAGGCTCAGTTGTTAGAAGCAAAGAGGAAGCTGGAGACCCAGATCAACCTGGAGCAGAAGACCAGGGAGCTGCTGCGTAGCTCTGAACAGCAGGTGGCTGCGCTGAAAACACAGCTGGCTTCTGCTTCCTCCTCTGAGGCTGCCACTGCCTCCAGCAATACAGCTACGAGAGCCGCAGGCCTCAGAGCACCGCTGAGAGGTGAACAGCATGTCTGCATACAGCATTACAGTCTATCTTAATGTATATAGCAAGCTTTGGAAGTTCACTGGTCTTTTTTGTTTTAAAATGGCCTCTTTTGTCTCCCACAGTACGTTCTCCTGTACCAGCAGCTTCTCAGCAGCCGAGCCAGTCTGAGCAGGAGCTCTCGGAGTTGAAGGGTCTTTTGCGTAGTGCAGAGGAACAGAACACTGAGCTAGCGGAGCAGCTGAAGAACGCCAATTCTACTGTTGAGCAGTACAAATCTGTGGTGTTGACTCTGGAGGACAGCCTCAAAAAAGAGAAGGAGGTATTACTCTTTTATTTGTGAGCAACACGCTCCTCCTCTTTGTCAGCCATACACGGCTGTCCAGACACATGCATGTTTAACTCTCTCCATTATTTAGTCACGCTCCCCTCTGGAGGGCCGACTGAAGGAGTCCGAGGAAGTGCAAAAGCAGTTGGAGAAGAGGATTTTGGAGTTGGAGAAAATTAAGCAGCAGGACCAAGAGGAGAGACGAAAGGCTGTGGACGCGTTGGAAAAACAAGTGAGCCTGTTATAGATAGTTATAGTTATGCACTATGGTCTTCAATTTTTAAATATAGAAATAAGAATTTATGGATTGATTAAGCTCTATTTTTCCAAACCACAGATCAAATAAATCTTTGCATTCACACATTAATCCTCACACACATATATATATATATATATACTCTGCAGTATAGTTCCGACTGGTATCAGTTTTGCTTTAGCAGATGCTGATTTGTTCAAATATGGATCATAAGGCTCTGGCCTGAAAGTCTGCAATGGTTAATAGATTAAAAAAACAAAACAAAGTAACTGATTGATTTTTGCCTCCATCTTTAAGCGGGATAAATGTATTTTAATTAGTAAAAGAAATGGACTGTAAGTGTGTGTGTTTGTAGTAATTTTTCCTCTGGTGTTTGTGCAGCTATGTGAGCTGCAACGCTGTCTAAAGGCCAGCCAGGCAGAGCAGCAGGAGGCCCTGGAGAGGTGTGCTGCCGCTGTCACAATGGAGCAGAAGGCCAAACAGGACAGCCTCTTGCAGGTTAATTTACACACACACACACACACACACACACACACACAGGTTGATATCATCAGTGCCTGCTGTCAGTGTTTGATTCAGTTTTTCACCCTTAGTCAGATCATAACACTTGACTTTTACACCTTTCCTTTTACCTTGCAGACTAAGTTTGCCGGAGAAGCTCAAGCTAAGTATGAGCGAGAGTTAATGCTTCATGCTGCTGATGTGGAGGCTCTGCAGCAGCTGAAGAAAACATCCCAACAAGAAGCAACACGTAAGAGGGAGTTTGAGGAAGAATTAAAGAAGATCACCTCTCTGCTGCAGGAGAAAACTGCGGCCTGGAACTCAGTGGAAAAACAACTTAAGGTAAGCTTTGACGACACGGTGTGTCTGTCCTCTAAATGCATTGTTATTACTTAGTAACATTAGTTAGGAAAATGCGATTTCTGGTCATAACAGCCTTTGCATCAATTCTCCCTCAGGAGGAGCTGTCCAGCCAGAGCCGCCGCTGTGAGGAGCTGGGAAATCAGAATGCTCTCCTGCACCAACAGATGGATGAGATGGCCACCAGGAGTCGCCAGCAGCAGCAGCAGCAGCAGCAGCAACAGCAGCAGCAGCAGCAGCAGCAGCAGCTTGACCTTTCATTCAGCGAGGAGGGAAAGACAACTGAACAGCTACTTGAAATACTCCGGTAAGACACAGGAGACAACAGAGTTGCATGCGTGTCTGTGTTGAAACTTTTGACAACACAGAAGTTTATTTATAAATGGAGTATAAGTTGTGAAAGTTAAATCCTTATTTCAAAGAAACTTCCAATACTTCAACCTCTTGCCTTGGAGGCACCAAATTAGGGCTGAGTTTAGTTTGTCTTTGTGGCGTAAGCTTTGTGCGGCGGGAGAAGGAAATCGCGATCGCTCGATCTGAAGCATCTGACGGAGAAGCTCTCCGCTACAAACAGCGAGCGGAACACCAAGACAGAGAACTGAAGGAGCTCCAGGAAGCTCTGAATGCTGAGAGGGAGAAGATGCAGGTGAGACACTTTGAGTTCTTGCTTTTACATTTACATGGTTTTCTTTATAAGTTCACCTTTTACACGTTTATATTTGTTAGGCCTGAAGTGCATTCCATGCACATTTATATTATACTGTGAACATATTGGACTGTAGAGAATCTGTTTTAAAAAGGGCAGCAGAAGTACTTCATGACATAAAGTAGAATACCTAAACAAATGTTGTTTCATCATAATGATTTGAACTGTTTGGCCTCTTCCTTCTCTCAGGCGACAACAAAAACTTTGGCCCAGCAGCAGGAGCAGCTGAAGAGGATGGAGAGTATCGGTGCTCTCCAAGAAACCAACAGGATGCTGAAAATCAACCGAGATAAACTGGAGCAGGAGCTTCAGCAGGCTCAGGCTAAAGTAAGAGCAAAGCACGGGTTCATACTGAGACCTCCTTTCTTTGTTATTGCTCATCTTTTCACTTTTACGACAACGATCAGGTAATCATGCCAAGCTTTTCAGCATTACAGGAAAATTAGATCAGGCTGTCACTTAATCAGAAGAATTGCAAAAAAACATTTAAAATGGAGTCATTTAACATCATGTGTCACCTTGAAACAAAATCAATATTTGCAGTTCATAGTATTTGTAGGGATGTGCCTCACAAACAAATAACAAATATGATGCGCTGTGGCTCTGCTCCTTACTGTCACAGACGTGTCTGAATCAAGCTGTAAAAAACGGAATGTTACCCATGACTGAATGCAGATTTAAAAAAAAAAATATATATATATATATATATATATATATTTTTTTTTTAAAGCCATTATTGTTACATATTTTGTCTCCGGCAAGAGCTAAATACTCACAACACTCTGCCTCCGTTTGTCTTTCAAAGGTGACAAAGCTCCAGTCGGACATCAGCCCACTGCATAACTCTCTGTCCATACTGTCAGAGAAGAATGGCTCCCTGCAGGCTGATAAGAGGCTCCTGGAAGAAGACCTCAAACGATGGAAGGCCAAAACACAGGTAGGAGGGTGTATGAACAAGAGTTAGATCAGGGTTTTTGTCATTTTAGTTATTTTACCAAAACGTATTCGAATTATAGATTCATAATGAATATGAGCTTAAAGCTGTTAAGGCTCTGGAACAGAATTTCTTGGACAGATGCAATCTGAGTGCAAAATCCCAAGCAAACAAGATCCTTAGTAAATAATGTACATTCTATGTCTTTTAATGCAGTGCATTATTATTAACCTCATGCAGTCTTGTCACCAGATTGTGTTTGCGACAGCTATATTTTTCAGTTTGCCAAAGTTTTGGCTTTGTGTGTTATTCTTTTAAGTTTGGCTTAAATTTGAATGTGTGTGTTTCCACAGCAACTGGTCAGCCAACAGAAAGACAGCGATGTTGAGGAGAAACAGAAGCTCACCGCAGAGAGAGAGGCTCAGCAGAAACGCATCTCACAGCTGGCTGAAGACACAGCCAAGCTGAAGACTGAACTGTCCAGGTAGAACACACTCGCAAGTAAACACTATGGGGGGGTTACACACACTCCTTGTCTAGCATATTTTAGAAAAGCCTCAATGTTTTCTACTTTCTGTTCTGTTTTGTTGTTGATATTCGTGGCTTTGATGCCTAAATGAGCAGATCTTTGGGCAGCCAGAACACTCAGTAAAGGCATCCTGTATTATGTCAATCAGATCCAGTGCCAGCAGTAATTCAGCTCATGCCCAGCTGCAAGCCCTCAAAGACTCCGTGGCCCGCCTGACATCAGAGAGAGATGCGCTGAAGAAAGAGATGGAAACCAAAAATAACGACATTCTGGAGAGGAACAAGACCATCACCCAAGTGAAGAAGATCGGGCGACGATACAAGACTCAGTATGACGAGCTCAAAGTTCAGCATGACAAGGTGTGACCGCCGTGGTGGAAACAGTTTGGTCCGATTGAGTGTGGGCAAAAACTGCAATAAGTATTCATGAGTCTGCGTGTGTCTTAGATGGTCAGTGAAACGGCTGCAAAGGCAGGAAGTGTGGCGGCTCCGAGCCAAGAGGCACAGCAGGAACTGAACAAAGCCCAGGAAGAGCTCAACAAGACCCGGGAGGAGCTGAACACCCTGAAAGAAGAAGTGCAGAAAAAACAGGAGGAGGTGAGCTACAAAGGCTGGTTGTTTCTTTTTGGACTCTAATTCAAACTGTTTCCAAACGGCTGCATTGGTTATTTGAGTTTGAGATGAGCTCAATCAGAGAAACTGCTTTGGCTGTCGGAAAGAGACTGTAACAGAAAGAGCGTGTGCTTGATATATAACACAACACAAAATTAAAGCCTCATTACAAAAGGAAACGCAGACATGCATTGAATTATTTTAATCTCAACAATCTTGTTCTCATAATCATTAACAACAAGAATTCCAAAGGGGAAAAAAGTTTGATTAATTACAGAGCCTTGTTAAAATGCAGTAATGCTGCAAAATGATCTGCTTTGTAATTAACACTTTGTTTAAAGACACTGGCTGTTGCCTATGAAAAGTCATCAGCTTCTCCTAGTAACTTTAATTTTATCACACTTATGACACGAAGAAAGACACTCTCCTGTTGTATTTGTCTTCCAAGCACAGCGTTATTTATTTGTCTTCTGGAGTCGGCAGCACAGTTTTATTTCTAAGGCATTGCATGATGAGGCTTGTGTATCAGTTTTTCAGTGTTGGTTCTGATTGTCAAAGTTTAACAACACCTAAGAAAGTGAGTTTATTTATTCCACTAGGCCCAGAAATCCCGGCAGGAGTTGGAGGCTGCCCAGAAGGAAAACCAGCAGAGCAAGGAAAAGGTCCAGGAGATCCAAAACCAGCTGACTCAGGTACTGCACAGTAGAGTTGAGCTAAGCTAGTTGCAGGCCTGTGTTGGAGCACAGTTACATATATGCTGGATTCTCTCTTACCCCCAGTATCCACCAGAGACCAGAGTATCCATCTGTGACGTAATTTAGGTTTTGTTCAGTCTCTTGTGAAGGTTCATTTCACAGTGAGAGCTTTTTCAATGCAAAATTAGCATTTGCACAACTGTAGAAGGGTTTACACCATCGTCTCACTGCAAGATGGTTCCTGGTTCGATTCCCAGCTGGGTCCTTCTGGGTGGAGTTTGCATGTTTTCCCCGTGTTTTCGTGGACTCTCTCCAGGTACTCCGCCCAAAAACATGTATGTTAGGTTAATTGGTGTCTCTAAATCGACCGTAGGAGTGAGTGTGGATCTTTTGTCTCTGTGTGGCCCTGTGATGGACTGGCGGCCTGTCCAGGGTGTATCTGCCTCTCGTCCAATGACAGCTAGGTTAGGCTCTAGCCCCCCCGCTAGAAGATGCAACCGCATCCATTGGAAATGAGGAGTTGGTGAGAAAATGTCATTCATCAACCCACACGTTACTGTCTTCAATTTCTTATGTTTGTCTTTGTAGGTCCAGTCACAGCTGTCTCAGAATCAGAACCAGCTGACCCAGAGTCAGAAGGACCTTCAACAAGCAAAGAACCACAGCCAGCAGGTAAGATTTCAGTTATTTTTCAGTCGTTTGTTGTTGATGTTCCCATTTATGTGCTCCGGTTGACATTGTTTTCTGTAATGCTAATATTAATGGACATTGAACTAAATCAAGTTAACCAACCTAACCTTTGCCTCTCCAATGTAAAGGTACAGAACCAGTTCAAATCAGCACAATCTCAAGCTCAGGCCCGTCAGAACCAGATTCAGCAGATCCAGAAGGAGCTCCAGCAGGCTAAAGAAGCCCTGCAGCAGAATCTTGCTAAACAGAAAGAGCTTCAACAGACCAATCAAGACAGCCAGCAGAGCCACAACCAGGAAGTGAACAATCTCAAGACTGCTCTGAGCCAAGCAGAGAGCAAGGTAAGGAGCACTCTTTACCATATTTTTTTTACATTCATTTTGGGGCTGGGGGGTATTCTTTATGCATCTATCGTTTGTACATATTTCCAGTGAACTAACAAGTAAAATATTAATATTCGAATACATGCTTATTTCCCAACAGGTGGCTGAGCTTGAAGGCCAGCTGGACAGTCAGCAGAAGGTTGGTAAAAGGCTGTATTCATAAATCAGTACTTAGCTATTCATAGTTTCTTAATTGGTTGGATTTTACTATGACGTATGTGTGGACAAGCTCTTTTGCTGTGGGGTTAAGCTTACTTAATGCAGCACAAGTTTGAAATTATATTATAACATTTTGTTTAGTGAAAATTTAATCAAATCATACTTTGGTTTTGCATTGCCTTTAGCTTCTATTCTATCTGTTGTTATGTCTGTTGTTAAATCATCATCATCTTTCCTTTATGCTCATATTGCATGTCTTGTGCTTTTTCAGTCTTTGTGAATGCCATTTTTTTACTCTATTGTTAGATGTTTGCTGAGCGTGAAGCAGACATCAAGCGTCTGCAGGAGCAGCTAACTGAAGCTAAGCAGGCTCCTCAAGCTAGCCAGGCCAACCAGAGCCAGAGTTCCCAGTCTACCCAGGCCAGCGATGCTAATACAGCCATTAATGCTAACCAGGCACTGCAAGATGAGCTGGCGAAACTCAAACAAGAGGTACCGTGAGCTGATCAAACTGTGTCGTGTGGATTTTCACTTTTTTACTAATAACTGCGTTGTTGATTATTTATTCAAATACTTGTCAATTCTGTTTTACTGCAGCTGTCTGAGAACAAGAGCAGAGAGGAGCAGCTCAAACAGCAGATGACTGAGAAAGAGGAAAAAACTAAGAAGATCATGGTTGCAGCCAAAGCTAAAATCACCCAAGTTAACAGTAAGTTTGCACAAATATTCAGGAGGGCAGACATGCTGGCAAAGTTAAGAAGTAGTTTTTTTTTTTTCTATTAGTTTGAGATCTCATTTTAAATTTGTTAACGTCACATGTAGAAGCTAAAGAGCAGCTCAGTAAGGAGATTGAAGAACTGAAACAGACTAAGGAGGAGCTGGAGGTGAGAATGAACGCCCTCAAGTCTCAGTATGAAGGACGACTTCTGCGGCTGGACAGAGAGTTGAGAGAACTGAGAGAGACACAAGCACACTCTGACCCCAGAGAGGAACCTCAGGACCAGAGTGGGTCTAAGGTACACAGTGAACACAGAAAATCAGGAAGATGCATTTTGACATGAGGTCATAATGATTAAAACGTGTCAGATTTCTATAATCATTTTTAAACCTTTATTACAACAACAAAAACAGCATTTTACAAGAAAAATGGAAACATGCCTTTGAACAACTGTGTTCTTGAAAGGTTAACAGTCCTGTGTGCACTCGTTCGTTAAATAGTTGCTTTATGTCATCATTTATACAGTGATTCTAATTAGCTGCACTTTATCACCTTTAACTTTTATTGACCTTCCAATTTCCAAGACAAAAGTATGTCTTGCTTTCAGTTAAAATGTTTTTTTTTTGTTTCTCCTCTTTTTCTTTTTTTTCATTTTTCAGGACATTTCAACTAAATCTAATTTTAACATAATGCTGTTTTGAAATAATCTATTTTATTTTTTTTCTTTTGCACCATAAGTCAAATGCGTTTACAGGTTAAGGTTTACCATATGTTCTCAGTCATGCACCTTAGGAATTGAACACATTAAGATATTGCAACTTTTTTTTTTTTCTTGAAATGCTGTGATCTGATTTCTTTAATCATGTGCTTGTAACTCTCTGTGCTTCAGTCCTCGTGATTAACTTCTTTCATCTTATTACAATAGGTGGGTGATCAGGCCAGATCTTCAGACCAGAGGCAAATTTCTTTGAAGAGTCCTGCTCAAGACAGGGGAAGGTAATCCAAAAAGACATTGCATGCACAAACACCAGAGAGCTTTCTGAATGAATGTAAACTGGACTATTCAGTCAAATCTGGCTGCAGCTGCACAAATAAGTATGTTTTCTGAAAAATGCGAGAAATGATCTAAAAGTCATGACAACTTAAAATAGTTTGCTGAAATTCTGAGCAAAAAAGAAATCTCTTGATGACTTTGCACCGTTTCTTCATCAGCTCAAGCCTCTCTGATCCTCCTACTGCCAACATTCGGCCTACCCCAAGTACTCCGTCTCCTAGTAACAAACCAAGCCCCTCCACTGGTAGTAAAGCCCCACCTCGTGCCAGTATCCGGCCTATGGTTACCCCGGCAACTGTCCCCGTCCCGACACCTACAGCAACCGTAATGCCGACTACACAGACTGAAAGTCAAGAGGGTAAGATAAAGAAAATATTGAAAATAAAAGTAGATCTTGGTATTGGGATATATCGAAACCATTAAAATGATGCTTAGAAATAACCTCTTATCAATGCTCACTCACTAATGATTGAATGGTGAAACCCCACGTGGGATGTTTCAGAGGGAAATGTGTTTATCTCTGAAGCTCAGACGAGTGCAGGAGCCTCTGTACACTCTACCAGCTCTGCTCTGGTAAACACGTCCACCTCCATAACTCAGCCAACCAGCACGCAGGCCACGGCTTTCGTCCAGCCCACTCAGCAACAGGCAGCCAGTCAGGATGCAGGCTCCAGCGTGGAGGCAGAGCGGCCGTCCACATCCTCCTCTCTGATGGGACCAGGTGAGGAGGACAGTCAACCCTGAAACTCCACACATACTCATAAAACAAGTTTACAGGACACAAAAATAAGTGTTTTCACTGTTGTTGCCAACTTGATGTCCTGACGCGTGTGTTTGGTGTAACTGAGGCAGGTTCAAAGCGAATCAGAGAGGACGAGGAAGAAGAGGATGAAAACAGACCTGAGAGTTCTCACACACCTCCAACCACTAAAAAACTTCGACTAAAACCATCAATGGCACTGCAGGTAAACTTTCAAAATACTCTGTGCAATAGTGCAATAATAATAATGCAATAGTTGTGATATGATTTACAATATATGAACAGATACGTCAAATATGGTGTGAAACGGATGTGTTATCAAGGGCTGCATCCTCACCTGTGTTTGTTAGCTGTTGAACATACACAAAAGTACAACTTAGTCGAGGTGCAATGCAGTCCTGATTGATACATTTACGACTGTCCTGTTATTTCAAGCCGCAGCTTCTTTCTTGGCTTTGCTTTCACTTTTAAGAGCTATGTCCTTCTGGGTGGATGAAATCATGGGATCTCACCTAGAAGCCTTCCACATAACATCCTGGTTAGATGCCTGAATCGTCTCAGCTGGCTCAGCTGCTGTGGTGTCAGTGTCTGAGCCAGAATACAAATTTCTGTCATCTTGTTTTTCTCAGTCATTCCCTGGAGTTAAAATCCACACATGAGGACTGAAACAAGGGATAACTTATAAACTTAAAAGCTCTAAATTCTCCTTGCTGTAACAGACCAGTACAGCATGTACGCCCCCATCGACAAGACCTCTGCTCTTGCATGGAGCAATACATAGTATGGATAGTCTTAATACAGAAGTAATAAAAGCCAGTTCACCAACCTCCAGATATGTGGCTCTTCCTCATGCTTAGTTCCGACACCAACAAAGTCTGTTCGTTCTTCATGAGTCATAACAGCTGTGTAATTTTGTGTATTACAGATGGAAGGAGATGAGGAAATGGATGGAGAGCTGAGGGATGAAGGAGAACAACAGAATTCACCAGATGACAGTCGGGTCAGTTATCAACTAAACAAACCTGGCAAATGATGAAGAGGATAAACTCTGTCCTCTGAGGGCTACAGCACTTGAATGAATGAATATGATATGAAAGAATGGTGCACCTCACCCCCCTCGGTGGAACTGCTACTAATGATGTATTCCATGTGTATTCCTGTTCTTTTTTTTTTTTCTTTTTTTTCTCCTTTCTTGTTGTCTTTACTGAGTTGAGCTCTATAGCACTTAGTCAGTACGATCACGCCAGAAAGATATTTAAAGTCTTCTGAACTATAAGCAGCTCTGGATAAAAAAAACAAAACATCTGTTGATCAGTGTAAGGAGTTTTCATTCAAACGCAAACATTTATAGATGCATTTCAGGGGAAGTTATTTTAAGGAAATATGGGGGTGGTTTCAAATGTAAATATTATTTATGGAGCAGCGAGTGTCTGCTGAGGACCAACTACTGGTGATTGATAACCCGAGTGGGCTTTTGGAGGGTAGCCTGAAAGTGACAGAAGGAAAGCACTGACTCAGTTGAAATGTTACCATGTTGTTTTTTTAAAAATGAAAAAATATCTGTAAATCATTTACGTAAAACTAGAGCCTTTGAATTAAAGATGCGTTATGTTACCTCTTTGAATGTCTTCTTTGTTGCTCTGTAGGAGCTCCCAGAGGAGACTTTCCCCGTCTTGGCAGAAGACCTCGAGGATGACGGAGTTTCCCAGTCTGTCCCCTCTGATCTGGGTTCCCAGGACCTTGCAATAATTCGGGAAGTGATTGTGATTGACATAGACAGCGAAAGCCATGGGAGCAGAGAGGTAGATCAGAAACAGGAAGATGAAGAAGAAGAAGAAGAGGAGGAGGAGGAGGAGGAGGATGTAGAAGGAGAAGAAAGGGTCTGTCTTCTTTATCATTTCATGAAAATGTTGTTGTTATAGTGATATTAATGTCGATTTTCAGGAATTAACTTCCAAGCCTTCTCTGTCTGACTTGGTTCAAGGAGGAAGGAGAGGAAGATGAAGATGACGATGATGCTGCTGACAGTGGGATGAGGGGAGGAGAGGAGAGCAATGAGGAGAGCCGGGAAGCTGAAGAGGAGGGAGAGGAAGAAGGGTCGTCAGAAGGTCCAAACAGTGAGGAAAACGGGTGCGGAACATCTTCAGGTTCCCAGCATGCCTCTGAGGCGACACACAGCGGTGAGCACCAACTCAGGTCTGTGGACTGATTTCATGCATCCTGCTTTTAATCGACTGATATGAGCGGTGTCTCTTTCAGAAGAAGGCAGCAATGACGTCACAGAGTCTGAAGCCCCCAGAGACCCCATACACCAACCCCCAACCTCCTCCTCTGCACTTTCCTCATCCTCACTCACACCCCGCCTGCCCCACACACGAAGGCCACCCCACCCTCTGCCACCCCGGCTCTACATCCAACCTCCAGCAGCTGAACTTGGACCCCCACACACACAGGTAATTTAATTTGAACACACAGTCCCTCCAGTGTCGCAAGATGTTGAATTTTTTTGCAGAGTTGGGACTTTCACAGCTTATCTGCCTAAAGTAAAAAGAACATCACTTACTGCCACTCTTGCTGCATTTTTAATTCAGTATAAGCTCAAAAGAAAAAATCCACCTGGGCAACAAAGAGTGATATGTTTTTCAGTGACCTGCTCAGAGTAATCTGAGCGTGTTCATGTGTGCTTGTGTAGCAGAGACAGTCCTCTCAGCTGCGCAGACCATCATCAGGACGCGGGCCTCAACTGACTCCTGGAATAGGCACTATGGTAAGACGTGTTCATGTGTCTTGGATTATATGTTGTATTTTTTCATTATTTGTCCAAACTGGGTCATAAATGCTGTCGTGTGTGCGCCGAACTCGATGTAAACTATTGCCTGACATTGTGTGCTTGTGTTTCAGCAGCCTTTCTTTGATGATGACGACAGAATGGTTCCCAGTACTCCCACTCTGGTTGTCCCACACCGCACTGATGGCTTCGCAGAAGCTATACAGTATGATTCACACGGATTAAACATGCACTAGATTCTTTAGAATAGGATTTTTTTAGTTAGTTTTAATTGAGAGATTGATTTCTGTCTAAATGTTTCTATACACTTTGACACCATTTATCTACTTATATTGTAAACAGCATGTGGTATATTTTAAAATGCATTTTTTGACACAGATTGTAGTGTTTCTGGGTGTATTCATATATTTTGAAATGCTGTCTGCTCTGCGTTTGGTGTGTGTTAATGTATGCAGCTGTAAGTATGACTCTATCGTGTCTGTCTTTAATGTCTTCAGTTCTCCTCAGGTAGCAGGTCTCTCCACCAGGTTCAGGTTTGGACCTCCAGAGGACCTGCTGCCTCAGACATCAGCCTCCCACTCTGACCTGGGACAGCTGGCCTCTCAAGGAGGTATAACACACACATGGGATGACATCTCACACCATTTTGTTTTGGTGGGTCCAGAGTCAGATTTGAACACTTTTGTGTTCTAATATTGCATGTGTAGGTCTGGGTATGTACGAGTCCCCTCTTTTCCTGGCTGCTCATGATGAAGATGGAGGAGGAAGGAGTGTCCCCACAACACCTTTACAGGTGGCTGCACCAGGTGAATAAACTCCTAAATATGTTGGACACGTGTAGCGGCCTGCAACATGCTAACAGTTGAGGTTGTGAATGCTGGATGATTGTTTGCTTACTCCATCTCCTTCAGTGACAGTCTTCACAGAGTCGCTGCCTTCAGACAGCGGTGACAACATGGCTTCCCAGTCAGTTCCCATGGTAACTGCCTCCACTGGGATGGCAGCTGCTGCAGACGATGGAGATGAGGTCTTCATGGAACAGGAAGGAGATGGGTGAGCAGCTCTGACAGATCTTTTTTTTGTTGTTGTTGGTTTTTCATGATGGCTTTAGTTTTTCATTTTTAGGTAGAATTTGCATTCAAAGTAAAATAGTCATTCCTTTCAGAGCAATCAAAAGAAGTGCATCCTTAGAAAACAGTGTATTTCTAAAGTTATGTCTAAAACTGTTTAGAATTGGAATCTACAAGCTCTTAGTGACATATAATCGTCGGCTTGTTTCCCTTATTGCGATGCGTTTCCTGTTCGCTTCTTACCCGAACACAGCCGAGCATCAGCAACACTGAAAATGTGAAGGAGAAAAAGAGCGTGAAACATGCTTTACTCAGGCTTTTTGGTTTCTAGGAAGATGAAAAGTTAACATATGGACCCAACGGTAGAACTGCAAGACTTCTCTAACTCGGATGTGTTTTTTTTCCCAGTCCAGGCATTGAATCTTCTTTGGAGAGCCAGACAGACATGGAGGCGACAGGACAGCAAAGTGATGATGCATCACTGCCATCCACCAGCCAAGACCCTGGTGATTTACCCTCTTTACCCACTAATAGAGACAAATAAAACTGTTCATCACTTGTGTTGATATTTAATCAAACCAAAACAAAGTATCAGACCAACCATAAGTGATACTGCTAAAGAAAGGGGACTCTGATCAGAATCTGTCCCCATTAATCTTTATGGGAACAACTTGCTAAAAGTGTGTGTCTTTGGTCATGTGCACTCCTCTCTGAAAGCTTCTTTTTTGTGTTTTTAAAAAAAATCTATACATAGACACGAGCAGCGTTACTCAGCGCCGCGCCGTTACAAGTCAGGCGCTGATAAGCAGCTTGTCGAGCAGAGGAACCAGAGGGAGATTAATCAGCCGCAGAGGTAAGGAACCAGAACAAAAAACAGGACAGCTTTTTGCCTTCTTGATCACTTTTGAATAATCGTGCTCTGAGATAACAGATTCCAGTCACTCAGAAGGTGATGATAAAGCAGTTTATTTAAGTGCAGCAAGCAGCATATGACATGGACATGAAAAGTGACAGTGTGGAGTAAAACTGATGAGCTCATGCTTTAATTCTTTACTAACTCTCTCCTCTTGTTTGTTGACTGATTGTAGGTCCTTTCTCTCGAGGAGGAAGAGGAGGAGGATTCGGGAGAGGAGGTGTTGCCTAATGATATCGTCAGTAGTGGATCGATTATTGTATCCAATAACATAAAAAAGAAATGCTTAGATCACAAACTCAGCGGTTCAATAAATCTTAAAGTCCAACTATAATCAATGCTCACACTGTTACCACAGAGATACGACCACTTTGTGTGCGAGTTCTTCTCACACTGTTTGTGAAATCCAGTGAGTTTTAGGTTTTTTTCTCTTGTTCATGAGATGAGTCCTGGTTTTGTAGTTTTGTTCTTTTTTTGGGGGTGGAGTTGGTAATACAAGTCTTTTAATAAAGTGTAATAACAAGTAGCAGCGCTGTCACGTGGAGTTATTTATATTAAGAACAATGTGGATCTTTAAAATGACAAGGTTATGACTTCTAGAAACAAAAGTGGTTCCATATTTGTTGTGATGGAACGTGGGACAATGAGTCTGTCGGTGGGTCAACAGGCACAAATATTTAAATATTTAAAATGGTCTCTGTTTGATCTTTATAAAGTGGCTGTTTTGTCCCCCAGATGTTGATGGAGTTCAAATATGGAAAAATCAACCCGTAGTGAAAACAAGTGAACTACAGCTCCAGGTGCCTCTTTCCACTAACATGGTGACTAAGACTGGATAAACATTACTGGTCATAAGTTTTATAAACCTCCTGTTTGCAGAGAAGTCTTTGTGCTTCACAGTCACGTTAAATAAACCCTGCCTGCACTCGGGTAGAACTTTTTTCTTAACGGCTGAAAAATTTGGGGTTGTGTAGAAAGGTGGAGGATTAAGGCATTTAGGTGGATTAACTTGAATATCAATGGAGGAAAAACGGTTAATTGCTTTTTTTCCCCCGTTCAGCTAAAGCATTTACAAAGTAGATTTTCATGTGCGTGTTGAAGCAGAAAACACCAGAAGAGGAAGGCATCCATCTCTTCTTCAGGATGTTTCTAGGGACAGCCAAGCAAAAATCTAATGGAGTTGACTGGGTGGGGAGGACTACGGTTCTGACCAGCCATGTTGGCAGGGTTGGTCGCCATGACGGCAGGGCTGATGATGGGTAGGGGCGCGAGGTCTCCAGAGGGGTTGGGTTTGACCAGCGCTGGGAAGTCGCCTGAAATTTGGACTTTGAAGAAGAGAGCTGCAGAGATGACAGACAGTTTGAGGTTTTAGTTTTTTTTTTTTCACACATTAATGAAGAAAACCGTGATATAGATTTCAATATGCCTGAAAGAACTTTGATCCAACTGTGCTGAAGTCTACACAACAATAACTTAACACTTATAAGGAATGTCAGCAAATACAGTATTGAATATTTACATCTACAAATTACAGAACAACATGAGCCATCATTCTGAGTCACACTGGCATCCATCTGACAAATAGAAGACAATCTTTCCCTCTCTATAAGCTTTTTTTTTTTTTTTTTTTTATTTATTTCTTATCCCTAACAACATAAATATTTGACCTGATACTGCAACTGTCTGCAGCGTGGTGCTGAGTGGGAAGTGTATGGTGGGATTTTAAGAGCTCTTTTCTTCCAATGAAATTAGCCTTGTGTCTGTAATTAAACTATAAAAGTGGAAACTGAACTACCACCGTAGGGGTGATTGCTATAAAATAATAGCTGACATTCTGCCAATATTGATCTCATGAATCATGATTATTTATCTATTGTAGTCTATAATTTAATTTGCGTATCTCTGAGAATGAACAGTTCTTACGTCCAGAGAAGAGGAAGTGCTGGTATCCGTCGCTCCCCTGAGGACTGGGCATGGACAGGGCAGAGGTGATGGGTGTGGGGAAGCCCTTCAGAGACACTTTGATGTTGATCTCTCCACTCAGAAGAACTTCTGCATGCAAAATAACAAAATGCTTAAGACCAAATCCAGGCCTCACTTAGATATGCATTTGGTTGATTTAACCTAATGAGTTCATGTGTTAATATTTGAGGCTCATAACAGGAAAAAAGCTGAAATTACATAAAAAGCCTAAAATGCACTGGCATGACATTGGGATGTCATAAAAAGTAAGATGCTGTTACTTGAAGTTTAAAGTTTCTTATTGGTTAATAATGCAGAATAAGATAGAAGTCTTTGGCCAATACAGGAGAGACTTAATGTTGCAGCAGCACATCACGAATGGTAAATGGACTGTACTTATACAGTGTTATTCTAGTCTTGTTGTGCTTTTACACTACAAGCCACATTCACACTCACACACAGCACATCCTAGTCTACAGTGTTACAGACTACACAGTGCTTCTTATCTCTGTCACACACATTCACACACAATGGGATGTTACTTCTTCATTTCAACCATTTTCCTTTTTTAGGAATATTTGTACATTTGGTGGAAATAACTTGTCTTTCTACTAACCAGCCGGGTGGTTTAAGCTTTTCTTCAGGAAGCTCCTCGGATTCTCCCTGCAGGAAGGAGTGCTCTCTGGTGGGAAGGTGAACTTCTGCATAATGTCTCCTATTGGGGGAAAACAGAAAGAGCTACGATTAGCCATGTTCATAAACTCCAAGACAAGGGCAACTGCATGTTGCCCATCTATCAGTGGGCTTTTTGTCATTTTACTTAGTATAGCCAGAGAGTGTTGATGTACACGCCCAGTCTTTGGAGGCTTTCAGAAGCTTTTTGAATACAAAGCACTAGTTTGTAAATATGAAGTTACAAGCAGGACACTGTAGTCTTCAGCCAGCAGCGCCTTGATGTTAGTTTCCATATTTCTGTCTGTCTCACCACCATTCTTAAAGAAGTACAACGTCTCCGGTCTGCTCCTGGTGGCCGGCACTGCCAACACAGCGCTGATGCTTCCTGTCAGGCCTGGAAACTCGTAGCTCAGAGGTTTGGGGAAGCCCGGCTGCATTACCATGTTCTCATCTAGACGCCAGTACTGATCTCCCTGGAGAAGAAAAACAGCGATGAATGCTTACAACATTTCAACGTCCATTATCAAAGATGATCTGAGATGATCGTGTATTATGATTTCACTTCGTAATCTCTTTGACGAGTATTTGGCTGAAACATAGACTGAATGCTTAGCTCTACAGGAAGCATCTTTAAACCAAAACATTAAAAATTAACTCAAAATTTTTTCACTTTAGACATTACTTTAGACAGATGAAAGGACACTTCATCGACATAGCTAAAATCTCTTCTGAAAAATCTGGGGGGAAAAAAGCTTTTTATATTGAGTCTAAAAAAGATAAATCAGAATTGGAGGCTTTAAGACAAAAAAGGCTCAGCAGTCAATACTTTTACATAAAATCACACTGATGCCCGCAACATTTTTTTTTTTACCCTTTCAAATTTGACAAATTTTCTCCAACAAATGGACCAACAAGTCCAACAATAAACCAGATCCCTATTCTGTACAGGACAGCAGACCCTGATCTTGTTCTGGAAGAACTTCATCCGCTCCAGTCACATCACTGGGGCAGATAGCAGTTCCCCACCTATAATTGCTGTCAGTGTGTTTCTCACATGTAAATTGCTTTAGATAAAAGCATCTGCTAAATGAATATAATGTAATATAGTCCTTTTAACCAAGTGTCATTATCATTACATTAGTATACAGCAGCCAAAGGGATGCACCCTGAGAGTCAAAGAGTGTAAGATAAGATAAATGGATAAGAGATGCCTGTTTCTTCCATTAAGCAGCTTTAAAAAAAAAATTGCATTGGAGTAATTGGATTAAACAGGATCTTAAAAAGACACAAAGATAGAATCTCAGTGAGGGATTATGAATTACAGGGATGATGGGCCTTTTTGTGACATCATGCATTGGTTGTTAACTAATTCTGCCGCAAATATAATTTGAGTGACAAATATCTGAGTTTAGAACAGGCATATTCAGCAATTCTATCAGTAGTGTTGATGACTATCATACTGATCATCGCAGTGGTTGTAGCAGACAAAAATGTTGACAGAAAGACGGAGGTTATGGATAATTCTGTGGCTGCTGGTGTAATACGTGTGCATTGTTATGACATTTCTACCTTGATGATGTAGGTGTTTCCTTTGCAGTTGGAGCGCGTGAAAACACTATCAATAGGAGTAGAGATGCCCAGAATGTCTGTGATATTCTGTGGACGACCCACTGAGCTGCTGACAGGGTCAATTGACCAGAATAACCCACCTGCAAGATACACGCACGCTTGTATAAGACACATAGACTGTATCTCACCACCTTTTCCTTCACAGCTCACTCGAACAAAAATCAGACACAAACTGTATAGACAATGTGTCGACAATACTGCATATAAGCTAACATTTAACTCCATGTGAACATGTGCAGATGGCACGATAGTCTGTAGACCTTAACCTAAACAACTCATTTCACAGAGAAGTTGAAAACCACAGCTGAAAATCACAACATTGACCTTTAAATATGAGTATTGCTCCATTGATGAGAGCTGTCAGTCCATTGATGGGAGAGTCACTGCACAGGTCGATATCAGCAGGGAGACCTACGCAAACACACATATACCCGTTTTGATTAATAGGAACTCCAACACATCAAACACAGATGCATTGACAGGACTACATGTCAAACCTATTCCTGTTCCCTCAGATCCTCCCACCCCCGCAGAGAGTCCCAAAGCGTGCGCCACATCCTGCAGGGTGCTGGGTCTTGAACCTGCTGGGCCGTTAACACCTGAAAGTGAAAAAGCATTTCAATACTTTTTAATGTAAGTTGTTGAGTTTTGATTTAATGAAACTCACAATAAATATGTGAATAAATAAAAGAAAGGATCCAGTTGGAAATAAATAAAAAAACTGGTATCTAATTTTCAAAGCAAGCATTTCAATGATGAACCAAAGAATTTACCCTGACTTGGCCCAGATGGACTAACTCCCCCAGGAGACAGCAGCAGCTGCAAATTTAGTTTACCATCTGTAGCTCCAGATTTGGAAGGGCTCACAGGTGCACTGCTGCTTAGAGGCAAAGCACTGCGGCTGGGCAGAGAGTTGTCAGCTGCTGGGTATTGTGGAGCCCTATAAGTGGATGAAGGAATGGGCAGCATGCCAGCAGGGATGTTGCTCCCACCTGCAAGATGGAGGAAATGGAGGAAGAGTGAAAGCACTCTGTTGTTATGAGTGAATTAAGATTTAGAGAAATCACACCATCAATAGTGTTTTAAAAGAAATCTAACAAAGAAAGACAGAGGAGCTGTCTGTCAGTGGGTCAGGGAGGTCAAATGAACCTTGGTACTGTGGGCAGCGACCCCTTGCTGTGTGGGATAATACATAATAATTAGAATAATATGACAAAGTTGGTCTTTATAACTGATGATAGATATACTGATGCAGTATGTTTGCAACAGTCATTCACACTAGTTTTAAGGTTGTAAGACAGATGTCGATACCTTTGAACAGAGCCGAAGCAGTTTTCGCTTGTATTTTTTGTGCAAAGCTAAGCTAACTAACATGACTTCATACTTTAAGGAAGTATTAGTATTCATACACTATCAAAATTTACATTTAACAAGTTTAATTCACACCAGGAAATAGAATAATCTTATTTCCTAAAATGTCAAAGTATTCCTTTTGAATTTACTCGTTGTTACATGTAAATCCAGAACTACGTCCTACCTGTGTATGCTTCCTCGCTTTCACTGTTGGACTTTTTGCGGTTCTTCTCTGATTTGCGGCTTCCTGACGAAAACAAGGAAAAGTGAAAGGCAGTTGCAAGCTCAAACAAACAAGCATTAAATGAGAATTGGCATGTTTTAAGCTAAGCTGAATCGGAGCGTTAAGATTTAATTTCCTCTATTGCACTAATTAATTATCTTAAAAACATTTTTCCACTTTTCTGCACTTTGTATTTTGCTGAATGCTCTTGTCGATCTATTCAAATGACTGATTCTTCATCTTTAATAAAATGATAAGGTTAAAGATGATTTGATGAAGCCCCCAACAGTTTTTAAACTAGAGGTACAAATGTTTTCTTTTTCCCCCAGAGCACACTGCACACTGACAGTTAAGATATTGTCCATCAAATAAATAAATGCCAATAATGCGCAAAACCTAAACTAAAGTTTAATTGTAGCAGTGATCAACAGTGCAATGTAAAAGCATCATAGTGAGTTGGAAGTGGTGGCTGCTTACTTGAGGTTTTGGCCCTCAGAGACTGGGAGCTTCCATGATGTGAGGCTGTCACAGTGGCGTCTGCAGACAGAGAAACAATGTGTTAGAGAGCTATGTAGGTAACTTATATGTAACTGAATGAAGGTGAACTGGGTCTGCTATTCAAATCACAAGCATTGATACCTTTCAGAGAATGTTTGTCCTACAAGATTTTAGATGTGTCGTAAGGCAAAGTGGAACATTTTGGTGCAATCCTCATCATTGCTGGCACTTACCACAGTTCAACTGGTAGTCATGACAGCAGGTGTTGTAGTGGCTGCACATGGGATCGCACTCACACAGCTGACCTCTTCTAAAAGTCTCACCACAGCGACCCTGACAGGACTGAGCTGGGAATAACAGACCAACAGAAAACTGTCAACGCAGCAGCTTACCTGTTACTAGCAGTTTGCATCAGTCAGTGATGTTCAACAGAGAACAAAAACAAAGCCCACAGAGAGAGTTCAGACAATTATCACTTACACGTCCAGCAAACTCAGAAGAAGAATTATCTGCACTCATGAAAAGCCTTGTTAGTGTTGATTGAAGTTCAACATATCTCAACTTTTTACTGTTTTCCCAACAACTGATAGAATAAACTGCTGCGTCCTTAGCAGCTAAATGTTCCCCTGTGATGATCATCTGATTGCTAAAAACAGGGACAGAAATTGAAACTGCTGCCAAAGACACTTAAACAACCTTAAAAATAAAAAAATAAATTACAATGTAAAAGATATCCACTTTTTAAGGTTAAAAAGTCACATGACTAGAAAAGTAAATTGAAACTACATTAAAGAATCTCATAAGTTACAGGGACGTCATCCCAACTACCTCAGAAAAAAAAGCACTGAAAAATGTTCTCCATTTAAACAGCTCCAAAGATATTTACAGCAAACTTGCTAAGTAAAACATTTTAAAAGATAGATCAGTCAAAAGGTTTTTTAAAACTTTCAAACCAAAACAAGGCCAAAAAACAAAAGATACGGTGACATGTGAAAACATCAACTGTGTAACAGGACTGATAATCTAATTGTCTTTTATTTTACTGTTCTCGTCTGACCTGGGGTGCAAGTGGCCTCGAAGTCTGGGCAGCACTCTTTATGCTGACGGCAGTTGAAGTCACAGGTACACTGCTGACCTCTGTTGAAAACCTCGCCGCAACGACCCAGACAGCTGCCTGAAAGAAGAAGACATATATGAGTTAAATGATACACTCGTTGATCTTCACTCAAATCTAAGACGCCCAAAGATATCACGGGGGATCAGATAATATAATATATGAAAAACAAATGTGAAAAATGCATTATAATGATTTCATAATCAGATAATATGAAGCATATGTGACATCTCTGAGTGGCGCAGATGCATTATTGGATGCTATTAGGTATTATACTGAATGTATTTCTAGACATGATGAAGAATAATAAATAAAAAAAAAGCCTTATTTGGCAAAGGCATCAGAAGTGCAAAGTGGCATAGTATAGGAATAAACATTAAATACATACCTGGTCCAGCAGCAGCAGATGTTACAACAAGGCCAAGCAGGAGCAGCCCCAGTTTCATCATTATCATCATCTTCTTCTTTATCCGAGACTCAGTATGAACAGAATCTGATCTGATTAAAACTGACATGCAAACCGAGAGGATGAGAAGAAGAAACAGCCACAGTAACAAAAGAAAAAGAAGAGGCTCAATAGTTACCTTCTCTGTGTGTCACCTCTTCTCTTCTTCGCTCAAACTGTTGGTCCGCCGGTCTTTTATACGAGTCAAAGGCACTGAGACAGGACACTTTTAATTAGAATCACAAGCACACACGAACACTGCACCCAAAGACTAATTAAAAACTGCCAGGACGTGTTTAAACCTCCCACGCTATCAGTAAATTTTCTCCTACACACAGTAACGTCTTTCAAGTCTATCAGTGGAAAGTAACGTACGACAAATTATTGTAATCACTTTGCGATATTCATGTATGAGCATAACAGCAGCTAGTGCCTCAGAGTAGAAATTTAATTAATGTTTTAATTCATTAAAACATGAATTCCTTCAGGCCTGAGGCAAATTATCCACTAGTATTACAGTACTTAAAAGTAGTAATTCTATGTTGTTTTTTTCTACTTTTGAGGTCTGTGGTTCTGTATTATTCCACTCCTACCTGTTGCCCTTTGGTCACATTTTCCCTGCCAGCCAACTTGAGGAATGAGGTCCCAGAGCCAAAACTGATGTCATGTGGTTTTGACCAAGTTTCAGTTGTTCAGCTCAGTTCTTGGGTCATAAAAAGTGTCTCATTGTGGTTGACTTTCACAAGGAGGAGATGAACACAGCAAGAGAGAGGAAATTAATGCAAGGGGTCAACTTTGGGAGAAATTTACCTTAGTTTGATGTAGATGGACGGGTTCGGTTTGGATTTATCTTCTATCTATAACAGGACCAGCAAAAAAGGTAACACTGAGTAGGCTTGATAGTGAAAAAGATGAAAAGATATACAATTAGCGTCAATGTCAGAAACGTCCGATTTTAAAATAGACATAAACAGTCATTCTACACACAACCATGAGCTCAAACAATTTAACTGGCATATTGGAGGGTGATCTGTCCCTGTTTGCATTGAAATTTTGCTACCAGTATATTTATGCATGTATTGAATCACTCACAAATTCTCATCTCAACTGTTTTTTCGCAAACATGTTGCAGTGGCAGTCAACATTTCTAGAAACAGCTTTCTAGAAGCTTTTACTAGCACTAAAGTCTCTTAAAGTGGAACTGATGTTTGGTATTAAAAATCTGTCCTGTTGCTGGGTCCTGAAAATATTCATGTATGGTCTGATCGTATTTAAGCACAACGAAAATGTGTTTCAGTGTGGTAAGGAAGTAAGTTGCTTTGGCTAGCAACACTTTAAAAAAAAAAGAAAAAGTAAACTCATAGTTAAAGTTGCGATAGGGGTCTTGAGAAGAAACGCTGTTTCCCCCTGTTGAAATCCACTGTCTCATTGACCAAACTGTCCTAACAGTCCTGTTCCATTTCTCCTATCAAAATTAGTTCCGCAGACTCGTAACTAATTCATATGAAAACGTTAGACCTGGGCATCTAAAGTTAGCAGACCTAGTTGGGAGGGATTTTTCAAGCATGCTTGGAGTCTACTTGGAGTTTGAAGCTTTACTACAAACAAAACAGTTGTGATTAAACTATACATAGACATTTTGCAGTCCTTTTTATCCAAAGTGACTTATACTGATTAACCAACATTCAAGCTTCAGTGCAGTAATAAGCCCTGGTCTATAAGTGCTAAATCAGTTTAAGTTTAGAATGAGTACAGAAGTGCAAATGAGTGAGGTCAGGTGTTTAAGGGTGTTAGAGGGTTAGGAGAGGAGGTTCTCAGGGAAAAGATAACTCTTTCAAAGATTCTTAAAGGTAGACGAGCTCTGATTGCACTTTTTGCTTGTTCCACCATCCTGGGACCTCAAATGAGAACAGGCTGGATTAGGACTGCATATTGCATTGGAATGGTAGTATCAGACGGCGTTCCTAAAAATAACGCAGCTACTTTGGCTGAACATGTCCTTTTTGGTTGATCAAAACTCCAGGCACACTGCCTCTTTCTGTACCATTTGTTGAGGTTTTACTGTGCAAGACGAGCATTGTAGTAGTCGAGGCGACTGACCATGGCTTGTACCAGGAGCTGCGTAGCATTCTGAGTCAAATGCGGCATCATTTTTCATTAAAAAGAGTGCAGTGACATGACCAAGAGACAGATGCAACACAATCAAAGAAGGACAAGTGGTCATCAATCATGGCAGCCATGTTTGTAAGGAGGGTCTCCTGGGCAGCCACTCTGTTGTCATCAGGACCTAGAGTCAAAGTAGATGAGGCTGGAATCAATGACACTGGAAACAAGAGTCTTCAGTGGAGAATATTTTTTAATACTGTGTGCACAGGGTCATACAGCTTGCATGCATCAGACGTAAGAAACTAGGTCCTGTTTATACCCAAGGGTACGTGCAAAACAACACTTCTGTCTTTAGGTTTTATCTTCCTCATATGATTTCTATGAGGAAAGTCCAGACATCCTGGTGCCATCTTGACATGTCATATGTTTTCTGTAAACCTCCTAGTACCATATAGCTCAAGACTGACCCTTCAAAGGTCACGCAGCATCAATCATGTCTGGCTTCTCCCAAAACATATAACTTTCCATGTTCTTGCAACCTATGTTGGAGAGTATTTAACAGGCCTTTTTTTTTTTTTTACATTGCATGTAATTGGTGGTTGGGATGACCAAAATCATATAAAATAATCATCAAAAGTTAGCATCTAAAGGCTTGAAAAACAAAAACAAAGCAAAAAGTCTCATGGAAGATATTCAACAAATAGGAATAAGTTGTTTGACATCTGGCACACAGAAGCTTGTTAGATCTCATAAACGCCATGTGGCAGAACGATAACACGATGACGGTGAGTCACTGCAACAGACCAAATGCACATCAACGCACCCACTCATTTCCCATTCACCTGCTGGACGTCACTCTGTGTGCTGGTAAAAGAGCTCTGCTTTTTTCACATGTTTCATAGCTAACAGTCAATTATGTGTGTTTGGCACCCCTCTAACAATCCCTCGGGGAGGGGTGTGGTCATTGTGGGGTATTGAATTGGTCAGACAGTCAGATTAAAGAAGCTTGTAAAACTTTATTAACACCCCACATTGTGACCATATACAGACTGTGTAACGCACGCTGGCGGGCAGTTCAGAGCACCACACACACATAGTAGGTGTTGTGAAACAAGACTTCAGACAGACATCATGTGTCTAAAAGGAGACTGGCAACCGAGAACATGACACACAGGAGAACAGAGATCCATTCAACCAACACATTTAACTGTTAATACTTCAGCACAGCTTACAGACACTTCATCATCATCATCAAGTGTCCAAAGTCTGACACTTGAGCCTAGAAATGTGTTTGTTTGTCTCTGTAGCAGCTGTGAAAATCAAAAAGATGCTTTTCGATCCTTATTTACTTGATTCAGTTGTACTGTCACTGGTATTTGTTCTGTGGTGCGGACTCACGTTGTCTCATCTCCCTGGTACCTTCCTCTATGTCCTCACTTGTTCCTACTCTATTTTTCAGATTTATAATAACAGGCACTTTCATGGTAAAGTTTTAGTCCTCGAGAGTGGAAATAATGTTTTATTTTTGTTTACTTAGTTTATTTTGTTACATCAGCTTCATTAAATTAATATATTGTGACCTAGTGTTTCACAGTATTCAAATTTGATACTTCTTATCCACTAATATGTTGGATTTTTATCTTGTCTAACTGAAAAGCACCTTCTGTTTTAATGTATCACTAAACCAAAATTAAATTACATTTTTCCTGGATTCTTTTCATGAAATGAACTGTTTTCTTTTCTGAAACTATATTTGTTGAGTTTTGTTGAACTCAACAAACATAGTATCCAACATTTTTGGAATAATACATCCAGCTACTATCTGTTGTTGCACCGTTCCTTGGTCAGGAGTCCCATTATAGCAGATCAGTGGTATCCACCGAGTCAACTCCTTTAGAAGCTCAGATTTTCTTTGGTTGGTCCCTTCCAATGAAGCAGCTTGAAGATCACATTCAAGTGGGTTTGATCATCACAAGCTTGTTCAGATTCTCTCTGCTTTCTTGTATGAAATTATGGTTGAAATGAAGGCACTTACTGAAAGCAACATTTTGCTCCTTTACAATTAACTTCAGCACAGCTACACGATTTTTCTAAATGACAAACACTAGATTCCTATCAGAAAGTCTGGTCAAAAGATATAGTATAGAAAAGCAGTAGCGCTTTAAAATGCTTCTCAGGCTGAGAAAATAAGCCAAACTTTTGCAGTGAAGATATGCCAGCATTCTCACTGTATGATGAAAGAGATTTTTGTCAATAGTGTATGGAAGAAGACAAACAGGAATGAGAACGATACGACAGCAAGTCAAACAAACTGTGACGCAGAAATATTCAGTCCCGGAGTTGTTTTGCTACCCTGGAGTTGAACTCTTGTGCTAACTACACCCATGACCACTCAGTTTTGCTGCAACCATTAATTTATTTCTTGTTAAAGAGGGGTCATGTCCTGATCCATCGTAGTCTGTTTTTCTCAATCCGTTGGTTGTTGTTCACTTGTTTTATTATTTGTCTCTCTGTTAACTAAATCTGCTGGACATCTGTGTGGGTACAAATACTGGGGTAAAAATCATTAGAAGCGCTTTGATACATCATCGTTTTATACAGGAATAACATGGGTTATCAGTTTTGACACATGGAGCTTGAGAACTGTTCTAATTAAAGCAAAAGAGAGGCAAGCAAATAATTGAAAAATAAAAGTTTCAGGTTTAAGATAATTGTAATGAAAGGAGGAAACAATGAAACTCACCAAGTGGAAAATACCAAACACATGTTTTGTACAATTCATTATTCATCATTGCCTCTCAAGTTAACCTTTACAACTGTCCTCATGTTAGGCTTCTGTAAGACAAATGCTTTAAACTTTCCACATAACGGCAACACAAAGCGTGGACAGATTAGTTTTATTTTCTGCCACATGAAAACACCGCCATAGGGTGAACAGAGTGAAGCACCTCCAGAAAATGGCTGAATAAAAAGCTTTAAATCGTTGTCGAATTTTTTACATACGGCAAAGAATAAACTCCGGAACGGAACGTTGCATTGTGTTTCCGATCGTACAGTTTAAGTGACGAACCAAACACCTCGTCAACGCATTTTACTTTTCTTTTTAGGTCTGTGTGCTGTTTCGTTGTACTCAGTTGTCCCGTTTGTTTAGTATATTGAATCGTGGGCAAAAAGCTGTAATACATAGTGGCAGAAGACTTCACCGGAGGGATAAAAGCTACCGCGAAGCTTAACTCAGCTGATCAGGTGAGTAAACAGAGTGAACACAGCCTGCGTGGCTGTCAGCGTGGGCATTTGACTGTAAAGAGAAAACTACATGCAGTCTGTGTTTCTACTGTGACAATACGTAGTAATTTAAAAAAATAGTAATTACACTTTAATTACTTTAATTAGCTTTTTTTAAAAACCGTGTTACTGGATAATAAATTAACTGTCAAATATTGCCTGCATACAATCAAGCTTAGTAATATAGAAACAAAACAGTGCAAGTTTGGGTTGCACAATATTATCGGAGAGAAAGCAAACTCAAATCAGTGGTCTTTACTAGGTTCCAGCAGTAATTGCAGTTCTGGTGGCAGCCTGAGCTGCCACACCTTTGCAGAGGCACCTGCCACAGGGTGCCACAGCAGCTGTAAAAGCATTGAAGCCGCTGCCACAGCCTTGCCACAGCTGCTGCCATTGTTTGTGAAAGCTAACGCTGATCGTCCCCTCATTATATCATATAGTAATTAGCTATAGCCGGTTACAGCCTGTTATTCATTCAGTACAGTCATTACTTTCAGATGATGATACAGTTAAACCTCTTTATGTGTAATAAACATTTTGAGACCTTTGATACAAACTCGTAACACTTTTTTAAGATGGATATCATGTCTTGAATAGCATTATGCCCCCCGCCCGGACTTTTTTTTCTTTCTTTCTTTTGGGTCACTGTTGTATGCTTATTGTCTTTGTTTGTGTATTTTGTGTCTTTGTTGGTGGTCAAGGAGTTCACTCGCTGTGGATTGATAAATCTTGCTCTCTATCTTTTTTTTCTCACTCCTATGGTAAAAGGCTTTGGCTCTGGTTCACTGTCTTTAAATAATTTATTCATGCGTTTAAACACATTTAGTATTTGTCGGCCCATGCAGCAACTTATATGCAAAGGCCGTTGCCGCTGTTTGTGGCCGGTTCCACAGCTCCCTGCTGTCTACCATAGGCTTGCAGGGCTCTGGCATCCTATAGCAGAAATATTTATGGAATCACTTATTACAGAACTTGCCATCTAACTCTCAGTATTCAGTAATCATCTATGTTTGAGATTAATTCTGTAGAAACACCATCTGTGTGGAAATGAAGAGTAAAAACACGATTTTATAAAAAACAAAAATCAAAACTGTAGACATATTTCAGGCAGCTTTTTATTGAAGCGTCTGTCTTTATTCTTCCTGAAACCAACGAGTTTCAGCTCTGTGTGTCCCTCTGCAGCCATGCAGCTTGTGGACCCTGGCGTGTACATCGGCACTGCGGCCGACCTCAGCGACAGCCTGGCGTTGGCCGCTGCATCCGTCACTCACATCCTCTCTGTGGACTCTGTGGACCCCAGGCCCATGATCCCTGCTAATGGAGACTTTTTCAGGAAGTGGATTAACATTTTAGATGAAGCTACGGCTGACCTCCTCAGTCACATGGACGCCTGCTACGTGTTCATTGACGAGGCTGTGAAAGCAGACGGGGCTGCACTTGTTCATTGGTAAGGCTCAGAGGTCAATGATGGACTCACTTCTCAGTGTCTGATTTTATTTCTGTTAACATTATATTTAGAAAAACACTGCCTGGACTGTAACTGGCTACGTGCGTGTTTAATTACTGTTTCTTTTCCTCATGTGCACATGCATCAGCCAGGCAGGTCGGAGTCGTAGTGCCACCATTGTGACTGCTTATCTGATGAAAAGATACCAGTTGGGCTTCGATGAGGCTTACAACAGACTGAAGAGTGTCAAACAAGATGTGCAGTAAGTGTGTGTCGGTCTGTGGTTAGTCTGCACTGCTCATCTCAGACATGGAAGCGTTTTTTGATAATGTGCAATTTCCTTTTGAATCACTTACAACTTACTTTTAAATCTGATTGAAAGTCTGTCTTTTTGGTTTTATGTGGTTCAGATTTGACTGATAGAAGACAGAAGAGAGTCAAATCATATTAGAAATTAGATTTGTTTTTTTTAATCAGGTGTTTAGATTCATTGCGAACTGACAAGTAAAAATATAAGTAAGTGGAGGCTGAAAAGTCAAAGCGAAAACCTGAAGTGATCAAGGAACTGTTGGAAGGTATCTTCATGTAAAAAAAAAAAAAAGAAAGAAAAAGATGAAATCTTCTTTTTGTTGTAGGGTTTTAGGGAGATTTTAGGGAGGTTTTAGAGATATTTGAAAAATCTGGTCCGTACCAGGTCTTCAAATTAGTTAAATCCAACCTCAGATGAACAACAATATGTGACACATTAACCTGTTTTACCATTTTTAGCTAATTACACCCATAGCGCTTAAATATGGAATGCTCCCTCCTGTTCATCAGTGAGAGTGAGCATCTCTAAGAAAGACAAAGTGTCGGCAGTGTGCTTATCTGTGATGCTAAACATTTGCATACAGTTGACTGAGTGATGTGTTTCAGGGTTAACAGTGGTTTCGAGGAGCAGTTGCGTCAGTATGAGGCCATGCAGTGGGAAGTGAACACATCCAGTCCTTTGTACAAACAATACAGACTAATCAAGATAGCAGAAAAATATCCGGGTAAGCACACACACACACACACACACAACGAAAAATGTGCTCACTTTTTACTTGGCTCATTTTTGTGGTTTTTCCCATCTATTTCTAATAGTTTATATTTCACTGGTGTGTCTGTGTGTGTGTGTCGGAGCAGAGTTGCATCAGGTTCCCAGGGAGATTTTTGCCAACGACCCCGCCCACTCCAGCTCCTCTGAGGTGTCCTATAGATGCAGGAAGTGCAGGTAAATGGTGGAGACGTTACTACAGTGGCTGAATTATCAAAAGTGCATTAGTCTTTAATAGATTCTGATGATTATTTTCTCAACTGTTGTTCATAGAAAGCTCAGTTTGAAACCTGAACAAACCAGAGGAAGATAAAGAGGCAGTAGTACATTACAAAGTAGTTTCATGGTTCAGATAGAACATGGCTCTTGCTCAAGTGACTTGCTTCTCTGTGAACACAATGTTGTTGTCGTAAAGAACCGGTGCAGCATTAACCTCCGAGCTCTGCTCCTCAGACGAACTCTGTTTCGTGGCTCCAGCGTTCTCAGTCATACAGTAGGAGAGGGAGCTTCAGCCTTCAGTCACAAGAAGTCCAGTAACCTCACTGGTGAGAACACATCTGCTCTGTCCAAACACTTGTTCCACATCTCATCTTCAGCTTCAGTCGGATCATAGGTGTCGCTTTGCCATCACAGAGTTGGCTTCAGAGCTTTGGTTTAAAACAAAATAAAACACTCTCAAGTCAGTAGAACAATTTGTCTCTGATCTACAAATACAGAAATGTTTAGAAATATTCAGATTTACGTTGATCTCTTTGACTGTGTGTTATTACTGATCAGTCTGAATTTTTATCTTGCTGCCAATATTTACACATTTTATGTTTTAATTAAATTTATTTTTTTTCCCCTTTCCTGAAGTTGAACAGTTCCTCATCAATAATCGCACAGACTGAACTTGTAGCTTCTCATAAGCACCCGTGTGAAATGTGTTGTTATTTAGGGGAAGTCCAGTGTACGTCGTACTTCATTGAGCCGGTGCAGTGGATGGAGGAAGCCTTGCTCGGAGTGATGAATGGACAGGTAGTTCACACTATGACAAGAACCACACATGAACTACAATCTATTGTCAGCAGCCTCACGACCGCTTTACATTTAAAGTGGTATCAAATAGAGGGAGAGAGGAGCAACACATTGAATAAAATATTTGAGTGAAAAATTGCCTTCCTTATTTTTTCCCTAGTTTTGCTTACCAGTTGTGCACGTTCCACTTTAACCCAGTGAAAAGGTTGAAATGTGCCACTGCTGAGTAAACTGAACAAATTTGCAATTGCCAGGTATTTGCGACTGGTTGGTTCATACTTAGAACTGATTGTTTTCAGCATGAGAGCAGTCAGGCTTTTCAGCCTGCGTCGGCCCCTCTGTTACTTTCATCTACCGGTACATTTTAGGGTGGTTCAGAAAACCTGGATGTTGTGCTGTCTGTGGAAAATGAGGCCAGTAATATAAGATACTGTTAAGCTGTGGCTTTGTATTAGGACACGAGTTTATATCTCTCAGGTCTCAGGTCCTGAAACAGGTTTGATTTAGTTTATCAGCTGAGATTCTTGTCATTGTGAGTGTTTGTAGGTCTTAAAAATAAGATTGTGCAAATTAATTAGATTTTTATTAAAAGAAAATTAGACTCCACATATGTATGAATGTTTGTTATGCTTATTTTTTGCCTGTGATTCTTTCCTCCTCTATTTCTGGCATGTGTCCATGTTGTGTGTGTGTGTGTGTGACTGTGTGTAGTTGCTCTGTCCTAAGTGCAGCTCCAAGCTGGGCTCATTCAACTGGTTTGGGGACCAGTGTTCGTGCGGCCGCTGGGTCACACCTGCCTTTCAGCTGCATCGCAACAGAGTGGATGAGATCCGGCAACTGAACTTACAAAAATGACACACACGCACATTTGCAGGGATAAGCCAATGCAATCCACTCTGTTGATAGTGAGAGACTCGACACTCATCCACACACAGTCTGAATAATGTAATGAGCTGCAGTGATGCTATTCAAAATGGATGATTTAAAATATCCATCTTACAAATGTGTAAGATATGTGCGTTTTGTAATCATCATTCCACTGTAAATAAAAGTATTTCTGTAAATATCAAAGGGCAGATCTACATTTATTTGAGATCTATGTTAGTGATATTACTGCTGAATTTATCAGTACAGTGTGTGCATGAGCGTGTGTGCACGTGTTCAAAGGCAGAAGCCCAGCAGCTTTAAGTAGGAAGTTAAATCAAAGGTTGAAGGTCAGATTCACCTAATTCCAGCAGAGCTCTTCTTGTGTAGTAACATATGGTGACCACTAGATGGCAGATACGCTTCAGTGAAAACGTCTGGATTTCTTACAGCTGACTTTGGTACTTCTTTCTCCTCTCAACTGTCAATGAAAGTCCTTTGTGCACGGAGTCTTTGGACGGGCCCTGCAGCTCTGAAAGCAACTCACCAGGCACTGATGATGTGACAGAGATCAAAACAAAGTACAGTTTGTGGTTTGTTCCCCGTGAGTAGTATCACGTGAGACTGCCTCACCAGTGCTGGACTGGAACTCAGATGTCCTGTCCAGCTGATGTCTGGAAAACTGGAGCACGCACTGGAATGTTAGTTCAGAGGAGACGGAGGAGTGAGAATGGTAACTGCTAACAAAAAGAAAGCATGATGTAAAAGCGATGGAAATGGAGTTTAAGTAAGGTAAAGAGAACATGTTTGAAAGAGAGGACGGGGAAAAAGAGACGGGGATGTGGTCAGAGGTTTCCATGCTCTCAGAGGTACTGCAATTAGGAATCGTCACGGGGACTTCCTGTTCAGCTACATACACTCTTCATGTGTAAGTGTGAAGGAAAAGTCCATAAAAAAATGAATAAACTGCACATACTTGAGTTGATGGGTAGTAAATTTAAAAAAAAAAAAGTTTCTTCACGTTAACACATCTGTCAACTCTTTCCATTGAGTGGGAAGGGGACACAAATCTTAATAAAACCGTAACCTTTGTCTCTAAAGACCACATGTAAAATGGTTTATTGCAAATCACTTTTTTGTTTCTCCAGATCAAATGTTCTGATGAAGTTCAGGCAATAGTTTAACAGCCAGGAGCAGTAGGAGAACTCGTACTCTTTTGGAAAAAATCAATTTAAGAAGATGAATTAAGAATACTTTGATATTATTAAAGGCCTATTAGTGGGTAAATGGGGTTTTTTCTATGGTAAATCTTTTCAAAACCAAATTTTCAGAAAACAGGCCTTTTTGAAACAGTTAAAGCAAACATCAAGATTTTAAATGAGGAATGTGCTCAAAGAGACCATAAAAATATCAGAAATTGAAAATGCTTTGAAACAGATTGAAACTCCAGTCATTGACAGCTTAACAACACAATCTTATAGACACTTGACATAAAAGATCAACTAATGCTTTCCTGGAGTGTATACGAAAGATTCTCCCCAATAAAAACTGGTGTAATAGTTCAATTTACACCCACTAAAAACTTAATGTAACTTGATAATTGTATGCCCATTACCCTGTTATGTAATGGTGAAAGGATAATAGATCTTGTATAATGGATAAAATGACTAAACTGCTTCCAAATCTTTCTGTCTTCAGCCCACTGTCTGCACTTGGATCCTCTCTGAACACCATTGTGAAGACAGCTGGCTTTAGCTTTTCCATCTATAAAGATATGGGTTGCATAACCTATCCTTAGACTTTACCGTGTCCACCATGTTAGTGTAGCATAGTAACATCTTCTGCCAGCTCTTTACTCAAAGTACAGCTGAAGCTAAAAGAAATGTCATTATCTTTGCAGCCACGGACTAATTCAAATTTCAACCTGACAATGGCCAAAGATCAGAAGTAAGACCAGAAGTTCTTACAGTGCTTCTAGCTGGAGATACCAGTTGTCAAATACATGGATAGAGGTTTTTTTTATTGCCCCCAAAGGGAATTTAATTTAGCTCTGGACAGTGCAATACTGCCTGCAATACAATAAATAACAAATGCATGCCAGAGTAAAAGGCATCCCTAAAAGACAGGACTGAAGGCAGTAAAATGCAGTCTCTGTTTGTGCAACTGCAACTTGACATTTCACCCATAATCAAAAGTTTGAACTTCATATATATGCCAGAGGAGAAGCCATTTTTTAGACTTGATATGAAGCGGATGATCTGCTCTGTTAGAGTTCAGTGTAGTTTCTTCTTACTGCTCTACATTCAACTGATCATTTTCCTGCCTTCTGTGATGGTGGCTTTTACTTTAAGTTTTTTCTGGTCTGTAAACGAGCGCCACATAGCCTGCAGGATTAATGCATTCCTTTGGAAGCACTTTAAACACGTCTCACATTGTGCCAATGCTTCATTAATTGCAACTGTTCTGTTTGCAGTAACAGTTGATGCTCTCAGTTTAAAGCTCCTGGACATCTGCAGCAGTGGGTCTGCTTGGAGCTGACATTGAATCATTGCAGTAATAAAAGTAAATGTTGTGACTCAGATACTAGACAGAGATAGAAACAGAAAATGCTGAGTAAGTCCGTTTTCATAGTCACAATGGCCAAATTTTTGTTGTGGAGTACCCACTGTGCATTGCTAGCATTAAAGCAATCAAGCAAAGTATAACCAAGTTTATGTGTATTTCATTGTCCCCAATGAGCATTTTTTTGAGGGCATACTTTTTCAATCATCTATTCGTTAGCTCTAGATTTGATCTATGGAGCCACATAATCAATTCAAGTAATCCAACAAAATTTCTGGTGGCTCCTGACACCCGATTCGAAGCCAAACAAGATTGTTCCTCTCAGGCTGCGGCTCCCTTGTCTTTAAGTCACACTGATTCGGTTTATTCTTTTTGACAGCAGCTCAGGAAAGAATTTAGTCCAACGGAAGGCTTTTAAAGTGCTAAGTCTTAGTTTTCCGCCTCTAGATTCTTAACTGCAGACAAACGTTTCTTTCCTTTCCTTGAAATATTCAGGGGCTCTGAATGTGTAAATATTGCTCTTTCTAGACGTTTAACTTATGAGAAGAAGATTTCTCCAACTTTACCTTAAAGTCCATCATAATTGGACGTGTGCGACACTTCATATGTGAGCACATCATATTAGTTTAAGCTGTTCTCAGAGTAATGGGGATCTCAGAAATTGTTCAAAATTCAGAAAAAAACCCTCTATTTTACACACACCACTTACACAAACATTTCTGAAGTAAAGAGGTCTTCAGTTTCTTTCTTGGATTATTTTTATATGGATTTTCAGGTGTTTTTTGTAACTAGCAGAGAGATGTGTAATTGTTGGCTAACAATAATCACTTAAGAGCTTAACAGCTGGTACATGTCATGGTTACTTGTGCATTGTGTGCTTTATAAACAGACTTAAAAAACATTGTCAGGTAATGAAATGACATCAGAATAATGGTGCAGATCTATCTTGAAGCATACATAAGCAGAGCTTCATGTGGATGTCAGACTCTCTTTGCAGATTATCTGCATCACACTGACGCCCTGCTTCCTGTAACCTGATCCACCGAGGATCCAACTGCAGAAGAAAAGCAAGGGAGTGACATGATGGAGGCTGTGAGTCACCTCTAAACCCCCGACCTTGTTACTCTGTGGTCTCTGTGTCTGGGCTCCGGGGAAAACTGGGCAGGATTGCTCTTCAAAAAGCCCTCAGCAGGGATCTGCTGCTCTCCTGGCCTAACAGGAAAGGTGATCACCTCTAACTGCGGTCTCTGGCATTAGTGAAAAGAATGTTTTGGCAGATATGTGAGATTGTCAAAAGTGCAATATGTGCAGATTCATGCAAAAATTCCCTTTCAACTTTCCACAACGAGCTATTTCTGTCTGGTACCAAATTCTTTTTCACCTCCTGACTTCTGGCTGCAAGCAGGCTTTGCAACAAATGCATTTTCCTTTGGGTGTGACTGAAGTGTGATTTAAGATCCAACTCTTCCTTATTTTCATCTCACCCTTTGAGATTTGTATCACTATAAGCTACGCAAGCTGCTTGTTATGTGTTGTGTGTCCATTGCCACATCACAGCCACAACAGCGTTATTTCTCTCCGTCTGTGTGAGTTACAAAGCAGATGCTGAACTCCAGTGTCTGGTTTTCACATTAGCTCTCTCCCCTGTCTCCTTCTCCTCCTCCGCTCATTCATCTTTTAGCTTCCTCTCCCCTCAATTATTTCCCTTCCCTGTCCTCCTCTTTGCCTCTGCTCACTCTGTTCTCATCCGTCACTTCTACTCTGTTTTGTAATATTTCTTCTCCGGGGACATTATAGCAGATCTGCATGAAAACAACAGTTATTTGCCACTGAAACTATCAGTGCTTTCCTCCTGAACAAAAATGCTGCTCTACAACTGTCACAAACATGATATACTGAATTTGCACGCTTTACTAAACGACTACATATGACACAAAATGGGACCGAATACAACCACAAAGAAGTAGATGCACAACTGGTGATACATTACAGCCAGAAATGCTATTAGCTTGGTTTGGGGTTGCATGTGTGGTCTGTTTTTTTTTCTTCCTTTTTTTAAAGTTTCTGCTGTCTTTTCTTTGTCCCACCATGACAGTTTGGTAGTTTATCCTGTGTAACAAGTCATACAATGTGTACACTTCATGGCAAAAAATGCGAAACATCTCAACAACTCAAAACAACAAGATGGTTCAGAAGTGGCCAGAACTCGTTGACTGTCCCGTCTGTTTTGTTCGGGACCGGGATCTAGACGCCTGGAAAGGGGAAACCTGTTGTGCCGCACAACAGAAACAGCTTAAAGAGGTAAACAGGAAAAAAGTTTGGAAGGTAATATGGATAAAGCCAAAGAAGACTCTGAGGAGATGAAAAGATGCAAATAAGTCTGAGAGAATGCGGGGAAATGAAATCACAGAAACTCACACCTGTTACTGGTAATGTTTTCCTGCTTTTGTGTAGTTTCAACACCCTGGAATAAATATGTCACAGCATTTAGAGACAGGTTCCAAGTTATCAATGGATTTTGTGTTCCATGAGATTTATTTTTATGATTAACGAATCAAAAAGGGGGCAAAATATAAACAGTTAATGCAAATATAAACAGCTGATATATGACCGCAGAATTGTGATACAATTTCTCAATAGTGTTAATAACAAGCCAGCGGCCATTATATTCTGCAGTGCTTTTGCAACAATTTGGTGCCAGTGCCCAAAACTGGCAGATCCAGAGGAAGACTAAGTGTGAGCGGAGTTGAGTTGATGACTCTATGCCCCTAAAACGATCCGCTTGAATAGAGGTAAGGACTGTAAAGGTATGGAAAAGTAATGGAAGCCAATAAGGAGAGCATATAAAAACACTGTACTGAACACTGTACGTAACCTACTGCAGTGTTTGGGATTCTTTGTCAGTGACGAACCAGCGAATAGTCACATCCAAAGAAACAAAAAGAAACTTGCAGATTTTTGCTTTTCATTTTTCTTAATTGTGCTGAACTTCTTGCAGGTATTTCTGCAGCAGGAGATTTTTTTCCCAGACTACGTGCAGTAATCAGGCTGCCTTTTAGTCAAATGGACTAGAGTGTTTTTTTTTAACTCCAGATGATGTCTTTGGTAAAAGCGGAAGACCCCTCCACTCTTTAAATTCTGGGTTTTACTGTTTTTTGTTCCTCGTTCTCCCACATTTCCATGTGACGTCTGACTCTACACCCCTCATCAACTTAGATCTCTGCAGCTTTTCACTCCCTTTTTCTGTCTAAACAAAGTCCCACTTCACTCAGCCTTTTTCTCGCAGTTAAATATATATGACCTCAGAGTGACTGTGTGAGTGTATTTATGAGCAAGAGATCTCGATCTCTATGATCTCTTTCCCTTTTTGTCTCCAGCTTTCTTTTCTTTTTACTTTGTTCAAGTGGTTTTTTTTAGCTTGGCGGCAGTCGGGAATGTGCATTCGGATACTGCTGCCAGCTTTAAACCAGATTTCACAATGTTTGTGCTGTAAATCAGACACACTGTTTCTGTGAACCTGGACAGATAGCATACGCAGCATGGCTTTTCTTGTGTTTGTGTGTGTGTGTGTGTGTGTGTGGTCCCTCTGCTTTCAGACACAGAGAAGGCAATTCAAAGGCTGACAGTTGTACAGAACCCACACATGCCCCCACAGAGTTAGGGGTGTTTTTTTTCAAATATCAAGTCAATGTGAATGGGCGTCTTTCTTCTGCATCCTGCTAGGTGGTCACTCACACACACACACACACACAACCTCCACATAAACATGATGGTTGCATAACTTTTGATGTCATCTCCTGATAATCTTAAGAGCTTTAGTGGAACATTCTTGCTGGAATTCAAGCGTTAGAGAATAATAGTCAGTAGTCATATGTTTACTCATTCTGAAATAGTTGTAATCTCAGTTCATTTGCACATGTGCTGTATCCCATTATTAACAGATCTAGCAGAAATAAAGCGCAGCTGAGATTGCAGCAAGGCGATGCTTATTTTACAAACAATATTTCCCTGGAAAGGTGGTGTATGTGTGAGTTTTCTAGGGTCCATTACCAACCATTTGTCTAATGTACCAACAGGGGTACAAAGGGACCGTAAAGTGGTTCATTTTCACTGTTTTCGGTCAATATAGGCAGATTTAATTTGAAACAGAACTGTGGCAAATGCAACGGCTCTTTGTCTTATCAAACAGAAATCCATCATCATGTTTGAAGCTACACGAAGCTCTCTAATGTGTGAAGGTCTTCTCTGTGTCCGGACCACTCCCAGTTGGAGGTTCACCAGCATCTGGCCCGGGGCTTATTTTCCACCCTGGGATCTGTCCAGTGGCTCCGCTGCTTCCAGGAAAATAAATCAGATCCCACAAATAATGTTCACAGCATTCTGGACAGACACACGGAGGAAGGAGGAAGAGAGCCACAAAGGATTGGCCACTTTCGTCTTTTAAACATTTTATGATAAATTAAAACGAAAAGCAAAACTTGTCGTCAAGCAGTCACAGTTTGACTTTGTCTTGGGATTTAGCTCAAGCAGGCAAACTGTATGTCATGTACATTGGTTAGAAAATTATTGTAAATGAATGAGCTTATCCTCTAACAAGAAACTTAAAAAAAATAGTACAGTACAAACTTGGCCCAGACCATCAAACAGGCAAAGGCTTTGTTCCAAAATCACAAAGTAAGAATAAAGGCATTACACTGATGTGGGCTGTAGGACATAAACAGTCATTTCTTAGAATTTGAAAGTCCTTTGGAAGGTTATATATCATAATATATAACATGCCGTTCATATCTTTCAGTATTATTGAACCTTACAAAGCCCAGGTTTGGCCGACCCTGAACAGAAACGTGACGGTTTGTTGTGATTACATCATTAAACAGATAACTGGTGGTTATATTGCTTCTAACTTGTCAAAGCAGATGTGCAGCAGAAGCTGAGATTTCTTAGATTTGAAGCTCTAAATCACTGGATCTTGTAATGCTCAGCCTCCTTTTGAGCATGGAAGTAATTACTATTTCTTTATGTTCCCAGTTTAAACAACAATGTTACAAACTTGCTGTCTTAAGGCTGAAGCTGAGACAATAATTCTGATTTCTGTAGGTTATTGGAGCAGTTTTTATAATCCTGAAGGTCTCAGGATTGCAAAACCTGCTCCAGAGCAGAAAACGTCATACAACTAGCTCCACATAGTGAGCTGTGACCATCAACAGTAACAAAGTGGTAACTTTAAACAGTTAGAAATCTTTTCTATCATTACATGACTTATTTTTGCTCAGCACTGTATACTTAGAGCGGACATTACACATTGTTAGTTTTAGGACAGAAAGTTTCCTCTGCACTTATCATCATTTCTGAGCAATCAAGCTTCTGAAACTTTCTGGAGAAATGGTATCAATGGGGCAATTTATCTGCTTTTTCTAACCCTTTATGTGCAACTTTCTGAGGAACGGAACTGCTCAGTTTTAGATAAATATCAGGAAGTGTTCCATTGGCATGTTCTCTGATTTCTCTTCTCACTAGGTGTTGCTCTGGTATGTGTGGTGGCAGCAGCTGACGTCAACTGACTGATTCGCAGTCATTTAGAAACGAAACACTGCTGAAATATCTGGTCTGTTATCTCATTTCTTCTGTCAGCTTTGTTATGAATTTCTGCTTAATATATCTAACTGCTGAACATCCATCTAACACACATTGTCTTTGTGTCCTTCATCATACTAATAAGCAAAGATGACATCATACATCATCTGGTTTCCACCGTCCCATGCGTACAGTTTCTTGTCCAGTGGGCTGTAAGCCAGCTGGGAGGTGTGCGTGTGCATGTTGGTGAACGCCAGGCTTGGTACAGTGTGTGTGAGTGTGTGCGTATCAAAGGCGTATGTCACGTTGGCGTGGCGACGCTCCATACTATCGACTGCGTAAAGCACGCCACACACCAGGAAGGTGTTGCCGTAGCGACCACGACGGAGACCCGTTCGAAAGGTTTGTATTGTTTGAAGGTCTCGGGGATGGAGGTGGATGAGCAAGATTACTTCCTGGTGGAAGCCCTCTGTGTCAAGAGCGGGGTAAAGCAGCCACAGGCCGGACTCATCTACAGCCAACTCCACCTGCAAAGGAAGAAACGGCGTGAAGGACACAGGACCAATAACAGCCTTTATATATTTTTAGTTAAAGGGTTAAAAAATGAACTATTTGTAAGTGGTAGTGCTGGTCACAAATGGTGATGATCCGAGAGATGATTACCCCCAAAACCTGCAGCTTCATCAGTTCTGTGGAGCATTTTAGCATCTTTCAAGATGTTGTTCTGCTTTGGGAACCCACAACAGCTCGAGCTGTTAACAGACTTTAGCTTGGATAGATTGATTTACTCAGCACTAAACGACTGCAACACACTTAGCAGCCATTTCTGAACACATCTGAGTGTTCTTTCAGCTGTTGGGGAGAACAAAAACTCAGAAATGGATGTTAATGATGATCCATTTCAGGTGGTTGTGAAGAAGTCACAACACACAATACATCAGTGTTGTTTACACTTTGTTTTAGCTTCATTCAAGAGGTCAAAAACAGAAAAAACACAGCATATTTAACTGTAACATTCAGAATATAATATGCTTTATATGCTTTTGCTTTGTCTCCGACAAGCCACAAAAAAACTTTGTCAATCCCATCTGTGTGTGAGGATGATGTTCTCAGTGTTGGTGGCTTGGTTTAGCATAAAGAAGTTCCCAGTAACCCATGAGTCCGATACGAAGAAAACTAAGAACTGACATTCTCACCTTACAATTGATGTACAGCTTAAACAAAAACAATCAAAACGTAACATAGAGCTAAGCAAGTGTTGATATGTTTTGATTAAATTGAAAGAAATCATTGAAAATCTACTCTAATTGCACCTATCAACACACACAGAGAGCAGTGGGGTTGATCCTCTCGCCTGACTGTCAGAAACAAAACAAAAAAGGGTGCTTCCAGGAAAGTTCAATTATTCCTCTGAGATTTTTCCCCTACCTATTCAGCAGTAGTTTTTACCCCTTACTATTAACTCTTTCGTGATTTGTGGTGTTGTTTTGTTCCTAACTAACCTTTACTGACCTCCAAAAGTCCCAAGCGTACATACAGAGAGTGTACACCATCCCGCAGTGTTTCCTGTACATCTGTTAACAATGCTGTCTTACTTCAGTCTGTGTCCTGTGAACTTGTTCCTCCAGTAAAGCATCGTGTAGCGTTGTCCACGCAGACACATATCTATGCCTCAGGTCGTATCTGACGACGTCCCCGCTGAATGCCCGGTTGTAGTAGAAAGCTCCATTAAACACGACATGGCCTGTTCCAGTGAAACTGTAGGGCAGCTTGTATGAATTACTCGCTTGACCTGAGCAGGAGGAACACACAAAAAACACACTTACAACCTTTAGACATATGGAGGCTTGATCCACTTATCCAGTCGCTACTGAAAACTATCTATTGACTCGCTGCTCGAGATGAACTCTCTCTCTCTTTCTTTCTAACCACTGACTATTATTTCGAAATGCCGTTGAAGTCTTTCAGAAAGATTTACTTCCAGTGGAGGGCCTTTTGGTGACGTTTATGTGTGACCCAATGCCCTGGGGCCTGTTTGTGAACACCACCTGTATGCAGACTGCGAACATCGCCAGTGTCTGATTTCAGAGATGGTTTGCCACATAAATACGTCCTGCAGGTTTCGCAGCTCAAACTGAGTCCCTCTCGTACGAACCTCATACTGCCACGGCCTATGGATTCTTTAAGTTCTATATTAAGTTTTTGTATAGATTTTTTCTTGTGTGTGTTTGGCTTATTTCCATCTTCTATATTCCGGTCAGCTTTATTTATGCTACAGTTTGGCCATTGGTTTATATTCTACATCTTGCCTATCTGTACTTCCTGTTTTAAATGCACTCTTCCTTCTCTTTTACATTCCAGTTGGTTTTGCTTCCTGTCCTTTCTGTCTTCATTTCTTTCCAGATCATTGTCTTACCACCTATTTAGTTCCAGTCCTGCTCCTTCAGTCTGTTAGTTAGTTTTTTGGATCCGTTTTTGCATTAATATTTTCCTGGAGTTTCTGCCATGCAGAACCCTATCAAGTTCACCTTTTGTTCTTTAACCTGTCTGTGAGTCCTGCGTTTAAGTCTCTCAGTGTAACTCGCACTTGTGTGTTTGTTTCCTTTTTCCTTTTTCTGTTCCAGAAATATGTTAAAGTCAAGTTATTTGCAAACAATCTCAAAAGATACATGAAACAAAAAATAATAATAACCCAAAGTCAACCTGATCAAATATTACGAGACTGGTTCAGGAATCTAAAACTTGGACTTGGTTGAGAGTTTCCACAGGTTTGCCTCAAGACCTCTGATAACAGAGATGAGTTTAAGGAATGTTCAGTTGTTGTTTTTTTTTACAGCTGACTTAAGATAAGAGCTACTTTGAACTAAACACAGTGGAATGGTTTGGCCTGGTTGCACACAGTGTAAGTTTGTTCTCTTCTACACAAACACACACACACAAACTCCTATACCTGATTTGAAGGCGTCCATATCTCGGAACTCCAATAGATTGCTGCCATAGTGACCGTTGGTGAGGTAGATGACGTTGCCATGGCCACGAGCATCTCTCATCCAGGCTCCATCCCTGAGTCCATAAGAGTTCTGCTGGACTGGTTCAGAGATGCTAGCGACCGTGTCCTTACACACCGCTATGGAAAGAAACACAAATGGTGACACTGTGAATCCAGGCTTAGAATTTGTGCATTCACTCCCAGATAAACTACTGTCTTTTATTATTGTATTGCTATATTTTATGTGTTCTGATGAGCCAAAATATTACGGCTATGTCTGCCCCCAACCCCAACACACAATGCTTGTTCATAGTTCACCCCTTCTCAGAGACCTCAGCTGACATGGAGCATTTCACAGGCCTTCAATATTTTCTCAGTTTCTCCACCCTTTGTTTGGGCCATGACTAAATCAGGTGTTCACCTTGTCCATTTCTCTGCACTCAACTTGCACTACACTACAGCAACCAAATGGTATATCCCAGGCCCTGACATGATCTGGGATGGTCAGTGGTTTTCGCTTAATCTGTACGAGGTCATAATGTTTTGGCTCATCAGTGTAACTCTACCAGGCTTTTTGGTGGTCTTCGCTTGGTCAGCAGGGCTCTCCGTCCAGCTGATTCGACTCCTGGGTCTTGGCTGGGACGGTGCGACGGTGGGAGATGCATCAACGGTTGGCTTGATATTGGTATCTGAAGGGGAAGTGGTATGCAGGGTGGCAGGCGTGGTGAGCTGAGCTGTTGCCCTGCTTGTTGTTTGTTGGGGAGTAGGTGTCAGCTTGGTTGTAATCTGTTGTGGAGTTGTAAACTCTTCCGTTGGCTTGGCTGTTGTGCCTTTGCTGGTTGCTGAGGAAGCTTCTGGCTGGTGCGTGGGTGAAAAATTGCTCAGAAACTCTGATTGACGCTTGTTGTCGTCTTCTATAGAGACACTGGCTGAATGTCCTGGAGTCTTGTTCAGGAATGTCCTGAAAACTGGCAGCTTGTCAGAGATCTGCAAGTCCTCTGCAGCTTTTGGGATTAAAGTAGCTATAAGAAGCCAAAAATGAGAAAGGGGAGGGGTTGGTTTTCAATATTTCAATACTTTAGCTTTGGCCATAACAGTAAAATTGTTAATGTGTGACTTAAAAGCCATCATACCCACCGTTTTTTCCTCTCCCTTTCTTATTCTCCTCACCCTCCTTGTAGCTCTCCTCCTCTGCTTTATAGAAGGTCACTCCTCTAATGACCACATTGTTCTTGTCTTTGACTGGCTTTTGAGTTTCCGTCTCGTTCCTGACTGGCCGCTGTTGCTCCAGACCATCTTGCTGTTGGTTTTTCTTCATCTGACTTTCATAATTCTTCTGCAACAGAAACCGTGGTCTTGTTTACAGAAAATAAAGACAGATTAGTTAAAAATGCTAAGTAGTTTTTGGAGGGTGTCTCTCAGGTTGAGTTTTCAGATTCATTAGACTTAGACAGAAACAGTGGGATGGTACCTGCTTATGACCGTAAGCAGCTGCTCCGCTTTTAGTTCCCGAACGCTCCAGATCGCTCGCTTTCTTTTTCTTCTGCTGCGCCTTCTTGTCTTTATCCTTGTCTTTAGCTCTTTCCTTCACACGTTCTTTCTCTCTCATTATTTCAGTAAAATTTCGAAAGAAATCCTGGGAACAAACTTGTAGGGTAAACATCGCAGAGTCTGTTCTTAAGCACAACTCACAGGAGGCTTACTGGGAGGTTGAGTTTTGAAAATATGAATGTTGAAAAAGTGCAAGTGGAATAAAATCACAGGGCTCAAGAACGCAAGAAAATGAAAATTCATTTTCCCTTTAAATCAGTTACGCAAATATAGAAACAAATGACTTCATAAACATGAATTAGAAAGCCTTGGAGGGCATCTTCAGTTCACCGAAGTCCTTGTGGCACCTAGTCAGACATATCATTACAGCTCTGTCTGCACTGGAGAATGCTCTGATCATTTCTGTTGTATAAGGGAGAAGCACAATGGTTTGTTTGAGTTTCTTCAAATCAATCAAAAGAGAGATTCAGCCACAATGCCCCACCAAAAATGAAGTCAGCACGTAACTTGTTTTTGGTATGTTCCTTGTTAGAATCAAACATCATAAACCTACTCTTACAACTAATGAACTGAAGAAGAAGAAAACCCTGACAATCAAAACACATAAGAACCTACTTTTTTGAGATCAAAGCGGCAGTTTCTCGGCTAAAGTCCCACTGAAAACTGCAGCTTGCTTTCAGCCTGTATCGTTATTACTTTTGGGCTTAAATCTCTTCATCAAGATGCCGTAAAGTTTGTGTGCACCCACCTTCTCCATGTTGTCTACGCGGGCCAGCAGTTTTGTGGTAACAGAGTGGAGCTTTAACAAGTCCATGCCATACAGAGAGCCTTCCAATAAGTCAATGATAGTTGCCATCTAGTCAGGCAAAACACAGAGTGGAACAGAGGAAGAAGAAAACTTATGGCAAACAACTTCTTACATATAAAGAACATAAAATAAAAAATACATTGCGTGTGTTTGCATTTCTACCTTGATGTCATCTTTGTTTGCTTCCTGTAGTTTTTTAAACCTGTACTCTCCCTCACAGGGGTTGACGGCCGAAGGTGGCGCCATGCACACGCACTTCTTGCAGTCTGTCCCCTTAGTAATCGTCTCCACAGTGTAAAAATCCTGGGAGAGTGATGCTGGGTCGCTGTTGTGGATACGGCTGCAGTCAGAGCGTTTGATTGGTCGGACAACACAGCGGCACACACAGTCGGACCCCGATGACACCGTTTTTACTTTGTCATAATCACCCAGCAGCTGAAAGAGAGGGGGAAAAGATTTGATTTGATATTCTCCGTTACCCTTCAAGATATGTTGAACAGTGGCATTCATCTAAAAAGAAAACGTGGTGCAGCGTGAGTGAGGATGTGCAGCTGCAGCAGTGCTGAGCTGCCTGGAAGAAGATAACTGTGGGCGTTTACAAACAGGCACATTTTGGTTTGGAGCACTTACAGTTTCAAGGATATTATATAACCAACCACCAGAGGGATGCAAACTGTTACCAGAATGTCGTCGCCGCCCCCCCCTCCACACACACACACACACACACCCACATACGTGCGCGCGCGGCTCTGGGTCTGGTGTTTCCCATTGTTCAAGTTGAACGGACAATCTCTGGGTTTGGATTGTGTTTAAAGGAAAAATCAAGGATTGACCTGTTTTCGCCAGTAGAACCGGTGTAACCAAAGTAATCCCAAAACCCTACACGATATGGGCTATTTTAAATTTAAGGTTTACATTTCAAAAGAGAACACAAGTCCTTAAGGAGCAAGAGCTTTGTATTCTCTTGTGGTTTTGGCTTGATGAGGTAAATGGAAAGTTAACATAAAGTAACCACCGAGACATCCTGATATACAGGATGGTTGGCAGATGGGACTGATCCTCGAGAGAAGAAAGTTCAACATGTCAACGGTTGCAGCTCGAGCAAACGTTGTCTAACTGTTTTTTTTTTCCTATTTTTTCTATTTCAAAGTAATCTTGGTCCAGTTAATTTTACAAAAGCTTCACGCGCCAGCTACGAGAGGTTTACCAGAAAACACACCTAAAACGAATTATTTTACCATGCTGAACGCCTCTCACCGTGTTGGTCGATGATTCTTAATCAATCAAATAATCTAAATGGCCCAAACATTTCTTCAATATTTTGTGAGTTTGCAGTATTCACATTCAGTTTTCTCGCGAACTTTACCGTTGAAACAAATGAACTGTGGGCTTTGAGGGCGACTGACCTGGCTTATGATGTTCTCTTGATTGTCCAGCTCATCCTCCAAAGGCTCGGCGGTGGGCTGCTGAGCCCTTCCCTCCGCATTTACAACTGAAGTGTCCCTCCCGGGAACCTGGTGCTCACCTCCCCGCTTGCCGTCTTCTATTTCAGCTGCGGAGGAAGCATCTTTGGTCGGTTTAACGAGCTCCTCCAACAGCATCTTTACCTGGGAGTGGTCCAGGCTCTTATCCGTCGCCTGAGCATCCAGTCCGCGTGCAGCACAGCAAAAAATCAGTAGAAACAGCGCGCCCCACATCTCTCACGAGAAGCCGAGGTCGACTAACAGCACTGTGAGTATATTCTACTCTCAGGTAATTACCAGATAGCTATGGCCAGTCAAACAGTACTGAATGAATAAACGCCCACGTATCCAACAGGTTAATAAACTTCACTGCAAATAAAATTTCTTTCCAGACGCTGAAAAGCGGAAAGTTAACTGCCTTTGAAACAGTTCAGGTTTAACCTAAAAAAAATAAATAAAACACGACTTACAGAACTAAATAACTTGTATACTCGTATGAAGTTGGTACTTAATAAAAAAATTTATAACTTTAATATAAAGTAGTTCTATACTGACTCCTGCAACGTGTCGCCGGTGGACTGAATGGCAGCGGGCGCAGGCAGACGTTTACACCGGCCCCGGTCCAAAGGGGACTGACTGCGCGCGAGCGAGACAGTTAGAAAAGAGGGCACGCGCAGAAGAGAGAGGACTGAGGTTGGACGCTGCAATAAAGGACTGTGTGAGTGTTGCTAGCCAATCACAACAACTGGATGATTGTTAAACATCAAACGCTGGTACCGATTGGTTAAATGTGAGCTGTGGTCACTTTTGAAACATGACTTTAACCAGCATGCTGACAAATAAAATGCTTATTCAGTACCACTCTGCAAGTTGACTGGGTTGCTTCATTACCTTTGTTACAAATACACACACTTGATAAACTTTAAGGCTAAAATCTGTGTTTGCACTTGACATTGAGGAGTTCAATCCACGGCCAGAACATTACACTTCCTTGAAAGAGAGCAACAGTGGCATTTATGTTGAAAAAATGAAAAATCTTTAAAAAAACAATTAAAACTATCTTAAAACCTGCTGTGCAGCAATTGGGAAGCCAAAGGAGAAACATTAATACTTGTGGTAAACAATACTGCTTCTTTTCTGTTTAAAAACGATAAAAAAGAAAAGCACAACTGATGATAGATCTATAGCCACATATAAGGAACTACATACATGAGGAAGAAGAGACACAAATGTTACTAATAACATTCTCAATGACTTATTACATCCTTTAGTTAAAGTCACTAACTGTACCTGTGTTTTAATTTGAAGTTAAAATGCAGGGCAGAAGCAAAAATAAAGGCTGCGATGAATAGGTTTGTTTGCAGTTTGAAAACACAAAAATGTCTGTAAAAGTCATTCTGTTTGCATCTTTATACGTAAATCTTTCATAGAACTTAACAAGTGTCCGCAGATGTTTCACAGAATTTGTGTGATGACACGAGGGTTAAGAAGTGAGAGTTACAGATGTACGAGATAGTAAAAGATAACAGCTGAGTCTGTTAAAGTGAAACAGAACTTAAAACAATTAGATTAGTTTGTTAGAAGTTTTTGAAAATCCATAGAGTTGAATGTTTCTTTTGTTAAGAGAAAAACAAAAAATATGCAGACCATTAACTCAGTACTACAGATACCTTTCTGCAATGGGCTGCTCAGGCAGATCTCTACAAACCGTGTACACTTGGATTTTAACAAGATATATACATACAGTATGTCGTTAACATTTTGTGTATACAAAAAGCGAAAAACAAGACAGCAATAATGACAATGATCTGCCTTCCTCACTTTTACCTACAATGCATTAAAGTAGGGAAATGAGTTTTTGGTGATGCCAGATGACTTAAATACTGTCTCAGCTCAGTGTTTACCAGCAGATGGCTCTATAGGTTGTGGTTGGGACACTCGTGTATGATGTTGTGGTCGGTGAGAGGACCGCCGTGACAGATTTCACTCCACATTTTAACATTTCCCGCCCACCTCACCACACACTGAGTCACAGAACGGAGGAAATGAGCTGAACAAAAAACTTCTTGACACTCACTTGACATGTGTCCCTGTGTACCCTGTGTACACTGTGCACACGTTCAGTGAACACTCATTTTGTAGAAACGTTTGAGAGAAAGGGAAACATACACTATGGGAGCATCTTCTTCTGGCTTGTTGGATGAGGCAAAAGTCAGCCACATTAAAGGTAAATACGGCATCCCTTTTTTCTTTTTTAATGACTGTTGGCTCAGGTATCTCATACTCAACGTGAACATATTTCGTGTACGAGTTTTCAAGGAAAAACTAAGTAGATCAAACAGAGAGGGAGGAGAGATCTCAAGTTGTAGTGTCGTTATAGAAGCTCTAAGGATGTAGGTGCAGTAAAAGTGAGGCACTTGTAGCTACTTGCTTTGATCACTCAGTGGGATTTGAACTGAGAATTTCTGTCAGTGTTTTAAGATTGATCTAAAGTTAAGAGCGCGTTCCAGCCACAACAGCAAAAAAACTTCTAACTGATGACTGCATCCTTTAGATGAATGAATCCTCAACATTTACACAGTATGATCAGGAACCCCACTGTGAACCGCCGTGAGAGATATCTTTAAATAGAACTTAGCAGGTTTTTGTGTTTTACGAGAGCCCAGTCTGTGAGAGGATGAAGGTTTTGTAGACGTTAATGGATCACTTTCTGCATAGAAGCAGACAGGAAATGTGGGGCGGGGATGTGATATGTTAGCAAATGTCCCCAGAATCATGACTGAGTTACATGCCGCCTTCTTTAAACGCCATACCACCAGGACGATTTCAGTGTGATGGCAACAAAAAAGAGGATCTCCTAATTTCAAGTGAATCAGTGATCCGTTTTTCTTTTGTCATGATAATTTGAAGTTATCATGAACACACACGACAAACCAGGCTAAAGTGATGTGCCCCGGGAATGTGGATGCTTTCGTTTATTTCTCCATGTGTGCATTCCTATACGTGTTATCAGCACGGTCACATCCTGTTAGTAATCTTCCCAGCCAGCTAGAATGTAATTATAGCTATTTCCAACTATTATATTATTATGGTTTGTCTGATCTCTCTCTATCTACTTGTGTGTGTGTGTGTGTGTGTGTATCAGAGTGTGAGATGAAAGTCAGGCTAGAGACTGACCCAAAGAATGTGTGATACGAGCCACACACTGTAAACAAACGATACACATGAGATTACGATCAATCCACGATCAAATACACCAAGACACCAACCCCCATTTAAAACCTAGTGAACCACATTCAAACCAAGGAACGTGGCTTTAAAGATGTAGCAAAGCCTTATTTAAGTTGTTCATTTTGACAAATTCAAACACGTTAAAATGACCTTGTTGTCCTACATATTTTAGCAAAACACCCATCTATGACAAAAATAACTCTGTCACCTCTCGTCTACATTATTTGTCACTGTTGGGAAGTCTTATCAACCCTTGCTAAACCTGAATCAAGTATTCATTAAAGGACATGTATATAGGGGCGCCATTATAGGACGGCTGTGTGTAGGAAAAAGTGTTGTCTAGTGTTGAAGCTGTTGATTAATACCAACTAAAAACTTTACCAGAAATGCTGAGCTTATACAAGGCCCTCTGTAGAATCAATGTTTGGCTCGTCCATTCTGGACTTTTGTAGAAACGCGACTGTGTCCCTTAACATCTTAAGATGTAAAGGACTCATTGCAACCCATCGGAAGCCCAACTCTTATTATCTGGTGATGGTGCATGGACACAATGTTTACTCAAATAGAAGTACATACACTTCAGTACATTTAAAAAGTAAAAAATGCATGTACAAAAGTTAAAAACTAACCTTTTAAAGACAATTCCACCACCTGTTTTCATGAAAAGTTAACTCAACCTCTCATCGTTGTATAATTTGAAGTGTGTCAAGCTTTTCTTCCTTCAAATATACTGAGGGACAATATACTGCAAACAAAATAATCACTGCCACAACACATTTGGTTAACAGCAGGCAAATCAGAAAATATACCTTGAATAAGGTCATGGAGGAATAACTTGATGCTCTAAATCTCCTCAGTTTCATGCCTGTCACTAGTTAGTGGCTCTTCTAGTTATCAACACTGTATTTTAGTCTTCTTCTTGTCTGTTTAGTGAAGTTACATTGTGTAAGTTCTTGTTTGTTGTGTCGCCATGGATACCAAGTGACTGTCGTTTCTAAATGTTACTGTCCCATCCTTGTCAGTTGAAAACAATTTTGATGTCTAGAAGGTGCATAATGATGAAAAGGTGAAGGAATTGAGCTTAAAATAACCAAATAGAATACCTAAAAGTTCAACCACAAAGTATATGTGCTTTGTTATTTCTAAGCTCTGATAATACACAAATGGAAACATAGTTATAATTATATCAAATGTCTGCTAATGTGCTCCCCTTAATTACACACACCGCACCTTTATTACCAAGTGAGTGAAAAAAAATCTCTTGGTAACATCTTACCAACACTTCTGTAAAACTTAAGTTGAAATGATGTTAATAAAGCTGTATTAATTCACTTTAGTCATCTTGGGGCAGTTAAAACACAGCACTGATAAATTCCCTCACACGGACAGAATTCATTATCTAAATTTACAATTCGCCTGTGGCTCATTGCAATGAATGTGATCTGTAAGTTTGTTTTAGTTTTAAGTTAGAAAACGAGTCATACATTCTTGTACAAGCGCGATCAAATAAAAGTTAATGCAAAAAGAAGAAAAAAAAGTATGGGTGCATGGTGTGTGCACTTTGTGTGCTTAAATAACTTTGTCATGACTGCATGGGCGTATTCAAACCACTGATCTTTCTGTTGCAGCACAGCTACTGCCTCCACAATCTTTCGATACAGCGATGCTTAGGGTAATGGCCATAAATACACTGAGTTTTGTGTAGTCTATGCATGACATGATTTGATAAGTGAGGATTCGAGTGCTGACCAGTTGAAATTTTAGACCAGTCACACTGAATTGCAGAATCAAAAGACATTCATCATCATAACAATCAAAAATCTATAGTTCTGTACTAAACATCTGTGACATAATGCCTACACACGAAGTACTTGTTGATATGAGGTAAAAAATGAGAACCGCCTCCCCTGATGCATACTTTACAAATCAAAAACAGGCATAATGCAAAAACTCCAGATAACAGCAGGCTACAGGGTGATTTTATATGGAATTCCAAAAGTTCCATATTTTGCCTCTATTTACACAGAAAGCAACAGTGCTTTTTGCGCCACAAAATGTGTGTATGAGGAGTGTGCTTCTAGCATTCTGCTATGTAAAAAGTTCAGTTTAAATTTTATGTAAATCAAGCCAAATATATGGCACTTTTAGCACCCCATAGCAGAGTCAAGACGTAGACAGCTGTGTCTTGTAGCTGGTGTGGATGCCCTCATCGACTGACTTGGAAGCTGTATTGAAAAGCGTGACATTCCACACATGCAAAATCCTTGCCACACAGCCATTGTGTTGCCAGAAGTATTGATCGCATCTGTCTGGATAGAAATACAACCAGAGACGGAGAGACATAGTATCAACTGCATCCACAGTCACAGCCAACGCTGAATAAAAGAACCCATGCAACAGCATGAAGGTCAATCAGCCAGTTAAAGATATTCTTGTTGTGCTAATCACTATGTTATCCACTGAGAATAGTATGTTTTACATTGTGTGGATAGAAAGAAAAATCAAGTCATAAAATTACGAGGTGTTTTTGAAAAGGAAATATTTTGTCTTCATGTTTTTTGTGCTTCCAGGACTTGTTGACAGTGCCTTAAAGAGCTTCAGTGTGTTTTACCGTCAGCAGTATTCTGTGGCTTACCTTGGGCACTTACAGCAGGAGGTGGAGCCCATTAAAGGGAGCAAAGGCCTTTTACTCACGCACAGGGTAGGAGCTAAAGTTATGTTTGGGTCTAATCAACTCTAATCTATAATAAGTACATGTAGCATAGTCATACTAGATGTAGCTGGAAAATAATTTTTATTGGTGTTACATTTTAACCAATGTGTGTGTGTGTCTGTCTGTCTGTGTGTTTTTAAAGCCTCACAATAATCCAGAGGAGGTGCTGTACCAAGGAAGTGCTAAATTCTCCTGCTGGGATGAACAGGGAAAGAAATGCAAAGAGAGATATGTTGTCCTGAGAAGCGACTACAAAGTGGAAATACATGACAACGAGGAGGTAACACACAGTCATCACGTACAGGACAAACTTCTACACACAAAACATGACATTTGCAGTAAAAATTATTTGTATTCTTGGGCTGGATATTGTGGTCTGTGCAGAATTTCAGTCGTGGATGTGCAGCTAAGTTGGTCCTCCAGCCAGCAGGAGGCATTGTGTTTATGACTGACGAGGAGTCTCGAGCTCAGCTTGAGAAATCCTGCGATGGAATACTAAATGGTGAACTTCTAGGCATTTTACTGACTTGTTTGATTAAACTTGGACTATCTGCACTGACAGAGAGACTCAGCTGTATGTCTGTTCATTTCTGGATAGAATGCCCGACAGGAAATCTTAAGCAGCAAGACATAGTATAGGCAAGCTGCTTAAACCACGCAGTTCCCTTTCTATGTGCTAGTTTACCTATGTTAACACAGTGCGTGCCCATACTGTAGCAACTTGTAAATCACAAGTCAGCCTCACCCAAAACCATATACTATTTTATTTCATATTTCACTCTAAAGCAACCGTAATTGACAAAATGAACACCGTGCTTACTATACATCTTGAAACAAAATGTTTTAGAAAAACAAAGCTGCATTGTCTTAAGTTTGTGATTAAGTATCCTTGCAACGACACATTGAGGGACGTTAGATAAATTTAGTTCAGATGCACTTCACATTTCCTAATGCTCATGTGACAAAGTGAAACTGAGCCCCCCAAAAAAAAATCTAATAAATGTAATCAGGGTCAGTTAGAGTTGCTTTCGATAGTGTTTTAAATTCATTGCAATGCTAAAACTGAGTCTGAATCTGTGATCAGTTCATGACCTTGTATTATTATATTGTGTAAAAAGCTTGTCTCTAAGATAAAAACAGGCAAGTTATCGTTGTAATGTCATCTCTATCTGTGTCTATATATTTGTATACAGGAGTAAAAGAGGAATCTTCATCGGTGGTGTCCCCTCCAGATGTATTTGCTGTATTTCTTCACTTACCTTACTCAGGCCACACCAGCTTCCTGTTTCAACAAGAGAAGGAACGAGATCACTTCCTGTCTGCCCTAAAGACCTGTATTAGACACCGTAACCTTGGTAAAACACTAACATGTTTATACTTAACGCAATGTTTAAAAAACTGCTTTACTCACCTTCTGCTGTGAAGGAGTAGTTCTTGTAAATGTATTTCCCTGCTTTATCTACAAGAGTTACGTGTCAAGATTTAACCGGACTTAAACTTAAAAGGTTTTGACGTCAAAATGTTGTTTTATAAGTGACGTTTATCATTTAATAATCAGGCCATTAGGTATAACAGTACTGCCCATGTGGTGAGTTGTAATCTTGTTGAAATATGGCCCTGTTCTGTATTTTCATATTCTCCTAAAGCAGATAACTGAAAACAGGGTGTTAAATATTTTTATTTGCCGCAACACAACAGGTCGGCTCGCTTTAAGTGTGTTACCAACATTGTGGCAGTTGCCTTAGTGACAGATAAAATATTAGTGCTGCTGACTTCCTGTGCGGTTAGCAGGATACAAACCAAAAACAAACCCTTTACATCATAGTCATACGGTTGTGAAAAAAAAGGCATGACATGTCTGCACAAAGATATCCTGAGCAGTGACAGGAAACAACATACTGCTGGCCACCAGCAACTGTTTCATTTTAGATAGTTACAGAAGCTCTGGCACGAAAAGAAACAAATTGTGTCATTTTATTTGTTAAACGGCATCTTAAGTTAATTTACTTGCTTTCTGATCATTTACAATTTTTGTTTAGTCAAGGTGGCAATGAGTTTCTATGGAAAAATTATAGCTGAGTTAAGGGAGAACGTTTGTTATCTGATGGAACGACATATGAAGAACACAGTAATGTGACAGTAAAGAATATATAAACCGAAAGCGACAAAGAACTGTGGTTATGAAGCACAACATTTTGGAACTTCAACCAACAACTGTGGGTTGCAAAATACACCTGAATCTTTGAACTTTGAATTCAGAATGTAACCGAGATTAAGTGACCACACTCTTAAATTTATGTTTGTGTGTGCATATACCCCCACCGAGAGAGATAATTTACAATTAATTGAAATGGGAAGTGATGGGACTTCTTCTCCTGATTTTTCTACCTCCAGCATATATCCTGATATCCTACCACTTAAACCACATGGGAACACAGTAGTTGTTAAAGTTCGTGGTGGTGGAGAGGAGAGAACCGAAATGCAGCAGACTCAATCAGCAGACTGGAGGCAGCTCGATAACTTGACTGGTGATTATTTTGAAAACAGAAACCAAAAAACGCAGCAGAGCCCGATAACCAAGAACTATTACTGAGAAAAGTAAATACAAAAACATATCATGGGGCCAAAAATAAACAAAACAGATACCAAAGAATAGACTACAGAGCATTTCCAGAGGGTTGTAACAGCAAGGATCTGACTAAGACTGAGCTGAGCAAAGGAGTATGTATATCTCTCTCTCTGTATGTACATATATATATATATATATATATATATATGTTGAGAGAGAGAGAGTTACATGTATACTGAGGTGAATTAATGAGGAAGTGACTGCAGCTGTGGTGGATCGAGTTGGAGACAGGTGTGGAAGTTGAGCTTTATGACCAAACAGGGGAACAGGATACTTGGAGGATGACAAAATCTAAACACAGGACTGAATGCATGGACAAAGTAAATTTAACCAAGAACACGGAACAGAAGATGAAGAAATTATTAAAGAAAAAAAGACAAGAAAATCAAAGGACAAGAATGCATGAGAGTAACTACAAACAAAAAGACAAATCATGACAAGACAAATACAAACAAAATACATCCTTATTTAAACCAATGACTCAAGAACACAAACAAGAAAACAGAATCAAGACAAGAAAAAACACCACCAACCAAAGTCCAAAAATCCACAAATCCTAATAACCAAAGACCACACATATCAAACATGCTTAAAGACAAACTTCAGTGTATTAATACAATTATATATTAATATCAATATCAATTAATTAATCGTTTTTGCCTGTTCATATCATTACCTTGTGTTTTAATCTTTAATGCCACCTCAAGTGTTGATGACATCAGGCACTCAGTTTTTTAGCTCTTACTGTGTCATTCACACGAGATGTTGATGACAGATCTTAGCATCCTTCCTCAGCATTTGTGGAGCTTTCTGTTCCTCAAAGCTTCACAGTTTAGCAAGAAAAGAGTACCCAAAAAAAAAAAAAATTATATTTAAAAAAAAAAAGAGATGTGAAACCAAACACAGATAAATGAAGCAATACTGAATGGTTCAACTGCTAAAACCGAACAGAGAAATCCTAACAGTGACTTCATGAATTACATGCATGGTTTGAAAATGATCTGTTATGAGAGTTTCAGATAAGATAATGATATGAAGATTACCGACCTACAGAACATTTTGGGGAGATGTTTGTTGCCATTAGTTAGCTGACAGTAAAGAGATAAAGCAGAAATGAGAGAGAGGTGAGGAAAGGCATGCTTCATGTTGTGGTTAAAGTTCAACCCTAACCCTATGCAGCCAGGGTACTCCATCAGTTTCATTTTTAAAGATACATCCTAAAGCGGATGAATACAGAAGTTCTATCAAACATTTCTATGGGGGAAAAAAATTATTTATTTAGAGCTATTTTCAGTTATTGATAAAAAGGACAAGATAAGTTTGATTGTGTCAAAATGGACTAGTGCTCATGTTACGAAAGGACATTTTTTATCCTTATTATTTCGTTTTTATTAGTGATGCTTAGTTATCTGTACAAGTTAATCTTATTAGACTGGATGTAATCGGTTGATCTCTATCAGAAAATGAAAGTAATTCTTTGACTTTTCTTATAAGATCTTTTTTATTTTCTTTTTACAAAAGAACAACAACCAGTGTGAAGTGTAATTTCATAACAGCCTCTCACTTATTTTCATTGTATCATCATTTCATATTCATTGTGATCAGTCTCTTAACAAATTATTTCAGAGGACTAAAGCCCATAAAGTTTGTTCCAATGATCTTAAAAATGAGACTCAAGGGTGACAGGAGACTTTCAGAAAAAAAAAAACACATCAACATGATTTCCACCAAATTTCTCCAATGCTTTCCACAGACCCCTGGCATGATGCATCCCATGAGAGCCAGGCGTATGCTCGAGCCCTCCGTCTCTACCGACAGGACAAAGGATGCTATGAATCCTGGGAAAAGCTGCTGGGCACTGAGGAACAAGTCAGAAAAACACACATACCCATACTTCAGCTCTCTGCTTGTGTGTGGCTCCTTAGCCATATGCCTAATAAACATTGTGTTTATGTGTGTATAGGTGCTGGCCTCCCAGGTAATGGAGGAGGTGTTGCCATGGTTACAGAGTCAGCTTCAGTCCAAGCTGAAGGGCAAGAAGACTGAAAGGATTCGGCAGTGGCTGGCAGTGAGTTAAACTAACACAATAAATTTACACTATGTTGTCAGCCACTTTCACATACTACTCATACTCATGTTGTGGTACTTGCGATGGTCCCTGAAGGCAGCATACAATACAGGCTTCATATGATGTAAAGCCATCTCTACATCTGAGTTTCAGTTTGTAATGCTTAAAGTGGATTATGTCATCCCAATACTTTTTTAAATTATGATACTTTAATCACAAGTCATGTATTCTCTATCATGTATTTTTCTATTTTAGATCCTGTAATCTCAGGAGATTCAAGTATCTGACACAAAGTGTCCATCTATGATTTCTACTAGCCCATCCTCATATAATAAGTCAAAACCTGACCAACTGCATTCATCAGTCTTGAAATGAATGTAGACATCTGCTGTCAGATGTGCAGCCAAACAAATGCTAGACACTGACTCCAATATGCTCTCATCAAAAAAACATGACCTCCAAAATTTAGGAGGGCACTTCATTTGACACAAAATGAATTTTTGCATCAACCTTTTTGGCTAAAAATAAAAAAGGTTGCTAATTTTCTAGCAATAAACAGATTCTTGGTAAATATTTTTGGGAATACCTACAAATCTTGTTTCTGTTATTGTTGGACAGGATAATGGCGTGTAAGTTAAGTATTATGCACGATATAGCATTCTAAAACGCTACTGGTTGCATGGGAACTTTAAAGATATTTTTCCTCTCTGTGGTCTGATGCTATCTCATAACTCTGACTTCTCAGAATTATAGATTACTTGTGTCAGAATTTAGATATCAATCTTAACCCCCACCCCAATTCAGTTTTCAACTCTGTGAACACTATAATTTGGCAATTTTAGTACTTTTTTAACACAATTTTTCATGCTGGAATATTTCTACGTATTTCTGTGTGTAGACAGTGCAGGCAACCTACGCACTGGTGCTGGAACAGCTGACTGCAGCTTTAGAGGCTCTGAGGGAGGAGTGCCGTCAGACAGCATCAGCCAGTCAGGCGCTCATCAGATCCAACCTGGACCAAATAATGTCCTCTCACAGCTTCCTGGAGCAGAAAGTTAGAGGTAACGAATGTAGACACATACTAAGAACAAAAATGCTTTAACAACAGAGCTAATAATGCTACATATGAGTCCACGATCTAAGTTTCCTGTCTGATAAAAGTCATGCAGTGTCTTATAAAGGATATTCTTGAGAAAAGTTTTTGTCAACCTCTTGGGAAATTTGTGTACGTTCCAGCATGCATATGTGAAGAAGCAGAGAAAGCGTGCAGTGAGTCTGTAGCACCCTACATGTGCTCCATCCTGGAAGCGCTTACAGAGAACATAGGTGCAGGGATTCTGGGGATGCAGCACACACTCCACACACAGATGGACTCGGCTTTTTCTCTCACAGACGGAAGTACAGAGGAGACCAAGAAGGTGAGGAGTGGCCTTTGTGTCATTTCTGTGTCATCAGTAATATATATAAAAAAAAAAACACTTACAAGATTATACTTTTGCTTGAATTTACCAACGCCGAGTCATAAATCTTTTACCTTTAGTTTATGGTTGAGGCTTTATCCAAGCATGTGTTTCCTCTCCAGGTCTTGTCCAGTCTGCGCTCTGTCAGCCTGGATCAGAGCTACAAGAAGATGGAGAACCTGACAGAGAAATTTAAAGACTTAAAACAGCGGTTTGGCTTGAGCAGCACTCAGAGGCTGGTTCACGTTGCACATCTGGAGATGGAACAGGTATGATGCGCGACCTTCAGTATAGCTGTGGCTTCACGAAGATCCTAAACAAAAGAGAAAATGTCAAAAGCTGCGGTTCATGGCGGTTTTTTTGTCTGTGTCTTGAAGTTGCTTGACAGTGCTGTCTACACCTTGGAGCAGTTCCTCCAGTCGTCCACCAGATTGCAGTCATCTCAGGTTCCCGTGAAAATGGAGAGAGCTAAAGAAAGGGTACTCAAGGTAAAAATGAAAGTTACATCTGGCCACTTATGAGTGGCTCTGTACAGGAAAGAGCTACTCACAAACTCTTTTCACCAATTTGTTGTGGAAAGAGTATATATCTTAATCTGCAAGAACACAGCTACACACTAACAACTTGTCGATAAGGACTAGAAAAAGCAGAAACATGAGCAGAAAACAAGCAGCAACCTTAAGGTGTGTTGACAGTGAAAAGGCCAGACCCGAGCAGGACTGTCCCACATTAAACTGGAGCTGGAACATTGTGTAAGACAAAGCTAACTTTAACTAAAGCTCTCTACATAAGGCACCTGTATATATAATAAATATATTTAAATATAATATGTGATTTATTGATTGACTTAATGTGATTTATTATAAAGATATAATAAATATAATAAAGATATAATAAATCACAAAATGTAAAGAAATCTAGTAATAAAAAATATCTGTGTGAACAACTGGTTGTCTTTAGGAGCCATTCAGGCTGCATTTAGTCACAATAATCAGCTGAAGGTCACTTGGAGAAGTGTCCAGAACCCTGCACAAACTGAGGTTAGACACATAAAATGCAAGAAAATCGACCTGAGGAATACCAATATGGTTCACGATGTGTTTAACAGGTGCATAATGTTGGCAAAGGGTGAGACATTGTGCTGCATGTTTTCACAATTCAAGCCTTTACTCTAAGCATAAACTAAGCCTAATTCCAAATCTTAATCCTCACATAGTCTGTCTGAGCTTTGATTGACAGAAATATCCTTAGAGAGGAGCCAACTCACAGATCATTCACAGGCAGCAGAGACATCGAACACTGGGACAGAAGAATATTTCTTGTTTGAAAAATACTGTATTTTCAAGGATAATTCAAGTTGGAGAGAAGCCATTAATTTGAATGTTGTACTACTAGTGGGTCAAACAAATGCAATGAAATCTTTGATTCCGTCTGTTAAAGATTGTGTGTGTATGTGTTTGAGCAGCAGCTCGACTATGACAGCAGAGTGGTCCAGAAGAGGCTCTATCAGGAAGCTCTGCTGGAGATCACTCTTCCTTCCCTCACCAGGAAGATGGACAGCAAGTGGAAAACTGTACGTGCAACTCACTGCTGCACTCTGTTTGTCGCTCACATGTTACAAAGCATAAAATGTGTTTTCTGTGTGCAGGAGTTCCAGAAGTTTGAGGAGTTCATTTTCTCGGACTACAGCAGTTTCATACTGGTTCAAAATGTTTATGACAATGTTCTGAGAAACATCCTCAGCAAGGAGATAGAGACAGGTGAACACACACATACCTTTTCTGCAGAATCTTCAGAGACCCTGAAGTGCAAAACATATCACTTGAACTTGTTTCTTATATCTGGTATCCTGTGAATCTATGTAATATTTCAATCTAAAATAGCTCATGAAATATTTTATATATTTATTGTAATTGAATCTTTTTTCAGGTAAAATATTTACTAATTACATAAAATGCTGAAAGATTCCTAGCATCTACAGTTGCTATTAATACAACTACCCCACCACTGAAATGTGTGAAGTTATTTAAGTCACCCTGAAAGAGAAAATACTGTACATTTTAACAGTAAATTTGACATATTTCTTTTTGTGCAAGCATCCATTCAAACTGCCTGTTCATCTTTCAGTGGTCCAAGATGCTGCCAGTAAGAAGAGCAACAATCTTCTGTTGGACACTTCAGATTTAGCCATTAGTCAGTATAGTCTTATTGGACAAACGCCTCCTCGCTCTGCTCCAGACAGCCCAGCCAATAATGCTCGACACTCATCCTTAGCAGGACGCAGTGACGATCAAGAAACTGCTCCTGTGGTTGAAGACAGAAGTCAAACAGCTGATGTTTGCCCTCAGAACAATACAGAACCTAAAGCTGATACAAAATCCGATCCCAGTATCTCTGAGACATCTGAGCAGGGCACAGCGCTTCTGTCTCCCGTGATTGTTGTAACGCAAGAGTTTCATGACAATGCAAGTGAAGAGGCTTTGCACTTCAAGGAAACCAAAGAGGAAGACACGATAGGAAGTGACACACCAATGACATCAACCGATTCAACAGCAGCTGAAACCTCCAGCTCAGACGCAGCTGGTACACATGAAGTGGATACGCCCGATCCTCTGGCTGACCTGGAATCCACCATCCAAGACTCTCCTGAACCTTCCCCTCTGGTCCCGATCCAGTTAACAGATGTCCAAACAGAACATACTGAGAATGATCATTCTGCAATGCCTGAAAATCCTGCCACACCTGACCTCTCAACCTCTGATCAAACATCAGAGGAGGCCTCTTCCATCCAGCCTCCTTCACCATCTCACTCAACTGGAACAAGTGAGGTGGACAATCCAATGAAAATCAGCCTCGGGTCATTAAGTGAAGCGATCACTCCATGTTCCATGGAACCTGCAATGAAGACGGCAGTACAGCAGCCAACTGACAGAGCTGTCTACTTGATGGGAACAATCAAAGATAACTGGGAGGCAGAGAGAGTAAAACAGGAGAATCAGAAAGAAGTGGCAGAGCAAGATGCAAATAAGACAAACATAGAAGGGGGAGAGGAAGAGCGAGAGGAAGAGCATGTGAAAGATTCTACTCAAACAGGAGGTGAGACGGTTTATGAGGGCTGCAGACTGTCTGCACCGCCAGCAGAGAGTGCCATCGTTTCAACCACAGAGCAGGGAGAGAGCGAAGAAAAGCTGGAGGACGACACAGGTGGTGAGCTCAAGGGGGAGACTCCAACAGATGACGAAGAAAAAGCAGCAGAGGAAAAAGACGCAGATGATGGAGATTGTGAAGAAGAAAAAGAAAAGAAGGAGAAAGAGGAGGAGGTTTTCCAAAGTCCTCAGCCAGTGGAATCACAGCCAGAGAGTGCTGCTGAGCTACCATCAGACAGTGTGGCAAGCATCAGAGACCTTGTGACTGAGATCATTGAAGTGGACACAGTATTAGCCTCCTGTCCAAGCAGCAACAGTGGCGTACCATGACGTAAACGCTACCATGACAACTGCAGGCCTTGATGGATCACCCAGCCAAATCCACATAAAACATCCAAGATTCTTACAAATGGTGCAGAGAGGAGACAAGGGCTGAATCCAGACAGAAATTGGTTTTCATACTGTAACAAGCATTTCTTTTTTAAAATCAGTCAGACAAATACAAGTGAAGTTTACCCAAATGCATTTTTTAACAATTAAATTGATTCAATTACCAAGTAAAAATGTTGAACATGTCTTTGTCTTAAAGCGGCTTAAATGTATTATTATTAGATTTACAGAGTATTATTCTATAAAAACAGCAGGGCCAAAGAAAGGTGATCAGTCATTTTCTGAAAAGTTCCAACAAAAAGAAAAGTGATAAAAACAATTGTCTCAGAAAGTACAGACGGTGCTTTGTATGGAAACAAAGCTCCTCATGGCATCCATAAATCCCCTGATGTAGGTGTGAACAGAAACTAGTAAGAGTCATTCAATTAAATGTGAGATTCTTTTTTATTAAAGAACCTGAGGACAAATGACAAAGGGATGGAGTGCATTACTACTCCACTACTTGCTTCCATTTACACCATCTTGATAAGCACAAATGAGAGGCGTTAGTAAAAAAAACAACAACACAGTAATATACATAAATTAATGTTTACTTATAAGAAGAAGAAAAAAACATAATCATAACATGCATTGGATTTAAACCATATGTGCAAAACATGCCTAACAGTAATACAGTATGGAACTTTCGTCAGTGTGAATCTCATATGTAGTTTACTTGAGGAATACAATTTCATTCCTGAAATGTGCTACTGGGGCGACTCCAACAGCTGCCAGAGACTTCCGAGTCATAATGACTGGATGAAGCCTCCTATGGATACTGCCTTACTGTGCGGTTTAATGAGGGCTGTATGGAGGCAGGTGAAAAACATGATTTCATCCCGTCCTTTGGTGGACACAGATGTCCAACCTCCTCTGAAATCCATTTCTCTATTCAGGAGATCGATCCAATACTGCTGTGGTCTTACTATGTTAATTCAACCTTTGACCAAGAAAAGTAGAATCTCTGAGGTATAAAATCATGTTTACAAGAGAATCTTGGCCAAGACACACATTATGTATGTTGAACTGAAAGGCTGAAGTCATGTGCTGGCAAAAGGCATCCTTCTGTGATTCAACTTTTAGATGTTTGCTCCATCACTTTTTCCAGTGGGTTTGAACTTAAATTTGCATGCCAATGGGAGCCCCCCCCCAACCTTTAAGGAAAAATCTGGTCATACATCAAAGAGACCAAAAATGTCAGCCCTCAGTTTCTCCAGAGGGACCTGAGGGTCCTAAAGACTTGCTCTTCATCGCTGCTGCAGGATTGTGGCAACACGAGTTACTACCAACATATCACAACCAAAACTGGGACCAAACGACCAGCAGATAAGTAGCACTGCGAGTAATACAGATTCACCCTGACCCAGATTAGCTTGCCAGTGTGAAAGCACCCCAGGCTGTGATAAAAGTGCCAATTTCACTGTTACACAGACACAAACTTATGTATAATAAGGGGGGCCTCAACAATGGATCTCAAACCCTCAACAATGGGATGAGGTTGTTTTTCTCTGTGGATTTGAAGTAACAATAAATAAAAATCATTACAGAGTAAAAAACATCCAAAACCTGTGAACATATATTTCCAGAAAAGTCCCCCCCCCCTCTTTTTTTTTTTTGTAAATATATTACTTGCTAACCGTAAGACGCTTGTGGCAAGGAAGACTTAACTACTGGTCTGTTTAGTATAATGGTGAATAAATTAATTAAATGGCTACATGAAGAGTAACTGCATGGAAGCAGGACTAGTTAAACTTGTAGTATCAATGACTCAGTCTTCTCTGTATGATTAGTGTCGGACCGTAGGAGCCAGTCTGAGCCAGTCCAAAACATCAGTCGTGAAGATGGAGTTGGAGCAGTGAATAAGTGACCATGCAGGATGGTGTATGGGGAATGAATTTAAGTTGACGGGATACGTCGCTGAGAGCAGACTTGTGCACGTCTACGAGTATTGATAGAAAGGTCGTTCATCGGGTCTGAAGCCGTAGGCAGTGGCCGGTCGTCCAGGTGATGAGCAGGTCTGGTCGAAGACATCTCTCACATCTCTGACACAGGAAGCCACACAAATTGACACTGTTATTTTTAAACAATGCAGGGTAAAAAAAATACTAAAACAATATTGAGAGATGAGAATACATCTACAGCTTAACGATAGCAGAAAAGAACAACTGAGAAATAATCCGTCCCAACGACATTATTAATGGTGTTCTTTTCTAACAGATATGTTAGATTTAAGAGTGGATCATCTCTCTGGGTGAGGAAAGGGCTCCCGCTACTGGAGGACGTGAACTCACCCTGCGAGGTGCGAGTCTCCATTCTGAGGCTGCAGGTCACCAAAAAAATCCGGACTGACTGAGCCATCTGCTGGAGTTATTCCATCTAGAGATGCATTCACAGGACAATTAACGGTACGGGAGAAAAACTTATCGTTGCAGATTGTGCTAATCTTTTTCGAATGTTATGAGTAAAAAATAACTAAAGTGGGCAGACACTCATGTTGTGAAGGTACTGCGACTTTAAAAAACAAAGGACTAAATCACTCAAAGTAAAATGGGAAAAAATGACACTGCAGGCTTGTCATATTTGGATGCGTTTGTTACTCTACATGAAAAAGGTCTGGGTTCTGTGTGTACCTGCGCTGTAGAATAGATCGGTCCTGTCATTGTCGTTATCGTACAGATACGGCTCCGGATCGTCAGCTTGGCGGCTCTCAACCATCTCCAACCACTGGTTGTTGTGGAAACGAAATTTCTCCGACTGGATTTTCCTCCCCCACTCCTCATCATACTCCTGGGAAATGAAGAGTAAATAAATGACACAATGGACAAAGGCAGGAAAGGGTGTTTCAACTCCATAGCTTCAGAATCAAATGTGTCGAGATTTGTTACTTCAGCCAGTCAGAGACCCCAAATCCCGTGTGTGCGCTTTAGAAACATGTGGTTGACTCACGGCAATAATGTCGAGAGTGTTGTCGCACACTTTTCTGATCTCTGCATTCTTGTCATGCATCAAATCTATCAGGTAAGCTGGAGCCTCTGCACAGGTGGTTAAAGAAAATCTACAGAAATTTTTATTAGGTTAAAGAGTTGTGTATTTAGAATATGTTGCAAACAAAGAGAAAAGGATACGAGTGTCTTTGATGATGACGTCTCGGGTAGCTTGGTGAAACACCATCTGATAGAAGACATACACGATCTGACACACAAACTCATCGTCCTCCTGCTGGGCTACATTTATGAAAAAGAGAAGTGAGGAATTTGTTCAAATCCAAGGCAAACTTTTCACAGAATATATATCTTGAACAGAACCACAGGTATGTGTATTACCGTTCAACAGCTCAATGAGGGCCGGGATGATGCCAGATTTAGCCAGCATGGCGGCACAGGCGTCATCCATGGAAACTGTTCCGATCATAATGACCACCTCCAGGATGAGGTCATCCTCTGCTGAACCTGAAATACAAACAGACGACTGGGAGTCTCATAAATCTCTCCAGAACCGATACTTGAATCAAAGAACACAAGCTTTGCTGAATTAATTTGTGAGGATTTCACTACTCTAATAACTAGACCTGATTTTATTACATTCATGGCCGTTAAAGTATAGTCTTAGATTTACAAGGTGTACATGAATGAATCATGAGGTCACACAGGCTATGAAGTACAAAGTCATGTAGATTTCAGGATTTACAAGATTTACCTTAAAAGAACTGTGAAGTTCCTTGTTTTATGTCACATTTCCACTTACAATTGGCACTTTTTAAAAAAAGTGTGTCTCTAACTGACTTTGGTTATTCGAATGACCGAGAAAGTTAGTTTACATGACCAGCCCACTGCTTCAGTTCGGCTGCAGCAGATCTGCAGAGCTGAGGGAAAAAACCCTCCTGACCGCCAAAAGCAAGAGGGGAAGGGGGTGGAGGACAGCCATCTCTTTACCAGGGGTACCATCCCTGATAAAAGAATGGCTTTAACATGGAAACAACTATACTCTCTTCAACTCTGGACGCAGGTTATTTGAAGAAAAAGTGTTGTAAGTGAACTGTTGCAGCATCTGAGTGAGTTACAGCTCTGTCAGCTGAGTTCCAAATTTTTCATTCATTTTAAACCTCAGAATCTAATCAGCACCTGGTTTTAGTCGGTCTTTTAGGTAAGGCACCAGGTTATACTCCTTCAGCACCAACTCCCAGTCCAAGTCAGGGATGGTGAGGTTGGCCAGCGTCCCCAGACACTCCAGAACCCACTCCTCCTCCTCCTCAGCACGGATCTCTGCTGCCAGGTCACCCACATAGTCCTGACAGAGACAGAGGTGAGCAAACACAATGCAAAACGTTGAAATATAGATTGACTCATACAGTAAGTTAAAACTTTCAGACTTTCAATCAGTGAGTCATTTTCATGACTTTTAGCAGTGGCACTTCTGACTGTGTACATCATAGCTCACTATGAATAGTGGTTTGGTTGTCCCGTCATGCTGCGAGATGTTTCTGATCATCTTCATCAGAAGGCAGTCTTTTGTCTTCAGAGCTCTCTTCATGAGCATCTTCAGTCCATTTCCTACAGGTGGACAGAGAAGGAAAAAAGAACAGAAAAGCAGTTTATTTATCAATTCAAAGGGAGGCAGACAACTCTCTTACTCTCTTGTGTGTTGTACAGACTTAGTTGTACAGCACACAGCTTTCCCTCATAGAAAATAAAAAAAGATTTATCTGAACACATAAAATACCTTCACACATGAGCTGTGCATTCCTCTTGTTTGCAGCCAGGTTGATGAAGAGAGAGATGAGCTCAGCTTCAATTTCCTCCTCACCGTGCTCATACAGCATTTGCATTAGCTACATCAAGACACGTGCATGTTTGTTAGCTACGTATCTGGAACTCTCTGGCACTCATAATCTCAATGGATCTAATTGTACCTGAGATACGCAGTCGGTGTAAACAAACATGCCCTTGAACCGGTCGTCCATGCTGACGTGGTACAGGATGCGCATGGCTACCTGCCGGTTGTTCTCGTCACCTTCACGACAATAAAACACACACATACAACAAAATAGTCATATACTCATCGATCTCTCTGCAAAGCTGACAATATAATAGAACAGGAGAAATATGAACCCAACAGTATTGCTAAACATGTCCCATTGTTACACATTTCCTTTAAAACTACGAATGTCAACTTCCTGGTGGTAGTAATGTCAGAGGAAGTCAGTACCACAGGACTGGACTGACCCACTGCCACTGCCACCCTGGGCTGAAAGCAGAGCTCTGCAAAAGTATACTGCTTTTTTTTTTCTTAAGTGTAGATCATTACCCAGCAATGCAGTCAGTTTCGGTAAAAGCCCAACCTCCACCATCTTGGCTCTGAGTCCCGAGTCGAAGGAGAGGTTGAGCAGCAAACGTAGAGTCAGGTTTAATAAGTCCTCGTGCTCACAGGGAACAAGGCGAGCCAGTCGCTCCACAGTGTCTACCTCAGCCTGCAAGTCCCAAACACACTCCTCATTACATCAAAACAATGAGACTGAAACGCAGCAGAGAGCCACAGAACAAAGAGGATAAAATCATAACAATTACTGATTAATAATGACAAAACCACAGCCAGACATTTAGCATGATGTCACTATTCCGATGATGGAATTTCAGCCAATGATTACTGTAAATTGTATTGCTAATGATCATCCTCTAAACTCATTCCTCTAGTAAAATCTTACTGTATGAACGATGATGTGTGGAGTTATCAACTAACAGTTTCTTCAAATCATATCTTCTGTCACTTAAAGATGATACTTTGTGAAAATGCAGAACTATGATTTCACATTTCAGTACTCCACTTAGTAGACTCAGCTTGCTCACATAAAAAAGGTATCTAAGTATAGGATGATATTTTAGGCCCCCCTTCACTCACCATGTCATTCTTATTCTCCAGGAAGATTGACAGTTTTTTGAGGAATGACACCACCAGGACAAGCAGCTCCTCATCATCCCGTTCCAGAACTTTGACCAGCAGTCCAACAATGTTCTTATTTCTCATTTTCAGCTCCGTCCTTGTGTCCTCAGCAAGATTCAACAACAGGTAAAGAGATACTGGCAGGAGGAGGAGAGGAACGAGAATGGGAGAAAATGAAAGCATTACTTGATGTGTGTGTCAAACGTTGATAATGAGAGGTTGATGCTTGAGGTGAAACTTTACTGTAAAGAAATCACTGCTGGGGTTCATTCTACATGAGCGGAAGAGCTATAGAACATTTATAACACAGGATGCTGGACATTCTGAGGTGAAAACTTTATTTATTATACTTTCACATCATAGCAAAAAGAAATACCAGCACTGCTTTTAAAGTCACTGCAAGTCTGGTCCTACCTCTGAGCAGCTGCTCCTGCTTAGCCAGAAGACCTTGGTACTTTCTCTGAGCTTTGTCCTGGTCTCTTCTCAGGGAGCCATTTTCTGGCGCCGACTCACGTAAACGAAAAAAATGTCAAAGAAAACATTCCGTGAAAGTCCGACAAACGATACAGGAGGAAAAATAACAGTCGGCTCAAACTGAAGAGGTGACGGACAGCAGAAAAAAGGATATAAGCCTTGTTCTTCTTGCGTAGCTCCTCACGCCACATTTCATGCCTCTTCAGCTCATGTTCCACCACACTCATGCACAACGCTCCTATTTTATAATGGCTAACCACTCCGTGAAACTGAGAAAAACTGGAGGAAAATATGTAAGAAGATCAGATGTAACAGTTAGACATACTGAAGACATGTGTGTCATTGTATGTGTGTGTTTGTGTGTGTTACCTGGAGAAGCAGAAGAAGATGTAAATGATAATGGTAGCAAGCTCAACACTCTGTTTCCAGTCCTCTCTCAGTACTCTGGCCAGAGCACCGAGAGCCGTTTCTATACATACAAAAAAAGCAGGTAGCTTTCATGTTAGATGACATGAGCTGGAGCTCCACAAATGAAGACAAGTGTGGCACAATCGATGAGCAAAAAAATCAGAGATGCCGCAAGAATTTTGGCACCAAGTCGGTGCCAGAAGTCTGGAGAAACCAAGTCTTTATGCTCCTATGCTGAATATGGGTTGGCTTAAATTCAATGGCAAGATAGATGCACAATACTGAATATCACTTTAGGTGGAGATAGCTTTAAGTATGGTCTTCTACAGAAAATCCATTCATGCCGCAGATTCATCTTTCAGAGTTTATCAGAGCTTAAGTGTTTTGTTTAAGCGGCAGGAGGTTCAAAGAGTAATGAATTATGTTTCTGACCAGCAATGAGCTCACAAATACAGTCTGACAAAAACTGTCAGGTAATATTTGTGCCCATATGCTATCATACTGACAAACTATGAGGGATTTTTTTTCTTTCTATTGAGTCAAATAACGTAATATATTCCTAGAACACGTGCATCATCAAAGAGCTTAGACCCACTGAAGAGATTTTAAAAAGTGTGGCACATCTGTAGGGAAAATTAAACCGTACCGTTGTGCAGCAGCTCTTCCAGGTTGTCAGGGTTGCGGGCGAGTTGCAGAATGAGAGCAGAGCCTCTGATCTTCTCTGGGATGCCTTCATAGAGCAGCTCAACATACTCATCCACTTTTGTTATGACCGCTTCCTCGTTTAACTACAAACAATAAAGAGGCAGACAACCCGTTACTAATGAAGGACATGACATACCGTCCCAGAAAGATCTGAAACACTTTGTTTTAAGATATCAACATCAACACATTGATTGAATAATGTTGTGTTTATGAAGATTGTGGCTTCATTCAAAGTCAAGTGTAAGATATTCTTTATGGAGCTCCTGTCTGAGAACCAACTGAAGTCGAGCTGTTACCTCCATCCCTTCAAATGGTGTCAGGTCTCTGGGCTTTGCTGTTCTTTTCTCTTTCTTTTCCAAAGCTGAAAGTCAAAATTAAAAACAGTATTTCATTTCAAAACACTACAAAACAGCAACTACACTGCTAACTTAAGCACTGGTGACGTTCACGGCTGACTTTGGAATGTCACCGTGACATTTTGAGCGGGCATTACAAAGAAATGACAGCGACAAAAGAAAGTCATATCCACAGCTAGGATGCACTAGTGGTCATATGTCTCACCTTTGCCCTCTACTGGGGATGATTTTCTGTTCTGTAGGTAATAAAGCAGCTGCTCCACCTGGGGCAAACGGGAGGCAGGGATGAATTTACACTCATCCACCACTTTCTTGGCCAAAGCTGACAAATCTGTAGTCGGAGAGAGGCTTTTCACACGGATACTGAGGGGAAGGAAAGGACAGTGAAGAGTGATTGCTTTCATCCATCCATCCAGCTTTGGAAAGGATTGCTGGGTTCAGCAACACCGATCATTGCAAAACCAGTTTGTCACCAATTCTTTTCCATTTTAACATACCAGTAAAACGACTAATATGTCTCCCTGTCAAGTTTAAATAAATATCTGTCCAAATGGTGAATTTAGGTATCAGTCTAACCCCCAATAACCCCTCCCATCAACTTACAACCTCTTTTTAATGAAAAAAAGGAGGATACATATATGGGAGCAAAGCCCCAAACAAGAGGAAAAAGAACAGGAACTATGAGAACAAAGGTCAGGGCTTCTCTCACATTTTTTGACCCTCTTTGCGTTCACCCAACACAGGACCTCCACTCTCTCCAAGGACAGATGCCTCCACCTCATAGTGGACGACGAGGGCCTTCTCTGTGGGATGGACATCCAAACTGCCAGCAGTCACTTTGCTACAGGTGATGGGAAGACAACAACTCAAACTTTTAATGCCGTTTAATGCTTGTCAAGTCTTTCAAACTTTTGTAAACTCATTTTAGCAACATATTAAATATTATATTAATCTAAAAGAAAAATGCATCCCACAATACCATTAAATGTTGATAAAGCTATCAGTCTGACTCAGGAGGACACGCCCAAGCAGCAACATACAATGGCTGCACTGACTAGCTAACAAAACGAGTAAAATTATTTTTTAAAAAAAGAATACAATCGTAAGGCATATTTAGTTCAGCCCACTGCGTAAATTGTCAGGTAATAAATCGTTTAAGAACGACTGTTTATTCGTCTGCAACGAATCGGCCGAAATTTCACAGAAGCTTGCAAGCTATGTTAGCAGTGAGCCAGATTTCCCTTCCCCTTCATTTGTGGACCCTAAAGCCGAACCCAGTTTAATAACGCGTGACTTAAAAGGCGTTGCTGTGGTATGACAGGGGAATTTATCTTTGATAACATTCTATGGCGTGGAAACAACGCTGTAAATTTTCAAAGCGTCGTAAGTTGACTACTTGTCCCGATTTAAACAGATAAGCTCCCTGCTCTGCATTAGCTAGGCAGCAGCGCTAACTGGGGGCGGTGTGGAGACATGACCGTAGTGAGACATTTTGATAAATAATTTGCCTGATAGGTAGATTACATTACAAGTATGCCGAATTAATAAACGACTCTTAATGATTTGCAGTAGCTTACAAGTGATGCTTTTCTCTCCCGGCGAGCATGTAAAAATATAATTCCCCAAAGTTTGACTTGTCAGCGTTGGCTTCTCTCAAAGCAAGGAGCCGGGCTAGCTAACTAGCAAGAATTTTTAATAACAGGCACTCCAATCCGGGTGAATAACACCCACAGTTACAGCTGACACAGCTGCATGGACGAGGATAATGAAGAAACATTAGCGAGTCCACAATTACATATTCGATACACCAGAAGCATGAACCAACTACAAACTTAGCTTTACGTCTCACCGTTTGAGGTACCGCGCGTCATCCTGCATTTTCTTCAAATTTAAGGTTTCAGGTTTTAAATGACTCGATTAGCTGGATCACATGTGATGGATTTCACATACAAATCACGACCTAATGAATCCGGGTGCTGCCAACTTGCACCGCTGTCATCACAGCGAAGGCTGTCAACACCGGAGCGTGGACTCCAAACATGGAGGCATGACCGTTGTGTTTTAGTCCCAGATTATGACTCACAGGCAAGATTTCTTTGCTAAATCAGAGAAAAAAAACGTGAAAAAAATATTAAGCAAAACCGTAGTTATATTTTCACTTAACACTACCATCTGTAAACTGACACAATAGGACTTGGAAAGGTTTGTTTTAGCCCATGAGACTGTCGGAAGTCGCAGCCTGGAAGACTAAACTTTGGATTCAACTACCCCTCACTGACGAGTTAAATGTCCAAATAGAGGTTGGAACTATGGGAGCTACGAACCACCATTTATGGAATTAACAATATGTCTAGCTGAATGATCGTGTCCTTAATTGAGGACTGACATTGTCCAAGTGATATAAAGTTTTTTTTTTTACAACTAAATAACTGAGGCTGACGTGTCATTAGGGCCCGAGCAGGGAATTGCGAAGGCCCTATTGTTATCATTATTATTTTAGTTCAATTGCCTATTACGAGAACACAAGGGAAGCACAGAAAAGATTGTAAAGTCTTAAGAGGACGTGTTTATAAAATGATTTGCATTCTTTTTTTTTTTTTTTCTTGTATGAAGAAATCACTTTGGCTTTAAAATATGCTAATTAAAGTTGGCCTAGTATACATGATCACACAACCTTGCGCTTACAATATGTGGCTGTTACTGCAGTTGACATTGTGCCCTTTCAAAATGACCCCCATTTACTGTTACACTTTTACACAGACAGAGAGAGCACTTTGATAAATATCTTTTATTGGAATGCTATGATATGACCGCCAAGCAGTATTTCAACACAGACCTCACAGACTGAGGTTTACACCTAGCTGCTTCTAAATACAATTGACATTCGGCACGTGCTGCCAGATGTCTGCTATTGTGTGTGTTTGGAGCATATGTTTCTTTTATTTGCATGCATGTTTTCTGACCGAAACACTGTCCTGTCTTCCTCCACCTCTTCCTCTCTTTAGCTGTCTAAAGTTTACCCCTTTGCTGTTGAATCCTCTCTTACTGTTTCCTCTTTCTCTGTTTCCATCCAACCCCCCTGTTCTGCAGCCTCTCTTGGTTATCCCCCTCCTCGTTCCTTGTTCTTTTATTCCACCTCCCCAGCCTCTTCTTCATCGTCAGCACATGCGGCAAACTCCTTCTCGGGTAAGAGGCCATATTCATTGAGAAACGCCTCCACATCCGTTGCAAAGAACTCTTCACTGAAGCGTGCAGCCACAGCCAGGAAATTACCCAGTAATTCACCCGCCTTGTATACCAGCAGTGCAGGAAGAACCTGGAAAGACAGTAACAAGAATCACAATGTACTCAATGGTTGTGTCTGACAATGTGGCTTTTAATAGTGACAGTAGACAAAGAATAAGGCAAAAGCACGCTTTTCACTTTTACATTTGAAATGAAAATCATTTGTGGCAGATTTAAAAAAAAACTAATTCAGAAGAAATTTAAGTTTTTGACTTAATGTACATCTGATGGCAACGAAACCAATGGCGACGTTCCACACTTGTGTTAGGGATAGATTTCTAACAGGATTAGTTTGTGTGAACTGGTCAAACAGAAACACTGCATTATCAGCAACTTGTGTTGTACTACTTGTATTACTACTCTATTTATATGATAATAAAGAGCCAATTGCATCCATAGCCAAATATCTCACTAATGTCTGATGCCATTTTGTGCTGGTGAAATAACTTGCAGCCATTATGCAAAATTGATACCGTGCCTCTCTGTAACTGCAACACAGACTCATCTACTTATTTCTCAGATATTTTGTGATATTTTCACTTTTGCTCTTGCTCGTTCTAACTCAAACACTGATGCTTTTTTAATGCCTGAAAATGCCTACTACTACTGTCCATGTTCAACAGACTCACATAGGTCAATGTGATGCAATAACAATGTGTTATCTCTCTACAGGAAATTGCACTGCTAGTCCTACAATATCCCAACAATCACTGTAGTTATCTCAACTAGTCTTCTTAATAATATTATATTAATGATTTCAGTTTTTCTTCCACGCAGCGTACTAACCTCAGTGGAGAAGCGCTCAGCTGCGCCTGTTTCCACAGCATCGATGCGACAGAACTTGACAGTGGGATACTCTGCAGCCAGACAGTCCAGGCATGAGTTCAGCTGCTCACAACCTGACAAAGAGCAGATAACCATACAGTGTGTAGTAGGATTACATCGATATTTCTGGATTATGTTATGTTATAATCTTTAACTAATCAGTGTTATAATTTATGAATCGACACTTTGAAACTAATCTAGACCTTTGACACCGTGCTCGTAGATGTGGACTACCACAAGGGTCAACCGATGTTCCTTCTCTATCACTTCCAGGAAGGCCTCTCCACTCTCGAGTTCGTGGACACACTCAAACTTGGGGCCGAAGCTCAGGCGCTCGTGCATTTCCTGCATACACTGTTTCCTATAGCGTTTCAAGCAACGCTCATCCTCCTCTTGAATCAGCTCGTACTCCTGAACACTCATCTGGAGAGGAAGAAAAGTAAATTACTACCTCGGTTTTTTATTATACTTAAATCTATTAGTTTATTTGTGTTTATCTGCTTTATTTACCTTTCTGTTGACTCTCTCCCTGTCATCCTCTCGAGGAGTGGACATTTGTCTGAGTAACTCTCTCTTGTTTTGAGGGACAGTCTGATCCACACTGTCCAACTTGAACCTTCGCCAATCATTAATTACCCCTTTTGGACCTGGAAACACATATAGTCACAAGAATATCACATCATACTTACATAAAAATGACTTCTCTTATAAACTGATGTCCATGAATATGCTATTCTTATATTCTAGAGTAAGTATTTAAGGCAAAAAAGAGACATGGCTTAGTAGAATGGGAAGCAGAGTCTTCAGTTTTCAGGCCCCTCTCTTGTGGAGCCAATAGCCAGTATATGTCCAGGAAGCAGACAGACATCTCATCTCATAGTAATGCTGCTTATAGGCATGATACACCTTTCCTCACTCCACTCTCTTTTTCTCGATCTACTTATAACATTATTGTTGTCATTGTGTTTCTGTTTCTCAGCAGGTTTCCCTGGCCTGGTGTTATGGTGTCTGTTGTCGAGGTAGGTGGCCTCTCTTCCTGAGTCTGGTTCTGATGGAGGTTTCTTCCTGTTAAAAGGGAGTTTTTTTCTTTCCACAGTCGCCTTGTGCACGCTCAGGATGGGGGATTGGATCGAGGAGAAGTTTTGGTGCAATGTGTCGATTTCCTCAGCTAGGCTATGTTTTTTTTAACTGGATTTTTATGTATGAATTGGATTAATTTGGAATTTAATTAATTGGATTATGATTGTATGACAATGAATTGGATTCTAATTAGCTTGAATTGGACTGTATCTGTGAAGTGCCTTGAGATGACATTTGTTGTAATTTGATAAGCGATAGGTAAGCGTGAGCAGCTACTGTCACATTAGAAAAGGAGAGAGTGGAGTTTATTTGCATGTTCGTGAGTGTAACATTTAAAGGAATGAAGAAAAGAAAAAAAACTCTGAAGATATTGTTTTAACAAACAGAAGCCGATTTTTAGGGGTTCATTCAATGCCAGTGGAAAGTCAACAACGAAATGGCTGAAATACAGCACCATTAACTTTTCTTTCGTCTTTATAGTCCACTATGTGTGTCTGACTCGTGTCTCTGACCTGTGTGATTGGCAGGCAGCTCCTCTTCGTCCTGAGTAGCACCAGACATCCTGCTAGTGGCCTGCAATGCACAGAAAAAACAAACTGAATAACCTGACCAGGTCCATAAAGAGAACAGGTTTGACACAGTTACCAGTTCACTTATGAACTCCAGTGGTTCGTAACTTGTTAGGTTTTCTAGCAGGCTGGTGATTTATCCCTGGCAACATATTTCAATGATGGCTTGTGTGAAAAGGGGAATTTTAGCTGAACAACCAGAGGTTACACATTCATGGACAGGAGCAATTTTCCCCGCCATGGACTAGTTCATGTTTTTTATTTTTTTTTTATTTGATCATTTTCACCAATAAATCACTTTAATCCCTTTTGAAGGTTTTAGGGCCAAAGTCAGCAGCATAATTTATGTATATTCTATATATATATGATTTAGGTTTTCCCACATCTGGTAATCAAAACCTGAGCAGATTTGTGTGAAAGGAACCAAGAACAATTCCTGCTACTTTGTCCACCTGTTGTGTGCTGATAATACTGTGAGTTATACTATGTTGTTTCTGAGTTAATGCTCTCGCACATGGACTCCTGGCACCACCTGGAAATTTTTATTTGAATAAAAGGGCAGACAAAGAGGTCATTTGAATTAAATCCCACATGTAGCAGAACTGCAACTCATTCAAACCTGTCCATCTGGATCTTAAGTGGTGTGTGTGTCTGACCACAGTTGGACATGTTGTTGTCACAAGCACTTATTGTGAACCAGGCTAAAGTTTACTTATCAGATTATGTTGAGATTACCAGGAGTCTGACACGCACACACACACACACACACACACACACAGGTGCTGACAACATCTTCTTGTTTGATGGTGTATCTGATATCACTCAATATGTTATCTTTTTGTAACCACTTTTACTGCATTGTGATCCTGATATGATCAGGCCCCATCGACATCAGTAAAGGGAGATAGTTTCATTCAATATTTTGCTGTTCACTGACTGTCGGCACAGCCAGTGTAATTTGTAATGAGGAAGCCACTTCTCTCTTGGACACACCAGGAAAGGCTTCACTGAAAGCTGCTGACTCAGCTGAGCTGTTGATGACAACATGGTCCTAATCAAGGCTGCGTCAGTCATCAAACTGGTAAAGCCCATTAGTGTGAGGGAGCTAATTCGTACTTTATTAAAGCTGTGCTTTTTTTTTTTTTTTTTTTGCTTTTTTTTTGCATAGTTCACCCCCCCCCCCCCCCCCCACACACATACATGACATTACGCTGTATTAAAGGTCTTTACATTTTGTAATTGTACATTAACAAACAATTTGATAAAAATCAGTTATTCTGTAAACACACACAAATGCACATGCATTTATGTCATTATGTGCTGCTGACAGAAGCAGTGCAATCAGGCAAAAGTAAATAAATTGAAAATATGGTGATGCATATTTTTTGCAAGCTGGTAAATATAATCTGTTTGAATTCAGCTTTGACTGTGCCAGCACTGTGGTTTACATTTAAGCTTGGTCAATTTTGCTGGTGGCTTCACCAACAACAAAGTATTGTGCAATTGTTGGGCATGCTATGTAACCAGAACAGCCCTTTGTTCTTACCTTTGTGTCTTGAGTAAGAAGTGATGTCAGTCAGATTTGAGACTGGTCAGTCTCTGCAATTATTTGTTATCTTCTGTAAGGCCAGGCATTCACTGGAGAGTTGCCTGGCAGCAGTAAGGGCAGAACAAGCTTGGAAAATGATAGGGAGAGAGATGAGGGTATAAGCTTTATCTCCACTGTCATCTTCGTCATCCCTGTCACTGTTACGTGATGTTGTCTAATATGATTAGGTGTAATACAGGCTGCAATACAAGTTATGGATTCATAAAGGCAAGTCGACACCAGAAATAACATATTTTCACATTTTTTCAAGACAATGGCAAATACAATAAGACATACCAAAATCTGTTGCTTCCATGAGCTGTCAAGTACAAGTAAGTTCAAAATAAAAAAGGATAAATCAAAATGGTTCACATGTAGGGATTTTAGATGCTGTTTTCTCTGTTGCCATTCAATTCTTTTTACCTGCTGAAAATGTGGTTAACTGGATGGAGCAAATATAAAGTAATTCTGACCTTCATACGGATTACTCAGGACTCGTGGGGTTGCCAAAAACCAACCAAAAAATATATTTTAATATGAAGCAGCAATGCTCTAAAAGAGGTTGTTCTAAAGAAATTGTGGTTGTATATATAACCAACACTCTCCATGTAATATTAGTGTCTAAAGTGCAGCTGCTTACTCTATCATGATAATAAAATGTAAGCGGTAAATTGAAATCGTGCTGTGCAGCAACAACGCATAATGAAAGTTATGGAGAAAAACAGTCCGTCCCTGGGTGGGCTCGAACCACCAACCTTTCGGTTAACAGCCGAACGCGCTAACCGATTGCGCCACAGAGACGATGTGCTACACGGGGCTATCTCAAAATCTCAAAAATGTCCTCATCTATATGTTGTTATCTGTCACCCGTGTTTTTTTACAGCTCTGGCTGAGAGAGAAAAATTATATATAAAATAAACAAATATATGTGGAAGTGAGAGCAGACTGACTGACTGAGAGACAAAACAAATTAAATTTTTTTTTTTAAAAACCTTAAAAAACTTCAGAGTCCTTCCACACTATGTATGAGGTGATATTCCGAATACTAATACTTGGGTATTCGCAGCAGAGTGGCGCAGCGGAAGCGTGCTGGGCCCATAACCCAGAGGTCGATGGATCGAAACCATCCTCTGCTAAGTTGTTTTTCCTTCTTGCCTTTTTCAACAATCTAGTCTATACAACTAAAAATTTTACTGACGTTTGATTCCCGTAATAATAACTAAAGTACGACTGATTTGCCAATCATTGTAAAGGGTGACTTATTTTTTCAAAACTGGAACAGTTTTACCAAAAAATAATTGCCCTTTAAAACTTCTGAGTGTTTTCCAAAAGATTCTCACTATTCTAAATGCTCATTATATGTGACAAATCATCTTTGAATCAGTCACTCAAGTATTCATTTTTTCAGATTGGCACAGAGTCCGAAGATGTAATCCTTGCAAGAGCCACCAGATGCCGTTGTACTGTAGGTGGTGCTGTAAAGCATGATTTCAGTCTGTGGCTAAGCTTAATGTGTTAGATGAAAATATACTGCATGTCCTCTTCCCCAAATTGGGTGTTAACTGGTTCGTTTAATTTGCTCTGTAGATGGTATGTATATGCTGACTTCTTATGAATGAACTAAGAGAGAGCCTTGAATATACTGTAAAGAAAGAGACTGCACTTTCTAGATTGTGTTAAATTTACACTCACACCTTATTTCTAATTATGGGTAAGTATTGAATTAAATAGGGGTTAATTAAACTGTCTCATGATTCAGAATTACCTACCAACACCATTCCCATGTTTTAAACAGCACAAGAGAAAGATTCAGAAAGCCAAATAATTTCTTTATTTACAAAATTTGAATGTCAGCTGCAAGTATGTAAAATTCACTACTTTAAAATATCTACAGAAAGTTAGGACTCAGTGTTGTGTGGCAGGCAGCGCACGTCCTCTTCGGTGAATAATGTATGTGCTGCACGTGCAACACCAACACACTTCGTTAGTAATATTTTCATTCGTTAATGTTGTGCCCTCAGCAAACGAAAAGATGACAGATGAGAATTCAGTGACGATAACAATATTTTGCATAGCAAAGAGGCAGAGAGTGGAACTGTACTGGGCTCATGACCTTGAGGTAGATGGATGAAAACCATCCTCTGCTAGAATGCGTGTGTTAAGAAAATATATATGCACTTAATAGTGACTGAAGCACGGAGAGAATGAAGTAGAAAGGGATGTCACTGTCTATGTGATGAAACGCAATGTTACGTATTTAAGGATGTAGCAAAGTCTGATAATCTTGACAATGCAAGCTGAGGCTGAGCAGAAACAGCCCTTACTGAGCTTTACGCATTCTGTCAGCAAAGGAGGACCTGTGGTGGGTCAAGTTATTAAGGACACAACTGGTGGTCAGCATTGAGAGTTTAGAGTTCAGGGTGTCTTTACTCTTTCCCCAATAACAGTCTGCTCCTTCATCCATGGGTTCTTCTCCTCCTTTGTCCTCCTCTTCATCTTCAGCTTCACTTTCTACGTCGCTGCGTTCATCTTTTTCCAGCTGCAGGAAGGGACAGATGCAAAAGGGTTTAAAGTGAATGACAAGGGTGAGGAGAGGATACACCCTTGGATGTTAAGTCACAATAAGAAATGACATCCCAATCATAACTGGGGGTCAGCATGCAAAACAAGCAAGACACGCTTCAGTCCTAGATTATGAGTATCTAATGTTAATCTTTTGCAGCATATGTTAGTCCATTCTCCCTTGCATTTCACTTCATATATGCGAACTTGCTTCATGCTATGTTGTTATGTTTCTAAATGAGCCAAGATGATTTTGCAATTTACACTTCTTTGAAAAGATGAGTATAATCACACTCACTTTGCCTTTCAGGAACTTATAAACCATGCGTAAGATCAAGCCTGCCCAGAAGACGTGAAGAGCCTGCAGCACCATCAACAGGATGTTAAAAAGGTAGTAGCCGGCAAAGGGCTCAAACACCTCCATGGACAGTATCAGGGTGGTACGAATGATTCTGTAAGTAATCGAACAGCTGGAGTCAAGTTTCCAACAACAGGCATATAAGTCACCTGTGCTCAAGTATCGAAGAGTTTATTAACAAAAAGAAGAAAAAGGTTTCTTACTTGCTGGGGAAAATCACCAGTCGAGTCACAAGGAAAACCACAGTAAACACAACAAACAGCGAGTCACACGTCTTCCTCCAGCCTGTGCCGTAGTTGAACATCTTGGCAGACTGTAGATTGAATAAAGATTGGTACAATACAGATGATTGTAGAAGGGCTAATAAGCCAACATGCTTTATAGACATCCGGATCACAGGATCCTCCTGCTGAAGCAAGTTTACTTCCCTGCAGGTTGCTACAGAGATCTCAAGGTAGATACTTTTCTTAACACAGTCTGAAGTGTTGTGTGAACTTCTGCAGTCACATTGTCTCACTTTGGTAAGCCTAGGCTGGGGTAGAAAACTAGCCAATATCGAGAGGAGCTCTACGATGACGTGCTCTGAAGGGGCTCAGTATGTTTGTGAGGTTCTTACCTCGAGTAGGATGTCGGAGGAGTCATGAAGCAGCATGACCAAGGTGCCGATGCGAATGTAGTTGGCGCAGTAGGAGAAACTGAGCAGGAAGATGGTCGCCAAATGATGGATCACTTGTTCCTTAAAATCCTGCCAAAGCAAGCATATCAGTGTCTCTGCACAGTGAAATATGAAAGAGGAAAATATGGTCTTTTAATTATTCATTAACATGTGTGGCTGAGGTCACTCATTAAAGCAGAAGTGAAAGGAATGAAGCATGAAATATAATCCAGTTGAAGCAAACTAAATCCTTTTAGGCATCTCTCTGAAGGGGAAATGTAACATTTAGCAATGAAGGAATGTTGGCAGCTTCACCTTCCTTTTGATGTCCACAGAGATCCGGAGAAGCAGAGAGACATAAAACCCCAACTCCAGCATGTAGTACCAGAAGTGAGCTCTCTCCATGGGCTGAGGATTAAGTCAGAGACAAACTCTTAATTTAAAAGCCTGGGATGTTTCATTTTGTCACAGAATGAATCTCCACGTCAGCCAAGGCAGGATCAGCTGAACAGTTTTTTTTTTTACACAATTCAAAAGTAAAGAAGCAGGAACTGCAGTCTGCAGCTGTGAACCATCATTTTAAAGAAGATTTGCCATTCAGTTTGTGTTGAAAGCACTTCTATTGTAAAGAACACAAAGCACAGAGAATATATATAAATAAAGCTGAAATACGTTGAATTAGTGGGTCAAAAGGCAGAAAGTTAACCAACATCTATACAGATGATTGATCAACTGAATGAATTTCTGCTTAGGGGTGTTGGACAGCTAAAATAAAACAAGTTTTGCAAAACTCTTAGCAGGCTTCAAAATTAGCCTGCAGTGTGGCAGCAACATCAGCCTGACAGGGAACACTGAACTGCACAGCGGGGTCCAGCAGCCATAGTTGCCTGATGGATAAGGCAGTCAGAGGACTGGTGCTAGATTGAATCATCTGTGCTGTCTGACCCAGTCCTTTCAATGAATGAAATTGAGTGCCATAGTGAGAAACGCATAACTGAGCAGTTAAAGGGTTGAAACTGAGCTCAGGTGTAACACTTAAACAAATGGATGAAGAAAAAAACCTCTGTAGACTTTATCTTAGTTCACCCAAAGGTATTGGTTAAATATCAAAGTTCAGAGTGGGCAGAGAAGCGAGATTTCATTGTCAATGTCATCGATGATATTTTCACCTGAACTGGATACTGCCTCCAACATTCCCTGTGGTCCCAGAACCAGGGTCTCTGTTCAGAGAAGGACGCACAAAGTAAATGTATGAATGGAGAGCAATACCATTCATTTGCAAATTATGTTTATCTACTTTGACCTAATTCCAAATCATATTTTTAACAGTGTCCTCTTAACTCATACTCACATCGATTAAGCAGGCCAATCCAACCATGAATGCTGTGAGGTAGAAAAAGAACCTCCACCTGCAAATGAACACTTGAGATCAGAAATCATGACCAAACAAAAAGCACTTTAATAGACATGGCTCTTTTAGGAGCAGCAGTGCCTGCAACATTACTCCAACGGCTTCCCTGCTCTGTCTGTGTGTTCTTCAGTGAGGGGTGACAGAGGTGCTACTAAGGTAAGTCATCTGTAGCTCGTAAAAAAGCGCGCTTCAGTGAGAGATGTCCCTTACGCAGCTTCACCGAACTTCTTGGATTGACTGGGCCTGTCCTGGTTCCTGCGGCGTCTGAACCAGCTCTCGATCTGTCTCCGGGTTTTGCCGCTCCACAGCATCAAACTGTCAATTTCACTCTGAAACAACAACAGCACAAATAATAAGGAGATGAGCAGACAGAAAAAAAACGTGATGAAAGGATATCTGAGAGAAAAAAAAAGAAAAAAAGGTAAAGGGGCACAACATGACAGATAAAGGCTGTTAGAGTTTTGTCCGTCAGACACCTCTAAAACTATCCAGCAGATGTTTCTGAAGTGCTCTTCAGTCACATCCTGAAGTGAAGTTTTTTTTTAATGCTTATAAAAAAATTGTGTACATGAATCATCTCTTGGCAACATTTCCAGGTCATCCAAAAGTGACCGCTGTACACATCATGTGTGTCATCCCCCTCAGCTTGAAAACAAAACAACAAAAAATTGCCTTTAAAGTTGGATTTGATTTATTTATTTTGATTTATTACCTTTGTATTTTAGTCTTTTTTTTAAATGATCTATTATTGGGAACATTCTAAATAATAATATGTATCTACATGTCACTGAGGATTGTGTGAAGCTTACAGCTGCTTTTTGGGCAGCATTTTTACATGTGCGGAGGCCTTTTCAGACTCACCTGTGTTGGCTGCCGGCTCCTCTGGGTGTAAAACGACTCCAGGTGTGGGGAGACGGCAGCGGCCACTTGCAGTCTATTCTTCACTCCAAGACAGCTGCCTATAGGTGGGGCAAGAAACCTGGGGATGAGGGGGACAAAACACAGTTTACACAAATGACACATTCTTACTTTAAACACTCGTGACAGATCAGATGAAGCACTGTCACAAAGTTGGAAATCAGGATTGCTCCTACTGCTTCATGTCATTTTGGTTAATATGGCCAATAACAATTATACGTAATTGTGTCTCTCTTTAAAGAGCCATGGGACTTATGTGCTTTCTTCCCTGCTTTTTTGATAGCTTTACAGAAAATAAAGTTCAGAACGAGGAACATTGCATGCATTCAGGACTTGGTCAGCTAACAGCATTGGTGATCCTCTTCATCTCTTCCCTCTTGTTTTTCTCTCTCTGGTCCCCATAGCTTTTGTTTCCTGATAACAACAATGCCTGCTCCACTCTCCCAAATAACTTGTACCTCTCAAACACATAGCGCACAGCAATAAAGCCCAGAGCGAGGGGCAGAGCTATGAGAAGGTCCTGGGGTCGTGGTCGATCAGAGTCCGCCAGCTGCTCCATGTCTCTCCAGGTCACACCAGGAGGAAGCCAGTAGTCCTGCCTCCAAAGGTCTGGCAGCAGGTCCATTTTTCTGACGATGGACAGGGATAGGTGACGGGGGAAAGAGCAGAGCAGAAATATATATATATATATACAGGTCACATTTTCTATGCACAGGCTCAGGTAGGGTTTCATGTGATAGAGGAAGAGCAATCCTGTGATGGCTTATCATAACCATACTACATCTGGTGCCTCTACCTCCACCGCAAAATGTATTTCAAACAAGTCAACACAGCAAAGGCAGAGTGACCAAAATGCATCAAAATGTGCTCACAATCGATCACAAACAACAATATGAATTTCAAAAAGTGCACATTTTGGCCATGTTTTAAAGCCAGACTTCTAAAGGAAATAAAAAAGTACTGCGCGGCTTTAGGAGAACAGCGTAATCATGTCCACAGCAAAACTCACCGACCTGGTGGGCCGTTCAAAGAGACGGTCTCAAAGCAGCGACGTACCTGTCAGCAGCTCAGTGGAAAGGATGATCTGATCAATCCGGCAGGCAGAAGCAAAAAACTCCACCGAAACAGGGACTCAGTCTGAGCCTGGCGGGGCGGGCAGCCGGGGATGCGCCTCGGTGCCGCTGTTATCCTGGAGACGACCGCAGAGGCAGCGAGCCGCGCAGAAACAGCCGTCAAGTTGGGAGGTGTCAGAGGAAGCAGTGGGCATGGCTTTCAAGATAAGATTTTAGTTTAAAAGGACGAAAAAGTCATCGCAAAGACACCTCCCAGGTTTAGTTCAACAGAATGTAAGTCAGGAAATGTAGTAGGAGTATTTGAAATGACCGTAATACGTTTCTTTCCTCTGCAGAGGCAAAGCACGGTAGAAGTTCCCCTATGTAGCGTAGGCCATCGTTTTATTGTGAAAACTTCCGAAATGCTCACGTCTGTGAAGCCTTAGCCTTCGGACTTGAGTCATTGCTCACATCCCCTTCAACTAAGAGTGAAGACGATTTATGAAGCCCAGCGTGTTGTCAGCAGAGCTTTGAGTTTATGCCTAAACGCAGCTGAAAGTGCAGCTACAGTCATTTTGAATTTACAGGATAATTGGAGTAAATATAAAAAGCAGAAACATCGGTGTTCAGTTTTTTACTTTTTCTCTGAGCTTTGAATTTTAATTAAATATTGAACATTCATAGGAAGGAACATGTTCGGGGTCTGTTCAGTGGCACCGTTAACAATTGATTTACATTTTGAACATGATCTCAGTTACAAAAAGGTTATTTTTGTACCTCAGAAGCCAAAAGATTGGAAGCCACAAGTTTGATTTTCAGTGGTACAATGTTGTATTTTATATATCAGGGTGAGGTAGATGTACTTCGTTGTTTCTTACCACTGGTGATGAACACCAGCTATACCTCACATCTCGTCATGCTCCGTTGCAGATAACACACGTGACAGACCACTCCTGGGTTACCACTTTCAAGGAAAGCAGCTGACAACACCCACAGCTACAATCCGGGACACCTCCGGGACTTCGAAATTGGTAAACACACTTCTCTTGGTGTGTGCGTAGGCTGCCTGTCAACCCTTCCAACTTGACCCTGAACAAACATGTGCGCTTTCTCCAAGGGCTCTGCGTTGCTCTAACACAAACTGAGATGTCACAGTCCTCTTTAAAACAGCCACTGAGGCCCACTTCTCTCCAAAACTTGCACCTACACACACCTCTTCATTTAGCCAAACAAACAACACTCACCCTGCTTATCTTCTGTTTATCACCCAGGATTATCAGCTAACATCACCTTTGTTATGCAGATAGGCTGAGCTTTTCTGTTATGCAAAAAGCACTTCTGTGTTTGTGTGTGTTATGTCTCCAGAAAATCTGTTTAAAGGGTCTTATCTACGCCGATGAATTGTAACACAAGATAGAGTTTTTTAGGCAAAACAACTATGATTTGCATTTGTCAGGGTGTGGGCTCTCTTTGTGTGTTTGTGCACTCCTTTTGTAAATAGAAATCTGTTTGCACCAACTGAGTTTGTAACCTTTATTTAACCAGGCAAAAATTGCTAAGAAAGCATTCTTATTAAGGCAATGGCCTGGTAGCAAAAGACGACCTGCTTTGAGTCTGAGTTCCTACATATGTAGGAAGGTGTTTTTATAACCCTTGTACGAACAGCAATTTGTAAGACCAAGCACTGAGATAAAGGCACAGACGCCTTGCTGTTGAGAGATCAGATGTCAAATATATGAAAATGAGTCACTCATATCAGCTTGAGCCTTCAACCGATCTGAGGTCATGTTTTTTTTTTTCTGTGGTCCAGCGTCATTTGCATATCTGTGTGCATGCAGACGTGTGCTTGTACATGAGTTTGTGTGAGCGCCTGAGGGGAACTGAATACCTTATTGTTGCTTCGCCAGGGAAGTGAATTGTCAGAACTCAGTGAAGCAAAATTTGTCCAAGACTAATGATGTGGGGGGACTACAGTCAGCTTCCAACTACAGAGGACTGTATTACTCTGGTTGAAAAAGTCTGACTGCACTCTTTGTTCTCAGTCCGTGACCTCATATAGGCTACAGTTCTGAAGCTGCCCCTCATTTCTTTTTATATTATCAAGAAAATGGTAGATTGATTCGCTGTGATTGATTCAAATATTATTGGAAATACAGCATATAAGTTAACACAGAGTTTGTATAGTTCCAATGAGCTTGAAAGACAATATTCAGCATGACTCCCCTTTGTTCTTCAAGATAGCTCTTACATGAGACCCTGTGTCAGGTCTTTGCTGAATTTTTTTCATATTTCATAAGGACATCACTTTCAGGTAGTGTTCATCTGCTATAGATGCTTTGTTAGGCCTGACACTTCTTCTTTTGTCCTCCACTTGTCGAGTGTTCTTATATTTCTAAAGGACACACTTGACACCATGATGTTGTATGGTCAATTTGTGTTATTTTTGGCTTTTCTTTCTTTCTTTTCTTAGATGTAACTAAATAAATGGGAACAAATGATGTGTCTTTGTCACAGAATGCTTGAAACAAAGTAGTACCGAAAGATCCAATTCCAATTGTGTAATTTTGCAAATGTCTGTTATGTGTAGATATAAAACTTTTATTGCTTGGTCGATGTAAAGGTCAAAGTGGCAAAAACCCAATCTTCTGAAAATGGTCAGGTCAAATCACTGGAGTGATAATGACTAATAAAAAAAGCAGCCTGTGTCAAAAAGAAAAACTGAAATGCCTTTAGAAATCCTGGAGAACAACTAGTGAAAACCATTCTTGGCTGCCTTTGTTAAGTCCTGTGTGTTTTTATTGTGCTTTGGGTGAGATGGTTACGGTTACCCCCATCCCACGCCTTCAAGTTGTTTTGCGTTTTTACGTGTGAAGCGAGCAAATGTTTGCTTATGTTTTTGAGTTCTATGTTGGATGGTGAGCTAATGTTTGCTGTTCTTGATGTTGCTGGGGGGGTTTTCCCGGCTCCACATTGTTCTCCTTTAAGGAGCATAGTCTGGACGCTGTGTTTTTTTCCCCTCCCCTCTCCTTTGTTTTCCTCCCCTTTCTCCCCTCTCTCCCCACTCTTTGCAACTCTTCAAAGTTGGTGCTGTACTCACGTATAATGACAATAAAGAAGATTTCAGATGCTTTTTGATTAGATTACGTTAGATTAGGTTTGGTCTTGCCTGCCCCTTGTCTGTGTTCAGCTAGTGTTTTGCCACGTTCCGTATTCTAGTGATCTTTACTTCCTGGTTGCTAATGCTGATTGCCAGACCTGTTCTGCATTAGTCATCACTTCCCTCGGTATATGTCCTTCTTGGTTGTTATTATTCTTTGCAAGATCCTCATCTTAGTTTGGCACCATGGTATTCACTCACTTCTTGTGTATGCTTCATGTACCATGTTAATATTGTACTTATTAACAATATTACTGGGAATTGGCATGTGTAAAGTTGAGAGATTTATGTCTGCACACAAGTTAATGATCACACCTCATGTAAATGGTAAATTGACTTTTCTAATCTAGCTGACCACTCAAAGCACTGCTAACACTACATGTCACATTCACCCATTCACACATATTCATACAGCACATCTTGAACATAACTATGTGCTTTCTAACCATTCAGCCCAGGGAAGCCGGAGTCAAACCACTGCCCTTCCGATTGGTGGGCGACTGCTCTTCCTCCTGAGCTACAGCCGCCTCATCTATCTGCTGAGACATTTAACTCAATATCAGAACCCCATATCCGTCCAAGACGAAACCTCAGGTGTTCATGAAAGGTTGAAAAAGATCCATCCTCTGAGAAACTGGACTGTTCATGTCTAAATTTATGGATGGTCATCCAATTCTTTTTTTTTTTTGATTATTCATTCTGGCACAAAATTGTAAGTTCATAATTGAGCTTGCAAAGATTGTCCCTCAACTTGGAAAAACTCCATTTCCCCCATTGTTCAGTCTCCAGTCAGACCTTTTCAATTTCTACCCCAAAATTTCTCCAAATGGAGTTATCTCACATTGATTGAATGTGTATTGCCCCCAAACCTTTGTCATTACAGTGAGGATGCATGTCTGAGCTCCAAATGTTGTTCTCACCGTATCCAGAAGAGGTCACAGTGAACCATATAGACCGCAGGATGAGAAACAGAAGCTCATCTGAAGTCTTGAGAGGGATAAAGATGCTGTGTTGTGGGCTGTGTTGTGTGTGTTGCTATTGTGTGTACTCTGCTGGTCTGTAAATAAATTAGATTTTCCAAAGGTATGACTAGAAAAATGTATAATTTATTCTTTTTTAAAAACTAAACAAAACAGAATACCACTTGAAAGACATATTAGGAAAATATCCATGTTTTTATAGGCAAGAGTTTATATATAGGAGGTTGGCCCACTGACAATGATTTGATATCTTATCAAATAATCGTTTAGTCATAACCATTAAGGAAACACACAAAAAAACAGAATATCAGAACTAAACTTAATCTAAAAATATTTTTTGAGGACTTTACAATGTAATAGGTGCAGAAACAACATAGCAAAACAGGCTACAACAGGAACAGAGACATTGCTGGTATGAAATAGATCCACGTATCTACTCATGTTCCTTCAGGCACTGCTGAACAGATATGGCTGGTGCATTGGATGGAGCGTAAGGGCAAAACAGATAAAGGGGAGGGCATTGCTCTACGTGCAATTCGTAATCATACCTTGATGTTGCTGGTTATCAGACAGAGCTGTGACCTTGCACAAGGAGCTTCCTAAGCCTCTTAAAAAGAAGAGTGACATGGAATCACACAACCACAAAAACACAATGATGTATTTTTAACATATGTTGAAATTTTTACTGTGAAATGGGATTAAAATTCAAGAAGTACATTTAGATAAATTAACAAAAAGTAACAGCTAAAGCTTAAATTACAGGAGTTGATTCAAGTTATTCCCTCAAACTGTTGAGCCTTTGGTTTATTTGGAAATAATTTGACCTGAGTATCATCCGAGAGATGGCACATATGCCACACAATAACCAGCGTGATTCATTTCTAAAAAATAGACTTTTATCAAAAGTGGTTTCAGGTTTCAGTCAAACTGTGAGATCTTTAAGATGGGTGTCCACACAAACCAACAAGAGCTGAAAGATTTAAGGTACTTTTTTGCATTTCAACAGTAGAAAAAAAAAATACCATATAAAGTTTGAGTTCTTGTCTCTAAATCAGACATAACAGAGTGCATTAGTTGTGTCGAAATGACTTCCGTGTCTGCCCTAAACTTATTCAATTAATTTTTTATTCAATCAGGACATCTCTTGCTGCGGCTCTGCTCTCTATTTATAAATCAGCCCTGGGATTTGTAAAAGTATTATAGAATTAAAGAATGACATGATAGAGAGGAATCGTGAGATAATGTTCATTCTCTTCTTGCATTGTTTGTCACTAAAGGGATCTACGCACCACAGGGCTCCAAAAACTCATTAGTTACTGCAAATTAAGATGGCTACATGGCTTCTAACATGTCTATTTTTTCTCCTTAAGCAGCTACCGCTCAATGCTTTCATATAGTTTTGCAGTTCACAAAATTTACTACTTGATTTTACACAGAGAGGTAAACAGTCAGACTCCACTATTGCACCTACTTTCATTTTCAGAAACTTAAGTTCCTAGCAGGGCTCATCACTGTCAGCAATAGACAAAAATCCTGCATATCTCCAGATTAAACTCTTCCTCTTCTTCGGTCACTTCTCTCTTATTTTTACACCATAGCGTGATCAAACTGTCCTTTGTCCAGTCCCTCCTTATGATCCGTCCATGATGAGGATGGCATGCTGTTGTAAGGATCCAGCAAGATACGGATGCAGCGAACCACAAGAAAGAGCAGCAGCAGCACGAGGAGGCCCACAAAACATAGGGCCGTTCCCTGTTCGGGTTGCCCTGCCATGGGCTGCAGAACCGTTGGGCCCCTGGGAAACTCCGGCGGAGCAGAAGAGGAGAGTTCATAGTCCACAACCCAGTAGGTTGTGTCGCTCATCTTGGAAGTGAGGAAAATCTAGCAGTTGATTACACTTGAGTGTTGTGCTTCCTATGAGCCACAGGACAAACAAAAAAATAACACGGTGCAAATCAGTGGTGTAAATGAACAAGTCCGCTGATTAAGTAAGCAGCAAGCCAAGGCATGCTCAGAGGTTTAATTAGATCTAACTGGTTGGTGTTCACTTAACCCGTGATATCTTTTCTCCAACACAAACAAAATTCTCAAGAGATCTGAACAGTACACCATTCTTCTTTGTTTATTCAGTGTAATCGAACCAACAAAAATGCATTTATTGTAATCGCAGAGTGAAGTGTAAATCTCAATTATGTAGCTGAGGATGTTCCGCAGATAAATCACAGGGGTTGCAGGCTGTAAATAATCCAAGCTGTTGCACTTAAGAGATCGTTTTTGCTTTCAAATCACTTGAATGCTTCAGTCGTGCTGCTCTGAGTTGTCAGTTTTCTTAAAAAGCTTCAATCTATTTATCCTCTTCTTCACCCTGAGTCACCAGGAGCATCTTCATTTGAGGATTCCCTCGTTGGGATACCTAGCAGAGAGAAAAAAAAAAGCAAAGGTGAGAAGAAGCCTGAGGGAGTTTCTGTCATCCAGAGTTGTGGAACAGAACGAAAAGTCTAAATGATTTGTTGGGTTCGGGGCCTTGAAGTGTTACGAAGGATATAGATTTTTACTGTTTTCAGAGATTCCACAACTCCCAGCAGGGCTCTTGCCAGCAGACATCAAGCAGAAAGCACAATCTCTTTTCGAAACTTGTGCTACATGTACCATCCAATCTCATGGTTCTTAATGTCAGAAAATATAACTGAGACACTCAGAAGCACATATTTTCTTATCAACTCAGGTATAACACAGCAGAAGGTAAATAAATCAAACTCTGATGATGGAGAAAGAAAAAGTCAAGAAAACCCTCAGAGAGTTGCTGTGGTCTTGCTCAGAAACCCTCCCCATGGCCTCATTTGTGGGCTGTGGAGTGGAAACATATTTCCTGCGGAAGGTGCTGTCCTAGTCAGCACATTCTATTCCAGGAGGATTTGTCCCCCTTCTTATCACCCCACTGATCCTCGCAAAGACACGTTATTCCTCCCTTGCCCTCCCAATGACGGGACTAAAAGGCAGAGTGAAGCTTTAATAGAGAAATTGAAGGCATAATGAAAGAAAGTGCCTGCCTCAGTATCAATTATCAAATGGCCTGGAGTTATAACAGGGTTGGACTCTCCAGATAGCCACTTGTCAGGAAGCTTAATGGACAAGACAGATTCTATTGTCAATATATGGTCTAGCTTGTCAATGTAAAGACGGCATAAAGTTTACATAACAGGGCAGCACAGGCATTAGAACAAAGCTTGTAATGATAACAGTTGGACAAAATGATGAATACTTTTACCATAGATTGTCCCTGAAAAAATTTACTTAAGAAACTATGAGAAGCAACACAAGGTTGCTATTTCGTTCTTTTTAGCCCCTGAGTTACAAAATGCAACAGACCAACTTTTTTGAGTCACTGTGGCTCTGATCTTCCCGTTTCTTTGTTTTGTTTTTTTTTACAGCCCCATAAAATACAGCAGTTGATCCATCTTTTATTTTAGAAGTTTTGTTTCTTAACTCTGTATCAGTCAGTTACTATCTGCCAAAATAGTATAATAATAATAAAAAAAACAGCTCCAGGTTAGAAATAAAATTAATGAATGAGTGAGTGAAGGCTTTGTTTCAAACACACTGAATGATTAGAATTGGGATTAAAGGAAAAATAACTAACTTGACATGTCTAAAAAGGATTAGAAAAAAGCAAAAGCTTGTTCAAACCAACCCCTTCTTAACTACATTGTGTTTAATAACCACACAGCCAGGCCAACAAAGATCACGTGCAGTGACATATGGCATTCCTCGTGACCGTAATACCTGTGATACCTCTCATTTGTTCTTGAGGATTATAGTACAGTAGCTCTGAAAATATGAAGGACATCGCTATCCAAAATCCAAAGTTAAACCAAGAGAAAGGTCAGTCCATCTGGAAAACGAATTAATTAATAAAAAGAGCCATATTTCACATCACCTTCTAAACTGGTGGATGAATTATTTTAACATTTTATTATCACAGAAGGGGGAAAAATGCAAAACACGTTTTTTAAACAAAGGTTGAAACTTTTTACCTTTTAACCAGCTGAACTGTATCTTTGGTGACTCCTCTGTAATCAATACAAGTAGGACATCCTGCAGCTGTACTAAGTGGTTGATTGAATAGCCCTTTTACAAGGCAGTCTCAACAAACATGTTGTTAAATGTTTGCATGATAATTAAAGGATTGCCCCAATTAACCCCCTCCACCCTTTATGTACCCAACAGTCACAAACTATCACGCTGGTAAATTTCACCATGACATCCACAGCGTCACAACGATTTCAGCAAAAGTTCACCTGCAGCAAAAACACCACACCGTCATCTTACAACGGACTGCAGGACGACCAGATTAGATCAAAGTTTACCTTTGGGTTGGTGTCACAGATGAGGATGAGACACGGAGCGGTGATCCTACAGCAGCAGCGGTGGCCGTTCAGCACCACGGATAGCTCCAGAGTCGCTCCCCCTGGTCTGAACTCCCGGCAGCGCCTCCTTTGCTTTTACGCGGGCTTTAAAGTCTTCTCACTTTGAGGGACCCGCCCCCCTTCTTCGAAATCACCTCCCTCCTGGCCCTCAAGCTCACCCGTGGGTCCCTGTATGACTTTTCTATCATATAAGATGAGAAAGAAGTAGTGGTAACGTTCTTTCTGTAGAGTCGATGACCCAGAGAGAGAAGCTGCAAACAAATTAATCGGAGGTGAACTGGTGATCTGGTAAATTAATCTAAATATAAACAGTTCAACTATGATTGTGGTCACTTTTTAACTTTGAATTGCCTTGTGTACGAATTGTGCTCTACAAATAAAGGCCTTGCCTACGTTTGAAAACTGGTTAGAAAATAGTTTGAAGTCTGAGAACATTAAAAATAAAAAGATAGATTAGATAGATAGATAGATAGATAGATAGATAGATAGATAGATAGATAGATAGATAGATAGATAGATAGATAGATAGATAGATAGATAGATAGATAGATAGATAGATAGATAGATAGATAGATAGATAGATAGATAGATAGATAGATAGTATTCTGACCACAGGTTTCGTTGGTTTCAAAACGTACAAACAAAAATAAAAAATGTCATTAGAAAATAAATGATAATAATTCTCCTAAACCATTGGTCTGCAACAGGTTCTTTTATTGATTTCAGAAATATTGTGAAGTAAAGTTAGAATCATATTGGATTGTAGATAGTGCCATGACTTACATAAAGTGGTATTGAGTTAGGAGGTCCTTTGAGAATGAAGGGATTATTAGATTGTCAGAGGACTTAATTACAGTTATGTCACAAGTTTGGCTGAACTGCATGATATTACATGATCAACATGCAAAACAAAACAAGCAGAGTTACCTGAAGGCGCCTGTGGCTTTGCTCCAGACACTCACTGTGAGAAGTAATTAATTGTCACAATTAAAACTCTACACTGGGACAGACTGCAGTCCGTACACATCCACATCTCCCCTGCCTGAGGCTGCATGAGATCTCCCACTAGGTTTAATTAATAGTGAGTGGATTGTAACACTGCCCTGAAGAGGTTCATAATCTAATCACCCTGAGCTGTCCTCCTGCGGGCCTCCCACTGTGGCCATAATTGATAAGAGTCTCAGACCTCCATGGTTATGAAATTCAGTGTTTTCATTGCGATCCTTGTTATGTATGGCACAGCAGGAGGTCAAGCTGTGCTTCAGGGACATAGGTCAACTGCTACAGTGTATCTATGACCCAGGAGATGTGAGTCTGAGCTGGAGTTTAGTTTTGTACATATATAGCCTTTCGTTACAACAGCTGGGAGACCCTTCTCTTAACTTGCCCTTTCGCTATAATCCAAACCAGTGTTATTGGAAAAGGTTACCGAGTAGCTGCATGGCTTGCAAAGAGGTCTTGCCTGGCAGGGTTAACTTAATGTTCTTGAAATTTTGAAGGTTAAAAACAACATGGGAACGTTTGTGTAGATTTATGATTTCAACTTTTTCATGGCCCGATGCACTGACCTCAGCCAAACTATTCCCTTCATGGAATTCTGATATCAACATTTTATCAGTGTAAGTTTTCCTGGCCACCAAAACGAAATAAATAAACAGACAAAAACTGTGATGCAGCGACTCCAAAGTATGTGCAGAATGGGTGTGTATGTGGCCACAAAGAAGCCCTGCTCTGCCTCCGGCACCCTCTCTGATCTCCTTTGAGTTGTCGCTTTCATTTAAGCGCAACACTTAATACCTGTAAGTGTTCTCAAACCTCTGAAAGGCTGTTTTCAGTTGGATGATCTCAGCATGTGATTAAAGGGGTGTTGCATGGAACCTGTGCTGCACGCAAAATGATAAGTGGACATATTTGCGACTTCATACCATTTATTAGCAATGCCGAAGCTTGCATGTGTTCATAGGAATGCATCATCTCCCAGCAGGCTTCAGCTGCTGTCACAAGGGAGCAGACTAGTAGGTTAGTTTGTCCATGGATGTCCAAAGTCATTCATCACAGCAGACAGCTGCGGGAAGAGGTCCACCATATATTGGCTCAGCGTGTGAATCAATTGGCATGTGTTATATACAGCCTAATTCATTAGTTTATTGACCAGCATCAACAGCCTAGTTGATGGACATTCATTAAGAAGCATCAGTTCTGCAATGAGAGACACAAAAGACAGACCAGAGTATCCAGAGTTTAATTTCTTCTTGAAAGCACAGACAAGCACATAATGCATTCAGGGCTGCTGCCTCTTAACAAAGTAAATGCAAAGCTATAACACAGCTCGCTTTATTCTGCCAACTGACATATTATTGCATCATAGTAGAAGAACTTATGAATGCTCTTTTGGGGTTTGTTGTCACATGTCAAGCAGCCAGCTTCAGCTCAAAGAACCACCAGAGTTCATGTATATCCTGAACAGATACAGAAGAGATCACAACAGACATCATCCACAACAGATGAATCGAAATCTGTTAAAGCACAACTCTTGAATGGCTGGAGCACACATAACAACACAACAAGACGGAGACTGTAAAGACTTGCCACCGACTCCTCCTCACCACTGTGGTAGTGTTGGATAGAACATATGACATAGAACATAGTGGTAAGCTGTTGAGCTTCACAAGAAGCTTTTGTATGATATCAGAGGAGAGCCTATATGGACCTTATATTGAGAGACTTCTTCTCCTGAAGATTTTTGCATCTTTCTTAGCCATGAAAAACAGTGAGCTTTCTGTAAAGATAACATTTTAACTTATAGAAAGCTCATGAAGTGCCCGTAGAGCAAATTGTTTCTGTGGAGAGAAAGAATTACTTATTTGATATATATATATATATATATATATATATATATATATATATATATATATATATATATAAAAAGATAAAAAGCCCACAATCCTAGTGTTCAATGATAACTCAAAGTTCACATATTGTGGTGGACATTGACTGATTTTGTATTTTGCCCCCAAGTTGAACAAATAGAGCCGCAGGAATTTTCTGGCATCAACACATCAGAGTGACTCTGACAGACACAATGAGAGCATGGCGCAACAAACAGAGATACTCATGAATTCAAGCATCAGCGATGGACTTTTTTCATTCAATATCAGTGTCAACAATATCCAGTACAACAGTGCAATCAACAGAATAAACAGTCAATCATTCCAGTTTTCATCTCCACCGTTTATATGAAAAGTAGTACTTTTTCATTTATAAAAGTAGACCAAACAGTTCAGCACGGCAAACAGGTAAACAATGGGTAACTGAAGACAACAAATAATCCCCAACAATGAAGCTGCCCGAGGGAAAAACGGGTGTGGTCCCACGCAGGCTGAGAAAGAAGCAACGCTCGACATCCGATATATTTACGAGACATCGGCTCATATTAATATAATACAAACCTGACTCATAATGAAGGCATAATGTACAGCAACTTGAAAAATGCTCCATTTCAAATTGCACAAATAAAAAGAAGCATAGGGTGGAGTTCCTAAAAATGTAAATGGTTTTTGATGGGCTATGAATTCATAGCTCATTACTTCCTTAACACGTGCTTAAATCTTCATCCTGTTTCACATTTATTCAGCTTCTGATAGGTTTTATGTCAAAAGCAAGCACAGCTGCTGTTCATGTCAATACTGAGACGTCTTAAAATTCTTATCATCACTGAATGAGCTCCGAACTCGTTTACATTCGAGACACTAAAGCCTCCATGGCTCACTTCACCTTCTTTCATGTCTGCCTCTCTGGAGATGGCAACGGTTGTTTCATTGAGGAGATATTAAAGCCTGATACGAAATAAGTTTTTGGGCCAGTTTGCTTTAACTGAGAAGGTTGTGCTTAGCTTGTTCAACCCTGACAGTGTCGTGTCTACACAAAGTCTCGGTATGTCGGCCATCAGTCTTAAACAGAAAAGAGACTTCTGTTTCATACAGTAATTGTGTTAACATGTCCAAAAGCATGTTTCGATGCATCTTATATGACTATACACATTGTGAATTGGTCTCAGAGTGATGATAATATGCAAACGACCTATACTTTATACTTTGCCTGATCACATCCAGTGCACACAGATGACAGGCTGCATATGAGGTTAATCCATGATGCTGGTTACATTTGCTGCTCCACTGGTGAACAATAACTGTGATGAGAATTGAACCAACAGATATCCACACTTTCTTTTCCCCCCAAAACCTGCAACGTGATCTTTTTTTAAAAATTTTTATATTGCCACACGTAGGCCATGGATATTGTTGGATGAAGTAAAGCAGGCTCCTTCCATAAATGGACGGTCATAAATGTGGGTTTCTTCCATTCTAAGATGAATCTTTAAGTATTCTACTCATACTCCAGCCAATCCAAACACTGAGATGACCAGTGCCCTCAACTGGATGCAGATTTCGGTGAGTATGCCATATAGTTGGTGTCCGATGTATTCTCCATGCATGTGCCAGAGAGAGGTCAAGTATGCACACATACAGCGTCTGGATACTGATGGGAATGTAAAGGCAGTCACAAATGAGCAGGGTTTCTCATAAGTTAACGTATATACACAGCATGAGCCAGTATTCCCAGCCACATGTTTTCATCTTCTGCCCTTTTCTCAGTTTGTGTCCCAGATGAACCTCTTCACCTGCATGCTTAATCATCGTTGTTGTCCTCCTCCTCCTCCTCCTCCTCCTCCTCCTACTCCTCCTGCTCCTCCTGCTCCTCCTGCTCCTCTTAGAGGATTTGCTCAGTGCTGGAGGCAGAGATGTCCAGAAGCCTCCAGGCTGCGTTGGGGTTCAGCTCCTCCTGGTCGCGACACAACGCCCAAACATGCATCATCCTCATCACCTTCTCCTAGTGAAGGAAGAGAAGAGAAATGGGTCAGAACCACAGACCCGGCACGGAGTGGGTGGAGGGCTCTTCAAGACTCGAGTTCAAACTTCACGTCAACAACAGTGACTAAACATAATAAAAGTCTTTATTTTTGATTGACACTATGATCCAACCTAATAAAGCAGCTGCAATACCTTTAATAGTTCTGAGACAGTTAACTTGATCAAAATACAATCCTATTAATTACATTAACTAAGATCAAACTTTTTATTGACCTCTGATCTGATATCAGCCATTTGGCTTATATACTTCCTCAGAGCAGCTCTGATCATATCTATTAGATCCGCTACTCAGAGGCGGTAATGACGAGCTGACTGACCGGATCTCCCTCCACAATATCTCCTTTGGGGCTGCGGATCACCATGACGACCTGAGCCTGGAAGGTGATGATCAGTACAGGGCCCTGATCCATCATCTTACCCATCGCCAGCTAAAACACAGGAAGAGACAGTGAGAGGATTGATTTTATGAGGAAAAAATGCATATTACCAATGCACATGCAGCAATATGATTTCTTAAGCTCTTTTTAACAGCATTGATAAAAAATAACTTTAAGAACAAATCCTCGTCTTTCAAAATTAAATATTTGGAAGTTGTTCTAAGAAAATAATCCCTTCATGCCTCACCGGTTGGATGCAAGTCCACATCTGTCCCTCATTTAACATGCTCAGTTTTCTGAATGTGAACTTAGCTCCACTTGTAGCAAACAGATCATAACGTGTTATTATTGTTGGATAAATCTTGATTAGGAGCCGGCCCTCCATGTTGTTCCATATTGAGGTTTTTTAAGCATTAAAATTCTGGCTGTCTGAAACATGTGACTTTGAGTGTTGTGAATAAATTAAATCTACTTTGAAAAATAAAAACTAGAATGTTTGTCAAGAGGAAAAGCGGGAAAATGGAGAAATATTGTACTAGATGTCGTTTTGTAAAGTGGCAAACAGTGCAGTGCAGCGTTACGTGTGAGACGGCGGGTCTGAAAGAAAGAACTTACATCTATGTTATCAATGTCGAGGACTTTGGACTGAAAGAGGAGCCCCAGAGCCCTGGCCTGCTGGATGGGGTGGGCCAGCTGACTGTATGTCTGAGAACAGGCACACGAGAACACATCCAGCATGAAACACTTTACACAAATACATGAAAGCTAAACTGTTCATATCAACATATTAGCTTTTCGTGAGAGTTCAAATTTTTGAGAAGATGATTTTGTATATGCACACTTATGGAAAGTGCCAAAAGATGGCTAAATGCTCCTGCATCTTTGCAACACTCTTGGCCATGTAAACCTAAGCTTCTTCATTCCTTACATGTACAAGTTATATTTAGAGGTGTGCACTGATCCGCTGTCCATATGTGATTTGCATACATGTTGGAGGTGATCTGGGCTTAAGAACTGATTAAATATAAATGTTGATTTGGTGGGTGGGGGAGTAACTTACAGCTTCATAACACCAGTCCTTTAATACGTCCAGCTCTCCACGGATCATAGCCTGGAAAGAGGACACAGACCTCAAGGGGTCAGCATTTCACTCCACGACACAGGTGACTCATGAGTGACCTTATACTACACTTAATTAAGCAAATGTGTTGCTATAGCAACCTTTAATTAAGTCCTGTAATGTCAGTAGCAAGGTAAACGTAAAAATATCACGTTTTCCTGTTGTCTAAATCACAAGAGATTTTCATTCCATCAAACTTTTAGATGTCTGCCAACCAAATTGACCCATCATTGGTTTAGGTGGTTAAAAGTTGAACAAGAACTCAAAACACTGTTCCGAGTGCTTCCGGGCATCAGTGCTTGGTATCATATCTGAAGAGGCAGGGTTTGCTTTCAACATGCACTCATCTGACAAAGTCACATTTATTTAGAGAATCTAATCCATGCTTAATGAAGCGAGACCTTCAACAATAATTCTGGTCTTAACCTCCACTGTAAAAAAATCCCACATTAGTGAGCGAGGAGAAGAGTTGTGAATAAATCAGCCTGAGTAAAAGTTCTACTGAGGCGGAGACAGAGGGTCCTGATTACCTCCAGGATGTTAGGGATGATATCTTTTTCACACTGCTTGAGAAAAGAATCTTTGTCAAAGTTGGGGTCGGCCTTCACGATCTCCGTCAGCACCTCGGACATTTCTGTCTTAGAAAAAAGACCACCTGCAAACACACACATCAACAGCGTCAGCTGCGGTGCCAAGAAGACGTCACTCACGGCCTGGAACTGGGCCGGTTGTGACTGAATAAAAACGACCACGACATCAAGAGGATATTCTAATGTTTATCCCTTAGTGCTTACACTTAAAATACATATTTATTACGTTTGAAATCGCAATCAGAAGTTCTTAAATAATATGATTTTGATTTTAAAAAATTACCTAGAAAGTCAGTGACTCTGTCAGTAACCACTCTGGATGCTCTGACGAGGGCATTGTCGCTTTCATCGTATTTCATCTTCATCTCAAAGAACCCTGAAGGTAGTAAGAAGGGAAGTGTTTTTCAGTGATAACAGCAGACGACGCCAGCATCTCCGCAGCAGATACATAAATCACTGTCTACATGAGCATTTAATGCCTGCACCACTTTAGTGTTCTTATGCATTCTGCTGCCCCCTGCTGCCTTTAAAAGAGATTGCATGAGTGTATATTAAACCACAAAAGGTCTGCAATATAGTTCACTTACTGTTAAAAACTACGTTATTGTCCTTGAAGTCCTTCCACTGCTGGTACCACTTGGAATCCTTATGGAGAACAACGCCCATAGCCTCTCTACATCATAAATCAATGACATTATCAGTCAGGGTACACAACAGCTGAAGTCATGGACTTACAGGCAAAGCACAGCTGAAAGAAAAATGCTACTTCTTACAACAGGATGCTGCACCTTTGTTAGGATAGAAGTGACGTGAGAGAAAGCTGTTACTCACTCATTGGCCTCAAATACTCTGGTGCTGTCATCAGCTCCTTTAGATGAGAAATCACTCCTCATCCTCAGCTGAGCAGGAGCCCTGTAAGGGCCGGCGTCACCGACATCTATCTCCTTCTTCATGGTTTCCACACCCTACAGAGAGGCCACTCGTTTTTAAATCATGAATGTAGTCCAAGTCAAATCACAGTCTAAAGAGTGTAAATGCAAATTCACCACCGCAAATGCTCTGCAGCGTGTTGGCAGCCGATGGGGCTGCGAGTCGACCCACAACCCCGCTGTGGCTGTTGTTAGTGGTAAGACAAAATCAAAAGAGACGCCCATATAACTTATAGTAATTTCTCAAGAAATGATGGTACGAGTGGACAGGTAGAACCCTTAAACCAAAATGAGAACTAAAAAGCAGAAAGTTGCTTTGGTAAATAGCTGAGCAGCAGCTGAGAAGCCTTTAAGTTGACAGCAATGACAAACACCAAGAGTCCGGTAAAAGACGCTAGTTCAGAGATGCTGGAATTTTTACAAAGGAATCTTTGGAAATGAATGGATGACATGTTCCTTTCTGACCTGAGAGATGGCCTTGAATGCATTGGTCCTGCCCAGTTTTTCTCCTCCTTTGGAGACCGATTCAGCAGAGTGCATGGCTGACTTTGCTGCCTCTCCCACACCCTCCTTGATCTTCTTCCCTATGTCCGTACGACTCACTTCCTCAAGACCCTTTAGAACAAAAGCAACACAAATACAGAACATAATCAATGAGGCTTACAGTGCATGACAGCGCCTCAATGCAAGATGCTCGTTCGTGCAACCCGATTAAAACGGAGAATCAGATCACACACTTTTCATACGCTTTTTCCTTTAGGTTTGTTTTCAATAAAGTTTTTTTTATTTATTTATTTTTTTGCGACATGTACTTTCTGCATTGAACCTTTCTAACAGCTCACCTCTTTGACAGTCTCCGACAGAGAGCCAAAGGTCTTCCGAAATACCTCCGACGTCTTCGTTGTCTCAGCCTCAATAGATTTCTGATGAAATAAAAAAACATCTGAAGTGTTCAATTACAAGTTCTTGTCAGGCACCCCCCCTAAAAAAAATATTTTAGAATGGGGCTAGAAGGCAAAAAGCTTCCTTACAAATTTCCTGCGGGCTTGCTGAAGGGCATCGGACTCCTCGAGCCTCTTGGCCTCTTCCCTGAATTTCTTGATGTTTTCCTTCATCTCCTGGTTCTTACTGAACTCCTGGCGGATGTTATCAACCAACTCTCCAAGAAAACCTTTACGTCCTGAAGCATGTCGGATCTAAACAGACAAAAAGAAAGACAGTCTTTAGTTGGACGGGTGAAATAGATTCCAACTGGTGAGATCACTCTGTATCTGTCGGCAATACCGACTGAAAGGATGCGTCAGCATCCCTGTATCATCGCAGTATGCGTGTTAAAAAGTAAAACCAAACTCCACCATTCACGTTACTTTTCATTTCAAAGGTAAAAAAGGGAAATGTCAGTGTCTACCTGCACAGCAGCAGCCGGGCTCCAGTGTAACCTGTGAGCGTCTCCTCTCCACGCTCCAGAGACCAGAGACCGAGAGCAGAGCGCCAAGGCATTTCGTCCAATCAGCTGCAGCGGAATAACAGCGCGAGTCAGCCATGATCAGTCATGTCACAACCTCACATACATGCAACTGTTGATCCCCAATGGGTGATATATGATAAGAAAAGCAAACGATAAATGTGTCAATAGATTGCTGGTGGTCCATAAAACACCAGAGGATCTTCGGTGGTCTTTGGTATAGATCCAGTAGGTTTCTGAGTTGAACACCATATCTCTTCCACTGAGTATTTCTATGATGGAGGCATAGATCACTGCTGTCTACAAACCCATTCCAAAAATATCTGAGTTGAGATCAGCTATCTCAGTCACTTTTGTTGCCATGAACCAGAGAGGGAGTCCCTCTGACCAATAACTTGGTTACTTAACACTGACCCACAGGTTTCCAGAGATTCTTTCCTACATAGCCTAACAGCAGAGCCCAAGTCTAACCTGACTCATGTCTGTTTCTCAGACAGTATTTAATATGTTGAAACATTATTTGACTGGAATTCTACGTGTGCATTGTTACACAGATATCTGTGATCCATCCGTTTCTCCCACGCCTGAACCTGCTAATATTTTCTCATTGTTAATTTAGACTATTACATCACTGCAGCGCCAGTAATGTGTTGAGTTGATGTGTCACGATTCTGCGCAACACTATGCTTTTAAACAAAGTGTAACCCTGTTTAAGCAGAGAGAAAATGGCCAACAAACGTGATTTGTATGTCAGACACTAACAATGACAACCTCTCCTGTGTTTCTGATGCAACAAGGCCTCCTCGAACGTATATTTCATTCGATATCCAACTAAAACAGACCTACAAAATCGTGTCCGCGTAACCGGACAGGAAAAGATTGACCACAAATCCAGGGATGCCTACGTATTTCCCAAAATTAAGTGCCTAGGTCCAAGGAGCTGTAACGAAGGACATGAATAATAGTCTAACCTCGTAGCACCGACACACGGAGGCTGCCATCTTGATCTTGAAATGCGCGGAGAAGCACGTGCATCCTCAGCTGGAGCAGCTGACGTTCTACCTGACCAATAGGAGCTCGGATAGCGTATGGGGGGCGGGGCCAACTGTCAGCATGGTATTAAAAGAAAAACTCACCCCAAAAACAAATGGACATTTTGTTTTTCCGTAACTATACAACGTCAAACACAATGCGTTTCAGTGACTGGAAGCAATTCATTTTGGCGAGATATCTTTCTGAGTTTATTGGGTTTGTAGTTTAAATTCGCAGTTGTGGTTTGCACACGGATACGTGCCTTTTTACAAAATGCCCCCACGTTCTAATTCCACAGGCCAGTCCTTATTTATGTAAAAATAAACGTTCATACATCATCAGTTATTTGTTTTCGTTGTTAGTGTGACGAAATAACATGAACTACAATAGATCACGTTTAAAAGTGGTCAAGATAGAATCAAGTATGGAATGAAATTAACATAAAGGGCATAATAACAATATATATAAATATATATTTTTTAATTTATTTATTTATGCCCCGTTATTCGTGGTTCAGAGTGGTTCACAGTGGAGGATCCATATGAATGGCAGGTATCTGCTGGCATGCCGGCTAAAGAGCGCCCCCGAGAGGAAGGTATGTGAGCTGCAGGGACTCCTCCCCTCCTTCTGCAGGGTTGGGAGCTCTCCCCTTCTGCGGCCAGCTCGCCTTGACAGCCGACACTGGCGCAGAGTGTGGGCTCAAACCTTTACCATATTTTTCTTGCAAAGGGCGAAAATTCACACCCGTGCGTCCCACTCATCCTCTTCCGGAGACAAGCGTTGGAGCGGCCTCGTCTAGAATGGGGAACCGAGACGACGAATACGATTTCTTGTTCAAAGGTAAAGAAAAAAAAAAAAAGAAAAAAAGAAAGAAAGAAGAAGCAAAACGAGATGACTGCATCCCGCTTTACACAAACTCACCCGGACAAAGCGATGCTTTGCAGATGCCGGTAATCTTTTTTAATGTGTCGTAGTCGCTGAGCAGCTGTGCTCATTTTCAAAGGAAACGGGTTTTTTTTTTTATCTCAGTGGCTGCCCGGATGATAATCGGTTGTTATTACAGCACAATACTGTAACATCACAGCGCCTGCAGCTATTTATAAAAGGAAAGCATGCGACATCCAATCTGTGCACAACCTTCATTAAACTTTCATCAACTCATAGGGCAGGACAGAGAGTTTCAGGTGAACTGTTTCCACCGTTCTTGGGCGGCATTTGATGTTTTCTCCTGACTTCTGTGGAGACGAACTAAAGGCCTGTTAGCGTCTGCCTCTGCTGATCAATAAGATGCTTCCCCATATGATTGTGACTCCCGTTTATACTGCAAATGCAGCAACTTCATCTGTTTTAGTGGGGCTTTTTTCCCCCCCCGACAGTCAGTAGGCCTGAGAGATTGTGACTGGAACAGTACCAGACCCAGGTCCATGTTTGGTTCCAGAATGCCTCCTTTGATCTGGATATCAGCTCCTGTGGCACATTAACATCCCGGGCCTGTAGAAGCCAAAAGGCCATTTAGATGTAACAAAGTATCCTCTGTGGGATGAATAGGGCATCTGCCGGAGGCGAGGGATCTCTTGCTTCTCCCTCCCTCCCTCTGTGCTTTTCTCTGCCCGAGCCATCGTCTGTGTACCCGTCCGAAACAGGAAGGGCAAGGCGGCCTGAAACTGTCGATTCAGGTTTTGATGAAGCGAGTTATCAGCTTCCTGCAGCCCGGATCTGCCGATGCCGAAAGGGCAGGACAAAGTTCGGCTCGGTTTCCTTTTGTCGTTGGAGAAGGAAAACAAAAAAGGCTCCACCTCAGCTTTATCAGCCCCCCCCCCCCCCCCCCCCCCTCTCTTGACTCATTTACCACAGCTTAACTCTAGTGTGTGAACGACATGACCTGTTAATGATCCATTCATTTTGACACTTCACACTGAGGAAGTAACAGAACTTTCACTCTGACTCTGGTTAACTTTGCAGCTGCGCCTTTAAAAGAGTCCATACAGAAGGTCTGCTGAAATCTTAGGATAAATTGGGTCTGATAATGGCTTCTTGAGAGCTTGCAGAAAGATTTCAGCAGTGGGTTTTTTTTTTTTTTTTTTGTTCAAGCTGATGCAATAGTTTGTGTGTCAACTGTCGAAGTTATGCAGTATGTTATAAAGTGTGACCTCTTCTCATTCAGTTGCAGAAGTTACTTTGTAAGTGAAAAAAAACCCAACTAAATCCTGTTGACACCAACATTTCAAAGCACTGCTTTGTGTGCCTCACCTGTCACACACACACGTCCCTCACCCTCTTTTCCTTCTCCTCACAGTTGTGTTAATCGGAGACTCTGGCGTGGGGAAGAGCAACCTGCTCTCTCGATTCACACGAAACGAGTTCAACCTCGAGAGCAAAAGCACCATTGGGGTGGAGTTCGCCACTCGCAGCATTCAGGTGGACGGCAAGACGATAAAGGCTCAGATCTGGGACACGGCGGGACAGGAGCGCTACAGAGCCATCACCTCAGCGTGAGTCTGCCCCAGCTGACACATCAGCTGACACCCCACAGTGGTGGTGTTGGGGGGTGGGATACTTCCCCAGTAAGGTCACGGCTGACACTTCATCCTTAAGATTACATTATTTGAAAACATCTTTGGTGATCTCTACAACAGTTAAAGAGGCACTTTAGTTCAGTCAGCAGCTCCCGATCCACCTGAGTAAGAAACTGATCCCCCTTAATGTCCTACACACAGAAGTTCAGCTGATTAAACTGCAAATGTATGATGTAAGTCTGTATCTCAGTGTGTGAATTTAAACAAATCAGAAGTGTTCGCCCGATTCTTTCATTGGAAGCCCAAGAACAAAGCGGAGAAATCTTAAGTTAATCAAACAAAGTATTTATTAATGCTCACAGGTAGCGTACGGCAGTGACAGAGCTCTCTCAGGACATCCATCAGCCCCAGCCCCGATATCCAGAAATAGTTCATACTTATCTTCTTCACATTTGTGGAGAACCGAGTATAATAATTATTAGTGACAGGAACAGCCCAACCACTGTCCACGTCATGTTCTTGGGATGTGATAAACAACGTGTGTGTGTGTGTGTGTGTGTTGTTTTCGGCGCGTATCTAATGTAACAGACATTATCTATCTGACAAGATGTAGAAGCTTCATCTGTCCCAGTTATTTAGTCCAGTTATGCTATCTTAAAGTCTTGGAGCATTCAAGGACATGCATTGCGTAGTATGAGCAGAGTGGACAAGTACAAGATAGGAACATAGGTTATTTAGAGAAATACAGAATATGAATACATAATGTCTAAGAACAAAGCCAATTCATAACAGAAGTGATTCTAACTTCTCCATGAGAGAAATTTAGTGGCCGACGAGCTTTTGTCGGTGGAATTCACGCCGTACATTCAGAGTTTGTTTCCGGTCACTATCTTCTGATGAAGATGATGCCGTGCAGTCAAAAGCAAATCAAAGAGAAGACGTGCACATCCAAAAATCCACTGGAGCGGGCGCTGGATGAAAAAACAGTGGACGTGGGAAAAGGGCAGATGGTTTCCGAGCTCCCTTATAGGATTTCATTTTTAAGAATTTTCAATGCATCGGCCGTATAAGGGAGCTCTTTGATGTGCGCCTCCATCTGGCCTCAGTGGGCCTGCAGACACTTCCACAGGTAAAATATGTCCTGTTGTCACGTTACAGATACTACAGAGGAGCCGTGGGGGCGCTGTTAGTGTATGACATCGCCAAACACCTGACCTATGAGAACGTGGAGCGCTGGCTGAAAGAGCTGAGAGACCACGCTGACAACAACATCGTCATCATGCTGGTCGGCAACAAAAGCGACCTGCGCCACCTCAGGGCCGTGCCCACAGACGAAGCCCGGGCCTTTGCAGGTGCTTCTTTTCTCTTTGTGTCCACAGTTTAGTAGAAAATATGAACGAAGAGCATCACAGAACACGTAAGTGTATGAGTTCGCAAACTTCTGCTTAAACACGGCTAAACTCAGCACGCGAAAACACGTACACATGGTGCATCAGTTTTGGTTGGCGTTAGAGCGAAAAAGAATCTCACATTTGGAGTCGATGACGTGCGAATGATGTTGAGAGATTTCTAAGATGTGTAAGATCTTAAACAGACACAGACACTGTCCTCTCTCTGCTGACAGGGGTTATGGCTCCGTTTGTTCACAATAAAGAGGAATGTTTTTGTTTTTTCCACAGAGAAGAACAATCTGTCATTCATAGAAACCTCAGCCTTGGACTCAACAAACGTTGAAGAAGCCTTCAAGAATATCCTTACAGGTATGCTTGTGAGCAGAGGCTACAGCCTTACTCTCCAATGATAAGAAACAAAGGGGCGCACGTGTTCAGGAGAGCATTCCTGAGAGCAGATTCAGCTAAAAAGCTAAAAAGTTTTCTGCTCCAGACAGAGTCCGCTGCCACGGTAACTGACACTGTGAACCAAACCTGGTTGGGTGACAAGTTTTCCTCAAAAAAACTCTTGGTTTCCGACTCCTGCAGAGCATGAAGCAGCTGTCTTCCACACTGTCTCATTTCCTCATTCACTGATCATTAAAGCTCCTACCAGAGTGCATTCATTTGCGAAACAAATACAGAATTTTTTTTTTTACAATATCTGTATCATGGCCGCTTTTTACTATCGATTAATTCCAACTAACAATGGAAACACCTGAATTTTGAGACATTTTTTAGCCTCTGAAGAAAGAAAGAAATTCGAAACAGTTAAACCTTCTACTTTCATTCTGAATGGCTAAATTTCAGTGACCATTAATCCGTCTCGCTGTGATAGCTCTCACTGCTCTTGCATTCCTGTCATAGTTGGCATATTTCGTTGAAGATAATGCGAACACTTCTGGGTGAAGATGCTTGTGGCAGAGCTTAAAAAAAACAACAAAACATGGTAAGAATGTGAGTTTTGGTCACAAGCTGCATTCAATCTCATTGTGTTTTGGCTTTTATGTGAAAATGTGCTCATAAATGTTAAGTTTTCAGTTGCTGTCCCTCGCATTTATCCCTCCTGGTCACAGCTGTGTTCCTCCACTCATCTTGAAAGACAAACGTTGTCACCGACGCTGGTTTACGTTAACATTTCTATCGCTGCACTGGATTCAAAGTGACCCGATACCTGTTGCCATGGTGTGTCATAGTATCCACTGATGCTCGCTCTCTTTCATTAGAGCATATGCAGGGTTTTATTGATCAGATCAGCTGTTCTGGAGCTAAAAACTGAGCGTTCCATCACAGAATTCATCAGCTCAGAGTTTTCTGAAACCGTCAAACAAGAGTTTGTTTTTCAAACTAATTGCTGATGTCAGCAAAGAAGAGTTGTTTGCAACTGCAAAAAAAAAAAAAAAAAAAAATCTAAAAATTTTTTTCCCTTTTGATAAATTAACTTATTGTGGCAGTTTCCCTCTGCAGCTGCATTGTTTCATTGTTACATGGTTGGAACTGTGATTCTGTGAAGTGTTAATTGACCGAGCAAGAGCTTTCTGTTGAGTAAACGGCCATCTTTTCTAACCCATCTCTTCAAAAACAGAAATATACCGCATCGTATCGCAGAAACAGATTGCCGAGCGGTCTGCCCACGACGAGTCCCCCGGAAACAACGTGGTGGACATCAGCGTTCCGCCGACCACGGACGGCCAGAGGGGGAGCAAACTGCAGTGCTGTCAGAACCTGTAACCCACGGCAACAGTCCCCTCTCACCTGGGTCAATTATTAATTGAAATCCACAGTGTTGATATGCTTTCATCTGCCCCGGGTGCAACGTTGTCTGAATGTGCACTTTTTTTAGAGTAAGTGGAATCAGTTCCATAACCCAAGAGAGAAGAGTTGGATTTCAAATTGTTATCTGATCCAGGTACAGTCGGCTACATTTTGGTGCAAAAACAGGACTGATGGTTCATCGTAAGCAGCTGCCACAGTTAGTTAACCGTCATAGTGTAGCAGAATGGCCTTGCCTGTGATCTTGTTTGCATAGACACATCTCTGGTGGACGGTTGTTGCCACTTGAAGCCTGGGTTTTAGGTTTTGCCTGTTTCATTCATATCAGCAGTCCTGTTTTTGGGCTTCTCTCCCTCTCCTTCAGTCATCATCTCAAAAGTGGTCTTGACGCTGCTGATGCTTCCATTTTGTGTAAAATATTCTTTTTCTTTTTTGTTGGTTCATTTTGATTTTGATAGCTTGTCTGCTCACATACATTATATCAATGCCATGAAATTAAATTTTACAATATTACTTTCCTGCGTCTTTTCTTTTGAAACGGACACAAAACAACTTTGTATCAAAATGTGCGCGTGTCTTACTTTGCTGATGCATCGAAACGTAACAAGTAAACGTGTTGTTCGGAGTTTTCCAACAATAAGGGGAAGGTCCCTTTGAAAGAATGAGACAAGGAAAGAAACAGTGGCTTCAGAAAGAAGAAAGTATTTCGTTGGACAAACCTGTATTAATTTAGGAAAAAAAAAAGACACTTTTGGTCCCTTTCACCTTTCTGGCCTCAAGCAGTTTACAGTAAACAAACAATTTGAATGAAAAAAACAAACAAAAAAAACACTTTTCAGTGGGAGTGAAGAGCCAAACAAGACGGTGCTTCTCCATAGGGAACAGTAAGGAAAAACCTGTGAGATTCATGGTTCTGCTAGAAAGCATTGCAGAGTAAATGTCAGGTAGACTTTACGCCTGACATTTTGTGAAGCCTACAGAGGTTGAACAAAGACGCTTCATATTCTTTTAATTTGCCAAATTCATAGTTTACTGGCCTCCCAGATGAACGAGGCCCTCACACTATATGTAAGGGTAAACCGCGCCTCGGAGCAGAGTTGCTGCTCTGAGGCCGAGAAAAGAGCCAGTTGGGGCGTTTTGGGCATCTGGTTAAGATGTCTTCCAGGGTAGGTTTCAGGTTCCAGGTTTCAGACATGCCCCACAGGTAGGAGGCCTTCAGTCAGACCCACTGGACAGACTGTACGCAGTACATCTCCTGCTGGTTTGGATACAACTCTGCGCCCCCACCCCTGTAAGAGCTGGAGGAGGCGGCAGGGTGCTGAAGGTCTGAGGATCACTGCTCACTGTCCTCCTGACTTGCTCCTGGATAACTAGCAGAAAGTGGATGGGTGCACGGGTTTCCCAGCAGAAAAATAATTAAGACGAGAGAAGTTGTAAAGTCTCAACTCCAATCGGTACGATCGCTACATACATTTCAAAACGCTCGATAGCTAATCCAACCAAGCAAACCACAGTTCACACAAAGTCCAGGAGTCCCTCATGTTTTATTGCACAATAACCCAACTTTCCAGGGGATGAAGCAGGAAGACTACAATAACACAAAATACTTTGTTTAGCATACGCTGCATACATCGATGGACATCTCAAAACACATTTCTCTTTTGCACTTTTACCAAGCACCAGCCTGCTCTGATGCCAGGGTTTTTAGAAGTCTGTCATCTCATCTTCCAAACACTGTTCTTACGCTATCTAAAACTGCATCTCCTGTGGTGTGAGACATTACTACTGGTCATCGCGAGGCAGCTCAGTTAATGAATGGTGCATTTACAGGTGGAGCAGCGCTGTTCGTCAATGCACTTTGATGATAATAGAAGAGACATCCAATTAGAATGTAAACACTTTTTCACACCTTAAATACCTTTTCCTTATCCATCACTGCGCTGCAGTTGCCCAGCTGGAGTGTTGTCCAATATGCTACAATCGTCACTGCCCCCTCCCCCCTGACAAGTGTGATTAATACACAATGCCTCTGTTGCTGCCTTAACAGGAGGATAATTAGATTTTTCACTACCCCGACAGCAACGTAAAAGCCTTACCTGGAAAATTAAAGAGTTCAGATTATAGACAAAGACACTGGTAAGGGTGACTGTCACCCACTACTCGTCAAACAAAGAAAACAATAAAAGTAGTATTCACAGCTAGACCTTGTCAATCATGTTTTTTATGATTACCATCCTCCGCAGGGTTATTAGTTCCCATTGTTCAAAACCAGTTAAATACATTGTGAAGGGGCACGGGGGAATTATAGGTAGTGAATATGTTTCATATTATACTGTAGTAGCATGCTGAATCAGTTATATCCTGCTACATTAGCTTGTGTCTTAGTATTTCATAAGTTTGTATCACTGACGTAAAAAGTCAGGCTGGTTAGTCCATAACTCATATTTCCACTTCCCAGCGCTGGCTGTTGGGGACAACTCAGTTTTCATCTACAGTGACTCTGGAATGAGTTCTTCCCAAAACCACTTTTGTGGTCGGCCAATACAGTGGTATTTTTCATCAAGTGCTTCAATAAACATGAGGAGAAAGCAGCTCTTCCCCCTCAGAATGGTCCATATGAAGTGCAAAAGTTCATTATTATGATTAATTTTGTTTTTAGAGAGTGCTTGGGTGCGCTTTAAATATTCCTCTTGCCACCGCTCTCGCACTCATACGATGGTCTCGTCAGTCATTTTCTTGGTCGACTTGGTCGGCACTGAACGCTGGGTGGTGTGCGCCCCTTTCATGTCGGGCATGAGCAGGCGCACTTTCTGATTGGTCCGCCTCCACTCCGAGTACAACTGACAGTGATACCGAAATGACACCTGAGATCGGATGAAATGACAGTTGGGGGGGTGGGGTGTGGGGGGTGACAACAAGTGACAAGGGAGAAAAAGGCAGACGTCAATAAAACGGACACGAGTATATTTGAGAGAGTAGCACAGCAAGAGTGGAAATCCTGCTAACGCTTAAAAAGAACTGCAAAAGAATAGCGTATCAAATAGCAAGTCCCTTCTTTGTTTGACTTTCTGCCAAAGTCACATTAAGAAAAAAAAAACAACACTACTACAGTTTCTAGAAAGGAAGAATATAAATACATGAGATTAGTCTTCTTCATTCTACACATTTTCTGCATCTAAATGTCTTAATAAGGTATTAAAACTGACTTATAGGAAACCATTCCGTCTGTGCCAGTCTTTTTCTCTCAGTTACAGGGGAATGACTTATGGAACGTGTTAGTTACCAGTGTCCAGAGGATGTAGATGGTGAAGAGGGCGATGGTGAGGGCAATGAGGCCAACAGCCTCAAGTCTGCTCTTCAGCTGCAGGTGGTCCTGGGCTCCCCTCAGACACAGCCACCCGGAGATAGCTGCCAGGGGTGTAATGAGAAGGAAACAGGCCATGTCGCACAGCAACGTGCGCTTCTCACTGCGTGGCCCGGGGTCCTTCAGCCACTGAGTAGAAGAATGAAGAGGTCACTGGTGCTACTCAAAGTTAGCTGTTGAGGCATATTTTCTGAGTCACTGTTAAATTGCTTAAATGTTGTGATTTTCTGCAGGGAAGAGCTTTAAAGACTACTTCATACTACTACTAAATAAACCTGAGGAGTGAGAGCTTTTCATGTAGGCAGCCCACTTATTAATAGAAGCAAATCTTCTCATATATTGAAGCAGCTACTGGGTGCCACATGATCTCCATTATTGCCAATGATTAAACAGTACTTACATCGGTGCCAAAGAATAAATGATATCTCCTGTTTTAGACTAATCTGTATTGCTCATTTCCACCTGAGCTTCTCTCAGAGAAACCAAAAAAAGACTCATCATTGCAGTGAAGCGTCTCTGACCTGTGTGAGTGGCTGTGGCCGCCGTTCAATAGTGAACTCTGTGTGACAAAGTTCGCAGTAGCTGGTGTTGGAGGATGAGAGCCACTTCTCCAAGCAGCTCTTGTGTACTTTGCCCAGTGTACCGGTGCAGTCGCAGGGTGAGAGCAGTGTCTCCCCGCCTGCTCCCTCGTGACAAATCCGACACATTCCCACATCGCTGCGCATAACAACAGGACAGAATTGATGGTTACGCAAATCTTATTCATTTTCAGTACACTTATCAGGGCCCCATGCGAGTCCTACACAACGACATACCTCTGCAAGCTCACAGCTTTGACAACAGTGGAGAGTGGGCGGCCATCTTTAGCCGTAACCTTGGCAACGTACTGGGCCTGCGTGGTAGAGTCAGACTCCTCTGAATCCTTGGAGGCATCAGTTTCAGCGTTGCCAGAATAATCGCAAAGAGAGCCAGGTAGCTGGCAGCACCCTGGTGAGGACATGGCTCATCTGAGGTTGACGCTGATGAATATGACGGCGGAGGAGACTTCACAAGAAGATCTGATGCGCCAACAGAAGCCCTATTCCTATTCGCACTCTTTTCTCTCCACCGACAGACAAAGGTCCAGGTGGATGCTGAAGAGAAGATGAGAAAAGGACACAAAGTATGGGTCACTCGGTCAACACAGTGTCAATCGCGCCAGACTCCGATAAAATGCTTCACATGTCTCAGTGATGTCACGCTGACACCAGACATAGACCAAGTAACTGGTGAGCCAATTAACAAGGCCATTCACTTTATAAACTGCAAAATGATCAGTTCAGATCGCCAGTAACAAACGATGGCAATGCAGGCAGTTTTGTTACTGCGGCTGCTTACATGCGTTACAGGGACGTTACTCTGCTTTTGTATCAATGGGCATTATTTTTATGTGATTAGTCGATCGATGTTTTGTTTAAAATAACTGAAGACAGATCGCAGGAGACATCCTATCGTGTAAAATGCCATGATGTAAAACACAAAACTATCGGTCCAAATGAAGAAAATTCTCCGATTTGTGAGGGGAAAATGCTGAGAACTCTGTCTTACTGAACAGTGGAGTTGGATTTGCTAATCAGTTTTTCCTTCGATTTTCTGTTTTAAGGCAGCAAAAGTGAGCAAAAGCAGAATCCACCAGTAACACTGGAACCAAATAGGCATAGTGAAAGTTCAAGGGCTGCTTACCTACTCAAAGAACCAAGGTTTCAGGAGTAACTGGTAAGAGGACGCTCTGAAATTGATTTCATGCTGAGCCACGGTGATAGAATTGCAGATTAACATCAACACCTGCCTTATTTTTCCACTTGATATGGTTAACAATCTTTTAAGGGTGCAGCTGCCATCAATAGATAATCCATACACTGGTAAAACAGCTGGGCTGGGCCTTTCCCTCCCACACTGGCTTGCTCAAGCTGTTGTGATGGGTCTCAGCTGAATCCTTGGCAGGACATACCTGCCAGGAAAACGTAAGGTACACTCCAACAGTAACTTTGTCCGACAGTGGAAGGTGACTGAAACACTCCATATAAGCAGTGCATGTATGCAAGTTCATATTTAAGCAGTCTGCTTAGGTTAAAACAGGCTCTATTCAACACTGCTCACCTTCTCACGATTTAGAGACTTCATTTCTTTGACTTGGTGATTGTTTTAATCATTTATGTTTGGCTGAGTGGTCAATGACACAATTATCTGAGATGAAACCAACTCAGAATGTTATTATTTCTTCTAATCTCAGTACAGCAATTTCTCTCATTTGTTATTTTCAATGCATTTTTGTGCATTTATGAAATGCAAAACGAAACATAAATAACAGTAATAACGGTGACATAAATAAAAAGCACTGGCATCTGTCCATCCCACATTCATCCCACTACACGTATCAGTTAACCACTAAATAATAGGAAAATTGACAACATATCAATACAAACGAGTAATCACACCTCTCTGTATCAAAGCAAATGGTAAACACAGCTGCAAATTGGTCACTTTAAAAGAAGTACCGATGCAAAGCATTCAATCCTTAAAACTGCTCATATAATAGGCAATCCACTGGTCTATTATTAGTGTGAAACACAGTAAAATAATTTGAAAAATATCATTCAGATGTTGGGCATCTTTCCATTTCCAAAGCTGCCCAACACACACTGCAGTATTACAAGCAGATGTTTAAAAATAAATGCACAACACACCTCCAGCTTTTACACCGTGGCCTTCAAAAACAGCATTTTAAGTGTTTTTACAAAGTAAAAAATGCGGATGGATTTTGTGATCCAACCATCTACTGATGTTGGCGAGCACATAAGGAATGTCACACAGGGCTATTAAAAGTATTTGTTTTTCAGGGAGACCTTGACGACATCTGGGGTGGGTTAGGGCTGTGTTGTCAGAAACAAACTGTGTGCCACCTACCTGCCTCTGCAACATAAATCCTCACAATTGTACTGCCAGCAGCGCGATCTGACATAGCTTTCTCTAAAAGCTTGGCATAACGATAACGGTCCGAGAGCGAATTAATGCATCTGGAGCTAAATAAACCAAGCCTGCTTATGTTACTGCATTTAAAAGCAACCAACTGTCACCGTAAAAACAAAAGCGCGCTCGGACTGGTGTACATGTACATTTTGTAACCTTATTACAAGATTAGCAGTTAAAAATAACACAGCTTACGTTAACTATGCTGCTATTTACATGAGTGGTACAGTAACATTGGTGAGAAACGGCAACCAAAGCTAAAATGTAATTTAAGATAATTACAGTGTCAAGCATTTTAGTAGCCGTCAGCCAAGAGACTATCATATGATCATAATATAGAAAATATTGTAATCGAGCAGAAAAACAGACATTAACGTAAATTTACTCACCCGCAGGCTTGCTTTTTTTCGCTTGGCCTTGGCCTTGGCCCTGCTTTGGTCAGCCACAAGCTAGCTGAGCTAACTGGACAGCCCTAGCTATAAATTATGACATTGACATCGAAGCAAAAGATAGCGATAAGAGTAAATACTAAAGACGACTGTAAGTGCTGTAACCTCTCCATGACTTGTAGTGTATGTCTCTCGGGTGATTTGATTTGAAAAGGCGAGAAGAAACGACTATTTCTGCCAGCATTGCTAGACGCAGCTAACGGCGCTAACTGGCTAGCAACGGGCAAGCCTTCCTCGGCATCCCTCAGCTGTGGACTGGTCATGTGACATAGTGCTGCCTTCATAGTCATCTGCAATATTGGACTGTTTATCTTATTACTCCAGGAATTCAGATAAGTCTCTCAAACAAGATTTTTGGAGAAGCTTTATATCATGAGCATCCTGTAGAAACTGATTAAATTGTTGGTCTGAATACACTATTTAACACAGTTTGATAGTTTAAATTAGCTTAAATTACATCAATCTACACTGAAACTCAAAACTGAAAATCTTGTATATAAATGTATTAGTCCATTTATTTTGATGTCTATGAGCAGTGATATACATACCGAATAAAATTGTTTACAGCGGCAGTATACGAAAACCCTTTACTGCAGTTGGTCCTCAAAATACAGTTTGTCATATCAAAATAAAACCGCTAGGTGGAAGCAATTAGTCAAATTATTATTGGTGGATCAGTGAGGCCCGGAGACATTCAAGGGACAAGAGAGGTATTTAGTGGGTTTTTTATGCATTGTTTAAACACTAGTTCAGTAACAGAAATAGTGGTTAATATGATTTAGATACTTTGATTGTGATCCAGGTAGATTATTTGGGGTTTGTGGTTGTTGAAAGTTCAGCTGTGTAGATAATTGATTTCCTGTACATATACAGTGTGTGCTATTGACTCACTGTGTAAATTTTTATTATACAAACATACATACAGCTCATACACGCACGTACGTGGTTCAATTCAATTAAGTTCAGTTTTATTTATATAGCGCCAAGTGACAACAAATGTCATCTCAAGGCACTTAAATAATATAGTCCAATTCAAGCCAGTTGGAGTTCAATTAATTGTAATCATAATCCAATGAAATCCAATTAATTCATTTCAAAGGATACTTGTTGGAACAGGGAAACACAATTTAATGACCACAATAATGTCACATGTACATGATATAATTTGAGAAATTAAATAGGGAGAAAAGAGAGCAAAGTGAGGAAATGTGTGACAGATGAGGCCCCCCAGCAGTCTAAGCCTATAGCAGCTTAACTATGGGATGTTTCAGGATTACCTGAGCCATCCCTAACTATAAGCTTTATCAAAAAGGAAAGTTTTCAGCCTAATCTTAAAAGTGGAAAGGGTGTCTGCTTCTCGGCCTGATAACTGAAGGCTCTGCCTCACATTCTACTTTTAAAAACTCTGGGAACAACAAGTAAACCTGCAGTTTGGGAGCGAAGTGCTCTGTTAGGAAAATATCTTACAATGAGATCTTTAAGATATGATGGAGCTCGGTCATTAAGAGCTTTATATGTGAGGAGAAATTCTATTCTGAATTCAACAGTGAGCCAATGAAGAGAAGCTAAAACTAGAGAAACATGATCTGCCCTGTTCGTTCTCATCAGAACTCTGGCTGCAGCATTTTGGATCAGCTGGAGGCTTTTCAGAGAATATGTGGGACAGCCCAATAATAAGGAATTACAGTAGTCCAGTCTTGAAGTAACAAATGCATGAACTAGTTTCTCTGCATCACCCTGAGACAGGATGTTCCTGATTTTGGCAATATTATGAAGGTGAAAGAAGGCAGTCCTAGAAAACTGTTTTATATGTGTGTCAAAAGATAAATTCTGGTCAAAAATAACTCCAAGGTTCCTCACTGTAGAACTAGAAGCCAAGGAAATAGCATCTAGAGTAACTATACAACTAGACATTTTCTCCCTGAAGTGCTCAGGTTCAAAGATAATGACATCAGTTTTTGTCTGAATTTAGACGCAAACAGTTCTGAGTCATCCAGGTCTTTATGTCTTTAAGAAATGCTTGTAGTCTGACCAACCTATTGGTTTCATCTGGTTTCACAGATAAGTACAGCTGAGTATCATCAGCATAACAATGGAAATTTATGCCATGCTGTTTAATAATATTACCTAATGGAAGCATGTATAAAGTAAAAAGAATCAGTCCAAGCACAGCACCCTGAGAAACTCCATGACTTACTCCGATGTGTGAGGAAGATTCTTCATTTACAAGAACAAACTGGAATCTGTCAGATAAATATGACTTAAACCAGCCTAATGTAGTTCCTTTAATCCCAATAACATGTTGAAGTTATTCTCTCTGATAGAAACAATTTTATTGATAAAGAATCTCATGAAATCATCACTGCTGAGAGTTAAAGGAATACATGACTCAACAGAGCTCGGACTCTTTGTCAGCCTGGCAAAAGTGCTGAAAAGAAACCTGGGATTATTCTTATTCTCTTCTATCAGTGATGAATAATAAGCAGTTCTAGCTTTACGAAGGGCTTTCTTATACGTTATTAAACTATCCAGACTAATTGAGACTCTTCTCAATTAGAGGAACGCCACTGTCTGTGAACACTTTGAGAAAATCCAATAGAGTCTAATATAGAATTAAAGTTAATATTTAGGCTGTCATTTTCAACATCTACATGAATATTAAAGTCACCCACTACAATGACTTTATCTGTACTCAGCACTAACTGGGATAAAAACTCTGAGAATTCAGACAGAAACTCAGAATAAGGACCAGGTGGGTGATACACAACAACAAACACAAGAGGTTTTTGTGATTTCCACTTTGGGTGGGAAAAACTGAGAATCAGAAATTCAAAGGAGCTAAAGCTAATCTTGGGTCTCGGACTGATTAGTAACCCTGATCTGAAGATAGCTGCCACTCCTCCTCCTCTGACTGTGGTTCGAGGAACGTGAACATTTAAATAGTCAGAGGGAGTTGATTCATTAATGCTAACATGATCCTCCTGCTGCAGGACTGTAAGACAAAATATATCAATATGATGATCACAGATCAAATCATTCACTAACAGAGACTTCGAAAGGACAGATCTAATATTCAGCAAATCACATTTAATAGTTTGATGTTTTTGTTCAGTTAAAGTTTTTGTTTTGATTTTTTTTTGCACAAGAGGATTAGCTCCTTTTGTGTTTATTGACTGGGGGGGTAGCAGCAGGTGGGAAGCCGTGTAAAGTGGTGAAGTCTGTAAGACTACAACTCTGCATCCTGGTCTCAACCCTGGGTTGCCATGTTTTTGGATGACTAATAAATTCGTCCATATTTCTAGAAATGAGAGCTGCTGCTTCCAAAGTGGGATGGATGCCATCAGGTTTTCTCCTGACAGATTGCCAATTATCAATGTAGCCCATGTTGTTTGCTGGACACCATTTAGACATCTAGGTTCATAATTCCATGGATTCCCAAACAAAGCAATATCATTTATGTATTTTCTGTCATTAGTGCTCGATCTAAATATCTGTCAGAATACATTAGGTTGTCGTATTTTTGTACTTGCAAGTTTTGGCTTATACCTGTGTTGCTGATTTAATCAACACACAGATATCAAATCCGCCTAAAGGAAACATTTTGGAACTTGTCCTTTTGACATAAATCTTGAACTGCAACTAATGCTAATATGAGGTATAGTGTCACTACATGTACGAAATGATATGTCAGTCTAATTCTATATTATACCAATAAAATTCAAGATCATCTTACTTTGACAACTTTCACAGTGAATCCCATTGTCAATACCAAAATGGGTCTCTGGTGGAACCTAAAATAGAAATGTCCTCATTTAATTTTTAACCATTAATTAAACAGTGTCTATTTTTGTCTCATTGACCTGCCTTACACTGCCCCTTACCTCTTCCTTTTCAGCCCCTTTGAACCCAAACACTGATAAAGACAGGGGGCCAGTTCAGGTAAATGTGATCTCTGCAAGTTATTTTCAACAGGGATTGTCACACACTCAGACACACACACACGCGCACACACACACACACGTGCTCACACCCCTCAGAGCATTTCTTTTATTAGTCAGCTCACCTATCTTATTTGGTCAAAGTCCAATACAAATCATGAGACGCTGCATCTGCACATGCATGGGATGTCATAAGACATGTGTTAGTGGACTTTAACTGAGACCACCACACAAATGCACCCGCAGATCATTAACATGGCATAGTTTGGATTTTCAAGCTGCAGTTAACCTCATTCCCAACTTGCTGGGAAAGAACACATACAAAACAGTATTTGTGAGATATGCAATAATAAAATCAATAAAAATGGTCTGCTGTGGTTATCAGATTATTGATCCATTACTGCTGACACAAAGGAAACATATCTGAAACTTTGAGATGATGGAGCAGATTTAAAATGTGAGTTGTTGTTGTTTTGTTTTTTTGGTCATTGTTCCCATTGTTTACATTAATTCAGAGTGTGTCATGACTTCCAAATGCATCTGCAGGCATTTCTCCCAATAAACACGATTGATTTCTAATGTCTTGCGCAAATATGCACCAGATAAGATCACAATTCAAGTTTTAAACAGGGAGCTGAATATGCTATCCGATACAGTATGTATGGTGTAGATATGTAACGTGAGCGATGCAGAGTGAAATAAGGAGAGAGTGACAGTCGGGGATAGACAGATTGCATAATTTATTCACAGCGTTTCGCTTTCAATAACAGTAATTCAGGTGCTGCACTTCCATCTCGTGATCCCTTAAGCGGTTTGCATGAGTCCTCGTGAGTACCAGTGGAAACTAGTAATTCAGTTTCTGTCATTTTCTGATGCTCCCTTGTCCTTGAAGAAGGGGCACTTGACTGTGCTCTCCTTCTCAGGGTAAAACACATATTCTCCATATAAATGAAGATGTAAATGTTTTATGTTTTCTGTCCGATTGGTGACATATCTTTTGACCATGCAATACTCTGATGCCATGAAATACGAGTAGACTAAGTTGGACCATTTTCAGTTATTCTGATAATTTCATTTGCTTACAAGTTCTATTCAGGGACATTTAAGGGTTATACTAATTTATGTCATCTCTTATTTCTTATATAATCAAGTTACAATCATAACTGCACTGAATTTGAATGGAATTCTTCTAAATTAGATTTCATGGAATTTGTCAGCACAACCCTGTGTTTATCTATCCATCAGTGGGCTTTTGATGTTTTTGGACCTTGACCATACACTGACCATATTGATTTAAAGGCCCAAATAGTCTGAGAGGGGGAAATTTTTAAAAAAGAGCTAAAAAAAATAACAAAAATAAGCAAAGCACGAGTCCAGTAGAATACATATACATATATACAATATATATATGTATATATAAAAAGTGATTTGTTTCTGAAAATGATTTCAGTCAAGTCACTGGTTTTCATGCTACTTTGTAGTTATCTAAAAAAAAAAACACAACAACACTGCTGATGTAAATCCCAGCTCATTTTCAGCATCTTTTATTCGGTGGAACAGCTACGTAAGAGTAAATAATATTTAAATAAACAGAATAAAAACTATGTATTTAAATAAGCAAATTCATCACTAAACAGTGTGGATAAACGTGAACAAAATATGAAACGATGATCTTCTCAGGCAAAATTACACGTGGTACATGTGTGGTGTTTGCAAAGTATTTTCTTTAAAAATTTGAATTCGTGCATGTTCTCCCCGTGTACGAGTGGGTTCTCTCCGGTACTCCGGCTTCCTCCCACCGTCTAAAAACATGCATGTTTGGTTAATTGGTATCTATGCGTGTGGTTGTTTGTCTCTGTGTGGCCCTGTGATGGACTGGTGACCTGTCCAGGGTGTACCCCGCCTCTCACCCGATGACCACTGGGATAGGCTCCAGCCCCCCCGGGACCCAACCTACAGATTAAGCGGGTATAGAAAATGGATGGATGGATGGAATCTGAATTCGTGGGCATCCAATTCATTTCACCTCTGAAAGTGGTCACTGATAAAAGGCACACCAATTTCTATTATGTGCCCGAATCTGTTCTACAGTAATTATCCAAGACCTCCGTGTCACGGGACCTCGCTAATAAAGGACGTTACAGTTTGGGTTTTGATGGTGTAAATGTGAACGGTAAAACCATGCACATGACTTCAACTTTTCAAACAGTCATGTGATAAATTAAGTGCGCTCCTTGGAAAATGCAGGCTTTTTGTGACATTCAAACGAGCAAACATTTGATCCTTTTCTGAACTAAGCCTGTGAAAATGAGCACTGTACTTGAAGGGAACTACAAGGAAATTATATTTCTTTTAAATGCATTCATTAAGAAAGACTCAGTAGATGTCATATTTGTCTGTGGAAAAAAGTCAGTGCAACTTTGGCCATACTTAGCGGAAATACAACTTCCAATGGGCATTTAACATCATGGCCCAACACTTTCTGACATTGGGTTGCTGAAGGTTCTGACCGCTCAACTATCCAAAATTCATCATCCTCATGCTTTCTCTCATAAGATGCAGAATTCATATCTGAATAATGACTGCAACTTACCCATTCGCTGACACAGAGAAGCAACACGAAACCATAAAAATTCACATCAAGAAAAGACGCCTTTGGTTTGCTAACAACATGTTAGCATGAGTAAAAATTGACTAGTGCACAATATTCTAAAAGGCACAGTCTATTTAGCTAGTTTCCCCATGCAGGTTCCCCACATTCCCCATGCAGGTCGAATATGTACAATCTCTTTCTGATTGCAGACACGTGTACTTTGCACTTTTTGCCTCAAACTGTTTGTTTTTGGACAGAATTGGCTTGGATGGCCAGTTCTGGATGAATTTACTTAATTTGAGATCAACACCACTTGTACAAGAATTTACCATATTGGGATATCTCAAATAGTTTAGAAATCTTTTTAAAGCCCTGGTCAGACGCAAAGAGATCCACAGCCATTTGTCTGAGGGCTTTAAAGAGTCCTTTGGGATTTTGACAAATAGTTGTCACACACATCGATAGCAAAAAGAACATTAGACCCTTTTTCTTATCATTGGCAAAAAAAATTTAAAAGCTGTGGATTCAAAGGTGTAACAAATGTTGTTTATTTACCTTTTCCACCTGTCCAATCGCCTACTTTTTGAGAATGACAACCAAATGCCAATTTCTTTTGTAATTTTCTTGACTATCACCCTCATTAATAAGCATTTGACTTTCTAAACAGATCAAAAAAGCCAAGTATGTCCATGGGATATACAGTACTTATTTTTTCACATGACTGTACTTTGTAGACAATTACAAAACTGTGTGGAGTCCATCAGCTCCATAATTAAATCACAACCTGATTATTCTGAATGTGGTCAGCTGACAAGCTCACGGAAAAAGAAAAAGTTTTCACAAAGAGTGTATGAATGGAGAAGGATAATCCATCTCTGCCAAGGTGAATTATATCAAAATGCACTTAAAAGAACCACAAAACAGGCTTTTCACAGTGCAGCTTCACTGATAACTGCACTGTAAAGAGTGAAGAAGTAGTAAGCAGATGCATGGATAAATGTGATGTAGGTGATACTTTTGTAAGTCCCTACCACCTTGTTTACTAAAAATGGGATCAACCCTTGTAATGGCTCTAAGTGGATAGCTGCAAACTATCCTCAAATAACTTGAACGTTGCCAAATGGAAATTTTCTCAAGTCAGTCACGCAATATAGATTTTGACTTCACAAAGAAAAGCACAGTGCTTTTAGTACAAAACTGGAAACTTGTCCTTGTCCTGAAGGTGACACACCGAACTGTGACATGATGATCTCCTTTAAAAGACGAGATTCGAACATAACGCAACCTTGATTCATTCAGTGTTGGGCATGTGAACGCTGCATGATCAGGGCGGAGAACATGTGACGTCAAGCGCCAAGCTGACCAATAGCTGTTTACTGCTATACAGTAACTACTATGTGTGCTGCCTCCTTCCCTCTTGTTGCAGTGATGAAAGCAGAGGAGACAATCGAGTCAGCCACGTGAATGTGCTATATAACCGTTTGTTAGACCGGAGACATTTTAGTGCCACTATTCTGCTTGGTGAGCTCGCAGCTCTGCGGTGTTTTTGTCGAAGACACGGGGTCTCTGAGTCCACGGGGAAGCTGAGCAAGCTGAGATACACAGAAGGGGGTTTGGCGGCCCACTGCAGTCTGACTCACCGGAGACTCGCCCCATCGCTGGTTAGCGGTCGACGTCGATTGTCTGCCGACGTGCTCATCCCCTCGGAGGCAGAGGGCAGTGGGAAAGGACGGGAACGAGTCCGTTTTTCACTTTCTGCCGCAGCCAGAGGCGCGCTGCTTGGCAGAGCATGCTAAAGAATGAGCCAAAGGGATACACTGGTTCATTTGTTCGCCGGAGGGTAAGTAATATTTCATTAATTTAATTAATTTAAACAGGATGTTTGCAAACAGTTATAGTTTCAAATGTCAGTCGTTGTCTTGTTTTTCGATATAACAAAGTCAAAAGGGCAGTTTGTCTGCGCCGCGCGTGCATTTCCTTCTGTCCTGGCAGTTACGTGTACGTCCGTAACGTTAATGTCAAAATAGTTCCAATTAAACTTCCGGTTAATCCCTGAAAATATGTCTCCCAGGGCTGCAGTTATTATCGTAAATGTTTGACGAATCACTTAAGATGTAAATATGAAAATCTCAACGTTGGTTTTGTTGTTAAATTGAATCTGTTTGGTCTCCTTTCCTCTCACAAGTGGAGTCCTTTATTTTGACGGCAAATGGAATTCGCTTCCGGGCTCACTGCTGTTCACTGTAGATGCCTAGTCGAACTGCTGCTGCAACCACAGCAGAACAACCCATTTACCCCAGATATATAAAATCCAATGAACCAATAGCACGTCGGTGTATTTTGTGTATCTCATCTATTTATCGAAATTGTTAATCGTTAAAATCGCGGTTCGTGTTTTTCCTCACAGGTTGTGAATCATCCGCAGGTTTCAAAAGGACGACTATTAGCAGAACGGCTTAAACCTACTAACCACTCATTAGAAGAAGAATGTCCTTACTCACTGTCTGTTGATAGGCTTGACAACGTTTTCGTCGGTGAAAATGCGAACACCAAATAAAAGCGAACATATTTTTTGACCTGTGTTGAAACGAGCCTATTGTCTTTAGTTTATCTACGTCTTTTACGTTGTCTTTCACCTCTGCGCCAAACCACTGTCATCAACATAAGTGATCTAATCAGCACCGCTTTTTTTTTTCTCTCGTCAAGTATGCATAACTTGAGTAAACTAAATATATTCCTATCTTGAAGAGGCAGGTTTTTTCCCCCCAAAACAGGCGTCGGCATAGTGCTGCCTAACTCGGCCACTTTGAGACTTGCACATGCAGCAGCTGCATGGCCTAGAAAGTAGGCCAAGGGTCACCATTGGCTGTGAGCATGAATGTGGATTGGTATATTTGAAAGGTAAATATAGCTGTTGCTACTCTAAAGCCACTTGCAGCAATGGGAATTCAGCGCCAGGATATCAACACGCATGGCTGTAAGGCCAAATCTTGTGTAATTTGTACACTCCCTATAAAGCATTAACACTTATTTGAGAATAACACAAAATTGGCACATGTCTGTTGTTTTAGGCTTATCAGAATAATATATTGATGTATGTGTCACATCAGTGGAAGAGATACAAGAGTGTTTATCGAGATAGATGCTTTTTTGCTTTAGATAATTTGCACGTTTTGAATTAGATTAGATTTAGTTGAGTTGCTGATTAGTTCACGATCTGAAATTTCTCCTTTTCGTTAGTGAGCAGCTTTGTTCATATTCATATTGTGTGTAAAAGGAGTTCAACAATTGAGGTAAACAACAGTGTCCTTTTCACCTTCTCGTGTGGCAAAAGTCAGCAACGAGGTACAGTTATGCTGAACAACACTTGGTGTCAGCTCATCACAGGTCATATTGTTTGAACGTGGCTCTGCTTCTGTAAGAAAGGAAAGGTAACAGTGATGTTACCTTTGCTTTAAGAAGACTTGCAGACATCAGTATTTGGAAAAGGATAGATGGGTAATTAAATTTTTTTTTGTTTTGCTGTATTCAGACCATCTCTTCTTTTGAATTGATATCGCAAAGCCAAGGCGTACTGTTTCATCCATGAACAGCTCTGCTCCCCTTTTTGCTTTGGTTTTGTTCCATTCTCAGTTTTCTCCAAACTTTCTTGTCTCCACTTTCACCTTTTACATCCCAGATGTGGTGGCACGGTGGGCGCCATCTTAACTTGTCCCCTTGAAGTGGTAAAGACCAGGCTGCAGTCGTCTTCCATCACACTGTACATCTCTGAAGTCCAGCTCAACACCGTCAACGGCGCCAGCGTTGCCCGTGTTTCTCCACCGGGACCTCTGCACTGTCTCAAGTAAGGATAATAATTCTAGCTATTTTTTGGAGCCACAGGATCAAACAAATTTTTTTTTGTGTGTGACAAATGAATAAAACTTTGAATAATGTATTGATGAATTAATATTCACAAATGTGTGGGAGTTTACGGTTTTGTGAGTCATCGTTTGTGAATGTTAATGCTATCATTTACAAATTCTTTTGATAATTTTTAAAAATATTTGTGTAAATAAGGGATAAGGGTATCAGCTCATGTCTTATTACAGATTAGACTTAATGTAATCTGATCGCAGGGTTATCTCATTATTACTGTTACTGGAGAGCCCAGTAATATGAATCTGAAAACTATAGTGTCATAAAATGAGCAGGATCTCTCCTCATTTCATGCCACCACTCCGTCTTTTACAGAACTGCTTGAACTGCCAAACAGAAAACAATTCAGCTCCTTATATTTTTCATTGTCACCGGTGTCCACAGACAAAGCGAGTGGTTCAGGACTCACTTGACCTTTTTGGTGCTCCCCCCCGCAGACAGCTGTTGGGAATCAGCAAAACAATAAATGTTCCTCCCTTTATCGTTAAAATAGTGTAACATTATCTGGAAGAATAAATGGGAAGTGAGAGTGTTGGGGAATTCAGAGCTGTTGCAGTGATATTCTGAATCTACGGAATGCTGCTGTGGCAGGGTATTTATTTTTCTAATTAATGTTAATCACTGAGGGATTTACAGCTTTCAAATGAATATTCAGTGTAGCTTAGCTACGGAGCTCTCTTGTTTTTCTGGCAAGCTATTTCAGCGAGAGTCAAAGAGCATGTCACACAGTGTTCAGCATATTGCATAATGCACAAGCTGCTATATGTGTGGAATTTTCCACTGCAATGTGCCTTAATTAATTATCTTGCAAATTAAGAATCGTTGACAAATTGAGGCTATGTAGAAAACAGCTCTTTTTTTTTTTTAACCTATTAGGGTCCTACGCAACATCCAGTTAATTAAACGCAAGCATGTTTTGAGGTGGCTCTGGTCTTAATGGATTAACATTAAATCCAGATTTGTCGAGATACTGGCAAAATGGGGAACTTGTTTTCAGATTTCCTTATTTGTTAACCTTAACCCAAGTGATTCACTCGGGTGTTTGTTTTCTTATACAGTTTTGACAAAAAGACAGATTTGTTGGCATCGTTTGTTGCAGTATTTCGGGATGTTTACTTTGCCGGTCGGTGTCTTCTTCAGGGTTTTTATTTAGCAACGCTGGACCAGTTTCTGGACCAGGATCAGTGTCGTGAGATAGCATTTAATCTGGGCCCGTTTTCGTTTTCAACGCTGGTCTTCTGCCAACATAAGCCAGTTGCTTGTGGTGTCCTTGAGGCAAGCAGCCATTAGCAGAAATGGAACACTGTGATGCAGCGTAGAGCAGGGCAGCTGAGGGAAGAACTCCAGTGAAAGGAGATGACTGACACACAAGCCAAAGTGGGTCAGCAAAGCCAAGATGCTTTTTAGAGCAGAGGTGAATGCATCTGTTTGGTGACAGCAGGGAACACCTTCATTCCAATCTCTGTAAATCATACTATACTATAAATCACTTCTTTTGTTTTCTTTTAAGCTAGAAACAGGATTTGCCAAATTAAACAGCTTGGGGGGGAAAGGAAAAAAAAGCTGCATAACTTCTCCCAGAGAGATCAGTCTTATTTTTTAGGTAGAATTAGGCTGCTGCTATTTTAAGCATTAAATCTTCCTTAAAGGACTTTTTTTTTTTTTTTTTGCCACACAAGGATAATTTTGTGTATCTTTTGGATATCCCATTCCCCTTTTAGAATGACCTCCTTGCCTTTTTCTTTTGATTATTGCTTTGTTTGTGAAAACGTGCGGCAAATGAAAGTGCAGCCGTCCTCATTCCAAATCAGGTTATTGGGTTGCTTTAGAGATGTAGGAACAATCTTTGAGCTGACTAAAGGAAAAAACATGTGAGCTCTCCTGATAATACCACTGTAAACACCACCAAAGCAGGGACACGTGTCCGCTAACTAAATTTAGGCCTTGCACTAGGTTAATAGTGACCCTGTCTGTGATGACATGGTTGGGCCATGTCAAGTGTCGGTTCCTGGCCATTTGCCCTAAGAGTGTCAAGTGTACTGCTCCATGTGGCAAACGGCTCTCACATTGCATACGCAGTCATTCAAACTACAAACAAATATTGTGCTAAATAAAAGTTGTCTGTGCGACACGGGCTGTTCGGTTTAATTTCCATTTTATCCCGTCAATGTGAAGCAATAGCTCTGTGTTATAATTGAACATAGAAGAAGTTGTGAGTCGTCTTCCAGTCATTTACATGGTTGTTGGCCTACTACTTAACATAAAAGGTTGTCTTCTTGCTGTTTATTATTATGGGGGATTAATATAAAGTATACATGTTTTCTCTTTTTGCAGGTTGATTTTAGAGAAAGAGGGACCTCGCTCGCTATTCAGAGGACTGGGTCCCAACCTTGTTGGTGTAGCACCTTCCAGGTATGTAAACGGTTATCTTCAATCATTTGGGTGTGTCGTGTAGCTTTTATTTGAACTGACTCCTCCTAAGAAGCCCTCGCACGGTTTCAGAGGGAGCTGTCAAAAGAAGATTAGTCATTAGTGTATAGCGTAGCATATTTTAGCTGACATGGTGAGTGTTTGAGATCAGCAACTGTAACTAAGATCCAGGAATTAAGCCAAACTGTGCGAATAAACCAAGGGGCAGTGAAGAGCCATCTTTTTCCAGGCCTTTTTTTAAAAAAAACAATTTTGCAGTGAAGGCAAACCTTGGTGCCTTAAGCAATCGTGCTAAAACATACAGAGAAATCTGCAGGAAAATGAAAATAACCCACACTTGCATGTGTTTCATATCATAACCAACACAGAAAAGTAGGTCACTGTAATCTTTTATGAGTACACGAAACATATTCAGCTTAAACCATTTTTTTTATCAGCACAAACATGACCCGTTATCACAGAGTCTCCGTGTCATTTACACAGCACGTTGCTTAAAAAGCTGGCAGTGCAATTTGGTTGAGGAATGTTCTTGTTGTTCGATAATGTGAGCTTCTCTTAAGCTTCCTGCACTCTCAGAACTTCGACACGCTGGCAGAAATAATACCTGGCCCCAAAAACAAAGAGTAAATGTTGCACTCATGGTAGGTCTGGAAAACTCATGGAAATCTGAGTGGAAGTGAACAGGTTCTTTGCTTCTCAACTCATCTGGTTAGACTTGAACAGCTTGAACTCAGTCATTAAAAAAAAAAAACTGAATAAAGCAGCAGCAGGGCCTGGCCAGCTGTGGCAGTTTAGTCATGTATTAGTAGTTTTAGGCATTACAATGCAGTCTGTATTAAGGCAGTTGTATCTAATTCCCTTCTGATCTGTCTAGTTCTGTCTAGTTCTCTCTCGCTCCCGCTGTGTCACATGACCGTTTGCCATCCTCCTCCCATTGGTTTGAGGTGATGTTTGTCTCTTGTGTGCGAGCCATCTACCTTCATACTTGTTTTCTCTGTCGGTGGTTTGGCCCCGGCTGCGCCTGTCCAGATGTCCTTGAGCTAGACACTGAACTCGCGTTGCCTCAGATTTGTTTTGTCAGCGTGCGACTGTGTGCATGATAGAGAAATGTACACCATAGATTAGAATAAGTATGGATTTGAGTGTGCGTGAATGTGTCCTGTGCTGTAAAAGCACTTTGACTAGTTAACAATACTACAGGAGCGCTGCAGCAATACAATCCACTGTTCATCTCTCCCGCCATTCATTAATTAGGAACTGTTCAGTCGAGATCCACAGAGCGTCTGCATGTTCCGTGGTCTTAACCGAATAGCTGAACATTGTAACATAAGGACCAAACCTTATTAAGTTGTCAAAATGTAGACGTGACTCCAGGCTCCGACAACTGAAGCTCTTCATCGCTTTTGTTTATTAGCGGAGTTGTTCACGTGAGAGAAGGAAACCCTTCCATGAAATGTCGGCATGATCAGAAACTTCTTTTTCAGCGTGTAGTCAAGGTTGAATTGCTACGAGTTACCCATTAACATTTTACATCAATATCTACGGGCTGGTTGCTGACACAGCAATAATTAACCAAGATTCCAGTTTAGAAAGTATACAGCAGTGGAGGCACGCGGCAGATGCTTCATAACTAAAAGAAATAACGGCTTTATTAGTCCGTGTGTCTGCAAAGGGAGTTCTGGGTTGCCGGGCTACAGAGTTATTCCCTCTTGTTATAATTAGTAAGCGACATGTTGGTGCTTGAAAGCTTAAAAAAAAAAAGAAGAAGAAGAAGAAAAGATGCTAATGAGAGCATGATCCACTGTGCATGCTGCCGGCATTCATTAGCGGCCTGAACCACCAACATCATTCATGACTTGAGAGATGCGCACACACACATTTAGAGCACGAGTATGTCGTACAGGCTGCTCTCCCAGTCTGCGTTCTGTTCGGAAGTGGAGGTCATTGGGTTTAATTCCGGTCAGCAGAAGTGTTTTCTAAATCCTTTTTATTAAGAGAAGAGCAAAGAAGGTCAGGAGTTAAATCTTGTTGTATGATGTTCTCCCTTTAATCCCTCAACACTAAATGCATCATTGAGTTTTAGTTTCTTAATCTTTAGTTAATAGAATTCCTTTGTCACGCTCTTATTCCTACAGGGCGATCTACTTCGCCGCTTATTCAACAGCCAAGGAGAAGCTGAATGGAGTGCTGGAGCCAGACTCGACCCAGGTGCACATGGTGTCTGCTGGGATGGCAGGTAATGACGGCTCCCACTCTCCTTCCTTCTGTCCGTCTGTCACTTATCTGATTTATCTGCCTGTTTGACTGTTTGTCAGTCTGCCTGGGCAGTGTTTCTCACTGATGGGTTTTATTTAAACAAAAAAAAAAAAACAACAAACATGTTAGATAAATGATTTGACATGTCTTCATCAGACAGCTTTCTCTTTCTTTTTCTTTCTTTTTTTTTCACACTTTCTCTCATGATTTAATTTCACAGTTTGAATATCCCAGGCACTACCTTTCCCTCACACCTGAAGCATGCTAAAGCTAAAAAAAAAAAAAAAAATCAAATAATGTCTGTTATACGTAGGCATTATCGAGCTGTTTCATGTGTACTAGTATTCGATATAAACAGTAACTGGTTAATCAGAAAGCACAATTTAAGACTCTCAGGATCAAACTGACGTTAACGGAGGTAAAAACGACCTCGCTTTCTTTGCTACGAGCTAATCAGCTATTCATTAAGCACCTTGAAAATCAAAGCAGTCGCACAGTTTTATGACACATCGTTGTGTTTTTTTTCTACCAATCAGCAGCTTTTCTAAAAACGTCTCCTGGTAATTGCCTCTCCATAGTGACAGTCCACACATCCTCTATCAGCAGCGTCAGACCTTAATTAAACCAGATCAAAAGCAAACACGCTGCTGTAAATGATACGATTCCTGAGCTAAAACCTTTAAGGTCCTCAAAGTTTAGGTTGTGCTTTCCTCTTTTTCACGCCCCCATTATCCCTCGTTTCCTCCATTATTTATCTCCCCCACCCCCCCTCCTTGCCCCTCTTTCCTTTTCTTTTTTTTTTTTTTTTTTTGTAACTCTTTTATTTTGAGGCCTCTCCAGAGGACTCTTTAAATGGCTTAACATCCCAGTTGTGACTTAAACAGTGTGGTCTGGGCCCCCCTTCTTTGCTCTGTGTGTATAGAGAAGAGAACACGGCCCACAAAGGTCAACCGGGGCCCCGGGCACTCGGGCGGACGCGTCAGGTAGCACCCCATTTTTTTTTACACTGGTATGATGAAAACCATGGTGATTCTTTTTTTAATGACTATTAGAAAGTTCATAATGGTTATTCATTTGTAATATTACCATTGCTTATGGTATGGAGCAGGTGTGTAGTTTTAAGCCCTTCTGATAAGGTTTTGTTACTGCTTTAGTCTTGACGCATACATCCTCATTCCCCTTATCTTGCTCTATCAGCACATTACAGGTAATGTAATGACACGCTTGTGTGTTATTAGGCTTTTTTTATCTTGTTTTTTAAAATTTTTTTGTGGCTGTTTTCAGCACAAAAGAAATGCTAACCTTGTCACCGCCACAGCAGGTTGCAATTGTGTTTTTTTTTTTCTTCTTTCATTCTGTGTCTTTTCATCATTCATCGTCAGCCATTTTTATTCCAAAGCAAATCGGTCATTAAGCCAAAGGCCTGGTGCCGGCTCCTCCTTTTTTTGGGGGAATATTGGAATTTTCCACAGTGAGTTTGCCTTCACAGCTTAGCTTCATCAGAAAATTAGATGATTAGATGAAGTGGTGGTGCGACCGTATCAACGAAAAGGAGCCTTTAGACAGCTGTTTGTGAAGTTTTCTCTCCGTCTTCCGTCGCATACACACACGTATCACCTTGATGAATATCTAGGCCACGTTACGAAACAAACACATTTCCTATTACATAGGTGCTAGATGGATGTTTTTGGCATCTTGGGCACCGCAGGTAAATCTTTTTCCTGTCTTTTTTTCTTTCTTAAGAACATCTGCCACAGTATCCATAGGTTTGTCAGTACTGGCCAACAAGAATCACGTGACTGTACAGCTGAATGAGATCCCAATGCAGGAGAATTGTTTCCAGTTTTAAAAACTAACTTTGTGGAGTTACTGCCCCTTATGGCCTCCCGGCTTAGAATCGTGGGCGTCCTCTTTTTGCAACTGGGGCAGAGAGGCTGGCCCCGCTCACGCCTTCATTCAGACTTTTTCTAGGTGAAACCTATCACTGTCTCTGAATGTAGGTCAGACTCCTCTGGAGAAGTTTCCCAAGCACTATTTGCCTATAGAAGGATCATAATGCTCTGCGTGCCGGGGCATGTCTATATGTAGATACTGCTTTCCAATGCAGGTCTGCTGGAGAACTGAACAGTAGCTGGTAGCTGGATTGTGTGTTGATCTACTTCATGATTCATGTACGTGACTGAGATTTACTTCTGCTGTTAGTTTTTTTTTAACTTTGACCCACATCGCAGAACGTTTTCCTGTAATACAGACAGGAAAATACTCCCAATCCTCTGTAAAACATTGATATTTTTAGTGGGTACATGTTGTCCTGTAAATTGACCTCCATATAAAAAATGCTAATAATAATAATTCGGTCACCATTTTGTATTTCGACTAATCATTTTGTTTTTGATACTGAAAAACATCCCTAACAACGGTCATAGCAAAATCATTTTTACATAAAAACCTGCTGGAGTTAACGGTAACTTTATTTCTTCTTCTTCTTTTTCTTTTTTTCTTTTTTCCACATGTAGCAGCGTCTTGTTATTTTTAACCACCCGCCCCCCCCGTGGAGTCCTATAAGGTGAAAGGAGGTATCTGGGTCAGACGGCATTGTGATAATTGTTCCAATTCCATTTGTTCATTTTTAGTTCCATCAATCAGTCCCGCTTCTTTCTTTCTTTTTTTTCTGTCACCTCCATTGTCCAATGTGCTTTCACATAACGGCAAGGTTAGCATTTCGGCCTGAGTCGCTATATTTTCAAATATTTCCACCAAGAGTGTGATCCCTTTCTTTGTCTGCAAAGTAGATGATAAGCAGATAATGACACAGTGATTATGACGAACACCTCCTCAGTTTTCTACCTTCTCTTGTGTTTAGTTCTCTTTTTTTTTTTCTACTTCTCTTCCGAGAGATAGAGCTGGAGTTTCTGTTGGGTTGGCTTCTGTTCATCCTTCTTATTCCAGCTGATTAAGTTAAATGTTAAAGAAATTAAGAGAATTTTATTGAAATTACAAGAGTAAGTAAGGGGGGGGGGGGGGGGGGGGGGGGTGGGGGGGCTGGGGTGTAGAGTTGGGGTTATAGTTTCAAGAAAGATGGGGGGGAGGGGGCTCAGCCCCTCACCTCCCATCTCTTGTCCACCTTCTTGATCGGGAAGTGGGATGGGGAGGGTGGTTGTTGGGGTTTGGGTTGGATGTGACTGCTGCTTGTGTGTGACTGTGGTACAGAAAAGCCTGTGTCTATTTTAGGGCTTTACTGTAAAGCTTTCACCCCTGCGTGATTGGGTGGGAGACCCCCGCCATCTGAGCCCCCCCATATCTGCAGGCTTCTAGCTGCAGCGGGGAGGAGCTGGAGGAGCTTTGCCCCTCCCTCGTGAGTACACGCCATAGACGCTACTTCATTCTACCTCCCTCTTTATTCTTCTTCCTCTTTTTGTTCTTCTCTCCAGCTGACCTGTGTAGTCCTCTCCTCTCCACACAGTTGCCTTCACATAGGTCTCTGTTGCATTGACACACTGCACGTGTCTCGATTACACTTGCCCCGGTTGTAGCTGTTTCTGGCAGGTGGCCATATTTTATTTCTCACTCGTTTCTTCAATTGATCACAGGCTTTAAAGACGCTTTCTCTCATTTCTCGATGAGGCAGAGTGCACGTTTATTAGGTTTACACGCAACATTATTGTGTTGTGACGCCACCAAACAAATACGCTGTTGCTCAAGTCATAACGTGCAAGCAAAGAAACACATTTACTCCACATAGTGGCGAGAAAAGGCTGCACAACATACTTATCAGACTTTCCGCTTTGAATAATTGAAGAATCTCCTCCAGACACCATTTTGTCTTCTGTGCTTTAGTGGTTGTGCTGGAGCCTGTCTGCAGTGTAACCAGAAAACGCGGGTTCATTAGATGGCATACAATGGAAAATTAAGACTACTAAGTCAGTGTGCATTTTGCTTTTCTAACCTATCGCATTTAGTTTAGAGTAATGTTGAAACTAAGACTCAGACCCACGTGCTGGTCTGAGTTTGTCATCGCAGACATATTTTTAAAAGTTGTTATGTTTGTATTGCAATTTTTCCCTTTTTTGATCAGTAGATCTAAAAGGATATTAACGGAACAGCGGAGTAGAAATTAGGCCTAAAGGGAAGTTGCTGCTTGGCTTGCTGTCATAGCATTCAGCTATTTCTCAATAGATGAAAATGAATAAAGGCCTCATAACCTTTGCCTGACTAACTGTCGTTAGTTCAAGTACTTCGGCAAAAAGAGGGAAAAAAAAGTTTTCATCCACCTTCGTAGTATTTCACATGAAAGAGCATGCTTTTTTTTATGCATTCGTTTATTGGCTTCTCCAAATTTAATGGAATCTACATGTATATTATGTATGTATGTAATTTATATCATAATTAAGAAGAATTGGAGTCAAATAAAAACCAAAGCCAGTGATTGTTTACTGTGAAATGCTTTCTTTCTATCCTTGCACAGTATGGAATATTTAGTGTAGCTGTTTGACTGTGTTATTCCAAATGTCCACGGATCTGTCTGACTCTCTTACCTCTTCTGACTTTCCCAGGGTTCACCGCCATCACAGCCACCAATCCCATCTGGCTGATCAAGACCCGTCTGCAGCTGGACTCGAGGTGAGGAACCCCCAATCGCGTGGCTCCTGTTGAAACGGAACTATATTGGTTTTGGAGGTAAATTAAAAGTTGTCTCATTTCATCACAGAAACCGGGGCGAGCGGCGTATGAACGCATTTGAGTGTGTGCGGCGGGTGTATCAGATGGACGGCCTGCGGGGTTTCTACAGAGGAATGTCGGCCTCGTACGCCGGCATCTCTGAGACTGTTATCCACTTTGTCATCTACGAAAGTATCAAACGGAAACTGCAGCAGCACAAAGCCCACGCCAGCATGGACGAAGAGGAGGAGTCTGTCAAAGATGCCTCGGACTTTGTGGGCATGATGCTGGCAGCAGCAACCTCAAAGACTTGTGCCACCTCCATCGCCTATCCTCACGGTAAGTGTCTCCTCCGCCTTTATTATTAAGGTCAAAGGTCTGTTATATCTAGTCTGTTTCTTGCATCTCCTGCAGCCCGTAGCTCTTTGTGTACATTTCTAAATAATTACTCATTAATCATCAGTTTAGTTTGGAATAGATTTCCTGATTTTAACAGTTGGAGAATGTTTTATTTCAATTAGGTGGCAAAGTACTGCCTTTTGTCACTGGTTGATTTGTGCTTGTAGGTATTCGCAGAAAATGACTCGAGTTGTTTTCCAACTGGAAACAGGACTGAAGCAAAGTTGTGGTTCAGTGCTCCATCTTTTGGCGAAGTTGACAATTCCCATCCCAAAGTTAGCTGTAAACCACCAAAATGAATTTCATGAAACTTTTAGAAAGTTCAAATGAAACACTTGAGACATTGACAAAAGCAGTATGCTTTGGACCTGATTTAGTTAACAATCAGGTGGTTTTAGGGACACCGGTAATGATAAATGAAGACTTTTTTTTGCTAAGGAGGCTCACTCATAAGCTCTTATCGAATAATTAGTATTATTATTTATTTTTTAACAACAAGCGGTTGGTCGTACCTTTTAACAGTTTCCCTTCTTTCCTCTCAAATTGCAGAAGTGATCCGCACACGACTACGAGAGGAGGGAAGCAAGTACCGCTCCTTCTTTCAAACTCTGCTGACTGTACCCAAAGAGGAGGGATACCGGGCGCTGTACCGCGGCCTAACCACCCATCTCGTCAGACAGATTCCTAACACTGCTATTATGATGTGCACCTACGAGGTGGTGGTCTACCTGCTTGGTTGTTAGCCGAACCCAAACGTCTCCGTTCTGTTTTAAAGAGGGAGACCGCCAGTAAAGAACTGTGAAGGATGCCCTTTGGCTCGAAGCAGTGGGTGTGAAATGTCAAAATGAAGACCAAAGTAAACTCGGAAGATACTCTAGTGGACCAGAAAAAGACAGGGAGAGGAAATTATTTGGTACCGTATCAGCATCATCTCCTCCAGCTTTGCTACGGCAGCAGGTGGAGGGTGTCACAGCTCAAAGGAGAGACAGTGTGGTTCAGAGGAGAGCGGAGGCACTGACAGGGGTCACAGAAGCATTATGGCCCCCGTTTAAGCGCTGAGGGATAGGATTTTAAGGAAGTTCAGTGGCCTTAAAGAGGGGGTTAGTTTGCATACGCGTTTGATTGAAAACTTTTAAAGAAATTGTGTGGTTTAAACATTTGAGGGGTGGGGTGGGGCGGTGCTTGACAGGAGGGACAAAACCTTATTGCAGGTCATTTTCAACAGTCCAAGGATCTCATTGGAGGTTTTTGTCTGGATGAGCCTGCAGAGAAACTGCTGCATGATTTAAAGGAGGTTCCGTTAAGGTGGAATGTCTGAGGGAGGTTGCATTTGAGACAAAGATGTATGTTTTCAGTCACCTGACCCACTCTTCTTTGCACTACAGAAAGTGGCCTCGAGCCTCCTCTGAACACTGCAGTCAGCCCCCCCCCCCCCCCCCCCCCCCCCCCCGTGTCTGGTGGAATAGAATGACACGTAACGATGAGCTGGTGATGGCCTTTGTGGCAGTCACTTGTGCACATGCCTCAAACACTTGCTGGCGAGGACTAGGTTTAAAAAAAATCTGACCTCCAGTCAGTGTTTTATTCCTCCGTAGCGCAGCAGCTGGCGGCGGCGGGGTTTGGCTGAAGCTGGCCTTCAGCGTTGGCAGTTTGAAAAAGGACAGCTTTCAAGGCCAGCTTCTGCTCAGCCTGCGGTCGCTGCCAGGACCTCTGGGTTTTCGAAGCGTGCACTAAGTCGGAACTGTGTCCAAAAGGTACCGAGTATCTGCTAACAAAGTTTTGCTACTTGAATACAATGTGAAAGTTTGGGAGAAACGTTGGAGTGGGAGGATATTGATGGAGTTTTCTCGCCTATAGCCTGTTTTTAGGAGTGCGTCTGTGTGCGTGTGGTCTAACAAGTTGAATGACGTAGCTGTGTCCAAGAATGCGTGTCTGTGTGCGTTTGAGTATCTGCAGTCACGTGTGTCTGCATGTATAATAAATATGTACTCCAGATTTCCATCCACTAACTATTAATCGGGCAAAATGCTGTGGATTGAAAGTGTGGAGAGGCTCCAGTTTCTACACTGGGAGGTTAGAATTCCCACTCTCACGTCAGTCCTTCCTTCCCGTGGCTTCCAACTGACCTGATAACATGCACTTTTGTGGCCTTTTAGGGCTTGTGCTTTGCTTTTTAATGTGTGGACTGATTTAAACTTGTACTTTGTAAAAGGAGAAAAAAGAAAAAAAAAAAAGAAAATAAAGTATTATTGTATTTCAAGAAGTATTTTGTGCAACTGTTAAAGCAGGCAACTGTACAGATTCGAGTTGTCATTTGTTGTGAAGGATGTCCACATGTTTGTATATAGTAGAGTATTTGCATATCAGTTTTTTGTTTTCCTCCTGAGCCCTACTTCTGATTATGCTGTTGTTTGTATTTGCTAAAGATTGTTTTTCATTTTTTTTTTTTTTTTTTTTGTGCAATTGAACCTGGTTTTAACATGGACTGTCGGCCTGAATCTTGACATTTCTTCACTGAATTCCCCCCTTTTCTTTTCTTTTCTTTCCTCCTTTTGGTTTTATGTTGCAGAGAGCTGTCGTGCAAAGGCGCGCGAAGGCAGCAAATGCTGTCGATCAAATGCATTAATCAGCCGAGCATCGATCAGCTGTTTCAGCAGCGTTCACAGAAAGCGTTCCCCTTGGCGAGCTTTGATGCTTCCGCCGTTCGGGATGTTTTGACTTTTAGATGCATCGCTCGTGACTTTCTGCCAGTTTTTTTTTTTTTCTCTTTGCACCTTGTTTTAGATATTACAGCGGAGGGGTTTCAGTGTGAGAGTTCAACAAACGGAGTCTTGTGTCAAACACTACGGACTTCAACAGTTTTTCCGGATGGTAAAAAAAAAAAAGACGTTTTGAAGTTTTTAACTGCAGGAAGTTTACGTCGCATATTATTATTTTTTCTTCTTTCAGGAAGAATCGGCACAAAGATGAAATGAAATGTACATTTTCTGAAGATAATCCAGTTAGTGATGTCATTTTCACCCCCGCCCCCCAAAAAATAAATAAATGAAAAAGCTTCTGACTCGTTTCAACATCAATGTTTTGCTGTAAAACACTAAAAGATTCGATGGGCGCTCCTCAAATGCTCTGTTGCAGTTGTGCTTGAGGTCAGATTATTTAACTGGGACACAAACCGATAACTGGACAAACGGTGCAAACATTTCACTTCCTTCAGGGTTTCCTGATCACCACAGTGTCTGGATGCGAGGGGAGAGCCTTTGCACTGTAAGCTTGGATAGGAAGCAGCCCGAAACGGGTTGAATGATTTTTTTTTTTTTTTCGTCAGCTTGGTCATCTTTGTGTCTGTGTCTGTTTTTTAAACCCAAAAATAAATAAAACTCTATTTGCAACTAAACTCATTTGGGATGACTTGTTTTTATTTTTCTGCCTTGTTACAGAACACGCCGCTCAACGTGTTCCTGAACTGTCTGTCTTTATTCTACATTTAGCTCCAGATGTTTTCAGTTGGTGTAACATCAGCCTGGACTGCAGGTGGGCCTAAAAAAGTCCATTGTAAATGAGCTTTTGCACAGAGAAGAGAGCAGCGTTTCTGGATCATCCTCTCATATAGCTTCTTATTTGCATAAAAGAGCTTTAACCTGCACCTGTGTTCCCAGACAACGGTTTCTGGAAGTATTCTTCAGCCGATGCAATGATTTCCACGACAGAATTGTGCCTGTTTTTAACGTGGTGGACCCAAAGGGCACGAAGATGGCATTCAGTATCGATTTCCAGCTACGTTGGTTCCACAGGAAGGAACGTCTCCCAATTCTCTCCCAAGTCTTTTGACGATATTATAGACTGTAGACAAGGACACATTCAAAAGCGATTTTATGTTGGAGAACATAATTCTGAAATTGCTCCACAATTTGTTGTTGCAGTTTTTATTTTTCAGATTTCTGAGGCTTTGCCCATCTTAACCTCGGAGAGACTCTGCCTCTCATAGGTGCTCTTATCATAGCCTTCTCTAGCTGTTTCTGTTTAGTACCACTTACTTTTCCAGACTTTTTGCCCTCCATCCCACCTTTTTTCAGATCTGTTGCTGTCTAAAATGGTAAAGTCTCACTTTCAGCATTATATGTTTTCTGTGTTCTGTCGTTAATAAAATATTGTTTGTTTGCATTCTACCCTCATCAATATTTCACACAGCGTACCAACGTTTTTTAACTGGAGCTGTATGTGATTGAAAATCATTTGGACTCGTACACTGTTCATATCTGCAAGTTTCTTCTTCTAGTATTTTGCTCAAAAGTATATTGATATATTTGACAAATAAATAAGTTAATATGCTTTATTGCCTGATATTAGACAGGATTTTTTTAAGTTGTTGCCCTCCAGCTTCAGTAAATCCAATGCCGTGGACAGCTTGGGTATATTCCCCTTTGTAAGATACGTCCAGTTACTCATCCTACTGAATGTAAGATAAAATTGGTGGGTATGTGTGTAAGTACAAAGTATGTGGGTGAAATCTAAAGAAGTTACAAGTTCATGTTTTATGAATGGCAAAAATATGAAGTCAGGTCATCAGCGTTATGGGAATATATCTGAAAAATTACATTAACATAAAAGTAAAACAACAACAACAACAACCACATACAAAGCAGGCAGACAATAATAAATCTGGTGGTACGAACGACTTGTAATTACAAACTACCACCGCCAGGGGGTGCCAGTTTCCTTTTAATAGAGTTGTCCAACCGCAAATTCATTCAATTGAACAAGTCAGCGTAAAAAAATAGTTTCTTCTTCTGCGTTACATGCTGGTAGATGATTTTTGTTCCCCTCTTTCCTTTATCAGTGGTCAGAATAAGGTCTACGTTTACTTCAAAACTGGGTTTGAGGACAATTTTGAGGCTGGCGGACTTCTTCTTCCTTTTGTATTTCTATTGTAAATATCTTTGTACTCACCTCTAAAAGACTAAGTTTCATATGGTGACCACTAATGGAGTTAACTATTGTTCCGTTACGCGTGTGGCTCTGCATTGGCTCGTCTTTTTGTTACTCTTTGCACACATTAATTATCATCTGCTCAACAATGCCACTTTTAACCTCTAAAATTCTCGCATCGTTTCGCTTGACTAAGTATTTAAGTGATTTAGTGTCTCAAAAAAAAACCTCCAATAACGGAAAGGAGAGTTTTATAAGAGACTTCAGCCTCTTTTCAATTTTCTCTCCCAGCAACCATCTCGCATCCTCTCAGATATCTGCGGTATCTCTGTTTGTACAGCTGAATATAAAGTAGTTCAAACCAGCTGATGCTGCATTGTTCATCATGATATGACGTCAGAAAGGGCGGACGAGCACTTTGCCTTACCTAGTTTTTACATTGTTGTACTGGCACGTTGACTTCGGTAGAAGCTCTGAGTGCTTCTCCAACCACTGTCTCCAGTTCATGTGTAATAACGCTCCACTGCACGGATGATTTATAGGTGCGTGCAGGTGGATATTAAAGAAATCCATTTCACATTCTTCACACATCATATGGGGGGCTGGATGCAGTGAGTTAAATAAAAAAAAATGCCCACTAGATATTTGCTAGTATTGATTCAGTAGAGCAGCACTGAATATGTGTATGGCACTGTTACAATTCAGTGCAAATCAATCAGCCCTCCTCTGTTTTACTCACACAAAATAGCCTGAATTGCATATCTACAGACGACCAATTCGCTGACTCTCGCGCTTGAATATCTCAATTGACATATAGTTAACAGCCCGCTGATTTGTTTCCTAATAAAGATTCAGCTGGAAACCACAATCTAAAATGTACACAAAAACACACACCCAGCATGGGGATGATGATGCCTTCAGGTACTGTTGGAATCCTTGGGAAGTTGTTGAGTGCTGGAAAAGGTAAGTGCAGATTGCATGTTTTTAGAATTCTTCTGAGACTTTAACTATCCCTTAAATATGGAAATTTCCAACATGGCAACAGGACACCAAATGCGAAGGAAAGAAAAGTATAAGTATAACATCTGAGCACTTGCAATCAACTCATTTTGTGGTTTGAAATAACAGTCGCTTGGTGAAAACTGATCTTAAGTAAGCTGAAATTTCAGTACATGCTGCAGATATAGGTGGAGTCTCAGTTTACTGGCCGAGTGGAAAATTTAGGTCAAACCGACGCCTCAGAATTTGCTTACATGTAGTTCTAAGTGATGCATGAAACTGTGTCAGCTTTGATGAAAACTGTTAGCTGCAACTTTCATTCATTCGTTCTCTCCTTTATCTATGGAGGGAGACAAGCAGAGACTGAGCTCTCTTTGTTAAAGACACTGACACAATAAGAGCACAATAACAATGACATAGTAAGGGCTCTTAAAATTAAAAAACGAACAACAACATGGAATAAATTTATAGCATAAACAAGATAACGAGGGCTAAAATACATGCATCTCATAATTTCCATCGTCCAGTTGGTTAATATCTATCAAGATATTTAATTTTTAATACTTTTGGTAATAGCCAAAGATAACACTGCATCAAGAGATTTAAGAGTACAGGCAGAACATAAATTATTTCTGGGGTACACAAGCTTTATTCCAGGTGAAAAATGACAACTTAACTTTCAAAGATTCCGTTACTCATCAGCGCATTTACACTTTAACAGAAACTATCAAGAAACGTAGGTCATCGCGTGAATGATGACTTTGTTTCTTGAAAAATATCTGTGAAATATTTAAATAAGAACTGGTGTATTTAGAGCCGAGAATCTGCGAATAGTCCGTGAATGCGCCACACGATTCGGACCAATAGCGCCAGAGCAGAACGCTGCGACTTGGTGGAAGCAGCCAATGAGCGGTCGCTCTGCGGAGTAAACGGACACTCAACATCGGCTCCCTGGTTGCCTGGATGTGTCGAGCTGCCGTTTACTGCAACAAAGAACCCGTCGTTACATCGTTAAAACATTTGTAACAGCGCTGCGATGACGTTCTTGTCAACGGCGGAAGAGAGGTTAAGCCTCGGTTCCTTTTAGGTCGAAGAGAAATCCTCTGAGAAAAGTGTCGTTCGGAGACAAGTTGAGTTTCTGTTCGGTAAGTGCTTCTGTGTTTACTCCGGATGAACAGCCAACAGGATTTGGAGCGCTGGTTGTGTTGCAACATCATGTGTTTTCCTTTGAAAAAAAAAGTGTCATTAGTTCACTTTGGAGCGTTTTGCGAGTGTGTACTTTACACCGAGAAAACGACTTTTCCCTGTTTGCCGAGGTTTTCTTTCAGTTTTGCGCCTCCTGGCACAGTGTAGCAGTCTAAAGTTTTCACAATTTACATCAGAAATACTGACAGCTATATATCTGGTCATATTGGTGATGTCATCGCTTCTGTGGTCAGGGTGTAAGTATATGGTGTGTGTGTGTGTGAATGTAAAACAGAAAAATAATACCAGAATTCAGAAGTTAAAGGTGTTTACATCCATTGTGGTAAAATATGTGTCCTGTTTCCTTGGCTGCACGTCATCATGATGACTTCTTTCTATGGTTGCACCTTGACATCTAATAGGTAAAGACGGGTTAGGTGACGAGGACATGAAAGATGCAGAGCAGATGGCGAGAGCTGGGAGGGGAGAGAGCGAGAAGAAGAGTAGATGGAGTGTGAAAAGAGAGAAGGGGAGCAGGGAAGGAGGAAGGAGAGCGGAGAAGGATCTGGAAAGTTGACAGGATGAGAGTGTGATGAAAAAAGACACTTGTGTCCGGTGAAGTGTCTTTTCATTTGGTGTGCTAACAGGCGAGCCTGCTTGCTGATGGATGACCTGTCGAAATGAAGGAGGGGGCCAAGGTGTTGAGGGAGAGGTGGGAAGGAGGAGGGGCTGTGGTGCTGGTGACAGGGGGGTCATTTGTGTGCCTCCTGGTTCTGACCAGCCTGTCGCCACAGAAGGTCAAGCTGTCCACTAGCATCTCACCTCACTGTCTCTTCTGTTCCATTCTTTCTCTTATCATCAACTTCTCTATTGTTTTTATCAGTAAAGCTCAAACTTTACATCGGCACAGACATGGAAACAACCTGATGACAGTTGAGTAAAGATTTCAGGTGTCCTTAGTTTTTTAGTCATTTGAGCAACTAAGAGGCCCTCAGCGGTTTCCAAGTTTGGCAATTTTGCATTCTAAAACTCAGTCAAAGGAGCTCTTAATGTAAATCAGGCAGTGTTTGACTGTAGAAACAACACTGATCCTTCAGGAAGACAGTGTCGCAGAAATACTGCAAAAAGTAACTGGAGAATCTGTCTTTTCTTAAAGCAATCTTTGTGTTCTATGGGGGGTTTTGTGTCCTTGAATCAAAGCTGAGAGCCTGCACTTGCTGTTTTTTTTCTCTCTTTTTTTTCTCTTCTCTCGGTCGGTTGCTATTCTGTGTTTATTTCCTGCTGTCTGCTCCATTTTCGAAATCTCTTCCTTTATCCACCCAGAGGGACTAATGAGCTTTGTTGTCAGTCAGTTTGAGAAGAGAGGCAAATAGAATTCAGGTTGACGGCCAGATAAGGATTTTTAATTCGGCTGAGTCTGATTGCTCCCTGGAACTGCTCTTAAAATGAGCACATACTTGCATTATGTATGGAGTAGTGAAAACCCCCATGATGAAATAGTGGAAGTTTTATAAAGCCAGTTGGAGTTCTCTCTTTACAAGAAGGTGCCGGCGATGTCAGAAGAGCCGGCTGACTTTTTCAGTGGAATCACAAAAGCTTACTCTAACTGCTGATTATTTAGTCTACAGGTTGTCTGCTGAATAGAGATTTCAGTCTGGTTTCAGGTGAATTTTTGCCAGTTGTTGGCGATACTGCACTCTGGGTCAAATTTGCGATTGTCCTCATTCGGTGACAGCCACAGTTTGGTAGTCAGCATGAGCTGCTTCCCATCAGCTTTCATTATTTTCAATTATTTTTGTCCCTCCGCATTTCCCCGCTGTTTGTTGTGCATCACAGCAAAGCACCACAGGAGGAAGCACACTCCGTGAACCTGTGAAGTCTCAAATTAGACTAAATGAAGGAGAAAAATGGATCAGACTATGTAAGACAGACCGTGGTGGTTAAAGTCGTGTGTTTGGAAATAGTGCTAAGATGGTCCTTTGAACTTATTGTGACCTTCTGTGTACAATATATTAACAGTTTTCAGAGATTAAAGGTAAAAAATAATCCCCACAGGAAAAAAACTTTCAGCTTAATTTGTTAAATTGTAATTAGAAGCGGTAAGAATGCTCTAACTGGAAGAGTGAACATAATACCTGTTGTGCTTGTAATCATCAATATGTTCTCATTGTCATTGCTAGTCTGCTTTCACAGGAGACTAAAAGACCGTTCTCATCTGACCTTTGTCCCCCGTGACGGAGACATGGCACCCTGTTGGACACACTGATTTCCACCCTTTTTCCTGGTACTATCATGGAGGTAGTGAAGGCATCTTGCTTCAGTCGGTCCGTTTTGCATAACTCTGCCTGATTGACTTACCTTTTCCACGGCGTAAACAGAATTAGCTGCTTGTCATCAAAGCCGCACCGCATGAAACTGCCCTGACAGAGAGACAGAATATAAAACTTCTCTGTGGGGGCAGAGTGGCCGTGGCACCGCGGGAACTCGCTGCGGTGCTCGCCTTGATTGAGCGGGAGGAAACAGAGCCGCGTATAAATGTAATTTTAGCCTTATAAACAAGTGGAGGGTTTTGTCTGCCAACGCTGGCCGGGATATTGCTTCTATCAGTCCTTTATGTGTGACTTCACAAAAGGTTATCGGTGTGTTGTTACTGTACTCCGATGCACAGCCCATAATAAATGGAATCTGTACACTTTTCAGCATACAGCCAGTCTGAATGTGTGACATGAGCCACTGCCGAATGGAATGAGTAGTTGTTCTCAAATGTCAGAAACTCGCATAGAATTCAAGTAGGCTGTTGGAAGGCTAACACACACCTGGGTGCTCTGCTCAACCACACACTGAACTGGAGGTGCAAAGGCCTGGGCACGGAACAAAATGGTGGCACAGAAAGCTTGCAGTCTGGCTGTGAGGCATTTTATTAATGATCTGTTGCCTAAAGTCACAGTACGAATGTTTTACTGTACTTTACTTCACGACTTTAGCACTCGTCCTATCATTTGTTGTGGGTGTATATGTCGTTTTGGTGAGCTTCCTAAAACTAAATCACTGCTGTCCAACCTTTTTTGTCAGGTAATCAGGGGCCTGTAGTTTGTTTCGAATTCCAAGCTGTTCATGCAATAATCTGCAACAACTTGTCTTTAGAAATCTGGTGTCTTTTATTCTCGACATTGTGTGTTATGAATTGGTGCTTTGTGGGGAAAAAGAAAACCCCAAAGTGAATCTGTTGCCGGATGCCATTTTGAATGATTACGTTTGGTGGCTCTGAGCCGTCAAACGACACTGAAAAGAGCATTGAACTGATACAGAAAAAGCAGAAAACTGAACGGCTTCTGAACACTCATGACAAATGAAAGCACTGAAATCTGTATGCAAATAGGATTGACATTATTGAACATTGTTCTGATATTTCAAGGTGTGACAAAAATACAGACATGGTGTACAAAGACCTTAACAGCGTGTTTCTACATGAGTAGTCGCGCTGAGTCAGCATATAGTGGAAAAGAAGCAATCTCACGAGGCCGAGGTAAAATATGTTCTGATTTGGATGTAAAAACCAAAAAGGTTCACGTTAGCGTACAGACTTTTAGGAGCTAGCTGAGAGCACAGCTCTGCTAAGCTAAAGGCTCACAGATCTGCCGTGTGTGTCTATCCATTCAGTATATTTGTGTCTGTCATTTCCGTCCTTGTCTTTGGAGAGCTGTGTAAAATGTATTTGTTCTCCACTGGCAGATGGAGCGGGATTAGATTTATATTCCGCTGCCTTTTCTTAAGTCGGTGATGGACTGCTGAGCTTTCAAAAAGGCTTCCTGACACAGACACGAGCACATATTTGAACACTCAGACGTCAGTCAAGGAAAACCAAGGGAGACCTTGTTTGCTCTGCTGCACTTTAAATGACATCAGCTACTCCCGTTAGAGACAACCAGGGAGGCGAAGTGCTCCCCATGACCTTCGCAGATGTTTGTTGTTTAAACGTACTACCAGTGGGTGTGTGTAGGATAAGATGGGCCGATGCCTCCTTATGCCTCATTGAGAGATGACTGCACAGTGTTCCTGAGAACCAGCTGCATGCACCTTTCCTTGTCTGTGCCCTCATGTTTTAGCTCACTCATCAGGGTGAGGTTGCTGCACTTTGTCATCTAATTGTCAGCAGGTGTGATGTGCGTCAGTTTGTTTGGGAGGGATTGCGGCAGCGAGTCGTTAATCAGAACCATCCTTGTAGACAATACATCCCGGCAAGCCAGCAATGGAGTTGGAGCCCTTTGTGATAAACAGACCTTGGTTCCAGTTAATGTCCGCTCCTGGTATAAACCCCGTCATATTAGCTCATTTCACCTCATCTTCTTCCATCTCGTCACGCATCATTTGACTCTGTGTCGCTCACAATCACCTTCCCTGACATCTTGTCTGATCTGATCGGAAGTTTGCTTTATCTTTTGGTTTCTGGAGACTAAAGAGGGCTGCGAAGTGGAGAGATGCAGCTGGGTCATTTACATACGCACGGCAGTAGAGATGCTGTACTCCTGCCCAGTTGTCATTTCAAGGTGATGCGGCGTCTGTGTGCATGTGTCTGCGTTTCTTGTGGAAATGTTTCGCCGCTGTTGTGTGTGTCGGTGCTCTGAATAAGCTGCCTCTTGCCACAGTCTGCCCATGATTGCATGGCTTCCGCGGCGCTATCTGATGGTTTTTCCAGTAGGATAAAATCAATTCACTCATCCTGGAATGTGAAGCGGGCGTGTGATGGTTTTGGCTAGAGGGATGAACTTCAAATGGTTGTGAGGGAAAAATGCACTTACTCGAGTCTTCTTCGATGTTTGGTGATATTTTGTTGTACTAAAAGGGAAAACCGAAGAACTTCCTGCCTGATGCTATCTTTAAGGTCCTGGAGTTGTTCTCGCGTTTCATCCCTCAGAGGGTTTTTGTAACAGGAATCCTTGCAGGCTTACAAATCCAAAAATAGAGCAGAGAGCACTATAAAGCCTGGCTTCCACATATCATATACGTACTAATATTGGCTACAGTGTTCGATTTGTCCTCAGGCTTTAAAGGGAATGGGGTAAACAGAGTACTGAGATTCCAGTGTGAAGCCCAGCCAATGACCTTTATGTAATTTTATGAGAGCCAGAGGCCTAAGCAATATAACACTAAATATATATATATAAACTATCTATAGCGCGATGAGTGTAAACATTGTGTGTTAACAACATGATTAACAGCATGAGCAGGACCCTCCATTATGTTATATTTTTTAAATCAAATGATTTGTCATTAAGGGATCTCACTGTACATGATGTAATGTTCACTATGTAAGAGGATTAGCTCTAATAAAGTTGAGAACATTCAAAGTGTGAAGGACAGCTAATGTTGTGCCAAAGTTATCTTTGTAATGTTTTCCTGGGAAATCTACTGAAGTTAGCATTAGAAATACCATTTTGTATCTCAAGATCCGGTTTGTCAGAGTAAAGCTTATTGTTCCCTCAGTCTCGCCTGACAGGAAGAAGTAATGTCGCCCAGAGATTGTATTTTTCTAATAAACTATCTAGTTACAGCTTCTTTGGTCACATTGAAGGGCAGTTTATCATTGAATGAAACAATGAATGGTTGAAACTCTTAGCATGAGTACTTTAACAATGAAAATCCTTACATTAATGGCTTACATTGTTTTAGATATACCTGTGAAAGTGACCGAAAAAGCCACTTTGTGCTCACAATTTTTGCATTTTGTGCCAGATTGGACAGTATGTCAAGTTAAGTATGATGAAAGCGTGTATAGAAGCTGTTTTCTCCCTTTTTCCCTGCTGCTGTTACGTTTCATACCGAGCACTGGTTGTGTTAAACATGGTGGTGGTCGGTGGAAGCTGCTGAAAAAGTCCCTTTTCTTTTTTAAGCTTATTGAACTGTCGCTGTTGTACTCGTAGTTGTCGGCTGGAGCAAAAGTTCACCCGAGGACGCCCTCTCCAATCTTTGCTCGGCTTTTTAACGGATAAGAGTTCATGCCACATTTTGCTTGGCATAGAAATTCCTCTCAGGTTAATAAAACATGCAGTGATGAACTGCACTGGATGGGAGAAGTAGAAAACATTTCTGTGTGGTGTATTCAGTCTGAAGTGTGTGCTAAAGGCAGAGCTAAAGGCAGAGCACTTCTCGACGTACAGCTTTGTAGAGCCTAGTTAAGGTTAAAAAGTCGATAGACAACTGTGGACCATTTACTTGTGCTGTGAACATGACATTGACGTGTTCAGTTGCTGTCCGATTAATGGGAAGTGCTGGGATTTTGGAGAGCAGGATCTGACTGACCTCGCCGGTTGGGGCTCGTTTTGCACGGATCGCCGACGTTGTGCTGCTTCCCCTCCTCCTCGTACCTCAGCCCTCCCCAGCTCATGCCATCAGCCAATTTTAACTCGTCCTTTGTTGTCGGTATTAAAGCTGCACATCTTTAAGGCTAAGTAACTAAAACAACGATCCATTCTGCAGCACCGTTTTCCACAAATTGTGCTTTCAAGGCCTGGAAGATTTTAAAAAAGTGCTCGTCAACTCTTTTTCTCTAATGGTGACCCAGTAAATTGGAGACAAGGGAGAGGCCATAAGTGGCCAGTTGCGACTGCAGGAGCGGTTTTAACTCCTCTCACATCTCAATCTTTTCCTGTTCCCAACTTCTCCGTCAGTTGTTTTGCGTGCTCAAAGGTGTGATGTCATAAATGCCTTCAGGAAAACGCCGACCCTAAGTGTTAATTGTTTTCCACATTCGCTTTAATCTTTAAGTCAGACCTAAACTAAACTGCTAAACATAGCAATATGGCAGTTCTTTCAGTAGAAAGTATGAGAACCGTGGCCCCAGCAAACAGCGTTTCACACGTTTTTACTGAAGATGTTAAAGGAAAGCAAGGCGAGGCAGTGGCTCATTCGCAATCAGTGAGTGCAGATCACTGCAGCATTGAGTAAAAGCTTTTTCCAAACATACCTGGATGATTCAAAGTAGATGAATTGCTTTGAGGTCATCTTTTGAGCCAGCTTCAGAGCACATTTGGATTTTCCCTCAGGGTCTAACCGATGAAATCTGCTTTTCAAGTCACCTCCAAGTACCGCAAACACCGATGATTGATTTCTGACTGAAAATGGAGTGTTTAGCCCAAGACATTTTCATACTATGTTGCTGATAAAGGATTGCTAGTGCTTGACAGTACTTTCTTATACTTATCATTTGCTTGAAGTGAGCTGTCCGTGTCAATTTGAACAATGAGAATGATGGGAAAACAAACCTGCATTCCCTTTTCTGGGGCTTCTTGTGAGTTTCAGCACATCGCATGACTCTCGCTTTGGAAAAAAAAGTCCAAAGGCATTTTCTTCTCTGACTCCCACGTCTTCCTTCTATCTCTCTTTGTCTCTCTCCATCTATTTTTCTGTCCATAATTACAGGGCTCATGAAAGCGTTTAGAGGCTCATGAATATTTAGGTCTTGGAGGGGAAGTGTCAGGGGAGACCCATGTGTGGCTGGCCTGCCCTAATTATGGAGATGGGCCCTCACACACTCCCCTATGCACACGCTTAAAATGAGAGATGAAGGCCAGGAAATGGTTAAAAACTAATATAGACTTAAACAAAGAACATATTATGCTTTAAACAAAGCAAAATATATTTGGAAAAAGATTGCATGTATACACACTCTCGTGCACACAGCAGGAGGATAATAATTGCACAGCTGGTTGTGGCTTGCAGCTGGTTCTTTTTTGCTCCCGATACTCCCCGTCACGGCACAGATGAACAGAACTGTGATTCCGATGGACAGAACTGACTCCAGAGGACACTGGCACTAATAGTCCTGTTATGTGGAAGGGTAGTGCTTGATAGGAAGGAGAGGGATGCATGAAGGGAACTGTGCGGAAACATGAAAACTTAATTAGAGCTAAACTGAAGACTAAAAGCAGATATGGGGAGGAAGGCGGAAGATAGAGGGAGGTATAAAAGCTGAATGGGGCAGAAGTAACAAGAGAGGAAAGGTGAAAAAAAGGTGAGAGGGAAGCAGAAACCAGATGTGGATGTGAGAGAAAATAGCTCTACTTTTTTGCAGGAGGGTTGTATCTTGAGTGGTTTCAGGCCACAAGGACGAGGAGGGAGCTGACTGGTGAGAAGGGAGGTGTAAGGAAATGTGGGAGAAGCACGAGAGACTTAAGCAGCATATGCAGAGGATCAGAGGAGAGGGAGCACGGTTGAGCGTGTCACTGCAGATGGTGACGTTTCAGTGAGGGTGAGACGCGAAAGTGGCGAATTTGAACACAAATACACATTTAGTCCCAGAATAGAAAATGGTACAAAGATATAAAGGATTCGCTGCCATAGTCGGGTTTACCTGCAGTGTCATATGAATTCATAACATTCATCCACTGTTGCAGAGCTGAGTGAAGAGTTCAACTGATCCCCGAGGCTGCCGTGCACATTAGCATTTATTACCATGACATCACAGCAAAACTAACAGGTAGCTAACCTCAGTGTAAGGGTCAGTGAGTTACATTAAATGCACGAATGGGGATGAATTATTGATGGTAAGGTGCAGTGTCAGCTGTGGGCCTCCAGTGGTTTTGGTGCTCGTTGTCAAATATGATCAAAAACCTTTGGCGTCTGCCCTATGATTCATGTCATTTTCACATTCATCAAGCCTCTGTGTAAGAACATTTGCATATCTTCCATTTGTGCTGTTATTCAGGACGGCTGATTCCTCCAGGTCACCACAGTGCAAGGTCCAGTCTCTCTGAGTCAGGCGTTTCACGTGAAAATAACAATCAGCGATCTAATCTGTAATCTGTAATAGTACTTTGGTTTCTGCGGCTCGATATGTAAGACAGAAAATAAAATGGATCTCTTTAGACCTCCAGCATGAGAGAAGAGACCGAGCGAAATAGAGAGTTAAAGCACATTCACATTGATTTTGTTTGAACTCTTATGCAGGACAAAGAAAAGAAACTGTCAGAAGTCTTGATTGGGATGTTAACATTTTACAGGAGAAGACACAAGTTCTGACGCAGGTGATGGTAAGAGAGCCGAGATTTGTGCGGATGAGGCGCGGAGCCGCTCACAGATTAGCACAGTGGACTCAAACAGGATGTGAGTGTGTGCATTGATCTGTCTGAAACCACAAGCTGACAGCGGGGGTTTAAAGCGAGATGGAAACAAGATGATTGGCTGCACAGCTTGTGGAAAAATCTGATTTGTTGTTTTTGTGCTGTCTTGTCTGATGGAGTTGGTTATAGGAAAAAAAGAAAATGATGGTCTCAGTCTTATTTGGAGATTCCTTCGGTTTTGGTAGCAGTCTGACGTCAAAGACTGTGGCTTTCACACTAAAAGAGTCCCAAAAACGAAAAATGTATGAAACACGAACAAAAAGAGTTGTCTGACATTAAAGTGGATGAAACCAAAAAAAAAGGATGATATTATAGAGCTTGTTCGTGTCAGCTGGGAAATTCTATGTCCAGGTTTTTAAAGCAGACAGTGAAACAAGTTCTGGATAATGTGGATAAAAAATCTGTTCAACTGTTATTTGGAAATGATGCCAAGTGGTTTTGGCTTTCTGACGTTAAGGAGTCCTTATGGATGATCACATTAATTTTGTATGAATAGATAAATGGTGACCTTTCGTGGACACAGCGCAGTAACTGAAGTGGAGACACTGCTTTGTGTTTTGCTGATGGCAGCTAAAAGGAACCAGACCAGAGTTTGTTGGGAGGTCCATACATTTTCACAACTGCTTGAGCCATCGCTGCCCCGCCTGCTCGCTCTCACGCCACATTCTTTTTATATTCAAATCGAACCGTGCGTGGGAACTGGCGTATGTGACCTTTCTACACGTGCGTACCGCTCCTTTTCCTGCCAACTTGGCCAAAGTGTTCGCTAAGTGTCCCGTCCCGTTAAGACCGGGAAATTCTGTCATCCAGACGCTTGAGCTGCTTTGCCGCAATGGGGGACCGGGCTCATCTCACCGCCACCATGTGTGAGCTTTCATCAGGCCACTTCACAGCCCTCTGAGCGGAAACCAGACCAACGCCACATGCTGTGGAGGAACGCCACCACTGCACAGACAGAGGTTCACACACTGGAATGATTATGGAGACGGGCAGACTCTCGGAGACACACAAACACATGTCAGCTCAGCTCCACACGCCACAGTTTGATGAGGTGTGTCACCAGTCGGAGAGAGGAATGGAGCCCCCTCTGAAGACTGCATGTGTGTGTGAGTGAAAGAGATGGTTAGCATTTCATGATCACTTTATCAGATGAAAGCAGTTATGGTTCAAAAGCCAACTGTACTCGGTCCCTGCACTGCACTGCTCGTTATGTTATTCAGCAGCTGTGCGTTTATGACTATTTATGTGTCTGTAAAGCTCCCAGTGGAAGGCCGGAGAAGGTTGAGATAATGTATTTATTTTTACGTCTTTTATGTTTGTTTATGCGTTTGTTTATGAGTTTATTTGCCGCGGACTGAAATGGATAAACCATTCCATTGTGGCCCGCGGCCCGTCGGAGCGCCTGTAAAGTACTTTTGAGTGTCCTCAAATGCTGCTGAGTTTTTAACTCAGTACTTTAAAATGATCCTCTTTTTTTTTTTCAGCCGGACTTGGTAGAGATATGCGAGTCGAGAGAGGAAATAGTGGTTGTTGCAGTTGTCAGCTGGTAGGTGCGTGTCAAATATCCACTGCCCATTTAGGCCGAAACACAGCGCCAGCTCAGATCAAATGAAAACAGAAACTGCGCCATTCTCTCAGGTAATGCCGTCTTTCGGGGGTGGGGACACACTTTTATGGGAGTTATGTAGACATTGTGTGATTGGTTTTTCCTTTTGACCTGCTGACGACCTTTGTGGGGTTTTTTTCACCCCACATTAGCTCGATGGTGCAGTTGTGAAACAGATGAATGGATATATATGTTGGCTCTGAACAAATGCACAAGTTAGAATTGAGATAAATGTTGTGCACATTTAATGTTCGTTCTAAAGACTGATTATAATGAGATCTCTTGGCATGATTTAGCACTTACACACCAATTAGATGCTGACAAAGATGATTCGTTTGTAGTTTTTGTCTGTTTGTTGCCCAGCTAGATGCCTCTTAAGTGGTTTTGTCAAGCTGCTGCTAACTGCAGGCTCAACCCTGTGAGAGAAATAATGATTGCATTATTACTCTCACAGGGTTGCGGCTGCAAAAGTAGCCTACTTGATGGCTTGCATACTCCCAAACTACTTGGTTGTGAAAACATGAACAGCCAAATCTGGAGCCAAATTCACTTCTCAGCACTATTGTAACATGGCAGAGGGGCGAGGAGGGGAGACCTTGGGCAAGTCGTGGATACGGATGCTCATTCTACAGCCACAAAAACAAACAAAAAACTATATTCATGCCTTATTTTCACTCAGGTCCACACTAATTAAAACATACTAATGTGTATAATACTTAATTTGTGCCAGAGTAGCACTCAAAATGTTCACACGGCAACAGCTGACGGACCCTAAAGTGTCCTCTCAGAACTGAGTGGAAAGCTCTCTGTTTTTACTACCAACCCTCTTCTTGTTGCAGGTGATCAGTGAATAAGCATCATCTATGTTTTAACACCTTCTTACATGCTGTTTGAGTGACACAGTCCTTTAGATTGTGATGGGCTGCCTCAAAGACAGAGGTGTACATTTTTACATGATAGTTGCGACTCTTTTGGTGAATCAGTCTACTTGTGCAAATTCACATCCTTTCATTCAGGCTTTCATTCGTATCTGTGTCCCTGCTGTCATCTTATTTGCTAAAGGAAACAGACGCGCAGTACGTGATGTTGTTCTTGCTTGAAAGTGGCACTAGAGCTCCATGAGCGTCCCCCTTATCCATCAAAAGCTGCGACTTTAATAGAAGAAGATAGAATAGACTTTATTGTCATTGCACACTGGGGTACGACGAAATTCTAAGGTGTAATCTGGGGCTTTGCGCTGCTATCGTTTTGGATTTAGGAGTCAGGAGGCAGGATTATAGCATGATCTCACATCAACTCACCTTCTTGCTTAAAAGCGAAACTGCTTTCCAAACGAGTGACGTGGGGCTCTCGGAGAACAGACGCACTGTGCCGTCCTGTCGACTGAAATCACCCGGAGTGAAGCGAAGAGAGAGGACGGGTAAAGAAGAGGGGAAAAAAGTTCTATCACAAGATATAAAGCATGATGAGGACTCAGTGGAGCGACTGTGATGAAGGAGTACGTGAGTGGAAGCAGGGGCAGATGCAGGGAGAGGAACAGCCACTGAGATATGAAGTTAGACGGCCATTTGTGAACCAGCTGTTTGTCATTCCTTTTTCCGTGGGGCCTCAACAGGTGTCTGAATTCAGATGACAGCACAATTTCTGCCAAGCCGGTGTGTGTTGCGGCACAGTGCGTCACATCTGCATCTGTAACAGAGCTGACCGATCGCTTTGAATAAAACAAAGAAACGCGAGGTGGCAGTGAAACGGGAGAGTGTGTGTATCTGGCTTACAGCATGTGTCTTTGTGTGTGTGTGGGGGGGGGGGGGGGGGGGGGAGCTGGAGACCACAAGAATGCTGACTGGGGAGCTAAGACAGTCAGTTAACCAACAACTGTACATTTGAACACAGTTTTAAGCAAAAATTACGTATTCTTGCAGATCAGTTGGACTGTTCACAAGTGTGTGTGCTTTTGTGGCTGAGGATGTTTGTGTCACTGTTTGTGTATTTTGTGTTCTTTATGTCTGGTCTCAGTTTTGCCATTTGCTCACCTTTTTCCTCAGTTCCCTTCACCTGTGCTCACTTATAATCTCTATATTTAAACACCCGGTGTCCTTCACTCTCTGTCGGATCCTCGTCGTTGTCCACCCATGGTTTTCCCTGCCTGCTCTTGTTCCCGTGAAGCGTTGCAGTTGGGTTTTGTTTTTTTCTTAGGTCTTTTGTTTTCACAAGTTTAGTTTTATGGTATTCGAGCGAGGCTGCAATTTTTTTGTTGCATCTCCCAATAAGCTGAGTTTAGTTTTCCTTTACCTCCTGCCTGTTACGAGTCTGCACTTGGGTCCTACTTCCTCGCCTCCACCAGCGACACGTGACGGTTCGACACACTCTCTGGCCCCAGGCTGACTCCAGCTAGTCTTTGATCACCTAATAATCTTTTGCTTATTAAAGCTATCAAAGGCTGATTGAACAAGACAGCCTGCTTGCTTTGTTTAAAGGATTAGAAACAAATTCAAAAGCAGTAGGTAATACGGGGGGGGGGGGGGACACGACGACACTGTGTTTGGGGACCCTTACGTTTGAAAAGATCTTATTCAGTGAGTCTGTCAGATTTTCAGAGGATTTCTCCGTCTCACTTCCATTTCAAAGCAGAAATACGCAGCCCTCTCAATTTTATCTTCACCCGACTTCCAGGTTCAAAGCACGCTGCATTTGTCGTACCTCGGAAGTTGGGATTCTTTTGCTCTTGCTTTTTGCTTTCCAAATAAAAGCAAATTAGCATCCGCAGTTATATAATTCACTTAAAAGAAATGAGCCGGTAGTGCTCTACCAGTACTTGGTTTAATCTTTTATGTGGGGGTGCACTGACTGTTCCTCTCATGATTGGAACTGAATGGTTTCCAGCCTGACCCCGTTTGACCTGTGATTAGCAGATCAAACTGGCTGACGACAGAGCAGCCTCTCAGAGGATATGATACTTAGTGGAAAGGACCCCTCTGCTCAGTAATACAGTTTTACTTTGGCACCAGCTCCCACTTTAACTGACTTTTACCTATTTAAATGCAGCTGTCCACTTAATGAGACCCACAGACCATTAAGTTGTTGTTTGCCGTGCACACAGTTATGACAACTCACTGTGTGCTCAGATGAGCGCTTGTATCCTGCAGGTGAGGTCAATGCTGAAAAAACAATAATGAAACACCTGAACAAATATACTGAACGCAAGACTGGAGATCTGCATTAGACTACAATTAGTTTATGATGGAAACCACTGGTAGCAACATCGCGATGATGACGATAAGAATGAAAAATGCTGAAAGTGCTGCTTTTCCAAACTTATCCACATAAACATTTATGACCCCAATAAATGAGCAGATGACATCTAAAAGAAGGGCTATAAATTCATGGTATTTTGACAAAAGCCAGTCGCAGACATTTTATTAAAACCTCAGGAAATGATATCAAGCATAATAGTGTATGTCCCCTTTGAACCTAGGTTTTGATTTGCTCTTTGCTAACGTATTGGTTTGACAGAGCTGAACTCACGAACCACTTGGAACGATTTGCTCTGGAAGTGAGGAAATGGTCTAATATTCCTCCAGCGCCTTCCTTTTAGAGGGAAACCTTGCCGCCGTCACATAATCGAAAATTCCTGAGGTAATATATTTCTTTACACAGAAGAGTGACCCTAGGGAAATATTTGTTAAGCACGTAGGGGAGGAGGAAAAATGATAGGGAATGATAGGGAGATGGAGGGATGAGGACAGCAGAGGAGACATGGAAACGATGGAGCAGATGATAAGACGCTCATTATTCTGCTCCTATATTTGGCTCCTATATTTGGCTCCTCATATCCTTGCTGCTTATTCTGTCACTAACAGTGGAGACGTGCTCTGTGTAGGCCTTCATCCTACTGAAACATGGTATGTTACCCACATGTATGTCTGTGCATATGCCTCCTTGGTCTTTCGGAGTCGTCATAGCAACGTGAGATCGCCTAGCATGTGGGGTTTTTTTTTCAGTGAGGATGATGTATAATGAGCCAAGGTCTCTGATTTCAGGTAGATATTCATCAGCGTGACCTTTCACCCTTGGCTTATAAGAATGTATGAGAGCTTTTTCAATGGCTCTCGTCTCGTTGGATCTTTGTTTGTCTTTTGTTTGCCGGTTTTTGTCTACAATCAGGGATATTATATGCTTTAAAGTCAGAAAACATCCATAATAGCAGAGAGAAAGCTACTTTAATAACTGTTGACCTTTAATTTTTGTCTAACTGAAATAAAAATGCCGTTGCACTCCAGTGGTTAAGACCCATCCACAGGCATAGGGGTTAATTTAAAAAAGGCGTTATTGAATATAAGGCTCTCTCCCCACATGTGCATCTTAGTACAGTATCATCGTGGAAGCTGACGATGCGTCACCAGTTTTTCTTTTTTAGAAGAGAAAGATGTATTAGGGATTTGATGAGTAAATGACTTTAAACAAGATTAAAGTTTAAACCACCTCATTCCCCATTTGAAAATGTAACTAAAGAGCTGAGATTATTACCCCGTCTGTCCTGCTGCACAGTTGAGCATTGATCTTGTAAAACTTTGTAAGATTGACTTTTTCACTCTTTCTGTTTGCCTGTATTAGATTGAATGAGTTTTCCATCATATTTGATAGCTAGTTAAAACATTTCTTTGGATGTCAGTCTAGAGAACGAGTGACAGTTGATTTTAAAAAGGCAAATGTTCCTCTCCACTGCTGGAGACATAACAATCTTTGATTGAAGTAATCGGAAGACGGCCTCTGGTAGAGCAGCATGAATGCAAGGTCTAAACCATTAAAAGAATATTTATTTAATTTAGATTTCTATGCGGTATGTATGTGCTGTTTTCCAGGTCTCAATAAGTGTGAAATAGCAAAAAACCTGGACAAATAGTTGAGTTTTCAGCCTGTCCATTTTCTTTGTTTCCAAAATATGAAAATCTGAATTTCTAAAAATCAATTGCGTAAAGAGCCAGAGAGTTAATTTCCCCGCATGTGTGACGTAAAGAGCAGGACAGATGCTTATTGAATTAGTTTCAGAGTCAGTAGAGAGGTCATGGCAGTGATGGACAGACAAGCGGACAGAGAGGGACTCCTGCAGAGAGCGCTAATCCCAAAGTAAAGTAGATTACTGTTGCAGCCTGACGCTCCCGCTCTGTCTGTCTGGGGGAAGTGAAGCTGACACTACTGGCTGCGCTGCTTTGTTCACCAGGACTCCTCGTCTCCTCTTTAACAGGTCTGTCATCACCTGGGCATCACCTCTTCCATCTCTGCAGAGTCCTGCTGTGTAAAGAGGTCTGGCCATCTGGCTGCATGCACATTTAATCAGAGATCCTTTCAGTTACTAAAAGGCGAATGTTTGCTGGTTAATGACTCACCAAACATACTTTTGTTCGTTTTCAAATACACGGGATCATTTCATGCAGTATTTTGCTCTCGTTTACTTTTTGAATTGACTTCATATCTTGACATGCTGCCAACACGTGTGCCGGCTTCTGCCTAAAATGAACTATTTTATATATTTAGATAAAGTTTTTGCTTTATTGTACACCACTTTTTTTTATAATAGCTAATGTTTACAATGGAAAAAAGTAGCTGTCGCCTCAACTGCAAGATCCAGCATAAAAACCCAAGGAAACATTATTGAGGAACAAGAAATAAAGTGTACAACCAACACACAGGACAAGAATAAATATCAGCTTGGATTTTGCTGCTAGAGAGAGCTCAGAAAAAAAGCAGGATGACAGATAGATGCAGAGTTAGATTCACTGTGGCTATTAGTAAGCAATAACTAATTTGCTCTCTTGTTTAATATTGTGTTGCGTTTGCGTCACTTGTGTTAAAGTTTAAATTCCCAAAAAGTGTACAATCACGATCATTTCTCCCTCTGCGCCGCATAGGATGCAAATTGCAGCTGTAGTCAATGCCGGAAATGAAACTAATGAAACATGTTTATGTAATCCAAATGCTTGCTTAGCTGCTCTGCATCCCGACTAATGGGAAATTCACAACAGCAGTTCATGTTCATCTGTCTTATGTTATTTGTCAGAGATTGAAACATGGATTATAATTTAGGGCTGGTGTCCACAGAATGCTTTTTTTTCTTAAAGCCACTCCCTTTCCTTCTTTGTTCCCAATGAGTAGAGAGTGTATGCGGCTTTCTTGTGAAAATCTCTGAACTTCTCAGAAAGGCGCTTGTGTCGTCACGTCTGCCTTTTTTTTCCAGGCAGCCAATCATTAGGGCAGAAACTGTTACCCAGGTAACCAGGAAAAATAAAACCTCAGGCATGTCAGACAAATGATTGGACCAAAGAAAAAAGACCAGTTGAAGGAGTAGATTGGTCTGACACTAGACGCTGATGGTAAAAGTAGCCTGTTAATGTTATGGCAACGAAGCTGAAACTGTCTGTTAAAATTAAAATGACCCGCAGTCTGAGTTGCAGATGACAGTGGAGCTCAGAGACGCTCTGCAGGGCTAATCGTCTTCCTGAATGGAATGCTCTGGTACCGTAAACTAATCGAAAGGAAACCCACCTAAAATGAACCTAAAGGCAGGCCGTGAATCAGGCTTCTTCTGATGCACAGGACTGTGGTTTTTCATTGTACTGATGTCTCAGGCGAATTGTGTCACTCGCCAACTTCTTCCTGCACCGCAGCTGTCACACTAGATTGAGGCGAGCTCATTTAGTTGTCAGTGTGAGGGCAAAAACAGGGACAGATTACTCTTTAAGCTAGTTCTTGTTGACATTTAAAGATTTGGAGCGAACGATAATTATTTTTTATTTATCCGTCCTTGCTGAGATACAAAAGATTTGCTCGCCTTCTTAAACGTTGTCGTGAGGGGTAGTGTATAACATTTTCAAAATGATAATGTAGTGTAAAGTATATCCTGGTGTTTGGCAGAGAATTGAATTTGACATTTACAAAAAAGCCCACTGATTGTTTCGAATGCTTTTGTGTGTGTTCAATTTGCCTACGTGGTAGAAAGAGTATTTAGATGTTGCTTTATAATTGGAGTTGGTCAGCTTTTGCCAACTCCATTCGTTTTACATGAGCCGCACGCAGTTAACTTTCCACTGTTCTCGTACTGCTTCAGGAGATTGTTAGGGTTGGTTAAGCCTGACTATCTAAAAATACCCTGGATGTGTTGAACCTGCCTCCCAGTACAGGACTTAGGTGGAGAACTGTGCAGAAGTGTGTTGTTATTTGGCTTTTGGTGCGTTATACGGTACCGGGAAGCGAAACGTTGTTGGGCAGGAAACCCAAGTTGTGAAGTGCGGTATATCAGCAGTTTCAGGCCCAGGAATGTGCACGACAAAGGCTGGAACACTTCATAACAAGTCAGAAGTGCATATTTTTAAGATTCACAAGCGTCTCCAGTGTTGCTTTAAATAGTAAGAAAGGAATCAAGGTGCCAGAGGGTGCAAAAATGGCATATTTGGCCCTACATGGAAATGTCCTTTGAGGACTCAGACCACATTAGTCCTTATAGACCAGGCAGGAGGGCCTGGGCTTACACCCTCTTCTATATAGTTCAGTGAAGTAGGACACATCTACTCGCACTAAAAAGAAACACTTCCAATGACAAGTGACAAAAAACAGTGTTTTGTCCCTTGTCTCTACCTTTCATACTGAAATATATCTCGACTAGTTCAAATAACATAGACAGTAGTAAGATATGCAGAAGCTGGAAATGATGAGCTCTGCCCCTCCAAAATGTCCTTTAAAAAAGAATCTCTGCGCAGCATCTAGGAACTTTTGGAACCCATCAACCAATGTGTTAACAGTCTTCAGATGATAACCTTTTATAGGAATATGTGTTGAATTCCAGACATTAAGTGTTTGGTGTACAGAAATACGTTTCCATAACTTTGTGGTCATAGCTCATATTTCATATTAGTTATCTGTTATACTGTCATCTGTATTCTTCTAAATCAGTAACATGTTGTGTGTGTGTGTGTGTGTGTGCGTGTTTGTGTGTGTGCGTGCAGACGAGATGACGTATCAGTGTCCACACAGATTTTTTTTTTTTCAGATTATCTGATGTATGACTCCAACCTGGTGTCTTTGTTCTGAAATCATGAGTCACATTTCGAAACAATAGCCGATTCATGGGAAAAAGGACTAGTGCAAACATTTTGCACAGATTTCACAGTAACCCTATCCTCGTGGAATTGTTATCTGTGAACTCGTGACCTCGAAGCACCTCCTTTTTGTGAGGTGCAGACACAAAGACTAACTGACGTGTCCGCTCTCATCTCAACTTGTGTGAAACCACAGAGACAGTATTGGACACCCAGTGACATGTGTCACTGTGGTTTGTAGGATCGCATCGTATCATCTTGATGTGGAAAGAAAGATGAACCTATTTCTCAGAGGATGACATGTCAGGTTTTGAGGATAATAAGTAATCTAGAAGACCATGAACCGTTAGAAGAGGAAGCGCTTATCTTGGAGAGACACCAAGAACATTTTATTGAAAGAGGAAGATCATGACTACTCCCTTCTTCAGACAGAGGTTTTAAGGTTGTGGCTGATCAATTTATTGGATCCATATGGGTTATTAAACAGTAAAGACTTTCTACATGTTTGCAGTCATCTTGAGACCCAGCTGCCATTGTTGCTGCTGATAATGTAATCAACGCTTTAAAGTAACCGTCCTTTGTTGGGATTCCCTGCACACGTTGTCTAGGCCCATTTAACTGAGGGATGTATGTGGCCTTTACAAGACATCTAATTGACAGAAGATGCAGCAATGTAATGAGAATCTGCAATCAACGGTTAAATATGTGTGCTTTTTCTCACCCTCAGTGGGACGCAGACAGCCATCTATCTCAACCTGATCTGTTCTCTTGCGTGTGTGTGTGTGTGTGTGTGTGCTTATGCTAATGATTTAGGGTCTCTGCGGGACACTGAGGTGAGGACTTGGCACGTGGCAACGAGAGGTCAGCGGTGACAGACGCAGACCAGCAGCTGTTATAGAGGGGGGAGGAGGGAGGGCACAGAAGGGAGGAATATGGGAGAATATAAAAACAGGAGTGGCAAGAGAGATGCTGAATTGATGAATGGTTAAGCAGAGAAAGAGAAGATAGAGGGTGGAGAGGGTGGAGATGGAGCGTTGGAAGGAGGGGCAGAGAAGAGACTTAAGTGAAGAAACTGAGAAAGAGGCCTTTCATTGGGGAGAGGAAACGATACAGTATTCAGGATTCTGCTGAAAACATTTTAATGACTTTGGTTTTGGCTTTGTACACACTTCAATCTGGGAATTATATAGCTGGAAAGATGTTTCCGAACGCTGTGGATAGATTTGGTCAACTTCTCTTTTTGGTGACTCGTTGAATTTTTCAAAACCTAGGAAATACAGTTGGCAAAAATGCTGGCTTAAGGTGATTACAGAGATGGAACGCATATGTGAAGTGCAAACGTTCATAAAGCATTCTGACAGGGCCTTAGAGAGAGGAGGTACAGCGCAGATGTGGTACCTGGGGGTGACGGTGTAACTAAGCAGCCTAAAGGAGAGAGAAAGCTGCATGAGTGCTGTACAGTGGCAGATAGTGACTCATTAACTGAGCTTTCCCATTGTGAAACAAGACATGGAAAGGATGCTCTAATAGAAGGAAGGAGAGGGAAATGAAAGCATCAGATCACTGTCTGTACCACCTGCTGCCTCCATTTACCATCATTGATCTAGCAGGCAGGCTGAATTGATGCCTGCCTGCTGTACTCAGACGCTCGCTATCTGAATTAATGCGAGCGGGAGAGAGGAGTTGAGGTGACGGTTGAACGTTGGTGTTCTCATATTTCTCATCCTAATAAGCACCCTCACAGGCAGAGAAAGATGGGAAAGCCCTCTGACATAATGCAGTTTTGCCACTTGAGGGTTAGCAGGGCTCATGCCGATGCTGCCGTCAGAATTTCAGAACTCCGCTTAGTTGTGCGGCTGAAGTCTGGCTCACGAATGGAGACAACATGCAAAGTCATTTATAACCGCATCATCTGACTATGTCAGGTAGAGAAGGAATCGGAAAAGCAAGTCGTCCTCCCTGCGGTGCCCAAGCTGCTTCTCTGTGAAGAATCAAAGTCAAAGCACCGACTAATGCTGAGGGAATGTTTATTGCTGTAGAACTGCAAGTGAATTAATCACATCTGTATTATTCTTTCTTTTCTTCCTCCTGCATTTGGGATGGAAAGAATAATGTGACACGCTTAGTTTAGAATGTTTACATATTTGAAAGTAATGTACATCATTTAGAGTTTGTTGTAGCCGTGCTCATACAGAGCTGTACTGAAGCTGCGCCATTAAACCCATACCTTGGTATTTTGAATACGATGATATACCTTGAAAGAACGTTTATTGGATTAAAACAATGTGCTTTTGCTTTTTGTTTGATTAAGTTGCTCAGTACCTTGCTCTTTCACAGTCTGCGGAGCAATATCTTGAAGTGTCTACAGCTCCGTTTACTGCATTTTCTTCACTCCATTACCTCATGGTTGAATTTTGAGTTTGTCATTGTTGTGGTGCAGGGCAGATGTGTCTCCTTAGTATGTCTATGGGGGTCTATAATATTAAGTATTCATGACTCCCTGTATTTATGGTCAGTTTGCTTTGTTACAAATGCTAGACTTGTATTCATAATACAGGATATCTGCAACCAGTTTAGTACTCTACTGAAGACCAGTCGACAGTAATAAAGTGTACGTCTTAGGGTCTAAGGTCTTTTTTCATGTTATTTCTTAAAAAATAAAAAAAGATGTAAAGACGATGTTTTTATGCTGCACTACAACTTGACTGTGCTTATTTGAATCCATACATAAAGACAGCAGCTGATTTTTTTTTCTTTTAGCACAAAACAAGCCAACGTGTCCCTCATCATCCCACTTTTACTACCTAGTCCAAACTGGCCTTGGTCCTGTCGCTCTTTCGCTCAGCCATCTGTACACAGTAATTCTACCGTTTACCATTTTTCCTCCCCTCCCACTTTTTTAACTCCCCCTCCCCGTCTGACTGTCCCTTCACCCTTTTTCAACCATTTATTTTCTTCTTCACTTCCTTCCATCCATCCCTCTGTCCCGATCCGCCTCCCTTGGGCAATGTGGGCAGTTGGGTGGCTTTGTGTTTGGCTCGTGTGTTGGAAGGGTGCACACACACACACACACACACACCCACGAGTGCACACGCACGCACACGTCCAGCTTTTATTGTCAGTAGGATGCTCAGCTGTGAAGCCTCAAGCCCTAATGCCCTGTGTGTCGGGTGAGGACAGGACCCCCATTGTCCTGCAGATTAACACACACACACATATATAGACACACATGTTTCCCTGGACCCCACGGGGTCCCTTAAGTGTCGATGTTCCTTGAGGCAGAAAATCAGGGGGCAATTTACAGCAGGGTCCAGCAGAGAAGATGGGGGATATACTGCAGTCTTCACTTTGAAGCTTTAATGTCAAATTTTATCTTTTGTTTCTTACTCAGGATGGTAGAAATGAGTCTGAGGCCCTTAATTCTTCAGCTGTTGAAAGAAATTTCCACGAATTGGCAACAAAAAACGTACAGCGTCTAAGAGCCGGAATGGAAACTAAGGTGCAAGTCATGGTGGTTAAAACATAAAAGAAAGCAAACAGAAAACCTCCTGCTTTCCGAGTTTCTCTGAGGCAAGACGAACAGTGACGTTACCAAACTGGCAATTTTCAAATGGGTTTGAACACACCTATAAAGACCGACGTAACAGATTGAGCAATAGGGTAACATCCATTCTTTGAGGCATTTTGCCTCCAGCATGTTGCTGATTTAAAGCTAAACAACATAATCAAGTTTGGTGATCACTGGTTTGAGGCAAACTAAAACCTGTAAAATCCTGTAATCCAGCAGAGCTGAGGGACAAGGGTTCTGGCTTTGTATTTGCATGTGCAAAAAGTGTGAAGTGAGGTAAAATAATGAGGTAATATATTCAACATTTCACCCTGTCCTGTGTGTTTAAAGCTGAGTCAAGTTATGTGTTTTTACTTTTTACAAATCCAGACACCCGCAGTGTTCTTGTAGGACCCGGCGGGAGCCACATTTAATTGGTTTCTGCGGGGGAAATGTTGCTTTTCTCCTGCAAGCAAAATGACCAAATAGTGATGGGGTTGCAGCAATTAAGCAACCAGAATTTCACTTTCGTTCATTTGCACAAGACTACATACCCTGCCTGAACTTTGCCTCTCAGCAGTGCAGCTTTTGTGGAAAGTGGCCTCTCAGCCTATCTGCCAGAATTCCAACTCCACTTCAAAAACAGCCTCTCCTTCCTACCGGTGTGTATTACCTTAAGCCTAAGTGGTTGCTTACATCCAAAACTATTGACCTACATTGCCTTGCATAATGGCGGTTAGGTTAGGAGGCCGGGCTCTGCGTGCGTGCACATCTTTATGCTGCGTGTGCTGGGCAGTGGTAATGGGTTTAACCCATACGTCTGCTTCATGTGATCCATAGCCAGCAGTGTGTGTTTGCAGAGCTCTGCAGATTTCCTCTTTTCCACCTTTCAGTCGGAACAGTTGACTGGCCTTTGCCATGTGCATGTTTTTTAGTTTTTTTTTTTTTTTTAACGTTTGCTGACGCATCACATGCCTACTGCTAGATATTTGATATTCTGAAAGAATTTTCACTTTTGAGCCAATTGCAACTGCAGCGCTCTGGGCTGGAGTTTAACACAGGGCTTTTCAAACCACGCACAGGCGGTTCACCTCACGTACACAACGTATCCTAGTTTTTGGCAGACGGCTATGAAGCGGGTATTGTTCCGTAATTCTCATCTTACTCTCTGAAAGAAGGCGACTGATGAACTGCTTTCCCAAAAAGCTGACCACCTCCTTCGAGTGTGGGATTTTTCTTCCTACAACACTGTGGTAGACGAGCAAGTGTCTCCTTTTGACTGCACAAGCTACTATATGTGTCCTCCCTGTTAATTGCAGATGTCTGAGAAAAAAAAGTCAGACAAACCATCAATTACTGTCCCACAACTCTCTCAGTTCATGTCAAATGCCTGAGCTGACATGACATAATGTAAAGTGATGTGATAATGGCTGGAGGATGTGAGATTTTATGGGGAATTTAAATATCTGGTGGTCAGAGCAGTCCCGAGAGGGCAAAAAAAAAGCATGTTTGTACAGGAAGTGAGCTGTCTCAGTCCTGCTTGATTTCCCTGTCTGTAGTCTGTCTCACCACTTACGTATCCACATGTGCTATTTTGTGTGAGCCCGCTCGGATGATTTGTTTTTGAGTGCCACGTGGGGGACGAACAGTTCTATTAGTCAAAGGGAAAAATGCTAGAACAGTGTGCATGTGTGTGTAATTTCATTTGGAGCGCACATGTGCATGTTCCAAATGCTCTCCTGACTTCTCCTAATTGAATTAGTTATGTAACAACGAGGTAGAAATTGATAAATGAACTTCGCAACGCCACAGAGCCAAGTTGTTCAGTCATTTTCAGCGGTGGGCAAATGTACAACATGACGACAGCAAAATGCGGAGGCCTCTGAGAGCAGTGGAGCAGAACAAAAGGGAGCGGGTCATCACTCAGGCAGCCCTCAGTGCAATGTGTTAATTGCAGATGTACAAAATGGAGAGAAGGAACAAGATGTTTGTTTTTGAAAGGGTTTTTTTTTTTTCCACCGGCGGCCTTTTATAGTGACCCAACACCCCAGGAATGCTGTTTTTTTTTTTGTGCGTTACTGCAAAAGCGTGTCAGGAATGGCATTTATTAGAACATTATTCTTATGTGATATATATATATTTTTTTTAAAGCTGCACTCGCAGTCAGTCACATGCATCCCAATACAAAAGTCCCAAAAATCACAAAGGACACTGATTGCAGCATGGAACAGAACCGACAAGTCTTTGTTGTGCAGAGATGAGCCGTGTAACATGGACTGACCTTACTTAAGATAAATAATCAATCCAGAAACATAAGCAATTGAACAGATAAGCCGTAGTATTAGTAGTATTAGTATTAGGATCACCTGCCTGATATTGTTTAGGAGCCTTTCTGAAGCAGCTGTGACCAGTTGAGATGTGGACACAGCCCATGGAGGGCCTGTGGTGTCTGTCAGCTGGACCTTTAGGTCTTAGGTTGTGAGATGGGTCTATCTTGAATTGGTCTTGGTGAAAGAACATTGCATTGTAATGAGTTCTTCATCATCCTCCCCGTCGTGTCTTGATGTTGTGCCTGATCTGCTGATCTGTGTGGACTCATGATACATCTAAGGTGTGACTAGCCTCTAACGCCTCGATCCTCGATTGTGCATATGCTCTGTGTATGTGGCACGCGTGGGGTTGTATGTTTGTGTGCACATGTGTGGTGTTTGCCTTTACCAGAGGGGGGGAGGGTTGGATTGGTTTGGTTGGTTGGCTCTGTGTGAGCTCTTTGTAAGATGGGGGAGTGAGAGAGGGGAGGGAGGAAGGTTAACTGGGCGTTTCTCTCGGCTGCCGGCTGGTCTGGTTGCTGTTGGTAACTTTGCTTGATGAGATCAGAGGGGATCGGCTTTCAGGCCTTCATGTCTCACACTCACTCTCTCCCCAGTGCTCTGCAGCTCTTTCTCGGAAAGACCGAAGTGGAACTGAAAGTGGAGTGGGGCTGAAAGTGTGTTCAGAGCTGCTTGTTGTCAGCGGAGAACGTCGTGACTGCGCTACCTTGGAAATACTCAGTGGAGTTTTAGCACAAGAGAGTAGGGCCAGGGGGGTTGAGGAAGAAGTGATAGCCTTAGGACAGATAAGCTCCTGGGAGAGAAAAGAGGGCGGTAACAAGGGAAGGAGGGAGGAGGAGAAGGAGGAGCAGGGAGAGCTGGGCAGTTCTCTGAGTAAATAGAGAGCCTCTCTCTTTCTGTTTTAGTCAGTCTTGCCGGCTGCTGGTGTTTTCCTCCCGGTGTGTTCTTTGTCTTTCTCACTGCTGACGACTGGCTGGAGGAGTTCAGCTGTGTTTTATTTGGATATGAACAAGGACTTGGACTGAGCAGCTACATGCAGCAAGACGTCTTTGGAGATTCACTGTAAGCAGCTTCATCTGTTCTGTTGTCTGCAAGGTGTAGTGTGTCTTTGCTGAAAGAAGCTGTTTCTATTTCAGGAGAGTGTGTGTGTGGAAGAAACTGGGGTAACCATACAGCTGTGTGTGATGCACTGTGTGTTTCTGACTGTTTCTGTACTTGTATAGGGCCTGAGGGTTAAAAGTGACAGCAAGTACAATTCTTTTTTTTCGTTTCTCATCATGTTTACATTAGAGAAGATCAGCCCCCGCACTGCTGCATCTCTTAACCTTCTGAAGATATGTTCTCGACATTTTCTTGCTCTGAGCCTCACCTCCCTCTCTGTCCTTCTACTTGCTAATTTTCTGCTGCCTTTTAATTCTCTTGATGGTCTTTGGGGCTCAGCTGGCCAGCAGGGATACCCCTATGTGTGTGTGTGTGTGTGTCAGCTTTTGTTTGGGAGAGATCGTGTTGAGAGTTCTAGGATAAGCTACTCCTGGATTTCCTCTGCTCACATACAATAATAGGATGGATGCTGCTTTCTATTTTTAAGCACACTGTTTTTGTGTATGTTCCACACACCTCCAGTGTGCTCCATGCTGTCTGGAGCAGCTTTTCTCACAGTATTATGTTTAGTCTATGGATCGGGATGGGACTGTGTATTTGTGCGGTTCGTCCTGGGATAGAGCGATAGCAGCTCTCCTTTTTTACTTTTATCTTTTTGTTTTGTCAGCTGCTGACCTCTGCTTCTCTCCCTCTTTTTCCATCTCCTCTACTGTTAGTGTGTCTGTTCACCCTCTTTATTCACGTAAACCCTTATAGCCGTTATCCACCATGGTCTCTGTTGGGTGTTTTATTTTTTTCCCCCTTTTTTAATTACTTAGTTAGTTCTCCCTTCTTAAGCACCTCTTTAAATTCAGTTTCCTTCGCTCTCTTCATTTTCAGTGTCTTGCTGATAGCAATTTGAGAACAGTGGGGAGGTTTCTCAGGATCATGCTGTTTGTTTGTATTCTGCTGTGTGTGTGTGTGTGTGAGTGTACGGGTTTGTGTAGATGTACTTTTCCCCGTCGAATGTCACTGGCATAGCACCCTGTGCTCCACTTTCCACAGAACAATTCTGGTTAATAATACCAGGGAAGGGAGTTATTTCAAACTTGATACCGATATCAAGGACATTACCAGATAGGGTTCTTTCTTCTTCTTCTTCTTCTTCTTCTTTGGACAGGTGTCCGGTCTCACTTTTCTAAAGTTCCAACCTTTTTTTTTTTTTTTTGGAAAACAAGCATCAGCCTATTAAATCAGATATCACGTCAGATGTTTTTCTTAGCCTGCATTTCTCATTGATAAATTATCCGGTCATAAACAGACGATTTACAGAAATAACCAAATTCACGTTGTATCTGAAAGGGAAAATGTCACAGAGTTTAGTCCTCAAGTGAGACTGATTTTAAGCACATGGTTCCAAATGAGGAAAATCCCTTAATACCCTTAACACGGCGAGCTTAATTGTTCCCATCCCACAATGTTATGATCACTGTTAGCATAAGCTCTCTGGTCTCTAACTCAAACAAGAATGCGCACAAATTCTTGCGCGCTCCTTGTTTCCGATAAGGAGTATGGTGATGAAACTAAGAAAAAAAAGCAAACCGTGGCCCTATTTCCAAGTTGCACTGGTGTGCCTTGTTGTCGCAGTCTCCAAAAATGGTAGCAGAAGGTGGTCTGCAGCTCATAGAGTGGTGAGTTGGATTTCGTGCAAGCACCAGCACTCAGCTCAGTGATGTGAGCTTTTTTTTTCTTTTAATTTATGAATTACATTCAGTCGATTAAGTCTTGCACTGGAGAATTAAAAACAACTCTTTGTTAGCTGGTGACAAATCTTCAGATTCTTCCCACCTCTGAATGTTGGCATGTTAATGGCAGCATTTCTATCTCTAAGCAGTGCTGTGCTTAAGGACAGCCTGAGCATAATCCTAATTTTATTCTTAATGAACAAATACATGAATTCTTAATTGGTTATTAGAACACTTGTTGATTAATGTTCCACTAATTGACTACTTGATAGTATGTCTTAATGTCAGTTTATTCTATGTTACGCTTTAGAGCTGTGAGGATTGAAAGGCACACTGTTAACACCGGCCATTTATCATTTGCTTATCATTTACTTCCAATTTACTTATTTATATACTCTGAGGTTTATAAAACCATCAAGTGAACCCTCAAAAAAAATCTGACTCAAATTCTTAGACGTCAGTTTCCGACACAATTTCATCAGGATGACTTTGACTTGTGTGGGTGTGACATGTTTCATCACACTTGTGCAAGTAGTTTGGATGTTAAACAAGGGCTGCGGCAGCAGTGCGTCACACCCAGGAAGACTTTGATTCAGTTTCATTACTGCTAGGGTAGTGAATCTGCCACAGTTTCCCCTGAGAGCTTTATGGATACAATCGCCAAGGCCCCCTATGTGTATAAGTGTGTGTGTGTGAGCGTATCCATATAAGTTTGAGAGAGATGAACCGGACCGTTTTGCTGTGTCCTCTTTAAAGAAGTGCTCAATCACTGTAGCACTAATAGTCTTCCCTTAGGGCCCCAGTGGATTTTAAGGTGCCATGGCACGGAAGTATAAAGACTTACGAGCAGACTGTGTGGGTGGGTGTTTGTGTGCGTGCGTGGTCATCCCTCTTCCAATGTTCCCATCTTTTGAATATGCACTTAATTTTGAATATGGTCCCTTTTAGCTCCTTGATCGCAGGTGAGACAGGATTTTTTTTTTTCATTTTAAGAGAAGCTGATTAATGTGTACAGAGGAGGAGGATGTGGGAGTGGGAACATGATTCATTTGGGAGATTTCGATCACTGGAGGTCCTTTGTGAAGAGTTCAGACTATGATGGAAGAATGAAGGGAAGGGGGATTGCGATTTGGGAACACAAAAAGTTAATTATCAGTGAGATTCCACCAAAGGTAGCCTCACATCTAACTCAATAAAAGCGTGATTTCATCTCTGTGTGAATGGGATTGTTAGCAAGGATGTGTACTTGTTTCTAGCTGTCTGTGAATTTGCTTGTGTTCTGTATTTTGCAGAATGTGCTTTTCCTGAATGCTGAGCTTGCACTGATTGCCACATGGTAGATGCTGGGGCATTTGGTGGCAGGCCTGGGATAAGTTGTACCCGTTGATAGGGTGTCATCTCTGCGGGAGTCTCCTTGGATTTATCAGCATGTAAGGCAGGGAGTCGGCAGCAGAGAAAAGTAAAGAGAGTTGAGAAGGACTTAAATTGTATGAAAAGAGGAATCGTCGGAAAAACAGCTGTGTGAGGAGACTGTAAGGAGGAAAAGTCAAACCTTCAAAGAGAGGCAGTGATGAAAGAGCGGCGATATCTCCTCCTACAACTAGCTAATAAGTACAGAGGTGTTTTATAAGAGTGCACCTTTTCTTTTCATCGGCTGGAAGATATGTTTAAAGCCCAAGTCTCGAGTCCTGCTTGTAGTTTGACATCATGTTAGGAGCCAGATGGTAGAGTTTATGTCTCGCTCTGGCTTCTGCAAATACCCAGAGATTCCCTCAGTAGGAATGAATGTCAGCAATGTGGAAAGGATAGCAGCTTGTTTAATCTGGTGGGTACAGCTGTTGCTATGAAAGGACGCTGTATAATACAGATATAAATGTGTGTTTGTGTTTGTCATTGTGTTTGGGGTTGCATGTGAGCCGCTCTGTGTTTTAGTGCGCTGTGGTGCTCTGGTGTCCTCCCAGGAGTGGAAAGTGGAAGAAGTGACCACTTAGTGATTCACTTTTCAGACGTCACAGGAACGAGGCAAAGTTCCTGTAATTCATCACTACAGTTAATGTTCAGATAAACTTGGACTCGTTGGAAACCACTGTGGGGGTGGAATGGCCCTGGTTTAGGCCTATAGATGTGTGAGTTCAAAGGCCACACGAGAAGAAGAAGTTGAGCAAAATAACTTCTGTTCTAGTGAGTGTGAAGAAGCCTGTAAATTGAGTTCTGCTGCTCTGCAGCTCTGGGCTGCAAATTTCTCATTTGAAACTAAACAAAAACTTATTAGTGAGTGAGCAGCTCCTAAATTTGAAGTCAGACCTGGAATAGTTTTAGCTGCTCACGTATTGTAAAATGACTCCTGAAGTTCACACATGGACCCCATGGGTCCAAAACCTCTCATTGGTGAGTTATTCTTTCTCATTGAAGACGCCGCCTCATTTGCTGTCCAGGCCTTTTCTTCTTATTGCTTAATGACACCATCGCGTTACACATTTGCATAATGCCTGCCCGGGTGCTAGTTTGGCACACCTCAAACAAAGGATGAGCAGCTGTCTTGTTCTGCACAGCTTTGGCCAGTCAGGAGCAGACTTGGGAGGCCTTGAAGAGACGGGAGATAAAAATGGAGGGACAGAGGGGAAGAAGAGATGCTGAAGAAATATAAAGTATTAAAATTATTAAAAGAAAAACCTGTTAAATAAATTCTTAAACGATACGCTTTCCAAAATATACTGTATTTATGTGTAAACCTGAGATCATATAGCTCAAATGTTGAATGAAAGGTCGCACATACATACAGCTTCAGGCCAACAGGCTAAAAACAGACAAACTTACAGGTGAAAATTCGAGTAACCCTGTGTGCCAACTGTGTGTTTGTGCTGCCAATCTACATCTGGGTCTTCAACTTGACTTACAATATTTCTTTGAATTGTAAAGATGGTAAACCCACTCCAGTTGAGCCACAGAGGAAAGCTGTGTGTCTGAGTATAATATGGTCCAGTTCCCACAATATTCCTTTGGGAGGAAGCTGCTGGATTTAGCTCGTTTTAACTAAAAAAAACTTGGTGCTCATGGTGTTCCCTGGGGGGTGTCTCGGTGGTCTTCTGAATATCGTTGAGAGTGACTGTAAATGTTTCTAAAAGGAAGTGAATGGCATCCAGATAAACAAGCTTACTGTTTTTTTTTATGCCGAAAAGTTGTATAAAAACCCATACTCCTCTAAGGTCTGGGCTGGAAGTAGAAAGCAGCATTTCAAGTTATCAAAATCAGCCAACAATATCAATGTTTCTTCACACAAAAGATGACAAATGAACGCTTTTTCTCCGCTGCTGACTGGAGACCAGCAGACCAGCGTAAAGGATATCGATCGACTCATTTAGATTTTTTCGGCAAAAGTCAGAAAGCGCATTCCCCAAACTGCCAACAATTTTGTGCTGTTGAGTGTACGTTAATAGTGGAGCAGGACAAGAGCTGCCTCTACTGCAGGTGGCGGGGATATGACCTCTGATAAGCTGATTCACGCACGCACATGTGGGCGCTCTGAGGCTTAACATTCATGAATGAAGCTAGGCACAGGAAGGCTGAATCACTGTCAAGCTATTGATCCTCATCCTTTGTGGCGCTGAGGGTCACTGGTTGTCCTTGATTGACCATAGGAGAGACAAACATGCAGCTGCATGCACACAGCAAACACCGGTGTGTGTACACGGTGCATGAAAAAGTGTAGGAAAACTGCTAATCATACGTCCATATTTAAACATGGTGCTTTGGATCCTGTGGATAGCCTGACATGATTTCTGTGGGAAAGCCCACAGACATTTCTATTAACAGAGGGGGGTTCGATCTGAGTGAGTGGTTTCTCAGCAGTTCAGCTGTGTGTGAGTGTGCGTGTGTGACTTCAAAGCCTGTCTGCCCAGTCAGAGCTTGTTGGACAATTTTCAGTAAAACACAGTCTGTGAGACAGACAGACACACACACCCACAGTATCTTCCTGTCATACAATGTAACACACTGGGCTCACGCACCACCTTCACAGGCTTTGCGGTGACTGCAGCTTGTTTGTACTGGTACAGCAGGAGAGGCCCCATAAAGCCAGCCCACACACCAGGTGCACTGTACAGTCTGTCTTCCCTCTTATTTGCCTTCTTATCTCATGCTTTGTCCCTTTTGACAAATCTTTTAGTTCATTTGTCATCTTCTTTTTGTTGCATATGCAAAAACTTGGGATAAGTGCAATCTAAAGGAGCTGGTTGAGAGAGAGAGCAAGACGGAGGGAGGGAGGCAAAGTAAACAACAGATGGCAGAAGCATCTTGCCGCTTTTCGCAGCAGCAGAGGCTGCGCCAGCCCACCAACAGCCTCTTGCGAGGTTACTATGCAACGATGACCATGACATCATACGGTCAGAGGTCAAGTGCCTCTTTTGATGACGAGGCAGAATGCCAGATTGTCAGCCACATGCTGTGGCAGACTGGGCCGGCTCAGACACACTGAGTGTACGTACAATATTAAGCTGTGTTTTCTTTGGCTGAAGTTTGGCAGCGATGGCTGTGGAATCTTCCATGCAGAGTCCACCCATAACCAACCTGCCAGCTGCGCTAACACACATCGAGACAGCTGTCTATTGCGTGTGTGTGTGTGTGTGTTTGTGTCCAAGCACTGAATCTTCTCTTGCCGAGTGGTGAACTGAGTGGTGGCACAGATTAGTCATGATAGCCGCCAGCCCCAATGACCTTATGCACAGTGAGAAAAGGGAGAAAAGTACAGAATGGCAAAAATGTAAGCAGTGTTTGTCTTCCTGAGGGCTAGTTTCAGTTTTGGACCGTGTATTTCATGTGACAAAAGGATGGGCATCTTGACCGGTCCTTACCTTCCTGTTCATCTCCTTTCAGCTGAGGATTTAAGTTTGAAATAGATTCGGGTTTAGATAAGTTTTGGCGTAAAGTCAGAGAAAATGCTTTATTGTATCCTCAAAGAACGATAAACTACATGTGTGGGTGTGGAAAGGACACGGAAATTTCACACATTCACACCATCATCTCAGTTTGGGTTTCATTGGCTGTTTAGGCCAGTGAGAAGAATTGTGCCTTTGTCAGTAATAGATTTAATGCATGATACGTTTTAAAGAAATTAAAGCAATAGCCTTCGTAAAACTGTACCATTTGAATCGATTGAGCTATTAGTAACTTGTGGGAAAATGATCTAGTCTTCTTCTTCTATTTTTTTTTGGTTAAGATGTTAAAGCCACAATGTTGACCCATAAATAAAGATATGAATCACTCCTATTTAGTTGTCAGACGGTCTCACCAGAGGAAGCATCAGTCCAGCATGCACACATGCACCGAGGATTTTTACAAAAACAAAAAAAAAAGTTCTGCTTGGTAGCTTCAGAAGAATGAGGTAAGCACAGCCACCAGACACATAGAGTTGTGTCATCCACTTCAGCCTCTTTTCCTGCGAACAGGAAGCACCAGCTGCCGTTCCTGGAAGAGATCGCTCCGGCAGTTTAACCACACAGAACTGTGTGGGTGTGTGTGAAATCATCTCTGTGGTGACTTCATATGCTAAAATTGAGTGTTGAAGATTTGCGATTACTGGTTGAAATAAGGAACCAAGAGCTCAGAGATACCTATGACTATATATAGAGATACTACATTTTAGGGCTTTGTCAACGGAAAATAACTAAGAACGAAACTCAAATTGTAATGCCCCCCTTCTTGAAACTGATATTGTAACTGAAAATGACGTAAAAGCGGCATTCTCAAAATGATAGCATAACATGAACTTTTTTATTTTTCCATTTCTAGAAATTGCCTCGATTTCCAAATCGAAAATATTCTGTCTAAATGACAAACACTGTGTGTCACGTATGTAGTAGGGCGAGTCAAGCTGGCTTTTTTAACCATTACACAAAGGAGTGGAGATGAATTATTACCCAGTGTTTTTGTTTTCCTTCTGCTGATGTTTTTGCAGACTCAGGCGATACTCATTAAAATTACATTAGCTAAATGCGAGTTTGCCAAGTTCAGTTGTGGGCAACGTTGCACAATTGGGGAATGCTTGGATAAGATGGATGCACTCATTGATATTGGAACTTGAGTTGGGAAGGTAGGATGAGTCAGAGAAAATGAATGTGTATTTTCGTCTGTGTGTGTTGTTTCTCATCCATGTTGCTGTTTATTCCAATGAAAACTGACGCCAAATCTGTGAAATTAGGGGTTTTGCCAACATTTGCCATCAGCAAGCTTTCCTCTGTCTTTCTGCCATCTTAGTTTGTGTCTTTTGTGGTAAACTTCATTTTGACGAAAGCTATTTATAAATGGCAATTTGAAGAATTAAAAGCTTTTTTCTCTCTCTCTCTCTTGTCCCTCTCTCAACAGGAGTGGCAGCAGTTCTTTATGAAGACACTTGTGGCATGAAACCAGATCACATACATCTTTCATTCATCATTTCCTCCTCCTTCATCTCCTCCCATCACTCTTGAATTAAGAACTCGGCTCCACCGCATTGATGAGGTAACGCCAAGCTCCCCACAGCGCAGCACCCACCTGCACAAACACCACCTTACCCCCTTCCTTCTGCCAACTCTTCCAGCAAACATGGGCCAGAAAATTTCTGGCAGCATTAAATCGGTGGACAGTCGGGGGGAAACTGTTGGCTCGCCATCATACCGACCTATAGCTCATCGTCGGCAGCACTTGGAGCTAAGGGGCCCAGATTTCTCCAAACCTCCCAGGCTGGATCTCCTACTGGACATGCCATGTGCTGGACTGGACACTCAGCTCCGTCACGCATGGAACCCTGATGACCGCTCGCTCAACATCTTCATCAAAGAGGATGATAAGTTGACGTTTCACCGCCACCCGGTTGCTCAGAGCACGGACTGCATCAGGGGGAGGGTCGGGTACACGCGGGGTCTCCATGTGTGGAAAATCCACTGGCCCACCCGGCAGCGAGGCACCCATGCTGTGGTTGGTGTGGCAACCTCTGATGCTGCTTTACATTCTGTTGGATACACAGCGTTGGTGGGTTCGGACTGTGAGTCCTGGGGCTGGGATCTGGGGCGTAACAGGCTCTACCACGACAGTAAGAACCGGGCCCACAGCTCTCTGCCCTCATACCCTTGTTTCCTAGAGCCAGAGGAGTCGTTTACCCTACCAGACTCTTTGCTAGTGATTCTTGACATGGACGAAGGAACATTAAGCTTTATGGTGGATGGACAGTATCTAGGAGTGGCATTTAGAGGCCTAAAAGGGAAGAAGCTGCACCCCGTCGTCAGTGCTGTGTGGGGGCATTGTGAGATATCCATGAAGTACATCAACGGCTTGGATCGTAAGTAATCACAGTCTGACTAATGATACAATATGAGAATAATCATGATTAGAGATTTACCAATGCTGATAGTTTGCCAAATAGGGTTTTTCTTTCATTTTAATTTAAGTGTTATTGTATGAAGTAGTTCAGTAGAAGCAGTCAGAGAGCTCTTAGTTTGTTGAATACTACCAAGAAAGCGGCTCTGGAACGAGAGCTAAAGTTTTATACTGCATTACCTCCACCTCAGACAGTTATACAGACCGGGTCGGAATATCCTTCCGAGTAGATTCTAGTTTTAACTAGCCTGTTCAGAAACTGTTTAAACCTAAAAGGGTTTGGACACTGATTGGGTTCACTCAACCCCACTTAGATACAGATATCAACTTATGGTTAAAGAAAGGCCAAAGGCCAAATGAAATAACCACAAAAAGGACAACTCTTAAACAATCTTGGGTAAATGTCTGCTAAAATAAGAGTAGGAACCTCACTGATTATGACATGTCCCCTACACGTCAGAGGTTGTGGTAAGAAGGTTTTTTTTAAAAAAAAACATTTGTTTTGCAACACCGTAAACTTTCTTTGGGTGAAAGTTGATGCAAGTACACTCGAGGGATTGAAATCCACTTGTTCTGCGATATTTGTTCAATGCTTTTCAAGGAGCTGACCGACCCGAGGACACGCTTTCATTTATTCATTTGTGACCTTCTTGCATCACCCCAGCACTTACAAAATGCATGTTTCTCAGTAATCAGTGTTTCTTATTTGTGGCCTCTGTCACACATAGATGGTTTTCCTCTGAACTGAACGGTCACAGATTGTTGCAACACTCGTGTTGCTGCGGAAGTGTATCATGAGGTTATTGTGTCTGCAAAATATCAGGTTTCTTGTTTTGACCAAAGCAGGAGACGAACTGAGGAAGAGCACTTTACATGTGATTCTGCATTTTTCTCAAGAAACTTCCACTTTCTGTCCCTGTGCGTTATGAGAGAAGAGGAAGGCTCCTCCTACCGTTGCAGTCTAAACAGTGATGCTTTCTAAAAGCACTCTTAGACGCACATTATGAATACATATACAGATGGACACACACCTGCCAGGAAGGGAAAGTGTGTGTTATGAAAACAAGCCTGAGGTCTGACTCCGGCTGTCTCCCTCCCTCGTAGTTTGAACAACCCCATGGGTCTTATTTGATATCACAACACGGTGTGTTTTTGTCTATTACTCTGACAGAGAGCTGAGAGGAAACCCGTTTCTCTTTGTAGTTTGTTACGTCTGATTTCTCTTTGCCCAGTCATCTCAAATTTCTTTTTGAAAATTTCCAAAGAAGCGCACTGCTCTCAAGGGACAACATGACAGCGAGAGCCTGTTTTTTTCTACCCTTGAAAAACAGGTCACAAGCCTCAACCCAGCTTTAAATTGGATGTTTATGCCTTAAAATTGCAGCCGGCAAAATAGAATATGAATCAGAATGAAAACAAATCTCCTACTCTCAAGATAACTTCAAAGTACACAGTTGAGTTGCTGAAAGCACATCACCTCAACCGTTTTCCATTTATGAAGCCACCTACAGGATTTCATGGTGACTGTGTGATGGGCCGTCAGGGAGAATGTTGAGACTTTTCAAAGCCCTCTCTTTTACAAGCATATAGGCCTCATGCTGTGAAATGAGATTTGACTGTTGAAAATATGCAAAGCTAAATGCAGGGTGGCTCGTCTTGATGGGCCAGCAGAGATTTGTGAATGAGAGACAGACTGCGACAAATTAAATTAAACCCTACCCTGTGGTCGGAGAGGATGTGGAAGGCCGAATAAAGGGTGCTGCCCAATAAGTAAATGCTACAGCAGCATGCATTTTCTCATCTATACAAATGATCAGTCCTGGTATTAGTGCTAAGCTATTTATTCTCCTCATGTTTTTCTTCTTTAGGAGTCAGGCTCACCAGGCCCTAAAACTGTTGTTTTCTATTCGAAATCAGCTCAAACAGGTACTTTTTAAATGCAAATGCACGTCCCGAAGCTCCCAATCGGGATAAATGAAATCACATGTGTGCGAGTACAAACAGATGCAGACAAAGGCTTCATTGAGAGAGCCCTAAACAAGGAAAGACCCACTTGAGTCATCAAATCCATAAAATGCTTTTGGTTTCTTCTACCATTTAAAAGCCTTGCTGAATTGTCTCTTTGAGTTTTAGCAGTTGGACCCTCTCTGAGAGTCTCAAGTGGAGGCTGAAGTGAAAGTGAAACGTGTCGTGGATATTATTGGAGCTAATGCTGTGTATCAATTATGAGTAAGGGAACTTGTATGTGGCTTCTTTTCCAATTCAATACAGTTAAATTAGGGTCAGAATAAGGAAGCTGCAGCACATTTGGCGCTCTCAGTGGAGCTGTTTTTAAAAGGAAAAAAAGATCTATTATCAGTTGTAATTTCCTCCATTAGAACAGGCTGTGCACTGCTTTGATCGGTGGGAGCGCAGGCGGCCGCAGTGTGTGGCTGCAGAGGGAAAGTCACTGAAAAGTCACTCCTCTCTAATAAGATTAAACTGCGGCATTATTCAACAATCACATCTCATAGTTCAGGATTTTAGGGAAAAGTCAAGCAAATAGCCTAAAGTGTGCACTCTTTGTTGCAGGCTGGCCATTCAGGATGAGAGTACAGTCATTGTCTTCAGTCATTACAGGTTTCACAATGAAACGGCTCGTCTGCCCTGCTGATGACTCAGAAAGGGAGGATGAAGTCATAACTGCTGTGTGCTTTGAGCGTATGAGTGTTTGTGAATGGCAGACCATCACCAGACATTGTAGCACATTCAGCTGTTTATTTGATGGTAATTGCCTCTTTTGTGTTTGTGCATTTGAGAGAAGAGGTCTCAGCAAGTGTATATCTGCCCTGAGTGTCTGCAAATGTGCGTTTGGCCATAAAAAAAAAAACCCTTTTGGTACTTTGGTAATGACTTTCTGTAAGAGGCTTTCCTGTGAGAAGAGACTGTTGGATTGTTTTTGAAGTATTGCTGTTGAAGGGGAAACGGCATGGCTGTGGGGTGTTAAAGACGGATTTATTGACGCGCCGTCTGCTCGTCATAATGTTTGTTTTGCTCATCGGTCTGGCTCAGGATCCGTTGCACCATTATCATTGTGCTCCACCTTAAATCATGGCTCCTGTTCCTTCAGTGACTTGGTGCACAACCAGTGAGACACAGCTTCACCTCAGGTTTGTGGTAGTTTTTGTAAGATAGTGTAAAGCAGTCAGCAGCAGATGGGTATGTCCAATGTGCACTAATGCTAAAAAAAAAAATGGTGTAGAGATTTAAATTGCATAAATTATTTATCCATCCAGTGCTCCGACTTCAAAGGGTTTTTCCTCCTTCATATACCTGTGAACTGGCCTCCATTGTCCAGATAATCTTTGTTCGAGTCGATGCTACCTCACTTAAACTACAAGTTTAACCCAATTCAGTTTGTTACCTTGAAGGATTCTGCCTGCTTCTATCTGATGTTTTCTCTCTTGTCCTGTCTGCATAATTGTACCAATTAGCAGTGGTTTGATACGCTACAATTGGAGCTGTCTTAGTTTCAGCCCTGATATGATACTGGCTTCTCCTTAGTCTTTGGCTCACATCATTTGAAAACTTATTCCAAAACAGATTATAATTGCCATTTTTTTTAAATTAGTAAATCCAGTCTTGTGGAAAGTGCAGCTTCTGTCGGCTCTTAGGTTTTACCTTCAGGAGGACAAAATAGAAAATCCCTCAGTCATTACCTGGTCTTAGAATAAGGTAAAAATTGGGTGAACAACAGCACATGATGTATTGCACCATGGTTTTATTTATTATTTAAAATGCAGGTACAGTTTGCGAAAAATGAAGTCCACCCTTACTGTTTCCACTGGAAATATGAGGGTAAGTGTTAGTCAGGTGCTGCTAATAAAATGCTGACGGCTAATTTATCATCATCAAATGTGAAAACCTCCGTAAAGGCATACGTTTTTTTTTTTTTTTTTTTGGCAGTTTGCTCATAGCATTTAGGTGTGTGTTAATACAACAACATCTTAGAAAATCAACTGTCTGAGAATGGTTATAGGACCATTTTCAAATTATTTGGAGTCATTCCATCATTCCACAGTGAGAAAGATTATTTAAGAGTGGAAAACATTCAAAACAGTTGGAAAAAAAAAATCCTCCCAGGAGTGTGCAATGCTCAGAGAAATGACAAAAACCCAAGAGCCACATCTCAGACTCTACGGGACTCGGTTAGCATGTTAAAAGTTAAAGTTAACAACAGTACACTTTGAAAAAGACTGATCAAATGTCTGTTTGGAAGTGTTCCAAGAGAAATGCTCTTCTCTCCAATAGGAACATTGCAGCACAGCTTAGGCATGCAAAGTTGCATCCAAACAAATCACACGGCTTCTTTAAATGTCCTTTGGGTAGATGAGACCCAAGTGGAGACGTTTGGTCATAACGCACAATACTATGTTTGGAATTCGCAAAACATATCAGTACAAACAGCTCAGATCAACTGTCAAGCACGGTGGAGGAGGGGTGTTGATTTCGGCTTGTTTTGTTTGAGTCGACCACAAACTCCTCTGTACCAAAGTAACCTAGTGTCAAAGGTGAGGCCATCTGTCTGTCTGACAGCTAAAGCTTGGCTGAAACTGGGTCATGTAACAGGATCCCAAACACAGCAGCGATCTACTACAGAACGGCTGAAAAAGAAAAGAATCGAGCTTCGGTAGTGACCTATTCCTAATCCCTAATTCCTCCGCTATGATGTGAGTAAGCGATTGAGTTATTGCTGCTAAAGGTGGCTGACATTCATTGAGGGTACTTTTGCACACATTGTAAAAAATGCTGCAAGGTGTCTCAGTCAACAAACTACGATTCTCTGAACCAAACATTTTCAGCCTCAGACACTTCAAACTCCAGGTGGTCGGAAACAAAGAGGGGAAGCAACTTTGCCTAAGGAGGAAGTTGTGTGGAGAGATGAGGATATTGAGGCAGTTTGTTTATCGCTTAGGTAATCAGTTTCTTTCTTGGACTTTGGAAGGAAAATTGTCACGATAGTCAAAGAAATGCCTAAATGCCACTGCAACACATCTCTGCTCCTTCAGTGTACTATTTTCACACTCTGCAATTAGAGGGGACAAACGCATAAAGACGTAAGACTTCCAACGCTGCGGGTGTCTTTTTTATTTTTCTCTCCCACAAACCAGACTGGCATCTTGACCTCCCTCCCTCTCCCCTACTGTTGTCCACATCACACAAGCAAGCTCGCACGGTCCAAGTCGGACGTAAACCGTCTGCTGGATATGGACACATGCTTACCAAAATGACAGAGCGGGGATCCATTTGTGTCGTGCTTGTTTTGCATGTGTGGCTGCGTTTAATTCTTTTGTTTTAATTTGAGTTGCCTGAAGTCATAACAACGCTTAAACCGCACACGTCCCACTTTGCTTTCATATCATGTAAAGACTAAACCAATTCTCAGTTGCCCGTTGTGATATTAAGACCACATAAGTAAGCTTTCATTTAGTTGAAAACAGCAGCAGCATATCATCAAGACTCAACTGTCACAGCTGTCTGTTGAAGAAGTGGTCCACAGGGCGGGCTGTTGAGCTCTGTTGTATTCAGTTGGCCCAACTTGTTTTAAGGATGTGTATCTCAAAGCTGCAGGATGTATTATTATGTCTAGACAACTTTTATAGCAATGTTTAGATTTGGGTGATCTGATCCTTTAATTCCAGTTTATTTCCTGTAGGTTTGGTCTCTGCATTTAAATCCTACTGCTGTCCACTAAAGGAAAGCTCATCAGTTTCCGACTCATGAATTTTTCTGTTGGGAGCTCCGCTTTCTCCTGGCAGCCCGGTACCAAGCTCGTGCTCAGAGCTCTACACTTAACTGCCGGCTTTGGGATATATGGGTCAGTGGGTTAGTGCTTTAGCTCAATTTAGCTGCTAACCTCAGGCATAATGATTGAACTCTGCTGTTAATGCTTGTTTGATTTGTGCACTTGTTTTTTTTTCCTGGCATGTTTCCCTTAAAGCGTTGACTCCTGACGACATTTAGCTCACACGTTGAAAAGAAAGTTTTATAGTTTTTACTTCTTTTTTTTTTTAAACCACTCAACTCTGGTTTTAAGTACCTACAACAAAGCATTTCATGCTGTTAAATTGAATTAGAAATTGTTTTCAAAATTTAAAGAGAAGTTTGCATCACAAATTCTAAATCATATTACAGAAGCTAATTCTGCTCATTTTTATATTGGCCAATTTTCTGTACCGTGCCTACACAGTTGCATAAGAGCTTCTGCACAGCCTAACCAAAGCTCTATCAACAGCTGTTCAGCTGAAATGCGTTGTCCTTGTTGCCGGGCTGTCTCTGTCTCTGTAACTATGTTCTGTGACTGTAACTCTTCGTGACATGGGCTATTACTGCATAACAAGGATGACCGTCAGCGGATGCTCTTACACAACAAGATTAAATGGCACAGAAAAAGTTCTGATGAACTGCAAGTGTCACATGTTTATTCTATATCCTGCCCTAAGAGCTTAACACCATTAGCTCAAGTAGGGAACTGTGGTGTCATGTCTCTGCACTCGTGATTAAATATTTAACAGAAGACATGAATAGAGAAGGACAGAAAGAGGTAAAAGAAAAACATAGTAGAAGAAGAGTAGCAAAACTGGCAATATGTAAGAGAACAAAGGCAAGCAGAGAGACGTATGAAACAGAAACCTACAAAAAATGAAGATATGATGACTTTAAAGCCTCTCTAGTGTCACATTCTCTCTTTTGCAATGCAAGAGCAAGTATAGAGAAAAGATACCAGAATGTAGGAAATGTGAAACGTTTGATAAACCAAAAAAGTGTCAGCTTGAGTGAAGAGGGACAGAGACTGTCTGATAGGAGATGAAGGAAAGGAGACATCTTAGAAATGAAAGGGCCAAGTGGTGTAAAGAGTAAAAAGTAAAGGGGGAGTAAGGGGCAAATTGAAAGTCTTGTTGAGCCACTGGTGTGAGTTCTGAGGAGGAGGTCAAATAAACTGATGGATGACTGAGTAATTAAAGAGCTGGACTCGCACTCAGAAACTGGCTGCTAATGAGGGGCTCGGGGAAAAACTGATTAGTGAATGTGAGGATGTTGGAGTTGGTGTTCGAGGCATGTATTCAAGCACGTTTTGCATGCAAAAATCTTTTGAATTTCAGAACTTGGATGACTTAGAATTAGATCATTTTATTAAATTTTGGCATGAGAGAGATGTCTTGTTAGCATGTAGCATTAACAAAGACACACAAAGGAGGCATGAAGATCCAACAGCACAGATCACATTGGAAGGTGTGCTGTGCTTCAAATGTGTTTATATATATATATGTATACATATGTATGTGGTGATTAGCATTGTCGCCTCAAAACAAAAGGGTCCGAATCCCGGCTTTCTGTGTTAGGTTTGCATGTTCTCTCCGGGTACTCCAGCTTCCTGCCACCGCTCAGAAACATGCATGTTAGGTTAATTGGTGTCTCTAAAAATTGACCCTAAGAGTGAGTGTGAGAGTGAATGGTTGATTGTCAGCTGGGATAGCCTCCAGCATCCCGCGACCAATCATAAATATGTGAATATAATTTTTCTTAAGCATGGCCAGTCACTGCACTTATGTCAAGACACGCTCTTATTCAGTTGAGGACTGGGAGCTTTATGATCTTATTCACATCTGGAATAATCAGGGCCAAACAAGTCTTCAGCCATGTGATGCTGCCCTTTGCTGCAGCTATTTTCTGTGCACAACCCCGATAATAACATACCAGATTAGTTTTCTCTGGACCTGACTGTCATGGCCATCTTAAAAGCTGCAATCCATCATATCCAGCAGAGTGACAGTACAGGATTGTTTGGTTAGTTTGATAGAGCTACTTCATTCAAGTCACTGTCTATTGACCTTTCAAAGGCAATTGGGTATGCTAACTTTAGCTGTTACATTAATGGGTTCCTTTGGTACGGTCACTCATAGGATATCATTTGCCTGAACTGTAAATCTTTGAAGCTGGCGTTGCTGGTGCGCTGTTAAAATGGTTCAGTTTCTCAAGTTTAGACCAAATTGTCTGACTGCGGTTTCACCATAGACTAAATGGACTGTTAGCTTATCAGGTAAAGTGCAACTTAACAGATTTTATTTGCTCAACAACACAAACTTGAGCTTTTTTTTTTTGCACTGGTACTGTTTGTTAAAATTATTCTCAATGAGTAGAAAACCCACGAGGTCGCCCTGACAACAAGGGGCTGTGCACAGTGTCTTTTTAAAAAAAAAAGAAAAAAAAGTTCTCCACCTTTTCTGTGCGCCTGTTTTCACCAAGGTGAAAAGGGTGCAAATGGTATCAGGTGGCCTCTTTTCAAGCAACCAATCATATGGGAAAAAACTGCCCGCACAGTAACCAGTAAAATGGAAAATGACCTAATTCTCACTCTCTGTCCTGATGACTTGTCAGACAGACGTGACGAGAAAGGTTCATATGTGGAAGTGAATCAGCTGAACACTAAATGTTGATGTTACTGATATTAATGTTTTGATGCAGACACTGACTCTGTTTAAAAAAAGAAAGAAAAAGAAAAAGAGCTACCTGCCCCACCGGTGATGGCACATTACAAAGGGGCTTGTACAGCAGAGCTGATTGTCCCTCTTAACACTCTGACAGGAGAGCTACTGAAAATTGTCCCTTGTTTAACCTTAAATAGGCCTGGAACCGGGCCCTAACAATGCCACTTCAGACTGATATTCACTGAACTACTATCTTCGACGGATCATGTGAAGCACTGACTTCTTCCTGCTCTGCTGCTGTCAGATTCAGTCGTGATGAGCTCAGCCTTTGCTAACATGAGGGCGAGCTTCCTCCGTTTCATGTCAGACTGGGTGCTGTTGAGATATTACTGTCATAAAAACAAAAAGAAATGCCAGCAGGCAGCATTTTCCAGTGTCAGATCAGTGCTTTTCTGCCAGAGAAAGGTACCGTGTCGACACAACTTAGATTGCTTTAGCAGTTTTTTTAGATTTACTGGAAGTCTTCAGAATTGCTCTGTGCCTTCATTTAGTTTGGGTTGATATTATGCCTTTTTTCCCTTTTCTTTTCAGACCTTTTTTTCGTTGTTTTTGTGTGCCCTACTCAGACTTCATCTCATTAATGGGCTCTTATTGATCCCCGCATCTTGATGTTTATGTTTATGCATTTAGCAGACGCTTTTATCCAAAGCAACTTACAAATGAGGATATAATTGGATGCTGGCGTTATGTACACCTGCTCTCTCTAAGATGAACTACAGGCAGTGCTTTACATTCATTTAGTGGAACCCAACGCAGGCTATACACTCCATTAGAAATGAATAAACAGTATTGAATAAGCAGCTTTTGAAGTATTCCAGGTGTAATTTTCCCCCTGGCCAGCAAACAGTGGCATTGTTTTAAATTTGAATTCCCAGATGCAGCTGTCGCTATAGCAACATGAATGCTGCGTTATGGGGACAACAAGTTCGACAACGAAGCAAAAAAACAAACAAACAAAAGTTTCCTTGTTTTTCCTGATGAACCAGACAGCCTTTTTGCCCTTTTGGAGTCAGAGCAGCCATTGTTTGATGAACAGGTAAGCAGGTTTCATCCTTGAACGTGGGGCACTTTTTTTTTTAAAATTCTGTTTTTATTAATCCGTGCGGATTTTAGTTCATATTTCTTCTCCTTGCACTTATTGCCTCTCGTTTTGCAACCTCACCACACATGAACTTCATTCACATCTCAGTCCTGAGCTAATTCTGTTTTCTGACGGGGACTTAGGCTGTAATTTTTGTGGAGAATAACTAGTGTTTTGTCATTTCCCATTAGCTGAAGGCAGTAGCATAAATTTGTGTGTGCGCAGTGGTTATTGTGACCTGCTACAGCAGGTGTTTTGACTGTTCCTGTGCAGTTTTTGCATATTAAGCTCACTCAGTGCTGTTTAATAGTTTTGCCGTGCATTTATGCATCCTTGCAAACCCACTATAGCTCTCCAAGGAGTCCATGTGCAACACAAAATCTCTTGTTTACTTTCTGTCTGTCTGTCAGCCAACAAGCGGCTCACGCCAGACATGCTAGCTTACTTACCAACTGTCAAGTGAATACTTTTACCCTAAATGTAAGATTGTTGAATAAAAAATGAGAACTTCAGAAACATGATGGCGAGAAAATTTTGAAGTATTTCTACAGTTTTTTTTCTTCTTTTAAGCTGACTGCATAATTTACACTTAGCCTTCACAGTTAACATATCATTATCCACATTAGCATAATTGCAGAAAACCTGGGCTACAGACTCTTTTGGAGGAATGGATGCAGATAGAAGATAGAAAGCAGTAAGTTGGGAATAATGAGCAGGCTCAAAATGGAAAAGAAGGGCCAGTGAAAATGCATGAAACGCTGAATACTCTTGATACTTATGGCGGAATTCCTTACCTGGCAGAGCTGAACAGTTAAACGCTCCTTAAACATGCCACCAGTATGAGCGTTTAAACCCTCGTATACAACTCAGGGTCGCAGGGGGCTGGAGCCTATCCCCGCTGCCATCGAGTGAGAGGCATAGTACACCCTGTACAGGTTGCCAGTTCATCACAGGACCAAGACAGACACGTATACTCACACTCACCCATAAGGTCGATTTCAGAAATTTAACAATTCATCTAATGTGGATCTTCTGTGAGGAAGCTGGAGTATCTGCACAGAACCCATGCATGCACATGGAGAAAAGTCCAAATCTGCACAGAACAGGCCCCAGCCAAGATTGGAACCAGAAACCTCCGGTGCTAATCCCTGCACCGTCATGCAGCACACCGGCTTTGTAGAAGCAGAAATAATTCAGATTCTAACCACAGCAGTAAATCCAGGTTTTTGGTCGGTAATGCGGCCCAACACCAGCCACTAGAGAACCAAATTCCAGCCAAGAAAAGCTTTGGAGCAGCCCGGCATTTAAAAAAAAAAAAAAAAATAGCAAAAAACGAACAAACAAAGACATAAACACGTTTAACGCTGTTTTGTGCTCTCAGTGGACAAAGGTTTTAAAGTCATAGAAAAACAAATGCCTGGCCTGCACACAAAGGAAAAGCATTGTGGCATGTCATGTTTATCCCGTACGGGGTGATGTATTTACTATGGAAATAGAAACTAAAATATCTCGAAATCATTGTGACACTTACCACTGATCCAGAACATTGTTTTCAGGTTTTTGCATTTTTTCCCCCTAAGCTGTCACCAATGCATACTCTCTTAGACCCACATGTCCAGTTTTATTATCAAGGTGATCCAATCACACCTTCTAATGAATGAGAGCAAGATAATCCTCTCCCATCTTTGTCTCCTTCACTCATTGTTCAGGAAGCTGTTGGCTCAGCCTCTAATCAGCACTTCAATTTGGCCTCCTGACACTACCAATATACTGACAGGCTGGATGCCTTTGTGCTCAACCGTGGTGTAGTTCTATCCAAAGCTCTCTCAGCCCTCTCTCTTTCTACCACTGGCACCCAGTGAGTAAACTCACTCCATTTATTCACCTTCTTGTCAGCTCACTCACGCCACTTATTTTTGGTCACTGCGCTGAACTGGATGCGTGTCTTGTTCATAAGCACTGTGTTACAGCTCTGCGAACCTGGGCATGAATAAAAGGTACTTGAAGCAGTTCTCTGTGAACGACACCGTCTCTCAGCTGGACTCAGCAATTTTCTGAGTGGTGGTTTTTCTTCTAGTAGGAGTTGAGTTAAGTTTCCATGCAAAGTCTCTTTGAACTGTTTCTGTTTAAAGCCAGTGGCACCGTTTTCATGACTAAAACCTGATGTTATGCCATGACGTCAGCCAGTCACTTCCCCAAACACACGAACCAGTTGTCTTGTATATGTGACCCTTATGAGATCAAGTTACAGCAGAAAGCTGAATATGCTTACTAGATTATAGTTAATACACAGTTGATTACTTTGAAACAGTGCTTTTAGCTTTTAGCCACTACTTGCCACAAACCTCTCCCAGGGTTCTAGTTTTCTGTTTAACATAAAGGGAGTAACACATTGATATGTTGCCGTGCCGATGTTGTAAACCTGATAACACCATGCTGCGACATGCACTGTTCGCTGTTAATTTAAAAGCATGTTGTGTGGATCTGGGTGCTGCTGGCCCATACTCGTCGTTTCTTTTCAGCATGTTTTCTGTGAACAAGCACCGTCTGCACAACTCTGCTCTTCTACTAGTATCTGCAATTAGTGTCAGCTTTACAACAAATATTCCAAGCACTGTTAATCGTAGTTGTAACCATGGAAACCAGCAGCACATATTGGGTGAATGTTGATGCTGGAAAAAAAAAGAAATGACTGTAGAACCTTGAGACATTGCACGTTGATCCAGGAGTCTGCACATTGTGTACAGCTTGATTCTTCTGTTCGTTGATTTCATCAGTAAGTCGAATCTTCCTGCGGGTGTCCTGTTTGCCCTGCATCTGGAAACATCTGACATCTCCAAAATGATGTATTTGTTTGTATGCCGTTTTTTTTTTTTTTTCCCTGTTCCGTCTTCTGTGAAACACCAGAGAGAGCCCCTTATTAACCGCTGTGTGAAACGGTCATGTCTGCGGTGAGAAGCTGTTTGGAGTGTCTCAGGTCTCTCATCTGGAAAGGATGTTGATATTCTGCTTGGCTCCAAGCAGCCACATGAGAGATGTGTCTTTAACAGAAAACCACAACTGAGTTGCATTCCCCACTTGGTTCTGACACACGATTTCCATTTTTGAAGAATGATAGTGTAGCGAATGCATAAATATCACGGAGAATAAACAGTGTTTTCACCCTCTTAATAGAGTAGATTGAGTGTTATATTAACAAATTCTTTGGTATGAACTGAATTATTTCTACAGTACTCGGCTCAGTCTCTGTTACTTGTTTGATTCCTCATTTTTCTTAATAGATTCATATTTACGGTGAAAGCCTTCTCCCTTCACACCCGGAAAACTGGAGGGGCTGCGAGTAATAAAAGTAGTGTGAATCATTTCTTCGAGGATATTGTTTTACTATCTGGCACATATCCCTGCGGTGGTATCCAATCATTTTCTGGTGTTATGATCTCCTGTTGAATCCATCTCCGTCTGTCTTCCCAGTGTATTGCTTCCTTCCTCTGCGTGTTAACTCAGTTCTTCCTTCACCAAAGCAAAGCCAAGGTGGCGGTATGTGATTACTGCCATTTGTCCGTTTGTTCACAACATTAAGCAGATGTTACCTGTGCACGTTGGAGCACGGGCAAAGCAACGGCCCATTCATGTGTCTGTAGAGGATCCACCACAGTGTGAGTACTCTTCTTTTTTTTTTCTTCATCTTCCTCTGCTGCCCTCTATGCCCCTCTGTCCTAATCCATGCCCCCTGTTTCATCTGACTAAGTATCCATCATTTTATCTCTGCCTCTGTGTCTAATTCACATGAACCTTTTGTCCCCGCTTGGCCCTGTGCCCAGACAGATACTGAGGCCCGCTCTGTTAGCCAGTACTGCCATGGTCTGGCCCAACCACACTCTGCTGCCTTCTCCCCTGTCGTACACTTTCACTGTCGAAGTTAGACACTTGTAATCGTGGTACAGCTTAGTTGCAGTTTCAGATATGGTTTCTGGACATTCTAGATCCTAGTGTAGTTGATTGTGCAGTGTCCCTTTGATGTCTCTGGTATAAACTGGTCTCTTTAAGTGCTTGTGTGCACATGCGTGACAGTTACTGATATCATTCTGCCCTGTAAGCTTTTCTTTTCATGGAGACTCACCTCTCCCAAAGGATTGATTGTCGCAAAAACCTTTTCAGTGTTGTGTGAGTGTGTGTGATGAATGTCTGTAATGTGGTCAGGACATCCACTGCGGTGTGCACTGGAGCAAAAAGAGCAGAGGATGTCACCTTACAGTGAATCATTTTGGACAGAACGTGAAGCTACGCTGTAGGTCTTTTCACCTCAGCAGTTTTAAGTTAAGGAGTAAATGACTTGTTTATGAGCCTGAAGCTATGGGAAGGTGAGTGAGAGTAGGAGGACGTGTCACAAAAGTGATTACAGCCGTACATGTTGCATGTCTGTCAAGCCTCACGTGAACTTACAGAAATACCTTAAATTGAATTAAATACACAGCAAATGGCCTTGTGGGGTTTCTTCTAGTTTCCGTTCACCTGAACACACAACTGAAATACAGTCGTACTGATTCATAGGTGTCAAGAAATGCATCAATGTGTCAGCAAAGGCAGAAGAGAAAGAAAACCCTAGGTGGTAAGCAAAAATAACAACAAAACCAGCCTCTCTCACAAAGACACAGTTAAAGTAACTTTTCTTGTTTTGTATCTTTTGCAGTTTGGTTAAACAGGTTTATAGTTTCCTCCGTGCTGAGCTATTCTTATAAAAGCGTCTTAAATAACATCTTAAAACCCTCAGCCTTTGCACTTCTCCTCATAAAGCTGAGGTTCGTGTTGGTGGGACAGAGATGTGGGTTACTTGGTCACCGGGTTTACGAGCTGTCTGCGTCTTGTTGTCATGCAAAACCATTTTCTTAACAGTTGTGAAAAAAAAAGTGAGGGTTTTGTTTTCAGAAAGTCATTCTGGGCCTGTAGAAGTCTTTGCCAAGACAGTGCAACGACTGAAAATTGTGATGATTAGATGACTGGGTCAAAGTATCTCCACAAAAATGGGTCCTGTGGTCATATTACCTTCTACCAAAATGATCAAAGAAAGGACAAACTGAACCAGCAACAGGGTCATGTGTGATCAAGACTCACAAAGACGGGCCTCTGTGGACTGATAAACCTCGTAGCTTTTAAAGATTTATGGCTGCTGGCGTGTTTACCTTAACTGAGGTCATACAGCATCAAACATGCTAAGCTTTAGAAGTCCATACCCCGCCCCCAACTTTTTTTGAGACGTGTTGCTGCCGTCACTGAAATAGTAAAATGTCTCATTTCAATATTTTATGTCTTTTATGTCATGTTTATAGGAATTGCGAATCAGTGAGTTATGTTTTCATTTACATTTGGCACAGTGTTCCAACCTCTCTGGAATTAGGGTTGTATGTTGCCATGTTACTTAAAGCACCCAGTGCCTCATCATGTGCTTTCAAAGAGAAACTCATTCAGACATGTGTCCCCGTTGGTGTCCCGTACAAAGAACATTTTACTTACACTCATAGATTTTTTAGCACCAAAAGTTAGAAATATTTCAGCTCTTAGCTCCAATGCGTTGTTAGTGGTCTCATAGCAACAGCTGTAGTAGCACAACAAGCAGCTGTTTCATTGTCAGAAAAATAAAAGGTGCCTCTAAGAGCCAAAGTTGTTTTTAGCCTCAAGTTAACTAGTTTTTGGAGAGCCCTCTGTTACTATCTCAGTCGCAACGTTAATTTCCTTGGTTTAATCATTTCCCTTTTAGACTCACATTACTGCGGTGTCCCGTGTGTTATATGAGAAAGAACTCCTGACCAACAGTGAATTTTTTTATGAATATGAATTTATAAACCTGTCATTCACTGGTCCTCATATAAATCTGTGTGACAGCTTTAAATTTTGTGTAATACATAAAACTGTCAGTCCACAACATGTGCCATGGGCTCAGGCAGGTGTTTGTAGGCACTTATAAAATTCACAAGGAGAACCTACAGTATGGCCTGGCTACGTTCCCAGAATTCATCGTGCTCAATGGAACTCCATTAAAAAATGATATAATATCAAATTCCAGTTGATTCAGTCTTGTCAGAGAGCCAGTACAAAGACCTTGAGGGAAGAACAGTAGGACCGGACGAATAGACGCTTAGAAGCAGCAGTTAAATGTTATCAGATGTGAGCTCTACTATAACCTTTTATCTGCAGAGACAAATCTATGGACAAAATCCCAAAGTCGGCTAATTTTAGGGTTCACATCCCAGTTAGTCAAAAGCTATTTTTAGCATTAGAAACAAATATTTTAGAAAGACTAAATCTAAGAGAAAAGCACTGATTCAGAAACCTAGTCCATATAATAACTTCAGCAGCTATTTCTCTGTGATAGGAGCTGTCACTCACCTAAAATGATTATTATACATGCACATTTTGGCTTTAAGGCCATTTATTTAACATATAGATTCACGGCGTTTGGTTCTGATCTCATCAAACAAACTAATAAAGAAACAATCGGTTAAAGTTTCGTAGCCTACCCAGAAATGTCTGACTGCTGAAAGCTTCTGACACTGAATTTGATCCTATTAAAATCCTGTCAACATCATTCCATGGGGAGACAGGAGGCTTCTCCAACCCAATCAGTCCTCCACCTGTGTTTAATTAAAAGAAGCTGTTAAGCTAAAAGGAAAAAGTCTCACTTTCTTATCCTTGTCTCTCTAATTAATACTATATTGAAAGTCTTTGCATTGCTAACCAAAACTGGGAAATTAGGGACGCTCAAGCGGGAACTGCTTGAGCGTCTGGCCTGGCATCCTGGGCCAAGAGCAGCTAAAGCATGACTGACCCTGGGTGGCTTCATGACTGCGAGCCAAAGATGGGGATTAACAGTTTGTGTTGGTCGAGGAGACACAGCAATTCCCTGCAGCCAATTGACAATTTGTTCAGATGTAATGAGATGGCTGGTGGTCCACGCATCATTCAGCTTTTGCTTAGAACCTACAATGCGGTGACCGTGACTTCTTCATATTTACAGTTTGAAAATCCCAAAATGTGAAAGAATATTAATGACAAACGCGGTGGTAGTGAACATGCTTCTTTATCACAGTGTGTCCAACACTGTCTGTCGTGCCCAAGAAAGAAAATTGGATTTTAATTACTTGAGTATAGGAATATGGCAAAAATCTCAAGATTAGTAAGCACTGCCTGTGTTTGGCAAGAGCACAGAATTAAAGCAATGGCAGAGGTCTAAGATACCTCACATTCCCTGTTATTTCAGATTAAAGAACAATTCCCCTGTGTGCACTCAAGCAGTATTTTTGGAATTACTCACCAAAAGTTACATAAGCAGATTGATACCACTCGTGTGGGTATTCTAAATACCCTGAGGTGCTAAATACAGTATGAAGCTTGGCTTTGCATTAAGACTTTAAAAGCCTTGGAAATGATTTGCTACTAAACAATTCCCTAAAGCTGATTTGATAACGTGATGGTTTGATCTGTAGAAAAATAACACTTAAATGTCTTATTTATGGCACTGACATACCATGCAATCAGTTGTTATGACTCCAATTATGTATCTTTCGCAGTATTTGAGTTTTTTGAACATACAAACATTAGAGTAGATTGTTGTTCAGGAAATATCTACATTGCAGTAATACTGTTCGTTTTGTTGAGTTGCCTCTTCATTGCTGCGGGGTGCTCACATGATGTGAGTTTGAGGATTCAGTCAGTTTGTTAGTCATGAATGCAGAAGTCAAAGGTTGACTCATCAGTTACTGCGGCACATTCAGACAAGGTAATCTGAAAAACAGACCGTGGTCAGAGCTACTTCAGGAAAGCCTCCTGATAGGGTTTATGGCTAATCTTTGACCCTCATTAGGCCGACATGGATCCATCTTTCCAGTGTGCACATCGGTGCTCTCCTTCATTATTTCTCTTCTTTCCTGTTTCCTCATTCCCCTGCTGCCAGAGCATGTATCCCACCTGTCCTCATCAAGCTCCACCCTAACGTCCTTGTTTTTGCTCTCCTCTCTTTTTATTTTCCTCTCCACACGTTCCTTCTTGTTCTTTGGCTCTGTCCTCAGGCTTCGATCCTGCTCCTCTGTCTCCAGCTGTTCCAGCTCCACTTTTAACTTGGTCTCTGCTGTGTTTTGTTTTCTCTGCGCATTTCCCACACCTGTTTCCTCCTTAAACCGAGCTCTCAGCTGCTGCTCACTGTGGCTCAGGTCCTCCTGCAGCCTCTGGTACATGTGGAGGGAGAAGTGCCATCCTCCATTCTCTTGCAACATGTCCTCCACTTTGCTCAGCAGCTGTCTCACCTGCTCCTGCTCCAGCTCACCTTCCCTGTCTGCTGCCTCACCTCCTCTGCTTGTTCTTCCCGCCCCCTTATCATCTTTTCTCCGCCGCCAGTACCTTCCCCATTTCCTTCCTTCTCCATTCATCGTCTGCTTTAGTCCCCCTCGTTTGGCAGTCACGGCTGCCTTGTTATCTAACACGTGATATCGATAGCGACACCTCTCCATCAGCCAGTGAAGGGCAGGCCCTCCTGATTGGATATGCTCTTCTATGCTGTGCCCCCTTTTCTTCAGCAAGTCTCCAAAAGTAAACAAAACCATTGTATGTCTCCAGACTCCAGAGGTGAAGACTTCCATCCTTCTCTCCACTGCTCTCCTCTCAGCCTCAGTGAAGTCCAGCAGAGGAATAACTAACAGAACAACATGAGGTCCTTCAGTTCCACAAAGAGACAAAGCTCTCAGCAGCTCAATTTTCTCATCTCGGGAAACAAACTCCTCAGATAACCCCCATCCTTGTGCATCCACCGCGGCCAAATGACGTCCAGCAGTTATGCCTCTAGCAGCTGCACTGGCCCCGCCTCCTCTGGTGTCAAAAACCTGCCCCTGGCCCAGCAGGGTGTTACCAGTGGAGCTCTTGCCTGTCCGCCTGGGGCCGACCAGCAGAATATTTAGTTGGCGTGAGGCTGTGAGAAGACAAAGGCAGTTGAGCTTTTAATCTGAGGGCCCTGAACTCTCTTAAGATTTGATTTGTGAACAGAGCAGTTAGTGTTCTCTGGAATGCCCCTTACAGATTCATCAGTTATGGAAGTCATGAAAGGTAGAGGACGATTAGTGCGATGCTAAGTGGAAGGAGTGATTCATATCCACCCACTTGCAATCACAGCTTCACCTCACATGAATCATCCATCTCAGCTTGTGGAAATCTACTTTCAAACTTAAGGTTCATCTTTATTTTATTCTTCAGTTCTCTGTTTTGCTGAACTAACTAGTTCTCCAAGACATTGTAAGATCAGATTAAAACATCCTTTTATTTCTAGGGAGACTTTTGTAACATCAAGCAATTGAGAAATATTTGTGTGAAAATCAACTCACCCGCATTCCCAGGTGAGTTCCAGGATCCCATTGTGACGCTTTCGTTTTGTGGATGATTTCTGGAAGCTGCACATATTAATGATATCCCTCCACACTAATAACAAAATAGTACTGCGGTACTTGATACTACAAGGATACTTGAAGCTCACCCATGACTTGATCTCCTGCTTGAGGATTATGTCTCTGGCTAAATTCTGATGCACGTTCCTCTTATCAACCGTTTGATTGAAGCGCCTCCCATGTTTATTGCTGACTCTTGAGGTTTCTTGAGGAATATAAAGCTATCAGAGCTTTATGGCTTCCAGACAAGTTGTTTTGTTATTTTTGTATTGCTTTGTGTGCAGTGGCTTTTTACAAGCCTACTGCTCTGAAACTGGACTGGAGGATGGTATCTCCGATGAATCATTGCAGAAAAGTCACAGCAAAACAGCTGAAAAAGTGTCCAACACGTTGGGAGGCGGCAGTAGAGGCAGCAACAGCCTGTATCGAGTGCCTCCTTCCAAAGAGCCTTGAAATGCAGAGCTTTACTATAGTGGGTAAAATGTGTGACGCCGTAATATTTGATGCAAATATGGAAAAAGTTTTAACAAATGACAAGCTTTTACCCCTGCGAAGCAGTACGTTGCCAATCAAATGAACATTTGATTTGATACAGTTATCACCCGTTTTCATGGTGTGTGGAATATCTGCTCATCTGTTTACTTCCGCCATCATAAGATCATAACATTTCAGCTTTTAAAGCAGTTCAAGCAGTATATCTCAAGGCCTTTCCGCATGCTTTCTTTCTGGGGAATTGACTGATATCCTCTTTGTTTCTTTGTTGGGCAGTTTATTGTCTTTCGGGGAGTTGCTGTGGTTCAGTGTGTGTGAAATGTGAAAAACATTATACTTGCTTTACCGAACCATAAGGTATAGGAATAAGGTTAATGAGTGCTCTGTAATTGCAGATCATTTCTCTCCCGCCCTCCCTGCCTTATTTACTCAGTGTCAGGACTCACATGTTTGTTCCGTCTGCAGCCTTAATCTGAATCCACGCACCTCTGAGATTAAAGTTTACTCTGAACATGTGCCTGCACTCACAGTCTTGCATTATTTTTGTGTGTTGGCAGATGTGCGTTTTTAGTTTGAATTGCTCATAAGGGCGTGGTTTCATGCACGGTCCTGCTCGGAGGAAGAAGTGCTGAGTATGTCTGTTTCATGATGAAATGTTTTTCTTTCTGATCAGGTTCAAACTCGTTGCATTGTGTGACAGGATGTGATTTAGGTGGGGGAAGATGAGATGAGCTTTCGTCAGAACAATGCATCATATACAGCCACTCATTCTTCATGAAAATTAGGGTTTTGTATCTCCTCCTTTGGATCATCTCATTTACAGTGTAGCGTTACACCTTTGTGTCTCTATGACTTCTAATCTTCTTTGTGTGCTGCTTCGGTGTGAGTGAGCAGACCAGCACTCCGACACACTCACAACCTGACCTGACACGTAAAGCCTGTGAAGGATCAGCTGGCTTTTATCTCCTGGTGGCTGAGGCCCGCCTGCTGCATGTGCTCATGCCTGTTTATCTGTTAACACACGTGTTTGTGTGTGAGTGGATATTGTCCCTTCCTCTACCAGGCATAAAATAGAACGCTACAGCAGCGGCAGCAAAGTCCACTCACGTTCCCTTTACCTTTACGTCTGTTTTTGTTTCTGTTTTGACCTTTGCTCCTATTGCTTCAGCTGCTTTGGCTCGATCTGTATCTGTCCTTTTTCTCTGGCAAATGCATAGAAACACAGTGACCTATCCTGGCTGTACATCTAATGAGGTTCGCTGTTCTTAGGAGGCTGCATTTCACAGAAAGTGTCTCCACTGCTTTCATGCAGACTGTGTAGATGTTAATGTGCTAATGCTCGCCTCCCTCTCTTTGTACGATTTGATATTTAGTTATGTTACAAAGCTTGACATGTACAATGCAGACACGATCTTCCCATCAACACAGCTTACTTACCCTTTATTTTTTACCTCTAAAACCCTGCATATAGTTATTGATCGATTAGCTTTGTTATGAATTTGTTATCTGTTTAAATGACATGTTTAACCCTTCCGTTAATAAATAAATTATCAATATTATTCCACTTTCTCTCGCACTGGCTGAAAATGTATTCTGATAACTTATCTCGTACACTCATGAAATGGAGTAAAGTACATATGAAAGTTCTCCAGTCTTCCTCTCAAAGAGATGCTAAACTTGAACTTGTGCTTTTTTTTTTTTTTGTAAAAGTTAGTCTAATAAAGTTAACCAGAAGCCCTTTTACATCTGAAATGGACGCCATGAGGCCAAAGCCGGTTGATCTCTGCAGACGAGGTTGAGAACAGGTCACCAAAGCAACACCGTAAACAGAGAAGGAGCTTGTTGGAGAGGAAATGTATGTCATCTAAAGTGTAACATTTACTCCAACCATCTGTTCCTAAACCTAACCAAACAGTGACTTCTTTAGAAAATGCGTAATAAAAGTTAAACACTAGCATAAGGAAATAAATGTCTATTACCTACTGGGAACTCAATCCCTTGGCTTGAAGTCTCGCATCCTACATGTTATTGTAGATTGATACCTTGTATATTCAAAGATGGAGCTTCTCCTTGATGACATAGAGCAAGCATCAGTGTGGTGCCAGATGGCAGTGAAAATGTGTTGCCACGTAGAGCAGTAGTATTCCTTTAGTTGTGTTTGACATTCACCAAGGGAATGTAATTTGAAGAAGTTCTTTTTAGCAAATAAATCCTCCTCCAGCTCAAGTTACAGGCCATAAAGCCAAAACGTTGAGCTAAACAACGCTAAAATGCTGTGTAGACATATGAGAAACTGCAGATAGAAAAAGAATTCTCTTTGGGTTTGCCACCACAAGTAAAAGTTTTTACATTTCCACAGTCAACTCTCTCAACATAAGAAATGTATTAGTGCACATTTGATCAGCTTTTTATCGTCTTTTTCAGAGATCTTATCAGTGCTTGATGTTTTACTCACACCCTGTAGTTCTTTTTTTATTTTTTATTGCAGTCTCACTACAGTTTACACACAGGTTAAAGGATTAATAATTTAAGATCTACTTGATAAATTATGCCAACAGATTTCCTCTAATATTGACATTTTTATGAACTCATTCCACCTCCCTGTAGTTTGTTACTGCCAAGGACATCTGTGCTCTCTCCTCTCCTATTTATCACCCTCTTCCCTTTAAATCCTTCCTCGTCTCTCGACTTATGACCTCTTCACATCTCTCTGTCCTTCATCTCCTTTGCTCTTCACTCCTCTTCTCTCCCCTTTTCCTCCTCCCCCGTTTTGCCTTTATTTTTCCACCTCTCTTTCGCATCTTGCCTCCTCCTCTTTCTCTTATCTTTTTGCCTCTCTTCCCAGAGGAGACGGTGAACATTGGATTTACAGTAATTCGGGCCTGTAAAGAGAGAACGGAGCTTTAAAAAGAAACACAACTGTGGCTTGTATTACCACCAGCTCGTCTCTGTACTAGCCAGATCTGCCCACAGCGCCTATCTCTCTGTGTGACACTAATGTTGCCGGTAAGATATGAGTCATACCGAAAGATCTGCATGAACAATTTAAGCAAAAGCGTTTGATTTGGCCAAATATCTCAAGACTGAGATTGCTCTTGGAGAACTTCAGATACACCCCTTCCAAAATGTGTGTGGGATGGGCTTTGTTTGTAGCCATTAGTCCTCCCACCCTGTTGCTGCAACCTTTTTTTTTTAACACAAAAGGGTTTTCTAACAAATCCTCTATGGACTGTAGCAACATTACTGCATTAGTTCTGCACAGTGGCTGCTTCAATATGCCTTAAATTGTGCTCAAAATTGCACACTGAAGTAAGCAAGTGGATACAGGACACAGCCGAAGGCACATTAGCAATGGATACCAGCGACTTCCCTCTGTGCCTGTGAAGGGCATTGGTGATGGGCAGAGTTCACTTTCTAGTGTGTTTGAAAAAGAAGATGCTGTGCTCAAAGAGTAAAAATACACCTCTGGCTAATCCCTGCCTCATCCGGGTTAAGCCTTTTTTTAAAGTGAGATTTAAATATGGTTATTTTGAATGACTTTTCACAGCTCTATGCATGAGGAGTAACGGCTGGGTCTTTCTTGTGATGCCAGGGATGTCCATATACAGACCAAGGATAAAAGAGCTTTAAATGCCTGCCTCAGTTCTTCTGCTTTACTATTCAGTGTAGACATAAAATCTCACCAACATATTGGCCTTTATCTTCTGTGGGAATGGACACAGTTGGCGATCACTCCTGAGTGAAATGTCTCTGCAGTAGTTCTGGGTATTTATCAGCTCCAGCTCGGATCGGCACTAATAAAAAGCTCATTCTCATTCTCAAGCTCAAAGACATTCTCATTTTTTTTCCATTTAAGGCTGTGATGAATGAAGACTTGTCAACTCCATCTGTAACTTTTGTGACTCTTTGGCATCTAAGCGTACAATTCTAGTCTCTGTGTACTATCTCTGTTTACTCACCTACATGCCTGCATTATATTGAAGTTGACACAGAATACGAATGAAAACAAGCAAACACAAAATAATGTAAAAATTTAATTTACACATATTTTAGCACAGAAAACAGTATTATATTAGTATTATCAAGTTGAGATAGGAAATAGTCTGGAGTCTTCTTTGTATCAAACCTACTTTTTTTTAAAAGGTCCAAGTAGCTGATATTCATTTAAATCGAGCAAGATTAGCCCCTCAGACTAATAAATGCAGAGTCATTACATGCTGCCTTACAAACTCTTTAAAGAGTTATAAAAGTGAGAAGAAATTATTTGAACAGAAACTAACAGCATTTGGTACCCGACTGTTTTTAATCTCTTGTGAATAAGACATATAATTGTTGGTACCGAGGTTCAACACAGCTGTCAGTGACTAAATCTTCTGTCTGTGTGTGGCCGGTTGGTGCGCATGTATTGTTTCCTTCACTGTACTCCAGTATTTTAAGACCTTTCGTCATTTCTGAGACGTGTGCGAGTGCTCGTCAGGTTGATTTTCTGTATCCGTGACGTTGCATATATGAGCGCTCTTTGCGTCTGTTTTTCTACCCATCGACCTGTTTGCCGTACAGGTTTGTGGATTTCCTTTCAAGCAAATGTTTGCTTCTTTTGAGCGTTTCATGTTAACGGGAAAACACGGTTTATGGATTAGCAGAAAGCAAAAACAAAGCGGCATGGGTGAAATATGCCATGAATTCATATCTATGAGCTGGAAATACACGAGCTTATGGGACAATTTGGGGTTGTGCATTACTTCAACTTTTACCACTGTTGTCACATGAAAACCTTGCAACCTCAGGTTTTTCATATATTTACTTTAATTAAGGGATTAAAGGATTAAACACCCCTCTTAATTCCTCAACCTCTCAGGCTTAGAAAACACCGTCAAAGCTAACAGGATAATGATAACTGTGTTGTCATCAAGCGAAACGCAGACCTGTTTTCTGTCTCCCATTGACGTATTTGAGATAATGTTCTCTCCCAATAGTGGCGATTTCTACATGCCAGAAAAGATCGGTCACTGCGGCCTTGGAGAGTAGAAAGATGGAAAAGATCAAATTAGTGAGCAAGAGAAGAGAGCTGACACAGGGGATTCTTCTCAGCTGATGGTCAAACCTCGACGGGGGAGAGAGGAGAGGTGCACTGTTACTAATGAGATTGAATGGAATGGGGGGGGGGATCATGTTTCGTTTGGTTAGTTCAATTGAGAGTTGTTCACTTTTGCTTAGAAATCGGTATTAATTTATCCCCATGGTTATTTTCTGCTAAGATATTTATGCGGTGAAAATCGTGATTGCCAGATGAAAAAAAAAGAGCTATTTAAAGCTTTTTGTCTTGCAGCGACAGAGCAACCTACAGTGATGGTCTCCAGAGGCATTGAAGGTTTTTTTTTCTGACGAGCTCTGCTGTAGTTTTGTTGTTTCTGCACGGCCAGGCACTGCAAACGTTTGTCACATGCAACTCGACACTGCAGCAGGGAAACACCGAGGTGATATTGTAGAACAATGCAGACACACATTTGCACCGGTATAAAACGTTCACAGCAGCGAGAATCGATCTCACGAGGAATCATACATCCAGCTTTAGTTTCAGTTACATTTTCCTGTCACCTGATTTGAATCACATTGTGGTCTGTTGTCATTTTGACACTTGGGTTATTTGCTCCAACTTCTGCAGTCATCGTGTGATGCACACAGGCCCAAGACACACAATTACCCATAAAAAGGAGAAATCGTAAATTGTAAGTGATCCCTCAATTTGAATCTTTTCATTATTATAGCAAACCATAATCAGAAAGGAAAAAAACTGCTGTATTATTGTGTTAAGTAGTTATGGTAGCTTTCTTGTTTCCTCTTTGAGTGAAATACAAACTTAGCAGCATAATGGTTTCTCACAAATGCGTAAAAGCTAATGTGATCTCATCAATAGTGCAGCACGGAAGCTTGATGATCTCGTTTCTTTGCACTCAGGCTCTCAAATGTCAGTCAGTGATGAAGGATAAACAGCCTTTAAGTTTGACTCCAGATCTTGTTTCCATATTTATGTCCAAAAACTGATTTTTTTCTTCTTCTTAGCAGTTACAGTGTTAGCCTGAGGTTATCTTGTCTCTCACAGAACTTAAAGCATTCCTTCTTTCCCTTCAACTCTCTCTGGGTTTTACCTTGAAACTCAGCATTCATCTCCCGGTCGGGCTTTATTTAGCTTCTGGTCGTCCCCTCGGGTCAGTTTTTACATCCATCATAAAAGCGATGCTGCTGTTGCCATTTTCACCCTCTCTCATTATCATTTTCCACAGACAATAAATCCTGCTCTCTGCCGCTTCGCTCTGCATCTTATTACTGTTGTGTCACATCGCGTTCCCCTATTACTCCTTGTTCCCATCACGGCAGATTAGGGGTCTCAGTTCATATCCATATAAAATGCCTGATCAGGGGAGAAGTTCGTCACCAGCTGCACATGCATGGCATCAGCGTGATTTTCTGAATTTGCTGTTGTTTTCCATCTTTGTATAAATAGATGTACTACTAGCCGAGCTGGGTGGTTTGATTCCCAACGTTGCCATCGATCAAACCTAAAAGAACGGGTGGCACTTTGACAGGCAGAAAATGTCCAATAAAAACATGTTTTACTCAAAGATATTAATGTCACCGGAAGCGGTTAAGTCAAAACACAATGACATATTGATATCATTATGAACCAAGGGCAGCCAGCTATTTAATCAAGATCTATAAATAAAGAGCTTCGACAAATGTCACAAGGACCCGTGGTATTAACTGAACTACAAGCGATATCGAGGATATTGAGATATTTAGTGATGGTATTCGCTCTCCCTGCTTTTTGAGACACAGCTCTTCTTACGGCACTGAATGTATAATGATGCTGATGCAAATGACCCGGTGCTGATGATCCACACTGGACCGCCTTATTAGCTTTTCTCCCTTGAGGAGATGCTTAAAGGATAAAACAATGATGGAATATGTGTCATTAAGAAATTAATTTTGGCATTGATGTTCTGGGTATCTGTATAGAACTTATTAAGACTAACTAATTACTGGCATAATGCAATAGAGGGCCTTTTACTCAACTGGGGGCAGCTAATGATTAAGCTGGAGCTTTTTATAATTTAACATAAATAGAGCTACAGAATCACCTGGAGCTTGAATGGTATGATTAACAAACACATGAGCATTACTATGGATTGAAGTCTCAGTTTTCCTTCATCAGACTGTATGACACAGTGTAAGACATGGTGTAAGTGTTCATTCATGACAAATGAACACCAATAAAGCAGCTGTTTGCAAATTAATTTATGAAGTAACTGTTACTGAACTGAGTTGAGTATACTGCTTTAAAGTCTTTAAAATTCCTCCTAACAACAGGATGTGGTAGCTCGCTTACAAGAGAGTTTAATGCAGAAGTTGCCATGGTGTTCATAATGCAGTATCATGAATAGGGCCTCGGTGGAAAGGGTACCTGATGATATCTGGTGGAATAAGCAGCGCTGTTTTGAATCCTTCAGCTGATATAAAACTTCTCCTTGAGGTGTGTCGATTTCAGGCCAATTAAGTCTTTTTTTTAGTGACTGGGAATGAACAACACAGCTTATTAATATTTACATTTTCAGTTGACTTTTCTTTTGTATTAGTTAAAGTTATCTCCAGAGAAGTGAAATGAAAAAAAAGGGAGGGAGACGCACAAAGCTGACACTGTCTCCTTCCTCCCAGCAACCAAACTGCTGAAATTGTCTCTAGATAAAGAAAACCGCACTAAAGAGCCTACAAGTGCGCTCAGATTAATTGGATCTGGTATAAAACTACTCTCTTGGTAAGTGCGTTCACAGATCGCATGCACAGTGTTAACTTGCTGTGAATATAGAAAAAAAAAGAAGAAAAAAGTTACTCCAGAAGGCTTAAATCAAAGTTCTCAGATCTCTTCTTCTGTGCTTTGATGAGTCCCACACAGGGACTTTTGGCTCTAAGTCAGCACCAGTAATGTCTTTTCTTTTTTTTCTTTTCATTAATTAATCAATCTGTCTTTTTTTTTTTTTGCTGAGAAGGTAATGAGCCAATTCTGTGCAGCCGAAATGAGCATTGTTGTCATCCAGCAGAGATACTCGTGCATAACCTCATGTCGGGTTTTAATACCACGTTGTGCGGCAGCTGACATTTTCTTTAACTTCTGAGCAGATTTAGTTTTCAGTGCTACCTGCTATGAAGATCAACATGTCGAGACTTCTGGGCCAAGCTTGAATTACAGTTTTCAATTCCAACCAAAGGGGACATTAATCAAAAGCAGGTTTCTGTCACTCTGATCATCAGCCAGCTCAGAATCATTTTAGCTCCCCGTTTGAAAACTGCTTCGTTCTTTACAAGATTTCGGCTGGACCACTGGAGGTTGTCGTTTATCAGCATGTATCATCTTGTGTGTGTTGATGCAAATTAGGGACATACTTGACTTACTGGTTAGTCAACCTTGTCACTGTTTCTGTAGTGATTCTGACAAGCAGCTGCTCTAACATGAGGTCATTTAGCAGGTGAGAATGGATGGTGCCCCTGACTGAAGAGCTGCTTCTGTCGTGGTGAGGAACACACAAAACTGTAGTGTGTCATAAGTGGGGAGCGTGGTGAATTCTGTCAGATAGGCAGTGTGTGTGTGTTTGAAAACCCATTTTTAATCAAGCAAAATGATGCTACAGTTGTTCTGTTTTCTGAGGTTAATGTGACCGAATACCTTCGTACTGGACCAGAAAGCAGCAAACGGAACGTCGCTTTAAGGCTGCATAAAATGTTTTATAAAAACAAAAAGAAAACATTCAGTTAATTATGTTAGAATGAAAACAATAAATAATTGTATTTAATTACAACGATTAGTGTATTGCTTGTGAGAAGCTGAGGTAATGATACCACTCAGCCATTATGGGCCACCATTAATCTACAGCACATTCTGTAGTTGCACCGAGAGCTGAAAGTAGAAACTAACACTGCTGTCATTATTGTGTCTGTCCACAAGTGAGGAACCGCGCTTGTGTGGATGAACATTAATGTGACAGTGACACTGCAAGGACACGCACCCACGATGAGTGGATGTATGGGTCGGGAGCGTGTGGAGGCTGGGCTGTGTTCTGTTGGGTTAACCTTGAACACACACACACACACACACACACACAGACAGAGCTTTGCAGCTTCAGGGGCAGGTGAAAGAGGACGTCCAGAACTGGGTGTTTTTCCACAACAAGAACAGCAGGAAGAGAGGCACCGATAGACTAGCTGCTGTTATAACTCTCATAGTCCGAGCAAAACACTTGAAACTTTGACATGATGCCACTTCAAAGACGAAGACATCACCTCAGTTTTTTTTCTACTTGTACACTGTGTGAATGGAGAAACAAAACCAGTGTAGAAGGGCGAAAATCTGCAGTCCGACCAGCTTTGTCCCCCATGTAAAATAATTATGTTTACAACCGTACAAAAATAATTTTCTCTATAGTTTATTTCCTCCCTCGTGACAGCTGTACGGGAGATTAATTCTTATATAACTCACCCTTTTGTGACACTCAAGCACTGTGTCTGCTACCTGATGGATGTGCACCGTGTTATCTGGTTACCCGTTCCATAAAAGCCATTTCTGCCTACAAAAAAAAAAAATCAAGATCACGACTTTTAAAAGCTTTAAAGCGACCACAGTAGTTACGTACACCTTGTGGTTATAAGCTGATTACTTAAATTGGAATCTTGTTATTTGTATCTATCCTCATTTTTCACCGATTCCCCCTTCTCTTCCCTCTGAATGACTTTCATATTTCCTGTGCTCCATTTCCCTGCGTTTCCTACCAGATGATGCTCTGATGGTCAGTGTCACGGTGTCGGCTTACTTCAAAGGCAGCTGCGCATATTGTTGCGTGTACAGTATAGTGCACAGAGCCTGTGTGTGCTCTGTTGTGTAATAAGTGCTCATATAGCTGCTGCCTGTCTTGGCCAGTAGACGCCAAAAAAGAGAGTTTAAATCTAAAAAAATCAAGCTTATAGTAGAAAAAGATGAGGGTTATGAGTTGCCATTTTGGTCACTGAGCAAATCTGTTTTGCTGTGGTGATTAAGTCATTCGCATGTGTTCATTACTATTAACTGATTGAGCTGAGAAAGTTAAATGCATGTGGAGGAAGCTACCTGGTCAAGTTGTTAAACCCAAACAAATGAAAAGGTCAAAGAGTTCATAGTTGTGGTTAAACGTATCAAGAGTAACTTTTTCTAGTGTTTGTTTGATTGTCTGAAACCTGAGTGTCTGCTCCAGTCATGTGATCATTATCACTACACGATCTGTGTAGTGTAGACTGTCGGGAGTCAAAATCTCATCAAGCTATCCTGAGGGCAGCTTTATTTATTTATTTATTATATTAGTCACATCCTCCGCTTCAGAGAGTTTTTGTGATGCAGACACGCATGATGTCATGTCTTTGTGGTATGATTTACTGTTCACTGCACAGTAAATCTAAATAGGTCAACATGAGTAACATTTACCAGTAACTGTCCTTATTATATAAGTCGGTCATTGTCAGTTGTTGATGAAAGAACACTTCCTTTGTAATCACACCTTCGAAGGAAACTGCTGGCAGTTGTCAAGTTACATCTGAGTTCAAGAGACTGGAGGTTCTTTATAAAAAAAACGGCAGATTCCTTAACAGTTAAAGCGACATTTTAGCCAAACCCCTCAAATTAAAGCTCAAAATCTACACTTTAGTCACACCTGTAAACCCATATTTTATGGCTTTTATTTTTTGCTTAGCCAGGTTACACAAGAAAATTATCCAAGTTTGTGTGAGTGAGGAGGGGGTGTAACTATTTAAAGAGTGCATCGTGACTCCCTCTTATCTCTCTTCTATCTTCTCATTCAACAAAGCAAATGTAAAAGATATACCTATGAAAGGCAGAACTCATAAACATAACAGCCACAGGCAAAATGGTTTAAAGTAAACCTTTTTCTTCTCTGCCTCTCCTCAGCTGAGCCTCTGCCTCTGATGGACCTGTGTCGGCGTGCGGCCCGCTTGGCCTTGGGTCGAGACCGGCTTCAGGAGATCGAGAGCCTTCCTCTGCCCCAATCCCTCAAAAATTACCTCCAGTATCAGTGACCGACGGACCAGCGGAGCCAACTGGAACTACACAACGACACAAAGCAGACCGGCCGAGAGTCTACATACGGATGACAGGATGAATTTAAAGACACGCGGAGGCTGAGATTGAATGAGAAATGTCCACACTGGGAGCGCCATGGCTCACACGAATCAGCAAAAGGACGGATATGACGACGGTGGATCAACTGACTGAAGTCAGGCTGTCAAACAAAAAATTGGACAGCACCAGCTTCTTTTTGTTTTTAAGCTGCTTTTCCATTCGTTTTGGACTTGAAATAAATTATTACTGTTGACGGTTTCCTATCAGTGTCTCATTCATCCAGACTCAAAGCCCATCCTCTCAGGGCACAGAGCGGTAAAGTGGCGGTGGAGACACAGCGGTGAGCAACCACCACCACCTCGTGGCCAGAATGAAAACAGCACAGAGAAAGCACACTAATCCAATCCATGGAGGCCTTCCTAAGATACAGTCAGTGAGCATATCATTGCTGCTGGTGTCTGTTCAACAAGATGACGTGCGCCCAAGAGGATTTTAACACTGATGTTGTTAAGTGACTCTGACTCTGGGCCCATCCAAAAGCTGTCACTGCATACACAGAGTAGACCAAGACACGGCTGTAAGGTGTGCAGTTTACTACAGGACATTAGTTCTACCAGCTTCGTTGAACTAAGCCCCTTCAGATATGTAACATTACTGATTTGTTTGTTCAAACAATCTTAATTTCATTCTCTTTTGAACTGATTTTATAGTCTTTTGTGCCTATCAGTGAATATTTCTCATTTTATGTAACATGAAAATGTTCAGAAGTGATAGAGAATAAGAACCCTGCTGATCTCCGTCATCAGAACGCTGTGTGTGTAGTTATTTTAAATGCAACTGACAACAACCAAACGACCCACAAGCTGTCATCCGATTTTAACCCCAATCAGGATCAAGCAACTCAAAAGTTGGTTGACATCTCCTGTGTAAGATGCAATAAATGTCTCCGTTTGCAGAAGAAATTAGTTGCAAATGAGGCAGAAAAGACAAGCGTGTTTGCTGTAGAAATGTTTCCACTTTGGAGGAAAAGAGATTGCCATTATGACTTTTCAATAATGAGATGCATGTCTGAAAGGGGCTTTATTAAAGTTACCAGACAGGAAAAATTGTCTTTTTTTAATTTTTTTTTTTAAGTAGAGTTGTACTGCATCATGAACCATTCCTCACACAACACTAACTCATCTATGATGATGTCAAACCACAACCAAAGTATTTCATTCTTAGCTGTGGGGTGTTTCTAAGAGCTTAGGCCGCCGCCTTGCTTGTGCTAATATGCTGTTAGCACAAAGACAAGCCTGCTGTTGTTTGTAGCACCCTGCTGTAGCTCACTGGTGGCAGACATTGTGTGTCTGCTGTCCACACGACTGTCTTAATGACCACAAACGGCAAAACTAACAGATCCAGCGCAGATCTAGTCTCACTGGATCTGTGGGGAGGACTGTATCCAGACGTAGGAACATTACTGCGACTGTAGCAGCACAATGGCTGTGGTGTTGGGTCAGGACAGCATACATAACCCATGCACAACCACTCGTGTGCGTGCGTGCACACCCTGAAGACCAATCGTGTTTTATTTCCTAAACATAGCTTGAGTCACTTTTTAAACTATTGTTTGCATCCTCCATTTTAATGACTTTTATTGAGAGTGCTGGGATGGTCTGAATCTGAGGATGGTGAGATGACGACGACGACGTTTATTTATCACAAGCTAGTTCTGTGTGTGTTTTGTTAAACTGATCATTGATGGTTACATTCAGGTAAATGTAATGCAACGATGCTGGTGATGAAGGGAGAGACAAACCCAACTGTTTCTTTAATGCTGCTTTTATTATTACTATTATTATTATTATTATTTGCAATGGTGATGGTCTAACCTCCTGTTTTTATGAGTGTGGATGAGGAGAGAGGGACCATTCTTGAGAGCAGTGGAATGTATGAACAGACGGTGCAGCTGAGGTGTTAACAGATGTGAAATGTGAATAAAAGCCAAGTGACTTAAAAATGGTTCTTTGTCTTCTTTTTCCTTAAACACGCTGCCACTTGAAAAATAGGCCCAAAAAAACAACACGACTGATGTTTTATGAGAATGCTTACTAAGAAGCGTGCTATTTTTTTAAATACATCTGACGTTTATTTACGAGCAAAAAAAAAAAAGATATCAATCTGCAGAAAGATGCAAATGAGATTGTTTGGGTTATTGGGGTCTTCCACCTTTGCAGCATCTTAAATTGTGTCTCAGGGAGCAGTCAGTCATGCACCCACTTAGTAAAGGAAGCCAAACTGGGCATTAAAGTATCTGGTCATGGGCTTAAAGCATGATTTATGAGCTCGCGCAGCTTAAAATGCCGCTCAGACACAGTCAATAACATACCAATGCTTTAAATGTCCACCAGTTTAAAACGCAGCGAGAATATCGCAGACATGTGCTTCAGTGTGCTTTCAGGCTTCATTTTTCCATTGCACACTTAAGGATCAGACTCACTAAAACCTCAGCAGGTCGAGCTCATCCTATCTATGCACACAGGGGACTTTGCCCAGTAGATCAATAGCAGACAGACGGTGTAATGATGCACCTACATCGTGATCCTGCCTGAAATGGAGTCGACACTTGCACTTAAACAGTTTACGTAAACACACACAGACACATCTTTGTCTTTGTTTTGGTATCTTTTTAGGGAGAGCTCCACTAATATAATATATTACACAGCCATATTCCCTGTAATGCTACAACTAAATGGCTCAAACTACCCTTAACCTAATTTTTACTCTAAAAACCATAACCCTGAAATGGCCTTTTAAACATGTAGAGTCCCCATAATGCTGATGTATGAGTACAGCCATGAAAAGGAAAGCATCCTCTTTCAATTCTAGTTTTCTAAGCATCAGGCCAGAATAATAATAATATTAAAAAATCTTGTTTTTATCTGGTACACTCTAAGTACACTCTTCTGCTTCCATTAGAATGAGTAAATAAGAGTAAGTAGCAGCCAGGTGCTGCTAATCAAATCCACTTTATAAACTGATGTTTAGCAGGTTGGAGCACCTCTGGAAATGCTGTTTGCTGGTCTGAAGTTTTCAGGTGGGTGTTTAACACGATGCCACTGAGGACACTGAGACATCAGCGATGGTCTCAGAGAAGCAATCGTTGCTGCCCATCAATCTGAGAATGGTTTTAAGGCCATTTTTAGATCATTTGAAATCCATCGTTCTACAGGGAGATAGACTATTCACAAGTGGAAAAACATTCAAGACAGTGGTCAGTCTTCTCAGGAGAGGATGCCCCAGGCAGTTTACCATAAAGTCAGACTGTGTAAAAGAAATTTAAGAGAAATTTAAAAAAAAAACAAGTTTAATCTCAGATGCTAAAGACCTCAGTAGGCCTGTCAAATATTAAAGTTCTTAACAGTGGAATTAGAAAAAGACTGAACATGGTTGACTTGTGTGGACAGTTTGCCAGGAGAGAACGTTGTGCCACCAACTTTCAGGCAAATTTGTAGACAGGTGACGATTTGGGATTGTTTGGCACTCCTAAACCTGCCTTCGTGTTGGTTTCTGAGTTGTTTGAGTTGGTCTATCTCACCCTTCTGTACTAATATTTATCCACACGAATCATGGCTGGTATGACCAGATGGAAAATGATTGAGCCTTGCTGTAAAGAATTGTCTGTTGTTGTTATTGTCTTTCATAAAGGATGGTAGAGTGTTTCCAAAGCTGAAAGAGATAATTAAAGGAGCACCAAGCTCCATTCATTTTGGTGCTCTTTATCATGGCTCCTGCTTGGATACCTCTGAGTCATTTCATTCAGTTCGCAGCAAAAAGATTTTAGACAATATACAAATATGAGGCTATTACTATTATTATCATTATTGAACCTCTAGTCGTGAATTTCCATTCATGCTTACTGTTGAGTATTTACCTGTCAACAGTATAATGTCAGCATGGTTATTGCTCGTAGCATGTAAGCGGAAATGTTAATCAAATTTTGGCCACAACCTATATCATTTCATTTTTAGAAGACTCAGAAGAGGCTGCAACATTATCTAGAGAACATCAATGAAAAAACTAACATACAAACAACAACAACAAAAAAACATTTCCTTATTTCCAAGTCACCAGATGAAGATCTCTTTAAAATAAAAGGTAAGACAAAGGATTCTGTAAAGTAATGACAATGACTCCTCACTATGATTTTGCAAAGTTTCTGGGGACAAAGAGACCGGTTCAACAAATGACAAATCCCACCTGAATGTGACATTTGCTGCTCTGATTACAGCAGTGCCATCCTAACTGGAAATGTATGTCCCACTCAGCAATGACATCTGCCAAGCTGACTCTGCTGTAGCAGTGAATATTAAGGATCATAGTCAAGCAGCATCAGCAGCTACACATGCTAAACAGTGAAGATCACTGCTACACCCTGGAGTCTCAAAAGTCACTGAAGCTTCACAAAAAACAAATAAAATCAGGCTACAGAAGAAGGCAATGCCAGGTGTCTCGGGAAGAAAAGTCTGCCCTTTAAGGGTTTTAATAAAAAAACTCAAGAAGAAGCTGATATCAAATCAATATACCTCTTTACTCGAGTTGACTTAAGTGCCGATACACAGCTTGCAGAAGATACAACAGGTAAGAAAGTACTCTAAGGAGCTGAAGCAGTTTGCCACCACACTGCAGTTTTAAACCCCAAAAGCGTACGAGTAAGTATGTGAGAGTGTTCATAAAGCTTTGTCATGCTGTCACACCATCCAAACATGGTACAATGGCGTCTCAGTCGATCCTGGTTATACTGTGGTATCTTACAGCATTTAAGTCACATGGAGGCAAACAGAAGAAAGGGAAGTGCATAAAGATGGATGAAATGTACTTCTAGAAGATGACTGAGTTTGCAGGGGACCAGTTATGTGGCCATAGGCACCGGTGAAATCGACAACACACATGGCACCCACGCCTTGGTTCTCTGGGTCATGGCTTTCAATGAAAAATGAAGATTCCCATTACATACTTTCTCACCACAGCTATGGATGGACAGAGAAGGCCAATGTAATCAGGGAGAGCCTTAGCAGGCTTCATGATGTTGGTGTGAAGGTGATCCCATTCCGATGTGATGCTCCTACAAGCATCCTAAATATAAACCTGAAGCCGGAGAACCCAACACACAAAGTATGTGTGATCCTAGAGCACAAGCTTCTTTGTGATGCCTTTGTGACTTCACGGGAATTTGAGTAGTACCCTGAAGCCCACTTAACTAAAAGTGCAACATGGAAACAGGCTTAGGATATGGCTCATTTGCAAAAGCAAAAAATGAAAGTCCCTCTAGCAGTGCAGCTCCTCAGCAGCGGTGTGCCAGATGCCATGAAGTTCTGTGAGCAAGGCTGGAGGAATGAAAGCATTCCAGAGTTCCAGAAATCCTCACCTGGTATGTGTGTCTAAACACTGTAAATTGCTTTCGGAGGAGGATCAAAGCCCACATATGTTTGACACTTGTATTGAAGTGAATAGCATTCATGTTATTGCACAAATGGCCTCCTCGAGGTATTTCGAGATCAGGCTTGTCACATTGCAGGAAGGGATATAAAAATGGGAAAAGACGGTAAGATTTTTTGCAGGACATTTTTGCATATCCAGTTTTATGGAGAGAAAGCTTGATTTATGCTTTCACTTTACATTGATGTGGAGACTATTCAGCTGCATACAGCTGTGCCATTTACTGGAAAGGTCAGTTGTAATGTCTTTAGCAAAGGCTCTTTGTTGATCCAACGTGGAAGTATAAATCCAGTTTTATGTGGGCATATTAGCTGACGTTACCAGTCACCACCATTTGCTCTTTTACTAATGATTTACAGTCCCACATAGACAGGACTGAATCATTTATTAGGCCCATTCTCTGGATGAACTGTTGGTCTTGTTAGTTTGCAAACTCTGGGCTTAATATTGCCCTCTTAGGTCTCGCAAGGCCCTTGTTGCCTTACTGCACTAGGCAATAAATTGAATCCACTTTTACTGTCCATCTCTGCTTTATGAAATGGTTTACAATTTCAGGATAGTAAAATCCCACAAAAAGGACAAAAGTCTTGAAGAAGCATTTCCTTCATTTTCTCAGAGATTGTTATATTTGATTTCAGTGTATGTGTTCTATGTGTGTTCCAGCACATTGAAAATATGAGAAAAATCTGTATTCTTACACCAAAGTGTTTTATTTTCTGATATATGTCCATGCCCCTTCAGAGTTTCTTGTTAGCATGAACCTTACCTTGTAAGTGGGCCTCCAACTGAGATGAGCCTCTGTTGAAATGCTGGTTGTATGTGTTGTGCTGTTGAAGGATGACAGCATAATACTTACATTTCATATGAAATTCATCTATGTTTTTATATATGACATTTTTGCCTAATTTAATCCAAGTATTTCAATTTGTAACATGTGCCACTATGTGCCAATATCCCTGTGTTTTGGTCACAAGATTCAAGGTGTAAATGGTTGTGAAACTCCCTGGAGAGGAGAGTCAAAGCTGCATTAAAAGTGTTAGGTGGGGATACCTGAGGAAACAAGTCATAGAAGATTCATAGAGGAGCAGTATTAACCTTTATTTTCTCTGTGCTGTTTCACAACCATTTGCACCTTGAATCTTGTGACCAAAACATCTCAAAAAGTCTAAAAGAAGTAAAACATTACAAAAACAAAAAGTAGGGAAATTGTGACCCTTTGGGGTTTCCTCAAGAACAGCCTAGTTCGGTTCAAAATTCACTGATAATATGAATACTAGTAAGATGCACATTTAAACACTTACAATACAGACTGTAGTTTTTAAAATCTCAATTTCTACCAGTAAGAATGATTTTGAACAAAATAGAAAAGCCATTTTTTCCAGCATAAAGTAAATCTGGTGTTTCAGCCTAATACACTTTGGTTTTGTCAACTTAAACTACTAGGTTTGATTCATCTTATGTGCTAGAGTTAAGTTTAATTTAGCTGGGTCTGTCAAACTGATTTGAATTTTTAAGTTGAATTGGTAAATGATTTTGGATCAGTTTAATGTACTTGTGTAATTTGTATCAGTCGATGAGATATTGTGAAGAGCTTTGCGGTTCCCAGGCCTCTGGAAGAAAAAGTAACCTATTATATCAAAATTATTGTTTGTAACACTTAAAACGCTGTTCGTACACATTAGATAGCTGTCAGATAGTCATAGGAAATGAATAATGCATAGACCAGACTAACCTCAGTAACACTGGTTATACAGGAAAATACTACCAATTGCACTCAGTGATGTCCACGACACACTACACGTTTCTCCTGTTGTTGGTAGTTTCCACCCAGGACTAGAGATAAAGACTCCAATGAATTACAAAGATAAAAATTAAACGCGTAAGAATAAATGGGAGCAACAATCTTTTGTTTATTTTGTATCAGTTTAGATTTCACGTACAACTGACCATTGTGCTGAGAGACACAAACATTATCTATTGTGGATGTGGCAGAGTGAACCTACACACTTGTCAGATAAAACTGCTGAGATTGTGACCATCTGTGACTGCATGAACCGTTTTGGTCACAGTACTTTCAGTGTACTCACACTGAACCTGCCAAAAAGACATGCCTTAAATCAAGGTGAATGGCTCATTGCTGTTGGGACGATGGTCCAGGTACAGAATATTGTGTGCTTATATATTATACACTGCAGGATTTCATTTGATGTGACTGAGCAACAAACAGCAGCAGTTCGGTTGTGAGACGTCTCTCACAAGAAGCACATCAGACAGCAGACATGTATGTATTGTTTATATGACTGATCATCAACAAGGGAAACGCTAGAAAGCCTGTGTTGCATATTTGATAGAAGTCATGTCATTTGCCAGCCAAGGAGATATGAAAACACACACACACTAAATATTAAATACACAATCCATTTAGTGTGTTTAAACTTTAATCATGCAGCTGAAAAATGTTCTTTCAAATCTTTCACTGGCATCAACAGAACTGATCACCAGCAAAACAAATGATGTGTAACCAAATGAAAAAGCCAGGCTGGGCTGGAATCTTCTCAGTCTGCCTTGATGAAAGAGGCAATGCTACCATGAAATGGTTTCACAAATAATCCGTTTGAATAGCAATAGCTGTGTTTCCGTCTGTTAAACCCCACTGTTTATCATCTTAGTATATTTCAGTAGGTGCACTTGGTTTACTCCCCCCCCCCATTTTCCTTTCCAGCATGAGTTGCATCCATGACTTCATCCATCAGAGATAAACATGTGGTAATGATTGTTAATATTCAATGGCACATTTAGTCCCTCGGTTAGTTAAATCCTTAGAATGAAAGACGCTGCTGAAAAAAAAGTCTGTATTCAGCTGAATGATCAAATGATTCTAAAAGAAAGCACAGAATATACAACCAAAAGAATAATCGCTCAAAGCCTGAACAAAGTCAGTTGTTATTGACTGTATTTCTTGTCTCTCTGAGGTCCGCTTCAGCATTATTGAACATGTGGTGCTCATCAGTTTAAAAAGGCGCATTAAGCTACTAATTAGCCGATTATATTTCTCAATCCTCAGTGATCCAGTGAGAACAGAAATGAACACTCAGCGGTATTGCAAAGGGAAAGCAGGAGCAGAGCAATAACCCCTTATCTACTGGAGACTCCAACATCTCATAGATTAACTCAAATGAAGGTCAGTCAGTTAAAAGCCATTGATTTCTTTTCAGGACTGAAAATTTAGTTTCCCTATAAAGTTTGCGAAAGTGTTAATCACTACAGGTAAACATTGTTTAGTGTTGCATGTGTTCACGGAGGGTCGAACCATCGTTGGTCCAACACTGCTGAATCAGTCGCTCGTGTTTACATTATACAGTTCTGGTCAGAGGTTTCACTTTTGGTTGCTGTCAACAAGCTTCCAACTGAATTGTGGTTTGATATTTGACCACTGCTTTTCATAGCAGAACTGATAGATTTCAGATCATCTGTTTCGGTTTCCTGATAAGCATCTGACTTTTACATCAAAGTTCCCATATTTTTGACAGAACTGAGGTCACCAAACTGAGTTCAAGTTTCCATTGTGTTGCAGATGATTTGAGGTTTTGGTGAAGAAATCAGAGGTAATCTTCCTTCTCTATTATTTCTTCTTCTTGGTGAAAGTTTCTGTGGTAGAAAATCATCTCCAGAGCGTCAGTATTTTTTTTTATTTGTCACTGTTGGTTTGTTTAATTTGCTGAATGTTTTTCACATTAATGTGATTTTAAGTTTCCACAACATTGCAAAACTAGCTAATCTTGCTCCCAGATTAACAAGTTTGAATTACAGAAATATTGTATTTATCATGTTTTATAAAGATTTTGTATGTCACAAAAGGTATAGCTATTAGTATCCAAATGATACACACAAGTTTTTTTTTTATTGTGGAGTTTTTCTCTGGGTTTGCTATAGTGATTTCTCAGTGTGCCTTCATTGAAGATGTGTTAAAATTGTCCACCAGCAGAGTGCAGTAATGTTTTACATCTGTGACCTGAAGTCAGCAGCTACAGTATGTTGAACCTTGTCTCCTAAAATCTAATGAAATGATACATTTCACCATATCTTTTTACGGCACATGGTTAGCACTCACACCATTCCCCTCACACCAAGAGGGTTCCTGGTTTGAATCCTGGCTGGGGCCTTTCTTTCTTTCTTTGCATGTTCTCCCCGCGTATGCGTGGGTTCTCTCTGGTTACTCCCTCCCAGAGCATCTTCATTCTTTGTCTTGTCATCTGTTTGCCGTTGCTCTCAGGACGTTATATACATGTCCTCATGTTTTTCTCTCCAGTTTTTGTTTGCCATTTACTCTCAGACTGTATTCAACACAAATCATCACCAGACCTTGTGCTGTGTGCGCTTTCTAATACAATCAATGCCTTACAAAACTATTCAATATCTAAAATGAAGACCTTTTCTTATACCATGTTGCCAGAAGGCCAGAAGAGAGACCAGAAGAGAGAAAGCTATCTAATATCCTGCAAAAAAGACAAGACATAGGGGAATAAATCCAAAAAAGAAAGTCTGACCTTCAGATGAACGATACCTTTAGAGGCCTTTCTCACAGAAAGAATGCAAAACTCAGAGAGATAACCACAAAATATGTTGGAAAAATGGCTTTGAATAATGATAAATTAGGCTCTTACTTGGCCAGAAATATTTGAAGAGATCCAGTGGGTTATATGAACAATGCCCCCCCTCTATCAGTGTCAACTCATCACAGAAACAAATGAAACACCTCAGGGGTGGCAGCAAGATGTGATGAATTCAGGCAGCTTGCCAACAACTACAATGACAGATTATTGAGTAATTTATGAGTCTTGCAATGCAGAAACACGAAGTACAGCTGTGTAGAGTCTAAAACATTTCTTTATTGGTCAATATACAGAAAGCAGTGGGATGACCACTAGAGAGAGAGAAATCCCAACTATTTTGTTTACAAAAAAGAAAAAGAAACATATATAAAATAACCGTCTTGAACGTTTTTACAAGGTTTACTTTTATATGTAAAAGAATCTTTATTTCTCTTTAATTTCCAGAAGCATGACAAGAGAGGCCAAAGGAAACAAGGCAGTTGTTTCACAATGATGACATCACAATCACAGGTGCTTTAAAGGTGAACAGAGGGAGGGTAGGTGGAGGTGAGACGTGTCTGCTAGACTGGTCAGAGGGAGGACATGAAGCACAGCACAGGTAAAAGGTTGTTGTTGTTTTTTTTACAGCCACCATAGTTTAGGGGTTTCATTACTTCATACTCACTGGAACTTTATTCTGTGACAAAATGGCTGCAATTAATATGTAAGGTCTCTGATTTTCATTGTAGCTGTGACAGAGAAGACAGGAATGTAGACGTGACAACACCAAAACGACTAATAAGTCTGACACTAAAGGTTCTCTGTGGGTCTTTACACGGGTTTAAAGTGACACTTTTTACAAATATGAAAGAAGAGAATAGCTGTCATATGTAGTCCTCCTACTGAGTAAAAGCAAACAAAGAAAAAAGAAACAGCTACACAATGTACACTGTGGGTTGTCTTTTCTCCTACATGGGAAATTTTCTAACTGAAAATCTGTCTTTCAAACTTGATTCACTCACACACTTCTGACATACCACGCTAAACAGAAAAGAAAGCATGGCTACAGATGAACTGCGAGCGAGCACAGAAACCTGTAAGGTACAGTAGACAACAACAGAAAATGTTCACATTAACAATGTGGAAAACTCTTCAACAGCATCTATACACCCAGCCTTAGTTCTCTGCACAAAAGATTTATTTTCGTTTTTCTACCCGTCAGACATATTGCTGCCCTCGTCAGCTCAGCCTGGTAAAGTCAGTGAGAGATATAAAGTGTGACTGGCTGAAAACCTAGTGGGCTTGTACATATATGCCCACAACCAAAGACTGAATGAGATTTTAATGAGGTAATCAGTGATGACAGAGTGACTGCAATGGTGATTTAGAAAAGGAAAAGCGATTCAGACAGGTTGCCTCTCACTCATTGACTTAACAATAGCCCATTCCTTGGTCACATGACTAGTTGATGATATGCAAACAGGAAACAGACAAATTGTTAAACTGAATAAAATTAACTACAGAATAAAAAAAAGGTGTAAAATCTTTCCCATAACTACTCACATTAGATGATAAAAGGAAAGTAGAAGCCCCCCCCCCCCCCCCCCAGCAGCAAACAGTATCATCTCTGTATCATTTCATGTTCTGATCAAAGTAATGAAAGTGGTTTAGAGGTTTGCAAAGGATCGAAATTAAGTGACCTACCACTAAACATCAAAGCCTCCATTAGGCCATGGACCACCGACAGACACGGTACAGTGATGGATGAATACAAACAAGCTTTCAAAAGCCATTGGCTCTTTTGTTTGAATATTTTAATAACAACCAGCTTTCTAAATGGGCCTTTAAGTAGATGGAAAAGTAAGGACTTAAACTGTAAATTAGCTAGTCTTTCTTCTTTGTGTTGGATGGAACTCAGGACGAATGAGGACTGCTTACGGTGAGAGATCATATTGTCACACAGAGCCACAGCACTTTGCATGGAAAAACTCAGCACTGATGACACAGATGACAGGAAGGTGTCTGACTGCAGTAGAAAGCAACAGCAGAGGATAAACACCGGCACAGCTATGCCACACCTACTATTTAGATCATAGGAGTCATATCTAGAATGGCTCAGGATACAATAATTACTGGATACATGTATGAATACATTTTACTGTTAATAACTCAACATCTTGCAGACAGTCTGCCAAGAAAATAAATACAAAAGCAATCTGAGGACACGTGTAGTAAATGTTGGGATAAAATATGTGTTTTATGGTTGTTTCAGATTTTGGGGCCAGCAAAACTCCAGACAAGTCAGCACACATACATAATGAGACGACTGTGCTCGTTTCATATATCTAAAAATGCTCTGCCTCTTTGAGTGTGATGTGAATAATAATGTACACACTGACAATGTTTTCCAGCACTGTGGGACTGTGGCTGATCCAGTCATGCTGCATGTTTGATTTTGTCCAGCAGAGAGCGATGTTTCATTTAAAATGACAACTTGGAAGGATTCAGTGTATTTTCCAGCAACAGATTGTAAATTATTTTATCAGAAATTGTATGTTTTTGTGTGTGTTAATATATATTTATTTTTTGTGTGTGATCAGTAAGTTACAGAGGAACTGTCCCACACAGATTTTCCCCTCTGCTTCCTCCCATTAGCCTCTTTTCTCCCTTCGTCCTCCTCGTCCTCTTCATCACTGTTGTCTGACTCAGCAATTGTCACGCCTCCCACCAGCTCAACATCTTCTTCATCTTCCTCCTCCTCATTTTCTTCTTCTTGTACAGTCTCTTCCAGTGCCTGGGGTCCTCTTATGTCCTATAAAACAAACACAGATCCCAAATCCAGTCACAGTGGGTTGTGAGTGACACATGCGTGGTCCAGTCATCATATTAAAAATTTTACACATACTGAAAAACATTAAAAGTGTCACAAAGTGTCACAAAACTGTCACAAGCCCAACGTTCAGGGTTACCTCCATAGGGTTTACAGTGATGTTGAGTGTAGAGTTCTCCCACTCCACCTCTGAATCTTTGACTTCATCCTCCTCGTCTCTGAACCCTTCCTGATGTGTGGCGTGGATCCTGTAGATTCCGATCACCACGATCACCACCAGGGCGGCGATACAAACCACAATAACTACTGTTGCTGCGGGGGGTGCTGCTCCTGGACAAGATGAGAGGTGGCAATCTTTGCTTTCACGTGTCAAGTATCACCAAGCACCAAATTTTTACAGAATAATACTTCTCAGCTCCATTTGTGGCTTACCTGACATGTGCGAGTTGAAAGTATGGATCATGAGTGGGTGATGGACAGGCCTCATGTACTGGGGCTGGACAGCCATATGGTTGACATGCTCCACAGGCTGACTGTGGTGAAGAACACTGACCTATCACAGGAGAGGCAGAAAGACAGTGCAAGTCACATTTGTGAGAAAATAAAGTAGCAAATACTACTGTGATAAACTCATCCTGGAGAATTATTGATGTCACAATTTAAATACATCATTTCACAAAATAATCAAGAAATCCACACAGGTGACAGTGCTTAGATAAAATCTCAAGCAAACCTCCAAATTGAACTCATTACTGGTATAACGCCCGTTGAGTTCAGAGCAGGTGAGTCTGAACCTTCTCTCAGTCAAAGTGGCAGGTCGCCAATTCCTGTAGCGCAACTGTCTCAGTGCCTGCTCATAGTGGACCATGGAGTCCACACCTAGTAACAGTAACACAGGTTACATTACTGCACATAAGAGCTGCAAATAAACCTTCAAAATCTGAGTGAGAATGATTTCTAAAACCTTAATTGTTGTACAGAAAATGAATCTCCATGCATTTACTGATTAAAGGCGAGCTATTGTTACAGATCCACCAGATCTGGTGGCTACAGCGTGAGCATTAAGAAGCAGTGGTGGCACACGACTGTGCTCTTGTCAGTATACGCCTACCATAGATAGATATTCCAGAGGTGGAGTTTGTAGCATCAAGGTGTTTCCCTAACAGAGCACCGTGATGGAGCTCCAGACTCTCTTTCTCAGGATTGAGTTCCTCCCCAATTACCAGCACATCACAGTAATCCAGGTTGTGCATGACCTCCATCACACCAGGCCTGTGGACTGTACACACAGACAAAAAAATGACACACATGCAAAAGAGTTTGGGATGATAACATACTAAAACAAAAAGTGGCACAAAATGTCTGCTTTACAAATAAAAATCTTAAACGACATCAAATAGCTGGGATGACCAAAGAGCTTGGACAGAAGCCCAGTGTGATCTTGCCACTCACATCTGCCAAAACTGTCACCCTTCATCACTGTGCTGGTGATGCGAAGCTCTTTGAAGGGCGCCACACCTAACGGGCTGCGGAGGTCACTGGCAGGCCTAACCAGTTGATTAGATCCTGTAATGGTGATTTTGGGTTCACTGGGGGGCAGCACCATAACCACTGCCTTGACGTCTGGGATTAAGAGACACGTGTCCTCTCCAAAACACCTGACACACACAGACAAAGAGAGGAGACATTACAGGAGGGGACAGGAGTATCTCGACAGCCTCAGTGCTGTCTTATTAGGTCCAGCTGTATTCATACTGGAATTTTGTTTGTTACACATAAATAAAAAGTTCTGGAGAAAAATTACATTCTAGAGAGAAAGGTACTGTATTGCTCAGTAAAGCATATATTATAGATGCTGATAGACTTGAATCAATTTTTTTTTTTTTTTAAGATTATATAATAACGAATGGGTAAACATCATGGTTAAACACGTTCTGAATGGTTATTGTCCGTAAACAATGCACTTCAAACTAATACCCTTCCTCCCCTTTGGTGTAGCGAAATACTGCATTTCATGGACTTAGCAAGTGTTGTGTCATATTATTACTTTAATAATGTCATTTTCAACCTTGAGACAGAAAGTAAGAAAAAAGAAAATATTCTAAGCTGTGTTCTCTATATCCAAAAGAATCTGGATTCTTTCTTTTATTCTTTACTAGTCAGAGAGGACAGATTCTGAGCTCCAATTGCCACTGAATGCTCCATAACACCTGAAGGAAGTATCTGTAGATGGACTGCAGACAGTCACAAAGCGAAGCAATAAATCAGAGAAATCAAACTCCTCCTGTGTCAAAGTGGTTATGATTTAAATCACAGATAAACATGTCCAGATCACCACACGACCCTGATGGGATTTACGTGAAAGGCAATGTTCCTCTGATGAAGCATGAATGAGTGTGTCTGAGGGTGATTTGAGCTGACTGACACCCACACGCTATCATTGGCTGGTGTCTGCGAACCCTCTGCATAGAGGCTGCAGGTAAATAAATTCTCACAAACTAAGAAGAAACAAGGGAAATACCAACAAAAGTGGTATCTCTGCAGAGGAATACTCCACCATACACATGACTGAGAGGCATTTCTTTGGTCTATATGTTGCTTTTCAAAGACATTTTTTGTTTACAATGCCTTTAAAGTTTGCTCTGATTTAATAAGATCAGTCAAATCAGATCAAACAACCAAACAAACGCTGGATAGACCCAGTATTTTTTGGATAGACCAAAAAAAACATTGAGACAGCCTTTTCCCCCCAAAAAATCCTTATCTTCAAACTAGTAAGAAAAGCAAAGGGAAAACAAAACATCTCATGCAATAACCAACTGTTTTAAGTTTGGTGAAAAAGGTTGTTTGTCTTTATAGGTTGGACAGGGAGGAAGTTTTCTTGCTGTAAGTGCTGGAAAGCGAGGCGGCCTGAGAGGCTGACCTCGTCACCATGCCAGTGACCAAAGTCAATTCAATCAAGTCAAATCAGGTCCAGATGCAGACAGAAAAAAACAGACAGAGAAGATAAGAGAACAAATATAGAACAAAAGCAAGGACAAGTACGTTTAAGTGATATGGTCTTTGCAATCACCACAATGCATAATTTCCCAATTGAACACCTGCTTAGTTTAGTGGTCTACTAGTTTTAAAACTAATGATCCATCCTTTGCCGTCTCACTGAGAGTCTTATGGCTTTAAGACAAAGGCAGACACAATACATCTGGCACACTTCTTTTCACACTTTGATTTAACCAAACTATGTATTATGTATGCATCATTTAACTTTAATCTTCTGCAGATAGTTACAATACATCAGTCTGAATATCTGCAAATCAGGTGCATCAAGATAAGAAAGATAAGAAAGAATCTTAGCTTTATCTGCAATAAAAGCACAAACTCTATTTTTCTACATGCAATTATACTGAAGGTACACTAAATTTTGTTTAGTTACCAGGGAACAAAGGTGGAATGAATGAGGAACTAACTGATGATTTACCAGTACTTAATGATGAACCCAGTTTTATTAATAAGTGAATGTTAATTAATCCTCCAAAAAAGGGTAACTAGCCAGCAATGAATAGATGACCGTAGTCATAGAGGAACTGAGCAGAGAACAGACTCAGAGTCATCTTGTATTAATCAATTTTTCAGATAATGATGTCGGCATCTCTAATATAAATTTCTGTAAAACTAGAAATAAAGACACAAAGAATGTTACAAACTCAGCTTGTATTAGCTCAAGTCAACTAAGGTGTAAGGTATGCGGTAGCAAACCAAGGTTTTTATGTTGTTCAGTGAATGATCCCACAACTATCTCTATCTTTTCTGTTCTTCTCAGGGTCAAAGAAGTGATGGGTCTCATCAACAAGGAAGAGGAAAATCAGAGCAGTTTCACAGAGGTTAGTTGAGTGACAACACCATTTATACAGTCTGTGAGCAATTTGTTGCTACCCTCATGCTACTTCCTCATGGGACCAAGTTGGCTACCACCAGCATGCATGCTCGGAGAAAAGGTTTGCAAAAAATTGAGAGCAGTCATAATCAGCTGACCATCCACTAATCAGTTGTTTCCAAAAAAAATGGGTTATGAGTTAATCTTAAAGGACTGGTTAATCAGCGAGTTCATCAGTCGCTCCTAATTTTTTCCCACGCAACTTAGCACATATTTGTGTACCTTTAAGTGTCACCCTACTTTCAGCAATGCCTTGCTCCTATAACACATGCAACAGAGGAGGAAAGCAAGCAACAAAGAACTCCATAACACATTAAAAGTGCAGCTGTTCTTCACACGAATCAGATCCCAGCATTTACTCCATAACCCATCTAATGAAGAAGCAAAGGAGATACAGAATCATCTAATATTAGAGAATGCAGGCTGATACACACAAATATCCGATCTTCCTAACTACTGAGGAGCCTGTTTAATTGAAAACTGCAGAAGCAATTTGCACTGAATCTTACTAAATAAGGAGATAACGGCACAAGCAAAGATAATGACCACAGACTCATTTGACTCACAGGCTGATATTCATGTATTTCTGTGGGTTTTATTATATAAGTGGTTTATTCATTAAAACATAGGCAATAATGCACAAAAATCAATGTGATCAAAATGAGTGTTTGCATGAAACTGTTTGTATGAAACTATTATTGGAGGGGTTAGATAATGCAGTCTACAAAAACATAGGTAACTGTGAGCCTGAGTTCAGAGTTTTACACCATATTTATGGTGACAACCTTCAATGTTATAAAATAAAGCAGTTCCATACAACTTCTCATTTGAGTGGCTGGTTAATTTTATGTGGAAATTTCAGTGTCTCTGAATGTGATATAATTGTGACAGGAATAGAACATATCAAGCAATAAAAAAAAGATCATATGGTAAACAAAGACAAGACAAATTTTTGAAAGTGACCCGAACAAGATGCAAGCTGTACCAACAAACTGCTCCATGCATGAGAACAAGGCAGATGCAAAGGAGTTGATTTAATTAATGTAAAGCTGTATGTCAAATATTATGATTATTTCATTTTGGGGTCCAAATGAAACGAGTTTAAATACTTTAATGCTGGAACAAAAATCTTAAAAGTACGAATTGTTGCAACACCTCTTGTCACCGTCTGTCTGATACAAAAAGCTCTTTAAAGTGGACATGGCATGGTAATTTCCAGTCATTTAATTCTTAATTTTAATCCTTTAGATTAGCTCAGCACCCATCATATCTCAAACTTGTTAAAAATATCAAAGGGAAAGCTTTCTCTCTGAGGATGCCTCCTCCTGAGAAGGAGAGGATCTGGGGGAAGTGTCTTCTGTGTTTTGCTTGAATTCCTGGAGGCTTGCTGATGGGGCGGAGGAGAAGATGTTGGTGACTCATTAACATGCGCTACTCGGTGTTACACCAGTCAGTAAGTTAAAACTCGTAAACAAAAGACACCCTTTGAATATGATACGTTTTCAAGAATGACAACACATCACATCCATTCAAACATCTTTGAGCTAGGATCGAAGGTGAGCGGCACGACGAGCCGCCATAATAAAAATGAAAGCAAAATTTATGTCATCTTTCAGTCCTCACAATATATTTTTCCATTAACTCCTATGTTAATAGGTTCAAAGGTGGTACAACTGAGGCAGAAACATCTGCTGCCAAGATCTAGAAAAGGTAGTGATGATTACACACTGGAGGCCAAGTTTTAATGGCTTTTTTTGGTACACAAGACGTGAAGAGTGTGTGAGGTGGTTAAATGCAATCCGTGGTTGTTTGTGTGAGCAATTGTGTATTTCTGAACAGCTGTTGAAGCAACAAATTGATACTTTTGGTTGCTCTATGTACAAATGTATTAAGACAAAGTTCCATTAGCCTCCATAGCTACCTTTTTACTTAGTGTGCCCATGATGTTTGTACTGACATCCTTCATATGACTACTGCCAACGTAACACAACAGTTTCCCTCACCGCTAGATGTTCAGACTCTTGCTTTTAGCTTCAGTCTTCAGTTTGTAAGAAAAAAAATTCAAACCTTCTCCTGACTGTGATGCTGGCAAGGGAAAACAAACTGATTCCACTGATTCAAGATCACTCAGTCTTTAGGAGAGCTGAAAAAGGTCAACGAGAAACACATTTTCTTCAGGACGCCTCGAAAACAAAGTGTTGTGCTCAGAGAGATAGTGATGGATCACCAGTTCCACTTTTAGAATGGCAGCTGTGGATAGCCTGCACGTTCTAGATGGGACATGCTGCCTGCAGAATTTGACGATACAAGAAAATCCAGAAACTATGATGTGGTAGTGGCTAGATTGTGGAAACAAAATGTATTGTGAACAAGAGTTCAAGACTTCTGGATAAAACAAGTTCTTTCTACATATAAATAACATCTGTCAGCCCCCTTTTTTAGATGTAGGTTACATTTAAGGTGACAATACACTGTTAACACTCCAGATAAGCCAGAAAATATGGAAAAACATGGCATGGGCCCTGTACTGGCTCCTACTCAAAAAGACCTGGTTTGCTCTGAGAACCGAGCATCAGATTATTAGTTGTTTGAGGCAGTGAAGCAGACTTTAAGTAAATGTGTTTTGTAGTGATGTATACAAGTAAAGAAACAACAAAAGTTTAAATGAGATGTTTTAGACATTTTCGTATCTAAAATTTGTTGACTTTGCAGACCTTTTATAGACATGAGGCCAAAACCATAAGTTCTCCTTAGAAACTGAAAGTCTTGCCTCGTCTTACACACAACAAATAAAAAATGCATCCACCAACTACTCACTGTACTGCAGTGGTGATGTGTAGCCGTCTGAGGCCTGGCGTGGGGAACTGGCGAGAGTTTATGTAGGATACCTTTGTCATGGCTGTGTTGATGCTGTCTACATCCTCTCCTTCCACCACCAGCACTGACTGGGCTGGATTAAAATGAAACTGGACACACACACACACACACACACAAAAATACAGACGTTCACGAAGAAAACTTTACAATAATACCGCAAACAGTTGAGATAATGTTAAATAAAAAACATTAGCCTTCACTGCTTAAAAAGTGAAAACATATTACTTTTCTTTTTACAATAATGCAAGGGTGATAAATTGTTATTATACCATCAATGAAGGCTATGGAGAATTTGGAATTGTAACTATGTCTCAATCTTTTCCACACACCTTTATATCCTTTGCCAGACTTTCAAGGGAGTTGATATCAAGGCCTTCTTTGCAGGCCTGCAAACAAGAGATAACCTTCTGGGTCTCAATGAGGCCTGGTCTGATTGTCAGACCTGAAAGGCTGCCATGGAAAAACTGAGTGAACCTCGGGGTGGCTACCTCACCACCTAGAGAGAAAAAGAAGACGCAGGGTGAAGAAGAGAGAAAGAGAAAAAGGAGACAGTCAGGCACAGAGGTGGCAAGCGGGTAAAGAAGAAAGTGCTGCAAAAAAAAAAGGCAATTTGATAGAAAGGTAGGCAAGAGGCAAGAAGGTTAAAAAAACATGTTTCCAAGGAAAATCATTTGCTGAAATTCCTTTCTGTGAGATAACAAATAGAAAGAGATAGGTCACTATGAGGAACTGGGATTGTTGTCTCAGTAAATACCTGAAACAACTGACATTAGAGCTAAAATGCAACGACGGTAACTTAATTACGTTAACAATGGCACTGTCGTTTCATACTTGAGGTTGGGGATAGATTACAGTCTGTAATACTGAAACTACTACTATGTACATTTTTATTTTCTTTCAGTACAGTTGATGTGAGACCTTCTGTCAGATTTACACTGAATTTGATTCATGAGTTTGGCAGGTGGTAGAGTATGGTTGACCTGCAACATTGTACCACTGCCACAGCCAGAGATGAATACATGAATTCATGAAAAGAAAGTGCAAACTCTATTGGAAAAAGACATATCTCTCGGGAAGGGGGTTCCACAGCCCATACAGAGGACCATATTTCCCCGTAGGGCACATTAGCTCTGTCTTTTCGTACAGTTGTGGTACGTTTTTCAGGTCTAGTCCATATAAATTAAATTCTCTCAGCGTGAGTTTTTCAGGTCAGTCAAGTTTTATAATTTGAGAAATTGAAGGAAAGGGTGACAACTCTCCTAAGAATAGGCTAGTGCATATACAGTAGTTATGTAGCTCAGATTATAATTGTACATCATTCAGTAGAAGACATGTTGTACCTCACTGCAGATCAGAGAGAGCGCCTGAAAATCAGATCGTTATTTTTAGATCTTTGGTTAGAACTATTTAGTTAGAACACATACAGTAGATGCTACAATAAAGTATCAAGATGAATATTATAGGCACTGACAAATCATTTTGAAATGGATACATAAAGTATACATCTATTTTACATGTGCTTAATCTAGATCTAGATAAGGAACAGAGTTTTGTATTGTTACTGACGGTACGTTACGGTAAGTATGTAAGGTGAGGTAAGGGGAGGTAATGTGGAGTAGAATAAGATTAAGAATTCTAAATGATTCACTTTAATATTCAATAATCTAATAAAAGTAAACTGATTTACTTTATCTCATTGATCAGCCTAAAAGGAGACATATAATTTATTGGATTAAGATCAATCCATTTTTCATTGTCATCCATTTTCTAATTCATTGTCACAGGGGATGGAACTTATTCCAGCTGCCATCAGTTGAGTAAAAGAGGGCAACAAGAACAAAATACAAGCTCAATCCATACAATGACAGAATAAAAAGTACTATGGAAACTCTTTGATTTATTTTTTCTCTCCTCAGCCCTGCTAAACTCAAAGTCAGCACTTACGTCGTTGAAGGCTATAGCCTCACTCAACACCAAGTATGGTTTAATGCACAGAGGCTCTTCAATTGCACCATTGTCCTTGTCCCAGTATATATACCCAGGTATGAAATCGAGTTATGAGTCAAGTGAGTCAGGCGCCAAAACTCTGTGGACTGTGTGAAAAAATGTTTAAGACATTCTGCATAAATTACATTTTCCAAGTGTCGTGAAAACATGACATGAGGTTCTCCCGGCGCCAGATTGTTCTGTACAGAACAGCTCGGGGTACAGAAACTGCAGATGTTATTATGAGCCAGCTAATCTTTAGCTGGAGGCATCTTCGCTCTCAGCTCAGTCGAGGGCAACAATACAGGAGTATGTACTGTCTTTCATTTGGGTTCTGTTCCTCAGATTTCCTTTATGGTGATTTTTGACTAAAGAAAATGCAGCTAAACTTATGAGGGTGCCATCATAAAACACTCTAATTGTTTTAGTATGATGTGTATTTCCCATCTAGATAATATCCACTGAATATAAACTTATGGAAAAGCAATTTGTTGTAGTTTATTGGTAAATGAACAGTGAAATACTGGATGTGTTTCACATTAGACAAGTCTTTTAGAAATTGGTCAGAGTCAAAAAATGTAGAAGACTTTTAAATTAACTGACATAAAAATCTGAATTGTTTATGTTATTGAAATGGTGTGGTGAGCAAATAGAACACTCCCTCTATTCAGACAAGGTGAGCAATGCACATTTGAGATGAAGAGTTGGTGTAAGTCGGAGCAGAGGAACTAACAGTTCTAACATTCTTGCCCATCATCTCCCTTTCTCTTAACTAATGAAGATATATTCACCATTTTTCTTCTCTTACCCCTCGATCTCTCACAAACAGGGTTTGGGTTGAAAGGTTTTAATCAAGACAAGTTCTTTGTGGTTTAATGTGTAGGTGCCAACAGGATTACCTGTGTCTAGACACCCACTTATAGGTTTATAGCTTCACACTGCTAATCTATAAGCAAATGAATCTGCCAATTACATAATAGCAGAGGCTGAAGAATACCTGTGTTGCGTGGCATATCTTATATATAAATGTGCCAACAAAAATATCATTCTGTAAACCATCTCTCTGCAAAAGCGAATCCACGAATAAACATTATATTAAATATTACATTTTTGATCTGAAGAACAGAAAAAAAAATTAAAAAATCCCTCCCCAGGTCTAAGTTAGAAAGCTTTTCAGAAATGAGATATGAAAAGAGACATGTTGTATAACATTGCAAATGTGCTCTTTGATAGTTCGTAGTTTAATTCTTTCGCTAAAGGATAAAAACCTTGTGCCTTCCATTGTGGTTTCCTTTCATTATCATGCAGTAGACATACACTTGAATTTTTTTTCCCCTTTATTTGTAAAAGCATTCGATAACTCCTTCACATATCAAGAATGGCAGATTTCTTTTCAGTCTCACAAGGAATTTTATTTCTGTTCCCATTAAAGTTCTTCTCGCAAACTGCACAGTTGTCTTCAGTACTGTCAGTAGCTGCTGCATGTTAGCCACACAATAAATCAATAAAAATCTTGGGAAAATACATTAAATAATGATTTGAAAATATACCGTTATGCCTCACCATAGGTCAATATGTTCCTAGAGGGAGTGCTTTATGGGAACTTCTTCTAAGCGTTCACTTTGACTCAAGATGGCCTGATTGGATCTTAAAGGTCTTAAGTTAAAGACCACTGTGAAATCATTTTTGGTCTTGTTCTCTACATGTGATACATTGGAATGCCTTGAGGAAATATCATTTCAAATGGCACAAACGTCCACCACACTGATTAGATTTTCATAATTAAAAGGTCACATGAAACCGTGACAACACTAAGTACAGTTTTGACAATAACACAAGAATTCATACTTGAATTACACCAAGGCAAAATTCCACATTTTATGCCTGGTAGAACTAAATGATGAAGTAGTGTCATTCTACATCCACAAAGGTCAGAGGTCAGTTTTACTGAGGCATCATAAAAGTTTTCTAAAACTCTGAGTATTATTAGACAACATAGCTCAAACAACAGAAGCAGACATTTTAAACATAGTTATACAGTACAAGTGACAATCTATAATCATAGTAATCCTCTTAATAATCATCTTTTCACCGAATAAATTGCTTGAGACTCTAATGAAGAGGCAGTTATTTAAGTTCTTGATGCTTTCAGCAAGGCACTTATTGCTCTTTTTTATTTTTATTTTTTATCTCTGAGCTGCAGTAACTTAAAGAGTAGCACATTTTGCTTCTTTATTTTGATGGATGCCTTTTATTTCCTACATGAAACCCCCACCCCCCAACACACACACACACTCTTTTTATACCCACCATGTGCCTTGGCTTCTTTACTTAATAATCTGAACACTATGAGGGTGGCTTTACAAGTTCACACCCACTGTGCTTCAGCTAATTAAATGACACGACAAACATGCATTTGCTATTCAAACATAAAAAGCTCATAAAAAGCTCATTGCTACAGAAAACAGCTTCAAGCCAATAACAGCCATGACATTTTCTTGTTAACCTTACGAGGCAACAACACACGACTTCTTTTTGCTCTCAGGGCAGGGAGAGTACAGTCTGAATGCCTTTTATTCCACGTTTCATCATTATGTTGTTGATTGTAAGGAAAAGGGGATGGAGAAATGAGAGAATCTGTAAGGCAATATTGCTTGCTAATGGCCTGAAAAGTTATCAGTTGCGGCTTAGTGAAGCTTAAAGCGGCTTTATTGGGATGTAATAGCTGGCAAACTTGTCCTCCATTCACTCTTGCTAATCCTTCCTTCAAGGCTTTCTCTCACAATCAGAGATTCATAGAAAGAGGCAGCATGAGAGGGCTGTACGAAGCAAGGAAGAAAATGATGACAACAAAAAGAAAATTGCAATCAGGCACAGGATGAAAGAATATTCAAAAGCAACCAAAATTCCATCAGGATTGAAGCATTGGATGATGCTCACCAGTGTTGTGTATGTGATTTAGGGAAGCTGCTGAACAAATCTTTACTGTCTCATTCTGCACTACGAAGCACTCTTGTGTAATTATTCAAGATTAAACATGTAAGCATTTATTCCACTGCAATCACTACTTGCTTTCGTTTTCCGACCGCTGGAAACGACATGCAACATTTTTTGTAGATACCCACTTGGCTTCAAAGAGGAAACACTCACAGCCCACGGGAAGTAAATCTTAATCCCTTTATTCATTTTAACAGTGAATCTGCTGCTTTCTCACCCTCTCGATGGTTGAAATACAAATGTAATTTCCAGTATCTTCTGGCTGCCGTACTTATTTATTTGTTTCTTTGTTCTTCACATAGTTTGTTCTGGGACTGGACCCTGTTAAATACTAAAAAAAACTCTTTAGCTTTTTATTGATATGCCTGCAGTTTCTGGAGGGATCTTTACGGGAAGAAGGCGACTAAAACAAAAAAATCTGAGACAGTTCTTAATCTTAGTAAGAGGTATCTTTCTGTCTCATCTGCCTGGAGGCATTCTCAAACAGCCACAGCTGGTCTCACGAAAGGATTCAATAAGAATACTACAAGCTTTGTCATGTGTTACTGGCCTTTGCAGACTGAACCAATGGACACACGATACACATCAGGCCTGGCATGTATTTGTGCTGGAACTGAAATTCCAAATATGAGTTGGGTTAGTTATATAATAATGATGGTTTGCTGATTATCCAATTAATTTAGTCTGGAATTTTGAAAAAAAAAACAAAAATAAACCAATTACTAGTCTCAGTCTGGTTATTGTCTGAATTTTCTGGTAATTCATTGTCACAACATACTTAACGGGACAAGTTGTCACAAAACCTAAAAGCAGATAAAGGAGAAAACATACTCTGGAAAATGTACTGATTTCTGACATCATTCTACGCTTACTTATACAGGCTACATATACTATCAACAAATGATGGCAAAGAAACCAGTCTGTCCTGGAAAAGACAAAAGGTTTCTTTTTTTCCTCTCTCATACCTTTATTCTTAGCCATACAGACACCAAACCAGCTGAATTGCATCCGTTTTTTTAAATGAAGTAATGGAATGTTTCCTTTGCTTTCATATGAAACGCTCGGATTTTTCTAAATTTATGTGTAGCAACTAAACGAACACCATAAATTTGTGATGAAACGACTGCTGCATATGAAACAAGTGTCTGATTAAAGTCAGATAAAAATGTATTGTATGTATTCTACTGAGTTTACTTCCATTCTTGTTTCTCACCAGGTCTTAATTTGTAGATTACCACACTCGATCCTTGTTTGTTATTACTTCCCCAGTTTTTATCTTTCAGTTTTTTTCTTTGTTCAGTGTCAGATCATTGTAGGTTGTTTTATCTCTCAATGTAATTCGATCCTCTGTATTTCCTTAGTTCTATTTTAGTTTATTTTTTCCATAAAGCCATTTCTTCTTCCACATCGCCTGCCCTCGCCTTCCTCCTGGTAATCCAGCATTTGGGCCCTCTAGCTCCTGCTCCTCCACGGCTTGTGGCACCATGTCAGATCTCAGCTTGTTTAATGCCAAGCAAATACACACAAACACTGACCTTGCCAGCAGGCACCCACAGTAAGCTGAGTATCAATCTTTGAAGCATGGATTGGCCAGTCATCCGTTACCAGGTAGGGCTCATAGGTCACACCATCCACAAATAGTGTCACTGCAGGAAATTCCACGTTGATTACATAATAGTGCCATTCCTTGTCACAGATCTGCAAAGCAGGGAGAAAAATCTTTTATTAGGCTACAGTATTTTGTGTCACAAATTATGCAATTAAATATGCCAATGTTCCCAATTTGCACATACCCAAAAATAGGGCACCTTCCAAAATACATTCCTCAGGCAACTGCATGTGTTTTTAGGTGGTTGTACTTTGGTTATGAATGTTTTTCCATGAAGGATTATGTTTATAGGCTGCTGCTATGAAAATGATTGTGTCTGCTGTTATGTAGTCAAAATTAAAGGACTATCCTTGAACTGTCTACCGTCAATGGTAGACAGGCAAGCGAATCAAAGATCTCACTTCTTTCCCAGATCATTTGTTCCATGTCGTTAGATAGCTAATGAAGTTTCTAAGTATTGAGCAGTTCATTAAAAGTACACACAGAGTGACGATCACAGCTGTAGAATACTTTTATCAATCACCACAAATTCCCTTTGATCATACGCAGAACGAGTTAGGGCACAACATGTCTTCTCGTTGTCCTCTTTCCAATCACAGATGTACTCACATGCATTCCCTATGACCTGCCAAGAAACATATCTACGGCTTCAGATCTACATCAGTCAATTAACCTGCAGATCAGTCTGTTAGTTTTCTCTATAAGATGCGAGTGCAGACTACAAATGCAACAGTTCAAAACCTAAAGATGTCAAATAAATATGAAATATTTGAAGAGGTGGAACTGGGGAATTCGGCATTTTCAGTGATGAACACATTTTTTATGACAACAGATTTAAGCTACAACCTGAGTGATCTTGACAAAGAGAGAGTTTTTTTCTCCAATATATTGGAAAATTTTAAAAGTGTGAACGTGAGGGAGTAAAGGTAATAATGGGATTAGATTTATGACTTGTAAGTGTTCACATAATTGGACATATTAGGATCTCAGCTGTACGGTGTCATTCTTGACTTTGTCGATGAACACAAACAAAAATCACAAAACAGAAGGACACAAACTGTATTGAGACTAAGTCTCTTAATCTGTCGGCCTCCCGTTTAATCATAAGAACAGATGGTCTCGGCAGGAGAGCAAAACAAATCAAATTCTTAATCACATGTGGCATGTAGATCCCAATGTACACCAAAATGTGCAGTGTAGAAGATGTCACACTATCTAAATAAAATCCTGTTGTTTGTTTTGGAAATATAGAAAAATCTGTCACAGGAAAACAGAACCTGAAGACTCTGACAGCACTCTTTTTAAAAAGAAAAACAGCCTTGTGGTGTGGTGGTTAGCACCGTCGCCTCACAGCAAGATAGTTCCAGGTTCAAATAACAGCTGCGGTCTTTCTGTGTGGGGTTTGCATAAGGCCTAAATTGTCAATAGGAGTGAGAGTGAGCGTGCATTGTTGTGTGTCTCCTTTCTCTCTATGTGGTCCTGTGATGGACTGGCAACCTATCCAGGGTGTACCCCACCTCTCGCCCAATGACAGCTAGGATAGGCTCCAGCCCTAAACTGGATTAAGTGGGTATAGACCATGGATGGATTAATGGATGCTAGTGAAACCATTCTGGGTTAAAGTTGTAGAGGTCCTGAATTACTCCTTAATGGACTCCCATTCCATGTCTGTTAGAGGACAGACCTAAAACATCACATGTATCAAAAGCCTCCTACTAGACTAGATTGATCACAGCTACCAGGATTTATGTGAATCTCTGTAAAAGCAGTTAAATCACCAGGCTTAAAGACTTGGTAAATACTACTACTGAGACTGGATATTATGAATCAATGCTTAGTTGACAATGAAAAGCAGGTACAAATTCTTAGAAAATCTTAGAACTTATATTATATTAAGAAAGATTGACACAGACTCTCCCATTTACATATGTGTAGATTATATTTGTCTATTCAAATTTGATTCCGCTTTAGATTTTTTCAGCCAAGTTTTAAGATGTCTTTGTTGGGACACCAGGAGTGGGCTTGTTGTTGATGAGCCTGACAGCAAGCCTTTTTTTGTTGAAAAGTTAAGATTCACAAGAAAATTAAATTACGGTATTTTCATGTAATACAACCTAAACCCACTATATGTTGTATATAAGTATAATCTGAATCATGTGTTGTGCTTGGTCTGTAAAGCAGTACAAGCACATGATACATTTAAGCCATAGTCACAAGTTGGATGTTTGCACTCAGGATGCAGGGCGATATGAACATGACACGAGAACGTGCTTGTCGGCATGCGTTGGGGAATTGTAATGGGAAAGATTATCATGCATTTAGCAAACATTAACCACATCAAACAGCTAAAGACAGCTGTGACTGATATGGATTTATCATCAAAACTGCTGAGAAAAAACAGCATTCATTTGGAGTTTAATATTCACAGTGAATTTACAATCCAATGTTTACAGTGGTTTTACATTTACTGTGCAAAGACAGTACAGCACTATATTTGACCTTAACAACCTTTCATATAGAAAAAATAAAAATTACGCTCCCCAGATGACTTACAATTTACACCTAAGTCGCACCAGCATGTCATACCTGAGTTTTTGCTCCATCTTTGAGACACACAGATGTTGTCAACAGCATGCATGTTCCAAGTAGTATTATCTTTATTCGAATAAGTGAGTAGTTGGAATATTGCTGTGCATGTAAATGCAGCCAGTGACTCACTGCTGACCTGTCCAGGATGTACTTAAAGGGGAACTCCGGTATTTTTTAAACCTAGACCTTATTTCTGGCATGAAATACGTTCATCTACTCACCGAGAACAAGTGGCGTCCTTCGGAAGATATTGAGATTCCTTGAGATGCATATAACGGGGTGAACGGGGCATAAACGATGCAGCCTCTAAATAAGGCATTATCTGTCTTTATTTCACCAATACTATAAGACGAATGAATAAATGAACGAATACTATTGCACTGTTAGTTCATAGCTGCAGTATTGTTGTTATTGGTGGCTATCGGGGGGTTTATAGAGGGCTTTCTACACACTCGTCTACTGGTTATTGGTGAAATAAAGACAGATAATGCCTTATTTACAGGCTGTATTGTCAGTGCCCTGTTCTCTCCCGTTATATGGATATACGCCGATCTCGAGTAATCTAAACATCTTCCGAAGGACACCGACTTTCACCAAACTGTTCTTGGTGAGTAGATAAACGTATTTCATGCCAGAAATAAGGTCTAGGTTTAAAAATACCGGAGTTCCTCTTTAATGCATGTTGGGACATTTTGCAACCCTGAACAGAATAGGAAGGTATAGAAAATAGAAAATAGAAAGAAACTTCATATGTGTGTTTTTGGTCTCAAGCTGTGAACATACTGTGAAGAACAAAACCTATTGGCCCAAAGCAGAATTAATAAAAAAGTATTCTTCCTTCAAAAGGTATTGAAATCAGTGGTTGATATAAATGCAGTTTAAATGTTAATTAGAAATACATCCTCTGATTATTGCCCCGGCGTCTGTAATTGATCTGCCGTAAAGGCTCTGGTTGAATCAACGGTGATCAATTTATGTTCACTATGGAGGGGAAAATCTGCTCATTTGAGATTCACAGAGAAACACCGCAGGATAACATACAACATTCAGATTGATTTTCACTTTGTTAAATTTCTCATTAAGGTCGACACACACTTTACTTAAGAAAAATGTGTGAGAGCAAACACAAATCTTGAGGGACAAAGTTCAATTTAGAATGTAATTTCACTCTATAAGGAGGAGGAGAGACATTCTGACAGAAAATATCACAGATACCACTTGACCAGGATAAGACTCTAAGCACATACTCTTTTACAAGTTTTCTTAAGACAATTTCTTTTTCATGGCACATTTTATATTGACTGTTACCAAAAACTGTGTCTCTGGGACACAACATGTCATTGTTTCTACATGGAAAAGGTCACAAGTATATGTGTGGACATTCTGGTTTATTTCATAATCTCACTTTCAGGATTTGGATGGATAGTTGACAGCCTTTTCGTTTAGCCTACTGCCTGTACAGGAGAGAGCAAAGTTACATGTCCATGCAGTAATCTGCACTGTTAATGTGGTTGACTTTCTCCCTGACACAGTGCTTATTTTTCAAAAATCAATAATTATGATGACAAGATAGCTATTTCTACAGCTGAAAAAAAAAAAACCAAAAAATACCAAAACATAATACCAATCTAACATCTGAGTTAGAATTACAACACTGGTCTCTAACTCTGTCTTTCAATATATTTACCAATAGAATGGGTATTTTAGGGATTAGGGCTAATCTTCTGGATGGCAACTAAAATGAATAAAGAAAATGGTCTTCTGAATGGCGAGCTCATTTTCAAAAGCCTACCAGACGGTTGTCTCGACAAGACCAAAGTTATACGTCGGCACTGTCAATGTTAACTGCGTTAACGCTGGAGGGCATAGAGTCTTAAATACATATCTTGCAGGCAAAACTCATGGCTGATGCAGATCCCCACTCCATCTCACGCCGAGTAGTTAGCAACGGAGACGCCTTGTCCACTTTAGCTGTGGCAAGATCATTTTCTTAAACTATGAATGTTACACATGTGAAAGAATCTCACATCCAGGTCAATATGTCCTTCTGCTGTTGCTTGTTGGGCTTGAGTTTCCCTCGAGAAGCTTTCAGCATATTTTTTTGAGATCGCAGAAGAATGTGGTGGACAGGATTTGTCAAGAGGATTTGTTTTGGAATGCTGCAAGAATAAATATAACATGCATTTGCATAAAGCAAGCATATTTGTCTGCACCTATGTTGATAAGAATATCTAAAAACATTAATGTATGGTGTGATTAATAATGAGTTAACTACGGACAATTATGCAATATATTGCGATTAAATATTTGAATCGATTGACAGCGCTAACAGCCCTAACATTATAGATAAATATATATATAGAGAGAAAAAGCATTAGGCTCTGAATCCAGGACAGCAAACACTTTGTTTAAGCTGCTGACTGACTTCAAAACACAAAAACATTATTAGTAGATATGATCAGCAGTACTCTGTGTGCTGCTGAGGCGTGTTTAAATACACACAGCGAGAAAACACACTAATCATTGAGAGGTTGAAAGTCTCTCTCCTCTGCATCAGTGTAACAAGACACTGAACGCTGAAACACTGTAATGAGCTGGTTCCCGGGCAGGCTGCAGACCTATTAGGATGAACACAATCATCATAGCACTTCCTCAACAGTAGCAGAGGTACAGAGACACCAAACATAATTCAGTGCAGTCAAATGTAAAAAAAGAATGTTTTAATTTGCTGTCCAGAGTCATACAATGCACCCATACCAAGATGGCGTTAACTTTTCCTAACCTTCCTTATCACACCCAGAGTTACCGCTTGTGTTTATTAAGTTTGGAAACACTTGCTTACAGAAAGTTTATCACGCAGAAGGCCACAAAAGGGATTTGAGCTATGACAGAGGAAAGGGTCATACCTTTTGTATGATGGATGAAATGAAGTGTCTTACTTCAGCTTATTCTTTTGGAATGATTACTGAAGCAAGAGAAAAAACATAAACCTTAGATGATTAAACAAGGAAAACAACAGCTTCTATGCATGTTGCACCTTGAGACCAAGCAAAACATGAACATTTAGAGATTTCACAGAACACAACTTTTATGTTTGCATCTTTGAGGCGCCTTTGTTCATGAGCAACATTACTTTGATGTGGATGGTCGAGCAGAAATTTCTGATACATCTGAGGAAAAGTGCTTCTGAAACAAAGCTCATCAACATCCACAACATGCCCACAGAGGTGCCTTGAATAAAAAAAAAAAAAAAAAAAGCTTGATTGGCTCTCCCTGGCTTTTACACAAAAAACATTTTTACCTGTCATTTCTGGAAAAACAGAGGTATAATGGATAACATAAAAAACCCATTTAATGGAACAGAGGCACTATTGACTATGCTCTTTTCCTGTTTGTTTAGGTAAATCTCCGCTATCGCGAGGCCTGTTTGTAAGGACGAGGGAAAAAAACGGATGTTTTAGAAACCCATTTAGTATTCTGCTGAATTACAGTTATGGCAAAACCATGATTTTCTTTTTAATCATATTTGAGAGGTTTTGGTGCCCTGAATACAGTATACCAAGCAGCAACTGAAAATGAAAGCTTAAAAAATGGAGACAGAGAACAAAAGTCACTGAAAACATTTTCATAGGTGTTCTTGAGCTGATTTCATTGATGAAAGTCCTTGGACTTCAACTTAGACAAAGCACACTCACTATGTATGTCGGAGACACCAACATCTTTGACAAAACAGCAGTAAATCATACTTGTGTGGTGCTCAAGGTAAGAGAAAATGAGGCAGACATCAAATGAAAGCCTCTAACAAAATTTCAAAATGTTTCTTATAAGTATAAATGATAGTCCGATGATTAAATGCCTTCTGTTGTGTATTAGGTCAGATACTAACAAGCACAGTGCAGCCCTGAATCTTTTACTTTTTGAGCTGTTATACAACAGAAGTTATATGAACAGTGATGCTAAGTAGAGCCAAACAAAAAACAACTCCTTATGCATAAGCAGCATCATTGCATTTTAAATCTGCTGACATAAACAGAATAATGAGGACATTTTGCTGGCTGTGTGAAATCCTCTTAATAAGGTCAAGTTTATTTAGGTTCACTGGAGAGGTTTGGATGCATAGACACTACTTTAAATAGATACAAGAGATAAATGATAGTCCTCTCATCTGTTTGTTGTGACTAACCTCACCTGGTAAGTGATAAAAACACTAAAAGCAATGTTTTTTGGGAGATGTAGCTAATACAGAGGTCAGGAAGAGGACCTTAATCATAGATTCTGTGTAGACACTAAAACCCCAGGCAGTCTGGTAGTTTCTGCAAGAGGAGAATGCATGATTATCATCATTGATGATACAGAATCATAAGTTAAGTTAAGGATTGTGTTTACATTTTTTTTACCCATAAATACAATGGGTAAAGAGAACTAGGCAGAACATAGTATGGCAAGCTGTCCTGACATGCTGTTTTTCCTGAGCTGGGTTTCTGAAATATTGGTTGCATAAATACACCAGATGGTTCCGAAGCTTCTCTTTAGTAGACCTTGGTCTCATTTTCAATATTGGGTGCATAAATTAGCTCGACATCTTGTCAATGTTGTTTTACTTTTGTCTTCTGTTTGATTGCAAAGTTTCTGAGCATTGAGAAAGTAAGCATTCATTTTTCATTAAAAAAGATAATGTGAGGAAATGTGTACCTGTGCCTTTAGAGCATCACTTCCCTCCGTTCCTCTTTTTCTTCCTCTCATGACGTATTGTCTGGCCTCATTTTTTTTCTCACATTATCCCAACCTCCAATTCGTCATTCCCTGGTAACTTCCTCATCTCTTTTCTTGACCTTTTTTTTAATCTCCCTTGTTCCTATTTATATTCCTTATCTCTATTACCATATGAGCTTCATCTGCTACAAGTGCTGTTCAGCATTTTCGATGCAAATCTGTTATGTGTCTGTGTGGGAAACTACTACAAAAAAGCTACTTTGTGCCAAATTTCATTGTCTTAGCAAACAACAGTTTTTTACAAAGTTTGACTCATAACGGTGAGACAACTGAAATCCTGGGAAAGAAAGATGTGTGGGCTTCGATTAAATAATATATAACTCAAAAGTCAGCCACTTCAAGTCAACATTCTGCCAACTGAAATTAGATCAGTTTGCTTTGCACAAAGTTTGATATCTCTTTGTTCATTGGTTTGTGTTTATCCATCTCTCCGTTTCTTACACATTCTTACCAGCCCTATCTTGGTTAATGAAGCAATATCAATATCAGTTAATTATTTATGCTCGACCTTATAGTCAGGATGGAAAGCTATTTCTTTTCTGCCTAAGGCAGAATTAAGACTGATAGAGTGAGTGGAAACAGAAAACAGAGAGATAGATAAAACAAGCTGTTTGGGCAGTAGTATGCTGGCTAAATGCTGGTGTGCTGCAACCATTATATATGCTAATCGCACAATAAGTAGGATTTAGGGCTCCTTCTCTTACACACAAACACGACTGCTATCCCTCCCCCTCAGGTCTTAGTGCACACACAATCCAGAGCTATTTAGATTTTGTGGCATGCTGCTATTAGGAGTAGCAAAGAAAGCACCTAAAGCATACTCCAGCTGAGCACTCAGATGAAGGCTTTTGGGGAAAAAAAACCATCAGCAAATGATATGTACAATCAATGAAAATGTATATGTTAGAGAAAAAGCTCAACAACATCTTCTCCGATACTCTTACTCTATTAATGATGTGCTCTAATTTATCAGTGACAATGTACTACTGGTATTATTACCCATGACTGCTGCAGAGTCATTTGACTGAATGCCATTAAACCCAAGTGTTAGTGGGTGTTAGCTGTTTTTTTTTTTGACCAGCCTAAAAAGGGCTCTGGTGATGTGTGTGAGATGGAACTAAATAACTCTCTGCATTGATACTTCAGTGTAACCTGATATCTACTACAACCAGGAATAAAGGCAGTACACTCACACACCACCATCTGAAACATTCAATTAATCTGCTGAGAAACAAAGGGGGGTTTCTAATCAGCACAGGGCAGAGAACAAGCCATGGTACAACAGGCATGGTGGTAGCAGGCAGATAAGGCTGATAAATGTAGACGTGTTACTGACAAGCAGCAAGAGTAATCTTGTTCGACTCCAGCACTAAGGCCCTATTACTGAAATCAGACTAAGTGATTAATAGCAGTGGGTTTGCAGATGTTCCCAGTTGTAATTAGTGAAATTTCTTTCTGATTTACAAGTTGGGATCTACTACCATGCCCTATCATTTGGACAATAATGTTGAATGAATGTGAAGCATTTTATTTTACATCCTCTTCAAATCTCTAAAATGTTGGGTACCTTTCTCTCTGTTTATCCCTCATGTATATATTTGCACTCCATTTCTGAGGACCCTGCTGTATGTAAACAAGATTAAAATCATTGCCACACCACACACTTGTTTCTTTGTGTTGGTCCACCTAAAGAGTCGTTCAAACTTTAACTTTAGATGTTCTGATATGGAAAATGTTTTACTTTCATTTGCGGTTGCCTTATCCATTCGCTTTGTGACTTTTCCATGTTAGATATACTTGCTCCCTCATTACTTTACAGGACATGAGAGAAATGAGCCTTTATTTCAAAACAGCTTTGTGACAGAGTGCATATCCTAAGGACAGCTGCATTGTGCTGATAGGTCTTCTAGACATAGGAAAAGTGAACAATGTGTATAGACGAGTGATTCATCCTCAAGTCCATTACTAGGACTGAAAAAGCAGAAGGAAGATAAGCATCCAATGCTCGTGTGTCTGTGGGTGTGTGAGAGTCACAAATAAGTCAGAGCTTGTAGATGCGTGTGTAAAGGTTTCTGTCAGATGTGACATTCCTTCAGAGTGTTCGATCGATGAGGAAAATGGAAGCCTCTTTCTCTCTCACTTTCTCTTTGCCAGCTTTCTTTCATCCCACTTTACCCCGCCTCTCTTGGGATGAGAATTGCAAAATCAATAGAACTAAATGGAGTTGCCACGGAAGCCATTGAGCATCCTTACTAAGTGCTGGTGCCGTGACACCCCACAGTCTCCTCTCCTTCCTCTTGCCGCACTCCTTTTTCAACAGTCTTTACCACTGTTGTCTTCACCATTCACCACAAGGTAATGCAGCAGCTCTTGCTCTTGGTTCACTCTTTAGTTTCCAAAAACACTGAGGTACTGAATAACAATAAAAAATTAAATAAAATGTGTTAAAATGTATTACATCCACCCTTTTTTAAAATTTCTTATGTGTTTAGAGAGACATGGATATAAGCCAGAGTATATCATTGAGGAGAGATACATCGTACTTTCATTATCTAGTTCTGCAGAATAATTCAGCAGAGAATGAATGAACTGAATGATCATCTCATACAGTGTCTCAGTAGGGGTTTACAGTTCATACATCAAGTGGTTCTCCTAGATCTTTATGGTGATGCAGGAAGCATAATACTAAGACCTTTGAAACAGTTAATCCAAAAGGACAGCAGGCTTTTAAGTGACTACTTCATGTTTGAAGCTCGGGGATGACATTTTGTGATAATTTAGTAATATTAATAAAAACACATAAAAGGCTCAATTGCAAGTTAATAATTTCATGAGAGGTTCTATGAGAGCGGGTTTACATATTTAAAAGTCTGCAAATGTTTAAAAGTGTAAAAAGAAAACAAACAAAAAAAAACTGGACTACAAACAGCACTGCCTTCTGTGGGAGAAAATGTGATGTGGAATGAGTAACTCTGCAGAACTATCATTTTTAATAGCTCAATAAAAGCTCCTTATTAATATTAAAGGGGAATTCATGAACTATAGTTTAATGGTTTATTGAGAGTCAATCATGCATACCTGGAACAGTAGATTGTTTTTGACAATATGGAGCAGTGGACATGAACAATATAGAAATCTGTAGCTACATCTAATATGCTGTACCTGAACAGGATATCAGATTTTTCAAGAAACTAAAATGGGAATGGGGTGGCATGCTGGCGTAGCGGTTAGCACAGTTGCTTCATAACAAAAACATTCCTGGTGGAAATCACAACTGGAGCCTTTATTTGCGTTTTCATGCTAGTTGTCCATCTGTACCTGTGTGAGTTTCCTTTGGGTGAGCCGGCTAAAAAGGTTCCTTTAAACTGTTTTCTGTCTGAAGTGCACTTCAAAGTCCATTAGTTAAAAGGTCTGCTAATGTACACATGAAAAAAAGACAAAACATTAAAAAAACATGTCTCTTCTGAGTAAGAAAAGAGAGATTGAGCTCTCAATTTCTCTCCCACTGACTGGACATTCACAGCAAAGCCTGCAGTGCACTTTAAAGTAAACTGATTATTTTATAGCAGAGTATGACCATGATGTGATTAAGGGAATTGGTAGAAATAAGATGAAGATAGTACTCAACTGCTCAGAAATGTTGGGTGCCTCAAGATACTACCTGCCAACCAGGGTTTATGTTTAGGGTAAATTTCTTCTCCAGACTTTGTTTCCACCCTGTTTCCTCAAGTGGAAATGCAGTGGTCAAAGTGTGACTAAAATCACTTTAATTTGAAGGATTTTGTTCTGTTCTATTCGGTTCCTTTTTTAATAAGCTAAAGGGTCTTGTAAAAGCTCTTATTATGTACAACAGAAAGTGAATGCATCATTCTTACAGTCATAAAATGTGACTTTTTTCAGTGCAGCAGTAAGTTCAGCAAAACTACAGATTCTTTTCTTCTTCAGTCTTTTCATTTGTGCAGTTCTCAGCTTTTAGATCAAATTGCTTTCAGATTTGATACTCACACTCTCCTTTTTTAAATAAATGTGGCATCAATTAGTTCAGTTGGGTTTTAAATTGCTTAAAGAGCATCTGCCCTTGTAAGAGTTTTTATTCATCATCTATATTTTTATCATCTTAAGACATCCCTTTTCTCGCAGGCTTTTCCAGGTTTACTTTTACCCTTTTAATTGTTATTTATCTTATTACATTATTGTCTGTTGTTACACTCCTTTTCATTTATCATTATTATGCTTTTTTTAAAGCATTTTTTAGTGATTGTTTTTATCTGTTTCCTAAATGTCTTGTTTGTGTTCTGACTGTGCTCAATGATGCTTGTTCGGCACTTTGGGCCACGATGTGATGTGTTTTTAAATGTGCGATAGAAAATAACTTGCCTTGATATGACAGTGTCTGCACTGGTGAATAATATCATCACAGAATATCTAACTCCAATGAATTTTTCAGCCATCTTAGAAAAAAGCCAGCCACAGAAGCAAATTGAAGAGTATGTGTACAGTATGTGTGTTGCAGAGCATGAAGGAAGCAGAATGAGAGAAAGATGATAACATACACAGAATGAGAAACAATCTTGATGTCTTGAGGTAGTTTTCTTTAAAACAAACAAAAAAACAAAAAGTCTGCTGGTTGGATGACCTTCTCTCTGGCACATCCACATCAGAGCGCCTCAGGGGAAGAGAACAGTGGACTGTGGAAAACACTTTTTAATCTACCTTTGACCTAGAACAAACAAATACCTGGCTACTTGGTACACTTGAGAGAAATGCATTTAATTAAACCTGTGACCTGCAACAAACATCTCTTTTGGCGAAAGGGAATACTGCAGAGCCAGCATATACAGCACCAACAAAACACACTCTGTGGTTTGAATTCACAAGAGGAATGGTTTGCATACACCTGACGAAGAAATTAAATTCAAGGCACAAAAATGTCAATATCATCTTGTATATCATTTTTTGCAAACCTTCAGATAAAAATCCAAAGCGGAAGCCTGAGCCTGAGGCATTTGGTCACAAAAGACCAACTACAAATCTCTCATAACTGCTTAGTGAGCTGAGCCTCCTAACAGCTTGCCATAATTATGTGGCATTTTCTAATAATTTCAGAATGAGGAGGATAAATCCTGTATCCTGGGGGTAAACGGGTAGATTGGATTTATAACCACCATCCATTTATCCATTCATTCATCCATTATTGCAGTATTGTGCAGGGAAGACTCTGTAAAATGGATATCTCCGTGCAAGAGAGTTCATTGGCTTATCATCAAAATCATTTAAATTTTATTTTACTATATATTGGAGAATTTTCTCTACTCTGGCTTTTTATTCCCTGGCTCGTAAGAGCATGTTTCAGTGTGAGAGTATGCAGATAAACATGTTTCAGCTGGCTGATTCTCATTCAAGCTTCTTTGAATCTCAAAGATTAAATATTTGAACTTGGCATCTCCACTGTCACTGGTTTGAGCCTGTGTTGCAGTGTATTAAAAGAAGGCAAAAAGTGATGCCTCTAAAAGTTTAGGAAAAACTGCCCGCAGTGCAGCTTACATGATGAAAAGGTTTTGGAAAATGACAGTGAGCATGTTTGTATAATTCAGGTAGTAGAGGCATCCGTGCAACATCCGGTCAGAAAAAAATCTCGTTTTTATTTTGTGTTCTACAACAGTAACTGGAGCAATATCCAATGATGCAACTCTTCTACTGTCAAAGACTCTCTTGAGAACTCAAGGAATTCAGCATCTCTTTGGATACATGACAGAGAGCAGAGTTCTGTTGCTGGGAGAACTATTACCCATAACTGAACAGACTTTCCACTTTTGGTCTGTGTGTGCCCATAGGATAAGGGTATCTGCTACTTTCTTATCTCCTGCTCTGAGCACAAGAAAGTGATGAAGCGCCTCTGGTAATTAGACTGGAAAGCACCTTCCTTCAATAGCCCTTCACCTGCTGTAGAGAATCATCTTCAATCTATGCTCCCACTCAGATGTGCCAAAGACAAGCCCACACACACTGACAGGCATGCGCACACGTCCTCTGCATATACCCTCCTCACCTGCTCCAGTTTCCAGTGGAACTCAGCAGGTCTGAAAGTGTCAAACTGCGTGAAATCTCTTCTGAGCAGGAACACCAGGCGGCAGTTGTGAACATACAGAGAGTAATGGTGGCGGTTCATCTCTGCAAAAGTAAGACCACAGGCATGTATGGTCACACAAGCGCATGCAAACAACTGAATATTATTACATATTATACAATGTTTTCATCTACAACACTGACAAAGAAGGCTGCACATGCTCATTATGTTTTCTAGTGAACGCGATTTGATGTTTCCGAAAGCTGTCATACAGCACAACAGTTTGAAAGCTTGATGTCGTGCCTCATGGGTTCTCAACATCAGCCTGTCCAGCATAACAGAAGATCCACTGAATGTGGTCACGCTGCCTGGATGCCTCAAGTTTTTTGATAATGGACACAACAACACAGTGATGAGCCAGTCCCTGTCTTACATGTTGTTTTGTGCATTGAATAAAATAATCTTTAGTTTCCTTACAGAAAGATGATTGAGAAAGCATTTTGTAATAATTAATTAGCTGTTACCCCATTTTAAACACACACAAGTAGTCTAAAAAAGATGACTGCATCAGATTGTTAAACATTTCCCTTAGTTTTGGGTGATCCTATTATTATCATGTATTTTCATACATTTTACACATTTCTTTTACTGTATGAATTTTCAGATAGAACTCATCAAATTAATATTTGTAAAAAAAAAATAGATTTCTTTAAAAGTAAAGGTTACATTTAGGAATATTCTGATAATTATTCTGACTCAGTTTATGTAATTATTACACTCACTGCAAATGTCACCTAGCTCCCTTAGGGAAATGATAGAATTTAATAGATGTTCATCTCCTTATAAACAGTGATTAGCGGACCCTCCTTTTGGTTCCAGTAACACCAATAAACCAAAATATCTCAGATGGAAAAAAAAAGGGGGGGTTCTTAAGAATCTGTTGGTATAAAATGAACTCTGCTGCAGTTTTGCATGACAAGATCAAACTGCACATTTCCTCAGCTAATAAGCCATCTGTTAGACCATTGTGAGAGCTTGCAGTGTGCAGATGGCTTGTTCAATTACACAGTTCAGGCAGCACATTTCTGACGTGCAGCCGAAAGAAAAAAGAAGATGTGAGCAGCTTTCGCCACTGTGGATTCAGTCTCATCTCAGTTTTCTACTAATTTGGACAGGCTTTTTTCTTTATCATGTATAAATCTACATATATATACTTATCTGCTTTTGAATGTAGAGGACAAAGTATAAAATGTTTAGGTGTAAAATGTCTTTAGTGCTCCGTAAGAATGAGCAAACTTGCTAAAAATGAAGAGAGCTAAAGGTAAATATATATGCCAATTTTTAGTTCCAGTTCTTATATTTCCACATTCCCACTTAGTGTCACTTTGCATCTTAGCGCTGAGCAGATATGAGATGATTTTCTCACCTGTCTTGTCAGAGTTGCACAACAAGGTTTCCTTCTCAGCTCTGAGTCCAGGACTGGGGCCGTGTTTCATCCACGTCGCTATAGTAAATTGGTCTGTCAGGTTTTGGGGCACCACATGACCTGGAACATTTGCAGCCTGACGGCCATCAAATTTAAAGATGAGATCGCTGTCTCGTGCACTGTCAGTGAGCAGAGATGCTGTCCAGTTTGTGGCAGGGCTGGGGGCAGGAAGGAGGTCAGTGCTGCCTGATGCTGCACCTGGATGTGTCCAACACAGGATACAAGACTGACAATGATGTTCCTCAGAGAATCAGCCTGGAGGAAAACTGCTTCAAAGCATCAGCATACACAAGAGAATGTCCATGTAACGTAATGTAATCTAATGTTAATGTGTAATATATTTGTTGAAACCTAAGATTATTGGCCATTTCTTGTTACTAACTTGATCAATAAACATGTAACTCATACTTCCACTGCCAACAAGTACCATTCATTTCTTTCAAAATAGATTTGTTCCAGCCTTATAATGTGGTGAGTTTGAACGTTTTGAAATATGTTTGGATGTAAAATCATGCTTTTGAAAGACAATATAAGGGTACATCCTCATGTTTGTCATTTCAAGATTCATGTTTTGAATTATGTGAAATAACTTTTTTTGTGGGTTTTTACAGAACTTTAATTTCTAAAAGCTACGAATAGGATTTTTCCCCCAGATACAAAACTTGTATTCATCTTTTCTGGTAAACAACAGATTCAAAGGAATAGCGGTACTGAATATTAACAAAATGGTGTAAATGGTGTTAATGGTGTAAATGGGGCATACTAATGTCACGCATCATGAAAGTCTGAGGTAGAGTTAGGAAATGTGAGCAAAAAAACTCCTGAAAGGAGTCTGAAAGATTGAAATGGCAGAATGGAAATCAGCTTATTATTGTATTGAAAAGGTTAAGACATCAAGAAGTAATATCTTCTTTAGATTAAATTTTCATTAAGACTACCCTCTGCACTCTCATCATCCTCCACTATTAAATAGCGTCTCACCATTTCAACACAGCATCGCTGTTCCTCTCTCCTATTTATATTACCTCCTCCCCGTGTCCCTTTTTCTTTTGCTTTACTCACCACAAAGCTTTTGCAGTGACTTTTCAGAGTAAGTTTCACGGTCACAGCCCTTGCCGATGTGACTTGTCTGCAACTCTACTACTGCCTTCACGCCAGACAAGGGACCTCCACATGTTTCCAAGTGCATCTTGGGAAACAGCTGCTTGCTCCCAGTTCCCGGCTCATAGTCCATCCGCTTGTTCCAACCTTAAAGGATCAAAATGATTGGAATGTTTATGCATAATAACTCATATACTGAGTTATGTTAGTGGTATTCTCCTTTGAAATTAAAGGTCATCATGTATTGTATTAGTAGATGGCAGACATCTTTTCTGTTTTGATTTTGTTAAATTTGGTTAAACTTCTCATATTAGAGTCATTATACAGCGATAGAAGCGAATTATACAGTGCTATTAATAATGCTTAGTGCTTCATATGAGTTTTATCTCTTTACCTCTTGGACAGTTCATTTAAATTGACCTCTTTCTTGAAGTAGTTCTCTCCCTCACTCAATCATACGGACACATCACATGTCTAAGCCTTGTGATTTCACTTGGCTGAGAAAGCTAAGTCGCCTTTTTAAAGAAAACATATGCATTTTCATATTATTTCTTTTGAAAAAGTCCTAAAAACATTCAATTTCATGAAGCCATAATTGAGTCATACATAAATGATCATTTGATTATTAAAATGTTAAGCTCATTTGGACTGTGTGCACATCAGATCCCATATTCTGAATTAAATCATAAAGAGAAACAGAAACAATGATTTGGTCCAGCAAATATCTTTGCAGGCACTGGTTCCGTGTTCTTAGAATCTGTATGTTTGGATCAGAAGTAGCAACTGTCTTTTCTATTCTCAAAAGCTTTCTTCTTTAGTCTGTTTGGGCTCCAATTTTCAATATTAGAATGACTTTTAGAAGGACGAAATGTGCCGCTTCACTGTCTGACAGTATTACTATTTATCTTAGTATGTCTTCCTTGATCCGATGACTGAGATTCCCTGAGTGAATGTCCTTAAAGCCTAAACCACATATTTGACATCGATTTGATTATGAGCTCTATCTGAACTAATGGGTCTTGTGTATAATGTCATCTCTATCAAGGCTTGTTCACTTGTAGTTACTCTTTTTTACTATTTTATATCTCCTTTTGTCATAGGACATTCCTGTAAGATGTCATTAGTTTGATATTCAGCATGCAAGTATATTCTTAGTGCTAAAAAAGCACATTCAAGGCATTCTTTTAGTTAAAGGTGGACGCAATAACTTGTCAATAAAAGTATAAATAAAAATATCTTCCCAGTGTTAGATTTAGTTGGATTTCAGCTGAGTAAATTGGAGGTCCGAATCCATCATATGAAAAAAAGCCTGAATTTCAATGCGAAACAATCAGCTCCAGTTTGCTTTACTTGACACGCTTACCTGGGTTGCACTCACAGAGATGAGAACTTTGATTACGGTAGGGAGTGCTGAGCAGGATTCCTTTTCTCATGTTTGCACTGTCAGGCTACAAAGACGGTGCTGCCGTGCCCAGTGATAAGTGCATGTTTATATCAGCAGCACAGGAGAACACAAAGCTGAGTTAAGCTTAAATTGATATTAATTTGCAATCCCCAGAAAAAGGTTTAATAATAATGCTTACAGTGTTTATTAGATCAATGGAAATATGATAGTAGGAAACTGATTTTTTTTTTCTTTTTTCCTTTTTGGTGTTAAACCCTGATCATGAATGTTCCAGCACTCCTTACCTTGTTCCTGTCACCACTGCACTGTAGTAAAGGCTTCAAAATGTCCTTACAGTTATGCAAAAAAACTTTCTAAGTAGAATTTTGCAGTGATTTGGTTCTAGTAATTTCTAGTACGCGTTCATTCATTCATTCTTCTTAAAGTATTGGTGAAATAAAGACAGATAATGCCTTATTTAGAGGCTGCATCGTCTAAGCCCCGTTCACTCCGTTATATGGATCTTGAGGAATATAAATATCTTCCGAAGGACGCAGACTTTCACCAAACCGTTCTCGGTGAGTAGATAAACGTATTTCATGCCAAGTTTAAAAATATCGGAGTTCCCCTTTAAGGCTGTAATAATAGCCATAACACTCTCCTCATCCATTAATGAAACTTCTTTCCTCTCTTGAGCTGCGTATTCATTCGGCCTCTTTCTTCATCTCTTTTTTTCATCCTCTTATCTTTTTCGATCTTTCTCCCTCATTCCAGCGTGAGCTTGATTCCTGAGATGCTGTCAGTGCTGACAGGTGAAGCATCAGGGGAGAAAGGCTGACTCGAATGCCAAGCTGTTGGCATGTTAAAGAAGGAGGAAAAAAAAAGTACTCTTGTCAGTTTCCCCTCTGGAGGTGTCTGTCAGGTTCTCTGATTTCCTCAAGAAACATTCATTCTAAAATGAGATAAAAATTCCCTCGAAGGATGCCCTGAAATATGTGATTCTTTAGGATTATTTAAGCAATGTGTAAGATCATCATTTCTGTTATGCTAACATTTCTTTGATTGTTTATCTATCTCTAACCTTGCCATCCCGGTTTACAGACAGGCTTGACCTCAATATGCACAACCACGTCTTCCTTGGCCTTCTTCTGGCCACAGTCAAATGCAGATACCAAAATCTTGTAGCTCTGCTGTTTGTCGTAACTCAGTCGCTCTGTGTTTCTGATGTTACCTGAAGGGAGCACAAACAAAGGAAAAATAATTAGGATTATTTGCCAACTGGGGAAATTAGAATGTTATGCTCATTTGACAATAATAAGAAATAATTGCTCCACTGAGCAATAATTGAAACTGACTTAACATTTAAGAAGCTGCTCCTGGAAAAAAATATCATGGTTCAGTCATGGTTCAGTGACCTTGTACAGCATTTGAATATAAAAACCTCTGTCTAGGCAGTCAGTGTGGAACTGCAATGATGGATTATCTTCACTGGTCACTGGGGTAACAATGTAAAAACAGCGAGAGTGAGACAGAAGAGATGCCAGAGGGCTGGGGATTTTCACGACTTTGCCTCAGATGCTACCGCAAGACCTTATAGTGCAATCCACTGCCATCTAACTTTAAAGGACATTTAATAAGGCGGATTATTTTGAAAAGAATGTCTTGTATTTCACATTGAGTGCGAAATGCGAAGAGTTACCAAGTCAACATTATTTATAAAGCATTGCATTTGCTTTTGCAGATTTTTGTTTTTGGTGCATTTGGGTTTGAAAAAATTCTTCTAATAATGGAGAAAAGATGTTGTGGATCAAAACATCGACGCTACCATGATGTAGTTAAATAAAATACAATTTTTGACATTAGAAAATGTTCAGGTTTTTGACCAAAAGGAAAACTGTTTATTGTATAAGATTATACACAAACCAACACCACAACCCATGAAACAGTTTCTTACAATATCTGATACTGGCTCAAATGTAATGATAACACCCTGTGGGGGACAATTTTGGTCAACCATATTATGACAAAGCTGTTTTTAAGTGAAGGGGATGTGGAGTTCTTTACCGTTAAACTATTAGTCAGTGAAGCACAGAAAAGAAATGTTCAGTATTGTGAAATTTTGACTGTTTTTGTTTTTTAATTTGTTTTGGTACAGTATTTTATTGAGTATGTTTTTGCACGTTTTTTGGGTCATTTGTGTTTTGATACCTGCGCCCTTGGCTCTGCCCAGTAACAGTAGAAGAAAATTAGCTTTTAGCTACATCTACTATATTGTATTGTATGTATCGTGAATTGTCCCAATTAAATATATATTCAAATCAAACAATGCTTTCATATTCTTTAAGTTATCTGTGCTTTGCAGATTCTGTTTGATATAATTCAAATCAAATCAAATCAAATCAAATCAAATTTGAGCAAGAAATATAACAATTACCACAAGTTAGGCGTTGCTGCTGCTGACGCTGGTATTACTGGGGAAATTCTAGAAAATATGATGAAGAAAGAAATAAATGGCTGTTTTTCTTTTCTTTATTTTTGTAAACAAAACATTGCTGAGTGCAAATTGGAATAATTTGTTATTAAGAACATTTAGCATATAAAAGATGTACTAACTTTGCATGACTTAGATATTTTCAGGTTCAGACTTCAGACAGAGATTTAGCTGATAACTTCAACAGTTTTTACCTTTGATTTGGAAATCAGGGTTTTACTCCACAGACAGGTGTTTTTAATGACACATTTCCCATGTCTCCATTTTCTATCGATGAGGCTGATGTAGCAAATCTTTTTAAGAAAACTACAGCTAAGAGCCCTGGACCTGACAATATCTGTGGCAGAGTACTAAAAACATGTGTAGATCAGTTGAGTAGCATTTTCCATTACATTTTTTAACTGTCTCTTGAGCTGCATAAAGTACCCAAGCTTTGGAAACATTCAGTTATTATTCCAATTGCAAAGAGTGGCTGCCCTAAAGCACTTAATGATTTCAGGCCTGTAGCTCTGACTTCTCTAGCGATGAAGACTTTTGAGAAGATCATCAGAATGGATCTATTGCATGTTGAACAACATCTTGATCCATTGCAGCTTGCATACAGAGCTGGTAGAGGTATAGAGGATGCAGTTGTTACTTTACTGCACCTTATATTCACGCATCTTGAGGGGCAGAAGACACATGCCAGACTCTTATTCATAGACTTCTCCTCAGCATTCAATACTATCCAACCATTTCTGCTTGCTGATAGGCTCCTCAATCATTTTACACTAGATCCTAACCTGATTATATCATTTTCCAATGTGCTCTCCTCTTCCACTGGCTCTCCTCAAGGTTGCTGCTTGTCGCCCCCTCCTCTTTATTTTGTACACTAACGAGTGCCATAGAAGCTTCAGTAACAGACACATCTTAAAGTTTGCTGATGACACGGTTATAGTTAGTCTTCTTCAGGGGGATGAGCAGGACCATGAGCCTGCTGTAGATTACTTTGTAGCTTGGTGTGATGAGTCTTCTCTTGGTTATTGATTTTAGGAAGTCTACCTCTTTTCCACCAACAACTATTATCAAAGGTGCAGATGTTGAGGTGGTGGAGAGCTATAAATATCTTGGTGTGGTCCTTGATAATAAACTGTGTTTCCAATCCCACATCGATGTTACCTCCAAAAAGCTTCAGCAAAGATTGCTCTTTTTAAGGAAAATGAGAACCTTCCATGTTTCCTCTGAGATGATGACTCTCTTTTACATTAGTTTTATTGAATCTCTTTTAACCTTTTGTATTGTTGCATGGTTTGGAAAGCTGAACTTGTCTAACAAGAATCGTCTTGACCATCTTGTTAAAACTGCTGGAAAAATCTCAGGAAGTCAGCAAGCCGGTACTATGTCCTGAGGAAGGCTAATGCTATTCTGCATCGTTCTAATCATCCACTTTTAAACAAGTTTCAGCTTTTGCCCTGAGGTCGTTGTTTTAGGGCTCCTATAAGTAGAACTAAAAGACTTCAGGTTTCATTCATTCCCACTGCAATTTATTTACTTAATGACAAGTAGCCCCTGGATTGTTTATGTTCCTTTGCACTGCTATTGCTTACTTGCACCTTAATGCACTTGCACTTTCATAACTCTTGGTAGTAGTTCCCATTTTTGGTAGGCGCTCTGGACTGAACATTTGCTAGCTTTAGTACATGTGTATGGTGCTTCTTATACTGTGTTGTTTTTATTATGACTTTAATTATTGATGTTTAGACTTGTTTTATTCATTTTGTTTTATTCATTTGCCCATTAAAGACAAGGTACACAACGTACCTTGTCTTTTATGTGCTCCTGCTGCAACACTAATTTCCCTTCAAGGGACAATAAAGAGAAATTGAATTGAATTGAGAAATTGAATTGAATTTTGATAAAATGTTGCATACTAGTTGCTAAAAATAAGAATAAATTAATACAAAAGTACAGTGCAAACACAAAATGTGCCTTGAACACAATTACTGGTAACCTTTACAAATATTTGATTGCAAAACCTTCAACAAAAATTCTTCTTTCTAAATTTTTATGTAGCCATCTTGAAGCTTGTTGTACCAGTTTGCTGATGCTTTACATCACTCAAATGCTTCTGAAGTTGCAGGAATCTGTGATTTCAACAATGACAGATTAGAGCTCAGTCCAAAGATTATTTTAATGGAATATAGTGTAGGATCCATTGCTTGCCAGTATAAAACACAATCCACCTTTTTCTTTGTAACGATTCTTCATGCTGCTGAATGTTTGCTCTAGGTTACGGCTCTTCTGGAATAAGGTGCAACACTTCACGGGAAAAAATAAAGACGAGGGAAAAAGCGTAAGAAAGCAGAGGGAGAAGGAAAAAGGGCAGAGCTGACATGACAGAAAAAAGGGAGGCGAGGCGGTCAGAGTCTCCACAAAAATCTTTTACAGTGACTATTTGACATGCTGATGAACAAAGATCTGGATCTCAGCCATATGTCAGTTAGTTCATAACTATGAGAACCTGAAGTTTCAGCCTGATGGGACATTTTCATTTGTTAAAGGGACACGTCAACCATTTTATACAAGTTACAAATTTATTGATTCATCTTATTTTTGCTGAGTTCAACAAACTTATTAGTCACCGAAAAGTGTTCTGTCCTAAAGTCATCAGGGTTCTATATGCTTAGGCTTTGTAATTGAAAAGTTACTTCAACAATGTAAACATGTAAACTAAACTAGCATCCCAAAACAAATAAAAATATAACAGACATTTATCAAATAAGCGTTTTAAACATCCAAGAGCCCAAAGGAGACTCTTTAATGCTGCTGTTGCTTGTCATAACTCATTTACAGTGGCCAAACAGAGCAGTGTAGTGATGTGCCTGTGATGTGCGAGTATTACAGCCGAGGTGTATCAACAGCGATGGTGTCTGTGACTACCTGATGTGAGTCACTGCCCAATGTGAGAGGTGCACTTGTCAGAGTGAACTAACCATCCCCCTTATATATGGGAATCTTAGATTCTCCTTTGGCTGATAATTTACACTTCACATGTGCATCTGCTCTTCAAAACTGACTGTAACTTGCTTAATTCTGAACAGGTTTTTACTCAGTTTTGGTTGTTACAAACCTGAGAAATGGGGCACAGTATTAGTTACAATTTGGAATTATATTCACTTACAGCGGGTGGATCTCAAAAGCTAATGCTTTGTATGGGCTCAGCTTTGACAGCATTTATTCACATTTGATTACCATTTACTAATAATACTCTTCATTCTGGTGTTTCACAATTTAATTAAACTTATCTATTCTCGGCGTGTCATCTGGTTTAAACTGACAGTCTGCTCCACATCTGACAGCTGATATATGCTGCAGCACAGTCCATTTACTTCCAAATCCTATGCTGCTCCTTCCTTAACTCACACATATTGTTGTTTTGTCACGGAACTCTAACCAAAAAGTTGTGACTTACCACTCTTTCCAAACATTATTATTGAGACTGTAAGGTGATCATACTGAATCAGTTAGACAACTGTCAAACACACTGAAGAAGACTGGGAGGTTAAAATGAAAAATTATAAATAAATAAGTATGACCCTGAGAGAGAGGGACACAATAAATAGAGCAGTGTGTGGTTCTGTCTGATTGAACATGTAGAGACACACCCAGAAACACACACAAACAAAAAAGCCCTTCAGTCTCCCTTCAGGTTGGATTATACTGCATTTGGATCAGCTCATGGATGTTGAGGCTCGGGGAAAAGGCAGCGTAAATCCCACAGCTGAAATTTTATAAAGGCAGTTATGCTCAGAATAGCGCTTGAATAAAAAAAGAAGACACTCCTTCAGACAGGTAGGATTGATGTAAAGCTTTAAAAGAAATGACAAAAATACAAAATTCTGCCAAGTTGAAAATGGATCTTTGTCTACTAACGTCTGAACCATGATTAAATACTACACCATGGATCACAGCTTTATCACAATAAAAAGTAAGCATTCACATTAAGATTATAGTTTACAGTGTGATAAATAACTATTCATATTATTCAGCATGTTCTTAAAAAAAGATGAGTGATGCAGTCCAAAGTCTAACGCTTAAAAACAAGCAAATGTTTTAAACTTCAACATCACCCTCAATTGTATTATTTCTTTGCAAACTTGGATTCCATTGACTGTTGCTGAATTCACTTCAGAGTCAGTTCTCTCATGTCTATCTTTAGCACAGACTTTCTCATGTTCACACAAAGTTGTAAGATCATAGGAACAACATGTACAGCCCAGAATGGCTTTTTCCCCCTTTCCATCAAGACATTACCTATTCTATCTGTTAAAATGAGGAAAGACTGGCACACTCATTGGAAAACAGACTCCTGCTTGTTTCAGAAATGTACCATGTGCCACAAATAGGGCTAAAAATATCTTTGTGGCAGATGACTGAGCCCCTTATTCCAGTTTTCAGTCTCACTTTAGAAAAATCCACCACAAGGTCAATTTTCGACTATTTTAAATCAACATGCTTTCAGTTGTAGGACTCCTCATGGATCCATTTTTTGTATGGGAGCATAATATGGCTTCTAGTGTTTTCTATGTGTAGAAGAGCTGATATGGACAACTATTCATGTGTGTGTCACATGAATGACTCTTTAGTGTAATAACACTAAAGACAAAGTCCTCATGAGTAAATTCGAAGAGCAAACAAAATGCTCCTCCACTCTGTTGTTCCAGAAACTCCTTTCCCCTGAGACAAACACATCACCTCTAACCCATGCACGTGCTCCCATATACTAACCATTGCGGTCGATTGCAAATGGCGTCCCTGCAGTGACAATTTCGTAGTTGCAGATCTGGCTGTACTGTGGTGAACAGTCCTGGTCCCAAGCTTCCACCTGAAATGAGCGACATCCATTTTAACCCTGCAGTCCTTCAATAATATCTTGCAGGAGGATTTATAAAAATTAAATAATAATGTCTACAACTAATTTGCTAAAAATGGCTGTTGTGTCACTGTCACAGTGATTTTAACAAAAAAAAAAGCTATACTTAACATGTAAGAGAGGGATAACAAAATAGGCGCCAACTTTAAAATCTAATATTAGTATACCTGTAAAATACTGTCGTAGATCTTGCCTTCGGTCACTGATGCCTTGTACAGTGAGTCTCTAAATACGGGACTGAACTCATTGACGTCATCCACCTGGATGTGAACCACCGCCCTAATGGAGGAAAAGTGAGAAAATAGTGATGAAAGGAGGACGCATTGCAGGGGAAAAAAGGAAGCATGGATACAAAGTAAAGGGGTAAAGAATAGGGAATATGACAATACAGGAAAAATAGATGGGTGGAGAAAGAAAGCTGAGAAATCTCAGGTCATCACTGAGTACTTATTATTCTGTCAGTCGAATAAAAAAACAAAAAACTTTTTTTTCATCCATGTTACTTATAAAAAATATATCTAGAACTATCCTTGAAAAACAGGACTGAGAAACTAAGGTTAACTAATTGCGTTGGGCTTTGGTTTTATTATGATCCAAATTCAATGGAACATTTATTTCACAGGCACATCTGCTCACACAGATTCACTCATAGCTAATTTTGCACAGCTACAATTTTCTTTCTCCATGTATTTTTTTCTTGAAACTTTTCACCTTTTTTGTCCGACAACCACACTCAAAGATACAGAATCTCATCTGCTGGTAGAAATAAACTTGAAACTCTGAATAAAGTTTTGTGCACTAAAGTGTATGAATAAGGCAATGATGTAGATGTTGGCGCTTTCTTCACCGGTGACCTTCGCTGACAACAACTCACAGTGTATCTGAGAAGGCACATCTGGCTAATTAATGACATTAGCCTAATGAGATCTACTTAGAATGTCACATTGTGATAATGTCACACAGCCACACACACAAACATGCACGCACTTATACTGTGTCGTTCATCTTTCACTAAAGAAATTCATCAGAGATCCCTGAACTGATAAATTTTCCTCTCCTCTTCTTTTTAGTACAGAGCAGGAACCTAATTTAGCAGTTTCTTGTCCCTGGCTGGAGGACCAGAGGGTCTGATTTGCTGCTGTCCACTCTAGTCTGGCTCTCTGTCAATTTAATTCACATAGCACTGCACACACACAGGGACTCACATTATATTGATGGGCTATTAGGAGGACATATCCTTAGACAGATCTGCAAGCCTCAGCTGTGGGTGCTGTACTATTTAGGGGTGAAAGAAAACTTTTTCTCTAAAAAGTAAAAAAAAAAAAAGCAGACACTAGAAAAAGCCTATCTCTATCTCTAATCTTTATAGTTGTTTCTGTCTTTAAATCTGAATCATTGGTGTGAATAGTTTTAAAGGACATAGCAAGAACTGAAGAAGTATGTTGGTAGCTTTACTAACATCTAGTGCGTCAGAGTTGTCAATATCAGCCCTGAAAAAAGAATATTATTGGCAAATAAATTTGAAATTCAATATCTGTTGCAGCACTTAAACAAAGAGTCCAAAAAGTAACAATGATGAGCCATTATAAAGACAACAAAAACGTTTTGAGTGACGTGTTTTCTTAGAGTTAGATTATATTTTAGACCCAAACGCATGAATCAGGGACTTACTTGTGAGACTTTTTCCAGTCAGCACCAGTGGCTCCAGCCCCACAGTCATAGGCCTGGATAATAAAGGTGTACTCCTTTTGGCTCTCACAGTCCACAGGGCCACTTGCTCTTAGGACTCCTTCTCCTGATGTACGATTCAACACCACCGCTTCAAATGGGGCATCCTGACCAAAGATCTTAAAGGCACAAATCTCGCCTGAAAAAAAGAAAAAAAAGAAATATCTTTTCACTGTTGAAATAACACAGTAATCAATCCACAACAGGGCTTGTAGGATTTCAGTGAATCATTTTTTTAAGTGGGGAATATGCCGAAGAATTTCTTCAGTGTGTCAAAAAACAGTATTTTTTTTTCACAAAATATTTATCACAATTTAGACACTTTTGTGACGGAGGGTTGATATTCAAATGCTTAATTTCTTCAGTCTTTCTGTTAACATAGTGAAACAGAGAAATTATCTGCGTGTGCGTGTTCTGAATATGAAACCTTTGAAAGACAAGGAAGATCATGGACATAATAAGTGTCAGCATATCTGCTCTTTGACAGAGAGTGAAAATTTTGCTGAGTGTGTGACTCAGCAGTGAACACTCACTGAGGACAGAGTGTTCTTTATATGGAAACACTTCAAATAACTGATGTCAAAGTCTGAGCTTTCACTTAATGTCATTTCAACAGTCTGTGTCATAGAAAAACTCCAACATAGGAAAGCATTGAATTTAAATGTTGCTTTTCCCCTAAAAATTGTCTGAGATGACATTTGAAGTCTTCTCTGTTTACATCTTTAGACCCCCCCCCCCCCCCCCCCCCCCACACACACACACTTCTCCCCTTACCCCAAAAGTAATTTTCTATAACCCAGCAGTCGCTCCAAAATCGCTCAGACAGCCGAGGATGAATCAAAGTGTGGGTAATGAAGTAAAAACTAACAATAAACACAGATGGCATTTCCTTTACAGCACAGCCATCACTTTAAATTTCAGCCTATGTTTCATTTCTGTACACAGCCCCTTTTCAGCTTGAGCTGTTCTCTAAATAACAGTGTACAGCTCCTGGTGTATAGTTGAGAGAAAAATCATTTCTGATGTCTCCAACTGCACCAGCTCAACAGAGAGTTTTAATCACTGAGTGTATTGTGTTGTGCATCTGTATGCACATGTGGCTCTGAGATAATCTGTGGAGTTCATCCACTGCACAAGTGTTCATTTCAGGGATTTGGGAAATCTTCTTGAAGAGAAAACAAAAAGCTGCAGTGCTCTGACCCAGTGCAGGCTGATATCTCTCAGAACATAGCGGTACAGTGCAAGAAGAGTTCTAGTTTTCATGCTCAGATCTTCTCACTATTTTATTGCACTGTGTTTTCACCAGTTTTCTCTTTCTAACCTCCCTTTACCCTGATTTAACTTTTCCAAATCTCCCTCTCAATTTTCATGATGCCTCACCCATGTGTTACCCTCCTTCAGGGTTCATGTAGATGACAACACAGCTTTGGAATATAATAAGTTTGTATGGAAAAAAAAATACTAAGCAGGAACAGAAGTGTGGGGAAAGGGAGAAGAGCAGTAAGCAGGGCTTTGATCGTGCCTCCACATGAACAGTTTTATATAATCACTGAGAAAGTAAAGTATTAGATGGATCCAAATAAAGTGATTATTGTGTGGTGCTAAGGCCAGGAAAAGGTACTTGCATTTAACAGTTTGGGGTTGGATGCCAATCCATTTTCTGCTGCTCTGTTGTGGTAAATGTATTTTGCTGGATTACATTTTACATGGCACATGACAACATAACAGAGTCACAGAGTGGAGGAGAGGGAATGAGGAGGAATGTGTTGTGCCATTCAACATGTAAACGGTTATGAGAGATGGCTCAGATATATTCACCGAATGCATACTTTACACACATGCACACATACACACATATAAACAAACACTTTTCTTTCCAACTATGGGAACATTTCAACCCACTGTGATGCATAAATAAAATCAAGTCCAATATTTTGGCCTTTACGTCATGAGGGAAAGGGATTACTTTCCCAAGGAAATTAATAAATGTATAGATTTTTGCCCTGGGTAGCTGGCCTGTCGCCATTGCTAATAGAGAAAGAAGTCAACGAGTCAGCAAAAAGTGGCTCAATAATAACAATAATCTAAAATAGATGGTTCTCCACAGGAAGCTTGAGCGGCATAAACTGCATTGACAGAAAATGTCAAGCTGTCAGGAAACATGTATTTCACGGAATGTTAAATTGCCATCATAATGGAGGTGGAAGGGATGAGCACAATTAATGAGAAAATGATTTGCCACAAATCAACACATTGTCACCAGGAGCCAAAACTAATTTGTGTATTGCTAATGTAAAAGGACTTGACAAAGCATTAAATTTCTTTCAATTTTATTTCAGTTTGTTGGATTTACCAAGCGCCAACACTTTGTTTTCAATCTCAACGGGTGATGCATAAAATATGTGTGTATGGAAAGGAGGAATTTCAAATTGGACTGAATCGTATACTTTAACATGATACAGTACCAGTTAAAGGTTTGGAAAAGCAAAGTTGTTGATATAAAAAACAAACAACAAACAAAAAAATAATTAAACAAAACTCCTGCAGAGCACAATTAAATCAGTTTTCACAAAAACTTGCCAAGAGAGAGATGGAACATATTTTTGAATGGGAAAAAATCCCAGTGTCGTGGTCTGCTAAGTGCATGGAGACCTACCCAAAGAAGAACGACCGCATTACTGCAGCAAAATGTGGCTCTTCAAAGTAATGACTGCAGGTAGGGTGCTATGTCTTTTTTTACAAGCTGTTGCAAACTGGACGATTGCAGCTCTTTAAAGTCACACTCCAGCTGTTTTTAATCCCTTTACAACTCATCTGTGTTCCTCAACACCTTTGAAAAAGTGTGAAAAAAATACATAAGAAAAAAAGTCTTATAATCTTGAGAGGTTTAGCACTGACTCTTAGTTTTTTTCCTCATTCAGTGAATGAGGACCTATGAATATGCTACAATAATCGGAGCAGCCACCCCTCTTTAACAGACTGTAGTAGGCAGACTTGTAGGCTTAACCTCTTACTCCGACTCTGTTTAATATACCTAGTTTAGCAATTCTAATAATGGGTGAATTAAGCTGTCAATGTCTTAACCAGAAAGCAATTCTCAAGAGGAGGAAGGTAAGTTATACAAGATCACACGCAAGTGGAAGCAAGTAACTTCCCAGCTAGAGCCTGTGAGTTCCGAGCTCTCAGCCACAGAAAACTTAGTCAGCTTGCTGCTCGACCAGCTCTGGACCCACTCAGCCTTGGCTCTTTGCATGGTCTTGCTTGCAATGTTTCCTCCACCTAGCGTTTGCTAGCTTTGCTCGCTTTAATAGTTTTTTCACAGCAGACACAAATTATCTGGACAGCCCGACCCCGCAAGTTGTCAGAACTGGTTCCTGAAAATAGTCCACTTAGATCATACGTGGTTGTCTGACCTCATCTTTTTGGAGGATGTAGGTGGTGCTCTAAAGATTCAAAGCAGAATTCTTCCAGTCAGGGCAATAGTGATGATTTTGATCATTACATGCTTTGTATCACATAAAGAAATCAAATAGCATCTTTGTTAATAACTTGAATAATAGCAAAGAGGGACTTTGATATTTAGGGAGCAAATATAATTAATGCAAAAGCTTGCTCATAAAAATAACTTTTTTATCTATGTGTATCTAATTTAAAGCTGTGTAAGTTGATGAAAAGTACAGTGACAGCACATATACTTCAAAGTGTCTGTTGTCGGAATGGCGTGGATCTTTTTGATAAAAGAAACTTTTAGTTTTGCTTGAGATTGAAAGAAAAGTGAAACTGAAGTAATAGTTCAGCATGTGAATATAGATATATAGATCAGAGTCTGTCAAGATGACAGAGCTGAAGGTAAATTATTTTGTTATCCGAATGCATAGCAGTATGTTTGAGGACACTGTTTTTAATTGACAGCGTTTCCCTTTTTAAATTTATCATTTCATTAGTAATCTTATTGATCTAATCATTCAGTGCAATCTATTTTACATTATTACTCGTGGGTGTTTTTATGTTCATGTCCTCTTATGTAAGGTGCTTGTAATTTCTTTGAGATTGCAATTTTTTTGTGTAAAAAGTGCTATACAAATTACTTACAAATGACAGAATTACTACTGTATGACCTCTCATGTTAGGAGAACATTATCAGTGCATCTTCAGTAAAGAAATAAATGATGTCGTGCCTTTCCATTAATGGGACCTACAGCTAACATAAGAGATTATAAAAAAGACTATCGTGGAGTGACTCAACATGACTGGGAAACGCTGTTAGGGACAGATTTCTAAAGTGGGCTTCAAACAAACTCACTTCCACTCTCAAGCCTCAACATAGAAAAAGAAAGTTCACACACGCTAATTCCTCCTCTTAATCAAATACTGCTGACAATGCGTCCGGTGTTTTTGTGGGTGTTTTACCGACTTAGTGCAGAATGGGAAACACAGAGGTTCCAATGCTGAGACTTGACATTGAATTTGTGTGTGTGTATGGACGGGAAATGGCGTGTGTGGCAGGGGGGAGCTGTAAGACCTTGATTAAAGTGAGGTTCTAAGCAGACAGAGTATCAGTCAGTTTTAAGCCATGATTCCCTCAGACTTCTGCCTGCAGCACTCGTCTCATTGTCACCCTCCTCTAGTTCAGTTAATGACAGGATTGCACTACATTGCCACAGATGAACTCTTACTGTGTTCACTTTGACATGAAATAAAGCACAAAATATACATGTATATACATGTTTTTCAATTATGAACACTGAGCTCTAAAAATAGGCAATGAAGCCCTAGATTTTTTTCATTACACTGTCATAAGTTGCAGTGGACTTCATTTGACTCAGTTTTTATTTTTCCCTTTATAACATAGTGAAAAACAAGAAAAAGACTCCATCAGTACAAGATCCTTGGTGCAGAGGTGGCTTTTAACAGTGTCTTAAATTGTCACTAAAAAAAAGAGCTGCTTACAGTAGTAGAGATTTGGTGACTGTTTTTTTTTATATTCTATGCAGCTTTTGTGCAGTCCCTTGTACTACATCTGGTGGCATGTGAAACACATGCTTGTTTATTGTCTAAATGTGTTGGAATTCATCTCTTGCTACAGTGCTGACTTACTCCAACTGCCCCTGCAAACATCTTCTCATACATATAGATCAGATACCATCGCTCTGTATAATGAAAATATCAAAAATACCAATATTAACTGAGCATTAGTCAGAAAGAACCACCCAGCAACTAATTTTACTGCGCAGTTGTGGTTTTATAAGATGAGGGTAGGAAGAATGCAAAAAGGAGGAAGATAAAAAATAAAACAAATGAAAGGTGCATGGCCCATCAATTAGCTTTTTCTTTGCTGGCTGTAATTTGATTTTATCATTCACAGTATTAATACTTTGCTGAAATGCTTGGTGAGTTCACAATGAGAACAGAGACCAGCAGAAAGATAAGCTGTCAACTGTGGCTCTCCGGATGTCTGTCCCTGCCTGAAATATACAAATGTTTATCTGCACTCAAAAGTTTATCAACCACTTTACACCGAAAAAAAAGGACCACTCTGCAAAAATGAAAATTACACTGATTGGAAAGTTGGCAAAGGGCAAAAAACATCCTATCACTAAGAAATAGTCATTTCCGTCGAGCCAGCATAGACCCTTACAATAGTTTCGTATGCAACAAATGGATGCTTTTAAATGTAATGGAATGTAAATTAAATGTAAATCTTTCTTTCCTGAATATTAAGAAATATGGCAAATGTGGAATTGTTTGAATTCTCCTCTTTACCGCAGACTCTAAGCACAAAGGCAAAAACTGCAAGAGAAAGGCTTTTAAAATGTTACCGTGTGGTACCGTGACTACTTTGATAAAAAGCTATGTCTGCTATTCTATTAGTAAATATGCATGTTTCCATTGTGGTGGATGTCAGAGGCTACAATAATTATTTGGGTTTAGAAACTCTAGTCGTGAAATTCTGAACTTTTTTTTAAACATAATTTGATAACAATGTTTAAGAAATGCTATTTTAACTTAATCAGTCTACAGGACTTGTTTCCAAATGCATCAGGCATGTTCTGATGATTTGTGGTGAAAATGCAAGGAAGGTTAACTTTTGCAACCTAGGTCATATCATGCTGGCACACAGCTGGACAGTGAAACGCCTCTCTTTGTGGTGCAATGTTCTCCCTCCTCGTTCACTGTTACCATACAAATCATTGTCCGCTAAATCTCCCTATGGATCTTTTGTAGTTGGATGAGGGTTTCATTAGCATCTTTAGAAATCCTACCAGCAGTTCTTTGAAGTAACTTCCACAACTGCAATTTCCTAATCACATTACAAACTAAAGAAATTATCGTATGATTTTGTTAACATCTCATAAATCATGCCTGCTTTGTGGAAATTGTAGCAGCTGCTACCAGGAGCCCATGTCTGCTGATTGTGGGGCAAGGTTTGAGATCCCAAATCATTTACAAAGCTTTGAACATTGCATCAGTTGGGGCCTGTACTACAATGCAGGATTTTGGGCTTTGCCAGATTTAACCCTGGATTTGCAGGGACATGAATGTGGCTTAACTTTTTACAGGGGTACATCACGACGGAAACTATGCACACCTAACTCGCTCGCGAACAGGTTGTGTTTCAGATAAGAGATAAACATAAAAAAAAACCTGCCCAGAGAGTAAATAAAAAGAATAAAAAGAAAAATAGAAAAAGGAATTACATACGTGAAATAGAAACGGATTGAAATACTAATTTTACTAGTCACCCTTATTACATTTGCAGGTAACAATAAGAATTTTAATTTAAAAAAAAAAAAAAAAACAAACTGGGAAAGTAAAAGATTTCCTTGCTGTTCATGAGCACAAACCACTTTCAAGCACTCTTTCAGATAAACTGATGAAATGTTGATGTGAGGGAAAGGAGCCAATCGAATTCTAGTAGTGAGCGAACCTTTGTTTGGCAAACCTTTATATACGAATATTTGGTGTAAAAAGCATATATCCGTCAGCTCTAGTAGCCATTGTAACTCCTTGTCAGTTAATGAAAGACATGAAGGAGCAATTCATCTGAGTCTCCTTTAGATAGCAGGCCACTTCCTTATTGTATTTGGGAGGTTGTCACACCATTCATTCGACCTCTGGGTGACAAACTAGCAGCTCACACAGGCAGGAGGCCTTTGCACACGCACACAGACAGACGGACCCAGACAAACAGAAACACAAAAAGGCAAATATACTTTCAGGTTATCTTTTCACACAGGTCTGCTGAAGCCTTGAACAAGACAATAAAAGAATGGGGAGAAATCATTATTGCAGACAATACACATTCACTCCTGCTGGGTGCTTTTGGTGGTCTGTGACGCAATTAGTTTTAATTGCAGCCTCTGAAGTTATGGGATTGGAATTCATCAGATTAACTCTCTTGTCTCTTCTCTTGCCAGTTAACTTAACTACTTGAAGATGTGTGACTTTCCTGCTAAAGTAGACAGCAAAGAAAAACATCAAGTAATTAAAGCTGTTACCTACTCAAGAGAGAGAAAAGCATACAGAATTTAAATTGGAATATTTAGAGGACATTGGTGATTTATACATGCTGTATTTGTGTATTGACGGTTATCAGAGATGTACTTTCAATAAGTACTTCAAACCAAACACTTTTTCCAATTTTTCATTCTCGAAACAGCACATGGTAGTCTGGCAGTGTGTTTCACCTTGGACAAACTAAGCACTTTTTTTTTACTTTGGCACTTCACAGCCACAAAAAAACCAGATAATTAAATTAGAATGATATTATTAGAATAAACAACAAAAAAACCAGATCATAAAATAATGATACAAGTGGTATGAACACAGAAGAGGTCAAAGAAGTGGATTAAAAAGTGACTCAGGGGAGGAGAGCCAGCTGAGGGAGATGGAGGTGGAGGAAGGCTATATAGAGATGAGAACAGTGTGTGAGATAACTAATGCAGTTATAAATAGCACTAGCAACCTCTTGAGTACATCAGTGTGCCTCTCCTCCTCTTCCTCACCTTCTCCTCCCCATGCTCCTTCTTCCTTCCTCGGCAGCACAATTCACAGCAGTAAGCAATTATTTGGCTCTTAACATCAGCAGTCAGATGCACCACTCAACCTTGCCCTCCTTTACCTCTGACACACCTCTTACACTCTTGTAGCTGCCCTTTTTTTCTCCTTCCTCACCTCCCCCTGGGTCTCTCCAACAGATGCTATTTGCAGGAGCTCCGAGGGCCTCCCGTTGACAGTTAAATGGCTTTCTGAGCAAGGGAAATGTTACAGTTGGGGAAGGCATGTATGTGCATATGCGTACTATGTGCAGTACGATCTTTCATTTCACCAGGAGACCCTGTCTTCAAATCATCTCTGAGCAGTCAATTGTGTGTGCAAATGTTGTGTTCATTTGGCTCATGCACAGTGAAAGAAAAAAAGCTTAGATGCTGTACTATCGATAGTTAAAAAAATTGATGGATAGGAAAGTTTAGACAGGTCTGGGTTTTTTTTTTCATTTAATGAGGCGATCAGTCAGATTTCTCAGAGAAGCAAACAAGATGCCAAATAAACACTCATCGCTACTGTGTGTGGCAATCTGTTATATGCGACAGCATGCTGCCCAGACTTGTGCTGTGTTGACCTAGTTGGACTGCCAACACAAATTCCTACATAAAGCACCAGTATGTTCATAGAAACAATATGAATAATTATGAAGACACTGATAATCCACAGGAGATGCTCCACTCCCCATCAACATATTTATTCCCTTTTCATCCAAATCACTCATACGCTGGCCGACAAATTATTTTGTTTCTATTCCTTCCTACATTTTTGACACCTCTCTGCTGAACCACAGGCTGACGTGGTCACACCCCTTCAGGTACAGCAGGGAGCCTCCGTAAGCCTTTGAGCTGTAAATGTCACAGTGGCTCTCACTATGGCCAATGTCAGTTCACAGAGAAGAGGAGGACATGGCCCAGTGGTTTGGAGCACACATACAGTCTGAAAGAGTCTCCTGCATTGTGTGTTTCATGTTTCTTTGCACACAAACATATATTCCCCAACAGAAAGTTGTGTACAAAAGTTATCAAATCACCTTATGAGAAAGGACTTAAATAAGCCAGTAAGCATCGGGAATATTAAGTATACACACATACATATACACATGCAAATGAACTATTACCTTAAAATAAGTATCATATATATATATATATATATATATATATATATATATATATATACATATTTTAGGCTAATATCAACCTAAATGATACAAACCTAAAGTTACACGCTCACTGTGGTGACCAGATAGAGCATAATTAGTTCCCAAAAAGCACAGCATGTTGACCACATTGGTTCTGCCTTTAATCAGCTCAACAAATGATTAATTGAAAAGAAAAAATATATCCTTATCATATATGTTGTTCAGATATTGCAGCCCCTTAAACTGAATTTGGAGTTTGTGACTAAATAAATCAAATATTTTCATTTTTACTACTCAAGTGTAGATAGATTGTAAGCTGATTTATGGCCGCATTTCACACACTTCACCTAATGAACTGACACTACAAAACATCTTCTTCATAAAGTCATATTAACTATGACTTTAGCTATTAATTACCTCCTTTTAACTTTTATCATCTTTTACTTTCATGGCAATAAAGTTACAGTTTGCCGTTTCATAACATTTATTCTAACTTATCTATTTTTGAGCTCCACTAAATTTCAAATGTGAAACTAGATCCCATTCTAAAAACATCAAAATTCACAATGAAACTACAGCTTAGCTGCACAGTGATTTTATGGCAGAAACGCACAGTGTAAGCAGACTCAGAGAAAAGCCAGACCGAAGCTCTATCTGGCAGTCATCATGAAGCTATAAAGTCTGGTTAAGTGGCCTCCTTGTAGGACTGTTACTTGCAATTCATTGTCCAACATGTGACACAGCATTGCAATCTATATGCGGCCTTTAGTCTTTTACAAGATGAAATACAGCATTAAACCCTCTCCGTGTTTTTGACAACAAATCAGAATGCACTGTGATACCTAGTGCAGCATCTATTTGGTCAAATGTAAGTATGCAAGGGAGAAAATTATATTAAAGGAAGTGCAGTGGGGGAGTAGTTTACATACTAAATCTGTTACCTGCAAAGTTGTATGAAACACATTGACAGAGAGTGGAACGAACACACATACATGCATACAAAGGAATAACTTGATAAACAAATAGACGTAAGCAATTGCTATCTTTTTATATATCGGGCCCTCTCAATCAAGAAATGCTAAAGGAAAACTTGTTACTAACCACCCCTTCAGCTACCGTGTGGTCCATCACCACAAATACAGGTTTGTTGCGCTCGCAAAATGTCTGACATTCATCTACACCGTCAGCTAAACGTATGAGTTTGTTTGGTGTTACACCAGAGACGCTTTGGGAGTCAGGACCGGCCATGCAAAAATTCATAGAGAGGAAAGTGTCAGACGAACAGGACACAGAGTTATTTGAGTCTTTTATAATTATTGCAGTTTGGCGTTTACTGCTTGATGTGTTTGTTGAGCTGCTGACAGCTAATTCTGCGAACAGTCTGCACAGCACAAACTTTAGCAGATGTACATCTGTCAAGCTTATTCATTTCGCCTTTTTTTTTTTAGGATGAAATGTATCATCTGTTCCGTGTTAAAATATTGTATAAGTTAAATAAAACATAATATCTATGAAATCTGACAGGTGACAGTGAGACCCACGGGAGACCTTCACATACTAATGCCCACCTATTAAAATGACATAAGTAAGCCATCAGTTAGGCAGGCCAACTGGAGTTTTGGGCATTTGAATAAGACATTCATCAGGAAGTTAAATTCATAGAAAACATTTTGCAAGGGGATAATGAGCAGTGCTGTTTTGATATGCTGAGGTTAAGATAACCTAATCTGTCATCTTTCATTGATCTCCGTATGCCAGTTATGTTCGTCATAACAGGCGGCATGCGGTAGCTCAAGCATGTGACACTGTCATGTTTGATCATTTGTTTGCTCTTCGGCAGAAATAAATTCAAACTTGTCTCTCTGTTCTTAGAGAGAACAGCTCCGTCCATTTAAACAGATCAGCTAATATGGGTTACAGTGTGAGACTGGGGAGGAGCAGCAGTAACAGCAGATGACTTTAAACTGACATGTCTGTTTTGTCTCTTAAAAATTCTACGTCTATTTGGTGAGGAAGAAACAAAGTCTTTAAAGAAAACATCAGTCAGATACGAAGCACATGAGTGCACACTCTGATGGAGTGAACATTCTCTCTACCGTTTGTCTGGAATCACGCAGGGGTGTAATGGGAAATTTGACTTGTAGGAATTACCAGGAGGGGGTTGAATTTTCATTTTTTGTTCCCCCACAAAATAACCCAGGACTTAGAAAACTCCCTCAATAACTTTCAGACGTTGTGTTTGATTGGTTCAAAAAAACTTTTTCTTTTCAGTTTTACTAACAAGGCAATGTCAAAACCTATTTACACCCTTTGTCTGTAATCAGGAACAAAGCCTTTGCTTGCCATTCCAACACTATTTCATCAGTTACTTGTTGGAAGGTTTGAGTTTTTCTAACAAGAACCCTGATGTTTTGAATATGAACACAAGCATTTCAGGGACAAGCATCTGCAAGACAGTCTCCAAGGCTGATCTCCAAGGACACTGAATGAGAAGGACTACACCTCAGATTAAAGGTATACAGAAATTTGACTTGGCCATCAGTTTAGTGGGTATATGTATATGTATGTATCAGATATATGAGTATATGTATCAGATGAGTATATAGTTAGTTGGACACAGGCATGCATCTTTTATTTGGTGGAAGAAAAGAGAGACACTTAGGCCCAAGAACACCCCATTCTAAAGCGCTGGGATGGAAATGTTATCCTTGGGTCTTTCTTTTTTCATTTTTTCCCCAGCCATTGGAGTTGGCAACCATGTGAAAAGAGAACTAAAAATAGAGAGGAAAACAAAATAAGACAGGTCTCTGTGTTCATTGCCAACATCTAAACCAATATCTAAATCTCTTTTGCCACTTAAATATGTGAATTTCAGTCAGAAGAAACCTTTTGTGTTAAACAGAGTTTAACATCAGAGTTAAACACAAAAGATCATAATTTGGCATTGGTCTGAATAATCTTTTTCTTAACTGGACATACTTAATCAAGCGCTAATAAATGTTGAAAGCTTCTTTTCAATAAGCAAATATAAAATGCAGATTCTTTATATCTGAAGCCCTGCGCTGCCCATCACTGCAGTGGCTTCACGATAACAGTGGAGAAGAAACTGGCATTGATGACCACTTGTTTTGATCATATGTACTGATACAGAGACAGAACACTGCATATATAATGTACACAAATTTAGAGACTCCAAATGAACTTTCACCTTATCACAATCATTACACATAACACCTAACCCAGTTGGACTGCGAGTTAGCAGAATCCTCACTTCACAGCGACAGCCCACGTTGTGATACAGTCAAATGACACAAAAAGGTCAACAAAAGGTCTTAGAAGGGCAGGACGGGGCTGGTACTAGATTGTCTTCAGTTGTTTATACCAAGGGAGGTAGAGAGACAAAAATGAGGAAGATTTCCTTATTCCCCCTTCTCTCTCTCTTTGAATGTTTCTCATTTCATTTTCACATCTCACAATTAGCAGAGACAGAGAAATATTCAAGAGTGTAACACCGGATGAAAAATAATTAACTCTGCTGTTTCAGCTATATTAGAGATCCAGGTGCAATGTATGTGGACAGCAAAACACTGGATTCATAGACAGTAGGTTTATATTTTAGCTAAGACTGTAGTAAACTAGCAAGTTTTTATTTGAACACAAGATGCTTTTTCACTCATTCTCAGCCCATTTTCAGAGGATTGTGTTTTTGTTTGTTGAGTCACTAAACACTGACCTATGAATCACTTAAGCATAAATAAGGCACTTCAAACTCAAAGCACAGTCTACAGTCCACACATAAAAGGCAACTTAACAAAGGACTGATTCTTTAACTGTATCTTAAAGAACTTTGCTACTAACAGCCTGTTATGAGGGCAAAATGTTTTTGTATCTACAAGCTGAGTACTGAGTAGAGAATAAGCAGACAACTTGGCATAGCTCAGCAAGAGGTGCTGTTTGTCCTTAAATAATCTGAAGAAACTGGACAAGTGTCAAAAGAAGAGGAGGCAGGCTTACAAAACAATTTACAGGAGGTATCTGAGAATGCTGTCCTCAAGAAAGGAAAAAATCCAACAGAAAACCTGCCACAGGAGCCTGAGAGACACATCTCACCTCTCAGTGGGTCCATCTACTTTTTGTCAAAGCCTCATCAGAAATGGTCGTCTTGGAAGAGTGGCTTCCAAGAGGCTATTCTTAAGGAAGCAAAGCAGGAAGAAAAAGGCTGATGTTTGCCAAATGACAAATGAACTGGATTTAAAATCAGTGGCAAACGGTCTTATGGAGTGACGAATCCTCCCCAGAGCCCAAGCAGTTTGGGAGCATGTTGACAGAGAATAGAACAAAAGGCAGCCAACATCCAAAGAGGAGCTTTGTAATGTCCTTCAAGGAGCCTGGAGAACTATTCCTGAAGACTACTTAAAGAAATTACAAAACAGTTTATCAAAGAGGGTTCAGACTGTGTTGAAGAATGAAGGGGGTCATAGAAACTACTTTTTAAATGTCAATCCTGGTATTTTTTTGTTTCACAGTTCTTCAAAATAAACCAATTCTCAAACTGCATTCCTAAAATTCTTTGAAGTTTTGCAGATAAGGTCAAAGATAATGAGATAAAATCTATTTATGGTGTGACTAATACTTTAAAAGCATTTTCAAAATACAAATAGAACCATAGCATATTGTGACTGTAAAAAACTATTCACAGAAATGTCCAGCCACAGTGCACCGCCACGGAAGGAAACCGAGTCATTTGCAGCTTCAGAAGCAACAAAAGTGGCTGTTAGTATCTGTTTGGTAGAATTCTGACTTAGCACTGTTCAGGACTTGACTGATGGCCCTCATTGCCCTCATCCATTACTCTGTCACTCGACTGGAATTGCCCTTCAAATGTTCTGGTACTTTGGGAAAAGTGAGCACTCCCCCATTTTGTCCATAGAGTGAAAGGAGGGCACAGTAGCAGGTGAAGATGCATAAAAATCTTATTTTACTTGCACAGCTGTCAGATCCAGTGGGACCATCTCAGATATGATGTAGCCCTTTGCTGTGAATGAAATGCCAAAATATGAGCAAAATTGTCAAAGCAGATAAATTTGTAATGACAGTGGAGGTGGAAAAAAAAATGGGAAAATGCTGAAAACAAACAAACCAGGACAGCTTACAGAAAAGAAGGTCTCTGTCTAACAGTTTCTGGTTACAGCTTTGAATTATAGCAGTAAGAACTCATGGGTGAGCAACAAGCAAGTGTTGTCTCTCCTACATCTTGTCCTCTGCGCCGGGTGGGCCTGGTAGTGACATGACAGCTCATTTCTACACACTATTAATAACAGAACCCCATTTTCTAGTGCTGGCTATAATCTATCAATCTACATCCAAAATGGCTATCACTCCCTCACCAATTTACAACCCACTGTGTGAGACGTAAAAAAGGATAATGGGTTGAAAATGAGCAAGTTACAATCATCAAAGTGTTACAATTGACCCTTGAGACACTTTAGTCCTGTAGAAACAAGTAAGTGTTTCTTGTGTGGTTGAGGTACTTAATTAGGAGAATACTGTGCCATGAAGGTGAAATCTGATTTATTGAGGAGCTCATAGCAAACTCAAAGATGAATGGCAGTAAGCTGGGAGACGCTGCAGTGCTGAAAGGCTTATCAAAAGAGAAGGAGGATAAAATATCTAAAAAAGATAACTATGATATGGAAAAAGTTTTAACAAAGGCACATTTATCACTGTGTTGTATATACTCTACTTTAAACAATATTCTACAGGATTACGAATGAGAACATACACAGTGTTACTATATCTGATAACAGGCCTGAACATGTAAGGAAAGCACTTTCAGCAAAAAAAGTTAGTATCAAGATGCTCAGGTCCACAAAAGCTTGGTTACATTTAAACTATGACCATTTAGGGAATAACATAGACACTTCACCGCTCTGTATAAGTCATGTATCTGTTTTGTCTCAACCCGAGCTTCCTGCTCATATCAAATTGTCCTGATGGAAGACTTCTGTTATCTTCTTCTCTCTTTCTTTAGAAAAGAATCATGCATAAGTATTGTCACAAACAGGGTAAAACTAGTCTTCGACAGACTTCCTGGTTAAATGGTTTCAGAGGATAACGCATAATTGCATTTTGACTGAGTTCAATTCTGCTTTAGTTGCACAAAATTACAACAAAATTGATCCCAGGGCTCTTGACCAATAAAGTTCAGTTCGGTTCCATTTGTATGCAGTCTAATTCATAATATCCTGTCCAATTAAATTAAATTCATGATGCTGCTACTTCTATTATCTGAAGGAACTGACAGTAGGAGCTTTAGTTTCCTACACAGTATGAACAGAAGAAATTGTAACGGCAGAAGTGACAATCTAACACAATGAAAACATAACCGGGAGCGTTACATGTGAAGACATATTTACAATCTGACCTAAACTGCATCTTTGCCTCCATGCAGCACATTTGTGATGATATTTGTACTTTCTTTTCTGGTTTGGATGATGGTTCATGTTGGCATATACTAAGCCCAGCTAACAAATTATTAGTTAGAGGGGAAGACTTCTATTTGTGTGGGGAATTTTGCCAACATCATTTCACAACAATAGCAGAGCAAACGGGGAAAATCTAATGTCAAAATTTTCCAGAAGAAGCTTGACTGCAAGAAGAAGGGCTCCATCTGAATAACAAGACAGCCAGCAGTGAATCTGATTGCAGAAAGACAGTTTTGAGGTAAAGCAGAGCATATTTGCCCACAAGCAGAGACGTCTTGAATGTGTGGGCATGATTTCTTGAGGGAGAGCAGTACAATATCAGAGGATGAAAAAAATAAATTAAAAGAAAAAAAGATATATAATATACCCCCATGCTCTTCACTTCAGTGCTTAATAACTCAGATTGGGCTAAGAAAAATTACCAGTATTTCTGGGTTGTGAGTATAAGCAGGTTGTAAGGTAGAGTTTTAACTTTATTAGTGGATTAAGTGCCTGTTCTCTACTTGTGAGTTCCACAACAGAATAATATTTTTTTAACGCAGTGATGCCTGATTGAGGTCATTCAGTTTTTGGTACCATCTTTTGGTACCATCATGTACCAAAAATCTTTTTAAAAAGTAGTTTTATGTAAAGAAATGTCATTTTAAATGTGTTGCAGAGTGCAGCATATGAAACTGTAGCACAAACTGCACATTGCAACCAATTGAAAACCACCCCATCGCCCGCCTCCAAATTTGAGGGGAAAGTTACAGCAGCTTTGTGGTTTCTTCCTTCAGAAGATGTAGAAATACAACTGTGTAAGACAGCGCCACAAGGAGTATGATCGGCAACCTCTGAGGTTATGAAATGAAATCTACACCAATAAAAAAAATGTCCATGAACAAAATATTGCATTCTGCAAATGGATCTCCCTAACTATGTGATAATGTAAAGCCTCTATGTACAACAAAGCCTCTTTTACCCATGGCTTATTTGACCTCACTTTGACTTTCTCTGTCTCTCCACTACAGATGTTAATCTCAAGCTCTCTGAAGCTGAAACATCACTGAATACAAAGTATGTTTGTCTTTCACCTTGAGAGACGAGACAAAGATAAATGTGATTTAAATCCGTTTGATTTAAAAAAAATATGTATGTACATTGTTTCACGTACAATCTAGGGTATTGATCATCTGTGCTTTACCAATTAACAGTATCTTGGCTGTTCCTCAGCACTCTTATGGACAGAGATCTCAGATGTTTTTTCTGGAAACTGTTGGAGCTGCTTTCCCAGTTTGGCGGTCATGGCCACAAGCACTCCAATTATCACTGGCACCGCTTTGCCTTTTCTACTTTGTCCTTCAGTCCTTGGTATTTTTCAAGCTTTTTGAGTTCTTTCCTCTTGATGCTGATGTCACTTGGGACTGCTACATTCATCACGACTGCCTACTTCGGTAGTTCATCAACCATCACAATACCCAGTTAGTCAGACTTCACCCATTTATCATTCTGGATCTGTAAGTCCCACAGGATCTTGGCTATTACATTCTCCCCCACCTCCTAAGGTATATCCCACTTTGACTTTGGGACTTCCAAACCCAGACTCAGTATAAATATTAGGATGTTCCCCATCTGCTGCTCCTGGTAACTTGTGTAGTTGTTTTTGAAATGGCCTCAGTCATTGTTTTCCACAGTCCTACAGAGTTCTTAATGAAGGATCTTAGTCTACTGTTGATATCGTGTAGAGTTCAGAGTTCAGAGTGCATCATTGAGTCGTAAATTTTCTTTTAATCAGTCCATGCAGTGTACAGATTTGTCTGTCTAATCCTATAGTTTTGCCAATCAGTAGCTGGCACCTCTGGTATAACTTCCAATTTCCTCTTGGGCTCTGCTCATCTGTTGAGTGATGAGCTTACTCATCCTATTCACTATGGAGCCTGACAGTGGCGTCATGTTTCGAAAAGGCAGGGGATTTTTTTCCACTGGGGGTTGGAAGGCATTGCCCTATTCTGGAGGTCCTTATGAAGAGGACTGTCCTGCCTCAGGGTAACAATCTGTGGTGGTTCCCATCCATCAGCACCTGGTTCATTTGTGCTGCTGGTCTTTCATGAAACACAGTTAGTTTCTTTGGCCAGTCGGTGTTTATCATGTCAGGACCTGGTGCAGTACAGCTCTTCTTACTTTATCTTGGACTTGGATGTCTGCCATTGTATACACAAACACACATGCGCACACACACACACATATATATATATGTTTCTATAGACAGACTGGCTTGTTGTGTGTTTTGGTTGTTTTTTTCTGTGCAGAATGAATATGTTTGTCTGTGTGTTGGATCTGTGATGGGCTAAAGGCATCTTTCCCAGTGGCAGCTGATAGACCTCACCCTGGTACAGAATAGAGCTGGTATGGAAACTGAATGGATGAATTAGGTTTGTTTCATATTAGCAAGGCATGGAAAAAATAAAGTACCCTTTTTGTGTTACCAAAAGGTTTTTGGTAACTCAAGGCTTTAAGGCTCTTGATCCCAAAGTTGATAGAATTTAATAGAATCAAAGTACTTAAGTACATAAACTGGATGATGACCATAATGAATAAAAAGAAGGAGTTGAATGCTTAGGGTAGAAGCTTAGAAAAATGGGAACAAGCTTGGATGAAAGAACAGAGGTTCTGTTGGGTTGTAATGATATAGATATGGGTTGAGGCTAAGAGTTAGGACAGTGGAAGGGTCATGAAGGATTTAGGATAAAGTTAGTCTGACCTAAGTAGATATCATATATAGGTCAAAACGGCACATTAATTTCTTCTTTTGCTCGCATGAACAAAGCAAATGAAGTGAGGAAGATATGCAAATTGGTGTCTAATTGGCCTGTCAGGGGGTTGAAGCTCTGTCAAACCTCTGTCAGACAGAAGAGTGCCAGAGTCTGAGAGCACACAATTACTGGATTGGTTTCAGCCGCTATTCACTGAACATTTCATTAAGTAATTTCAACTTCTACCAGGACCATGGGTCAGTGCTTAGAGCAGATTCTTTCAGCTGTCATTTTGAGAAAGCAGAGACAGTGTCTCTACACTCTACCTCCCAACCTGTCTCCGGCTCTCTCTACCAAAAACACTGATTCTATAAGAAAACGAGTTTTCAATGTTATTATTGTTTTATTATTATCATTATCAACCCCTTCCCATTCCTGGACATTTTGCCTAAATTGCCTATTCATGGCATACTCAAAGTAAATTGAGAGCTGTTCCAAGACATTATGGAGTAGATGCTGATTTTGGTCTTTTTAGCCAACGTGCTCAAACATTTGTCATTCAGTCCAAGTAACAGAGTGTTTACTTTCAAAAGTCTGTGAATAAGACATGGCAGCTTTTACAGGCCCACATGAGGTGCCGCTGTAAAAGCTAATGATACTGGCTTAGTCTTAAAATTCCCATTTTGAGAACACTGACACGCAAACAAGACTTTTGGGAGAGAATATTTGTTGGATGAGTCACAGCTGCCGTCTGCACGGTGATGAAGGAGCCGTCTGTGGGAATATTTTGAAGAAACTAATTTTAGGGGATAAAAGTTTTACTGAACCCTTGATCAATGAAAAAAAGACTATTGTTGTCAGGAAAATAGTGATCAGTGGAAATATCGGTCAGCACTGGTTGTACCCGCTGTGGTCACTGTATTGTAGAATGCTTTGCATTAATCAAATAATAATAATATCAGCTTTTCAACTGCATGTTGCATGTGCCCCTTTTTATAGGAAACACTTGAGTATGAAGCAAAATAGTCTAGCAAACAGCGCATGGGCAACTGGGGTTAAACAGCACCTGCTGGATCATGTCTTTTACACATAAGAAATACCACTTAATGTTATAAGCTAAGGGGATGATAAATCACATTTTATAACCCCATAGAAACTCATAAACACAAGCTCACACAAAACACACACAACTTCAGCTTATAATGAGTAACTTCACACGCATACAAAGAGGCAAAAGAGAAATTGAAAATCACATAGTGTCAAGAAATGAGAGAAAGATCCAGTGGAAAATCGAAAAAATGGGGTAATAAGCTGGTAATGGAACGGGCAGGGTTCTTCATAAAAATCAATCAGAGGCTAAGAGGTTGTTTGACGCTGTGAGCAATTTGACATTGCACTGATGACAGAGCTCCAGTTGAGCTTTACTGAACATGTAATTACTCTGACCATCTTATAAGAATCCAATTAGCTTGCCTCAACAGTGGTGAGGCAGGGTGATTCCCACCACAAGAAAAGACCAGGTTTCAATGTTTGTGGTGTTTTCCCGGAAAAGTGTGATTGAAGATTGTAAGTAATCACTTCAGTCACCAGATAAGGGCGCATTTTCACATTAGACTCGATGAATTTCTTTGTTACATATGTTTTAGCTTCTCTGAAACAAAACAAGAATGCAATCAGGTTCAGCTTGTAGACTCTGTCGGTTAAGCAAGAAATTACAAAACTAGTAACACTGTGCAAGACTAAATAAGTAAATACAGATGGGCTCCACAGGGAAAAGAGCAAATCCAATTTCATTTTAACTTTGAAAACCAAGGGCTGCAAGCTGAATTAAAAACAACTAATTGTGGAAGAAATCTATGTAATCAAATACACAACCCTCACAAATCATCATTTTGTGGAGACAGACCATGGAACCGCAGCATGTTTGGTCACAAATGCATTTCTTAAAACTCTTCAAGTAGAAATGACAGCCCGTGCTGGGAGAGTGACAGGCAAGCTCACAAAGGTTGGGGCAAATGTGCAGGTCAAGTGAAAGCAAAATCAATAAAATGTGACACAAATGTAATATTACTCTGGTTCTTAATAAGAGGATGTCAGTGTCAGTATACTGTACAGAAATTATGACAGGGGTGAGAGCTTCGTGCGAAGGAGTGGCTGTGTGAAGAGGGCCAATCAAACGATATTGTAATTGAAGAAAAAAAGATCGGCATGAAGGAGAGATGCATTTTCAAAAAATAAATCTCCTGCCCTGAATTTAAGAAATGGAGGGAGACAATATGAAGAAAAAGCTTCCAGAGACAAAACTAATATAGAATTTTATATTTGCTGTGGATCTGTGGATGTGGAACTCAGTCTCATATACAGTAACAACTACACCGATACACTGCGCAACACATACAATACACCAATAAATGCTGGAAAAAAGAAAGATTTTTACTTACTTCTTACTTCACTTCGTCTTACTTTAAGGCATATTTTTGTCAAATTAGTCCACCACAAAACTGGGACAAAATATGAAGTGGAGTTTTCTAAATAGTTGATTTTGTGAAACAGCTCATATAAACTATGAAAAATATGACAAGAGTTTTGTTGTAAAAATCAAAAAAAATAAAGCTGAAAAACTAAATGGTGACTGCTTCTGGAAGCATTTTAATACACACTTACATACACTCACAGTTTTATAACCCTTGTACATAAATCATGGCATCGCCATGTCCTCCAAAACAGGATTTACAAAATAGAACATGTTAATGAAACCATAATGTTGTCACAAACGAGAGTAAAAAATCAAATGACTCTTGTTTCTAAGGCACATTTGCAGTGGTGGTTACAGTTTTCTCCTATTTTATCTAGAAACTGTTCTAACTGAGTGAAATGACCCAAAAGAATCTGAGCAGCAGCCATAATAAGTGTTGTTTGAATGCTCAAAAAAATGCAAGGAAGAGGAGCTCCAATGCTTCTTTAATCATCTCCCACTACTCGGAGCTCAAGTTGTCCTAACTCTGATTCATGCGGATAAATATGCGGACAGGAGGGTGAGTATAAGTAACCTATGACAACACAATATTTCACTTTTTTACATTTTCTTTTCTGCCCTTTCTCAGTTACATATTTTGATAATAAAGTAATAGTCTATATTATCTCTAATATGATATATATTAGATCACATTCATGTAACAATGTGATAATATTGCAATAGACTAAGTATCCACAGCACTTTTTGTAGAATATTCGCTGAACATTTGTAGTTTCAGTGCTGCAGACCCACACAAAAGCTTAGTGTAAGAGTGGTCGGATTCACGTTGCAGCCTGGTTATCTTTTCCTAAGTCCCGAAGGATTTTTCCTATCACCTTACTTTAACCCAATGTAAAGGAAAAGAGCTTAGGAAAAGATGAGAGGAAGCTTTTTTTTATTATTATTATTATCATTATTATTATCATTTGAACGGACTCCTAGCCTTGGAAACCTACAGTATAAAAAAAGATTCTGGAGGTGCATCCAAGATGGCTCCTAAATAGTAAGACTTACCTCTAACAATCCGAGTCTCTCTCTCACCTCAGCCCTCATCCAAAACCAGCAACGTCATCAATTAGTTCTCTGTTAAATTATGTAGCTGTGCACTCCAGAGCATGCCCTGACGCCTCCAGTCTTCAGTATGGTCAGAAAGTAACTACATTTTTGTGCAGAGAAATCCCTGTTAACGAAGGTAGTACTGTCACCGTCTACCGTTGCCATGTCGAAAAAGGAGACATTGGCACACACTGATGTCAAACCATGACGATAGTGGTGAGCAGTAGTGACACAGCAAGCCAAAAAAAACCTGCTACCCTGTCCACATGAAAAAACACCATATCAAGAGTTTAGACATTTTTCAACAATATTCAGTTTCAGGAGCCAAGAACTACAAACTTTTGTTTGTTAAAACATTTATCTTCATGTATACAGGGTTTTATTTAACTGGTATTACTACAGTCCATGGATTTTAATCTTAGCCAAAGATTCAATATCTTTTTATGTTATATGATTAGGATATTGTTCAACATAATAGCAATCCCCTGTACTATTGAAATATGAATAATTTATTATCATTGCTGTCTCTCATTAATTTTAATGTGTTGGCTACCTACTTAATAATTCATATAAACTTAAAAATTAGTGCACACTAATTGTATTTGATGACTTTACTTTATATAAGGGCTAGAATATAATATACTGAGTGAATGAATGTTGCAGTAGACAGAAATCCAGTCTATAGGTAAGTGTCAATGCCCTAAAGAGCTCACGGAATCTTTGATGTTCTGCATCTGTTTCATGTTGCAGACATGCCTGACTATTACCTGAGAACTAAACACCCGCTGCAGCGATTTAACCACTTCACAAAGGCAAAGAGGACACAAAGTAGAAGGAGAAGGAAAGAGATAGTCAGGCAAAGTGTTGTTCCTCTTCTCCTCGGGGCAGAGAAACAGACACCTGCATGGTTTGATCAGACTGTCGCTTCAATATCATCTTATCCTCTGATGATCCATCACATCATCTCACTCTCCACTCTCTTTTACTCACACACACGCACACACACATACTCTATATTCCCATTTTCTGGGTCTAACTTTGTTTCCCTCTTTCATCTCCTGCTCTCACATCACCTGCCTTTTCCCTAACATTTTTGTCCATCTCCCTTCCTGTTCCACTTCTTCTTTTGCCCCACTGTCTTTGAAGTGTGTCAAAGTTTCTGCTTTTCGGTTTTCTATGCTTTATTAGCATCTCCTCTTTTTTCATCTCAGCACCGTTTAGTAGGTAGAAAGGGATTCGGCAAGGGGAAACTGACTGTGAAGACATAGCCAAAGCTATGATTGTGATCAAAGGCAAAATTGTACTTTTCTGCAGTCATGCCATTCATTTATTTTGTGGTTTTCCTCCATCTTTTATTCTCTTCTTAATGGCATGTTCTTTTTAAAAGGGATAACATGCACATCTGATCATGTGCAGCATATCACAAGCAGTTACTATCATTTTACCATAGTAGGTGTTCAAAGAAATACAACAATACATCTGCAACCACACTAAAATGAGGCAGTGTTTAAAGGTTGTCTATCTATGTTCCATTTTTTAATATGGATGAGGAAAAAATATGAATTATTTGTTCTTTGGGATCCAGGTGTAAATAATGAATGAAGGATTATTCCTGACAGATCTGTAGGAATATTTAGACTTCATTTACAATTACTCACCTGTCTGCTCTTGGGACTGATTAAAGGGTTGTAGGTGTAGCCATTGTAAACAAATTCTGCTCCTTCAATTCAAAGGCATTTTTTTTCTTGAGAAAAATCCTGCTTCCCTTTGGCTTTGAACTTATGATAAAAAGTCTTTCATTTTCAAAATCATGCTGGCAGTAGTAAAAGCATGTGGACTGGGTGCTTGGTGAAAATGGATGGATGCTCTGAATAATTTATAACAATAATAATAATAATAAATGCAACCATGTATGCGTATATGTACCATGTCTTTGCAGTATTTTGTTGATACCTTTGCTTTACAACAAAATGAGTGAACATGGAATATACTTCCCGCACCTAACTATGTGAAACTGAATATAATAATGAAATACATGCCAACATCATCAACACATCAGCAACCATCTAATGACAACATCTAAAATAAAAATTCAGCTTAACAATTTGTGCTGCAGATATCTGGGGTTAAAAACTTCTGATCACTGTAACAGAGCCTTGATCAGACGAGTGCAGACTCTTCCTATCACAGAAGGGGATCACTCCTGACAGCAGAGTGACAAGAATCAGAAGAATATCCACCCGAGGCTTACTCAGGTGTGGCAGCTGACAGAGTAAATACAAATATTTGTGAACTGATTCTTAAGGGCCAAAATGATGAGATTAAGAATTCTGAATTCCAACTTCTCAATTACAACAAATGCAGTATTACTTTAAATGGAGGAAAGAAGGGGTTAACTTTGAAAGGCTGTTTACAATTACGGTATCTGTCTTGTTCACACTACAGGTTTTGGGTCAGATTTTCACGTGATCTAATGTGGATCTGTGGTTTGATCCTTGGACATCAATCCCTATGTGTTAATGCTAAAAAGACGGGATGCAGAGAGGTCCCAGTCCCCGGCTGCCAACAACAGCTCACAGGGTAAGAGGACACAATGTGGTGAAACCTGGAACGGGAAAATAACAAACAAAGACACAATAAACAACAAAAACAGTTTTTTGTACCACGATAAATTGGCTGACTCTGGATCAGTAAACACATAGTGCTGCACTTTCAGAACATATATAAACATATATATATACATACATGCATATATATATATATCTATATATATATAGATATATATATATATATAAAACCAACAGGAATAACAAAGGAGTGTTATTTGCAGCATGTGTCTTCCTTTTATAATTGTCCTTCCGTCTCCATTTCTCTCAGCTATCTGTTCTCCCTTTCCCCTGAAATGTCCAACTACTTTTGCTCCTCTATCCTGTGTGAGTTCTGCAGAGGAAACAATGTGCCACAGTACATTATTCTGGTACCATGATGAATGGGAGGACTCCATGCCTGTTGACTGTGGCCTTGAGATAAAGAAGAAGCAAATTAAACTGCCTGCTTGCCTTGCAGCATTGCCATCACTCCTCATACTAATTTGATTGAGAATTTTCTATCAGCAAATACAGTACTCCTCAACCCACAGATCACTGTGAAATTTTGTGTGTGAGGGGGTGAGGGGGCAGAGGACAGACGATGTCATCAAAGCACATATCAAGGAAAGACATTTTCTCCTGGATGTCTGCCTCAATGTATAATGTTCAACTTATACCCATTTTGCGAAGTTTACTTCAAAGTGAAATGTGGTGTTGCAGAACAGAACAAGAGACAGAGGAGAAAAAGAGAGGTGAGATGTGAAGTGAAGTGTGAAGTGAAAATGAGGCATTCAGAGGAGAGGGCCAGTCGAAGAGAGAGCAAAGAAAGAATGACGAGAGAAAAGTACAAGAGTGGAGGAAACAGGCAAGTATTTAACAATCCTTGTCTGTGTTCCCACACCGCAATTAATGTGGTGCCAGAGGGATAGCCCACTCCTTTCTCCTTTCCGTAAAAAACAAAACCACGATTGATGAGAATGTCTATGGTCTAAGTGCCTGGCTATATATGGGCTTGCTGGGAGCACAGTGTCAAGGTAGTGAAGAGAAAAAAGGATAGCTGGACTGAGAAAAAAGGAATGTGGTGCTAGGTGGAGCAAAAAGATACAAATGAGGACAAAGATCAAGATAAAAATTTGACAAAATAGTTAGACTCTCCGAAGCGGGTTGGGAGAGTGTGTTTGTGCAAAACGCAGGGTAAACCAAGAAAGATAAATTGGGACAGAGCTGCTCTTTTATGGCCATTTTTCCAGTCTCCTTGGAAGCTATTGTATTGGTTTCATTCATTAGACTACAAGCAATGAAAAACATTCAAGGAGAGAAATATCACCAGTCAGGAGCCTTTCTGTTTTTTCCTTTTGGGCGATATCTCACCAAGGTTGACCTTCTCAAGAAAACAAACTACATGTTAATCATGGAGGGAAAACAAATACAATGAATTCTCTCATTTGGCTGCCTATTTGTCTTGGTGTCATTGAACACTCACTGCGTCGATGATATTTTACCCGGGAAATACATTTCCTGTAAATCACTGTAAGACCACATGTGTGGATGGGAACAATGCCTAAAATAGCTACTTTCAGTGTGGTCATTATCTTTGCTAAATATATGTTCTGTACCTTTTCTCTTTTCCCTTTTCTCTATTCCCATACTTCTTTGACAGTATTTGAGTTACACTGTACACAACTATATAAGGACAATACAGGGCAGAAAAAGAGTAACATGGATTTAAGCTGTTTCATACCCTTCAGGGACTGCAAAAACACAAAGAAAAAAGAAAAACAGATGGAGGAAAGTAGCTGACTTATCTATTTTCCATGGTTGTCAGCACTTGGATTAATAGCAGTCATTTTGCCATAATGAGCTGTTAAGCGTTAGCTGCCAAAAGCCTCTTTGTTTGCCTTTGAGTCCCAGAATATTTTGTCCAATTATAACAGCTCTCCCTGTCCCTCTTCTTCTTGTTACTGTCAGCTGTTACCTGTCTCTGATTCCAGCTATTGTTAGACAACATAATCAGCACTTGAAACTATCATATTGAGAGGAGGTCTATAATAACGTTGCACTGTCATTATAACATGTCACCATGCGTCACATCATATCAGCTCTACACCCCCAGCATCCAGCACAATGGTAAAGATTAAGGGCTGTGCAGCAGCTTTACTTTGAATATCTTTAACAGGTTTTGTCCCAGAGCGGTTCTTTTTGCACAGCACAGGAATCTTTGGTTGAATGGTTTGTGGAACATTCTTAAGGAGTAATAAAGTTTTAGAGATTCATTAATGCAGTTTTCATTAATCATTTAAAACGAATGAATAGTACTTTGACTTGGACGTCTTATACATGTAAGACACAATGGGTGCGGCTATCTAACAATTTAGTGGAGCAAAGATGCACAATAGTTGAGGCTAGGTCCTATATGTAACTGTCAAAAAAGGTTGGATGAATAAGGCTTGTTTCATACATCTGTGTCTGAGACCAGACAATATCATGGAATGAATCAACTGCACCAGGCTTGAATTAATCAGTGGTCTTTCCTCCTTTCAATGCAAAATTGATGCAATTGTGAATTCAATCAACTTTAAAATCTTGCTTAAAGCTAATAAGGAGCAAATCAAGTACATATGAAGTTATCACATTTTCAACACTGTTTATATGTATTATGTGCCTGAAAATATCTGTATCTGTGTAAAGTGACTCTATGCAATGGCAATAAAAAGAGCTGTCTTTGAAAAAAAAAAAAAAAAGAAAACCATCTGTTTTACACTGCTAACGGTGATAAATGAAATTCAGTCTCCGTGACAAACAGTGTGAACAGAGAACTGCTGTATCATCTGTTTTTGTCTTGTTGTGTGAAGTTGCCACAGTTGCCTACACGCAGTGCTGAGGCATCCTGGTTGAGGACAATTTGTGAGCAGGTCTACTCAATGCAAGTATCTATGTGTTACCATCAGTACATTTACGTGATGTTGGAAAAAAATTAATTGTCTTGTTCAAGACAATGTAATTTTCCAAAGTTGGACAAACATGCCTATGTAATGCTGTAGGAAGCTAAATTGTCTAAATATATTTACTTGCACTCATACTGGCACGAGCGCTAAGCAAAGGCTCCACAGATTCTGCAATGGGATTTGACCCAGAAGTAAGCAGCAAGTACACATGACAAGAAAAAGCCAGAAACAAGAGAGAATGTCTTGCACAAAACATGAGAATCCAAAATTATACAGCATGTACAAAATGTGGAGCTGTAAAGTTGTCACTGTTCAACATGGTACCAATTTGCTGCCAACTTAAATGTTAGACAGTTGTTTTCATCTGTTAAGTCAACTAGAAAAAAAACTCCAACATACATTTGTCAGATCGATTCTCCTGTATATTCAGTGATAGTAACTATCACTGAATGGTTGAATCATGCTATATACCCACAGTTCAGCTGGACTGTTCATGGAAACGTACTGACTGTGTTTGGATACACTGTGGATGTGCGATTTTTTTTTCATTGTGTGTTTTGCATTTCCTACCTGCATAGGGGACTGGTGCATCCTTGTCTAGAGCCACCAGTGGAGGGTCGAGCAGCACCGTGTCCATGTTCTCAGTGATCACACCATGGTAGGAGGTCTCTATCCATGGCTTGTGCTTGTTTACTGTAAAAAGAGAAGTAAGAGGTCCATAAATGTCAGTATGTTCCTTTATAATTGTAGCATTCTAGACTCTTTTCTACAGTCTGTTTCAATGGCCATCATATTTTATCATATCATTGACAGGACTTTCATGGCATCTATTGTACATGTGCCTTGAAAAGGTATGAAAAGATATTGAAAAATTCCTTAATTTCTGTGCTGTGGTTTTATACATTTATGTTTTAAAGCATTGTGATGATCTAAATGGCTTCCGCATCTCTACTCTTAAAACAGAACCATGGCATTTTCCCACAAAAAATCAAATCTGGTTGCTTCTTTTTTCTCTCTGCTTTTCTCTTATTCTTTTTGCACATTTGAACAAAACTGCGAACTCAAGCACTGCTTTTCAATGGCAGATAAAGCAGATCTTAGCACAGATTACCATCACACACAGTACTTATTCACACTGTAAATTAAACTCCTACGCCACAGGACCAAAAAATAAAAAATAGATAGATGTGCAACAAAATGAACAACCATGTGTGCATCATGTGCACTTTTGTCTTTCCACTCAAACACACATGCTGTCTCTCCGGTGTACAAGTGTCACGCTTTGCGGGGAACTGGGCCGTCACCCTGACCTTTCAATTCACTGAAGAGGAACGCTTTGTCTCATGCCAATGAGCAGATGACATGTCCAGCTGGCAGTGATTTAAAATGCATCAAACTGCTCCTGAAGCCTTTTCAGAGCTTTTCATGTGTTTGAACAAATTTAAATAGTTTTGTCCTACTTTTCCATTTTCTCCCCTTTTCTTGCCACTATTCTGAGTTTTAAGAAAACAGGGTCACAGTTAAATTGGAAATTGTCCAAAAAAATTAAATTTGAGTTATTTCAGACATAAAGCAACAAGTGTGCTTTTGCCTTTTTAGCCCGATGTAGTGCTGATGTCACATGATAAAATATTGATATACAGCAGGGTAAGCAGAATGGTTAATAAAAGCTGAAGGTTCAACCTTTCGAATCAGTTTCAATTTGTGATTTTCATTTCCTCAGAGTCTCAGAAATAAAAGGTTTTGGAGCAGAGACTGAAATTTTCCAGAAAGAGGGCTTTCTTATCAAAATCTAAGGTCATAATGGCTTAAAGCAACAAATATTATGAGTAAAAAAACAAGTACTTATAAAAAACTTGGCAAAATGCAGTCTTTGAGAAGTGTTGCTTATCTCCTCATAACAGTTTTACCATGTGTTTTCGACAGTGTTTTTCATTGAGTCTGAGACATAAAACCAAGTATGCTGATGAGAAGAGAATAATTTTTATGCCCCAGTATTACTTGTCTTTCGCATTTGCCTCAAACTGCTGACAGAGACCCCCTGATATATCTAGACAGGAATCTTGCCATTTTGAGAAAGACTACACAGTGGGAGTGAAATAAAACCACAAGGGAAGACATTATACTATTAGTGTCATCTTATGTGCATGCATTAGAGAGAAAGAACTGCAAGACACAGCGTGACTCTACTCTGCTGGAGAGCGGAAAGAGCAGAGTGAGGGCCTGTCTTCAAGTGATATTTAGGTATATTTAGGCAACACCCGGAGTATTTTCACTTGTAATGGTGAAATCAATGGTGCATAGAGAACAGCATTAAAATATACCAGCAGAAGCATTTCACATTGTGACTACTTCATGCTTCCAGCTTAGTTTGGTTGTACTTACAAGTGTAAATACATATTAATTCATTACGTGTATATAGTGTTCCATATACATTTTGAAGACGTCTTCAGCAAGTCTGCAAGCAGACCTCATCTAATGCAGTTTACTCATGGATGGCAGGTTCAATTTCCAGCTCAAGGTCTTACATTTATTCCAAATAAATTGGGCGGTGGATGACACAGTAGAGCTGTGGCTCATTACAGAGCTGTTTTGTAGGAAGAGCACACATCAGACCATGGAAATGGTCCATTTCCAAAATGGCTTTCATGACATGAAGAACTGTAAAGCCATTAATGATGCATTTAAGGTATTCATCCTTGACATCTCTGCACAGAACAGAATAAAACAAAACAAAAAAGAGGCAAGCTTGCTGTAAAGGTGAAACAAACCTCACCTGGAACAGCTGTTTAGACAAAGTCAACCCTTTTTCAGCTGCAGTTTTCCATTAAATCATCCATAAAACTAACAGGACTAGGAGCCATGCTAGCAGTTCTGGTAGTATGTATATATTCTATGAATATGAATCCTTTTTGTCGTAAAGGCTCATGTAAACATGATAACCTAACAATGAGAATACTAAAAGGGTATAATCTGGTAATGTTTGGTACTGAGCACCAACAATGAAATACAGCAAAGGCTGATGAAAATGTCAAATAAGTCTCAAGGGAACATAAATGTCACAAAATATTATAGCAGTTATTCCGAATGTGTTCAGGTACTTAAATATGAGAATTATGGTGTGGAATAAAAAATAATGGAATCATTAAACTCAGAAGGATTAATCTTTAGAGAATTACGAAGTTCTGTGTATGTTCAATGACAATCTATAAGACAGTCGGTGAGAGATTTCTATCAAGACCAAAATATCGGTTGTGACAAGGTAGGCAAGACAGATGCTGCCATCCCTTGAGCCAGACTGCTAGTGTGGTTAATAATACCCATCTTGGTAGCAGCTGATTCCTTTAATGAGGTTAGAAGTGTCACTGGCTGCAAAATGCACGCTGTCTTTGGCCATTTCCTAAGCAACATCTGCAGCCATCACAGTATCAGACTGCACATTAAGGAAGACTAATTCACTTACTCATCTAAACAGTCTAAAAGCATATTTAGGACAGCACTGGATAAAATCTGACATGACAGTAATATGTACAGAGAAAACCTGAAACAAGACAGGGCTTTCCTGTAAATAGCATTAGTGTGTGTGTGAAATCCCAGCTTCTGCATTAAGACCATGTATTGATTAGTTTAAGTCATGTCAAATCTACTTATTTTCAGTTTAAATTTCATAACTCATGTTGCAACAAAACAGAAATGTCCTTCTGCAGACCATGATATCAGTCAGGGCAATTCCTGAAAGCCTGAACAGAAAGCAACAGTTTTTTTCTCCAAATCTGTTTTGTTCTATTTTACAGGGAAAAGTCAAGAAATGTTTGTATGATAGAAAATGAAACAAAAGAATTGAAGTGGATCGTTAAAAGAGGGCAAGAAATAGATATATAAGAGGGGAAAATCCAACAAAGTGCATCAATATTTGAGACAGGATCTCTATGACTCTTGAGGCGGCAGACTGAGCATGTGCAAGTCTACAGCGACCTCCCTGTGCCCTAGCAATCTGAGCAGTAATTAAATTTGGGCAAGCCTGCACAAATTCAAATGCACTCTCTTACCTTCAGTTCATCAGTGTGTATTACCACAATGTGAAAACAGAGAACAGGGTGCAAAGTGTGAAACAATGTAGCTGAGGTGAATGAAAGGAAGTAGAAAGAAGGGGCTTGGCAAGAGAGGAGCAGAAGATAAGGGGATGAGTTGAAGAGGGAAAGACGAGATGAGGGTGAGGGTTTCAGAAACAAAAATGCAGATGCTGTCTGCAGGGCCTCTTTTATCATGTATTTATTCTACAATTAAAACATTAAATTAAATGCTGATAGTATACATCATACAGAGAGAGAGATCATACATCATCAAATATTGGCGCCGTCTCAGGGAGACTCCATTTCTCTTCTGAATGAAGACAAAATAATGCTTCAGATGATGAAATGTTGCCTCCAAAGTGTAATCCCTCCTTGCTAGCAGTCTTAGAGAGAAGCTGTCACTCCTTAATCATTCTGTAAAATCAACTATGTTCATCAGCAAGAGAGCAATTTTAAATTAAAATAGAAGTTAAACTGTTTTCTGATTAAATATATTTTTTTTTTAAATTGGGAAAAATGGGACATAATTCAACCTTAACTTCACTTGTTTTTGGCAGTGTCTTCAGTCAATTAAATTCCTGCCCCTCTGTCTTTTTCTTTGTCATCCTGGCTGGAGTTTCATTAACAGAACAAGTGTAAAGACTTGCATCCAATTATTGTTGACTGAACTGATGATTGTTGCACAAAAATTAATCAGACAGTTTTATTCGCTCTCACAGAGAAAGTTCACACATTAATTGTATACCTTTGAGAAAAGAGACAATCTTCCCAAAAGACCGGGATGTGTTTTAAAAAGTAAACAATATCTTAGTTCCTCTAATGAGGCGATACAAACAAAGGATTTCTAAGTCTCTCTTAGTGATGCGTTCGTGTCCGTGTTTTTCAGACGCTGTTTACAGTAAAAGCAATCAGAGAATTAAAACTGCCGTTTCGGAGCCTTGCAGCAAAGCTAAGAGGTGATAATTGCTTCGGTGGTGATCAGTGAATCTCATTATCACCCTTCTAGCAGTAATTGATGGCAGCTTAACGGCTAAAAGGAGCTTATGTGCAGCGATTTAAACGCAACGGAGGCCATTTGTACAAAGGAAATAAATCACTCAACCAACGAAAGATTTCACAATCTGCAAATTAAAACCAGCATCCAGCATAAACTCTACAATCACCGCTTTCAACTCTAAGGTTCTACACATGAGGACATAATAAAAAATGATAAGAAGTAATGTATTCCTTATCGGGTCTTAAACTTGATAAAATACAAGTTCAAGTGAACAAGACCATGATATATTACACAGTTTCATTTCACAGTAATGTTGCTTACATTTAATGTAGTTGAATGACTATCTTTGCTGTTTTGTAAATAGTCCAGGTAAATGAAACAATGAAGAGACTATTCCTCAGTAAGTTCAGGAGCCTGCACTGACTCAGACAATAACACAACATTTAATGCACTCACAGCAATGCCTGAGAAGGGAACCAACAAAGACAGTTTTAGATAAGACACAACAAACTCCAGCGCCCCAGAGAGGGGAACAACATCATAACCTCAAGTCTATGAGTGCCATGAGCATCATTTACAATCCTTCGGCTCCAATGTAAGATGTGCTTTCAAGAACAAGGTAATAAAGCAGATTGAATACTCCATCGGAGTCTGTAAATTTTAGCAGAACTAGATCAGAGCTGATCAGGAGTCCGTTCTCATAAAGTCTTCTTAGTCACTCTTGTCTCTTCAGTCTGCTATTGTCAGATTTGCATGCAGTGTTGTCAGTTATCCATAAAGTCTAAAATCCACAAAACACAACATACAAGAAGACCTCCAACAGACCTCCTACAGTTGTGAAGAACATTTGCTTGTGAAGACTTTTATGTTATTAGGCTTTGCTCACAATTTTCTTGATGGGAGGTTTCCTCCCTGTCAGACAGTGTGTGAGACGAAGATGTGCAGTAATTGTTTTGCAATATACAGCTACCTTCTTTTCTCGATCTCCCGCTGACTACATAAAAACAAAAAAGGAAGGACGCAAAACTACTAGGTTTTAGATGAGGAAAAACAACCGTAGCATGAAATCATTCAGAGTTGCCCTTGGATATGGTGGTTAGATGCATCAGTATGATCTAGGCAACATGACCATGAGAACAAATAATCAAAATAACAGAGGGAAAAAAAAAACGTGGTTGAGCTGCAGAAGAAAACAAAAGAAAAACTTCTAAAAAGTATAGGAAAAATTTATATATGGTTATGTGAAAAAATAGGCAAACTGTCTCTCATGTCTAATGTTTGATATGATTACATATCAGCCATATATAGTCTATAGTATCAGGACATAAAAATAAAAAAATCTGGTTCCTTATCAGCTCTCAAAATTTGGCAAACAAAACCTTCGATGAACACCAACACGTGACATATTATATTGTCATCATCTATTTTACAAAAACTAAGCCAAAATGCAGAAGCAGTGTGTGAAAGAAGTAAGTGCACTCTTATTGTTTTCATAGGAGTTAAGAAGGTAGGTAATACTCAGGTTTTGCTAATCAGATGTACTTGATTAATTGATCATCAACAATTGTGAGTACCTCTATAAAAGCAGGAGATTTGGCATTTTGCTGGTGTGAGCATTCAGGTGTGTATTAATACATACATGGAGGAGAGACATCAGCAATGATCTGATCATGCAAAGCTAAGAGAAACTGCAAAACAAAAAAAAGGTATGGTGGAGGAGGGTAATAATTAAGGCTTATTTTGCAGCCACAGGACCTGGACACGTTGCAGTCACACCTTGCAGAGTTGGCCATGAACTCCTCTGCATACCCAAATTTTCTAGAGTCAATTGTTAGGTCATCTGTCAGACAGCTAAAGCTTAAGACTGAAACTGGGTCAATCAACAGGACAATGACCTCCAACACACCAGAAAATCTGCAAGAAACTGGCTGAAAAAGAAAATAAATCAAGGTATGATCCAGTCAAAGTACAGACCTCAACCTGACTGAAACGCTGTGGCAGACTTTATAATAACACTAGAGAATTAGGAAAATGCCTTACTTTTTGACTGTCATAAAAACACATCTCCTTGTGAGCCCTGCACCTGTGCAGCCATATGCATAAATTTATTGTCATGTTGAAAGAAGCAAAAAGACACCTTTACACAACCACGAAAATGACAAGCGAGGGGTATATCTCAGCCCTCGGATGCTCTGGGGTAGTTTCAGGCCTGGGAACTTCTTTAACAAAGGTTAGTGTACTTGAAAATGAGACACACGTAGTTTTAAGAAGAAATGTGTCACAGCTACATTTTCATTTTCTCCATTGTTGCTTAAAGAGAGCTGTGCATGAACCATTCCCATAATCCTCAATGAACTAAGGCAAAGTTGTAAAGAAGAGTGGACCAATATTCCTCCACAACAATGATACTGATGATACATGAAAGTTTAGAACTGAAATAAATGTATCACTGAACTGAGCTGGCTTTGGTGGATTATTTGCATCTCCTATTACCAAAAATAATTAAATACAACTTAAAGTGGATGACATCTATGTGAGCACTACTTTTTCAGACAATACTTATCATTATATATTGTATGACTGTTTTGGTTATGTTTTTTCGTAAGCTGTGGCATATACTGACATCAATAGTAAAGCGATATCCCCAAAGCCTCAAAATGTCAGCTGTCTGCCATCAGAGCACTTGGCATTCGCTACAAGGAAATATGGAGCCTTGCATAGAAACTCTGTCTTCCTGCCCTCCAAAATCCTACTCAATAATAAACCTAATTTGTTTTCTTTCTGGTCTGCCTTTTCTACTTTATTTCGCATTATGAATAATTTGTTGTCTTACAGTACAATGACAGAGGGAGGGAGGGAGACTTGGATCATTAACAATGGCTGATTAGTTCTTGCTGAAAAAAAAAAAAGTGCCAGTGTGCTCTCAGTGATAGCTTACTGTCGATTAGTTTCACTGAGTTGGCCAATGAAGAGCCACAGCAGAAGGATTTGAAAGAAGTCAAGTGAAAGTGGAGGGGATTGAAAAGGACAACAAAGACAGAACAGAGACGGGGACAGGGAGGGAGGAGGTGATATCTCCATTAACAGAAAGCAGCAGGAGGCGAGAGGAGCTGCGGTGAAGAAAAATGGATGGCAGTGTGACTGACGGGATTGAATTCCAAACAGTTCCACTCAGCAGACCTGGAATTCATGTGACGATCAGCTAACATAAGTAGTATACAATCTGCACTCATTTCAGCACACTTCAAATATAACAATCTGCTAACTGTCAAAAAACCTAATATGGAAATTCCACACCATGACTGGCTAAAGTGAACGATTCCTCCATCTATTCAGCTCTAGTTTTGGATGTCCTCTTTGGAGTCTGTTTATCTCTGAGAGTACAAAAATAGCAAGGACCTGAAAGCCCAAACACACTCAAATGATGAGTAGAAGCTACATTTTACACCATAAAAGAATTATTCCACATATAGGCAGTGAATATAATAACATAGCATGTACAATTACCAGTTTACTCCTCTCAGACTCTAGTTTACATTGCCAAATTAATTTGTAACGTATACAATCCCAATTCCAAAAAAGTAGGGAGGCTGTGTAAAATGTAAATAAATACAGAATGTAGATCTCATAAATCAACATTTTATCTACAATAGAACACAAGAAGTTGGCTATATCATGAAAAACAATAGATCATTTTGAATTTAATGGTAATGGGACATTGCAACAAAGTTGGGACAGGGCCATGTTCCTGATTGTGTAGCATCTGAAGTTGTCAGTTCTATATGTATGAATGCATCCCCACACCATCAGAGACGCAGGATTTTGAACTGGGCGCTGATAACAATCTGGGTGGTCACTCTGCTTTTTAGTCCAGAACACAGCAGCCATCATTACCAAAAAGAAACAGGGCCACAAGATCTGAGTATCCAGTACTGATTTTCAGTCACGTCCCTTGTTCACAGAGATGTCTCCAGATTCTAAAGCCAAGTTTGAGTTGCAAACAAAACAATTAAAAGAGGGAACAAAGTGCTTCTCGTTTCTATGCAATTGCATGCACAAGATCATAAACGTGGTCCAAAATGTCACTTAGGCTGCACGGTGGTTAACATTTTCACTTTGGGCTCACAACAAGAAAGTTTCTGGTTCAAATCGCCACTAGAGCCTTTCTGTGTGCACTTTGCATGATCTACCCATCATATCCCGGCTTAGTCTAAAGAAAAAGCTAAGGCCCCTCAGCAGCCCTGAATTGGATTAAGCCGGTATAGAAGGAGAATTGATGGAAAATGTAACTTTTTTCCTTCTATGGCAGCTCAAAGCTCTACACTTGATATATTACAGAACAAGTTAGGATGGCTGCTAATATATTAATAAATATGATTCCAGATATGTCAGACATTCATCTGTCTCCTTAACAGAAGGTGGTACAGAGGAAGCACAACTGCTGTATAACCTACCATTTGGCATCGCTGTTTTCATTCTGCCCTATGAGCTCCCAGAATGAAAAAATTATGCCAGGGTTGTTCCTCTGACACTGGAGACACTTGGTGAGGGACCAATCACTTAATCCTCTACAGTCATGAAAGCCGTTTTCTGGTTGTTGCTCCTCTTATCCATATTGTGACCTATTTAAATCTCATCTGCATCTGCTGTGAGTGTGACTTTTCTTACCATCTGTCTCGGATCTTCTGTCTGTCACTGTCTGTCATGGTAGATCTATGGTCTAAACCCACTAAGCAATGTCATTTTTTTACTTGGCATTTCTCATGCTCTCTACCTATCACTGGTGTCAGGTGACAGGTGTGAACTGTCATTGTGATCATTTTTTGGGACTGTTCCTGGGATCCCAATAAAGGCAACACAGTAAAAGAAGGTGAGATATATTCACATATTGGATATCTTAGCTGCCTGGTGATGACAGAGATTGTTGATCACAAACATTCAACACATCTAAACAAACCTCCCAACAAATTTGAAGAAAAATACCTTATGGACAGTACCAGAGTTTTCTTATGCTTTCTTTGATTTTGGAAAAAATAATAAATTAAAAAAAAACTATCTGTCTTCAACTGGATCCTTTGTGCCATGTCAGTTCAGGTTCCTTTGGATAATCTCTCACATCAATAAGCTCACCAGGGGGAATATTAGATTGAAAGGAGCAAGATGTGTCTTACGTCTGTCCAACCTTCAGGACATCCGATTCAATTACAGCACAAAATCTCTTCAAATAGAGCTCAACAAGAGGGTAGCAGGAAATTACTTCCACTGTGCCCTCAATGGACCAAAGGTAGTATGGTAACAGCAAGATGGTCTGACATTTCCAGTCTGTTCACTTTGTGATCAACATTTTGCAAAAACACATTTGGACAAAGGTACTTTTTATCCTTTTGAAAAGATGAGTTGAGTGTCGGACACTGTTTTTAGAATAAGATAAGTATAATCTGCAGAAAATAAAACAGTGAATTTTAGAAATGTATATTCTGAAACACTATCATTTTCATTTTAAGGCTGCTGCACCTTACCATCTCAAAACTAAATTTACTATCACAAACACCGCAAACTTGAACTCACCATCAAGACAAAAGGTTTCCCAGATGACTGTTACATTTTCCTCATTTTTGTTTCATCTAAGGTTTATCCCCGAAGGAAAAAATTAAATAAGATTCAGATTAATTTGGTGAGCAATAATATGCAAGGGGCTTAACCCAGATGCAAATACTGGCTTAAAGAACTTTACATATAAAGATATAGCATTTCTGGAGAATATTTGCAAATCCATGTATGGTATTGTTGATAAAAAAGTGAGAAATCACCCCAGGGAGGTTAAAGTTGCTGGCAGAAGCACTTTTAAAGCAAAAGAAAAGCTTTAATCATGGCTGAAGGAGCATGTAGTATAAACCCCTCCAGAAAAGTATCAGAATGAAAAATAGTTTCCACAGAAGACTCATCTGGCACACACACACATACACACACATATGCACACATACAGATACATAGTGTCAGAACTGTACTGACAGTACTGCACCACTGAGTCTGAGACATTTAAGTATTATAGTTATGGATGAGTTGTCAAAAAAGGCACAGTGCAAGTCTATGGCAAGGAATACATTTTTTGGCTGGTAAATGTTCTCTGTATGCTTGTGATTGGTGGATAAGCCAAAATAGTTCATTTTGGACCATGATTGTACACTGTACTTACTGCTAAAAATGCATATAAAGTGCATTCAAACTAGAAACTGCTACGTATTTTAACATTTGCTTTCCTGAACTGAACTAATGAATAAATAAATAAATCACGTTGAGGTGTAATATTCACTTAACTATAGACACCTTGCAGACTGGAGAAAAGCAATATATGTGAATACTGATATCATGATTTTTGTGACTATTTCAAGAGCAATCCAGTCACACAAGAAAAAAAAACGGTGAAGTTAGAGCAGTGTTCAGGAAATGTTTTAACTATTCATCTATTGATATCTATCTCTAAGAAAACAGCAGTCAGGTCTGATGGCTACACGTTTCTCTATTTACAATCCTTTAACCAATAATCTGGTGACCCACTGGACTCTCATAGCCTATAGCCTCAGGGCGCATTTTGAAGTGCATTTTATAGGCAGCAAAAAAGCATACGAAGTCAATGCGAGTGGGTTCAAATTTGCCTTGGGTGGTATGAATCTGCAAAAAGATTTTTGAGTTCAAAAACAATTATAATTCCGAGCTTTTTATCACATTCAGCGGGTGTGTTACAAAGTTAGGTCCGCGAGAAACAGTCAGATTCTACGTTTCACACACAGTCTCCTCTGATAATTCAGAAACATCAAACACCTGCGCCGCTTTCTCCAGTATTCTCCTGGTTCATTTGCATTATAAACTGTTGAGAAAGCCCAGCATGTGAAGTTGTCACCACTGCCGTGTAACTCACTAAATCACATGCAATAATATAAAACCACGAAGCAAAATAATGATGAAATATTTTAGAAGTATTTGTAATGAACACCAAACAGACGGTGTTTGATGTACATATGCTAGGTGATCCCTGGTGCTGGCTTGGCTGTGCGTTTATCAAGGAAAGGCGAGTGTTCAAACTTTAATCAGTTGCCATGATGTTATTTTTAGGCCAATAATTAGTAACCAGGACAGAACTTGTAAGTTATTCAGCTTCACTTTAGCCCAGTTTTTAAGATAAGCACTGTTGATACTTGGTCTTTAAGGAGCCATTAAGAGTTAAATGAGGCACTTGCCATCGGAAAAGAATTCTCTTAATCTGTTAATAAATATGTTGTTGCTTTTTCTAACTCTCTGTCTCCTTGTCTCTTTATACCTGTATTTCATGCCTCCAGAATCACAAACTCACAGTCTCACACAGACAGCCTGAGGCTACATCCAAACCACCGTGGTGGAGAACCAGGGGTGATAGACTATTGACTGATAGAGTTCAACCAGTCCATGTAACTCTTGGTGGTTAGCCAGTCATTTCAGAAACAGCCCTGGGCAACCTGCTACCACTCACTAGTGTGAGTCCATGTCTATGCTTTTGTGTGTGTCTGGGTTTATATGTTTGTGTTCCAGCAAACTGAAGGAAGGCCCAAAAGGTTGTGAGAGTGACAGGGAGCATGTATGACATGTGAGCAAAAACTGCACTAACAGCCAACAATGTACAAGGAGTGGGCTTTGCAAGCATAACACGCCAGACAGAACACATTGTCTACTCTGTATAAACGTTGACTGGGATCAGGATTAAGGGGCTAGGCTGCTGCATTCATGTATATGTTGGTGTTCGAAAGCACTGGGACTGAGAGGGTGGTAAATTTAGGTGGATGGGAGAGGGAAGGGGAAAAGAAAGGGCTGGGAAATCTTAGAGTGAATGTACCTGCAACAAGACAGAAAGATGGAGGAATATATCAGGGATTAGTTACAGACCAGAAGGTAGAGCAGTAGATAAATCACCACCACCGAAGGGCAGCAGGGAATGAAAGGATTTAAAGCTATCTCTCATGTTTTCTATTTAAACCAAGAGAAGTAGTAAGATTTCATTTCAAATACAAAAACGGACATAAGTAACATAGCTGTGATATAATAACAGACACCTGGATTACAAAGGCACCACAGTCCTTGCAACTTGAAACTTTATCTGGTACAGTTCTTATTCTATACACTGTCAAGTGGCCACATGGAAGGAGTGAAAATGGTAGGATTAAAAAAGTCAAGGCAATCCAGCATTAAGCCGCAAGTGTCACAGTGGTCAGAGACTTTCATCTTCGTATTCCATCTTGAATAGACGCAGTGATACATTTAATCCATGCTGCCACATGCTGAGATCACATGCTGCTCAACTGCCACGTCTCCCATTATCTGTATATACAAACTCTCTCGAGTAATATTATCATACTGGTACAGTCCAAGGAAATAGTTGACTATTTTAACAGATTTAAGGAAAGAAAAAAAAAAACACGATTGAATTTGAAAGCTTGAACAACCCCACAAAAAATATCATTTTCAATTGTGTACTGAGCAAATAAAGGAATAAATGATAATTACTCCACTGGCCTTTAGAAACTGAGATTACCCCCCTTAGCAGATACAATTATGTCCACCAGGCTCTAAAATAAGATTGCTTAAACGTTGAACTCTGCACAGTCTCTTCACTTGCAGTATGTTGGAGGGCTTACTTGTAGGCATTGACCATGTCACATTCCCCGTCAACATTTCAGTGGGTTTAAAATCTAGAATTTGACAAGGCCTTTCCATGACCCTGACATTTCCACCATTCTGCTTCACAGATGGTCTGATGATCTTAAAGAGAGGTCTATGGCCTGCAGCAAACATGTTAACAGTTGCTTTGATCACATAACTTTATCTTAGACAGAGTTGTGTGTCAACTCTGTCGAATGTGTAATTATCTAAAAAATGTCAGGGGCCAGATGCATGAAAGTGTGTTTATTAATAAAGGCAGACATGTACATACACACTTTTACTAGAGTTGTAAAGCTGTGCCTACAAGTGGTCCTCTTCTATCAGTTTCTTGCTGCATTGGTCACTGCCTGGACAAACTGTGACGTCAACACTGCATCATAACTTTTTGTGCCAGTGTTTCAGGCATGAAGGACCTACGGCAGTTTTCCTCCTAAACAGTCGGTATCACTAATGAGGAAATGGCTCTGTGACACCACAGGAATAGCTTTAGAATAAGTCATACAGTCAGTACAATATGCATAACTGCACTGTTTAAATTAATACAATGTTTCACTTTTAAGCTGTTTTTGATGCCTTTGTAATATTTACAATAGTTGTACCATTTTAGGTTTCGATGGGTCGTACAGGTGCTTAAAGAGGCACCTGCTTGCACACTCTTTGCTGCAGCTCTTCCTGCTTTTCTAATGCGGTCCTCACAGCACCGGCCAGGTGACAAAAACTGAGATGTGCTTGGCAGGCTGACACAACACTAAAGCTCCTGGAGCACCAGGTATTATGACTGCAATTTTGGCATGTGCCACAGGCTGCTAAGAGAAGAACGTTAACATAAAGCAAACATAAAGCTGTGCAAGAGGCAACTATCATCTGATGCAAGAAAATCAAAAAGGTATCCAATTAATCGTTCTCTTCTTATAGCTGTATCAGCAATGTCGTCCAGCAACACCAGTTGTAAACCACAATCAAATAAGAATATAGTGTAAAAATGAATGATAAAAAGCTAAATCTGAGCTGATTCCATGAAACTGTTTTATTCTTTCATTCATTTATTCTCCATGTCTGCTTTAGAGTGGCAAACCCTTTCCCAGCTGCCATTGAGCGAAAGGCAGGGTACATCTTACACTGTTTGCCAGTCTATCACACCACTAACACAGAGGCAAACAACTAAGCTTACACCTACTGTTAACTTGGATGAAGAAAATCTACCTAACTTGCATGTTTTTTAGGCCGTGGGAGGAAGGCAGAGTTGCTAGAGAGAGCCAAATCATGCATGAGTAGAACGTGCGAACTCCACATAGAAAGGCACCCTTCTGAGATTTCAACCAGGAACCTTCTTGCTGTGAGGCGACAGTGTTAATCACCACATCACCATGCAGCCAGACACTGTTTTATGTTTAATCATGTCACCCCCTTTTTTTTTCTCTCTTATCTCCATTCTCGCTGTTGTTAATGTAAGTGTAAATGTCATGTTCCGGTACATAAAATGTCATATTGTAGGACATAGAACTATGATTAAGAAATAAAGGGTATCCACTGCAGTTTGTAGGGATTTATCAATTCAAGTTAGCAAGCTTAGCCACAGCCCCCCTGCCTTAGAACAACATGATGAATTCAAAGCACACAAGCCTTCAGTGTTTTCTGTCTGTATCTTGGCTGTGTCTGTCCTTCGACCTCTAACTTAAGGTTTTCTTGTGGAGCCAACTCTAGTGAGGTTGTTTCAAACACAGCATGTGTCTCCTTTCCCATATGCAAGTGTTGATAATAGTCCTTCAAAAAACAGAGGGGTTGCTTCTTTCAGAAGTTTCCATTACAAAAAACAATCAGTGGCTTTTCAACCACAGTGGAGACAGAAAGGGATTTGGATCACGGAAACAAAAGATCACAAAATATTGACTACCTATTTCAGTGCGTGTGTGTGTGTACTTGAGAAATATGATCAACAAAACATAGGTGACAATGGGAGGTTGGGCTGAGGACAAGTCAGTAGGGATCTGTGGGCTGTTGGTAACACCAATCAGGCTCTCCCCAGCAGCATTTATCTCTGGAGCAGTCCCAAAGTGGACACTGACCAATGACCAGCCAACTAAACAGGCTTCCAATGGCTGCAGCACTGCTTCACGTTCATTACTTAATACCAACGGTGATTGGTGAATCACATGTCATATTGAGTAGTAGTAACTTCCAACTTGTCTCTTTATCTTAGTTAGGCTTTCCCTCATTTGGAAACTGTGTTTGCCTGAACAAAGCTTTCTGCTGATTGGCTGTCACTTGGTAAGATCATTGTTAAAAAGTCAGAGGCATAAAGAGGAGGATTAAGAATGTTTTGAAGGTGTACCATGCGTTTTCAACAATAATATATATGTAAACGTGACAGAGCACCATGCACGATATGTTAAATATGCCTGCTGACTGACTTTAAGGATGAATTTCAAGAGGCGTGTCTGCAGACCCTGAATAATGTCAACCTAAAAGCATCCAAACCACTCTCATCCTAGTTGTTCCGAGGCAGTGCCATTTTCAAAACCTTTATCTCTCCCTACCAGCCTCATGTTCACATGATATCCTCTGAAGTTTGCATCTGACTTTGTCAAAGTTGTCCAAATTACATTTGAAAGAATGTGTCGTTGGAATAAAAAGGCATGAGGGAGGAGGAACGGGGGCCAAAGTAATCAGAGGAGCTGAAGAGCGTGAAAGTACCATTACTCATAATGCCATCTGCACATAGGAAAGATAGATTACAGCAATTCAGTCAGCCCTCTAATACTGGATCCAGTTGGATGGAAAAGAAGAGGAAAAACCTTCCCATTGCTTACAGTCAAATTGTTTCAAATAATTGCAACACAATGAGAGCTCATAAAACACACATCCTGAAAGCAGTATTAAACAAATTAACTGTCAATGATTTTTTTTTTAAACCACATTAAGTTTTCTCTCGTGTGTTACACTGTATGCATCTGTCTGTGACTTTGTTTTACACTCCTACACTTCATAGTATGGAGGTTAGCACTTTACACGTCACACAGCTGTGATTGTCATGAAGAAGGGAGCAGTCATCCCTGAGGTGAACAGTATGGAACAAACACAACACAGAGAACACGGCACGACATGAACCACAACAGAACGCAAACTCACAACAGTTTTGAAACAACAAAAATAAAACACATTTACAGATAACAAACCAAAAATTGTGTCCATATCTTTTCTTTGAAATCAAATGTTTTGTGAAATGATGGTTTTTCTTGTGGTGATGCGTTTTCTGAAAATCCCAACTTTAAAAAAAAAGTTTCTCTTACCTATTAGTTTACTCTCTGTGTGACAGCCGCACAGCTAAATAGTGGGGAACCCCATGCACCAACACTTTCAGTTATGTTATGTGTATTTCTTGATATAATTTGGTTTACATATTTGTTTAAACTAAGTTTAAATGCATTATTTCTGTTTGTAAGCGCGCGCATGTAGATCTAATTGTATTTTCAACTTTGTTAAATTTGCTTTATATGTTAAACCTGTTTTCTTTTCTTCTATCGGTGCTGGGGGGAGCCATGTGAGAGCTGGGGGGGCAAAAGTGAGCACAAGCTGCAGGCAAAGCCACATGCACAGGAAGTGCAATGAGCCTGTACCAAGGCAGCTTCATCGGGGGGGACACGGTGTAGTTTAAGTTCTTTAGATGTTAAGATGTATTCCTTTAGATTTACGAGTAATTTGTTTACTTAGTTATTGTGTTAATTCTTTGTTTGAGTGATTATTAAACTGTTAGGTTCTGTTTCTTAGTTTATTTGTTAGTATGTGTTACCCCTCTTGTGTTGAAAATTGGTCTGATCAGCCAGTATTTAAGTTCTCCCTTGTTTCCTGTTTGTTAAGTCAGTTTGGTTCTCTGTTAAGTTAGTATGGTTTCTGTGTTAAGTTACTTATCATTTGAACAGTTGGTTTGAAGTTATTATTACTTTAGTTTGTTTTGTTCATTTGACCTTTTTTTAAGGGCCCTGATATCATGTTCTTTGGGTAAATAAAACTCGTTTCTTTTTTTAATCTATCTGCGTCCTCGTGCTTGACCAGCTCGGTCCCTCACACTCTGTTTTGTTGTTTCGTGTGTAACACGTTTTCTGTTTTAAATATTTGAGTATTTTGTAATGCTGTGTTTTCTGTTTGATCATTGTCTTTTTCGTGAAATGTTGTGTTTGGCACCTCAGGACCACTGTCGGTCACAGCACAGGTAAGATGTCAGTTATCTCTGCCTTAGGCTACAAGTTCCAGTATTACAGGCTCAAACATCAGGACAGGCAACGCTGGGCATGTGCTGGGAAAAGTCAGTCAGTTGAGTGAGAAAAAAAAAACTGCATGCTTTACAACATACTCCACTGCTTCAAGGTTTCTTCCCATGGAAAGTTACCCATTGTAGGAATAAAATCTAAAGAACTTATTTAGACAGATACGCAGAGTAAGTAAAAGCCACAAATCCAAATCCACTAACCACAACTACAGCGGTTCTCAGTCCTTATTTGGGACCAGGGTAGCATAGACACCTGCGCTTCCTCTGCAGTCTCCCACTGTTCACTGTGGGTGCTGAGATCACGCTGACATTCAGCATCGTTAATTTGGTTACCATCATCAGATTCAGTATGTTAGTGTGGTGCATCTCTCTCACTGTCCTGGTGAAATTCATGGTTGAAAACAGCAAAGAGAGTATTGGGGCAACAAGAAAAATTGTTGGTATTGTTCATGTGCAACACAGTTTTATTTCAGTTGACAATCTAACTTTGCTTTTGTACATCTTTTGTAGCAACCTTTACTGTTTAATTAATGTGTATCCTCAACTATCACATTTTCTTTATCTAAAACATAGATTTTCAGATTGAATACTCAAAAGCTTTTACAGTAATAATCAGCACATATAGAACTTTAGTTACAAACAGCAGCTCCTCTTGACATGGGTATATAATAACCCATCCACACAGCTGTGATTTTGATCAACCTTTTTAAAATGGTTTTGTCGCTCAGAAAGCAATGGAAGATGGGGAGAGAGGCAACAATTGCCAGCAGTGGAAAACTTTGAGAAAGAAAAACAACATGAAGAAAACCTACACAAAGGAGGAAAATGGAGGAAGAAGAGGATTTCATCTGGAAGCCTGAACTTGGAGGAAAAATAAGATTCACAAGCACTAAGAGTCTGAATAACAATCAGCTGAACTAATGTCATACGCTGCCAAGAACCTACAGTAATACCCAGAAACATTCATGCTGTATTACATCATGTTTCCCTCTAGGTTTGAACAGTTTTCCCTGATCCACGGCACAACCTGGGTCAGATGCACAAATTAAAATCTATCCATGAAGCTTTTTGGTTCAAAGCATTACATGTTCTAACAAGACACTTTCATATTTCATAGAATCTCTTAACAGGCTTTGCTCTGTATAGTTGGTTCTCAAAGTAGAATTGACAATTGCGATGTCTAAAAATGACTGTAAAATATATGGGTGGTCCACACAAGAGCCTAAAACATTTCTACAGTACACTGCTGGATCTGTACTGGCTACACCTGGAGCGGACATACGGTGTAAGATTGTGTGCCCTCAAAGAATGTGAGCTTTTATTTTGGTACCAAGTTGTGTCCTCAGTCTTTGGACCCTGACCAACACTGTGAAACACTAAAGCTGGAGTCATTTCCAGCATACCAAGGGAAAATATATCACATCGCAGGCTTCATGCAAAACAGAGAGCAAGAAGACTTACCTTTACATTTGTGGAACTCTGTGGAACACACACATCACTTAAGTGCTGCTCTCACATCTGGTGTAGCGAATTTGATTCATCATACAAGGCCCAGTGTTACAGCCACGTCATGTAGTTGAGGTGTTTGACTATGTAGTTTTGATACATTCTTTGGAGAAGAAGTGGGTACAACAATAAAGCTCATAGCGATATAGCAAAAATATTTAAGCTTTGTGATAAAAACAGCTGCGTGAGCAAATCATATGATCAAATATTTGCATGTTGTCTTTTCTTTTTTTTTTTGGTAATCAGATAAGATAAAATCTAAACTCATCTAAACTCCAAGAAGACGTGTTGTAGATGGGTAAGCAACACAGGCAGCACAAAGCACATAATGCTTTGATTAGTATTTACCATAAACCACAAAGAGTCGTCTTCCTTATTTGGTCTGGTATGAAAAAGATTGAATAATGCTTCCATCAAGTGGAGGCAATCTTGGTTACACACAAACGCAAGAAACACAATCAAACATAAGTTAAACATGAGTAAGCAACCAATGCATATTTCACAAACCCATTTTCTCAGTCTGGGTTCACAAATTATCTTTCTCTCTCTTATTTAAACACGCACACAAAAATCAGCGAGAGCAGCATTTTCTAACTCCACCCTGCAGGCAGACATAGCCTTGCTTTCCTACTACAGTGTGTTCCCAAAGGCAGCGACACGATGTGCATAAATCTTTGTTTCACGCAGACATTAAGTGTATGTTACAAACAGACAGAGAATATTGATCAATCCAGAATAAAAAAAAATTTAAAATTGAAGCAGAAAGCCCTTGAAAGTCTTTAAATCAATAAAGGCCTTTGCTATAGTTAATTTCTGACCACCTGCATGTACAGCTGTAAGTGAGCAACAGACTCAACACAATGTACGATGCAAATAAAAATGAAAATAAAAGACGACTAAGGAAGTAAATAAAGCCCATTGAAATGTCCGGGGCTACATTCCAAATGTTTCCCTCATTTCTCTTTATCATTTAACAAATCCATGGTTCTGTGATTACACAACACCAAAGCTGGAGGGTCTATACACTTTTCATTTCGATCTCCTCTGTGTCTTAACTCTCCAAAATTCCATTGACCTGCCCTGTCTTCTCTAACTTCATTACTTAATTTACTTTATGACCGAGACTTTATGAAAGCATCTTACTACATCTGCAGTAATATGGATTATTCTAAATGACTATTACTTCACTTAACATGAACTTAACAGCTTCTCGTCTAATGAGGCTGTTGTGAATTCTAAACTTCTGCTCTTTTGAAATTTGTCTTATATATGTAATAATGTATGAATCTTTCTGTTATATTACATTTTAGTGTTTTTATGAAGAAGAAATTGGTATCATTGGTATTTGATACAAGTCTGCTTGTAACACTTTTTTTTTTTTTTTAAACCAATCTTGCCACTATTACATCATGGTTCCCAAATTTTCTTGCATGGTTATATTCCCCAGGCAGTGTGCGCGTGCTAATGCATGCACTTTATCCACTGCAACCATTTCAAAAGTGGAAATTTTTGCCCAGCAAAGAACGTGTGATCCACCCCTTCTTCTCAGGGCAGTGCACTCCTGCAAAGATAATTTGGCCATTTTCAGCTTCCGTCAAAACCCTGCAATCTTGGTTCAGTAGATGCGGTTTGTTTTTCCTGGCCAGCAACACAGTGGCAAAAGTTTTTGGGTTTGTTCACTACAACTACACACACAAAGGTTTTAATAACAAGGCCCAGTACAACGCTGGCTTTACAGGGAGACTGAAGTTGAAAATGAAAAGAGTATGTCTGAAACAGCTTCACATGTTTGTGCTGTGTTGGTATTACGAGTACAAATGTGAACATGGATTTGCTCACACAAGCAGCACTTCATGTATTGTGTAAAAAGAAAGGTCATTAGTAGCTTAGCCTTGGTTAACAATGGAGGAGTATATAAGCATAATTTTCTGTTTCTGCCTCAGTCTGCATTTCACCACTCTTCCCACATCTGGACTTATTTAGACAAGAGCATAAAGAAAAATACATAGAGTGTGAGGAACTGAAAGACTACAGAATCCACAATCTTGCACAGTTGCAAATAATGGGCAAGACTTTCTGTAATCTTCACCACTGTTTATCGTGCTGTTCACATTCATCTTCTGGATCCAATTCTGACTCAAAAATGTACAGCTGGATTTAAGATGCTGTCATGCTCAAAAACATAGCAGGTTTGACATAGTTTTTCCCTTTTTTTAAGGGTTTGATTTGCTTCCTGACCAACAGCTGCTGTAGTGTGCATTCAAGAGTCACCATCGGTCTCTCTCCTATATTCCCTTGGCAAGCTTCCAAGAATTTGTCCTAGAAGAAGACACCTTAGCCAAATCCTCTTGTTCCCAGGAGACACCTCTCCTAGGTGAAAGCTCGTCCTTGTACTGAAATAATTCCAAACGATTTGGAGTTACGAACACAGAGCTAATCTAGGGGTACCCATGATCAAGAATTAAACTGCTGGATAAATAATGTTTAATGTCTAATGTTTACATTTTCCAAAGAATGCAATTATTACATTAAATTATATTATATTACTTTCTTTTCTCTCCCTCTATTTCTTCACACCAGATCAGGCTTGAATTTATCTGAAAGAATTCCATTATAGGTTGAAAAATGGAAATGAACATACACTAAAAACCCATCGACGTGACCTTGGTGTCCTCAGTAGTAGCTGCAGTCTTGCAACAATACGGGAGAGCAAAAAGGGGCCACAGCACAGTGTGAAGACCAGTCAATAATCCGATAAGCAAAAGGACAGACGAGACAAAGTCATTGACGAGTGAGCCAGTCACAGAGAGGCTGTTTTCATCACCAGAAAGTGTTTTATCCAGAGGAGGTACAGCACTGAGGGGAACAGAAGTGTTTTGAAGTCATTGTATTTTTCTTTGAAGCACCAGACTCTCAGCTCACACTGTGGCATTAGTCAGCTCTCAGCTTGCAGCCGCCGGTCACTGATTCTCTCTCCAATCTTTTGCATCATTCACTTTCTATCTCCTCGACAAGCCTGCTACGGCGATGGGTTTACAAATGGAGCAAGAAAAGGCGTTGCTGATGGCGTACCCATTGTGTAGTTTTCAAGTAGTTAGTGAACTGGAAACTCTTGTCACGGAGCTACCTTTCACTACAAAAAGGCATTAAAAAAAGTCATCAGTGTATTGGAAAACTGCACACCTCAAAATGTGACAGGAAAACATGCCTTGAATAAAAATATCTTCATTGATATTTAACAGGGTGCATCAAAATATTCCTACATGTACAATTAAGCTGATTGATTGTTTTTATATGGAAACAGCTATTCAAATGTATGTAACTACAGGAAGTATGATATCAGTTATAGTTTTATAACATGCTGTAACAAGTAAAGATTTTAGCTAGCAGCTGGGTTTACCAATTAAAATGCTGTTAGAAATTCTATCATCATATTATATTATCATATTATATTTCATAGTTACTTAGTGGGTTGTCAAAACAAAAATTGACTGTTATTTTCTTTAATTCAGTTTACCATGTATTTATCGATACATCAAAGTCATGTGTACAGTTGTGCCAGTGAGGCAAGACAACATGGGTAACATACCACCGACTTCGTAGCAATAACTAGTATCCAAAGTTCTCGGCGTGTGGATAAACCCTGGCTTTCCAGCTGTATGAATAGAGATATTTCTTTAGTGATATACATCACGACTGTAACCATATTAGCTTTCTTGTGATAGGGAATACATTGCAAAGATGATTTTGGTACGGTTTCATGCTTTTTAGTGGGTGTCGGTGAGTACAGTCTTGTACATCTCATAGTGACCCACATTTTTACAACTCTGCTGATGCTTCTGCTTGAGTTGCTGAAATTAATTAGTCTTTCTGCTGTCTCTAGTTGCAACAATCTTTTAAAAAACTTTTCAGCTAAAGCTGGTTAGTTTAAGGTCTGACACTGAAAAACCGAACCAGAGGCAAACAACAGACCAGACTATGCCTTTTTTGGGAACAAAGCTTTTCTGTCTGACGGCTATGTCATTGTGTGTGCCTCTGTGGGAAGTCCATGAGGGAGGGAAGGTGAAGACTTAACTATGGAAGCCACGGAGGAGCAGCAGAGGTGGTTCAAAAAGAACATCAATTTTCAGAGAGAACGTTTTTTAAAAACAATTCATCAAAAACACGATTTGGGTTTCATTTCATCTATAGTGGTAGTTTCACTCATTTATTTGTTGAATAATTTATTATGAAGAATCACAAGAGAATTTGACTTTTTATTTCCCTCTGGCTCCTCCTACAGTTGTGGGATGTAACGCCACTGTCATAAACACAAATCTTTGTCTGAACCAGTGTTGCCAGGTGTACAATAATTATTGTATTTGTACAATAATTTTGCCCTGTGTACGATGTACGATCAATAATCCCAATAAAGGCCAAGATAATTTGACCATTCTGTGAATATGTGGTTGTAATCGGTTGTAATCAGCCTGTCGCAATTGTCTGTCGGATTTTTTTGTGAACCCTGAAGGCATTTCCATTTCCATGTGACAACTTTCAAGCCAATCATGCTTTTCTATGTGAGCTACGAGTGACATGTATGTGTTTGCCTCAGAAGTTCCCATCAGTAGATGGCCTCCAGTCCAGGCCTCATGATTTGGCTCATTAGTTCCCACTCGTCATTGTTTACAGGGACATTTAGCCTAGCGCAACTATGGGGCTGCTGATGCAAAGCCGTGAGTGCCTGTTAGACGCTATTCAACACTAGAATTTGAACTTTTCAAGTTTTAATGAAAAGAAAACAAAAGTTATTTTGTTTGTTTCAAGTGGAACCTCTGTTGCCACCTTTTAACTCCCCTGTTAAACCCCCCTTTTAACCTTGGTTTTCTGGAGCCTTATATCAAAAGTACAAATTTGGGAATGATCATGGACTGATTTTAAATTCAACATTGGAGTCAGTGTTGTTGTGCAGAAAAGCTTTTTTTATTTAAGGCAGATGGCAAAGCTAAAGCCCATTCTAAGACGGCAAGACTTTGAAAAGGTTATTCATGCTTTTATTATGACTCGTCCAGACTACTGCAATGGGCTCTGTGTTGGGGGTAACCAGTCTGTTCTTTCACGCTTGCTGCTTGCCTTTTAACCAGAGTGCACAGATGAGAGCATTTTTATCCAGTTTTGTCTGCTCTTCATTGGCTCCCTGTGCACTATAGAATTTATTTTAAAATTCTTCTTCTGGCCTATAAATGTCTGAATGGTCTCACTCAACCCTACCTCCCTGACCTGTTTGAGAAAATTGTTCCCTCTTGGTCCCTAAGGTCCGGTAATCACCTGAATTTGGTTGCCCCAAAAACTAAGTTAAACATCAGGCACTCTGGCTTTTGCAATCGTAAGCTTCCAAACTTTGGAGCAAGTTGCCTTTAGATGTTAGACAGGCTCCGTCTCTCCGGAGCCTAACGAAAGAAAAGAAAACGAAAAGAATTTTTAAAAAGTTCTATTTGATATGTAACACAATTTACTTTTTCTGATTCACATTTTCAAAGGATTTGAATGTGGTGTATGTGAAATCAGTACACATCCATCGTAATGCACATTATATATTTTCCAGTAACATGTATTGCAAGATGGAAGAGAATATTATCAAAAGATAGAATATTCCTGGATTTCACCACGAAATGAGCTAAAACTGACCAAACAATTTTTTTACTCGGATTTCCCCGTTAGTCTGAAACAGAAAACTTAAATCTCCTGATGATTACTGAGCAGCAGGTCAGCAACTTCAAAAATGTTCATATGTGAGTGAATGCATTTTTCAGAATTCCCCAACAAAATTACAGAACTATTTGATTTACTTCATTGATATCTCTAATAATGACAAGAGGTCTTTGTGTGTATCAGTGTGAATGTAGAATTAGCTTAAGCAGCAACAGTACAAAGAAGACAAATATAAAGATCATCAGTCATCATTTTTACAACAACTCACTAATAAAACATGGAAAGGTTTTATCTCAAAGTTGACTTTTCAACCAAAGTGCTTCAGAAGGGATAGTGGCAAAGCTACAATGGCTGCATTTATTTGCTTCTGTTAATGTGGAGATATGAAAAGCAGGTGATTATATTTAACAGGATCTTAGGCAGCAAGTAAATCTTCTTTTCTTTTTTAATAGTTACAATGGAGATCTTGGTCAGAAATGCCCTAATTAAATACTAAAAATAGAATTGCTTAGCATTCATATGCAATGCATAACCTTTAAAAACTTCTAAGCCAAACTTGACTGAGAAGAAGCAGTTAATTTATCACGTAGCTGCGGATTCTCAGCTTCATACTGAGCCCTTGTAAAAAAGAGTGTTCGTTAAGTCTTTCCTTTTTTATATCTGGATCCAATTACAGAAAATAAAATCTGTACCATATGACAAAGAACATAACAGAAACATATGTGACATACCACTTTACTATGCCTACAACTGCATGAAAAAACAGGAATAATTGTGTGACTCAGAAGTACTTAAGCACCTGTCTTTGCCCGCGCACCGTTTTATAACTGAGCTTGATTTTGCACACCTGACTCAACAGCATGGTGGTTGTGAAGCAGTCATTAGGCTATTATGTTGATAGGCAGTACACACTCTCAATGCACAACACCTGCTTCGTAGACACCTGCTATATGTGTGCCGGACGACATCAAAACAGAGTTGACAACGGAGCTGAATAGATAGAGTTTTAGGTGGTGCTGTGGACAGTAAATCTGTAGCACTCATAGTGCGCACAATCTGACAAAGGGTGCAGATAATAAACAGAGTGTGTTAATGTAAAGACTTTCTTATTGGTTTGCAGAGATATGAGGCCAATACAAGGCTTTTCATTTGATTATTCACTCAGTGTGGGACTGCATGTTGGAATAAACACAGAGATGTAATAGCTCAACACTTATTTCAATACAACGCCTGCCTGCACATCAAGCTTTTAAGTATGACACCTGTGTTTGTTTTAGTCTCACTGCTCAGAGGTCTTTAAATCCATCTCAAGCAGTCTCATTTGATGCTAAATAAGAGTGGGTTGTAAAGGTTAAAAGTACATTTTACTTGAAAACAATCTCAAATAAAAGCAAGAATGAGATCTGGTGACTATATAGCGCCTATCCTTGTCCTACTTTGCTGGTGAACAGGTACAAAACATCCAATTTATTGCTCTTAATAGACTGGTGATGTCCTGATGGCCCCTCTAATAAGAAATGCTTTTAAATGTCACTCCACATGTTCACATAATGAAGAAAGTCCTCTGCAAAAAAGCCTTCACCCACAGTGAATGAAACTAAAACCAAACAGCGGGATGTAACTACATGACATATGTAATAAGTGTCAGAAATAATTGGTTGAAAATGGAAGCGAGAAGTATTTGAAAATCAAGGTTGAAAATAAATGTGCCTGCTGAAAAACAATATAGGGAGAAAAAAAATCTAGGTGAATATGTTAAAGTCAAAGACAGCAAAAAAGAAAAGATGGAGACACATGATGAAGAATAAGGAGATAAATCAAAGAGTGCAAAGACGGAACAGGCTATTTTCATTTTTTCCACATAAAATTTCTTTCACCCCACCGTGACTGCCCTCCTTTCCTATCCCACCTGCTCTCCGCCCCATCACATTTTCCCTGGCTTTTGGCTCTTGATTTGAATTTAGACAAGGCGTGCACGGTTGAGGTTTACAGAGTGCGATTTGCCCTCACTACCCTTGGAGACAGCCAGAAAGATAGAGAGAGAGAGATGAAGTCTTTCCCAGCCGGGCTGGGCGGCAGACACAAATAGAGAGGAAAGTGCAGGTGAAATTTGTGTTATTAAGTGGCCTGAAATGCTGAGCATGTCATCACCAGAGTTGAGTGAAGAAGAGGACCCTGGTTGCACGTCATCCTCCATCTCTCCCCTCGTTTTCTGTTAGCTCTCTACTGTCTTCTGTCAGTTAAAAAGCAGAGTTTTCTTTCACGTCTAAATTTAACGGAGCCATGGAAAGAGGTATAAAATACTCAGAATTTGAAATGTATCTTTGTGTCTGCAAGCATTTGCAGCCACGAACTAAAGACGTGAAGAATAACATACAAAAATTCAAATCCTGCTTACTCTCTCAGTTCGAAACATCAAGCCAGTTACTGCATGATGTGAACTCAACTGCTTGATTGTCTGTTTTTGGAAAGACATGATATGATAGTATTCACTGAGACAATATTAACTCTGTTTGGCTTGTGATAAGTATTTTGTTTTAAACAAACATTGCTTAAGGAGAGCGTAACTTCCTTAATCACAGTCTGTATCCAAACCTTCTTTGTCATTTCTGTCAAGGACACATAATCTGCCCTTTTTCACAAGCTAACACGATTTCCTGAGGTCTCATTGAAATGTACGAGTAACGCTTTGCTCAAAATAGGACAGAGACAGTACAGTAACTGCTTTTTCTTTCATTTATTTATACTATTCAAGTGGATCATTTTGGGGCGTGGAGTGATCTCCCTCGACTCCACTTCAAGCCTCTTGTTCTCAGTCTGCTAGTAGGCTAATGTTGTTTTTTTTACTCTCATATATATGTTAAATTGGGCCAAATTAGGAACTTTACTGGGAACTTTCATCATATTTCCTCCTTCACTTATCAGCTCTATAATCTCTGAACTTCATTGTCGCTCCATTTCTCTGTGATTTGTTCAAATCTTTAGCATTAAGAACATTAAGAATAGCTGCATATATGGCCAATATTTTTTAAGCGATGTTTGTCTTTTAAATGTTTGTTAAGTATGTTGTACTGATGGTGCATTCAGATAACAAGAAAGAAGGCTGGATAACCTAATACAATGATGCACGTACCCCCTGAAAATCTGAGGGGGGTCAATGAATGACCCTCAGAAATATGGGGGCCAAAACAAAATGGTGGGGCTGTGTTTTTGAGTTGGTGGACACTTCAGACACCCAATATTAAGCATAGGTTAAATCAATTTTTCAATAATATTTCCCCTCTAACATTGGCACAACCACACATTTAAAACCATCCCTGGATATAATTGTGTTTTGATAAATTTGTAATTCTCTGCATTTTGTCTGGTGTGTGAGTGTGTGTCTACTGTTGTGGGCTCACTGGGATTTAAATACTTCAAAAATCAAGAAAAGCAATTTTCCTGTTGTCTGATTTAAGAACACATGCCAGCTTACAATGCTGCACATGTAATGGAGCAGAATGTGATAATCATTTATGGAACATGGTTCAGATATCAAAAGGGAAGTTTTAAGGAAATTGCCAGAGAGATGTTGCATATTCAATAAGTGGAATAAGTGTATGCGCTGGTTTAGAATTAAGTTTTGAAAAATGACACGAGCAAAGAATGAAACAGAGAAAAAAAGTCAGAGGGACAGAGGCAGTGAAACCAACAATGAGGAGAAGCAATAAGAAAACCATACTAAACTATATTACGTCATAAACAAAAGTGACTAACACTAACTCAGATATTTTAAGCCAGTCAGATGTGGACCATTCTGGCCATGAACTAAAGCTTTTATAATTGAGGATAAAGTAAGTTGTTTGTTCTCCAGTGCCTTGGTGACGGAACGAGAAATAAAACATTTTGTTGTCTGTTTGATAGATTACCATCTGCCCACTATTCCCACAGCATGATTCTTCAATCAGACACAACCATAGATCTTTCCAGATAAACCCCTCGCTCTAATACTGTAAGGGGTAGTGGGGGAGACAGAGAAAACAAATCTGAAATGTAATTTAACTAACAAACAGAAGGATGTGTTCATCAGAATACAATCAAATTGAATTTCCTATTCCCCATCTCGCAAAATGCCTTTTTCTACTTCCACTTCTGTACAACCCCCCCCCCCCTTCAGTTTCTTTGCATCCTTTGCATCCTTTCACTTTACAAACTTTACACTTTACGCAAACTTTACAACTCAATGCTTTGTGTTCTGAAACTTTCGTTTTCAGTTGAGTGGATCCAAAATATCAGTAGAGCAGGTTATTCGCAGGTTATTTTCAAAGGTACAGAGCTAAAATGATCCTAAGGAGACTGTTTAAAAATGCTTGTGTTTTTTGCAGTTCCTGTTTTACATAATTCCTTTATTGCTCATGTTTTCATCATACTCTCTTCCCACCCCCTGACAGAGTAGATTTCAAAAGCCAGGATACTGATTGTGGGTTGTTAAATACCTATTAATCACTTGAACCATTCATCCATTTTCTTTACCCACTCAATCCAATTCAGATACACGGGGGCTGGAGCGTATCCTTGCAGCCACTGGGTGAGGAGCAGGGTACATCCTGGACAGGTCGCCAATCCAGCACAGGGACACAGAGACAAATGAGACAAACAACCTCACACTCACTCACTCCTAGGTCTGATGAGGTTCTGTTGATACAACAAACAATGACATACTGTTAACCTTTAACGTTCCCACTAAAACACTGTTCCAGCTGATGACTTTTCAGAGACAGTGGAAATGATCTGTGACATCCGTATGGTCTGGAGCTGCGTTCAAAAACCTTTTTTGTTCTCACAAGCTGGAAATGTCACATTTCCACATAGCTTCCAAGGCCAAAAGAAAAAGAAATAAATCTGTTTATAGTGCCCCAACAATAGAGTTAAAGCTTTCATACACAGAGCATTACTGGCCAAGCTTAAGTCATTGTTAATATAAACTCAGTTACATTATCAACAAAGATTTATTCGTAATAAAGGCTGTTTCAAAATTTTTTTTGTTTCTCAATACTGTAGTACTTTTTTATACGTAAAATTAAAAAAGTTTTTCTTTTTCTATTGAAATTGAAACCTGCAAAAATCTGACTACAAGACAATGTATAAACCCATTTCTTTTAATTCACACCTGCTCTTCTTCCTTATAATTGTAGTATTAGGCAAAGTGTCTGATTAAATCTCATCTCATCGTCTGAGGATGTTTCCCCATATTGTCAACGCAGGTTATGAGGAGTGGTAATGGGTCACTAGAGTAGTCTTTTTTTTAAAAGAGCAACAAGGTTGTGATCCAATAATATTGGGCCTGTCTTTGAGAGTGTGTCTGTATTTGTGTGTCTGCCTTGCAAAAATGAAACGATGTGACAAAGGACTGACCCTGAATCCTAACAACTTCATAGCTGGCACTTAAAACAAGCTATAGAATCATAACTTAAAACTTAAAACTTAGAACTTAAATTCTGCTAGCCTATAATTTGACTCTGTGCAACTGGATTGGGAAAGCATTTGAGAAACAAACTGAGAAGAGAGCTGAATCTGCCCATTGCAGCACCTGAATGGTGGAGTTGGGCAGAAGAGTCAAGGCTTCAGACAAACCTTTTTCACCAGCTGTGATGTTGCTCCTGAATTTTTCAGCAGGCAGCACTTTTTAAATTGTCCCTCACCTCGACATGTCCATATTTTTCCATAAAACTTCTGGTAATAAGTGGAGAGTCTACAAAAATACATATATTTTTTTTAAAGTAACAACACCAACACATTTATTTTTATCTGACTCACTTTTACTTCTGAAACTATTCAATGTGACCCATGGATTCAGGAAGTGACAGCTGTTCCTTTGCGATGCTGTAGGCTGTATTGTGATTTCATTCTTTTCTGCAGATCGTTGTGCTTTTTGAGTGTTGCAGGTTTGAAGTTTGTGGTCAGGTTTGCAAACTAGTTGGGCCCCACTGAGAGTAGTAAAAACAAAGTATGGCAAGTATATTACATTTTCAATATGGTAACCACTTGAAGAAAGTGAGTCAATCCTTTCAGGTCTTTGCTTTTCAAAAATATTTTTGAGAAAAGAGATTCCTTTCTACTGATTCCTCGTCAAACACCCGGGACCAGAGCTGTGACAGTTAAGATGTTTCAACTGAAAATAAACTGTCACAACAATAAGTGGGAGTAACGAATGATAATTTTCTGTTCATCTTTAAGTTACCGTTACAGTAAAGCGTTCTTATGACAATAACATCCATCTATTGGAAAAATATATATTTCTGGGGTTTTTTTGTATTTCTTAATAAATAATGGTGCATGGAAGATAACCTTTCACCACGGCAGAAAAGAGAGGCACAACGTTCAGGCAACAAACATTCAAGGGCAGAAACTATTATCAAATCAACTCTGTCAAAATGTGGAAAATTACCACAGTCATTTAAAATAATCATTATCACATGGCTTATAATTGTAATAGGTCTGTTTGAGACTAGTAGTACAGAGGGTCTGTGTAAAACAAGGAGAAAAGTGATTGTCAGTTGACTGTCATTCACTTGACTAGGAGCAGGTAAATGGTAACCCACACAGAAATTTCACTACTCTATGTCGTTATGAAGACAACAGCCTCGTGATAGCTCTGTCCTCTTTCACACACACACACATGCACGGACACAGAGAGATATTATTACTCTGTCTTTCTATGCTGCAAAATACATATTCTTTAAATAAGTGTGTGTGCATGTGGCAGTAAATGCAGAGGACTCAAGGAGCCATGAGACTGGAGAACTGCATTTATTTCCCGAACATGTTCTTTAAAATGGCAATATGCAGTTGAAAATCGTATTTCTCAATCACACCTCATACTTGTCATCTGTTTCCCCCTTCTAACCTCCCCCCACGTCCAAAAGCTTTGTCTTTCTCACCAACGAAGCATGTGGGAATCCATTAAGTGAAGAAGAAGAAAAAAGTGGCAAACGGACAAACAGTTAACACAGCAAGGTCAGCAGATAGCCATCTGATCACTATAAGGAAAGGTCACAGCTCTAATGCTAATGTATCTATATGCGCATGTATGTGCGTGTGGGTGTGTGTGGGTGTGTGGTTTTAATGTAAGCATAAAAATGTGGATAAATGAACCATTTTCAAGGGCATATATGATGTAGTTTACACAAGTAGATTGTAATTTCCACACTTGTATTTCTTTTTACATAATTTACTTAAGATAGCTCCTCTACTGAAGCTCTGTATGATTCACTTATCAGTGGTTTTCAAAGAATGCAACACAAAGCAAGCTATGACAAAAGAGGATATTGCTGTGGAATAAAACCATTAGCAGTAAGTTTTCTTTTTTTTTTTTTATTAAAAACTATCTCGTTATAGATTGGTCCAAAATACTTGTCAAGTGACACTTTGACATGTGATCACTCTTCTTCCTGAGCAGCCGCATCACTGAAATGAATGGCAGCTTTTTGTCTCAGAGGTGTAGCTGTTATTACATAAAACATGCCTCATAAGTGGCGTGGGCCCTTGCTAAAACGAGTGTAGGACACAACTTGTGTGTAGGGGACTATGCGATTTACAGGCTGCACATCTGCTGTGATGATGGTTGAGTTTCTTTCACTCATCTACACTGATAATTTGTTTGCAGACTTCTTTTCGTTTATTGGTCTATTTTCAGATTCTTGCTCAGTCTCACACTTGCATATCAGCAGCATAGATGACAACCCCTCCTTCTGTCCTCTTCGCCTGTATTCCCGATCTACTGCTTGCTCATTTTCTAGTTAATAACAGTAATGCAGGGCTCCAGTGTGGTCTCTTCTTAATGCATGGTATATGTTTATTATCATTTAGAAGGCTGACTCTAATGAAGTAATCAACACTTTCCTTATAAGGAAGTTAATCAGCTTAAAAATCACACAATGGATTAAAGGAAAATACACTTTGATATGCACCAACAGTGTAGAGTATTTGCTGAAATCCAAAAGTGCTCTTCCAGGGAGGATGAGTAGCTTCTTTTAAAGTGAATAGGCCACTAAACTCGAAATATGTGTGAATAAGCTTGTCAGCTCATCTATGAAGTCTTTCAGACATGCATCATAATAACCCGACAATACACTATAATATTGTACCTTTTGCACAGACTCTATGAATCTGCAGGTTTCTAGCCAATATCACTCCAAACAAGAACAAAATGCTAAAAATGATCCATTTAGATCATCTACTTTTCTTTGGACTGTGGATTTGTAGACTCTCTTACTGACTTCATCTAACCCCTTCACAACATTAAACCAGGTAAGGAACATTCTGCAGAAGTTAGATAGATCCTAAAATAGGCAAGAGGAGCATTGTTTGAATAGATAAAACTAAGATCAACCTGTGTCAGAGTCATGAGCGGAAGAAAAGTGTTGTGAAGGCTTGGAACAACTCATTATCCAAAGCGTAAAACTGGACCATTTTGGTAAAGCTCTAACATTAAAACTAGTTTTTATCATTTTCTGTTTGTGTTTTACCAGTTTATGCATTAATTACTTATTCAACACATTTACATTTTTGTACTATTAATGAATTTGTTTCAACATTTAACCCATGTCTTTTATACCATTTTTCCATTTCATTCTTATGTTAATATCTTATCCATTTTTCCTCTTTTTTGTTTCCCCGGTACTGTAAATGAGGGATAAGACATCACTTTGAGAGAACATCCTTCAGTGTATATTTGTGTGCATGCGTGTGTCTACGTGGGACTCATGGGCTTCTGGTTTGGGGAATTGGATGGGTAAAGTGGCGTTTTTTTCTCATTTTTATTTAATAGGCTATGTAAAGCACTTTGTATTGCATTTAAAGTGCGTTGGAAATAAAGATTCATTGACTGATTGATCTAAAATAAAAGAAGACCGTGTAATGGCATGGGCATACATGACTTTAAAACTGGATAGACGATCTAAACAAATGGTTAATTAAGAATGACTTTCTTCATTTTTACAGGAATTATTTTCACCTAACGGGATAATAAAACTGCCTGAGTAGATGTCTGCACTTCAGAAGTTGTTGATCACAGAGATTTCCAGCTTCATTGCCTCTTGGGTGAAATTGAAAGGAGTTCAACTCGAAACCTTTTTGAGATTTCCCACATCTTCTGTTGAATTACTATTTGTTATCACAAAGAAAACAATAATTGTTCCTCAGACCATACAGCTCATCCAAGAATAAAATCTGATTGTTTTCTTCCTTTGCTGAATTCATGTACAATATATTGGCCAATAAATTTGAACCAACAATGACTACATTGTAGAAAAAACATGAGGCTTATTTACCTCTCCTGGTAAGCTTTATATGTTCTACTAAACAGAACAAATTTTTTTATTCTTTCCCATTTCTGGAGGAAAAGCAAGAGCACATGACATCAGACGGTAATTTCCTATAAAGTAGCAAATAACTATAATAACTACAGATTTATCTTGAAATTATGGAAAATTCTAATCATAAAAAGGGTGTATAGAGGACATTTTGCAAGTCTTTGCAGGACCAATAAGAGCATAGCTCTCAAAGCAATCCTCTGTGCTGTAGTTGCTCGTGTTATTTAGACCGCGGGTTGCAGGTGGGATGGCAGATGTCTGATGACGGACCTAATCAGACTTCCTGTTTGGTCTAATGGCTGAATAATGGTCTCAGGCTTAGCTCTGGTCTGATAACGCCCCATCAGCCAAGAATTGTCTTACATAGCAGACAAGAATGGAAAGTAATGCAATAGGGAGAGCAGGCAAATTTTATTAGAGATGATAAAGAATGGATTCATAAGTCTGGATGAAAATAGTGAGAGGCAGGGAGCTGCAAAGCGCATTGCTCTGAAAAAATTACTCTCATCTCCTGACCTTTCAGATAGCGGCAGAGGGGGAGACGATCTCATTGCGCTTGAGGTAATGTTCTTTTGTGTGAAGAATTGTTGTCTCACCCCCAGTAACATATTGTATTTCTCTTAGAAGCCAAGCTTGTATCAGCATACAACAGATGTAAATACAATCATTAGAAATATAAGGGCATAATTGGCATGCTAATTTAGGGATTAAAATTCTAATTATAGACAACTGTTTTACCCATCTTCTGTTTATTATGCATATAATTCATGGTCCACAAAGTTTACAAGACTGGTTCATTCATATATAAGCAACTGACATGTTTCTCTGTTTTTACTACACGGAAAGACCTAATTTATGAAAATAATATCTTTTTTCCATGCATTGTTAGATCCACTTATACACAAGAACAATGCTATTAAGAGGAGACTTACATACAAACCTATTACACCTAAATTAAGGGTTTGTTTTACTTGACAACCCAGTATGCTGAAAAAGACAGATTTTATAGTTTCCGCAGGCTGAGTTGAATAGAAGTGTTCCTCTCAAAGAATTTTTGACAGATAAAAGTAAATTGAAATCCATTTACATAATGGCTGCAGGCCACCTTCTTCTTGACTCAACAAGATGTGTTGAATCAGCTTAAGAAACTTTTGTGAGAAAGCTCACCAAGGTGTTTTTGCACATTCTTGCCACTGAAAATTAGGTCACATCTAGTTGTGTTGTTTAGAATCTCTACATAAAAAAGAAAAAAAATACAGCATCGAGAGAAGATTTCTGCAGTAGCCCTGATGCATTTACGAATCCAATTTCCTGTTCTGTACAGTATTCAGCGTTACACCCACTGAGAGCTGCATTCTTCATAGCCATGAGCAATGTTTTGTGCAGCAGTATAATGTGAATTATCTTCCTCATCCAAACTGAATTTCAGTTCCTCATATTTCTTCGGGCACTGAGCTTCCCCAATCTGCCTCTTTGGAATATTTTCCAGCACATTTTGTGTTATTTTGTAGTTCTGCCACATGGTTGCTGTGAAAATCCATGCACATGCTTATCACTAGCTCACATGTTCCCCTCGTATTGTCCACACTGGGTAAGAGGGTTAAATGTTGGCTATCCACAGCACAGTTCCTTCGTCACCTTCTCTAAATTTGCTCCAGCTGGTGTTGGTCCTATCTTCAAGACAACAATGATATTTAGATGAGCAGAAATGAAAAAGCAGATCCTGGTGTGTTTGTATTTCACACGCATTTCGTTAAAACTTTAGATGAGTACAGTTTTCAACGAGTAAATAAGCAGCCTTCACTGTCTAAACAAAATGAACAAGTAAGCAACATCGCTTAAAAACAACACCAGGTTATTTTTATATTTTTGCAGTGTAATTTTTGTTTGAAAAATGATGAAGCTCATGCTTTCTGACAGCACAGGGTAGATTTAAGGTTTTGTGGTTGGAGGAGTCACACCTCAGCAGAGTTCAGGCAGCAGCTCATCGATGCCCTCGGACATCAGGTGTCACTCACTGACTTCGAGTTTTATTTCTAATTAAACACCTTCAGAGGACTCTATTTAGATTCAAATGTATTCACTTAAGCCCAGTCTCCAGATATTGGCAAGTGGCAGTAGTGATCCTCTGCATCACTACTTTTTTCCATAACATATGTCAGTGTCAGATATTCGTTTTGACAGGCACAAGATTCTGCTTTTGTTTGTCGCTTGTTTGGCAATGCAACATATAGCTGCATCGTGCTTTGCATGTTGGGTGCCCATATGGTAACATTTCCGCACTGCTTCAAAAGTCCCAGGTACTCATGTTCATGTAAGACATCTTTCCAAGTCAGGCTCCAGCAGAGGGCCCTGTTCTCCCTGGTCTTCATCACTTCAATGGTTGCATTTAATTGGGGTATTTGAAAATTTCACCAGGCACCCTCATGGGATCAGTTTGCCTTAAGAGACCTTACCAGGGGTTGTTACTTGCAATGACAACAGCTACCAGGGCCATATGGGCATCCAAGAGGAGTGAAAAAAGAAAAAAAAAGTACTAAAGGACATCGTTACTTTGCTCAGAATACTGCCAGAGTTACTCAAAGCCAGTGTCAGGAAACGTTGGGGTGGATCAAGATGTCCTGCTGCATGTTATAATGGAAATATCTCTTCTCATTAAAAATAAGCTGTACTTCCAATTATGTTACATTCTTATGTAAACTGAAACTAGGCCCATTCAGCCTCGAGGATAGAGAAGAGATAAACTCTGTGTATTTCATGTCAAGGAAGCAGAAACGTCTGAGTTTGTGAAAAAATAGTCAATTTAAAGCCACAGGGATTAATCAGTCACAAGACTTAGACCTGGTAATACAATCAGCAGGTGGACACACTTTAACAGGCACAGCTTGCATCAAGCTGAAGCTAGTTACACATTTTCATCCACTATTTAAGTTTAATGGCTGTGATAAAATGCAAAAAAAAATCCAATAAAACCCTCCCCCCCACAATTTTACGACAAAGAGTCAATTTTCCTATTCAATACACTGTTTAAGACTGTACTATGAAATATTTTAAAATTCGCATTTTTTCCCTTCCATTTTATGTCCCAAGATCTGCTAGCTCTGTGGTATACAAATAATATGCATAAAACCACACCAAGGTAGTTGTTTTTAAAAAATAGGTTAATATGGTATTCAATAAGCTTTAATGCTCCTTTTTCTCATCAACATGAAAAGTGTGTAGGTGTAAAAAGTATTAAAGTAGTAAAAGTTGTAGAAGCACCGTGGCTGTAATGTACGAGAAATTACACATAATTTAGATTTCATGTTGCATAGAAGTGTAGAGAGAGTTTCTAAGATCCCCTGTTGGGAAAAAAAATGAAGAAAGGAAAACTCCAGCAGCATAATTTTCATGGAGAATGATTTTAATGCTGTATCTCTCTGTCTGCCTGCCTCAGTAACTCCTCTCTCCTCAAATTATGTTACTCATAAAGACTAATGTTCCAAGACATTATCTTAAAAGTTGCCATATCAAATTTAGTCTATGCCTGTCTCATAGGCTTAGTGTGGCAAATGCTCCCGTGTGCGATTGCGTGCGTTCCTGCACAAAAACACAGAGCACCACTGACGCCTATAAAAGCCATATTTCCAAATTTGTTTGATGTGAAAGTTTTTAGATTAACTCAAAGATCCAAAACCTTTTTTTATGGTTTGAGGTTTAGAAATTGCTCCTAAACTACAACCCTTTAAAACATTTTATTATACGGAAAAAGCTGAAATGAGATTGTGATTAAAGAAAGATGCTTTATTTCAGCTCTCTTTCCTCTTAAGGCTAAAAGTGATATTATTTCTCGGTATTGAATCTTAACACTTTTTTTGGTGACGGCTGTTGACTGATGTACTGTTTTCTTGTCCACGTCCTTAGCGCATACGCACCAATAGTCTTTGCCATCACTGCCCTACTGTCACACTCGTTTTGTCTTGTCAGACAGTATGCATGCCTTCATAAGGGCAACATTTAACTAAATGTGACACTGTTGTAGATCAAATGAAGTGAAGCAGGAATAGTATCACTACAGTGTTGGTCTGTAATTAGACGTGTATCCCTCAGGGCAATAAGAAACTGTCAGTCAACTGGAGTTTTTTTTGCATAAAACTCTGTATATTCTGCTGTCAGTTGTCACGTTACATCTAAGTCCATAAAAGTCAATCTGAAATCCAAAGTTTAGTGAATTCAAAAGTTTGAATTATGTCAATGTTGTATGATTTTTTTTTTTGTATTCATGTTAATACAGAGAATAAGTTCCGCTTTAACATAAATGTGCTTCCTGCTCAATTTCCAACAGTCACAATAAGCACTGAAGCCGCAAAAAAGAATTGTCATTTGAACTTTGAACCAGCTAAATTGAATTAACTTGAACATTAAAGGCAGCTTCTGAGCTTTATTAATGCAAGGTGAAAAGATTTCTTTGGTGTGGATGAGTTCATGGCTATTGAGACAATGATTAATCACCTCAACTGCTCTACATGTACAAGTTTCACTTTTTACTCTTTCAAATTGGGACCGCAATATAGGCCATCCCACCTGAAGCAGATCATCCCTCCCAAATTCTCAAGGCAGTTTGATTAACAGCATTTTGAAAAGGAGAAAATGGACTTCATAAAGACACAAAGACTTGCTGAAAAACTGAAGTGGTAAAATGAAAGGAGATGAAGGGTGATACAGCCTAATTAGTGAAACTGAGTTTTTCTAAGAGGACATACAAGCACAAGAGTGGCAAGTCGAGGTGAAGAAAGATGTGATGACGAGCCTGGTAATTGCTAAGGAATGTCATGTTTTCAGCGTGTTGCCAAGAAAAATATCAAGTCACCAGTCACAGACTGTTCATAAAATGTCACGTGAAGAGGAAAAATTTAATTAGAGCTTTAAAAACTCAATAATCTCTTTCTGAAAAGATTTTGCAACCTTTGGGCAGCAAGAAACACAAACTGCTGAGGGCACAGGTAGGAAATAAAGGAAGGAGACCAGTTTAAACAATATATGTCAATACAAATTACTGCAGCTAACAGAAAAAAGGTGCACAAATGGAATCTACGTGAAATGTAAAGGTTCAGAGGTTTTTGATGTTTACATGGTCGATTCAAAGGATAACAGAGGTCTAATATACTTGTCATGATCATAATCATGATTGTAATGAACAAAATTGCAGAAACCAGCACCCAGTTCAGACTGAAGTGAACAGTATAACTCGTTCAAATTCATTCATCCCTCTTTACAAAGAATTACGCTTTATATTTTTCTCAAGCACATTTGTGCCTCATAGTGTAATATCATCATTCTATGGTTATGGATATGGCTGGAAAAATTGTTTGTTATTAAATGGCGATATCATAAAAGGAAGAAATACATTAAAGTATGTGTAGAAATATGAATCAAAAGGGAATTGAATATTAGTGTGTGCTGCACTCAGAATTATTGGACTGCCCTGTGTGTTGTTATAGTCCAGTGTGATGTGTTGGGGGTTGTGGTAGAATAACTGAGTGTTTGGGCCACTCGGAGTAAACATCCTCCAGATGATAATGCTCCTGCATGCAGAGGTGATCTATTCGTGGATAGGAGCAAAATCTGTTTCCATTGGGACGATGCACGCACACACTCACCCAGACAAACTTACACTACTATTTATGGACACAGACAGAGGGGTTGGTCATGTCTGGCGAACATTACCAGCAGCGCAGCTGACAGTGCATGTTGTGTGTCCATGTGCTTTGTGTGTTGTTGTGCGATTTGTAGAAGGCGAGGGGAGTTTTGTAAAATGAGGACATTGCTGCCACTGGCTGCTTTTTCAAATGACCATCTTAGGTTTCAGGCCTGGTTTTAGGTATGAATCAAATCTCAGTGAAAGTAACGAGGGACCAAACAAATGTTACACACACATTCCTGGTAGTGTGATCACGTATGTAAGCGTGATTTAGTTTTTGTTTCCCTGTTATGTAGCATTTGCAGTAGCTCCAGGGCCAGGGGTGCTTTGGCCTAGTTAGTGAAGGTGTGTGCATAGTGGAGGGAAAAGTAAAAATGGAGCACTGGTTTCTGGGGAGAAAAATTAAATTTTAACGAAGTCAGAAACTTTACACTCTAATGAGCAATGCCTCCATGCGAAACATGTTCAACACACCTCTTCAACATGTGTCACAGAGATAAGATGTTGGGTCCCTAATAAGAGTTTTCAGTGAACCCCGATTCATACAGAAATGATTACAACACAAAGAAATGCAAATAGCAACACAAACCTATTCGTTATGTTTAAACTGACTGAAAATGCATAGCCTTTGTTAGTCTGTTCTTCGAAAAATATCTCCTTTGTCCTCTTAGCAGTACAGTTGTACTCTGAAAAATATCACGAATATTGGAAGAAAATATCCATTACTCGAGAGTACTGCTGTGGATGAACAGTTTGCTCTTTAAAATGGAAATCAGAGGAACAGTATTAGTTATTGGGCAGGCAGGCATACTTATGGAGGGGGGATTTTATTTTGCAGGAAAAGTTGAACAGTCATCTCCATCAACTATATGGTGTCAGTCAAGCAGCACCAATTCTAATCTCATTATTCCTGTAAGAGATAGCATAAAGAGCAGGTATTAAGGTATGCAAATGAACTGTAGCTTGATATTAGAGCGCAGAGGTGACATTTTTAGTAAAGAAGATAATCAGAAAGCTAAATAATCAAAATATATGCGGTACCACCAGGGATTGTGGGTTAAAATGTCAAACATGAATAACAATACACCTGAGAAGAAGTCTTTGGAAGGAATTCTTATTATATCGCTGCCTTGTTTTCCTGTCATGTCTGTGTTGGTGCCGTCGAGTAAATGAACAACAATATTAAAGTTAAAAGAAAATAAATAAGCAAGAAGCCAACCCAAAACATTGTTTATCATTAGCAATCATGGTGCTAAAACCCCAAATGTGGACGTAAAAACCTTCAAACTGCTGGTGAATTTCTGCAGTTTGACCTCAAAGCCAGCATTAAAAACACGTTGTCACAGCATAGTTCCTGTTGATTGAGAAGGAGTTTGACAGGATACATAGGTCACTTTTTTAGCTCATGATAATAAGGTAAGTACGTCTTTTCTATCCAGTTAACAAAGCCAGGCTAAATATAGTTTAAATTCTACCTGTCTGTGTGGTATTTTGTTGCTCACTGTGCATAACTGACAATTGTGTCACAACCGATAAAGACAAACTGGTAAAGCAGGGGAGCGAAGAAGAGAAGAGAGTCCCTGGAAGAAAATGTTGACATCCTGTCACAGCTCTCGAGCCATCCAGGGACATTCGTCTTAAGTCTTTAAAAGCGGTCAAGTCCAGCCAAGGATTTCTGTCATTAATGGGTTTCAAGGCTATGTGATTAAAGACTGTAACCCCAAGAGATGGAAACTGACTGAAGTAACGGTTTAGAAGTTTTTTCTTTTTTTAAGTAAAGATGCTAAATTATTTCATGAAGAGCAAATCCGTCTGCAGTAAGTTTAAAAAAGTGTTTTATAAACACTAATTTTGGAAGGGTTCAAATGACAGAAAATCTTGGCTCTTAAAACATAAACTCTGAGAAGAAGAAGTGTGTAGACGCAGTTGGAAAAGATAAAATGGGGCTTTATGAGGGTGGTAGAAACTAACTTTTCTTATGCATACATTTATTATCGCATGAATTCATGCAACTTCTAAGGTTGGTGAAGTTGCATATCTAGAAGCTGTCTATTTGAGTTGTATGTGCGCTCTTTTAATCATTCTTCTGTGTCACACAACTCGGTGTTTGTTGTTCTTCATCTGACTGTAGACATTTTAAAATCCAGTAAATATGCTAAAAATGTCAACATGTGCAAATTTAATGTTCACAACTTCTTGGAAGGATGGTGCACGCTGCACCACCACACTGTGGAGCTGAGAGAAAAACCACACAGCTGTCTGTGCTGTGGAAAGGGCTCATCACTGAAAACATTTTGCTTTTAGAAGTCGAGCAATTTGTCTCATGACAGTTCCCAAACTCTTAAAAGAAAAGCATAGGTGATGCAACACAGGGGTAAACCTGCTGCTATCTCAACTTTTGTCACACTTGTTGGGATCAAAGTAGGGATGATTTTGGTTTTAAACCAGATTTAAAAAGAAAGAGGAAGCCAAAGAACTTTTTTTTTTTAACTTTGCAAACTCAATAGTCTCAACTAATGGGGGCAACATTTGCACCTCAAGGACGCAAAGTAATTTTCAGCACAGAAACACAGAAGTCAGAGCAGGCAGCTCCATAAAGCAGCAGCTTTTTCTATTCATATTGCTGCATGCTTTGGGAGGCACCACACAGGTTAAATATCTACAGACCATTGAAGCAACAATAAATCAACAAATTGTCTCCCTGAAATAAGCAACTGATGATAAATTCAACAGAATGCCAAATAGGTGGAAAAATGTAGTATTCTGTTTTTAGTGCCATTGTACACAGAACTGCGGCACCTTTGGAAACGGAACTGTTGTCACGAAGCAGTGGATTAATGAATGATCAGAAGATCACTTATCATTCAAACTGAGCTGCTTCTCAGAACCAAATGAGCAGCTTAATTACACACCTGCACGGGCAGCAACAAAGAACCTTTCTATTCATGATTTGCTTGCATATTCAAATAATAATTGCTTTACTATCAATAATTTTAACTTGTATGACAAACAATGCTTCCAAAGTTGTATGTTGATATATTTTACGGGAATTAATATGCCTTACTGGACATATTAAGCACATGAAACCAAACACTTCAGATCACAGCAGCATACAGAGGCATAGCTGACTTCAAAATATTCTCTTATAGTTTTCTTTTAGCTTTTTTGAGTTTTGAGTACGAAATGCTCTGTGGATTGACACACTGGTCACTTAATAACAGCTAAAAGCTGGACTGTCAATCAGTAACATCAGTTCAGAGAAAAAGTTGTAAAACTAAAAGGTGGAGTGTGTAGATTAAAGCTTTTACTGTGGCTTTGTTTTATGTTTTCGTGCTGATTTGGGGCTAATTTCCAAACATAAACATGCCAACAATTATATTCCCTTTCAAACAATACACAAATAGACTCAGATTCAGACACATCAGCTATTTCACCCACTTTAACAAGAAGGTACAAAGTGTTTCTTATATAAATATACACACACATCTCAGATAAACTACATGTACAGCAGCACTCAGCAGTGATCAAGATGGACATGCATACTCATGCATGAAATTATTTTTAAATGTTCCTGCTCTGAACTATTTATTTGCTTGTTTCAATAATCGAGAAAAGACAATACAGACAGCAAAAATCTTATCTTGGAGTGGGGGAAAGAGGAATGAGAGGAAGTAGAGTATAAGTCAATTTACAGCTCTCTGACGAGTGAAGGGAGAATAAGGATGGGGGTGTTGTGAATGAGGGGAAAAAGACTTTTCCAGATGGATGTATTAACTCAGCACAGCACAAAAGCTTTGCCTGAAAAGGTGCAACGATAAGTGCTGAAATATCCATGCTGCCTTAAAGGTATTACAGTGCAAACCTGGTTTAAAAACTGGATCCACATTTCTGCTGCATGTAATGCCTTCCTGTAAACTCCCATTTCCCTGCCTCTCTGCACTTGGATCTTTAAAAAAAAATCCAAGTTAATAATTGGTGAAAAAGTTATAATTGGAAAATAAAACGAGTGGTGATTTGCCTTAACATTCTCACCTCAGCAACAGATTTACTCTTATACTGATTAAACTTTCAGATAATTCTGGTCTGAGGCAACCATTATGTAAAGGATCTATTTATCTGATCATCCTAATTCTAAATATCCTTTTAATTTGAACAACCAACACAGGGGGAAGCAAAGCTTCAAACAAAATGTGATAAAAGAAACTAATAACTTAAATATAAGATTAAAGAATGAGCACCTCAACGGTGGTGAACAAAGGAAGATATTAGCATTCATTTTTTAGAATATTTTACATGCATTAGGAGTGGAACAAAAAGAGCCTTTGATGAGAGGGATTCAAAAGCATTATGCTAAAACCTACACCCCAAATACGATACACAACTACAAAGTTATTTGGGGTGAAGGAAAATAGTCAGAAGGAAGAAAAAAAGCATTTTAGGAGGCAGGAAAAGGAAAAAGAGTGAGACAGTGAGGGATTAGTTCTCTGGGGTTGCTTTGGTCTGCCCAACTCAGTCTTCCAGGAAGTGAAATCAAATCAGAAATCATTGAGTTGTCCGGTGATGTATTTTTTCATCTTGTGTCAGAGAAATATCACAAGGGAGAAAAGGACAAAAAGAGCAACAAAAGCTAGTAGTATAGCATGCATCCAAAATAACAGATAAATAAAAACGTCAGTGTTTTGTTTCCAAAGTTACACCGTCACATTTCAGCTATACAGGATCATCATTTTTTCACTGTTAGGTGGCGACTCACATGCTGGTGGGACTTTTAGATAATTATATACAGCAAAACCAGTTTTTCCTCCGCTGGCAGCAATCTCCTTTAACAATTAAATGACCTGCTGTCATTACCCTTTGTCAATAATGAATCCGTCCTGGTTGTATTTTCCCTGAGATGCTGCTACTACAATACTAATACAGTCCGATACAGTCCGATCCCACAGTCCAATTACTTTGAAATAAAAAAAATAGGTTAAAAAACAAACAGCAACCCAGAACAACTCCAAATCAGGGAGGCCAGTAAACTACTCTGTCCGGTACCATCCATTACCATCCATTTCCTTTTTTTTTTTTTTTTTTACAGCAGTGGAATATAAATAAATCAGTAGTAATCCCAATCAATCATATCTTATAAGGCCAGTAGAAGTATGCAGTGGTGTATTTCTCTCCCTTTTGTTGGTATTTATGTTGTTTCCTCTTATTTGGCTGCGTGGGATGCTGCAGGGCAGCATTGTTTGGGTGTAAACACCCCAGACACCACACAGTGTGAACAACATTAAAACAGGATGGGGTCGGTAAAAAAGAAATTACTCAGATGCTATAAATTGACATAGGATCAAAAGAGAATTTAAGTTTATTGTCCATCCTTTACTGGCATTATGCTCCAATTAGTTTCATATAGAATCATGTTTAGTAAGTGAAAGCAACTGCTACTTAAAAACTAATCTGAGAATTCTTATTGTTGACGTGTTGATGTTTGTGTGCTTTTGTTGATGTGAGGGACGTTACATCAGCTTGTGTCCTGCTCGCAGTTTGAGAGACAACCATTGGCGGCCGTTTCCTCTCAGAGTTTGTGCCGTCTGTTTTTCTACCACCTGCTGGCCTGCTTGTCTCATTGTTAGTCTGCCTTTGAAATGAAGTAGCTGTTGCCTTGGTTTCTTCTACAGCTACACATCTATCTATCTATATATCTATCTATCAATGTATCTTGTAATCATTCATATATTTATATGTATATATATGTGTGTGTGTGTGTGTGTGTGTATGTTCAAGTGAATGTGAAAATCTGTGCAGTTTGCAGCACCACTATATATATATACTCTCGCATTCATCCAATATTTTCCCCAAACAGAAACCCTCCAGGGAGGATTTCTAACGGCTCAATGTCAGTTTCCTCCCTGTCTCTGCTGCAACCTATCAACATTAATTTTATGCTGCCGGAAAGAAGTGAAATCCCGTGAGAAGAAGGAAGACTGCAACAATCACAAGATCAACTAAGTGTGCTGGAAATTGTTTTTGTATGAAAGTTGACATTAAAAACAAACAAAAAAACAGTGCGAAGCATCTGGTCATGTTTGTTTTTAGTGGTGAATTTCCATTTTGTGTCCAAATAACTAGTTTAGAGTTATGTCTTCAAGATAATTTACCAAACTTTTACAAAGCTGGACTGGAGAAAAAAAATTACTTTACTGCAAATACCATGTGGCTTTTAATTTCAAGGTCTGACTGTTTAACTCTATTAGTGTTCACACAGTGTGGAATTGTCTCATGGGAAGTGAAAACACAGTTTCAGTTCCAATCAGTCTTGTGATTGATCCACTGATTGGTTTGTACCTGATATTAAGTATCTTCCCCGATAAAATCTGACAATAAGGATAACAATAACAATAATGAAAACACAAGTAGCCATGTATATGCTAAGCACCTTAGTGTGTAAGGAAACCCACCTTTGTTCACGCCATGACAGGTGGATGCTGTAAAAAATAATAGCTAACAGAAATCCCCATGGAACTTTCCCAGTGTATCACTTACATTAAGACAACTAGTTCTGTATTGTACTGATGATTTCTAAAGTTGTGCGTCTACATTTATAGGACACCATTGAGCGAGAGGCAGGCTACACCCTGGACAGGCCTACGACAGTCCATCACAGGGCCAACACAGTCACATTCAAGGGTCTTGGTTTGAATCCCAGCTGGGGCCTTTCTGTGTAGAGTTTGCATGTTCTCCCCATGCATGTGTGAGTTCTCTCCAGCTACTCCGGCTTCCTCCCACAATCCAAAAACATGCATGTTAGGCTGATTCCTGCTGTGGGGTGACAGTGCTAACCACCACACCACTGTACAACAATGTCCTGCTCGATTTGGGCAAATTAACTTAAATTAATTCAAACACACACCATAATCTGTCGGTCACAGCTGTGTTTCCTATTTATCATATACACACACTTATTTTTCAAGTGACAATGTTCTGTCCTGCATATGACAGTTGCTGTCATTCCTTGCTGGGAATATTTCAGACGAGCTTGTTGCATTTTTTATAAATCCTGCTGAAACTGCACAGAAAGTTTTCACTTGATGCATATGAATAAATGGCATCATCTAACACTGTGGACAGCCAAATCCTCCTTTTCACTGTCAAGTTTTTTCAGCTATCCAGTAACTACACATATTATGCTACTACTACTACTACTACTACTTATGCTTACTGAACAGTTACTGCCATTGCTGCTAAAAACGTGAAATGCAATATTTTAGTGTCTCTGGGGAATTTTAAGGGCAGCCAAAGTAAAAGGCTGTGACAAGAATGGTGCAGCTTGAGCCATTATTGCAGCACATATTTTGTATTGACAGCAGACAGTAAGCTTCCATTAAAAAAGGTGTAGCGCCTCACCTTGACATACATCAAGTAAGTAAAAAGTTGTAAAATGACGAGAAGTAGTTCAAAATACCTGTATGATGGATTGTCTTATTTTTAAGGCAAGCAAAAAAAACAACCTATACAATATTCATGGAGTGACAGCAGTATGACTGTGGTTTTAGCTGCAGCCTTGCCAGACAGACCACAGAGGCCGTCATCAATCATTTAGACTTCTCTACCATCAGACTGTGTATTAAAGACCAAGTGTACAGGAAGTGTACATTACATTAAGCTGTGATCATGTATGTGTAAGTTTACCACCTACAGCTCTGTGACCAACAGCAACAAAAAATATTCTCACACGAGCACACAAACGTTACGTGCTATACTCCCCCCCCCCCCCACGAGCTCATACAAACACACATCCACATGACAATATCAAGCTTAAGCACAAAACTGCTGATATTTGAGCAAACAAACGCTGGGGCTTATCATTGCACAGCGCAAGTTGTTTTTTAAGGAACCAAAAGGTGGCTGACTGGGATCAGTGAAGAAAGGAACATGAAAGAGATGTAAATGAACAAGGTTAGAAATGACATCAAAAGCAACAAAGGAAGTCAGAGATACAAGAAGGGTAAAGATAAAGAATGACAGAGAGGGAGGAGAGAGTGAAAGATGAAAGACTAACAGATGAAGACAGAACCTGACATTTGACATTTAAAACATCATTAATCAGCCCCTGAAGCTTCAAGTGACATGGCAAGCACTAGTGGGGAGTGAAATCCAAAGACATGAGCAAAGAGTAGCAAGAATACATCATCCATTTGTAAATGCAGCAGCAATACATCATGTTGTCCTGAAAAAACTATCACTACCCATATGCCAGGCATTTTCAAGCAGGAAAAATACATTAAAACAACACAAAAAGAAGAAAGATCCTGACTGGGAGAGACAGATGCTCAGAAATAGTGGTAGCCTCCACCTTGGGTGTGCCCAGCTCTGCCTGCTGTGACATTACCTGCCTACCACCACATAATCATGATGAATCGCTCTAGAGCTTTCTACCGACCACAGAATGCACACACCTCCAACAATGAGTGACTATGGCAAACATCACGACAATCCACAGACCCTCTCTCTTTATCTTCCTTGTTTTTCTGTCAGGATGCTCACACTTTTCATTTTTTTCTTTATCTCCGACTCTCATTCTCTTAAAAATCCTCTGTCCTGGCCTTCTGAATCTCCTTCACATTTTCTGTCCTCTAGGCCTCCTGTTTGTGCATGATCTGCCCTTCATTTCTTCCTTCTTCAAGGGGGAGCAGGCACCAAGGAAAGAGAACAGGGTGTTCAATAAGCACATAGGCAGTGGAGGTGATGTGTTTGGGAGAGACAATGCAACGTGAATTTGCTTCATGATTATGATGTTCAACAACTTGAACGTGTTTCCGTGGATAGTTATTCAGCTCGAAAATAAGATGAAAATACGTGCCACATAAAATTTGTGCTATACTTATGCAGTGGACACATTAACAGTAACTGCTGAAGCAGGTAAGATCAGTTTTAGCTAAATTTATCACTGCCTACAATAAATTCTTTAAGGGATTTGTTTAGTAATTCCTCTCTCAGCATAAAAAATAGGTGGCAAGGTTGTTTCTGCCAAGTATTTAATATATTAGGAGTATTATCCTTCCATAGTGTTATAAAGTAGAAGACTGGGGACAGCATGTTCAGAATTTACTGCTAAACCCAGGCATATTACTCTCAGCAGTGTGTTTTAATCTACCACAGGGATCAGAGTCAGAAAGAAAACATTGTTTATCATAGGTTTTCTCCTAAATATCAATATCTGACTACAAGGATGAAGTACAAATTCTGCTGTAACAGGGTAGCATCATGCCCTCAAGTTTTTTTCTCAAACTGCATCATGTCTACAAAATCTTCCTAATTTTCTATACATAAGTGGGAAAAAAAAGCAGAACAACAACAGAGTCTGGTGGATATAATCACACTCGTCAACAGAACACCTCTAAGAGCTGGTAAAATCCATAATGGTGAGTTTCCATTATGATTTCCAAGGCAATTACCAATGTTCTCCCTTCACTTTGCCCCCTTAGGCTACTGTCTAAAGGAAATAATGAGGCAAACAGCACATTGAGGGGCATACAATGTTGCTCTGTAATACTGTAAGAAATGTTCTTCCTTGCTTCAACCAATGTTGGCAATCCACAGCATCAAAGGAGCAAGGCGGCATAGGAATGAAGAGACAACAGAGAGGGTGTAACAAGAGAAGTGTGGCCGTCTTTTCCCTGATTTTTCTCATCCACAAGCACTTGTCTGAACCTTTGTAGAGCTGCCACCTTGGTCCACTTCACTCACAGCTGACGCCTGTGACTGAAGAAGACAGCACAGCCTGTCAGAGGCTGGGGAAGCTGTCCAGAAAATGCATATGTGTATTTAATTGTGCATGAGAGAAGGTGGGAGGAAGGCAGTGCAACGGCCACGAGGGAAAGGGCAGTGGGAGAAGAAAAAGGTAGGCAGAGAAACATAATACTAATGGTCTATGAAGGAAATTATCTCCCTAACTTGCAAGCTTACAAATCTTACACTACTGACTGTTTAAATTAAAGCATAATGGGTGAGAGCTCACACAGAAAGGACAAGAGGGGCAAACATAAGCTTGATCAAAACTGACCCTCTCCTCCCCTCCGTTCCTCCACCACTATTTTTTAAGCTTTACAGAAATACTCAGTCTTCTGCTAACAAATATATATATCCTGCAACATTTAATGAAGAATAATCACTGCCTCAGAGCAGTTTAAAGCTCAGTTAAAACTGATTTCAACATAATGTAACAGACTTAGGACACTTGAATCATTGTAATGTGCTGTAATTCAACCTAATGCTCAATAACTGTGCAACGTATTTCAGGGATATTGTTGATGTTGTCAGTGCATCAGATAAATAGTAAAATTAAAATCTCTAAAGTTTCATTGCTATAGAGACGATTCTACTCATCCAATAATCTAGATGGGTAAAAAGCACATTTTAGTAGAGTGTCCTGGTGGAACAAAAATGATTTGGTCTGAGGAGTTTCTCTACATTGCCATAGGGAGGAGGTGAGTTGTTTCAAGTGTTTCTTGTTCTCAACTATCAAAGATAATTTCAAACACTCAATTCTGAAATGCCAGAGCAGCGCTGCTGTCTTTTCAACTTATTACAATAAAGTTATTGTCTGCTTGCGAAGAAAATTGACTGTAATTACAGACGATTAGTGCCACACAGATATGGGGGTGAGCAATCAACATACAAAGCCTTGACATTTCAATACATTCAACTGTCCAGCCGTGGGTTAAACTGTGACAGGTAGACAGCAGAGGATGTTCTTACTTTACATTTGGCTGCTTGCCAGGTTTTTGTTTGCAGTCAGTCATTTTTGTCACGACTCTTGTAGGCACTCAACAGAAAAACCTATTTAACACCGAAAGGGAAGTTGTTTCACTTGTGTCACTTCAGTTGTGCCAAGAGAACATATTACAGATTTATTTAAATATACTCCATCTGACAAAATTGTCAGATAGGTGGAACTTAATAATAATCTAGTCACACTTTTCTCAATAAAACTAGAAATGTTTCAAATGGCAATAATCTGGCTGCACAATTTCCCCTCTTCCACCCAATGCACCAAAACATATGACAATGTGCCATCTTTTTACATATCAAACTGGCAAGTTGTCAGAAAGTGGAAAATTACCATTGGAACCATTTCAAGAAAAATTATAATGACTACCACTTTTAGAACCAAGTATGTTTTTTTATGAACTTTTAAAAATACCTTTGCAGCACAGCACTATCAATGCTTTGCAACAAGGTGTGTGTGTCAACTGCAAATAAAGCGCTTTTCTTGAGACTTCCTTTTCACGGTGCAAGAGGAAATATCACCCCAGAGAATGATGTCATTATCGCACTTGAAGGTAAGCAGGTGCAAGATTTTCACATTACAATGAGGCCCAGTGGAGCGCTTGTGAAAGAGGAGATGTTTCATTTGGCATCCACGATGACAAATGTCAATTGATTAACAATAATGTGCTCAAAAAAATGTATGTAAGCACCATTATCAGTGTGTGCGAAAACAACGCTGAATGTGCAGGAAAAAATAATAAAAGGTTTTTTGCTGATGGAAAGCAGAAATGTAATAGCAAAAGCTGTGGACCGTGAATAAAAATAGACAGAAAATGTCATTACAACAGAGTAAGTAAAAATTAAAACTTGATGGGAAGTGTTGCCATGCTGACACAAGCGTGGTGGGTGGTAAATGCTGCCCATTCCTTTCGGGGAAAAAAAGTGAAGAGAGGGAGGGGAAACAAGGAGCACACATTCACTCATGAATGTTACTGTGTACGAGCACAATTAAGTAGAGTTTTAAGACAAATTTGGTCATTGAATCCTCCCAAGAACACTTCCTGTAAATGTGACACCACAACTACAGTATATGTGCATATTTTGGGAAACAGACCTTCCATTTAAAATTGATAAAATCATGAAAGAACATAACACAGAAAAGAACAAAGAAAACAGCAGTTGAACCTCCATTCCCTGAAGGAGAGGAACGCAGCAAAACACATAGTATGAGATATCATGGCCTCACGTTCTGAAAAAGAACTCATTCTTAAGAACAGAAGAGAAGAAAACAAAAAATGGTACTCTTATAACCACTGTTGTCTCTGGGCACCACTAGCAGTAGCGCAAGAACCAGTTTTAAGCTAAATCCCAAATCTTTTTCATTATGTCCAGCTTTTTTTGGATGGCTAAACACAAATAATAGCCGTGCAGGCCCCAGTGTGTTTAAATGGTGTTGTGTAGAAAAAGCACTGACGCTGTTCATGGTTATCTTTGCTCTACCACTCAAAATCATGTACACTTTGTACATGTGCTCGCTTACAAATGCTCACTGAAAATAGTGACTTCTCAGTGAAGTTTGTCTGTGTGAATTATGTGAAATTACCAGGTGTTAATTGCATGAACACTACATTAAAAAGGGATCATTAAAAAGTCACTCTGCGCTGTTTTGTCAATTTGTTGATCACAATTCTGACACTGAAAAGTTAAATACCCACCTGGAGTTCACCTGAATCCACCCTCGCTAAGAACATACAGCAGCAAATATAATTGATTTTTGGCATAACATTTCAGAATTATTCAATTCTAATCTGCACCTTGATGATCTCTGTAATTATAATGAATTTCCTTATAAAAGTTTTTGTTGCATAAGATGTTCTGTCAGATTGCAGGCTAGAAAGATGGGTGATTTATTCACAGTTGAGAATATAGGTCTGTTTTAATGAGATATTAGATATTCACCCACTGGCAAGCCAGTCTGTTGGTACACAGTTAAATATCTCATTCAGACAAAAACTACAGTTCAGCCATCGGTTTTAACTTCACAGAGATAACAGTTTTCTATCTTATTCACACTCATGATAAGGGTGTTAATGTAACAGCATACATGATAAAATATATTTAGTATTTTTAGTCATTATAATAACCACTGCTGATTTCAATCTTATTAACACAACGTCATTTTACACTCTTGTGACAGCATCTGCAAAAACTAAGGTCTGATCTCAAATTACCATGGTACCAATCAAGTTGTTTTTTCATTGATCGGTATCAGGTTCACCGAGTTCTTCAACTCCTAATATTAGTTGTTTTAGTCAGCCACCATGGCAGCCTTTAATGTAAGCTAATTAGTTCATAGCTAATTAGCATAGTGTTTCAAGCAGCTGAAGCTTTTTTCAATATATTAGTGATAATATACATACAGCATTGTAACTTCCTCACATGAATAAAACTGTTCCAACTTTTTATTATCACTGTGTCGTTGGGAGACGGTCCCATGAGGGATAACAGGAGAAAAACATTAGCATGTTCCAGTGATGCAAGTGACAGAAGCTTAGATTGTATTTAAAAGGCAATGCTTATTTCAGGATTTTAGATTTTTCAGTTTTCGATGTCCCAGTTTTACTTCTAATTAAAAGAATTAGAGCACGTACATTTCTGTGCAAATACAATAGGGAAGTCAAGAGAACAAGATTAAAATAATTAAAACATTTTAAAAGACGAGTCTTTTTAAAAGTAGACAGACAGGAAGACCAATCTGCTTTTAAGCTGTCTGCAATGTAAATGTGCATTTGTCTTCATGCAACATAACATCACATCAAAAATGTAATGAAAGCACTAAATGCACGATGACACTGTGTCACATGGTACTTGTTAACTTTCTGATATAGATTTTATCCAAAATAATCCAGTCACACGTTGAAGAAAAGAAATGTCACCTCAAAACATTGGTACATTTCATAAATACATAATCTAAATTATTTAGAAATGTAACACTAGAAAAGACTGAAAAAGAAGAAAACAGAACGCTCAAGGAGGAGGAAAAAACAGATCGAAGATTGAAAGTCAGTGACAGGGTAGACACTCTCTGTAGCGAGGTGAGATTCCACACTATCAGCTTTGCAAAAGAAAGAAGTCAATGAAAACTGAATCTGAGTGATCTGCGCAGTGAAGCTGGAATATTTCAACTGCCATCCACCAATACAAACCTTCTTTGCTAATGTGACAGAGTCACTGACAGAGACAGGTGGCAAAAGACGGGGGCTGCCATCGAAGACAAAAACAGGGAAGACAAACAGAGATAACTCTTCTGACTGATGACTCATGAAAAGTTTTTTCTTTTTTTTTCTTCTGGAGACAAATATTTCATTTTGCCTCTGAGCTGCGATTCCTTTCCCTCCTGAGCAGCAATTGCAGTTCCAGGTACACCAGGTGCATAAGTCTGTGTATATATGCAGTCGTGCCTGAAGGTGTGAACTAAACCACACAAACTCTTTCTGTCTCATCTATTCCTCTAACACGCACACACACACGCATAGACATTTCTGTTTGTTCTCAAGGTATTCTTTACTACCAAATTATTTGTTTTTCAGTCATACACTGAGCTGCCTTTGGCACAGCTTTAAGTTGGCACCTGTGATGTGGCACTGGAGTTTTACTTTGAGCCTACGTCACCAATATTCCACAGTCATAGAAACTAATGATGGAAAATAATAGGCTTTTTCTTGGTTTCAACAGGACGGAGTAAGAAGCAATAAAAATTTTTTTACATAAAGCCATTTCAAAGCGTATTGTAATGGTTTGGACTGACTATAAAAGAGACCTACAGAAGACAACTTGAAAGGAAGATGAAGGAGATGACTCAATCGAGTCTGGGGTACCATGAAAAGAGCTTTTGTCTGTGTGTGTGTGTGCGTGTGTGTGTGTGTGCATTTTCATTTGGTTAGAAATGAACACACAGTACAATGTTGACACAATTTATTAGATACACAAAACACACTGAAGGCTATTAAGTTTGTTTCAGAATCATAATTAAAACAGTGTGCAGCGGTGCATGTTTTCATAACTTCAGGCTTTAACGCGAGTCACAATAGACCACAGTCTATTGTTTAATATGAGCTTGTAAGGCCTATGTCCATAGAAAACGATAACACTACACTGACACGGGCTCATGGGACCCTGAAACAGCACAGCATCTCAGTTCAATCGCTGTTCTACACTGCTCCATTCAGCTGAACCTAAACTGAGGACAAGCCATTTTAAAAATTAGCATTTTTTCAAAAATATCATACTGAGAAAATTCATTTCATCAATGCCGTCCATCCATAGAAATTTGGAACTACTCAATCTCTTACGTGCCTTAGAGAATCTGCTCTTGCTGCAAACACTGAGGCAATCTTCCTGTGATGTCGCTGAAAGCAAACAAGCTATATTTAAGCCACAGAATTGCTCAGTGAAAAAGGTTTTTCTTCATCAAAGTTTAATCAATCTGCATCCATTTGGGGTTCTTGCTTTGAACTGAGACATTTCTTCAGAAATCATATTATTGTGGCGCTAACTCAGGTCTATAGATTCACCCGCAGATGACCGAAGTCTGATAGTTTTCAGCTCGACCAACCGATTAATCTCAGTAACATAATACTATATAATAATATATTCTGTACAGGTCAAATCTGTAAACATGAGCCGCAGAATGGTTAATTTCATTCAAACAGCGAAACGGACAATAACATCACAGCCACACTATCTAACAGGTTATCATCATTGTAGTTCTCCACTGCCAGTTAAGACAAACCAACTCGCAATTTTTTCAGACATTTTGGTTCCTTTGCTCAAGAGAATGCATATTGAGAGAGTCAGCTACATATAGAGTAGCCTCTGGTTTAACAGATTAGTCCATTTATTCTATCAATAATTCACATGTGAAACATTCAGAAAAGACAGACAAAGCTTCTTTTCAATCGCTGTGAGGCAGACAATGAGCTACAAATCAAGTGTTACAGAAGCAGTTTCTATCTCCATGTGTTGAAGCAGAGCGAAAAAGACCCAAATGCAGGCTGAAAGGAGGGAGGGGGGTAGGCAGGTGAAAGAAAAAATAACTTTTATTTAAACAATCCAAAAGCAATGCAGAGGCAGGCTGTCAAAAAACAGAAATTTAAGACATAAACACAAGCATGGTGGGAACAGAAAAAGACTTGGCAAAGGAAACTTATCACGCACGCAAAAAATGACCAAAAACAATCTAATAGCATTCAGATGAGCCTTCGGTTTCCTGCAGCTGACTTTACATGCCAACAGGAACTGCCAGCAGTGTAATTGTACAACGGCTGATGTCAAGTTGGACACGAGTGAGCTCTCAAAAGTGCCTGATCTTGTAGGAATCCCATAGTGGGCTTCAGCCACCTTCATCTCCCCCCCCCTTGGCTGGCTCCTGCATACATCCACCAGCATCTTACAGACCCCTGCTGAGGCTCCATAGTGGGCTTCAGGGAAATCCTACTCCCCTCTGACTGGATGAATACCAGCCAGAGAGATTGTTGGAGGCATGTTTCTTTCTGACTTTTTTCTTCAGAATATCACCAAATTACATCGCTGAAGGGTAAAAAGTAGGTCATTTAAATTACTATAAATCACCTTAGTTGCTTCAGACAAAAAACACGACCCTTTAAAGAGCTGACTTCTATTCTAATGACAGTAATCTACAGTGAATATAGTTTTCTCAACTAAACTATAGGTTTAGTTTAGTTCTTAAACATTTTTCTGAGTCTAACCTTGATGAATCTCTTTCTGTAAAGAAACTGTTTCTTACTGTTCTCTAAAGCCATATTACATGTGTTATGGACAATTCTTCTCCGACATCCAGTCATGAAAGGATTTCCATAAGGGTTTAGAAAAAGTCCGTAAAATTGTTTTTTATCGGTGTAAAAACCTTTTCAGCAGAAACTTATTACAAGAAGAAATAGAATTGATCATCTTAAAATGGGTTTTTAGTTACTGATGGAAAAGGTAGGAGGAAGGGATCCAACTCCAAATCTGAAAATAACTTCTTGAGGGATTCATTCAAATAGATTTTCATTTCTAACTGGTAAGAGGAAAGGTTTAGTAGTAAAATTCAAATACATACAACGTGAGTAAATTAACTTTCTCCACCCTGTCATTAAAACACAAAGAGAATAAATCTGTTATTCATCATAAATTATGAGGACTGAGATTGTGTTTATGAATTAACTTCTTGTACAAGGGACTTGTTAATGAAATGTAAATTACTTAAAGTGAAGTTTAAGTACAAAATCTTATCTCACCACGTTGCTCCTGAACTGGCTGCAGCGCCTGACCTGAGCGGCCTGCAGCTGACCTCATGGCTTGACTGTCATGTGACAAAGTGACATTCTTTCATGCATCGTGTCAAGTCACCTCAAATGCACCAAACACTCAAGAATGGGAAGTAAACTCAACAGAATGCACAAGGAGGCAAGATCTATCAAATAAAGAGGAAAGAAAGTTAACTAATGTGCACAGATCAAGCCGTTTCAAATGAAAACAGTAATGAGCAAAAGGAAACACTTAAATAGCACCAAAAAAAAAAAAAAAACCACCATGACAGCTTCTGCTGTCTCTGAGATTAGATAAAGTGACACATAGTGCATTTTTTCTTGTTGCTGTATAAAACAGCTCCGTCCCGTAGGTTTGAAGAGTTTACGTTGAGGTTTGGAAGTTTTAAATGCAAACATTGAGTTAAATTTCCCAATGAAACTGAAGTTACCTTTTTTTATGCTGTCAGTACTAATCATTAAACAGAAGGACGCAAACAAAATTATTATGAGGAACTTAAACTAAAATATACATCAGAAAAAATTTTAGTTGGTATCGATATTTGATGTTTTTAGGCCATATAGTTTACCCATCTGATCTCAGTGTCCCGTGCATTTGCTTTTACTAAAACATGCAAAGAGTTTAATTACCAATTTAGGAAACTGGGACACTTGAAGATTGCATTCTCTCCAAAGAGAATTAAGCATTTCCCAGTCTGAAATAAAGTAAGCTGTATCCACACCAAACTACTTCTTTTTCCTGCCATTGGTTCCTTCTTTCCCCAGGTGTCACCTCTGGAAATTCAGATTTGTGACAAACAGATGGACAAAAAGGTGGACAAGCAAATGACACTGACCACACATCTTCACCCTGGATAGCAAAGGGACAGATAGAAAATCTATGTGCGAGTTAAATTGTACAAGGATTCAAGAGAATATTTGCTCCTTTCCTCTCTTTAGTCTCGTGATTACATTGTTTCCTCTCAGCATCAAACCTCACCTCAGCTTATCATTGTGTGTAAAAAAAGAAAAGAAAAGAAAAACAATAGAAAGAGTGCGGTAAGTAAGAGGGTTTATTTAAAGAGTGTCTGAATGTGTGCATGTAATAGCTTTAGTCAGTCAATGAGAAGAGCACACGAGGCGGCCCTTCTGAAATCAGCACTGCATGCAATGTTTATCCACCACATATTGAGCACTGTTGACCAGAAAGCCCCAGTGGGGCTCTTGGACCAGCTGGTGTAATTCTGGCAAAGACATACCGCCCTAAACACCAACATCTCTCACCCTCAGACACAAACAAACACAAATCACCACACATAGATCATCCTATGGCAAGCCCGTCTATTTCTCTCTCCTCCACCTTACGCCTCATCAGACATATTATAATTAGCTGTGCTGAGTAATTAACATCCAAATTGGGACTTTAATTTGCATTTGCTACCATAATTTGCATATAATTCCTGGAGAACACACACCTAACATTCCTCCACATGGTGGCAAATGCCAATACAAAGCATAGTGGTACTCAAGATTTATACCGAAGAATGTCCAGCATGGCAACTCATGCACTAACCATTTTAAACACAACAAACATACTGTATTATCGGTCGAAAACAAGACCTGAAAATCGTAAAAAAATGAGAGAGGCCGAGTTGGAAATGTGTAAGACAAAGCAAGAGCTGGGGTTAAAGACCGGAAAAATCTCTACAGGCCACGGAAAAGAGAAAAAGCATAAGTGGGATTGTGAAGGGGCTGTTATAAAAGGTACCCATAATGGAGTGAGAACGCAACACCCTGGAAATGAGAAAAAGCAGTAGGACAAAGAGTAGACAGCCTTCCCATTTATACATCTCACTTAAGCCTATAAACCTTTGGAATGGAAGCCACGACTGTGATGAGCAAGCAGCACCAGCAGTTTTGCAAACCTGAACCTGGGCTCTTCGAGCGTGACAAAAAAGTGAGGAGGAGATGACAAAACACCTCTCCATGTGGCATTTGCCCTCTGAATGGCATCAGCTTGACAGAGCAGAAAAGCCAAGAGTGATGCAAAGTCAACAGAAGAAAGAGAGGGGCAGAGAGGAAAACACTACTGAGAAAGCAGAGAGTAGAGAAAGAACAGAGAAGGCACGAATGACAGTGAAGAGGAAAGGAGCAACCGAACGGGTCCAGCACTTCCCATCAGACATTGTTTCACCAGTCATTGCACGGAATGTGAGTTAACCTGACTTATGTCTCTGTGTTGCCCATTGCTCACACGATTTACGCTCCAGTGTGGATAATGCAGCTGGACGGCTTCTCTGAAAGGACACTCATAAATCTGATCTTTTTCTCATTTTTGTATCCCTCTCTTCCTCCTTCAGCACCCCTATGATCCTCTCAGTCAGTGTTCTTTGGCACTCATCTGCTCTGCTCTGCTCCATTTTCCAACATCTTATATAAAAGGTATTCAGTAGAAAGTCTTTGTCTCACATATAACGTGCACTGTATTCTGCTGAGCTTGTAAAGCCTCCAATACAAAATCTGTAAACATAGGCAAAAAAAAAAAAATAGCATCATTCTGTCTCTCTTATACAACAATCATACATCCGAGCACTGTTCAGAGGCCTTGATCTATTTTTGAAATGGAAAAAAATTCCAATTTGTAATTCAAAGTCATATCAAATCTTAGAAAATAATAGAATACTTTACTGTGTCACCATAGGTCAGATATGATCAATCAAACTAGAGCAGGCAGACAGCCAAGCTAAGAAATATGGAAAGCTCTGGTGGGAATATAGAACATTCAGTAGATTCAATATCAACTGAACAAGTCAGCTCAGCTAAACTAAAATAATTAGGTCTGCTATGCCTATGGGCGCTGAACTTACTTGTTTGCTCTTATTTTTGTTGAGGCCGTGATTTTCTATCATGTACAGCCAAGTCAGTCCTAATACTGCCTTTAGGAGGTAACAAATCAGTTTAATGGTAGATCATATATTCTTACCCATTAACGTGGATCTATTCTATGCTGAATAACTGGAAATGCCATTCTTTAATAAACTGCCACTTAAAAAACTTTTCATGCCGTATTTGACTATGGAAAAGAATGAAAGTTTTGGAAGAAAAAACAAAAACCCAACAATTTTCAAACTAAACACATTCAGCTTTTAAAATCGTAGTAACAACAGCAACAAAAAAGCATTCGTTAATTCGCTGCTATGAGACAAGATCATATGATTCATAGCTGTGTGACAACAGTTCTGTCATGTATGCCAGTGAAAAGTCAGGAGATATCAAACTATGAGGAAAATAAATAATAACGGGGATTATAAAAGCATTTTTTTCAACTTTCAGTGTTTTTTTTTATCCCACCTGCATCACATACACACGTATCACAACGACTGTTTATTTTGCCATCACATTCCTCAGTGATGGAGAGCTATTTTCAAAATCATAGAGATTGTGTCATTTATTGTCAACAACACAAGCTGCTTCATACATCGCTAAAAAAAATGCGTGCTTTCATGGCAGTTTGCAAACCGCTGTGTGCATTACTGCCACCTTGTGGTGCTAGTAATAACTACCAGCTGCCAGTTAAATCAGAATAGCTCCAGAGCATTATGCTCGTAGCATAAACTATTTGATTTCTCATAGTTTGGATAGTTCAATGACCATTTCAAAAGTCAGCCCTCATCCCTGCTGCATACTGTCAAATATGGATGTACAGTGGATGTGTCACAAACAGAGCTGGAGACTCAAGTCTCCACAGAAAACCGGCCCCTCTAACCTTAATCTAAACCAAGTTAGCCTTCCCTCTGGCTCTTGGCCATATGGAGGACTTTTATAAACAGCAAGTATAATGATAATGTTTGCTTGAGTGCAGATAGCCAGCCAGCCCGGCGCTCTCACTCCAGAGACCCAATTAATACCGCTGTAAACCGCCACTGCCCTTCATTGGCAACAACAGTCAGCGCCGTGTGTGTGTGTTTGTATGTGAGCGAGCGAGCGAGACAGAGGAAGATGTGTGAGATGATTGAATGTAGCACTCTGGCCATTGCTGCCTTCCATGAGCACTAATCGATTATCATACTCAGAGATCATCTTCAGATCACTGCCCAACCGACCAATCATGACAGACATCAAGACTACTACAACGTTAAGCTTATAATGTTGATTTTTAAAAGACAACCTGGCCATATATGGTTGTCCTAAGAGATAAAAATTGCTCAGAGAAAACAGTTTGCCCATACAAGAGTTAATGTAGGTTTGCTTTGACATTGAAATTGACTGAGTAATATCAATCATTAGAACAAAGCAATCAGTGGATTCATCAAGTAGTTAATACATCAAATCACTAAATATCTTGTAGTCTAAATTTTCAAAATATCTTCCAGTTGAAGTTTTTGTTTTTTTTATTTGACAGGATTGGATATTTCAAACGGTCTTTTGTGATATTAAATGCTACCTTGGACAAATGAAGACTTTTTATAAAGGTTTTCAAATAGTTTCTGTGTTGAACCCTTTTCTGTTTGTTTGTTGTTTGTTTTCCAAGTCTGAGCTTGGACATTCTAAGACTGCCACGATGACAATGGGATCATGACTATCAGAAATATTAGACGCTATGTGAGCCAAGGTAGTCACATTTCGCTGTTCAACATTTACAAATTCACACCAGACTGAATACCTGAAATACTTCTAGTCTAAGGCATTTTTTGCTTTCTGGCTCTGGAAAAGAGAGAAAAATCATAAAAAAAATTTGCCCAAAACAAATATATCACAAACACTTATATTACATATTTGACATCTCAATTGTTAACTTATGTAATATTTCTTAATTTCCAGTCACGGAACCTTCCTTAAAAGAGTTTGGAGCCCACTTGGAGAGATCCACCTCTTCCTCTGAAAACCTTTAACATAGAGGAAACCATTACCCTAACACACTAACGGAAAATGCACTTTTAGCTCCATCTCTGGCTTTATATTCATTGCACCAGTATATGCCACAATATGTACAACAGTAGCACTGCGGTTCAAAACTACAGTGCAATAAGCTGAACACCTGGTCCCTTCATTGCAAGTCATTAGACAGATGCTTACCTCACTTTATCATTCAGTGTTTCCTTGCGAAATACCACCACGGGATATTCAGCGGAACTTAAGAGTCAGCGAAAGATAACGAAATAGCTTCAAAGTTGTTGCGCGCACTCATCACTCTCCTTGCCAACTTGTACCACACAAGCTCAACAAAAACATTTCGAAGAAAAGATAAATATTTTGGTTTTCCTTAATTTCTTCCTTGTGTTCTTACCTTTTCCGCCGAGGGCGCAGGAGTGGCCCCAAAGAAGCCAAAACAGTAAAACCGGGACCCCGAGTCTCTGCATGTTTATCGAGCCGTGTTTGTGATGCCTTCCCGTTCTTTCCTCTTCTCAAACACTGGCTCAGCTCCCAACCGCGAGGGTGTTCTCAGCTGGACCGTCGCGAGAGGGAATGTCTCTGAATCGAGAGACAGTCACTGGTACAGTAAGCAAGGGGAGAGAGAGACAGAGAGGCTGACAGATCCATCGACGTCTGAACAGCGTCAACAAAATAATGTTTCCGAATGAACTGTTTCAAAATAAAATACAATAACACGCTAGAGTCGCATTATGGGAAATAAAGACACCACCAGAAGGCTTTTTGCTTGTAGAGTCGAAATGAAACAAATCTAAACGACATTATGTGGATAGTGTGGGCTTCAAACCAGATTTGATCTAAAACTGGACAAATCAAACCGTTTAATTTAGAAGAACTAAAGGGTTCTAATTAGTGACAAACTACATTAATTTGGCAAGCTTGACCTGACTGAAAAGGGGTGGATGAGAAGATCTGTTTGAATGTGTTTGTTTGGCGCTGATAAAAGCTGAAAACGGGAAAAGAACATGCAAGACTATATTTGATTACAGATAAACTGGAAATTGACGTACCACACACTGAAAATTCATGTTATGAATTGGCCAAATTAGAGCCCAACTTAGACGCTATTAAATGACAAGAACAGAGCTGGCTTTTGTCACTTTAATTTAGCAGTAATCCGAATTTTGAGTTCTTGCTTTTTGCATTTCTAAGAGCCATGCTTTTGTGACTGATTTAAGATACTGCCACAGGGCGATATTTTTCTTGCGGTATCTTCTTAACAGGAGCCTCTGAACAGCACAGCTATACTCCCCCTCACAGAACTGAATCTTCCAGTTTTCACCCCGTGGCAGAATCACTGGTTTTCTCAAATGGCCACATGTTCTCCAGTAATTCCCCCACGCTTCTTCTTCATTTGAGTGTGTTCTGGGGATTAGAGAGAAGGAAAAGACCTCGTCTGAGTTATGAGGATACCAAAGGTACAGCACACAAGCACACAAACACTGCAGCAGAGGAAAAACATTTACATGCAATAGCGTGCACACACATACTCCCAGTTGGCTGTTTCCAAGGCTAATGGCAGCTAAGTTACAACAGCGCAGTGACAGGGGGGAAGATGCAGAGTTATGAGCAGACTGTCCTTCTAACTGGAGTCAAGCCACCAAGTCAGCAATTATTCATGTCAAGGAACAGGAGATTTCTTTTTCTACTGTGGCTTCACTGGAGTATTTTTGGGATTTTATCAACAAGTACACATTTCATTTCATTTTAATCACTGGAGAAATTGATCCTTGCTGGACAGTTGTTATTTCTGTGATCCAGGATGACTCCAAGCCATTGAGACTCCCTTCTGTTGGTATTACAGACCAATATTGACTGAAAACGCATCCTTAACCTTTGTAGATAAAAATGTGCATTTTGCTTGTGCATCCATTTTACAAGCATGTGCAATCCCTGGGTTTAAGGGTGTTTCTTTTTCATGTGATTTGAAGCAGGGATTTGTGAAAAGCCATTGCACACACATAATCTAATTTGATTTACAATATTTTAAAGTGTTTCATATCCCCTCTGGAACAAAGCTGAGTTATTGGGAAAGCTATTTGCTCTTTGGCCATTTTTGTTTGCAGGCTGCTCTACAGATAGTCAATTAGTGCTCTACAAAGCCTCCTTTTTTAAGCATTTTACAGCATTGGAATTAAAGATTACCAGGGTGTACATCGATGGTGCATTGCTGCAAAGGTGTGTGTGGGGGGTGGGGGGTAATATTACATTATAGCCCACTGAGTGATAATAATGTAGTAGATTTAAAACTCAATACAGTAATTTTATAATAAAAGTCGTTGAAAACACAACTTAAAAAACAATCTCTCCAGCAGCTTCAAAATGTTCTTCAGTACTATGGACAGCTCCTCCACGTACATTTTCTTTTCTTTAGTCTTCATCCACCGGGGGTCGCCCCTTAGTCGTGTGTTCACCGCGGAACCATCACGCAGCCATTGTGCAAAGCTGGGGGAGTGAAACAAGTGTGACACACTGACCAAACGTGGAGGGAAGGTAAACAAATGGCTTGACACTTGTTTGGTCAAACGCGCCGTAGGGTGGAGTAAGACTATTTGAAGGTGCAGCTTCGCTGTTTTACGCACAAATTAATTGAATTATCCGACTGTCGCGAGTCATCGAGTTCAGTCAGCTAAGCTAGTGTTAGCTGTCAGTTCAATGTCAAGCCCGACTATCTCAGAGCGAAGTTGTGTTTTTGACTTCAGTCACGTTTGAACAGGGGTCAAAATCACGAGTTCTTTGCCGAGTGCATTCACTATTTTAGCAGAACTACTTAATGTGAGAAAAAAGACCAACATAGATGCACACGGTTTGCACCATTTATGTTTCGACATCCATCGCAGGATTATGTAAAACTACAGTACAAGTGTAGTAGAGTGTGTACTTCTATTTGTATAACATTTTGTACAAAGCAGAACCATGTGAATATGCCTGTAGAACAATATTTTCAGTATCAAGAGATGAGATCTTTAGCTATGACAGAATTAAAAGGAAATATGCAGAGGTAAAGTATCCACATCCATCCGCATCTTCACCATCGTGAGTAACTGAAGTAAAAACGCTTGTTTGGATGGATCTTGTGTTCTGCTACTCTCTTACGGGCATGTGTTCAAGTAACCTCTTGTCGAAAATATATTAGTAGGATTCATTTCACTCTTGCATATGATAGTGGCTTAGTGTGCAGCTCTGTGAGCACTCCTCCACTGTGGTGGGCGACAAGTTCAGATGCCCGTGAGATTCTTTTTTTATTGCTGACCTCAGCTTGCCTAAGGAGGGGCTGCTGTTAATTTCCCTTTAGGCTCCTCACATACACAAATGTGGACATTAAAAGAAAATACTGCTGCAGCTGGTCCCCTCCTTCAGGATCCCAGATGCAACAGTAGAGCTTGCAATGTCTTCATATTATTAGTTTGTTTGTTTTTGCAGAGAATACCACATGGGTAATTATGAATACCCTGCCTGTGGCCAGGTTTGGATCATGTGATAACATGATAGTAAGGGAGCTCAACTGCGTTGTAGCAGGTGTGATTGCAAAATGGTCCTCAGGTTTAAGTATATTTGTCCTGTTGATAAATGGGTCTGGTGTGGCCTGATGTATATAACATTTTGTCTCAGTTATAAGTTTCTTTGGGTTAGAAACCAGACGACAAATAAGTCTAGATTAATGCAATTAAGCTCAAGTGTAGAGCAGGGCCTTGTAGGTACAGAATAACTTTAAGATAGATGATGTCTAAATTCCTCAGCATATAACATGAAGAATGTTCTTGAAGATTCTCTTTGTGACATAATCTCAATCACAGGGTTTAATTAAGACTTCTTTTTACTTTTCTCTAAGGTGCTTAGACTACAGTGTGAGAGAGCAAATCACGATGGCCACCCGTCGAGTTCCACTATATTTGTTAGCCTGTGGCTCTTTTAATCCAATCACCAATCAGCACATGAGGCTGTTTGAGTTGGCCAGAGACCACATGCACAGCACAGGTCAGTCCCAGATAACACAAACACTGTGTCTTCTGATCATTCATGTGTTTCTGTTTGACTGTGTAGACTGCTCTCTTGTCTGAGTTTCTCTTTCAATCCAGCTGAATTATAGCTTTTCGATTAACAATCAAATCACTTTGGGAGCTCTGACAAGTGTTTAAAACTAGTTTCCTGTTTCTCAAAGGTGTACTAAGCCATATTTTTCAATTATTGTGTACAAACTCAGCAGTCCATCTTGGTCCCTCATCCCCTGTCAAATGAACAACAGGGGTAGAGCAGCAGAGATGTTCAAACAAGATGGAGAAGGTGAAAGGGCACAAAAGCACAAATAAGCATGTCCAACTCTCTGCACACCTCCTCCAAACCCTGTGGGAGGATGTCATATTGCCTGAAAACAAGTAAAAGCTCCTGCTTCACAAGCGACATAGTATAGTGTAGTTGCTGTTCAGGCTCAGCCAGACAGAGAGCAGGGAAAAGGGGGAGATGGTGGATGTTGCATCTGTACTCACACGTTGTACCCTTTCCCATCCATTTCAGCCCCAAAATGTCTCAATCTCAGCAGTATATAAGGAAACAAAGGAAATGCGAGTAAAGGGGAAATGATCTGCCTATATATATATTATCTGCCACCTTCTAGTGGGTCTTAAGACATGACTGAGAGGGACTACTTTATGAGTACATGTGATTTTTTTATTTATTTTTTTCAGGAATATACTACTTGATCTGACCGATAGACCCGCTACTCTGTTCAGTCTCACCACTTTTGTCAGCTTAGATTTTAGGATGGACCCAAGGCCCAAGTCACACCTGACTAGACCCAAGACAGCATACGTTTACCACACGAGCTGGGTCTATTACTATCCAATTACTAGCCAGGCAACTCAAAATAAAAGCGAATGTTGTGCATTTGTTATTGTGAATGTAGGCTTTTGCTAAAATTTCCACAATGGCAATATTATAAGATATAATACTGATAATTTTATCAAACTTGTTTGGGAGTTTTTCTGCCCCCTAGTGGTCAAAATATTATGGCGACAGTGCTTTAAACAATCTGCATTGTCGTGTATGTCCTGAACTGTTGTCAGCAAGAAGACTTGTTGTGAAAAAAGTTTTTAATTTAGCTCATTGATGGTTTTAAAGGGGGTTAGTGGTACAGTAGACATACAATGTTAACCTATACATATATCTTTAATGCGGCTGTTTACACTTTTGCATGGAAACAGAAAAACGTCCTGACGTATCGTGTCAGGAGACACAGTCTCCTTATATAAACTCAGGAAATATTTACATCTTAAGACTGCCTTGAATAGGCCCACTTGCCTTCTCACATGGCTTGAACAGCATCATTATACCATAAGAATTATACTGATCCAACAGAGTCAGCTCTCTCATTCTAAGATGCTTTGTGAATGTATGCACAGCAGCATTACTCTTTGCAGAAACCTTAATGCTCTTACAGCTTTCCCTTTGACCTGTAATGTATAAGACATCAGCTGACTGATCAGAAATGATCGTAAGCAGGACATATGAGCTGTTGTTATGTTCTTTTGCTGTTTTTTTGTGCCACAGTTGCAAAGATGTCCTGTTAAATGTGAGTTTTGGTCACTAACTCACTGTTCAAAATGCTTTCTAGACCTTTAAACGTTATTACACACTATAAGCTATAAGTAATTCTGAAATTTGTTCCACCCTGACTTGATCAAGAACCCACATCACCCAGTCATGAAATAATTAATTTCAGAATTTATCTTTAAATGTGGGATCTAAGGGAACATTAATGGCATTTACATCAGTATCTCTGATAGGATACTTTATCTACTGAATAATATTCCATTTCTTTATCAGCTGCCATGACCCAGAAAAACTGCATTAATCTTCACTCCCTTCAGGCCAGTACCAGGTGGTGGGTGGCATCGTGTCTCCAGTGAGTGACGGCTATGGAAAGCAAGGCCTGGTTCAGGCTAAGCATCGCAATGCCATGGCAAAACTGGCACTGCAGAGCTCCAACTGGGTCACAGTTGATGAATGGGAGAGCCAGCAGCCAGACTGGACGGAGACAGTGGTCACTATGAGGTATAAAACAGGTTTACTGCGAGGTTTGAAATGTTTGAAATGAAAGCTTCTCAGGTTATAAAGCAGAAAGGATTGTAAGTTTGTTCTCCACATTTTCTTTCACCTCTGGTCAAAGCACCTCATCAATAGTTGCATCCAGTGTTACATGAGTAGCTTTTATCAACTGCAGTAAATCATTTTCTGATCATTTTTTGTACTGGAAACCGTAGTAATCAGTCAATAAGGAGACTTACTTCACAAAGCAGTGAAAATCGCATTGCTTTAAGTGATCAAACTTCGTGAAATTACATTTACTAATGTAAGTATGTCAGCCTAATTGCTTCTACCATACTGATAGTACGCTTAGTGTGCTAACCATATCCATTTGCTCTGTTTGTTTTTGATTTATTAAATAGTTCACAACACGATCACACCAGTTCCAGTTTACCATCTGTTACCATGTGTTTTTTTTTTTTCATTTGCTCTTTCTGTATCATGCTGCATCCAGTTTCATCCAGCTATGGATGTTTTGTTCCGACTCATCCTGACAGCCCTTTTTAGACAAAGTAACATTTTAATTCAAATTAATCCATGCATTTTTTTGCTAATCATCTAATACTTTCACTGAAGTAGAATGAGATAAAGACCGCGTATCAAAGGTTTACACTGATTAATTCATTTGTTTTTTGAGGGGAAATGTGTGCTCATTAAGGTGCCAGCACCACGTTCTTATTGTCATTTTATCCAGCGAACCAGCTTGTAGTTTTACTGCGGTTCACAGGGGTGCCCCTCTGCCAGCCTCTCATTATGCCAGCTTTAACTGTTTATGTAACCGAGTGTTACCAGGTTTCCTGCTCCTACATTACAGGTTTAAGTCTCTGGTGGGCCACCGAATTAGACTGGATCTATATTAGATGTTGGGTTTTCATGGGGTGAAAATAAGGGCACAAGTTGTTAAAGTTAGTGGCCGAGGGGGAGCGGTGTAGTAGGAAGAGGCTCTCTGGAGGCAAACAGAGGTGCTGTGTTCTGAGCAAGAAGACATTAAAGAGGGGGCAACTGTATATTACAGAGGTATACTGAGCAGAGACATGCTGAGCCCAGGAAAAGCATCTATTGGAAAATTACACTCACATTGTATGTGCACATGATATTGTGTCACATGTTCATATCTCAACTGATTTTAGAAGAGTCTGACCTGCGTTATTTGAATCATTCTTCTTCTCGCTTTTTGTTTCCTCTTCCTTGTCCCCTGCTCCACACTGCTCAAAAATCCCCTCATGAGTGGACCCCGCATTCCACTTCCAGCTGGTTGCCTGTAAGCTGTGCTTGCGCAACATGAGTGCTGATCACAGCATGAAGTGGACTGTTGTCCCGAGGCTGTGAGCAGGCCGCGTCACACTTCACCGCCGCAGCTTTAAGGAGCTTTACTTGAAAACAGTAAAGTTTTTCATTCATCTTTTTTGACAAGTTCCTCTGCCAGTCCTTGGTGTTTCTTTCCCTCTGATTCGGTTCGGTTTGAGAAATCTTTCTTGTCGTTCCGCCGGCGTGGTGAAAGCGCATTGAGCACACGCACGAGCGGAGTGAGGGAAATCAATCGTGAATATTGCACAAAACAGTGTTTATAACTGTGTGTGAATGACACAGCAAAAGGTACAGAAAACAAATCAAGAGACGGAGAATTTGGTTTATTGCTGTATAAATGAATAAAGTCTCAGGGTTTTTATTTTTTATTTTCTGGGCAGGTATCATTATGGGCGAATTCTGAAACATTATGAGCAGAGCCTTGGGACACACAGAGGCTCCAGTGGAAACACCACTCCCCTCTCAAGTAAGAATCTCCTATTGTTGGCTAAATGAGAACCGTTCAGGAACCCTGTGACCAATGACTGCTGATTGACATTTAAACTTGGCTTTGGCTGTAAATTCTTCACATTTTGGGAGGCAATGGACTTCAGTCCAACCTGAAAAATCTTAGCAACTATTTGATGAACTGGCGTGATATTTTGCGCTGACATTTGTCAGACCCAGAGGAAGAATTGTTGTGCCTTTAGCAGTCCACTGACCTTTCCTCCAACTCAAACAGCAAGTCACAGTGTGACAGTGTTGACCACTGTGGTTTATGATCAAATACCTTCTACACTAATGCTATTCCCCTCTGCTTCAGTTGGTCTTTGTGTTTAGCGCTAATTCGCACCCTAACTTAGACGGCCAATGTGGTGAGGATTAGACGTGCTTAACATATGATGGACATTGGATTTAGGCCATGTCAACGTCCTTTGGATATTTGCATGATATTGCATTTTTAGCAAACCCTATAATAGAGGAAGGATCCCACACAAAGAGCTGAATAGAAGTATTATGAATAGTCTTAATGCTTTTTGTATGTATAGAGATAATTGTTCACAGGACAACAATAAATAAATAGCTACAGCATGAATCAGAATTAATCTTTTTTTTTTTCTTTACAGCTCACATGGAAAACCTTCAAAAGATTCCATCAGTTATTTTTCTGTTACTCCTCGATGACGAGGCAAAAGCACGTAGTTGTATTCGTCGCTTACTATGTTTAAAATACTGGAAATCTAGTTTGTACTTGTTTTCAGGCCCTGCTTTAATATCGCACCTTTGACAGTAAAAGAGTTTTCTCTTTTTGAGAGTGCTTCTGCAAGCCTGGTGCAACTCTCCTTTGCAAGTGTTTCTGGTTCAGACTCTGACTGGGTCGCTCCAGGGCGTTTCACTGAGTTTTCCTGTTCTTTCTTGTTGGTACGCTTCGGGTCATTGTCTTGTGAAAATTGTAAATCTCCAACCCAGACTGAGATACTGTGAAAACGGTTTTCTGTCAGGGTTGCTCTATAACTTAATCGTGGCTGTTCTCCTTTGCTGCATGTGGTTGGAACACCTGTCCTCGGAATGATGCCGTTCCACCGTGTGTGACTTTAAGAATGAGGTGGTACTCAGTGGCCAGTTTCTTCCCACACACTCTTTCCAGCCAGAGAGTTTCATCTCTTGAGATTATTTTTGCCTCTTGTGAGTCATTCGTGTGCCTTTTGGCAAACTTCCAGCAGGCTGCCATTGTCTTTTAGTGACGAATATCTTCTGTCTGTTCACTGCACAGAGATTTCCATGTAAACTGAATAGTGGACCGTGAGGCTCAGAAGTCGATCAAGCTAGTTTAATTTGCCGATCTTATCTGTATATTTTCTTTCTTTTTCTTTGATGTTGTCAACACTGGAATTTTTGCTCTTTGCGAGTACGAGCACTCAATCATACATCATTAGGCTGCAATTTTTTAGGCTGATCACAAGGCAGCCAGCTGGAAGGCATCCTTGGAACAGTTCCGCATATTCACAACCAGTTCCACTTGAGGATTATGTTGCACTTTGCCATTTTAGTTGAAGAAAAAGGCACAGAAGTCGGACTGAAATATCATAGAAAACATGTTTGGAGTAAATTCATCTGAAGAAAACAACTGCTGCCAGGAAAGTGTAACTAAGCTTGTACAGGTGATCGATGAGTTAATAAGAAAAGATAAAAACAGGGACTTGAGGGGGCTGAGATGAGGTTATCTTTTTATTTTATGAGGTGCTTTGACATTATCAGATTACCCGAAAGTAGAATTATTGATAATGCACTTTTACTTTATACCTGAAATTAATCAGGATCTGCAGTAGAAAACCTTCCCTTTAACTTTAGAGGACACCAAAGTGTTTTGTATGGTATTTATGTCATAACTGTTAGGCCATGATACTTTTTACATATGGACAATAATTACTCAGATAGCATAGATAGCAAAGAAGTAACTGATCTTCCTCCTCACTTCCTTACTCTGCCCCTTCTCTCAGGTCCATCTCCCCAGCTGAAGCTTCTGTGTGGAGCTGACTTCTTGGACACCTTCAAGATCCCGGACTTGTGGCTGAACGATCACGTGGAAGAGCTGGTCAGACATTTTGGCCTCGTCTGTGTCACCCGAGGGAGTCTGCAGCCCGAGCGGGCCATACATGACTCGGACACATTGTCACGCCACAGAGAAAATATTTTCCTAGTGCGGGAATGGGTGAGGAATGACACGAGCGCCACAGAGGTCCGGCGTGCGCTGAGACGGAGTCTTAGCGTCAAATACTTGATCCCAGACTCTGTGATCGAATATATTAATCAGCATAATCTCTACACTGAGGACAGCGAGAAGAGGAATGAGGGCACAGTGCTGAGACCGCTCATCAAACAGGCACAAAAGCCGGTAAAGAGTCTTGACAACTGATGGACTGGGCTGAAGACTAGCCAATTACTGCTTTTCTTCGGGCATTGGGAACTCAGTTTACTTCCATTGGACTGCATTGTGGAAGAGGTTTGCACAACATGTAAATGTCAGACAAAGTTTGTCCCAACTCATTTCTCCAGACATCACTTCTTTTTAATAAGCATCCTCTCTGCGCTGTGGTGTCTCTTTTTACAAATACTCACGAGGTGTTGCAAACACTGAAGTTCACCTTCACGACACAGGGTCATTCACATTTGTTCCTTAAAGGTTTTGCAGTTTTTACATATTGCACATCATTGCAGTAATATCAAATGGAATAAAATTCCCATATATTTTGAATGTTTTTGCCCTTTTATTGTTTTTTTTCTTTGCAGTTCTCACTGACAGAGACACCGTGAGGGTTTATAAAGTGTCTCCTCCCACGAAGGTTCGGCTCATTATCAGCATTCAGATAGACTGCTTTTAAAACTTAATTGATTTTCTTAGGACTGGCACAACAAACTCTTGCATCCATCTTTGTGTCCGGTGTTAACACAGGCCATCAATCTTGATCAAAACTGACATGGCATTCAATGGATTGAACATTAAAATAAAGCTGAAAATAGGAGCAACAACACTAGAAAATGTAATTATATCAACAAGGAACATCAATACAAATGCGGTTAAAGTGAGGTCAAGGTGAACAAAATCTTTAAAAACAGTCGATAAGTGATATCAGTTTTTAACATGTGGGTCTGAAAGCTGTTTCTGAAATGCCAACCAACAGCCATCTGCATGTGTTATTTGTGTATATTTTAACCACTAAGCATCCAAGATTGTAGTTTAGACTATAATCTGTGTCTTTGCCCCTTTTCTTCTTCTTATGGATATCACCGTGGGTGTCTGCTTTCTGCAGCTCCCTCCAAACAGCAATTCATTGTGGGTCTATTCAGTCTCCCCATTATTGTCCACACACTGTGTCTGTGAGGCCTCTATTATTTTCACAGAAGGATTTAAAGTAATCCTGACAGTTGCTCAGCTACAGGAGGTGTTTTCTCACAGAGTCCAATGGCTGAAAGTGCTGCTGTGCCACTGATACTGAATGGCATCCTCCCAAAGATGATGATGATGGTGTGTGTGTGTGTGTGTATGTGTGCGTGTCAGTAAAGAATTCAGACAGCAGGATGGCTGCAGATGGCTCAAAAGAGAGATTATCAAATTCATTTAATTGTTTAGACAAGACAAAAGGTGTTACAGGCCCATTGTGGACTTGTAATTGTTCCATGTGGATGGTTTTCAGCTCAGGTGATTTGGCTGTCACAATATGAACGTTCCCCTCACGATATGCTCCTGCCAGCCATTTGTAACAGATCTTTGGATGATTTTTACCCCAGTTTCTGATGACACTGCAGTTTGTTATAAAACAGTTTTAGGAAACAGACCCCCATCTATTGCAGCAGAATCAGCTTGCAGGCCAAATCTGCCACACGTGGAGTTGCATATAAACGGACCAGTGTCCAATAATAAAGAAGGTGTATTCATCCTAATCCCACCTAAGCAAGTAAGCATTCATCAGCATAAAGCACACAAGTGCGTTCCCTATATGTCGGCATCATTCATGTTCCCATCATGCAACATGATCGGAGAGGGATTGTGAGGTTACGTAGATTGTTGGCCGCGGAATGGTTGTGGGAGGTGCACGCGACAATTAAGAATGAGACCCGGCAGGTAATCGGATTAAAGAGAGTTTGGTTCAAATTGGGGGTTTTTGACAGCACTTTCTGCACTCCCTCACGAGCAACCACTCACAGCAGACCCCCTCGTTCACTGGAAGTAAGGAAAGCTGCAGATAAACAGCCAACATGCCAGTTAATCTGACCGGATACTGGAAAATGAGTTCCAATGAGAACTTCGAGGAGTACCTGAAGGCTCTCGGTGAGTTCACGGCAGGTCATGACCGGCGTCATGTCGTTTAGGTGACAAGTTTAAAGCTGTAGCCAGGTAGTCTATCAAAAACATGTTTGTCCCATGTCATTAACATAAATGTAAGATTTTGACAGATTTTTGTGTCAAAACTATGATTTAATTGTAATTACCTTAACCTTTTTTTAAATGCTTTTTCATGTTGATCGTTTTTCTTTTGTGTTTATCCGCCTGTAACTGCGCGCAAATTCACTGGTTCACTCCTTTTCTCGTTCGTTCTTTTGTTATTTCTTTCTTTTTCTCTTTCGGTGTCTGTCATAGATGTGAATGTTGCCATCAGGAAAATTGCCACCTTACTCAAACCTGACAAGGACATCGTTCACGATGGGGACCACATAATCATCAAGACCCTCAGTACCTTCAAAAACTACAATATGGACTTCTATGTGGGCAAAGAGTTTGAGGAGGATCTGAGTGGAGTGGATGACAGAAAATGCATGGTGAGAATGTGGATGTGGCATACAGTTAATACAACACCAGCTAGAAGCCTGTCGAGAGACTTGTGACGCATTATAGTTATTTTCCTTCAGGAGTGGCTTTTTGAGGAGCCCATCCAGGCTACAGTATAATGAGCAGATGGTCCAGTGCAAGCTGGTTATTTCCTGCAGAACTTTCCTCCTACTCATAAAACTTCCCTCAAACTTTTAGCACTATTGTCAGTGGCTGGGTGTAATAACGACCGATGTCAGAGACTGCATGGACAGGACTGAAAGAGGCCGAGTCAAAGTCAAGACTCATTTAATCAGATTGTGTTTCTGAATAGCGAATAGGATCAAAGATTATCTGTGTCCCCCTTGAAACCCCTTTTGTGTATGCTCATAGGCTGATTATAGATAAGCTACAAGCAGTAAGGATGCTGGCTGAGGGAGAATGTCACATGTGTCCTGAATAATTATTGTATGTGGGAACAGGGAAGATAAGGCTCTAATTTGAGCCTGTTACATGTTTTGTTTTATGTTAATCATCAACATTTCACTGATGTAGCATGAATTATAGGCACTCATGTCTCTTTCTTGTTGCTGTGACCTCATGCAGACCACCATCAACTGGGAGGGAGACAAGCTGGTGTGTGTTCAGAAGGGCGAGATTGAAGGAAGAGGCTGGACCCACTGGGTGGAGGGAGATGAGCTTCATCTGGTGAGAAAACATTGATTCCTGCCATGAATATTAATCCAAGCAATTTAGGAGCTTTAATCCAGATCCAAAATGCCTCTCAGCGCTGTATGTGAAGTGCATATATTTTCATGTGTGACTCCAGTTCGAAACAGCCCACAAGCTTGTGTGGTCCACACAGACTAATAATTTCTGAAAGTATGCAGCTGTAACTCATTTACAACCAAATAAATTATATCATGTGCACAAAAGGAGCTACCTCTTAATGTTCTAATGGGAAATGAGACAAGCATACGTGTTTTGATTCTCAATGGTTCTCTTCAGGAGCAAAATGCATGATTAAATCTTCAAGTGCATTTCTTCAACTCATTTATTTGGCTCTCTTTCTGATCATCATCAGCCGACACTTTCAGTTATCCAGTGCAACATCAGCCATGTTATTATCCTGCCTTTGCTAATTTCTGCAAAAAAAAAGAAAATACTCCGACTTCTTTTTAATGTGAAATTCATTGTGTAGCCCAGCCTATAATGAAACCATTTGTATCTGAAAAGTAATGACAAGCATATTATCATTTACATTATCCCAGCAATATCAGATTTTCTTCTGTATGATTACTGCTATCAAAGCTAAGTAAAAATAATTATTTGGTTTAAGTGATGCCAGCAGATGTCTTCAATCAGCAGCCATGAAATTAGGCATTAGTAGGAAGTCCCAAGAGTTCAAGAAGGTTCAGAGGGCAACAGTGACCTCTGGTGGCAGAATATATATTGCAGGTTTGACGAATACATTAGCATCCATTAGTGATAGTTCTTTTTCTGCTTCCCAATAAAGCAAAAAAAAAAAAAAACCTACAGCTTACAACAGGTTAACAGTGAAAGTGCTTCCAGTTAGATTATTATTATCAAATACACAGTTTCTCTCTTTATCTCCCTTTTGCAGGTCAGTCTGTAGATGACAATTTTTGTTTTGTCCCCATGCAGGAGCTGAGAGCTGCAGGAGCTGTTTCCAAGCAAGTCTTCAAGAAGACCTAAACAACTCTTATAAAGCAAGACAGTGCTTCCAGCAGCAGACACTGGCTCAGAGAGACACATCAGATACAACCCACCCCGTACCATGCAACTTCCCTTCTGGTCCCTTGGGTCTCTCCATAAGATACTGTGATGAATATTATTTCCACCAAACACAAATTTTTTTTAATCCATTTAGACTGTTGCTTTATTTTAAAGACACAATTTGGCATGTGACATTTATCATGTACAAGACTGTATTTTTGTCTCAGGGCAAGTGCTGTGATTAGCAAGTTTAGATATGCTGGATACATGCATACTGCTAGCCGTAGCTGCTCTCTTGATGAGCCAGACTTATAAAGCAATGCACTGACAAGATTTGGTCATTGGTTATGGATTATTTGAAGAGAAAGAGTAATACAACAAGTTAGCTCTCTAAACTTTTATTGTGAATAGAAAGCAATGAGTGCTATGAAGTTGTCTGATACTGATGCTCAATATCCAGAATGAATGTCAAGAGTAGATGTATGAGTTTATCCATTCTAAATACTTTGGGACTGTGTTACTGATGGTAAAATGGTTCAGTCAATAAAAGAATCAGGTGAATGAAGCAATGGCATCATTTGTCTTTTCTCTGTTGATAAATACATCTCCAATATATATATTTTTTATTGATATGACATTGAAAAGAACAGCCGTTTTCTGGAAGTGCCTTCTCAACACTGTGATAGGGATCTGAGGCCCACTACTTGCAAATAAAGCGGACAACTCAACCCACGATAACGTCTGCATCGCCACTCCTGATTTGGATAATCTATGTCTAACTCACTTTCTCATTCTTTGCTGCCACTGCTGCTCGCTCTGCTGTTCTCCCTCCTGCTGCTTCCTGTGCATTCACTCCCGGCCACTACCACGGCGTCAATCTGCAGGCCCTGTTTATTTACGAGTCCCCAGAGGGTTGTTATTGATTTCTCCTTGCTTTTGCTTTGGGCTCTTAAAAAAAGATGGTCTCAGGTAGGGGTCAGACTCAGAGTCTGCCGCCAGAGAACTACATTTACATCTATCCTCAATGAAATGTTCTAAATTTGTGGGGTTTTCTCGCCCTCTGCTATTATCATTTTTCTTTTGGATGTTTGACATCGCTTTCTATTCATCTTCCGAAGGTTGCAGAGTTTCGCTGTGTTCATCTTAAATCTGAGATAAGACGCGCATGGTCCTGCAAGATTATAGCATAAAACCTTCTGGAATGGTTAGGCATTTAAGGCCGCTATAATTACTTGACTCAAAAGCGGACCTGTAGAATTTACACAATCTCACATAGAATCTCATGCTTGACATCAGAAAGTAAATATCAGTACAAAATGAGTGCTCTAAACTCATGCCGAACCTCACCCAAAAAAATCTTGAAAGGCACTAATACTAGCCATGAGACACGGAGACATGGAGGTTCTGCTTCTGCCTTGCATCACACAGCTGAATGTGATATATATTAGATGATTTAGTGTACCCAATGGTGACTGTAAAATAACTGGGTATACCTTATATACCCACACTACACCACTGTTTGTCTCTAATGTTTCTTAAGTAATGTAATTACTTAGGGTTACCTAAGTAAGGTTACCTAAGGTTACCTTTTTGGGGAATGTGGTCTCTTCAGAAATGTATGCCAATGAACCGGTTTTGTCCCAGGATGTCCCAGGATTCTGATTAAAAACAACCCACACAAACATGCATAACAGTAAAATGACACAAATAAATGTGTTGTCCTGTTGACAGACCCAAAAACGTAATCTGAAGCCTATTTTTCCAAAGCTGGTCAACAACTCATCCTAAAATGCCTTGATAATCCCATGATTTCATCATTCCTTTGATGCGTTCACGACTTTCACCAGCAGAATAGCAAGGGCAGCCCCACAGCTTTATAGGATTTCCACCATGTGTTACAGTGGGCAGGAGCTTCTTTTACTTATGAGCTTTATTTCATCTCCTGTATACAATCATTCTACATTGTTTCCTCTGTCCGTATTGGAATTGTTGGAATTAGTAAGTTTTTAGATGATGGCACTTTTAATACTCTCTGATGTCTTTTGTCATCTAAACACAAAAAAATGAAGCAAACATGAGCTATTTTCATCTATCTTTAACTTTTTTACATAATAGGCATACCTAATATCTTATGTTTATATCTTATATGTTTGTCTGTATTTAAGTCGAGGAACTGATTCATGTTTTTCCAATAACTGTGTCCAGCGGGCATTTTACGTGTGCATTTTTTATTTTGTTACATAAACAGGTTGAACTTTATTAAACCCTGAGTTCAAAGTCCAGACACTCTGGTCTGTTTTTTGGAGTTTGCCACTGAGAAGAAATCAAATAAAGAGAAAACTCTTGGCACTGTTATAAAATAGCTCCTCCTGTCTGTACATTGACCACTGACTATCACTGAAGTATTGTATGTGTATTTGCTTAAAGGTGCATGTTTGGGAAAGCTCGATAGTGGCGGTGCATGTCTGTGTGTGCTACTGGATATGTCCCTGATATCACCCCTCCTCAAAAAACAACAGCCAATCATCTCACTGTAATAAACTCACTCATCTATAGCTGTCAGCCCTCATGTCCCTGACTTATATAAAGGCCAGAGGACACACTGTCCCTTCCCCATCCTAAATTTGTCTAAAGTCTACACACCGTAGCGTCACTAGCTTGCCACCATGCCTGCAGACTTCACTGGGAAATGGATACTGGAAACCAATGACAAATTTGAGGAATACTTGAAAGTGTTGAGTAAGAAATTAAAATTTTTTTTTAGTCTGAAGTGGCTTCGGTATATGTTGAGATTGTTACAGCACAATGGAGAGGCGGCATTTTATGCTATCTCTTTTTTTTTTGTTAAATGTGTTTGAGTCTACCTTTCAGCTGTTTTACAAACAACTGTGTATTCATTCACTACAGATTCTTGTTGAATGCAGACATAATTGAAAATACAAAAATAAAACATTCTTCCTATTCAAATCAAATTATCCAGTCTTAGTTGTATGATGATAGCCAAGAAGTCAACATGTGATGATCCATCAAACTTGAATTTATTTAAATCTTGAATTATGTTCCTGTTAAAATGTACAATTAAATCTCTATATTCTTGTCCCAGATATTGACTTTGCAACAAGGAAAATTGCCATCTCCTTGTCTCAGACCAAAGTGATCGTCCAAGACGGAGACAAGTTTGACTTCAAAACACTCAGCACCTTTAGGAATTATGAGCTCACCTTCACTCTAGGTGTGGAGTTTGATGAGTACACTAAGGGGCTAGACAACAGAAATATCAAGGTTGGTTGACCGCTCATGCATGGAATCCATTTGAGACAAGACTCTGTACTTTTCATACGTGTGAACAGATAAATTACTGGCACAGATTCCTGTCTGTGAGGAATCAGGAAACAGAACTGAGCACGATGTTGTATAATATCAAATAATGTCAGATGATTCTGAATTGTACAACTAGCAATCTCATTATGCCTTACTCGTTTTAATAGCTGGGTATTTTACGTAAAACTAGAAGATTATGTCATTTAAAATGAAAAATTCACACGATTGGAGCATAGTGCAACAATTATTACATTTCATCAATAAAATGAAAATGTTTTAAAACATTTTTTTCAGGAACTGGTGTGTACAACTTTATATTCATGACAGACTCAGTCCTCACTCCGGTGCTGCACAGGTTTCCACCATACTTCAGAGTCATTTGCATTTTTTAGCTGCTCATCGCTGCTCATGCTGTCCCCCTTCAGGATTATTTGAATTTAATGATACTTTCTAATCTAAAAATGGATCTTATATTTGCTCTTGTTTAGAATTTTTTTTTTTTAACACCGTCCACAGACGTTGACATTATGCACGCTGTCTGAGTATTCATAGAAACTCCGGTTTCTACTGGTCTGTTTTCAGAGCTAGATTATTAGGTAACACACTGTGCGTGGTGTCATTTTAGTTCTTGCTGCTATGGCTCTTTCTGTACGTCCTGATTACTGCTACAGCTGCGTTTCAACTGATTTATAATTGTTCTCTAATCCTCCAGTGTAATTTTCCCTCCTCTCTGAATACTCAGTCTGATTTTTCAGTTCCTCTGGTAATTCTTCTCGATTTGGAGCCCTGATGAAAGCATGCAAATAGACTGAGAAAGAAATGTTCTTTTGTTGCTGGTTTGAAATCTTTATACAGTTAGACTTATTGGAAATCACATCTGTTGTCAGTTTTGCTTTACTGACTTTACTGACATATAGTTAAGAGACTATATGTTGTTTTTGTAGAGTCTGGTAAAGTGGGAAGGGGACCAGCTGGTGTGCACTCAGAGAGGTGAGAAATCCAACCGCGGCTGGAAACACTGGATCGAAGGAGACAAACTCTACCTGGTGGGTTGACAGTGTTGATCTCGATCACTCAGTTCTAGTGGGAGGTATCCCAGTTATCCCAGTTATTGCTGTCCTGTTGTTTGAATGATCCCTCTGCTCAATAACAGCAACCGAGTCCACTTTCTTTTTCAGGAGCTGACATGTGAAGATGTAGTTTGCCTTCAAGTGTTCAGGAGGAAAGAATAAAGTCTATCTTTATTTTTATTCGCCCTGCTTGCGAAGACAAGATTTGAATCTGCATTCACTTGACGTGTTTTTCCACACATGAACAGACTGAATCAATGACGGTTCTTTAAGAATATACTATGTTATGTTTGAACTGCATGTAGTTGTTTGTATGTGCAATCACGGGCGTTTCCACCGCATCTAACATCAGAATAATGGAAGTGATGGAAATGATTTCTTCATATTGACACACTTATAATAAACATTACTTATAAACACAAACCTTTGTTGTCTGTGGGTGTACCAGCATACATAAAAATGGAGCTAACTTTTGGAATTATTTTCATTATTGTTTAATGTTGTATTGGCTACATCCAATCCCATGCTTAAATCGCCATCTACTGGAAGCATGTGGTAGTTTTATTTCCGCACAGCAAACTATGATATATACCTCATGTACCCACTGAAATAAATGTCTCAAACCAACATATTTACTGAAGGAAAGCCAAACACTGAGTATTAAACTGTTACTTTTTTAAATACATGCAAGAAACCTGCAGCAAACTTTGAGTGGATGTGTGTAGAACGTTTAGTAGATCATCGTGAAGCATATTATTTGATCATTTGTCCCTTTTCTTACTCATTGGGTTTTCAGGACCTGAATATCTTCATAATGTATTTTTTCTGGGCTTCATTTACACAATGTACACATACATAATAGACATAATATCACACGTATAAACCAAAGACTTAACTCAGTCGTGAAGATTTCAAAGACTACAGCGTAAACAGTGTACATATGAAATGCCAGGTGATCCTCAAACAGTAGCTCCAATCGTCTCCTTGTTGATAAATGACTACCCCCATATATTCTTTAAATTTGTAGTATTACCAACAGCATTGAACAAACACCAAGAACATAATAAGTTGTTTTCAGTTAATAAAATGAAATTATATCAAATTAAAGGCAGATGGTTCCAATGATGGATCATTTTGGAAATAATTTGTTAATATAATTGTTAAATAGTTCCAGAGCATGTGAATTACAGCACTTTGAGTCTTCTCGCACGTTGGATCTGGTTGGGAATTGAGACGATAAAACTTTTGTTTGTTACAGTTAATATTAAAAGCTTCAAGTGCATCAGAATAACTGTCAAATCTGTCATGTTTGACCTTTGGATTAAGAGATTTCATTACACAAATCCCTCTCCCTGTGCGCCTGATGTACATATATGAGCATTAAAGTACATTTAGCAGGCCATTGTCGAACAAAAATGTTCCAGGAGGATGATAGAAAAAAAAAGAAAGAAACCGTTGTTTATTTAAAAGTAAGCATATTTTCTGTAAATATGCTGAACATTAATCTCGTAATGTCTTTTCTTTACATTTACAGTTTATTGTTGTGCTGGGTCTTCAAAGCTGAGCAGCACATTTCAGTTCACAGTGTCACCGTTGTTAGCTACAGCACAGCTGGTAGAACTTCGTGTCACGTCATCATTTCCAGAGTGTAAGTCACGCGAGACTGTGTGTCAGGAAGTTCCACGTCAGTATCCAGTGCAGTTCTCAAAGAAATCGCAACATTCGGACCCCATTTGTTCACAACATATTTACCTAATCTAATTGCGACAACACGGGGATAAAACATGGTAAGCTGCATTTCAGAACGCTATAAGTTCATTTTGTTTTCATACGTGTCATCTAAAACTCTCGATTCAATTTAAAAAGGGGAGTGAAACAGTGTCACATAATGTTACTCTCTTATAAATAGCTTAGCGGCTAACTAGCTTGAGTTAGCATGGGAGCTTGCGAGCTTGTAGTTAATGGTCTGAAGTTGTCTAACCTTGGCTCTTTTTCAGCTGTATATGTTCCTAACTCTTCTCGGACTTACTTGATGAATTAGTCATTAAGGAGTTCAAATGCTGGATGACTGAAATGAATCAATTCGCTAGCTTTGGAGTTAGCTGCTAACTGGTGCTGTGGTGTCCATACCAGATCTATTGCTCCGGAAATTTACGATGACACAGTAGTGTTTTACGCGAATCATATGTTCATCTATGCTGTGAGTTTGAACATCGTAGCGAAACTCCCTCATATATTTTCTTTTCTTTTAAGCCTCTGAGGCTGGACATTAAGCGGAGGCTGACAGCCAGGTCGGACCGAGTGAAGAGTGTGGACCTTCACCCGACTGAGCCATGGATGCTGGCCAGTCTGTACAACGGCAGCGTCTGCGTGTGGAACCACGAAACACAGGTATGAAAACTAATAGAGGGGATCCCTGCAGGGTCGCACAACATGAAGATACCTAAATATTTCTGCCTGCATATGACACACTAGTGGTGATGTTGCAAACTACAACTCAGTCATTTTTTTCTTTTTTTTCCAGACGCTGGTCAAGACTTTTGAAGTGTGTGACCTCCCTGTCAGAGCTTCAAAGTTTGTGGCAAGGAAGAACTGGGTCATCACAGGAGCAGTGAGTAAAATGTGGTTGTTTACGTTGGACTGGCACCTTTGAAAATCAGTTGTCCATAAGAACAAATAGTTGTAAATTGTTATTACAAAGACGATTTGAGGATAAAAAGGCTTTAATTTTCACACTGTTTAAGTATTTGAATGTCTTCAGTAAAATCTTGTGATTGTGATATTTCAGAGTTTGCATAGGGGCCACTTATGAGATTATACTGTTATACATTATTCTTTATGTTATCTCTCTGCACAGGATGACATGCAGATCCGTGTGTTCAACTACAACACCTTGGAGCGCGTCCACATGTTTGAGGCCCACTCTGACTACATCCGCTGCATTGCCGTACATCCAACCCAGCCATACATCCTCACCAGCAGTGGTATGCTAGTAACTATGGCATCCTACACTCTTCCACTTTCTAGACAGACAATGCAAGTACGTCTCTGCATCATTGTATTCATGTGTGTGCACAATCTTGATTGTTTTTTTTTTTTTTTCGCCTGTTAAGATGACATGCTGATCAAGCTATGGGACTGGGAGAAGAAGTGGTCGTGCAGCCAGGTGTTTGAGGGTCACACCCATTATGTTATGCAGATTGTCATCAACCCAAAGGACAACAATCAGTTTGCCAGCGCCTCTCTGGACAGGACAATTAAGGTAGATGTCACTTGATGGGGAAATTGTCATTACTTTGGCAAGTCAAGCGACTTTTCCACCTCAGGATTTTTTATTTATTCAGATAAAGATATCCTGTGGGAATATGAAATGGTTCTACTTTACAAGTATTTTGATAAGGCAGTTACATTTTTTTTTTTAAATGAAAAAATGATAGTTTAAAAGCATATTTGGACATTTGTTTTGGTGAAAATGTGCTTTAGATGTTGCTTATTAGTACTATAAGTGAGTCACTGAGGAACATTTATTGATTCTAAATCACATTCTTTGGGGTTGTATAGGTTTGGCAGCTGGGCTCTTCATCTCCCAATTTCACTTTGGAGGGTCATGAGAAGGGCGTGAACTGTATTGACTACTACAGCGGAGGAGACAAGCCCTACTTGATATCAGGAGCGGATGACCGCCAGGTCAAAATCTGGGACTACCAGGTTAGAAAACTTGACCTGATTATTGATGCAGTTATCCACTCTCTTTTAAGTGTTCAGATTACAGATTACTGAAAATGTTGATTGTTGGATGAAGAATCTTGTGTCTTTCTCTGTGTGCAATAGAACAAGACCTGCGTTCAGACTCTGGAGGGCCATGCCCAGAATGTCTCTTGTGTCAGCTTCCACCCTGAACTGCCCATCATCATTACTGGATCTGAAGATGGTGAGCAGGCACCCCCCACCCCACCCCACTGTCACACATACAGAAGACATGACTCTGCCATTGCTTTGTGTGACATTCTAACTTTTTTTTTTTCTCTCTCTCTCTCTCTGTAGGCACTGTGCGTATCTGGCACTCGAGCACTTACCGCCTGGAAAGCACACTGAACTATGGCATGGAACGAGTGTGGTGTGTGTGCGGCCTCAGAGGTTCCAACAATGTGGCACTGGGATATGATGAAGGCAGCATCATCATCAAGGTGGGTGAAAGGAACGGTGTTTTTTGGTGTTTTTTTTAAACTTCTAGATGTGAAAGAACCTGTGGCTAATATGTTTTTAGATATGCTCTCTCTATCTATCTCTCTATCTATATATATATATAGATATATAAATAGATCTATATATATATAAATCTAAGTAGCTTACTGAAGAATTTAACCTACAAAAGACGTAAAGAGTAAAAGATCTTTTAAGTTTGAGCATCAAAACAAAATGATTTCTTCCTTGCTGTATAGGTGGGTCGCGAGGAGCCAGCCATGTCTATGGACACTAATGGCAAAATAATCTGGGCTAAACACAGTGAAATACAGCAAGCCAACCTCAAGGCTATGGGTGAAGCCGAAATCAAAGACGGGGAGAGACTGCCACTGGCTGTCAAAGACATGGGCAGCTGTGAGATTTACCCTCAAACCATCCAGCATAATCCTAATGGAAGGTACACACACGCTCTTTGTTAGTATTTCAGAGATCCGCATCCGTGAACATCACAAATGTTTGTCTGTGGTACTTAAAGTAGTAATTAATCTCTATCCTGGCTTATGACTAATTGGTGTGTGTTTGTGTTTATTAGGTTTGTCGTGGTGTGTGGAGATGGAGAGTATATCATCTACACTGCTATGGCTTTGAGGAATAAGAGCTTCGGCTCAGCACAAGAGTTCGTCTGGGCACACGACTCCTCCGAGTGAGTATTTGGTTTGAGAAGTAGACATGGGGAGTATATTTCACGGCTTCACATGTGTGAGAGTTATACATCCACTCTGAGCTATTACGACTCTGCAAATTGAATATGGTTTGCTTTGTACCATTTGTTTTCAACAGATATGCCATCAGAGAAAGCAACAGTGTTGTCAAAATCTTCAAAAATTTCAAAGAAAAGAAATCTTTTAAGCCCGACTTCGGAGCAGAAGGTAATCACACTTGCTAGATTTGTGATTGTGGAAGGGGACTGGATGGAGCAGTTCTATTCACTGTGTGTTCTGGCATTGCTGCTCTGCAGGAATCTATGGAGGCTTCTTGCTTGGTGTTAGGTCAGTGAATGGCCTGGCGTTTTATGACTGGGAAAACACTGAGCTGGTCCGCCGCATCGAGATCCAGCCCAAGCACGTAAGACTGAGTAACATTGCTCTTTGTTTGATGATAATTTCAGCTCTGGCCATGTTTTATCAGTTAGGGGGGGGGGGGCTACAATATTGAATTTTTGGATAACTGTTACCAATGAAACTGCCACAAATGAATCTTATGCTTCTTTGTTGTGATTTATTAGCAGGTACATTATGGACTTGGAAAAAGGCTGTTGTCCAGTCATTCCAGTAACTTTCCCTTTTCTAATGTTTTTTTTTTTTGTCTCTTTCATAATTCATTCAGATCTTCTGGTCAGACTCTGGAGAATTGGTCTGCATTGCTACTGAGGAGTCTTTCTTCATTCTACGTTACCTGGCAGAAAAAGTAGCCTCCTCCCAGGAGAACAATGAGGGAGTGACAGAGGACGGTATTGAAGATGCCTTTGAGGTCAGTGGGTATTTTCTACTGCAGTCATGGCTAGAAATTAAGATTCTTCTTTCACTGTTGTCAGTGAACAAAGTTAACTAGAGGATGTTTATAAAAACCAAAACCTGTAATGACCAGACAAATGTTTTAGCTAATGTAAGGTTTTAACAAAACTTAACTGACACTGGCATGAACCCAGATTCATATCTATTGAAAAGGAATGAAAGAATCATCTATACTCTCACAGAGTACCGCTCCAGAGTCTGGTTCTCAGCTTTGCCAAGCGTTATTTTAAGTTAGCATTGTATTTAGATTGGTTTGCATATAAAACTATATATATTGCTAGAATTTACATTCATATCTTTATTCTCAATTTTTTCTGGACAGGTCCAGGGAGAGATCCAGGAGATTGTGAAGACTGGCCTTTGGGTTGGTGACTGCTTCATCTACACCAGCTCTGTAAACAGGCTCAACTACTTTGTTGGAGGAGAGATAGTGACGATTGCACACCTGGACAGGTAAAGACAGCTTGATTAAGCTCTACTTTGGTGGTACAGTAGCCATGGTTGACTACAATGTACTGTACACTTTACCTTAATTGGGGAATCGCAGTGTCTGCAAGCTGCAGATACTGTGCACTGCAGACACTCTTGATACATGTAGGAAGCTCTAAACGATAGCTTTAGTTGCTGAGAACGATGCAGCCTTTTAAATGCCTGCTGCTCTCTCTTATTGAAGGACCATGTACCTGCTGGGTTATATTCCAAAAGATGACCGTCTGTATCTGGGAGACAAGGAGCTCAACATTGTTAGTTATTCGCTGCTGGTGTCTGTCCTGGAGTACCAGACTGCCGTAATGAGGAGAGACTTTGGAATGGCAGACAAGGTGCTACCCACTATCCCTAAAGAGCAGAGGACCAGGGTGGCACATTTCCTGGAGAAACAGGTAAGGAAACTGCTGTAGGACCCTATTTCCTTTTCACAAGATGATGTGTTTTTAGTTTGATTGAGATTGATCCAGAGCGGATACAGCTTTGGGCTTTCTGTTTGGTGATGGATTCGGTTTGTTCGTCTTCTCAGGGTTTCAAACAGCAGGCGCTGGCGGTGTCCACTGACTCAGAGCACAGGTTCGAGTTGGCCTTGCAACTGGGAGAGTTGAAGATAGCCTACCAGCTGGCTGTGGAAGCAGAGGTAAATGCGTGCTCGCTGGTTTTTTAAAACTGAGGCTGACCCTATTTCTATATCGCATCTTTGCATCTGAAAACATTTCTAGACAGTTCTCAGGGCCTTTTCCTTTGATGTTATTCATGTCATTACTGCATAGGCTCTCTGTCACCACATTGCTAATTTCTGCTGTTCTGACCCCTGCAGTCGGAGCAGAAGTGGAAGCAGCTAGCAGAGCTGGCTATCAGTAAATGCCAATTTGGCCTGGCCCAAGAGTGCCTGCACCACGCTCAGGATTATGGCGGCCTGCTCCTCCTCGCCACTGCCTCTGGCAATGCCACCATGGTGGGCAAACTGGCCGAAGGGGCAGAAAGGGACGGCAAGAACAACGTGGCCTTCATGACTTACTTCCTGCAGGGAAAGTGAGTATTAGATATGTGACAACACAGTGCACCAGAGCACTGTATGTTCCTTACTTGCTTATGAGACGGGCAGCCTAACGAATTTCGTTGTCATCCTGTTTCCAGACTGGATCAATGTTTGGAGCTTTTGATCAAGACAAACCGACTACCAGAGGCAGCTTTTCTGGCTCGCACCTACCTTCCCAGCCAGGTGTCTCGCGTGGTCAAATTGTGGAGGGAAAGTTTAGCCAAAGTCAACCAGAAGGTGGGTTCATTCATCAAGCTGTTGTATGTTAATTATATTTGATGGTTGGGTTTCATCCTTTTCTGGGGACAAGTCTGTATTTTACGAATCAAGAAGAAGAGTTGTGTCTGTATATTTCTGACTTTTCATTGTAAAACCTCCTTACAGGCAGCCGAATCCCTAGCAGACCCCACAGAGTATGAGAATCTGTTCCCCGGGCTGAAAGAAGCATTTGCAGCTGAGCATTATCTGAGAGAGAGCTGCTTGGGCAGCTCCAGACCTGCTAAAGACTATCCACTTGTTACAGTAAGTTGTGTCTCATGGCAAAAGTGATAAACAGCGTCATTTTGCTGTAAGGATACGACAGTTTTATATTAGAACTGCCAGTGACTTACCTTTTGAAAATAACAATCCTCATTTACTCAGAATGTTGATCTCATTTATGCTTCTTTCTTTTTTTTTAGCCCAATGAGGACAGGAATATTCTCGAGGAGGCTCAGGGATATGAGCCCAAAGGCACCTTCATCCCTCTTGTCCCCAAGGTTTGTCCAATGTTTAATTTTCTGTTAACTGAATTACTGTTTGCAGTTATTCATAGCTGCCTTCATTTTGAGAGCTCTATACCTTCTGTTATTTTGCAAAAAAAAAAATGCAATCCACTAAAGGTTTGCTAAAATGTAGAAGAGTGCTCCGTAAGCTTCAAACTTTCATCCTCTAACACTCTTTTTCTCAGCAGACACAAGATAGTGAAGAGTCCAGCTCGGTTCCAGAAGCTTCTGAGACTCCCTCACAGCCTGAACCCACTGCTTCCGCAGCAAGAGACGAGGTGGAGGAAGAGGTGGAGGAAGAGGAAGAGGAGGAGGAAGAGGAAGAGGAGAGTCCTGCATTCTCACAGTCACAGAAAGACAAGGTTAGACATCCCTCTGCTTGATTTTTAGCTTTTGATGTTTGTTATCAAAATGAAGCGACTCTCAGACTGTTAATTGATTGCGATTCTAATTGCTCAAACTGAGTTGGCATCAGTTTCTTAATATTTGGCACAACTCAGAAGCAACATTTTCTGGTAGATTATTAAGATCATGTGAGACCCTTTTAGAGAATAATACTGTTTTCGTGTCTGTCAGCAGCCTCTGGATGAGCTGGAGGTGGACCTGGACAACATGGAGCTGGATGACATCGACACCACAGACGTTAACCTCGATGACGACGACTTTCTAGACGATTAAGACCTTCCACCATTCTGCTCCCAAGCACTCTTCAGAGCATATTTAAAAGAAAGAGACCAAACCCCTTTCCCCCCCCTTTTTTTTTTTTTTTTTGTATTTGAGAAAATGTTATATTGTCATGTCCATCTTCAGCAGTGTCAGGGTTTGATTAGAGGATTCTATCAGAGACATTTTATTCAAAAATCAAGGTTGACATCGTATCCACCCTGTTTTGTACACATTTTACTGCTTGAGAACTGCTGACTAACTGTCTACCAGACAATGTGATTTACTCTCTGCTTTGTATTGTCTGTAATGCAAATCAAAGTTCATTAAGTCCAATAAATTGTGTTGCTGTACATATTCACATTTGATGTTAAGAGCACTTCATGCCCAATGTTCCATACTTAATTTTCGTCAATAAGGTTATTCTAGAGTGAACCGATATAAAAGTTTAATTGTTTGAGAAATGTGTGATTATCTGGAAGAGAGAAAAAATCAGGACATATCGATGGATGTTACAGTCACAGGGATAGAGGTGGTGGAAAAAAAGAGAACCCTGTTGTGGAAAAACATGGCTCATTTGGGAGTGCAGACAGTAATACAGGACTGGTCTTGGAGTTTAATCACTTGGAGAAAGCTCAGACAGCTCTTTCACACATTAAACATTTAGACATACAGCAGGTGGAGATGATAACTAAAGATGGCTGTGTTGGTGGGACACATTTTACAGAGTCGTGCAGCCTTTGATAATGCTCTTTGTGACACGTCATACAAATAATTAAATCTTATGCAAGAAAGGCCTATTGTAGTGTGTTAATTTACTATGAACAAATCAAACGCATCGTGCTTCAGAATGAATGTGCTAGAAAGTGATACAATACAGCATCTGAGATGTTGCAGGTGGTGGATTTGCTCATGTACTTATTTTCATGAGAATTATTAATGACGTTACTAATCCAAAGTCTATACGACAAAGAAGCGAGTCACATTCTTCTCTTTCAGTAAAATCTAAATGGGGGGGGGGGGAGTCACATTCACTATTTTCAACATATATGTTGTTTAGTAATGTGTGTCAATCATTATAATGGGGAAAATATTTGCTCCTGAAGCCATGTATTCTACATAAGGGTTGCCTTTTCATTGTCTTGTACAACTTTGTGCTTGAAAAACACGTGTAAGGTCATTGGCTTTTCTTAAAGAGTTTATTGACGTACATGAATACAACATTAAAATATATTTCCGACTAAAATGGTAAGGGATAATGTGTGGACTTCTCCTTTCCTTTTTCTACTGCATGTTGACTATTTTACGTATTCTTTTCTAAATTCTTGCCATTAGGCAAATTATAAGTGGTTTACAATCACTGGAATTTCGCTCTGAATAAAACATATCATTTTCAATCGCCAATGTTGGTGGTCTGTCAGACTTGGCGTCCATTACCTTTCGCGAGCGTGACCGCCTCTGTTGGACGTCGACGTGCAGTTCTCCTCCTCTCCTGTAGATGGTGCCCCTCCAAGATAGGCTTGGACTTTTTTCTTTTCTTTTTTTTTTTTTTTACAGTTTCGTGTGCAACAAAGTACCGAGCTTGGCAGAAAGCGAGAGGGGACTGGTGACCCTTCTAATGTTTGTTTTTGCGGCGTTTACAGAATATGGTTCCACTTGTTTCTAAGCTTTCGGTTGAATATTGCAAGTTTCATACAGAAGGAAACGAAAGTGATTCAGTCTTCAGACTGTGTTGGGACGCTTTGTGGAGGAGCAAGATTTTTTTTCTCCTTCAATAGAAGGCAGGCGTTTTGCGAGCTGCAGTAGACTAGACAGAACCGGGACTAAGTAGCGAGTCCGTAAACCAGCGAGACCCGGGAGGACCACGGCACAGCCTCAGCTAGCGCCACGGGGAGTCGGGGCCCGAGAGGGAGCCTGCCAGGCCCTCGGCTTGATGCACCCTGCCTGCCTTACCTTAGCCACAGTCCGAGATGGGGGAAACCAAAATCATCTACCACCTCGACGACCAGGAGACACCATATCTAGTGAAATTGTCTGTGCCGGCCGACAAAGTTACTCTCGCAGACTTTAAAAATGTCCTGAAGAAACCAAATTACAAGTTCTTCTTCAAATCTATGGACGATGACTTCGGGTAACTGTTAATGGTTTATTGTGTGTGCCGTGGAGTCAGCGTAACCATTCAGAGCATTCTTAATTTTTGGATAACTGGTAACTTATTGGTTTCCCCATCCAGCTGGCTTGTCATCATTTTTGTCGATCATATGCTAGCCTCTTGCACTGCCGCTCTCTTTGTTAGCTGCTAGCGACAAGCTTACATCGTTAGCGGACCTGTCCAGCATCCAGACCTCGTTTGTTTACATTGCTCGTGTGGCTAGTTTATACGTTTTGCGCTTCGGATTTGACCAACAAAGTTTGGTTTCAGTTGGTCTCTTGTACAGCACAAGAAGCCTCGACTGGCTTTTAAATTTCGAATTCATAAATTGCGTTACTGACACTGTTGAAAACGAGTAGTTACTGACGTTACTACTGTCAGTTGTTGGCTAATGTATTGAACGCATATGCTAACAGGCTAACGTCAGAATGCTGTCGGCCAGGTTTTGGTCAGGAGTGAGACCAGCAGGCCCCTGCTGCTGTTGTTGTCTATTAGTCCGAGGAATGCAGAGTCGGACATAGGAATGTCCCGTTCATCACTCTGGCAGCTTTAAGAGCGTGTCCTTTTGTGTTAAAACATGGGCTGAAAGTTTACGGTTTATTATTCTCCAGACAGGACCTTCCAAGAAGAGAGGTGCAATGTAGATTTTTCTTTTTCTTTTTTCTTTTTCCAGCACTTCAGCCAGGTTTCCAAAGTTGCTTCAAGATAAACATACACTTGGGTGGGGCAAGGACTTAAGAACTTTTGAATGTGGGAGAGACGTGTTTTGAAAAGACCCACAGCTATTCATGTCATGTTGGGATGTGTGGGAAAATGGGAAAATCTCTGCTTTGAAACTATTCATATAGATGAAGCGATTTGTTGGCCTGGTCTGGTACCCACATTTGCTGACGAAGTCTCAGTGACCATGAGTGTACCTCCTACCTAAGGCATACATAATTGTAATATCAATATTAGTCTGGAAGGTTTGGTAAATGCATGCATGATTAGTCCTCTTTATGTGGCAAGGTGCATTCAAGGTCCGTGAGCCCAGTGAAAATGAAAAATCCCATGGTTTTATCTGGCCATACCATCTTTCCATATGCAGGATTGCTTATACTGTGTACAACTGTGTAATTGGCTCTTAATGTGTGAAACTGCCTTGTGTTTACTTGCAGTTTGCAGTAGTTGTCGTCGATCATACATTTTAAAAACATCGTAGTTTTCACCAGTTGTCACTGTCTGTCCATGCCAGTGGATCTTTTTGCCCATCGTCACAACTTGAATTGCACTGTTATGTTGATGCCCAGAAAGTGCTTTTTCTATTAGTAATGGTTCACTGACACAGAGATTTTATTTTCTATTGTATTTACAGGGTTGTAAAGGAAGAAATATCTGATGACAACGCTAAGCTGCCCTGTTTTAATGGACGCGTGGTATCATGGGTATGTTCACAATGTATCCCTAAATATTTTTTATTTGAATACATTTTTTTGAAGAATTTGTGTTGTGTTTTTGCGGTAACTTGCGTGTATGCAAGTCAAACAGTCATTCCGGTCTGTTGGTCACCAACAAGACTATCTTTAGAGAGAGGTCTTAGGATTTCTGTGTTCTAGTATTATTATCACCTAGGTCACCAGAAGTCATTAAACAAGCTTGTCGCCACATGTAATGCACCACTCACCTGGATGTAGTATCTTATTTGATGGCTCTTAGCAGTAATCCTCCTCTTCCAAACACAAGAGACATCTTGTGCTCGTGCACAGTCTGCCCTCCTCTCTTCTCAATGTGGAAATGAAATTAAAAACAAGTGAAATCACAGGATGGGAGGATAGTGCACAACAACAAAGGGTCCGACTTTATGGCATCTAACAAGAAGATTGAATCTCACAGGCAGGAGAGAATGAAGCTGAGAGAAAGCCCGCTCTGTGGCTTGATGTGAACGGTTGATGCCTTTGGCTAATGCTGCACTGTGTGCTCGTAATTACAGGCTTTATTTGAGTCATCAACACATTGTTATTGTTTGGTGTTTAGGTGTATAATTCATCATGCTCAACACGATGTGTTTCTATGCTGCTGTCAGTTCCTCCCTTTGAGTTTGTGTATGACCAAGTTAATCTCTCTGGAATTGTGGAAAATTTCCATGTATTATGAAGTGTTATCACTGTTACATCCATTTGTTTGTCTCCAGCGCTCATCTGTTGTTTCAGTGATCTGATTGATTGTTCTCTGGGGTCTTATGGCCCTGCCTGCTGCACATAATATCAGACCAGACTCTGGCAATGCTCTGCTTTACTGTCACCTGACAGATTGCCCATAAGATTAGTTGTTTGCACCAAATAGTTGTGGAACTGAGCTGGCCAGCAAATACCCGTCTTTCTTGCTCTCTTGCTCTGCCAAAAATAGTCGTAGCAAAAAGAAGTAAAGTGTTTAAAAGGATCAACTAAAATGAATTGTTGAAACCGTAACTAACCTGAAGAATCTTTATTTCATGTCTGCCCTTCTTATTTGTCCACAGATAATTTAATTTGATCTGACTTATTGAATAAGTTTTCTGTGTTCCAGTACAACATAGCTTTCATTGTGGATTTTTTTTTGGGGGGGGGGGGGGGGGCAGTGGACGTGCCACCTTTTTAACCTTGGAAAAAGTCTGATGACACCGATTTGTTGGACATTTTAATCCAAATGCAAATTCTCTCTGACTCCATATATATCTGTCACAATTTTCTCAGGAACTGATTCATAAAGACAAACAGATTTATACAAACAGATTTATCCATTTCCAATGATTTCTTCATTGTTATGCACCAGATGGAGAATACATTTTGAATTGGCGTTAAATAAGAGGCACAGATATCCCATCTGTGAAATCTGCAGGTCGCTATCATCCTCAGCAGCAGCTTGTAGTGACTGTGGAGTCACATTTATCTCCTGTTAATATATATGTGGAGATCTTCAGCAAACAGAATTAACCCATATTGGTTTTTGGTTGAACTAACAAAAAGGAGGGATATGCAAACATAGCATGATACTATTGTAAAAAATCTTCCCAAAGAGCTCTGTCATGGTCTGTTGAAGCCCATTTTTCCCTCAAATCCTTTGGTAACTTAGGCAACACCTCATCAGATAGACAAACTACAAAACTTGGAACAGACTCTTCTTTTTTTCTCTCTCTTTCTACTATTTGAATCCACAGCTGTTTTTCTGTAGATATATATATATATGTGTGTGTTGCATTTTTTTTATTTTTGCAAAAATGTCACAGCTACACCAACAGTTTCACCATCTGCAGATGCCAGCAAGCATTTACTTAGAGACACTAAAACAAGCTTCAACACGCTGGTGTTGAGCAGGGTGTAAACACGGTAGTGTTTTTTTTTCCGTGGGTCTGCTGCCCACTCGCTCTCTGTCTGCAAGCGCAAGATCTCCCTCTCAGTGCCTGTCTCATCTGTGTGACCGATCTTACTTTCTGTTTATAGCTGGTTTCTGGAGATGGCACTCACACAGACGCGGGCTCGGTGGCCGATAGTGTAGAGCCGGCCCCGCCTTTGGAGAGGACCGGGGGCATCGGAGACTCAAGACCGCCTTCCTACCAGTCAGTATACTCGGACTTTGTGGTGGAATTTGTTTGATAGATGAGTTTTTTTTAACATGTCCTTAATGAGTGAGTGAGGAAGACAGACGTGCTTGTGTGTACTTGGTGGCGTCGCTTACCTAATAACTAAAGTAGGAGAAGAATCAGCTAATTGAATGGAAAGAACTTGTGACTGCCCAGGAGGAAGGAAAAAAACAACTTATTCCTGGCATGCATTTATCATTAAGTTGTGTTCATTCTGAAAATCGAGCAGAAATGTCGAGCACAGACGTTCCTTATTCATGCCCTCGGTTATACATTTGCCTAACAGAGTAAGATGAAGTCATTGTCAGTTTGACATCGTTTGATTCCGGCTCGTCTGCAAGGCAAATGAAATTTGTTTAAAAACTTTACGAGGGCACATGACGGTCGTGAAGTTAAATGCTCACCAGACTGAAATAAGTCAGTCAACACAACATCTGCGGTTCCTGCCAAATGTTCCGCCACAGAGTCCCGTCTTCAGCACAAGCAGCAAACCTGACACGGGCTGCAGCCAGACTCTTGCAAGAAGCTTTAAACGTAAACATTTGTTTTAGTGACTGCTGAATGAACTCAGCTGCTCTGTTACTGACACAGTCAGTCATTTTGTCCTCTCTGTTTTGTCTGTCTGTCTGAAGCGGGAAAGCAGCAAGCGGTCGGGACAGTTTGGATAATGACACAGAGAGCGGCTCCATGGTGTCACAAAGGAGGGAGAGGGAGAGAGAGAGGGAGAGGCCGAGACGAAAGCACTCCAACGACCACGGTCAGATTGCTGTGTGCTGCATGTCGTCTTATATTTCTCTGTGTCACTAGCTGTCCCCATCTGTATGTATCTTGTTGATTTAAAAAAATTTAAAAATAAAAAAAATAAAAGTCCACATGCCTAAGTAATACATTAGGTGTGGCTCATGCATTGTGTTTGACTAACATTAAGACCACGATACAGGACACAGCTCCATCATCCTGTAGTCAGAATCCAGTTTAACCTTCCATTTATTGATTCTGCATCGATCAGCACCAGCAGTGTTGAGCTTAAAAAACATTGAACTGAGAGCGTGCCCTGTAGCATATTTATGTTTAAACTGGATTTCCTTTGGAATACATTTTTTCCTTTTATTTGTTACTTGTTTTTATCTTTTTGGAGTAGCTCGGCTTTGCTTTGATGTGCCTGACCCTAATGCCATCCTGCTGCAGGTGGGAGGCAGAACGGGTACTCGTCCAGAGCGATGGGACGCGGAGGCGCCGAGTACGACAGCTGCTCGTCTTTCATGAGCAGCGAGCTGGAGTCCACCTCTTGCTTTGATTCAGAAGATGATGATGCAACCAGCAGGTATGGGACTTTTGGACCTTTGGCTTCAGGAACGCACCTGGAAATAAAGTTAATGTTTTCTGACAGAGATTCGTACGGTCTGTTTTCCTGGTGGTTTTTGTGGAAACTCCCTTGATCTCTTCCAATGCTAAAACTCCAAAGTCTGCGTTACAGACTGTGATGGTCTCACTGTTCAGGCATTTCACAGGATAGTTTGTCCTGTTGTAGCAGCTGTAGTAGGTTCAGAAAAAAGCCTAATTAGCATATTAGGTTCTCTCCACCACACAAAGAAATAAATGTTTAACCCTCCATAAAACATTTCTACATAACTTTAGTTGGAAGTTGTTTTGCAAGCATTTTAAACTGCTCAGGACTCTTGTTAAAAGGCACTTGTGTGAAGGAAAGTGTGTGTAAAATCCTTTCCTTTTAGCATATATCATTAGGGTTTAAATTAGATGATTATAGAAGTTATCACGAAGAGCAGCTTCTGTTTTCTACATATATATTTTGGATAAATTCTAATCTTGATTTAAACAAAAGTAAATGGTTTTTTTTAATGAAATGTTTGCCTCATCAGGTTCAGTAGCTCCACGGAGCAGAGCTCCTCTCGGCTAATGAGACGACACCGCCGTCGCCGACGGAAACCCAAGGTTTCCAATATGGACAGGGTGAGATGCCACACTCGTAGACATAAAGAGCAGTAAATCGACCAAATATTGAAATAGTCTGCCAGTTTGTGACTTTTTGTTTAATTTTTCTAATTTTATCACTCAATTTCCAACCAACTCCCTTCCAGTCTTCGTCATTCAGCAGCATCACAGACTCGACCATGTCTCTGAACATCATCACCGTCACTCTTAACATGGGTAAGTTGCTCATTTCAAAGTTGTTGACCATCTTTTCTGTCTTTCTTTTTCTTTCTTTCTTTTTTAATGTAACTTTAATGATCTCTCCGCTTCACAGAGAAGTACAACTTCTTGGGCATTAGTATTGTTGGTCAGAGTAATGAGAGGGGAGATGGAGGGATCTACATCGGCTCCATCATGAAAGGAGGCGCCGTGGCTGCAGATGGACGCATAGAGCCTGGGGACATGTTGTTGCAGGTGTGTAGGGGTGAGAGAGAGACGCACAAAGACAAAAAATCATTTTGCATTCCTGAAATTTGGACCAGCGGAGTGAGTGTGTGGTTGTGTGTGTGTGTGTGTGCGCGTATGTGTGTTATTTTGGACACCTCCAGTGACATGAAATATCTTGTGAGATCAATTTAAGTTCTGTTTCTCCTCATTCTCTGCATTCTCTTCCTCGCCTGTAACAATGCCATCTGTGGCCATTTATTGCATTTTGGTGTTGGTATTATGTAGACGTTCTTGTAAGGAAAACTCCCACCTCAAATTGTGCAAATTGCCGTGGGATTGGTTGGAATGTCTGTGAAAGTGTTTATATAAGACATTTTTCAAAGGTGAGGTCACGGGAACTCGCTACAAGTTAGAGCTATGTGATGCATGTGCACGCTGTCAGACGCATAGTAATTCTCTGACATTTTTTCCCCGTGTAGGTGAACGACATAAACTTTGAGAACATGAGTAATGACGATGCGGTCCGGGTCCTGAGGGACATAGTGCACAAGCCAGGGTAAGCTGCACACGGAAATGCATAAAACATAATTACACCCATAAACCAAAATGCTAGTAAAGCTGGAGTCTGTGCTATTCAGCGCGTTTAGTTTATTTTCAGTACTAATTGTCTGTGTGTATTACCAGCCCCATTACTCTGACTGTTGCAAAGTGCTGGGACCCGAACCCTCGGAGCTGCTTTGCTCTGCCCAGGAGTGAGTATTTGTTCCTCGTTCCGTTTTCCACTTTTGCAAATATTTGCAAACCGCTTTCCTTATATTTTTACCTGATTTTTTTTTTTTTTTTTTTTTTTTTTTTTTTTTTTTACAGGTGAACCCATCCGGCCCATTGACCCAGCTGCGTGGGTGTCCCACACGGCCGCCATGACCGGGGTATACCCGCCGTATGGAATGAGCCCTTCCATGAGCACAGTCACCTCCACCAGCTCCTCCATCAGCAGCTCTATACCCGAGACTGAGCGTGAGTCATGTCACCCCCTGCAGCTGCCTGTTGTTGATCGTTATCTTGACATAATAATCCAAAACAGCTGTGAACACATTCATTTAGTGTCTGAGTAGTCTTTCTGCTGTGTGCCTCTCTTTTCTCAGTTTTACAGTGTTCCATGCTTAATTTTTCCCTATTATCACCTGCTTGTTAAATCTTTTGATGGATAAAATTGACCATTTGCACTGTTGTGATATGAGGAAAGTGCTGCAGGTCTGTTGATGTTTCAGAACATTAAACTAACCCAACCATTTTGGACCCCCCTCACCACCTTTTGACCTCTGAAAATGCAGAAATATCACTATTCTTCCTCTGACATGTTACTAAGACTGTGTAAGTGTGGCCCCGCCCTTAAACTGCATTCCTGTGAGTGCTCAGTCCCAGAGTTCAGCCTCACAGCTTCCATCTGCTCGATAACTCTTGTCCAAACTGAGCCATAACTCACGCGTTTAATCTTCCCTGTAATCTTTGGAAACGGTTGGGATGATTGGCTTCATTTCTAGAGAAAAATGTTTCCCCTCTCAACACATTTTTCAGCCAAGCGACGATCTGAATTTCAGGGGATTTTCTGTGTGAAAGAAATCATACGGTTTCATACGGTCACAGACTACACGGCGTGTAAAAAATCCCTCTTCTCTAAAAAGAATATATATTGGGTTAATGGTTATATTTCAAGTGTAGCCACAGCAAAGAAAAGAGAAAAAAAAAGCCTGTAGTTTTCCACTGTGAAAAAAGATCCAGTAACTGAATTTTCCATCTGTTCCTAAACATCAGCACCTAATGCAGAGGAGCAACTTACCTGTATGATGCAGCAGAATCTGTTTACATCTGATGCCCCAAAGGGAAACCAAAAAATAGAAATGAATCGTCACACTTTGAAAATATCTACTCTGGGAATGCAGCGAGGCTGTGATTGATGATTAGTGAATTCCAATGGAATGATGAGGAAGATTTAATTCAGTGTGACCGGGCTGTTTCAGAGCTGCTGAAGGCTTTGAGAAGACGAGCTGAGTCGTTGTCAAATGCCAAAATAGATCCTGCTGAATCCAGTTTTGGTTCTCGGTCAACACAGAATAGGGGGTCAATTTCAGTCCAGACCACAGGAAGCCAGAATATTATTTGAGGCAAATCCCCAAAACAGGCCAACGGTTTTGCTGCCATCCAGACAAAACCACGGATCTGTTCTCGAAGTGTTTTGGAAGCAAAGCAGATTGCAGCTCGACAGTTTTAAACCCAAGGAAGGCGGCGTGTTTGTAACTCGCTTGTTCCCTCTTATGTTTCCTAGGATTCGATGATTTCCACCTCTCAATCCACAGCGACATGGCAACAGTTGCTAAGGCCATGGCCTGTCCAGAGTCAGGTCTGGAGGTGCGGGACAGGATGTGGCTCAAGATAACAATCGCTAACGCCTTTATTGGTATGTTTATCAAAGCAGCAGGCATGCTCCTGCATTCTTTATGCCCCTCTCAGCTTTATTTTGATCTTTGCTCAGTTCTGGGTTCCTTAAATGCCCTTTAGATTCATTCATGGTTTTTCAAATCAAACATAAATGGCAAACCTTTTTTTTTTTTTCTTTTAAACTACAGCTGTTGAATGATGTTTTAGCCAGTATTTTGTTCATATAGTTCCCTTTATTATTGTTTGGAGGATCTTTATTTTGATGTTGCCAGTGAAAAAGGATGGAATACGGTGATTAGAAAATTACGGTCATGAGTTTTCTTGCACAACGTTGTGCTTTTGTCTCCTTAGGTTCCGATGTGGTGGACTGGCTTTTCCACCACGTAGAAGGGTTCTCAGATCGGCGTGAAGCGCGTAAATACGCCAGCAACCTGCTGAAAGCTGGCTACATCCGACACACTGTCAACAAGATCACTTTCTCTGAGCAGTGCTACTATGTCTTTGGAGACCTGTGTGGTAGTAAGTGGACACAGATCATTGGTTAAGTAGGATCTGCCAACAGTTATTTCTCCAAACAGCAAGTTTCTCCAAAGCTGTGTGTTCCTTTTAACATCTGAACGAGCTGTGGTGTGAAGTTGATGTACGACTCACTTTGCAGAAGCAGGGCAAGGCTGTAGTAATTTCAAATCAAATGTGTCCCTCTGTTTCCCTCAGACATGACGCACCTGTCTCTCCATGACCACGATGGTTCCAGTGGGGGGGCCTCTGACCAGGACACTCTCCCCCCTCTGCCCCACCCTGGGGCAGCCCCTTGGCCGATGGCTTTGCCTTATCAGTTCCCTATTCCACACCCTTACGACCTGCCTCAGCCCTTCCATGGGGGGCCAGGTGCTGGCAGTGCGGGGAGCCAGCAAAGTGGTGAGTGCAGTGTGAAAACACTCACATGTGCTCAAAAACATGAAGAGTAGGGTGTGAATGAACACCGTTATAAGGCTGTTTTAATATCTAGACATTCCATCTAAGTTCTTACCTTTTAAATATCCAACACTGTGACATTTCCTCAGAATGTGTTCCAGAGGCGACGTATTCCTTTTCTCTGCAGTTCACTGGCAAACGCAGACCTTGCTTTAGCCTACAATTTGTTGCCAATTTTACCAAAACATTCATCAACAATAATACTTCTGACAGTTAAAACAGAACTCGCATAAGGTCAAGAAATCGTCGTTAAATAGCGCTTTTTCAGTCTTTTTAGTGGTTTAATATTTTGTTTGGAGACAGAAAAATGTTTTTAATCGGTTTACTTCAAAGACCTGCAGGTCAAGGGTGGCTGTATTTATATATTAGTTAGAAGAATACCAATCGTGGCAGTTTAAAGAGCAGTCCACTTAAACTGACTCATATTTGCTGACTCACAGCAGCTTGACCGTCTGACCCAACATCTCAGAGGTCCTGTCTTCATTTTTGTGGTTGCACACGACCCCCCCATCTAAAAATGTATTGGCGAATAGTTCACCGGCAAGATAATGTCTGAATGAACACTTTTGATGGGGGTTTCATGCTTCCAGTATTTATGCTATTCTTGGTCAACCTACCACACCTTTCCAACAGTGAGGAGAAGCTTCAGTTGAGAATAATGCTTTCATCTCTCTGTGGATTTGAAGCCTTATCCGTTTGATCATATGAAGTGCTTTAAATTCATCGTTCTTGAAAGCAAGCAAGCAGAATGCGTGTGGTAACAACATGAAAAGTTGCCTTCAGCTAGCTGAAGCTGTTTGATCTGTAAAAGGCTGTGAATGCTTTGCCTGCATTAGTCATGCAGCTCTCCTCAGTCTCCCACAAAGCGGGTCAGCGTCCCATCATGAACACCCTGTTAGGTGTGATATGCTCATGTAAAGAGGGGGGGGGTGTAGCAGCAATGTGTTTCGTATTATCTCACGCTTTGATAACAATTATTGTCTCTTCTGCTCTGTTAACAGGAAGCAGTGGTTCCAACTGCAGCAAGAACGAGGGTCGGAAATCTGGCGGAAGTGGCAGCGAATCTGAGATCAGGAGCCACCGAGCTCCAAGCGAGCGCTCGGTGGCTCCCCCAAGTGAGCGAAGCGTCCGCAGCTCACTCAGCCAGCGCAGCGCCAACTCTCACTCAATAGCCTACGGGCCAGGCCTCGTCTACGGCCCACCTGGCCTCCCCCCGCAGCCTGCACATCAGCCCACAGCTGCACCTGGTGCCCCTCAAGGCAGAGAGCTGGCCTCGGTGCCTCCTGAGCTCACTGCATCACGGCAGTCTCTGCGTATGGCAGTGGGCAACGCTGGAGAGTTCTTTGTTGACGTGATGTGACAGCGGGTCGTAGTCCAGTAACAAAATAGCACATTGGGCGTTCTGGCATAATGCCGAGAAGGACGGCATAGCAGAGCAGGAAGGAGGCGAGATCAAAAAAGCTGTAACCCAAGGCCTTGATTCCACTTTATTTAAAAAGCCTAAACGGAACCAACCCAGTTTTGCATGCTGAGAGAAAATGTTCCTCCTCACCTGTACTTTTCTTCCTTGTAGCAATGGCCATACTTTCTTCAGTGAAGAAACCCCCTCACTCAAGATGGAACCAAAGCACCTCTCTCAGTTTCTGCTCGACAGGGGGGAAGCAGTTTGTGCAAGGACAAAGAGCAAGAGAGCGAGCGAGGGAGGCGGTGGAAACGGTCAGCTGTGGGAGATGACTCAGCGCTTTTCCACATGGATGTTTTTCATTTGTTCTGCTCTTTGCTGTTCCCACCTCTTCTCTGCTTTCCTTATCTAGCATTCTCTGTCCTCCCCCACCCTTGTCCACGTCAAAACTGAGAGAGAACGAAGCCTCTTCCCTCCCTCCATTCTCTTTGTACCCAACTTGCTGACCTCTAACCAGAGAAAAAAAACCAACGAGAAAAAAAAAAAAACCCAACTGAAAAGTGAACACTAACTTTTAACCTTAATCAGATGTCTAAAATATTTGTCTGATGTAAGAGAGAAGGAAAGAAAGAAATGGAGGATCTGTATGTAGTGCAAGAGAATTGCTGTAAGAATGCATTTGTTTTATTGTATACGTAGTTGGTCACAACTAGTTTCGTTTTTCGATGCTTAACATGAGCGTTCTGCTCCCAGAGACGTTTTTACTCTGCATTGTTGCATTTTTGTCTGCTAACCAGAGAATCTTCAGACTGTCTTGTGATACTGTATAGTGGAAAAATTTTCTTACCACGTCTTTCACACTACTTTTATCAAGGAAAAATGTCTTTTTATTTATAAATATAGTTTTATGACTTAAATATGCTGCTTTGCGTTTTTTTTTTTTTTTTTTTTTTGTCTGAATGTGTCTGTAAGGTATAAAAGTACCACCCTGAACCCCTTTTTTTTTTTTTTAATTCCCATACCACTGGTCATATTTGCGTTTAAGAGCAGTGGAGTCCAGACTATTCAACAGCAGGAATTTGAAGGTTGAGCTGTCTGGTCCACAGATGTGTGTGTGTGTGAGAGTGTAGTATGGGTGTGTATAAAATGTCAGCTTGTGTACAGTCAGAATTGCCTCAGAACCGTATAACCCTGTGCAAACTTTTCTTTGGTTGGTGGGGAAACAACAAATCCTGTAGAGCTAATTTGACCAGGCTAATTTGGACAAAAACAGGAAGAATAGATAAAGCGGTCTGTGTAGGACAGATTAAACAAGGCGCAACCACCAAATTAAACGGCAAACGTCCGATGAGAATTTTCTGTGCTAAAATCTTCACAGGGAAATTAGTCATCGTTACTCTCATTGATAATATAGGCCTGTGGGTCCCTCTCTGGTGCGACGGAGGAATTGCAACCCAAGAACGTTTAGTGAAGCAGGTCGTATTCGTGCTAACGTGATACCAAGACCATTTAAAAAAAGGGAGAATAGCCCAGCCAACATGTCTGCCTAGGTAAGCCAGAGTCATTTATGAAACGCCTTAAATCTAATAATCATCTGTAGCCGTAGTAGCTTATCGTAAGAAGGCCTGGGTGCGGTTTATACATCGTTCTAGCCGCGCCTTTTCCTGTCACTACCGAACGGTCGTGCGTAAGAACGGCGGGTCAGCTGACAGCTATCAGAGGACCAGGGGGACGGAGCGGAATTAGCGGGTGTGTGAGTAGGGATCCTACCGGACATTTACATAGACATTCAAAGCTAAGCGGGGAGTGAAACCCTGGTGGCGTTCGTGAGAGAACCTGGGTAAGTTCAGTTGAAGCGAAACGGTAATGTTTTCTTGGTCAAAACTAGAAACCGTGGCCCCGTAACCGTGACGGAAAGCCGGTGAGAGCTTTCATTTGTGGGCGATGTTAGCATTTGCTAACGTTAGCAGATGCTCTGCAAGCTAACGCCAAGGTAGCAGCAGTTAGGTGTACGATAACGGAAAGGAAGCAGGGTTTCAAAGAGCGTAAAAGCACGAAGCGTGGCTGTTATTAAATTTATCCACGAGTCACCGTCGTTTTATAGGACCTATGTAGCAGGTTAACGTTGACAATATCTTTGAGGTCTGTAATATAACGTTGCATTATAACCTGGCGTCATTCGGCGGATTTTATTCTCACCGGAAGTCCATTTAAAATTCTGCTCGGGTTGACGTTGTCTAGCTGAACATTATGGGAAGCTAGCCCGCTATGGTAAGCTAAATTAGCTAGCTACCTCTAACTCGGTGTATTCTCCATCACTTTGATCTTATTGAAGGTCAAGCCTTCATCGATGCCTTGAAGCGCTCAAGAATGTTTCAAACTATTCATTCGGGGGGGGGGACCTGCTCCTAGTTGCCCGACAAACAATTGAGGTTATATATAAATGTATGAACGTTTGGGAAATGGCCTGAGTGAGCAGACATCTTGACTTCGCTAATAAAAGAGCGATTAAACCCCATTCAGATCTGATGCATGGCTTATTCAGTCACGACTCTAGAGTATCTTAACAGGGACACATTTGGCTAATCTCGCACTTATATTAGAGTAAGGTTATTTTCAGCGCCCTGCGTTTGAAGTGTCTGGATTCTCTCTTCGAGGAATTTCAGGCATGTCCTTCATCCCCCGTTTTCCAGAAAATTCATTTTTAAACTAGGGCAGCTTCCTGTGACATGCTGGTCTGATTTCCAAACAGACCAATTGTTCGGCAGCAGCACAGACTCGAGATGATGGTTTTCGTCTTATTTCGGATTTAATTTCTGGTCTCCTTGGATCCAGTGAGCATCCTGAAATAAAGACGGAGTAACAGATTTGTAGCTGGGAACCTGATGGTATCCTGCTTCAGGCTGGTGGCTGCTAATCTGCTGTTAATCTTACTTTCGAGGGTTAGGGGGGGAAAAAAGGAAATTGCCTTTGGTGAGAGTGACAATAGTCTTCATTGCCTTTATTTGTATCAATGTAGGTGTGTATATTTGTATGTATGTGTGTGGTGCAGCTGCAGGATATATTCAGCTGGCAACAGGGGTAATGTATGCTTGTGAGAGAGAAAGAGCGAGCGAGAGGAAAAAGCGGATGTGAGGGACAAGTGCCTCTCTGTACTGTGGGTGACTCCCTCTCTTTTCACCGCTTTCACTTCTCTATCTCCACTGTTCCTTCCCCTGTTTCCTTCCTAAATTTCTGTCTCTTCTCAGGAGGCGTTTGGTTTCACCATGGCAAGTTGGGATTGAGAGGCAGCCACAATGATTGGAGGACTGTTCATCTACAACCACAAGGGGGAGGTCCTCATCTCCCGCGTCTACCGAGATGACATAGGGTACGTTTCCCAGGAGCGGGCCAGCTGCAAGGCTTCTGTATTTTTGGGAAATAAAAACGTTTAAGTCAGAAGATCCTGATCCTTTGTGGGGGAGGGGGGGGGTTCTCCTAGACGTGAGGATTATGTCCCTCCACAGTGTCAGATTAACGTTTGTCGTGTTATTTAAAAGAAGCAGCGTTGAGTCAGGATTACAGTTAGTACATTGTTTGTAATCCCATAAAACATGGCGTTAACCTGAAAATTGGATTAATTTGTAGATCGTTATTCTTTTAATCAAGATCTTGTCAGAATAAATGATTTATAGACATGATATACAAGTGATTTGGATTAAAACAGATCTGCCATCATGGAAAGTAACGCCACTTTTTCTGTTATTGTCTCAGGTAATGATTTGGTTGACTCGTGCTCATCAAACCACAGCTTCAATTTAAGCGTGCAGCTTTGTGGAAAGCTATTCCAAACTGCCTTCAGAGCTGACAACCCCTGCAAGGCACAACTTATTATTACCACGTGGCAGAATGTTGAAATGAAGTATTTCTATGCTCTACGTAAACATTCTTGAATGCTCTTTGGACATGTCGTTTTCCAGGCATAATCCAACGTCCTTAACCTCAATCATATTTTTCCTTTCACGAGTTATCAACTGGGGTCAGATTTGACTTTTGAAAGTAAAAAAAAGGCAAATGGAAGCGTCTTACAAGTTTTATAAGCTCTGTTTTACATTCGGCAGTCGTCGTTTGCTCATTTTTAAGAGGACAAAGCTGAATTACGCAGATACATTTAGCATAAACCAGTATGTAAGTTCATAAAAGTGCCTCACGGTAGTCAGAAGTTTTTGATCGCATAACTGTTAACATGGCACAAAACAGAGCGTAAACATGTAGGTCAAACTTGCAAAACCAAAGAAAATGATGTTTCTGCTGTAGGTGTAGTGACATAAGATGTTCCAGCACACATGCGTGCGCGCACACAAGACAATTGTTTCATGTTATATGCTGATTTTTAACACCTCAGTGAGTTTTCTATTGAGGAATTATTGGAAAAAATAATGAGATATGTTCTGTTGTCATGGTGATACACATTCAGTGTTTCAGAACATTCGAAATTCTATATGCAGGCATCAGAAAGATGCAGAAAGTGAATGTATTTGACAAACTTTCTGTAAATGGGATTTAATAAAAAAAACACAAGTATGGCAGCGAGCAAATAATTTCCCATTAAGATCTTTAATTGTCCAGTTGGATTGATTTGTCCGTTCACATTTCCCTGGTCTTTGACATTTAATCATTGTGCTTTTTTTTGTTGTTGTTGTTGCCGCTTTAAGTGGAGCACAAGCTTTTTAAATGTTCCTTTCTTTTTTTTTTTCAGATTTCCAATGAGTTACAGCTGAAGTGTTAGGTCTTTTAAACACACACCCAGTTAATACTTTGTTCAACGCATTTCACGTTTATTAATTACACTGAGGTTAGATGTTTGCCAGTGGTGACAAAGTTCCCTTGTGGATTTACACAGTGAAGGTTGCATTGCACAGAGAGGGCACGGGGGCCAGTGTTAGAGATGTAGGTGTACTGTACCTGTAATGGGTGAGTAGGTAACTTTTAGAGCAGTCCTGGATGTTTTTTTTTAACTTGAACTATAGTTGATGGTCAGAACAACACAGGGCAGAGTTCTATATGCTGCATTCCCAAACTGTTCAGAGTGACCTATTGCATCAGTAGAAGAAGCCACTTCAGTAAAACCGGGGTCTTAAGTGTAAAACGATTCCTTCTACTCATGCCATTTCTTACAGAACTCGGTAGGGGTGGGGGGGCTACTTTAAAAAGGAGGTGGAAAAATAATGAAACCCACCTGTCAGCAGTTACTGACTCTTCATATTCTGCACATTTGGTAGAAACCCCATGAGCTGTGTGTGTTTGCACATGTTAACTTTGATCTTTGTTACTGCGATTAGCTGCATTTTGGTCACCCTCCCTGCTGCTGCGGCAGTGTAGAGGAAACCAGGCATCCTACGTTGGCCTTACGGCCTCAGTTTTTTTTGTTTTTCCTTCTTCTTCTTCTTTCCTTTCATTATGTTCTTGATGGCTACACACCGAGCTTGTAGCAATAGCTGCAATTAACCTGCAAAAGTTGTTCTCTACTAAAGTAGTACAAGTATATTCATACTAAATGCACTTTTCCATTCAGTCGTCTGACAACACATTGAATTAAAGAGCGGCGTAATGCTCTCTCCACATATTCTGATAAACACCATGTTGCTCACACGCGATGTCTACGCGATGAACGAAAATGTCTCCTGTACATTTTTGTCTGTCCTCTTCTTTTACTTCATCCCTTTCTCCTCTCTATCCTCTGTATCACCATTTTCCTCCATCTTTTCATCTTGGCCCCTGTAGGAATAGGTAAGAGCTGCTGCAGCCTGTAAAGCATGATTCTCCCCCCTCATAGTCACCGCTCGGTGACCCCCCCCCCCATGAACCCTGAACTGCATGCTCATTTACGCCACTCTGTTTCCCGATGGCTCCTCCAAGCATGAGACACCTGTCATGCTTATCTCAGTGGTAAACACATGGCCTTATATTAAAATGCAGCAGCAAATCAATTGAAACCAGAGAATCTAGACTTCAACCAGAGCTTGCCAGTGAATATTGTTGCTCATTATTGGCTTTGCTGGTGCCCAAGCATGTAGTCTGAGCATGGGATATGATGGTTGATTTAGTTTCTCCCATCCTTTGTTCCTGCCCTCTTCTTCTTTTTTTTTCTCAATAATTCAGGGATGGTTTAGATATTTTATGGGGTTTTATTTGTAGACGTGGGCTTTGAGCAGTTTAAGCAGTGCGTAATGGAGTGAAGTTGCTGTGTAAATGAAATGTTTTAGGTTTTTTTTTGTTCTGTTTTTAAAGCTGATCAAGTCTTCATTTTACTTGTGATTTTTAAAAAAAAAAAAAAAAAAAAAAGCATCTTAGCTGACAAAGACGAGGCAGATTATGGAGACTCCCAGACTGGCGTTTGTTGGCAGAATCGCAACACTGGTTTCCAGAGTTGTTGGCAGACATTGGATGTCCCAGCCTATATGATGTCATCCACGAAGGCTGCGCCTCGTCCATTTGTCTTTCACAGTACTGTTCAGTGGAAGCAATCGATGCGGTAACAGTTGTTTAGGCGGGCCTTCGCAGTGCTGGCATCTGTGATTATCGATTCTCTGTACATAATTTTCCATGCGCAATGTTCAGATGTTTGTATGGTGTGACTGGTTATGAACCTCAGGAGATTCTCAGACATTTAGCAGAGGGATTTGGTGTTCTTGTGAGAACAGGCTGCATCCCTTGTACTTATCCCAGTTTTTTTATAAATCCACGTTAATTAGGGCTGGGTTTTCCCAGAGCAGCTATGGTATAATTTAGATCCTGTCGCACTACTAAGGAAATCTATTCAAATGTATTGTAGATATAAACTTTAACATTTTTTTTATAATAATTATTATTTTTTACAAGTAAAGCTTTTCAACTAAAGATCACATTTGGATCGTGCGTGGTTAAGTACATGGTTGAAACGGCTTTTTGTTTCCAGAAGTAATGTTAATGATGTTGCTGTTACTCTGGTGTCTCGGCCTTGTCTCTCTCTGGTGATTATCCCCGTTTACACAAAACAACCCTCCTAAATGCACCAACTCGTAGGTTCTTTTTTTTGTGCCTTAAAGCTGTTTTGAGAGTTAATAATTGGACGTGTTGGCGAGGACTGTTGGTTGAGACCATAACAGGACAGGATATGAGTATTTACATGTGATGTCACAGGATTTCATGCAGTGTGTTCAACCAGTTGCCTCATCTCTGTCTCTGTCTTCGCCCCCCCCCAGACGTAACGCCGTGGACGCGTTCCGCGTGAACGTGATTCACGCTCGGCAGCAGGTTCGATCCCCGGTGACCAACATCGCCCGCACCAGCTTCTTCCATGTCAAGCGCTCCAACATCTGGTTGGCCGCTGTCACCAAGCAGAATGTCAACGCTGCCATGGTGTTCGAGTTCCTTTACAAAATGTGCGACGTCATGACGGCTTACTTTGGCAAGATCAGCGAGGAAAACATCAAGAACAACTTTGTGCTCATCTACGAGCTGCTGGACGGTAGGAAATGATTGATGAGATTAGTCTCATTATAAAGGCAGTCGAATAGATTTTGGTAAACTGCACAAACCAATGTGAATTCTAGTATTTTAATTGCAGATAGTAGGAAATTGTCCACATTATCCTGCATGTTTGTTGCTTATTGGAAGTTGCATTAATACAAAACCTGTAACTCCACACTGGTTAGTTTCATCCATACGTGTCCTCGTGTTCTCTTTTGCCCAGCTTATCTCTTACCAACTCTTATCTGTTTTGTTTTGTTTATGCAGAGATTCTGGACTTTGGCTACCCCCAGAACTCGGAGACCGGAGCCCTGAAGACCTTCATCACCCAACAGGGCATTAAAGGGCAGGTAAGCACAACCGTGTGTACACACGGATCTAACAGTGCATAGCCTTCAGGTTAAGGTTAGCAAAACAAGCGCACACACTGGAGTTTCTGTACAGGCTTGTATGACGGCCTTGAACTGAACTCGTCCATAACAGCTTAACCTAAAGAGTCACAGGTGATAGGAACTGATTATATTCCTGTTAGATGCGTATAAATGAGATGGAATCTGATCTGGTCCCAGTTGTTTTGTGCGGAACAATCCATTCCACACATTTCTTTCTGCAAATTGCTGCTATCTTATGCAAACAACAAGCACTGTGATTTAATAATATCTGCTCAACCTCTCTTCATAGATGCTTTGTAAAACTTTAGAGACTGTAAACTGCTGAAGCCTGTCCGGCCGCATGTGTACTTTGAGATAAAACCATATTCTTTTTGTCTTTTTTCTTTCTCCCTCAACTGTCGCCCACGAACACTTCAGCACCAGGTAAATGACCTGCTACATTCTGCTTTTCAAAAAGTTATTTTACCCTCATACGGAGCCCTGTTGTTTGTTCTCCACCTCTCCTGTAGTCTCATGGCCTCCTTGACTTAACCCTCTTGGTGTTGAAACTCTGTCAGCCTTTACCTTTTGTTGGTAGTAATACAGCTTCTCTCCCTGCCTCGCAGACAAAAGAGGAGCAGTCTCAGATCACCAGCCAGGTGACGGGGCAGATCGGCTGGCGTCGCGAAGGCATCAAGTATCGCCGTAACGAGCTCTTCCTGGATGTACTGGAAAGCGTCAATCTGCTCATGTCTCCTCAAGGTCTGTTTGCAGAGCTTCGCCACACACGGCAGAGAGAGCTGGCATGAATGATTTAGTGAAATCTTATAATCCTTCAGTTGTGTTTCTGGTATTGATAAATGCATGAGAGAGAACCTGTGAGACTAAACTGAGGGCCGGTGTTAGCCCGATTCTTAGTTAATCAAACAAAGTATTTATTAATGCTCACAGGTAGCGTACGGCAGTGACAGAGCTCTCTCAGGACATCCATCAGCCCCAGCCCCGATATCCAGAAATAGTTCATACTTATCTTCTTCACATTTGTGGAGAACCGAGTATAATAATTATTAGTGACAGGAACAGGCCAACCACTGTCCACGTCATGTTCTTGGGATGTGATAAACAACGTGTGTGTGTGTGTGTGTTGTTTTCGGCGCGTATCTAATGTAACAGACATTATCTATCTGACAAGATGTAGAAGCTTCATCTGTCCCAGTTATTTAGTCCAGTTATGCTATCTTAAAGTCTTGGAGCATTCAAGGACATGCTTTGCGTAGTATGAGCAGAGTGGACGAGTACAAGATAGGAACATAGGTTATTTAGAGAAATACGGGACTGGATAGTTCAATGGCCACCTTCTGTGTGGGAGTCCTGGCTTCAAATCCCCTGCATGAAAGGTATTACCTCCAGTAGGGGTCCTTAGGCCCTTACCCTAGCTGCCTACCTGTAAGTCGCTTTGGATAAAAGCGTCTGCTAAATGCATGAACATAAACATAAATACAGAATATGAATACATAATGTCCAAGAACAAAGCCAGTTATAACACCAGCCTTATCAAACTATCACTGAGTTTATCAACAGCCCAGATTAAATATAATTGTAGTTGAAAGTTGAGATTTCCATCCGAGTGCTTCCTTTCCAGGTTGGAAAATTGTGTTTTCCTGTTGAGAATTATTTAAACTTAAGGTCTTTTTATCCTCACACTGCACTTTATGAAGGAAGTCAAGACATGGAACTGATTTGTGATCGTAAATTGCGAACCTGTAGAGATTGAAACTAGTATTTTCCATATTGAAGAGCTGAACTTAATGCGAATTGGTGAGAGTTGGAAGTGTGTGAAAAGCGTTGGAAAATGTTTTGCCTCTCCCATCCAGGCCAGGTCCTGAGCGCCCACGTCTCGGGCCGAGTTGTCATGAAGAGCTACCTGAGTGGAATGCCTGAATGCAAATTTGGCATGAACGACAAGATTGTCATCGACAAGCAGGGCAAGGGAGGAGCGTCCGACGATGCAGGGAAGAGGTGAGTGCAGGTCGATAAAAGAGAGAAGAAAAAAACCAGAAATCAACACATTGTTGTTTTTATAAAACCCTGACGTGGAAGTTAAATGATTTAAGAGGCTGCTGTCTGTTTGCCTTGTTGCTTTGTTATCAGTGTTCTTGTTGTTGTTCGCAAACAAGACAAACTTCACGGTTTAGTTTTAATTTTTGCTTTCCTTTGGATGCATCTCTCCTTTCTTTTCCCTCTTTCTTTTCTATGTGCTGTACATCAGTGATTTAGGGGGAGGAAGGTACTGTACTGACAAGTGTCCTCACCCTCTGCCACATCAACACTCCACCCCCCCACCCCACCCCACCCTTTGTCTTGTCTAAACCCTTGAGCATATTAACATCTCATGGACTGTCCCCACCTCTCCCAGCACCACACACACACACACACATACTCAGTTCAACTCCTCTGTGGACTACCTGGTGGTTGTTTACCTTTTTACCCAAACACCTACAGAGAGACTGATAATGTGTAATAGTAACATTAACCAGGTTCACATGTGTTGATGTTGGTAGCCGTGTCCCTCTACGTACTCATTTGTTGTGTATATTTGACTTTTAGACACTTAGGGAGAGTAGTAGTTGTACCTTTGAGATCACATTGCAGTTTAATTGTAATAAACTGGTTGACTTGTGTGTGTGTGTGTCTCTGTGTCTGATGTGTTTTCTCTCCCGTCAGTGGGAAGCAGTCAATAGCCATCGACGACTGCACTTTCCACCAGTGTGTGCGTCTCAGCAAGTTTGACTCTGAGCGCAGCATCAGCTTCATCCCTCCTGATGGAGAATATGAGCTTATGAGGTCAGTAGAGTTTTTTTCTTTCTTTTAAGTTAATTTTTCAGCCGTTTTAGACGAGAACAAAACATGACAAAATAGCTAGCAGCTGCAGGTTGTGCTTAAAGATGAAATTATGTGATTGAATTTATTTTCTACAGTGCTTACATTTTTAAAATAAGTAGAAAAAAACTCCACAAATCTCTCTTCATGAAAGACTTTTTTCCCCCTTCCTTCTTGCAGATATCGCACCACTAAGGACATCATCCTTCCATTCCGAGTAATTCCTCTGGTCAGGGAGGTGGGCCGCACTAAATTGGAGGTTAAGGTGGTCATCAAATCCAACTTTAAACCCTCGCTGCTGGCTCAGAAGATTGAGGTCAGCCGCTCTTCCATCTGAAATTATGTGTGTGTTTGTTGTGTCATTGTTTTACAAATATTTCTTGTTGCCTCACTCCTCAGGTGCGAATCCCTACACCCCTCAACACCAGCGGGGTGCAGGTCATTTGCATGAAGGGAAAAGCCAAATATAAAGCCAGTGAGAACGCCATTGTCTGGAAGTGAGTAGCGGCTCTGTCCATTTTAATGATTAACAGCTTCACCTCCACGGTGTCTGTTTGTTTAACTTCCTCACCTCTACGCTTGCCTATTGTCACCTCTTGTACTTAATTAATGTTTGACATATTGAGTGAAATTGCATAACCAAGTCTGTGTTCGTAGGATCAAACGTATGGCTGGCATGAAGGAGTCGCAGATCAGTGCTGAGATTGAGCTGTTGCCCACCAATGATAAGAAGAAATGGGCCAGGCCTCCCATCTCTATGAACTTTGAGGTGAGAATAGTTGAGACTTTGGGTCTCTCACACACACACTGGGGCTGATGCCTCCCTTGCGTGTGGATTGTTTAAAGTCTACAGCACGTTCATGTAAGCCTTCCATATTTCCATTTGCCAGTGTTGCTTAAAATGTGTTCAATAAACAACAAAAGATGGTGACGATACGTCTCCCCATCGAGCTGAAGCTGGCTCGTGGGAGATGTTCAACCCTGTGCAACAGAACATGAAGCCAAACAAATGAACTATGGACTGAATGACATCCTAGTAGCTGTGATGCAAATCACAACCGGTTTACTATTTCCTCACACACACAGACACACTTCCTGCTACGATAAGAGCCGTTGCCCGGTGTGGCCGACATGTTCCGACGTGTTTCTAACGCTCATCCGCTCGTCTCTACAGGTTCCCTTTGCTCCATCTGGCCTGAAGGTGCGTTATTTGAAGGTATTTGAGTCCAAGCTCAACTACAGTGATCACGATGTCATCAAATGGGTGCGGTACATCGGCCGCTCGGGCATCTACGAAACCCGCTGCTAAAGTTGAACCCCACCTGGCGGCAATTTGACCACTTCCCTCCCATCTATCCTGTTTAGAATTTTTTCTTCTTTCCTCTTCTTCCCTCAGTCTTTATCACTTCTCTCCCGACCCCCCCCCCCCCCCAAATCATCTCTTCTTAACTAGGTGTCGGAGACTGAATTTACATCGTTTAAAAAGAAAAAAAAAAAAAAAAGTAAATATGGTATAATGCACAGATATATGCAAAATGTGAACCATTGTATCGTATATATCTAGTAGTGATGAGTAAAACTGTAAACCAACTGGTGTCCGAAAGAAAAAGACGAGTGATGCAGGGGCTCAGGGGGAGAGGCTTAAACGGATGCTCTGTTGTTTGCTCAGTGTTATTGTTCCACTATCTAATCTTCACCTTAGGAGTCCCATATGCCAGTTATCCCTGGTAGGATGGTTTATCGCTGTTGTGATTTAAGATAAATCCTGATAGTTCCTGTATCCAGCCTACATCCCAGTGGAGTCTACCCTCTGATCAGCTGATATTTGATCTGTGTTTTTGGAAATTGGTCATTTGGATCTTGTGTACTTAACTCAACAGGACAAAAAAGGGTGATTCAGAGCCTGCTTTGGGTGGTCTAAAAAGAGAGAAATGACATTGTGCAGCCTGTTTTTTTTTTTCTTTTTTTCTTTTGTACTTACGAGTGTATTCTTTTCCTTCTTTTTTTTTTTTTTTTTCTTCAATAAAGTCAAAGTTAGAACATGTCAGGCATGTTTTAAGGTTTGACCGGCATCTTAATGTGATATTTGTCTCATATTCCCCCAAATATTTTTTAAGCACTAAGATCAACTTTGTCACACTATATTTGTTTCTGATTCAAAGATCAGTCCCTGGCATGTTTGCAGTGAGGTGAGGTCTCCCCCTGGTGTTTGCTTCGCCACAGTCTGCTTCTTCATGTTTGTAGCCCTGGTGACCGTTCTGTCCAATAAAATCTATGTAACCAAACCCACCTGCTCTCTGGTATTTTCTTCTCCCCCCCTCTCTTTTTTTTTTTTTTTTTCCAACTGTTTGTTTTAATCCCACCGCTTCCTCTGTTCTGTATTGTCTGACACAGGAAGCAGCTCTGTATGGGAACGCTAGATTGAGGTTAACCGGCTCTGCCCCAAATCTACACCCAGAGCAGTTTCTATGCTATCCGTTTGAGAATTGATGGGACAAAACTCTTCACTTGTCAAAAGAAAACTGTCAAAATGTCAGATTTCCCCTCTTAACACATGCTTGAATTGTTTGAAACCAAACTGATGCCAATAGGAGCTGAATGTAGAAAAAACCCATCGCTGACGTGGAATCACGAGACAAAATGGTCGACTGGCTTGGCCAACATGTTTTAATGTTTTGCTCTTTCCTCTACATCCAGAATGCAAGACAAAAATAACCGAAAACAGTAAGACATGATTAAAACCACTTTTAAAAACATTTACATTTGTTTGCCCCCTGTTAGCAGTGGCTGTTATTGGCGTATCGCTCCAATCCTCGTGGACGTGCTCGTAATGATACTGTACGTTTAACGTTGCTTTAACAGGAAAGATTCCACGAGAATCAAGGCGAGGCTTCCCAAAAGTAGCTTAGCACCAAAGTCTAGGCTGGATCTCGGAGTTATTCACCAACGCTGAAATCTGACGGGCATGCATTAGAACGGAGGCAGTCTTTGTCATTCCAGCGATGATCGTTTCAAACCAAAAAGATCTTCTGGGAAACCAAGCCTAGAACGGATCAATCTGACATCGCTCGACATTTATATTAGTCACCTGACAGCGTTGCATTACATCCTCGGATCGACCTGTGATGTTTTATTCTTGCTGACAGAGGAGACGCGACGCATGCTTCGTCACTGGAGATGCGGGACACAAATGGTGAGTGGAAAACCCAAATATCCAGCTGTCTCGTTACTTACTTCTGTCCAGAGAGGAAAAATGATTCTCAATCTTAGTGCTTAACTTGGGGAAACGGAACGAGTTGAGGGAAGGAGGTAGCTACATAAAGATTGATCTGGAGTTTTTTTGGCTCCGACTCCTACACACACACTGAGCTCCAGTACTGTCCAGTCTATTAAAACCCCTCCTAAGCTCACACACACACACGAGAAGCAGACCGTTTGCTTTAATGGAAGGTCCTGTCTTACATTTTTTGGAATTGCCGTATATATTTTGCCATCAAAGTGGGATACCCATGAGGAGGCTCATTTCATAAAAGAAACCCATTCTCTGCTAAAAACTCCAGCTTCTCCCACACGTTCTCGAAAGAAATAGGGCATGTAGTTACTTCAGATGTACAAAAACCTAAAACTGTGTCTCATATCAACACTTATCCTCAGGCCCAGATCTGCATTGGATAACTGAGGAGAAAAAGGGAAAATAAAAAGTAAAAAAAGAAAGGCAAGTCCAGCCTTCCTCGTGTTGATTCTCTGCTCAGACGGAAAAAGCACTGCGACGAAAAAAAAACCAAGCAATTCTACGTCATCCATTCTTACACGCCACTGAAAGGCGTCTAGTTTAAAATTAGTCTTCCAAAGACTGATTCTCGTCAGCAGACAATAAAATTTCTAAAGCAAATGTATTACTATAAGCAATAAAATAAAAGCTGAACCCAGATCTGTCAACGGATGGAACGTGCCGAGCCCAGAAGGCCGCCGTTAAAAGACGACACGTCTGCTGCTCTCAGATTCAGCTCGGATCTCGTGTAATCTGGAGATTTCCTGTTATTTTATGAGAAAAGAGAGAGGTCGGTTTCGTGTTACCTTGAGCAGACTATAAACTGTCCTGACACACGAAGCAGATGGTTTTAAGTTTTCCGACCTGCTCTCACAAGCCCCCCCCCCCAGAAAATACGCGATAAGTGTCCGTTACTCTTTAAATTCACCCGTCCAACGTCAAAACTACAGTTTCTGGTGCAACAAGTTACTAAAAAGCCCTCCTTGCTAAAGCCAAAACAAGAAACTCCTACCGCACCCATCAGCGGAGGTGGAACAGTGCACCGAGTGTAACGCCTGAAAATATTCCAGTGACAGTGAGTGACTAATAAAAAGAAAACAACCTGTGACACGAAATACACGCAACTAACCTTTAAAACAACCGAAGGGAGCAGTTGGAACTTTTACTGACCATTATACAGAAAACAAAGAGGGTGAAAGACGGCTGTTAAAAGCAAGAATTGTAGAGAGTCTGACTGTCACGATTAATCGAACACTGAAGTGCTAAAAGGAAAACCATTGAAGAAGTATCAGTTGAAGCAGGAGTTTAACGAAAACCAGGCAACTCGACAGATCTACTAACTGCTATTTGACCTGGCAGAGTGGAAATAAGCCGCCGTCTAGTTATCGTCGTCGTCGTCGTCTTCGTCGTCATCCTCGCTGATGAGGTATCCGCGGGCCCCGCTGTGGTGGGGGGGAGAGGGGGGAGGAGAGGTCTTGGAGAAGAAGGGGAGCCGGAAAGTGGGCGAGGGCGAGCGCTCCTCGCGGGTGGGGCTGCTGCTCGGGCTTTGCCTGGGGCTGATGGCCTGCAGCATGCGGCCTTTTCCTTCCTTCAGCATGTGCTTCTGCGGAGGGGAGAGAGGCGAGATGAGGTCATTCGTTACAGCAGCCAGCGATCAGGCCACTTACACTGAAGGAGACGACGTGAACTGGCCGTTGTTGAAGAAAAGAAAAAACGTGTGTAATGTACTCAAGCTGTTGTGAGTCAGTCACATTTGAATCTGTTCTATTCTGAGATTACGACATTAACGCTTTAATTTCATACCCAATTTACTGCAGCTCACTTCATTCATCCTTCAAAGCATACCTCATGTTTACAGGCCGATCCTTCTTTTGACCTTTCAAACATTACTTTGCACGTCAGACTGTGACGAACACAACTCCTTTGCTGGTAATCCCGTGCGTCGCCCTTTTCATAAAGATTCATTTTGGAACCGTTTTCGTCCGTCACAAAATGAGAAACCCTTCGCTTATCTCCAGATATCATTATCAACCACCCAGTCAGCATTTCTGAGGCGGCTCTCAGCAGCAGCATGGTGAACAGATAGTAGCTCACGCACAAATTTCATTTTATCACTACGAAAACAGATATAAAGTGTCTGCTGTGTGTTTGGGGGAGCATTCTGACATCTGACACCCAACATTAAAACACTGTGTCAGTCTCTGTCAAATCCACATTAGCGCTCCAGTGATTTGAAAATATTAAGTGTTGCAATATCTTCAGGAACCTTCTAACAGTTTAGTATGGTGTCTTGACTTCATATTACACTTGATAACTTATCAACTCTTCAGTAATAAGACAACATTGTGTCTCTGCATCAGTCAGGTTCTTATCTCCACTTCGGAGACACTGTGAACAACTTTTATACAGCAGATATTTTCGGAAACGACACCCATGTGGAGACTTACTGGCAAAAAATCTGAATCAGCTCTGCCTGAGCACATTCCTCAGCTACATGTCACTGCCCCAAATCATCGCAACCGCATTACCCACAATGGACCCTTTTAAAGAGGAAAACGTACACATTTGTACTGAGTGCATCTGCATTCAAATCTTTGGACGGATAAATCTGGAATCACGATTTGTAAGAAAAGTCTTAAATGCATGAGCCCTTCTTTCTGCTGCATTACGTCTCCCAGAGAACACTGAGATCAGTGTAGATAAGTGTGTGCTGTTTATCAGCCCTCCTGATTGCACGGTGATCAGAGACCAAACAAAAGCAGCCTCCTCACCAGAGCTCCCTCGGGGCCAAACATCTGCAAGAAGTTTCCAATGAACTCCCTGGATTTCTCTTCCCATTTCTGGATGAGGTCGATGCTCTTCTCTTCCACCTTCTGGACAAACTCTTTGCTCTTCTCCTCGACATCCCGCACCTTCCTCTTCACCTTGTCTACCCGCTCCTGCAGGTGGTACTTCTTCTCCTGGAGGGTGTGAGGACAGCAGAGGAGGCAGGTTACAAACACAATCTAACGCTCTTTCACTTCCAGATGTTGACCGGAAATATTCTCAAACTGGAAGAGCTAAAAAGAACAGAGAGCTGAACACAGGTGCTTCACAAATTTCTGCCCAATCTCCTCAATCTGCTCAGTTCAGGCACCGTGGAGGGAAGAGATGACCAGGAAGTAGGAGGAAATGTATGTCAACGCCTTTTGGCAAAGGTACAGAGCTGCAAAAACAGGCCAGCGCCCACTAGTGGAAGAACACCGAACACCACGCACTCTCACTCTTTAACACCAAGTTAAAAGTTTCGTACGTTAATGAAGCTGACGTTGAGTTCTTTAGCCGTGTAGCCTCTCTGCAGGTTGCGTCTCACATACACATCATAGTCACGGACAATTCGGGTAATGATGTCAGAGGTGGAGATGCCCTCCGTCCGTTGGGTGGGAGCAAACATACCTAAGACAAGCAGAACGGGGGAAGATGACCTGTGCACAGAACGATAAGCTCACAGTAGAAGTGAATAATCCTGACCGTGATGTAGTTACATGTTCACTGAAAGGATATTAAAAAAAAAAGTATGGAAAGCTCGACTTTGTTGGGATGCACTGCAGGGTTTTAGTCACCTAATGCAATAAGGAAGGTGTATTATTCAAAATGACTATATTACTTCCAAACCAAATTATTAGTATTTTCATATAATATAAGGAAAACACATTTATCTTTTTAAATTTCATTTAGAATTGTTACATATTTGTCACCTCAGTATGAGAAATGTGTATATGAAGACACCGCAGGTTGTCCTCAGCTGAAGGGGGAAAAAGCTCAGGCCGTCCAAAGGGAAAAAAAGCAAACACTGGCTCTGGAGTAAGTCTTTAGCTCATTTGGATGTGGAAAAACTCAATTAAAACTAAAAGGTCTACACTCTGGGCCCAAATATTTGGGACTGTGTACCCGTGGGATGCAGCACGAAATGCTACAAGCGCGGCCACTTTTGGTTACTTTGCCACTCACCAGCCTCTTTGATGTGCTTGTACACGTCATCGCTGCCTGCCGAGGAGTACGGGATGTCGTCGTGCGCCACAAAGTCAATCTGGAGAGGTCGTTACAACATGCATCAACACGGTGGAAAACCGTGTGCAACACACACAGAAAAACCCCGCAGGGAGAAGGTTACAAACATCCACTCACGCGATGTTTTTTGAGGAACTCTGGCGATAACGTCCAGGGAGCGTTTCGCACCACTTCGTCCACGTAGCGGCAGTGTCTGATAGCATCGTATCGCTCATCCTCGTTCATCACCGTGAAGCCCTTGTATTTGTGGGTTAAGTCATCACTGCACACTGAATGGTGAGAAATATTTACCAAAATGACTTAAAAACTCATGAAAAGTGACTGTATAGCTGGTTCACACAGAAAGCAAAGCACTAAAATCCACGTTTCCATTGCTTTAGTTGAGAAAAATGGAGTGATCAACATGGGGTAGTTAAACCTGCACAAACCCAGACTCCCAAACTCACCTCCGACAATGAGATGTGTATTTGGAAAGAGGCATTTAGCCTGCATGAGAGCTCTGGCGTGACCCGAGTGGAAAACATCAAAGATGCCATCTGCATAGACTCGCACTGGTCTGTCAGCTGGAGGGAGAGAAATAAGACGAGTCAAGCAGAGACGACCGAGGCTGTGCTGTACGCTCGCTATGCGTCTACGATCTCTGTGTGTGCGAACGCACTTACAGCTGAAACAAATCTCGCTGTGATTTAAAAAAATTAAAATAAAAAAAACAGAGTACAAGGGGGAGAAAAGGGGGGGGGGGGGCAACTTGAAAGAACTCAAAACAGCCAAGAGGCATCAGAGAGACAGAAGGTTGAGACTCACGAGGCGTTCCCCTCTTTGCCTCTTCCATGCTGACTCTCTCGTACCGTTTACAATCAGCTGGCTCAAGCTCGTCTGCAAAAGGTGCCGGGTGTTTCAGTCCCTAAAAGACCCAAAAGCAACAGAATGGAAAAACATTGGTGGGATGTGTTGTTTCTTAATTCATGCAAACACGAGTGCTTAACGTCAGAGTGGATCAGTTCGCCCTCTGGCTTAAAAAAAAACAAAAAAAAAAAACAGGGGGTGGCATCAGATCCAATTTTGCAACATTCATTCCTGGGCGCTTACAGAATATAACAATGTAGTCATCAAGGGTGTTGCTGGTGTGAGTCAATAGAGCAGACATCAGCTGAAATTTAAGACTTTTTTTCTGCTGCTTCATGTGTGAAAAAGTGTCTTGTGTCTACAGATGATAGAATATAAAGAAATGCACTGGACAAACGTGCTGCTCAGTGACGGCTGAGGCACACAGCTGACTCACCACTGTGCATCTGGGGATTTTCCCAAGTCTTTCTCCCTCCTCGGTCTCCCCGTTGGAGCCCTCTCTTCTTCTCTTCCTGGAGAGCAGCAGCTCCCGGGAGCTTTGCGCCTCCATCTGGGTAAGGCAAAAAAATCAATAGAAAACTGAGACACGCTGTACTCCATGACAGCTGTACACCGTCATGTGTGCATGTTCTGCACACAACTTTGTTACATAATTTTAGAAGACTCAGCTGATCGTAAATTTAGACAGCTGTCAGGTTATCCAAGTTGGCTTGTGCTTCGTCAACTTTGACCGACTAACAGAGGGAGAACAATATGCGCCTTGGCTCAACGAACCACCAAGACGCCTTAGATTCAATTAAAACGTTAAAAAAATAAAGCTTTCACAGATGAAATAAAACTCAAATAAACACCAGCTGCTCCAACAGAAAAGAGTTTATCCCCAAACGTCCAAAAGAGTAACCATATCTAACAGTACGTCCAATGCCAGGATAGTTCTTATTGTTTTTTGTCCCTTCCCCTCCCCCAAGGAGTGAATGTGCCAAAGTAAATGTCAGGTTTGGCAACAGAACGCCCAGACCTGCTTCACAGGAGCCAACACGACTAGCACAAGTGAGAGTACTGTAAAGACAGATACTGATTAACTTCAGCTGACTTTGTTATGCACATAACTGCTGGCAGGACAGTAAAATACAGAAAAATATGTTTTAGCAAAGACGGGAAGTTCAATCTGTGGGATTTAAGCCAGCATATCTTCATTAGTTACCACAACATAAGGCTGCAGATAGCTAAATGCGCCTCTTCCCCACAAATAATCTCTGAAAAATATGATACTTTTCCACAGTCCAAGTTGAAGGATCTCGGGTTACTTGTTTTGTTAAACCAACAGTCTCAAACCTTAAAGCAAACAAGTGGAATCATCGCAGGCAAAGGCTGCCGAGCACGTCTTTGTCAGTGAATCAACCACGATAAAAGAAAACAAACATGCAGCTTCTGTATAGGTGTTTGAGTTTATAACCGCACAGATCCCCCATTCACACACACCAGTAGCGTCCGTCCGAGAACTCTGCAAAACAAAACAAACCAAACCGCTGGCATCAAATTACAAGGTTTCCTACGTTATTGGTTTAGGTTCTGCCCCATTCCACACATTCCACCACGCCACAGGTCATTAAAGTCAGAGCTCAGTTATATTTCTTACAAGCCCGACGTAGTTCCCTCGTTGTCTTGCTATTAAATGATAATAACCTCTGGCTGGATGTCTGCTGCTCTGTCAGATATGAAAGTTTGACTTAACGTAGAAGTACAAGGAGTGAAGGGCACGACAGTCCACGTTCCTGGTGGTGACAACGACTTGATCGAACATAGGCACTTGCACAAGCAAACCCCCCCCCCCCCCTCTCCCTCTTTCTCTTGGCAGCAGCTGAGCGTTGAGATTGGGAAGCCTGCGGGGCTCTCACTGACAGAGAAGATTTACATGAGCAGCATATGTCATCATTACTGCAACTGGCTGCTATAATAAGAAAGTAACGAAGGGACAGTGCCAAGTCGTATTTGATCAAAGATAAAATTGAACTACCAGATCATTTTCTGTTTAGTGTTCTGTCAGTTTACTAACTTCTACGATCTGTTAGCATACAAACATATATCTCCAAATTACACTTTAATAGAAATCAGTTAATGGTGATTTTTACTTTACTATTTTACAGAAATCTTGGTAAATTGCGTCAAATACACGAATCCACCGTCTGTTGGTCCTTCGACCACAACCGGAGCCAACGGCTTTAGCTCCATTTCGCCAATTGTTCCCAATGTCATGATTCTCAATAGCATTAAAATAACCCAGAGCTGACTTTAAACAACCGTGGAAGGATATGCCTAAACGTTCAGAAAGAAAGAAATGACCACAGCAGTAAACTGAATAGTTGAACTGGTGACACTGGTTGAGCAGCTCAGCCGTTTAAATCCTGGATTAATTTACTGGACGATTTAAAGAACGCATCCAATAAATAAAAACGCTAACGGCCCTGAGCCGTGTTGTTAGCTAAAATTCAACAGATGCTTTAATTTTCTGCTAACTTACCGTTTACTTTTTTGTCCGTAACACTGCTGTGGAGCGGTGGGCGGCTTCCAGCTCTCTTGCTGCCACCAGGCTAGATAACTAACTGCAAGAAAGCTAACTAATGCTGCTAGCTTACGTTAAATGCTATCTAGCAAGCTAGCTGTCAAGTTGGATGGCAGTGTGCTAGCTTTAGCCGTTAGCAATCTAGTTATCTGGCATCATTAACAAAAAAAACAAAAGCGAAAGATCCGGTGCGTCTCCGACGCCCTTGTAATAACCGAATCGTTGATAGGAAGACCTAGAGGACAGAATTTATCACCTAGGACAGCTTGTACTTCAACGCTGACAGGTCACCAACACAGGAACTTTGACATCCTAACAGGAAATGACAACAAAGCCAGTCAGACGTTTCCGGACCTGTAGCGTTTTGCCCTCTAGTGGACATACTGTATGTGGCAAAATAATTCCGAAATGATTTTGTTTAACGGTCATGACTGCCAGATTGATTTTTATCTCTTTTATTTTATCATTTCTTTTTATTATAGATTCAATTAGCTACCATTTCACTGCAGTTTGATCCCTTTCAAGTGTTTATTTATTTCATGTTTGGTAACCTTCAAAAGTTCTTCTTTCCTTTTTTACGGTGGATCGCAACCAACAAAGCGATAGTAAGCATTATCGACCCCCATCATGTGTTAAAGTGTTTGCCAGCATTCACTACACCCTCTTGAACAGAGTAAAACAAAACAACAGAAATACAGTTTAGAGACAGATTTCCAACCTCTAAAACAAGTGCAGATTTTACACTTGCTTCTATCAAACCAAGCTTCCTTGTTTTTCTCTTAAATGTTTGTCATGTGTAGAGGAGAAAGTAAAGCCTAAATTATGCTTTTACTGTAACCGCTCCTCATCTGTCACATGAAGACTGAGTGGGTCCAAACCAGATCATATATCTGTTCAGGATTAATACAGCTCCAGAGCAAATGAGTAAAATTCTGCTGACAGAGTGCAGAGAGGTGCCACAGTTTTGGAATAAAAGTGCATTCTCTAGCTCAGTGTTCTTCAAACCTGGTCCTCGGGACCCACTGCCCTGCATGTTTTCAACGTTTCCCTTCTCCAACTCACCTGATTAAATGAATGGCTCCTTATCAGGCCACTGCAGAGCTTGATGACGAGCTGATCATTTCAATCAGGTATGATGGAGGAGGGAAACATCGAAAACATTCAGGGCAGTGGGTCCCGAGGACCAAGGTTGAAGAACCCTGCTCTAGCTGACCCTCGTCTGTCCTACAGAGAAAGGTGTCATTTCACTTAACAACCAGAAGGGCACATGTTACGATAATTAGTACCCTCAAGGTTGTGGTAGAGTGGGGCAATGAAATATGATGTGCATTAAAGTAATTTACAGCTCTATGTTGTTGTGTAATTTAGGTAATCAATCTTTAAAAGTCATTTACTTGCACCATACAGTAAGAGGTTTGCTTTACACTGTATTTCATTTAATCAAAGTACTCTGTCAACATTGCAGACCTGATATTACCAAGCAGTATTTGAAGTCATTGCATTTTTGTACACCCCGTGGACTGTTTCAGTAACTTCTTATCATGACTAAATGCATTGTTCTGTAAATCATACAATGGTACAGCTTCACTTCTCAGTCATGCCTGCAGTGTGAAAAAAAAATGTAATTTCCCCCGAGGGCATTACACGTGTTTTTTTCGCTCCAACTCCGGCCTTCTGGAAAACAGAGTGATTTATTCCCTGAGACTGTTTGTCTTGGGTGTCAGGGGAAATAAATGTATATGATTTAACAGTAACAGGTAGCTTTACCCTTCCATTTTTGTCATGTGCACAGAGCAATTACAGTATGATGTTCACCATTAGCCACCTGGCAGGACCCCTCAGACTCCTTGTCTCCTTCTCGGACCCTTTGATCGCAGCCTTACCTGCTGGTTTAAGGGATAGAATTTGCTCCACTGCTGAAATGACAAACACTGTGGAATCTGACAGGCACAAAATAGAATTAAAAGCTACTAAAAATCCACTAAAATCGCTTGTTTGGTATTTGATCCCAGATAAGTGTGTTATCGGAACGATAGAGGAAAAGCATCCAAGTATGTCTCTCTCATGTGATCACTGGTGTCCTGATGATAATATCGTATCTAACTGTGACTGAGAGGAGACATTAGATGCTACACAGTGATCGAAGACACAGGCTATAATATCCAAATTTGTCAGCAAAATTTTGTCCAAGCAGAATCTGAACAATTGATAGTTCCGTCTGTATCACACTATCTCTCTTTCGGAAAAAGTTATTTTCTTCTTCCAAACAACACCCTCCAAGTTGTGTTACATTGACCTGGTGCTTGGACAAGCCAGCCCATAATTCCTGCATATTTCTTGGGGACTTAAAGAGCGGTTGACTCAGCTCCCCCCTCTTCTTTTGACCAGAGTTGAAAGCACATATCCAGCTGTTTAGAGGTAGAGGGTTAAGTGTTACCTGTCAGGCGTGTTTGTCAGGAAACACTCCAGAAAGGGACACCAGACATTTTCTTATTTGATGAAAAAAAAAACAGAAATATCTATGTTTGGCAGTTATAAATTTACAAAAAAAAAAATCACTTTTTACTTATTTTTGATGGATAAAAGAGTTAATTGATTTTCCTTTTTTTATTACTGACAGTAGGGAACTTGACAGCTTCTGCTGGAGTCTGTTCAGTCATTACAATAATTTATATTATAAAAATCAACAATAACTTTTAAATGACTGAATAAACTAATCTAACTAACTAACTTTGGAAGCATAAACTCTACCATTAGTGATGGCTTCTGTCCATATTATGATCCACCTACTAACAGCTAAGAAATTGCACTCCCTGTGCACTGAAAGGGTCTCCTGCTGCTCCAGGACTGTTCCTTGTGAATTTATGAGGTGTTACATTTTGTTTGATGTCGGTCTTTTCTGCTGCTTCGTGCTAAATGAACTAATGAGCTCTGTCCCATCTCACCAGTAAACGTTAGAAGGGTGGAGCCGAGGCCCGCTTGTAGGAAGCGGACCAATGGAAAGGCCCCTGTATTCACACCAGTACTTATGGAAGGTCGTGTCGAGCCTCAGATTGAAGCAGGACTTCGGAGATGCATCAGCAGGTAAATGCTACCTTTCACAGTATATTCTCACACAAAGTGTTTTGAAGTGAAGCTGTTTATTGCTTCCTCCCTTATTTCTGTCAGTTATTGCATAAATAAATCATTACTGGGTGTGATTATTTCGAAGATAAGTTCCCTCGTGTCCCTGTTATAAGACGCTTTGAATCCACACAATGAAATGTACATATCTGTGTGATCTTACAGTTGCAGATGTCAAGGATGATTTCCCCGGTGTCCCTGCTAAGTGTGCTTTGCTGCCTGTTATCATTGCCAGGTTTGTCTAAGTAAAATATGTGAAATTATTCATCGTCTGCACTTAATCAAAGAATAACCTGTTGGTATTAACTGCATGTGAAACATTGAACTCATCGGGTGAATAAGAATACATCTGTCCACATCTTTGTGTGTGCGTGGCAACAGCCACGGTGCCTCCTGATGCCGTTGTCTTACCTTGTTTTGGATTGCTCTCTAACATATCACTTGACTACTTCTAGGTTTGCTGGAAGCAACATCGCTGGTGAAAGTAAGATACCCTGAAGGTATTTGATCACCTATTCTCCCAGACAGCAATCTAATTAGAGCAGACAGAAAAAGAAAAGGGAGAATTACATTGTAAATTGCTCAATGATGCTTAATGATTGCTCAGTCGTGTTTCATTGTTACGTTTTCCATATAGGTGCCATACCTTAGCGTAAAAACCTATTATCTAAATAAAAGCTCTGCTCCTTCTTGCACATTTTTCTCGCAGGTCAGCAGGTCAGTATTGGTTCGGCTCAAGCACATGATTTCTTGACGAATTCCAGACCCAAGAGGAGTACTGACCCAAAATGGTATAGAGACAACCCTGACTTTCAGTCCTACTACCGCTTCTACAACAGCATAGGGCACATTGAAGGAGTAAGTTGAGGATTAGTTCACTATTCAATCTTGCATATTTTATAAGGTAATCAGTTCAAATGTTTTATTTCCTCTCAAATGTGTTTCCGGGTTTCTCCGTCAGCTCTATGAGATCGACAGGATCAGGATGTTGTATCAGCAGATGCGCCACTTGGAGCTGACCTACGGCCAAGACGCCTCCAGTTACCAAAACATCATGGGTGTCCTCACCAGTACTGCAGCACCCACTGCAACAACCCAGCCTCCTCCACCTCCCACCCCCGCTGCTCCAACACCAGACCCTCTGGAGAATGCTCAGAGGATCTATCTGTGCAACCCCAAGGACCCACTGTGCAAACCACAGATTGTCTACCTGCCAACGGGGGCTGTCCCAGTACTGTGTGACCCAAGACTTAACCCCGCCTGCAGGCCCAAAACAGAGGAGGAGGCAAAAGCTGATGATCCGCCCCCACCCCCCCCAGACACTCCTGCTCCTGAAAAGTCTGACACACCTGCCCCTCCTGTTGTCACCGTCAAAGGAATGGAGTATGACTGTGACCCATACTGGGATCCCGACTGCCTCATCGACTACCCTCCCAGCCCTGACAAGGAAACATCGGCACCAGCAGCTCCCGCTGAAGAGGAAGAGGAAAAAGAGGAGGAGACAAATGCTGAGGAAGGTGACCCCGAACCATCTTCAGCCACCCTTAAAACCCCCTACGCTTATTTTGACCCCTATGATTTCAAACGGGACCTGTATGACCCCTTTCGTTATACTGAGCCAGCTCCCGATCCAGAGTAAAAACAAGGCCCATTAAGAAGTAATGGCCTCCTGTCCAGACCAAGATGACAAATTTGATAACAAGAGCAAACTAAAACAAGTCAGTGAAATTAAAATTCATATCATGCAAATGATCTCACTTTGCAGGACAGACACGTGACAGCTCTCATGCTCCTCGTCTTTTTTCCAGATGACAAACCACACAATATCTGTTCTGTATTTGTGTATGATTTATGCACAATAAACCTTTGTATGGATACAAAGCAAAATAAAAAAAAAGAATAACTGTGAGCAAATATGTGTGATTAAGTTTCGGTCTCCATTAATTTTTGGTGTTATTCCATGACATTTGCATAGTTTCATAACCAAAGAAATGCACTGCTCTCCTTGCATTATATTAACTACAATTGGTTGTTACCATAAACTTAAACAATCTTCTTTAAATATTTGTTATCAGATATATGAATATAATACATTGTCTTTAATTGTACAACTCATCTATAATTCAGTAGCACAGATTGGCTTCAACAGGCGATACTGAACAAAAAGAAATGCGGTTAGAATCAAATAAGTAAATAAGTAAATAAATAAATGTCACTTGATATTAGTTTCTGGGCGTCTACTTTCAAAAAAGCCTTGGGCGACACATTTATGCCGGCAGGGGGCGGTAAATCCTTGCTGAAATGGCTTTGCGGCCTAACCCAGAAGAAGACGTGCAAAGCGGAGCAAACTGCTGTCTCTTCCAGCATCATCAATCCTTCCTCCATCATCTCGTCTTAAGAATTTACGTTCACAAAACTGGATTGTTTTGCCACCTCTCTGCTCAGCTCTAACTTCTGACACCAGGTATTTAATTGTGCCTTCACAACCGTTTAGTTTTTCCTTTTGTTTCTTTTGCACCAAGCAGTTCAGTTCGGGCGTTGGTTTTGTCGCCGTGAGTCTCTTTATTATTCTGACAGTAGGCCCGCCGGCTGCCATGGTGATTAGCATGCTAACGCGGCTAACAGTCTGGGCCACTAATTAGATTATAAAAATGTTTGACCAATCCTGAGCTACACGGAAAAGTTTAATACGCTGATGCGTAAACCGAGTCAACGAGTAATTACAAAGTGACAAGGTCAAAACGGACACAGGACCTAGTTTTTCTTTTAAATTTGGCTTATCTGTTGTCGTCTTGGCATTGGGTGGAGGGGTGTTGAGCATCACGGTGACGTTAACTCCACAAATACAACAGCAGTGGCTGTTGTATTTCAGTTCTTTGCAGGCGTCGCTGGTTACACGTTTGTTTCAAATGCTCCTATCTCTTTGAAATATATAACCAGTAATAAGGTGGTCATTTGAAAATGCTGTCAGAGTCGATTTAACTGAGACAGTCATAATCACCGAGACTGTGCTTTATATGTAATATACACAATACACCAGCTCGGCCATTTAGGGTTAGCTATGATAATATGGAGAGAACAGATAAAGAGAACATTGTTGTCAACAGCTGGCTGCTGTTCACATGTTACCAGTGTGACAGGCCCAGGGCCACTGTGTACTTCTGCACCAATACCAGGCCTGGGAGCAGCAAAAAATGCAGCTTGGACGATAAGTTTACACACTGTCAAAGAAGCTTTTGAGTCAAAAGGCACAACAGCGGAGAATAACTATTATTTGATCATTCACTCTTCAGTCTTTGAAAACTGCAAGTGCGGAAGTATCTTTTTGGCTTGGTCTGGCCTGGAAGAAGCTGTTACATAGATGAATAATGAAATGAAATTTCTGAATTGAAGGTGATTCTGAATTGGCCACAGAGCGTGCACACATGCAAAAAGTGAATAGCTTGGTTTTAATTTGCAGATCAAAGGGTCCTTTTAGCTGTTAATGGTAACAATACTAAAAAGTTATGTGTCGTACTGTATACCATGACACTGATGCTTCTTATCCAAATCTTCTACAAGGGAAACTCCTTTTATTTCCCATCACTGAACTGATCACATTATCAGGAATTTCAGAATGGATCTGTTGTTTGGTTCTAGAATGTGCACACCGTGGCCTTAAACTCACCATTAAATATTAAAAGCGAGGGAAGTTGTCTTTTTTTTTTTTTGAGATTTCAAGTTCGGTTTCTTCCCCCGACTGGTTCCCAAACTTCTCTCCCTCTTTCAGTATGTCTGACAAGAGTGAGTTGAAGGCTGAGCTGGAGAGGAAGAAACAACGGATCGCCCAGATTCGAGAGGAGAAGAAGAGAAAAGAAGAGGAGAAAAAAAAAAAGGATGTGAGTGACAGAACGTCCAGGGTGCCTGTCCGTTTTTTTCCGTCCACATTGTGATGTGTTGTCATGCTGAAGATGAGCGTACTCTGCACTCCGTAGGGAGACTCGAAACGTGGAGCGGACTCGGGCTCCTCAGCCGGCCACGAAGACTCTGATCTGGAGAGGAAGAGGAGGGAGGCAGAGGCTCTGCTGCAGAGTGTTGGCATCACGCCTGACATACCACATGGTAATTGTACAATACGAGCATGCTTCTATTCTGACCTTCCACCTAATATTCCATCGTTTTCTGGTCATTTGCTTAATGAATTTTCAGCATTTACTAAAGTCTGTCTTAACGTTCTGACCTAACTTGGTGTCACTCTCATTGCTCCCCACAAAATATCTAGTACAAGTATTTTACGTGTGTTGTGCATGACACCTAAAACCTGCCTGCCATTTATTTTCATTCTCTCTTCTCTCCCCTTTTGTCTGTCCTTTTTTTTTGTGTGTGTTTTGTCCCCCTTACTGCATGAAAACTCATTCCCTCACTCATTCACACACTTGTTCCGTATCTCACTTCCTCCCTCGTCTCACTTGCTGTGCTCCCCCACTCACTCACTCACTCACCCATCACTCGTGCACTGCCAAACAAAAACGCACACAAACGCACACTTCTTCACAGCTCAGCCCCTGAGGGTAGTAACAGAGGATACGTGTCTGTTTCACTACCTAGTCCCTGCCCCCATGTCGCCCTCCAACAAATCAGTGGGCAGCGATGCTGGAAGCCAAGATTCTGGGGATGGAAACGCAGGACCAAGGTTTGTGTGTGAATGTGTGTGTGTGAGACAAATAAAGATAGAGAGAGACGACTGGTTGTTTCTTGTCATTTTTTATGTGGTTTAGTCAAGTACCTGCATGCAAAGTGTGTGTGTGTGTTAACTTGGTAATTCTACTTTAATGAATTCTGACCTGTCTCTTAGCCTATTCGCCGGCACGCTGATGTTTCTCAATTAACACGCACTTCATTCTTCTCTGTGTCTTTCTGGCTCATTTTTCCCCGTCTTTCCCACCTTTAACATCTTGTACGTGACTCACCTTTTGGTTCGTCCTCTCTGTTTTCCTTCATCCGCCTCTTTCTTTCTCTCTGTCCTTTCTCTCTCACACTAACACCATCTGGTGGTTTGGCTGTATAAGGACATTGCATTGGGATCCTGACCCCTCTACTCTGCAACTCCACTCCGACTCTGAGCTGATGGGGTACTGCTCCTCCTTTCCTTAAGCTTGTCTTCCAGCGTTTTGTGGTTTCATCTTAGATTTGTCAAAATGTGTTAGTTCATCAAATGTCTGTACAACATTATTTATGTCCTTACATGTAGGATTTGCATTCAGTCCAGTTTTAGACTAAAAACATGTCTGCCTATGTTTTTTGCGACGGTACGCATGTGTAGACGTAGCGCTGTGAGGCTTGGCATGTCCAAACTGACCCAGGTGGACTTCATCCCAAAGGAAATGGTGTCCTACTGTAAAGAAACGCAGACACCCACAGAGGCACTTTCACACACCGATCAAAAAGCAGGTAACCGAACACGGCCACGCTTTTCCGCATCTTTGACCCAGGCTTTCGTCAAAATGGATTCAAGAATCTGCATCTGTGTTTTAGAAGAAGAAGAAGACGAGGAGATAACCGCTTCCCCGCCGACAGAGGACACCCAGGAGGAAAAAGAAGAACAGGGTGAACAGCAGGACGAGGGTGAGGACAGAGGCGCCACATGGAAAAATAGTTTAAACCTTAAGCCATAAAACAGCCACATAATCTGATCTAATGTCAAGCAGTCCCTGCATTTTTCTCTTTTTGATAATCGATTATCTGCTTGCAGACACTCCCAAGGAGCTGACAGAGGAAGAGAAGCTTCAGGTGCTGCACTCCAGTGAGTTCTTGTCGTTTTTCGAGCATGGCAGCAGGATCGTGGAGAGAGCGCTGTCGGAGCAGGTGGACGTCTGCTTTGACTACAGTGGGCGAGATCTGGAGGATAAGGAAGGGTGAGGCGCATGTCAGGAGAAAAATAAAATGCTTGAGCTCTAATCTAAATGATCCTCAAATGGACCGGCAGGACAATTCGTTCATATTTCTCTTTGTGTCCGTCCAGTGACTTGCAGGCTGGTGCCAAGCTGGTTCTGAACAGGCAGTTTGCAGATGAGCGCTGGACTAAAAACAGAGTGGTCACCTGTCTTGACTGGTCTCCCCAGGTAGGATGAATTCATTCACGAATGATAGTAAAAACTGCAGGGATCTAATTTCTCACTGGAACAGGCTTTGAACACCTTTCGAAGTCCCATTTTCTAAATCACTAGTGTGCTGAGCCTGAAGACATTAAAGAGTCTGTATTATTACAAATGCACTGAAAACAAACTGAATACTCTTGCTGTTGGTAGATCTGCACACAATCATGGCTCCCTTGTTCCTCTTAGTATCCAGAGCTGCTGGTGGCCTCCTATAACAACAATGAGGATGCTCCACATGAGCCCGATGGTGTGGCACTGGTCTGGAACATGAAGTACAAGAAGGCTACGCCTGAGTACATCTTCCACTGCCAGGTAACAACCAGAAGACCACACTCGGGCCTCTCGCTTGAAAACATTGTTGAGAATGTTTCTGCAGAAGGAGATATTTTCAGCTGTTGCTTTTATGGTCTCTTCTGCAGTCGGAGGTGATGTCAGCTGGGTTTGCAAAGTTCCACCCCAACCTGGTGGTGGGTGGGACGTACTCCGGACAGATTGTCTTATGGGACAACAGAAGCAACAAGCGAACCCCTGTTCAGAGGACCCCGCTGTCTGCAGCTGCACACACAGTAATGCGTCCGAGCGCATCCCCACATCTCTCTTTTCATTAAACCCGTCCGACTTTCTCTCGTTTTGTTAATTGCACCTCATCTTGTGCTTTGCAGCACCCGGTCTACTGCGTGAACGTGGTGGGAACCCAAAACGCTAACAACCTGATCAGCATTTCCACCGATGGCAAGATGTGCTCTTGGAGCCTTGACATGCTCTCCCAGCCACAGGTACACTGCGCATGTGTGGGTGAGCACAGACGGCCGTGCTGTCTCAGATGTTTTGTCTGAGGGTCTGAGGTTGCTGTTTTACCCGCAGGACAGCCTGGAGCTGGTGTTCAAACAGAGCAAGGCGGTGGCCGTAACATCCATGGCTTTTCCTCTTGCCGACGTGAACAACTTTGTGGTGGGGAGCGAGGACGGCTCCGTCTACACCGCCTGCCGCCACGGCAGGTGAGTGCTCCATGGCTTCTTAAGCAGCAAATCAGCAGTACTGATTTAGTGAGGTCTGAGGTTTTGCTGACATGTCAAAAATCATTCAGAGAGGTCAACACAGTGTTGTTGTGTGTGTGTGTGTGTGTGTTACAGTAAGGCAGGCATCACTGAGGTGTTTGAAGGCCACCATGGTCCTGTGACCGGTCTCAGCTGCCACAGTGCTGGAGGACCTGTCGATTTCTCTCACCTCTTCATTTCCTCTTCTTTTGACTGGACTGTCAAACTGTGGAGCACAAAGGTGAGCCATGCACAGTCTGGCAGAATTACTGTAATAAACACCCCACTGGTCATGCTCCTCCACACAAATCTGTTGTGCATTTCCTCCTCCTGTAGAGCACCCGCCCATTGTACTCATTCGAGGACAGTTGCGACTACGTCTACGATGCCATGTGGTCTCCGGCGCATCCTGCTCTGTTTGCTTGTGTGGACCTATCCGGGCGCTTGGACCTGTGGAACCTCAACAATGACACCGAGGTGCGCACACATCCAAACACACAGCAGCGTTCCCCCTCAGTAACACGATGAATTGTAATAAAAACACGACCTGAAATTGCCAGTTTGACTTCCGACACCACCAGTTTACCCATCTGCGCACCTCAGAGCATCTGTCTGCTTGTAAAGCTGATGTGTGCATCGTTTTAGGTCCCCACAGCCAGTGTGTTTGTGGATGGGGCCCCAGCACTGAACCGTGTGAGATGGTCTCACTCTGGAAAGGAGATTGCCACTGGAGACTCAGAGGGGCAGGTGCAGGTCTATGATGTAGGCGAGGTAAGTCGTCGGCGCCTCCTAATATTGATTAATCCTGCGTGTGCTTGCAGTTATTACCGATTTCGTGTTTGGATAAACTTCTCCGCGTCCTCCTGCAGCAAATCTGCGTGCCCAAGGCAGACGAGTGGACGCGCTTCGTCAGGACGCTGGCTGAAATCAACGAGAACCGAGACGAAGCGGAGGAACTGGCCAACGTCTGACCCACTTTTAGCGGCTCGTAAATTCCTCTGGAATCACTACACACTTATAACACATTACATGACCCGGCCAGAGGAGCTCCTCTCTCTCCCGCGTGGCTTCAAGCTTTTATCCTCCTCTCACAACTTGGCCTGAGATGTGCAGAGCTAGAAGGGACAGATACGACAGCTGCAGAGGAGTTTTAAGATGTACATTTGTAGCACCAGTGGATATCATGTGTATCAGTTGTAGTACAGAAACAAGCGTAGTGGTATAGGCGGATACAAGAAAGTGATTTTCAGCATAGGTTAAGCTGTCCACTCTGAACTTTTAGCTTTGATTACATCCTCAGGGCTCCAGGAACTGCTCTTCTCCTGAGGCTCCAACCAACTCAAGCATTTTTTTAAAAAAAAAATATGCAAACCTTTCTACTTGCACCTTTTTATTACCATTTGAGTGTTTTTATGTTGTAATATTTTCTAGACACGCTTTGTGCATGGCTGGCAAACTATTGTAACGGAAGGGAAAAGATGGATCACATCTTTATCCTCAGCAGGACATGTGTAGAGCTCCTGCACTCTGGCCCGTGCAGAGGTGTCTCTGTTCCATTTCAACCACTACGATATTTAATATTTATTATGGTGGTCACATTTATTTAAATATTTTGTGTATTATTTTAAAGGAAAAAAAACAAAAAAAAAAGCGTCTTTCTCCTAAAAATGTACAAAGTGCAATCTTGAAATTAGCCCGACGAGCTTTTAACGGTTGAAATGCATTGTTTGACTTGGCTTTTGAGACTACTCGAAACCGTTCTGGGACTTGTTCTCTTGAAAGTCAACCATATGAGGTGTTAAATGGAAGTGTACCGCTGATGTTGGAAATCACAGAGCCTGAACTGATTTGTTTCCTCCCATTTTCCATCCAGACCCCCTCCCTCTCCCCCACCCCCCCCATTCCATGATGCAATATCCACCAAAAACCAAGCTTGTCAACACGTTACTTCAATTTAAAATGAGCTAAAAGAAGAAAAAAAAGAACTGCTGCAGCAGCCATATTTAACGTACTATCAACAGGATCAGCTTTCTGCACCGACTAATCGTACTCTATGTTCCTGACACAAGGTGATGGTTGCACTTTTCTGTTGGAATAAAAACTCAAAACATATTAGTAAAATTAAAACCATATGGATGATTTATTTCATTAAAATACATTGAGTGGATTCAGATACATTTAATTTATTAACACCTAATCCTTTGCTCATGATTCTTGTTTTTTTTTTTTAAATCAAGAAAATGCTTAATTGAAAACTTCTGTACACCAGTAAGAGTGATTCTCAGAGACCAAGGACCAAAGGCCCCACGTTGCCACTACATTACAGGTACAGTGTAATGATGCGGGCCGAATGTTACGGAGCTTTGTTTTTGTAACATTTTCTCAGTAGTTATACAATATGTACAGTATGTAGCCTCCTGTGTGAGGAGTTGCAGAGAAAGAAGCTCCACACACTGTGCAGATCAATATATTATTTCCTATGCCCACTGTCCCATAAGAGAAGTCCTACTCATACCGAGTATCAGACAGAAAACGGAACGAACGTATCTACTCATGAGTGACGGAGAGGAGTGCCCAAGGTTCAGTTTTACACAAACGTTCCGAGAGGGAAAAAAAAACACAAAGAATGGAGTTCCCAGGAGCACACAGCCACTGAAGATGCAACACGCTCAGCGCTCCTTACCTGGCGATGTCTGCTCTGTGGTACACAGCTGCAGCCAGCTCTCCACCTCTACAGCCGGCTATTTACCACTGGAATACACCTTTACCCTGGAGAGAGTATCAGGCTGGTGTTGCTTGTTCCTAAGTTAATGGCCCCTAATGTGTGGAGTGTATATCGACCGTGTGCTTTGTTGAAGTGTTTATCTAAGTGTCTGGCTCCTGGTGGAGGAGAGGGATGGTGAAGCGATATAGAGATGGAGACTTTTATGGCGCCTGAACTGGCTCGGCGGCGGCTGGCTCTGGGTGATGTATGGAGACCACGCCGGAGGACTTGAACTTAGGCAGGTGGAGGCCAAATTTGTTCTCCACTCCGGCAAATGTAGCCGCAGCCAGGCGGTAACCTCCGACGTGCCCCGCGTTGATCGGGGGAAGCTCCGAGATGCGAGACTTGGGCGTCGGCTCAGATCCAGCTGGGCGCCTGCAGAGAGAGGTAAAGAGCCGTCACTGAGTGCGCAAACAAACTGGGATTTCAGTGAAATGATGGGGAAAATGTGTGTTTGCATATATAAATATATATCTTTTCTTTTTTTAAATGGTACGTTTGAGGTTCCACTGCTCTGCTATCCAATAGTCATTTAGAATTTCTAACCCAAAAAAAACAAAAAACATGGAATGATCTGAAGGAATGTTTCTTTTCTAATGATTCATGACAACCCAGCACACAGTTTGGCCACAGCTGGACAGCCAAACGCAACGTACGCCTTAGTCAAAACGTATTTGTTGCATCTGCTTATCATCTAATTGCTTAGAAATTAAAGGCGGAGAATCCTCGATCCAAAGTCCTAAGTAAAGCCCACACAAACGCCCGTGTCGTTATCTTTTTAATAGTAATTATAAAAAGTAGAACTTACTGTCCTCCGAAGTCAACGTAGAACCACCGCTGCAAGAGTTCATACGTCACCAGAGTCACGCCAAACTGCGGGGAGGACCGGCACATGCGAGCTGGAGAAAAGGGGAACAGTTCGTGGTGGTTTAAGGGTGCCGACAGTGGAAGGCTTGTGGCAAGTTTGTGCATCTGACAAGTACAGAAACACACCTCCGGCTCCCTTCCACAAAGCACTGAAGCCTTCCTCTCTCATGATCTTCTTGAAGCAGTCGATGACTCCTGAGTAAGTGGTCTGTCCTGCCCTCGCTGCAACTTGCAAACGCGTCTTGATGACATCAGCTGGTGTCACAAGGGAGGCCGCAGGGATACCTAGAAACAGTTGGGAATGTTTGTTTTAAGTAAGAAGTAAAAAGCCAATCGAATTTATACATTAGATATAACGTCATAATTTCATGTTACCTGCGATGGCTCCAGCGGTGAGAAGCTGCAATGCTCCCAGTCTGCCTTCCTCATCAGCTAGCTGAGTCTTTAAGTGGGCATAGGCTGGGAAATAGATGGCTGAGAAGGGGATGTCTCTTAGGAAGCAAGCTTTGGCACCCTGGGGAGACCCGTTGAGGACATTTACATAAGACAGAGAAACGCAGGGCGAAGAGAAAAAATGTGTGCAAGTGCCAAAAAGGGAGGCTGAAGATGGATCAAACAGAAGTCTTTCTCACACGGTGATGACTGCGATGTAACCTTGACTGCTGAAAACTGCTCATGCAACCTCAATCGGAGGCCGCTGGTGCGTTTTGAGGAAGATTACCTTGTAGAGGCCGAAAAAGCCCAGGTCACGGACCACACTGAGCGCACTGACGCGAGGCCCAGTTGTGATCTCACCTGCTACCTGCAGGCGAATCTTCACGATCTCAAGAGGGTTGGTGAAGATCACCTGAGAGCCTCCAGCCTGAATCCATGGGGAGAGGACGCGTTTCATCACATAATCATCTCAAATACAGAAAAAAAAAAAAAAAGAACTGAAGCACAATCAGTAACTTTGCCATTTGGTACTTACACAGCCACCTGCCAAAATTTCAGCCATGAAAGGAATTGTGTTGTCTTTCCCGGTGAATTTATCTCTTACGAAATCATTCACCTGTGGAACACAGATGGTTGGCGTGAGGTTAACGGTGGTTCAGAGTCAGCGTAAAAATGACGACCGAGTTCGGTCGTTTAAATCCAAGCGAGCGACGTAATCGCCAAAGATGCACTAAACACTGTGGGGGAGGCTGCTGTAAATGCACCGTGTCGATGAGGAGAGCTACTCACTGTGAGTTTGATAGCCTTCTCAGGTGCCACGCCAATGAGCTGAGGGACAAGACCTGATTGACAGACGGAACAAACACATTACATTAACAAAACTGGACAAACAGGAGCATGAGTGGAGAAGTTAAACCGGAAAGAAGATTGAAGATTAACCTATTATTTTTAGGAGTACTTTATAGAATTTTTGTGGGGAAAAGCTGTATCCTTTGCAGAATAAAGGGCATCATTAAAGCTTGCTTTGTTTTCTATGAATTAGAAGCTCAAGAAGCAAACTGTACAGTTCTAACCTCTGTAGAAGCCAAAGAAGCCCTCGTAGCGAAGGACCTTCTTTGCGCAGTCAAAGCTGTTCTTGTACATCAGCTCTCCAACAAAGGACCCCGTGGACCTCTGGTTCTGCATACGAGTCTTCACCAAGTCGATGGGATACACCGCCGTTGCTCCGGTGGCTATCGGACACGTTAATAAAAACAAATAAATCACACCAAACGCAATCCATCAAATGAGATATCGGAGGCTATCGCAGGTTTATCTTGTGTTGCAGGATAACTCGCCTCCAGCAATGGATCCCAGGGTGAACCTATAGGCAGATTCAGCCACTTGCATCCACACGGACCTGGAACTGTCCCCCTGAGACTGTGAGAAAACAGGCACGTTACCATGGTGACTTCACTGCTGAGGAGTTTCTCTCCCACAGCCAGCTACAAGCGTCCCACCTGCTTTTGGGATTCAGCCAGGTTGTAGGGCAGACTTCCCTCCTCTAACGGAGCTATCCTCTCAATGTCGGCAAGGTTCAGACGTCTGAAAGACATTCTCCGTTATCTAACTACGTCACAGTCACGGACACAGGTAAGATCGTTTTTTAGTAAATATCTGTAAAATGCATGCGTTTGAGATGTTTCAAAAGACTCTAGATGGACAGATTCCAGCCTTTACCCGGAGGGAGAGTGCAGGCCTGATAGCTGGTACAGGATGTCAATTTCCATTGGAGTGATCTGACCAAACTTGTTGGCAGCATGAACAAACTCCTCTGCGGGAAAAGAGAAAGAGATGAGACGTGCAAAATGTCTTTAAGAGTTCGTAAAGTTCTTTTTTTTTTATATATAACACTTTCTCTGCTGTAAATCAAGGTTTATTACAATGCTATAGAACATGAGAGCCAAAAAAACCCCAAAAAACATTAAGTGAATGTTAGCTCAAGGAGAATGACCCAAAATCAAAGTAACGCAACAAAGCGTGCACCTTTGGTCACGAGCGTGTCCTTCCGTGTTCCAGCCAGCGTGCTGTAGATCTTGCGGATCAGCTCCATGTTGTTCAGAAGGGAGTTGAAGGCGTTGAAATAGGAAAAGCTGACCATGTGAGAGATGGTGCCGCCTGCAGCCTGGTAGAAAAGAACACATTTTCTAACAGGTTCAGGCAAAAAAAAAAAAATATATATATATATATATATATATATATATATATATATATATATATATATATATATATATATATATATAAAGCATATATAAAGTTTTTAATTGATCTCTAATTGACTTAAGATAAGAGACAAATCTGAACCATCATCACAGCAACATCACCACTCCATGTCGGCCTGTCACAAAAGGCCAAGAGTGATATCGAAATGTCTTTGTCGTGGAAATGTCTTTCAGTGAAAGAACATTTTCTCCGTGTCTCAGCGCAGCTTAAAAGATTATCAAAATAAGACATTCTCAAAGGCCCATGCTGAAAATAACCTGCATGACCAGGGAAGCGGATGAGGATGAGGATTTGCCTGCTAAGTGTGTACGGTTTGTACAAATCCACAGATCAAGACGTTTATTACGACCGGCGTTCTTATTCATCATTAAACCACCGGTACGCTCGCACTGTTCTCACGGACACTCACTGAAACAAGGTTCTCCTCCACAAACGGCGTGAGCATGTGGTGTCTGATTGTAGCCATGATGTCACTGAAGTCCATCGCAGAGATGACGCCGTTCTTCTCTTTGTCCTTCTGGGCAAATGCTTGGCGTGCATGCTCCAGCTGCAGCTCCTAAAAAACACGACACCGCCAAGGCTTAGGCGTAAAAATAGATTTTCTTTCTCTTTCTTTTTTTAAAATCAGCGCATGAGTCAGAAACAGAAGCAAATCAAAGAGGAGAGGTTACACAAATCGGGAGTCATCGGTGTCTGTGTACTCCGCATACCTGCAGGAATTCGGTGAATTCAAGGTAACTAAGCTGCTTTTTGCGGTCGTGCCCAAAGTGCAGACGGATGAACTCGCAGTCCCAGTTGAAGGGAATGTGGTGGTGCACTGTGGTCTGGCTGAAGATGTCTCGCACATTCTCTGCGGCACAAACACACACGTCAAATATTTAACATCAAAAGCGAAGCAAAAAGTAGGCAGAGGTAGAAAGTGTGTGTGTGTGTGTGCGTGAGTCCATCTATGTGTAGCGACTAAACCCAGCCAGTAATCTGGTTAAAAATGTCTCGTTGGGAAATGATTTCCCCACTGCAGGAACGCATGCAAACCGCTGTAAGAAGCGCATTTGACAAATCAGGGAAAGATTTGGTGTTTTCACTGGAAATCTCCCTCCGAAACTTCAGCTTCCTGACACCGAACAGCTCGATCGTTTTAAGTTCAAATGACAATAGCTGAACCCCAATTTCCTGCACAAACGCTGTCAGAAAGAAGGAAAGAAAAAAAAAAAAAAGAAAACAAACAGACACAACAGCTCATACCGAAAGAGATGGTGCCGGTTCCGGTCTTGTCAAACAGCTGAAAGGCTACTATGAAGAGGGCGTCTGGTGCACACAGCACCGACTCAAATGCAAGAAACTCCTGGAAAGAGATCAGCCTATAATTGCGTGTGTGGGTGGAAGAACAAAAAAGAAAAAGAAAAAGGTTAGAAAAATGTTAAACGAATAATTGAAGACATTAAAGGCTTTAAGCAAAGGTTAAGTCATACAGACACACTGTGTTAGTGGGGGCACATTTCACCGTTACACACCATCTGTATAAAGTGACTGCAAGCACACACTGTCGGGTGTTTTAGTATGAACTGGAAGGCCAAAACGCAAGAGTCATTACATAAAAACAAAGGGGGGAAAAGGACTGTTTCTTAACAGAAGTAAGTGCTAAATAATATCATTGGTTTGTGCGTCTGCTATGAGTGAATGTACGACTGAATGGACCCACAGCGAGTGCCATCTTATCTGTGAGCAGCTGTAAAGAGGAGCACTGAAGGCTGATGATAAGCCATGAGTGTGTGTGTGCACTGATTATTCATTGATTAGTATTAATCAATACATACCCGTCCTTTGTGGTGTCGGCCACAGCAGCGATGAGTTGGACCGTTTTGGGGTTGTGGTGAATCTGTGTGTGCAGTCCCAGATAATTCTGGACAAAGTCTCCCGGGGTCATGAACCTCTCTCCATCCTTGTCCACGACACTGGCATACTAAGGTGGGAAAAGAGACAAAAAAAAAACACTCGCTGGACTAATCTGCTATGTCTTAACCCAAAATTGATCAATCAGCAGCGACCTCGCTCAATAAATCGCAACTGTTCCTTGGACACAAACAAGTGACCACTGCAAAAATAAATAAAATCAGGAGGAAACAAGGCCACATATGACACACTTTCTGAGCTACTTCTGCAAGTTAGCTGCAAAACTTACACAACCAAGAGTTAATCCATCTCTTACGTTTGCTGTGATCAACAGCTTTATTATCCTGCTCAAAGTGCATTCAAGGACATAACTGTGGAGCAGGATAGAACAACACCGTATACTGTAGAAACTTTGCTTCAAGTTAAAATCACAGGCATGAATATTATATACACAACTTTCAAGTATCTCATATTGCTCTGTCACCTTTAAGTGTGACTGAGGTTTTGTTCTAGGTGCTAATTATTAACAAAACTGACACAGTTGAGATCAAACGTAATTCTTAGGTTATTGGTTCCCATAAACCATTCATCCGTGACTTGTAACTGTGTCATATCTGAACTACAGAGATCCCTCATGTAGCAGTCGTCAGAATTCCAGCAGCCAACTCTCGTACAGGTATTTTAAAGCACAGGTGAGCTTTTTTTTGTTGTTTTTTTTTGGCTTGGGCTCGTCAGTTATCTGACCCGTGCATGTCAGGGAACCTAAAACTGTCGGCTCACGTGACTGTCACACACGCTGAGTCACACACTCATCGTGCAGAAGACAGTGGAGCAGAGTGTAGGTACTCAAAGTCTACGGTCGTCTGCATCTCACCATCAAACACAAGCATGCAACGTCAGGAATGCACCAGTCCTTTTAAACACGACATGACACGGTGCTGGTGGCTATATTAAGAATAAAAGGACATTTTTAAAATGCATTTTTGGGCCTGAACAAAGGCTGGAACCCTGGACTTTCAGAATAAGAGGCTGACAGAGCAACCACCTGAACTACAGTACAAAACATTATGCAGACTATGAATCAACATCCAACACTTCTCTTGGAATATAACTACAGTTGCGGTCTCAACAATTATGGAGCCAATTTTTTTTTTTGGCCTCAATTTCTGTCAGCAAAAAAAAAAAAAAAAAAACAGCGCAGGGCTAACCTTTGAAAGTGCTCACACTCCACAAATGAAAACAATCCCGTGAGAGCAGGTTTTTTTTCACCACACTGAGCCCTGACACCTATCCATCTGATCATTACGCACTCAGGCCTAAAAGGACAGCAAACAAAACAGCAACTGATGCCAACACAGTGGGGTTAAAAGCTGTGAAAAGTTTACCTTCTGGAAAATTCCCTTCAGTTCGTTTGGGTCTCCGCGTTTGGTAGATTGCACCTACAACACACACACACACACACACAAACAAACAATGAAAAAACATGTCCACATCTCATGACAAGAGCAGCAGAGACTTTAACTACTTTAACGCCCTAAAAAGCTGCCGATTCAATAGAGTTTGACATGCGATGCACCGGGAATGACACGAAGCAAAACGAAACTGCTCTGGGGTGATGTCTCCTTGAAACAGCCTCTGCTGTGAGGAGCTGGAAGAAGCCACTGCCACAGGAATGCACACAACCACAGCTAAACATCAGGAAGCAGGCTTGCAGTCATACCGAAATAGTTAGAGAACTACCTTTACAGTTAACCAGCCAAAAAGCAGCATATTTCGTACTGCTCAAAGCCTCACACTAATGTTTTCGGGCAGCAAGCTAGCAAGCAGAGACTACTATGAAGAAGGACACAAACCGTTGTCATGACATGTTAAGCTTAACATCAGCAAAATGCGAGAGGATGGGAGCAAACAAAGAAAAACAAGATGAATGCTTCGAAAAGATGTCACTTCGGCTGCTAGGTCGGGTGACATGATAACCGCTGTGTTAGCAGCCTCGTAGCTTTTTAGCACGATCTCGCTAACTTTGAGGGTTGTGGATGTCTCATCAAGGCCAACCGCCGCCGAGCGGCAGCTAGCCCGGTGATGCTACAGCATCACAGGATATCTCATCTGAGACACCCTGCCCGAACAGGACAAGAAAGTCCTAGCTTCAGAGATCCCTGCGCGAGGAAACGAAAAAGAATACATGCACACACGGTAATGTAGAGGTTTGAAAAGCGCTAAGAGAGCGATGCCCAAGTCACCTTGACCGCCATGCTGGTTTTGACGTCACGCGCAGTGAACGAGCAGAGACGAACACGCGAGTTTCAGTCCGCAGGTCTCGAATCGAAACCAGACGACAGGCTCTATCGACAGCGACACAAACCAATAACAAAGACGCAAACAGAAGTGGAAATACTAGAAGTTTGAATGTTAGAGAGGGGCTGTACTTAGTATCCACTGTCCACGGAGGTCTAAGGCGGCTACTACACTTTCAGAAAAACCGGAGCTGATGTAAGAATTCTTACAGCTTGTCACAGCTGGAGCATCACCAGCACTCTCTACTGGAGCTACAACTAATATTCGTCAAAACGACCGCGTTTTAAGACAAGCTGTCATACTTTCTTTCTTTCATCCACGTTTTGTCATTTTGAGTTTGAGGCCGGCGGCATAAAGCTGAGATGATAACAGACTGAAGAAGTTTTCATTCGCGCAAAACACACAGAGAGACACAATTTTTGTGATATAAAAATCATTGGATTGGCCTACTCATGTGCCCTCAAATGTAGCCTAAAACTCTCCAGTGTAAGGCAAACAAGAACATAAGGTAAAACCCGAAATGTTTAAAAACAATCAAACCAAAAAAATGAGCTACACTGACCTGGTTTATCTTCTACTGAAAGCATGTGTTACATTATGAAGAAAAAAAGAAAAGAAATCAGCTGAAATCATCAATGAAAAGTTGTAGCACAGTTGATGTAGTTGAAGTCAACGTATATGTTCAATTTCTGAGATCAAAACATAATATGTTTGTATGCTATTCTAAGTTATATAAAGAGTTCAAATCATTTGAACGTCATTGCATCCTGTTTTATGTTACACTTAAAACAGCATCCCAAATCTTTTGGAAGCTGACTCTGATGCAACTACTGCTCCTACAAGGCTCATTACTACTTTTATTGTATTGATTTCTTTTACTTATCTTTTAGGATTCTTTTTTTTTAAACCTCCCATTAATTCAGTATATGAAAGTTTATCTCGCTGACCTTGGTGAGGTGACCATAAATGATATCAGTCGTATTTGTTTTCACTGATAAGGCACGGCCTACTACTCCCTGCCAGGCTTTCCTTGGATTTTGTTGTGTGACTTTGCTTAAAATAGTGGTAACGACATCTGCCAAAAGATCGATTTTGTTTGTAGAGGTGTTTCATGTAGAGGTCAGAAAAAAAAAAACATTGCAAAAGATGTTACACAATGATGGGTCGCAAGGTATTTGGATGTGACTTTTCACTGTTCGTTTCACAGATTCTAATACCCGGTTTAATTTGAGAAGGCTATCAATAATCAAGCTCTCTGATCTCTATGTTACTTGCAGCTTGTTCAGGTTGCATCTGCTCAAAACCAGGAGTGACAGAGGTTTTTGTGTGGCTGTTCCGAACTATGGAACAGTCTGCCTCTTTATATCAGAGCTGATCAGACACTCTCAGGTTTTAAGTCTCTACTTAAGAGCAACGTCTTTATGCTGGCTTTTGAACACAGTTAATCTTCTTCTCTTTATATTCTGTTTTATTGGAATTCTATTAGTTTTTTTTAGATTGTAAAGTACTTTGGTGTAACTGTGGTGGTTGTAAAAGTGTTATACTATATAAATAAAGCTGACTGTGACTTTCTGTTCTGCCCTGAATCAGTGGTGCATTACTTTTGGCACTGCCAAATTCTAAAGAATTTCTGGTGTAATCTCTGTGCTTTTATGTCTGAAAACAGGATCTGGCTTTACTCTGGAAGAGTGTGTTGTTTGGTTTAGTTGAAGAAAAGAAACAGAGTGAAGGCACCATCTGAAGGAAACCACCTTCTTGTTCTAATGGCAAAATTTAAATCCATGAAATGCAAATATACGGACAAAAAACAATTATTTTCTCACATTTAGTCAGGAATTCAAACAAAACACATCATTAGTTCAATATTTTCTGAGTCCAAATGCCGTTAAAACCATTTTAAAAGTCTTCTGATCAATTTGAAGATATGAAATGAGCTCTTTGGTTCTTCTTTGACATTACTTTACCCAACTTGCCATGTGATTCAGGCTGATTTTCTATGCTTTTTGCGTCACATTTGTACGCAAGCGACTCCGTGTTCTCTTTTGACTAATAAAGGTTGGGGAAAAAAAGTCTCCTGAAGCCGAAACTAGTCAAAGTCACGTGACCGGCTACTCCTCAAGCACGTGACCATAACAAAAAATTATGGCGGCGGCGGTTCACCGCTCAGCAGGACTCACGGCCAGAGCAGGTATTTCGTTGACCTACAGGCACTAAGTTCAGTAATAAACTAAAGCATCCACGCCATTCCCTTGGTAAAGTTACAGTGTTTTTGCCTGACATAAGCTTTCTAGCTAGCTGTACCTGCCTGCTTATGTAGCAGTCGAAAGTATTCATGCATGGTGTGGATGGTGACCCACTCCCAGAATACACAGCGGCTGTCCGCGTATAAGTTTCTTGCCATTAAAGACAGCCTTCACGTGAAGGTCAGCCTTTGCATTTTACAGTTGTTTACCTACCTATCTATCTATAGATCTCTAAGCCAACAGGGAAAAACTCACAACGTAATATTATTTTGCAGCTTGTTCTTCAAGGTGCTAGAAGCAGGTTTGATAACAAGCTTATTTTGCCATTGATATTGTTAAACAAAGAAAGCTACAGAGAGTTCGTAAAGGCGTGTAAAGTATCAGGAAATCTGCGATGTAAGCGGACTTTGTGCTGTCTGCACCACAGTAAATCCAGTTGCAGTTTTGTTGGATTTGCTGTGGTGTGTTCCTTCTAATTTGTTTTTGCAAGCATTCTCATCTTTTTAGGAATACCGTCAAAGGTGATAAATAATCATCTCTTTAAGATGAAAGCACAATTGTCAACAAGTTACTCCACATCAGGCTAGCTTGGGAATGTTATTTTTTAAAATCAATGCTACTTTTGGTCATAATAGTCTAACGTAAAACTCACATTTTCTCCCTCTTTATCTTTTCTTTTAAAAAAAATAAAAGTTCCTTGTATTTTTCTTGCCGGAAGGCCCCTACAACCCCAGGCCGAAGACCTATAGCGATGAAGCTTCTTAAAGCACTGAAGCATTCCAGCCATTTGTCTTAAAATTGGTTAATTTCTAGTGGATGTTTTGCAACAGTATTTCAAAATTTATTTTGATACCATAATTTTTTTACAATATTTAAACCATTATTCAAGACCCTGGATCTGTTTGTGCTGCTTGCTTTTTGTTTCAAGCCACAGGCGGAAAAAAAAAAAAAGCTAACATATTATTATTCCCTAGCTTTCTGCCTTTATGGTTTATTTTGAGCTAACGTTTAACGTAATTGGAGCGGCCAAAAAACTCATTGCAACATAAGAGGGCTCCTGAGTCAAAGGGCATCAGCCCAAAAAGTCAATTCCAGTCTTCAAAAGTCGTGATTAGGCCTCAGTGGAGGTTTCACAGCAGCGGTTTTGAATATCTTGGGGCTATATATCTCTTTTTCCAGGACTTGGAGGTTTACTGCAGAGAGTTTGTTGCCTGGGAGGCTCTAGTACTCCCACAGCCCTTTTATGTCAGCAACGCCGCCGCTTCTTTTGGAGAAAGTGGAAAAGCTCTCACAATGTGGTTCGTCCAGCTACAGTTCGTCCAGCCTACGCAGTTCCAAAGGTACCGTTTCAATTCACTGTCTTCAGACTAAACTAAAATCGCAATTTTTAAATTGTGTTCTGATGCAATTCGTCTTTTACTTTTACATTCACTTATAGTCACTATCAGGCAAGCCAACTGAAGTGGAATCAGAGTCAAGCTAGACATAAACTTGCAATGGCTATATTTATATAGCACATTTCTTCACAAAAGAAACCCCAAAACAGTTTACTGAGCAAAATAAGAATGAGAAACCCACACACATAACAAACTTACAGAGGAAAATACAGTACAGGTTCATATACACAAACACACACACACACACAGTTGTTATTTGTAGACTTGTGATAACAGTTTAGTTTTGTATATAGACAGAGTTGTAATGGAACTCAGATTCGCAGGTAGATTTGTTTGGGAAATCTGGAATTCTAAAGCACCCTCTGCACATTTGGATTTAATTTGAAACGCAACCAAAAGACCTCCATTCGATGACCAGAGAGACATGATCAGGTTATATGCAACAGAACTCAAAGAATAAACACAGCTATAAAGAAAGTCTTCTGTCTGTGAATGTCTTCGTTTTGCTTCTATTCACTAAATGATGAAGGACCTGCCTTAACATCCTTTCTTTTTATTTCTTCCCTGACTCCAGCACATCGTGCGGCCTGACTACGTCGGCACCGGGCTGGTCCCCGAATGGCCAGACTACATCGAGATCAAAAACCAAGAGCAAATTGAAGGCCTTGCCAGGGCGTGCCAGCTGGCCAGACACGTGCTGCTACTCGCCGGACAGAGTGTGAAAGTAAGAACCCCATCACTTCAAGTCTCGCTTATGCTTCCGTGTCATCAAAGACAACTCAACAACTCCCATTTGTTGCTTTCAGGTCGGTATGACGACGGATGAAATAGACTTTATCGTGCACCAGGAGACGATCAAGCACAATGCTTACCCTTCCCCCCTCAGATACGGGGGTTTCCCCAAGTCGGTGTGCACATCTGTGAACAATGTGGTCTGTCATGGCATACCTGACAGGTAAATGGGCTGGAGATCACGCTCTGTATTGAGGCACAAGTAAAAACTATTAGCAGCGTTGCTGTTTCTATCCATTTTAAAATCATTTCCTCCTAGACTGACTGTGTCAAGAGGTTAATCACCTTTAAATGACATTGGTTTGGGAAACTGGCTCGCTTTAGGTGGAATGAATTAAACTTCTATATGTATTTATGTGCTCTTGCATATATTTTACAGATGTAAAGTATGATATTGATGTGAAGTATTTCTGTACTTTTATAATAACTAAATGGCTGTAAGTTATCACAAATTTTCCTTGTCATCCATTAATCTTTTGTCATGCCTGTGTGCCGCAGTCGCAGACTTGAAGATGGTGATATCATCAACATTGATGTGACTGTAAGTTAATGGCCTAAAGAAGCTCGTAAATACATCTGCGAATATCGGAGCAGCTCTGTTTTCCCGTGACTGACTTTTGCCCATTCCTGACAGGTGTTTTTGGACGGTTACCATGGTGACACCTCAGAAACCTTCTCGGTCGGACAGGTGGACGAGGTCGGGCTTCGATTGGTGGAGACTGCCAGGCGTTGCAGAGATGAGGCCATCGCTGTATGCAAGCCAGGCACACAGCTCTGCGTCATAGGAAACACTATCAGGTACTCACACACACATGCACAGTGCATATATGCAACAAGATCGCTTGTTTTCTGCTTCAGCAGCTTCTTTTTTTTTCTTTCTGTACTGTTGGCAGCGAAATAGCCCAAGCCAGTGGCTTTCAAGTGTGTCCCTATTTTATCGGACACGGAATAGGCTCCTACTTTCATGGCCATCCTGAGATTTGGCACCACGGTAAGTTTGGGTGTGTTAGAGTTGGCCTCGTCTGTGATTTTCACCTAAAGTTAACTTTATTTTGAGTGACAGCCCCAGAAATCCTCCTCTTCCATTTCATTCAAATTTGATTCATTTTACAAACATGTCGCCAAAAGAACATTTGATGTTGTGACGATTCAAGTCTTGATTTGTGATTGTACCTCAGAGAGAATTCAAAATACAAGAAAAAACTGATGTAATAATGTCAAAAATACATTATGTGGGCATGTATGGGTTCTGTATAATCAAGTAGGTCTTTATTTTCAGCCAATGACAATGACATAACCATGGATGAAGGGATGGCTTTCACAATCGGTGAGTTACACTTTATCATTTTTATGCACCGGGTTCACTGTGCGGTCGATAATTCCTGTTATTGTCACACTGTTAGAGCCCATCCTGATGGAGGGGTCTGCGGAGTTCAGAATCTTGAAGGACAAGTGGACCGCAGTGTCGGCCGATGATAAAAGGTACGTGGCGCTCAAAAATAAATGTGATTTTTTTTTTTTAAATGTTTAATTCTGATGAGCAGTAACCTCAGCAAACATCCTCTCAGTGTCACCGCTGCAGCTGCACGGCTGTGAGTGACTTTCATTCCTTCACCTTGCAGCGTTTCTTTCTTCCTCTGCTCAGTAGCTCCTTTTCTCTTGTTGTTGGTGCATTTTTTCGGCCCTTTTTACAGCTGTCTGGAGCGCACAAGTTTTAAGACGGGTCAAAAGTTAGTCAGCTCAGTTAAGGAGCGAGTACTGCTCAGCGTGGGACAGAATTGCGACTGTACTTTAAAACAAAGCGAAACCAACTTCTCTCTTTGTACAAGTAAAAACATGTGAAGCGACAGTCATTTCACTTTAAAAACATAAAAAAAACACGTGCTTTTTGTCCAACAGGTCGGCTCAGTTTGAACACACGGTGGTCATCACATCTGACGGAGTGGAGATTCTCACCAAACTACCAGCAGAGGGCCATCTGTGATGTGACTGGATCTCAGGGCTCCGTCAGGGCATCGACTGAGGGTGCAAACTACCGTTTGTGATAGTAGAACACTGCTCAGCTTTGAACTGAACTGAAAGCATGCGGCTCTTTAAAGTCGAACCAGCGGGTGCTTTGGATTTCTGATTGAAGATGGCAGACATCAGTATTAGTATTAATAAATTACGACTGCTGGTGCATCTTGGTGCTTAAGTTCAATTTTCTGCATGTTGACGGTATTTATACTATTGATATAAGGAGGGCAGCACTTACGCATTCAAAAACGGTTTCAATGGAGCTGTTCAAAGAGAACAGAAAAGCACTGTATTTTAGTATTTCAGGCACAACTCATCTACCTACAATACCTTTTGGCAATGACTAAATGTTGTCTATTATAATAAAATCTCAAAACCTACTGTGTTCACTTATATTTCCTGGAACATTTTCCTTCTCTTCATCTAAATGTTATTTCCAACAGTACATTACACCACAAAGTATATATTGTGTTGGATATGACATCCTCTACATGTCATTCATCTCTAATTCAGACCCCTTCAAAATGACCTTTTGCCTCATCAGTAACAGTTGCAGGCTCAGAGTTTTAGCAAAATAAGGTACATGCAACAAACTTATTGAGGAATTTGAACCAGGAAAGCAGTTTTTTTATTTTTTAGACGTGATGTGCTGGTTAATTCACTGCAATCTGATGGTGTGACATCGTGTAGTATCAAGCGTAGCCAGTAGATGCCGGTACACACTATCAGAAACCGTCCTTCCGCCGCACATTTTTTTCCCCGACTGCAGTACACCAGGTTTGTTCATAACCCACTGGAACGATGGAAAACTCACACTTGTTAATCCCAGTATTAGCAAGCCTGTATGCTGATGTTGAAGTCATTATAATGACAGTCATCATTTAAAGGCTGTCGCTCAATCAGAGCCTTACTTGTTCCTAGTTTTGGCTTTTTTCTTAGGAACATCATATAGTGTAATACCTTAATTTATACATTTATATTTACTCAGTGCTTTAGATGGAAGCTCCAGGCACAGAAACCTCCTAACCAGTTTCATGTTTTTTAATACAGAGCAGAATATAAGAATATAGCCGCTCATACAAGCCTGTTGCTACAATTTAAGTACAAATGTGTTTATTCAAATCTTAACTCGGAATATGTGTGTGTGTCTATGTATATATGTGCACTTTTCCTCCTATGGGGGTTTGCTTATATTGTTGCTTATAATTTTTTGATGTTAAAATAATAACGATTCTACTTAATTCATATTAACCTGGCGGGCGGGGGGGCTGGGTGAGTTCAGAATGCTTCATAGAGTTAAAAGGAGAAAGAAAAAAAGAATCCAGGAGGAATAATTGGATTCCAGCCCAGTGGAGGGTGTGTTTTCTCTTTCTCCCAATGTGCTATTGCTTTTATGTGTGAGTCTTTGAGTGGTCATGCCAATAACAGTTTGTGGGCGAAGCATTAAGGATCAGGCAAATAAAGGTGGGTCAGCTCATCTAGAGTCTGTGTCATGTCCAGCCAGGATATGATTCATATTTTTAATTTCTTTACGTGCTTTAATAAAGAAGTATGTGTCTTTATTTTTTTCGTTTAGTTTCTTTTTAAGATTCCATTCAAGTCACAGTAAAGAACGACATTTCAAAAACCTAAACTCAAGTGTACTTCATTGTATCTTTAGTTATTTAATGCAGGGATACAGTCTTCTGCTTTATTATTCCATTTTCAATTGTCCTGCGGCACATGATTCAGAAAGACTCACATAGAAATTGAGAAAGATCTGGGGTTTGCATGACAGGAGATTTAATGAATGCGAAGAGCAGCAGACAGTAGGGCTGATAAGAGGAGAGTGATTTGGGAGGAGAAGGGAGTGGCAGAGTGAGGTGTTGGGTCAGAGTCCCTGCCTTTCATTTTTTCTGCGAGTTGGTACTCGTCCCTGAACTTCTGCTCTGCAGTTTTCTTTTGAATCCTCAGCTGTATATGTTGAGGGTCACCACCAGTGCAAAACCGACTTTCAAAACAGTGACATTTTTCAGTGTTGATTAGATTAGATTTCCCTTTATCGTCCCATGGGGGCAATTCACATTGTTACAGCAGCAAGAAAGATTTAAACTGAGATGTGCATTTTGAAAGTTATCCGTCACACGTATGTCTTTCTGCTTGGCTGTTTGCAGGTTATGTAAAGTAAAATGATGCAATGTTTTTGCTCCTTTTCTGTGGCATTATAACCAGTGTCTAAAACACCTGAAATTCTGGTAGGTCTTTTTTCACGTTCTTAACCGGATTCTACGGTGCATTACGGTCAAGACTTTTCTGGGGAACAAAACAGCTACCTATAGGGTCTTAATTAGTTATAATGCAGGTCTCTTTTTTTAATTTAAGACATTTGATAAGCTCTGTTGCCCTGCCCTGTAAAAGCCAAAGAAGCTAGTTTGTGAAGAACATGAATACAAAACAAAAATAATTACCACTGGAACTCCTTCCCACCTACTAATCAAAATCCCAACGTCCAATTTGAACTACATTTAACTGCATTTCAGACTGTTTAATATGTGCATTCAGAATGTTGCTGAAGTCGATGCATGTGTCTATGATGTTAAATAGCTCTGTGTCTACTGTATAAACAGCTGAGATTGTCCCGTTTCCCTGACTTTCTCACATTCCAGGTGTGCATACCTACATCACTACATGTGTGTGAGAGTCAGACTGCGATATATCGCACCTACTTGGGACTTTTCTGTGTTAAGAGCCACAGAAATTCTCGGCTGCCTGGGTGACCTGTGAGATTGTGCCATGAACAAAAGCGATGCATCATTTCCAAACTTGTGCAAACAGATCCTTCTTACACATGCGCACGCATCGATGATATCCACTGAATCCTAACCCAGTCACCAGCTGAATTAGTCAAGGCACCTGAGGCCCAAACAGAGACAGATGAGTTTGTTTCCTGTTTTCACTGTGCCAGAACATGTAGCTACTGGCTAACACTGAAAGGATAGACTCCTTTACAGTGGCAGGGTTTCTTCAGATTGAGATGGTAAGAAAGTGGAGATGAAAAGGACAGAAAAGACTACTTTGAACATTATCAAAGTAGTCTTTGTGAGCACCGAGTTGATGCTACGAATTCTCCAGTTATGTATTCCTGTATTCCAAAACTTTATTTGGTATTTTGGTTCGCAGTCGAATTAGTCAACATAGAGTGCGAACCTGTAATTAATATGTGATAAAACGTGTGTGGGTAAAAAACTGGGGAAGCACAGGGAGACACTTACAAGGTGGAAAGTTTCTCTTTTGACCACTTGACTCCTTTTCATTGTGAGGAATTCTTTCACACCTTCAGTACAGTGGAGACGTTTTTATAGAAGTGTAATTGTGCAGTCAGACCGCAGATGAGGACACGAATGTCTGTTGTCTTGAGTCCTGGCTGTAGTGTGTCTGCTTTTGTGTTGTTATCCTAACAACCAAAGCAGAATACAAACACATGACCTGCGGTGCCGTATTGTGTGTGTAAAGCCACTCTACAAGGCCTCTGATAAATGTTTGACTGCTTCTGTTGTTTCCTGAGATCCACACTCACACACGTCACATAAGCACACACAACTAACACAGTGGCCTAGCACAATTCTCCCGTTTAGACTTGAACCATTGTGCAGGCCTTACTGGGACCTGTGGGCACATTTAGGTCACTTCAGACCAGCCTGAAAGGAGAACAAGTGTCATATTTCTTTAAACTAAGCCAGCCTTATTCTCATAAGCAGTTGAATTGAAATGGTCCCTTGTAATTAGTCCACACATTGCTATTAACATGGGTCATTACTCTCGGCGCTGAGATGAAATAACATGATTTGAAGTAAATTAAAGATTCCTGTCATCATAAGACAACAGAGAATCGTATAAGCAATGGGTATTAAAGGTGGTTTGTAAACTTTGAAGAACAAGATGTATGTTAGACAACAGCAATAAAGCTCTAGGTGTCTATACAGTATTGTGCTGTGGACAGAAAAACAGGGACGGAAGGCCTCTCCATGGAGCCAAAAGGAATGGAGGGATGTTGGAGGAGTTTCTAAAACAATCCTTGTTCAGTTCTGGATCCCCCACCAGAGTGCTATTTAAGCAGCTCAGGATTTATGTTTATGTCCACGATTGTGTGTGAATTAACAATTAGTTCCATCCAATAATAGATGCCCCTCTTTGGCTGCCAAAAGAAGTCATTGTGGGTGGGGGTACCGCTTTGTTGAGCCTTGAGTTAAGGACATTTCCGATGCACTGGTGTGTGAATGGTATGCGTGTGTGTTCACTGAAGTATAACCATGAGTAGACATGTAGATTTATTGCTGTGGCACCATAATACAATTGCCCTGCAGTGTTTTTATCGTTATGCGTTGTATTAGATTAATTTCATTCTGTTGATTTAGCAATAAACAAATGCATTTCATATTTTACAATAAATTAGGCACTCATATTCAGGAACTTAGTGACACTAAGGCACAATGTTGCTTTCAACTGAATGCTAACAACAGCCTGTCAACAAAATGGAAGTGCTTGCCATCTTAGAGGTGGTGGGCTGTAATTTGTTATCACGCACCAGACATTTAGCACATGTGAGGCTGTTGGGAAGGTGGTCAGTTTTGGTAAGTATTACAATCTTTTGCAATACACAAATTCACACTTATCTGCTACGCCTCTGTGAGCAGAAGACAAATGCTGCTTTTCTTGGCGAATTAAGAAGTTTAGGGATCGAGAGAATGGTGATTCATTTTCAGACCTGTTGAGGCAGATCTGTTCTGATTCAGCTCTCATAACATGATCTGAATCTAAGTGAGTACGCCGCCCAGTATGATATTAACCAAAGCACCTCAGGCCCAAACAACAACAGCTGAGTCTGTCTCTTGGAATAAAAATGTTCACTGTATCAGGACATGATCGTGAGTAGAATTCAGTCCCAATATTGAAATATGACCACACTCTTCACACGGTTTCTTATTTGATTATTCTCGGAGTCATTGTCCAAACATAACTCGGCCACAATCATTTTGTGGAGCCACAATTAACCACGTTGTGAGACTTCTTCTTGGACTGAGTGATTAAGTGGTAGACCAACTGAATAAACCACAGATCGATACTGCTAAACAAGCTGCTGGTGTAAATTAGAACAGAACACAAAAGAGCAACATTGAGATATTCAGCAATAAAGAATGTGAGATCAAAATATTTTTTTATAAACTGATAACGAGCTTTTCATTGTATTAATTGAGTGATCGGAAGTGGGCTTATTGCTTTTCAGCTGCTACTTCTTTACATGTGGGAGCTAACAAGCACATCTACCTTTTAGTTTTTCCAGTGAGCCAATTTACTGCTGTTTCAATCTGTTTTGTGTGTATTTCTCAAAGAGTGGCTCATAATTACAACCTAGCCCATAATCCACATGACTCCACTGGATGTTGGAGTTTCTGAATTTTTAGTCAGTTGTATTCCCATTGTACCTGACATTATAATTGCTTTAGAATAATAACAATTTGTTGCCCCCTTCGATTCATTTTTTGTTGTTATGGTAATGTTTCCTTCATTATCTTGCTTATTCAACTGGCGCTCCCTGTCTCTCCCCGCCACATTTAAGCCCTGTCTTTATTTTCAATCTCCCTCTACCTGAATAATGGCCAGGATTTAAAACTCTCAGGCAATGAGTGTGACACCTTGGCAGTTGACACTTCTCTTAAACCTGATCTCCTCTAATGGAGATAAATAAAAAATGACGTAAGTGACAACACTGTGCAACACAAAGTTTTTTGGATAATTCAAGGAAGTCACAGCTACAGTGAAAAGCTAATCAGGAGATGAAGTAGGGACTGTGAGATAAACTGTGAATCACAGAAATACAGCAATGCTCAAATTTTATGCCATTGGCAATTTTTTATTCAGAATAACAATATTTTCTCATTGTTTGAAGGCAGGTAGGCACAAAAGCACAAATAAAAGTTTCCACGCCAAAGAACAACTTTGCAGGAAGGTGCCACATCGCCAGATTTGAAGTAACAGTGGGGAATCTGGCAGTTTTTTGTTCTCTGGCTTCCCCTACAGATGAAGGATGTAACAACACTGTATGAAAGAGCCTCGTTCATGCACAGCCATACGCATTAATTCATTGTCACGTTGAAGAGACTACAAAGACAACATTAGGAGCCACCAAAAATGAATAAGAGTTTGTCTGTAATTTTTTAGTTTGTCTGTAATACAGTTGCCTTGTTCTAAATTGACACGCTGCTGTTGTAATGTTGTGTATTTCCCATTAGCCATAATAAAGATCACCAAAGTAAATGTGTGGAGCATATGAACACGTTTCAAAAGTTTTAGATTACAGGGTCAAAGCCTTCTGGTTTACAAACAATCCAAAGCAGAAATTGATTGTAATAATTTTAATGAAAATGAACCCACTTGCAACTTTACTGACAGAGCCTAGCAAAACAAATGTGACACAAGATAGAACACGAGAGCAAATCAGTTACTTATCCACTGCAACAACTCCGAGCTCAGTCCAGCAGTGAAATCCAGTCTAATGATTATTCTTGTCTTGTCTTTTTCCTCACTTCTTCCTACAGCATCGTCTTACCTCTCCTTGCTGCATCTCTCACAGGAATGTGATTAACAAAGTCAATGTACTTCCAAATGAATCAGATAAGCATCATTTTAGTGTACTGAGCTTTTCCAAAATGTCCAGTTGTCCTCAGCATTACATTGTCAGCAGTTCTATATCTGAAATGATCTATTGTACTTTGCAGACTTTTTGTGCCCTTGTTGTTTTGATGTGTTTTCATTCTTACAGCGAGTGACGGAAGACCCAAAACTCAGTCAAGTCATGAGTTGGGGAAAACAATTCAGTGCAATTGACATCACGTGAAATAATCAAATTTTCTTATCAGTGTCAAGTACTGTTTATTATGAGCTGAGATGAACGTCTGCTGCTGACCTGAATCTGTCAGGAGAAAACAGAGAGTGAACTTTTATCACTCAGGTTACCCAGCATTTTTTAAAACACACCTGAAACCATTAACAATGAGGCCCAGTCCCACAACTGCTGCCATCTCATATTACATCCTCTGGCCAGGGCTGGGAAACACACACACACACACACACACACACACAGTGTTTAATCCTGAGCCAAGTGTAGAAAGAGGGGTAGCAACTGTCCCGAGGGTGTTATGGCACAACTGGTCAAAAGATGACATCAATGACTTCTTATTGACTTTAATCAATGCACTCATTAAGCTGTATAGAGGATCTGTTACAGCCTCCGCTGTATCTTTGTATGTAAAGCATGGGTTTTTAGGGCTTATTGAGGTACTGGATCAATATTCTGAAGTGAAGATACCTGACAGAATGGGAATTAAACCTTTGTCCTTACAGTTTCACTTGATTGCTAATTGATACCCCTAGTTTAGAATACATGATACGCACGTCACTGCAATGCATAGTGTGGTTTGAATAGTAATTTCGGAAACACGAATGTGTTGAGAACCGAGCGAGACTGTGTGGAAGCACGAATTTTGTGGACGTTAGAGTTTCACATGATTAGAATGCAGCAGACCTGGATATCTCTTAAATTATTTGTAGTATCGTGGTGTTAGTTTAACCGCATAATTCTCTGTTTTCATGATCAGTTTTGTTTGAAGAAATAAACTGTTTAAGGTAATGCAAACGTAGGACACAAGAGTTTTGCATTCACAACTGGCAAATTGTGCCGCTCGCGCTCAGGGAAAGTGCTGTGTGTTAATGTGCTGGAGTTGTGAAAGATTTTGGGCTTGGAGTTGGATATGATTGTGAAAGTGGTGCATGTGTTTCTCGGTATCTCCAGGCTACATGTTAATACAGCGTCATAAAAACACACCCTGACTGTGCCACACCTTTAGGCTGGTGTGCGTTCCTGTAGCGTATCCGAAGCTACGGCTTCAAGAACAAATACAGGGCTGTTGCTCGGGCGAGTCCAGGCGCTGCCTTTTCAACTCGTCTGAGTATGTGTCAGAGGAGATTTTTTTTTTGTTTCACCCTCCCTCGTCTGCTTCAGCACCTGAGGGAATGTTTTCTCCCCGCTGCTGCTGAACATGCTGTTTCCAATGACTCAGTTCTTCATTCTTGGCAGATACCGTTCAAGTAATATGCAGTTTGTGCTGGCAGAGGTGTTTTTGCCAGGAAATCTTCTCTGTAGTTAACAATAGAGGGGTAAATAAAGAGCAGTGCTGATTAATCTTAGCTAACAAGTGGTTACATATTCCTGTGTGTCATTTAGCTCCTGATAGAATTCATCAGAAATCATTAGTGAATAAAATGAAGAGACAGCTGTCTAAAAAATATGTTTTTAATTAATTCTATTATGCTGGTTTATGTAATAGTCAATTCTCAGGTGTCCTTTAGCTCTAGATTTGTCTCTTTATAAGAAACCTTGTCACTTTATTGTTCTAAAATCGGGGGTAAATGAATAGGTTAATGCTAAACTGGAGCAGCAGTGGCCTAAATGATTGACTAACATTATCAGGATATCGGCCAAACATGTGACTGAACAGGACAAGAACAACGTTTTTCAAAATTCTAATTCAATTAGTTTGTTCTAACGTTCAAATACATATCAAATGCACCTAATTTTCTCATCTGCTCATGATGAATCTATTATAAAACATCAACACTGAACTTCTGCTCCTTTTCCAAGTAGAGTAGTTTAAGCAGCCAAATTCAGTTTTTCCAAAGACTTTTCATCAAGACTCTAATAGATAGCAGAGCTGTATAGGAACCACATTCCTCCCCTGCCCTTTTCTTTTTCTGTATTCCCCCTTTCCACTGTTATTTGTGCCTTTTATAGTACTGTATGTGGGCAGTTTTCTTTCTCCTTCTCCCTTTCTGTCTGCCCTCTCTTTCTCAACGTGCAGACAAAGCTGGCGTTGTGTGCTGAAATGCTCTGTTGTGAGGACAAGCTTCGGGTCAGCGTCTCATGGAATGCCGTGAAAATCATCCAGTGAGGGGAGCCTGTTACTCTGCAGGTTTGTGCCTGGTCGACTCTCTGACTGCTCTGGTTCTGACACTCATCTAATGAGTCATCACAGGCGCCATGGTGATGCTGTGTAATGATGAGGGATGTTAACTTTGAATTCTAACAAATTTCAGGGTTTGAATGTATATGGGGTGCTGTCGTAAGCCAGCAACCACACTGCAAAAAAAATACCAGTTGCCACATATTTCTATTTCTGCACCAGATTAGGTGCCAAAATAAGATCTTTAGCACAATCTGCCATCTGTTTTCTTCTCTCTGACTGTCTCCCACAGTCCAAGTCATTTTTTTTATTGTTCTCTGAACTGATATTTGTGAGAAAAGGAATATATTGACTCTCATTGTTCACACAGAAACGTGTTTTTAGCTCCCTTCTTCTCGCATTTCATTGTCCCCGCTTAGCGACACAGATGTTTCATGTCAAAATGCACAATTTGCAGTTGGAGGATGGAACAGCTGTGCACATTGGAAGCTAGGATGTGTTTGGTTTATGCCTTTTCCCAAGAGAGTTTCCCAGCAGCCTTCATTATGGTGTTATACTTGGAAATGTATTGCCAGAGGCTGCTAGTGTAGCCTGAGGCACCATTTTTGGTCTCCTCGCATGTATATTGAAGCAGACTCAGGCATCACTGGCCCAGTTTGATCAGAGGTTGACCTAACCGTTGACCTGCTGCAAACTCCGGACAGTGCATCAACAATTTCCGGCGGGAATATGTAAGTGAGACATGAAGCATTTTGAGGTGTGGTGGGATGATGAGTGTGTGTCAGGAGCGGTCAGTGGGAGGGGCAGCTTGTGAACAACATTCAGCCCTCGAACAGTCGCTCAGTCGCACTCTGCAACTCCTGCAGCAGGGGCAAACCCTTTAACGAGTTCAGGGAAGTTTCCTATTCTAATGGAGGGCTTAATCACACGCGGACTGTGGCTGGTCACCTTTCTTTTGGGATGTGGGCAACTGTCGGCTTTCAACCTGGACACCAAGAATGTCCTGCGGAAGAACGGAGACCCGAATAGCCTGTTCGGCTTCTCTCTCGCCATGCACCGGCAGCTAGATCCGGTGGATAAGAGAATGTAAGAGCCAAAGTTTGTGTATAAGAGGAAATGTGGGTTATTTTTTTGGGGGGGAGGGAACACTTTAATCAACCTCTGTGTGAAAATCGACCTCTGTTACGTTCAAGCCTCGAAAACCCGCATTTGAAACAACCTCCATAGCTGTGTAATTAAAATGTAATTGCAGTTAAGGCGACTTTAAATATATTTTGGGTTCCTACGGTACTCACAGCAGAAGTGAGATCAATCCCTTCTGCTGTGAGACTCACAGGCACCATTTAAGTCAGCTACCGAGTCGCCAGCACTGACATTTGAGCTCAGGTATGTTGCAGGTGGTTCATAACAGCTTTTTTTGTTCCGTTTGTTCCCCTCCTGTTGTAAACACCTGTTGTGAGTTTAACTCCAACGCTATTCCGCTCGTTAATCTTCCCCTCCAAGTTACTTTTTTGGCGAGGTTTGATTGGACTTTAGCAGCTTTTTTGTACACGTGAACACAGCGCGCGGCCACATCCCATTATTTATTTAGGCCTATTTATACCTCTTAGTGGAGCATTGTTTTAGGCGTTTTACAGCCGAAACATCTTTTGCACTCACCGTTGCATGTCATTTTGCTCTGTAATGAGCCAGGCTGTGTTTTTTATAGATCTTAGAAATGGTCCCCAGGTATACATGGGTTTATGAGATTCTTTACAAAGGTAAACACCAAGACATTTCCTCGTAACCGAGACACGGGCTGGTTCCTTGTGTTTATGTCGTCCGTTGGGAGATTAACCAAAAGTTTTTTAATGTACTACCTGTCCAATTTCTTTCCCAGAATTACTTAATCTTTGGACTCTTCCACACACGCATTCCATTGGATGTGTGTGTTGATGTTGGAGCAGTAATCCGTGTTTGTGATGGTGCTTGTACCGCTGTTATAGGCGTGGAATCCGCTCCCGCAGTGGAGCCAGTGCTTGTTTGCGTGAATACACACACGTACGTGGATGTGTGTCTGTTGGGAGAGAGCCTGGTGTGTTGGAAGTGGTGCTGATGCATGCTGCGGCTGAGCGCTGAGGCGTTGCGCTTTGGAAGAGTGTCAGAGAGCACAATGTGCCGCTTGATACATTCCTAGCCTGAAGCAAAAGAAGAAGAGACAGCCAAGTAGATCATTTGTGCTCACCGAGTTTGTTTTCTGTGAGTCTTTGCTGCGACACGTGTGTTGGAGTGTTAGAATGTCACAGCTGACTGTGTTAAGCGTTAAGAGTCACAACCCTGTGTCAGACCTGTATATTCCACAGTGTTTTTTTTAGTTTTTTTTGTCCTATAGGGATAAGTGTTGCATGTCCCTGCAGGAGACGGCAGGTTCTGCATATGTGTCTCTGCTTGCAATGTGAGTGTGTGTAGCATTCCATGCTCCTTCATAATTGTTGTATAGCACCGTTAGTGTTATGAGACCAAGAGGGGAAAGCCCAACCAGCACGAGAGTGGGAGGAGGAGGAGGAGGGCAAGTGAGAATGCAGAATGGACTAAGTGTAACAAATGTGTGTGTTGGAGACGTAAAATGACTCTGGAGAACGGAGAATGGTGGGCAAGAAGACACAGAGGCAGGCTGATGTGGTCAGGAGAGAGCAATAATTCATGAAATGATAGAGGAGGCTGACGTTTATTGCTGAAGTTTGCTTTGCGTATGGGAGAATGTGGAGAGTCAGAGCTGGCCCTATTCCTCAACCCCACAGGCTAGTTAAGGTCGTCCAACATCAAAGAAAAGGAGCTGAAGGCAAGAAAGAAGCGGTAGCTTAAGATATGCCAAGAGGAACTTAAATCATTTCTGCATCTGGGCACTAAATGCCGGCGTTATTTAACCAGTGAGATTCAGTTGGATAACACATGCCATGAACCTCTGGATCTGACACCCAAGTGGAAGTTGATGGGGTGCCCCTGGTTGTTGCTAAGCAATGTTCTCTGCCCGATCAGGCAGCCAGTTTACTGCTGTAAAAGCAACAACACACGTCTCTCAATGGGATGCCTCTCCCATGGCCACGCTACACTATCATCTCTGTTGTCCTGCATAGGCAGAGCTGGTCTGACTGCCACTGTTTGCGTGTGTGTCTTGCGAGCCATTGCACACTGGGGCCCCAGACGGACATACTCTTGTCTCTCTGTGTTAGTCTTAGTACTTCCTGTAGTCCTAACCTGCATGTTGGGCACACAGATAAACAGCTGTGTCACATCAGATGGGGCAGCAGGTCAGTCTTAGCAGAGTGCTGACGCCTCATGTCAGCTTCTCACACTGATTTGTAAATAAGTGTTTCTTTTGGGATTTATATCATAGAGTGGAGAGGTACCTGCCTGAGATTCACTTCTGGTCAGCATTCCTGTCTCTTAAGATATAACTGAGGCTACCTGTCAACCCCAAAGCGTTTTCTCCGTTCAGTATGGCAGAGCACACGGAGACAGCAGACTGTGTGGTATCTAATATCTGGTGTTATTCACCCCCTTATGATTAAAAAAAAAAGAACAAAAAGGCTTGATTGTACATCTCATGGGTGGGTTATGACACAAATGATAGCGCTGTGGTTGTGAAACAAGTTTAAACCCAGTCAGCGGTTGAAAGTGTGTACGCATTTCCGTCTTGCAAAAGAAGTTTGTTTGTACGGCACTAAATGATCTTTACTGGAGTCTAGTCCAAAAAAAAAAAAACATTTCCAAAGATATTCACATTCAAATACAAGACAGCAGTGTTCGGAGACTTCGGAGATGTGAACTGTTACAAAAAGCTATATTTTGGTTGTCGAAAACACATTTGTTGTTCTTTGCTAATTCCTATCATACGTGCCTTTGTCAGCATTCCTTGTGATTCATTCTGCCTCTGCAAGTTAGCTGAATAGCTTGACATCTTCTTCCATTTAGTCTGCATTGCAAACATGCTGATCGCATTAGGCCTTAGCTCTTCCCACTGTCATACAGTATGCCTGAGTACATTCCCTCCCAGGTGCTCCGTGCTTTGTTTTCCAGCTAAAAATGGCTTTGCTTAATCCCATCTGCTGCTGTACAACATTAACTCTCAAAGTTATCGGACAAACAAAGCAAAACGGTCTTTTTGACTGTTCGCATCGGTCTCATTTCTTATTGTAAACCTTCACAGAAGATTGATCCGGAGAACTGGATGCCCACCGTCACAGCCTGGGTGTGGCAGTTTCCCTTCTTCTCTGTCCACAAAGGAAGTGTCTGTGTAGGGAGTGGGGTTCAATACAGTAGAAAGCGTGGTTCAAACATCCCCAGGAAAGCCTGAAAGGGCTCTTTGGAACACAAGTTTGGTGTGTGAATATGGCTTCTGTGTGGCACTGTGTATCATTTCATGTGTAAGTGGGAGACTTGGTTGGATTCACATGTATATGTCTGTTGTAGGCTGCTGGTTGGCGCGCCAAGAGCAAAAGCCTTGAGTGGTCAACGGTCTAACGTGACAGGAGGGCTCTACAGCTGTGACATGAGCTCCACCACCAGCGACTGCACGAGAGTTAACTTTGATGATGACGGTGAGTCGCGTGCATTTACCTTTAAGGGAAATTTGAAATGTTCTCTCGAAAACTAAAACCGCTATCAGAATTCTTCCGTCATCCTCATTCCGTCTGTGCTTGTGTAGAATCCAGTGAAGACTACAAAGAAGACCAATGGATGGGGGTGACTGTCAACAGTCAAGGGCCAGGAGGCAAGGTTGTGGTAAGGCTCTCTTTATACATATGAACATTTCAACTCATTATTACCAACATCATCATTAGATTGTTATAGAGATGTTTTTGCAGTCAAGTGTGCTGTTCTGTTTCCTTGGTAGACTTGTGCCCATCGCTACCAGAACATAAACCCGGGTGCTAATACCCGTGCCATCATCGGCCGCTGCTATGTGCTGGGTCAGGGCTTGACCATCGATCCATACTCGACTGAAGAGGGTGATGACTGGCATTTTTGTAAAGGCCGGAACATAGGCCACGAGCTGTTTGGCTCCTGCCAGCAGGGCGTCTCGGCTATTTTTGATAAGGAGTACCATTACCTCATCTTTGGAGCTCCCGGAGCTTACAACTGGAAAGGTAGTTTTGTGTGTGTGTGTGAGCCATGTAGTTAGGAATATTAACAGGGGAATGCTACTGTCATCAATGTATTTACTCGGCATGATTCTTGATGAAAACTGATGCTTTCTCAGTCATTCGTTTCAGACGACCCCTTCATAAGGGTTGCTTTGTTGTGTGTGGGTTTTGCATACTTTTATTGCAAGTCGTAGCTCATCTCATCTCATCTCCCCTTCTCTTATTAAGGTGAGGTACGCATGGAACAAAGGAATGAGACTCTCTACAACCAGGGCGTCTTTTTCGATGGGCCGTTTGAGACAGCACATCAGAAAGATCTGAATCCTAACCTGGTTCCTGTTCCTACCAACAGCTACCTGGGTAAGAATATCTATTTCCTTCACCATGAGCCCAAACGAGCGCATACTGCCGCTTGACGACGTAAGCAATCCTTTTTTTTGTTGCTGTTTCCTTCTGTCAGGATTCTCTCTGGACTCGGGGAAGCGTTTGACCAAGAAGGGCCAGCTGACGGTGGTGGCGGGAGCTCCCAGAGCAAACCATAGTGGCGCGGTGGTGCTGCTGAAGAAAGGCGGAGACACGAGCTACATCTTGGTTAAGGAGTACATCTTGGAGGGGGAGGGACTGGCCTCGTCTTTCGGCTACGATCTGACTGTGCTGGATTTCAACAAAGATGGGTGAGGTTGCAGGGTGACTGTAATTGAATCACTGTTCTTGTTTTTTCTTACTATACTAATGAGCCTTAAACACTCTTGTGTGTTAGATGGGAGGACATAGTGGTGGGAGCGCCTCAGTACTTTGAGAAGAACGGAAAAATTGGAGGAGCTGTCTACGTCTACATCAACAAGGCTGGAATGTGGAACAAAGTCACACCCACCAGGATAGATGGACCTAAGGACTCCATGTTCGGCCTGGCTGTGGAAAACCTGGGAGATATCAATCAGGATGGTTACCAAGGTGAGGATGCAGTATTTATGTGTGGGCATGTATGTACTACTGTCTGCTGGTCATTCTTGACACCCCCTCCATAAATGAAATATACAAGCACGCTGTCCTGCTGTCAGATTTTGCAGCGGGAGCTCCTTATGATGATGATGGCAAGGGGAAAGTTTACATCTACCATGGATCGGCCACTGATCTCGAGTCTTTGAAAGCTGCACAGGTAGGTATTTTTTTTACACTTTTAATGCAGCTTTTTCACTACTTTCTGCAGATTTTGCAGTTTTGTTACGTTATATGAAGCGGCTTCGGCGTTTTCAAATGTGTGATATGATTCTCGGAGTTCTCTCTCCAGCTCTCTGAACACCTGTAGGTAAAGGGCTTGTATCTTATTATGTGAAATAAAATAGATTCTCTGAGTCTTATTTCATTCTGATTTTACGCTGAAAGTTTTGCTGATTAACCACACTGTCTTTTATAAGTCAAAAAATGCACTTGCATAGCGTCGACCCAGCTGTCTAACAATCAAATCACTCTAATGCATGTTTTTGGAAAAAAGGAGAGTTTGTGTGTCTCTATTTATTTATTCTGTCAGATAACATTCATGGCATAACTTTTCCACCCCTGATCTTAAATGTGTGTTCTTGCTGCTTTAGGTGCTATGTGGCAGGGATGTTGGAGTGAAGCTGTACGGCTACTCTTTGGCAGGGAATATGGACCTAGATCGGAACTCCTATCCAGACCTTGCTATCGGATCTCTCTCTGATGCCGTCTTTGTCTACAGGTGAGTGATCAAGGACATCAAGCTGATCAAGTTTTCATCGTGCTCCCTGAGAGGTTCACTGGGTTTTTCTCCTCACAGAGCCCAACCAGTTATTAAAATCGAGAAGAAAGTCACGTTCTCACCAAGCAAAATCGACCTCAGCGCAAAGAACTGTGGCAACAGTTCCTGGTATGGGGGACCCTGTCTTTCTTATCGTCTGTAGAGGACATTTAATATTCAATCAATGCAACAATCATATTATTTTATCCATTATGTACTTCAATATGCATTTTTACTTTTGTGAAAATCAATCAATCCATCGGTCATGTGCTTAAAAAATGCCAATCCTATGTCTGATTGTGGATAAACTGTGTCCACAGCATGACTGTTAAAGCATGCTTCACCTACACTGCCCAGCCCAGGAGCTACGGTCCCAGACTAAGTAAGCTGAGACACATTTTTTGTATTAGTTGCTTTACAGGAGCAAAATATTATCGTCATTACATTTTCTCCTCATACTCAGTATTTCTTTGACTCATATTCTGCTCTCTTATACCCTTCCTTTGTCCTGTTTAGCGGTGGCATACACCCTGAAGGCAGATGCTGACCTCAGGGGGAAAGGTCTTTTACCCAGGGCCAGTTTCACAAGCCCTTCTGGTTCTGATAATAACTATGAGTCCAAGGGGAGGATCATTATGGACACCAAAGGAAAAGAAGAGTGTATTCAACAAAAACTTGTCGTGCAGGTAGTTAGAATTTCCGTTGGGATAAATGCGATTTGTGTTTTGTGGGTAATTTTTTTGTTCTGTCAGGAAAACATTAGAGACAAGCTACGTGCCATTCCCATCGATGTGTCCGTGACTATTGAGGAGACCAAGCGCAAACGCAGGCAGACCCCAGCTCCTCAACTGCCACCTGTGCTGGACGCCAACGACCAAATGCCAACTCGAAAAGAGGTGTGTGTGCACCAGACTAAATGCAAAGATGAACTCATCAAAGGGCAGATGCTGCTGTAGGTGTATTTTTTACCACTTCCCAGTGCCGTGTTTTCAATGTGCATAAACGTGTCTGTAGGTGCACTTCCTGAAAGAGGGTTGTGACGGGAACGTATGTCACAGCAAGCTGCAGATAAAATATCGCTATGGCTACAAGACAGTCGACGAGGATAAGTTCACTCCATTTGAATTGTGAGAAAATGCGCACGCTCTTCTTTTTCACGTATCATTTTATTATAGCTCCTATCGGAGAAAATCCTCAGAGGGTTACAACATTGAGTCATATATGCTGTTTACATGGCATTCTCCATTTGTTTGCAGGGAGAAGGGTGTGCCACTGATCTTGTTCAACGACCAAAATGAAATCGCCTTGGAGGTCACAGTAACCAATCTGGATGGAGATGATGCACACGAGGCATCCCTGATCGCCCTCTTGCCGGACTCCCTGACCTACTCTGATTTTCATGTTTCACCTGGTGTAAGTCTATCTGCCCCAGAAACCCTCTGCCTCTTACAGTCACGCACATGCCAACTTTTGATTCTGACCGGGACGTATCTTTGATTTCAGGCAAAGCCGGTAAAATGCTCAGCCAATAAAGATGGTTCCAAGGCTGAATGTGAGCTTGGGAACCCCTTCAAACGGGACTCAGAGGTTAGAGAAACTCACTCAGTGGCACTTTCTCACTCATTTTACACACGTGTGAATTGAAAATTGTGTTTGTTTGTAGACAACCTTCTACATTATTATGGGCAGTGTTGGCACCTCTCGCAGCTCTTCTGAACTGGAGATAGATCTTCAGATAGAAACGTAAGTATGCGCTCCTTCAGCACAAAGTGTTCAGATTGCACTGATTGGTCTTAGAAAAGCTGCAGAAATATAATCGCCTTACTTTAACTATACATAATGTCATTTCTGTAGCTTCCTAGGAGTATTTTGAGTTGAGCTTTGTGTAAATTCTGTCTGGCAGGACAAGTGAACAGCAGAAACAAGCTGTCAAAGCCAAGGCAAAGGTGGCCATCATGTTGCAGCTTTCTTTATTAGGGTAAGAAACATGCACACACGCGTGAGCACAAACAGAAAAGTATGCCACGATCCATGCAGCTGACAGTGGATGTCTTGCCTTCCCAGACAAGCCCAGCCATCTCAGGTCTACTTTTCTGGGGAAGTCAAGGATGAGTCAGCAATGAAGACTGAAAGCGACATTGGAAGTCATGTCATGCACCAATTCAAAGTGAGTACAGGGAAGCTGCAAGTCTCCATGATGCACAAATATTTTGTTGTGTACTTTATTTAAATTTGTTATTAAACCAAAGCCTTTATGTCCTAGATAGATCAGTAATATTTCATCCGCTGAGGTAGCACGATGTTCCTGTTTTTACAGATAATCAACCTGGGGAAGAGCTTGACAGACTTAGGCGCCGTCACCTTGAAGATAGACTGGCCAAAGACGACAGAGGAGGATAAATGGCTGCTCTATCTGGTGGCAATCAACTCCTCTGGCAATGGCCATATTGACTGCACTCCCGAACAGATCAACCCTCTTAAGAAGGTGAGTGGAAAAAATAATAATGTCTGGGTTGTTTCTCAGCCTACTTCTTTAGTTTTTGGTTGTTGTTTTTTTTTTTCTAGACAGTTAAAGGTTACGAGCTAAATGAAGTAAGCAAGTGAATGTTTTTGCTCTGCTTAAAGGAACTCTCATCCAGGAGGAGAAGAGCAGCAGAAGCCCCCCTGAAAGATATTGAGGCCACTTTTTCACGCTTAATTGAGAACAAGGAATCCAAAACTCTGGTAAGGCCGCACGACCGGTTTCTGTTGTCTTCCCCTTTCTTTTATCAGTATATTTAAGCGGTAAAAGGGGCGATCCGGTCATCACGTCTTGCTTTGTTGACAGACCTGTGAGAGTGGGGCAAAATGTGTGAGGATCGAGTGCAGCCTGACAGGCTTGGACAGTAATGCAATCATCACTCTCAAGTCTCGCCTCTGGAATAACACCTTCATACAGGTAACTGAGAGGGTTCCTTACTTTTAAGTTGGAGTTAAAGATGAGTTGCAGCTCTGATTTTGTGTTTGAGAAGGAGGCTTGCCATCCTTGAGGAAACAAAATTGTTCTTGACACATTTATGATGCTTATTTGGTGTCCAAAGTCAATGTAAAGGTAGCATTATTGAAACTTGGGCTGTTTTAGTTTTTCTTTCATTTATCTTTTTTGATACTCACCGGTTTGCAGCCCTAACGGGTTTTGATTTTCTCATAATAAACATGAAACATCAAGAACTTTAAACATGATCTCTTCTTCTTCTTCTTTATTTAAAAAAAAAAACAGGATTATTCCAAGATGCATCACGTGGAGATAAAAGTGAAGGCATCTCTGCATATTGACAGCAAAACAAAGAGCGTGCTGCTGCAGAGTGCTGTGACAGAGGTAATTAACAACAAATGGAAAAAGCTTGTATTCTAACCTCATTCTCTTGTGGTTGACATGCATTTTCATACCCCATAATTCATCTAGCTGCATCTGTCTTCTTTGACATCGCCAATAAACACCCCGAACCCAGTCTCTGTAAAGGCCCTGCTTGCCTTTGCCATCACACCGCCTCCAGGTTTTTACAGATGGAGATCTTGATCTTGAGCCACCGAAAGCCTCCCTCATACATTTTCACTTTTTTTTTTCTCTCGTTACACCAAATTCCAATCTGGCCTCGCGAATCTCGATGCTTCTGACTTAAAACTGTTGATTTGGCCACTTCTAATGTTCCTGCCATTTATCTGATGGATTTGTGGTGTTTTTTTCGCCGTCTAAAGATGGCAGCTGTCGCTTGCGTTGTGAGGCTCTTTGCAGCTGAGCGTTGCAAGTTAACAGCAACGACTTCCGAATACAAACAACTCCACACCACTCTGACCGAAGGAGTAGCACACGCCTATCCAGGACTCGACCTTTGAATCAACTGTCTATTCGTACCCATGAAAAATAAAGACCCACATAAAATGATTCGATTCCTTCGTTCGGATTGGAAAAAAATTCTAATTAAATGTACCTGAAACTGAAATGTTTTGCTAAAAAGCTAAAAAAAAAAAAACAGCCTGTCACTGGCTAAATATGTCAACACTTTAAACAGAATATGACATCAAATTGAATTTTTTTTTGTTTGTTCATCTGGTTCAGAGTACCTAACGCTGATGTTTTTCAGGCAAGGCTGACTGTGTTCCCAGAGAGGCGTGCAGCTCAGTTTGGGGGAGCGTGGCGGTGGTGGATCATCCTGCTGTCCATCCTGTTCGGGCTGCTGTTGTTGGCTTTACTTGCTTTTCTTCTTTGGAAGGTAGGACTGATAAGATATAGACCAGGGACACACCACATTCCAGCGAGTGAAAAACTTGTACATTATACCCTTATTGGTAGGATGTGCAGTGAAAAATCCTTGGAAGTTTTCTTTTTTTTTTTTTCACTTTCAAACACCATTTACAAAAACAGCCTTAGGTATGCAAGACATTTCTCACAGACGTTTCTAATGATTTGCCTCTCCTCAGTGTGGAGCCTTTGAGAAAAAGAATAAAGAGGACACATCTGAAAAAGAGAAGCTGACATCAAATGCATAAAAAAGAGAGGGTAAAAATTGCCGTGTCTGCCATGAATGAAACTTTCTCTTCTGGTTACTTTTTGCTGTAAAAGTACTGCTTTCTGGTATTAGGCAGGGAGTGGGCAACACTCACACTGTGACACAAATGCTTATGTAGATGCTGAATGAATATGTCCGCAATAATATGTCTAAAAGATTGGCACACAGTACCGTGTGTATCATCGCATTTGTCACTTGCATGGCTGAGGGAGTCGACGGCTTATGAGCAACGACAGCATTACCTTCTGCTTTGAGGAACACTTTGGGGGCTGGGCTGCATCTCATTGGTCTCTTCTACAGTTTCGCAGTTTATATTGTTACTAGTGCACACAAAGCTGCTTGATCTGAAGGTCTTTTTCTTTACTTTTAAAAGCAGGGCGTAAGAACACGTTTCCTTTCTCCATAGAGGTGCACAGATGGCTCATCTACACCTCTCAATGGACTCATTGCATTTTGGCACCTGTTTGACTGATGGATGTTTCAGCTCACTTGGCTTTCTCTGTAGACCCTTGAATAGTTTTTAAAAAAAAAAAAAAAAAGAGTTATTTTTCACGAATTATCTGCCTTTGTCCTTCTCCTCTGCAGTATAGCTTTTTTGAGCGTGCCAAATATGAAGAGAAGGTACCCAGTTACAATGCAGTTTGGATCAGACGGGAGGAGAGAGCGATAAACGCTGGAAATGGTAACTGGAACAGCCTGGAAAAGAAGCCATGGATGACAACGTGGCACGACAACAAACACTACTCTTAACAGCCAATGAAATCTGACTGCACATAGCCACTGTTGCGTATTGATGAAGCACCAGTTTCACAGTTTTTGCCTTTGCACAATGAGGACTGTAAATATCGAACAAACTAAATCATGTGGAAAACACTTTTGTTTGGACTAAATGCTGGAATCAGACATTCTGCTCCAAGGGCTGTATTTCATTCGATTCAAGTGGAGGAGCTGTTCATGCACAGCTACCGCCTGTAGGGCTTTTGGCGCTTCTTTGGTGCATTAAGTTTTGGACAAGGGGCTTTGCAGGTAGAGAACTTGTAGTCATTTTGTCCATTTGAGTGTTCTGAATTGTATTTATTGAGTACCTTGTTAGCTCTTCTGAAAGGCCAAAGAGTAATGTAATGCACACACTGGGGACTTTACTGAGATGCTAGTTTCAATTTCTTTAAGTACCCCCCCCCTCTCCTTTAACAGTTGAATCATTCATTTTTGCTCGCACTCAAAGTGCCTGAGATTGTGTGGATTTTGTAACTTATGTGAAAGTGGAGAAAGTCCTTTGTAAATATACTTCCAAGCCACAGCAAAAGGCTGCAAAAATAGAGCCTTGTTTCTTAAATAAATCTTTTTTTTAAAGTGTGAAATGTGTCCTGTGTTTAAATAAGGCCACGTTGACTGAGAATATAAAACAGCAAGAAGTTTTAAATTATTTATTAACACATAAAAAGACATTTAGAGCAAATACCTGAGGGCAGGAATCGGCACACAAATTAAAATCATTCTACAATAATTTAAGATTAAAAACGTTATGGTAAGACGGGTAATTCTCACACACTTGCCAATGAAATACACTTAACTGCTGTTAGTTTGAACTTTGGTGCTGGAATAGGAGTTTGAAAATCCTTTTAATCCCATCCAAATGTCTGCATCTTCAATATCTATTAAGATGTGACAAACAGAATCTGTGGAGTCATTTCTGGCCGCTTCTATTGGTTCAATAGAACAAGGTTGGAGTTTAGCTCCATGTGTGACCCTCATGCTGGTGCTGCACCCCCCCCTCCCCTTTTCCCTTTATAAGAGCGACTCAGTTCGTATAGTTTTGCCACTGCGTCCGATGTCTTTCATAGACTTCTCGTCCGCCATCATCCTCGCGTTCTCTTTGAATTCACCTTCCTTTTCTGCATTGAGCTTCCCGTGTTCTTTCCTCTGCTCTTTCTCCTCGCTTTTCTTCATGTCCCGCAGCTTCTTCTTGAGGGCGGACCGGTCACTTTGATTGGTCACACCAAGAGCCTTAAAAAAAAAAAAAAAAAAAAACAGTATTCAAATCTCAATTATGAGAGTTTAAAAAGATCCGAGAATGAAAATTCATGCAAGGTTCCGCCAAGGTTAAACTGAGCTTCAATATTTCATAAGATAGTTTCCTCACCTTAAGCTTCTGACTGTCCATGTTGAGCAGCTGTGTCCCATTTACTCCTTTGGCAGTAAACTCTGACATGTACTGATCCATGTTCATGGCGCCTAACCACAGACACACCTGCTGGTTGCTCCACTCAGAGACCGGACGGCTTTGCCACCGATTGTTGTTGTTGTTGGGAACTGGATAGTCATCTAGAGTCTAACCAAACACCAGAGAAGACAAAAGGAATAGAAACTGTACCTAAAAAGATAGCACTCTGGATAACTGCCTTGACAGAGTGGTCGACAGGGAAAGATGGAAGCAGAAAAAGAAAAAAGGGGGCAAAGGACAGACTCACCTCAGAGGAGGAAAATGTGCAATTGTGAGAGTGTCCAGAAAGGGAGTGATCAGAGACATGGCCCACCATGCTGGAGCTGCCCACAGGAGATCCAATACTCTGGAATCAACAGAAAGAGTCCTGGGCCACCTACATACTCCATATCTGCTACATACTTCCCCATGCACTTATTTTAAAGTGGACTGCCGTCTCCACTTTAAGAGAGAGTTATTTAGAGGCAGTTTTAGCCCCAAGGGCTAAGATAGGACGAGGCGGTCCTGCTGAGAAGGCTGCCATTACGTACTTGATGCCCTTGCTCATTCAAATACTAGCCTGCAAACCATCAAAAAGAGCTCTCATTTCTCACCTGATCTCTTCTGCCCGTTGTGGTCAGGTAAGGCAAACTGCTGCTGGACACAGACCGCAGCCTCTCCCTGCAGCTCTCCGCTTCCTCTTTTTCTCTCCCCCTCTCCCCAAACCAGGGAAAGGGAAGGCAGGAGGGCATAGAGGTGACCGAGCCCGATGGAGACACTTCAGTGGGCTCGTCGATCAAATCACCACAAGATGCCCTGATGACAAGTAGGGGAGGGGAAAAAAATAAATGTTAAAAAAAACAAAAAACATTTAAAATCAAGATTTCATACCATGTATTCCCCCCATAAACAAATTCAAATAAAAGCATGCAAGTAGAAATGATTTTGAAGGGTATTTAATACCCTACTCAAAGACATTTTAAGTCTAATGCCCATTTTTAATGACAGTTAAAGGTCAGTTGTATTTTCTGTTGTGCACCAGTGACGTCTCACCTACTGTTCATGGAGCTTCTGCTCCGTTTCTCACTCCTCCTCTTGTTGAGAGACTTGCGGAGGCCGCTAAAAAGGATGAAGAGTTTGTTTTAATTAATCTGAAAACAACAGCTGTAAAATGCCCTCCCATAGCACTGTGGCAAGTGCCCAGAGGCTTGCTCTGAATGACGGGGAAAGCGTGACAGATTCTAAAAGGTATCATGATCCAAAATAAGTGACAGAAAGAGACCGACATCCTCCACCTGAAGTCAGGAAATTTCCGTTTGGATTTTCTGGACGTGACGGTGTCAATGATGAAAATGGGAGGAGTCAGGAGGGAGCTGGTGGGAGGCTGTGGGCTAAGGGCAGAGAACGAAGTAGCACAGGACGGGTCACTTCTGCTGCTTTGGACCGTTGTGATAACAGGCAGCGATTGGCTCTCCTGGGGTTTCAGGACCACTTCTTCGTGCTGCAACACAAAGCACAAGGACAGGATGGAAATAGCAAGTTCGACATAGTCGTCGGCACATCTTTCACCGCGTCTTACCTGTTTTGTGAAGCTCTCTCTGAGTTTGTCCCGTGAAGGTGGGTGGCGCTTCGCCTTTTGAGCTAGCTGAGCTCTGGCGATGTGAGCGCTCGAGTCTAGTCGTCCTGTATCAGGAACTGGAATATACCAGTCTGACACAAAGATTGCTTCATTCAAGAGGTCTGAACGTTATAGTCACATGTAACAGCTTTGAATTCATTCATTCAACTGGATCCCCACTAATTCATCCAAATTATCAACAGCCAGAAGCACTGAAGGAGAACTCTCCAACCTTAAAATCCAAATGCTTACCTGTGACCGAGGAGTCTGCAGAGGGGTTTATTCCCTCCGGATCAGCGTCTTGTCCCTCTAGCTGTGCCCTCTGCGATAAACAGTATAAAACAATGACAGCGAAACGACTTTGACATACAGCCACTCGGGGATTGAGAAGTCTCACCTGGATTTGCAGCCTTTCAACAGTCTCTCTGTGTTGTTTCTCTCTCTCCTCCATTTCTCTCCTCATATCCATTTCTCTGTCCTCCCTCTCCTCCTCTCTGAAATACACAAGTGAAAAAAAAAAAAAAGTGAAACGTGAGGGGAAACACCCTTGAACACCCAAGCTCACAAAATACACTTGTGATTTCATACTGCCTCAGAGTTTACAGGATTCCATAAATACCTGCTCTGGTATTCTCGAACCAGTCTCTTCGCCTTACTGTATTTGATCTCCAGGCTTTCGGTTTGGCTCTGGGCATCAGCTAGTCGCTGGCTCACAACTCTGCACAGCGTCTGGGCCTCCTGCCAGTATCTGATAATGAAAGAGAATCTCACCAACACCTTCTTTACCAACAATATCCTCTTCATTCTGTTGACTGAAGCCTTTGAACCTCTTAATCGGCCGGATAGTTATGACAAAAATTTAATAAAAAGGATAGTGTGTAGTCAAGAAGCACTGCCTCTCCACCAACATACTTCTCTAGTTTGTCAGCTTTCTCCTCTCCATCCTCTGCTCTCTGCTCCAACTCAGCTCTCTGGCTCTCCCAACAGGCCTGCCGCTTCTCCCAGGCCTTTAACTGGCAGATAAACGGCAAAATGATTATTTCTTTATAGGTGTGACAGGGAAAACCGAAACAATGCGATACAAGAAATTACACAAAGAAAGAACACGTGTGGAGTGATGAAAGCCAGAGTTTTTTTTTGCCAAGGCTTTCACCAGCCCAATTATGTCACAGTGGAGATTACATCAAGGCAAAGGCAGGAAAAGCAGGGCTGGAACGAGGTCCGTGTCCTAATAACTCAACACCGAGCCATCTCATACACAGTTAAATGGGTCAGAATGTTTCCAAATCTGGAAACAATGGTAGTTTATCACAATGAGTAGAGTTACCGGTGTGTGTGAGATCTCGAGCTCCACTGAGCGACCTACCTTCTCTTTCACATGACGAAGTTGGGTTGTTCTGTTTCGTAGTTTTGACTGAAGCTATAAAACACAGTTAATGGAAGGGAAAGCAAATACATGGCTGAGTTTTGGTATACAGTTTCTAATGAAGGACAAAGATTTTCCTTGACAATATTTTTTTTTCCTCCCTCTCTTGCATTGAAAATATATGCTTGTAAGAGAATTTCTGTTTTGAGACTTTTAATGGATTCAGAGGGAGTACCTGCTGGTATTTGAGACAGAGCTGGTAGTTGTCCAGACTGGACAAAACAGACGCATCCTCTTCTTCTTCTTCATCATCCTCCTCTTTTTCATCTTCAGTGACCCTCTCTGACATATTATCCTCACTCTCCTCCTCCGCACTGTTCCTGTTTTCTCTCTTCATATAATCGACAAACACAGAGAAACAGCACAATAGAATCAAAGTCTTTCTTAGGGTGACTCAACCACACCTCTCCTTTAGGAGAACGCACCTTTTTAGTTTTTGTTTTATCCATTTCCAGACTCTCATTGATCAGCCGCGCCACCTCACTCTCCACCCCCTCTTTCTCTCGACCAATCAAAAACCTGCAGCAGAAAACACAAATCGATCACAGCTGAGAGCAATCTCTTCCCTCCCTTATCACACGCGTGCAGATCGCCCGCACAGCAGACATTCTGACTTTTCTAAATGTGAAGCACGAGTGTTGCAAATGATGTTAATGATCTCAAATTGAAACCAATGCAGTGAGCCTACATGCACACCTGACATTTTGATTTTGGCTCAGTTCCATCAAGTGTCCCTGCAAACGATGAACGAGCATTTAAAAATACAGCAGCTCCCCGAAGCATTAAAATGTCCTTTTAAGAGAAAGCGCCACACTTACGAATGTTTGATTGAACAACTATCTTTAAATTTTTTTAATCGATATGTGAGTGATTGGAGGATAATCTGAATCTACTGTAGTGTATTCTTCAGAATTCTTTTTAACAGGAATTCAAAGTATCTGTAAATCTGTTTATTTTACAATCAAGGTGTTCACAGAGAATGGCTTTTTTTTCCTCTTTAAATGCAAAGAACAATCCCCTCAAACGACAACTGGACTGAACCCATTTCAGTGAAAAGTCTCTCACAGAAGAAAAGTATTTACATTTTCTTTTCTTTGTCCCTCCGCTACATATATTGCTTTATGTCTTGAGTGGTTATAAAAAAAGATGCTCCTTTAAAAAAAAAAAAAAAACATATGTAAAGAATAGGGAGGAAAAGTTATATTTACCACCGCCGTTTGATCTTTAAATAACTTCAATTCTGTAACGAACTGTTAGAAGTCTTAGAAGGCGCGTCTATTAATCTTTTTTGACAGTTTTTAAAAGTGACGCATCTGATAAAAAGCCAAGATTGCGCTGTGATCACGAGTTTGCAAGGAAAATGGTAAAGACTGTGAGCTCAGCCATACTTCCAAAGCTGTCCATCAAGACACAGCAAACCTTCTACTGCCTGGAGAAAAGCAAATTGCATGACATCCACCTCACGGTTACATACTTGACCAGGCCCGAGGTGTTCTTAAGGACTGTGGCTGCGAATAGCTGGGACACTCCAACCAAAGTCACGCCATCCACCTCCACTATCTGGTCGTTCACCTGAATCCTAACACATGTGAACACATCCAGACAAAAGAGGTCATCCTGTTATAGTGAATTCATTCAGCCTTCCAGCACATATAGGAAACTAATGTGGAGGCATACCGTCCATCCTTCTGTGTTGCTCCTCCTTCAGTAATTGTCTTGACAAAGATTCCCAGTTTTTCCAGTCCCTGGTCAGCCCCTACACCCATTCCTATGATACTGATTCCCAGTCCATCCTCACCTAGAGCCGGTGGGAAAAAGGATTGTTATTTGCAGATTGTTGAGACACTAGAATTTTAGGCATTCAGCTATAAGAGGCAAACCAGGTGAGACATACAGACCCTTTTGTATTTCCACAGGAAAAACATCCATCCTGTCAACTCTCTTTTCCAGCTCAAACTCTGCTGAAGCGGACACTGGGTCGATGTCCTCATTGTGTCGGTCATATTCTGCATTGGAGTAGGTGCTGTACACCTGAAAGACACCATTTATTGTTAAAGTCTCTCCACTGGCCTCAGCTTAGATAGACACTGATGACAAAATTAGGCCTGCTGAAAATGCTGTTGTGTGTAATTCATATCTAATAAATGGGCCAACTGTTAACAGAACCATCTGCAGAGATTGACACCACAAGGAAACTGTTTATGCCTGAAAATCTGTCAATGAGAGTGTGAGACGCGAGAGATTCAGGAAGTGTAAAGTCTTCCGGAGAGCATATGGCACCAGCATAATTATGGAAGCGCTAAAAAGTGTCCTCACACGCAGTTTCCTTGTGACATTACTGCTACTACTGCTGACTGCTACTATAAGTGTTACGATGCAGATTCACACCAAATGCACAGGATTATTTTTCTGTGTGTTTATGTAAAGGCAGCTCCAAGTCTGGTGCTCACAAAGCCAGGCATGTGAAATCTTGTTTTCTAACCCTCCCTTATGGGTAGGAAACATGGCTTTGGGCTAACGTCAAAACAGCTGCTGGAACCAACGGCCGTGCAAAGGTAAAATGAAGATATGTATATATATATATATTTCTTTTACCTTGATTGGTGCCACAGAGAAGCTGACTTTCCTCTTTACAACCTCAGGTGCATCTTTATCCTCCTGAAAGTCCAGTTCAGGAACACCAGGAATTTCCTCAAAAACAAGCAGATTTTCTGTACGCAGGCGGCTTTCCTGCCTTAGAGATGCTGAAAGCTCAGGATTTGATTGAGAGTCCTGATCATACACAAAAGCCTTGTTTTCGATCCCACAGATTACTGCCGCCCCTGGTTGGTCGTCTCCTCCATCATTACCCATTCTGCATGCCTCAGCGACGGGCTCCTCATTCAGCTCAGATGTTGTTCCTTCCTTTCCCACACCTCTCTCCTCTTTTCCACCCTTCCTCTGACTTTGTGAAGGGTCTTCTTCTTCTTCACCTTCAGCCTTTCCCTCGTCTTGCATCACGACCCTCTCAACGCTTTCTCCTAATCCGGTGTCTGTCTTTTCCTCCCCGCCGTCTTCTTCTCCTGTTGACTTCTTCTCAGTTTGTGCAGTGAACGGTCTGTTCTGCTCCTCCTTTTTACCCTCCCATTGTTCATTCGCCTGCTGATACTTGTCTCCGCTTGGTTCTCCACCATCCTGAGTTACTCTTTTCCATTGCATGTCTTCTGTTAACTCCTTCTGGTGATCTGTGGAAGCGATCGGCCCATCTTCCACTCCTTTGAAGTCCACGCCGTTTCCCAGCAGATGAACAGGTACTGATGTTGTTTCCACAGTGGGCTCCTCAAAGACATTGTCCTCAAGGGCCTCCTCACGTTCTTCTGCAGCTTTGTATGTATGCTTTTCCACGTCACCCTTAAGCCATTGCTTGTTGTCCTTCGACACCCTCTCCGCCTCGTTCTCGTCACTTTCTGAAGACTCATTCTTTATGCTGACTAGTTCTGCCCTCAGTGTTGCCTCAGGAGCTGAGCACGGGTGAGGAGTTGCTTTTTCTCCCCTGTCTTCCTCTGTTTGTGACACTGTGGTTTTATCATGTGTGTCATGAGATGAAGGAGATTTGTTGGGCGTCTCCCTGGGGCCATCCAGTGCTGGAGATTTAGGGCACCTTGTCGCTGAATGAGGCTTCAGCAAAGAAATATTTATTATGTGGTTTATGGATTTGTCTTTATCCAACCCATCCTCCTCTGCATGCTTCTTTTCCCCACTTGCCTCCTCCTCCTTTTCCACTTCTTCTCTCCCGTCCGCAGCCCCCTTGGTCCCCCTATCAATCACAGGCTTTGATACCTGTCCTCCACCATCTGTCATCTTGGCCTCAAACAACCTTCGGGTTACGGAGAACTTCTGAGCCAGAGCAGCTCTATCGATATCCACTTTGCCCTCGGCTCTTGAGGGTTTTCCCTGCAGAGACATTTCTCGGGTAGAGATACTGGTCAGAGTGCTCGTAACAGATGAGGAACTGATGACAGAACGTTTGGATCGCAGGAAAGGAGAAGTTTGGAGTTGCAAGCTAAGATTTGAGGGAGTAGGGAGAGTTGTGGAGCAGGAACTCAGGACTGGAACACTATCCTGTCTTGATTGCTGGCTGTCCATTTGTAGAAAAATATTATCTCTGATCTTGGTCCCCCTGGTGCTTTGGATCCTTCCTCTGCTGTCTGCGCTGCTACTTCTGCTGGTGTGGGACATTATGGGCTCTGACAAGCAGGACAACAGCCTGTTTGGGTGCACAGCAGAGTGCTGAGTGGCAGCAACAGTTTTGGTCCCCGACTGTAAACAGGCCCCGGTGTCAAATGAGCATTTGATAGCATGGAAGTCAGACTTATAAGTAATCCTGTGAGGTGAGGCACTTCGGCCTCTGATGTCTGTCCGCATCATCTGGGAATAACTCCTCTCTGAAGTGAGAAAAAACTGTGGAGAAGCTGTGGACGAGGCTTTTTTTCCTGCAATAATAATAAAAGTAATAATAATAAAAATATGCTGAGCAGGTAGGCAACGTTTGACAAATTGCTGGTACCGTGGAATGGTTGCAGGAAGGCAAGGAATGCTTTACAATAAAGCTGGTGTTTCAAAAGTTTCCAGCAGTTGTCTGATGAGAGCAGAGAAAAGAAAAGCTCTCGGTGTTGGAACCTCTTTGTCATTAGCTGTCCTCAGATAGAGATTCTTCTATTCGTCATCGCCATCTCTCCTCCTAAAACAGTGGAGAAAGAAGAGGGCAATACAATGCAATCATTAAGGTGAACATGCACAGGTCACAAAATGAAAGATTCGTCCAACTGGGCTTCTTAATTTGTTTAGCAATCACCCTCGGAACCCTAATTAGATTCCTTGAAGCCGAAAAGAAAAACTCCTCAAATCTCTGTTGCAACTGAGACCAACTTTTATGCACGTATTGTCAGACGTGGAGTTCTCTCTCTTTATTAATAATCAAACTCACTGTGCATTTGGACGGTTTACATTACTCAGCAACGTGATAAAAACCCAAAACGCAGCCGGCAGACGGACTCGTCTGACACAGGTATTCACAATTACCTTGTTCACCGTGCCTAAAAGACAATTGCTAAGTGTGCGTTCATGTGCCGTCGGAAAAGTGGGGGATTGAGGACACAGTCACGTAGTATCTATCTATCTGTCTGTCTGTCTATCTGTCTATCTATCTGTGTGCATAAACGCATTTTTACACCACTCTTGTAAATTAACAGTCAGTGTGATTTCGCTCCCCTGTTGCTCAGCTTCAGAATTGATGAGCCAAATGTGAGGCAAACTGTTGTTGTTTATCCAACTTGCTAAGTTAATTAGCAAAATCAACTTAACCTCAATAAGATGTATTTGCTCATTCCTGTCGTAAGCGCACACCATGTTCGTAATGTCGGGCCCGTGTTTTTGACCTGACGTTCACCTGGACGATGAGACTTCCGACTAAAACTGTAGCCGATATAAAATAAATAAATAAATACAGGGTCAAAATTAAAATTTACGACAGCGTATGAAGGTAGCAAATCTCTCAGACCGTTATGAACTGCGCGCGCAGTTTAAAGGTCGCGTGCTTCAACGGAAGGTTAGCGAAATAATCAAGTTGTATGATATAAAGATAGCCATTTCCTTACTCTGGTCTCGACAGTTTCGTGTTGCCGTGGCGGGGTTGTCTGTTTGCAGTCAGACGGTGGTGACGGCTCTCTCGCTGAGATAAATACAGACAGATGGCGACTCATGTCTCCAAATACCGTAAATGGATTATCCCTTGGTAATCCTGTGTAAACTACTCCGGTAACTGTGAAACAGTGGTGGTGAGTGGGTACCAGCACTGAATCAAGGCAACCTTCATTTGAAGAGCTAATAGTAACAAAGGTATCTTGTAATAAATGTACGTTTAAGAAAGGAGTCTTATTAGGTGACTTATTTGTTGCAGCCTTTTTCGTACTTGACAGTTCAGTTTTAAAATGAGTTCAGAATGACCACTGAAGCAAGCATTGTTCTAATCGCACTGTCTATCATAACAAACACTGCTTTCCTCGTTTTTTTTTTTTTTTGCCTGCCTTTCTAAAGTGGACAAATTTGACAGCATATATAGAACATTGCAACCTAAACTTCTTTAAAGGATGGAGGTCACTGGCACGTCCACTTACCTTTAACTGTCTCCCAGCCTGTAGATATCCACATTACATCTCCGGGGCTCAGAGGCAAGCCTCATGTGAATGTTTTTTCCCCCTGTGTGCATGATACAGGTTAGTGCAGCCACCCAAATCTCCCACTGTCTACCTGTGTGCCAGGCAAACCGAAGCAGTGATGCAGCACCTGCTGATTTATGTGTCTGCCTGCCTGTGTGTGTGTGTGTGTGTGTGTGTGTGTGTGTGTATGCCAGTGCAGTGGGTGAGTAGGTTCAATACCTATTGTCTGTCTCTGAGGCTTGCTTCTCTTGCAGATGGACTGGACTCCGCTGGACTGGACTGATCCACGCAGAGCCGAAGAATAGTTCTGCTCGCTGTGACCTGGATCTGACTGGAGACCATTGTCCCAGGTGGCACTGGGACCTACTTGATATAAATACTGGCCAATCACAAAAGCCTTCTTCTGAATGAGGCTAACCGTGAGAGGGAGGGAAGGAGGGACAGTGAATCGAAGCAGAGATGGGGGGAAAAAAAAATCGAAGGAATAACGTCGAGGTGGGTGGAAAAGTAAAGTTAAAAGGTAGAAGCTGCAAGAAGGAGAAGGAGGGAGAGCAGATGAAGCAACAGAATGAACTGAAAATGTGAGAGACGGTCATGAGTGGAGCCTCGCAGTAAATCACAAGCTTGGCATGCAGTGTTGAAGAAAAGCGAATTCCTTGCGAAGGATGTGAAATAAGATGAAAAATACATGGATCTTTGTGTGTGTAAACATAGCCTTTAATTTCTGTCACCAGCAACAGGTCAACTAGACTTTAGAGAATTCAGTTTTATTCCTCCTTCCTCAAGTTTACATGTTTTTTTTTTTCTTGTCAATTAATGAATTTTTTTCAAATATTTGGAGACTGTGATAGTCCTAAAAACGGGGCCATTGTGTCTGGGTTTGTGGGTCGTCATAGCGATCGAGCTGGTGTGTTGCAGGAGGAGCGACAATGAGCCTATTCACAATTTGGGAAGCCGCACTATTTAATGAGAGTCAACAAGTCACTGTCAGTGCTTCTATTTCAATACAGAAGACAGATTTGTTACAAGCTAACACATATTCCTTGCAATTTCCCCTATGGATTTCAGAAGAAGCTGACTTCAAATGCTTCATACTGGTGAGCCTTAACATTATGACCGCCTGCCTAATATTCAGATGTCACCCGTTGCCATGGTTTCGAGGGAGTTCCGAGGCTTGACGAACTCCTAAGACTTTTTGTCGTGTCCTTTTAACTTTATGTTCCATTTCGCAGGTGCTGCTATTAAAGCGGTTAATGAGCGTACTGCATATCGACCAGAAATTATGGGATTTAAAAAAGCCACATTAAACAAATTGGAACCCCTATTTCAACCGTGTCCCTTGTGCACAGAGATGCGTCCAGATTGACTGAACTCTTTTGATGGTATCATTTACAGCAGGCCATGGAAAATGCAAAGTCTTCACACATTTTCACATCTGTTGCCCATCTTTACTTCTGAGAGACTCTGCCTCTCCAAGGTGCTCTTTTTAAAAAAAAAAAAAAAAATCTTCCAATCATGCTACCTGATTAGTTGCAACACCTTCTTCCAGATGTTGCTCCGTAGAAGCCCTAGTTTTTCCAGCCTATTTGTTGCCCTCATCTCAACTCTTTTTGTTATTTCCATCAAATTCAAGATGAGCTAATGTTGCTCATGAAATGGTAAAATGCCTCCCTTTCTTGGAATTGGAGTTCTATATTTGGATATAACCTAATATATCGGTATGTCAGTGCACGGATATGTAGAAAAAAAATCCAGCACCTGTGTGGCCTGTGGCTGATTTTTACCTTTTCAACCCTGTTTGAACGAGCCACTCCTTCTCAGTTTTGTGAATTCAAAGACCCAAATTTGAAGAAAAGGACAGATGTTATCTCTTTTTTGTCTCAAAGTTGTCGATATCGGTGTGTGCATGAGAGTTTCTGTCATGTAGGCAGCATTTGGCAGGCGCTCACGACGCATATGGTCACCTGTGCAGTCGACCATATTTCCAGATTCTAACTTCCACAGGGAAATCACGCTCAGTCTCATGAACATTTAAATGCAGACGCTCACACTCTCCCTCGAGCCGGCACACAGCTGGGTTGAATGCACAAGCGGTAGTTTAAAGGAGAAAAATTCAGCTCTGCAGGAAGTTGGTATATTTGCCTTGAAGTAGTTTGATGTGACTTATTTTTATAGCCCAAACGTGCTGCAGATATAATCGATATACAATGATACTGCCACCCTGTGTTTAGATGTGTGTACTGCACATGGAGAGAGAAAATCAGTGATAATTGTATAATAGTGTGCAGATTACTGTGATGTGGGGGGGGACTATAAAAACTATTCCACAGCATACAGGGATGTGTTTTAGAGTGAGGCTTCACTGAGAGTTTCAGTTGGTCTTTCACAGGCCTCAAATGGACAAAGAATTTGTTTAGATACGTCTGCTCCTATGACTCAGTGACTGTTTTTTTTTTTATTCTATCCAGCTTTATTTAGGCTTCGCTTCACCTTTTTTCTCCTGAACAAAGAAACGTCTTAAAAATAGCACATAAGCCCTCGTGGGACTTAAAGGTGGAGACAGCTGGCTCCGACACACTTCACTGTAACAGTCTGGTGAAAACTTGCTCAATCGCCCTCCGGTGTTAGAGTGGTGCGTGCTGTGTGGCCGTTTAGAACAAATGCAGGGAGGCAGGCGTAAATATCCACACACGTGTGACTGCAACAGGTGCGTACATGCAGCCGTTTTCCACCTGATGCAGGAGAATGAAAAACTTCAGCGTTGTCATGGTGCTGGGTGAGGAGAGAAAAAGGTTATCTAATGCAAAGGAGTTTGTGATGGAGCAGCAATTCTCATCCGTCACGTCTCATTCATCCCGTTACAAACGGTTCAGGTCCCCTTCCTTTAGTCTGACCGCACGTGCTTTTTGACCACGGGCCAGTCTAAAACTCCTCTTCCCCTTGTTTTCCCTCCTCTCGGCTGCCCTCTTCCCGTTTTCAGACATGCACTGGAAATAACCGCCCTGCTCCTCTTCATCCTCCCGTCCTTCTTCTGCTGCGGTGGCTGCAGTCATCCTGGTGACAGGCTGCATGGCTGCTGCTCCCGCTTCGCGCTCATTGCTCGGGTTAAAGGAGAGCGGGTGGAAAGATTGCTTCTTTGTTGCTGTTTCTACGTAATTTCGCATTAGGGATCCTTCAAGGCTACAGCAGGCGCTTCTGGCACATAAAGGCCACGGAACACAGAGGCAGTATTTATGCCATCTTGCCTCATATGGCTGGATTGATACTGACAATACTCTGATTTGGCTCCTCGTGTTTTCCCATCTCCCATGTCAACCATGATGTTTGGCGACTGTGTTCAAGAATAGAACTATTGTGAAACCATTTTTGACCATCTGTTGAGACATACCTTATGATCTGGTGCTCTTGTAATATTATGATAGATCTTAAGAGTTAATTCTACTCACATTTGTTTAAAATTTGGGGGAGATTCGTCACGATGACGTCTACATCTACATCCTGACGGACCGAACTACTCGGATGCTGTGAAGCTGCTGTTGTACAGCTTCTTCTCCCCTCTGTTGTTTCCTTGGCATTTGTGGTTCTTCATTATTACACTTGAATTATGTTCAACCCCGCGGCGGCGGCGGGCGTCACGATGCCCCGGCTCAGTGTTCTGAAGCACATACATGGTAGTGCGACCACCCATAAGCCCAGCCCTAATCTGTATCCCTCCCTTTATTCCACATTACAGCTGTTTCCCACAGTGCATCAGAAGGTGACCGACGGCACTGAAACTGGAAAAAAAGGAACACAAGATTTCACAGTGGATGTTTAATGAGGAAATATTCCCTTTGTTATCAGAAGGATAATGAATGTTTGTGAAGTGGTTGAAGAGCTCAGATACATGAGTCCTGGAGAAATTTGACCGTTTCTCTCATGGTCAGAAACTAAATGTACCTGTGCACAGATTTATATTTTCCATGCATCACACTTGCATTTTGCAAACAACATAATCATTATCTATATACTATACTGCAGGCTATAGACAACCAGGAATTTAAGCAACTCAGCGAAAAGCTAGAGTGAGTGTTGTGTCTTTTTTAGAATTGCATCAAAGGGGAAGCCTGCCGCCTCAGTTTGAAAAGCCTCTGGACTGGTCTTCGCCCTACGCTCCACTTTGTGCAAATGACGGCTTCCATTTTTGATGTTTGATGTAAAGCTGCTGTGAGCGACCGTTTTTGCCTCTGGGTGGCTGAGTTAATCAATGATGCATTGTGAGCTGACTTTCTGAAAGGTCACTCAGCGGGGTCCCTGGGTGTCCTTTCCCCAGGTTCTTTATGCCAGCGGTCCAAATAGTTCTCTCCCACCTGGAGTTTCATCCTTTTAGAGATTAAAAAAACGAATGGCATTGGAGTATCTGTTGAAATGTAAATGGGTTTATCTGTGTATTACTGAATAGAAGTAAAACCTCAGTTTTAAAGAGGTTGGGATGCTGTGTAAAATGGGAACAAAAAGAGCATGTAATCATTTGCAAATCTCATAAACGAATACTTCACTAACAACAGAACGTAGAAATCAGATGTTGAACGTGAGAAAGAAAGAAATTGGGCTCATTTGACTTTGAATGCTAAAGAAAAGAAGAAAATTGCTCTGTGGTCAGAGAATACATTTGAAATTCATTAAAAAAAATCATGGACACTGTGTCCCCCCGAAATAAAGAGGAGAGGGACTGTTTGGCTTGTTATTAACAGTTCAAAAGCCTGCATATCTGATGGGATGGGGGTGCATTAGTGCCAATAGAAATGGTAACTTAAACATCTGGAGAGACACACTCAAATGCTGAGTGGTATATACAAGTTTTATGGCAACATTATGCTCCAGGACTGCATCTTTTCAGGGCAGGCCTTGCATATATTTCAGCAATGTAAATCGCATACTGATTCTAAGTCAAAAGCACGGCTTCACAGTTGAAGAGTACAGATGCTGGACTGGTCTGCCTGCATTTGAGATTCTTTTTCTTTTAAAAAAAATATTTTTAGATATGACAAAACAGCTAGAACCCTCTATCAGACAAGAATAGGACTACATTTTCTCTCCCACAAGTCCTGCAGCTACAGCAACCTATCTCAGTGTTTTCTGTCTTCTAACGTGAATATAAATGTTTTCTGATATTTGAAAATCCCTGGCATTCTGTTTTTATCCATATTTAACACACTGTCTCCACCTCTTTGGAATCGGCGTTTACTATTAGTCGCCCCAATGTAAAGTAGCTCCACTTACACAGTTAAATAATTACACTGAATGAAGACGTTTCCTCCCCCACCCCTCAGGCACCAAACTTCCTGTCACCGGTGCTGCTTTTGGTCCCTCCACACGCCCTGACAAAAAAAAAAAAGAAAGAAAAAGAGCCCATTAAGGCAAAGAGATACAGGTCATCTGCGAGGCAGCGGCTGCAGCCTGTGGTGGAGCGAGGCGGCTCGTGGCGGGGAGGGCGCGCAGCCGGCGCTCACGTTCATTAACGACCACCGACAACTGGAAAGCCTCCTCCGGTAGCATCACAGCGACACGCAGCCGGGGAAAGATGGTCGCAGTGCAGACGTCCCCCAATTTGTCTCCGTCGGCAGAGTGGATCTGCTGTCTGGATAAAAGGTGGGTGAAAGCGCCACACGACCTACGAGCACGCCGTCGCATCCTCGTGTTTTCGCTCATTCAGCCTTATCAACGCGATTAATCGGAACCGGTGATCGCGGCGTGAGTGTGCACTAATGAATGTGATACGCCTCATTTTTCTCCCCCCCTTTTTTTTTTTTCTTTTCTAGCGTATTGGATCTACCTTTCGTTCTCACAAAATGCTTTCCCCGGGGATTGCACAGACTGCAGTAGGTACACAACCACGCACATCGTCCTTTAGAAAAGAAATGTCTCCGGACAAAAAGGCGTTGGTGGCCTCGAGGTTCACCGGGATGTCTGCGCTGCATGCGCCGTGATGGGTGGATGGGACGCACATGGTTTCTGTCTGTGTACTTTGACCAAATTGTCATACATATTTAAAATGCAACTGTAGCTGTGTTCTCCCCAAAACAAAGATTGTAGCAAGTCAGTGTAGTATTTTTTATTTTTAAGGCAGTGTCACACTGCTGCACGCCATGCTGTCTGCTCTGACTGGACAGATTAGCTGAGCAGTCAATTTACAACATGTGTCACATCAACCATTGTTAACACCCTTAAAGCTGTAGCTTTTTGTCGATGTTGTCATGGTAAATGTCCAATGCTGCAAGCACATACGCTTTGTACTCTCCAATCATTATTGTGGATGATGGGCAAATCGTAATACACGAGACACGCACCCCACTGCTCACACACCCACACACTGTGCACACACCTCTCTGACACATAATCAGTTACCATTGGCAACCTGAAGCTACCATCTTGTCCTCTCATCCACACCTGGAGTAAGACCAGATACATGATATGAACCCACTTTAAGGTTACACTTTGTGTGCTTTCGTCGTTGATTCATTTGATAATTGTCTGAAATGAGTAGGAAATGCTTCTTAAATTTCTAGAATCCAAAGTGCTGATTTTGTTCAACCAACAGATTACCACCAGATATTTAAACTCGGGAAGCTGAAACCACTGAATTTAGGAAATGATTACTTTATCGATAGTTTGTCATCTATTTTCCACTCTTACAACGTGTAGACTTGATATCTAATGTGAGATTCTAAGAGGGATGTCCTTGTTATTGTCTGGTGATGAGGATTAAAAGGTCAACATTAAAACATAGCGGTGCGGTGTTGTACACGTTGAAGAAATGGCAGCTCGATTGCCGTGTTAGCTGCAAGTCAGTATGAACGGGACGGACAGGTCAGGATCTTATTGTGGGGCACTCAGCGCTCTTAAGCTATCCACCTCTTATTCAATCAATATCCAGCACTGTGAGCATATAAATGTACAGTATATGTGTGTGTGTGTGTGTGTTCGAGAGCTTTCATCCATCATAACTGTTGATGTGAGGAAGTGAAGCGTGAGACTGGGGTGTGGAGAAAACTCAAATGTAGAGAGAGGCAATGATATCACAGTTTCTTTTATACCAACCTTACCGAAGACATTTATTGCCACTGAGTGGCCACTTTTGTTCAGTGTTTCCTCAGATGAAAATTTAGGTTTTATTATCCCTTCTGCCTAAAGAAAATATACGTCTGGAGCACTGATGAGACATCAAAGACTTTAAAATGACATATCGAAGTAGCAAGTCTTATCAAAATGCACTCGCAAAAGAGGAATGTTGTCTGGGTAAGCCTTATAGTGTATATATAGTGTCATACATAGATTATGCATGTTAATATGTTAAATTAAGTTTGTGGCGTGCAGTCTGCTTTGCAGCCATCTTTGGGGCAGCAGCATCAGAGCCAGTGACTCAAAGAAACTTACCAAACTGATTCAGGAGGCGGGCTCTGTGCTGAGGACCGCTCTGGACCCGCAGGAGCCGATTGCACAAAGAAGAAAGCTGAACATATAAGTGTTGAAACAACGGCGTGTTCAGCCAGAGGCTTCTACAGGTCAGGTCTGGGGTCAGTCCCACCAGCAGCAATAACCACTCACAGCTTATGGAGATTTTTGAGGAAAAAAAATTGCTGCAACATTAGAATTTCCTGTGGGATAGAAAAAGTATTATTTAATTTATTTTTAATTATTAGTTCGCAAGTAATCCTCAAGGCTTGGTTTGTAATTTTAGTGGCGTAAAATCTTAACCGAGTTGTATTTTTAAAAAATTGTATTCAGTGTTTTTAAAAGGATCGCGTCGATGAAGATTCGTGTCAAAGGACCCTCCCTCATACGTTCAGAAATGAATTTGTTACACTAGTGTATAAATGTGCCTTCTTAAGAAATGTGTATGTTTGACACAGTTCAGCCTATGATTCATTTATCTGGAAGCAGTCCATTTTATCCAGAAGGATTTACCCTGAAACAGTCAACACAACCTTCTGCTGTCTCACGATTTTCTCTTCACTGTGCCATTCTGGTCGACTTGTAAATCCTCTGAGTGTGTGTGGATATGTGTGTGCGTTGCCATAATTTGTGGTTGAAAGCTGAGATCTCTGCTGACATTAGAAACTAGCAGTGTGTGAGGGGGGGGGGGGGGGGGGGGGGGGGGCTGAGGAAGAGAAGTCAAGGAAGAGAGGGAAGAAAGATGGAAGGATCAAGAGTGATACAAGGTGAACGCCTCTCGGGTCACATTCATCTCACACCAGTGAGGGGGAGACAGATTCCTGTGAACAGACGGGACACACAGGATGCTGTGGGGTTTAATCGGGCTCATAACTGACGGATTTGAACAGTTTTATTATAGACGAGAAGGCGAAGGGTTGTCTTAATACCTCCTCAGCCCTGCAAAGTTAACCTCCAAGTCTCTCCCAGTTGTAATAAGTGTGAGTCCCCCTGTTTAAACTATTAACCCAGCCTACACTGGGAGATGATACTCTGTCTGAGCACCAAGGAGGGAGTATGCAGGCAGGAGGTGGATGATGAGTCAGAGACAAAAACATGTCAAGAAAAGGAAGAGATGCATTTGCAGTCGCTCTCAGCTTATGGCAAATGTTTTACGGCCAGGTACAGAGGGCTATCCACCGCTTAGGGGCACATATAATGGAGTTTATTACTCTTTTTATATGCAGACGTGAGCAGAACGGGAGTCATCGCCAGGTCTGAGGTTGCAAAGCAATGGCAAAGGAATAATAAGGAGGTTTTAATGGAGTGGTGGGACGTAATGGACAGAGGAAATCCATGCTGGCAATTTAGAGGAGAAAATGGGTAGCTTAAATAAGAAGTGGGTAATTTGTTCTTTTCTGTCTTGCACATCATGATCTAAGAGAAACACACACGTATTGTGGGGAAGGGAGAAATAGATGGAGATTAGGGAAATGTGAAGAGTTGGCAGACAAAGAGGAAGAAAGCTGGGGGTGAGAGAAGGCGAAGGAGCTGGAGGAGGATAGGGGATAGACAGCCTCTCATCTGTGAACGAAGGAGCCCTCAGCGCATTAGCTATTCTGTATGAGCACACATCCACACGCACACGTGCGTGGATGAGTCACTGGCAACGAGGAAATAAGTGAATGAGTGGCGCTAACTGCAGTGTGTGTTCCTGCGAGATGTTTTGTCTCTGTAGTTCTTCACAGTGTTTAATCTCTCAGATCACACTGCTGCGCGTTCCCGTGCCTGCGCACGCTTGCAGATCACCAGCGAGAAACTGAACTGTAAGCGAGCTGGGGTTTAAGCGCGTTAGAAATAGTAACGGTACGAGATCGTACATCAACACCCGGTGGGGGGGGGCCCCGTGCACAGGGAAATGGCGCCTGCGGCTCTCTGCTGCCACCGCTAAGACGCTCGGCAGAACAACGAAGCCAGCGTGCTCACACACAGTCACAAACACACACACTAAAATGCTAAGACAACATTATAACAGCAAACTACCTCTTTGCTTCAAGGGACAATACCATAGATGGTTTTCCTTTTCTCACTATTTAGGTCATTAGCTGCTAATTAAAGCATAGCACACGGCTCTGATTGATTTTCTTACCGCTCAGGCAGAAATGCAGTTGTATGAGAAAGATAATCCATCACAATGATACAGAAAATCGTCTTTGTATTGTTCTTTTACTGTCCTCTGCACAGGCCCTCAGAGCGCTCAGGGGAGGATGTGGACATTATCCTGACCAGACTGAGAGAGGTCAAAGCCTTCCAGAGGTTTCCACCTCCGCTCCTACTACAGATCTGTGCCTGTGCCTTTTACGAATGCCTGGAGAAAGGCATCACATGTACGTACATGCAAACATATAGCTCTGAAGCATTCTGAAGTGATTTGTATGTCGTTTTCTGTCGGAGGATATATGACTTGCTCTAAAGCTTAGTGTGTGTGCTGCTGCTGTTTAACTCTGTTTACTCTGATTATTTCAATATTATGTAATCACAGAAACCTTCTGCTTCGTATATTATAAGGGAAGGGATGCAACCAGTCTGCTTCATCATTTCTGGGGGAATCTTTGTATGTGTACAGTGGATTATGGCGTTTTCAGTTTGGTTGTAAATTCAGTTGAAATGAAGATTTTGTTTTCATTTTATTTGATAATGTCATGATAATTTCCATCACACATAGGGAGCTTAATTTATGTACATTTGTAGAAAGAAAATGTTGTTGGTAAATATTTGGCTTAATAAGTGACATACAAGACTGTTTTTGACCACTTAGCAATTGAAAAAGCAACTGTGGCAGCAATAAAACTTTCATTATCATTTTGTAGCGAATTAATTTAATACAAACCTATTCTATTAAATGATTTCATTCATAACAAACCTATAGTGGTTCTAATTGAAAATAGTATTGCTGACAGAAAAGGATATTCAGGTTCACCACTGAGCGTGTTTCTAGTGCCAAAATAAAGCTGAAAACACTCTGAAATCATACGTCACAGCAGAAGCAGCACTTAGTTCGTGATGCTGGCAGATGCTGGTGGACAATTTTGTTGATCTTGATGAGCGGTTGTCATATGCGGCTGACCCGGCTGGAGGCGATCTGCATCGGCCTGAGTGCTGTTGTATCATCGCTGCAGATGCACGCTCGTGGAATGACTAACATTCACTTGCACGACTGCAGTTTTTCTGCTTTGGCCGGCCTCAAGCTAACCATTGGCTTTATTCCTCCGCGCTTCAGTCTCACCCATGGGAACAGTTTCATGTTGTGGTCCTTTTACAGTCCCGCACAACACACATTTTTAGGAGTGTTTCCCTTGAAGAGTGAGTGTTGCTCAACTTGTTTCAAAATCCTGAGCCTTTTCTGTCCCATATGGAGTAATTTGGTATAATAAATTATATGAATAATAAAGTAAAAAAATCATCGTGTTTCTTCTAAAAAGCAGAGATGATTTTAGGTATATTATGAGGTAGCAGCATATGTTCTTACTGTATGAATGTTTAATGTGAAATTACTGTCTGCAGTGTTTCGACAGGGAGACATAGGCACCAGCTGGTATGCTGTCCTGTCTGGCTCCCTGGATGTGAAAGTGTCAGAAACCGCCAATCACCAGGTAAGATTCATGTAACCAAGGTGGTACTTATGGTCAAGCACATCTTAACTCAAGGAAGTTCACCTGTGCTGCCGTGTGCCACAAATCAGCAATGACTTAAATGATAGCTCGTAGAAGATTATAGGTAATTTCCTTTCTATCTTTGTGAAGTAGAATTATTTTGATTGTTGACGCTCGTTATTGCCTCTTGGCCCATCGTCCGTGTCGGGACCTAGAAGTGCTCCTTGTGTTGGAGAGCGGGCCTCGTCCGGCTCTAACATCGCTCTAGTGCAGCAGTTTGTGCGCCCCTGCTTTAAATGTGCTGGAGCAAACCAGCAGAAAAACCGTATCGCCAAGAGTCGTGCTTTTTGCTACACCGTGTACCCTTTCAGCGACAGTGTGGAAACAGGCTTATACGGTACGTACAGAGGAGAAGAATGACATGTGGGAGAAGAGGGAGCGAGGATTTGTTCCCAGTGAAACACTGATAAGGAGCTCCTCTATTGTGAAGCATCCTTTTCATGTATGTAGCCCTAAAGTGCCAATGGTGGCCTAGTTTTTGTGGCTATATTTGAAATGTCAGTTTTGGACAGCTGAAAATGGCACAGAAAATTGTGTCTGAATCAGTGGACAGTGTGTGTATTTGCCTGTGTGCTGGTGTGACTGTAGCTTGCCTCTGCATCGGCCTGTTATATCCAGCACCGAAAGGTGATTATTTTGACTTTACTTTAATTAAATGCAGTGTATTGCTCTGAAAACCGCTTGGGTATCGATTTCACAATGTAATATCAGAAATGCTGTCAATGCCACCGTCTTCTTATCCATTTATAGCCGTAGTTTAAACATATCAGTCGTGTTTGTGTGCAGGATGCAGTCACTATCTGCACACTGGGGATTGGGACGGCCTTTGGGGAGTCCATCCTGGACAACACACCTCGTCACGCTACCATTGTCAGCAGAGAGACCAGCGAGCTGCTGCGGATTGAACAGAGGGAGTTCAAGAGCCTCTGGGAGGTGAGATGTGAAGCTGAACAGATGAAAAAAAAAAGAAGGACAAAGACAAGAAAGGGTATGAGCTTTTTTATCCTGATGACTACAGTTTTCAGACAACCCTCTGTTGTAGTTGTGCTTTTTAACCACAAGAGGGCTGGAAACCAGTATGGACACAAGAGGCCTGTCCACTTATGAGATGCACACCTCAGGCAACTCAACAGTAAGCTATTTAAAGAACAGAGAGAGAGAGAGAGAGAGAGAGCAGCTCCTACGTACCGCACATGCCCCTGTTGCTTCTGTGTCCTAACTAGTGTCTGTTGTTTTGATGCGATTCTGTAGGATTTGCAGCGCAAGAAATGACGGAAAAATAATGGACCAAGACATGTGTAATATGTGTAAGATGACTGAGATTTAAACCAGAGAGGTTGATTTCTCAGCCACTTTTTTTACTGTTTCCCTCTGATGCCTGTTCTTTGGTGTTCGTCTGGACTCAGTTAGCTGTTGGGAAGTACATTTCAAGTGAATATACGATTCAAAATGACAGGGGAGGCATTCGGCCATTTTGTGAGGTAGCGATCAAAACGAAAGGTCAATAATGATTTTACAGACTAACCCAGCCTGTTAAGGTAATACGTCAGAGAAATGAAAATGAGTTAACAGGAATATTGTGGGTCAGATCATGATAATATTCTAGGGTTTGTTATTCACTGATGAAAAGTCAGCTTCTTTATGGGGAATACTCACACATGGTGTAACATAAACTAAAGCGCACTGGGTTTGTTGTCTACTCTTGGTTTTTTTGCAAATATTCATTCCGTTTATTGAAGTATCCAATCACAATACAAGTCATGTGAAGAATATATATACATATATATATACATATGAAAACCAGACAGCAGATATGTCCAATGTTGTAAATAGATATTAAAAAAGAATCGGAGCTAAAATGCCTTTGGCCTTGTAAACTGGCGTCTTCTTTTGGACTTGGCATTGTTGTGGCTGCCTCTCTGTGGGCCTCCCTTGTTGAGACTACTGCCTCCATTCACTGGGTCTCACTCAAAGAGGAAGTCCCGGTTCAGTTCTCTTTAGCTTTTCCAATAAGCGCCAAGAGACATAGTGTGGTCAGACCCGCTGTTTTGGAAGGCCTGTCGCTCTGTGCTGTTACATCAGAAGATCCAAAAGGTGCCATTTCCTATGACATCATAAACTCTGTTCATTTTATTTTGTTTCTTTTTGCTTAACCTAATTCATGTTGACATGAGAGTCCCTTTTGAAAGAAGTACCAATTTTAGAATGACCTACATGTGTTTGATTACTGTGCAGCAATTAGCCATAATATTAAGATCACCTGCCCATTATTGTCTGCGGCCAAAATGGTTGTAACCCACTGGAGCGTGAATACAGCGGCATTTCTCCGCGTTGCGTTGGTGGATTGTTATGCTGGTGTGGGCACAGTTGGCAGGTACGCCGGGTGTGCTTGCTCTGCTGCAACGTGGTATGTGTTAAAGTAACCTCTATATGGTTGGCTGAATCCAAAGTTTTCCCAGCAGACTGTTGCATCGTAGCAGGAACTTGACCTGCCGGTGGACGTTGTGGCTGACCTGCCGGTGTGTGAGTTGTGCTTGTTGTGTGACTGCGATTTTATTGCAAAGGTTTTAGTTATGAAAAGATAAAAAAAAATCAGCACCTTGAAATGGTGAAAATGGTGACGCCCTCTGTCAAAATGACTAAAATCGCTAAATCTTGAGGCTATTTTAAAGGCTTTGCTGTTCTCGTCAGTACAAAACACCATTTTTTTTATAACGCTGAAGAAAAACAAGCTCTTGAGTTTTGACGGATTGAAAGGAATTGAATTACTGAAACGTGGGATCTCCATGTTATGCTACACGGACATGTCAGACCTAGATATACAATAATTGGTTATTTTGGGGCTTGTAGTGTGTTTGCTTGTCCCCTAAGTGCACTCTGGCTCCCTATCTGCTGTCTGTTTCAGGGCAGTGGACACAAAGCAGAAAACATAGCTTGCAGGTTGGTCTCTGAGTGTTTTCCAGCTCATAGTAATAGGAGCTTTGTGTTGTATATGTGTGTAATTTGTGCGCATGTGCTTGTGTGTTTCGAGGACTAAAAAGCTACGATGAATGCAGTCGTGTGTTTGATGAAAAGATGAAAGAAAAGAAGTGCCGCTCCATAATTTTAGCACCAAGTGAAAGTGGGATGAGTAAACGTACGTCTAATAATTATTGCTGATGATTGGCTGCCTGCCCTCATGAGCCTTTCTTTCTTTCTTTTTCTTTCTTTGCTTATTTAAGTCCCTTTTCTCCTGCTATACATCTCTCCCTACTTCCTCTCCTTTATTGTTCACGTTTCTTTGCCAGCCTCCCTCTTCCCTTCCTGCCCTCCTCCTCCTTCTCCATCCTCACACTCACTGCTCCTGTCTCCTCCTTTGCTGCTCTCTCACCCCTCCGCCACCTATTCCTCCATTGGAGTAGCTCAGTAATACAGAGACTCGCATCACCGTGGTAACCTGTGAGGAAAAGTGCTTTGGCTCTTGGCTTGATTGCAGCGAGGGGGGGGGGCGAATGAGAGGCAGACACTGGGGCGACTGTGTGAGTGGAAGGGAGGAAGAGTGAGGCAGAAAGAAAGAAGGGCAGCAGCTTGTTTTGAGCAGGATGCTATCCGGTGGCGTGTGTGTGAGTTGTAAAGGAGCAGAGGGCAGCTCTCTGGGGTTTCAGTTCTCCCAGCATTAGCCAGCTGAGTGTGTTACCTCAGGTGAGTCTGACTTCTTGGCTGTAACAGTGGTATCTCTGTTTGACTGTAATGTTTGCTTGTATTTATTCTTATTGTCTGTTCACAAATGAAACTCACCAAAACAGTTGCTTCCTTTCTGCTTGTCTTTAATATCTGGTTGCAGTTCACGGCTCCATTATCGCCCTGTGCGTGTTTGTCAGTGGAACATGGACAGGGGAGCGCTTGTGTCTTTAGGTCAAACAGATGCTCTCTCTGTTTCTCTCCCTGTCAGTGCGTGTGTTCCTGGCTGTCCTCATAAAGCACGGGTTGCTTGAAAGTGACCTCGAAGGAGAGAAGTGGCACATTCAAACTCCAAATGATTTTCAGTGTGTATTTCAATGTCTCTGCTACAGCTCTTTAAAGCACAGCTTATTCACAGCTGTAAAAACAGTATCTGTGCACACTGAGCATCTGTGTCTCTAGTACAGCTGTTGTTAGTGTGTGTGTGTGTGTGTGTGCGTATTATATAATGTTAGTTGTTCTGCATATAAATGATCTCGGGTGTACAAAAGGCTTTGTACTCAGGGGCACTTGAGTTTCTGTGTTAAAGAAACGTTGTGTGCTTTCGGGAGAGACGGAACAGTAATGAGATTTGATGTTAAACGTGTAAAACGCCTGTTTTACGCTCGTTCACAAATTCAGAAATTCAATTTAGGAGTCTGCTAGAATAGGTTTACAGGCTTTAATATGAAAGAAAACCAGAATTTTTCTCATATTGCAAACCGCTGCACAGACATAAAGAGCTTTTTGGGGAGAAGGCCCCCGTTGCTCAAATGGGATCTTTTTAGTACTGAGGCCTGCTCCATGTATAAAATGTACAATATGATATGTTACATGAGCTTACCTTGCTAATCCAACTGTTTAGCGACAGTTAAAACTGAAACAACTGGGAATGAAACTGTAGTCCTGTCTTTCACCTGTCTCGCCTTTTCTCTTTCTTTGTCCTGACCCTTCATCTAGGTCCTTCCCTCTCCTCATCCTCCTCCTCCCTTCCCTGGTACTACTCTTCTTACTGTCAACACCAAACAACAGAATCTCAAGAACTGTGACCATAAATTCATACTATTTGCGTGTGAAATGTGACATTTTTGTGGCCTACACTGTGGCTGTGAGCATGTCCGTGGATGACTTGATTCTAATTCAGCATTAGCTTGTTGTGGGAAAGGCTTTCAGGTGAAGCAGAACAAGACAAAACAAACAACTCTGAAGGCCGTCTATGGCAAAACAGGACATTTTCAAAGAGACGTGGTCCATCACCTTCATCCATGAATTTAGTCATCATGCCTGGTTTATCGTGCTACATTTAAAGATGCTCTATCACAAACTGCATCTGAAGCATCTCTCTCTATCTCCCTCTTTCTGCCTGCTTGTTAAAACTCCCGTGAGATGATACTGGGGCACAGCTGATCAATACTGGGGCATTCTAAGAGTTTAAATAAGGGCAACTGGACTTCTTTTTCTTGGTTCTTGACCCTATTTGCTGGAAAGTGGGGCATGTTCCCATGGCATCCTACGGAAAAGGCCCGATCTGCTTCAATTTATCATCCGATTGGTCAATAACTTTTATTTGTTGAAGCCAGACTGATGACTGGGCAGGCTTTATAAAAATGTGTGTTTCAGGATGAGGTCATTAAGTTAAGGAAGCCTGGACTACATGTTTAGCATCTCGTGAGTTTAGGAGCAGTGCCTGCTGTGAAAGAGAATGATTCCCTGTGGTGTGGACATTGAACTCATAACTCACTGAAAGGAAAGAGGGAAACTGAAAAAGAAATGTTCCTTCTTTAGATGATGAAACATTGAGAAATGACGTGCCTTGATGATAGAGGTGTAAATGGTTGGATGTTTTGCCTTGTAGAAGTATCGTCAGAGCCTGGCTGGACTGCTCGCCCCACCTTATGGAGCCATGGAGAGCGGATCAAACAATGACCGTGAGTAGATGCTCTATTAGACGCACACACTTTAAAACACACTCATGTATAAATGAATAATAATGCTGAAGCAGATGTTAGAGTGTAAATGATTTATATTTTGATAAGCACCAAGCACCAAAAAAGTTGGCTATAATAGCTGAAACGGGTAATGTACTCATGTAGCACATAAAGTACGTTGGATGTTTTTAGAAGAGTCGTGAATGAAAAGTGCCTACGTCTTCAAGAATTCTCAAATCAGCCACCCTGATGACAGTTTTCCTCTTCAGGACTCACAGACAAAGACAACATGAACTCAGACTCTGCAAACAAAGCTCACAGCAAGGTAAATGCTCGCTCTAGCTTTCATTCATTCCGTGAATGAAAGATGAAATGAACCTCACTCCAACTACAGTAAGACAGCCTTGTTTTGCCTGGGTTCTCTTTATGCCTCGCTATTACAATATGTAGCGACTGAGCACGCAAAGACTGAGCGTGACTGATACTTCAGCGCCATTTTGCATCCCGTTAACCCGCAGATCAGTGCATTTGCTGTTTTAAGCAGTGAGGGGGTTTGTATTTGAACCGAAAGCGTCCCGATTCTCCTGAGTGAAGCCGTCCAGGTGTCAGGAAATCCAGCTGTTTTCATCCGCTGCGTACTTTCATGTTTTTTGAATGAACCAGAACGCCAGAATGGATTTTAGAGGTACATGTGTTTTGTGAACAGAGACCAGTGATGACTCACAGCTGGGATTTTCTGTGCTCATGCTAATGTAAGTTAATGGATTCACATAGATGAAAGATCCCATCTGCCCAATTAACATGCCTTCCTTTGGTGTTCTTCAATAGCATCTGTACGTGTGTGTATATACTCATCTGTCATTTTCCACCTTTAAGATGGTGTGGTCTGTAAGAGAAGTGTCTCCTTCTGTGTACTGTGTGTTTTATTACCGTTTTACATATAGGAGCAGTGCGCTGTGCTGCACCTGTAAAACGTCTACAGTGCACACAATCACATCCCAAACTTCAACATGCCCAAAGCTGATGATCAAAACAAACAGTTTCGATACAAAATTTATCGTTTTTTTAAAAAAAAACAAAGAAAATGAACAAGAAGATGACATCACAGCTGTGTTTCGGTTCTGTAGATTCCCTCAGAGAAGCTGCAGAGAGCAGGGAAGGTTCTCCGCAATGCAATCCTGTCGAGGGCACCGCACATGATTCGCGACAGGAAGTATCACCTCAAAACATACAGGTACAGTGAGGTACACGAGTTCGTCCGTTTACGGCTCTCGTGCAGTATCATTAGCATGCAAGACCCTGGAAATGTTTTCTTTTCTTCTGCATTTTCTGTGTGTTGCAGACAGTGCTGTGTCGGCACGGAGCTGGTGGACTGGTTGGTTCTGCAGAGCGCCTGCGTGCTCACCAGGTCCCATGCTGTGGGGATGTGGCAGACGCTTCTAGAGGAAGGAGTGCTGAATCATGGTAGCCAAAACTACAGTTCATCAAAGTGCATAGTGTTAGGTTTCATACGTTAGTCTTTCACGACCTACTGCTGTCAGTTCCCAAATCTCTTTATACAATATTGTATAAAGACATAAGAAAGCCGTCCCTCTGCTACCAAAAACATCTAAAAGCATGAAAATGTGCTCTGATAGAGCAGAATGAGTGCTTTGGAGCGGCCATAAATGCCTCAGAGAGTCTGAACATGCTAGTGGAACATAAGTCAAATCTTAACAAATTGAAGAAAAAAAAAATGTGATCAAAAAATTTGATCGACACTCTTTGATTTCGTTTTGAAAACAAGAACTGTAGACGTGCGGCTGTCTGAGTCAAGTGTGGGTTTTGATCTGAACATCAATGAGAGCATTTGTGTGAAATCCGAAGTGGGAATTAATGCGATGTTTTGAAGTGTGAATATTAAAAAAAAGATGTTGGATTTTGATTTGAAGGTCGCCCCCCTTCAAAGAAGTCGACTGAAAAAGATGTTCTGAGCTTATGAAAAGGATTTCGAACACATTGGGTGCGTTTAATTGTACGCGCTTGTCTGCTCCTCAGTGGACCAGGAGCTGGGCTTCCAGGACAAGTACCTGTTCTACCGCTTTCTCGATGACGAGGAGGAGGACACACCCTTGCCCAGTGAGGACGAGAAGCGGGAGAGTGAGGAGGAGCTGCCAGAGACCATCCTTTTTCTCGCTCAGATAGGCCCCGACGCACTGCTGCGTATGATCCTCAGGAAATCGTCAGTAGCAATCAATACGCAATACTTCACATTATCGTCATGATGATTATTTGGTTGTCATTTAGACACTGATTTCATGCATTGAAAACATTAGACTTGTAAGGTTTTCTGAAATGCATTATTTAAATCCTCTCTTTTCGTTGCTTTTCATGAATAAATGCTGTTCCATTGGAATACCTTGCTTAACGGTTTGGCTGACTCGGCATAACTATGTACAGTACCACCCTGTGAAAAAATGCTACCAAATATTTTTGCTCTGTTTTTGTCTTGGGATGTGTAATTCCAAATTCTACCGAGGGGTTAGTTTATTTTGACCTCCTTCACACCTCTGTGTGTCCGTAGGCCCGGTCAGAGGACAGGGGACGACCTGGAGATCATCTATGATGAGCTGCTTCACATCAAGGCCTTAGCTCACCTCTCCAACACTGTGAGTCAGTTGCCTTGGTTTCTTTTTCCAAGGCACAGTACATGTTATCAGTCACTTGCAACAGTTTTTTTTTTTTTAAATAGATCCTATTTTTTCTTCTTACAAGTGCATTGGGACACACGATCTGTCCTGTGCTGACAAGCGACCACCATGTGGAGGATTGTTTAAGTCTGTGCCAGCACAGGAAGTGTTCTAGTATTTCAAGCAATGAATTCTCATCTTGGAATTAGTCGTATACAGTATTTATGTAACTTTTTGAGCTAGTTTTTAGTTCTCCTGACCTCAAGAAACTCTAGGTTTATAAGTAAAGTTTACAAGACATGAAAGCTCTCCACATGCCTTCGTTCAATTCATATTGAAGCATAGTCAAATCAAGATAGTATAAATAGGCCAATAGAGAATGAATAATTATTAAAGAAGGATCGTTTTCAGTATAATTCTGGTACATACACAGAAAGTTAACAGTGCTGAAGACACATCTTTAGGAGGGAAAAGTAATATAAATAGCTTATGAATTGTAAGAGTTCCTGTGAATTCTCTTTAGAATATCCTCGAATATACTTGTTTGCATTTTTATTTTAATTTTTTTAACTCTCTGACATTTTCAAAAGCACAGCTGAATCATAGCTGAGATCCTGGGTTTTAAAACTGCGTTTTGGTTTGCAGGTGAAGCGAGAACTGGCGAGCGTCGTGATCTTTGAGTCGCACGCAAAAGCCGGAACTGTGTGTGAGTCCTCACTTTGTCCTGGAATGCTGTTTTGTTTATGTACACGTTGTGCGTCAGTTCAACACAGAAATTCCCTTTGATTTAACGTTCTGAATGAATTTTAAACAGTGTGAAAGTAGGGCAGCATAAAAAGTCTTTTTCTTTCTTGGGTTTGGTGCACTATAACGTTTGAAAAACGGGGACTGTCTGTAGCCATGATGCCACTTACTTTCAGTATCTCCTCCATGGATGCACAGACATCTATTAGCAGGTTACTTTGATTTAAAAAAACAAAACAAAACTGCTTATCCTTGATTTATCTTCTGCACAACTTCCACACATTCTGGTCATATAAATAGCAGTTTGTGTGGAGCGAAAGGTGCATTTTATGTTTTTTGTGTGCAGACACTGTTTATGCAGCTGGTCTCTGGACTTATACGTAACATCTTTATTGTCCAATTTATATTTGACTTTCAAAATAGATTTTGAATAGTGGTTGACAGAAGAGGCAATGATATATATATATATATAATGGTATTATAAACGGCACTGAATCTAAAACATGAGTGTGTCCCGTCTTGTCTGGCCAGAACTACTTGTCTTAGTGATGTAACTGTTGTTTATGTTTATTCTTGATCTTCCAGTGTTCAACCAAGGAGAGGAGGGCACTTCATGGTACATCATCCAGAAGGGCTCTGTTAACGTGGTTATCTATGGCAAGGTGTGCTCCTGTCTCATTCCTCCATCTACACCATGTTTTGTCTGTTTGTTTCTTTCTTTTTGGCAAATTCCCAGTTTTCCGCGTCATGAAATGATATTTCTTCAGTATGTAGTGGATTAAGATGCGTAGCTCATCACGTCTGCGAGGAGCAGAGCGGCAGCTCTCTGGGGCTGGGAAACACCAGCAGTGGAGTTTGGCAAGCGCTGCTCAGCTTAGAGTGACTCATCACTGTGATTAACTGGCTTAGGGGGATTGCATGCATACACGAATCCACACCACACAACTAGTGTAAATGTAATTGCTTTGCACACACACTGTTTTCACTTATGTCCATGCACAAACGCACATGAACGCAGGCAGGGGTGATTCACCCCCTGCCCTGTGTGTTTGTGCTCCCTTCTGTTTTTTTTCAGGGCTCCAGATGACTTTCAAACTGTGTTTGTGTCTGAGCTCATTTATATCTTGGTGCGTGTTTGTGATGCATTTTACGTTTGTATATCTCAGGGTGTGGTTTGCACACTTCACGAAGGAGATGACTTTGGGAAGTTAGCCCTGGTTACAGACTCACCTCGTGCTGCTTCCATTGTCCTGAGAGAGGACAACTGCCACTTCCTTCGTGTGGATAAGGAGGACTTCAACAGGATACTCAGGGTGCGCCGACATTTCCCTCTTATTCTGTTTGAAGACACATATTAGAATCCATCTAATGTAGTTAACACCATCTGAACTATAGATCCATCCATCCATCTCTGTCTAATGTATTGTACAGCAGTATCCGGTTGCTGATGCTGCCTGATTGGGATCTTTGTCTCCCTCCTCTGACAAATACATTCTATTGCAAATGAGATATTTTTTTCTGATTTTTGTTTTTGTGTTTTTAGGATGTGGAAGCCAACACAGTGCGTTTGAAAGAGCATGAGCAAGCTGTGCTGGTTTTAGAAAAGAGTCCCCGAGCATCCACACTGGGAAGCATCAAGTAAGTGCCATTATGTCTGGGTGCATATATCTAGAATACTGTTACTGTCTAAAGCAGACGACAATACCTCACTATACCCCAATTTGATTTTGAGATTTTATTGATATATTTTAAAGCTCAGCTGGCTATTTAACATAAATGTTGACCCGTATGATCCAGTTAGCAGCCTTAGTCTCAAGAAGTTAAGAGTTCAATCTAAATGTGGCCTTGGTTTTGTTATCAGGTCCTTTTGACTCAGCAGTGACCTTTTACTTGACCTTTGTTACTGTGATCCGCGTATCCTGCTTTTGCTTTGACTGTTAAAGCACTTGGGAAACTATATTTTAAACATGCTATGGAAATAGGTTTTATTTAGTTTTTAATATGATTAATTTATAGGTTGAGGAGCAAACAGAAAAGCATGGTCTTTGTCTGCTAAAATGCCTATAAATCCATTAAAAAAAAAAAAAAAGCATGTATATGCTGTATGTTGATGAGTCTTGAAAGGACATTTTTCTTTGATACAAAGCTTTTCTCTCACGCTGTTACACAGATACACTGTGATATCAGGAACGCCAGAAAAGATCCTCGAGCACTTCCTGGAGACTATGAGACTGGACATACATCACAATGAACCAGGTAGGCACAGAGGAAAAAGGATGAAATGCATAATTAAAAGACTTTGAATTAACGGACGCTTTTATCTTAGTCTTATACTTCAAGAAATGATCGCATTCCGGCTCAAAACAGGACCCCAGTGCAATATGAAAGCACTGGTAGCAGATTAGGGAAAAAAAAAAAAGATTGTGAGAGTTAAAAAAGCTAAAAGAAAGAGGCTGTTCAGGCAAAGGACGTTAGAAATGCAAAGCAGGTCTAAATGATTCCCAAACTGAACAGACGGGAGGGTAAAGTAGAACAGACCTTGCAGTTTAACCGGAGGTATAAATACAGCTGAGGTAATCGGTTATTAGAGGAAGGGTGTGCTGAAAACGAAGGAGGGCAAGCTGGGGACTGGAGAAGTGACTCTGGAGACCTCCGGTGGATAAAAAAGGGCAAGAAAACACACAAGTAACTTAAACCAAGACCAATACAGTAATAATGTACAGTGAAAGCTACTCATTCAGTATAGTACAACAAAAAAATGGTTCTCTGTTGTGTTTTCACCTCCCCTATCATTCAGGGGCATTTTACAGTTTGCACAAGTTCCCACCATAATATGATTAGTGAGGATACCTTGAGTAAGAATGCAGTGAAAAGTTAAATATATGTGATCAATAGCAAAGTCACTACCTTTTGAAATGTTCTTTTGCATTCCAGTATTTTCTGTTCTGCAGCTGATTCTCCTTCCTCGCTGTCTGTTTGTTGTCCTTCCCGTCTGTTAGACCCAGCAGTGGATGATTTCGTTCTCATGCACTGTGTCTTCATGCTCAACAGCCAGCTGTGCCCTCTACTCATGGCACAATATCCTTTTTGCCTTTATTTTCTCTCTCTCTCTCTCTCTCTCTCTCTCTCTCCTCACTTAGGTGGTATTTCCCGCACATTTTACAGCCTGCACAAACCTAAACACGTGTAAACAAAAAACTTAGAAAACAGACTAAACTTGCTCATTACAGCTCAAGTTGTGTTTGCTGTATTGTGTGAATACGGTGGGTGTTTTAAAGTTAAGGGCTTATTCTTATGAAACAGCAAAGAATAGTGATACGTCTAGTTCTCGAATTGATTAAGAGATTTGTAACACCTGAAATTATAAGGACCAGACTAGACTGCATAAAAGCATTGATTAAGTACTGAGCAGCAGATTGCTAACTAACAAGCTGGATCTGTCACCTTCTACACGTTCGTAATCCGCTTTAACCTTGTGTGCACCTACCATGCGGCATCTCCGCCCGGCTCGGAGCAGGACAGGTTGGAGCACGCACTCAACAGCAAGAGGAGGGTCCTTATTCTGGCCCTGCGCTGGGCAAACACGCACACCTACCTGCTGCAGGAGGAGCCGGCTGCAGTCTCTTTCCTGGAGGTGAGCAACAGCAAGCTCTCAAACACAGTCAGCTACACTACTTATACGGGTGCTCTGTTTGGTCTGAGTGGCTCCCCCTGTCTGTCTCTGCAGGAGTTGTACGGGAGCGTGTCGAATGATTCTCGTATGCTGAGGGGCCTGAAAGATTTGGTCCCCGACCTGGAGAAAGTGGTGAAATTACAGTGCGTCTCACTTCCTGCATCTTAAACTTTCAGTCTCGTCTTTTTTTTCTGTACCCGCCAGATTTATTGTGTCCCTTTTTGACTTTTTGTAGTTCAGAAGAGGCCAAATCAACGAAAAAGGTACATGTGGAGCGCTGTTTGTCAAATTGCATTCAAATAGACAATACTGCGTGTACTTTGCATTTATCAGCTGCAAAATGATGATGGGCTGCTGTTTCATTCAGCAGAAGACTCTTATTCGACAGTTCAGCAATGGAGAGGAGAGGCTGCAGAAGAAACAGCCCATTAGGAATCAAGATGACAGTAAGCTGTGTGTCTGGAAAAAAACAAAAGAACAATTTCAATAGACAGCTGTGGAATGTGCCATTGAATGTATAGATGCTTCTCTTCACAGGGGGACAGTTTGATATTTTGGTGATCCCTAACCCCTCTTGTCATGCTGCCATCAAAGCAAAACATGTTTTATGTACACAAGATGGGGAAAGAAATCTGATGGACAGTTTGACATGACACCCACTTAGTGAAAGTATGTGGGAGTTAAAATCAACATAAGCTCCGTGCCAAGACTGTTTTCTTAACAATCACATGTGAGGCAGCTGCCCTGGGTCAGCCAGAGAAAGACAGCGGTCATCAGTCACACGGCTCAGAGAAAGAAGCAGCGTAAACATTCGGGAAGCATCTTTGATTTGAATAAACACGTTCCCATACTTGTATACATTTACAGGTTTTTAAAGCAAAAAAAACATTTTACAGATAAGAAGCTCTCACGTATCGTTTTTTTTTCTTTTTTTTCTGGCGTATGTGCAGTTCTCTTGAAGGTGTACTGCGGCGATCACACTTACACCACGATCAGGATTGCCGTGGCAGCGACAGGAAGAGAAGTGATCAGTGCCGTGACCGACAAACTCGGCACCTCTGATGAGCTCCTGCTGGTCCATCTCAGCTCTGCTGTTGGTAAGACTGTGTTGCCTTTAAATCTGCAGTCGGCTCCAAATGTGTCTACGTACAAAGTCAGCAATCAGAGCGAAAGCTGTCGCTGAATGCTGCGAGGACATGGGCTTAAAGTTTACAGGGAAAAAAAAAACCACATGGTCATACTTAATGGTCTCCAGTATGGCCAAATGTTGGACATATTTCGGCGGTGGTGAAAGCTTGCGTGTCCTGATTTCCGTTCCAGAAAAGCAAATCCTGAAGCCTAATGATGTATCGGTGTTTTCTACTTTGAGCATCAATGGGAGATTATTTGCCTGTCCTCGAGAGCAGCTTGTCGGTCTGGTAAGAGACTAATTGTCACCCACGTGCAACTGGATAATACTGGTTTTGAATGGTTTTGAATGGTTTTAAATGATTCAAGCCCCATGTAATTCAATACATGCTAAAAAATCTAAAATTTGTTGTGCGAAGGTATCTAAATTTGAAGTTTCTTGGCCTTTTTCTTGCTTTTGGCATGTTTGTGAATTAATACCAATGTGTGTTTGGCTGTTTTTGCGTCAGAGTCCTCTTCCAGACCAAGAAGGCCCCTCCGCAGGCTCCATGTCTACTTTTGAGCTGATGAGCTCCAAGGACTTGGCATATCAGATGACAATGTTTGACTGGGAACTTTTCAGCTGTGTGCATGAGGTACTTTGTACAAAGAGGCCTCTCTTGCACATTGAAATGGAAAAAAATACCAAAACAGTAAATCACAAAGCCTGGCAATGAAGTCAGTGAGCAGCGATGCAAACCTAAGTTTTACAGAACCTGTAGACTAATGCAGGGCGACAGAATTCGTCCCGTGGATCGAGTGGAAACTCACTCAGACAGTTGCCCTCTGCTCTTTCCCACAGCACGAGCTGCTTTACCACACATTTGGCCGCCAGAGCTTCAGAAGGACAACGGCTAACTTGGACCTGTTCCTGAGGAGGTTCAACCAGGTGCAGCTGTGGGTGGTCACCGAAGTCTGCCTCTGCAGTCAGCTCAGCAAGAGAGTGCAGCTCCTCAAGAAGTTCATCAAGATAGCTGCACAGTGAGTACAACCGGCTGGCGATGAAGACATTCTCACGGGCAGAAGTAGAAGCGGGCGAGCTTGATAGTTGCATTCACTTTTGTTTGCTCTTGTGTGTTTTTTTTGCCCGTAGCTGTCGAGAATTTAAGAACCTCAATTCATTCTTTGCCATCATTATGGGGATGAGCAACCCCGCTGTCAGCAGACTGAGCCAGACGTGGGAGGTAAATCAGAAAAGAAAGGACAAAAATAATCTGTTAAGAAATCTACTGTCAACTAAATCCTATTGAGGTTCCGCATGAATGTCTCGCCTGTTTTTCTCCGACAGAAACTCCCCACCAAGTTTAAGAAATTTTATGCCGAGTTTGAGAGCATGATGGTGAGTTTTGTTTCGACACAAACATCCAAATGCAGGTTCAAACAGACAGGTCACCCAGATTGGTTAAAACATTTCCTGTATCTAGAAATACTGAATAGTAGTAGTTTTGGTCTCAATGAATCCAAATAATAAGGCTACATACTGTTCATCCTTTTTTCAATACCTGATAAACTGACCTTTAATTCTATTTGAAACTGACGCCATAAACATGTTTCACAACAGGACCCATCAAGAAACCACCGGTCTTACAGACTCACTGTTACCAAACTGGAACCACCAATTATCCCCTTCATGCCGCTCCTTCTCAAAGGTATGTTTTAAGTGGCTGTAAACCAAGCCCCCCCCACAAGAAGCAGAGGAAAATATTGATGAACAAGGCAGACGAAAAACACAAATTGCTCTATTTATTGCATCTGATGTATGACTTATGATGTGACTAATAGAGCATCTCAGATGTTTTTATTCATTCCCTTACAGATATGACCTTTACACATGAAGGCAACAAGACATTCATTGACAATATGGTCAATTTTGAGAAAATGGTGAGTTTCTGTGCACTAAAGGAGCGATTAAGTCATTTCTGAAATCTGGTTGATGTTTTTTTTAGCGTTTCCGACTGTTTTTCTTTTTTATTACTCATGTTACACACGATAGATATCTAAAGCAAATGTATCTTTGTTCCATCAGCGTATTATAGCAAACACAATTCGACAAGTCAGGCACTGTCGAAGCCAACCTTTCAGTGAGTCATTAGCACGCAGCATCAGATTACTCCAATGCAATTGCAGGCGATCTTTCTAGTCACACTACTCTGTATTGTCTCTCTGCACGGTTAGACCCAGACATTTGCCAGCCGAACAAGAATCAGGCGGAGGTACGGGGTTACGTTAGGAAGCTCAGCGTGATTGACAACCAGAGGGCTCTGACGCAGCTCTCCTACAGACTGGAGCCTCGGCGGACATGAGCTCCAGATCTTCCACCGCCGTCGCCTTCTCTGTGATCTTAGCATTAAAAACACACATGCACACAGACACACACACACACACGGTACCTGGTCAAAATAACTCAACACATCTGGACTTGTAGTAGCAAACCACAGCAGTCAGTGACTTCAGCATTATTATGGACTATCATGGATCAAGGACTTAAACTGTGCCGATAAAAGCCTCTTCCTCCTCGACAGACAGAAACTGTTCAGCTGCTCTCTTGTCCCTGTGTCTCAGCTCCCAGATTTAGGGTTTTTACTGTACTAGCTGTTACTGTTTGGGACCTGTTAGATAGAACTGTAATGTATAGAACTTCAATCAATATCTTGCATGACTGAATTTATAGGCTTTGTGTTCTATACAGTGGATTTCTATCAGAGTGTCCTGTACTGTTGTGCTACTTCGAATGAGCCCTAGTTTACAATAAATGACTGTATCTGCCTGTCAAGCGATTTCTCCTCTCCTGATGGTCCTGCTCAGAGACGCACAAGAAAACCCTGCAAGCTGTAGAGATAGACTCATTTTCCATGCTGCATATACAGAAATCTGAGAGTACATATATACTTCATAATCTCCATTAGTCTAATAAAAGTCTTTGGAATCTGTAGGATTTGACTCCCTTTAGCTAAGTATCAGTTCCCTTTAATTAGTCCGACACTTTAAAGCGACTTAACAGAGTGTTAGTTCTGTCAAAGCCCTTAATGGTATTACAAAAAGTGTTCAAATTGATCACGGCTGTGTATTTTTAATTGTTTTTTTTCATTGGCAGTGCAACTACAAATATAAATCATACAAGATGCTGAAGTAGCCCGATTGCATCTTTCCTGAGGTCAGCTGTACTATCAAACTGCACCTCTTTCTTCGGGGACAGGTTTGTTGATTCAGAGTCTACGTGAACTTGACCTTTGAGAGGAACTCTTGTCCTATCAACCAACTGTGTTCAGTCTGTGTGATTTTTGTTTTTGTGTATGTGAGTGTAGGTTTTGAGTGTGCGTTCCTCCTTTTTCTTTGATCTCAGGAGCTTTTGCTGTGCTGGTGTGTGTCGAGAACTGCCGTAAGGCTGGCTTCCTCCAAAGCGGCCTGTAACCATATTGTATGTGTAGTCTGCCTTGTAAATAAAATGTCTAATTTAACAGTGTTTTAGTGCCTTGATGACTTTTTTCAGACCAGCACGCGGTGGAGCCTCAGGATAGTGTGGCAGATCGGTCCGTCGCTCAAAATCCAGAGCAAAATATCTGGGCAACGATTGCAACAGCCAGCTGTGGAACACCTGATCTCAGATAGATTTATATGAAGGCAGTTACATTATTGTGCCATAAAAGTTAAAGAACTCTCATATAGTAAATACTTATATAAACTGTAGCACCTAGTTTTGCACTTAATCTATTAATCAGAAGACTTTTCCAACCGGTTTTGTTCATTTTCATCTTTCTGTTAAAGGCTGCCACATGTAAAAACAGTTTAGATTTGTGAAACTTGTTGACTATATATGGAAGATAAAACCTGTTTCTGCTACATTTAGAACAGAGATTGGCTGTAATTGTGCCCAAGTATTATCATAGAGGCCCACCCCGACTGAAAAAGCACCAAAACACACATTTTCCTCAAAGGATCTCAGCTCACATTCAAGTCGTGTCATCTTTGCACGCGAAAACCAGGAAACGGGCAAACTGAAATCAAATTTAATCCATATGGTATACTTCAGGTTAAAAGTGGGGGGACCATTTTAAATTCAGATTTTGGGGATAAACCGTGTTACCATCACTCTTGAATCGGGGCTTTGTCGGAAACGTTTTGATTGCCGAGGTCTCTTGTTTGCAAAGTTTTGTGAGAAAACCCCGAGCTGAATCTGAACGTAGAAATCATTAAAGCGAGATGATACAAGTTTGTGAACCTTAAGACTACGTGATTCTGACTTGCTATGAAGTACACTAACTTGTTTTGCACACTACCAAGCCTTAGGCTGCCCTAGAGGGCCCGAGGCCTGAGATACTGCAGTCCACAACCTTTCAGGATGTCTTTGTTGCCTCTTTACCATGACTACAATGCATGTGTATGGTGGTACGTTTGCAGGACTTACACAGATATATGTTTTGTGACAATGGTGTTGCATCCCACAACTGAATGGGGAACCAAAAACAAGACATTTACCAAATCCTAAGGTGTTACGTTAAATTTGGGTTCTTATCGGGGTCACTTTCCTTGAAACTGCCAGATAGAGCACCAGCTGAGGATGTGCTGCTCTGTTTTTGTATGTTGCTGACTTCATTTCTGACTCCAACTGGAAAAAAAAGAAAAAGAAAAATGACTTGACAAATCTACAAATGTTTCTGCAGGGCTGACCGTTCCGATGCAGAGTGTCTGCTCACAAAGCAGTGTGCCGCTGAGGTTGCTGAAAGCCAGATGTTCGTTACCATAAACTTCACATTTATTTTTGACTGCTGTGAGCAACTGACAAGTGTTCTAACTTCCCATAGCTGATCTCACCTGTCCCTGGACAGTGATGTCAGCACGACCGTCATGCATGATGATGTCAGTGGGTCATTCTTGTCTGGCTGAGTAACACTGTCCCTCCCTGCCTTCACTCTGGTGATTGTATGTTTTTAGAAATAGAGTGTGTGAGGGACAGATTAAGGTATCTGTGACGGGAAACTCGTTTGCTAAATGATTTAGTATGTCTGACACACTATAGGCCAGAACAGTGCGTGTGTGTGTGTGTGTCTCTGTGCATGGGTGCGTGTGTGTGGTCTATGGGGAGCTTTATATAGCAACAGTTATCCAGGAAGACGGAATGCCCTGGATGCCAGTGACCATATTTGAGCCGTGTGTCTGATACAGGAACACCGCACACACTGACTACAGTCTTATACATACTCACTTCCATCTGCTTTATCCTTAAGCTTGTGTGTGTGTGTGTGTGTGTGTGTGTGTGTGTGTGTAAGCTTGCACTCAGTGTTGTAGTTGCACTGGATCACCACTATCAGGCGTAGTTACACCTCGACAGGCAGTGACAGTCGACTTTTCCTGATGCACGGGGGGGGGGGGGGGGGGACTTCTCTCTCTCTTTCCAGCACTTTCTGGTTTCTTCTCCCTGGCGATCTGTTCAGCTGACTGACAACATCCCCTCCGACCCTGCGGTGGAACCTACTGTGCCTTTCTTTAGTCCTCATCCCGAGCTCTCTGTGCTGATTTGGGACTTGTACACAGTAGATCTGACTTGAACGCAAACGCTTTTTTGGGGTTTGTGTGTGTGTGCGCGTGTGTGTGTGTGCGCGTGTATGCGTTTGAGTGTGGGTGAGTCAGTATGCCATGTCGTCCCGTGGCTCGTCGTTTGTGCAGATAAAGCATGAGGACTTGCTCTTCTATGAGAACTGTGGAGGAGGCAGCTTTGGGAGCGTCTATAGAGCGCTCTGGATATCCCAAGATAAGGAAGTGGCTGTGAAGAAACTTCTGAAGATCGACAAAGAGGTAAAGGGGAAACACACAACCACATACACACCAGGACACTTATTCATCTCTGGAGTAGAGACAAAGAAGCATAATCCTGGTATGCAGAGATTACATTACTTATGAGCTCTTTTTTTGTGGTACATTAAAAGTCTGGATTTCTGCAAGCATCCATTTTGATTTGATTTCCTCGATTCCCGTTAGATCTAAAGCCCTCTCCCTCCCTCACTCGTCCCACTCCTCTGTTGCCTGCCATGGAACATTTGTTTATCTTAAACATACTTCTCCTCCTCCCACTCTTTGGTAGATGGAGCACTTTTGCTTATCCCTGACCTCCCCGTTATCCTCCCTTTGTATGTTAGGTTCTTTGGTCATTTGAGGCTGGGCTGTGGGCTTCTATCAGTGTGACCCAGACGGTGACTTAAAAGCAGGGGTGGTACAATAGACGCTCACAACCCCGTCTCAGGAAACTGTGGAAGAATAAAGCACTGTTTCGGTTGTGGCGGCGGATTTTAAACAACTTATACTGTAGTCTGTAAAATACACACGTACATTACAGGCAAATTTCATGCACATGGCTGAACTATCAAAAAACACACTAGGAAGAGGTTTTGATTCGTGGAGTGACTCACTTTTCTCACAATCACACACATGCAGGGGCTGCAGACGTGTGCGTGTGGATAGATGGATCAGTGCAATTAGATGGGTCTCGAGAGCACCGAATCTTTGTGGGTCTTTTCCGCATCTTTTTCAGCAACTCTTCTTTTCTAAGAGCACACACGCACGGGCGTGCTAAGCAATTTGAGAAAAGATTTTGAGAACAATTGCGGAATTTACGTGATTTGTTGTGACTGATGGGTACTTATAGTGTTGCTTCGCAAAATGTGCAGTGTGTGTCAGCGCTGATTAATGGCGTGTTTGTCACTGCAGTGTGGGAAATCTCTGTTTGGAGAAGTTCAGCCCTCCTAATGACACTGTCACAAATGACTTTGAAACTGGAAAACACAAGCTTAAACATTAAGTAATCATTTTTTTCCCCTTAAAGGTTGTGCTTCTTCTAATGAAAGTGTTTATCTTTCTCAGTTTGTCCCTTTTTTTTTTCTCCCTCATCCAGGCCGAGATTCTAAGTGTACTGAGTCATAAGAACATCATTCAGTTTTATGGAGCTGTGCTGGAATCTCCCAACTATGGCATTGTCACAGGTCAGATCCCATGTGTGAGTGTGCGTGTGTGTGTGTGCTATTGTGAGGTTCATGTTTCTTTTCAGATGTCCTCACAAGAACATAAAACTTAAAAGGAGGGATTGACAGTGTAGAATGATACCTGAACTCAAATGTAACACTTTACTTAACACAAAACACAAAAAGTTTGTGCCATCAGCTGATTGTCAGGGCAAGGTTTAAGTTGAGATGCAAATGATTTAGGATAAGGTCACAGTGTCTTGTCATGTAAAACTACACAAGCTTGTATGTATGTATTAGTTTTTCTAATGTGTATTTGATCCAAGATGAAGAACCTCACTGACACATGCACGTGCTTCGATGGCCGCTCGGTGTTTAACTATCAGAGCACACGCTAAACACTGGTTCCTGCTGTTCCTCCTGGCAGGACATTTGTAACTGAGACCAGCATGTTTGGAGGAGGTTGTAATCCTGGATGGGGTTGTGTGATTAAGATAAAGCACTGACACACCACTACAGACTTATCGAGCAACAATTCTTGCTGCAGCTGAGTCCAGGTCCACTGCTCGCTAAAAATAAATAAAAAAAAACCTACGGTAGACACTGATTAGATGTGGCTCCAGAGGTGGATTTTGCTCTCAGTAACATTCAGACTTTAACTTCCATTTCTACTCTGTTGAAAGGACAATATCCTCTGTCTCTCACTTGTTGATCTGTCAGATTACAGGAAAACGGGAGACATTAAAGGTTCTTATAGAATCTGTGTACTGTCAGTTCGGAAAGATTCTGAATTGATTTATGCCTTTAGTTCAGCTTTATGGGTGGTTTTATTAATCGCTCTGCTCATTTTTCATTGTCTAATTACAGAATGTGGAGCTGTGCACAGGCACACATGATTTGTGTTTTTAATCCTTTCACTTATTCTTACCTCTACTTCTGTGTGTGTGTTTGTCTGTGTGTGTGTGTTACCTCACAGAATACGCAAGTGGAGGGTCTCTCTATGAGTACCTTTCCAGTGAGCAGAGTGAGGAGATGGACATGGAGCAGATCATGACGTGGGCCATACAGATAGCCAAAGGTACCCTTGAAGGAATGATCATTTTCAAACATAAATTCTATACACTGTCGTTATTTTATACAACAGAAAAGGGATCCATCACAAACCGGATCCAGAAACTGTGGACTTCACTGTCAGTCATTCCTCTGTGTTTTGTTTGATGGACGTTAAGAAGTGCTGACTGGGGAAAAAATTAAATAACACCAATCACAAGTCAAATTTCCTAGTCTTAATGGAAAACACAGATATAACATTATTATTTAATTTATTTCTTAACTTTAGTGAACGCTTAACTACTAAAGAGAAATTATTAAAAAGTAAGAGCAAAACAGTTTGAAGTTCCCCCTAATATCCCCCTGTAATGTTTACCTGATAGTATAGCATATGCATCTTGCTCATGATTGTGGTGGAAAATGAAAGGAAAGTAAAATATTTACATTTTTAAGTTTTAGGTAAATAGATTAAAAAAGAAAAAATTGCGCCATTAGTATTTATCAGAATTAATCAGTGGTCTGCTCTGTCCTCGATTAGATTAGCTTTATCACATAGCAGTGAATATACATTTTTTTTTGCATCTTTTTTTACTTTATCTCAAAGAGAATTTTTTAAACCGCGAGCTTTTATCTAATTCATCATCAAAGTCAGGAAAAAGGTTGCTTTAGCAGCTTCACATTTGTAACTTACACACTTGTGATCAATACATCTGGGTCAACTAAAATCGATGTACCTAACTTGTCATTTGGGGAAATGATAGGGCAGGTACATCCTAACATTAGCACATATTAAGGTTTGTCCAGAATAGTCATGAGCTGGCAGAGACTGAAGCCTAAGTGCGTCTGTGAGCTTGTGTGATGCAGCTGCAGTGATTAAAGTGGAGCAGAAAGATGGAAATGCATCCTAAATTACAATTCTGCTGAATAACTGACTCAAAGACTAGACTAGGCTTCGACATAAGATCATTTTAATATTTAAGTAAGTTTTAAATGGAAGACTTTCCCGTTGCGGTTTTCTGCTTTAATCATAATTGAGGTCAAAACTGCTTCTGATTACACAGATCAATCTGTGAATTTCTGCCGTCTGAACCAAAATGTTGTGGAATGAAATGGCATCCAGATATATCACAGAGTAAAACAACATAAAGTTTTATCTATTCCCCCCCCCGCGGTTTCTAATCATTCATGTCCTTTCAGGAATGCATTACCTTCATGCAGAAGCTCCGGTCAAAGTGATTCACAGAGACCTTAAGTCACGAAACGGTAATGGGATCTCAACTCTGTTCTGATGTGTTCCTCTAACTTGCTCTCTGCACACTGTGTATCCTAGTTGTGTAGCAGCTTCATCATATCACATTGTTACTTGTTGTTGAGAGTGTTGATTGGTTTCTGTATTCTCTATTTACAGTGGTAATGACAGTGGACAAAATCCTGAAGGTTTGTAGCTATAGTCGTGTGTTTCATCTTCTAAAAAATGTGAAACACAGCTTGTGTTTTGTGTTTTTTTTTTAATCAGTATTTTTTTTGTGTTTGGACTTTGATCACTAGATTTGTGATTTTGGAGCGTCTAAGTTCCTGTCGCACACCACCCATATGACGGTGGTGGGCACTTTTCCTTGGATGGCTCCTGAAGTTATTCAGAGCCTACCTGTCTCTGAGACCTGTGACACTTACTCCTATGGTGTGGTGAGTCGGCAGCAAGGTGTAAATATCAATAAAGCCAGGAGTCAAACATCTGCACTTCCTTGTAGCAATCAGAAAAGTACCACTGAGTACTGAAACCTGTAAACTGTGTGTAATGTGAGTGTTCTGCCCCCAGGTGTTATGGGAGATGCTGACTCGAGAGGTTCCTTTCAAAGGTTTCGAGGGGCTGCAGGTTGCATGGCTGGTGGTGGAAAAACAAGAGGTAAGCTGCACATACACGCAGACTAATACAGCGTTTTGAACCCTCTGTGAGCATGTAGACCCACCAGACTTACAGACTGCTGGAGGCACAATGCAATGCTCTCATGGTTTCCACTGTGAGCTGGTGAGGCTGAGTATTTTTAGGCCTGATGTCAGTTCTCTGCTCATGTAAGGCCTGGATACACAGCAGTGGAGCCTGGCCAGACTCTCTGCAGGCTAATGCGTTTACAAATGCACGGGAAAGAGAGAGGGGGGAGAAAAAAGAAAGAGGAAAAAAAAACTACAATGATGGAAGGTTTTGTTTCTAGAGGTTTATAGGTGGCAGGAAGTGATGGTTATACCGGGTCAGTGTTTCAGTTACACACTTTTTCGCAGCCCCACACACAAGCACACTGTCGGCAACAAACAACTAAGAGAACATGATTCCTTCATAGCTGTTGGCTCTTCTCCAAATACTCTCCCTAAATAACTCACTCTGTCTCTCTCTTCCTCTTTCCCAGTCTCCCCCTGATTTCCCTCCATAGCTACACCTCTCCTCCTGACCCTTCAACTTGCTCTCTTATCCACTCAGAGTTGGGGATATTTTAGGATTAATCCCCAGTGAAAAACTGTTTCCATTCACTGCTCTGCACTATGGAGCTTTCTGGGTACATACAGATCTTTGATTCTGCCAGGGGTTCTTAAATACGACAACAATTTACCTCAGTGTTGTGGTTGCCGATGCAGATTAGGAAATGGTTTAACAAAACACGCAATTTTCTGTCCATGCTAGTTTTGGTTAAGGGCTTTTTCTATATCGACTTCAAATTGACTGAGCGCTGGTTACTCTACAGTAGCCGAGTTAAAAGATAAATGGGATTAGTTAATCCTGTAAGCAGATTTGAAGCCAGATTGGAATTCTTAAAAACACATTTTTAGAATTTGTTTCGAATAATTTAGAAGTGGTTTGAAAACCACTTTTAAACATTTGAAGGAAAGTCAAACAGTGCCGGTTACCTTAGTACTTTAAATGCTGGCTCTGATGGTGCCAGGGACATTTTTGAAAAGTTTAGTTGGAATTATAATCATGCAGCAGATGGGGGACAGCAGACAAAATAATCAGTGAAATCCTGGCAGAGCAATGGAGTTGGAATAATTAACGCAGTGTATTCAGAGGAGATGGATAAGCTATTTGGAACAGATAAAATAGCAGTGGATCCAAGGCACGATGACAAGCTGACATTTTGGACAACTAGCTGGTTATTTTAATGCGATTGAAAATAAAAACATCATTGTAAATCTTATCAAATCACTCTTTCAAAGTCTTAATGATACAGATTAGCAGTCGGTCATTTACATGTGATTGTTGCTACTTAGCAAATAGCAGTATGCTAACGTATTAAGCTAAGATGGCAATCTTGGCAAACATAGTGACATACCAACTATGAGCACGATTGGATTGCCACATGATGCTAGCATAAAATTCGGCCAAGCTAACAGGAAGTGCCACCTCATAGAGGCATTACATACAAAGATAAGTGTCGTTTATCAGAAAGGTTTCCTCTAAGGTACAGAACTGGTGTTTAAGCTAGTTACTTTGGACATTTAATTCATGATACTGTAATTCAACATTTAATTAATTCAAAAAGGACATAGGCTAAATTGTAAATAACAAATAAAATTATATTCTGTGTAACAAGTTAAATACTTTCTCTTTTCACCATTATTACACCCCCCCATTTTGTGGTTTTATTTTTTCAATTTATATTTTATCATTTTCATTATCATTTTATTTCTATTTATCTGTTGGTGTAGGCTGCGCACCGCTGTTGTGAGTGATTGGCACTTTTTCTCTGAATCTTGCCTGGGGCCCTTTTGTGCGAGGTTCGCTCTGACTTCGTGTCACAGTGTGAAAATATGTTCGCTGGTCCTCCTAAATTTACAACGGGCGCGAGTGTGCATGGCAGTTTGTCTCTGTGTTGGCCCTGTGATGGACAGGCGACCCATGGTTGTTAGAAATGCCTATCCTGGTTATCACCTGATGATAACCAGGCTTCAGCTTTCCGACAAACTTGTGCTGAAAGAAGCCTTTGGTGTGTGAAATGGAAGATTTTTTTTCCTATAAACGTACATACCAGAATGTAAAGTACATTTTTGTCATTAGGGGGTGTTGAATTGTTCTCTCGACAGTAAAGACAAAAAGCTACAGAAATGTATAAATTTTTAAGGTACACTGCTTGTTACCTTCTGAGCCACAGCTGTAGCAGCAGAGCATGTGTACTTTTTAGGAACCATTCCTGCACTTTGATATCTTAGTGTGCAGCAGACTGTGACTAGGGTCATTTTGACTGTTACTGTTTACTTAGACACACATATTCATTATCTAAGGAAAATACCTTTTAAAGCCAAGTTTTTATTGCTGTAAAAGTAAAGGCTTATGTATATGTGGTGTGTGTTTGTGCATCTGAATATCTAGAGGCTGACCATCCCTAAAAGCTGTCCAGCAAGTTTTGGAGAGTTGATGAGGAAATGCTGGCAAGCAGACCCAAAGGTAAGATAAAACTGCCAGGGGATGAGATTTTGAAATGTTCCATGCAGCTCACTTAGAGGAAATACTTGTGAAGCTGATAAAAATACGTTTTTATCTCCTGCTTCCATCTATGCACCGACAGGAACGTCCACAATTTAAGCAGGTGCTGGCAACCCTAGAGACCATGGCAAATGACAGCAGGCTACCAGACCAGTGTAACTCTTTCCTACATAACAAGGACCAGTGGAGGTACACACACAAAAGCACACACAGTCTTGCAGACATCCCAAAGAAAGTGTAACAGCTGTTTAGATAAACATAAGTCAATGCACTAAAGTGTCCTTACACCAGGTATACATATAATACAAAACATGCCAATGCACCCGCACGCATACATGTTACATATACGCAACTCTGTGGACTCTGGAGAAAAGTTGAATGCGTGACCCTGCACTCTGCCTGAGTCTATATTAAGCTCTCTGGAAAGTGTCCATGGAAGAGATTCCTCTACTCCTGTGGGGGGTGGGGGGGTGGAGGAGGGCAGGGGTTTGGTTGTGCAGCGCGGGGGAGAAAATCAAATGTGAGTTGGCGAGGAGAAGTTCAGGGAGGAACAGAAATGTATTGTGTCGATGTGAAATCTGAAACACTGAGCGAGAGAAACAACAAGGATAGCAGAGAAACAAGGGTGGACAGATGTCAGCCGGGGTGGGGGTGGGGGGTGTGGGCAGCGGACCAGGAGAGAGAAGGTGTGAGATTCTGTGCATATTTAACATGAGCGCAGCGAAGGCAATTAATTCTTGAGTGAAGTTTTGGGTTTGGGTGGAAAAACTTGGACGTGGAGGAGGAGGAGGAGGAGGCGAAGGGGCTGGATGAATGAGTAGGGAAGTATGGGAGGAACAGAGGCGGTATGGCTGTGCGTCGAACCTCTGTCTATATTTAGCTGCTGTGAGAGCTGATTGTTTGTGAATGCATGTTCACGGACAGTCACTCTCCAACTCCCACAGTGACCTTTTGTGGAAGCAGACAGTACTGCAGTGAAATATTTTCAGCTGATGTTATCAAAATCCTCGACACGAGCAATATTCTGTGGTACAGCAAGGACAATCACTACAGTAAGTGTGATTAATATAGCCAGCCAACGACAATGCTAATATACCCATATTGAAACAGGCCAGCTTAAGAGAATGGCAAGCTTATTGTCTGCACAGAACCTGGATTGTTTCTAAAGAGTTTCATAATTTAAATAAATCTTTATTAACAACATAATGGCATATAAAACCCACTGCATATGAGTCTATAAAATGAACACACTGCTGAATGTATTTGGTAGCATTGTAACTACCAAATAACTCAGTTGGCTGTGTTTTAAAGGTGATTTGTCTTTCCATGCTCTTTGTCCTCATACTGACCTGTTGACAAAAAAATTCAATATATAACTGAGCTAATGTTTTGTCACTCTGTGACAATAAACATACCTTTTTTATTCCCAGAAAAATCCTCAATTTCAACATTTGATATGCTGTTTCTGTACTGTTTTCAATTAAGGAGACGGTTGAATTGATCTGTTCTCATTCACATGTTCCATCATGTCCCAGATTTTAGGGAAATGAGGTGGTATACTCAAAAAGTTGCTCTAAAGAAACTAAAATTAGCTGTGGAAGCTGCTCAAAAAGTGCCTTTCATTAAAGGCTTATCTGAAAATGGCAAAATATACTATAGACTATATATAGGTCTGAAATATTCATTCAAGTTTCCTCATTCTGAGGAGCTTTTTGAGTCAAAATGTGTAACTATGGCAGTTCTTTTGTGATTACAGTGACGTTTTTGTGCAAAATGACACAAATCTGTATGCAATTGGTCACGACTAATGTTTAGTTTGTGTTCATTCTTATAATGAACATAATACAGGTGTGAAATCGAGTCAACCCTGGAGCGCCTCCGAAAGTTAGAGAGGGAGCTGTACTCTAAGGAGAAGGAGCTGGAGGAGAGGGAGAGGAGGCTCAAGCTGTGGGAGGAGAGGCTGATGGAGAGGTCCAGTATGACTCCCAGTCCAACTTCTCTACTCATGGAGCGCTCAAACATCTCACCAGTAAGCAGCAGTGGAATAAAGTGGAAATTGCTCAGACCTAGTTTAAAAAAAAAAAAAACTTGATTAGCAGATACCTTTTTATGATGGAGACTCCCCTCTTCTGTCTTTGTTTTATCAGTTCTTCACTCCGATGTCGATCGGTTCCACGGGCTCCTTCTTCCGCTCACACTCTCAGGACTCCAACGGCACCGGGGTCAGCAGTGCAGGGGTCAGCAGCGCCGGTGTCAGCTGTATCCTCCGCACACTCAGCAATGGAGACACAGAGAGGGGGAGCAGTGCTGTGCTGGAGAGGGGGGTGGGTTCGCTCGACGGCGGGAGGCTGCATGCCATGTTCCGAGGGTTGCAGGGAAGGTATGGAGAGGAAGACGAGGAAGAAGAAGGAACTATTGAGGAGAAAGGCTGGGGGCAGAAGGAACGAAAAGATAGTGGGAGTCTGGAGGGAGGACGGGTACAGGTGACACTCAGGAGCTTCCCGGGAGGCGTAGTGGAGAGGGAGGAGAGGACATGGGAGGAGGGGGATAGGGAGAGAGGAGGGATGCAGAGAAGCAGAGTGACCACCATTGTCCGAGGGTACTCGGGAGGATTTGGGGAGGCAGAGGGAGATAGTGAAAAGGAGGGAGGATGGGAGATGGAAAAACTTGGAGACAGGTTAGAGGAGAGAGGGGTGGAGGGAGGGCTCGAAGGAGGAAGGCTGCCAACCATGTTCAAGGGTCTCCACGGGAGTTTGGGGGGCTTAGGAGACATGCTGTCCTTAGATATTGATAAAATGGGGGAGATGGAAAGAGTAGACGACATGGACATGAACATGGGTGACTTGGGAGTGATGAAGGTGATGGGCCATGAAGTCAGAAGTGAGTTGGGGGTCAGGGGTCGCAGGAGTGACATGGGAGTTGTAGTCCAGGGAGTCAGGGGCGACCTCAGTGAGGCCATCAGACACAAGATTAGAGGTGAAGTGGGAGTCGTTGGTCACTCTGGGATGCAGGTGAGCATGCGAGCATCGTCCAATCAGAACTCTGTGAAGAGCTGCAGCGTGCGACACGGAACAAAGATCAACATGGCTAAAGCTGCCATGGACATGATGGAGCTCGACTGGTCTGACAGCGACTAGGAGACACATTAGTGGGCACACGCACAGAAAGCACACCCCGAAAACCAAACTAAGGCCAAACTAGAAAAATTTTGACAGAATGTGCATAGTCTACAGATGAACAACAGAAAACATTTATTTTTTTGTTATTTTTCTTTTTTTAATTAAATGTTTGACTATTACACCCATGTGTACTGTGAAGTAGCAAGGAGCAAAAAGACAACGAAGCCTCTTTCAGACATGAGATCCTTAACATTTAAGACTTCATTATCATCTGTTTGAGCAACAGCATCGGGTCATTGGTCACTTTTACGTTTGCCTCCTCTGTGGCGCAGGCTGCAGCTCTACCATAAGTAACAGTAGAACGCACTCAGTAATTATTATTTTTTTCCACTTTTGTATTCAAATGATACAAATAAAAAAAACTTAGCTACTCCACCGCATAATAATTACAGGGAAAAGAGTGGAGCGATGAGAAGGCGATCGTTTCCCAAAGTAATCCATCCACCACTAGTTGTGCATGCGTATCCTTTTAATGTGACTGCATGCTGTTCAGACTTGTGTCATGTTGAAAGTTCTATAGAACCAACTCAGATTAGTCATTTTTTTTTTGTGTCTGAAGGGGACTCAAAGGGCTGTGTTGTCATGTTGTCAGAATGACTTCACCTGTGTAATTTATTGTACTATTAAAACTGCTACATAACATGCTGTAAGAGGTACAAGTGTAACAAAATAACACACTTGAATGCCGTTCTAATGAGGCAGCACTACTGTTTTTTTTTTTCTCCTGCTTATAGAGTATCGTTTGTTTGTTGATTTTGATTTGTTCAATCATGCTTTTATCAGTTCCATCCGTGATCTAGTGTGTGACATTTTGGCATTTTTCTCTGTATATTTTATTATTTTTCAATAAAAAGGAAAGCAGTCCGATTCCACTCCAATGACTTCTTCTCTGCTAAAGAGTTGCATTCTCCAGGAGTTACTCTATATGTCACACTGCATGTGGGACTGTACAGAATTAAATATATGGGTGACTACTGGTACAAAAGGAACATGCAGAGAACACTCCCCCAGTAAACACCTTTTTTACCAAATAAAATGTCCCTCTCCACCTGTAAATCTTCATTTGTGGTCTCTAAACACTGAGCAGCAGGGCCACTCCAGCCAGCACCCATTTGGCTGGTCGCTCCCTGGTTTTGAGACTCAAAGTCCATACATATGTGGGTCCTCTGATCTTGGTCTTGTAGAGTGGACATTCATAGATATTCCTGGTCTCCTGACGGTCATTGGGCACAGCTCGGACTGAGATAACCGGCATGGCTGGTGTCAAATCTTTCAGACGGGCCTCAGTGATCACCCCAGTCTGAGTGTCCCACCTTGCACCTGTTGAAAGACACGGGAGGGAATTTGCATGGTTTATTTTTTATTTGTTTTGCTCATGAATCCAACCTAAGCCCCTGCACCGCAAAAACAGATCATGTTTGTCTACCTTCCATGTAAAGTCCATACACATATGCACCCTCCCTGGCAGGTTGGTTGAACTCTTCCTTAAACTTCTTGGTCACATCCACTGTAAGATTTACTCTATCCAGAGGCCACTCGTTTTTACGTGCCAGAGACTGCATCACAGCTGAAAAGCAAGCAAAAGAGTCGTGTTTAATGATGAGGAAACACAAGATACAGGCGAAAGGGGGGAAATGAAGTGGAGCCATTTATGACTTGGTAGAACTGTCTGTGTTACCAGTGAGAAAGGACTGTGGGTTGAACAGCCCAGATAGCCAGACGACACTGGGCAGAGACAAGTCCTGAGTCCAGCTGTCCAGCTCTTTACAGCGCTGCATCACATCGTTATACCTGACGCGCACACATAAAACAGACAGAGAGCTGTTTGGATAATGTCAGTCATCTGGATACTTCAGAAACAGAAACTGTTAGGTAACGTAGAGTGATTAATCCCTTTATGTGACATTCAGTAGCACACAGTCTAATGAATGTACTACTTTTTCACATAAGCAAAGAGACTAAAAGGACTAAAATGGATTTGACATATAAAAAAAATCCCCCTTAGAATTAAACAATCTTAGTACTAAAACTGAAACACAAACCATATAGCCAGGCTGTAGGTAGATGGGTAGGCCAGTTTGGTCCAGGTATCAGGGACATCGTCAAAGAACAAGGCTGTCTGAAGCTTCTCCATCTCAGATGACATAGCCAGTTCACCCTTAATAGAGACATCTGTTATATCTCTATAGACACACTTGTCTTACATAGGGGATCAGTGAAATATTTCCATGTTAAATTTGAGACGTTGTTGTTACTGCTTATCTGTCAAATGAACTGTAAAGGTAATTTCACAGGGCTGAGATTATGAGGACCGAGCTGTAAACAATCATAAAAGCACCGAGAGGTATAAGCGTACCTTGAGTCCCAGGTCCAGCTCCCTCAGTGAGCGACGCATCTCACAAATGAGTGTGTTCATGCGCTCACATTCCTGGAAGCAGACCAGGATGTACGGCGACCGTTCAGCTGTTTTGGAGGTGATGTCGGACATATTGTATTCTTCTGGCAGCTTTTCCAGGACTTCATCTAGAATAGATTTCACCTGCAGGTGAGGATCGCGACTAATTAGTTGGAGCATAGGAAAAAAAGGCATGAAATTGTAAGACCTACAAACGTCTGACTGTCTTGTCTCTAGAAGAATCACAGGTGCTGGGATTGAGACTGATTGCAACTCTGGATGATCAGTTCATGTGTTTTTGTTTTCTATTTTGTTTTTCTTTTTTTTTTCCTTTTGGCTAAGGACATTTCCTTATGTCCTTATTGAGAAAGATGAAATCTCATAAAGACATCATTGAACTTGTATGTGTAGCTACCTTCTCCTCCAGCGTCTGTGAAGCACCCTCCCCCATCACAGCATCAGGAGACTGAAGCTCCAGCAGAGTGTGAAAAAGGTTATCTGACGTCACCGTCAGAAACTCAATCTCTGCATTCGGGTGCAACCCATAATGCACTGGGCTTTCATGGGGCAGCATCTCATCTATGAAGTCATGGTAGCCCTGAAAAGCACTTTTTTTTTTTAGTATACCAGATGTATAGTCTGTCCCCATGACTGACTGCAATATTCTTCAACTCAATCTGCACATCACAGGTTAAAAATTCAGTTTTAGACTAGATAACAGGGCAGTGTCACGGAGGTGAAGGTGGAACTGTGCGTTACCTAACCTGGTAGTCCAGATTGGAGGGGACGACAAACCCAGGTGCCAATGAAAGTTTCCGGTCAAACTGAGTGATAATTAAAAGAAACAATAATAATGATGATTTAAATAATGCACATTGCACATATTAGTCTCCCGTCTCAAACTAGCATAATTGCTTCAAACTGGAGCTAACCATTAGACAGAAATGGCATTAGAGAAGCATCTGTTCCTAATTACTGTCAGTTCATGGTCTACGTCTTCTTTTGTCAGAGTGAAGCTGAGCATGCAGCTGACACACCACAGTCTTGTTCCTTTGCCTTTCTTTCATGAACATATACAAAACCTGGTTGGGCTGCATGTATTCCTCCAGATACGTTCGGCAAAGCCGTCTGTCCCAGTCATCAGTGATGTGTCCTCCATACATGATCTCCCCAAACAGATACCTCAGGTCCTCCCATGGCACCTTGATTATCATAATCATATAAATCACCGCTGATACAATCACCCCTTCGCTTATCATCATCAGGACACACCTCACCTGTGCATTAGCCTCCAGGTAGTTGTAAAGAACATTAACAGATATAGTAAGGTCCCCGGTGTTGAACGGATACTTTCTGTTCCAACCTTGGGGCCCAAACTTCCTCCTCTCCGCCACACAGGCATGAAAGTAACACAGAGAGAAAAGGATTGTCTTGAACTCCTGCTCACGGCTGCACTGGTCCAAAATGTCCTGGAGAGGGGCCAGTTAATGGATGGTCAACAATGGTCAAACTGGTCAATAAGACAAAAATGACAATGCATAAAAATAAAAAACCTCACCTGGTCAAAGTTATCGAGAGCGGCATGCAAATTGGCATGCATGCCTGTAGGAGGTTCATTGGTGATCTTTATGGCATTTTCCAGAATGCCCTGAGAAACACATTGATAGAAGATAAAAAGATGAAAATCTTCATTGAGTGTCCCTGTTTAAATATAGAAGTAGAGGAGAAACGCGGGTGGATTCATTCTACCCAACCTTATCGACCTCACACTGTCTTCCTACCTGCGGTATAATGTGTTCCTGGGGTGTTGATGCTGATTCAGCACTCATAAACACTCTGTAGTCTGGATGACTGTTCTCACAGCAGCGCTCCAGGAGCTTCTCAAGTGCACCGAGCCAGCGACCAACCAGGTGGATGTTCTGCAGTAAACAAGAAAATGATGGCGTAACAAAACAACACTGCTTAGAATAAAATGAATATTCTATTTAGTTTAGTTGTTTTAGTTGTTTTATGCAACCACAAACACAACCAAAATTGGTTTTATTCATTCAAATCGACAGAGGCCTATCTATTCCAATTCACAAAATAAGACAATCAGACCTGCAATATAACCCAGTGACCCTCCTTAGAAGCGTTCTCCATGGCAAGCTCAGCCACAGTTTCCTGTCCCTGACCCAAAGAGACATTGTGAAGCTTTCCAAGGTCTATAGTGAAACCCAGCTTCCTTCCTGAGGACACAAAGGCAGGACTTTTTGTGTGCCCCCAGACTAAAATCTCACATTTCAAAAATGAAAAAAAAAAAAACACACAATTTCACAACAAAGTATAAGTATAGTACAGGTACATGATGGGAATTCAGTGTGTGCATGTTTCTTTGTCAACTGTACCCAGTGATTCCACATCTTTTAGTGGGTCCACTCCAGGTGAGAGAATGAAAAACACAGGAGAGGCAGGACCACTTTCTCTAAAGGATTTTGCAAATTCAGTCTTTCGGCCCTCTGTATACTTCACCCCAAGCTTCTCCTCCACAAAGTTCCTTAAGGGTACCAACAAGAAGCGAAGAAAAGGCTTGACCTCAAAGAACACTCACAAAAAGGTGCATAACTAAAAGAACATAAATTCCATTTCATAAATGTGTATTTTCCAAGACCTTTTATCCATTAGCTATCAAGAACATAAGGCATAAATATACTCATATTCAAAATTCGGCTAAACGCATTATAATATCTGAAAAATCAGAGGGAAAAACACTAAATGGAAAAAACACTCTTTACCTAACAGCATAGGTCATGCGGTCTGGTCTCAGGGCTCTCATCATGATCAGCTTCTGCAGGGAACTTTTTCCCTTCCATTCCTGAGGAAACTTCTCCTTCTCTGGACACTCTGACTCCACCAGCTTCTTCCAGCGCTTTGGTGAACCTTCAATGTCTCTGTCCAGACCGCGAAACTCATCAGTAAAACTCATCACCTGGACCCAAACCAGAGACAGCGGGTGGTCATTTGAGGCGTGACGCGCGCACAGCAACACAAATGCGGCAAGTCTGCGCATGGGCTTGTGAACCTTGATGGCGCTCCATGCCGAGTTGGGCAGAAAGTCAAGGGGGCTGACATAGCAGTGGTCAATGCTGAAACGTAACAGGAAGTCCAGCTCTCGCACGTCTATCTCCTTACTCATCAGGAGCAACTGAAAAAAAAGGAGGATGCAGTCAGAGAGAAAACTCCATCTATCCCCAAAACAGACACAAATTTGTGCACACCTGGAAAGCGAGCTGTGCAGTAAAGATGAGCTTGTCTCTTTCAAATAGACCCCTGCTGATGTAGTTGAAGGTGGAGTATGTAACACAGTCTATCAGCGTGTTAACTCTGCTTTTTACGTCCTCACAGGCCTCCGCCATTGCCACCGCCTTGTGGAAAACGACATTGAAAGCCTGTGTGCAAGAGGAGGAATCATTTTGTGGGAATCCTTTGTCACTTGGTAGTTGGTTAGCTTGCATGCATGCCACTCAAACCTAAATATTTCATCTTATTCCTCCAGATTTACCATGAGGTCTTCATTACAAATAACAAAACATTCCTTTCAGAGATGGATAACAGCAATTGTTTATTTTCTGTTGTGGCATCTGAACTGGAGACACAGCACCAAGTCAATAGGCACTTTTGCCTGCCTCAAATCGAGTTTGTTTGTTTCTATCCCCTCAGGTTACCTTGAGGCTGAACTGGTACATAGGATTGATCTTGTTGAGATCATTCATGATGAAATACAGCAGAGAGGCTCTGACAGCAACAGGACGATAGTGTTCTCTTGCTTCATTTATCTTCACTTCGTTAACTTTAGCTTCAAGAACCTGAGAATGAGATGTGATAAGGAAACAGGGTGCAGAATTAGAAGATCTAAGCGGGTGGGGAATTCAAGTTATACAAGTGATCTTATACCACTTTATCACAGCTAAGCATGTAGCCGTTTACCTTCATCTCAATCTCGGCAGCAGTGTGCTTTGTAGTTTCAAGTTTCTCCACCAGCATGTTGTCACCAAGGAAGTTACTCTCTGCTGCGGACAGCCTGGTGAGCAGCTCATCCTCCAGAAGCTTCAGCTCAATCTTAAACATGTTCTGCTGCTTTGTCAGTTCACTCTGCAGAGAGATTGTGGAAACAACTCGACATTTTAAAAAGACTAACTGGAACCCAAAACGATAGGCCAATTCCACTAATTCAATGCTATCATAGCATGATTAATATAACATAAAAAAACACTGATGTTCATTGGTAGAAAAGTTATAAAGCACGAAGGTGAAGCCACACCTATTTGCCCTGTGATGCAGCATCAGAGAAAACTGACAACTACTGTATCCCACCTTTAGGTGCTCAAGATCTGGTCTCTCTTGATTCACCACCTGTGCCAGGAGCTGGTCCTCCAGCCCGTCCCTGGTCACTGTAAAATTGATGAGGGTGGTCTGGGCTTGAATCTCTGGCTTGTAGTGAGGATTGGCTAACTTTGTGTGAAGTATCAGCCTGAAGCCCGGGTGGAAGAAACACTCTTTGTCCCCAACCTTTATACAGCTGCAGCACAAAGGACGTGAGAGCAGAACAGCGTGATGAAGAGAGCAAAACTACGAGGAACAAATTGTTTTTTTTTTCCATACATATGCACACTCATGTGTCAGTGTGTTACCTGCCCTTCTTGATTGTGTGTCGCCCCAGAAGAGGGTCAATAACAGGGTCAATAGTCTCCTCGAGGTTCTCAATGAGCACAGTGTCACCTGCCACTACAGCCTGCTCAATAACGTCTACGTATCTGGAACAATGTGGAACATTAAAAGATTTATTTGCGCTTCCTCCACTTTAAAAGCTTTCCCACAGATAGAAATGATTGATTTCAGCGAGTACGTTTGTGCACAATGTGGCTGGTATATGAAAGCATGTGAAAGATCTAAACTGAAGGCACTTATCAGGACTTCAGGATAGTAAAGATTGAAACTCTCACCCTCTCTGCCCTAGGCTGACAACCTTGAGGCTGTTACCATAGCGACTCTTGATCCACTTGATACCCTGCAGCTGAGGGTCAATGAGAAGAGGCCAGCGCTCACCTGCAACAACACACACATTACCGGGAGATCTGCCAGAGTCACAAAGCAAAGCCTGCATGGCACCACTTTGAATGTTAAACAGAGACCACTGTTATAGGAAGGCGAGGTACATCTAAAACCTCTTCTCACAGTTAGTGAGGATAGTAGCATTCTGAGTGGACATTTTGTCTCCCGGCAAGCCTTCGTTGTTCCACTGGGCCACTGTTGCATCATCAGTCAACATTGACACAGGATCCAACCCCCCTGTCATAGGGATGGGCACCTGATGAAAAAACATAAAAGAGGTTTGTATTCATATATTCATACAGGAATATATCCCTGTTTGCCCCCCTGCCCCCTTGGAGCGAACAGGGACTAATTGTAATTACAGAATAACTGTAGGAGAATATCGTGAAACCTTCTGGCTGAGCAGAATTGGCATCCAGAGGTTTTCTAGCAGCTCTCTCCTGTACTTCTTGGAGAAGGAGCCGGCGTAAGAAATGAAAGCTGCAGTTAGGAGAACATCACCACAGAGAGTTTCCTCCTGTTCGTGGTACTGAGCCACTGAGTGGCCCCAGCGTACATTCTCACTCTGAAAGACACACACATGTCCTCCACACTGATGAAAAATGATAAACTGCGCTTTCAGAATCTCGTTTCAGAGGTAGGAATGAAAATGATCTCCTGCTACCACTTGATTTATGTGTGCTCACCTCCAGTCCCTTTACCAGCCGATTGGCTAGCTCTATTGTCTTGTTAGTACGGTTGACCTCTTCCTGAAAGCGAAGCTTCTCTGAAGTGGCTTTCTCAAATTCTGTTGTCAGCGTTTCCAGACTACTATCCAGTTCCTAAGAAAGATGAGAAAATCTTCTTTTGTTACAAATATAACTATATCATATGAGCCAGTCAATAATATAACCAGAGAAAACTGAAAGACCTTAAAAGCCTGCATCAAACTTTTTTTTTTCTAAAATATACCAAAGAAGAGATTCAGTTATGAACAGCTAAAGCAAATCAGACATTTTCCAGAGCAAATGAAAATTAGATGTTGCTGCGGGAGAGGTGATAATGTCACAATTTTTAGCAAGAAGTTCATGTTCTAGGGCCTGCCTACAGCATAAACCATTTTTGTGAGTAATAAATAATCACTGTGAACAAAAATCTATTTTACTTATCTACAATGAAGTAAGTAGAAATAAAAAAATCGATGATTTTGAAGACTCACAGCGAGTTTTCTCCTGATGACCTCAAGTTTCTCAGCAGCCTCAGCCAAATCTGCATTAGCCTGAGACAGACACATCCTCTTCATCTCCACCTCACATAATACCTGGACAGATGCACAAAGAAGAACTTCTGAGAGGAAATTACAGTACAACCTTTCACTTATAGGAAAAGAAATTTGAAAGAGGGCTTCAAGATATCATAAAACAGCATACAGTTGACCTTCACCAACACACTCGATATCAATTTTAAAATCCTGGAAGGACAAGATGGCGGCCATGTACTTACAAAAATCTATCGAAGGCAGCACAAGAGATAAAAAGGGAGAAAGAAAATAAACCTGTCAAACAACAACACAGGGTTGTAACATCACCTATGGACTTAGCGTGGGTGACTCGAATTATTTGTGACAGCTTGGGTTCACGTGTGTACCTCATGGAAGCGTATGATGTTGATCACCCAGGCACAGAGGCCTGCAGCGGCTGAAGTTTTCTGTCGGACAAATTCAGGGTTAAACTCTGGGTCACTGAGGTACTCGTCTCTCACACACCTCACCGTGGCTTCAGGGATATGCTCTTTGTCAAAGTTCACCAGAGCCTGCAGGAAATCATCCACCTGAACATGCATTTGTGTGGATTAGACAAAACCACGTCGCATTACATTATTCATTCATTCATATCTTTGAACGTTACCTGGATTATGAATTATGAGCAGGAACTCAGAGAGAGAAGGACATAAAAGCGAACAGCGACAACACACAACTTCTAACTTTATAACTTCCTTTTTTTCTACTTTTCTTTGTTTTATTCAGGATAGCATTGCTGAGATTAAATGACTTTATGACATTAGGTGATTTATGTGGAAAACCTCACTGTAAATCATCACCTTGCTCATAACCATCTTTGAGGCCTTCCAGCTGCGATCTTTAGGGATTCGGCCTTGGGGAGACAGCAGCACCAGAACAGCTGCTGAGACGTTGGTGACAATAGCTGGAGGGTTGGGAAATGTCCTCAGCTCTGTCAGATTCAACTGGATCACACAGACAAGCAAACACCCATGTAGCTTTTTTTTTTCTTTTTAGGGGATGGATCAGAGACAACTTTGTGACACGTTCTCCTTCTACTTACAAATGAAACTGAATAAAATAGATGAAATAAGATTAGACAAATAAACCAAATGTAGAGCATGGTGGACTCAGGTCCCTACATTTACGTGGATGAAAGCACTTTACTCTGTTAAGTGTATTGAGGGCTGTGTTGGCTGCCTGTAGGGCAGGTTCAGCCTTGGCCAAATCCTCCTCTGTCTCCTGCTGCTGTTTGGTCACTTCTGCTTGAATTGCTGCTACCTGAGCAATCATAAGAGCAAAGAACATATGCAAAGTCATCTACTGTAAATTCTGTGCTGCAAGCTTGGCTTATCATTACTTCACTTCTATCTCATTTCTGTTGACCTTTTCCCTGACAAAGTAGCTTGAAAGGCCCTGGAATCACACACTCTTACTCTTTGCTCCTCCGCATCAGCTACAGCTCTTTCGAGGTTGAGCTTCTCTGTCTGTTGTCCTATTTTAGCAATGAGAGCTTCGATGTCTGTGTTTCTCTGCCACAGCTCCACCTCCTGCACTGCTAACTTGGCTTTGAGATCCTCCACCTGAAAAAAAAAAAAAGACAGATAATGAAAGTTTGAGACAATGTGCTGGGAAAGCGACATCAAATTAATACAAAACTATTGCTGTATGGTATATGTTTTCTGACCTGCGATGCCGTATTCAGCAGTTTCTGTAGTCCATTCTCTAATCTGTCCATCTTCTGGGTCAGCTCTGTGCGTTTCTTCCCAAGCAGGTTGTCGTATAGCTTCATGAACTCAAGGAAACTCTTTGGAGTGGTGTAGTTAAAGTGCTTTTCATTCTGCTGGTACTTGACGCTCACCTTTTAAAAAAAAACGACAACCTATAAATCAGGTCAAAGAAAAGAGGAGGAGTGCTTATTGCTCACAGTGCTTTGCAGTAGCTCTCACCTCATTGACACTCGCGTGGGCGTAGGAGATGAACTCACTGATAGATGCTCTAATGCTGGGCTGCGCAGCATAGATACACACAAGGATTGAGGCGATTTATAATACATGACAAGAGTAAGCACATTTTTCTTGAGAGAGTTAACATAAACAAATCTTGGAAGAAGACAAAGACATATGGATATTGTTACATTTTTCAATATTTAAGAATGTAATGTTAGCATGGTTAGCAGCGCGGTTGTATAGTTGTGTAGTAAGTTCTTTTCTAGACAATTTGGTACTTTTTACACATGCATTTTAGTTCTTCTCAAGAGAAGTGGTTGAATATTTGGTAAAAAGTCAAAATAAATACCAACTGAAGTTTTCCTTACCTCCAGCCCAGGTATCTTCTCAATAAAGGTAGAGCTAACAGACTGCAGAGCGAGCTGAGGCCATGGGTGAAACCAGTCTATGGCAGTGCAATTAACCAGAGCAGGAAACTTGCGTGCACGTGTTCGCAATGTGAAACCCACTGGCGAGAAACATAAGACCACCTGGTGGAAAGATGGGGGAAGAAGCTGAAGTAAAGGGCAAAGAACAAAGAGATATCTTGAATGTGGTAAAAATGTGGTAATGCTTTTTCAGAGATGGGAAAATTTAATAGCAGATTATTGCTTCGACCTTGAGCTGTCTTCGTATTCTCTCAATGAAGAAGCTCCAGCAGTTGTCCCTGCTATCTATGAGTCCTAATGCCCTTAGCTCCATTCTGATGGATGTGACAATCATATCCACTTCCTCATCGCTAAATAAGTCAGGTATATCTCCTGAAAACACAACACACACTCGGTATTTATTTGTCCCTTACAAGCCCAGCGAGGCACAAAATGTCATCCATGTACCATCTCATTATTAAAACAATTTCAATGCAAAAAATTGAATTTAGATTAGATTTCATACACAGAAATGCTCTGATTCTCAACACTCATAGTCAGTGTAGACAAACCTGAAGCCAGCATGTCATTAATGAGCACCAGGAAGCGTTCATCTGGAATCTGGGCATCTGTATGAAGGAATACTGTCCCAATGTTCTTTACTCCCACCTTTATATACAATGCTGATAAATCACTCTGTGGACAATTAAAAGATTGATATTTTGAATTAAAGTAGGAAAGACATCAAATATTTGACAGGGTGTGAGTGAGTATCAGTCGATAAATGATTAAAAAAACAAAAACAGACTTGACGTTTTGTATCTGTTGCTTACCTTAAGGTCACTGATGCCGTATCCTTTACGCAGCGTGATCTGGAAAACCTCCAGCGAGCTGAGGAAGGCAGCCAGTCGACACAGACTCTGCTTCCCACTTCCCCCGACTCCCACCAGCAAGGCGTTACCATATGGGGCCTCCAGGATGCGACTGATCCGACAACTGAACGCAAACACCGGTATGGCGCGTTTACCGTTTGAACTCATCTCTGTAATCCTTTATATGCACATGTTGCAACGGTATGTGTCTGACTGCACATGCTTTATGGACACCTGCATGCTTTTCTTACATATGCTGGATGGCTTCTTCAAACAGTACCAGGTCCATGACAGCATGCAGCTCATTATAATGCTCCAGAGCATCAGCCAGTGTCTTCTGGAGCTTCTCCCAGTCTGAAGCCTGACAAGGAGGCCAAATAAAGCAACTAACTTTAGCCAGCCATTCCGTGTCACTACTATATATGTAGTGACATCCTGATATGTAAACAATTTAAGCTACCCATGCAGAAAAGAAAGGCAATTAGTGTACTAATGACTGTACTTTCACCCACACGTATTTTCCGACAGATCAAACACGACAGCCATGAAGTCTTTGAGTACATAATCAGTGAAAAGAAACCTATGCGATTAATTGATTTAAGGGATAAACAAATGATCTCACCCAGTTTTGTCACTTCTGTTAAAGAAGAATAAACAGATGCTCAAAAGTAGCAACCAGAGACGTTCTGACTTAATGTGTGTGTGTATGCGTGTGTGTGTGTCAAACCTGATGATAGCGTGGCTCTCCCACTCCCTGGGAAAAGTGACAGTACACCAAAGGTTGGTGGATAAAGATGGATTCGTCTATTCCCTGCAGCAAACCGACAGAAAATCAAATAACAAACTTTACAATTTTTGTAATTTTGTAAAATTGCAAAAGATAACGCCATGACTAAATGTTGTCCCTAACTTGCCTCAAAGTATCTTTTGCCAGTATCCAGCAGGATTTTATTGAAGAGTTCCACATCCTTCTCCTCCATTAGTTTGTCAGAGTAGACCCTGGAGCTCTCATGGAGCCACAGGTGAACCAGGTCCATGGGGTAACGGATACTCTCTGGTAGGGCAAACAGGATGCCCTACACATCAGGAAATCAAAAAATAAAAATCGGAATTATTAAATAAACACAGCAATATTTCAAATTAAAAGCAGGCTTTTTTCATCTATATTTCAGATGACAGCCCGATATTTTTCACCTGGAATATATTGGAGAGGTCTCGCAGATTGAAGATATAGTGGAAGCGTATGGCTGTTGGGAGGAAGTTCTGGCTGATCTTTTGGTGCAGACAGATAGCTGCCTGGAACAGCGCAACCAAAAACACCAACACAAACGAGGCAGATAGGTAACGTTTGCATGCGTACGGTAAATGAGTCATAGTTTTAAAGGAGAAAAACGATACTGATACTGTAGATGCACCTGTATGAGAGTTACAACTGAGCGAGAGACCCCATAGCTGAAACCCCCCTGAAGGAAGTGAGCTGACAGGATGCTGGAGAAGATGGTGGCCAACGCACCAGCACTAGGGAAATGTACTGCAAACACTGAGAAATGCCTCTGAAATAGACAGGAATCATTCAGAATCACTTCTAAAATGTTTTAGGAACCAGATTAGTGTATTAATTAGTATTAGTATTAATTGGTTATCTATTTTCAAGGACATTAAAATGTTAAGCATTAAGCATTTTTCCCTTTTTTTTAAATTTTCTTTCTACCACTGATTGATGTGTAATGCATTCAAACACATTTTACTAAATGTTTCAAAATGTTTAAAAGTCATGGTGACAGAGAACAGTTTGAGCAGAAAGTGCACGGGTGTTTTTGTAAATGCAGTACAATGCGAGTGAGTCATTTCCCCCTGTATATACAGTTTGTCTGGCTGTACCTGCAGTCTGGGGTTGATAGAGAAGCTTCCAGCTGTTGGGTTCATACAGGTGATATACTGGCAGTTATGTATTTCCTTCAATACCAGCCTTTGTCTGTCGTACCTAAAAAGTTTCAGTTTAATGAGATCAAGCTACACCACCAAGTTGCTGTGAACAGTGTTTGGTTTTACAGCTTTACATTTCGATAGTAGCAGGAGTGTGTGAGCATGTCTCACCAGTCTTACCAGTGGCTGTAGTCAAGGTGCTGTCGTATGAGTGTGTGTGGCTGGACGGTCCCATAAACATCCACCTCAGGCATGTTGAGGTCATCTATGAAGTAGATGAGCCTTTTAGCTGTAGGAGGAGCAAATTTACGGCCGGCTTTCTTCTCTAAAGGTTTCTCCAGGACACCTGAGGTTCATGAAATGCAACAGTGTTTATGAAGAATTATTCGCTGACAAAAAAATGCGTGAATCAGAGGTGACCTTTCAGAAGAAAAAAAGAATAATTCAAGAGTAAATCAGTTTCCCAGCTCAGAATAAAAGTCTTGTAATGAAGAATATGTTACTCAGCTGGTGGAAATGGACAAAAGCTATTAAGTACTACAATAACATGCACCTAATACAGAGTTAAAAATCTTATCTGCAGCCCAGCTTTTTCTATTCACATAATATGATCATGAAAAGATAATCTTCAGCATATGAAAAGGTTTTCATCATAATATGAAGAGAAATTAAACTGAATAAAGTGGGGAAAGCGTCAGTTAATGAGAAAGCAATTTGGACATCAAAAGCCAAAATGTTTTGTACACATGCACCCATACAAGTAAAATGACATATTTTAAGGTGATTAAGTTTTTAAAAGCACTCATTCTGCTCATTCTGGTGATTCTTACGCTGCAGCATGGCTGATGTAGTGTAGTAGTTGAAGGGTACTTTTGCCACCATGTAGTCCTCCTTCAGCTTGCTGACTTTATCAGACACAAGGATGGTCTTGCCCACTCCTGCGTTGCCCACTAACATGATAGGTTTGCCTTTCTGGAGCAGCAGGTCCATGAAGTAGGTTAGACAGATGGTTTCTGGGGTGTGGACCAGCACTGTCTGAAAGAGATCAGCCCAGCAAGTTCAAACAATGTGCGCTAATTCCATTATGTTTTATACAGCCAAGTACATTTGTAAGTACAACCACGCACCTGCAACGGGACATCAGGCTCCAGCTCAAATGGCAACATCTTCTCACTCCAAGGTGTAAATTTCTTTGTCTCGGAGTCAATGAAATAGTCAAACACGGTGCCCTGTGAAGGAAACTTCACTGCTCTCATCTCTTTGGACCACCAACGGCTGAATTCAGCACGGTGGTCATACAGCTGAAATGGGAGGTGGGTAAGGACCAGTATTTAACCAATGTGAACTATACGGTTATTGCCAATGTAAAATACTGCAAACGTTAGTCACCACACACATGATCCTGAAAGAGAGCGCCTCCAAAAGCCCAGACGCAGGCGAAGACAAAGTAGATCTCGTAAAGTTCTCGAGGAGAGTCGGCAGGAGTGTTGTCCACTGTCAACAGGCAGTCCAGCAGGGAGCACAGTGTCTGATTGGGTTACATACAGAGACGCTACGCTTGACTGAACAGCTAAGAGCTCATCTGTTGATTTAAATGACGTGACATGAGACCACACCTGCACCATGCTGTTTTCTGGAACGGGAGTGATGGTTTTCAGGTTGCAGCGGACCTGTTCCAAGCAGTACGGCACATACTTATCAAACAAAATAGTGAGGTTGGCTCGCTCTGACTGGGCCTGCCGGGTATCTATCCAACTCGTCACGTAACTGAGAACACAGAAAAGACAGTATTGCTGAGCCAAAATGAGTATCAGTCAGTATATGTGTACGTTTGGTTTTTTTTTGCTTTGGTGAGTCTTACGAGCTCCAGCCAAGGTCCTGCGGGTTGACATAGAGTATTCCTGCCCTGGACACTGTTGCTGGAGTAGCAGCCCTCAGATGAGAGATCTCAAAGAGCAGACGCATGGACGATGACAAACTGATCCTTTCATTGCTGGCAAGAGTAAGAACCTGCACAGAGTAAAATAACTATGCATCCACAGAGTGACTGGCACTGAGAAATAAATGATATGCTTAAATACTTGCTTGGCCTTTAGCTAGTTTATGCTAAAATTAAAGCATATTCAGCCCCCGGAAAGACAAAATCATGGAAAAGACTCAAACTCTTACTTTATTGTCATCCATCACTGTGTTAAGAGACTCGATCCACATAGGGTCAATATCACCATCCAGAACAATCCATTTGGGTCCATCATGGGCCACTGAGGTCAGCTCTCTCATGGTGGAGGAGAACAGACCTTAAGTGAAGAGTATAACATACACGCATATATGACAATGATTCGTTTTACAGTGTTCTATTAACGGACCATCACTGAGGCAAAAATACTGCATAATAGCAAAAACAAAACAATAAGAACAGAAAGTCATGTTCTAAAATAGTGGCAGAATCATTTCCTGCGAAAGCAATTCCGACAGCAAAAGGTGCTTCACATTTCCAATTAATTCTGAGAGGAAATTTGATTAGAAATTGTGGCCGTGGCCCCCAAAATAATTTGACAGAAAAAAGTCATTGCCTTGATCATTATTCATTGCCCAATAAAACCGGTCTATATACCCCGAGCCCCTCACCGTCTTTCCACTCTCTGGTAGCAGGGTGGAGGTATCCAAACAACTCATCTGTGGTAACAGCTTTGGGGTTAATATCATTCCATACTGGCTTCATTTTCATGTTTGCGTAGGTCCTGTGGAGAGTCTTCAAGATCTAGAAAATAAACAGCATAAACAGAGGACACACAGTGCGTGACTGTGCTTTATGAAAGCCAAAACCGATAAGTAAAATTTCTATTTATATATGGAGTTTAATAGATGTAGTTCTTGAGAAATGAACCTGGCTCTTTCCAGTGCCTGGTCCACCTACAACAAACACAGAGTGTCTGACAGCCAGCAGCTCCTCCAGCTGGGCCACCTGCCAACACACAGTGTCACAGTGTTCAAGAGCAATATTGATTCTTAACACCCTTCGTAGCACACCTTTGTCAACTACAAATTTGCAAATTATTTCATCACCAAAAAGGTCTGTCTTCTAGGAAATGATTTATCGCATCTAATGTTCTTTTAAAACTAGCTCAGAACCAAAACTCCTCAGCTTAAACGATTGCACGGTTGAAGTGAGGGGTGACTTTTATCCGATAAACACAGTCTACAACATTTCTACCATGGATTCGTCTTTGCAAAAACTTTGCAACTAAAACAGACGATGACATTAAGACATCTTAATCTTTAAGACATTCCAAAGAAAGAGGCACCTTCAGTATGAAGTTTTCCTCAGGCTGCAGGCGCAGCTCACTGACCGACTGCCGGACAGCATTTTCTAGAGTAGGGTCTCTCTTCCTGGGCACGTCTAACTGAGGAAACAAGTCACTGATCAGCCCGAGGAATATGGGCACGTCACCGGTGACTATCTTCGGCAGGTTGAAGTCCCTCAGGGCCCGCATCAGCACCTGGGGAGACAGTGATGGCATCACAGTTCTAAAGCTGAAAAGCACAAGCATTAATGGGCTCAAATGTGCAGAAACGACAAAGCCATGTGATTGAACAGAATTATTTCCTCCGTGAACGATAAAGTGATGCACACCTGTTCTTCGGGTCTGCTACGTTCCTCTCTCTTAAGCGATCCAGCAACAACCAGAACTGATTTGATAGCCCGCAAACCCCAATCATAATGGTCCTGTGGAAAATAACATGTCACTTAACATGATTGACAACATGTGTCTTGTTACGTTCTTTAAGTATGTGGGACACGATGTTTAAAGGCTTTATAGTAGTTGTGCAGACACAAGGAGCGTAAAAAGGCAGTGTTAAAACACTGCATTGTGGAGCACCTGCTGGTTGTGCTCATATATGTTCACCATACAACTACCGTATATACACTAAAGATTTTAGAAGAATGTTGGGTATTATGTTTAGCCTTCACTGGTGGAACAAGGTTGGCATTTTATAAATAGAAATACATATTTTTTTTGCACATTTTTTGTCAATCTTAGCAGTATGATAAAAGGTAGAACTCAATTAGTTAAAATCAATTTGTTCTTCACCCAATAAGATTCCTTCTAGTCTCATTTGTGTCCTTTACCAGTCACCCTAGCACTCTAGGGCATGCTCTCATCCTAAAGCAGCACAGGGAACAGTTATAGTGTTTTATATGTCATGACAAATTACTGTTATGTTGGCACCTGTTTGGACAGCAGCTCCTTACAGAGAGTGTAAAGACTGATGAACTTGCGTGCCAGCAGACGAGCATCAATGAACCCCTCAGCCACCAACATGATCTCACAGATGAGCTCAAAGTCTGGGATCACCATTGCACAGGGCCTGAATTTTAAGCAAATTGGATAATAAATAGTCATCTTTGGCATTTGTTAACTCTTACACCGAAAAGTCTCACAATAAATCACACCTGAATAGTGCTTTAAGATTCTCTGGAAGCTCAGCCCTGCCAGCATAACCTGGGTTTAGAGTGATGAAGATCCCTACTGTTGGCTTCAGTTCAATTTCTTCTCCCAGAAAATGAAACCTAGATTCACACAGTAGCAAGTGCAGATTGTGTAACGGGTGCAAATCAGCAGACAAACGAATGGGCAGAGTATATTGATACACCTATACCTCTGTTTTTTGTTGCGTATAGCATCTTGTATAGTCTTGACCTGCACAGCAACCACAGACAGAACGTCTACTGAGATCCGATTGAACTCATCAAAGCAACCCCACACTCCTGTCTGAGCCAGACCCTTGTAGATGTTGCCTATAGACTGAGGACAGAGACAGATTAAGAAAAGGTTTGATAAATATTTATAAAAATGGAGTAAAACTGACACGGAGAGGAAAATCTCTGCGATCCACGCTACCTTGTAGTCCATTTGTTCCGAGCAGTTGAACACATATACCATAATGCCGAGGGAGCGTCCAAGGTCTTTAGTAGTCTCGGTTTTACCGGTGCCAGCTGGACCTGACGGGGCACCACTCATAGTCAGATGGAGGGACTGGGTCAGGGTTATGTAACACCTGACAGGGGTAGGGTTGAGATGTAAAATCACAAAAGAAAATAAAGTGAGTAATAACCACAGTTAAGACAACCTAGTTTCAACTGAGATGTGTTTTTTCAAACATTGTGGCATCAAAACAAAAGTGCAATTCGATGTACGATGAGAGGACTGAGAGACTATGATGTTTGTGTTTTTCTTCTTCATTTGATCACAGGACAGAGACAGTGAGCACTTGCTTGCCTCCTTGTATTTTACATTTGTGTGGGTGCTTCCTACTTCTAAGCACTGCAGCTACTTGACTGAGCATTTACATGTTAAGTGCTTCGAGTGGCCTTGTTTGTTGTTGCTAGGCAAAGGGAGTCCATTATTAATGTCTTTGTCAATATTTATCATTATCAATGTTTACATTCTGTGTATTTGGGGAGTATTTAATAAAGCATGCGTGTTTACCTGTCAGTGAGCGGGGTGATGACCAGTCTGTTCGTGTTCCCCAGGTATTCATAGCTGAACTGGAACTGTGCATCACAGATGTTAACATAACAGTGTCTCGTTTCTTCATCCCAGCGATGGCGTAACTGGGACAGCCACGCAAATGCCTGCCCAGTCGTTACCTAAACGGCGTGTGCAGTAACACCGACAGTAGGGTCAAATAATTTCCATGAGGCTCACTGAAAAAGGAAGGTATAGTTTTAAAAACTACCTTTTGAGATATGAGATTGGCAACCACGTCTCGAGCATGAACATCAATAGTGCAGATTGTCATAATTTTCTGTCTTTCTCCAGGAGTTAAGTCTCCGAGCAGCATGTGGATCAGTGAGTTGAGTTGTGTGATCTACCAAACCAAGTGATCTATGAACAAAACAGCCACTGTGTTCACTCACCAGCATAACAAATTGTTTCCTTGCAACAGTACCTGTTTTCTGTTGTAGTCTTTGAGAGCCGTCTCAAATCCTTCCTCCACCCTCTCAAAGGCAATGCCTACATCAGTGGCCCACCACACCTGACTGCCAGTTAACCCAATCTATTTAAGGAAAGAAAAGCAAGACAACAGCACATAATTCATGTCCTTTTAAAGACTAAAAGTTAATTCTCCACACTATGCATCATCAAACCTGCGTAGGGTAGTCAAAGAGCCACTGGTCTCGTGGTTTGTCCTCATATGCAGCTACAGCCTCCTGTATCTCTTTTCTGACTGTGCAGCGCATGGTGCCCTCTAAAGCACTCAACCAACACTCTGCCTGGAAAAAGACACAAAATCTTAAAAATGCTACACATTAGAATGCTTGGAAAAGCAATGAATTTGTTAACTGTGAACATGTACACATATATACACGCTGTGGTGTATAAGCAGTGCAGATAATGCTTCACCACACAGTGAAAACAGCAAAGACTGAGCCTCTTTTGAATGACAACACACACACACACACACACAAAAAAATCAATATTTGTCTTTCAATACCTGTCCTTCACAGACACAAGGCTCTGAGAAAGGAACATATTCTCCCTCGCGACTGTACATCCCTATGGCAACTGCCACCCCATCCTCCTCCCCTCCTTTGCCCCCATTTGAGTCCTTGAAGCGGAGATCTGCAATGTTGTCAAACAGCTTCAGCAAGTGTCTGGTCACCTGGAAAACCATATATATATACACCCAATAAATCCATACCCAACTCCAACTTTGTCTTTCATCCTTATCTTTATTCATTTGATAAACTACACTGAGACAAGATTAGACAAATACACCGAACTGATAGCTTGATTTGTGATCTGTTACCTGTTTGGGCTGTGTTCCCTTGGAAACAATCTCCAGCAGATCTGAAGCAGAGACAAAATAAAATCTGGGGAATGTGAGTCTCTTGGTCTCCAGATACTCAGCTAAGGCCTTCTCACACACAGAAAGCCTCTGCTGTAAGGTTTCCAGGCTTTCAAGGAAGCCCGGCTGGTTAGTCACGTCGACCACATTACTGTTCTTCACCACCTCAGTCATCAAACTCTAAGTGAAAGGCAAATAAAAAAGTAAAAATTTTTTTTTTTTGTAGTCATGATGATATATACAATGCGATGTAAGTAGCGTTACCTGAAAGTCAGCGTGTATTCCGTGAAAGCGCTCGGCGTCGTAGGCCAGCTGGCAGCGGATGTCATGGCTGTTTGTGAAGATGCTGTTAAGGTGGGCCCAGGTCCTCTGGACAGACATCCAGGTGGAGATGACCAGGTCAGCCACCATCAGCTTCCTCTGCCAGCCACTGACCTCTGTCTGGAAATACTCCACATACTTACTCATCAGAATGTTCTGCAGCTGGACCTGAAGACCAATGAAACATGACGTGATTACACAGAAGTTTGCAGGAAGCAATTCTGATGCATGGCCCCATAAATAACATGAACATTTCTCCACCTGTCATTCATTTTTCTGCATGTATTTTTTTTTTTGTGGTCAGCTACCTGTTCTGTGGCTCCAATGAGTCCAAGCCTTTTATAATAAATGTTGACACGAAACATTATAGAGAACAGTTTGCCTTTTGAACAGGTAATATAAAGTGCACCACATGCTCTCAGTGGGGTCACCTGGTTGTCTTCTAGTGTCTCAATTAAGTTTTCATCCGCTTTGAGCAAAGGGGTTCCTGTGCTGGAATGGGTCTCATATGACAGCGACATAACACTCCAGGTCTGGGTTATCTCGGCCAAAACCTGTAAAAGTAAATGTCAAAGGAGTTAGGAGCTATTAATATTTGTTTTTAACTAAGATTAAAATGTAACTTTCAAGGATGAGTTCAAATCATCTACTTTTTCTTCTCGAGTTAGAAATGATAAAAATTACACAGTGCTTTCATACTGATATCTAAATGACTAATTCATGAATATACTAGTCTCCCACCTTCTCGATTGCCATTTCTTTCACAGCCTTATCCACTATGCTTTTGACCTCATCCTCTACACGATGAAGCTGTAATTCCAACAAATCCCCCAAGGTGGTGCCTGGTCCCATGACAAACCTGACCTGTTGATGGGAAACAGTACATTCTATGATATGGCTGTGATCAGATTTCACATCAGGATAATTGGGTTAATGGAACCTAGAGAGTAGATGCATGCATCCACAGTACAGGAACTCAGTAAAATCAGATGGCAAATATTTTCTCAAACCCCTGTGGTGTTCATAAGCTGTTGCCAGTGCCTCTCCCTGATGGCAGAGTTTTGCAGCTCATTGACGGCTCGCAGAGAAGTCAACAGGTTTTTCACGGTTGATTCCAACCCCGTATAGACATCCCATACACGCACCTCTTTATCTAGCATCTTCATTTCCTTCAACACGGAACAGATATACTTGTGGCTATGGAGAATGTACTTATTTCAAACCACAGCATAATAAAAAAGAATCTAGCTGTGAAAAATGGAGGCTTCTCATACTTTAGCAAAACGCCGGAGCTCCATGTCCATCTGCTCAACGTTGATCTCTTTCCATGGAGTTTTGGTCCAGTCCTCTATACTGGTCTAGGATTGACAGAGATTACTTGATTCATTTTTTTTACTGACTTAAACATAAAAAGTTGGATTGAGCTCACAACTTGAAAGTGTTTGCTGCATGTCTACCTTTACAAAGATGATCATGTCCCAGACTGCTTTGACGAGTATGATGTCAGAGCGACACTGGCGCAGCTGCTTGTACTCTGGGAAGCTGACCTCAAACAGATCAGCAGTGTCCTGCAACTTTTTCATTTCCATCTCCATCACTGCCACCGATCGATTGCACTGGAGACAGGCAGTTTTATCTGCTGTTACAGTTGTTTTGTCTCATGGATTTTCTTTAATCATACAGCATGGGCGACTTTAGCTCGAATGATTGTTCTATTTTTAGGGCGCAAAAGAATCTCTTCCACTGCCTACCTTGTCAATTAGTTTATATGGGTCCTCCACATTGATCTTAAAGATTGATTCGGTGCGAAACTGTTCTCTGAACTCATGTTGCTTGACCTGAAATGTGAAAATACAGGATATTCAGAATGCATGCATATCCTCCACCGCCTCTCAATGTGCTTCTGTGCAGGCACTGAAGGGGTGTGGAGTCATACATAATGCAGGAAAGAAAGTAAGAAGGTTTGTATATCAGCTATCAAGCTCTTTGTAAGGGGTTGGCCGAATGACATCCTACACTCCTCACACTCAGCCTCACCTCAAACCGGACACATTTCCTGCGTATGACCGAAACTTCATTCGACTGCAGTGGTGCCACTTCATGTTTGACTGTGAAGGCAATTTTTCGGAGACTTTTCCACTTCTCAGGCAGTTCCTGTGTTTTGTGGCAAAGAAGCAAAAAAAAAAAAGTGATTGCTCTGACAACCTTACAAAGCAGCTACCGTCTATGGCACTTTTACGCACTTCTAGCTGCGTGTAGACACTGTCTGGAAGTTGCTGTCCGTAGGTCTTGAGGAGTTCAGCTGTTGACTTGAGTGGTTTAAAGTGCTGTTCGTTGCTGATCTGTCTGTCTCGTATGGCCATGAGGTGTCCCATTATGTTTACAAGCCCTGCATAATCCCCACCTGACACCTTTGTAGAAAGACCAGCAGCCGTGTCCTGGATAAACTGTGATAATTCCCTTACGCTGTGAAATAGGGAAGAGAGGAGGTCACGAGGTATGATGAAGTGTTTTTTTCTGTTGTTGTAAATGATGCACATTTGGAGAGATGCATTACTGCCAAACCTCTGGTTTACGTGGTTGAGAAGGTGCTCTTTGAACATCCAGCTCCACTTCTTGATGACGTTCATCAGTGTGTGCTTAAATGGTCTGATGTCTAGCTGCAGCCAGCCACAAAACACCTTCTTGTCCTCCATCTTGCTCACTCGCACATACAGAGACTCAAACAGATTGATCTGGACGGAGGAATGACACAATGACTATGACTGCACAAACAAGCTGTCCAAAGGGCCGTTAAATAAGTCAAGGTTGAATTAGAAATGAATCACAAAAGCAGAACACACTTGATCTTTAAAGTTGTCAAGGGTGGGTGGGTTCTTTTTCAGTTCATAGTCAGCATATAGCTCGGCTTCCTCTGTACTTAAAACGTGGCCATAAAGCAGGAACTGCCTCATAAATTCAGATCTGCAAGTGTAGAGAAAAACCTTTTAACATGCAATTCTGTGTAGAGAGAACTTGACATAACTAACTCAGCACTCAAACTAATCTGACCTGTCATCAGTCCACAGATAGCGGTAGCTTGAAAATGAAGCCTGGTACTCCTTCACCTAAAAAAATCAACACAATATTCACATTTATATACTGAATGCACTGAATGTGAAATTACAATCAAGCCTCTCTTAGAGTGAGGAGAAAAAAACCGGACACTTAACTTAGTGACCGCTGCTCGTGCCCGTGAGCGTATGATGTGGCACATCTCTGACAAATCCTTCATTTTGTTTATGTCAGACTGCAACATGGGAAACCAAGACAGAATATGACGTGGGTCTGTGTACAAGCAAATACGTTTATGCATCTGTATGTCTGACAAGTCTATCATCTAATCCGTGCAACACCTGGTAATTATTCAGCTGTTTGTGGGCTGCCACTCTGGGAATAAAAGATGCCACGCTGGTGATGCTTGCCACCATTTTATCCACAACGTCGTAGAAGTTACCGCTTTGGCTTAGGTCCAATGAGGGGTCAAAGGTCATTTCATTGCTGTTGAGTACCAGCTGGACCTCAAATAGTGGTGTTATACGCTGGGCTGCATCTGTGTTGTCCATGAGGTACTGCAGGGAGCAGCGGACTGCGCTGGTGAAGCCTGCCAGGATCATACGGTCAACATATTCTGTGTAGGCCCGCCATTCACTGCCGTCTGGGTCCGTCATGCCGAGCAGAGACTGATTCTCCTGCAGCACAGTGGAATTATGATGTTAGATGGCAAAAGAAACCCAAAACAGTCACTGACAGGAATATTTCTGCAGTTTCTTTACTGTACATTATTGTATTTTCAAAAGTAATCTCTCCAGCTTCAAGGGTAAGATGCAAGCACACCTGCAGTAGTTTGTGTATCTGCTCCCCTGTACTGCTGATGAGAGCATGCTGTTTGGAAACACTCTCCTCAATGTCAGAGAAGATGAGGAGAGTAGAATCCCGACTCTTTCGGATGATGAAAGCCCTGTTGCTGAATTTACCCATGAGGGCCTGAATGGCTTCCACATTAGCTTTACTCTTCTGGACACGACTGGAAATGCTCTGGCACAGACAAACAGGAGCAACAAGCATGACTAGTAATTCCATTTTGTGGTCAAAAGCATCACATCGCTTTTTGGTTTTCAAATGATTGCCGTTGTGAGGAAGTGCTGCGGTTAACAGCTCAAACTACACTTAAGGACAATTTGGACAACTGAAGAAGCATGTCAGATTCATGTAAAAACAAAAAGGGCATTGACATATTTTTTGTGTGTACAAACCAGAATCAAAAAACTGAGACAAGAATTGTGTAAATATGCTTCAAAACAGTGGCAACATCTAATCACTTGAAAACATTTCTCTAAAATCACATAAGAAATCTTCAGTACCTTGACCAGTTCTCGTGTACTCTTGATGTAGTCCCAGAGGTCATCTTGAGCCCAGGTCAGCTCGCGGAGGGCTGGCTCTAGCTGCTGTCTCATCCCATCCATCTCATCTTTGACTAATCCCAGCTCTACAGCTAGGATGGTACTCTGGAGCTTGTTGTACCAATGGGTCACCAAGGTCAGTGTCTGCGTGTACTACATGACAGAGTGCATCTTTAACACAGATTGTTTTTCAACATATTTTATTGAGCCATGCATCTCCCAAATACAGCTGTCAGACACTATGTCTAATCTCACACTAGGAAGGCTTGTTACCCACTGTGTATAGTCTCTCCCGTTTAGAATAGAGATGGAGGGCTGCCTCAGGAATGTTTTGGATCTTTAGTAATCCTAGATATTTCACCTCCCTTAGAACTGATGTCAGCTGGGGGGAGCAATAAGAGGAAAAATGGTAAATTCATCAGGTATGTTGGTTATTCTTTGATTATAGTCCATTTTGACATTGCCGATCATACAATAAATACTGATGCAGATTAACTAACAAGGGGCATAACCAAGGTTAAAATACAGATGTTTCCAAAAAACCTCACATGCAGGTGGTTGATTGTTGTGGAAGTGAAACTGTTACTGTTTTGTGTATGTGTATGTGTGTATAATAAAGTATAACAGCAAAAACTTTAGCCAAGATATGCACATTAAGACTCATACAAACGACTTCAGTCTATTACAGAGTACAAAGTTTATCTTATTTCTGTGAATGCTCTCGCAACTGTGAGAGGTGCTCTTTCAAAGAGAAGGTTAAGCCTCACTTCTATGTTCAATATGTCTTTTGCAGAGTTATTATTCTTTGTGCTTACAGCAGGACTGAAGTTGATCTGGAAGAGGCCTGTGTCAATGTCCAGGGTCAACAGCGGCTCTCTGAGGTGCGTTTGACATATTTCCTCCAGCCCCTCAGTCCATTGTGTGAACAGATCCTCATCGTGTCTGTCCAGAATCTCAAGAACACGTTCACACTTCTGAAGCACGTCATCTGCCTCGGAACAGCCCAGAGGCCTGGAAGGACAGGTACGAGCATATATCACCTGTATCGTGCACATCCAGTGTCACAGCATTTAAATACTTTAAACAGTGATCACATAATCCTTTTAAACCCTAAAGCAATCTTACTCTCAGTGCAGGTACATGTATATAAACATCAGTGTATGGTATATTCATCAATAGATCTGTTTGATGCCAGATCACTACAAGGACATTCATGGGAGTGTGTGATTGTCTGTGTGCATTAGGAGTAGAGATGGTTCATACGCATGGGCCAGCTCGCACAGATTGCTCCTGTTGGTGAGGATGCGATATCGAAGCTCCTGCGACCATTTCAGGTTACCGGCTACGGTGGGCTTGTTTTTTCCTATGACTGCACAGCCTACCTGCAGCTGAAACACAGAGCTTAATTAATATGGCAATATTCTATTTCTATTACTTGAAATATACCGAACTCTCTCCTGAATGTTTGTTGGATGAGTACGAAAATCCTAGTCATCTTAAATGCTATGAGACTGCCCTGGTATGGCATAGTTAGGCATAGCTAGCTGCTGTGGTTATTACATTACATATATCTGTATTTTGCCTATTTCTAGGTGACTGAATCAATATAGAAATGACTAAGACATATTAGAGGAGGATTTTTTTCAGTTCAGTTGTGTTTTTTTACCCCTTCTCTGTGTTGATCGAGTATAAACTGACAGTCGTCTGTTTCCTGGTTGAACATGGCCAGCAACACATTATAATTAGGAGAAAACAGCTGATGGATTCTGGGTCTCTCAAGGAGGGTGCCAAAAATCTTCAACAACTAAATGGGACACAAAACGGCAGTGTTAATTTAGACCATTACTGTCTAAAAACAACACACCCAAATAACAAAACTTTCCACTAATGAGCAAATGCCTCTGAGCAGAGATGATCGTCATTGCAGCGAGCCAACATACAGAATGTTGTCCGCTTGGTCTTTTTACACAACACTGTGCAATTATATCACTAAAGGCAGAATCGGGTTTGTCAGTGTAGAGCAGACGCACCTTAAAGGCTGACTTCAGGTTCTTGGAGTGGTGAAAAGCCAAATTGAGGACAGTTGCCAGCCTCTGGTCAAAGTCTCTATTCTGCTCCACAAAACGCCTGTAGTGACGCACAAAATCCTGGACACACAAAGGAGCAAAGGGTAGGTAATGGTAGATATTTTCAATCAGAGGGATGAAATTGCGCTTCGGCTGTGAAGTCTTCAATGGAGTGCCAAACCCAAAAATCTAACAAATATTCCAAAAGTTACCAGATTAAGGAGAACAGAGGTACTCACATTTGCCTTCAGATAATACAGACAAACACAAACTAATGGGTTTTGGCATAGAGTCTTTATCAGAGCGCATTTAAGTCTGATAAGGTCAATCATACAGCTGTGTCAGCTTCACCTAATTAGTCACTGTCCAATCATTTTTTTTCCATTTCATAATGCTAATTATACAAGCTATTTCCAGATGTATTGAATATACACACTTATAAACACTATGATGCCAAAAGGACTTAATGTTGACTTCAGTCTTACATGTTTCTTGACCTAAGGTAATTTATTCAGAAGTGACAGTGCTGTATTCTATTCTGGGGAAAAGTGGTGTTTAGCTGGAAATAGCTTGTATCATTGACATTATGAAATGATGGTTGGATAATTATGTGAAGTTGACGCCTGTGTAGCATCTAGAAACATAGTTTGTATGATTGACCTCATCAGACTTGACGAAGGCTTTATGCTGAATCGCGTTAGTGTATTTAATCTGTGATGCGAGCCGCATAAACAAGGCAAATGTGAATACTTCTGTTCCCCTTAATCTGGATATTGAGATGTGCTACCCTTTTTGTGCAACTTTTGATAGATATTTTCACTTGTTAGTGTGATTAAAAAAGCCTGGATTCCATCTATATTTTTCCACGATTTTTATTCCATTTCATTTTCAGCGCAGACCTTTAAATTCTCCTTAGCTCAGTTAATCAGTAAAGGCTGGAATAACACGCATTTGACAAAAATGTGTGATGACACAAATCAATTTCAGATTGAGTTCCTGTTCTGAGTCCCACTAGAAGCTGTTGTAAAATAATATTTATATCTAGTAAATTAAATATTGATGCACAGACTAATAATGACTCCAGTCACTGATTCTTGTGTGTTGCTTAGCAACTAGTTTGCCTTGCAACCTTTCAATACTTGCACTGCTGGGCAATAAAATTACATCTAATTGTTATTTTTGATTATTTGGCTGTTCCTGTTCAATGCCACCTATGAATCACTGTGAATTAGAACCCAGAGGGGCTTATTATATAAATAGCACTGCAACATCAACGACAGCGAGAGCGATTTCACAAGGTCTCACATCATTGCTGTAGTCCAAGGGGTCATATTTGCTCTCTCTCAGGGTCCGCCAGCGGTCATGAAACTCCTCGCTCATGCTGAAGACCATCTCACTGAGGATCTTCCCTCTGGATCCACCTAGTTCAACCTTCTCCAGCTTCAGAAAGTCAAGAGCTGTTGCAAATAGTTCCTATAAAGGAAATGAGAAATTCGTGGTTATTAACACCTACTGAGAGGTAGCACTTTTGATACACACGATGAATAAAGACAAATACTAAAAAAAGAGGGAGTTATCTTAACATTAACCATGTCAATTTGATTCAAGCTGTTGTGATCTTTTTATTTAGGATTGAAAATCCAACGTGCATATCTACATTTTGATATAAAACACACACACAAAACTCTGCTCGCTGACCCCACACACCTCAATCATAAGAAGTCTTTCCAGGATGCAGTCTGAACGCTTGAACACAAGGGACGCCGGAAAGTCCCACAACTTGATGTTCTGGCTGTTTGTGTAGTAATTAGGTATCCGTCGACAGTAAGTGTGAAACAACTGCTTAAAGGTGCGCAGAACTGAGATGCTTATCTGCACTCTTTCCATCCCTTCCTCAAGCTCCATCTTAAACAGTTCTTCGGGTATAAGGTACGCAAAGGCCTGTACGCAGACACACAGGCATTGTAATGATCAGGTGTTTAAGCTGTTTAATTCTCTTCTCTTCTCTCTCTCCTTTCTTTGACGTTACAACAGACATTTATCATACCTTTTCAATGATAAGGTTGCAGAATTCCTGCAGCAGGACCACCATGCGCTGTGGTGTGCAGTAGTACTGGGAATGACTCCATATGAGGCAAAGAGTGTGAAAAAGAGGAGGCAGCAGAGCATCCACCTGTGGAAAACTCCTCTCCTCTAAGCTGCTGATTTGTCTCCTCAAAGGTCGCAGATACAGATCTATGTCTTCTGCTTCCAGCACAGCTATAGTAATAATGTCCAGGAGCATTAGTGGATAACATTGATATAATTGGGCTTGAACAGTGCTCTAATAGTTGTGTTCTTTGACTGAATGTTTCTAGCAATTGTTTTTGCATGATTGCTAATGTCCCCACTATTATTAAGTGAGCATGATGACACACAAGAACATGTGCAGAAAAACAGGGCATGCTGTGTTAATATCTCTAAATGATGGGTGCAGTGTGTATCAACACAACGAGTGCTCCTTTTACATCTTATGTAAAACAAAATGAGAAGATGAGCTGTAACAGACGAGATGACAGAACGAGGAAATGAATTAATTAGCATATAAATGACAAGTCATGGTAATCTACCCTCATTGACTTTGATGCAGACGTCCTTAAAGGCAGAGTAGTAACTACTCTTGACTCTTCTAAGGATCTCCATGATCTGCTCCACTTTGGAGCTCTGGATCTGAAAACACAGCATTGAAAGGATTGAAACATTTCTGTTCGCCTATTTAACATTTAAATACATAAGAGTATAATATTAGAAGCAGCTCTCAACACAACACATATCATCAATAACTAATACTTCAATATTTTATCATTAACATACTATATCAATACCTCTGTAATTTTATACATCACAGCACCAGATCATGTGGCAGAGCTATTGTTTTGCATCAGATCGTATGCGTTTACCTTATAAAACATACACTAGCATAATCTAGGCCTTTGTAGGAAGATAAAGGCATGTGTGAGTGTGAGAAAAGTGTGAAACGTGGGAGTTTCATGCTTAATGTGCAAGAGCTGAGAGCTCTGATGTGGGGAACCATAGAAGGACAGAAGCTGAAATAGCATGTCAACAATGCCAACAAGTTCTGTTTGTGACTTAATTATATCATGATACCGGTTTTCATTAACTGCGAGACGTTTTTCCATCTGTCACGCGCTAAAGGGCACAGAAGAGCACATACACAGTAAAACAGCAGATGAAAGGCGAGAGACAACAGTGACATTAAATGACGCAAAATACAAGTACCTATAAATCACATAACAAATAAGCTATGTAAATGTTTGTTTATAGAGATTTAACTTTTAAATCTGTGAACTCAAACTTTGGAGTTCAGGAGTAACAGGAGTCTTGCATTGAACGAAAAACACCTCTATACTACTGTTACTTTACAGTTACAGTTTTAGTTTACGTTATGAATCAAATGCAGCCTGACCAACTTCCAGTCAATGTCATACTTGTGACAGGATGCCTTGCAGGTTTTCCCTCTGAGTGGCCCAAAATTGGAGTTCCACATTGGGGCCTGGGTGGTCTCCGTGGAGCAGTAGCATACCAGAGTCTTTCTTCAGCACATTCCAGATCTGTCCAGACCATTGAACTATTAGAGTTTCTATAGAGTATAACAAGCCACGGTCCAGTGGCCATCCAGTGGGGCTGCAGGGGACAGAGAGTGAAGCAATCAGTGTGGATAAAAATAGCTTTGTGAGCAATGAAATATAAAAGCACCATGAGCAAGCAAGAAGTAGGTATAAAAAAAATCTTCCGAAATTGTGTGCCATGATAATCATCTTGTAAATGTTTATAACCTATACTCAGCTAATAATTGTGAGCTGTAAGATTTAAACTTTACCCTGATTTCTACGTCCAGCAATAGTGAGTGGAAATAGATCAGTTTTAGAGCTGCACACATTGTTCAGTATTGTGATGACAAAATGACTTGTGATACTTAAACAAATACTTCAGTGTTTACTGCTATTATCCGGCGTATTAATGAGGGCTGCATTCCTCTTTTGCACCTGCGCATGCTAGTTAGTTACAGCAAATGCACAAAAGAATAGCATTCTCTAAGTGGAATGCAGCCTTATTGATGCGTCTGTGCTTGTCCTATTTTATTGCACATATTGATAATGCTGACAAACTACAAAGGTGAAATTATTTACAGGTTCTTCGAAGACTCCCAAAATACTTTTGCAATTCGAACAATTATGCGGAAAATATTCTGTGTGCAGTACATAAAAAAGAATCCCCTGTTAGGACTCCCTCGTGAAGTAAACAAAGATGGCGCCAGGAAATGGAGGTTGCCTTTTTTCCTTCCTGTATTTCTGAATCCTCTCTTTTGTGGTAAGCAACTTAAGTGTTACTGAGTTCCCGACAATTCATACGTTGACTTACGTGATTTCATAATTCACGGACCGTTTCTTTTCTATCTCCCTCTTCTTATTTTTTGGAATGTTACAATTGAGGCAACGTGTTACTTCCGGCTAGAAATCGAACACGAGAGTGGCTACTTTCAACAGGTTGCTGTCAGAAGTAACACCAAACTGTGAATTCATCATGCGGAAAACATTATTTTCTTTTTCTTATGCTTTAATGAATGTCTCCAAAATGTTTTAAGAGCATTACTTAATCATTTGCCATTTTTTTTGTTAAAGGTTATTGTAAAATGACCAAAGTAAAAGTAACTATTATACTGCTCTGTGTCATTGTTGGTGTATAGATAAATAAATAGGCATTTCATACCCCAAATTCAAATCTTTTGTGGACAAAATAAATTAGTATAAAATAGCAATAACTGAAAAAGTAACAATCAGCTAAAGCTGTAGTATCAATTAAGTTCAGTAAAAATGACATTGTGTCCCAGGATTGTTATGGGTTCAAAGTAGAAAAAGGCGTGTAATACTTCAATAAATGTACATTGCACTTCTTCACGGTTGCACACTAACCTCTGTACAATATCTTGAGGCCGCGCCCTCTCCACACACAGTGGCAGGGGCAGCAGTGTTCGCCCCTCAGCATGGCCTCGAAGAGTCACCACCTTGCTCCTCAGCCTCTCGAGGTGCCTGTGGATGTCATCGGAAACCACCCGCGGCCAGTCCTCATGGTTCAGTCCGTTGGATAACACACACACCAGAACCTGTACGGACACACCAGCTCATTTTCACAGTAATTGTGCCCAGGTATCCTGTGTTACACACAGCATCTATTCTTCTTTTGTTCTGCAAGCAATTGACCATTTTCCTGACATACATTTTGAATTTTCGTGTTGGGAAAGCACAGGCGGAATAAATAATAGCTCAGTTCCATCAGCAGCCCCAAGAAGCTATGTCATGTGCCAAAGCAGCACCTCCCTTTTGTGGAAAAATCTAAATGTTTGCTGTGAAAAAGGTTGATCATATAAGCCATGTATCGCTCATGTATCCAAAGAAAACACGTATGACATGTACACATTCTCTCTAACCTCAGAGATGACTACAGGTAGGTGCTCCATTGGATATCCAGGCACTTCTCCCAACCACAACTGGTGTCGGAATTGTTGGCGGTCGATTCTTTTCACACCTTTCTTTAGCACGCACAGCAGCTTGGTCTTCCACGGTGGAGACGTCTTCACAGATGCAAAAACAGTAGGGATGCTTTCAACAGCATTGAAAGCACCAGAAATAAGTAGTGACTTATTTCAAAAGTTGTGCATGTTAGACAGAGTGTAAACTGCAAGCCCATGAGATATAAACACTTTGTGTGTTTACCTGCACATCACCTGTTTTTCTCTTTCACGAGCTTTGCCCTCTGTTCACGGTATGATTATTTGTATGCAACAGTGTGTGCACGAGTAAGAACCTCATTTTTCTGCTAACTTTTTGATGAATTGTGTTGCAGCAGTCAGGCGACCATCTAATCACCGTTTCAGTGTCTTTACCTCGGGGATATTAGTATAGACACGGTGCAAACAAAAGCAATAGATAAACTCTTCTGTTAAATATTTACTCCAGGCTATTACTATAATTGAATTTTCTGCAAAATTGAGTATAAAAAGAGCAATGGGGAAAATAGTATATGCATTTGTAAAAGCAGGTGTCTGACCACACTCTCTGCCTGACCGTGTTCATCATTTTCTGTGTGCTTGTGTGTGTGTATTTCTTACTTGAGTATCCCCCGCATGCAGTGTCCCTCCTGGTCCGGTGAAGAGCAGCAGCCTGTTGGTCCAGATGTGGTCCAGAAAATCCAGTATAATCTTCTGGTTCTCCTCCGCACCAATGAAGCGGTTCCACTTATCCGTCTTCACTCGCAGCACACAGAAGGCCTGCTCCCGAAGAAAGTCAACCCTTTCATCCGACAGCACCACCCCGGTTTTGAGAGAGGTCTCCTGAGGGACGCGCACGCCGCCAGCCCCTCCGCTGCTCATACCTCCACTTTTTGTCCCCGCGGCCTCAGCCATGAAGACTCAGCTGGTGGGAAGGAAAATAAAAACCAAGTCATTCTCTGTTTTGGCAAATTTCAAACACGACGAGACTCTAGAGTGAGATAACAGGTACAAACTTACGTTGTCCTCCCTGGTAAAATCAGATGCTATTGTTGAATATTCCCACAAACATTCTGCTGTCCAAACTTTGTTTCCTCTCTCTTTTCTGGTCACCTGGAAAAATGATACACTCCTGGATGGACAGGTGCTCTTGTGTCTGTGACAATGTGTACGGACTGGCTTCATTACCTTAAATGACGGTGTCCGTTTTTTGGAACCAGTAAAGCCTGTAACCCTATTCCAAGTAACCTGACCCTTCTGAGGAGACCATACAACAGTGACTCCCTCAGGACAGGTAATTACTACAAATGAAATGTACACACACAGTAAGATTTTCAGTGTTATGAGTATGAGATGTACAGGGTGTCCATAAAGTCTCTTTACAATTTAAGAGATATATTACAAAGGCAAATGATGAGAACAAATATGTGGGAATTGTTACAAGATGAGGAGTAGATATTGAAGTCTTCTTACTAATTTAATACACCTCTATATGGACTCCATTAGTTGCACGAAGCACATCAAGACGGTACTCGATTTCTTGCCATGTTCGCTGTAGCGTAGCCTCATCAATGGTGGAAATGGCATCAGTGATCTGCTGCTTTAGATCACTGATGTCCCGTATGTTCGTTCGATACACGATATCTTTAACATAACCCAATAGAACGAAGTCCAAGGGAGTGATATCTGATGATCGAGATGGCCAGAGAATTGGGCCATCCCTTTGTTCTCGGCCGTCTACTCCTCCCTTTATCTCCATAAATTTCTTGTGCCATGCACAACTTGACGGACATGGCGGTGCATCTCTTCCATACATTCGTTTTTGTTTCAATAACCCATGACCCACATTGTGCCTTTTCGTGAGGAGTAGCCATTTTTTTAGGGGTTCATTTAACAGGATACCTGAAATACACAAATGCAATGTGATTAAAAACTTTGATAACGACTGAGTACATAGCAAATCTGATTAAGATATCTCATCAGTTGCCTTTGCAATATGTTTTTTAAATTGTAAAGACGCTTTATGGACACCCAGTATTACAATATCGTTGAAGGTTATACTTTAATTATCTGTGCTTCTTTTTTGTTTGGGGGCTATACTTAGGGTTTACTTTATCATTTGAATAATGTTTCATAATGTTTCCACTAATTAATAGATGAATTCGTCATAATGAAGCAGGGTTTTGGTTTATCCTGTTCCACAAACCAATGCAATGTGCAACAACACCACAAGGGGTCAGTTTGGTATAGTGTTTATGGCAGCATCCTTCAACAGTAATCCAAAGTGACCCTAGCCATGACATCCTATTACATATGTTATGCCATTTATGTAAAAACATGGAAAAATGGGACATTTCTGTAACTGTGTTACTTGAAATACCAGAGCAATAATTGCCCTTTTAAAGATGCCTCACTTTCTGAGTTTAACATTAATACATGGACATAATCATATCCCAATTTAAAATGGAGTCACTGGAGATGCATTAGCTATTCTTAGACATCTGACATTTAAGTGCATTGCTGGCGTTATAGTCCTACATTTGGTCCATAGTTAGGATACATCCACAAATGTAATCTCGACAAATGGATGATGGAAGCATGCTTCTTTTGAATAGAGGTCTTATTTAAACCTGAATGTTTAATGGCAAAGAAAAGTCCTCATATCAGGGTTTAATCATTCCCCATTGTATCAGAGGATTTCCTTGTTAATGCAACCAGTGTGCTTTCTATGGTCACTCCTCCTTTTGTTCATTTTAAATATTGGATGCAATGGATGAGGGATTTTTCGTCTGCAGATGATGCATATTTACATGCTTTATGCATGTTTCGAATGAACATGAATACAAATTGTTCATCATCAGTGAGCACTGACCGTAGCAGCCAGTAATCCATGGCAGTGCTCCAAAGGAATTTGTCCTTTCTGAAATCTGTAATTCCATGTCTCACTGTGTCAGGAGATGCTTTTGTGTGTCTTTGTGTATTATTTGTATTTTCGTTAAAATTATTCCCTTTCACATTACAGTATTTTTGTTTGTGCTCCATTCAGATGCAGTAAATGTCTCACTGCTATGAGCGAGAGAGCAATTTTTGTTGCTTTTAACAACTCTTTCTGCTCTTATATGCCTGCAAAAGTGCGTGATTGAATGTGTGGGGCTTGCATTTGTATGCCCATCCAGAGCCAAAGGCTAGTGAGGGTGTCCCTTGGGTGTCTCCTCATGCTGTATCCAAGCCCATTTGAGCTGGCTGACAGCAGGAGCATGACTGCCCATCTCTCTGACCTCATGCCCAATGTCAGCTCTGCTCTGCAGGAATGAAGGGATGGTGGCCAGAAAAAGAGATCGTAGGACAACAGGGACGCAGGGGGTGGAAGGGGGGGCACGGAGAGAAGGCGAGGGAACCAATGGAGAGACAAAAGGGGAAAAAAAGAGAGGGTGTATGCTGATGTGCAGAATGGGAGTCAGTGAGCTCACGGAATACAAATGAAAGAGAGAATGGAGTGATGAAGGAGCAGAACAACAGCAGAATAGAGAAATGCACTTGGTGATAGATACTGAAGTGTATTACTGAACATTACAGAGTAATCCACACAGGATGAGTAAGGGCACTTGGAAAAAGACGTATCCCCAGGCAGTGTTTAATGTCCACCTCTTGACAGTAGCTGAAATATCACCAGGAAGTGGATATAATATTCTTCTCCAATGTAGCGCAGCAAAGCACCTATTAAACCCTTTTTTTCTTTAGTTATGTAGTTTAGACCTAAAGCATCTGCCTCAATTCTCTTTTCCCTCCTCTGTTTCTTTACCTGTCTTCCTTGGTCTCTCCATCCGTCGTTGCCATGACTACATGTTGCTTGACAATCAGGCAGCCGTTCTTGAGTCCTGAGCGTGAGCCTGGCACGCTCTCTGTGTCACTCCTCAGCCACTCCTCCACTTTTGTCCTTATCACCCTTTCCCTGCCCTCAGACAGGAGGAAATTACACATACATCATTTTCATCATTCAGTTGCACCGACAAAAATAATGGCCATCATCTTCTTAGGCAGTGGGAGTCACAAACAAGTCAACACTTCGGTACTACTCGCCACAGCCTCTCTCATTTTGTCTCGCGGTGGCCAGGGAATACAAGTGATTTGTGTATTTAGGAGGCAGCTGAACTCAGGGAAGGCAGACAAATGAGTGAAAAAGCAGCATAGCAAAAAGAACAGAGTCACCAGAGAAATGACACAATTAAGACAGTCATGACGATGGCAGATTCATGCAGTTTAGATGATTTCAAAGCTGTTCTTCTGTTACTGGCTGACTATCCACAAAACCCCACCATGGCTGGCGTTTGCCATGTGTGTACTTTGTGTGTATGTGTCCAGATGGTGTTGACCAGCCGTCCTTCCCTGGGCAGATGAAGTAAATGGAGCGATTACAGTAATGACCGACACACACATCTGTCTCATACCTCTGCTTTGCTGCCAGCTCTTTTGGACACACAACCTCAAAAGCACCACTGAGATCTGTTGAGTTGGCGAGAGCAAGGAAACCACATAATGATGTGCATTTCTCTGATGCTGTTACAAGGTACAGTTAGTTTTCTCTTCTGTGATGTAATGCACATTTGTGAATATGGAAGCTGGCTGTTGACACCTCAGACACCTTACAAAGAGATTACTTATGTTGAGGTTACTTTGCTTAATCCCAAAGACTGCCCACTGTAACCTTTGGGTATTATTCCTGTTTCTCCTTTTATCCATTCATTCAACTGTGCAACTTTCCTCTTCTCTGATATACTTAAAACAACTGCTCTCTTTCCTATCCTTCTACTTCTCTGTTACTCTGTCTTTGGTGTTTTTTTTCTCAAACCTGAAATGAGTCGATAGAGTAGTACAGTTTGAACCAGCCTGCAGGTGGAGGCGGTCTCTTTGAAAAGCTCTTCCTTATCAGGCCATCCTTTGTTCTGCAAAGGTCTTTCTCCCTGTCTGGATTCAGTGATATTTGAGAGGCAGGTTCATGTATAGAGGAAGGGGTTAGAGAGCACAGCCAACCTTCCAGGATGTGTGTGTTTGTGTTTTTAAGTCCAGAGCTGACTCTCCCCAGAGTTTACATGTGCGCATGTTGGTCGTTTTTCGTCGAAGGGACCCCAGCACACACTGCTCAGAAGCGCTGATTCGATGCTGACCACTTCCAGTATAATGTTCCCTAAGACTGTGTGAACTGTGAAAGAGAACACCCTTATTTCACTGGCAAAGTACTGCAGTGTCCTCTCCAAAATGTGCAGATACAGTATTTTCAGTTTTGAAAAAAAACAAAAAACACTGCATTGCTCTGTGCTGTGGCAGACACCGGTAGTTTCCTCTTACAGCAAGCTCACCTGGGGATGCTCTCAAGAGACTCATTTCACTTTGCTGAGACGAAGAGATGCGGTGGAATTTAAAGTTATGAACCCCCTCCGAGTGAATTGGGTTTGTGTTTGTTTCAAGTCCCGTTTAAGTCCTGCAGATGGGGCTGTTTATCTATCAGCCTCCACAGAAACTTCCCTCGATTGGTTCTCTAAATTCTGAACGTTTCCCATGTCTTATTCTTATGCTGCTTCTGAATGTCCACATTAAAGGAAGAATTACGTGTGCTTCTTGTCAATAGCTTAATTGAATATTGCATAAATCCACTGGAGGCATGCAGCAAGACGTAGAGCTGTTGATTTTTCAACTGGCAATAGAGCAGTAAAAACACATTTTCACAGACATGCGCTAAGAGACTCACACTGAGTGTCCCTTTGGTTTTTAACATGAAATATTGTTTGTATTGATTTACTATCACCTGCTCACCTTGGGTATATTACAACCATAAAACAATGAAGGAGGGATTAAATACTTGGGAACTCCTCTGAATAAATAGGGAAAAAATGACACATCTTAACCATAGTCTCTGGTGACGGGAAGGCTTTTAAGAGCAGTGAGTTTTAGAAAGAAGATGTGGGCTGGGGTGTTGGGGCAGAGTTGTTCCGTTATGAGCTCCTCCAGCTTTGATTAGATAAAGAGTACCATCTTCTACCCTATAGCTTTTTCATGCTCAATGGTTTAGCCAAATGAGGTGAAAGGATAAAAAAGAAAAAAGAGCGTTTCTGTGACTCCATTAAAATTTGTCTGAGAACAAAGCAGAGAATTAGCTACACTGACACACTGGCTGTGCCACCATCTGCCTTTAAAATGACTGTATTACCTTGGCTGATTGGCTGCTACTGTGTTCAACCATTACATCCGAGGATGTGCTAATGAAGGCAGGCAAAGAAGTGATAGACTGTGGCTTCACTCTTTTGGATATAATCATAGGGCACAGAGACTGATTGTCTTTAATTTCAGTGCTGTATATTTACAACTGTTGCAGTTAGCGCAGTGTTACATGCAGGTTAATGACAGCACCATCCTTGTTAGCACAACACATTTGATCTTCCACTGTTATTGTATTACAAGTGGGCAGCTTTGCCCTAATATGCTTTGGGAAACTCTTAGTTATTATTCACTGGCTGTATTCCTCATGGTTGTCTGGTCAGGAGAACATGGCTTCAGCAGTTATCATGTGGTGTGTGTGTGGTCGGAAGCAGGGAGTAGTTGGATGTTGTTGGATCTTCTTTTCTTTTACTGGTGCTTGATGAACATGGAGGGAATTCTTTAAGCCACAGAATAAATTGCTCAAAGGCACACCAGCAGGATGAATGCTTGTTGTAACACAGACATGAAACGCTTCCAAGTGAAGGATGATCTTTATGCTCACTTAATATAAGCAGATATCTCAATAACCACAAGATGGATTTCAATCAAATTGGGATGAATCCCAAGTTCTTTGATTCCTCCTCTTTTGCAGCTATGAAGTTACCGTGCACTGAAATATCAGATTTCTTTTTCAATCTTTTTTTTTTTGGTACATAAATCCTTGTCTCCTGAATGAACTATAACAACCTGCCTTCTAGCACCATCGTCAAGTCAAAACATGATATCAGCCACACCTCTATTTTGAGTTTAATATGAAGTTATTACTTAATTGAGATGAAGTGAAAACTCTTCATTCTAGAAAAATGGAAATTGAGATGATGCATAAAAGCACACGCACTCGCAAACAAACAGATAGATTAGTCATTGATCAGGGTTAAGCCTTGATCTCTGTGTAAGAGCATGTCACGGTCGATCGATAACTTTAATTCATCCTCAAGTGTGTCTTTGCACGATTCTGTCTGCCACATCTCTCCGAACAGCACGCTCGTCGACCATGTGAATGCGCGTGAATTCAGAGTCGCATTCGCTCTTTTCTCAAGCCCTCAAAGAATTAAATGCACAAACAGCAACCTGATTAGGTCAGCCACAGGGGTTAGGCCTAATGACAAACAAACTCAGCGTGTGCACAAACATTTCAGCTCCACAGATTAAATATAGATTTTCCCCTGTCCCAAAAGCTGATGGATTTTACGTGAGGGCGTCTTTATGTGTGTTTGTAGGCTGGTGTGTGTGTAATCCTGTTCTTCACATTGTGTTATAAGGCCACAAGTGAAAAAACATGTAAGTGATTGGATGCTGCTTTGTTACTGTTAAAGACCCTCTCTCCAGGGAAACAGTAGGTTAAATAACAGCTTTTGTTCTGTGTGTGTGTGTGTGTGTGTGTATGTGTGCGCTGTAAGGGTTGTTAGTTTGATAGACTTATGGGAGGCCCATCTTGTCCCATGGGAGATGGTTTTGTTTTTACTGATGGCGTGTTTTGTTAAGATTATTCAAAATGCGCCTAATAAGTGAGTCTATATATGTGGCCGTCTGTTTGCGGGCTTAATGTAATGTTATGAATTGATAGAAACCTTTATTGGCCCTGGTATTATTAGATTTGTACACTGTCAGACATATTTCATATTGACATACTGCTGTTGTATCTGTAAGTGTAAAAATCAGCTTTGATTGCACACTAAACGTATTATGTGAGTCTTAGCACAAAAAAGCAGTTAAAGGAATTGTCACTATAGATAAATGCACAATATGATATTTCCTTACTTTGTTTATGTCGCGCATTAAGAAAAGGAAAACCGATATTAGGTGTAATGTAATGTTTTTCGTTGCCACAGGTACGCAGCATGCAGTGCTTGAAGAGTCTGGTTTGCAGAGAAAAATCAGGAGTATTGGAGTATCTGTTATTTCTGAAAAATTGTTCATATTTTGTTGAGCAGTGTACAAAAAGAAGGCTTGGTTGTGTTGAACTGCCTCTACGCTGCATCCTTCTGGACCAAGCCTTTCTCTCTGTAACCAGGGCAACGGTGATGTTGAATGACACACGACTGGTGTCAATTCTCATCCTCAAGTTTTGGTTTAATACCGCGTTCGAATGAAATAAGCTATTAGGTTTGATTTTCATTTTGCGCTCAGAAAAACAACAACAAAAAAAGGCCCAAAAACAAACAAACTGCCCTTTATCCGTTTTCTTGGTAGCAATGCAGCTAAGCGATGGAAGGATGGTAATGTTACAGAATAAGTACAATATCACAGCCCTCAAGAGGGAGGCTGGTACTAAAGTGTTAATCGGGCAAATCTGTAAATGAATATAGGCTAATCTATTTGGGCTCAGTGTTGCTGTTTATGTCCAACATTGCTGCAATTGATCAGTTTAAAATTTAAACTGCCCCACAGTGAAGAAAACTCTGAGATCACTTCACCTTTTTAATCAATAAAATTAACATAACATTGATTTGGTCAAAAACTTATTTTCTGCGATATAAACCACAGATTCATTAATATCCTAACAGTGTTTTATCAGATCCCGCATCAGTTGTGTAGAACAGACATACATGTAAATTATAGCCTTTTCAAGATTAAATTGGGTGAATCAGATTAAAAGAGAGACACTTTTGTTACTCTGAATATTCTGATACTATAGGCTCAACACCGCTTTCTCATTAATCTCACTTTGTCGGCCTGCAGCCATCTGGTTGGTGCAGGCTGAATCCATGAAATTCCAGACCTAAGTTGGATTGTTGTTGGCTCATTGTGCGACACTCTGAAGCTGAACCAGTACTCTAAATGGTAAGAGATCTCCCATCGTGTCTTTGTTGCATTTTGAAAATGGAATAAATGAATGAACGACACATGGATTACAGTAATGTCAAAACCAAAGAGAATTATCACCTAGTGCTGTAAGCCTTTGATCTAATTCAGTCAGATTACTTTCACAAATTGTGGTTTTGGTCTCTAACAGACATTTGCCCCCTAAAGGTTCTGTTAACCCACTCTACAAGCCATCCGAAATGCAGACAGAACATATTGGCGCATTTTACAGCTCATTCAGCATCTGAAACTAGATCCTTCTCTAAGGTTGTTGTGGCGATCAAACACTAAACTGAAAAGAGAATGAAGATTAGACTTAATCCAGGGGGACAGAAACACAACTCCAAATCAGTGACAGTGATGCTGGTTGGTCAAATCCCAGTCCCAGGCACATTCCTGCTGAGTGTGTGGGCGCTCAGAGCTGTCCCACTGTCAAATCAGCAAGTCATTAAGGGCTCTATGTGGACTCTTCTCCGCCGTCATGGGCCCGTGAGTGTGAGAGTTCTCACATTCAACCTCATGTCCTCACATCTATTCACTTGAACTGCAGTTAGTATGAATAGATGAAATGAACTAATTGTTGTGTTGAAAGCTGAAGGATTGCAATAACTTTTGGGATGGAATCATCTCCCTTCATTTCCTTTTCCAGCTCCTTTCTTTAGCATTTAGAGAAAGTTGTTGAGATCTTATGAGCGGTGCCACTTACCTTATGTGAGCTGCCTTATAGACTATCACCCAGTAGCCCTCAACTCTATCGTCATGAAGTACAGTCAAAGCTCGTATCGCATCTTCACTGCCCATTACGCTCTACCCACTCCAGATCGCCAACAGGCCAAACAAGTCCACAGATGATGCAGTAGCGGTTGCACTGCACACTGCCCTCTCCCGCCTGGACCAGTAGTATGTGCTTTCAGCACCATCATTCCATCAAAACTTGTCATGAAGCTCCGGGATCTCTGCATCCATACCTCCATATGCAACTGGATCCTGGACATGGTGACCGGCAGACCACCGGCAGATCGTCAATGTCACGTCATCCACATTAACGCTCAGCCCACCGCTGCACACCCTGTTCACCCACAACTGTACGGCCACACAAAGCTCTGACTCCATAATCAAACTTTTCAGATGGAGATGAGTCTGCCTATAGATACTGGTGTACACATCAGCAAGAACAAGGAGCTCATCGTGGACTACAGGAGACTGCAGGGAGGAGGGCGCACCCCCCATCCACATGGAGGGAAGAGAGGGTCAGCTGCTTCAGATTCTTGGCGGTCAACCTCACTGAGGATCTGAGCTGGTCACATCACGTAAGTGTGATCACGAAAGCAGTGAGACAACAGCACATATCGTGCACTCGCCTCAGCTGGAACATTCAAAAGCAGGCACATTTACGAGTGACGTGTAGCATCATGTCATCCATGTTGGTGGGTTCTTTAGAAAAAAAAGTCTGTAAACTCTGACAGGAAAACTGTTAGGGTTTACTGGTTAGGCCTTAAGCTAGTGTAGTGTCTGATGTCTACCACCTGTGCAAAGTTGCCTTGGGAAAATGACAAGAAGTCTGTTAATTGCCATCTGTGTAAGGGAGTTATGGGTATAAATCAGGACATTTTGAGAATAACATACTAACATACTAAGTTTGTCCAAGAATAGGCTCAAAATTACGCACACACCATGTCCGGGCTTTGTGTTTAATGATGGGAACATGCAACATCTTCAAGGTCACTAAGAACAGGCAGATTCTACTTTACGAAGACCACACCCTCAGTAAGGCAGAGATTTTGGGGAATCCGGGCTTGACACATCTCTCCAGACTTGATGCATCGTTCTGTAATTCTGATACGGACCTGGTTGACAATAAAGGTTTCTGCGTTCGACCAAGTCTGTGTCAGCAGAGTTCTTCCTGCATCATCTACACACAGGCTGTTTGAAGGCGACCATCCCCTATACACCACGCTAGGTTGGGCCTTTGGGGGAATTTCTTGAAGCTGATTTAAATTGGCTTAATGTTTAATGACAATTAAAGGTGTGGACACTTTGAATAACAGGCAAGTTTCGTGGCTGCAACCTGAGATGGTCACATCAGAAATCGAGTTGATGTCACGGTGGTGTCAGTCCGTGAAATCAGCCGTTTTTTTTTATAACACAAGTAATTTAGCAAATATATTGCCGTAAGTGTATAAAGTATAATATGATTTCCTTGTGAAGAAATTCCTTTATTGTGTCTTTTAATGCTTTTTCATCCCAATTTCATGCCATCAAAAGATAATCGGATAAATTCCCAACCATTCAGATGATTGTATCATCAAAACCATGGCTGTTGTGCAATCAATGAGATTAAGACAAGTCATAAGTTTAATTATAATCCATAGACGGCTTTACTTTAAGCAAGCAATCATTTCGTAGTCAGATTTCTTTAACGATAAAAAACTGTATTTCAGAACAAACTCTTGAATATCAGTGAGGTGTGTAATGTCTTGTAACCATGTCGTGAGTTTGCATTTGAACATACTCACATCACTCTGGGTTAAACTAAGTGGCTGTCTGGCACAGGCTTCCTTTGATTATCTTTATTTATCCTCCCACCCACTGTTTCTCTGCTCACGAGCGCACATACACACAGAGACACACACACACACACGCATATCTACTGCTAAAAAGCTAATCTTTTTGTGCTAATGAAAGGTATTGGGTTTCCTAACAGGCTTTTAAAGGAAGGTGATGGATTGAGGGATAGATGGATGGATGAAGGGAGGGGACATGCGGACAGGGAGAAGTGAGGGAGGTGATGTGTCAATAAGCACATCAACCTGATCCCTTTTAGACTGCGCCGTGTGCACATGCTGCTAATGTATGCATTCATACACACGCACCCACTCACGTCTTCAGCTGCTCATAAATCTCTTGGCAAAGCATAAAAGCAAGTCTTTTGGTGCCAATAATCTGAGAGATGGATTGCAAGCGATGTCTCCACCTTGACCAGTGCTGTGATAAATGCCTGAAGGTGCATTTGTGTGCGCCCCATGTATTATAATAGTTGGGGGCTATGGGTCTGTGCAGATTGGTGAAATACTGTTTGTGTTGCAGAGAGAAATTCATTGTGTGACCCTCGCCATTCTTGGCTCAGGAAGAAATGTATTTGTTTTAGGATAAACCAAACCTGAATACAAAGTGGATAAAGTATAGCAATTAGTGAAAGATTTGTACTTGGTGATAGTTACAGACATGTTGTTGTACCTTTTGGGATTCAGTCACATGGTGTTGAAGGCACAAATGTACTGGATATGGATGCTTTCCAGATTCCTCCAGTGGCCACTTTCTGCTTATCTCAGCTCTCCTCTTTATATCACCTCATTGCTCACGCCACGGGAAAAAATTGGGAGTGTCATGGGGGATCCTGATCTTCTGCTCTTTTTCCCTCTTTCTAATAAAGCTGATAATCATTTGTTTCCCAATCACATTAGCATGCCAGTAATGAGAGGGGTAAGTCAACCATTAGAATATGATCCATAATTCATTGTTGACTCGCGTTCATTACCCCAAACACTCCACTGAATGTTTAATAAGTGTGAGAGTGTGTGTGTGTGTGTGTGTGTGTGTGTGTTATTGTGACTTTGCGTCTGTGTTTGTCATCTTGGATACGGAGCAGTGTCGGGCTCTGATGGATTGTTTTCGCTGATGAAAATTTACATGATGGACTCTGTAATCTACCTTTTCTCATATGCGTTACGTAACTTATGAATGACGTAACCAACAACTTTAATTGGAAATGTATGCAAGTGTGCATCACGGTGCATCTGTTTCGGTGTGTACGTGTCTCTTTCTCTCACTCTGTCGCTCTCATTAGTGGAGCCGACAGCTGTTATCAGTCGCTGACAGAATCCTCCCGTCAACCCCTTCCTTCAGCTGTCAATCACAACACATTGTCATCAAGTCACTATTTGAAAATATCCCCCCTTCTCCTCTATTTGCTAAGGAAATGTATGTATGCTTGAGAGTATATTCTTCTCTTTGATTAATACATTAGAATTCTCTAAACACCTTCATTAGGTTCTCTACACTGCAAAATTACTCCCTCAATAAATAAATAGTTGTTAAAACCAGCTGGAACATCATTAATGTCCGGCTCTGAGCCGGAGAAAATCCGCTTCAACTCGTGTGTGTGTGTGTGTGTGTCCTCTTGGCAGCTGCCTAATGAGATGCCTATGTTTCCTCCATTAGTACTTTATTAGATAGCATGGGTCGCTGAGGTTTGTAAAATTCAGAAAGCTTAATTTAGCCCTATTTGGCACTACCGGGGTGTTGGGGACTTCAGGGAATATCAGGAGCAGAAACAACTGGGATATTAGACAGGTTGTGGATTAGTTGACCACAGTCATTATGCCCTTTAGCGAAGCATTTTCTCATCTAACTATCTTCCAGGTCCTGATGAAATTGAATGAACTATCATGCTATTTATTCATCTATTATTCATTATTTATCTAGTTATTGCTACAGCTTATTTAAAAAAAAAAACGGGTTGTCAGGGTTTCTATCAAGCTTAGTTGTGGTTATTGTGGTTCCCGAGACCATCACGTTGCAGAAGATTTATTTTGAATACTCTGAAAGATGCACCTAGTTTTCTTTGTCACATCTCTTATAGCACACACACACACACATGCACACACTGAATTGCACGTGCACAGCATCATTTATAGCTAGTTGGTAAGTGACAGATAGACCTATTGTCTCCCTCCTTCATGTAACCTTTTCTGTCTTGGGCTATCAAAGGTCACTCTGTCAGGCCTGATTTACTCTGGGATCATGGAGCTCTCCCTCTCTTTGCTACTACCCCCTTCTCTGTCTATTAGTCTTTATTTCAATCTTAAGCCTCTTTTAAAACATGCATTACATAACCCATGTCCCAAAAAGCGTTTGGGTGCTGTTTAAACTATAAACAGAACGGACAAACAGAAAAAAAAGAGTACAGTGATTCAGCAAATAAAAAAAAAATGCATTAAGTATTTCATTCAAAATGTCAAATGTTGAAAGAGTAAAATTAGATTGTTTTTAAAAGCACGATACAGCAATCATCTTTAAACCAACATTTTCGGCAGGGAATACTTGGAAAGCTTTGTAATGCTATTAGATAATGGATAAAAGATTAAGATAAAAGATAAAAGCATCTTACATCAAATTAGGTTAATTGGAATCAGCTCAATAATATTTTTGTGTATAAAGTGAACATCCCATAGAAATGAATCAGAATTAAGATGAACAGGAGTTTGCCACTTTAAAAGTCTTTGCTGGCAAATATTTGAACAATTTGATACTGCAATGCAAAGAATTTGTGCATTTCATCCTCGACGGTACAACATCTCATAAGAAGGTTTAGAGAATCTATTCATTGAACGAATGTGATCTTTTTGGCCCTGAAGGTAGCACTGCATCAAAAACCGACACGATTCGACACAAAGCTACAAAGTGGAAATCACCACATGGGCTCAGGAACACCACTGAAAACCACTCTCAGTGAGCACACTTCATTGCAAAGAAAAGACACCAGACCCGGAAACACCGCAGCTTCATCTGAACCTGAGGAAAAGTGGAAACCTGCCCGTTTAAAAGCATCAGTAGCTTGACTCTGGTTGCATGATACCCGAAGACAATCCCTAACCACACTCTGGAGTGAGTGTCCAGGAGAAAAACTGGACTCGACCCCAGACCCAATTTTTTTAAACAAAAGGTGAGGCTATTGAAAGCATTTGGTGTATTATAAAAAATAAAAGTATAACAAAAAAGTGTTAGACAGCTGCAGTGTCTATATCAAACAGTTCCAACTTGTTGTCTGAGCTCAGTTTAAAGATTTGATTTACTGTTTGTACAATTAGAACCTGATGACAGCTTATTAACATTTTGCACACAATTGACTGAAGAGACGTTGCCACATTGGTTGTAACCTAATGCCTAACATCGCTGTGTTGTTACAGCAAAGTTATGGAACCTCAGTGAGTTTGTTATTATTATGAACTCATGTAAGCTTTCTCTGTCCCTTCTTATATCCTCGTTATTTCCTCTAATAGTCACTCTCATTTTATTGGCCTTTCTCTGTTCTTTCATATGCAGATCATATATTTAGAAGAAGAGATGGGCACACGAGTCACTTAAATCCCTAGTAAGAATGATGACATGGTGCTGCACACCGTATAAAGCTGTTGGGGAAGCAGCAAAGACAGAGAGTGGCAGGATTTCAAACCGAGCTCTCTTATTGATGTAATACTTGCATTTGCAAAGTATGAGCTGGTTTGACAAAACCACAGCTGACACTTCAGTGTGAGGCTAGTGAGAAAAACAGGCTCATAAGAAAAATTCAGAAAGCTCATTCGTGCACAATAATCTCTCCCACACATGATGTCAGAATATGAAAGGAATAAGGTGGGCTCTGTATAAGAAGAATTAGTTTGTGTTTTGGATGAGAAGGAAATTGTTATGTAATCTTTTACTTCTCCACAAGTGCCGAAAGCGGCAGTGCCGTCACCCTTGATGCAGTTTGGAGGACTTGAGACTTGACATCTTCATCGCAGTTATCCTAATTAGACTCCAAAGAGGGTGTTAGCTTCTGTAAAACAAAATTATTTGTACCACTTTCAATCAACCGAAAGATGAACAAGGATTCTGTTGAAGAATGCCGACATGAAAGGGAGACTTCTAAAATAAGCTATGCAGCAGCTAGTGAGACTGTGTGTTGGTGACGTGAATGGGCCATGGTTTTGTTTGCCACTGACAAAGCTATAACGGTATATCTGTTCTAGGTGACGAGGGGGAAATGCAGCGACCTCATCTCGCATTGATGGAGTGCTGTTTGCACTCTGGCAGAATGGGAGAATAGAGAGAAGTTTAGATGGGAAAAATGGAGGATAGGAATAAACTTAGCATTATTCATCCTTTAAGGCCTTTGTCTCCCCATGGCCGTGCCTTCACTGAAGTCATGCTTCTTTGCATCTCATCTGCATCCACTCAGGTCCCATTTGTCTCTTTTGACTCCTCGCTCAGGTTCACTGGCATCATGCCTCCTTGGTTTTTCTCCTTTATTACCTCATTTCATGATATTTCCCCTCGCTTGCTGTTTCTCTGCCTTCTCCTTGTGTTTGCTGTCCATTGTGAGATTATTACAAGGTGTGACCACTGCCTCAAGAGCTTTAATCTAGCTAATTAATCGGCTGCCTCACGCTCTCCAATAATGTGCTTTTGTGAGGAACACATCATTTTTCTTATTTTAGATGTGTCAGCGGTGTCACATTAAAACTCTTTCCCTGGGCTTTATTGGGAAACCTGTGTTCACTTAGCATATCGATTCATTACTCGGCTCTTTACACGCCAACTCTGCTGGTTTTGTTTATAGCGTATTTGAACATTTTCCGTTGGCAGTGTCTTTTGTGACTGCGTCGGGCACCGCCGGTGTACGAGTGTGGGTGTACATGCTGTTGTGTGACTGCATGAATCACTGTCAGGAGCTAAGTGCTTTGAAGTTCATCATGCTGTGTGGCGTTTGGGGAGAACAATAAGTGAATATTAGACTCTGTTGTTAAGGCTTGCTGAGAACAAACAAAGGCAACAATGGAGCATTTGTTGTGTGTTTTTCTCAGTCAAAGCTCCAACACGGTGCTGCATAAAATTACTCGCTGCCGCCTTCCTTTTTTTCCACACATTTCTTCTGTTGTTCCAGCTTAGGCTATTGCTGGATCCCGTTCGATTTATTCGTTGTATGTGCCCATGTACAGGTGCTCTGGATTTAACCTTTGTTGTTCATTGAAAGAGGATGCAAGTGACATTTATAAAGAGCTCAACTACTTAGCAAGCAGCCGCAGTCACAAACCTTGCCTGCACATGAATTATTATCCCTGTGGGCTGAAGTAAGTCTGTGATAAGGCGATATTGTAGAAACACTATATTAAGCCATTTAGACTCAATTCATTTATGTCTAATCTATGAGACTGTTTAATGTGAGATCTGTCTCATAAATAACAATCAATACCACTGTTCATTAAAATTATTATTGCTGCAAGCATTTCTTGTCAGAAGGCTGGCTTTGCCAAAGCAATCCATTGCGGCAGCCAAGGACAATCAGTCACTCTACTTTACACACTGGTCCCCTGAGAATTTGTAAAATGAGCAAAATGCCCTAAAATGCAAATACTCTGGTCTTGTTTCATGCTGAAAAAGTGATAGAAATGCCGTTTTTCCCTCCTTGGAAGCATTAAATGAAGGGCATATGTACATGTATAAACCCAATGCAGCGTGACATTGAAATACTGCCGTGCTGCCATGTCTCCTAGAAATTACACTTCTACCAAGCTAAATTGTTTTCCTAATTAGATCTGGGTGCAACGTAATCCCTGGCTGGGTTATGTTCAAAGTTGTTTGACGTTTTATTTGAGCACATGAAGCGTGATATTTTTTATTAGAGCAGGAGAGGTAGGGTTGGATGGAGAAATGTTGCCTCAGACTCAGTTATGTCTATTTTAGGAAGGTATGTAAATGAACTTTTTTGGGTCCCGAGCCACTTTTGTTGTTTTCTCTATAGAGTAAGTCTTTTCACAACTATGATCAAGTAAAGTCAGTTATTGTAATAGGTAATTGCTCACTTTGAACTTGTGGACCATGTTAGAATGGGAGGGCTGTATGTGATTGTCGGACAGCAGCTGATACTCCCTCCCCCGACAGTCTGCCTTCCTGACATCAGGACTGGGGAGGCTGTGTCTTAAGACACATTTCCCTGCTTTCTGAAATCAACAATCTGGAAAGCATGGCCACTTCATGCAGTAATTTATGAGTTGTTTTGGGGTGAGAAAGTAAGTGGGCTTTTTGCTTTGTCATTTTTCATGTCGCTGCATCTGTCACTTCCCATGTCAACAAGAGATTGTCTGAAATTTCCCCGTTTGACAAATTCATCAGTTTGAGACTGCAAGCACACACAAAAAAACACAAGAGACCGGTGTAAGCGGCGCTGCTTTCTGCTCCTTGAATTGGATAGATTAAGGAGGCAGCTTTCTGTGGCTTGCAACAGAAGGACACTCACCTTGCTTTCGTATGTGGGCATTAAAAGTTGAGTTCCGAGACATAGAATCAGAATATTGCACCACCTGCCTTGTTTCTGTATCGAGGCCTTCCAGCATGTCTGCACAGGAGGTGTTGCATGAGCAGTTTCTGTAAAAGCCCATCAGCAGCAGAAACAAGTGCTCTGTCTGTATGTCCACGCAAGAGGAATTCAGTATTAAGCCCAGCACAGAGTTATGTGCAACGCACCTGTGTGTAGCACCTAAGACAAGAGTCATGACCTGGCTAATGTTACTGCTGTTAGCAACAAACTTTTTTTTGGGAAATGTACATCAACAGAACACGGGTTAAATGAACACAGCTCTACAGTGTTCCTCAGTCCACTCTGTGCAGTCTGAAGATTGAACACGTGTCTGTAAAACTTTTTCTGAATTTCTAATTGTAGAGATAATGGTAGTGGTCCACATACTTAATGTGAAATTCTTTCCCTTTTTTCCTGTAAATCTGGTGAATTTAAGTGCTTGAATTAGGGACATGTCACATGTTATCACATTAGGGAAAACAAACATGCATTTTTGGCCTGGCATGGAAGTTTTGATTTATATCCTGACTGCAGACCTGAAATATTTGCCCAATGTTGGAGCTTGAGAAAAGGAGAAGCAAAGCCGGAGGTGACTTCACCCTCTCCATCCCGAAAGAAATAATTACGCAAAACCTTCTTCACCACAAGTGTGCTGTAACCTAAGATGCAGTTAGGAGGCTTACAGTGGTATAATGACAATATGACAGAGATGTCTGAAATAAGCTGTGTAACAACTAGTGAGACTTCTTGTTCGAGAGATACCTGAATGAGCCGTAGTTTTGTTTGGTCATGACGAAGCCATAACAGTATATCTGTTCAAAGGAATGAGGGGAAAATGCAAAAAACCTCATCCGACATTGACTGAGTTGCTGTTTGCTCTCTGGGAGAAGGGAGAAAAGTTAGGTGGGCGAGTTGGAGGACGGGAAAGATGTCCTCCGTGTAGGAGAAGGAGACACTGACACATATGGACACATCATTTTATGAGTGAAAATAAACCTAACAGTAGTCCATCTTCAGAATGGAGCTTTTGATTAATATCTTGGCTGCAGATCTAAACTATTTTCCCAGTGTCTGAGTATGAGATAATGAGACTCTGAGGAGAACCTGTGGTGACTTCCACCTTCTCCATCCCACATTTACACTGTTGCCAAGGTTAAGGATGATGCCAACACTTTCCTTTCCCCGCCTCTCTGTTTTACTCTTTGGCTGTCTCTCTTTCTCTCTCTATTCTTCCTTTATCTCCTTCTGCCTCAGATCAATGGCCTGGGTGACTTGAGTAAATCTTAATGGTCAGGGTGTATGTGACAAAGTTTAGATGTTTGCCTGTGTGTGTGTGTGTGTGTCTGTGTGTCTAATGTAGGTAAAGTATTGCTCACTCAGCACTGTTCTGCCCCATGGGCACTACCACACGCCTGCCTGCCTGCCTCCTGTCCAGCCACAATCAATTTCACAGTCCCAAACACACACACATACGCCCATGTGAGTGTGTGCGTGCGCACACACAAATATACGAAGATACATCTGAACACACAGACAGCAGTTTTACAGACGTTTTAAGATGAAATATGAGTACATGTGTTTTGTTAGAAAAAAGGCTATCCAGTTCTGTATACAACCCCATCTCCAAAAAATGCTAAGATGCTGTGCTTGATAAAAAAAACAAAAACAGAATGTGATCATTTGTAAATCATTTACGCTCTGATAATTAATCGAAAATAGTTAGAAGAAGACATAAACATATGGCTCAAATTATAACTTACTTCTCAACCTTTCTATATTATTCTGCATTAATGGTGCCCTCATATATGATGCCTCCATGAAAAAGACTTTGACATGAAAATTTGAATTTGTGAGACCACTGGACTCAGTTTTCTGCTTCACCTCAGTCCATCTTAATCGATCTCGTGTTCAGGTGGCAGAGCTTCTCGATCTCGGTAATATCAGATGTTCTTGTTTGCAGTTTTAACCTGTATTCATAGAAAGTCATAAACCCTTTTTAGAAACAGCGGTGTTAAGAAGGGAACCTGAGCCCATGCGCTGATTATGTCAGTATTGTGGTCATACTGTGAAATGTTATTATGAAATACTCTATGTCTTCTAATTTTTAAGCTGCAATGCATTATTTATTCAATATTCCAATCTTTCAGTCTTGAACTTTATCTTCACCTCTGAAAGTCTCAGCTTCTTTATTAGTCTTTTTACACAGATATTATTTTTTGACGTTTTTCACACATTGTCAGCATTTTAACTAAAAGTTGAACATACTAAATTTATCAGCTCTCTTTAAATCCATTTTCTTTTGCACTAAAATGAATTCTTATGTGGCCTTATAAAAAGTTACACCATAATTATTGTTTTGAAAGCAGTCTATGTCTATGTCTAGGCTCAATTTGGTAAAAGCTTTTTTTTATTTTCATTATAGAAACTTGTCTTGAGTTGAATGTACATCAGCTATGTGCATCCATCCGGTCATTTTCCAGACCGGCAACATTCTATTCAGTGTCACAGAAGGGCTGGAGCCTATCCCAGGTCACAGCACAGAGACAAACAAGACAATCGCCACGCACGCCCACTCATTACTAAGGTCAGTCTGGAAGCATCATTTAACCTAACATGCATATTTTTAGATGGTGGGAGGAAGCCTGGAGAGCACCTGGAGAAAAACCACAGGGAGAATATGCACACTACACAGCAGGGATTCGAACTGACAACATTCTTGCTGTGATTTAACAGTGCTAACCATCACACTACTGTGCAGCCCAGTTAGCTAGCCATTGAACAATGAGAATCATATTTTACTGTTGTTGTACACTACTGTTTGCTTGTGTGTGTATGTGTGTGTGTGTGTGAGAGAGAGGTAGTGACAGTACATCCACTTAAAGTGGACGTGATCATTTCCAGTCATTTCATTCTTAGTCTTGGGTACCCCTAGATTAGCTTTGCATGTTTCATAACTTCAAGTAGTTTGTAATTTAGTCAGAACAAAAGAAAGCTTTTTCTTCGGGGAAGCTTCCTCCCAACACCGACAGGACCTGGTTTAAGTGTCCCCTGGTAGGCTGAATTCCCAAAGGCTCGCAGAGGAGGCGGGGAAGAGGATGACCGTGACTCCTGAACGTACGTTACTCCAGTTGCCAGCTGGGAAGCTACACAGAACACATAACCATAAAAAAACTTTGAAAAACACATTACCTTTACAAGCATGACAGCACTCCCCATCCAGCTGTTCGTGTTGGAGCCAAAAAACAGATCCCGAACATCAAAGTGAGCAGCACCATGAATCGCCACGAGGAAGATTACAGGAGGGCGTCTCTGTTTGGTAAATGTATTCAGTCCCTGCTTATTTGAGTAACTCCATGTTTCTGGCTTTTTCCTGAGACAGACCTCTCTGAAGCTAAAGCAAAGTACTGTGCTCTGAAAAGCATGCTTTAGCTTCTATGGGTGTGCACTGCCTTGAGAATTTTGCCAATTCTGCCTTTCTGGTGAAAAGATTGTAGAAAAGAAGATGAGTTAGAGTTTGAGACTACTGGATAAAACGAGTTCCCTCTGCATAAAGACACTAACTGACTTTTAATTGGACGATACATAATTTTAACACTGCAGATAAGCCAGAAAACGCGGACATGCCATTTTTTTGCCCATTATACCTTTAAGCACATATATGTTAATGCTCTGTCATCTTACAAATGTGATGATCCACTCTTTGGTGCATAACTTCGACCTTTCACTCAGCAGATATCTAATGACCACAAAACTTTTTAAACATTTTTTTGTTGGCCGGTCTAAAGGTTTGAGTGTTTTAAGGTATCATTAGGTTAAATTTTTAATTAACAATCTGTTTATTTTATGCTCATATCATTGTTATTTTTAACTAAGCCCTCCCAGTAGTTCATACATGCATTCATTTGGCCCTGTGGACACATTTCTGCTCATTTTTTTTAAAAATATGCTCATTCACTGAGAGTCAAAGAGGTTTAGAGGTAGAAATGGGGTTAGATACACAGGTAAGGTCCAGTATGTGCTCATGAGTGCTCCAGATAACTTTTGATTTGAGTGCTTTCAGTGTGTAAGTGTGTGAGGTTTGGCAGCTGCAGCATCCTCTGATTTCATGATTAACACATTTCACGTTTCCTGCCCATAATTGTAGACGATGCCTATGCATATCTTTATTGGTCTGCGAGCGCGCTCAGCATGGAGCTTTGCACCAATCAGTCTATGATTTTAGCGTAGACAGATCTTCGACGCATGTAAGAGAAAAAGAGCCTGATGAAGTTTAAATCCTCCTCGTCCTCAGGAAGAGAGAAATGGAGAGGGAGAGACCCCACTGTGCCTGGATGGCATGGGCCAGGTGGTGTAAGTGAGTGCAAAGGGAGATGAGTCACAAGCTTGCATAAGTGTGTGTGTGTGTGTGTGTGTGTGTGAGTGTATGTGTGAGGTGGGATGGGGGCGGGGTGGGGGCGGCATTCAGCAAGCACCTGGTGCTGACAGGCTCTCATTGAAACTCTGAGATCCAATTCAGATTCAGCACCCCCACCATGCTGCTTTGAAGGACCTTGTGACAGCTCATTTCCTCTCCTCTCGTCTCCTTTCCTTTCCTCTCCTTTCCTTTTCTCTCCTCTACACCCCACCACCCCTCCACATCCACCTCCACCCCCGCTCTCTTCTCCTCTCCTCTACCCCTCCTCCACCTTCCCTTTCTTCTCCTCTGGGGGTCCCATCATTACCTGCTGATTGCAGACCTGTCACTACTGACAAGCCTGCTGATTGGAATGAGGGTGGGCGTGTGTGCTCATGTGTTATGGTCGTTTTGAGTGCAATGCTTTCTTGAGCCTGTGCATGACTGCTTACCCATCTGTGTGGGCACCTGCGTGTATGTATGCACCTATCCCTTACACTGATTACGACTGCAGCGTGACTTTGAGCTGGTGCTCCAGCAAGTTCAGGAGAAACAAGAGGAAGCGATGATTTTGTCCTTACAAGATCAACATTCAGGAGGGGCATTACAGGTCGTACTGTGGGGCCTAATTTTTCTATCTATACAAGTCTTTTACATCAGTGATCCATCATGAATTATAAATGAGCTGCTTTGCGGTTTAATTACAGTACATGTGTTGTTCATGCAGTGTGACGTGAGTTGATTATGGAGGATGACAGATTAGCTACAGCTGATTGTTATAACTTTTTTCACTTGAAACCTGGGTGGCAAATATGTTATAGCTTGCTGTCGAATATACCCATCAATATTATGCTGCCTACCACTGTAGTTGGCACAATTTCAGTTGATCAAATTAGATTTACAGCTCAAACAAAGAAGCATTTCTGATAATAATGAATCATTTTCATACAAATAATTGATTAATCTTCAGTGTAATTACCTTTTTTTTTTATTTGATCATCTTATGACTTTCACACTTTAGCTTCAAATCAGACCTCCTGAAAGTTATTGAGCTCTCCGTTGTCATTTGGCATAAAACAAAATAGATTGCAGGGGGGGGGGGGGGGGGGGGGGGGGGGGCTGAAAAAGAAACTTAGAAGTTAAGTATCTCTCCCTGAGATGCATGCCCAGGCCATTGATGACTGCCACCGCTAGGTCATTAAAATGTGTCGGTCTAGGGAAGTGCCCTGATTGGCTGTTTGACCTTTAAAGGGTAATCACCACTTTTAAAAACTAATAAAGAGTCTTAGGGGCTGAAAGGAAGCCAAACCCATTTCAGTGGACACAGTAATCTCAAACAATAGAAATATGTTTCTCCATAAAAACATGGAGCAAGTTATTGGAAAATTGCTCTTAAATGGAATCAAAGTGAAAACGACATTTTTTTATTCCTTTCTATGGTCCCTTACCTTTTGCTCTTAAATATTTCAATCACATAAAGTCAACTCCCGTTGTAACGTGCACTATTCTTATTAAAGTAGAGGTTGATGCCGGTTTTGTAAAAGCTTCCCTCTATTAAAAAGCTTCTTCTTCGAGGGTTAATATCAGATTTTTTTTGCGTGATAAAAAGGGAATGGGAGATTTAAGTGAAAAACTTCACGACAATTTTACTGGCTCCTCGTTAAAAGATGCCCTCTATTCAGCTTGCACGAAAAGCCGACTTTGAACAGCAGCATTTTGGAATATAGATAGCTTTCAGAGGCCAGCCTGTTGCCGCTTCATACTGAATGAGTTCCTCTATGGCTTGCAAGCCTTGGAAATGGCTTCCCGTAAACGAGGAATAAAAATGGAAAGATGTGAGACTGAAACTAGGGATGATAGTAGTGTGACACCAGAAGGCAAGCAGAGGGATTGACAAAGGGGGACAGGGTGGAAGAGGGTAGATTGAAATTAATGGAATAAGTCAGAGGGGTTGCAGGCACGCGAAGTGGTAAAGACCACTGAGTCCCTTGAGGAAACAGACAAATCAGCAAATCTGAAAACTTAAAGAAGCAAAGAACCAGGAGAAAGGTCAAATGATACGCTGAGAGGATCAGACAAGATAATGGCCAACTTGACAAGCCTCAGTGAACAAGGATAGATAAGGACGTGATAAAAAGGAGGGGTTTAAAGGCTGACATCTAAACATCTGCGGCATTAAAAAAAAAAATGCTGAAACTTAAGAGACAAGTCTGAGAAGAATGTAGCATTTACACAGTGTTGGGTGACAGTTGGGGTCTCCATGGCTGGTAAATCCCCTCAACAATGTCACAGTGCCAGTGCAATAATCCCCATCTAAGTGCTTCTTGAAAAGTATGCCCATGACAGGCAACATGACCAACCACTGACGCCACGATCACCAGAGTGAGTAGCAGGCACCCTGCGGTGGTGATTCAATATCATTAGTGAACAGGACTGGCTGTGGGCATTAGAGATGCAACATTACACCACACCATGCCTGGTACTAATGACGTGGAAAACTAGATACCATCTCTTCACTTGCCATCCTTCACTCACCAAATCCTCTGGTGTGGGAACAAAAAAGGAAGCATTGCAAGTGAGGACAGTGAGAGGAGTGTTTGCTTCAGATTTTGGGTTATTTTTGTCTTTATTCATGCTTGTAAGGATGTGTAAACTACAGACAAAAATGAGAATAAAAAGCAGCTAAACAACGTGCTCGGTGGAAAGGTATTTCATAGATGCATTTAGTCTTCGGTCTTTATTTTGCAAAATGTTTGCGTGAAGACTGTACTTTGGGAACTTTTCTGCCATCTTTCAACAGTCATAAAGCACCACACTCAGGTAGCCTTTTAGAGAGACTTTGCAAGTGCTAAAGCAATGGGAAGGGTTTGCTTGCTATCTGCTTGATCTGTCTTTAATGTTGCTCTCTCCCTGCTACCAGATGTAACATTTGTAATATGACAGAAAATCCCATTTTCAAAAGTACATCTCATCACGGCTTGCTTATGTGTGAAGATTCAATACAGCAAATGCATTTAAAGGTGGGTGTTCATGTGCTTGTGTGAGCGTGTCTGGGTGAGTTCGTGAGCCTTTTATGCTTTATGCCTGCTTATGTTTGGGTGAGGGTGTGTATGTGCACCCTTGCGTGGACAGGAGCACGCCATGGCAGCCCACACTAAGCCCTCCCACATCAAGGCTATCATCATCTCACCTCCTGCTATTATCAGCACTTCTGACAGCCCACTCCTGAGTAAATTAATTTCGCCCGCATTCCAAGTGTGCGGCCCCACCCGCTGAAATCTCTGCCGCCTGCCACCACCGCCCTGGCCAACGCGTTTCTCCGCCATTTGTCCTCGTCCTCTTGCTTTTTCATTTTGCTCTGCTTTTTCTTCTGTGTCTGACATTGCGAGGAAAAGCCAGTTTTCCGGTCCTTTTTTAAAATGTACACCTCCTAAGAGTTTGTTCTGCCTCCCTGAGATGTGTCTGTATCCCGAGTCTAACTTGTGCTGGACATGCTCATCAACCACTCAGATGAGTTAAAAAAAAAAATAGAGACTAAATTGGAAAGGATAGAGTGATTGTTTGGAAACCAATTGGTTCATATTTGCTTTCCATTTGCACATCATTTCCATTATAAAAAGGAGACAAAGACATAGATGGTGGCTGAACAGTGGCTTGAGTTTCTGTAATTTGCATGTTTTCAGGGTCTCCTTGGAAAAGCCTTTCATTTCTCTCACATGCATATTCCAGTGGAAAACCCATTTATGACTGTCACACATGCAATTCTTAAATAAAATTAAGTAAGAGTTTGCTTCAAAATGAAATCCAGCACAGACAATTGGATGCACCATCTGTCTCGCCTTCCAACACTCCCCTGTGTGAGGGGAGTAAATGTCAGCCACGTTGGCGAAGTGAATGCTCAGAATGGTTGGATGATTATTAAAATGGTTGTATTTAGTGGTATGTTTATGTGAAAAAAAAGTAGGTTTGATAATGTTTAACTGAAAGGGCAGAGCGACACGTTAGCTTGATTAAGCAGGGCCATATGCTCCAGTCACAGCAGAAAGCCCAGTAGTGTAAACAAAACACGACAACAGCCCTGAATCACAATGAAGACGCTCTCATTTGCCTTCTGCTCACAGTGGATGCACTGGACCACACAGGATCCGTCTCCTCCTGTCTCTGTCTGTGTATGCAGGCGCTTTTTGTTCTTGGATGTAAAGATGCAGCTTTACACTGGCAACGTAACATTAACCTCGGGCAAGGCAATGCTTGCCTGGGTGTTCTTTTCATTTTTTGACTCAACTGTTGGCCAGCAAATTGAACGTAGAAGCACAGGAGGGAGCGTGCCGGAGGCCCACTGCAATGTCTTTGTCAAGGTGGATCACTGTTTGTGCTGTTCATTGCATGCCTGCGTAAAGCAGGTCATCAGGGCCCAGCACAGAGTGCAATTATTTTTCCTGGTTTGTCATGGAATTCCTCAATGTTTCAGGCAAATGGTAATTGATCTGATGAATTGTTCCTCAAGATAATCCTAACTCATCTAAATTAAAAATGGACTGGACTGCTAATACAAGTTCTGAAATCCATACTGAACAAAACAAAGAAGCAAAGAAGAATAGAGACTGAGCACAGTTGAGTTCTCCCCACTGGAGGGCAAAACTATTTTGTCTTAGCATCCCTTCTTTTCACTTCTGTCTGGCTGTGAGGGAAAAGCTGAAAAATGCCTGAAAGCTGTCGTTCGGTTAAATGCACAACCAGTATGATAAAGAATTCAGACCTTCATTTTTTTCCAAAAATGTAGTCTTATAAGAGACGAATATGGATACAGGCAATACTAAATGAGTCATTGGCAGGAAGAATGGGAAAACAAAGTACAAAGGTTTTTTTTTTTCTTTGTTTGTTTTCACTGACTGACTGAAAATGGTCACAGCTCACATTTTCTTTCCAGAAAGCCACATTTATCAACTGTAATGACTGCAAAAACTCATGGGCAAAAAGAAAAGAGGCTGATTGAAACTGATCGATTGTTAGTATTATTTATATATTAATTCTCTCAAAGTTGTGATTAGTAGAAGCATAGCCTGTGGGATGCAGTGTAATGTCATCCTTTATGTTGTCATAGCGACACACCTGTTCTCTGGGAGGTAGAGGTTCACTGGACCGGTAAGTTTTAGCCCTCAGAGGACTGATGATAAACCTACTTCTCAATATAATGGGAAAGGCTGTAATTGGCGTGGTTTTGCATGTTTGCCGGTATGTAAAAACCCTGTTTAAACAGGCTTCTTTTGGTGTTAAAGCAGTATAAGAGAACCTCAATTCAGTTCCTCACGGCAGAAGCCATTTCACCATTCTTTTATATTCTTTTAGGCTGTTGTTTGATTTATCTTACAGTTGCTAAAGCTATATAATTTCCCTTTGGCTTTGAGCCTGTGTTTGGTTATGTTAATGCTCAGAGCAGGCCTCATTTACCTGATAACCACAGCAGGCTGATCTGACAGACGGGAGAGAAATGTGCATGACTTCTTTACAGCCTATAGTCAACGGACGGCAAGCTTGTCACTTTATATGGTGCTCCAGAGACTGGTAAATGTCAGCAAGACAGTCAGCTGAACAAAACAGAAACACAAGGAAACCCAACAAGTAAACATAAGAAGGAATTCAAACACAGAAACAAAAGGGATACAAATGCAACCCGACAAACAGCTAAAAGACAATCTAACTCGAAGGCGATCACCATGGAGGTACGTGTACTGAGGAGAGTGATGAAGAGACTAACGAAAGAAGGGGAAGTAAACAGACAAGAAAACTAATCAAAGACCTGAAACTGAATGAGATACACAGGAACAAACTGTGGCAAAGTGACGTGCTCCACTGTACTTCCAGGCTGAAGCTCAGAGGGGACCGAGCATTTTTGGTTGCAGCTCCAAAATTATGTAATGAACTGCCGCTGCACATTAGACAGGCCTCCTCACTGTCTAATTTTAAACCTCTTCTTAAAACACACCTCTTTTCTTTGGCTTTTAACACCACGCAGGTTGGTGATTTTATGTGCACAGATATTTTATCTGGGATGGACAGTCTATTTATTTAGTTAGTATGTTTTTTTGTGTTTATTTTTATTGTACAGCACTTTGGATTGAATTCTAATACTTACGTGAATAGAGGTGTGTTCACCTAAGCGAACTCCTCATTGTATTATTGTTGCTGTTTCAAACAAGCATTAAAATAGTACTGCATGTACTTAATTCCCCCCCTTGTGTGTTGCTATGCTTCCTTCTGGCATTTTTTCCTCCTCATTTCAGCTCTCCTCATCTCTCTTTCACCTTTTTCCCCTTACCTCCCTCACAGCATGCTCAACTGGGATGAATTAACCTTTCTGAGGAACAATGCCATTACAAGCATGGGTGCATCCCAGTATGTATGCAGGCGCTTGTGTGTTTGTCTGAGTGTAAGCTTGTGTGGATGTGACTAACAGCAGCTGTAAGCACACAGTCGCACAGACTCTTCCTGGGGGAAAACATGGATACAGCCTTTTGTTTTTGCTCTTGTTTCAGATTACAGTTTGTTTTATTAATGCAATGGTAATCTGTTTTCCCCTCCCCTTCCGGACGATTTGCCTCTGGAAATGGAGAAAAGCTCAAAGGACCCCCATTGATCTGAGCGGCTCCAGAGACCCGATCCCAGTTTCTACCGTGTCTGTCTTTCCTAAATGCTGGTGGCGTAGACTGGCCGCTGGGGAGCTGCTACAGACGGTGTGCTTAAAACAAAGGACTTGAAACCTAGCAGAGCCACCGGTGGAGTGGGCCAGCCCTAGTGTGGCTGCATGACCAACTTGTTTTTCATTACACGCTTATTTGCGCCGTTGTTTTTCACTTGAGACACTGATTGACACAAAATGCTTGCGGCTAAACATGTTGCAGGATAAGCTAGGCAGAGCAAATCAGTGGCTGTGTTGCTCTCCTCATCATGAATTAATTTGCTGCAAATGCCAGTCAGAATTTGAACGTTTTCCATGCTACAAAAGCAGAAGAGAGTAACGTCTTCAACTTTTCATGAGTCTTGAATCGGGCCGGCTTCATTTAAAGAATAAAAAAAACCTAGACTGTTATTTTATTTACGCACGGCGTGCAAACATTCACATATCGTACACCCATAAAACCTGCATGCAGTGCACGCGGACACTGTATCTGTACATAAATGTGTAAATCCACCGGTACACTTTGCTTTTTGTTTGTTACTCTCTGCTTTAATCATTACGTGTGTGTCTTTCCATCTACTCTTTATTTTCCTTCACCTGCATGAGACAACCTATGAATTATTAATTACAATGCACTATCAAGACTATGTGCCCAGCCTACTGAGGAGCCCTGTGTGTGTGTACATATGGTGCTTGTGCTCTGCCTGCTAATCACCACTGTTTTTGAGACCTCTTGCCCTTTTTCTTTTTACTCTTGTCTGTCTCCTTTTTCTGCGCCGCAAACATCTAATCCTGTGCCTCATCCGCCTTTTCCCCTCTCTCCGCCTTTCTCTCACTCTCTGTCCTCTAACCCAGTACCTCTGACACCTTGAGGTAAAAGAATTGATTCTTCCCCAAGCGTCATTTCTTGGTGGTCTTACGCTTTCACTTCCTTTTAAAGATTATGCAGTAATGAGGGCTTCTTGCTTGTTCAGTGAGACCCTCCTAACCTTGCTTCATTTGTTCTCATATATGCTTTCTCTCTAGTCTTTCATGTTTTCACTCTCTCATGCTGTCCCTTCCATTGCTCTTCCTCCTGTTTCATTAATTACAAGTGTATGTGCTTGTGTGCGCGCGCTAGGGCTGACCTGTGTGTTAATGCGAACACAGACCGCGAGACCTGTGAGTTTCAGCTGGTGTGTTCTGTGCTTATCAGGTGTTTTTGTAAGCCATTGTGGATTTTTAAGACTCACTGTGCAGAAGACAGATTTAGAAACACAATTACAAATAGCGGTGATTGGCAGCTGATGTTAGAGAAGATAGAGAAAGTAATTCTATATTGAATGGGTAGCGAGACCAAAAGCTTTGCAGCGTACCGTGGGATAGAAAAATAGTGGAATAGTCTAATAAAAAACATGCACACATATTCCGATGCCAATTTTAATTCATAGTTTGTACGTTCTGGCGTCTCCACCTGTAGACAAATGGCTACAGTCGTGTGAAAAGGAAAAGCACACTCTTTCGCACACTCTACGGTTTTAGAATTAGGACATAATTAGAATGATCTGATCCTTCCCACGCCTTGAAAGTAAGTAAATAAAACTTCAGATTAACAACATATAACATAATACATTTGGTCACTTTCTGTAACAAAAGCCACACCAAATGCAGAAACAATGTGTTAGCGGTAATAACTTAAAGTGATTGTTTCCTGGATGATGTGATTGTTCTCTCACATCATTAGGGAGGAATTTGTCCACAGTGTTGCTTCAGTTTATTGAAGTTTCCAGGCATTTGTTATGCGCAGCTCCTCAGGGTTTACAAAAGTGTAGTCAACGAATTAATGTCCAAGTGATTAAACTCTGCTTTAAAGTCCCCCAAAGATGAGTGTATAGTATGGGACTGGAGGTGTTGCTCTACCGTTTAATTTGGTTCTGTGGGCTTGGTTTCCTCCGGCACACAAAGCACCTTTGCTCAGTGTATTTGAAATGTTTTTAACAAAAGAGATTCTTCTCTTGTGCTAAGATCTGGTGCTCCAAGACCACCCTCTTTTTTTGTTTTTATACATCAGAAGTCTTGCAGCGACTTGGCGGCTTGTTCCCCAAAAAGGTTTAGAGCATAATTCATTTAGGGTCATTATAGCTTTTTCCTGTGGGCGAAGCACAACTGGTAAAAACAAAAGCTTAGACACTATATGGGTTTAACAATGTTTACAAGAGATTGGTCATTTGGGTTTTTATTCTCCTATTTCCCATCTTCTTTTATTTCACTTGCTTTTTAGGCAAGTTTAGATAATACGTTTTCCATCTATCCAGAGACCGAGGATTTTCCTTTCCTTCGTAACCTGGGTATCAATAGCTGTCTTGTTCTGGACAAATCCATATTCTTTTTCTGGTTCATGATGCTTCTTTCATATTGAGCTAAATGATGTTTTAAAACATCAATCTCACTCTGGTCTCCGATTATGACAGTTGGGTCATCAGAATAAGCAAGGGCAGACACTTAGTGTTCCCTGCCTGGTCGACAACCTTTGCGGTCATCATTACTTGTTCTTTTCATCAAAGGGCTAATTGCCAAGACATAGAGAGCAGTGCTCGAAGGACAGCCCTAGTTTCACCCCCTCGAGAGACTTTAAAGGAGTCTGTCAGGTCTCCATTAACATTATCCTGAACTGTGGACATCACATACAATAACTGGAAATAGAAGAATAAAATGAAACCCTCTGAAAAGCCATATGCTTTCATAACAGCCCATATACTCGGCATAAACAATCAAAGGCTTTCCTTTGGTTCAAGCCCACATTATAAACATCCACTTTCATACTGTTGTAGATATTTTCTCTTGAACTACACAGACACATTAGTTCTCCCGTTATTTTCTTTTAGGTCTAAGACATCATTGCGTCTACCAGTTATTACTTTGACATCTCATTGTGAGTCGTCAACAATCTTTCCAATCATATTTCTCATCTTTTTCAATACGACAAACCAACAACTCCATGATGAAATGACTCACACAGGACGCTGTCCTTTTAACCCAGTGCGAAACACACAAGTTAAAAGGTTGATGATGTTGTCAAAACAGGATTTACAAAACTCAGGTCCTGGAGATTACCGCTCTTTAACTGGTTTATGGCTATGACTTCATCTTTTTTTTTTTTTTTTAAATCAGCCAACGGTGCAGAAAAGGTGCTCGCCTCATAAGGATCAATAATGTTTAAAAAGGAGCTAATGGCCTCATTGTCAGAGATTATCCTCGGAAACATCTGAGAGCAGCTCTCTGAGATGGTACATTGTCTCTCTTCGTTGCTGCTGTTGCTGCGTCTCTTGTGGACAGAACACACGTGACGTCTCTTCTGGCAACCCTCTGCATATTAGAGAGGGATTTTTTTTTACGCTTTTTCAGTTCAGACAATGGAATTCTTCTTCCTTGTATCCTTCACATACCTGCTTACGTTGTCGTTGGCCTTGATGTTGTTCATCTGGATTAATTTATGCATTTCTCACAAAGCGATGACTGCTTTTACCAACCTCCTAAAAGCTGATATTTTCCTAATTTCCGGTTTTAGTTTACGTAACAAATCCAGCTTATTTAAATATCTGATATTTCATTTCCATTAATTCCACACAGAACAGAGGCTTTAACCAAACCAACAGCATGTCAGTCTGTTTTACTGTGGAAGTTTAATCTGGGAAGCGACATATCACAACTGCTCTGGTTTTAATTTACATTATATTGAGTAAAGTCGATATTTTGAGGATGGATCTAACAAGTAAGCATTTCTACAAGTTTCAAGTAATATCCTACCTTCACATGAGAGCTGAAAGGGAGTTGCAGCTCTACCTTTGTCTTCAGTAACAGCAGTATTTTTTTCCAAGGAATATTGCAAAAAACCAAAAGGGACAGTTTCTTTCAGATTTTTAAACAGTCACACTTTTTTTTGTATTCCGTAAGGCATAGGATGTACATTCATAATCAAAGTTTTTGCCCAAAGCTGAAGTGGTCAGCCAAATGCAGTCCCTTTGTTTGGTCACAGTCACATTGCAATTTTAAAGATGATTTCCATGCCATCGGTGCTGCTGTCCCTCCTAGAGATTAAAGACAATCCTCTGTACCACAAACGACGAGCGCTCAGTTAGAGCTGCTGTAAACACAGGAAGTCTATACTGGTGTTTTTTCTTGTCCTAAGTTTACAAGACTTTATTCTCCTTACATTCATGGCAGCAACTTTTAAGACATATAAGAATGATCAAAGCCTACATGAAACAGGCCTTATCCCTTTGTGTCTCTCTGCCATGAGCACCCGAGGGAGCCGGGTGCTTCTTTTTGCTGGCAATCTTAGGGACATTAGGAGCAAACTCTATGGGTGCAGAGAGCGGTAAACTGGAAAAAGATGAGGGACTGAAATACTTGCTGCCCTCCTATGAATCATGAAGTGTCTCCTTTTGTGGTTCCTTAGCAGTCGGAAGATCAGTAGCAGAAACCTTCCTTCGCTATAGTGGTGTCCCTTGATGAGCCACAGCTTGACAAATGAAGCACTTTACCACCTTGCCAGGATAGAAGATGCTGACGTTGTAAGAGGCCAACAAGGTAGAGTTTGGTCTGTGGATAAAGTGGCTTTCTTTGCATGTTCACGCTTTGAAATTCCTCACACTGTTCCATGATCTAAATATATCGAAAAGTTTATTAGCAGTTTGCAAGATGTCACAGTATCTTTTGAAATTAAGTTGAACATTATCATCTGAAATCCTGCCAGTCCAGAACTCGACAACAGCTGTTACATCTAGTTCTGTTGTGGACTCATCAGAGAGGGGCCACTTGGCAGAAACATAATTCAAAGCCTCTTTTGTTGGGCAGAGCATTAAAAGACTCGATACCACTGAGGATAATTCTGAATATCATATTCAGAATTCTGAATATATGCAATATAATCACATGTGGATGTTTCACCTTCACCAGTGTATTTCATTCTTACCTACAGTTGGCCAAACTTAGAGGCACAAGTGGCCATGAGGACACAACAGAGGGTGAGATCACATCTAACATAAGGTCTTTCTTTCATTTTTCAGGTCCCTTTTTACAGAATTAAGATTCAAGTTGATTCCATTCCCCTCATGCGTATCAAGTCCTCTTTGAAACATGCAAAAACACCTTGAGCTAACATTAATTTTTTTTTTGATTTTCTACACTTTCTACTCACTTTCTCTCATTCACATAGTTTAAATTCTAATAAAAAAATCCCAATGGAAAACCAGCCTGTGTAGTAAAGTTGAGTGAAATGCTGCCAAACCTTGATCTTTCTCTAATCCAAATCAATTTGGTTTTGTTTCTCAGATCAAGTAGTTTTAGTGCCTAAATCTAAAGAAGTGATGAGAACAAAAACAAGTATAACAGCCCTGCTGCTTTAGGGTAACGCACGAGCTCGATCATGTTGCCCACATAATTGTTGAGAAACGTTGAGATTGACAATCTTTACTTTAAAAATGGATGATAAAGGGTTTGCCTCTAAAGCAGAAAGGCAATTTGTGAAACCGTCACAGAAGTAGTGATTTATGGTCTTGGATGCACGTACAACTCTTATATAATTTACATAGAAACGCACCAGGGGGGAAAAAAATACATACAAGACTGCTTCCGTCCATGGGAATCAATGTGAAAAAGGCTGTTTAGAGCATAGCCAAAACCAAAAAATGCGTCTTGGAGAATTAAGTTTGTTCCCTGTAAAGTCAAGTACTTTTCAAACTTTAATTCATCTTTATTTTCATTTTTTATGATTGATTGGGTGAAGATAGTTTTTAGGATAATAACACCAAATATCTGATTGAAATCTATTACTTTAAAACTATGCTGGCTGTTAGCGAGTCCATCTGCACAGTTAAAATTTGCTTTTTAATTTTTATTTTTTTTACCCATTTTAGTTACTGATGAGGCCAGGCTCTTCATGTTGTTTTTCAAAGTAGAAGAAAATATTCTTCATGGAGGCTGTGGTCTTGTTTCCAACAGGACAGCTCACAGAGAACTGCCTTTCTCTTCTTTTCATGACCCTGATTCAACCCATGTGAACCCATCATTTTGCTTCTGTTTTTGTTATACAAGGCATTCACAGAGGGTTCTAAAAGCTGTCTACATGTACTGTCTATTTAAATATGGACAGAAATAAATGACTCTTTTCAATCCCACTCTACTATCATGCGTTTGAATCAGCAGCAAGAGGCTTGTCCAAGTGTGATAGAAAATGTCACCTGTCACATTAGATGATAATTGCACCAAGATGAAGGCAATGGAGAGAGAAGCCTGTTATCTGCAATGTAAATGCACCGAATTATGCTCCTACATGGTCTAACTATGCTATATTTGGAAAATGAAACCATAGCTTCATGTGTTGTCATGGTTGGAAAGGTTTAAGCGTTTAAAGAGAGAGGGGAAAGAATTATTGCAACATGTACAGAGTAGCATGTGTTTTACAGACTGAGCCTTGTTGCCCTCTCAGCTAGTGGTGCCAAGGATTCCCATGTGCTCTGGCTTAAGTCACGGTTATTAAACAGTAGTGGCAGACAACTTTATTTATGTGTGTGTTTGCACATGTGGGTATAAATGTTCTGATAACTCAGATATTAACCATCAGCAGAGAAGCTGTCACAACAAAACAACAATAGCAAAGTGCGAGTGTATGTGTCTCCAGTCGAAGACCTTGTTGTTCCTTCCAATGACATTTCAACACATGTAGCGTGCCGCATATGAACAGTTTGATGAGATGTATTAATGGCAGTTTTTCTATATGTGTTGTATATATATAAGCAGGAGATGCAATGTATCAGTATGTGTGTAGATGCAGTATCATGTGTGCTTACACATGCAGATTCCCATTCTTTGCCTGCTGGGCTAATCTACGTAAACCCTTTTACATCAAACAGTTCCACTGAGAGCTCTTAACCTGCTGTCTTTAGGCACTTAAAGTTAGATTCAACAGCTTGGATAAGGCAGACTGGTGTAATTATAACTCTCAGCAGCCTTCTGATGGGGGGACAGGAGGGCAGTCACAGGTTATAGAGGTATTTATGAGTCACGATGCATGGTAAATCCTATCCCTTTATATAATTGAAATGAAAACATTTTCTCATCTTTTTCAACTTTAAAGCCTAGTTAATGCATACATGTTCAGAGACTGATCATCCTCTATCAGTAGCAAATATGTCCACACCAGCAAAATCTGTGTTTTATTTTCGGCAAACACAGCAGCAACCTTATTGGACTGGGGGTACAGTTGGCTCAGTGATGTGCAGCCCTGCAAAGTTTACCTGCTATTACCAGGGTATGGAGTCAGAAAGAATTACTCAGGCGACTGTTAGGTTGTCTCTCTGTTTACAACTGGACCCACCAACTGAGAAAAGGGAAGTCCACGAGTGACCCAGTTAGGGAGCGAGTGACGGAGATGGATCTCTTAGGGGCACACTGTTTGGTGTAATGGGTTTAGCACGGTTCCTTTCTCAGCTCAAAATGAAAAGTGCTGAACACCACAGTGTGCATACACTTCTAACAGAGTTACTTCATGTTTAAGTCATGAGGGTCCACAGCTCTTTTGCCAACTCAATACACACATCGCTGCCAAGTCCACTTCACCCCCATAACCCCAGCCGACAGCCACAACCCACTTAAACCCACTGAATCGAAAAATGCCCCGTGCCACTTTAAAAGCGAAAACAAGTAAATGGAGCCCACAAAGACGGTAAAAGATGTGCAGGTCTTTGAATGCTGAGGCTCAGTAACTTTATTTTTCTTTGTCAACAAATAAGTAGTCGGAGGAAATTAAAGACATACTTAAGTGTTCTGCGGAAAAAAATTGCACACCTTCTGCAGTATGTGATAAGTTTCACGGCATGGGGAATTTTCTGACTCCTCGAGACCTGTTGTAGCACTCAACAATGACAAGCTCTGGCAAGGATCTTAAAATAATTTCATCAAGTGCAAAGCACAAGAATGTAAAAAGTAACTGTAAACTGTAGTTATCGGGGTGCTTCCAGCATGCGATCTTCACTGTCCTAAATTTGCTTTAGCAGTGGCTGTTAAGTGCAACACCATAGTGTTTTTTTTGCTTTTTGTATGCACTTTGTATGTACTTTTTTAACAGCACGAATTATAAAGTACTGGTGCATTAACATTTGAAAGAAATGCTCAGTTTGTATTAGAGTTGCGTCTGATCTTTTGCAGGCAGCTGTGTGAGCTTAGGCTCTTATGTAATATCAAATTGCTTCGTGCATTTGCGTGCCCAAGTGGGCAGTTTGCAGCCATTTACTGTTCATGCTCATGCCAAATGGTTTACTTGCCTGTACTGAGGGCCTACATTTCCCACAAGGCTTAAGAAATATTGGCGGTATGAAATTGACTTTTTACAGATTATGCAAAGCATCACTGAGTTTGATGCGGGTAAACTTTCAGGCACAACGCCAAGTATACATTTTCACTAAATGAAGGTTAGCGCATATCATGGAGACACTGTAGGGTTATCGGCCATTGGGAGCACCAGCTGTAATACAGACGCCCATTCTTTACTGTCCCAGGCCACTTATGGGATTCTATTACTTTAGATATTCACTATATGCGCAAAAATAGGATCAGACTGCACTAAAGAAAATTTATATGCCTAAAATATGTGGACGTGTCTTTTGAATCATGGGCACAGGCTCAACACAGCTCTCTTGCATTTATCTGTGGGCGTCGTAGTTGTAGAAGTTTAAATGCATTCTTTTGGTGGTGCTTGGTTTTTCTTCTTCTCACTATATTCATTGCACCTCTGAGGTAGAAAGTTAGACCTCAGAGTAATGACATTTTTGGTAGAGATCAAAATAGACTTAAAAGTTTTTGGTTTTGTTGTATAAGTTGCCTTTTTTTTTTTACCATCCAAGGTGGTACTGATTTCCTGTGGCATTTTATTGGATTTTTCCTTGTAAAAAATTGGGAATGCCGCTTTCCCAGTCGTCACTGAAAGTGGCATAACAGTGACAGATTTTTAGTACTTTAGTACTAAGCTGTTGTGAATGTATGTGAGTTTGCAGGTGGATGGGAGAAAGTAGCCTTCACTTTGTCACAGTCATTGACTTGTGCCTTCACACTTTATGCCCAGAGTTTGCAGTCCTGAAAACAGGAAAAAATACAAAGAAACTAGGAAAATGCCAGAAAAAGCCTGTGTCTGCAAGAAAATATACCACCAGTACTGCAGGGATTTGCCACAAGTCTGTTGGTATTGTGTTTCATATGAACTTTGAAAATGTTACTACTATGCCTTTAAGAACTGTGACACTTCATGGTTGACTTGCCTTGTGAAATATTGTGGTGACTTAATCGTCAACCATTCTCAGTCGATGAGCACAAATTCAAAAGTGTACGTGCTGCCTTCTTGAACCCCGAATAAGGTAGAATAAGAAGAAGACCCACAGTGATTAGAAATGTAATCAACGTACTAAGCTGCAATTACCCTTATGCCTCGCCATTAAACGAGATAACAACATTGTAATGCCAAAACAGGTAGATTTATTTTAACTCTAACTTTAACTACAACTTACTTACAATTATGTTAACTTTACCCTCAACTTTATAAATGTTTTCTTACTGAATTTGTCAGCGAAACGTGGGCGTTTTGTGTAGTTTTAGAATGTATGTCCTCATAACACAGGTAATGGAAATTCACACACTGTGCCATAGCTGAGTTTATGGCAGACTAGACAAGCCTAATCAACGTTTGCAATTATACTTGCCTTTCCAAGTGATTAGCTGCACATCTGATTGCTCCTCTCTGCATTTGTTTGTATGACGTGCTTCGCTGATAGCTTAATACTGAGGTGTGTCTGCACAAAGTGGCCAGCGGTGTTTCTCACCCTGTAATGGGGCTTAAATAAGGAGCCTTGTTGCGTTTTTCAGCCTGCTCGATGAAGTGTCAGTAGTTGTCACGTTAACGTCTGCACGCTAACATGCAATTAGAGTAATGAGTTGAATCATAGCAAAATACTTGTGTTGTTTGTTTTTTTTTCTTCAGTTTTATTTTCCAAGGTGATGAACATTGAAAATGTCGAGCTCTTGTAGCTCAGAAGAGGAGGGGAGTGTGAAAGCACTACCAGAAAAGTCTTGCATGGTTCAGTACTGTAACATGCCTGTTGGAGCAGCCAATAGTAATATAGAGTAATAGAGTTAACAAGTGTGTGTGTGTGTGTGTGTGTGTGTGTGTGAGCTGGAAGAATTGTTAATTTGCAACTGTCTGTAGAAAGTTAGAAAACAAGAAAAAAAAAAATCCAGACGAATTCGGGTGATCCATCTTTTGCAGCTCTTTGCTCAGGGTGATTCATGAGTCAAACACCTCAGACTGGGGCTCCATATTTACTTCCCTTGAACGGCCCTCGCCTCCTCCCTCGCCTTTCCTTTAGCTCACATCCAATCCCTACAGATTAATGCTCAGAGAAAGAAAGCTTTTATGGCTAGTTCAGGTGTGATACAGTGTAGGAGGTGGAGAAAGGTAGACCAGGAAACCAGAATGAAGAAAGCAGGATAAAGACTCGTGAATTGCAAGCGGGAACAAATGCCCTCTGTTTGATTATTATATGAATGGCCTCCTCTGCAGACACCTGGCTTGATCTGAACACATGCTTATACATCAGAGAAGCTCTCTGAGTATTAACTCCCCTTCTACACTGGCTCAGTTTGTCTTTCTATAGTACAGTTGCATCTGTGACTGATAAAACATTATTCGGTTATTGATGATGTTTCAGTTAAGCAGCATTTTACTGTTGACTGAAGTGGAGCCGATTTGAACTATTTTATGAATACAGTCCGATGCCCTGTCTCCTTCAAAATATCACAAAATCTTTTTCAGAGATTATAAAAATGATTAATACTAATACTTCTCAGAGTCGTCTCTACAGAGTCATTCAATTGGAACAGTTAGAGGAGAAGTAACTCATGGAAAAAACCCATGCTGGGTAAAAGTTTCAAAAGCCAAAGAGAATGGGTACTACTGCTTTAGTCATTTCCAAGCATGTTTTTCAGTGGAAATGGTGTAAAATATCACAAAGCAACAAAATAATAATGCAGTTAAAGATAACAGCCCCAGCAATATATTTGAAATAAACTGGATTTTCTCCCTGTGAGATAGATATGAAATGTAATTTATGTATTGCTATTAACAGAACCAGGGAGCATCATCGTAACCTTGTGGCTAATAGTCTACCAGTTGCTGAAATTTCAAAGTCCCTGGTATTTATTTAAACTCAGCTTCTTTTTATTCCAGTTCTCACCTTGTTTCCTCTCTCCTCTCTAATTTCAACCTTAAGCCCGAGGGCCTTTTGGCATTTACAGCCACTGGCTAAAATAATGAAATCACCACAGCTGGGGGATGTTCACTTGGCTTTTTTATTCTGGAAAACAAACAAAAAATGACTAAAATCAAATGTATTAAGTAGCAGAACATTCTGGCTCTCAATGAATCAATGATTAAAGAGCCAAAAAAAGGGGGAAAATGCAGTTGGGACAGCTTCTTGGTCTTTAATTCTCTAATGGAAAACAAAATCATTTATCCCTCAGGTTCAAGCTTTACCAGTTGACAGATCAGCTTTACTGGTTGGAGCCTTGATATGAAACTTTTTTATTTTTTCTGAATCTTCCCACAAGTGTTCAGTCGGGTCGGGATCTGCACTGTTTCCCGAAGCACAGCTGAAGCGTGACATCACCCCCACCCCCCCGATGATCGTGGAAAAGTCTTGTTTTCTTCAGGCAGTCATCTTTATATGTTTCATTCCACCTGCTTCAGACAAAAGCTCCTTCATCATCTTCTTGTCCAATGATGATCAGTGATTCATCACCGAATACCACTTTCACCCAATCATCCCCAGTCCATGAGTGCTTCTCTTTAGTTCACTGTAACTTTGTTTTCTTCCATTCAGTCGTTAATAATGGATTACTTTTTTGGATTCAAATCCTCTTTCCTTCTGCTAGCCTCAAACGGTTCACTCACAAACATTGACTAATCACTGTGTGTTTCTGCCCATTTGCTCTTCATTTCGTTTGCAGTGCATTTTCTGTTCTTAATTGTTTCCTGTTTCCTGATGCTTTGACATCTTTCTTCGTCAACGTGTATGTCTCCCATTTACCCGCAGAATAATTTACATACTCACTTAATCTTTAAAAAAGTGCCAAAAATTAGAAAAATTCAAAAATTCTAGTTTCTGACTTTTTTTTAACCTTATTTTGTGTCATCTCTATGTTTAGTTTGTTGAAAACTGAACTGAATGAACATCTTCTGAGTTCGGTAATTCCATGATTTTTTCCAGGGCTTGTAACCAAGTACAAATTGTGTTTGCTTGAGTGTTTCTTTATTATATGTCTTGAAAAATGTCAGCTACATTTGCCAGTGTCTGGCCCAACAGTGATTTTTGTAATAATTAATTTTGGCATTACAGGTTTGTTATTTCACGGAAAATAACGCAATATTTTTGATGACTCTCCACACAGGGGCATGATCTAATGTTGCACTTAATGAAGGACTATTTCAGATTTCATCCCAGAGACCTTAATTACCTCATCCAGTGAAATGACTTAAAACAGAAGAACTTTGCTTCAAGATTCAAGAGACTGTATTTACTTGTCATCTTACGGCACAGATCGTAAAGTGAAATTACTCATGTGATCCCTCCACAGTACCACCCATGACAAATATACCCGCAAATGAACAGACGATTAAAACACAAAGACGAAACCATTTGAACAAACACAGCAATATCCTGTTTATCAGTATTTTTGTGGGAGAAACAGTAAAATAAGGAGCGATGGATCAAAAGAAGAAAAAATAAGGGTATTTCTTTTGCTGTGGCCAACTTTGAAGTCTGCACAAAATCCCCCACTGAAATGCCCTCCGATTGTTTTGTCATGCGAATGCTAATGATCTCATACAATTATAATCGTGCATTCAATTAATATCTGTGGTTTTGTTAATATACAAAGAAGCCTCAACTCTATCTCCACTGCTCACCTGGATGCAGCTGCTGACCCTCTGCTCTGTTCAAACACCCATGACTTCATTAGAAAACAACTAATAACATTAGATAAGCCTTGTTCCCAATATCCTGCTCTGACATGTCTCACTTGACATAATTGATTTAATGGCTTTGATCCATAATGAAGCCTGACTTTCTGATTCCACCTTGTTGTGGCGCCACTGCAGTTTCATATGGAAAATGCTCAGCATGACTGCTTTTTTCACTCATGGTACAGTGCATTTAAACTTTAAAACTAACCCTTTTGATAGATTTTTGTTTTCTTTAAATGTAATAGAGGGAATCATAACCCTACTGTTATTATTTGAATTATCTTTTTTTGTAAACTCGTCATTCCTTCACAGTCTACAGGCCCACCTCTGACCTTCTGCAGCTGATTAGGAATGAATTGAATGATTCGAAGTACAACTTTGAAACTAATGATTAGCAATATCCATTAAGTTTCCACAATCAAGCAAGTAATTGTTTTGCTTATAAACGTCTTAAAGAATTAAAAAGTGTTCCAGTGTGTCAGGATTCATACCAAACGCAAGGCTACGGGCTGAAAGCAGGGTGATGTAGAGAGCAGTTGTTTGATTCAAAATAACAAAGGTGGCCGCTGAGGCAGGAACAGCAGGGAAGCAAACTAAAGACAAACAAGAAACAAAACACAGGGGAAAACAGGACTCACAGAAAGACCACGGAAAAAGAGACATTGGACAAGCAAAGGAAACCCTGGAGAATATATACCGAAGGACTAATTACAAAAATTAACTAACCGGTAACTCTTTAATATATGACAGGATAGCGTCGTGTGGAGCAAACTGATGACGAAAACACAGGAAAAGTATAAAAACAAAGGACAGAATAGAAACCAAAACCCCCATAGATCATGACACAGTGACTAAGAAGACTTAGGCTCAGCTTAACATTAAAACAATCACTCAAATTTGACGAAGATCAACTAGCATCAGTTCTCTGTAAAAATGGTTGAATGTAAGGTTGCACAGTGGTATCGGCTCAATGAAGTCTGTGAATTTCAGACAGTATCAGCAGAAGCAATCAAACGTTCTCCCGCCGCGACTGTTGTCAGACATCAACATGCGAGCTTTTCATAGCGTGTTCTGCAGTGCCTGTTCAACATTAGCCTGAGTTGGAAGTACGTTTTTTACATTTTAGTTAAAGTTAGTTCATTCCAGTAAGTGAACACGCACATTTCAAATACACTTTTTTTTACTTCGTCTGCTTCCCCTAGAATCTTAGCTCCGTGAAAGATAAGACTTGAGCTTCTCTGTAATCAGGTGGTTGAAAAAAAACACATTTTATCGCATTAGCAAGAGGGAGTTAAGATTTCTGGTATAATCAGACATCAAATCTTGTGCATCCAATTAATCAAAATAGCTTTATTTTAAGATATTTTCTTTTGAATAGCTGATTCATTGATGAACAGCTCTGCTGTGATGGCTCACGGTGGAAACTTTTCTTCACTCTACAGATGAATGTGTTTGTTTTGCAAAACTACAGTGATGTGGCATCAAGAGTGAAGCAGGTTGCTGATCACCCTTCCCCAGTAAGTTCACATTCAAGTATCCAAAGACACACACACACACACACATCCAGACACAGGGATTAGGTTTTCGGTCAGAAGCCACTGATTACAATATGTTTATTACTCTGCAACCCAACTGCAGGGCTCTTATCAAACATGCACACACGAACCTAGTTTTTGCGCTGCTTGTGAACTGCGGAGTTCTTATTAAAAATTGATCTGCAAGCTGTTGTGTGTCGCTGCTTCGCAGAGGAATTCATTACCTCTTTGCCATGCACCGCTGTATCCCGCGCGCGTGCTCGTACGCGCACACCCAAACACACACACCCGCAGTGCTAGCACACGGCATGCCTGCAAGCAATCTCAAGCTGTCGAATGAAACAACACCCTTTTATTCAGAATATTCTAGATGCAAACAAACAAATGGTCCAGTGGGAAATGGGCAGAAAGAAAATGAGAGAGGACAGACTAAAGCAGAAATGAGTTGAGGTCAGGAAGAATCTCGCAGGGATCGAGATGGCGTGAAGTTGATATTGAGGAGGGTTTCCTCTGTATCAGATTATTGTTTAATGGTGGGAGTTTTAAAGTCAAAGGTTGCCTGTGTGATGGTTTACGCCCCTCTTCAGCGTTTCACCCCCTCCTTATTTTCCCGCCGCCCCACCTTTTCCTCTCTTACTGCTCTTTCATGTTCTCAAAACCGCTGCTTTGAAACTCATTACTCCTCCGTCATCTTCTTCTTTCTATCTCTCTCCCTGTCGCAGTCCATTCTCTGTCTTTGCTGTGACGGCCTCTGCTCTCCTCACATCACTCACCTGTTTATCAAAGCCTTCTTTTTTTTCTTTTTAACCTTCAAAGCTGTGATCGCGAACAAACATGGTGCGAGCAGCAGAAATTGAATTCTGGTTGAATGATTTACTCAATCTTTACCCGTCTTCTGTATTAACTAAGACAGCGTTGATTGAAAAGCACCGTGCCTGGCAACCTGCCAAGTGTCCCTAAAACCTTGTTCGGAGTGGAGTGTAAATGAAGACACACTGAGAGATAAGGGAAACAGAGAAAATGAGGAAAGACACCAGTCAGCTTGTCTATCTATCCTCTCTTTATTCTTTGGCCATAAACACCTCTCTACATGATCACAGACTGCAAACGTACACACAATCTATATTCGAGCAGAAGTGTATTTCTGTGAAAAGATACTGATAGAAATAGAAGTACTGAAGTACTTATCCACTCAAGAAACATGAAACGACACAAGCACCAACATTTACTTTCTGTATAAAAGTCGTAACCCTTTGCAGAACAATTCCAGCCGATATTCCCGTGCAAAGCCAATTAAACCCCACATTAGGATTTAATTTGATGAGTATCTCTCTGACTTTTAAAGCTGACAGCAGTTCACTCGCAGAAGGACAGGAACAAGGAATCTGAATGTGCTCTGTCTGTGGTGTCACTGTCATCTCTGCTGTTTGCAACCCAATCTCTTTGTTAGGGACGTTTTGCTCCATTCGATCAACCTCAGCTTCACTTGAATTAAGAAAGAAATGATATGATAGTGATGATAATGGAAGTCAAGTGACCAAGTCGGAGCCCAGATCTGAGTTCTGTTGAAATTTGATTGTATTTTGTTTTAGATTATTACTATCTATCTATTGAGGTTAAAATTAAAAAATTGGATTCGTCTTTTGTTTTTGCAGCTATGAGCTGAAACATCATTATTAAAAGATTACAATTGCTTGCTGCACAGCAGTGTCTGACCCTAAGCTCTCTGATGTTGTTTGCCGTGTAATTTTTTTCTCAACAAGATTAGCAAAATAATCTTGATCACAGGCATATTCCGTACTCTTGGTAGATTTTCACCGCATGCTTTTGATTTGGAGCTGATTAGGAGATTATTAAATGGATGTTGAGGCTCGTTGGTATGTATTGTTGTTATTACACAGTGATCTGAGTGCTGACTGCATGCTGCATTAGAGCTGCTCCTTATCTACAAAGCCCACAGCGTGGGAAAATCTACTAAGTCAACCTCCAGCTGACTCCCAGTGTAGTCGAGAAGTCTCTGCTGCTCAGAGCGGTAGGCAGGTCAGTAAAGCCTTAATAGTTTCACACTAACATAGATTAAAGTGTGGAGTCTTGGTATATAGACATAGACATTCTTTGCATGCTCTTCCGTCCTGAATGTCTTACTTTTAGTACAACTTCCACTGCAATAGTTTCGATAACTAGCATTCATCAGTATAACCCCCTAAAGCTTGCTTAGAGTTGGGTAGAGGAATTTCTGTATCTTCCTTGAATTTTTGCTTGGCCACCAGAAAACTTTGAGATACAAGTTTTATGGCAGTAATTATACCAAAAATTTGGAAGCTGTAGACTCATAAATATTTCACAGCACCATTGATTTTAATTTCACAGAGTGCAAAGTGCCATTTAGTGTTTTTGTGCTCAGATGAAGAAGCACATCTCTAATGGTTTGGTGGCTTGCTGTCTTTGGTGAATGAAGCATTTCCAAGTTCTCCGATGTCTATTAAAGAGAGATGGAAATCACCCAGAGGAGAAGCCCTGGCATGCTAAGATAATAGAATATGAGCTTGTCTCTGTGTTGGTTTTTGGTCTCCACAAGAGGCAAACCTGCCGCACTAAAGACTTCTGCCTTCTTCCCTCATAAAATATGGATTTGTGTACAGACGGGCACAAATGCTAATCATTGTGCAAGTGTGTGTGTATCTTATGGTGCCTTTGTGTGAATTCTAGTGACTTTGTGTTAAATATGTGTATTTGTCAGGATATGCACATGTATGTGTGTATTTAGCCCAGACCGAATTAGATTTGGGTTCCGAGGCGAGAAAGAGAAGAGACGCATGGAGGAATTTAGCTATGAGGCTCATAAATAGTTTAGCCACCCAGAGCAGATTCATCAAGAAGCGTGAGGAATAAATCATACCCCATCCCCACCTTCTTTACCCTTCCTCCCTTATCCCCAGCTTCTGTCTCAACCTGATGAGAGGGGTGGAATAAAAGAATGCTGATAGGAATCCTAAAGTTCAGTGCTCAATGCCTACTGATACTTGTGCAAGTGTCACACTCCAAAATGCTTAGTACACACATGGGCTCAAGCAGATCCACAGCACATGTCTTGTAGATGTTTGAGCAGTCCTGGTACATTTTGACCAATAATTCTGAACAGTTCGGAACAGTTAAATGAGAATGACAAATTATTTTCAGTATTCAAAGCAATATTAGGTTTTTTCCTTTGAAGAACAAGAAATGAGTGATATGCAAAGTTCCAAGATGTTTGAACTTTGAGAAGAAATGGCTCAGGTTGAATATGATTTGTACTGGTGCCAAACCGCTGCCTGAACTGATACCTCGATTAACTGCTGACAACATTAAAGACCAAGAAGAAGCGCTGAGGTACATCAGTGCTTGAAATTAAACCATATATCACATCTTTACAGTTTCAGGTTTCAAGTAACAGTTTTCATTTTTAATATGTATAAACAAAGGCAAATACAGACTATATTCACATAACATCGATCCATCCATTCATTCATTCATTCATTCATCCATCCATCCATCCATCCATCCATCCATCCATCCATCCATCCATCCATCCATCCATCCATCCATCCATCCATCCATCCATCCATCCATCCATCTATAAATTTTCTATCCCTGCTTAATCCAGTTTAAAATAAAACCTAAATTAGGCAAGTAATAACAGCAAAATGAATGTAATGTATTTGTTGTACACAAAACAATTTTACAAAGAAGCGACCCTCTCAGGTGGTGTTGAGGGCTCAATACACAAGTATAGCTCATAATCAACAACCCGAGGAGAAGCTGCTGTCATCACCATCATCATCAGGGGTCTCACTTTTGCCGCATTCCAATTGACTGTTGGTGTTTGAATCTAATCTGTTTTATACTGCTGCACCTGTGACTTTTTGGCTTTGGGCATTTTTACTTTGTTTTATGTAGCTTGCAGCTCACAGCTACCGGTTGTCTTGTGCAAGTGTTCTGGGCACAGAGGGCAAACCTTTCAATTTAAAGCTCAGACATCAAGCAGCACTAACAAGAGGACTGTTTTGTAACTGGTGCCACATCACCACCAAGTACTCAGATCTTAATTAGCATGTATAGTTTATGGCTTGCGGTCACAGTTATCATTTGGAAAGCCCAGGTGATGCAAATGTTAAAGCTTTATTGGTATCTTTGACTCTAAGAATCAGTAACCCAGGGCTTCTCTCCAAGCTGCTGCCTAGGTCTCTGAAAATGAAAATAATTGATGCCTGCAAAGAAGAAGACTAGGTATCCAAGTTTAAGTTTTTCTTAGTTTGTAATGTAAATAATAAGTGGCAGATAACAAGGACTATGGAAGTCTGGAAGACCAAGACACATTTCTAAGAGGGCAGCTTTTGGTATTGGTAAATCAGCATGGTAAATCAGACTTTTTTTCAATAGAACTTCAGAAACGTTGAGCAGACTCTGGGTTGATGGTGCACCCTCTACTGTGTAGCAGCACATGCAAAAATGTGGACTTCATAGGAGAGCTATCTAAAAAAAAAGAGTTGTTGTTTTCCATCCTTAACACAAAATTCAGTTTCAAAGGTTTTTGGATTAACATCTAGACAAATTAGAAGAAAGTCGTTTGGATTTATGAAGTTAAAACAGAACTTGTTTGGTCCACTGAGCGAAAGAATATGGGAAGAAAGGGAAAAAGATAAAGGCCTCTACAACAGTATAATGATCCTAAACACACTGTGTGCTACCTCAGGAGGGGTAAACTGAAGGTCTTAACATGGCCCTCAAAGACCCTCATTAAAACTATGTAGATAGACCTCCTGAATAGCAGTGCATGCAAAACAGCCAAAGAATTTTACAACACTAGAAGAGACATAACAAACTAAAATTGAAATTAGATTGCTACAAAAAGTTAACAATCTGTGCTCTTTGCCTAAATATGTTGTTACTCGGTATGGTCCTTTCACTGAACTGCTTCAGGCTCTATTCCTTTTTTCTAACTGTAAAACATAGAAATAAATAAGGAATCTTGCTTCAGATATAAAGATAATGTGCCATCCTTAACATTATGCCCTTAAGAAATGATCTCAGCTTTTTCTCAATTGAGTTAGTAGGGTACCCAAACTTTTGCATTTGACTATATATGCCACTCTCCAAGCTACACAGCTGCAGACTGCACATACACATTTGGATCAAACAGGACCAATGCACCTGACTTTGTCAGGGTATGGGATCAGACTATTTTGATAATCAAGAGATTGTATCACACGCATGCAGGTGAATGTACCCAAGTCTCTATGTTATTTGCACAACATTTGAGCCAATATAGTGATTTCACACAGGAGTACATCCCCATAAGCCATGTCACGCAAAACCAGTTCAATCGATTGTGCTCTGTTGCTTTGGATTGTCCAGTGACGTGACAAATATCCTCTTAGGCTGCTGCGAGCTACAATTTCCCCAAAATTGAAAGACCCTGAGGCCCTTTAGGCACCGGTATTATTTGGCTGCTGCTTTCCCCTTATGGGCATCCACAACGGATGAACCTTTCTATATATCATCTCTGTCGCTTTGGATAGAGCCCAAACTCCATCACCATAGCAATGGGTCTTTAGCCTACACCCCAAGAGACATGGTCATTCCACAAATTACCTGAAAGAATGAGATTGTGTGTGTGGCAGTCGATTTTGAAGCTTTGAAAATGTGTGTGTGTGTTGTGTTTGTAGATGTGGACCCGTGTTTCTTTTGGTGTCATCTCCATTTGTCAGTATGAATTATAGATCATGGTTGCCAAGGGATTTATGATACAGGCTGAGGAGTCTTCCAGTAACACACCTGAGCCATTATATCTGTTTTGAAGGAAAAAGACTTAACTTTGAGACAACCTGTTCCACGGCGAACTGTACAGACAACCACATGCCTTGGCTTCAAATAGTATATTTATTTCCTATGGCTATGTATTTCATGCAAATGTCGTTCCGTACATAATGGCTCCTGTCTTCCTTGGGTGGCCTCCCTGCTCCATCAGTCCACACTGTTTTCTCTTTTTCTGGCTCCCTGTCTGCATCCCTTTTTGCTCTGTCCTCCAGAGACACCCCTTTCTCTGCACAGCGAACTGTTTGCTCCTTCATTACTTCATTACTTTGCTCTCTTGCTTCTCTCCCTCGCTGTTTCTCTCGAAGGAGGGCTACAGTGGGTTTTCATTACTCTACAAGTCAATCTTCATTACGGGGTCCTCTATGCGCTCCTAATGGCTCAAACACACACACATACAGGTGTCTCAGGAAAATAATGGGTATTATAATATAAAAATCTCAAAAGAGTGGGACCATAACCATGTTCCCATCCTTCTTCCTTAACTTTTACTCTACCATTTTTTTAAAAATTGAATCTTATTTGATACTTGCTTACTTCATTATAGCCACTTTTCTGACCCACTCCCCGTTACCTCGCTGCACTAACATTCATTGCTTACAGAAGCCAAAGTAGATGTGTTTCTCTTCGTGTTTGAGATATTTTTTTTCTCAATAAATAGTGTGTAAGAAGAACAAATACACTTGCTAAAATAAGTCAATTGAATATTTTCCCATTCCTGGTAGTAATGTGTTTACCCTCAGTTAATACCTGCAGCTACTGCAGTCATTGGATGTAGAACTTAATGCCAGTTAAACACGTTTCCCTTGCACTCAAAACCCAGATGTTTGCAGGTTTATTCACCTGGAGACGAAGGAGACGAAGCCTTTCATTTTTTTCCAAATCAGATTACAACAAATTCCTTCTTCTTTGTTACTGTCGAATTTGTTTGATCCTGTTTATCTTGTTTTCATTTAGGTATCACCTGCTTTGTGATGGATTTCCTAACCTAAATACTTCCCCTCACCTATGGCTGAGCTGTGTTGTAACAGTGTAATGTCACCTGTTGCGCGGCTGAACTCCCGTGTACAATGGCTTCTTTCCCTCTGCTCAAATAAAGATACTGCTGTGGAAAACTGTTTGGGCAGTATCGAAACACCAGAGCACGGTTTATAAAGAGAGTATGGAGATAAGCAAACGTGGCTTTTTTTCTATCTGCTGACGTGATGCGACCTCTGTAGCACAGTTGTTATGTTTACTCTACAAAGAAGTGCCACATTTTTGGACTAAGAGTTAGTTGAAAGCTCCTACAGTGTAATGGCCACTCCTCACAGAGGGTAAGGGTAGTGGCCTGTCCGTCATGGCAGTGTCACACTTGATGGACAGCTAATCTTATCTTCCTTGGCCGTGCATTTACTACAGAAGAAAACAAAACAAAAAGCACCTAAAGGGAAGCCAAGTTGTGCACAAGCATGTGATGGAAAAACAGAATAAAAGTGTAGCTCGTCCCGGTCGAAGAGGTGAGGTGACAACCTACATGTTAAAATACAAATGGCACTAAAGTGGAGTCTTCTCTCTTTTCCTAAGTTTTTTTTAGTAGTGCTTTCTAGCTTACTTTTCTGCAGAGAGCCTCTGGGAAGCAGAAGTGACTTTACAGAATATCAAGTAAGGGCAAATGCTCGTATACACCTGACTTCTCATCCCTGCTTGCAAATAAATATCATTACACAGGCCTATTGTTGAGCCAGGGAGATCATTTTGAAGGCTGCAGTTATATGCATATACGGTTTTAAAGGGTTGTTTTTATACACGACTGTGTGTTTTGTTAGATGTTTCTTGCCTTTATGTGTTTGTTTTCATTTTTTTTTTTTTTGGCTCATACCAAACAATTACTGAAGAGAGAGAAAAGAGCGTTTCTCTGCCTCAGAGTCTTTTCAGTGTAAGTGAGGAGCAGGGGTCCTGAAAGTGAGAACAGACTGAAGTCAGGTGCACGCACAATGCACACATATGTGCACGTATGTGCGCATCAGTTTTGTGCCCTTGTAGAGCGCCTCTGGAGAATAGATTGCAGCAAACTAGCAGTTTACCCCTGAGACAGACTCTTGTTTAGCATTTAGATTGGCTTGATCAACCACCAGTTTGAAAATGTGTGTTTCTGCGCACATGTGTGGGCGCCGACTATATGAATGTGTGCATCTGCGCAGATTTGAAAGCAGATGCATGGCTTTGTGTGAGTGTGTCTGGTTTAGCTTGTGTGTGGTCTGCGTAAACATGCACCTCGTGTGTGTCCATTTCTGCTTGTATGTGGCGCGATGGATGTCTGGTTCTTTCTGCTGTATGTGTGCACGTGTGTGTGATGAGCCATAGCTAACAGCTCTTGGTGAACACTCCAGGCCAAGGTTGCCAATGAGGCGGTGAGCCAGGGTCATACAAAGTTACACATTAATCTTTTAGAGGGAATCCTGCCACAACCAGCACAGTTAACCACAACGCACCACAAGTTTTATCACACATAGGAATTCCCCCAAGCCGTATGTCTTCATATCTGTTACAAATGAATAAAAATTTTGTTTTAGTACAGAACTGAAAAAAATATTTTGAATATGATTGTTTTTTGTCAAATACACATCTGTTCTGAATGCCCCTCATCTGTCTGATGTGTAAGGATGTAACGAGGCTACAGTGATCAATGATTGATAAACGATTCCAAACAATCAGTCAAGTGTATTGAAGGAGAGGAGGTCAGAAAAGGTTAATAGAATTCTGACTTTAAGCACAACTACACCCACACAAGGATAAAACTGAGTGACTCTTTTAAACCGAGATCACATTCTGTAATTTCAGATGGAGTAAGACAAACGCCATTTGCATGTTGTTTCCAAATGCTTCCCGCCAGTTGGCTACATAGTAGTAGTTGTTTATGCATTCATCCCTCTGTGCACGTGAGTGGTACTGTGTCTTACCTCTCTTCAACCTTGAGTTCAAACAGAGTTCAGTCTCTCATCCACCACTTACAGTAATATGTGTGCTGGGGAGGAAACAAACACTGTGTGGTGTGCTTCTGTGTGTCTTCGGATCTCTGCCCTGAGTCTCCTCAAAAGCCCCTTATGAGCCCACAAAGTTATTACTGTGCGGAGAGAGACAATTAGTGTGTGTATATGTGTTCACATGTGTGTTAATGTTTTGCTCCAGTGTGCATGTGCGTCTCTGTGACAGATGTCCATTCTCTGATGACTTGGGGTTTTGTGATGTTTCTGCCTCTGAGCGTCTGTTTTATGGCCCATTGTAACGTTATAGTTTCAGCTCCGTTTCCAGCTATTACACAGCTGAATGATGTGTGCTGTTTGACAAACCACATTAGCTTCTTTATATTCTTCTACAACACCATTCAACTTGCTAACTAAGCAGAAATCCTCCAGCCTTTCTCCTTTGGCTCCTGTTACCGGTATGTTCTGTCACTGGGTAGTATGAGCGACATAGAAAACATGAGCATAAATGCAATTACACTGTGTGCACATGTATGTGTATCTGGCTTAAATAATTCAGCCTCGAGGTGACGTGCTAGTAATGGTGCTCCAAAAGTGAGCCACAGTTGCACACCTGTTGTGGTCTGTGGGGAAACAGCCAGTGTGTGTTGATATGTATGTGTGTGATGGCAGCAGTGTGCAGACAGGATGGCGGGCTAAAGCAGATTTGACAGGCTGTCCTAGGCACTAACGCTACAAATGGCTGCCTGGATGGAAATATCTTCATCATCTCAAACAAATAGGCTGTCACTCAGTGCTCCAAAACTCCTGTTGACAGATCTCTGCTCTCTCTGTGTCTCTATCTCGTAGGCTCACACTTTTGGTTCAAGCTACTCCTTTTAGTCTCAGTTCTGATGTCATTCTCCTTTCCATTCCTCTGGACTTCGAGCAAAATGTTTTCTGTACATGTGTGAGGACAAGTGCATGTGTGAGGGAGATCATGAATGAGCCTGACAAGCACCCTTTATTTGAAATATGAAACTGTTCTCAGCTGTATAATATTAAAGCAATAGAACAGCAATCAGATGTTAATTGAATCTGGGTTATGACTTTTCTGTGTTCTTGCTCAGCTGAGTCTCTCTCCCACCTTCCCAATGTCTTTCCCCCTCCTCTCTTCCTTTACTCAGCGACTCCCATTTTCATATTTTTTGCTGTGTTCCGTATTTTTGCTAACCTACGATCTCCTGCCTCTACTGCATTTATGCAACCTTTTGAATATATTGAATGCAGTTCTTGTGGTGACTTTCATTTCCTGCAGCTCCTCCCAGTCCCTTCCTTTAATGTTAAACGATGTCACAGTGTGCAGCGACATCCCCTTCTCTGCCTTGGTTATACCATTCACATCTCATTAAAAGGTCCTGCGGTGAAATGTCACTATGTTAACTACCCTTCGACATGGGACACTGGCTCTCAAATCTAGAGTTATGGGTGTCTTTGTGCATGTAAGTGTGCACTCATGTGTGTCATTGTATCTACACACTTATGTATTGTCTGTTACTGTGTCTTCATGCATTTGTGTGTGCTTCTTTTTCCATTCTGATGAGGAGTATGCTAATGCTACTTATTACTTGAGATAGTGTGTGTGTGTGTGTGTGCTTCTCCTCTTTCTTGAAATGGGAGACTATCTATCCAGCCTGACCTTTTCCTTAATTGCATGGTTTGGGTGCTGCCTGTGCTCATTTCAAGAACAGCAGTCTCCCTGAAATGACTGCTGACTCCCAATTGTCTCTGGCAAAACCTCACTTTACCTGTCGCTGCAGACAACCCACAGACGCACATTTGAAAGCACACATTTAATCAGAGGTGTAAACACACATGTGCACCAGCTGTTACCAGGGAAACCAGAGTGAGTCAGTCAGTAAGGCAGTTTGTTGTTCACTGTCACATCAAGGTCATATGAAGGTACACACATCACAAAACAGCGTGTTTGCCAAGTTTAATGTGGCCTTTTTGTCCCTTATATTGTAGAAATACACATTGTGGTAATTGTTTATTAAACTATCCATCCTTTCTGAATAACCTTTGACAAATAACGTGCTGAAGTTAATGTTTAGTTTAACTTGTATGTGGAATTAATATCAAGCACAGAAACATTAATCTTCACGATCTTGCTGTTCGGCTGTTACTAACATGTTATCTCAGATGTATCCATACAAGAACAAAGGTGTGAAAATATAGCATTGTTCTTACAGGACTTATGTGCTTGGCTGTGTTTTGTTCGAGGTCTCCTCTGGTTTACTTTCAGTCATGGACAAATTCAATCATTAATTCAAAGATCCATAAAAATACCTATAGCCAGTCTGTGCTATTATGATATTATCTTTTTTGGACAGATCAAAAACGTGATAGCGTTAGTTTGTGAGTTCGAGAGGATCTGGTTGGTGTAAGTCTTTAAACTCAGCTAAGCTAGCTGTTTCATAGGTAAACATGTTCCAAATGTATATGTTTAATTGAAAATAGTTTGAAAATTAATTGTTGAGGCTGAGATCTGAGATCTTCTATGCCCCATTAAACTCCTCATTCCTCTAAAAAGAAAGCTCACATGTAGGTAATGTGTTCATTCTACCCTTGACACTTTGTTGCTTAGATTATTACAAGCACTAAAAGCAGATATTTCTCTGTTCCATTTAGCAAAACAGAATCTGAATCTATCAGTGCTGTTACACTCTGTTCTCGGTTGTGGTTGCTTTATAGATTTATCTTTCTTTTTGTTCTTTGATAATAAAACAGTGTCTTGTATATGAATTTCAACACTAGCTCATAACCTATGACTAAGTATCACATCCATGAGGTTGTTTATTCCATTTTTTAAAATCTTTTTATTTCTTACTTTCTTTTGTTGGAAAAGTAGTTTTTCTTTGTATGAACCAGAAACACGCAGCATGACCTCTCAAATTCTGTGGAAAACAATTATAACAAAAACAAAAAAGCTGCACATATTTATTTAGCCTTACACATTCATTGTTAATATGGGTCTGTTAGGGTCAGTTAGCCTGTCAGGAGACGTAATGTCGAGATGAAAACGGGTAGAAAATAAAGCGTTGGGTGCCTCTAACAGGTTGTATAACAAATATCTTATCCTCATAAGAAATTTTGCCTAAGAGAGTATCGCATTCCAGATGTGTCAGCTCTTATTAGCATTCGAATAGGTTGAAGGTATGTGAGTAACAAAGGTAAGTAACAAATACAGTAACATTGCTCAGTAACGATATTCCATTCAGCTGCTCCTATTGAACAAAAATGAATGTGTTATGTTACTGTTAAACAAAAATCCCTCCCAAGCACTGAGATAATGTAAGAATGATGAACTGATCATTTTTAGGAAGCACATAACAACTCAGTTCACTTAGCTTTAAAAAGGGAACAAATGAAAAGACTGCTTAATTCTTAATTCTTCCTCCTCGTTCATTACTCCATGCCATTTGGCTCCTATCCATTCTTATCTTGCTTACATCTACTGTCCTATGGGTTTCACACTAAGCTGCCAACTGCATCCTTGTTCCAATCATCTAATAAGCCTAAAACCACCTCTCCTCTCTTTTAGTCTGTACGGGAGAAGGTAACTGATCAACTTGCACTTTATCAACTTTATTAAGTGCACCTGCAGCATGCTTCCTTCAACTCTTGGTGCTTATGCCAACACTGAAGAAGCAGCACACTCTGAAACCTGGCGTATAATACTGCTGGTTGATTATGATTTTTGTCAGAAATTACAAACATTAATCAGTTGGCAGCTCTGCAGAAAAGTAATATTCTATGAGTATTATTTATTCTTCCTGATCTCATGAATGCAATTACCGTTCTAGAGTTTTCATAATTAATTGACTGTAATTGAATAATGAAATTTGACCATTATTGAGAGATTACTGGAGTCTTCTCACAGAACTAGACTGTCTTGGGCATATCATCTGGGTCTTGGTTTGCTTGTCTAAATGAGAATTCCAGCACCGTCAGCTTACCTGAGCTGTCTTCCCTATCTCATCGCTCCCTCTCTCCCTTTCTAGCTGACAGTCTAATTGTCATGTGGGTAGCCTCTGTTGCATGGATTTAGTGTCCCGCTTGCCTTAATTTAATTGAAAAGCTGCAGAAAGGAAGGTGGAGGGAAAGGAGGGAGGGGATGAAAACAGATAAATAAAAAGTGGAACCAATCTTTGCCGGGGTGCGCTGGGCGGTAAAATGGCTGTGTGCGGTGAATAATACATGTGGGAGATGGATAGGTCTGTGTGGTTAGAGCCCTGGACTGCTGGGGCTTCATTACCGAGGTGTTTGTATGCTGATGCTGTGATGCCGGTTCCCTCACTCTGTGACAGAGCCGTGGCTGCAGAGGTGGCACCTCCCTAAGCAGTTGCATATTTTTCACATTCATTTGCTCTTGAAAGCGTTTTTTTTTTCACCCTCTCTTTTCTAAATTTTACCAGCTTATCCTCTCGTACGGTCCTGTCTCCTTTCTGTTTGTGTGTGTGTGTGTGTGTGTGTCTTTTTATGTGCCTTAATCGTCATCTCTAATGTGCTCAGATAGGAAAGCACAAAGCCAGATGGTATTAAAGCCTGTCGACATGCAGGCAACAAAACAGAGTAACACTCCCATAAAGTCGGTTTACAACAAAGATGACCTCCAAGACTAAGACAACTTAAGTTTTTGACCTTTCACCCATGTTGTACCTGTTCTGCCTGTCCTACAGCTGTTCTTTTAATAAATGACTACCTGTCATAATTCCTCTCATTTCTCTTGTTTAATCCTAACGGCATATGTTTAGTAATATATTTCCTAGGCTTAGACACTAATTTAATGTTGCTGCACTTACTGTGTGACTTGTAAGCTTTGATTAAATTTGTATAGACTGAGTAATTAAGGAATGTCGATTTGCTTTAGTCGCTGCTCTAAAGTGAAGGACAAAATGAGCTAACTGAAAATATGGTACACACTGACTCACTCTCACTGATACATATGTATTCTGGTGTATACCACGGGTATGCATCCAATAACTAATATGTACCAAGGTACAAAGAAGAAGAAGAAGAAGAACACGGTGCACATTGCATTCTTAAAGGAGAAAATTACATCCAGCTGAAAATGTTCCTTTTTCTCCCCTCATGTGACAGACATCACCCATGTCGGTGGTTACACAAGCACTGGAGCATCACTCACTGATTTTTCATTTCATATGCCAACATGAAAGCACAAAAAGAATCAATCACTGTGACACTTTTCTTTACAAACTTAAATAGTGAGGAACAGCCATGGGAATCCAGTCTCAGTCCGGCTTTGGTTCTTAGCAAACTAATAAAAGCAAGATTGCAACGAGAGTCATGTTCTGCGTGTAACTCTGGTTCCAATACTGCTAAATATCAGCTGGGACTTCCACAAGTGTCTCAGAGAAACAAAGTAAACAACTCACAACATGCCTACTCAGGAGATTTTTTTTTTACTTTGAAAATATTGTAGTGTGGTGAGACTGTGTCATTGTTGTTGATCTCCCACCTTAATTATTTTTCTCACTTGAAAGGAAAGCAAGGAGCGAGATGCAAATTTACGTGAGAATGCCACTTCAGCTCAACGTTTGATTTTTAGAAACTGTTGATTTTTTTATCATCTAGGGCTCTGAATCAAATTATGTAGCTGTCAGTAGCTGAAGCGAACATGCAGAAGTTGAAAATCCACCCCCCAGCTCCTCTTGGGGGTAGAACAACAGTGTGGTATCATTACACCAAACGTGCTCATGTGAGCTAAACACTCCCCTAAAAGAGGTAAAAACAGAGCAAGTAAAATCTGTCCTGTTATTTGGAGTTTTGTGTGAAGCTCTTGGTGTTTTAGATCGGAGCAGCAGGTCTCCTGGACGGCCGGGCCTGTGGCGTGCTGGGATCCTGTAATGTATTCCATTTCATTATATTCAAACCTCCCAGCCTGCTCTCATCAGTGGATCAGGAGTGTGCTGTCTTGCAGGCACGCTGAGATATAATTACTTTCTAACTCAGAAAGAGCAGAAAAAGAGAACACCAAAGAGACACAGAGAAGACGAAGGAATGAACAATGAAGTTTAATTATGCTTTATGGCAACAATTATAGGAAGAAAACAGAAAGTCAATAGGCAGAAACATTGTCTCATTTTCTCAGCTGAGGTGGACTGATATTTGCACAGGGCCCGAGGCAAACTTAAATAAGACACAGTCAAGAGGAAACAAAGGGGAAGAGGGGGAATGTGTCTGATCATATTTATTGGAGAAAAAGTGGAGTTGGTGCTCTTATGATTCCTCTTGCAAACCTCGCGCACTGCTTTTGATAATTGCCTTTGCTCTTCATTAGGCGAGTGTAATGGACTCCACTTGTACTCTCTCTACCTTGATAATTATAGATGTGCGGTTTTGGCCCTCGTTCCTTCTGGAGGTCGGTGATGAGAACTCCATGTGCCGCGTCAATGTCAGCCAGACATTGTGTTTGCTGTCACTCACAGTGCCAGGATAGGGGGTTTACGATGGCAGCTATGCCCGCGCACACACACACACACACACGCAAGAACATAAGCTACCATGAAATCCTGCACAGACAAACACTTGCTCAATCAAGGACAGATTAATTAAAGGAAGCAGTCTAATTAGCATCATTAAGCAAGGAATAATAGAGAGGCTTGTTCGCAGGGAAAAGAACCGAAGCAAGCTGTCAGTGTGTTTACACACATGCAGACAGGCTCAGACACATCCTCCTCTTGCAAAACAACTAGTTTGTTATCGACGTCCTAAAGAATAAATAGTGTGCCACTTTGTTTGGGAGGCTTTAATGGTACAAAATCAATATTTCAGTACCGAACACATCACAGGGAACACGATAATCTTTGGTTTCACTCTATTGTCTGAGATCGTGCCTTTTTCAAGTTGAATTGTAGCCGGGGAAAGTGGACACAGCTGAACTGCCGCGAGCAACAAGCTCACATGGTAACCAGGAGTTTTTCACTTGCCCTGCGTAAACTGTTGAACCAGGAAGCCAAGAGCCCAATCAGTGCTACGTTTACACATACACAGCAGCAAATGTGCAGTCACGATTGCATGAAAATGCACACGAATACATGCAAGCCTGCATGCACACACCCTGGCTCGGATTACAAAAGCCACAACTTATTCAAAAGTGAGCCCTGTAGTAAAAAAAAAAAACCCACCTAAGAACACTCTCATCTCTCTCTTTTCCCTCTTGCTCACACTGCCTGACACAGGAAAACAGAAGTTCTCACACTCTCTCACATGCACACACCTGATTTTATGCTAGAGGCTGCATAAATATGAATCAGGGGTGACAATGGCGTGCAGAGTGGAGCCCTGTGCATCCTATTTTCATCATTTACCTCGGGCTAAATGGATTTGGAACACTGTTGGATGGCTAACCTTTCACACCGGTTTGCCTACTTAAATGTGAAAAATGCTACAGTTCCAAACTCAGCTTCACTTTCTTTATTTATTTTTTCTTCTTCTTTCACTCGCCTCAACTCCACTGCTCACCGTCAGTGATTCAAGGACTTTTTGTAAAAAGTAGACCACGACATTGCAGAGGTATCATCACCGCAACAAATGCATATTCACGCCGATGAAAGTTGTTGGAGTGAACATTTTACTTGTAAATGGAAAGAAAAGAACAGTAAAACTTCCATTTTTTACTTAAAAGGATCTTGTGCTTTGTAAAAATGCTGATTATTTCTGTTTGATTTTAACAGAATTGGTCTATACCCGAGACTTTTACTTTTAGTTATTCATACCTATGCAGGTAAATCTGTGTATATTTGACCAACAGTGTGTTTTTTTTTCTGGTATTTTCATTATTTTGTTGCCTTTGTTTTGTTTTTTTCATCATTATGAAAAAACAAGAAATAATACATGTAGAATAATACATCTATTCACATGTAGAGACACCTTTTGCAGCTGCAAGTCTCTTAGGGTATGTCTCTATTAGACTGAGGTCTGGGCTTTGACGAGGCCATTCCAACGCATTTAAATGTTTACCTTTAAACCTTTCACTTGTTGCTTTAGCAGTATGCTTTGGGTCATTGTCATGCCAGAAGGCAAACTTGCACCCTCCAAATCTCTGGAAAACTGAAAAGGCTCTTCCTCAAGAATTTCCCTGTATCCAGCACCATCCATCAGTCCCTGCCGATGAAAGACATCCCCACAGCATGATGCTGCCACCGCCGTGCTTCGCCGCGGGGGGTGGCATTCTTGGGGTGACGAGCAGTAACTTTACGAGATAAAGTGATCCCCGAGCAAATCAAAGTTTCACATTGTTGCGAAGGGGAGTGGAGGGGAATCTTTGCGGTGCGAACAGCTGCAAAAATGTAAAACGAATCCCGTCTTTCTCTCTCAGACAATCTCTCCTCACTCATGTGCCATTTTTTTCTTTTTTTTTTTCCTTCTGTGCACCCAGTTTCCATCATCTTTCCTGTCTCATCTCATCCTTTTGTCCTTGCTCTTTAGCCTTACTCCCAGGTCCTCTCACTCTCTCCACATTTTTTGTCAGTCCCTCCTGATGGCAACATGTTTATCCATTATTGATATTCTGACTGGGCTCACTTCCCGCCCTCCTGTCGCCCCACTTTCCTCCAGCCTGCCCTACTTCACCAGAGTCCTCGTGAGACACACACATACATAGATGCACAAGTTTGCATATGTGTGGGTGTGAGAGAGAGAACCAAAAGTCGTGATAACCTTGAGTGTTTGTTGAGGTGTGTGTATATGAATGTGTCTTTGAGACAGTGAGATAGTAAGAGAAACTAAGTAAGCACAGAAAGAGGAGAGTTCCTATATTTAGATTCACATAAGAGACTGTTCCCAGCATCCCACTGTGCATATGTAAGGCTCCACAGTACATTACAGTCTCGCCAACGCATAAAACTCAGTGGCGCTGTCTCTGTGTGACTGTGCAAATAAAGTACTGGCGCACTTTTTCGTCCTTTTAAATTTCCGCCGCCGTTTTTTTTTTGTATTCAGTTCATAATTTCTATTGCAATTTATTTTGTGAAGCGAGACTAACTAAATGTCTTTCATTTGACTTTGTTTGAGGAAAACGTTTTCTTTGTCGAGCTGTTGTAACATCAAGTGAATTTAACTTAGCTGGTTCACCGCAATTAACATTTCCGGCGTCACAGCCGAGTTCCCTTGCATCTCGTATCTAACAAGCGTGTATATATGTGTGAGTGTGTGAGGCTCATGGGACAAAAGTACACATATAAACACGTGTGCGCACATGCAACATGCATCCACATGCACATGCGGTTTCAGCCTTGATAAGGCAGACTGTGGAGTGTGTTTCTTTACGATTCTTTGAAGAGAAAACATGAAAACGTTTGTTGTGCTTGGAGCAAAGGTTTGTTTGGTGCTGTCGCTCGATTTGGCTCCATGGGGCCCTCCCCGTAGTAAGCTGCTTTGAAGCCGTTATCAAATAAGATTTCTCATCTTCTACTTTCCTTTCGCACCAGATTGGCTTTAAGCTCTGTTGAGTCGTCCTCCACTTTTATGTACACTTGCCGTTTCGTGGTCACTTATGACAACGTGTTCACTTGTCTCAGTGTTTCTCCTTGAATGTCCCCTCCATGTGTACATTGCATATTGCTGAATATGTTCGGTCATATCTGGTAAATGCTGCATTGCTAATTTCTGTGCGCATGTGCGTGCGTGTGCATACATATGTCCATTTTAGCGTGTGTAGAATTTGTCCCTGTGTTGACTTTTAATTGTCCTGTGCTTCTTAGAGTGCGTGTTTAGTTTAGCCCACAGCTATTGATCTGGAGGATAATGATTGGAGGAGATTCCCAGGTCTCCAGAACTACTGTCTGAAACTCCTTGTAATTACCTTTGGAAACACAGGCAACGAAGGCTGAAAGGGAAGAGGTATCGCAATAATATGTGAGCAAAGTACACACATGTGAAGCCCGTTGCTTGGTACTTAGAAATTCCCCTGGTTTCTCCAAATGGGTTTACTGTCCAGATTTGATCAAATTTTCACTTTAGTTCTTCTTTCTTTTCCCGGCTGAAAGAATACATCGTTCCTAACAGGATAAATGACCCCCATATCCCCCCTGCTCCCCTCCACCCAGAAAAAAAAACTATATTGTGTATAAACTGACCATAAAAAAAGGGCATTTACATGTTAATTATGTGCCATGGTCACTAGATTAACAAGAAAACAAAATAAACCGAATCAATGCGCTGCATTTATTAAGTAACATTTTCAGAATCCCTCTCTGAGGTTCTATGATTCACATTCGTTGTTGGTATTATCCAAAAAACTATGTATGTTACACATGGGGGTCTTTCATGGGTGGATTCACTTAAGTGTTCTATTCAATTTGATTTAATTTAGTTTTATTTTATTTTGCATTCACTTCTTACCCTGCCCCTAAATCACAAAGAAATAACATGTTCTTGGAATGTTTTGTGATTTTATCAAACGTAAGATGGAAATATTTATTTGATGTCATTCTTTTATGAGAGACCCCCTGTCGTGACACTTGGAACAAGTCTTGGGAATGTGAATGCAGAATTGTGGACAATGGTCCCCAGTCAGGCAGGTAAACCACAAACCAATGATCGCCACGAATGAGATTCAAATTAGGTTTATCTGCGGAGACGGGAACATCTTCAAAAAGCATCATCTTCTCTGCGGTCTAGCACATGGTAGAGTGGCCACATTGAAACCATTCCTCACGAAGAAGCAGCTCCTGAATGATTGCCAGAGTATGATATCAAAATCTTCCCGTGAGAGAAAAGAGCGATTGAACTATGGCCACAATTTCTAATGATGCACTGTGGAGGAAACCGGGCTCTGAGCAACACCTTCATGATGCTGCACCTACAGCCAGCCATGGTGATGGCAGCATTATCTGCGAGGAAGTTTATTTTTTTTGTTTTTTTTGTCACATGGGGGTTGATGAGTTTAGTCAGGATAGAGAGGAAGATGGATGAAAACACGTTTCCGCTCTGCCAGTTTGGAGAATTCTTCGTGCGACTGATCAGAAAAAGTATCAAAAGAATTAATTTTAAGTCTGGAACTTAAGCTGAAAGGGTCTGAAAACCTTCAATTAACACTGCGGGCCCTGATGAATTTCTGTTTTTCTTCAACAACTCTGAGGTAAAATGATAGTAAAGAAAACTTTTCTGAGTTTGTGTGTTTGTTGTGAAGGCTGTTTGCGGAAACAGCCTACTGTGCCAAAGAGGAGCCACAGAGGTTGGAGCACAAGTCAATTTAAAGACGGGAAGTCCTTCCCATACAGTATGTTGTTAAGCTGTTAGCAGCAAAGCTGCCTAGATGCTGAGTGTTTGTGTGTCTGTGTGTTGTGATCCATTCAACACGAGGCATGCTCATGAAGAGCAAAGGCCAGGCTCAAACACACAGACACAGCGTTATCACTGCTAACAAGTACAAGGCTGCAGTGAGCTTCCAGCAGCGCCGCAGCTTTGGAAAAATCGTTTATGGTCGTCGTTATTTTTTTCTCTGACTGCCTGACATGTTCTTTTCAATGTGCAGCACAATGCTCAGATCTGAGCTGATGCAGATCTAATAGATAAAGAAGAAAAGTGATTGAGTGTTGCTTGTAAGGCAATGACATTCATTTCAGGTATACGAATAAAAAGTAACACCCATGGACATGCGTCAACTGCAAACACGGGGAGATAAACATCATTGGTAAACCCAGCAGTACAGCAAATAGCTTTGTGTCTTTGTTAAGGTATCATCATTTCTCTTTCTTTCCATATCCACAAAAAGATTACATCCAAAACAGCGTGCAGATGGAACCGAGAGCAAGGGAGCATGGGAATAAGGGATGGAAAGAGCGACAGTCCTGAAATGAAAACAGGAGATTACTGATCAACGGGTTACACGGGATGAATATTTGATTCAGCCTTTTGTGATGTTTTCCTATCTGAGAACACATAGTGCTGTTATATTGGTTTGTTAAGACCATCCGGGGCTGACGTTCAACGCTGGTGCAAAGGATTATTGTCAGACGGAACATAAAGACCAGCAATTCTTAGTGCCACCGGGGCGCAGGAAAGGCTCTATTGGTGCTCTATTGGTGTTATCTTGTTGATGTTTGATGCCTAATAAAGGTTTGTGTCAATTATTTTCTTCCCTTTTGAATAAAAGATGAAAAACAAAAGGGCACGGAATGTGTTTGAGTCAGATAATGCAGAATCTTCTAAATTACTAGATTTTTTTATGAAGCCGTGCTAAGAAATTGACTTGTGAAAAATATTTAGAAGTTCTAAAGACATCCTAATCACCATCATAATGCTATTTTTAGAAGACTGTCTCACACTGTGCGTGCGTGTTGCCCTGTTTGTATTACACTGGCTGGTAGATAAGGATTATGCCCTTGTACTGGAGATCATCAGGAAGCAGTGGTGCATGTCTGAGGACTGATAACATTTTAAAAATTGATGCGACTTTGAAAATACCACATTAAGAGTTTATTGGCTTTGAGAGGTAAATGCTGGCAGGTGTGTTTGTGTGCTGCGTATACACGTATCTGGACACACACACACACGCACACACACACACCAGACAACTCTGTCCTTGTAATTGCTCCTCTCATTGCCCAGAGGCACCGTGAGCTGGCATATAAGCTATGTAATAAAGCATATTATCCTGGTTGGTAATGCGTTTGTGCCTCCCCCAGTCTGATGACAGCTGGAATTGAACACCGCACGTTGCAGGAGGCGATCCATACTAAATTCCTTCAGGCAGCTTGGAGCTCTATGTCACAGAGCTGACCTTCTTCTGACAAATAGCATAATGAGTTTTGGAGTAGCAACGTCTTCCATGAATGAACAAGGTTGCTATTCAGGTTTTGCTTTGAAGTCCTCACGTCCAAGGTTTGATTTCAACTTGTAAAAATTAAGTAAATTAATTAAATCTTACCATATTGTGCATCTGTTATTATCCAGGCGTCCTCTCTAGCAAAGTTCATCCAAGGCAGACAGTAATCTGAAGCTTCTCTTTTGTCCATAATTTTCAAAATGACAAAAGAGTTGCACTTAGAAAAGCTTGGAGAGAAGGAGCATTCAGATATGTTCAGTTTTGTTTTTCCAGCTTGTGGTTATTCCTGCAGCTAATCCTGCAGTCGCCTTTGTAGAATTCTTGGGGAAAGGGAATAGCACAAAACAACTTGTTAGCGGGTACTTATCGAGGCGAGTAGAGGGTTGTTTGACAGCTTTCTGAAAAGCTGATTTTCGTGTTGATGTGCATTTCTACATTTCTGTGTTTACTTTGGTCAGAATAAAAACATAAATGAGTCGAACTGAACAGCCATTTTGCTAAAAGCATCAGGGATCCTTAACTTGCCAGCTGACTTATTCATCGGCATGTTCTTCCACACATGGCTGATTGTTTACCTGTGTGTTGGTTTACTTTTTTCACTAGAGAGGTAGTTGAAATCTGAGTGAAGTGGTCTTTTCTCCTCTACAATGTTTCCACACTGGAAGAATCAAATAACAGGACACACATACCAATTTTTAGAGTTGGTTACAATGTGGATATTTGATCTTCCCGTCTGTCTGGTCTTGTTTCTTCCACACATTCCAATTTCCAATGCATCACACCACTTTACTATCAAAAAGTGACAGCAATGGGGAACTGCTCTACAGGTGCTTGTTGCCAGTTTTCCTTCTTCAGCGAAATATGATGCACAGGGGATGTTTATCATAACTGCATATTAATTTAATAGAGATTCACAGATGGAGTATTCCCAATTCTGGTATCCACAAGCCCCAGTCATCGTAACAGTAGTTCCCCTCCTCGTTTAGCTGCAGAGCAATGAGCACAAAATCACTGGCGGTGTCCTGAGGTACATTGTTGTGATTTGTCAGTCTCAGACGCATAAAGATAAAATAAATTCAGGATACACAGATGATTATACCAGTCGGCCCTGCCATAAACAAACGGAACCGCAGCCAAATGAAGAAGCAAATGCAGCTACTTTGCTCTGATCTATGCGCATCAGAGTCAGCACCAATCCATCTGTCAAGTTGTAAGGAAGCAGTAAATAAAAATTTCCTGCCACTCATTCTGAATCCACCTGCTCTTCCAGCTAACAGCTGTGCTTTGACACAATACAAGGCATTTCCAGTGGAGCAAAAGGCCTGCAGTTTGGCATTCTTTGATCTGAGTAAAACATTCTGTCAGCTGTGCCAGGTTGAGATGTTTGGCAGTGTCACAACTGTGAGGCAGTCGAGGCCAGAAACGGTGCCACAAATAATACCTTCACCAGCTTTGTCTCTACCGTAATACATTTACTGTAGTCAGTTAAAGCTACTACACTGAGAATCTCTGTCTTTGGGGCTCACAGGGAACATTAGAAAAAAATAATAATTCACCATAACTGACAGAAATCAATTTTTTTACTTTTAGCACGGTTACGCACACAGGTGAGACAAGCTGCCATTACAGCTTGACTTGGCCATTTAATCTGACCACCATCCTTGTATTCACGCACATGGGGGAATGCATTTTTTTTCCTTTTAAATGGAGTATGTCTGATGCCACAACACTGTGGATTGTGTGAGAAAATGTTGAAGACATTCTGCAGCTTCGAACCTTCTCTGTGGGAGATCATTGTAAAGGTCAGTAGAGATGAACTGCTATACTTACCTCAACTTTAACGTATTTTTATAACTGAGGTCATATAATCAGGATTTTATCGGAGCAGAGTGCCAACCTGGAAGTGCTTCAAGGGACCTTGCGTTGACTCATAGTAGCACATAATGCACAGTGACACAACAGCCTGCTTTTCTGTTGCAATTTCTCACGTGTTTAGCCATCTGACAGTAAAGTGAAAACATGAAAAGGAGCAGCTTTCGGCTAAGAATTGATATGTATATATACGTAAAAGATGAAAACTTCTGCCCATTTGAGTCTAGTTTAGCATATATGTGCAGGAGTGATTCAATCCTGTAGCCAAATTTCCATGCATTGTTTTATTTCTTTATTTTTCAAAAGTGCGGTTTTGGTAAATCGAACATCATTTTGTTTTTTCTAGTATCATGTAAACCTGCTTACCGATACCGTCAGAGAGGAGCTGATTGAACTTAAGCCAGGTAAATGTTTGGAATTCCTGTTGGTAGTGCTCACTCAATCTGGATTTATTTGGTTTCTCTCATTAATGCTAAATGCATAAACATTAAAACTGTGAGGCTTTGACCTTGATAATATTAAACTCCTCTGAGAGGACTTGAGTTCGCATCAGATGCTTAATCACTGAATTCAATTTGAACCGAATTCCACGGCATGACCTGGGCAGTTTTGCACTACATGTTTTAAGGTGTACCACGACATACACTGGTAACTTTGCATGAAATCTTTTTACAACAAAAAAGTTAAGAAAATTCTCGAATGCTGTCCTATAATAATGTAACACTTAGATTTAGCTGTAGTCATTTGACAAAAATGCTTCTTTTAAAAATCTTTATATATGGTATGTTTTAGTCTGGGTTTGACTTTGTGATATATTTTTTCCTGCCTTTTAAGCATCAAGGCAAATTTGACATGGTTTTCATTTCATCTACGTGCAGCCTGAAAATAGTGTTGAATGGTTTCTTTTACAGACAAAAGCATGTTTGTCTGTGTGGTTGGATTTTTTTTTTTATCGATTTTTATTTGTAGTGCTATATATAATTCCTGTTGGTGAGTTTTTATGAATGTATCACTTTTTTTCCCTCACTTTTAACATTAATACTGTGTAAGAAGCTGATTATTTGCGCAAGTATTCCGGTATCTTTACTTAACAAAAAACAGTTCAAGGAGAAATGATTGTGCGTAGTCGAATAAAGTGTTTTACTATTCCGAGTCATTATGCAGTCTGAACTACTTTATATCACATAAAGCAAAGGATGAGCAAAGAGTGCAGTACGAACTTGCATTCGAATGGTTTTACAGTATAGACAATTCTTATAAAAAGGTTTATGTGTGGTTAATAACTGCCACTACTGTTCCTCAGCTATAAGTAAAGAACCGGAGACATTGTTATTACAGCAAACTCACAGTCCCGCTGGTTCACTGTGGCTCATTATTAGTGACGGGAAGATGGTAATACATGAGACTGATGAAAGGTGTAAAAAATGACATTGTAAAAGGAAGTGCCGCTGACAACATATCTTTTAAGTATTGTGAGTGCGTTTGTGTCTGTGCAGGCTAACCTGTGTGTGGCCCAGTGGTATATTTTCAGTTGTATAAGTAAAAAGCGTTGGGGGTTTGGAAAGAGTGAGATGGGAGTGCAAGAGAGAGCAGGGGTTATTTAATGATGAGAGCAGTGTAATTACCTCCCAGCGAGGTTCAGCCTTTTAGACAGATGATTATTCAAGGGGAGGAATCTCATTTGCATCTCGTACAGTAATATGTAAAAGTGTTCATTCTACACCAAATTAAATTGCTGCATTGATTTTTTTCTCCTCCTCACTAAAAGTCCATTTTTGTCAACCGAATTATGGTTTCACATGTGGATGGATTTGTCTACGAGCACAAAAGAGAAGATAGTCTAGTTCTATATCTAGCAGTTATACCCTGTCTTGTCTCTTGGGCTCAACTTGTGGATCATTAAAAATGTGTAATACATTATACTTTACACTTCAGGAGCTGAGAGAAGACACACCATGTGGCGAGCCTGTGTCATAGGCTCACTTTAGATTGCTAAAACCATGCAGGGAATACCACCGTGAATGAACATTTTCTTGGCATAATTATCCAAATATCTGCAACACTTAAATCAGCATGCCCTCGTCAGCCTCTTTTTCAGGTTCCACACCACTCAGACTCAGCTCACACACATCTCACCTTGGCAAGCTCACTGCTGGCTTTCAGTGTCTTCAAAGTGTGATATCAAGGACCGTACTTTCATTCACAGCACCTCCAATTACAGTGGGAGTGAAATAGCATGGGGTGAGTGTAATGACGGCAATCTAAGCAGTATAGGGTAAGGAGCAGAGAACCTAACTTAGCTCATCTCACTTTTGCTGCTCTACCACCTGGGGACAAATTAAGAGATTGGGAGGGGATTAAAAGCAGACACATTAGAATTTAAGTTTGGCTGTATTGGATTCCTGGAAAAGTCAAGAATGTGGAAATAAAGGTGGAGAACAGAGAGAGGCATGGTGGTGAGATTCAAAAGAAAGAAGGAGATGATTGACAGAGAGCCATCTGTTGATCTTCATGGTTATTTGTGTTGCTTTGAGCCTTTCTCCTCCCAACTTGTCCTGTGCGTAGCTGACTGTGGGTCAGCTGTGACTGATAGTCTGTGCTCCTGTTTTTCGGCTGACAGATGGGCGAGGGACTTACTCTGGTGCAGCCTGAAAAAGGATTCTCCATGCCTCTGTGTGCTGCCACAGCCATTTTACCCAGCTGTCAGTCACAGACAGCATGGTTGACGTTATCAGTTGTACTGCGCTTAGCGATGGAGGTCTGCTCAGAACTGCTGCTGGGTAGGAGTCGGATGGCAAAAAAGAGTGTAGACGAGAGTGCAGGGAGAAGACGGAGGCAAAAATATACTTGTGGAAGCAGAAAGAACTGGTGTGAAATAGATGAAGACTGAAGGCAGAGCAATAATGTGAGGAAGGAGGAAAGGAAGGAGAGCTGCGGCATGCTAAATCTGAGTGCAGAGTAATTAAAATGACATCAGATGGTGAGGCCACTAACGTTGTCTACTCCTGTAGATGTACACATTATGAAGATGGCCTCCAAGGCCTCTGGCTCTGCACCAAGAGCAAAGAAGCTAAAGATGAAGTAAAACGAGAGAATCAATTATCTCTTCTCCTCCCTCCTCTCCTCTTCCACTCAGGGAGAGATTTACAAGCCAAGTTATGACAGCACGCAATAACGACAGCCATATTTTACTCCTGCCGTCTGACAACAGCATGTGCAGCCAATCAAATCAACCACATAACTGAGTTGTTATCTGCCGTGTGGTTATGTTGAATTCTGCTTGTCACTGTTAAATGTGACTCTGTTACACTGAGTTGATCTACTCTGCTTATTGCTCTTATCCTCAGAAAAGGGATTCTGAGGATAAGGAGACTTTTATGGGAAGCGCATTAGAAAAATAAACATCCATCAGAAAAGTAGTTTCAATCAGTCTGAGATAAATTGCATGGGAACACGATCAGGAAAGACAGTATGCTCTTAAAAGTTCACCTAAGTAGAAGAGAGGGAATGGGAGATGGAAAAATGAAGAAATGTGATGGCAAGAGAAAGATGATAAAGGGTATTTTGAGCCTGGACAGCCAAAACAGAATGATAAGAATGCAAGGAATGAGAAGAAGAGATGAAAACGAAAGAAAAAAAAGCAACCAGGGAGTTACTTAAGGCTGGATAAAAGTGTGCATGGATCAATAGATATGGATGTGAATAGGGAGACTTTTAAATAAGGCTCTCGCTTGTGTCCTCAGATCCCGTTTCACAAAGAAACTCAAACTCTACAGATCAATATCCAGCTCGTCTCTCTGGCCTGAGCCTTGTACAGCTTACAGCCAGTGGCTCCTCTTGTATGCCACTCTATGTGTGCCTGTTTGTCTCTCGCGGCACTTGAAACCCACTCAAACAGTCTCTTTATCTCTGTTTACTGGCTGGCTTAGCATCCTCACCACCTTTGCTCAGTAGCTCCTTGTTAATCCATTTTTCCTAACAAAGTGGCCATCTTTGAAATCAGAGCCAAATAACAATCTGCTATGTTTTAATTTCCATCGAGGTAAATGCCAGTTCTGTTCACAACAATAGGGCATTACAATAAAGTTACAACTTTGAATTCAGTCTTTATCCAATTTAGGAAAGGCGAAACTTTAAATAGTAACTACCATACATGTGGGGTAGAACATTTTATCAGTTTTGTGCTCTGTATACAAATTTGACATATTAAATGTTTATGTTTATGTATTTAGCAGACGCTTTTATCCAAAGCGACTTACAAATGACGTAGGCTATGGTACATTTTCAGACCAATACAGATTTAAGCCCCAGCAACCTCTTTACTGTATCAACTAGTTGACTGATCTGAGGTTTCAACTGAACTGAACAGTGAATATGGTAAACGTCATGCAAGAAGTTAGCTTTATTCGCTTGCTGGCATTCAGAGCCAAGAGTCACTGGCATGGAAATGAGCTGTTTGTCTTGTTATGTTTGTTGTTGTTTTTTTTTGTTTGTACAGGAGTGAAGGAAATATTTCCAGTTGTTGAACTTCAGTGATGTTGGTACTAGTGTTTTTAATGGTAAAAAGAGCGGTGTTGCTGTTTCTGCCTTGCATCCTGTTTTTGGCTAAGCTGCCAACCTTTAGATTTTACAACCCAGTGTAAAGTTAAGATATAAATAGAAAGCAATCATTTGGAAGTTATTTGAAATGAACATAGATAGAACAAAAACAACATTCAAAAGTTTTGACAGGACACATTATCTGATCTTTAACATTTGGGTCCAGAGATAGAAATATTTTAGTTGAAAAATTTGATAAGTTTTCTCTATTCTATTTCTACTAGAATAAGCTCTTAATGATTTGCAAATCATTGTATTCTGTACACTGCATCCAACATTGCCCAGACATAGGGATGCAACATACAGGACGCACATGTATGAGTGTTATTTATCTTCTCATCTCCCTGTTAAACTATTTCTTTTATTTCATGTATAGAAAATTAAAGAAGACAGACATCACTGTTTAAAGGACTCCACTTTGCTTCCAATAGAGGCACACACTTTTTTCATTAGTTCCCGACTAGATAGTATGAGTCATCAACCCCCTTGGGACATCTGTTAATTAGATGCAGAGAAACTACCAACGGTCTACAGTCAAGACTGTATCAACACTCAGAGAATGAGGACATTAGAATTTGGCCTGGCATATGTGTGTATGTTTTGCATAAAAATGAATGCACATGCTTGGGACGACTCAATTTTTATCAGTCATATTTCAAACATGGACAAAGACGAATGCACGTTTCAGTCTGTGTTTTTATCAGTGTGTGAGCAAGTGGACGTCGGGCCAGCTCTCTTCTCACATCCTCCTTCTTATTTTTCTCATTAGTAAAAGCAGACCTTGTTCATCATTATGCTGGGAGCGTCAGTGCCCACTGTGCAAATGTCATTTGAGTCCTCTCCCTGTGTCACCTCTTTCTGCTGCCTGCTGTCCCCTGTGACACTTCTGGAACCCTCCCTGCCCTTTCTCTGACAAGGAACCATGGTGTTCGCAGCACACACGCATGTACACACACACACACACACACACACACACAGCACATGTGCATGAGAAAGCACAAAGAAAATATCCGCAGAGACACAAACATTAACATAATAAATGGCACCTTTTTTAAAACGTAGCATATTGTGCCTCTGGTTATACACTGTGTAAATACATTCTACATTTCCCACGATGCAGTGGGAGTATCCAGCTCATTATTGTGTTCTCCAGAAGCTAAACTCTCTAATCTAAACCTGCTTTTTTGTCGTTTATTACATGACACTGCAGCAGACGCTACAATTCAGTATCAAACAATGCTTTTACAATCTTCACGAGTTACACAAGTTACAGTGTAACAAAGATTCTATGTGATTAGGATACCTTGAATGGGTCTGTGAAAACCTTCTGTCAAAAAATGTACAACACATCCCTCTGGTATAAGCATTTTATGAGAATGGAGTGGTATAAAAGAAGGACATTTAGAAAATCCTACACCTAAATGGTTATGTCACAGAGGACAGCTAAAATGTGCTTGTTGGTCGGTGGGAGAACATTAAGAAAGGAAAAAGAAAACCACGATAGAGGGAGAAGTAATTAGGAAGAGGCATCAAAACTGAATCATCATTAAACTGCTACATTAAGAAGTATTTGTAAAATATTTGTTTTGCTGTCACAAAAGTCTTTTTTCTTTGCTTTCTTCTTTTCTTGAGCTTTCATTTTTGTTCATGTGTTCTTTACTGTTCTCATAAACTCAGAGAACATTGCAACGGTTGATGAAAAGTACGCTACTAATGTTCGGTGACAACATGGAAACAAACCCCCGCAACAACTTCAGTGGGGAATAACAGATCCTGTGCTCTGATCTTTATGTAGAGAGAAAGGAGAGCAGAGAGCGATTCTCAGATGAGGCTGCAGAATATTATCTTCAAAAGGATATTTGATGTATTTTTTGGAGCTCTATTCATGGCTTTATCACTTGAAAATAGGCACATGGAAATCTAATCAGTTATATTTTTTTATGTCAGTAAGTTGTGTTGATGAATCTTCATGTTGTTACATTTTGGATTATTCAGCGCGTGAAATGTTCTTTTTAAAATCAATATCATATTGTTTGGAAAGCGATTTTGTTGTTATTCTAGCTCTAGCTATACCCCTGGGCCGACCTCCACTGTTTGCTAAAGGGAGCTGTTTCACTTAAAAAACGGATCAAAGCTTTGCTGCTGGACAGCGTGTAAATAGGCTGATTCTTGCCTTCCATCTTGTTCATATCTGCAGTGAAGCTGCTGCTCTGGGCAGGGTAACAAGGATGAGAAAGAGCTGTGGAGAAAACCTTACAGAGCAAAAGCCGAGAGGATTTAGTCTGAGAAGATTAAGATGTCAGCTGCAGTTAGTATCCCCCTCCAAAGAAAATTAAGTTTTTAACCTAGCTGACATGCCTGTAATAGAGTATTTATAATTATTTTTTTATGCATTCCATGACATGTCAAGAGCAAAATCATCCATCAACGCTTTGAATTTGCAGAGAACCAACCAAAAGGCAAGTTATGTTCTTTGTAGAACTTTGTAGGAAACATTCTTGAGCACTTACTACTTGGTCTTTGCAGCTGTTTTGAAAATACTGTGTAAAAAAAAAATAACTCGATAAAATGACATGCTAACAAGCTACCAGGACATGGTAGCTCAAGCTAGGTGTAGAGGACAGCAGAAACAAGGACGTAAAGCTGCTCGGTGCACACCACTGCAACCCCTCAATAAATAAAGTAACAAACAGTGCATGAATTGCAGGTGGTGTCAAGATTTAATGATAAATTAACATTTTCTATGTCATTTAACCTTTAAACTCAACACAATTGTGAATTGCAATGCCATGGTAAATCCATCTGTCCAATCACTGTTGTCTGGTCTTTGTTAATTGGACTTGTCAAAAGCCATAATCCTGGTCACTGTGCGGCTGGGTTAGCCCAGGTCTGGTTATCATCAGGGATCAGAGCTGAATGGTAAGGAGGGTGAATGGGCAAAGGAGATAATGCTGGAGTAGTGGGTCTGTGAGAACTGAAGGCTGTTTTGTTGCCTCTGTGAGTGCATGTGTGCCATGGAGGTACACAGAAGGTTGTGTGTGCGTACGTGTGTGTTCGGAATTTTAATGATGACACCACCTACTGCAGAGTACACTATTGTTCACAGGCACAATGCGCCCTCTGTTTTCCTTGCCTTCTTTGTGTGTGTGTGTGTGTGTGTGTGTGTCTGTGTGTGTGTGTGTGTGTGTTGTGTTAATCACATTGTCGAGACCAAAGTCTCTTCGCATCATCCCATTAAGAACCATTACCTCCAATTTAGAGACAAGAATCTTAATATGTTAATATATCAACATAATTCTGATAAGTGTTTTTGCATTAACAAGAGATCAGTGGACTATTTATGTATTAAATTGCTTTCTTGTAGTGATAAAACCATAAAATAGGTATGTCTGGCTATTTTATTGCTTTGATTACTTTGCAACAATTTGATTAGTATCTCTGTCAGCATCACACAACTATTTTCAGAGAGAAGACAAGACACTGACTCACAACCAGAGTTATGAACATGAAGTTATGACTCCCCTTTAGAAGACTTGAAATTATAAACCGACTAATGAGAAACAGGACTCTTGAAAACTGCTCTCGATGTGGGGAATATGTGTTTTTCTCGCTAATAAGTTGATCCTGTCAACATAAAATGTGCTAATATGGTGCGTTTGCTCATATGAAGGTCAAACCAATGAAGTTGGTTTCAACATTTTTTCTCTAGTTGTATTGTAAATTGAAACTCAAATCTGTCTTTTATAGTATATTCAGACCTTTTGGTTGATGTGGCCAGGTGCACGTGGTTTGCTTTAATTACCCCTGAGATGTGTCCAGACGTTGACTGGAGAACGCCATTGTCAAGCTGAATAGATTAGACCTAGACAAAAGCCAAACCATGAAATCCAGGAAACTCTCTACAGACCCATAAAACTGTGCTGAAACATATATTACAGCAACCATTTCTAAAGCTTTTAGTGCCTCCAGGAGAACAGTCGCCTCATTAATTGTTAAATGGAAGAATTTTCTAATCACCAGAACTCCTCAAGTCTTTGAGGTGGTGGTTCAACCAAACCAAGTAACTGAATAAGGAGGGGCAGGTGACAGAGTCCTTGTAGTTTGTCAACATAATTCAAAGGATTCTGAAAGCATTTGGACAAGTTTCACTCATATTATAAAACAAAATTTTACTCTTTGCTTTCAAGGTACTTCTTAACAGCAGGGCGGACCAGAAATAAGGGCTCCAGGTATAGTCACTTAAAAGGTCTAGGGTTTTACCTACCAGGGCATGATAGAACATAATCTGGTCCTTACCAGGTCAAAACTTTTGTTTTGTAGCGGTGCTCAAACGTACTGAATGTACGTTCATATGAATGAATCAAGTCTATCTGAATAAAGCACCTGGCTGCTACATACCCTCTTAGTTGCAATGGAAGCAGTAAGAGTGGAATTCGTTTCTTAAACACTGCTTTTGTATTTTGACTTAGTTTTTGTTAAATAAATTATTCTTTTGAGGTTGTACTTATCTCATTTTCAGAACCGGTAAGGACCAGATGTTTTTTGTTTTGTTTTGTGGCCTGACATGTAAAAACATTAGAATGGAAAGAAGTTTCTCTTTACATGGCCGTACACAGCCAGATAAACCTAGAAAACCTCTTTCAGGGTGCAGTGAACCAAACCCAGGGTGACAGTTCACCTTTCCACAGCAGACAAAAGCATGCAACCAGGACAACATTGAAGTGGTTCCAGGACAAGCCTCCACATTTGGGAAAGGACTGTAAGACGACAGTTTGCAGATGTCAGAGGAGTTGGTCCTCTGATGACGCTTCAAAGGATAAACTCTCCAGGTCAAGGCGTGCAAAGCTCCTAGAGACTGAATTAAAAGACAGAACTGTAACTGCTACCGAATGGGCTTCCTCTGAATTAAGCCCATGAATACCATGAACGAGACAGCGATTGTATCCATCCAAATTAAATCAGGAGAGCACTGTGAGCAAAAAGCAAATCGGTCTGTTTTTTTTTTTTTAATTAACACTTACATCTTCTGAAAAAATTCAATGTTGGCTGTGCGAATCAATGGCATCAGTGTGAGGTGCATCACCCCCCATGCTCATATATATTATCCACAGGAGGGAAGACAGAGAGAAAAAACAGAAAAACAAGCACACACACATACCCATTGATTTTCTTTTTCAGTTGCTGTTGGTTATGGATTGATACAGCCAAACAAAAAGCCACGTCTTGCTGTCATAAGATGAAAGATGCCTTTTAAGCTCTAAATTCATATCATTACCTCTTTAGTCATAGACAACATTGCTGGTTAGCTTCAAAACTGGTACTCAGCTGACAATCAAACGCCTCAGTTTTGGTCATTTTTCTCCATCCAGTCTCTGTGCGCTTGTTTGCTAAAACACTTGCACACACATGCACTCACATACACACACAACCGCATGTACTTGACTGAAATTTGATCAGGTGCCGTCCCCAGCTCCAGCTGCGTGGCCTTAAAATCAGCTCTTAGCATCCATCAAACTTTACAGCACACCACACATTAGAGGCTCACAACAGAGAGAGGGATGCACAGAAGCAGGGACGTTCTTACACACCAGTGAAGGAATTGAGAGAATTAAAAAGAGCAAATCATAGGGAGGGGAGAGGAGGGTAGGGCAGAAAAAAAGAGGGAGGGGGAAAAAGCATCAACCTTTTCTAATCAATATCAATTTCCCCAGGCTGTCATGTTGTTGCGCGAATGGCTGTTGCATTACCAAACAGAGAGCGTCTGATCCTAAATAAAATATCACCTTCAATCCAAACCAGCCCATTCATCTTCATTTAACGAACACTCGGCTTTTGGCAATGCCTTTTATGCACCCTCTCTCTGCCATAGTCGGAATGAATACGTCAGAACGACAGTGCCTGGCACCTGCATATGGGAGCGTTTCTCCACAGAAAGACACTTGACTGCTGGCGTCATTGCTACGCTGGACAATGCAGATCACTTATTCCAAAGGGAAGGACTGCAACATGCAATTTGATTTAAAGTTTATGAGTCATAAGATTATTACATGTAATTTACAAGAAGGGTTTTTTAGAATGCATGGGCATGGAACAAATCCAAAGAGGGACAAGCAAAAAGCGATGGGAGTGGGAGTATGCTGTCATTGTGCTCAATGGAGTAAATAAAACACTTTCAGACACATGTTTAGTCTGTATCTGTGTATGTATTAATAAAAAATCTGCTTGAAATGAGTCTTGAGCATAGCACCGTGCATGTGTCTGTGCATATTCAGTTTCTTTAAATAAGTCTAGACTGACAGCTGACCTTATCAGCAGAAAGCAGGACCTAATTTGCGTCATGATAAGTCAGGAAAAAATATGTGAATGCACATGCTGGCTCTCCTCTAACTCCCTGTCTTCACCCCTTTTGCTGTTTTTTTCTCCCCCTTTTGGTCTGCTTTCTTTCTCATTTCTCTTGTCTGCCATGAGTATACAGACAGCAGTAAGTAAATCATCTGTCTGTCTATGAAATTAAAATAAGACAGTGTACTATCATGTCTGACATGCTGTCTGCTCCTTGTATTCTCACCGCTCTTGATCAGTCAACAAAAACTCTTAATCTAAGGGTTTGAGAATGGAAGGGGATTGACTCTGAATCTGTAAATGCGGCTGTGAGGAAAAATTTATTTCAGGGGCCGCCACTTTATTCTAAATGTCAGTGCAAGTGATCAAACCTAGCCATGGTTTTATATATGATGTTTATAAAAGAAGTTTGTGCTAACAGAATTGTAGTTAAATTGATATATCAGTGTAGCTACATGTGAATTACAGTAATGATTAGTAGGCATAGATATTATGAAGAGGTTTAACTTGGAGGGTACTGATATGAATGTTGGCTGTGATGTACACTGTGTTGATAAGAGAAAGAGTTAGCTGTTTGAACTCCCTTTCCATTGTGTCACTTTCGAACATAAACTGTCTTCAGATATAGTTTAGACAAGGGGATAAAAAGCATAAAGAATGGATAAAAGAAAATGTAGCTTGGGAAAGGTCTCTTGTCGTCTCATTTGCCTGTCTTTGACCTCTCCTCCTCACTGGTAGCATCCTGTCGCTCTGTGCTCTGATCAGTGAAGCGATGACAAGAGTCTGATCCTCAGAGCTGCATCTTCCCTTCAAGTGCTGAGGCAAATGACCCGCTACAGCATCGGGAGGGCGCAGGATTATGTGCATGCACACTCACTCACACACAAAGCTACAGTCTGTGAGGGATGGGGCTGTCTTAACTTGTCCTTTGAGTCTGCCTAAGATGTCATCTCGTCGAGCAGCTGCTAACAGTCCGTTTTGGCCAGAAACCCTGCCTGAGGCAAACAACTTGCATTGGAGCACTAATGGTTTCTTTTCTTCTTTCTGTCTTTAACTCAATCCTTCCATCATCACAGGTTTCTTACAGTCCCTGTTGCTCTTCATCTACCTCTTTATATTGCACTGTCTCCTTCATTTTTATTGCTTTCCCTGTTGCACATGTTTTTAACCCTGCTTGTCCGTCCCTCCACCTGCTTATTACTTTATTTGTGACCGCTTCTATAATTGAGCGCACGACTTTGCATTTGCAGTCGGGCACATCTTTGTGAACCCGCTGTCCATTAACATTGTGTTTACTGTCCCTGTATCATTAAGAATCACCGACATGTGTCCTAGTAAAAGACTAGGACATAAACTGAAGTGATGTAGCCACGGTCAGACTCACATTATTCTCTGTTCTATTTCCATGGCTGCCTGGAAGCCTAAAAGCCCTCATAAATTACTCTGTTATTTGGGTCAAACCTCTGTTAGTAAGCTCACGGCCGATTTAGAGCCTCAACTCGTACCCGTGGCTCTGATTTCGTGCTGTATGTTTGTATGCGCTTAACTGCCGAAACAAATGCACTGTTGTAATGAAATAAACGATAAACATTTATTCACATAACAGAGTACAACATAAAGATACACAGAGAAAGGACTAAATGGTTTTCATTATTTGTGAACTTACCACAAGGAGGGTTTGAGTCAGCGCTTACACACTCTCTTTATAACCCATCTTGTGTGGTCAAACATCAGCCATCCCAGCATGTGCGCTCACTGCATGTGGTTACGGATGGTGTGTTTGTCAGCGCGTTCATCTTCTGGTAAACCTCCAGTGTTGCAGTCAGTTTTCCACATGACATTTTGCAAACCATATGATTGTGGAAACACCAGTGATAGGTTTCCTCTTAAACATGTAATTTGACTGTCACACTGCTTTTCTCTCCGCACCTCACATTCATTTTCTCCAGTTCTCCCCCAACCAAACTTAGTCATTTGTGTACGTCTGCTGAATGGTGAGATTGATTGACTTGAGTTGCATTCGTACATCTGAACTCTGATTTTACTACAGGAATATCAGCACTCATTTCCTCTTAAATCTCCACATGATATTACTCGACTAATCTGTTGTGAAGTGTAAACATGAGGTTGCTATGCAACTGCTATGCTAGCAGTTTTAGGCTCGCAACATGCCAATCAAGCTGCAGCAGTCTGGAGGACATAGCTGCTGTTATTACGGTGTTACCTTTGATTCATTTGAATCCAAGTCGCACAGGAGTTTGGCTGCGTCATCTTTTGACTGTGGCAAGGCACTTGAGGTGATGGCAGACACTCTTTGCAGTTCACAGGGCTTTGTTTTGATAAGACCATGCTCCTTTTATATCTGATGGAGGGCAAGTCAAGCTGCAAAGAGCAGATAAACTGAAGGAGATGTGAGACAAAACAAAGAATCTTATCGATTTTCAAATGAAAACAGCAAGTGCAGACCTGTATATCGCATCACTACATCAAAATAAATGGAAGCATCAGATCCGAGGTCATGTGGTCAGAAGATTTTTGACCATGTGCAGTCTGAGGGTTCATCTGTTGAAAAGCAGAAGGTATTTTATGACAGTTTTTTTCATCAGGACAACACCAGAACAGACAAGGCATGGAAATGTATTGCGGAGGTTTAGGAGTAGAGGGTGTGTTACCTGGCAGATATCATAGAAATATGAGATTCTGAAACATGACTTGTACAGTCAGGCAGACAGAAGTCTCAGCTTCTGAAATGCTCCAGGCGTGGTATGAAGCTGTGGAGGATAGAACAATAACAGACTTATTGTGAGCTGTCCCTTCCTGTGGAAACCACACAGACGCTACTAATGCAAAAACGATAGCAGATCGGGTCAGAGGAAAAACAGGAACTCCCATGTTTAAAGAGAGTCTGGTGACTTTGAAGTTCTATAGTGCTCTTTTCTTATGGGAGCCTGAACAAGGTATGAAACTAGATCCCCGTATGTATGAGTAATGATTGAGCTACTGGACTGCTTATTTCTCACCTCACATTTGTTCCTAAACAGATTTAGGATGGACTGTTAAGGTATTATAGGTGGTAGTTTATGTAGCATGCATCATATAACCGAGCCCACTTGGCGCCGGTGAAGAGTTGCAGTTAGACGCCTCTTCAAGCAGCAGCTTGTTGTCAGGACTGTGTCTGTTGGAAATCATGTTTCAACAGCACTTCTTAACCTAATGCATCATCACTGATGCTCGTATCAACAAGCATCACGTTTTCACTGTCTGTGTTTACCACATTTTTTGCAAAAACTAACCAAATGTAGAATCACGACAATGCTATAAGGCTTAATCGACTAGCCAGTTAAAATCAGTTTATACCAGAAAAACTTTTCAAAACCCTTCAGACCCTGCACATTTTGGCAAACATGATTTAACAGCTTTTTGGTGGATTTCGAACATTTCATATGCCAGAAATCCAGAGTTTATTATTCTGACTGATGTTAGCAATGGGTGGATTTGGGAATAAAACAAAGAAATGAACATGATTGCTTAAAGCCTAAATACTATTTACAAGTGCCTCGGATGGCCCACTTTCATGAAAATCCTAATGTCTTGGATTGGTTATTGCTTTCTTCATAAAGTCTCTCTCATCAACGTCAACTTATTGACTAGCCTGTCACATGTGCTGGTCGATCCCTCATTAAGTCCTCTTCTAATTTTCCTTCACTGGGAAGTAAGTGAAGCTACTTGTTATATTTGAATGATGTTTATTACATCCGGCATAATTTCTGATGCACTCTGAAGTGCTTCCATTTCTTTTCACAGTGTGAACTTTCCTCTTTCCTACCCTGTAATTTCCTAAATCCACCCACGCACAAATACACAGCCAACAGCAGTGCTTACCCATGCTTTGTTTACTTGTTTGCCACTAGTCAAATCCCCAGAGGCCTCCACCAATCAATGCCAAGCTGCCATGCCCACTTGTCAGTTTCAGCTGTTATGTGGATAACAAAAAAAGCTGGAGGAGGAGCCAGAGTTCAAGTAAACGTAGTCTTGCGTATGGTAGAAATAAAACCATTTAATGCATGACTTTCAGTAGAACCTGAACTTGTTATCATAAAGATCCTCTCATCTTTCACTTGTTTCAGCAGTCTAAGCTCCGGACACAGCTACGACAATAACGCAATATGAATCTCAACCAGCAGTGGCAGCTTTGAACTCCAGTAATGTTCTTGTTAGGCCTTCAGTTTCAAGAATTGACAGACTACTTATTTCTGAATATTTGGATAGTAATTACACAGTAGCCAACAGCCTTCTTGAGAGGATCATAGATGTATTTAAAAAAACTAACCTCTTAAAGATGATGATCGATTATCATGCAGAACGTCATTAAAGTGATGCTGGGCTTTTTGTTACAACGCACATTTCTTTTTTTTACTCGATGTTCTTGGGAAAAAAAACATAATGACACGGTTTGACGCAGGTGTGTTTTTAAGCCATTCACAGTGCAGGGATTATGCTTCTGCAGCAGGTGTTGTGCATGCAACATCATTCCTTTCGATTAATTTAAATTGACAAACAAAGCAAATAAGATGATGAAGCCTAAGATCAGGAAGATAAAGGGAGCATGATATTAATTTATTGATTATGTTTCAAAATTAAAACGTGTATACCATAGTTTATTTCCCCAAACACGAGATTATAGATCACCCTGAGCTTTTGACCGGTCACAGTATGTAAATAGCTATTTGTAGTTCCCTGAACTTCTATGACTCCATGTAATTTAGAGAATAAACCCTATTGATCTGGCAACAGTAAAACTGCTTCCCCTGGTCCTTCCCTTGGTCCAGCCCCAGTGCACAGAGGGGGTTAATGTTGTTTCTGAGCTCTTCCCCATAACATCAAAGCTTGATTGATGACAGTGGAAGGGCTGGGTTTGATCATGCTGGACAGAAAACACACATAAACACTCTTACAAAAGAGCAGTCATGTCTGCACCGCAGATTCTGTACACATGTAAACATACAGGCAGCTGGCATGAGAAACATACACACTCAGCAGCCACAAAAACATACAGACACACACACACTGAAACTGATTTCACCGAGCAAGGCCTATACATTACAAGTTGGAAGATGTTAACTGTATGTTTATACTTAAATAAATAAGGCCTTTACTCTATCACCCCATGAATCACTGAGCCCTGGAAAGCTTTGCAGCTTGTTTTTATATGTTTGTTTTAATTCTTGGACCAAAAGTTGTCGCCTTGCTGCGTTGGCTCTGAATTCGGATTTTCTCAGTCGACAGAGAGCACAGTTTGAGTGAGAGCGAGTTTGTATTTGGTCCAATTTGAGTCAACCAATAGCATGTTACGTCTGCCTCACATTATCCAGTGATTTCCACATCTGCAAGGGATTATGTGCTCAATATTATCTCAGTTCCTCTAACCCATTCCAAGTTTTTCTTCACTTTTTTTTTTTCCAATCTTGAATAATATTTAGTCTCCCCCTCTTTTTTGGTCTCATTCTCTGTCTGCTCCTGCTTAGTTTGAATATCTGTTACTGATTTGGAGAGGTGACTTCTGTCCAATGGCAGAATTCATGTTGATTCTGTTTTTCCTCTTAGCTACATGACAAAACAGTGTTTGAAAATACAAAAGCTTTCAGGTTTTTGGTGAACAATCCCAGATGAATCCTGAGACAACTTGCTCCTGAGCTCTCTTTTTAAAGTGCTCTGTTTCTCTTTGTCACCATTTTTCATTTCTTTTTGGTACGAATGTAGAATTTTTTTGCGAATAACTACACGGGATCAAGATGACCCGATTTCCAACAAGAAGAAAACTTTTTTTTTAAATATTTGAAACAAGATCAAGGTTAAATTTCCAATTTTAACTGTTTCAAAATAACAATGAAACTTAAAAGACCCAAAATAAAACTTTGGGAGCCCTTGATAGCTATTGCTTTTCGTTCTTGTTCGGAGGATTTGCATTCATTCTTCTTGGAAAAGTCTTCTAGTTCTTTGAGATTCCTGGGATGTCTTGCATGGACTGTGCTTTTGAGGTCTGTTCACAGATTCTTTATGCTGGTTAGGCCTGAAGAATGTCAGGGCTATGACAAATTAGTATACATGTTGATTATATTGATTGATATGTTTTTCTATAATTTTTAAGGTTATTATTATTATAATTTCTGGAGGGCTGTGCAGCTGCTTAGAGGAGTACAGGGCTACTGATTGTTGGGACGAGGTTTATAAGGCTTTGGAAGTTGCATCAACTGGTCTTTTCTAGATATGACTGTAAATGAGTCATAGTAACACACTAATTCGGACTAAGGCCTTGATAGATAAAGTGATCTGAGAGCTCTCATTTCACTGGAAATTTGTACAAAACAAAAATAATATTCAGGTCTTGCTTGAAATGTTCAAAAGAAGATTTTTATTTGAAGATTATTGCATTTTCTATTACATTTTTTCACAATAATTGTCTGGACCTCCTGAAACCTTGAGCATCTACTGTTAGTCAATAATCCATCAAATCTAACCACAAACGCCTCTTCCTTTTTCATTGAATTCGTTAACCTGGCTGTTTTTTCACAGTCTCTGAGCTGTACTGATTAAATAAACGTCACCTATCTGGTATCTATTTGAAACTAAAACAAAAGCCGGGCATTGCCTCCACACACAATCAGACCCAGGTGTGTTATCTTTATTGTCATTTCACCAGTCCTCTCTCCTCTTTGTATTTTTTTTCCAGCCAAAAAAAAAAAGAAAAAAAAGTTGCAAGGATGGAGTCTCAGCCTTGTCAGCATCCCTTTTCCTGTTCAACTGCATCAACAAGAGTACATGCAGAGACCATGATGCAGACATACACCAAGGGTGGCGTCTCATTCCTGTGGCTCATGAGAGCAGGCATGATGGGAGTGAGGCATGTAATGTGATTTATGGAGCTGGGCTCACTTTTCAAATTCAATCAGGAACTTTGATTACTGATGAAAATTTGAGACAGGAAATCGCTTTGATAGCAAACGAAAACCTCATGAGACACAGAAGCACTGATGTGTGCATGTGTGCACAGACCAGCAAACACCAAGCCAGCCTAAACTCAGCCATATTTGATTAGGGGGAACACACGCAATGCAATCAAGAGCGACAAAGCAGGAACTCCACAGAAATTTAGCCTGTGCCTGACGAAATCTTTCCCCCGGTTCAGATTTTATCTGCTTCCATACTAGTGTCTCTCCTGTTAATTCCTGCCTTGCTTACTCACACATGAGCATTAGGTTTTGATCACATGAGTAGTACAAATGCATGAGAGGGACATGCTCACGTCTTGTAGACACACACAAACACATGTGGCCGACCCTTGACAGAGGTCATAGTGGATCTATGGCTGTTCGGTTGCTTGTGTTATTTTAATGTGTGCACATGAGGGGACACTTGAACACACATCTGACAGCATGACAGAGGGGCCCAATTACCTTTCCCTGGAGAGAGTGCGTGTGTTTGTGCATGTGTGTGTCACAGTTAGAGAGCAGAGCAGAGGGACAGAAGGAAAAGCGAAGATAGAGAATGAGAGACAGAGTGCTTGTGCATGTATGTGATAGAAACATGACAGGCTCATCAGTCACCAATGGCCTTTTAAAGTGTTCTCCATAGGGACATCTGACCTTTTCAAATGATGTCAATAGCAGCTGCATGATGAATCAATCGCCTAAGCTTTTGGCTCCTGGTAGCCTCTGTTATCCAGAGTAAATACGTGAGATGACATTCTGCCTGTTGAGACACCCGCAGACGAAAGCCTGAAGTTATGGATTGGCCTTTAATGGAGAAGGGAAACCCAGTGGTGATAGCAGTGAGACAGAAAAAGGCAGTGAACCTCATAGAGGGGTTTGCATGGGGAGAAAACTTTTGGATGGATGGCTGGATGGATAGATGGATGGAGGTGTGGGAAATTACAACGCTATGAGATGGGGAAAGCAAGGAGAAGGAGATTATGGGTAGTCGAGGTCAGAGGAGTCTCTGCAACCTTTCTGTCTGACTGCACAGGATGGATAGGAAAAAGGAGGAAAAATGGGGCTGCACAAGGCCAGCAGAAAGATTAATAGGAGGGCAGTGGGAGGAGATAGATACTGAGGAAATGGAGAACAAGTCCTGAATTTTTTTGGATCTGAAGTCATGTGTGTGTATGGACCAAGAGAGAGAGAGCGATAGGGGAATATGGAGCCCAATATGATGGGCTAAATGAGGTGTAATGGCGGTAACATAGAGTGACAGCAACTGGGCCAGTGCATTAAGGGGTTAACCAAGGCCAGAAGTTGATGACCTGCCCCGTCCCCTGAGACAGGATTATCTTTCAGTATAGAAAAGCACACACACCTTACACACACACACACTGATAATGAAGATGTGGTTGCCAGACCACTATATTTTTCCATTCACGAATGCTATGATGGGAATTTCATGACTTCTTTCGCCAGTGGGGGATGAATGAGACAACAGTGTTAAGGGAAAATTCTCAGACCCTTTCTGGTTTTCAGGCATCTTAACATTTCTCAGCGTTCACCTCTTCCTCATCAGTCTACAGACAATTCTCTGTAATGGCAAAGAACAATTTGCTATCTTTGAGTGTTTTCTAGGCCTATCAAAGGTAAAAGGATAAGATATCGCATTAAGTATTCAGACTCTTTAGGCTCCCAGGAGTTTCACACATTCGTTTTGGCAGAAACATTCCAGATTATACAGCAACATTCCTCAACTGTATTCCTCAGGGTCCATTGCCCTGCAGGTTTTAGATGTTCCACATCTGATTCAAATAAAATGTCTCTCCTCAATAGCTTGTCATCAAGCTCTGCTCAAGCCTCAAAATGACCCATTTATTTGAGCCAGGTGTGTTTCAGCAGGGAAATATCTAAAACAGGCAGGGCAGTGGCCCTCAAAGGCCGAAGTAGAGGAGCACTGTCATACAGATTGGATGGGGAGTGTGAGTGCACAGACACTTTCAAGCGTCTCCAGAGATACTCCTCTGGGTTGCTGTCCACACTCTGATTGGATCACTTCAGGAGTTTTCCTGAAGGGGGTTTCTGGATTTTTTCTGGGGCTAAGCTTGAGGTCAATGTCATGTTGTTGTCATTTTCTTTCTGTGTTCCATCAAATCAGAACATGTCTCTCATGGTCTGAGAGTCAATCAGAAGCCTTTCGGAAAACTACCTGTGAGCTGTCATGTGCCTTTTTGTGAGGAATAGCTTCAGTCTGAGCACTCGATCATAAAGGTGTTATTGGCAGAGATGGTTCTCTCTCTCTCTCTCTCTCTCTCTCTCTCTCTCTCTCTCTCTCAGGTTCTCCCATCTCTATTAATAGCGACCATTCACAAGTTGGTTACCTATCAGACCAAGTCTCTTTGTACCCGATCACCCAGTTTGCTGGGCAGCCAGATTTAGGAAATCTGTCTGTGGTTCCCAACATCTTTGATTCAGCTTGATCTGTGCCCTGACCATAATCCTGTCTCAAGAGTGTGAGAAGAATTCTCCCAACCTCATTATTTAGTTTTTGCCCCATATTTATGGTCAGCTGGACTGTGTCACTGTCAGTACATCGGTGACACTTACTGTAAATCTGATTAAATCAGTTGGGCACAGGTGGATTCCAGTCTAGCTAGAGAAGCATCTCAACATGTGCTGATAGAATTACAATGCACAAGAGCATCGATAAGCGTCATTGCAAAGGGTTTTAATACTTATGTAAATAGAACTGTTCTGCCTTTTAATTTGAATGAATAACCAAAACACTCCAATGACATGTTTTCGATTAGTCTTCGTGCAGTATTGTTGTGCATGGTGAGGAAGTAACATTTACATGAACTCCCTCATATCACTTTCACACTTAAATGTAGTACCATCACATATAAATATTTAAGTCCAAGTGCGCTGTGTTCAATCTCATTAAAAAAAGACACTGCAGGCTTCAGGTGAGAAATTAGAAATATTAGCATATTTATTACAGCAACATGAAAGACATTAGAATGCCTACACCCTTTACAACAAGCAACGCAGAGGAAAGTGGCATGGGAACAAATAAGCATTGTACGGTGGCCAAAGAAAGAGAGAAAGAGAAGGAGGACAAAGATAGAGTGAGCTGAAAGCCTCAAGAGAATCTCATAAGCATTTACAGTACAAACCTGCAGAATGTCGACAAACACTGCGTTTGAGATCAAGTGAACCAGCCCACATAGCTGACCTTGGCATGGTGAGAAGTGACAGAAATGTGGGTTTAAAAAGATGGAACAAGAAATGGGGGCATGACATAACTTTCTAATGAGGGAGCATTGAACATTGTAAAAAAAAAATTAAAAAAATTGTCAAAATGACCTTTTTTTCTGGCAGCTGGTAATTATGCAACCAAAAGTATCAAATTCTCAACCAATCACATCTGTATTATGCAATTACACACCAGCAGCAGTCATTTTCCCTATCAACTTTATCATGCCATCAGCTTTAAGATTTATGATTTTTTTTTTCTAGATCAAACTGGCTTCCATCTGCTTAAAGGAATCAAAGTGGTGATGTTGTGGAGAGCTTCTGAGATGTTGCAAAACCAGGGTGTTGAAGTGAGATCAACATAAAAACATAGATAAATACTACCTGTACTGTATATACATTTCACTCTTAATATCTCCTCTTTATGACAACAGAAAATAACAATAGCTCAGTAAATAAGGCATCTAAAAGGCTAGCGGTTAAAGGTACTCCGCTAGCGTGAAATCATAGAGTTAGCAAGAGTAGAATGAACATTTTCAGACTTTCCCAGTCTGTGTTTTTGTTCTTTTATTTGTGGTTTATTAGGTTATATACTGGTGAAAGATGTTTGGCGAAGAGAATTAATCTTTAGATGGTGTAACTCTATGTTTTTTGTGGTGAAACATTTCCAAACCAATCTTTCACTACCTGTAAAACAATAGGGCAGAACATGTGCAAAAAGCCTTGTTGTGGTTGAAATGTTCCCTCTGCTGCCATTCATTGTTCTGCTACAACAGATTCATAGTGACAGGCAAACTGTTACTCCATCCATTTTCTATACCTGCTTAATCCAACTGTAGGGTCACGGGGGGGGGGGGGGGGGGGGGGGGGGGGCTGGAGCCTATCCCAGCCGTCATTGGGCGAGAGGCAGGGTACACCCTGGACAGATCACCGGTCCACAAACTGTTACTATGCCTTTCAAGATATCCATTTTTGCATGGCACATGCAGTTGACTCTAGCACTGGTGGCAGATTTACATTAAGATTAGTACTTTCTAAGTTGTGATTTCTTCATTTCAGATGGACAGAGTTCAGCCTCTCAATTTACATTGGCAAAATGCAGCAAAAATTGCAACTAAGATGAACACATTTGATCATTTCTATGTAAATAATTGAGCTATTGTTACCTCAAAATGAAGTGTTCTGGCTTACTTTTAATGTATATTCAATTTTGACCTGTTTTACTACAAAAAAATTTGTATCTGAAAATGGGACAGAGCTGCTAATGTTACCAAACTCTCAAGCCCTTTTCATGCATTGTTTGCTTCCCTTTGGTAATTCACACATGCCAAACAGAGGTGATTCAGCACTACATCGGTGTGTGCTTACACACAGCAAGCAGGCGTTGTGGAATCAGTTGAGTTACTAAAACATTATTAAATAAATCAGCATGTTGCTTTACATCTTAAACCTAAATTCTCTTAGTCCATGCACACCTTTTTTCTGCATGTGTTTGAAATAGAAAGCTGCTGTGCCTACATACCGAGGTGATGGAAATTTGATCCGAGGATTTCCCTTATTTTACCCTTTTCTGAACAGGCATTTTTATAAGGTGTGTAGTATGCAGAAATACTGTTAAAAAGTTCAAGGGATTGCTGTTTAGGGTGGATATGCAAATAAAGCAAGTGTGTCAATAAGCAAAGTCCATTCTACTCATTCTAACGCTATCATAGAAACTGCAGTCACTGTTACCTGTCTATCAAAGCCACAGCTTTGCGCCATGCTACATTCCTTCGTTCAGTCCAATGAATCGTCTCCACTCACTTTTGTCCTGTATGACCAAGCCCTGAACAAGAACATCAGAAATCTCTTTTTCACAATAGAAGTACATCATAGTCATTGTCATTATTATCATTACAAACATTCTAGCATTGGAAATCAACACTGTACATATTTTACACTATGATACAATCATACATACTGTATTGTTATGCCACTGTTGGTCCTATAGATTACCACATGTACTAAAACTGGGTTTTGGAATACACTCAAAGCCGGTTCAGTGCCACAAATACAGTGTACACAAATAGGGTCCCTTCACATCTAACCATGTAATTAATGTGGTAAGCAACAGTTTCCCTCTGATAAGAAAAAAACGACGAACAAATGAATTTGCTTCTTGCTGTAAACATTGTTGAAAAAATGTATGTACGGTCGGCATGACTGATTACCAGAATGTGAGACCGAACTCGACACAAATTCTCTTTTTTTTTCATTTCTTTTTTTGCTCAATTTACCCTCTTGTGGTGTCACATCTGAAAATCATCACAGCAAATATTTAACCTTTTTAAAAAAGTGTCCAGTCCAATCTTCCTGTTCATCGAGCAGACCACTTGGAAAACACAAAATGCTAATAATTATGGACTGGCCTTGTGTCATCATCCAGCCAGGGGACATGATGAAAGGGAGGCACACAATTATAATGGTGGTATGTTACCTGGATGGACACCAACTTTACTCTACATGGCACAATTCTGGAAAAACAAGCTATATATTCTCAACAGTGTCACATTTATCATGACTTTTGCATCGCCTTCCCTCGACACAAACACGTTAACTCTCTTGCCACACCTGAAACATGGGAAGGCTAAATTTGAGCTGAGACATTCCTGACAGCATCATACTCTAAAACGTGAAGCAAGCCACGTTGTTTGGAAAAGACAGCGGAAGAGTAGCACTTTCTCTGTTTCTGTCGTATCTTTGCAATCAGTTACATTGTAAGTGCAAGCAGACGAGCTGACATACACTGAGTCAAGTTGCAATGGAAGTTTGTCTGAGAGCAGTCTCTAAGGAAGCCCTTGTCTTTGCCAAATATACTAAACAAATCATACTTCCATCCTACACAAGATAGCAAAATCTACATTTGCCTCTCTGTCTCTACAGGTCCAGTTTTTCTTCCCCACACATTCATTTCATTCAAAACCTCTGCTCATTCATTGGCTTTCTGTAGGCAGACAACAATGAAATAGACAGCAATAAAAGAGGCCATACATATACAGGGTAATAATTCCTGTCTCGGTTGAGCAATATAATCCTCCACCAATACAAACGTTAGGTCCATCTCTACGGTTTTCGGACACGTTGCCCATATAAACACATATCTACACATGTACACATCTTTTGACCCTTTTTAAACGCTTCATTGTGAAAACTCAAAACAAACAAAATGACAGTAAAAACCAACTGTACAACTCACAGACAGTGATGATCATTATATTCTTTTTTTTTTTTTGTCATTTATCATGTTAAAAGACTTTTTTTTCTGATTTTTGTTACGCTGATATGATGTGAGATGATCTGGGAGCTCTAGGTGTGATCTCGTTGTTGGAAACGTGTCTCTCTGTTGCTCCATTGTGGTGATTGTGTTGCTGGGACTCTGAGTGCCAGAAGTGCCCATCGGGTATGGGAAGTATGGGAAGGTGATGGAGTCAAGCATCCATGTTGTCTCCATCTCAGTGTGTCTCAACATCAATGGAGCCCCAAGCATCAAGTATCCATTGTAACTCCTTTTCAGTGGGGAAACTCTTCACAGGAGCATCCAGTTTGATTCTCTCTGTCTCACTGACTGTTTATGTGGAGACTGTTATACTTGGACGTGTGTCCCTTGGGTTTGCAGGCTCTGCACACTGGACAAAATCTTCTTCTGGTGGCCAGCTAGAGTCACTCCCATCTTAAACAATTCACTAGATGGAAAACAGAAAAAACAAAGCAAGCAAAAATGTTATTTTTTGTATTTAAAAAAAATAAAATACAGTTGCACTATATACTTAAAATGCAGCAGCTGCAGACGATTCACGTCCAAGACACTTGAGTAAATCCCCATCTTTTAATTTCAAATGACAGTGAAGTGGAATGTAATAAGTCTCTTAGTGACAGTCTTGACCTTTAGAGTATTTCATTTAAGAGGGATGGGACGCCACGCATCCCTACCTGACACTGATGTAGAGGATCGAGTCCAAGCTGACATATCCAGCACTGGAAAAGCTCTCCTTGTACTGGCCCATCTTGATGGCCTCCAACCAATCATCCACTGTGCTCACACTGAACTCTGGCGTGGACGGGTCCTCCCTGCTGGAATGTAAAACACACTGACAACTCAGTGGATTTCTTGCTTGTTGTTTGGTTAAACAGCTATTTCTTTCTGGTGCTGAGGTCAAGTAATTGTCCGTGGAACAGATTATAAAACTGAAGCCTATTCCACGATCTCTGTGGATCTGCATTTGAACAGAATCCTTTAGGTACACCATGAAGTCTCAAATCCACCTTGAGAAGAAAACATGAGCTTTAAAGTTCCAACCTGGCCATTAGTGACAATTACAATTCGTTGTTCATCATCTATGCAAGTAATTTTACTTGAAGAACCTTTTGACGTGTGTGCTTGTATAATTTTGGAAATGATTATAAATCACATTTGTGTTTATTAATCCGAATATTCAGACCAAGAAAACTCATTCAGGAACTTACACAGTGAACTGCATGCTTCCATTTGCTCTATACTGTACTCTTCAACATAAGACCTTTGTGTAAGAATCTTCTTTGTGGTCCCATACGATTCAGTAGGCGTACTAACTGGGGAATTCACTGTGGGATTTTTGAGCTTTGGCTGCTGTCATTTCAGTTGTGTTGGATTTTTTTTCTTTTTTTCTTATTTAGAGTGTCTCACTGTGAAAGCAACCCAAGCATTTGTATGCTGCTCTGATTCTGAGCCTCAACTAAGTGCCTGAGGTAGAAAATGTAAATGTAAAAATAATTATATTTTCTGGATGCATGCAATGCAACTGGGGATTCAGCAAATCTAAACTGGATGAGAGACTATGGCTATACCAGCCTATAATCCTGTATCCTTTCATTTTTTCTTCAGCAACTATTGATTTGTTTGGGAAGTATGAACATTTTTTTCCCACTTCAAATCTCAAAAGTAATAAAGTAGTGTATTGTAGGTATGCATTCGGTGCATGTACTGTCTTTAATGTTATCCAAACATCTGCAGACTACATCAGTAAAATCTACTGTTTTAATTCATTTATTTCTGCCACTCACCATTCTGAGCTGTTGGCCAGCTCTCTGAGACTGGCTGGAGTTCTGATGAGCTTGTCCAGGATTGTTACAATCTGTCCGAACTTTGGCCTGTCACTGCGCCCCTTCTCCCAGCAATCCAACATGAGCTGGTGCAACACGACAGGACAATCCATGGGAGCAGGAAGACGGTAACCCTCATCTATTGCTTTGATCACCTGCACAAGGAGAGAAATTAAGATACAGACATCTGTGAGCAATCTAGTTAGCAAATTTGTTTTATTGTTAAGACCTGTGGAGAAGGATGACATGAAAAATACATCTATCATCAAATAGCATAGATCGTGGAGAATAACACTGCAACTGAGACGTGATGTTTGTGTTTGTAACTCACATCCTGGTTGGACATTTCCCAGTAGGGTCTCTCTCCATAAGAAATTACTTCCCACATGACAATGCCATAACTCCACACATCACTGGCTGAGGTGAACTTCCTGTAGGCTATGGCCTCTGGAGCTGTCCATCTGATGGGGATCTTCCCTCCCTGTGAATCATTAAGACAGCCCACATATTTACTCACATACTGAATGTGTCACTGTTTATAATAGTGTAAATACTGAAAGGGTCTTGCATTAGTTGGGCTGTGTATCTGCCTCAGTGCTGTGCTGATGTGGGAATACAAAGGGAAACTTTGTGCAGCATTGTCTTTAAGAACAGAGGTTATACACCAGTTAAACAAGGATGCACTTCTCTCACATAATGCTCATAATAAAGTTATGTTTGCTTCAGTGTACTTGCACCATATCTTTCTCCTGCCATCAGTTTTCTTTTTAATTCCCAAGCTGCCCCTGTCTTTGTTGCTGAAATACAGATCAAACAGAATTCCATATAGCCCACTGTATGTATAGACACAATAGGCAGTGAGACACCCCCGCCTTTCTCCTTCACTCTAACACGCTCAGACTTCGCACCTCTATCGGCTCAGTTCAGCTTTTTAAAATGCGGCAGCTGCCTCTGCACCACCTAGCATTCCCCATCTCTACTTGGTGAAAGTCAAATAAAAGGCAAAGCTGCCAAGTCGCTCGGCACTGTACTTTTGTTTCCACCACCCCATGTCCACCCCTACCCCAACCTCTTTTTTCTCTTAACTGCTCTCATTGGATCTTTCTCCTTCTATCACTCATTTTTTCTCTGTTTCCTCCCAGGGTCCCAGTCTTCTCTCCGTGTCTTCCCCATCTCCGCCTCAGCCTCTGCTCCCCAACCCCCCCATCAGTGCCTGCAGCTCTCCATCTAGGTCTACTGACATCAGTGGGAGTTTGTGTGTGATTGCAATAGAGCAGTCAGCGGCGGATACACTCCTCCTAGGGCAATGCTAATGTCATATTAAGAAAAACATCCCCAACACTTCCTATGAATATGAATAATGCCATCTCCTTGTGGACATTTTAGATGAGTTACTCCACAGTGGTTTGACTTAGTGATGTTTGCGTTCCTTCAGTGTCCCTGAGCTCTGTGGGAGAATGTTGCTGTCACCAATGACAGATTTGACTGCATAAAAGTGATAAAGCTCAGAGGTATGTGTGTGAGCATTCATTTATATCAGTTAATAGAGCCTTTACTAAAAATTGTTTTTTAAAACTGACTTGTGTTGAAGCATTTAATTTGTTTAGTCGTCTTGAAACTTTCTTTTTTCTTTCAGTTTTTGTTTTTACAAGGTCAATCTTGACAGATTGTATTTAGGACTTCTGAAATTACTCAAAATGATAAGATATATTACATTTAGTTTTCAATCAGGGCATTGTTGCTGCTGACATTGAAGTTAGAGGGTGAATTAACCATTATTATTTGTGATGGTGGCAGATTGTAAGTTTGTCTTACCCTTGTAGTGTAGGCGGCCTCTGGGTCGTCCTCCAGAACTCGACTCAGGCCAAAGTCAGACACCTTACACACCAGGTTGCTGTTGACCAGGATGTTTCGAGCTGCCAGGTCTCTGTGGACGTAGCTCATGTCTGACAGGTACTTCATACCTGAAGCGATGCCACGCAGCATTCCGACCAGCTGGATCACTGTGAACTGGCCGTCGTGTTTCTGAAGTAACAGACAAAGATAATAACAGATAAATATGAACTCATACACAGAGCTAGTATTAATGCTGACATCAGGCTGCAGCGTGGTGGCTTGAGCCGAAATTGATGATTTAAACCCAGGATTCAAGCTGTAATGGCAGCAGTCCACATTTTTCAAGTGTCCCTGAGCAAGATTTCTGATCTCTTCTAGCTCCTGTTATCCCCACGCTTTGACCTCCCTCTGGAGAGCAAAAAGTAAAAGATGGATTTGTTCTTCCAGGGATCAATGGACTATCACAACCAAAAAAAAAGCATCCTACTTACAGGGGATTGAATCTGACAGGGCAGACAAAACTTTCCTCTTTAACACTGACCATGTGCCCACGCAGAGCTCTGTGGATTTCTGATTTGAGCCGTCTTTGGCAAAGAGTGTAGCCTGTTGATCGATGAGGGTCCAGCTCACCTTCCTCTGCCAATTATTTCTGCCCCGGGCCAATGGTCCCCGTTAAAGAGTCATTCATGTTATCAGTCATCCTTTCTCTCTTTTATATATTTTCTCCTTCCTCTGTCTCTTTGTACTCTCAATCCATCTCTGTCTCTCCTCAGTCTCTGTCTCGGGGAGAGAGAGAGAGAGAGAGAGAGAGAGAGAGAGAGAGAGAGAGAGCTCTGTAATACTATGGTTCAGGCCCCATCTATCTATCTTCATTCATCTTTCTGCATCTGTGCCCCCCCCCCTTTATCCTTTTTGTTTCTCTCTCCCTCGGCAGCTGTGGAGTAAGTTAATTAGCCAGTGGTTTTGTCAGATGCTGATTGATTGGACTGTCTAACAAACCTACATACTTCCTCTATCAATCTGCCCACCACATTGCATTGCCAGGAAAGAGAATGAAGAGTAGGCACGGCAGGGTAACAGGGAGGAGGGAAATGTAGGCCAGAGTGGTTAGATGAGAGAGGTGGAAAGTGATCATCCATGGCAAATTTTGGCATCTTACTTTCATTTTTTTCGGAAGCTAAAATAAATCAGAAAATGCACCTCAGGCAAAGATTAATGGTCATGACTAAAGAAATAAACTGTATGGATACCACAGACGAACTGTAGAAATTCTATAATTACACTGAGTCACAGTGGAAACTTTAAGGACCTTCACGACTAAACAGACTGTAATACAAAAACTCTGTTTTTATAAAATGTATTATTGTTATTATTAAAACATACATCCGTATGCGGCTTTGTGTGTGTGTGTGTGTTTCAGAATGCTATGCTTTAGCTGTTTTATATCTGTCACTTTATTCTGCTTCAGTGTGGCAGATTGGTTTGGTGTCTGTTGAGTAACGGACCCATAATCACAGCCTTTATGACTCTGGAGCAGAGCAGTGATCTTCCTGGCCGACAAATACCTCTGAATATGAATCAGGGGGATGTTGAACATGAGGCACACCAGGACTGCAACACGCTATTCATCTTGGGTATATGCAAAACCCGTTTCAAGGCTCCTCTGCTAAATCAATACTGCACCTACAGGCTTCACAGCTAAAGCATCTAATTTCACATTACACAAAGAACCATACCTTTGTGTTTTTAATTAACTCTGGAAACACTCCACACCACCTGTCAGTTTTGTTAAATGCATAGTTTTTTACTTTAATATGTCTGCAGGTTTGTGAGAGGACAGGAGGTAGGAGGAATAATTATTTAATCAGTTCATGTAATTAATTACCATAATCTAAATTGCTATTATTATGATGTATTAAGTGACTTGCTCTTCTCTGGTCATTATGTCAGTTCAGAAAAAAAGCAGCACCTTAAGTTACTTCCCTGGTAAGGAGTTCAGCATTTAGCTCCAAGTAACATTTTCAAATACTTGACAAGTATATTAAATGTTCTGAGCTGTGGCAGACAAAGCAGATACATTTTGGAAACTTTATTTTGGTGCACATTTGTCAGCATTCTGTCAGCATGCTGCAGTGTCCAGTGAAATGGATGCCGAGCGCAATTCATACTCTTATAAAGAATCATGCCTGTTTTAATTTGTCACCTGACGACCCAAGAATCCCAGCCATCCAGCCATCCAGCATCCCTAACACAAAGACATGTCACTATATTCTCTGAATCTTATGCCGATATTATGTACTGTAGATGATGGAATGTTACAAATCTTCATCATTTTGAGTTTTTTTTTTGCAGATTAATGGATCTCTGCCTATCTTTACTTATGAGAGACTCTGTCTCTCTGAAATGCTCTTTTCTGTTGCAGAACTGTTGTTCCCATCCAACTTTTTAGAGACATGACGTTGCCATCGAATTTAAGATGCACTAACTTTTATACAGTCCCCTTTTTAAAAAAACTTTGCTTGACAAATAATGGGCCATCAAGTGGGTTTGAGATACTGACCATGACAAATTCAGACTCTTTACAGATGGGACACCATTTTATATGTAGCCTCTGTAAAGCCTTGGATGGCACTGGCCTTCAATTAAATGAGAATGATGTGCTGTTTCCCGCTAAGCCCCAGCTCACCTTGAGGAAAGTGTCCAGAGATCCGTTTTCCATGAACTCTGTTATGATCATCACTGGCTTACCTACAGAGGGATGACATAAGGCAACAGTTAGAAGGGCAGAGTTACAAGGAAGAAATACACAAACCATAAAGAGATGAGGACGGAGAAGAATCAAAGTCCGCAGCTGTGACCAGCCGTTCCTTCTGTCTCCCTGCCTCTCGAGGGGATAACTTGGCATGTCGTCATCAGTCACACTGACAGCTTCTAATCAGCCCTCTCCATAAACGCCATGAGATAATTAGAATAGACCAATCCACCAGAATATGTGTGTGTGTGTGTAAGTGGGCCTCCTGAGATCTCATGAATACTAATAAGCCTCAAGGGAAGGGGGTTGTGGTTGGATCACTGTGCACCTGCACCTGGATGAGTTTGTGTTTGTATGCAGGGGTGTGTGATGAAGGGGAGGTTGACTGACAGGCCCCACGCTCTATGATCCCCTGCATGGCATCTGGTGGGGCTTACAAATGATTAACAAAGTACCTGCAATCACATATACACACATGTGCATGCGTGTATGTGCGCACACACAGACATTCACACACACCAAAAACTGCAGTTGTCCCTGTTTTACAGGCCTTTCCCTTGGTAACACCCCCCTGCAGTCAAGCTTTGCCAATCACAAACAAACATGCAAAGTGCAGCCACAAATGATGGTGGGTGTGCGCACGGCTTGTAAACACACAGACTATGTCAGCCGTGATGAATAGTTCACATTTCCCAAATCAGACCTCAGTGATGCTCGGAGAAAGACCTCAGGGAGAGATAAAAGACGCAACAGAGTGAGGTAGAAACAAGAGAGGCGTAGAGCTTTTGTACAATATGAAATGAGATGAGATTTATTTTTCGAACAAATAATCCCAAATACACTAAATCGAAACTTTCTTTGGTGAAACTGGTCAAATGTCTCTTTTTTTCTTTCTTTCTGACTTTCTTTTGAGATCCAATATTTCAAAAAGGACAAATATAAAAGAAATTAGAAGCTCATCAATGAGTATTGTGATAAATGTTATGAAGCTGGATGAGAGAAGATAAGAAATGGAGGGCATGTGGGAGGAAAAAGAAGCGGCTATGACAGATCAGGAGGAAAGGAAATTTAAGGAGACAAGGAGTAGAAAGGAGAGAAGACAGAGAAGGGGTTGGATTGGAGGGAGGAGGGGGGTCAAAAGCATGTCATGGAAAGTCAGGAACAACACCACAGAGGCCTACGGTAAGATTGTAGGTAAAGACAGCAATACATCACCTTAAATGAATTCACTATCTCACTGCAGCAAACACACCCACACTCACACACAAACGGAGCCGCCCGGTCTCTGGTGGTGGTGTCCTTTTTGACAGTAACATTAGTCTCAGGGATAAAAGTGAAAGAGAATTGAATTTTCTTCTGCTGGGGGTGAGGACTGCTGGTCACATTTATCTCCACACGGGGCCTGTGTTGTGTGTGCTGTATCTGTGTGTGTGTGTGAGGGTGTGTGTGTGTGTGCGTGTGTGTGTGTGTGTGCGGGAGAGGGCTGGTCTCAGGCCATGGCGAGTGGGGATGGTTGGCACAATGATGACTACTTGATTGAAGCTCAGATCAGCGGTGGAGAACATTGATGTGCTGTGTATGCAAATTAACCCTGAATGAAAGGAGGTCTGAGTCAGGTTTTTGTTTATCTGAGCAGATTTGTATCAGTGTCTGTGAGCTTTTATGTTTAGCTGTGTTTCTGATTAAAGGCCTTTAAATGTGAATACATGTGTTATTCTCTGACAGGCTTTCTATCAGAGTATACAGCCATGAAATGGAAAAGAGCCACAAAAAACTACCCTGAAAACTACTTATGTGTTTGAGCATGCATTTATAAATGTGTGACTCTAGGTGTGTGTGTGTGTGTGTGTGTATGAGCATCATGCATGTTGCCTGTAAAAGAGAATTTTGCCTCCAGGTTCATGGTGTTGGATGTGGTGAGGAGAGAAATACAATGAAACCCATCCATTATGTTATCTCAATTTAGAGGACCATGTGAGCTGGACATGTAGTCACACATACACGCTGTTATCCTTAGCTATTATCTGGCATGCAGAATTATCCCTTCAATTCTAAAAGACAACAAAAGTTACTGATAAAAGCGACCACACACACTACGCATGCCGTACATTAGCTCATTTTATCTTGCTTTTTGTCTGGTGCCAGCACAAATTCACCCACACAGACACACTCAAGATACAATGAACCCCTTTCACTTCAAGCAACTTCATCACATGCCCTTCACACTCCAAGCACACAAATGCTGACAGGACGGCACTTCTACAGCATGTCACAGAGTTCCTCTCCTCCAAACATTCAGGAGCGCTCTTCAGTTTTCTCCTGAAGGCACATAATTAACTAATCACATCCACATTCATTTGAATTTGTTGCCTTTCATCCGCTTCAGAAATAACGCAACCGTTTGCTGCGCTAGAACCACATCCCTGTGTGTGTGTGTGTGTGTGTGTGTGTGCAGATGGGGCTTGGATGTTGTGGAGAGTGTTATGGAATGGATCAGAAATTAGCTTGCGCTTTTTTGCAGCACTTAAGAGAGGGGTGACTGTCTTATTTTCCCCAGGATAAAACTAAGATAATTTAGGCATTGTGTGTGTGTGTGAATGTGTGAACTGCTGTGTGTATGAATGTGATAGAGACCACGGACTGCACATAGGCTGGTTTTGAGTGAGTTGGTGTGAGTGTAAACGAAAGTGATAGACTCTGTATACATGTGGACAATCAAATTATGAGTAGCTATCTGTGTGTGTGCCAGTGGGCCACATTACCGCTTTATTGAATGAGGCGGCCCAAGGTACAAACGAGAAAATGAAATAACTGCCGTATTGATTAATGTTAAGGGTCTGAACTAAATGATACAAAGCTTTTAACAGAGGACAGATCTCTGTTCTGGGAAGGGCCATGTGAGGTTGTATGAGTGCGGAGAAACAGACAGACAGAAACTCAATAACCTTATCTTCTCTCCTCTCTTCACCTCTCCTCCTCCCTCTTTGCTCTATCATCTTCTTTCATTTCCTCACATTTGTCTATTTGCCATCTCTCCTCCTGTCCATCCGCCCCTCTTTCTGCACCACCCTCATTTATTCTCCAGCCCAGTCTTCTCTCGATTCCTCGCTCTTGTATCCGATCTCATCCATCCATGCCCCTTTCTTCCCTACATCCCACACCCGTTGTCACCTTTTCCCCATCGTGTCTCCTTTCCTCTCCATTTGTCTGTGCAGTCCAACCTTCATGTCTGCTAGTGTATTAAAAACATGAATACTTTCAAACACGCTGACAAAAAATATTGAAATGCTTATTGTCTGCCGCACAAAGACACACATTTAAAACTAATCACTAGTTTCTTCAAACAGAGGAAGGGTGACAAATGTCGCCTTCCTGGTGTCAATAGTACCTTTGTAGAGAAGCCCTGTAATGTGTGTGTGTGTGTGTGTGTGTGTGTGTGCATGTGTGTGTGTGTGTGAGAGTGTCAATGTGTGCGTGTCAGATGGGATGGAGTTCTGTAATTGAGGATTTTCCAAATGAGCCGATTGTTGCAGTGATTGTAAAACACATAAAGGACGATGGATAAAATGAGGGACTGGGGAGATAAAAGGAAGATAAGGAGATGGAGGGGGGCAGGGAGGAGGGGGTGGGGGCAGATTGCTGCACTTTTCTGATGTGTAAAAAGGCAGATAAAGAAAGGAAATCTATTTTTTCCGCGTTTTCTGCATGTGGCGCTCTAATTAGCATGACAATGGCAACAATCAGGTGACAGACAGCAGAGTAGGTTATTAGAGTGGCACATGGCAGCGGCTGAAAGCTTATGAGGTTTTAAACAGAAAACACCCACCCACAATGGCAGACACGCACACACACACACACACACGCCCACACACACACACAGGAAAATGAATAAAACTAGGAAATGCAGACAGTGTAGACATGCATTCATGCATAAAAACCCAATACAAATACAACAGCGAAGAATTTCTAATGTCACCAACCCCATCAAAACAACAAGTTCCAAAATCTGTGAAAACACTATAACAACTTGATAGACTATCATAATTAAGTTATTCTTACATTTGATAGCACTTTTGTTATCATGACAGTCTTCTTTGTAATTCTAAAGCAGCATTTATCGCCAAAAACAGTCTATTGCACCTCTTTAAGATCACAAAAAATGGACATGTTTTTGACTGAATGTAAAGCATTGAAGTGAAATAACAGCTGTCATTTGTAGGTCTCAAATGCATACTATGGCTGAAGGCATATCAATGTGGAAAAGAGTGTACAAAAGAGTGTGTAACTGTGCCATTTCCCACCCCTTTACCTCCATAAGAATACTTTATTGCTTGTTATAGGAAACACTTCAGAATGCTCCAATGTGGAAATGCTCATATTATATTTCCCTGAGGACGCTGTCATGGGTAATATTTAATGGTACAAACAAACGGTCTATTTGGTCATCTCGATTGGACGTCTCATTGGAGCACACATACAGTTAGTATTACTCTAATAACATAACTGCCTAATCTAAATGAGTGCATTATAAAATTTAACACGAAATTAGGCTGCAGTTATTGTGATAGTTCACCATTCAGTAAGCTTTTTTCATTCTTCTTTCAGAGTTAATTTATGTTTCACTTTCATTCGTTTTATTCAAACTAAACTAATCAACAAATCGTCTTCGGATTTAACTTTGTTAACATGAGAATTAAACACCAAAAATGAGGACCTCACCAATGGCTTTGATAAAAGTTTGATCAGCATTGTTTGCTCTTTATTTCACTGAGCAGATATTCAGGGGGATCATTTGTAATAAAAAGGATCAGTATTTGGAATTTTGTTGCAGCACATTCATGAACATTTATTGTAGCATCTCACAGCAACGTCATGCCACTATCTAACGAACAGATTTCACAGTAGCATCAGTCTTCCCATACAACTCCTGGCAAAAAGGTGCCAACTGGTATTTCTTTTTTTCCTCTCTAACTGTTCTTTATAAATTGTTGCCTTCTCTTTACAGTCCTATAATATCGTCACAGCTGCTACTTTTACCGTACACTACCACAGCTACTTTAACTTCTGCTGACGCTGCTCCTACTTCTACAGCACTCCCGGTCCTACTTGAACAGATATGACTACAGATCTGTGTCTCCTTCTACTTACACCTACACAAACCAATCCAGCACACCTGAGTCCAGAGCAATCAGGGTCAGCCTGTCTGATTAGACTGAGGGCGGTGTGAAGGGACCAGCTGGTGCCAGAGAAAAAGGCCTGAAGGAATTATTGACCCATCTCAACTCTCACCCCCTTGCTCGCACAAACACACCCCGAGCTGTGACCTGTGAAATTACTGCTCCGCTACTGAGATTTGTTTCTTTGGGGCTCTATCAGTTCCTCAATGTGCCGTGAAGACAGGTGGGAGGGAAGACACAAAGAATCGCATTTAGACACAGACAGACACTCATTACATACTCGAAAATAAAAAATAGGGTCATAAATATAATCATTACATTCAAAGAACAGAACAGAGTTAAGACAGCTTTATTATACTTAAATAGATTGCTTGGTTATTTAGCTTTTTCTGCTGTCCCAATTGCACAGCGACAAAATTTCAAGTGTTTGATGGTAATTATTGAAGTTATTGTGGCATTTAAAAACAGAATTACTGAAAAGGAAGCGACATAATTACATGTCTACACGTTGCACGTCTATCTCATATCTTAGAGAAAAAAAAAAGACGAAACAATAGGGAAGAAGTGAATAAGAAATGCAGTGGAGTGTCATTCGTAATGTGCACATCGCAGAATATTCATGAGGATAAAAACACATCAAATTAATGTAATGAATTATTGATATTCACCATAGACACATCTGCATATGCATTTGCCTTTTTGTTGTCGGCCTGGGTGCCACAGAGCACTGCTGTGTGATGGACCGAAAATCTGAGTGTGTGAGAGGGGGAGTATGATGGGAGCAAGAACAAGAGGTTTATTTGTCTGCCTGCGTGTTTAAAATTCAGTTTTTTTGTACTGCCTCTCAACTTCCCTCTTTGTTTTGTCTGTATATCGCTCACAAGCATCTGCATAACAGGGTGTCAGATCAGAAGAAAGACAGAGCAGCAGGAGTAGCACTGCAAAGAGACCTAATATCAGACTGCGCCCTCACTAAGGAGGCTGATATCATTACGCTGGGTTTACTTGTAACTTGTAATGACTTGACATCTTTTTCAACCAAGCAAGAAAAAAAATCAGGATTCGGTTTTGTCTAATCTTCTGTATTTGGTGAATCAGCAAATCAATTGAACATTTAATGAGATAAAACTAGATAAGAAGTATAAAGAGGAGAATAGTGTTTAGTGGAGCTGTTGTCAGCATCTGAACAACTGAACTGTGATGAATGCCAGTCGCTGCTTTATGTTAGATGTCAGAAAAGAAAAAAGCTGGAAACCACTAGTTTGATAGTGTAAAACCATCTTATATTATCCATTGATAAAAAAAATCCTCTAGCTGTCAATTAAATTAAAATGAAGTAGAAATGATAGTATTCACCTCGGAAATATATTGGAATGGTACAGTACTTATGTAAATGTTCTTGGTTATTTTTCACCTCTGCACAGAAGGTAGAGGTGGTGTCTTTATAAGCTACGCACGTCCTGGCCCACCTCTTGTAACAGTTTTGCAAAAACCCTGAACTAGGAGGTGGATGACGGATGAGTCACGTCATAAACAAAATAATCATTTTGATGATAAAGATCTATCACGTGCAAGCTGTGCTGCTCATAATCGCTAAATGTTTGACTTTTGCTACTTTGTACTATAGTCATCATAACTACTGGGTCATAAAGACAGGGATAGCCAGTTATAGAGTCAGGCTTCCTACCGCTTATTTTTGTGGTTCCTTCCAATTCTGTAAATCAGAGCTCCGGGGTACTGAACTGGATTTATGCGTTTAGCACGAGCAAGGTCACCCAAAGAGGAAAAGATCTTTGTGTGTCTTTATCATGTCTGCTCTCTGACACAGACGGACAATGACAAAGGGAGAGATACAAAATGAGAGAGTAAGAAAGGGAGACTGGGACTGACTGAACCAGAGAGACAGCAAGTGAAAAAGAGGAAGAAACGGGGAGCGACTGAATGAGAAGATTAGATGGACACTGACTGAGAGAGAAAGCAGGAGTGTGAGATAGGGATTTGAAAGCAGAATGGATGGAGAGACCAGTGATAGCGAATCAGCTATCTTGTTGAACCAGGCCTGTGTCTGTCTCACCTGCATCAACACACACACTGACTCTAATTGCCCAAACACAATCATGTGAAGTAAACAAGTGGCTGTTTGAGAGGTGGACAGTTGCATTTCGCGCACACCGCCATGTGCCACCGCTGCGTTACCATGGTAATAGAGCTTTTATCTGAAACAGGTCAGCTCTTATTTGCATCACCACCATCTCTGCTATGTTTCAAACTGATATATAACATCCACATACACTCACACACACACACATGAAAGCAAATGAAGAGAAAGAAAGGATGCTGTAGTATGATTTAACAAATGTTACAGTGGTTTTGTTTTTGCTCACATTTGGTGACAACGCCCTCCAGCCTGATGATGTTTGGATGGTCAAACTGTCCCATGATGGAGGCCTCGGAGAGGAAGTCCCTTCTCTGTTTGTCTGAGTATCCCGCCTTCAGGCTCTTGATGGCCACGTAGATCTCCCTCTTTCCCTGCACACGCAGCCGACCGCTGCACACCTCCCCAAACTCTCCTACACAAAAACAGACGCAAAAGCATGCTAAAAAAATTCAAAAGAGCTTGGGCAATCGCTGAACATGCGTCCCCTCTATTTTGAGATTTTAGAAGCTATATAGGTCATCTTTATTGACTCTACACTGTGTTGATATCTGTCCAGAATGCATAGATCACATTTATTCAGATTTCAATGAATGATTCACTTTTACACGTGCAGATTTACAGACAGAAATATGGCGAGAACTGGGCATGTCTAACTTTTTTCAATAAAGTAATTCTCTGCAGTTTTACTGCCAACTCACCAGCTCCAATAACTCTCTCGATCCGAATGTTGGAAGCATCTATCTCTTTGGCAAAGTCTCGGACAGCCTGGTTGGGGTCTTCATATGTGTGAGGATGGATGTAAGTCCTGCTGCCTGGGAGCTTCACTGCATGAGTGGGAAAATGTTGAAATGAGAGAACTGAATTAATGTATACACTTCCCTATAAGTGTTGGGAGAAGATCATCCTAACTTGGGTATACGATATCAACATAGAGTTACATCAGAAAGTTCTTCTCATTATTACGGTAGTAATAATGGACACTTGTGTGGTGTAAGCTCATATTGAAATGGGAGCTGAAGCGGGGGTGCTCTTTTCAGGTGGCAAATAATTACATAATGATGCACATAACTATTCTGTTAGCAACGGTGCTAAAACGAGTCATAATTTTAACAGGAACCCATAAGGAGTGTCGCTCTGCCAGGAAACTGGAACAATGTGTTTTATTCAGCTGAGAATACTGCAAAGATACACTGTTGCCGTGTTATGTAACTCTAAAATATAGCAAGCAAAGTATGCCTGTTTTATGTGAGCAAACAAACGCTGAATTTCATGGTGTTGCACAATGGATTAGTCTGTTGTTTCCAGCCATAAATAAAGTCAGTGACGTGATTCATGGCAGGTGCGTGAAGAGTCTGGTTTTATGATAAACGTCTCACAGAAAATGTTTAATTCGTGTCTGTGAGTATGAACGTCTTTGCATCTTTACCTCGGCCATGTTGGAATTGCATCTTCTCTTCATCAGGGTCCTGCTTGGCTTTGATGTATCCACAATGCCTGAACAAAAGAAATGTACAGCTCTATCAGGATGTTGTACTGATGTTGTGTCTGAACCTACAAGACACACAAAATAATGCCAGTTCTTTTCCCATAAAACTGTGTAGACGTTCCCATCGCTTTAATCCTTTTTTTCCCTTTTTTTTTTGGAACGCCACACATCTGTTTGCAATATCAAAACTGAGTGATTTCCATGAAACTCCCAGACGATGCCCTGCCAACAGCTGTGTACATATGTCAACAACTAGATAATTCCTTTGTCTCTACATAGTATTTGACAAGCCTGGAGGAAAAAAAAATCTACTTTCATATTTTCATTTTTCTCCGTATCTACCAGTCAACCCTCCTCTGAGCTATTATGCCTGAGGTTTCGTAAATGTCACACATTTATGCTCTGAGTCACTCATATTTACCCATCTATGGACCCTGGTCATAAAACACACACACATACACACTTTCTCACCTCCCTCTGCACACTGGCATACACCCTGCGGTGCGGGTCAGTTCAAAGATCAATGCAAAATATTGACAGATTGATCAACTCAATCCTGCTGAGCAGCTGTGGTAAAGTGTTAGTTAGTTTGTTACAGACCTCATAGGGGGATTTACGCCAGGACGTGTGTCTGTGTAATTTTCACAAGTTTCTGACGATATAGTTCCTCCACTCTGTTGGGACAGTGTCTCAAAAACAATGTTTAAGAGCCCATAACGCTTATAATACTGTCTCTGAGATTTACTGCTCTGCCTCAGTTTAACAAAAAACATAAAATATAAAAGCACTAACATATAAAATTTACCAGCTTCAATATAAATACTAGAGCCTCTCCTCTCCTCTCCTCTCTGTCTGATAAAAAGAAGAGGCTGTATGGTTTGTAATGCAATTAGTGAATGCCTGCAGAAGTCATTTAGAGTTTTTGTCTGTTTTGATTATTCTATATTTCTGTAGTTTATTTATGTATTTGGAGCCACAGAGGACTAGCTTGTGGTCCCCACATCTTCTACAGGTATAGCAGCATCCACTCAGTATGTTTGTCCATCAAGAAGATAAATTGAGTTGGGCTCAGGGCCAACAGCGACTGGGAATCTGCGGCACAGATGGTACGTGATTTAAGAAAGCAACGGAGAGGACAGAAAGGAGTAAGAAAGCTAAAGCAACAGTGAGCGAAGATTTGATAAAGAAAAGGACCGGAGAAAAAGATGAAGTCAAAACTAATAAAAGAAAAGAATACTAAGTGGAGAGGAGACCGGGTAATGCTCTATGACTAAGAATGAGACAGACCAACAAAACTAAGGAAAGGTAGGGTTTTGTTATGCTCAGTAAATGTATTGTTTATTCCTTGTGTTGACTATACACAGCTAAATGCATATTATAACCCAGACATCAATAAATTGACTTGGGAATACACACACCCAGGCACGCGTGAATAGGAGTATAGACTGGTTGGTGGTATTTGATGATAAAGAGGAAGGGGCCTCATTGTTCTTAAGCATGGGTCCCACCTGGTTATCAGCTGAGCTCTAGCTAGTCAAACACCAAGGGACCATCATTATCCCCTTGACTCACGCTCACATATACTCAGTGCTTAGGGGCATGTGTTTAAAACATATGGGGAATGGGGACATGGGTGACACCTCTGCTCCAACTTTGTGAATCCCCCAGGGATGCACAGGCACACCCACATGTACATGCACATGTGCATGTTCTGCGAAACCCAAGTCGGTTACACGTTCCCATCACTGCTGGAGGTGTTTTTGTGTTAGTGTGTGTTTCTCAGTGACTGCATATATATGTGTGTCTGATGGGAAATGAACACATTTCCATAGTAATTACAGAGCAACTCATTCCTCCTCTCCAGTTAGAAGTGTCATGAGTCATTAGCGCTGCAGTCTTAAACATGGCAGAAAAGCTGACATGGCTGCGGCTTTTGTTTCCCTCGACAGCTGTGTCTGGATATACGTGTTTGAAACAGATATTCAATACCTTCAACTGAATGCAGCTGACCTCCAGTTCATCTGTTAAAGACACTAGAATTGGACTCAGGAGGACAACGTGGAGGCCATTTTCTGACACCAAGGGTATTTATTTTCCTATTTTTTATCCTTGAGTGTTCACATATGAAACCATTATAGAAAATTGCACGATGGAAAAGATATACTTTCTCATTTGCATTTATCCCAGCTTTAAACACTTTGGCTATCCATTCAGTGAAAGGTATATCGAGGTCTTATAAATCTGATTTCTATTTACTTTGTTTCTTTAATTTTAATTTCTCAGGAAATTTAGTGAATTTATTTTTTCAAAGCATAAAGAAACATTTAAAAATGAAAGGAAATCTTTTTTTCACATTATAGTTACTTTTAACACTAACCAAATACAGACATTTTTCATACACCTGCGGAGCACATTTAAAGCAATCCTTCCAAAAGCAGCAAAACAGAAATGTGAAGACGTGTCTCCTTAAATTGATTTTAAGTAAATAAACTAGGTGGTGTAGTTTTGACAGAGTGTTGAGGTATAGGGTTCACGGGCAGCTGTTATTCGGTAGAAGTAGTCATCCTAACTGTAACCAAACCTTAAGGAGGAACAACAACTAGAATCCATAAGAATCCATAAGAGGAACATGGAGAGAGCTCCTCTTTGGGAATTTAATCTCTGGGAAAATCTGGGATATTACTGTGAAGAGACAGTGTGCTTATTTTTTGTTAGTTCAGGCTGGAAATGGCTGATAAGTCATGTTTTTTTTTATTTTCACAAATTCTGACACAGTATGCAAAGTTATTTTCATTACTCTTGATTTGCATTAAGTCCTATTTGAAACGGGCAAAAAATATCTCAAATGAGTGCAGTTTATTCTATTTACCAATTTCTGCTAATTTAATTTGCCTTTTCTTAACATCTTCCAAAAGCAAATAAAAAATGACAATGGAAACTTGGCTTATAAATCCAATATCACACACCTGAATGTATCTCAAAGTGCCATAATTGGTTTACTTCTATTAAATGAGCCAAAAGAGGGGCATCGAATATTGCGGGGAATCAGATTTTGGCACAACACAGGCTTGTTAAATGGCAGATTCTACACACACTCACAGTGTGCAAAACTGGGAGCCTCTTTGGATTTGTAACATTTCATCTTATGTAAAGTGCATCAAATTAGTCCAAAAACACAGTTTGCAATGTGCAGGAATCTCATAGGTGGTACTGCATATAAGATGTCTCTTGCTCTGTCCTCTCAGCATAAAGCTGCTCTTAAGGCTTCTTAAGCCGTTCACAAATCAATGAGTGACATCACAGTGACAACATCCACTTCCTATTTCACAAGTTTTTTTTTTAAACAAAAAAAATGTGGTTTTGTTCACTCCATAGTCATAAAGAATGTTTTTGGTCAGCTATTGATAGAACATTTAAAGTGTTCTGATCTGAGGCAGGAGAGAGTCCTTCCCTTCTCTACCAGCGGCTTCTTTCCCCTGCTGTCCCGCAGCGTGACATGAGCACCAGCAGTCACAGAGGGAGAAATTATTGCTCCACTTAGCTGACATCCTACTCTACTACTACCTTTGCATGCTCTGCAAGAAATACACATGTCCCACATGTTTGGCTGTACATCCATCCTCACTTAAAGTACACAGTCCTGCACTAATCACACAAAAACACACACATTAATATACTCCTTTAACGCTATCACAGTCCGGCTCTCACTTTTCTCTCTACCTCTCTGTTCCACTTCAGCGAGGACAACAGGCTATCCCTGTCCTCCAAAGCCACACACTCCACATTTGCATATCAATTTACTTTTTAATATAATACTCTGTCACTCGAGACCCATTTATCATTCTACCAGCAAGCCCCCATCCATATATTATTGTCACTGTTGCCCCTCCTCCATTTTATTTCTGTTCCTCTGCCTTGCTGCTGTTTATCTCTCTCAATTTCTGTGAAAGTGAAAACATTCCCTTGTCCAAAAAAACTATGTATACCTTTATATATATATATAGATATATAGATATATATATATATCTATAGATATATATATATATATCCTCTATATATCCTCTGTGAACAGGCTCTGTCCTCTAGCCTCTATGTGGCTGTTTTTTTTTCTTCAAAGAAAGAAATGGTTGACAGGAGTAGCTGGAAAGAGGAGTAAAGAGAGAGCAAGAAGGAGATGGAGAAAGAGAGCGCTGACAGGCAAGAATGCACAATGGGGGTCCGAGCCTGCATATCAACTAACAAGCAATCAGATGGAGGGAAAGCACGAGGAGAGGCGGGGAGGCAGCCATAGGATGAGAAACTCCAAGGTTAACATAAGGGATGCAGACAGAAAGAGAGGTGAGGCTGTGTTTGTGCTTCAACAATAAGAACTGAGGGTAAAGTGGAAGAAAAAGAAGTACGAGAGGGAAAATAGCCCAACGGGAAAAGCAACAAAGAAGAGATGTTAAATCTTAATAATAGGGAAGAGAGAAACAAAGAAGGATGGAGAAGTCAAGTACAGGCTGCGTGGATTGAGAATTAACAAGGACAGAGGGCAAGTACAGCATAATCAGTACATAACTCAGCCCTGAAGGGAAATGGGAGAAAGAGATAGGAGATAAGTGAGATAGAAGCAGAAGTGAAAATGAAGAGTATCAGGCAACAGCATGACTGCAAAACATGTTGAAAGAAAGAGCAATTGCATCTATCTTTAGGGCTCAACAAACCCACTACTTAACAGTAAATTGAAGAAAATGAAACCAGTCAGTGAACCAGCATTTTAAGTGATACTTTCATTAACTCCACCTCATAGAATACAACTTTCACTCATTGTTCGTACCCACTTGCTTCTGCTTGAGATAACTAGAACCTATTGGATCCCATCCCAGCATACGATGCCCTGAAACCAAGGAAACACCTTGGGCTGGATGCCAGTCAATCATAAGACCAGCACCAGACTCATTTAAAAAGACAATTTGGAGTATTTAATCGACTTGACACTTGGAGGAAACCAGAGCCGTCCAAGGTCAATCACATGAACATGATGGGAATTCTGAACATCTGTGTCTGTCAGGTGATAACTCTATGAATTTAACGCATTATGGTCAGTTCTTCGAAAATTTTAAATTTTTAAACAAATACAGCTAGAAGAGTTAATTATTGTTTGAAGATCAGTGAGATGTCTGTCCTGAAGTCATCGTGATAAAGTCTGACCCACGCATGCCTGTCTCTAAGCTAAACTTTAAACTGTATTTGTTTTACACACATGACACATGCACATTTTACAGTTTCTTATCTTGGAAAAAAATGAAAAGCCAATATAAAGGCAACTTATAATAAAAACAATTTTGTGTGATATTTCTTTTATATATTCTTATCATCTATTGGATCAGTTTTTTGGGGCCTAAAAGAAAAGCCAGTCTGGCAAGTGTTACAATAAAAGCCTCGCTTCTCTTTCTAATCTCGTCTGTAATATATGAGCTCTTCATTTATTGGTCCGTTGGCCTCAGGCTCCATTGCTGCTTCCGTTTCTCCCTCAGCCTGACTCCACTAATGCAAAAGAGACACAACATGTCCGTCTCAGAGTTTTGCTGACTTGTAAGTCCTCTGATTATTAAAATGAGCACTGAGTGTTTCCGTTGTTACTGTTGTTTACTGTGCTGCTTTTTCTAAAGCCTGAAGGTGCAATGCAGAGGTGAGAAAACGTCCACTCTCACATGTCAGACGTGCAGTCATCACATTGCACGTAAAGTAAAATTCTCTCACGTGCAGTTTGTTAAGCTGTAACGATCCGCAGTGCGTAAAATGATAAATTAAACTCTGTAAAAAAGAATGGTATAACTTCAAAGAGAATTTGGAGGTTGAAGGGTGTGGGGAAGAGACGGGGACAGCAGAAAAGCAAGACGGAGGAGAAATAAGTGGAAATCAGAGGGCAGAGAAAAAAAGAAGAAATGGGAAAACATAAAGAAGACTGGCAAAGAAACAGAAAGGGAGGCAAAGGGGAGATCAAACAAAGGGAGATTTTGTCAGGGCAGAATGAAAAGCTCAATTCTGCATGTCAGGCACAGAAAGGCAAAAGAAAGAGTGAGGTAAATATGGATGGTGGAATAACCTTGAAACAAAGTTCGACAGCAGACAGACTTTGAAAAAGTATAAAGAGGTGGACCAAATATGAGTAGAGTTTTATGTGGATGGCGATGTGTTGTAACTTTTCCTTTCTGTTCTCCTCCTTGCCCCTTATCTTCTCTTTTCCCCTGTGCTCTCACCTCCTTCTCTCCTTTCCTCTCCTTTTGTCACCTCTAATCTTGTCTCTTCTCCCCTCTTTCATTTCCTGTCTCTTCACATTATTTTCCCACTGCTAATCAGAACGACCAGAAAAATGAAATCAGTAAATCATTAGTCACCCCTCCAGCATGACACAATGGAATGACACATCTATCCTACTTTCTCTATCACTCCCTCCTCACACACACACACACACACACACACACACCCTGCTGTGGGTAGCTGCTCCCATCATTACTCATGATAATGGTGATTCCATTTAATATCAAGCCATTAAATAAAAAATAATTACTGGGAATGAAATCAATGAATTAAAGTCACACTCATTACCTCAGAGCAAAATTAAGCCTCCTTCATCACCTGAAAAACAAAGTGCATTCACTGCCTGGCTGCTAATAAACAAAGGAGCTTATAAAAAGCTGAATGTGAATAATCAAGAGTCCAAACAGCATGAAAAAACAAACTCTCACAAAAGTCTTGTCGATCTAAGTGAATGTTCAGGAACTGAGGTGAGTAAGATTTCTTCTTCTGGTCTTCTCCCCTTTCCGTCTTGGGCGTGTCTGGCACCGGTTCAGCACTTTCTGACCACAGTATAAAAAGATTTACTCTGCTCGGGCTAATTATTAGAAAGGGGAAATGATTAGCTGAAGAGTTATGACTAATAAATCCGTCCATGTTTCATTAACACCCTGTTTGGAAACATTTCATTTCGAAGCCTCTCATTAAAGAGAGTGGTAATGGAAGGAAAGGAAAAGGTGGAGATGGGGTAGGAGCTGTGCTGCGGTAATTGGTGTAATGTAGCAGAATTTTTAACAACCTGATGAAAGGTCAAATGCGATAGGGTGGAAGGAGGCAGAGAAAAGCATGTCATCTGCATCATTAATTGAAGTGTACCTTCATATTTGTTAACGGATCTGTGTGCGGAATGTGAAACTAACTAATTTCCCTAATGATGTTACTACACCGACGTAACTTGATTAGGTCAAGATCGTAAATGCGCATTTGTGTTTGTATGTCTGACAAATATATTCAAATGTACTATAAACTTTAACATCAGGAACAAAAACAGTTTGATTTTGTAGGATGTTTGTAGGTGATTAGTTCAGTCCTGCTGCAGCTTCTGGTCATTGGCACAGGGCCTGTGTGAAAGATTTCTACACCTGCAGCTGTTATAACTGCAGACAAAGCTGTGTTTGGCTACACCCTGCAGCTTAGCTGCATTATTTGAAAGCACCATCATCCAGGCAAGCACACACAAATCTGCCTAATGACATTACACACATCTCACCATCGTTACGTACAGGCACAAAAACCACCTCACACCGGCCTGTTTTCTTTTAGATTTGAATACACAGAATCCTTTGGCTGCCAAGTCATTACTACTGCTATCATCGAGGAAACAAACCAACACTACTCACAGGGAAAGGAATGTTTTTTTTTTACCTTCACCCAATTTACTGTGAGTATCATTTGGCAATCATACTTCTATTACTTGGGCCCTTGTTTCTTTTCGATCATTCCTTTAAAATTTTTTATTGCATCCAAACTGAAAAACCTTCAGAATATTTTCTTTCCCACTTTTGGTGTTTTTCATTTCAGTTCCTCACATAGTCTTTGAAATTCAAACAAGCGAACAAACACACACACACACACACACACTTTCTGAGCTGTTTTAAACTCAATTAGTGTTGTAGCTTTTCAGTTTCTCTCAAGTCTCTTTCTCTGGCTGCCTCTTAACGCTGCTCTCTACTCTCTCAGCGGCCTGTTTTCATTAGCACACACTTCCCTGTTTTTTTCATCCTCCCTCTCCTCTTTTGTGTCTTGAAGTTTTCAAGAATAACCCTTGGCTGTACAACAGATGCTGTGGAGGTGAAAAAGCTTCATCGTATAAACATACATGCACATAAACAAGGTATGATGATGTTTTAAGAAAGGGGAGCTGTTAACATTCTCTGTAAGAGGGACTGAGAAGTCTGTCTGCCATGATTTGCAGCAATTTAACAGCTCACTTTTCTTGGTATTGTTTTCTCTCTGCTTATCACCCGGAATTTTTCCATACTCTAGACTCAGCTATACAGTAAGATGTTGGCATCTAGCTTTCTGATCAATCTCAACTTATTGGAAAAATAAATGATAACTATAAGAAGAAAAACCCTAAGTGTTAAATTGATCACTACTTAATTTGAAGCAACTTTCTTTTTCACATTGTGCTCTTGAACCATTGCAGAATATCTGCTGCTATGACAACATGCAGTTTAAAGGCCGACTTTCAAACACGAATCAGATAAAGCAGCTTAAAAAAAAAACACAGGCACCATGTAGACGGAACCCATTCACACTGAGTTCTCACCAAAACTCCCACATTAAAAACACGAATATAGAAAAACACAGGAGTCTGGCACATAACCAAAGCCTGCAGCTATTCAGGAAGGGAGATGTTTGTAAGGCTGAAGGATCATTATGATGCAGACAAATCTGGGGCCCAAACATGCACACACAAAAAACTAAAATACTGGGAGGCAGAAGCTGTAACATGTTTAACAAGGAGTGAGAGAAAGTGAGGACCGAAGGGAAGAATGCTTTCTGAGTGAAAGGCCATCTGCTGAATCCATGACTATGCCAGTTGCTTGCTAGCTCCCCATCGTTTGCACCTGCCAGCCTGCCAAAGCACCCTCAGGAGGACAAAAGCACAAAGTTCACACACAAACACACACTTGCACGCATAAACTCGCCGAGCAATAATGGCACGCACACAGCAATAACTGGTGTGATTTGTCAGCGGCATGCTGTGTCTGAGGAGCTTTGGGTGTTTTTTCATGTTTTCCCTCCTGCGGTAACAATAGCATAACAGCACTTTATTAAATGAGAACAGGAGAGAACAGAATAGCCTGCAAATCAGGTCGTTTATGAGGTATCGCTGTTCAGTACGTTGCCAGCAAAGGCTGCAGAAATAGTATATGTGTCTGAGTGGGTTATGTGAGAAAAAGAGACTGTGTGGGCATATATTTTCAGTCATAAGAACCTTCAACCATGCTGAGCTAAATGTGACCAGGATTGTGGATTCAATAATGGGAAACAAGTACAAAAACCTCAGCACTTCTATCCAATTTAATGATTATTTAAACAGCTGGCATTTAGGGAAAGGGAGAAAAGGGGGTGTAATAAATGTCTGGTGGAAAATCAATTAAAACCTGGCTGACTCTCAATGTCAGTTTCAGTTTAATCATTGTCCACATTGAGCTGGTTGCAGCGAATACATCAGATTGTCAATACATTCATCCAAATGTAAATTTCAAGAGAAGAAGCGGAAATGAAAGCCGGAGAGCCAAGAGATGGGGCAAAATGTGGAGAAAAGCAGCAGCAGAGAGGGTGAAATGAGAGCGGGGAGTGAAAAAGAATTTGAGTGACAGATAAGATGGAAAAGATGAAAAAAAGGGATGTATGGACAACACAAGAGGAGATTAGTTTTAGATTTTCTCTCAATTCCTCAGAAGCCTCAAGGATGACAGTCCTATTGCACCTAACAGTGCAATCGCCCACCCATCATCTCTCCGTACGCTTCCTCCTCCTCTTTCAAACACACTTGCAATCCAGCTTTTCATCTTTCGCTCCTTGCACCTCTCTCTTCTTTACCCTTGCTCCCCTCCTCCCTCCATCAATCTCCCTTTTCTCTCCATCTCTCTTAAGCCTCCGCCTATTTCTCTCTATCTTTCACACCATCTGAAAATGTGGTTCTCTTGTGGCACCAACATACTTCAGATGTACCTTCCCCCCCTCTTTTCAGCAGTCTGTCAATCCCACTGCCTATCTAATATGTTTATTCGCCACTTGTGTTTCTCCTTTACCTCGCTTCCGTCCATCTTTCTGCCCCCCTGAGCACTATCTCTCTCCTTGTTGTCTGTCTAGTGATGCAGCTTTGATCCTCACTTCATTTCCCAGTCACAAACACGATACACACTCCACCTAGGTGCGCACACACACATTTTGACATATGTACAGATGAGGTTTAATAGAAAGCAATAATCAACACCGCTTCCTCCCGAGCATCCACACCTCTCATCGTAAGAGAAATAAGCACAGAGAAAGAGAGGAAGAGGATGAGGGAGACCTGAAATTGATGGCAGAGCATCGACCCCTCTGTAAAACCTAGTTAACACCTCCCCAGCCTGTGAAACCTGATTAGTTGAGTGTGAGTGTGTGTTTGAGTCATCACGTGCGTTCATAACACAAAATGTTTAACTGGTAGTTTTTCTTCTTCTTAGATGGACAACCCCATAATCCCCCTCTGATTAAAAACATGTGGATGTGTTCTCGTTCACGTGCTGTGAGTGTGAATGTGTGTGTGCACAACACTGGGGAGACTTTGCTGATTACATCCCCTCTAGTCAATGGTGAATAGAGCACTCAAGCTGATAAGCAATCACCTGAATCAATACTAATGTTTTTACTCAGTGTACATAAGTATGAGCATGTTTGCATCCATGTGGGGGGGTGTTGTTCCTAAAATGTGGCTAATCTAGTTGAAACTCTCAAAGGATAAATATTTGGTTACAGGTATGGAAAATCACAGATGCTTGTCATCTCTTTTCTTCTCTCCCCGCATTCTCCAAAAAGAGCCTTCACCTAACCCGGATCCTTTCATCTTCTCCCCTCGCGCCAGTCTGTGTTCTTTTATTTCCCCCTCTACCTCTTATCCCCTTCTCCTCTTTGGCCTTCATTGAGACGAAGCATTAACGGCCGTCTAACCTTCAAAAAAAGTGACCATAGAGAGTCCACGGTCTTCACATTCAGAGAACACAACCTTTGTTCAGACTTCTGCAGCTGTGTAAATGTTAGAGATGGACGTCCAACTTTTTCACACCCGCATCCTCAGAGAGAGGCATAAAGCACATGACTGCATTTGAATATCATCAGATAGGCTTATTACATATGGGTGCTCTTTAACTTAACTTAACTTAACTTAACTTAACTTAACTTAACTTAACTTAACTTAACTTAACTTAACTTATGAGCCTTGGAGGATTTAAAGCTTGCTAACTAAACATGTCGACATGACACTAGAAATTAGTCAGACCAATGCCAGACTTTTTTCATTTGAACCTGAAGCTTCAAAGCTGGACTAACACACCCGAGTTGAATCCCTCCTAAACACGTTCTCCGAATTTCTATTTCTATTTGCATTGTTTTATAAAAAAAAACCTCAAATTAAGGTGTATGTCAATACAGCCGAATTCCCAATAAAACTGATCTCATTCATACACTTTTTTGTTTTTATTTTGTAAGACATCTTAAAGTTGTCAGACATTGAAAAGCAGCCCAATAAAACTGTGTTGACAGGCGGTTGCTTAAAGCAATTCCAGACAGTGGCTTTACTCTGATAAAACCCCTGTTTTATAGTTTTCTCATGAGATGCATCAGCGTCTGAGATGGACTCGAGCTAACATGGAGTGCTGTTTACCTAAACAAAAAGCATGGGAGAAAGTGCAATATTGTGGATCTTGGATGTGTTTTCAATCATTCCTGAGCAACATTAAAGATGCTTGACACAGACAAACCCTCAGAGGAGGAATACTAATGTACGAGATACTTGATCTTAGACTCATTTTCTTATAGTTTGGGTCTTTCTATAGGATAAAATACGGTAACAAAAACAGACATTCACAGGCCTCTGCTTCAAAATCATTACTATTTAGACACAAAGACACAAACACTGCTTGTAGCGCCAGTCATATGTTGGCCTTACCTTCCGCTGACAACAAAGCAGGTCACCAGGAAGATGAGAAGAGCGATTCCTCCTGCGATGGACACAGCCAGAATGGTGGACTGGTTGGGGTCCCCAATGGCTAAGACATCTACAGCATAGAAAAAGCGAACACAGTGGTTTATTTAAAGCAAGCAGAAATGAGGATGGAATGAAGTTGAGGCTGTTTTTTGCAGAAGGAAAATGATAGGAGAAAAGATTAAGGGAGGCTGGGAGTTAAAAAGACAGCAAGTGAGACAGCAAATGTGGCGGGGGAAAGATGGAGAGAGCATGAAATATGATAGCAATAGTAAAGAGATAAAAGACAGAGGCTGAAGGAGGGGAAAAAGAGAGCAGCAAGCCAGCACAAGAGAGAGAGGGTGGTGGATGGAATAGTAAGTAAGGCCCCTTGATGAAAAGCGCTCTCCCTCTCTGCATCGTCTATGAGAGTATAAGAGTGGACGTGAAAGCCATTCCCATTCGGCTGCGCTGTCCAAATGGATATGTTAACATTGCACATAACAAGGCTACCGCCGAGAACTTTCTGCAAAGATGCATCGATTTTTACGCCACACCAATCGAGCCATTACTCAAAACAAATACCCCATTTATCTGGCTTAGCTGAGCACGAGTGGACGAGTGTGTCTTTGTGTGCACTGTATATATGAATATGTATATGTGTGTGTGTGTGTGTTGAGGAGGCAAATTAATACTCCAAGGCAGGCAGAGATAGGCATTGATCTCCCATTACAATTGCTGGTACACAGAGACATTTCTTAAACACACAGGAATGATTGATCTGATGAAGTAACTTTGATTTGATTTTTACAAGATCAGATGCATACAGGCGATCTTGTACTTTACAGTGTTTAACTCGGACATGAACCTGTTGTGTGAGATCTCACCAGCAGCTCCGTTTACCAGAGATACACAAGGAGTATACTGAGGCATATCAAAGTGATGATATTTGTTACAGCACAAGAGTAGAAATCAAGCTCTGAAGTACTGTCATTGACAATTGAATGATTTGTAGGTTAATATGTTCCTTTTGTGAGCCGCACAATCAACCTATAGTGCATTGCTGTATATTTACTGATTCATTCCACTCGGCCTGTCTGTCTAGAAATCAATGATCGCTTTGAAAAGCACATTAAGGAGCCTCTAAAGCAGAAAATACTCGAGCACACAATGAACCGATAATGAAGGTGGATGACAGCAAACAAAGGAGAAACTGATGTGTGGCAAAGAGTTTTACAACATTTTCATTGAGAATCAACACACTAAACTGAGAGTCATGTGTGTGGATTTATCTCACTGGCTTAGAATTCCGTTCTGCTTTGATCCTAATTTAAGTTTAGATACGGAAGTTTAGATTAATACAAAGAATGGCTACAAAATGCCTTCTTTTGGAATTTGTGCTGACTTTTCTTAGCTACCCCTTGGTTTTTGCTCCAGTGATCTGTGTGAATTAAGATCTCCTATACAGAGATGCATTTTTTCCCTCCCTTGTCAAACTGAGTTGTCCTCTTTTTACCTGATAAGTATCCCAGGATACTTTGAAGCTACTGGTTCACATACACTGACGACAACCTGTGAGGCTGCCTTGGTGTCTCTAACAGCAGAACTGAAGAGGCCATTTGGATGAAAGTGAGCTATATTACAACCAACTAGTAGATTGATTTCAACCGTGAGGGATGAATCCGTTTCTTAACACACTTTATATGAGATGGCAGTAGATTTTGCCCTGCTTTAATCTCTGTCCTTCATGGCTCGCACTTTTCGTTTGGATATATGGTGTTAACACTGGATTGCTTTTGAAGGACCAGAATTGATCAACTCTAAATGCAGTTACTGCCAGTGCCTTCAATTTCTAGCTAAAAACCACAGGGAAATTTATCATAGAAGACAACAGATGAAAAAGCAACAAAACAGCTGGGGAAAGGAAAATTGGCATTTCTAATTCATTACCAGTGAACAAATATCATTATTTTTCACTTTACCCTCGTGGCTGGTTTCTAGTTCAATCTCTCCCCCGTAGCTGCCATAGCCCCCATCGGTTCGCGCTCTGACCCTGAACACGTAGGTGGTCCCTGGCTTCAGCCCGTCCACTGTCATCATGTTGGAGCGAGTCTTCAAAACCGTGTAGTTCTGCTCCCTCTGGTTCTGAAGTGGAGAGGAGAAAATGAAATACTAAGTGAATAATATTAACTGTCAGAGTAGTAAAGTAATTGTGGGTGAAAAAAAAAAAAAAAGGTGGACGATATGAAAACTGGAAAGAGTTTTATGCAGAGCGATGAGCCGTGGTATCGAGAGAGACAGAGAAAATAGGAAAAGCGGAAAATAATAGAAACCTCAAATTGTTGAATTTAAATGTCTTCAGGCGCCAAAAAACACCTCACTAAGTTTTCATTTGTTCATCACTGGACCATTTGCTCGCATTTGTGCATGAGCATCTGTCAAGTCCCAGATCTTATCCTCACTATACTCTGGGGCAATATGTGGTTACTAGTCCCGCTTCACTTCGTTCTTCGACTACCTTGTGGGTGTGTGCGTGCCCTTTGATATGTGTGCATGTGTGTCGCAGGATGAATACAGAATAAGTATGTCTGTCAGTAAGCTCATTCCCTGCAGAGAGGTTGATACTCTACCTAATGGAAGACACTACACAAAACAGATTAATGCTATTTTACTGTTAATGCATGCCGACACACACACACTCACACACACACACAAACGCACACCCCCAGTCTTAATTTCATCACCTTGGCTGTGTTTTACAAGGTTTGTTCGACAGATGTGTGGTTAATTAGCTTGATGTGAGCAGTAGAGGTGACGTGAGGGATAAGGCCGTAGAAACAGAGAGATAGAGACATGTTTTGGATGAACAAGTCATTAGAGACATGCCCTCTAGGCTAAACCCATATCCTGCCAGCATGTAGATGGAGCACGAGAGTTAAAGATACACTCCAGTGTTCCTGTGTTGCACCTAAAGGAATAGTTATTTTGATAGCTCTTTTGGGAGGAACATTTCTTTTTTTAAAATCAGTCATAAAAGAAGATTTATATCACTTTTATGCATTTGTGGTAAGTATGATGCTACTGCCAACACTTACTACTGGAAACATTAAATGTGTATAATGTATGAAAATGTTTTATATGACAGGTCCTATACGCCACCTATAGCCCACTATCTTTACAAACAATATAGCTGTTCATAAAGTTACTTTAAGGCTGATTGTTTCCTGATGCATCCTGATGTAAACTGATCACGCATCAAGTAAAACTGATTGGCCAAGGAGGGTGGTGCCTGCTCAGGTTCATTGAGCTGACAAATCTGGGCAGATTTGTTTTTTTTGGAGGGAGTGGCTAAAGAACAAAGTTATCATCTGGCAGACTTGAAGCAAATGTTGAAGTGCATTAAAGTGCAAAACTAATGACTGTCTCTAGATGCTGGCTCCAAAACATCTTCGGCTCCAGTCGACTCCCATTCTAACATCAATGTCTCTCATGAACTACAAATTCAATCATTTCTTCCCCAACAAGTCATTATGGTGTCATTAGCTAGATTTACTCCTTCTGATCAGTGTGATGATGGTCCTTGTGAAAATAATTCCACAGTTTAAAAGAGATTACTGTTAATCATTCATATCACTCTTTGACTCCATCTTGTCCAGATACGATCACTTCTAGTTCCAAAAAGATCGAAATGGTGACTGCAAAACAACGAGCCAGTCACAATGGCTAAAGCCAATTTACAGTGTGTGGTTTTCACAGGAAAATCATAATAAGCACATGTAAATGCCATGGTGAAATCTCAGAGTATACACACACACACAGATAGCTAAAGATCCAGCTCTAGTGCCAGTTTTTAGTTTGTCCCTTCTGGCCCAATGTAGTAACATGATGATGCAACATTGTAGAGCAGCGAGGAGACTGAGCTACATCTTCTTTTGCCTTATAATAACCATGATTTTTAAGCACTGGGAGACTTATAAGAGAGAAACTGCAACAAGTCCATGCAGCAGACACAGTTTTATTTCCTGGTTTGTAGCTAGTGGCAAAGATGCTGCATAGTACAGTACTCACAATGCAAACTGATAACATCTATCATTTTAATGGCTCTGCCTTGTAAAAGCCTAGACTTGGAGTGCCTCTGAAAACTAGCGTTTGCATGCGTCTCTCTCACCTTTTCGTAGTAGATGACCTCATACTCCACTATTGCTCCATTGGGTCTCTCTGGACCCTGCCAGGCCAAAGTCACACTGTCCTTGCTCCGCCTTTCCTTCAACACCACACTCACTATGCAAAAAAAGAACAGGAAAAAAAAAAGGTGAACAACGAGGAGAGGGTAAAATAAAAAAAAAGATGAGAAAAAAGCTTGAAAAGAGACAGAGGGCAGACAGAAGGGGTGACTAGGGGGATTTTCCGATTTCTTCAACTGCTTTCATGTGAAGACCCATTTTGCAATGTGAATGTCATGTAATTTTGCTAATGAGACAGCCTACAAGGTGTTATATACAGTACACGTGTGACATGCACGTGTGTGGTGTGTGATCTGCCTATCATCAGTGTCAAAACCAAAAACCCACAACTTCCTGCAGCTTCCCACATTGGGACACATGCCTGCGTGGGTTGATGCCGTGTGTTTGCTTGTGTGTGAATACATTTGTGTGTGTGTGTGTGTGTGTGTGCACGTGTGTGTGTGTGTAATGCAATCTATAGTTGTAAATAGCATGTGCAGGTCATAATGAGGTTAACAACCTCCTACACACCTTTCACTTTCCCCCTGCCAGGGATTACACATATCGGTAGTATGGGGCCTATTAGTCATCGCCAGCCATCGCCATACACACTGCTCTTCCACAAATTTTCTCACGGTCCCACACTGTGACAAAAGGCACGTATGATTATAGACCTGCGTGCACAGGTGTCACTTTTGGTATTGGTGTAATGCCTTACGGCAGCAAATTTGTTCTCATGTCAAAGCTTGATACAGTTCAGTAAGAAAAATAGACTCATACCGACTTTCACATTCAAGTTCATGGTGATGAATAAGTTCTTCCTCAAGAGGATTTTTATCAGTCTTTATTACAAGTAGATATATCTGAAATCCTGTCTTCAAACGTTTATTTCCATTGAAACCCTGAAATAGTCAGCCATGTGAAGAATTATATTGTGAAAGAGCTGTCTTTGACAGTGGTTTTGACATTTGTAATGAGATTGTGAGAATTAGAGGAGCATAACGGCAGCGCACGTCTATACGTCTCACCTGTCTGTGACGTTGTGACATTTATTACTACTGTTCCCCTCGGTGTTGGGCTTAAGTCTGACACTCCATTCTGGCTCTCTATGGTGAAGCTGTAGTTGGAGTCTGGCTGTAAGTCAGTGACCAACACGGTGGCTGATGAGAGGCCGAACTGTCTGGGAACAAAATGGATGCTGCTTCCACACGGTGTGCACTTCTTTCCATCACCGGAGCACTTCCTGCAGTGGAGGCTGTAGGTGATGTCTCCTCTGCCCCCCGTGTCTCGGGGCGGCGACCACTCCAAGGTTACGCAGGTCTCATTCACTGTCGAAATGGGGTTCTCTGGAGCAGATGGAGGACCTGACGAAAGATGAAGATATAGATTTGGTACAATTTTTACAACATCTTTTTATCTTGGAAAGAGAAAAAACCTTAATTAACCTTCTGGAAAATAACCGGTTATAAATGCGAGGACTTTTGTCATTCAGTCTTTTATTTCCCATCCTTGAGGCCTTTTAAATATGTTCAGAAGAAGACTTTGGCTATTTTGAAATTACATTCTTTTGAAACTCTGACACATATGAAAGACAGTTTAAAAACTAACTATTAAAAGCAATACAGTAGGATCAGAAGCAGACCGTTTTTATTTGCGTCATTCTTGTCCTAATATAGGACCTGTGTTACCCAGAATGCACCTCTAGCTGCAACACTTCCAAGAAAGACTGGAACTGCAAACAGTGTCTAATGGAGCATGGAGCCTCTGGCCTAAAGACAAGAGGAGTGGGCTACATTACAGAGACATGGTGAGCTCACCTCTTTCCAACACCACTTTTCAGACCTGAATGTTGGGAAAAATTACAACCTTAGTTTCTCAAATTCTGGTCTTTTTCTGTCTCTGGCTGCCTATTGTAATCCAGAAGAATTGAGTAAAACCATGAATAGGAGCAGGTACAGACTTTTAATAAATGTTAACCATAGCACTGCTAATGGTCAGATATCCCTCATGGATGCAATAGATTTAAATGGTGTAAAATTAAATAGATTATAATCGGAAGAGTATGACTGTCATAAGTGTCCAACTGTCTAAAACACGGTAACTAACAAGGCTGCTGTCTGTTCACTAATGATCGATGTGCATTCTTTCAGCGTTCATTGCCTAAATTAATTGCAGTTTTTATTTTAAAAAAATGAACACTGATTGAATTAAAAACACATTAGCTGACCCCAGTCAGGAAGTGGACATTTAGTACTCAATTAATTAATAGCTATGGAATGGACAGATATTAAAAGAGCTTTGGCTATGTAACAGCATGGCAATATTTCATTATATTACATTTCCACATTTAAGTTAATTTATAGAATTCATATGATGTTGAATTGAAAAGTAACATCTTTTTGAAACACATCTAAATACAAAAGGCAAATAAATTAATTAGAAGTTAGATTTATTTGAAAACCAATAGCTAGGTCTTCTGACCAAATGTATGTGGGTTCATCATCATTTGGAGGTCACAACACTGCAAAGGTGAAAAGTGCTATACTACGAAAAATGTATTAACTGTGGAAATGTATAAGCTAGTAGTTATTTCATATATTGTCATAGCAAGCAAGTCAAACAATGTAGCAAATACACCAATTAATCTTATTTTATTGGCTCAACATAGTGCCAAAGCCCTGTAGAGCCTTCTGCTTTTATGACCTGCTGCATTAAGACAGAGATCCTAGGGTGTTATCGACTCTTTAATTTGCTGTTTTGACTAGGAGGAGGTAAAAATGACAGTTTCTGTTTCTATAATCTAATCCTGACTATTAAAAACGCTCAGACTGTTTTATTTGTTCATTTTGTCCATACGCTTATAGAGCTGTTATTGACTGAATCTGAGGATGTTTTTCAGTGTTTAAAAAGAAATGGTCTCGTACACGGTTTATACAGTTTATAGGTTTGAAATTTAAGAAAATTCCAGCACACCACTGAGGTAATGCCATTCATGTTGCACAGGAACTACTGAAGTGGAAATCATCGAAAATAGTTGCTCACAGCATAGCACAGCATGGTATAGGTATCCCAACCATATGGAAATTTTACAGTGGATGACCATTTCACTTGACATCTCATCAGGTTCTGAATGAACAGTGAGCCCCAGGGGTCCACCAGTAGAGGTGGGACTTTCCTGATTAGTCTTTCCAGTAGCAAGCCTCACTGAGGTGTGTGTGTGTGTGTGTGTGTATTGGGGGTGGGGGGCAATGGAGCATGGGGGATGGAGGGCATGCTGGGTATAATTGAGGCTGTCGGTCATAAATCTGCCAAAAGGCTGTGCAGCTAATTCTGTCTCTTCTTTCCATCCCCCATCTTTCTTTGCTTAACTGTCCATCATCACTGTTGCTACTGATCAGCCTTTTATGACATTTAGACTATAGACCACTGTTTTCCCCACTCTTCTATTCTTTGCCTGGGTCTTAAGTGTCATTCTTCTCGCCTTTATGACTAATTCTTTCACCTTTTCTCCTTATTTTCTCATTTTTTCCCACCCCCAATCCTCCAGGAGAGCATGTGTGTGCGTGTATGTGTTTCCATACATCTTTGAACAAACCGTTACTCATTTCCACCTGATAACACTTGTCACATCTCACCTGCTACCACGATTAATGAGTGTAATCTACCATAACCTGATAATGGGTTTGGGTATGCGTGTGCATGCTTGTGTGTGTTCCTCTATATTTCTTTTGTTCCATCCCTCTAACCATACCCAACATGCCACTGTCCTTTCCCTCCTCCACACTCCTACTTCCATCTAAATCCTTTGCTTTGTGTCCCTCTCATACGCTCCATTGTCCCTCCTCCTAGTTTCTCTTCTCCTCAATCTCTTTTCATGAGGATGTGGCCCAATCCCTCTGGCTATTTGTTTGTGTGTGCGAGAGAGAGAGGCAGACAAAGAATTACAATTATCATCAGCTTTCTACCAGAGTATCATCCATATCAGTGTCTCATCTGAGGAATCCATTGACTGTAACCACCTAGCTAATAGCAATGGTTGTATGTGTGTGCTGTGCAAATGAAGGTGTGTGGGAATAAGTAATACATATAGGAAAAATTAATAACAGGAAAGCAGCCATGCAGTGTAAATTCTAATAGTACATTATTACCTCTACTAAGTTATAACACAGTCCATTCATTTGAAAACATGAAATGTATAAAAAGTATATATTTCACTATAGTGAACAAAGAGAATGTCATGACTGTGACGGCTAATAACTTGTTTGAGCTTTTTGCTAGTTTTTGTATCACTCACGTGTGCATGCCATCGAGCGTGGGTCGGTCTCAGCGCGGTAGAAACCTTTCTCACAGATGCACTCAACGGCTTGTTCCTGCGGGGACGAGCTGTGAGGAGGACATTTGGTGCAGTAGGCATCTGTGGCTGAAGCTTTGTAAGTTCCAGGTCTGCATGCTGCAACAGAAAAACAGAAAGAGGAATTAGATAATGTGCCCACACAAAAACCCATTATACACATACAGTGTTTATTAACCATAAAGCTCTCGTCTCGTAAAAAGATGTTTGCACTTCATTGCCATGGCAGCTATACAGTACATGCTTGAAAGCATCAAAACTCCAATAACACGTATAATATAAAGTACGACTTTAACAGCCCATTGAAATTTTGTTTGTCATGTTGTAAATGTTTTTGCAGTGTTGTTTGATGTCCGTGTTGAAAGCTATGAGGCAGAATGTATTAGGCTTGGAGTAGAATGATCCTTTTTACAGCAAATATTGCTGCTGGTGTTTATGCAGTAGTTGTAGTTCTGCCAGAAATCCCCACTACCACAAATGCCTTTAAAGGACAATTCTAGTTTATTACAACTTAGGCCCTTATTTTGTTGAGTTGGCTGTAATTTCTCTCAGTTACTATAAATTGCTTCCTCTGGAGCATTTGCAAAGCTCTTTAAATGTATATAAAACATTTCTAAAAGGCAGTCGAGTGAGATGAGATCTGAGCAATCAGATAAAAAACAGAGGCCTTAAACAAACCCACAGTTTTGCCAAACTTTCCTCAAAGAAGGCAAGAAGGCAGGAAGAATAGCTCGACAAATTGCCAGTTATTATATGCTTTGTCTTTGTCATGATAATAGACATCCCAAGTGCATTTACTTTACCTTACCTTGGGCTGTTTGATAGAATAATAAAACAAAGGATGAATTTGCACAAACTATAATTATCCTTCAAATGTGCACCAAAATACAGAGGAGCATATGAAGAACATGTAGAAAAAAATGCAACTAACGAGGTATTACAGACAAAGAGATGTGCAGTGCAGTGCAGCACCCGTGGCAAAATGCAAGAAAACAAAGTTTGATTTGATATATTGTGACGTGCGATCCTTTTACATCGGGCTAAAGGCTGGTTAAACCACAGGGTGGTGCAGCACAATAACAGAGGGCAACAGCAGATCAGCTGCCATTCCTGTTATATAAGCATTAGATATTCTGGCAACTTGGGGAACAGAAATACACAGCCGTAGTCACAGTAATAGTCACAATAACACAATATGACTATTGCTATTGCTGTTACAGTGGTTGCATATTAGTCATTATGTGGAGTCATAAAAATAGGGAGGGAAAAACCGTGATACCACTCAATTGGAGTAGTCTGCTGAAATAGACTGGGGACTTGAATGATTTCCCTTTTGCATCCTAGGCGGTGCAATGGAATTCCTGACTTTCCCTTTGGTAATCTGAATCTAGATTACATATGAATTTATTTATACATTCATAGTCCTGGTCTTCCCATCCATACAAAACATTTCTGCCACCTTGGTAAATAGTATTACTTTGTACAAAACCCTATGTAAGTAAAATGAGGGTGTCGCAAATGCAATTTGATAGACGCCCTGTGTGTGTACATGTAAGGATCAATGACGCAACAGATTCTACCAGGTGCTTATTGCATGTGCGTGTGCCAAGAAGGTGTTAAGTATGCAGCAGGTGTTTAAACGCATGTGTACACCTGCTGATTGCTTGTGCTGGTGGTGAAGGTCATGGATTTAATCAAGCTACACGTCACTTGTCCCAGAAAAGCTGTATATTATCACACACGCACACACACAAAAACACACAACGCTGCTGTTAACCAATAGATAGCAGAATGGAAAAGTGGCCTGAAAGTAATGTGATTTCTTACTGTGGAAGGAAGCTCTTCCACCTGGTAGTTGTACTTGCTTGCATACAGACAGTATTTTTAGGCAAATCATTCATCAAATGAGCACTAAGTCCACTAGTACAATCCCCAACAGACCTGAGAGAACACTGAAAAAGAAAGATGTGTGTAGGTGTTAAAGCAGGAACAAAAGGGAGTGCTAATTCTCATAGGGTTTCTGCTCAACCCCCCCGTCAGCTTCTAAGGTATGAGGTGCCTGTGTGTGTGTGTGTGTGTGTGTGTGTGTTGGCTGGGCTGTAGGAGCAGGGTGAAAAAGCAGCTTTTCTCTGGAGACGTTGCATCCGGAGTGTCCTGGCTGGCCAGCCAGAGAGGTACAAAGGACCCTGGTGCTAGAGGACAGACAGGGCACCCTGTGCCAGGGCTGGCGTCTGTACAACTGCCTGATCAAAAACTTTCTTCAAGAATGGTAGCTTGGCTAAAAGTTGAGTCCCCTTCTCCTGATCTGCTGTTTGCTGCTCTGCTTTTCCACCTTCCTGCTCAGTTTACTTCTCCCTTTCTCTCTCTTCCCTCTTTCCCCTCTTTTTCTCCTGCTTTTCTTGCCTCTTTTTGTTCTAAAGCTGCTCCCGCTGTCTGCCCCATGGGAAATGTGTTTCTTGACTTGGTTCCCATATGATTAATGGTTTACCAGAGATACGAACAAGGTAGGCTCAAGAAGGCTGAAGCAGTACATACACTCACAAATGCACAGCTGACACACATCCAACCAAAAACAAAAACAGTTAGAGCTAACTCTAAACGGGCACAGCTGAACATGTGGTGTGTCTGAATCATGTTTTCAGTATGTGTTTTTCTTAAAGTGAGATAAAGAGTGGCCTCAGATCCAGTGTCTTATTAATTATTCATCTGGTCGCCAGAGAGAGACAGTGTATTTATGCCAATCGATAGCTTTTAGATATGATATAGTACTGCTACTCAAGACACACGCACTGATTGAGATGAGAACAGGGAGACTCCATCCATTGGGAAAACACTATACACATGAGCTGATTTGATTCTGTTGGTGCCATTTCTTTTAAACTCTTCTCAATATATGCGTGCAAAAAATTTAGGAATTTCCCATGCCACAAAGAAATGCAGTTCTCCAGATCACAACATGCACAGGGTCAAGTGGCACCAATGAACTCAGAGATATTTTTTGTCCAACTTAGTTCACTGGCCCAATCCCATTTGCCCTAAGTGAGTTCATCTAGCAAGAGTAAGCTGCTTGTACCTGTCAGACTTAGTTCAAGGGGATCATATCTAGCTCTTTAACATGGGTATTGGGGGATGACCTCTACAATATAATAATCCAAAGAGAAGGGGCACCTTGTCTGGCTGCCAGAAGGAAGAAAGAAGGGACAGGGCTAACGAGGGAAACTGAGATTGGTTTATTTCTGTCTCACAACTTCAGCATTCTGAATTACTCTCACCACTTGACTTTGTGCCCCAGCAGGCAGCTCTTTTCAGAGAAAGAAAAGCTTTCAGAAACCTATTGGATACTATATGTCTAACAATAAATAGCAGATAGTAACTGGAAAAAAAAATAAAGTAGTTGAGCATTTAAACCAGGGAATCAATGGAGAGCAAATGAGAAGGTTAAAGTCACACAAATAGGCTAAATATTTATTAGGCTACAAGAATTTCCAAAAAAATTACAGTGTCCAGGTTTGTAAAGAGGCAGAATTATGAAAAAATGTAAACCAGTTATTACAACTTTTTCTGATTTAATCAGGCAAACAGAGCTAAACCTATTGATTCTTAAATTTACAATCAAGTGAAACCAAGAGACGGAGCACACATTCGGGAGCTGGGAGCCATAGATGTTTGCTTTCCGTTTGATTTTCCATGTAGTGGTAAGTGTGTTTATTGGTAAATTTTAAGCGCTTTCACTCTTAATTTTTGTTCTTTCTAACAGGAAGCATGAAAAGAGTGTGATTTATTGGAACAGTGGTTCTTAACCTTTTCAGGAGTGTGACCCCTGCAAGGAATGAATATATTACAATACCTTTTCACACATGTACCCTTTACAGTTAATTTGAATTATACTGTTCAGGGGTCATGTATAACTTTGGAGGTGAAAGTCTGCTCGTGGCACTTGCTCTACGGGCAGAAAATAGCTTAGTAGAGTAAAGTATGCAATGTTTTTGTTAATGCTATGTCCTAGTAGGTCCCAGTATATTTTGGCATCAGTGATGAGCCCTCCAGCCAGTTTAGGATACATTAGAAGAATTTCTTTGAGCGATTACAACACCTTCAAGTAATGTTTAATTAATAACAGAAGCCGTTCTCTGTAATTGTTCAGTAAAGACGATTGGGCTTGTAAAGGTTAAGACACAAGTGCACACACAGAAATACAAACATGCTATGTCACAGTCAAAGTCATTACATTCTAATTACATTCAACCAGGTCCCTTTGTACATAAGTAAATTTCAGCTGCATGTTTGTGAAACAAAGCACTCTGCTCCACATCCCTTTCAACTGTCTTAAGTACTTTAAGTGCTAATTGCTCTGTTCTCTTGCTGTCTGTTGCTCTAAGTTCAAGTCAAACATCAGCTCCCTGCCGGTTTTACCATAAAGAGCAGAAAGAGGAGAGGCTGTACGTATGTGTGTTTTCAGATGGTTGGAGGGGTGGTATAGCTATGTCGTGTGTGTGTGTGTGCATGAGACTGTTCAGTTGAGAAGTTGTGTAAAGCTTGCTGGCCCACGGGAGATGAGCTCCATAATGGTCACTATGGCAACAGGCTTTCAAGACGGAACCCTTCGAGTACCCCTCGAGTGCCACAGCTCCTGGAGCACAGAGCAGCCTGTGTACACGAGTGCATGTGTGTGTGTTAGTTGAGGCAAACTGCTTAAAAATTGATACATCAAGCGTCAGTGGAGAAATCTAACAAGATTGAGTCTGACGTCCTTCACAGCCACCGGGGTCGCATCTGTGTGTAAGTTTATGTGTGTTTGTGCTCATGTGTACATGCCCGTGAAACGTGCTTTTGGTCGGATTGACATCACACTAAATGAACTTTGCACAGACACTAATGAGTATAAAATAGGACTAATAGAACTAATAGAAAATAGAATAGAGTTATATTATATGTGTTAGAAATAAACATTTAGGGGAATCATTAGGCATGTGATGGTACATGACAACATAACAACAACATTTAGCCACAAATGTTATGAAAAAAAATGGACAAACTGCTTGAGAAGGTAGAGATGATTACAACTGTATGCTGCCATTTATGCTAGCTGTATAACTATGAACAAATATAGTCATCATTATATTCTTCTGTTCTCTGTAGATACATATGCATCTGTCAGGTTGTGTGCCAGATATTTGCCTTTTCCTTTTTCTTCACTGCCATCCCTGTCTGATGCTGTTCATCTGCTGCAGATAGTTTTTAATGCCTGCCACTTCTTTTGTCCTCCACTTGTAAAGCTTCATCATTTTTTTTTAGGACACACTGCACCCTACACTGAGATTTGCCAAGTTTTCAGCTAACAGCTCAATGAGTGTCATCTCTTTGGTGCAAAAATACTATTTTATGACAGTGGTTAAACTGTGGTAATTTTTCATAGATAAAGCTAAAGAAATGAGAAATGAGAACATATTATGTGTCTTTGCAACAGGCTGCTCGTAACAAAGGGCCTAAAGGTACATTTTAAAATCAGCTCTTTCCTAAGTTGTCTTTTATATGTTGACCACAACAGTTCATCTCAGAAGTTGGGTGTCTTTTTATTTTTTATGCTTGAATGATTCATAGGTCAGTGTTAATCAGCTTAACAAACAAAAAGACACATTCTTCTGAGAATGGACAGAAACATGGACTGGACTGACGATGAGTGAAAAAGAAGATTGATAAACTTTGAAAAACTTTCAGAAAGCCTGGAGAACTAATGCCCATGACTACTGTAAAAGATCATAAGAAGTTTAGGCTTCTTGGAAACAAAATATAAAGATATAAGGAATAGCTGAGTACTTTTGCAGAGATCTGTACATTACCATTGCCTTCCAGGTAGTAAAATAATTCTCAAATGTGAGCCAGTGTCGGACCTGTGGTATGTGAGCTCATACTGTATAACGGATTTCACCGAAACACAGAATATTTATCCAGAAAGATTTATAATATCTAATCAATCTCGATGCGCCACAAATGTTTATCACATGAGAGATGAGTTAACAAATATGGTTTTGTCTTATGATGCAGTCTTTAATAGCACATGACGTATAACAGCGATCTCTTTAGACCACAATATACTTTTGTTAGAAAGTCAAGTTCGGATCACATGTGTGCACATGAGTCGGCATAAGACATGAGCCGTGACTACTTGGAAGCCATAACCTCCTGTGATTGACACCTAACTACTGACTCTTACTGTGTTTATGGAGTCTTATTAGTTTTCTGAACCCCACACACACGCATACACACAGGATAAGACCGAATATCAAATAGCTCGTGATGTCCACTACATGAAGCACATGAGTACACAGGCTGTCCTCTGGATCCCGGCCAATTACTAAGAGCGGCCAAGGAGAACTACGAGGACGAGGCTCTCCTCCTTCTAATTCTCTTCATATCTGACTTTTCTGTCTCTTTTTGTCTTCCCTTATCATTCTGCTTTCCCTGTTGTCATTTTTTTTCTGTTTGTCCTCTCTCTCGTTTATACTTCCTTTTCTCACCATCTCTCGGTGGGTGAGTCATGTGTGTGTGAGTCTACTTTCATATGTGAGTCTTTATTTCCCAGTGGGCTGTCTGTCATACTTTGACCCTGACCTTCTCCAGAGCTCCTGCACAAATATTTACTCTCTCGCTGACAGGCATGCACACATACATAAACCCCTCTTAGAAAAAAAAAAAAATCATAGTGAAAGAGCGGAAGCTCATTTTCAGTGCAATTACAGCAAACACACATTTACACAGACACACACTTTTCGAGTGGTAACCCAAGCTGATGGCTCACTAATTTTGAGCCTGTGTGATTATCTTGCAGTCTAAAAACAGATTAAATGGATACCAGGTGCTTGCATGTGTGTGTGTGTGGTTATGTGTGTGTGCGTGTGTGAAGGAGGTCAGGGGCGAGGGACGGACAGGGAGAGGGAGAAGAAGAAAACAGGGAGAGAACATGACAGGTCTATAGAAGTCTATTGGGAGTTTAGTTCACAGTCTGAATAACTTATGCTTCTGTCTGTGTTGCTTTCAAGGTAAAGGCCAGAAGAACGCAAAGATTCACCGTCTCCTTTTCATGAACATAGCCAAGCATACCAACAAAAACGCAACACACACCCAAAGATCAAGTCTGCCAACAGACACTTAAACTTTTGCTGTTGAGGCACACATTTCGTCTCTCTCGGCACACATAGTTTAAACGTCTCTGTCAAAATCTCCTCCCCAGAGTTTTAATGCATCTCAGACAATAATGCATCTCAGTCTCCACGTATACTCTCAGAAACACACACATGATTGCAGTAAACGTGCTGACATCAACTGGCCCCGTGACCAGTTGAGTGTTTGTAGGAGGAGCAGTGCACCTCCTTTCCTCACCCACGTTATTTTCAGTTCATCACTCTCAATAATTCATCCTCTCTGGCAGAGGAGGAACGGAGAGCTCCTTGTCTCTTTCTCTGTGTAAGTCACACATGCAGTCTTTCGCAGAGGTACTTGTCAAGTTGGAGGCCATATTCTTGCTGTCTTTAATCCGCAGACTTTGTCAGCCAAACTCCCAGCAAATTGAATTAAAATTGCAGAAGAATGTGCCCTGTTATGTTTTATTCTCATTCAAGGTAGAAGTTCACAGAGATGTCAAAATCAAGAATGGCAATGATTGAATTCATAATGAATAATAAATTATAGAAGGATACTTGACGAGTAAAATTTAACTCAGTGTGAAAACTTGACATCTTTCGGCCTTGAGACTTCCAGAGGTCCGAAGGCTAAATGCAGTAATTGCAGCGCCCCCTGTTAAAAACATGATGCAAAATTGTTTGTGCTTCCTCAAAAATATGATCCAGGGTGTCATATTCAGACCCATAGACACCCCTGCACCCATTCAGCCTGCGGGATGTCAAGGGTGTCAGACCCATAGATCAAAGCGATGCTGAGAAAATAACATAATTTCCTGTATGGTAGATTTGCCACCCTTTTAAATTGGCCATGATGGACAAATGCTTCTGAAAAGTAAAAATCTATACAGCCAGTCTCTGGAGACTTGGTCTAAAGCCCGACAGGGCCAATTTTGCTGAAGATTTGAAGAAAAAGAATAAGAAAGTCTGGCTTGTGGAAAAGTTTTTTTTCATAAAAATCCAGTGGCGCAGAAAATCTAATATGGCAGAAATCGTCATCTTTGGATGCTAACAGACAAACAGATGGTGAAAAAATAACCTCCTTGACAAAGGAAATTAACATTAAAGCAACAGAACTGCAAAGACAGACAATGCCTCAGATGAACGCCACACACAATGTCACAATGGATTAAATAAAAATCCACCTGGCTATCACTGTGAATCACTATGAGTGTATCAATTTATGTGTGTAAACGCATCAAATGTTATCTTCCACCTCACAGACACGGAGCTCCTTGTCAGTGAATGAAGAATACCGTAAATAATAGTTATCTTTACAAACTGCCTTGAGACCCCTGCACTCATTCAGCCTGCGGGATGTCAAGGGTGTCAAGTACGAAAACAAATCCCTCCTTGGGAACACTGCCAGTGTGTGTCCTCTTTGTGCTTTAAAAATCAGCTAAACTATGCCCCACAGGGGCTTTTAATCTGAACAAATCTTATCAAAATAATTCTGCCTATGAAGCAGCCTTGAAAGGTAATGGAAGTCATAGACCTTAATTGATGCCATTTTAGCATAGCAAGGAAGCTTGGTGCAAGCAGCCATTAAGTAAGGTCTCATTTATCTTCAGTTTCTTTAATTTTCATCATCAAAATATGTATGTCCAGGAATTTTATCAAAGATGATGTTTTTTCCTAAGTATGCATCTTTGTTTAAGATCAGATGTTGTCTTTCTGTTCCCCAGTAAAACACATAACCTTGAATACATCCATGTGTATATCCTGATTCATTACGCTGTTTTCATAGCCTATCTAGTTTGCCTTTGTCAATCAAGGCTCCATAAAGTACCTCAACTGCTCCAGTTACACCTGGGGGTCAGCACCAACTGTTGTAAAAGAAATCAGCAGGGTGAAGTACAATAACTATGTTCCTGTTGTGTTGGAGACCCAGCATGCGCTTGTCCATTTCACCTCCCACAGTTCTTTTGCCTAACACCTCTCCCTTGAGAAAAAGTATCACCAGTAAACATGTTTCAGTATCTATGCAAGGCATATTTCAAGCCTATATTTAGGGTGCTGCTGAAATGTGCTATTTATATGTTACAGAGAATTACAAGAGAATGAGATAGACACAAATCAGTAAACTAAAATGGACCAGTGGTTACATATCTGCAAATGAAACAGAATGTGTAACCCTCATCAAGATCTCTGTAAATTTGTACTTTGAATTTTGTGAATCTTCCTTTTTGGCAGCAGAATAAAGATGCAGAAATCTGTACAAAAGCAGTGACAAATTGGACTTTGAAATGGTTACATCTGTACGTTGTAGCTGAGCAAAGACGCCTGTGCAGCGCCGGCCCATTCAGCTTGACAGGCTGATCGTACATCTGGAAGCCATCCATAAACTAGAAAGAGAGAGAGGCAGGGAAAGAAGGGGAAGGGGTCAATGGCTGCCTTCCTGTCCCTGTGCTTCCTGCTCAGCAGACCCATTGGCTGCAGACACGCCTCCTCCTCTCCGCATGCACACACATGAACCAAATGCAAAAATCGAAAGACTTTAGCACTTTATTCATGTGAAAATTACAAACTTTCCCAAGAGTGCACTGATATTATTCCTCAATGGAACTGAACAGCATATAGAACACGGCCAATTAATATGAACTGTACCAACACGAGATTCACTCCACACCTCTCTCCTCTCTTACTGGCTTTGTCTGTGGGGAATAGAACTATATAAGAATGGGAGGAGTTGAAACGTGCATTAACAGTTTCTCAGTCCTTGGCCTGCTTTTCATCTTTTCTCCTGGGGGTTTGTTCACACAGCTCAACCCATTGCACCAGACTCAGCTGAGCTATCCAAGACCCAGTCACTGCAAAGCCACCTTTTTGTCCTCAGGTATCGTTGTGGCAAACACCTCAATGATGCAAACACCACCTTGGAGCTAAGGCAGCTTTTGGCATCTCAGCTTATGTGTGGCAAGCGATTGTCAAAGCCGAGAGAGGAGCTGTGCTTGGAGATTCTATGTAAATAGACATTATCTAGGTCAGTGGTGTGTGACTATGTAGACGGGGACCACGTGTGTATAGCGGATATAGTGAGGGTCTAAGCCTTTGTGATTTTGTGTCATTTATTCAAACACAAAAGAGAGAGAATGACAAAGAGGGAGAGGGAAAAGGGATGAAGTTGAAGAGGGACATGTGAGAGAAAAGAGATAACAGAGAATAAAAGAGAAATGAAGGAAAAGGTGGCTGTCATTATCCAATTAAATGAAGAGTGAAGTTGGACTGGCAGAGCAGCAGAAAGACAAACTCGCACAGACAGTTGGAGGGACAGATGACTGGCCCTTACTTGGCCATATATATGTTTGTCCTTTAGGTACATCTGGCTCGTAATAACAGCCTGCTGTCTGACACTGTCCTAATGCCTGCAGGAGGCTACACACATTCATACATTGCACATGCATATTTATACATATATGCAGACTACATACATACACAAAAAAAAAAAATCTATCTGTTAGCTGCCCACTACCTTCCGACCCACACCCGAATGCACTCAGCTCCCCAAACTGCCATCAAGAGAAGAGCAAAGAAATTAGAGAAATGTGCTTGTCTCTGTGATTGTGTGTCTTTGTGAGAACATGTAACTGGAGAGGGGGTTTTGACATTCAAAACTCTCCATCTGATCAACATAAAAATGCTTACTTTACCCACTGCCACATCTGTCCACATCACACACCCACAAGCAGTCATGTATGCGCACACACACAGTTACAAGCCTCTATCCCTGCTGTTAAGGATAGAGGCAAAAACTAAAAGCAGATTTTCCCACTGATCTTTCAGCACAAACATATAAGCTTCACTGGTGTGAAGATAAGTCTTCCCTGCATCTGATCCCTGTTCAGAGTTTTCATTATGAAGACAGGCTGCAGCCCTTCTATGAGATAAAAAGTGGAACATTCTATTATGTGCATGTTTGTGTATGTCATGCAAAGTTCAAAGTGTTGAAAGTGTGTGTTTATGCATAGCCAAAGTCTTCCTTTTGTTGCATCCGTCTGAAGGCACATGTTCATGGAGCCCTTACAGCACATATATCTAATAACTCTACACAGAGTGGAAGTTTTCTTGCAGGGAACAAAAGTTTTACTGTAATTCCTTTCCTGCTGTGCTGCAGTCAGTCTGGTCTGATTGACTGAGCAGCTGAGCAGGAGGCCTTTGATTGCAGCCTGTTATGTGCTGTTTGACAGTTTTTTTTTTTTTAACATCACCATGCCTTAAAGGACAAATTCAACACTAGATCTTTTTTTTTTTTCTACTGTTTCTTCATAGCAGTACTTCTGTGCAGCTTTGGCTGGAAGTTTCTAATGTAATGTCAGTACAGATTCTGATTTTGATCTCAAAACAGGCTGGTTCCACAACTCCGCAACCACAACTCAGGAAGTTACAGCAGTCTATCACCATGTTAAGATTTTTTTGTCTTTCTGTTAATGCACAGATTAAAAGAATTAACAAATTAATGAATTTTTTAGAGAATCTCATATTTCAGGTGAGTTCTCTATACAAGATTTAGGTGAAATTCGACACCTGTCTTTGACCACCTAATACAAACAAACAAACTTTAACCGATTAGATTATTAAAGGACTACCAGTAGAACCGGCGGCCAAGGTCAGTCAGAAGAGGAGTAAAAACACCTTTTTCAATTGAGAACAGCCTTCATTGTCTTCCTTTGCTCTTCTTTCACTAAAAAAAAGAAAATCTGCTCATGATATTAATGGATACTATAAACACTGATGCTAATACCTTTAGGAGCTGCCACTGTTTTCACTGTGTTTAAAAAAAACTGTTTCGTCTGATTGGCCACGAACACTTAGCTTAGAGTCTGGCATGGGGGATTCTGTCATTACCAACACCTCAAGAACCTGTTGTGATTTTTGTAAAGCCCCCCTGCTCTCATGTAAAAAGCCAGGCAAAGCAGCCTATAATTAATGTAGCAAAATATTAAAATATTCTTTTTAACAAGCACAAATTGATGCACGAATACAGTTCTTTCCATATGTTATATAATGAACATATAAGAAAGGGATATTGATGTTTTCATCTAAGAAAGGTTTTCATCTGCATACAGTACCATGATATTTACTTAAATGTACTACATTGTACTTGCCGTCAGACATGTAGCAACCTGGAACTCAAGTCAGAGTTGAAACTCAACATCAGTGTTCTGGATGTTCACACAGCTGATCAGACAATTTTGCAAAATCAGATGCACACTGGACTTGTTACTGAGCGGTTTGCACTTTAAGGAAAGGAAAGAACAGCAGGAGAGCTAAGTGGAATCAGTGATGGGAATTTGAAAGGTTCCTCTTGTAATCTACAGTAAGTTCTTGCTTCATGCTGGGAGCATCAAACAGACAAATGAATAAGGAGAAAAAGGGAAAAAGGAGACCATTTGACAGCTGCAGCCAGCAGGCAGGCATAAAGACAGGCATGTCACGCTGACCCTTATTACATTTGCTCACTCAGAGAAACAGGAGATGAGAGGAAGAAAACTTCTGTGGAGGTGACAGGTGTCTGTCCCTTCTTTACTCTGTCTCCTCTGTCTCTCAGGCATCTGAGGCAGTAATTGGTGCTGTCAGACACACAGTGAAGGACAGAATGCACAAACACACACAGTCAAACATGTATACGCATACACACACCCCTGCCCTTCAGCATGTACCCCTAGGGCTTGAAGCAAGAGAGGTTTGAAAGGAGTATTCACAACATTACCTACCAGCTGTGAGAGACAGACACAGGAGGAGAGGGCAAGGGAGTACGAGGTGGAAATGGAGGCGGTGGTGGAAACAGTGGCAGACAGAAATATAGAGGGCAAACAGGAAGAGAATGCACAAGAGACACAGAGGGAAAAGGAAAGCCAGAGGAGGAGAGAGGCAACACAGAGATGGAGGAGAAGTGACAAAGAGTGTGTGAAAGTGACGGAGAGGAAGGGTGTGTGTGTTTGAATCAAAGTGAGGGGGATTATGCAACTCCAGTGGTGACGAAGCAGATGAGCATGATTTCAAGTGACTGAGCAGAGGAGCCACAGCCTTCAAAACAGTGTCTTTAGTGCTCGGCTCAGTGTAGAGGAAAAATAAGTGAATTAAATAATGCAGAGACACATTTACATAAAATCAAACAAATGGGAGTTAAATTGTTTGAACACTGACATTTTGCAATTTTTATAATGACTAATGTAAGCAACAATTAACCAATCATATCAAAAATGTTGTCTTTGTCACCAAAGTCAAATATATATGGACATTTCAGTTTATTATTTCTGAATCTATATACACTGCTCTGCCAACTCGAAGACTCACAGACCCACAAGTTTTGTCATAATCTGTGGTTAAAATACTCTTTGATAAAAAAAACCCTCTTTGGACAATGTTAGTTTGACTAACTTGGCCTAGACCTCTAGTATAAGCCTGCCAATTGGTTGTTTATTTCATCTGTCTGCATGTTAATATTTTAAGACTCTGGGAAACAACTTAAAAAAAACCTACACACTGAAATGCCAAGTTTTAAAAAGCTTTGGATCTTGCAATAATGCAGCTTTTTTTAATGACTAAGAAAGATCATTCAAAGTCCTGCAAATATGGTAATAACATTGAACAAATAAAGATTGGCAGCGGTTACCACTGTTGTAACCCAGCAAGACCGATTGAACCTCAGCTGGTGTCTTTCTCTCTGGAGCCTGCATGCTCTCCCTGTATATGGATGCTCTGGTTTCTTTCCACAGCCCAAAAGCATGCATATAGAGTTAATATGTGATTTTTAAAATGGCTTTAGGTATGAGTGTGTCTGGTTTTCTGTCTCTGTATTCGCCCTATGATGAAAACAGGTGTACCCTGCATCTCGCCTAATATCAGCTACAATAGTGTCCCATCTACAGTAATAATATAAAGTCTTGGGTTAAGTGCCATCATTACCACATTAGTTAGCGATAACTTGGAATTACATTATCTTGACTATGATCGTTTGATTTTTACCTCATGTTTTGTTGGTGCTTATGTTTCTGCAAATTAGGACCACTTTTTCCACAAAACCTATTATATCCTGTTTCACAGTCCATTGATTCCTTCTCTGTTTATATCAGAAGAACATGCCCCTATCTCTGTGTAAGCAACTTCCTTTTCAGCCATGAAACTGTTAGTCATATTGAATCTATTTCCGTGTCCACCATTAATCACATAAAAACATACACACATTTAAACACACTTTCCCTCAAGGGATTAAGAAACACTGGGTTGGAAAAGAGAAAGATGAACCCGTGATTTATAAATGTTTAACGAGTTCAGACTGAGGAGATCAGGGCTGCTTGGTGGAGGAGAAGGGGAACAGAGAGAAATGATGAGGTGAAAAAGACAAGACAACGCTAGGCGAGAGGGGTGAGAGGCAAAATGGGCGGCTTGTAGAGAGCGAGAGGTGGAGAACAGTCTAATTATAGAAGCAGACAGCAGAGCATGGTTAGAAAATAACACAGGGAAGGGGAAAGAGCCGGAGATTGTTACCAAAAAAAAGGGCTCTATTAGGAGGTGTCTGTTGTTTGTCTAACACAGAGAGGCCAGTAATGATTCCATTAGCGCTTCACACTGAGACAGAGAGACAGGGAAACCAAAGGGAGAGACAGAGAGAATGGAAGGCAGAGGGGGTGAAGGTGAGTGATACAGAGAGGCCAAAAGACTAGTCAGGCTCACAAAGAACATCAGAAAACAACCCTGGGCTTCAGAGCAGCTGAATGGCAGAAAAGAATCACCCACAAAAAGAACAAGAAGAAGAGAATTCAACCCGTCCATTAAGTGACTTGCTTGCTAGCACGATGATTTTACAAATGCCCCTCCAGTCCTTTCTGCATTTCTCTCCCACACCTCATCCCTTCACTTCTTTGTGTGACAGAAAATGAGTGAGGATGATTTAAATGCATTAGCGGCACGTGTTGTCTCTATAGAAGACAACCAGGCTGTGTCAGGGCAGGAACCTTTTGTTTGGAGCTGTTGCAGAGCGCCGAGAGGACTCTTTAAAAGCATGGCCCTTGTTCTTGCAGGGGCACACTAAAGAGCAACATACTGGGCTGCTGTATTTCTCTGTGGCCTGTTATGCCTTTTATGAATCTGCCTGTTAAAATGAGGCTGATTATTGATGCATTTACATTAGCTGGCTAAGTAGATTCTGATGAGGACGGGAAACAGTATCAAAATAGAGGCATGTGCAAGCAAAATCAAACCAAAGCTATTTCAAACAAAAGAAAGATTTTTTTCGCAGTGGGAATTTGGCATTTTTTACTGGCAACGGGAGACGTGAGATATGTTTGGCTGACATACGTGGGACAGCAAATTCTCCAGCTGTGTGATGTGGAAATTTCATTCCTATGCAAATCCTTCCCAAGATCCTGCAAAAACATTTCTCCTAATACTGAGTAGGTGGCATAGACATCCCTGCGATAAAGAAGCTTCAGCTCACCACAAAGGAATTAAATGACTTGAAAAATGCTTCTTGCTTGTTTCCAGAGCAATTACATCAGACAATATGACTTCAAATGAGCTGTAATCAGGCTTTCCCTTCTGAGTTGAAGAAGCCAAACACCTGTATTTCTTTCATGCCAACGCTACGTCTGTCTGACCATAACTTATTAGACAACTGACACTTATATTTGCTGGCCTCTGACCTCAGACTGTCAATAAGAGTCTATCATTATTCCTCCACACGTGTCAAGCACACACACATACATGCATACTGTTATTGAGCTTAAGCCAGCTTGTTAAATGCTCTGACATTGCTGTAGTTATTCTCTCTGGGGTCATAAGACTTTAAGGAGCAGACTGATGAGGTCATGGAGATCACTGAGGTCAGCCACTTTGCTGCATCAGGTTGACTTTAGATAACTAAGTTTCAAACAAGGAATGTGACATAGACAGTAAATCTAGCAGAATCGTTTGATCACCTGTCAATGAGATCACCTGTCATATAACCCACGGCAGACAGAGAGACAGACAGAAAGACAGACATGTAGCTCAATAGCCTGTGTTTCATTGTTGAGATGCAGCCAGCGTTCTGCCACAATCTGTGCACATTACCAGTCTGCAAACTGCAGAGCACAATTTGTTCTTATTCATTTGTCTCCAAGGCCCAACTGCCAAGTTTTCTGAGCGTCTTGGCTGCTGCTTCTCCAAAACAAGTGAAATTGTATTGTACGCGCTGATTTCAAGTCTGCAGAGATGAATATCTATGACTCCATTTTCTTTTTGGAGAGGAAGTGAGTCCTTGGAGACAGGTGACAGCATGAGTGTAATACAGCTTCCTCACTCAAATGCATGCATGCATAGTATGCACACTCGCATGTACGCATAACTCACACACCTACTGCACCCACCATCTGGGGAGTTTTACAACTCAATAATCTACTTCCAAAGGCATACCTTTTCCCTTTCTTTGCACTACACAACACACATCAGTAAGCACTGTCTCACACACACACTCATGCTGCTCTTCACCACAAAGGACGGAAAATATGATATTCAGCTCTGACAAGCATATGCACACACACACAAAAAGTGGAGATGCTTCAAAGCTCAAAGCAAATCCTAGCCTTTCTTCTGCAAGAGCTGTCCTCTCAGTGGTGGGGGTGATGACCCTCCCCAGCCACCCGCCCCCACCATACACACACAGAGGCACAAAGTGAACCCATAAAGTAAATATCCAGAGACTACTCAACAGTCTACTCTCAGCTTCACAGCTTAATTTGCCAAAGCTTCTGCACAAACAGACATGCTCACAGACACACACATATTTATTTAACAACCTGATGACATTGACTCAATGACATACTCACAACGTTAGCACTTTTTTTAAGTTGTTTAAGATCCTCGCATACTTTCATACAAAGGACTTTTTGTCATCCAAAAAGTAGGTCATCATTTAGGAGAACTGTGCTTCTACTGAAACACATTGCAGACCATACACACAGTTTTAAATTGAGCCATATCCAGTTTGGATAATTACATTTCTGTCCTTTACTCCTGTTATTTGTCCCTTTTTGTCTGTCACTCTTCCTCAGAAACACACAAGTTTGCACTCCTACAGCTCCATTCCACACATTCCTCAGCCCCCCCCCCCCCCCAAACTCACGTTGGCAGACGTCCTTATTCTCCTCGAAGCCAGGTTTGCACACACACCTCCCGATGGGAACCAGCCAGCCTCCGTCTGCGCTGCAGTACATCTTGGGAGCTTCAAACTCCTCGGAGGCATTCACGCACACACCGTGGACCTCAACCAGCGCTGTGTCTCCCCCTGTTATTGTGTCAGGGAACTGGGCCAAATTAAGCACGGTGAGCGGACACTTCTTGTAGAAAACCCTGACTGAGACCAGAGCAATACATGCGCCCAGGTCCTGGAAGGCCAGGTAGAAACCCTTTTTACTCAAGTTGCTGATGTCTCGTACCTCCGTGTTCAGCTTCATAACACGGTCACCGACATCCACCTGTGGACAAGGGATATTTCATATGTATTAGTTAATTTAATAGGCATTCAAATTCATTCTGCCTGAAAGTGACAGCATTTCCAGGACTAATATAACGATGCCCTCAATCCTGACAATTTTGTAAGCAAATGGAATAAGATAAACTGGGCTTAAACCCCAATTTAATTTAGTATGTGTAAAATAGTGTTAATTTAGTTTGGAATGTTACTCTTCCCCCATTTAATTATATTACCATATAGCAAAATTGGGTAATCAGACAGCTGCAATGAGAAAGACTGGTTTTATTTACTTTAATAATAGAAGTTACTTCTATTATTAATCTTTATTGTGTATTTTGTAATAATAAAGTACTGTTTTAGTACTTGTAATTGTAAATAGCACTGATGTTAATTGAAAATACATACCGTATATACATTTCAAATATAAAGTGATTTATGGGGTGTATGTGTGTGTATATTCATACCTGTGTAAAACTCTCATCTGCAGCAATAGTGTCAATTTTGACATACTGGCTCTCCTTGATGAACCAAAGATTGGCATTGTTGGACTCATAGTAGTACATGTTAAAAGTCTGCAAAACAAACATCAGTTGTCAGGTTGGATAAATGTGGAGTAATCAAACAAAATTTTAACAAGGCTTCAACTCCTGTCTAGCTTTTCATCTGCATTTCCTAAAAGCACAGTCTGGATCTGTCTGGATAGCCAGACAGCAGGTGTTTTCTGCCCTGACATGTACGTGCTGCTCGATACTTTATCACAGAAAATCCTCAACTCTTTCTGAATATATGTAATGAAAGTGTAAAGGGTGTAATGGTCAGACAAAGTACTGATAACTAAGCAATGATATATTGCTGTTCTGCTGCATAATGTAGAATAATATTTAAGTGAAGTACTTATTTCATGCACGTGATACTGAAATTATAACTGATAACGACCACTTTTTCAACTGCCTGACCTGATTAAAGGTGTTAACATGCTGTGTATAAAGACAAAATTCTGTGAAATCATCTAATAATTTGAAAAAATGTGAAGACACAAATCTCTCTTAATCACTTACTTAAATTAATTTAATTCTATTATTTAATTATCTTGAAGACTTGTGTAAAATGACAAAACATGCAAAAATGACTTATATTTCAGCTTTTTGTATGCAATATGTATATACACATTTGAGCTGTCAGACAAGACAAGATTTACAATATTTACAATAGATCAGTGTGTAGTCTTTGAATAGTAAGCCAAACAGTGTCAGTCTCCATCATTTTTTACATATAACCGTTATGTTGATCACTGCTCCCAAAAAACAGACATGGCTTTTTTTCTACATTCTTTCCTTCAAAGAGCAGACAGTTACACAACAGCAACCATAGAGCGGGTCAGACTTCAGTGTTTTGCTCACCACGAGCCAACACAAAGCAGCACAAAAGCAACAGGAAGACTTAGACACACACACCAGTTGCAAAGGCGTTTGTTATCTAACCATTAAGCTCCCATGCTGTCCATGTGTCAGGAAACTAGTTGGTGTGTTATCTGCAATGTGTATAATGATGCAGACCTCTTTGCAGGTACCGGGGACCCCTGGCAGGCTGTTACAGTCTCTCAGGGTGAACTTGATCTCAATGTAGACACGCTGTGCTCCCTCCCGGCTGATGTGGCGAGTCCGCAGCCAGTTGTTTTGATTGGCTTCCATTACGTTACACACCTGGTAGGTCCTCATCGGAGTGTTCCTCTCATCCATCACACTGATCTCCTCCCACTGATGATGAGAAAGAGAAGGGTATGTTATTTTGCTGTTTCAAGCACATTTTTGAGGCAGATGGGAAATCTTCCATAATGATCAGATGTCTTTTTTCCCCCTCTTTTGACAGAGAGCAAAGAAAGTAATGAAGTTAATCGGAGGAAGATGGTCTAGAGGAGAAACAAAAGGTGGGGTTGAAGGAGGACCTTGGGATGTAAACTTTGATTAATTTAAAAGAAAAACAAAGCAAGAAAAAGACAAGAAAGCAGAAGAAACAGGGAAAAGTGTTATTAAAGAAAAGATTAAAGTAAGAAAAATTAAAAAGGCATGGAAAATGGACGAGTGATCATTGTGATGGAAAAATAAAGCGGTCAGGGCTACCAAGGAGGTGGAAATCGTTTTAAGTAAAGCATAAATCTCTAATCAAAGACCAAGTGGAAGTGAAACTGAATTACTGTAGAGTAACACCCAGCAGCACATGGTCATCTTGACAACAGCTCCACTCAGCTGTAATCTTGTGTCTTCATTACTCAATGGACAAAGAGGATCTTGGTTCAAACATCGCTGAAGGGAAAACTTGGCCCAAGCTCAGTGAACTGCGGTTTAGTGCAAACCAACACTAAGCCTGCATGTTCTGTTTTCATGTCTGGCTGAATATGAGTGATGATCTGTGTCAAGATGACTGAAGGAATGTCTTTGTCCATGCTGCACATGTGGGCAGAGTGAGGTTGTTTTTCTAAAGCAAATGCATGATTTAGAGTTGAAGAGGTAGAAGTGTGTGTATGAGAAAGAGACCCAGAGAGAGAAATATGGAGAAAGAGAGAGACGGGGTAGGTAGGACAGAGCTACTTTGTCTGCCGTCATCTGCTACCATCTGTTTCCACTTCTGACTAAGGCTGTAATTTAGAACACTTCTCGCTTGAGCAGGAAAACATTTCTATTAACACACACATACATGCTTACACCCTTCACACACACGCACAGACACACACACACACACACACACACAAAACATTTCTATTCCTTGAAGTAAAGGAAAATAAACCAATTTGGTTTCAGTGTCTTTAGATATTTGATCTACTCGCACGCTAGCTAACTGAATTTTTTTGGACACACACTTACCCACAAATGCAAACTGGATGAGTCTGTCTGTGGTAAGGGATGAGAGGACCACCATCTTTGTTCTGAGCTCCTGTCATCATCTTAAGACTAAAACCTTAACCTCCAAAGTGTGAGCACATGTCACCTTTACAGCTGTCCGACCATATAAATAATGTCATCTACATGCATATTTGTGTGCAGCTGCATGAGCTGCAGTATGCAAAGGTCTCACCACCTTTTCTCCCTCTCAACATTTGGATGCTTGATCAGAATCACTTTGTATCAGATTGTTAACGTCTTTTAGAGTTACTTTTCAACGCACTGTGTAGTCGGATCAATAAAAGTCCCTTGAGTGTCTGAAATAGGTGCCATGAGACCAAAGCTAAATGTTCTTTGTAGGGGATATCACTAACAAGAGATCCACCGAAGGAGAAGGTAGTTGCAGAAGTGTGTCATCTAACATGTGGATCTTGATATAAAGTTGCAAATTTGAGTGCAAACCATGATGTCTCCTGAAAATAACAAAGAAGTGAGTGCAAAAGGACAAATGTAACACAATGATGTCATAATAAAAGCTATTTGAAGACTCATATGAAGAACTCATACTCAGGTCTTCTGGTTGAAGGTCACGTGTCTCAGCACCTCTCGAACCTCCAAATGTGAACCATTTCACTTGTTAAATATCTCTACTTGGAAAGGTGCAGCAGTATTGCACCCTGTGAGTTTAGTGTGAGAATACACTCAAGGGAGTCAACTATAAACTTGTCTGCAATTTTCAAGACTGAAAGAAATGTCAGACCAGTAAAAAGCAAGGAAAGCAGACAATGGAAATGTCCGAGTTGAGGTTGAATTCTTGAAGTTAATCTGATGTGAGGCCTCAACAACCCATCAGAAGTTTGAATCATTTCCCCTCCGAGACCTTTATGCTCAAAGAGATCCACATAGAGAAATGCACTCACACAGAGACTTGTGCCTTGCACACACTCCAGCTCTTTCTCCCACTTTCAGATTATTTCAGGCTCCACGGCCTCCACTGTGTATGAGTAGGAGCTCAAACAAAACCAGCTCCTTCTTGGTCCTGACCCAACAGTCTGCTAGAGAAACAGGCAGACAAGTAGAAAACAGTAAAAAGAGGCACAAGTCTGTTTAAGCTGTTGCACCCAGCTGACACAAATTTCCCTGACAGCCTGTTTAAAGTTTGAAGATTACACACGGTATAAAGGATGTATCGCTAGAGTGTTGCTTGACAATATACGCTCACAGCAGCTGAGAGTCATTGTGATCAGCAGCTCTCGATTCAATTAAAAGAACAAGACACAAGATTGAGGGAGAAAGAGGAAGGAAAGAGTGGAGCGGGGAATGAATGTTGGTAAATTACAGGCGCGGCTGGCAGCTAAATAGACCCATCTGTGCGGAGCCGAGACCAGTCGGACATCACAGGACGGTCACACACACACCCACCCACACAAACTCACAACGCTGAGCCCCTAGGGAGTGGTGATTAAAGCATTTATGGGAATAGTCATTGAGGGATAAAGAGGGCTTTATGATGGCTTTGTTTATTTCTTTGTAGACAGAGTGTGGAGTGGCTGGATTACTGCCACTTCCTGGTGAGTGACTTATTTCCCTAGTTGGCGCGTCTGTTCATTGTCACTTTTGCCTGGCGTAAAGCACAGGTGTGTTTGAGAACATTAAAACAACCTGTTTCCCTCCATATCAGCCAACGATACAGCAGCTGCTTGAGAGAAAATCCACTGAAAATACAACCGGGAAATGTTTGGATAGGCTCAAGAGTATAAGTTCCCTTTCTAACTCAGCAGCCACATACACAAAAATAAGCACACACACAAACTTCAAACTTCTATGTGTTGGTCCACTCAGAACAGTAATTAACATTTAGAATGAAAATGTCCTCCCTGAACCTTCAATCACCTCAGCCAATCAGCAAGAAACCCACCTGATTGCTTTGAAGTGAAGTAGAGATGTCAGATTGGGCTTTTAGTTAAACCATTCACCAGCTTAACATAATATCCCTCCCTCAGCAATCATCTGATGGGTACACCTACGAGGATATAATTGGCCTACAAACTCTGACACAAGCTCTAGTTTAGAGGGGGGAGGTGAAGAGTGAGGTTTGGTTAAAACAGAGCTGGAAGATGAGGAAAACGGGAGGGGTTGAGGACTGCTGAGCCTCTTATTTTTAAACATCATTAAGACGTATCTGTTTTGTGTCCCTCAGTAGGAAAACCCCCACAAACAGTGACAGAAGTGGGTCGCTCCGCTCAGTCTCAGCCACATCCGGCCTTATATGTCCTGGATTAAGAATGACCTGTGAGGGTCAAGTGTCGTTTTGGACTAATTCAGGTAGACACTGGTCTCATATTAGTGGGAATTGCCTCTCACTGGGAATAATCCTCAGGATTAAGGTTCAAAGGTCAACTAGATAATCCTCTGATATGAAACATGGGGGCTTCTCGCAGTCCTGGCACCTTTCCTGTCACAGGATATCGCTCTCTAGACCATTAATTCTCTAATAGACCAAAAAAGCCCCAACAGACAAGCAACCTTAACTTGCCTTGGTGTGTGATTCTTTTCTAGATTTAACTTGAAATCTTCTGGATTTGTATATAGCTAAAGAGGGACACATTTACAATTTATATCACGAGTTTGTTTTTACGATTTGGCAACAGGAGGTGAGCAGATTTCCAATAGATTTGAATACTTGGCTGAGCTGTACCATACGTTCCTGTGAAGAATTAGGTGCTTTTATTTTAGGTGATTTAGGATAGATTTCTGCAAGTAGCATCATAAAGCAAAAATCTTGCCAACCCTGTGTCAAATGCATACATTTATTTGCTTCTTACAATAAAAGCATGAGCCGATCCTCTCTGTAATGACACAGGGGAGAAGTTAGTGGCTTGGCTTAGCTCTAGTGCATTAAAGTGGACTAAACCATATCCTTGTAAACATACAAAACAACAAACATAAAATCGTTTTAGCTCAGCATACCACACCAAAGTGCAGAGAAGAATGGGTGCAGATACTGACCGAAGCTTCACAAGTAACATGTAAAAATAAGGCAGTAACATGACAGATGATATTTATCCTAAAATTGATTCTGAGGCTGTTTGTTTTGGTCGGTCACAATGTTTGAAATGGAAAAGTATGGAGTCTTAACAGAAAGATGGTGTTTCTTCCAAGCAAAGTTCAGATACAAAGGTGTCAAAACTATAGAAGGTTTTACTGTAACAGATTCTCTACCGGCTGTTGAATGTTTTTTTGGGGGGAGTTTATTTTTGTGGAAAAGTCATATCAAGTTATGGAAACCTCTGTGGTCCAGTACGGTAATTAATAAATTACTGGGCTAAAAAAGATTTGTAGTCCAGGAATATAGGAGCGGAAAAATAACATTAGCTCCATCTTTCACAGGACCAAATGAGAAGAGCAGTGAGACATTTTATTAGTTTTAACACAATGGCTCATTTTTTGGTCAAACGAAAAGAATAAGTAAAACTTCCGATGCCATGCACACTATGATTTTAACAAAGTCTTGTTTGCTATTAAGGGTCAACTGATTGTCTTTATTTGGCAAAGGAAGAATGTAAGCGCCCCAAAAAGCCAATTTTCTATTTATTTTCTTCAATGGTCATGGAGAACATGTCAGATCCACGCAGTGTTGTGTGTCTATGAACAAAGATTCTCAATATGGAATTTATTGCTATTCTTTCCAGGTTTTTTTTTTTTTTTTTAGCACTGGTGGCCTTTATTTGATAGTAGACAGACAAGAAAGAGGGCAGACATGCAGTAAAGGGCCCTCGGACTCAAACCCAGGCAGGCTGCATCAAGAAACTACCTAACCCTAACCCTACAGCCTCAAAAAAGAGGCTGAGTGCCTGCTCAACCAGTTGAGTTATAGAACACCTTTACCCTTTGGTTACCCTTTGGTTTTGTTCTGAGTTCTAGGCGGGGCTGAAGAGGTATCCAGGAAGTCCGGGGCTGGATTGCTCCTGCCAGCACACCTTCAGCTCGTCTGCGCTCATTTAGAACTGGCTTCTTAAGGATCTGCAGGAGCACCAGTCTTCGCCAGATTGTCTCACTGTCTCTGTGGTAATCAGGCCAACCAGTGTGCCATAGTGTTTGAAGAAAGCTTTTTTTGTATATCTCTGCTGATTCCATCTCAGTGTCTGGACTGACTACTTGCAAACAATGCCATTTTCCTGCTTTTGTACCTGCCTGCTCGCCCTGCCGCCATCACAGACAAAGCACACTGCAGCCTGCATCGCTCACTTACCCCGCCTGGAAACATAGTAAGCGCTCACTGAGCGAACAGATTGTCGTCATTGAATTCTCCTGGACCAATCTAACCATCTCCTCTCTTCATAGAGATAATCACCAGACTGGATTCTCTGTGGCCTCACCTTGCAACCCACTTCTATTAATAAACCATTTTTCTGTTTCAGTCTGCTTTAGGGTTCCACCTTGTGTGTATCGGCTATTTCATAGCCCTGACATGCACCCTGATTTTCAAAAGTAGACTGAGCCTCTTTGCTTCACCACAGATGGAACACATTCTGTTCTTATATAAAGTGAAAGAAACATCCGCAATATGAGCAGACACTTGGAACGTTTTATTTAGGTGAACTTCATTGCTTGAGAAAACAACTTTGCTTAGCTTCGCTCACTTCAGCTGTCTCTCTGCAACACAAAACCATGAAACAGTGTGTGGCATCCTGCAATTTTGCACACTGATGCTGAATGGTGGAGAGGGAGTAGAGAAAGAAGTGTGACTCAAGAGGAAATAGAATTAATTCAGTTCTATTCAACAGCTCCTGCACTACAGTGACATACAGATCCCGCTCTATTGAATGCACTTTGTCGCTCTTCCTGTCTATGCTCTCCCCTTCTTCCTCTCCTCACTTCACTACTGTCATTTTCTGATTCATGGTGGCTGCACTCCAGACTCCCTTGGTCCCTGTACCTGAAAAAGGCTTGTTATGCAACACCCTCACCCCCCGCAAGTGCACATGCACATACCGCTGACTTGTATATGCCATCTCCTCTTACGTAAGAATATCTACGCCTCCACTATGTACCTTCACTCCATCCCAAAAAGCGCAACCCGTTATAAACGGAGGCTTCAGTGCCACCGTGTTTTTTTAGCACAGCAGAAATAATTTGTAAATTCCCCCTGCAGACTCCCGATTTAGCGAGGAGAGCTTAAGAACCCAGTGCTCTCTAAAACACACACTCCAAAGCTGCAAACTCCCTGTCAGTTCCATAATAAGAGAACACAACATGCTAGTTGTGATCAGATTCATACTTACAGTGCCAGACCAAGCCTAAAAAGAGGGGGTTGCATGCTTGTTTGTATATGTGTGCATGTGTGTCCTACTGCAGATACTCACCCCCTCATTAGGGTAAGCCTCCCAGCCAAGGTCTGCCAAAGCAGACATGGAGTCCAGCAAAGTAACTGCAACAACACAAGAGACAAAACAAACATGTCAATACCAACAAATACATTTTTAAAACTTTTTTGTGCCAGTTCATTTCTCAATCCCCCCCTCCCCCGACAAACACACACACACACACACACAGATACAGAGTGCTGTTTTTGTCTGGAATATATTGCGTAGCATCATGTTGTATCATAAACTTTCCACATAAAAGCTCCCAAGACGTGTTCGTGTTTTATACAAGGGTGTGTTTTGTTGTGTTGGAGTACATCGGCGGTGAATTTACAAGCAGTGCTAAACCTGTAACGTCAGCTTCAAGGTCAATGTGGTTGTGATGCTGTTACAGTTCAAGGGGAAACAACATCAGTTGGTGAAAAAGCATCATGAGGAGAGACATTTAAGTTTGACATCTGACATTAAGGTGATATTCCACCCAAACCTCTTTTTGACTGTATCTCATCCTCTCCCATACCTAATACTTGTTTTTGTTTAAGTTAGCTTTTATCAAGGTAATAGCTCGTTATCCCGTGTATTTAGCATTTTGTTGCAGCCATTTTGAGTCTTCCACTCTCTTGCTTCTCAAATTAATCGTTGATACTAACAGTTTTGCTGGAATATCACTACAGTACTCGACTAACGTCAAGGACAAAGTACAATAGTAGAACGAATGTACAATATATCACTCATGTTGTTCTGAGAGGATGATCTCCATGTGACTAGAGGAAGTGGAGGGAGATTGCAGAAAGGTGAGAATGAAAAATGACCAGAAGGAGTGGTAGGATGACCAGCGGGAGACATAATGGAAACCTGCTCAAATTCTGGAAGGACTTTCTCCACCTAAATGTGTGTGTCAGTTGTTAGTGCATGTGTAGGTGTGAGGGCTCATTCAAGCTTGGCTCACTCAGGTCCTAATCAAGCCTTCAACACTGCTGACCATCAATATTTAATCAGCATCCATCTGCAGAGACTGCTGCTTCTCTCTTTCTTCTCTCCGTCTCTCAGTCACACACATTGTGACTCTGCTAGGTTATCTTTCCTCTACTGAAATGTCTTAGCCATTATTTACAATTCACAGATCTACGATCGCACGTGTGAGCTGGTGACCTGATGCATTTTAAACTAACAGCATCACTTTAAAGCTGGATACTTTCATATTCACTCAAATTTTTATAAGGTTGCACCAATGACTTGAAAAAACTACTTAGTAGGCCTGTAATGTTTGCTCTTCTGAATGCAAATGAGACTAATCATTCAACTGAATAAGTTAAAAAAAGTGCATGCATACAAGCTGCTGGTAGGCAAAACAAAAGAGCTATTTTCCTATCTCTCGTTCCCTTTCCCTTCCTCTTGCAGTCATGCTGCTCATCATCTCTACCTGACTCCAAGACCTTCTCCTCAGCTCAACACACAGTGACAGCAGGGAGGACAATCATGCTGTGTCAGTGTAGATGTGTACATATATATATATATATATATATATATATATATATATATGTGTGTGTGCTTTGTGCGAATGTAATAGCACTTATATGCATGTGTCTGCATGCACTGGCACAAATCAGCATCTGTGTGAGAAACATAACACACAGCAAGAAAATCGGATGGATGGTATAATGAAGCAAAGAGGGATGCTGCACAGCAGGGCTGAGCTGAGAGAGAGAGAGAGACAGAAAGATTAAATGAGAGGGATGAGACAGAAACAGCGGAGGATAGGTGCTGTGCAGCAAAAGGTCAGAGCAGGCCTCCGACCTATGCTTGTATTCAGAGGAACTGAAGAGCATTTTAGACTACTTTTCTCAGTTCACAGGCTTTTGAGTGGCATACGGAACTGAGACATAATAGTATAATAATATATGATTTCAGGGCTCAATAAAGAGGCACACATACAATCTTTTTCAAACACAATCATCTCAGTGCAGAGATAAAAGCTACCTACTGACAAGGTTCCCATAATCATCTGTTTCAGATACAGTAGCAAATTAGCACAGACACGTGTTTTCTCATTCACTTACTGTGATACAGTTTAATGCTTTTTGTGCAGTATAGTATAACTCAGAACACCCTCTGCCATTTTAAAGGACCACTTCTCCCAAATTACAAAACCAGAACACACACCCACAACAAAAGCAATAGGTATAAATGACATTTTCAGACAGTTACTTGACTGTACTTGCTTTTTGTTGAAGTTCCTATTAACATAGAAATAATGTTTAACGTCATATGGTTGATTTTCCATCGTGCTCTGAACTTTAGATGGAATTTGAACTGTCTGGAAAAATATGTGTACCTGGTCAACACTGTATAAAATGACCGATCTTAGCATCAGTAGGTTGTCCAGACTCTTGAAACCCCCGTGGTTGAAAGAGGCTGCGCCCTATTTGGCCAAATAGTGAGACTTGGTCTCTGACTCTGTTTGATGATTATTGTTGACTATTGCTGGTTGTATATTCTAGTGTGATTTATTATTCTGTAATAAATTCCTTAAATCTTAGGAGACTTACTGTTGTCTTTGCTTCCTCACCATAGAGCAAACAGTTCTTGCCTCTGCAGTTATAATATGAAATTCAACTGTTCCCATATTTGCTTGAATTTTGCCACGGAGCTGTCATAGCAGGAGGGTTAACTAGGGAAGTTAATGGACCTTCGTTAATATCATTCATTACACCTGTGCTTTTAATGATAACTTTTCGTTCTCACAAGTTAAAATCCATGCAGTGAAAAAGGTTTATGGTACTTCAAAATCATAAGGAAAATAATCTCTTCACATCTGTTTAAGCAACCGGGGCTTTGGACGACGATATAACTCCAATTATCTCCAAATTTAAGCTGGTTAGCCAGTTATCTCATTTGCTAGCTAATCAGCTAGCCAGTAAGGTATGCCATAACTGTGAGAATCCCAGAGGAATGTATTTCTCTCTGTCATTTTCCTGACAGACTTTATTATGTCACTAGTCTGGATATTTTATGTACAGTTAGTTTTAATGTATATGTATAGGCAGGCAATAGTGACATCCAAAATAACTATTACTCTGTATTTCCAAGGTGGTCCGATTCAAACTTTTGACTCCAGCCTCTGTAATGCAGTGCAGTGATGCAATGCACTTGCAAGAGAGGAGTTACATAAAGTCCTATGAGAATCAGTATATTTGAAAATGAGCAAAGGCTCCCACTAAAAGGCAGTGACTGTTCACTTTTGATAAGTCCCAAATGGGTGCTTCTTTTTGAGCGTAGGCCTTCAAGATTCCGGATGACTTAAAACAGCAGATGGGCTGTTGAGCCATTTTGAAGCCATGAAATGCATTTTTAGATAAGATAGAAATATCAATATTCACACAGCTCCTACGTGTGTCATCACAGGACAAGGATGTAATTTAGTTTACAGCTTGAACACGTTCAAGTGTGCAATGTTTGAATAGCAAACATGAGAGTGGTATTGATCTTATGATCTTACTCCCAGAAGAAAAGGAGGGTTATTACTGTAAAATGTTGAGTGTTTATTGTACATGTTGCACAACTCCTTGATATTTCAGTGGAGGCATAAATCTCAGGGTAAAACCTACAAAAACCTGAGTGAATAAAGCCAAAACGATTTATTATCTCCGAGTTAAGTGAGAATGTAAATTTTTAGAAATTCTGCATACTCTGGGTTTCTTCTCATTACCTGCAAGCATATCCAAGCACCTTATAGTAAGCTAAAGTGATACTGAGGTCATTACATATTCTAAGCCATTTTTCAGCCCATGGGGAAAATGTGTGCATATATAAACCTACACATCAACACTTTTTCTTCTCTCCTAACACCTATTGTCAATACCACTTATCACTTGTAATCAATGACTGGACTCATCAATAATGTATAAGTTTTGGTTTCCTGTCTGCTGACGCAGCCATTATGCACATAGCCTGTGTGTGTGTGTGTGTGTGTGTGAAAGAGTGAGTGTATGTGTCTAAAACAAGGAGAAAATGAAGAAAGAATGCCTCAAATTTAAGTGTCTGTTCATCCATATCTAATTGCGCCCATCCTTTCTCCCTCCTTCCCTACTTTTTCTCAAGGGAATGTGCTAAATTGTGTGTATTTGAAATCTAAACCTGGGCCAAGGCGTGCTTTGGCCCAGAATAAAAACACAAAGCTCATCACTCAGTCACTCAGACAGAGCTCATGTTCAGTGTAATGACTCTCCCTCAAACACACAGATTCACAGACAGTCCAATCCAATCTAATCTCCAGACTGGAAAGCAGCTAAACACATTACACCTGTGTCGGGTGTGTATTACAATGTTAAAAAACAAAAACAGAGCAGAAGAAAGCACAAACATTACCCTCATTTCCCAGCCTTTTGTCTGCAGAAATTTTGTCTTCTCACAAAGAGAGAAGCGGTCTCATTGATTACCAGCACCAAACTGTGAGGTTTAAATTGTGAGAGGTGAAAGGGTGAGGGTGGACAGTGTGTACTTGGGAATAACATATTCCTCTACACAAGCTTTGGAATTCTGAACAGCAAAGTACAAAAGCGGCTTTACATTTTTGGTCTCTTTGTCTCCTCATCTCCTATCTATTTTTTCTCACTTCTGCTTCGTCCCTCTGGAGTGTCTGTGTTTCCCTGCCTTCTTCTCTTTTTCGTGTTCCCTCTCTGTCTGCTTAGGTCTCTCTGCGGCTCTCTCACTGGACACCATCCACTGCTTCAGCTGGGCTGCAAGAAGCTGTGATCCACCTGCCAAAAATCAAACGGCGCTGCCAACAGCCAGACTGGTGCACAAAGCGGCCAGGATGCTTACACACACAAAACTGACACACACACACACACCTTAAGACTGTGCCAGTGCCACAAAGACTGAACAATAAGACCACCACACAAACTCAGCAGTGAGTACAATATGTGACTACATAATGAGTTCATTAGATCTTTTCATCTCTCACAACGTCCTGGTGCTTCATTATTTTTTCCTTTAAATGAAAAACGGAGATTATTCCCTCTGCACTAAGAACTTGTGTTATTTTCTGCAGGAAAATGCTGAGCCCAGTTTCTGGTAATCAAGCTCTTCAAGTGAAAATCTTCTGCTAAAAGAACAATTTAAGGAAAATGCAAATAAGGTGATGAGCGTTCCTTTAGAGATAAACTACTGCACAGCAGTGGCTGTTTTGCAAATAGCACTAAATCTAATTTCTACCCATATTTTATGTTTTGTTTTTTTTTCAATGCTAGCTGCCACACAAAAACACCAGTGAATTTGTGTATTTTCACTATTTCTTGAATACAACTCCGACTTTAAACGAAGTTGGGACTCATAAGTAAAAGTAAAGTATGGAAGGATTTGCAAATCTCATAAATATGCTATTTAATTCCCAAGGGAACATGCAAAACGTGCCAAATGTAGGAAAGTATTTAATTAAAAAACATTAGTTCATCTTGAATTTGATAAAAAAAAGTTGGGAGAGGGTCATGTTCACTATCGTGTAACACCCCCCCCTCCTTCTCTGACAACAGCCTGTAAATGTCTGGGATCTGTGCAGAGCTGTTGCTGGTGCTATCGGAGAGGAATGTTGTCCCAGTTTTGTCTGATAGCCTACAGTATTCTAGCTGCTCAATAGTTCTGAGTCTTCTCTGTAGTACTCTACGTTTCATGGTGTGCCAAATGTTTTTAATTGGTAAAATGTCTGAACTGCAGGCCGGGACTCTTCTAAAACAAAGTCATGCTGTTGTAATACACGCAGTATGTAGTTTAGAAGTATCTTGCTAAAGTAAGTCTTCCATGAAAAAGACTTCATCTGGATTGGAGTAAATATTACTTTAAAACCTATACATATCTTTCATCATAGATGAAAGTTGCCAATTCCATAGACAATAATGGACCCCCATACCATCAGATAACAAACTGGATGGTCCCTATACTCATTCAGTCTGGAGGATCCATGATTTATAAAAAGAATTTTAAATTTGGCACACTGAACTGTCCTCAGACAATGATTTCTGGAAGTGCACCTGAACCCATGCCATGATTTCCATGATAGAATCATTTCAGTTTTTAATGCAGTGCCATCCAAGGGCCCAAAGATCACACACATCAAATGAAGATTTTTCAACTTTTCTGGGACATGTTGCTGCCATCTAATTTAAGATGAGCTAATATTTATCAGAAAATGGTCAAATGCCTTGCTTTCAATATTTGATGTTCCCATCTTTTTGAATTTGGGTGGTAAAAGAAAAAAAAAACATTAACAAACAACTAATCTATACATTATAATAGAAAAAGAGCAATCAACATGATTATTAAAGTATAATTTTGGTGGTAGAAACTAAGTTGACAGAAGCACTCTCATATCCTTAAACCCTTGTAGTGTAAGGCTCTGAAATGTTGAAGCACTTTTCATGCTTTGATCACCATGATTGGCAGCTACAAAACATATTATCTGATTATTTGTTAAAAACTTGAAGATAAAAGATAAAATCTGTGATGTGCTAACTATGACTGCCATACATCCAGTCTTCTCAGAAATATTTGTGCCACTTACATCGTGGCTTAGTTTAATAAAAACATAGTGACATTTTGAATTCCCTTTCCCATATAGTTCTTCAACATAACAATGGGAGATGGTTGTTATAATTGTATATGTTTATGGAACCAGCTGACACTACCACTTTGCTCCTCTGTCACCAGGAGAGAGTTCATTTAGCTTAGTCTATTTTCTTTGAACTTCATCAAGAAAGTGATGCTGAGCATTTAAAAAGGCAGCAACAACATTTACACATAACTTTCCAGTCTGATATTCTTACTGGAGTACATGTGGCACATAAAACAGCCCAACAACTGTACCAGTAGAAACACACATACACTTTCAACATGACAGTATCAATACCACCACACACACACTAACCTTCCCTCTGCTGCCACTCCACTGAGAGTGCAGGTCAACTGGTGAGTGTGTTGTCAGGGCAACAAATGAGCGAATGGAGAGTAGGATGAAGGAGTGGGAGGATGTGAGCTCTGAACTTTAGGAATAAACGGGCACCCTACCAAGATTGCTACACTCACTGACTTCTCATCAGTCCACTCTCCACTCATACACAAACCACCCGAGGCTCTCAATCAGTCCTCAAGCTCTCTCCCTTCATCTGCACTCTCATCCTTTCTTCATACCATTCACTGAAGCTGTGTGTCAGTGTATATCCTTCCTATCAGCAGTGACTTCAGTTTTTTTGGCATAATCAGGCCCCCTTTGCCCTCATTGATAAGATGTACACGGAGAGAATGCAGAATAAAACCATTAATCAATGGGTTTAGGTGTATAAACAGTAGTTTTATTAGTGCTAAGTACCTCACATCTTTGCCACAGGGGTAGTAGTGAAAGCAGCTCCACAGACATGTCATAAAAAGATCTCTATTCTGTAATTCACAGACACCTTAAATCACTCAGCATCCATTGTAAATAGTTAATGACTTACTTTTTTCTTTGATTCTAAAGTCTGTTTTAACCGTTTGTTTTGTATCTTTAAGGCATTTTCCCCTTTCATATTTGAATCAATTTCGTGTTACATGGAAAAAATGTAACAGCTCCGACCACCTTTCAGACAATATTATGAGCTGTTTAAGTGTGTGTGGAGGGGTCTCCTGAAGCAGGCACATCCAATTCATTTTTCCTGCAAGATATTATATTTGGGGAGGAGGTAGAATCTAGCATGATTTCAGAGGAAAAATGTTATTATTCTTTGAGTGTGATTGCCGTTTGCAAAGTGATTCTCTTTATGAATAATTCAACGTATTTAAATTAAATTCTAATCCCAATTCTTCTTTGATTCAGTTCTTTTTCCTCTGCTTTTTACTTTCCATGCTCTTCCCATGCTATCTTATGTTGATCCATTTCCCTTCAACAAGCACAAAATAAATTTCCACTTTAAGCTGTTGCAAATTATGATAATTAAAACCAATTATATTGAAAATCATGCGAGGTAATGACACCAGAGCATATGACTATTTACATAAGCGATAGACGTGAGCAGATCACTGAGGGTTAAAGGTGATCCTGCAAAACAAATAAAATTCAATTAACTTTTTCCATGCATGCATAAGTGGCTGTAGGTTTTCTTCATCATCAGTCATTTGGAATACAGTACACAAATTAAATGATAAAAACTGTGCTCAGAAAATACTAAAAATAATTTGTCCTCATTTGATTTGATTGGCTTATTTGCCACAGCTTTCATGTTATTTATTTTACAAAGTTTGCATAACAAAGTAAATAACAGAGGAATAAAAAACACCTTCTTTTAACAAAACTATGTGAAACCTCTGACCTCCCCTTTATCTGTGCATATATTTTATACTTATAGACATTAAGGTGACAGTTAACACCGGAAGTGTAAAGACTCAACCAGTGGCTCGTGAAGCAGAGAAAACATTAAGTGGAAGCACTCCTTACAAATGAAAAGAGGGCACAGATTATCAGAAATCTGGACTAAATTGGCATATATTATGCACATGACACTCACTGAAACATTGTAACAGACCAAGCACAGCCCTCCTGGCAACACCAACTCTCATCAGCAATCCCCAACAGGACAATACACCCAACTACACCACCATTTCTGCTCAGGAACAGCTCCAGAAACACAACCCAGCCACCAAACTCCCAAGATCCCCATCTGACTGATCATCCGTGGAACCCCATCCCACTGTCTATGAATTCTTGGGCCTGTGCTCCATCACAGATGCCAAAACAGAAAAAGATCCATATAGAGGCACACAATGTTTAGGCAGCTGGTTTTGATGTACTTTTACAAAAAAAAAAACAGGATGAGCGTCAGCTGTTGTGGTTTAATTGACAATCTGATCTCACAAACGATAAATTCAAATTTGTGAATAAGAAATTTGTGTTGCGTATGAAATAAATGTTACGTAATTCAAAAAGTGTTGATGAAAATGCTCATGGATGTGCTGTAGCTCATTGAGCTTGTACGATTGGACCTCCACTGTAGCAGAAGGCATATTAGCCTACTTTGCGATTTCATACAAACTGACAGTGCAACAGGACTGTACAGATGATATTCTGACAGACAGTGACAGGAGCACTGCGCTAGTTTGTTGCTTGAAGAGAGAGAGAGGGGGGTGGGGCTCTAATGGTTTGTCTGTGCGTGCTGGCTGAAAGCTTACAATGTTGAACTGTGACACACAGTCAGATCCAGACACTTGTTTTTTTTAATAAGCTACTTCCGCCAGCATGCCCTCAACTCATCAAGGGCAACGCGCAGCAAACACACATGCATGCAAAAAAAATAATGATGTACACCAACATACATACACACAAGCACACACAAACAAGAGAGCTGGAGAATTCACACGCACACAAACTGCTCCGTTAAAGAATTAAAACAGCCACTGAGAGCTGAGTGAAGAGAATGACCAACAGACCAAGATTTACAGCTAATTGTGCAGGAATGACACTTAAGTATTTGAATGTGCATTCTCTTTGTTCTCGACCTTTTCGTGCTCTCTTCTTTAGCCATTCACTCTGATAGGACTAGAGCATATACACACAAGCGTGCTCACACGCAGGTGGCTGTCACACAGTGGTTGGTCACAGAGGGGTAAATTGGCCTGGAGTCTCAGGAGTGAGCCACAGTGTTGGAGACAGATATGAAATCGCATGTCAGATAAAAGTGCGCTTGGACCAGCTTCTATCGTTGATGCACACCTCAGGACAAAAACCGCAACATTTGTGACATGCAACACATCTAAGAAGCTGCAAAACACAGCAAAGACTTTCAATAAGGTCCGCCACCTTTGCACTGAAATCTTAGTCAGGTTACGCGGATAAATGTATCAACCAATATCAACTGTGGATGGACAGTGAGATACTCTGCACAACCAGCCATGCATTGCTGCAGTGTTACTGAACGATATTACACGACCGCCTGAGCTTTTGTTAGTTGCAGCTGCAGCTTGTGTAGTTGAAAGATGTTGTCTTTATGTGCAATTTACCATTTCACTTTTCAACTGCTTCAAGTTTTATTTGTATGTGTCCATAGTTTTTTTGACTGATTTCAAGTCAAAAGACTTACAATCCTTTGTTTTTTGACAGAAAGCTATCTTTAAAGTCCTTGTTTGTTTTTCTCTCATACTGCTTCCACTGCGGCTCATCAGCAGAAAAAAAAGACTGAAGCATTTGGTCGGTCAGCAAACATAATATCACTATGACCTAAATCCCCACATGCTTGTTTGTAAAGCAGCATTTCGTGTCCCAAGCTCAAGATAAGCTTGCAGAATAAAAAAAAAAGGAAAGGAAATTCAGGTCAGCTAGAAAATGTTCAGGACAAGGAGTGAATGGCGAGGCAGTGAGAGGAGAAGAAGGAGAAGAGCGCATGTTTTAAGATGGTTGGTAGACTGTGGTCAAGGCCCACTGATCAGGATTTGACCAGCAGTTAAGGGCTTGTTCAGAGGGGGGCAGGGGTCAGTAAACGTGCTGGTGGCGAAGTGGTAGGAACCCTTTCAAAACCAAACCTCACTTCAACCTTCAGACATCACACAATGATGGAAGGTATTGACGTTGATGAACTCGGCACACAAAGGGAACCCTTCAACCCTAAAAACGTTCTGGTAACATCGTCGCTGGTTAAGACGCGCCCTTTTTCACCCTCATGGTAAAGGCTTAAGTGATATGCTTGGTTAGAAATAAGTAACAATATTGTATATCAGTGTATGGAAAATAGTAAAAAAAAAAAGAGAGTAAAAAAAATAGGGCAATTCTTCGCAGCAGTGTGGCTCATTTAGCTTTAGTAAACCTAAGCATGATTACAGTTCAGATGCTTTTCCAGTCCCTTTAGAAAAGCTGAGCCTGTTGATCTGTGTCTTTTTCTGTTCTGTTTATAATTCTTTTTTTTTTTTTACCACTTAACAGTTACTGCTATAAAGAGCCCAATTTATTTTTCTGTCTGATTTTATTTTGGGGTTCTACTGAAATAGATGACATGCTTCATGGTTAAAAAGCACATTATAGCTCTCATATTGTGCATTGTTGTTCTCTTCTGTCTGAAATGCTCAAAATGCTCTTATTGGTCAGAAATGATTGAGGGCAAAGTAGCTGCTCTTTTAATTTGATCTCATGACAAATAGAAAATATTTACTTTGGCCCCCAAAACGATAAGCAGTACTTATACGTTAAAGGCTCAAAAATTGTAGAATAGCTACATTTCACACCACCAGTCACACCACTGCTTACATCTACAATATTTGTGTTTGTTTGCTAAATATAAAGTTCCTGTCAGGAGACTCAGTGAACTCAGCGCACCATGATGACTAGAGGGAAGGGTAAACAGCAAGCCTGGCACATCAAAAAGTCATTAGTGAACATGTCGCTGTTTAGACATACAGTTTCTGGGTCTTCTTGTCGTTTTTGATGAGTCTACCAAAAAACGCAGGAAGTCATTTATAGACTTAGGTGTGCTCAAAGATTGAAAAAGTCAAAAATAATGTGTTCATTCAATTAGCTTTTGTGTTACATTGACTGGATGTGGACATGGTTAGCTCAGCATAGAGCAGCATCAGCCAGTGGTGAGCAGGAGTACATGTAGGATCAAACCGCCACAGTGAAAAAAAAACAAGAAATATTTTTTAATCTTTTTGAGGTTGAATACAAAAATCTTTGTCTGGCAATAACGCACAACGTTTTAATGAGTGCTGCTATGAATGCTGAGCACTTTACTTTATTTTGAAATACATGTTGGTCTTTGTTCTACTTGTCCTTCTCTCATTTGATTCGCTCACACCCCCACACTCACCCATAGAGACATGTGCACACACAATGAATCCATGATGAGGTGAAACCCTCTTGGCAGAATCATTCTCTGTCACTTACTCATATTTATAGGCCTATCTATCAGTCATCCCCCAGAATATGTGACACTATTCTCTGACCACCAACCTGCCCCCAAGCCATACATTAAGATAGGATGAGTGTTCGTGAGCATATGTGTGTGTGTGCTCTTGAACACACATCCCTTTGTGCTTTTGTATGGGACTGTGTTAAGAAAACGTAGAGGCTGAACCTCATTACAAAAAACATACAGTGGCTGGCGTCTCCTGGCTCTACTGTCTCATCTGAGGTCAAAGAAAAGATGGAGGGAAGGAAGATGTAAGGAAGACGAACGGTAAAAGCAACCAAGGGGAAAGAGATGAAGGCCACGAGGGAAGCTGATAGAAAGCAGAGAAGGACAGCTATAAAACAGAGGGATTAGAGAGCAAACAAAGTGGAGGTAAAAAGAAAACCAGGAGGGCGCTCCTGCTTGCTGCAGCTCTCTGATGAGAGCGGAGATCTATGTCCTCAACAGTCCAAGGTCATGGTTGTTACATGGGAGCAGAGCAATCTCTCGGCCTTACACACACACACTTATTGAGGTATGGATCTGCCAATATCTACAAGCAGCCATTATGGATTAAAGCAATTAAACCAGATGAAACCTTTGAACCAACATTATACCACAGTCAGGATCTTGTGTGAATCATAAGGTGTGCGTTTAAATTGAAGGCAGCCTTTACATACAGAATGCTGGCCTCTACACTAAAACTGCTCAACCTTGCATTAACCTCAAGAAGCGATACAGTAATATCCCCCTGCACCCTGAGGCCAATTCAATGATAAGCTGTATTTTCCAAACCACGGTGGAGTCACATTTTTTCCATGTTTCATTGTATTTCCCTACCCTCCAGTTGTATATCGATTTGCACAGCTAGAATATGCTACCAAATCATTAATTCGCTTCTGATTAGTGTACCCTCATCAACATTCAGTTGCAGTGGTTTATGGTTGCATTTATGGTGATCCAGATTTTCTTGGACTGAGGAAGTAAATTTTGCAACAGGGAGAGGGCACAGAAAAGCAAAGTTGTGATTGTCTGCTCCTTTTTCCACAGAGTGAATCTGCACAGGGAGGATGCAGTAAGAAGAATAGTCAGACAACACATTGGTACACTGTTAGAGAAGATACAGGGATGAGGGCAGTCCAACAAAAAGGGGAGACCTGTGAGCATCCATCCTGCCATTACATCAGTACGCCCTCCGGGTCCAGACAGAGGTTGTGTTGGGCTCCCTCTGCTGGTGAACTAACACTCACCTACCTTTTCCCTCCTTTTAATGTTGATAACAAAGACCTTTAGAGCAATTTAAATGCTCACAACTTACAAATGAATTAATTCTCACTATGTCTCAGTTTTCCCATGCAGGTGCACTAACAATTTCACCGGTTCTGTCAAACACTTAGTTCTCCCCCCTGACTTTCAGACTTTCTTGTAAATGCCAACGGTTTTGGAGATCAATAGCTTTGGTCCTAAAATAAGCTTTTTTGACAGCTCAACAGTGTTTTCCAGATAACAATCCGCTCTATCAAAGGGACTATGTTATAATTCTCATTTTAATACTGCCTAGTTTCTGCCTCTTGACAAACTCAGGGGGAGGATTTCCTGGAATAACACCACTACTGAGATGTGTGGGTGGAGAAGATACACACACAAAGTACACACACACTGGCACAGAGAAGCGCAATCCCTCAGCTAAGCGTGTGGTCACAGCAGGAAAACTGGCGGGCCAAAAGGTAAAAGCAGAGCACAAAGTGGCTGGCAAAAATGGCTTTATTGAATTACTGTCCCGCTGGACCACATACACACACACCTATGCAAACACTAGACAGGCAAGAGGCTTAAAGGTGTCAATTAGGCCAATAGCGTGAGACAGCATGAACTGACCGGAGGATGAAAGACCAAATAAGACACGCACAGATGGATACACGCACACACACACACACACACACACACAGTGCTTAGCGCATCCTTTGAAAAGTGCTTATTAGTGATGGAACCACTCTGACCTATTAGTCACCTCAAAAACTATCAAGCAGAACATGATCCGCACACACAAACATTCACAACAGCTCACATGCTTCTGGGAGTTTATCTAAATCAACAGGAGTTTCCTTGTGCTTCCAGTTGGTTTCATCATTCATGCTCATGTTAATGAATATTTCAGCAGTGTGTTGCTGTCTCCCTCACATGCATTGTCTCGTGCAGTTAGGGCACTCCTACTCCTGCACTTTGTCTTGTAACCTGTCTGTCCTCCAGAGCCTTTGTTCTGTGCCCACTCCTCTGGGTTGTGACATACATTCAGCGAAATGTATGTACACACAGCTAATACTGTTAAGTCAGCCGGAGACGAGAGGTCCCATCATACCTAAGTGGGGCCTGTCACTATGGGATGTGAATCAGTTAACTGTTAAATCTAAGCTGTTCAAGGTGGCAGTTGGGGGTTCTATATGACTGTGTGTGATTGTGATTGAGAAAAGACAGAAAAAGAGGTCTATTTTAGTGATAGAGACTTTGCCGAGGTTCAGATGAAGACTGATCAAGTCAGTCCTCATCTTTGCTTTAGGAGAATGAAATGATTCAGATAGTCAAATCACAGCTGTATCACCCTCACCCAGACTACCTGGCTGCCAATGCTTTCAATTTTGATCAAATAACCCTCAACCTGCTTCACTTACAACTTAAGCTATGTTTAAAAATATAACTGCACAGGATTCTGCACTTTTATCCGCTTGGTGCAAGTTCAACTTCCCATTAAACAGTCCAGCTCTCATGTTCCAGGCTACCAAGCAGTCAGGAGTAGTTAGTAAGTAAATGCATTGGCTAATTTCAAGCTGAGCATCGATGTTAATATAATAACTGAGAGAGGCTCTGCAGCAGCGTGTGACAAATTTAATGTAATTGCAGCTCCTCATTTGCAGACTGAGGCACTAGGCGCTGTCGTCCGCAGCAGAAAAGAAATACATTGATCAGTGTGTAATAATGAAGATATCTATAATTAAGAGCGATTTTGACATATATGTCAATGTTGGTTTGGTATAATCATTATAAGTTAGGCTACTTTAAAGGAGGAAAACAGCGCACCGATTTTTCACATGTGAAAAGGCTTTCTCGATGTCAGAAAGTGAAATGTCGACCTCAGCCCGCTCTATCAGACTGTGTGTGTATATATAATACAAATTTAATGTCAGTATGCTCGGAAAGGAAAAACGTGACGAACACTTTCTGCCTCTCTCGCTGCTGCTCTCCGCTTTTCTTTATGCATGATTCATAACCGAGCCGAGCACTTAACGGGACTCTGCCGCCACTGCGCTCCGCTCCTTTCCCGACCAGTGGAACCGCGGGATGGGGGCTCCTCAATCCGAGGACACAGCGCACTGCCAAGTCACCTAAAGGTCGTACAACTCCGCCAGCACACCCACCTTCATTCTCCGGGTAATTCCGTAAGGCTCTACACGGCCACAACGCGTGGAAAAGAAGCAGGGAGGACAGGAGGGAGATGGATGGATAGATCCACAGGACGCGTGGTGGTGCCATTTTCAGGCTGCGCTGCGCCCTCGCTGCATCCCTGTTGGTGGTGTCGAGTCGTTGAGCGCAGCCTTGCGATTGAGGAGAGACGGAGAGAGCAGAGGAGAGGGCAGGAGAGAGAGGAGGAGACGTTGGGAAGGAGGGTCCACAATCAGCAAAGTCCTGTCAATCAGCCGCCTGGCTCTAGGGTGATGCAGCGGTCTGTGGAGACAAGCCAGTGTTACACTGTAAAAAGATGAAAAAAATACATACGATACAGCTGAGCCACTGATTTTACAGCCTATTGCATTTTTGTTTAACTGCCACGTTGCACTGATATATTCCTGACTGCTCCCCATCTCCGACAAAGCTATCGTGATTATGGCACTGTGGAGTTTAAATATTTCAGTTATTTAATTCTTACTTTTTAGCAACAACATAGGCCTACATAACTATGGTCACATTTTGGTTGAAAATCCAACAAAACCAAAAGCCCAACAAACAGAAACACATATTACAGAAACATATACAACATTTAACAAAGTACCGCACCATTTAAAAAAACACAGCATTGCAGAATGTCCAACGAAATTGTAACTCCACATAAAAAAGCACATTAAAAATAGAAAAACCCAAAGTTATTATGAAAATAATTCGCAAAGCGTTTTTTTCAGATATTGCATATTTTGTTTTTACAACAGCATGCGTCACAGTGCTCTGTTTTTCCATTGTTTATGTTTTTTTCTGAGATATCAATGTTTTAGTTTTTTGTGCTTCCTGTTACGTTTCTTGGTAAAATGCGTTTTGCACCTCAGGGCCACTGTACTTGCACCAGTATTATAGAACACCGGATACCGTGGTGCAATGGTTTTTGCTGGATGGAAAATGGCCACAGTGTGAATCCAGAGCCACAGTCGTTGGTAGAACAAACCACAACTAAGCCTGAGGTCTCATTACGGATCCAGCAGTTGGGATCCACAGGGTAACGCCAGGATAAACACTTCCATCACACTGCAGAAAACACTGTCAATTATTTTGATAAGTGACATGACACATGGCAATTACTGCTCCGGCTTGCCTGTCTCTACTCCGTCTTTACCCAGCTGTTGATATTGTTCCTTTGGATGCCAACAGCAGCAGACAACTCTGACATGCACAGCAGATTTGAAATCCGACACTTTATGGAGATTTATTCGGTACATATTACATGTGAGGGTTGAACTGCCTGCATGTGCAGTGTTTTTGTGAATGTGGCTCTTGGTAAGTCTCAAGCAGGTTGTCTTTAAACATGAATAAATAATGCGTGGAGCCTGTCTTATGAAATGTGTGAGGAAGAGCTGAGAGTGTGCAAGGTCAACCTTTCAATCTGCCACGCATCGAACACGACCCGTTTAATCCCGCACCCGTTATGGGAAAAGCACAGTTATTGAGGGTGACTTTACCACTGAGGCATGTGGACTTTTGTTCAGAATATATGAGTTAATATGAATAACCATAATAAACATAATATGATGTGACAATGTCCTGAAAACTAGCAGCAGTTTATGGGCATAAATTCAAATTTATGGATGAAGATAAAGTCTCATTTCAAATTTGGCTTTTTTTTTTCTTGATCTGAATACTCAGCAAGGGAAATAAAAGAATGCATGCAGAGATCCCACAGGTCACCTGATGCATTGGGATTTTTTTGCCCCTGTAGCCACCAGTCAAATGCTATGTAACCACGCCATGATTTATGGTGAGATCGTGACCACAATTAAATTTGCCACGAGTAACGTTCTTCTATCACGCTTCTGTCCCAAATGAGGCTCCTGAAAGAGCTATAAACCTGTCAAACATATTTTGATTTATGCCGAAATTCAGTTTTACCCCCTCCCGGCCATGTGTGTAGCGATAGAAGTGTGTTTCGGTTTTTGTGTTTTGCTCTTGTGTGCATGTGTGTGAAGAAACCACCTCTACGCATTTGTTAAGGGTCCAATTATGATGATGATTTGTTCCCTGCAATGGCTTTTCCTGGATGACCTAATTTCCTCACAGAGTGTGTGGAGAAGGAAGAAAAAAACCTTACTTCAACTTCTTTCCTATTCCCGTTTCTGCTACCATGATGCGGCACTCATCCACGCAGTGACAAAACATTGCTGTCATACATTCAGCAGAGACAGGATGACATGGCCCCCTAAACCCATGTCGCTCCCTCTACCACACACATGCATGCACAAAGCACCACATCTTGCATGCCTTGTTGAAAAGTCTGGTTTCGCATATTGACACTTTAAGGCTACACACACACATGCACACTCACATGCAAACACAAGCACTGACATTTTGCTGACAGAGCTCAGCAACATCACCCTGATAAACCTTTGAAATATGTGTTTTTTTACATGAATTTATGCTCAATTTGTATTGCTATTCTGAATAAAAGAAACTTCATTCCCACATGGAAGTACTGCATTCACTCTAGCATTTAATTTGTCTTGAAAACATTTCTTCTGTTGATTGACCTGATTTGACCTCTTGATTCTAACCCCTCACCCTGCTTAGCCTAGCTGGGTCAGTCATTCAATACCCAGCCAAGCTGTCTGGTTTTTTTAGGTCCCATACTTTCAAATCAAAATAGTTTACGTCTTCTCAGATCTATTGTAATAGATGAGATTTTCAAATGTGTGTAAGCACAACAGGCAGTGCAGCAGGAGTGTGTGCATGTACATGCGCCCCACGCATGTGCCATTGACGGCGATCACTTGTTTGACACGGGGCAGAGGTGATGACAGGGTCGTCTGCCTTGCCAGGAACTCCCTTTTTGCCACCGTATTCTATATACACACACCCTTAGACCCATTCAAAGCCACTCACTCATGTGGTAATGTCTCTATTGTGACAGCCTGAATGCTTTATGGGCAACAGCTTGGTGCTGGCATTTAGGCAGAGGCATGGGTGTGCATATGAGCTTGTGCGTTAGTGTGTGTGGCAGCGTCTGGCTCATCCACTGTGGAATCTGTGCATTTAGAGCTCGAGATGTCGAGACAGTGAGCTCCCTGCTCTGTGCCAGTGACAAACTAGCAGGGAACTGCATCGCAGGGGATGGGAAGCAGAGGCAATTTCAGGTATCAGGATTAAAGGGCATGACTGTACACATGGAAGCATACATATATTCACACACACACATCACTCAGCTTCACTCCACTCTTACTTTCCAACCGTCATGGACACAGTTAAGCAGGCAGAGCGATTCGTCATGTCACAGAACCTTGGTCCTGGCTTACAACAAAAGGTGAAAGGGAGTGTGGGAAAGGGCTGGTTCACAAAGCCCTCCCTGCCCCCATCTGTCTCCATGTCTCAATTGCATACGCGAGTTAAGAACCCCTTCAACATCCCCCAACTTGTGGCAGCCCCGGCCCCCGTCTGCAAAAACACAAGCAATCTACCTAAACCAAGATGTACGCCTCCATATCCACAGTTTACTTTATGTACACTGACTTTGTGGCGCTGTATTCTGTACCTGAGTTCAGTCATTGACACTAATGTAGTCAGGAAGGATTTGTACTCACAAATTCAAAATGTTTAAGTATAGATGATGTGACAAAAGATCCCAACATCAGGCCTCTTTAGTCACCAAAAACGGCTTTAACTCAGTCCAGACAGCCATTCACCCATAAAGATAGAGGGAGGAAGAGACTGTGGGATAAAAGGAGGGCGAAAGAGATAAAAACAACCATTCAGGGAGGGAAGTCTGCTGGTGTCCGCCAGCTCTGCCCACAAAAAGAGGAGCAGGAAAGAGAAGGAGGCTCTCCTTAAGGCTGACGCCAGCTATGCACACATAGAGGCAAACAAACAGACAGACAAATCAAAAGCCAGAATGAGAAAGGAGGATATTCACTCTGTTCCATGTGTCTTCTTGCCTGGGCTCTGTTTTCATGTAGCTGATTTTCACTGGGTGCTATATTGTTGGGGGTATATATATTAAAACACACATACCTGCACACCCACCCCCACACACACACACACATACACAAAATATATGCTGACTGGCCAAAGTGAATATTGTCTGGCATATAGCTTAGCCAAGAGAAAGGATATTTACTGTAAGTCTGCTGGGGGAGAGCAGTCAGTGTTTTACCATCTATACTGTGTCCTTCTCTAAGAGAGGAATGATTTAACAATCAATGAAAACTGACCCTGCCTTCCTGTATCACATTCCCACTGGAGCTGACCTATTAGCCAATGATGAGAAAACATGCAGATTCACGAGATAGAGGAGAGAAAATATCGGAATAACATTTCGGAAAAGAATTAGGTCATTTACAAAACATTCTTCCTGACAAGCGGAAAGATACTTACTGTTATGTTCCCCACGAATGTAAAAAAAGACAAATGGCGGCAAGTCAGGATATATCTGTTATTTTCTTAAATCAGTGTCACATCATATCAGAGGCAATAGAGAAGCAAGAAACTGATGGATTAAAAGAAATATATAGTCATCAAGATGAGTTGGAGCATGCCCAAGGAATGACAGCCTGTTGGCAAAGAGAGGTGGGAGAGATGTCCAACTTGGCGCTCAATCATTTCTATCTTACTTAGTGTCTTATATCCATATTCAACAATACTTTTACACATAGCAATGAGTCTGAACTGTAATCAGGTTTTGTGTCACAGAGACCAACAAGACAAACAACCACACACCCTCACACTCATTCCCGGGGTCAATTCAGAATCACAAATGAACTTAACATGCATGTTTTGAACTGGAAGCTGGAGAACTAAGAGAGAACTCCAGCCTGCACGGGAAAAACTTGCAAACGCCACACCGAAAGATGCCAGTCATACCATTTGTGGATGAGAGTGCAGTGGATGACTAAGGAATCACAAGTGGGAAGGAAGTAGAAAAGTACAATGAAAATGTGGAGGAAAAGTCTCAAACTAGCAATCGCTTGCAACAAGATCTATGAAGGAGTACATTCAGTCATCTCCTCTTTCATATTTCTAGTCATTATTGGCCAGAAGAGCACTAGTGAGATGTGAAAAGGTGATGCCACCGTGTATGAACCGTATGAAGACGTAAAACGTTGAAATGCAAACAAAGAACATAGACAAGCTGATGAATCCAAACTTGAGCTGCATCTGTGCTGGGAACAGATTAAGGAAAAGGTAACTGTACAATTTTTGAGCCTTTATGACCAACTTAGTTATATCATGCTCAGTCATGAGACGGGGTAGAATTTTCTGAGCTCCACTATTGATATGTTTTATTTCAATGAACAATTTGCAAATCATTGCATTCCATTTTAATTTTACAGAGCATCCCAACTTCTATTACAGCAAATCTCTCCTCAGCAATCATGCAATAACAGTTATTTTAAAAAAAAAGAAACATAATAGCATTTAAATATATCTTAGCAGTAAAACATATAAAAAGAATGCAGTAAACTTTCAGAGAAAAAATTACACCAGTAAGCCACATGATGTCTGTTAGGTGTTAAAGCTCCTTTAAGTCACTTTTGTTGATTTAATGGCAGTAGGCACCAAAAGTACTCTTACGGGTAGCACAGAGGCAGTCAAATTTCCTGCCGTGTGTACTTAATTCAATAAAGTGAAGTATTATATTTTCAGTGCTCTCTGAAACAAAAACTCGAAGCTCCACATTGATGAAAGCTGTGGGTACCCTTTCACATGATAGTTTGTTCAAAGTTAAGATCCAGTTATTTGTTAATGACAAATAGGCACTTTCTAGTTCAGGTTCTTATACCTTTTCTTTGCACTCGCAATCACAGAAATGTACACGTACACAGAGCAGATACACATGTTGGTGTTATTTGTCATCATCTCCCCTGGCACAAACAGGCCTGCACTAATGGACAGACACTCTTTGTGAGCTAAACAAATTAGCCCCATTACTAAGAAGCAGAAAGCAAGGGTGAGACAAACAGATATAGAAGGAAAAATGGAGGTTCGCAGTGAGGGAGGAAGAAGTTGGTAAATGTAGTGAGAGGTAAAAGTATAAAGGAAGAGCAGCGAGAAAGAGATTCATGTTCAGTAGGGTATACAGTTAAAAAAGTGAGAAAGCAGCCTTATCTGACACAATTTTGTGAGTATGTGTGAGCCAGGCTAGACATTTAAGTGCTTTGGGCCCTTGTGAGAGAGGGCAAATGTGCATTATCGTCCATCCATCATTCACTCATTACTCATTCACTTACTTACACCCAGACACACAAACGGAGCACATACATGAATGCTGATACACCCTAATACATGCACTTAACACCAGACTGGATGTGAGTGAGACACATTTATCTCCATGCAGCTGTGTGGAAATGACTCTGAGTGCATCTGTGGATGTGGTTGTGTGTGTAGGAGTGAATGCGATCCGCAAGGTTTCAGGTCAAAGCAATTCTCTGTCAAATGATTGGTTCATAATCTGATTGACAAGGAGACTCCCTCCCGGTCTCTTTCTTCCCCTCTCTTTCTCATCATTTATCAGCCATTGTCTCTCTTTCTTATTATCCATCCCTCCTCCTGTAAGTTTATCTATTCCTTTTACAACTTCTCACCTTCATTTGTGTGTTTGTACTTTTTATCTTTACCCTCCTTTGCTACTCCTCATCCTCCCTTTATCTTTTCACACTCTTGATGATGTAAACACACCGTTCTGTCTGCACCATGATTGCATTACCAGAGGTAACAGCTCATAAACCACCACCTCTGCCATCTTCAAGTGTGTGCATCTAAGCTCCTAAAATCAAACACATGGGCCTATAAAAATGCACACTTAATGATTAGAGTGAATGAAAACAGTGGTACAAAGATTTAGCAGCACAGTAGTGGCCTTGAATGTTTTCTCTGCAATTACTACAGTAACATTGAGTTTTATGAAATGGAGGATGGTGCTTTTCAGTATTAACATTCTGCATCAGTACAGAAATATTATTTAAACCACCCAGAGAAAATAAACTTATAACACTGTTTTAGTTTCTGAGGGGTTATGTGATTGAATTTTATCTTTATTTTTTAATCTGCAATCAGATGTATGTATCCGCAAAAAGCAAAGCAAATTTTATAAGAATGATCCACCTAGAACAATCGTGCTGGAAATTATTCCACTTTGAGTCTCCTCCTCCCTTAGTTCATGAAAGCTCGCAATGACTCTCTAAGTTAAAGGCTAAAATCCATTAAAATGCCTTCTTGAGAACTGATGGATTATTATAAAAAGCTGAAACACATCCTGTATAGGTATGTCTTTTGGCAGGCTAATCCATCATATAATGCAAAATTACAGGGTGGGAATCCCTGATAAAGATGACAAATAAAGATAAACATTTACAACGATAACATTTGCAAACATAAACTCAACTTATAGGACACTTACCTGAAAGGAGAAAGGTGCCTCTTGAATAACTAACCAAGCTCTGCATTCTTAGACTGCAGAAATTTAGAGCTGCACATTTATATGCTGAGGAACCTGGCTATCTTACATAATCAAGGTTACTGTCGTATAACTATTTAACTAACATCCTTTAGTTCCTTTCTTTTGAACAGCAGCCTCTTTGATGAATAGACTGATTTTTTAATTTTTTTTTTATTAAACTCGGTAAAGAGGTCCTTCACGAAAAAACTGCCTTGAAGTAGAAGTGTTCTCAAAGTATGTCCCCTGCCAAGGCCAATGCTTTGTCCTCACACTCTTAAAGAGAGTTGACCAAGCTCAGGGCCAACTCTGACCAAGTTTAGTTTGTCGTAGTCTTGCTGACAGTCGAAAATATGAAAGAAGGACACTCAGAGAGTGCATCTTTTGCCAAGGCCGGTGCTTTATCTCACACTTTTAAAAGACAGTGATCCGTATCTGCTGCAAAATTGAATGGATTTTTCCTTTGGCTATGTTCCATCTTTCTACCAAGGCCCATGACATTTAATCTGGTATTTTTGATGTAATCCTGCGGAAAGATAAACAAACAAATAGACAAACGCACTGAAGACGTGCCTCCGTCTTGGCTCTTCTATGTAAGACACTTTGGTTAAATGCAGGAGAAAAGCTGAGGCGATATACTGTCAGAGTAAGCTGACACTAAGCGGCGGGCTCCCTTATTTCTGGTCTGACACTGTATAACAGTACATACAGTATGACTGCAAGGTGAGACTGCATCAGCATTATAACACATACACAAATTCACTTTTGCCAAGAGAATAAGTAAAATAAACTCTTTACTTGTGTCTCCTTTGACATTATCATAGTGATTTAATGATATGCTGTAGGCCTCATTTAAACTCTTAACAGCTGGTTGAGATCTATACTGCCATGTTGCTCAGCCATCGATATCTCTAACACACACGCACTCACACACACGTACCCCAGGAGGAATTTCTTTATCGGGAAACATCAGATCAAGCAGATACACTTGAATGGCTATTGGGGCCAGATTGACTCACAGTGAGGGGACTCTGGATCAATGTTTTGCTTGCAAGCCAAACTCACCCTGTTGTTTTGTGTGCATGTGTGTGTTGAAGCGTGCGTCCAGGGATTGTTGGCCTGCTTAACCAGCTGTCTGCTTAATCAAGGCATATTAATATTAAGATGGTGGTGAGGAGGACCAGAGGACTGACTGGCAGTTCCAGAACAGGCCTAGTACGCCCATGGACTCGCCTGGAGAGAAGACCCCCTGACAAAGCTCCCCCGCTGGGTTCAAGAGACAAAGACAAGTGCCTGTGTTTCCAAACACAGACCCCTCTCCCCACCCGGAGGTCAGGAACTTGGAATAATCTTGCTCAAGCAGGAGGGATGAGGCTTTCACACACAGAAACACACACAGATACACACACTTATTCAGGGATTAAAGCTTTGATATAACCCTGCTTAACCCAATAGAGAAGCAAATAGCAGGGTGTCACAGGAGGAAGAGAAGGCTGAAGGGAGAAAGTTGTTGTTGGTTGGGGGTCTATGAGGGCAGAAAGACAAAAAAGTGGTGTTGCAGGTGGGGGTGGGGGCTAAAATGAAGCTTCCATGTGACATGTGCCAAACAGACATAAAGCTAGCTCGTGTTCACTAAAAGGCATAAAAAAGAAGCATGAGGGAGATATGGACTGTATGATCAAAGCAGACAAATAGAAAAGGGATGAAGAGAGAGAGGGAGTCCTTGCTGCAGCGAGTTATGAATGAGCTGTGGTGGTCTAAAAGGGACTCATGCTGTTTGATCTTCCTCCAGTAATGTCCCTCAATCACAGGCTCATCTGGTGTGCCACTGCCGAACAGAGACAAATGACTGATGACCAGATGCAGAAACTAAACAATCGATTCATCCGCTGTCTATAAGAGGATACACCTCACAATTCATAACACTTTTTAGACATGTTGTCAAACTAAAAGCCGAATGTTTCACTCTGTTTTGTCTAAATGAGACGTCTAAATTATTCAGGGCCAATTGACATTTTATTGCGATGAAGAGCAGAATAATGTCAGCTATTGCCTGGGGGTTGCAGTGGTTGTATTTTTCCCACTCTACACTGCTGAGCTAAATCTGGATGACTCTCTCAGAGCCTGTCAAGCACCTTCACCCATTTCCACTCAGTGCAGAGAAAGTACGCCATCTAGTGCACCAGCGTGGAGGCCCACAAAGGAAAGTGATGTCAATCTATGTGTGAATCAGCCACATAGAGGGAAGAAGTGAAGCATCACAAGAGTAATAAGAAGATGATCACTGTGGAGTAAGCACCATGTCAAGTAAGCTGTGTCAGGTCTATTTTATGCTGATTTTCTCTTTAATCTTTGGCAGGGGAGAGAATAGAAACATTTATGTGAATTTAGCGAAGCAAACACTAATCACCCATCCATTTTCTATACCCTCTTAATCCAACTCAGGGTCATGGGGAGGCTGGAGCCTATCCCAGTGTACACCCTGGACAGGTCACCAGTCCATCACAGGGCCACACAGACGCAAACGAGACAAACAAGCATCACACTCACTCATAGGGACAATTTAGAGTCATCAATTAATCTGACATGCATGTTTTTTGGCGGTGGGTACCCAGAGAGAACCCACACATACACGGGGAGAAGATGCAAACTCCACACAGAAAGGCCCCTCCTTGCTTGAGGTGAGGTGCTGTGAGGTGATGGCGCCAACCACCACACCACCGTGCAGCCCCATCACTAATCTTGTTGTATGAAAAGTTAAAAAAAACTAAAGCTCATTATTACTGTCTGTGCTCACATCTTATCAAAAGCAGCGTTTAGTCAGTGTCACGTTTCACATTTGCGTTGTTAAAAACTGCACTGAATAGTTATGTTTAAATCCAAATTCAATTTCTCTAAATGTTCAAAGGACCTAATATTTTACCACAAAAAAGAAGATGGGAGAAGAATTTCAAGAACTGAAAACAGAGTTGTGTGTTATGATTTGTTGTTTTTTCTTCCTTATTCCTTTGCATCCTAATCTATTATATTCTAATGGCCCCACAATGTGTCTGGTGTCATAGCATCAAAAATCCCACATCACTGGCCCCTGATGCTTCAGTAATATAATAATGTGACATATGATTACATATCAGGTTCTAAAACGGTTCTATTCGTAAATACTGTATCTATATTTTGTTGTTCATACTTTTGGACATTAACATCTGTAGGAATTGTCATGCAGGAATTTTACTTCTATAGTCTTGGAGTTTGAAAGATTTGCTATTGCTTTATTCAAGTCTTCCAAAGGAAAAAGAAGATATACTAAATATAGCCTGGGTATACTGCATGTCTTGATAATTGTTAGTACCTCTGCATGTGGTGCTTATACAGACCTACCTGGACCCTCCTCAACGTCTTCTGTTAGAACAACAGTGTATCAGCTGCAATAAGATAACTTGGCTATTACAGGTAGAATTGACACTTATCCCCTGGAAGAAAAAAAATAGCTTTAATGTAGGTACCTCAGCTGATAATGTGCTATTATACCTACAGACTGACCATAAGAAGAAAGTATAAACACAACACATAACACAATAGAAAAAAGTGAATCTATACCTCCCTACTAATGGCCCCATTTGACCAAATCCAGAGAGAAGAGTGGATAATTTGCTGTCTATAATAGCACTGGCCAGAGACAGGTTGCTGAGGTGATGAAAAGCTACTCTATCTGAAATGGTTGTGCTGGATCAGCTGTGGCACTGCATGTCTCCCAACCGTGAACAGCCGTGTGCTGGGGCCGCTATAATTAAAGTGCTTATTGATTAGACTTTACGCTTCTGCGTCCCGCGGACCATAAGCCAGAGGCGCGGGGGCAGGTCGGTCACTCTCACAGACATTTAAATCACCTCAGAGCCACGAGAGCAATGTCTATGCTAATGGGTATGATAATATGTCCCCCAGTTTAAGTCGATTATTGACGCTTTCCCTAAACGGACGGTTGATCCACAATTGAAGCTTTATGAGAAGGCGTCAATACGAGATTGATACCAGGGCATGAGGTCAGTTTCATTTCAACTCCACCGGTTTCTGGTAATGAATTGGGCATTACCAAGTTAATTGAAATATTAATTGGAAAATAAATGACAGCTCCAAGAGGGATTTCAGTTCATTCCCTTGATATTAAACAGAAATATACAATATCCATGCACATGGAGGCCCTGGGGAATAGGTCAGAGACGCTCATATGTTGAGGACCAACCTCTCACTGGTTTCATTTAAACAACTTTGCACAACAGGAGTATGTGTGCGGGTGTGAAGAAAAGATCATAAAAGCATAACACTGTAATAAAAAATGGAGGATGAGAACTGGTCCTACACATTTGGACAAGAGAGCAACATTGATAATGGTTGATGGAAATAATGCAGAACATTATGCAAATAGTCTGAGAAAGGTCACACTTCTCCAGATCTGGGTCTGACCTGTAGTGCTCTGCTCTTTACAAGAGCACATCCTCAGGCTGTCATTCCCCCTCTCACACTGAGGCTCCTTCATATTCTAGGCTCAAACCCTGACATATCTGGCGTTTTCGGAATACTTTAGGCTTTTTAAAAGAAAGGAGGCATCTGTCTGATTCCAGTAGAAAACTGTTGATCTATTGATAATACATTATGTTGGATGAAGTTGAATTTTTAATTGTCTGGAGATGATTCTTTATCAAAAAAAGGAGCAGACACAGTCAGATATATTCATTTGATGAGACAGTCTTTGAATTACTGGTGTCATTTGCAATGCCACTCAAAGTGAGTCTTCACCTCTAGGTGAGAGTTTTTTGCTTGGAGCTGTGTCCTAACCACTGAAGATTGCTGTGCAGCATAACCCTACAAGCCCTATATCTATCTACTTTATCGCTTGCGTAGGACACAACCACCATTTTTTTGTGTGTGACTCATGCATGAGTAGGTGTGATGGTGTGATCACAAAGTAAAGTAGGTCTTTGAGGTGAGAGGGGCTGAGTTTCCTTTGTTAATCACATGCTCTGTGCAAGGTGATGAGGTGGGGTTCTGTCACACAATAGTTACAACTGATGCAGCCTTGTTGAGCACTTGCATGTTAATATGTGAATATGTGCATGACGAAGCCCTCAAGTCTGTATATGGGCACTGTACAATGTGCCTCTTGTTCCCATTCTCGGTCAATATATAGGATGAGGATATGAGAGTCAGTATTGATTGTAATTTTCTGCAATGCCGCGTTCCACTCCCTTGCTTTAATAGGAGACTAATTCCTATCTGCCGTGCTGTCAGCCAACCAACAGCCCTGGCTGCTGCCCAGGACAACAGCTAATGAATGAGAGAGGAATGAATAATCCAGCCAAGCATTCCCCCTCTGATGAAGAGGCTGCCACAGGGATGATCATGATGAGTCTTGGATATTTGGTGTAGGGAAAAGTGTATGTGTGTATTTTATATGCTCTCATAGTGCACTGGTAGAGACTAATCATTATGCACATGTTTGCCTGTGTGTCTGCTTGCATGATTTTGTGAGTTTGTATGTTCTCCAGTCTGTTTACTTGTTTGTGGCATAGTGAGGCAGATCCCTGTCAAGGTTCCACTGATTTTATTGACAAGACATTTGGGAAGACAAGCGTGCGTGTGCCTCTGGATTTGCAGTTTGTTTGTTTCGGTTTTTTTTATGTTTGAGAAGTTGTCAAGAACGTGAAACGAACATCTGCCTTGTATTCTGACAGCAGGTGGATGGCCAATCAAGTGTTTCTTTTTGCTATTTTTGTAGAGAAGGAATAATGATCTGCTCTCTGAGAACTGGAACACTGACTATCATTGTTCCAGTTCTCCTTATTCATCTTCTCGTCCACATCTGTTTCATCTCAAATCTTCACCAACACTTTCTCCAGCGGATTTCAGCTGATCCTCTCTGTGGTTCTGTGTGTGTATCGACCTCCTCACCTCTTCTGTATGTCCATGCAATCTTTCCCTTTCGCATTTTTTAAACTTAACCCAACCTTTCTTTGCCATTTCAAACTTTAAATTGAGTCCATTATACTTTGCCTTTGCCTGGCTGGTTGGTCAAACGCTGCACCTGAACTGGAGGACTGAAGTGCAGCATCCTCTAAGTAAGCTATTTATGCACACCATTTCCTACATATGTGCCCATAGCCTGCTAATACTGCTTCCTCACCACTGATTTTTTGACTGTTTCCGCATGGCATCAGATAAAATTGTCTGACTGCACCATCCGTTTCATCAAAGGCTATGTAAAAAACCCACAGGGGTTTTTCATCTATTCTGAAAGCGAAAGAAACAAACAGTGAATAACTCCTAAAATATGTTACTCTGAATTGCTTCATTTTGTTTTGACAGTGGCTTGCATTTTTATAATAATTTGTGCAAGCTTTGTAAGCCTTTCTGGCTGTCAGAAGATCCAGTTACATCGCATTAGGTTGAAGTTGCATTAACTGGAACAAACAGTTCACACGGTTCCATGTACTAACAAGTATCTGGCAGATACTAAACTGATTTATGCCGATTATTGTTCTCTGCATGAATGATGCTCAGCTGAATTTCATATCACTAATGTATTTAACAACAGTTTGAAACTTAGGATGAATAAAAAAAAATTGACGTAGTTCAAAGTTTATTTCAGGTATAAAACTTTACAAAATGTCACTGACTTAGAAAAGGTTTATGGCTTTCAGAGTGAGTGTCGTGGAAAGTGATGAGTTTTTGTGTATAGGTGTATATACATAGCTAGGAATGTTTACACTTGTATTCGTTGCATTGTGGGCAGGCTTGTGGTGAACTGACTGATTTGCATGTTTAACTTGTAAAGACTGAACTCATAGTTTCCTCTCCCCACTGTGTGGTTGGTATGAATGTCCCCCTGGTGACGGGGTTTGGGTGAGGTGGGGGAGAGGCCGAGGGGCTTGTGGTGTATAAGAGCTGAGATCTTGAATGCTCAGACAGACAGCTTGACAGAGCAATGAACATGTACACAGTGCCTGTTGTGTAAGCAAGACTGGTTTGGCTCTGCGCTGTCAGATCTGTTTATCTGAGTGGTGAGATAATTTATTGGGTGTTACAGAGTGTGTACTGAAAAATTCTAAGCTCGACTATAGGAGAAGAAAAACGAGTGTAAATCTGAAGATGCAGTTTGGTCTGGTTCTAGCCACGCTTCTCTGTTTCACCACATGGATGAACTTGGTCTATGCAGGTGAGTACCAAAAAAGACAACAAAAAACCACGTCAAATTAAGCGTGTTATTTGACTGTTTGTCAGGGTGAAATTACTAGTACTAAATTTCTATTCCTCTATATGTGATGTTTTCCAGTTACTGGACCTGTGCAGGACTGCAAGTGTCTCCGATGGTCCACCACCGAAATCCCTGTTCATAAAATTCGGAATTACACCATTCAGAAGGAAGGCGTCTGTTCTATAACAGCAATAAAGTAAGTGGTCTATTTCGAATTGGGCAATATCTGAATAAATGACCAATATCTACATTTACGGAATTAATTATATGATATTTTAGAAATAAATGAATGAATCCAAAACAAACTAAGTTATTCATCTTCTTTTATCCAAGGGACTTACCCAAATGCAATCACAAAGACAGTTCTGGTTCTGTTTGTCCAGGTTATCAGATACACTGTGTCTGTCAGAGATCTGCCATCGCCACAGTTAAATACGGGTGATGGGAATTTCATAGTCTATGCTGCACAGGGCACTACAGCTGCAAATATCTAATAGATTAATAACATCTTTTCTTTCCAAAAGGGACCCCATCATTAAAAAACACAACAGTTCTCATTTGAGCTGCATTGTACCCGATACATGTCTTTTAAAAGTCAAGCCATCTGCGAGGGTAGATGCCAATACAAGAAAGAATAGAGAAACACTTTTGTTCCAAATGGAGTGAGCCCTCTCAGAACACATTAGGAACAATGTTGAAACTGTATAATGACGCCACTAACAACTTACAATCAATTTCAGATTTCAGACGGTCCATGGAAAGACAATTTGCGCCAAACCCGAAACCAACTGGACGAAAAAAGCCATGCAGAAAGTGGACAGACAGAAAGCGCAGACAACACCTAAACTGGTGGAGAAGATGCAGAAGGAAGAAGGATCAGCAAGTGATATGACACCAGCATTATCCTTGGCAGCTACAAAATCACCCCAAAGAACAAGCAGTATTGTAAAAAGACTCAGGAAAAGATCCAGGAAAATGAGGCAGTGGCAGAAAAATCGGGCCTGAGGAAACACACAGCAAAATCAAACTCCCCAATATCATCGGACGTTCCTTTATCTAATCTTAGTTATCCTACTATATTGTATCTTAGGGAAGAAAACCCTTCACAAAAAGAGATATATCTGCAATATGTATTTAAGTATAAATATTAAATATAAGTTGTTAACACTTTGTTGTTATAAATCTATGTGTCAGAAAATTATATATTTCAATGTTCTCCACCATCACCTGCCAATAAATGAGTTTTTCAGCAAATGTTGAGTGTTTTTGTTTAAGCAAACAAATTACAAACTGAATCAGAATCAACAAAGTATGCTGACGTGTACATACTTAAAAGGTATTTAAGTGTTAATCTTTGAAACTGTGCTTTCTAGTAGCTCCGACTGCGTTCGCACACAAATGCAAAGAACAAATCTTCAGACGGATCCAGCTGAGACACAGCTGATAACAATGACTGCAATAGCTATCTATATAAATGCAAAGATTCTAATTCCGGTCGTAAAATATAGTGAGTGAGTAGTTTGAAACTAAGACAAACAGAAATCTCAGCCGGACAAACATACCTTTCTAACACACGTCTAATTAGAAATACAATTTTCAATACTTTCTGTGATCATAATCTCAAGTAGTGCAGGTGGTTCATTGTCATGTACAAGTAAATGTAATGCAAACACATTCATACACATTTCTATAGAAGCTAATCATTAATGTTAGATTGTATTTCCTCAAATGGAACTATCTAACCACTGGGCCCCTTAATAGGCTACATCATTATCTAGGGCTAACACACTCTTTTGCTCTCCCTTAACCAAAGAGCAGTTAGCAGCAACTGTGAGTGTCCAGGCTAAGCTGCTGGCTGGTCCTAGTCATGTCCATTGACTTATTCAAAAGATAAGATAAAATTAAATTAAATAAAACTATATAAACTTCCATAAATTTGCCATAAAAAATCCTTTGAAATGCAAGCGTGTTCTCATGCACCGGACATATCAATCACAGGAACAATTTGTCTTTTTGTGCAACACACCAAGCCATTCTCTGTGGAGAATGTGAGGGTTTGTCATGCTGGGTTGCATGCTGGGAAGAGAGCGTTACTTTGTGATAATCGATCCCCATTACCTTTGCTTACCAGTTGCCAGTTGTCTCTTTAGTTTTCTCCTTTGTTTTGGTAAAAATGCCTAAATCAAGTAGAGAAGGTAAGAGAAGGAGAAAGACAAAGGAATGAAAGAAGAAGCACCTCACCAGGAGGAACTGACTCATACACTGAATGTCAGATTTGGTAATTAAGAAATAGATACTATGCCAAAATTTGTTCACCAGAAAAGTCCAACTTGTTCATTTGGACAATTAAGAAAAGTAAGCAAATTCTGATACAAAATACATTGAGTAGTGTGATTATTTAATAGAGTACAAACACATGCAGTGGGTTTTATAAGCCACTATAATGATCATAAAGATGTGTTTTGACTCATTAAAAACACGCTTTTTTCCCAGTGGATAGTTTTGTTAAGTATTTGGTTATTAGGAGCAGAAATGGACTAAAATGTGATTTTAGAGCTTGATCCTACACTTTGAGCTTATGAACATTATGGTGAAGTTAGAATTTAAAGTCTGTGTATACAAAAGACAGCCTCAGAGCAGGCGGGGATACAATATGGCATTTATACAAATCCATATGTGATCAAGTTCACATTATACTGGCCATGCAACTCTTTTTTTTGTGTATTCTACCTCAGAGGCACTTCACCTTAATCCTCCACATTGCTTTGTGACTTACAAACTGATCGGCAGGAAGCAACAAAGTCCACTGTGAATTGATATGATAAATCTGCCAATTAAGTTTGGCATGACACCAAGATGCCTTAAGAGGAACAGTCAACATCACAGAACCAGTTTCCTCCTTACCACCACCCATACACCATCATTCCTCAGCGGGCTGCACCCATCAGCCATGGCATTAAAACAACTGACATTGTGTTAATATACCAGTTAATATGGTGAGTGAATAGTGAGCTAGCAACCAACCATCAACAACTTGTCAAGTCAGCTAGCATGTTATTGCCCTGTAAAACTTCTCAACCGTCAAAGCAGCAACCAATCATCTGAGTCACCAAATACAGCAAACAGCCTTCTTCAGCTATCTCACTTCAGCAGTTACCAAGGCACACAAACCATCTCATGTTACAGAAAATGGTGTTTCTCTCAATCACAACTTTATTTGCTGTGAACTCTGTGCCCTTAGATTTTACAGAAAACATGGGGTTGGTTGTTTTTAAGTCTTACTGCTTGTTGTTACAAAGTCCTCTCGCACATAGAATTGGTGTTTGTTGATCTGATAATGCAGCAGCGGCTGGTGGGAACTGGCCAACGTTGGCTGTCTGTCACAGCTACACTGTGATGGCTGTGCAGAGATAAAGACAGTTAGTGGTTGTTTCAGTAATCATGGTCATTTGTCACTGGGGAATTTTAGAGAATGCAACATGCTGCCAGATTGTTTTTGTTTCAGTAGAGAGCTATCAGTGTTCGGATCAGTATGTATCACAACATCCGCTCAACCTGTTCACTGCCAGGCACACAAAATTGCACAATGATAAAGCTTAAAGGTACAGGTCAAAACGTCAGGGCATTTTGAAAGAGTCAATAAAATGGTTTGAGATCAGTTTGGGTACAACAGATGAAATGCTGTGGGATGTTGAAGTGGATATTTGTTTTACTTCATAGTTAATATTACTTGCTCCTGTTCCTCTATTTGTTGTTTGTTATTCGTTTGATTCTGTTTCTGGGTTTAGTTTTAACTGAAGAGTGGTCTGCTCTTCTACGTCTGTCACCACATCCTGATCATAGAGCTGTGAAAGTGTGTACAAGCGCGCTTGTGGTGGTCGCATTCAGTAGAATAGTATTAGGGGGTTAGGGGGTTTCCTCTCTTCTAAGAATATTAAAGACATTCTGATAAATTGTTTCCACTGCAACTCTGAACATGTGTGACAGAACTGTCACTCACGTATCCATTACCCAGACGCTGTAGTTTGAAACTCTTTGTTTTATTGAACATATTACAATTACAACAACATATCAAATACTGAATCTGATAAATGCGCTCTTTCAATGAATATGTATTTCATTTACATTTAGCACATTTGTGCATGGAAATATAGCATATACATTGGAATTCATTTATTCAAAACATGGTATAAGACCCAGTTCAGGGTCCCGGGAGTGCAGAAGACTATCCCAGCTGCCATTGGCCAAGAGACATGTGGGGTACACGCTGGACAGACCATCAGTCCATCACGGGGCCATAAAGAGACAAACAAGACAAACAACCACGCATGCTAACAGTCATGGTCAATTTACAATCACCAATTAACATGCATGTTTTTTAATGGTGGGAGGAAGCCGGAGTACCTGGAGAGGAACACTCTTTCTGCAAGACAACAGTCCGAACCACCACACCACCATGCAGCCCTTCGGCAGGACATGGTTGTGGATTACTTTATGTTCACTTTAATATTGGCAGCAGCTCTGTGAATTTCTCATGCATTTGGGTTTTCATATCTAAGCTGTTTAACCAGGAATGGTTATTTTGAGCTGATCTGCGAGCTGAAACTTTCATATTCTTTTTTGTTGAAAGCTCTCCAACAATATATTTGTGAGACAAACCTCTAGCCTCTCAGAGCAGAGAATGCTGATTATTATTTTTTTTTAAACCTGCTGATTATAGTAATCATTCATGTTTGGCTAGTTGGTTATTCAAATGACTCATCAACTCGGATATCTGACTCAAAAAAAGTTAAGGGAACAAGGCCAAATTCCAACATGACTGCCCCGAAATAAACTTCTTTTTTGCACTTCTGCAAGTTTGTGTTTCATCAAATCAGTCCCACACAAAGCACCATACTGAACCTTTACATATTTAAATATGTACCTTAACATGCATGTGTATATATTGCTGTGGTGTTTGGTGCATGTGCAAAATGGAGGGCAGTGAATTGAGATCAACTGATATTGCTATTAATAGTTGGCCTGGCCTATATGAAAATTCTATTGGTTTCCATAGTTGCAACTACACCACGGTGTAGGAGGGGCCTTTATTTGATATGACGACAACATTCATTTGATCATTTCCATAGCAATACAGAGCATGTTCTGAGAGATTCTACACTCAACACCTGAAGATAAAAGTTGTCATTGTGATAATGCAGTTTGGTCTGGTTCTAGCCACTTTTCTCTGTTTCACCACATGGATGAACTTGGTCCATGCAGGTGAGTACCAAAAACACAAAAACTACTAATTAGGAATGTTATTGACCCTGACTTTTTGTCAGGGTGAAATTAATAGTACCAAATTTCTCTTCCTCTATATGTGATGTTTTCAGCTACTGGACCTGAGCAGGACTGCCGGTGTCAACGATGGTCCACCACCCAAATCCCTGTTGATAAAATTCGGAATTACACCATTCAGAAGGAAGGCATCTGTTCCATAACAGCAATAATGTAAGTAGCCTGGCAATGTGAACTGAAAGTAACGTCTAAACATAATTATTAATATCCTCTTTCATTCATGTAGGATTTACATGATTTTTCACAATTTATTTTTCTAAATGATATTTTCCCCCTTTCCCCCTTTAATTCTTTGGTTTTTCTGTGTCTGTAAGAGTTCTGCCATCACCATAGTTAAATAGGGGTGATGGGAATTCATATTCATGAGAATGCATATTCTGTGCTGCTTAGAGTGCTCCAAACAATATATTTACTTTATTAATCAACAGTCTGTTTTTACAAACAGTATCCCCATCATTCTTAATAGTATGAAAGCTAGCAGCTGTCAACAGAACTACAATGATGGTTACGAAAATAATGACAAAGAAATGTTATGTTTACTTATTTGGCTTTTATTCAAAGCGACTTACAGGTAGGCAGTTAGGGTAAGGGGGTCTTGCCTAAGGACCACTACTGGAGGTAGTACCTTTCATGCAGGGGATTTGAACCCAGGTCTCCCACACAAAAGATGGCATTCATACCACACTATCCACTCCACAGCACAACAGAGAGCCTGTCTACCAGGAGATGCTGCACACACAAAAAACTTTAAATACCAATTTGTACTGATCACAAATGTTCAGAAAACCTCCGAATGTAACTGGGGAGAATATATTGCCTTGTAATCCCTTGTATGAACTAAACCCGTACAGTGCTAGCACAAAAAAATGTACGAATAGTTGCTTGACGATGGCATTAACAGCTCACAATCAATTACAGATTTCAGACAGTCGGTGGAAAGACTATTTGCTCCAACCCTAGCAGCAGCTGGACAAAAAAAGCCATGCAGAAAGTGGACAGACAGGAAGCGCAGTCGTCTGCCAATCAGGAGGTCGGTGGTTTGTTGCAGTGTCCTTGGGCAAGATAGTGAACCCCACGTTGCCTTCCAATGCATCCACAGTTATATGAATGTGTGTAACTGTGTTTCCTGTAAAACTGTACGGACTAACACATGCTGAATAACTGTGTGCCAATGGCTGAATGTGTCTTGTTGTGTAAAAGTGTAAAAGGTGCTGTATAAGTAAAGTTCATTTACCACTTATTTACAAATAAATTACATTTCAGCAAATGTTGTGTTTTTGTTTTAATGGAACACCCCCCCCCCCCCCCCCCCCCCCATGCAGTTAACTAACGCACAAAGAGGAAAGCATGTGAGACAGCTGATAACAGCGACAGAGATAACTATCCAGATAAATGCTAACATAAATACAAATGCAGCTTGCAGAAAGTGAGTAGTCTGAAACAAAAGAAGATGAACCAAATCAGCTTGACAAGAAATGCAATTTAAATGCTGCACATGCATACATCTTTATACTTTTTAATGTGGTGAAAGCCCAAAGTATTTCTATAAAATCTAAACGATGTTTTCTCATTAGGCCCTTCAGTAGGAATGGAGTTGTGCCACCATTCGCAAACCGTAAGATAACTCCTGCTCTCACTCAAGCAAAGAACAGCGATTTGGCAGCTTGACCTAAGCTCCATTTACACCTTATCTGTCGAGGATGAACTACACTGACTTGGCATACTGGGTTGTTGACTAAGTAGCCTAATCTGTGCTTTGGCCCTTTTCTTGTTTCATATCCTTTTTTTTTTTCTTGTTTGCTTCTATAGAGCAATCGGCATATCACAACATCTGTTCAGCTTGTTAATAGGGACGCACAAATAAATGCCATATCCGTACAGCTGAGCACTACATTCAGATCATCAAAGCATTTTTAAACTACTCATGAAGTTATATGAGACAATAAACTAAATAATGCCATGAGAAATTGAACTGGGTATTTCAAATTCATTTATACCTTTTCTTCAATTATACAAATAGTTTGATCACAAATAGATTTGCTTTCTGAATTTGTCACATAACACATGTTATGAACCACTTAGCCAGACATAAATGATTGTAGCAATCACTAAGTGTTTAGAATGAGATCAATGTTGTCATGTGATATAAGGATGCTGGGTTGCCCAACCTTTGGCCCCCAACAAACATATTGGACCCCACAGGTGTAACGGCTTCCTCATTTTTGGACCTTATGACCACAGAAAAACAAGTACACACACACAACAACGAACCGATGATTTTCTACAAAGTTCATAATTGTATTTAATCATCTGCTACCATGCTACCATACTCAACTGCTCAGTCATACAAATACCAACAATGGTGGGCCACTAATGTAGACAAGGGCTTGGAAAAACCCATGACACTGTGGTTCAAACAAATGTTGATCAACCTCAAATGCTCTCCACTCTCAGCCCCTAAAACCACCCCCAGCTGCATCACACTGTGACTGAACGGTACTTTCTATTTCAACCCACATATAGTAAACTTTTCTTTCACACATTTTCTAGCAGATCGCATATATTGTATTAGAGCCAGCAAAGGATGGAAACACGAGCTGAAAGCTTCCACCTGGTCAGCCCAAAGCCCATCATGTCATCCTGCCGCACGAGGGGAAAGTGGAACCCAGTGGCCATGGGAATGGGTTTCTTAAACTGACCACGGTGTGACTCAGGCGCGGTGTTGAGAACGAGCTTAGAGCTAACCTTCCACGTGAAAAAGCTTTTGGGTTGAGGTTGATTTTCTGCATAGTGGTTTTGATTATGTTAAAGACTGACATTAAAAAGTTGTGGGTCGGGGGGAAAGCAGCACTGAGTCACCAAGATGAATCAAAATAGTCTTTGTTTATGATTCTTATCAGTATACTTTTATTTCTGTTTTATTTCACAATGTTTTTAGAAATATAGAACATTATGCAGCATTACTGCTGGAGTGCTGGACAAAAACACATGAATACATTAATAAATCAGTTTTTTATTAATTATTCATTAATAATGTTTGATTAACACCCATTTCAATTCAATCAATTTAATAAAATGATTAATTATTAATTATTTGATTTATTTGATTTCAGGAAAATTAAAACAAATATTCATGAGCCATGCTTTGGAATTTGAGTGTTTCATATGTAAAAAGTAAGTGATTGTCGGTCCATGTAAACAAAGCATGACAGCTCAGTTCACCTTTGAAAAATTGCATCTGAACAAACCCCAAGATGTTTGGAATATTGTCCTTTGGACATCAACACCAAAGTGGAGATGTCTGAACATGACGCACAGGAGCATGTCAGGCAAAAACCACTCTCCAGCACGGTGGTGGAGGGGTGATAATTTGGCCTTGTTTTTCAGCTATGGACCTGGACACCTTTGCGTGAACCAGTCGACCATGAAATCCTTTGGGCAAAAGTATTCTGGAGTCAAATATGAGGTCATCTGTCTGACAGTTAAAGCTCAAGACTGAAGCTGGGTCATCAACAGGTCAATGATCCCCATTGCAGCAGCAAATCAACGACAGAATGTCTGAAAAAGAAAAGAATCAGTGTTGTTATGGTCCACTCAAAGCCTGATTGAAATGCTGTGGTGGGACCTTAAGAGAGCTGCATATAAATTAATTTGCAAACCTCAATGAACTGCAGCAAAGCTATAAAAAGCGGGAACCAAAACTCCTCCACACCATGTGATGATGTCATTCAGAAAATGATTACTTCATGTTATTGCTGCTAAAGGTGGTTCTACAAGCTATTGAATCACGGGGTGTTCTTAGTTTTTCAATTACTGCTTCTGCATTTTGGCTTAGTTGAACAAATAATAACCTGGTCTAATACAGTAAGTCACTTTGTTGTTCTTCTGAGGCTGTATTTATCTAATTTCAAGATCTGATAAGGACCACATGACTATGATTTCATTCTGATCCTCCTGTAAAAGGGCATATTTTCTTTTTCATCTGATTGTTTGGTAGACTTACTGTTTTAAACTCTTAACACAAAACAAAAAGATAAATTTACCCCCACTCTAGACATAATAATGTGCTAATGACTTAATAATCCATAGCTGTGGATCTAACGATTTCATAAATGTAAAATAACAGAGAAGATAATTGTTTACTAATGATTTTCACTTTTGACTCTTTCTTTGTAAAAATGTTAATTTTTACTGATGTACCAATTCAGTTGTTGAGATTTCTTGCATCAGGTCTTTTACTTTTGTAAAGGCTACTTCCTCTGACACCGAGCTTCCTGTTTCATAAGAAGCATCTTATCTCTGACTCAAGAATCATGACCATCACTACAGAGAGCGGAGCTATTCTCAGCTTTTTATCAGTGACAATCTTTGCGGTGTTATGGCAGAGAAGCACATAAAAAGATTGAATCGTCAGATAATCAGTGGGTGCTGCTTTGATGCTGAGACACAGATTGAAGGCTTTCGCTATGCATGCACCTACACCAATCTCATTCGAAACTTACAATTCAGTTCAGTTCATCTTTATTTCTAAAGTGCCAACTCACAACAAATAAAATCACAAAGTCATTCAAAGATTCGTAACAGTTCAGTTGTTGAGATTTTTTTTTAAATGTATAAATAATCACAAAAGCCATCACTTTGCAACTGTGTTTATTAGCCAGTGTAAATAAGTATAATTTTACAGTAAAAGTAACAAAATATTTACATATTCACATTCATACAAAAGATTAGATGTATTTAGATGCATTAGATTAAAAAAATAGAGGCGTTTTAATTGCACATCACTTCAGTGCATTCAAAGATTCCGATTTTCCGTCATGGGGTAATATTGTGTGAAGATGGAAAGGATGGTTCTGGTGGTTCTACTGTTGGCTGGAATGCATTTGTTGCCACTTCTTTCCATCCAGAAAGGCCATGCTGGTATTTGTCCACAGTTTTGTGGGGTCAGCGCATATTCTTTTGTTTCTCATCGTGGTGAATCTATTAAAGATGACAACAACAAAAAAAAACAGTCAATAACCCGCTGGTGTGTTTCTAAGAAGAAAATTATATTTTGATAAATGATCATTTGAACACTTGAAGATGAATTCTGCCCAATACTGTAACTTTTGATAGTTTTATGACTTACACCACTGCATGCAAAGGACATGATGGCTGATGTTGAGTGTAGTAACTCTTCAGCCGTTCTCGAGGAATTTGAGTGTTTGAGATTTTGCGACAGCAATCTGAGATTCCACCTTCAGATAGAAACACAAGAACCTATTATCATCATCATCATTACATACAAGAGGAAAAAGCCAAAAAGATGTAAGTTCTCGTGCTTAGAAATATTCATATTGCTCTTACCTTGAGCTGAAGCTGCTGACACCATCATAGTAACAAGTAAAAGCGAGATGAGGCTGAGACTTGCCATTGCTTTTCTGGAGCTGAAACAGATTTGATGTGCGGAGTGTGCTGCAAGCTCTTTATAGGACCACCGATTCAGTTGACACTCATTTATGCTACTTGCAATGTGAGCATGCTGCACCCACAGATACACACACGGCTGGAAAGTGAGTATAACGTTTCCTCCCACATTGGCTCGCCAATGCAATCCGCGCCCATCTGCTTTCTGTACTGGTGGTCTGGAGGTGTTTTCCACTGCAGTCGGATGTGGTTTTTGTATATACTATTTTATTTGCAATTCAAATTTTAGACTGAAATTACCTCTGATTCTGTAAATTAAATATCAGTAATGTCAGAACATTTACTGAAATCCTGATACGGTCATTAAAATAAAGAATTTTTGGGTCAGGAATACTTTTTTTTTGTATAAAGGTGTCTTTGCACGTTCGGTACTTTACTCGTTTCTTACTAAACATAACAAGGTGACTAAGAAGCTAAAACGTTCACATGAGGTGTAGGATTTTAACGACTCAGTTAAGTTTGGTACGGTTTAAAGAAGATAACTTTGAACAGTGATAACTTCGGAACTCTAGAATCTGGAAGCATTTTAAAACAAGACTCATACAATCGGAAAACCATCAATGGAACAGCCTAAGTTATGATGAATTCCTTCAGCACCCCACCACTCTACTGTCTATTTCACTTTCTAAGATGGAAGCTTCCTGTTGGGTTTTTGAGGTGACAGTTTCTCTGTGCTACTGATGCTAAATTCATTTCTGCAACCACACTGCATGCAGAGACATACAACAAAAAGTGTAAGCATGCGTAGGGTTAAATGCACACACACGCACGGATACAGCAAATTATTTCTTCTTTCATTTATAATTACAGTTCCATTGTAATTCACACAGTTTTCATATTATGCAAAAATGGAGTATGTCTAAGGTCAGTGAAGGTAAGCATTGTTCATTGTCTGGACAACTACAAAGCGGACAGTTTAAAGTACAACAGTGTTGACCGCATGTGTCCTACCCATTGATAAGTATTTCAACCACTGCTGCGTTATGTCAGTGGTGCAATGGTGTTATGACATCTGGTGTTGAAAGCAGTGGCACATGTCATGATGACTATTTATAAACAATTAAAATGAATATCACAGTATTTTGACCTTGTTAATGTTTCTGTGCATATTTTCTGAATCAGAAGCATATCTTGCCAAATGTACACTGATAATGTTTTTATGTGTTTGTAATGGTCTATGGCTTTTGTTATGTTCCTTGTTTCTATGTTTGGCGTTGTCCTTTGTATTCTCATGCTCTATGTTTTAGCATTGCTTCATTCCATTATGATTTCATACAAGTTTCTCGTGCATTCTGTTTAATTTGGCTCCCAGTGCTTCTTTCACACTTGGCCTCATTTAGTGATTGCCACACCTGCTTTGTGTACCTGTCTCAATAATCATATGTACTAACAGGCTACGTCTGTTCAGTGCTGCATAGTTGTCATTGTGTGTATTAGTTTTAGTTGTGGTACTGCATTGCTGTGTTCTGAGTTTTGGAAATCCTTTTTAGACCCCCTCCCACTGCAGTGCTTTTGGTTTTGTTGCATAAAAGTTAAAGTAATTTCTTCATCCATCTACCTCAAGCTGGGCTGCAAGGTGGTGTCATGGTTAGCACTGTTGCCTTGTAGCAGGACAGCTGTTCAAATCCCCTCCGAGGCCCTTCTGTGTGAAGTTTTCATATTCTACCTGTGAATGCATGACTTCAATCCAGGTACTGGGGTATAGAAAACTGGTGGATGAATGAATCTACCTCGTGCATGTGAGCCTATATTTAGCATCTCTCATTACACACATTGTAACAGACAAAACTTTGCCCAATGTGTGGCACAATCTAGCTTTTGTGACATATTGTAATATGACTTTTGTTTCCTGACAAAATTAGTCAGAGTTTATGTCAGATTAATTATATTACATTATAGGAGGGAGGTGAAAAAGCAGTGGTGACATGAATTAATAATATTCAGTGATAGCTTGATACCTTGTGGCAGTTAGGAGAGATACCAGCTTGTTGTTACCCTGAACATGAGTGTGAAGATAGGTGACTGGTGAACATGTCATGTCTACTAAGAAGACCTGTTCCATGGTCAAAAAGTCAAACTGATAATGGTTGTCCTGGCTGTTTCTTATACAGGTCCAGTTATCATTTCAGGGCCAAACTCTTCCTGTGAAACTCCAAGACATTCGGACTAACCACCAATTGATGGGGGAGCTGAGGTATCATCCTAACATTTGGGCCTTCCAAGTAAGATTTAAAAAGTGTCTGTGGTGCTGAGATGGCCTGCAGTGATCTGTTTATCTACAAAGCCATTTGCACAAAGTTGCCATCTAATATTTCATCTTTGCTGCTCTGGCATTGGAGCCCATATTTAACACACTCCACTGACTATTCAATGCTTCAGGAACCGAAAGCAATACCTTGGCTTGAATAAAAATCCCCATCTGCTGCCAGTACAGCATGGAACAGTCCTTAATGGCCCTGAACATTATTGGATCCTTTTGCAACTTTAGGGGCATTCTTGGTAAATCAATTGTTTGTGACTTTCTGCACTGAGCATCCATCTCTTGTTTAAATCAGTTTAGTGGGCTGCTATAAAAGAGCATGTAAATGCGAATAAAAATAAGAAATTGAGGTTGAGGTTTCTTAAATCTTTGTTGAAATGAACTAAAGCAGAAGAGAAGGAATTCAAATTTGCCGGACTCAAACAAAATGTGTTTTTTTCATACAATGGCTCATGTTTTTCAAATACCTGACAGGCACATCTCCAACAGCCTTCAGAATGATAACTCCTGTTTGGAAATTTTTTAGTTAGATCAACACAACTATTGGTCAGGGAATTTTGTTTGCTTTTAACTTTGAAGGCAACTATTTTCTTATTTTATACAGAGAAATCTAAGATTTTTCCATGAAGCAATCTGATATTACAGTCAAACACATTTAACATTGTTTAAAGGACAACTAATGATGAACCTGCTGAAAATCTGCAGCTCCCTCAGAGTTACGGGCCGTTATATTGGGTTTCAGCAGTCAGCTCACTGTTTACAGCTCTGTTCTCAGTGAGAAAGCTCTAAAAACCCCACTGCACACCACCCACTCTTCAACAAAACAGCCAACAGACTCAGTTAAAGTACAGCTGGTAAATGGAACGGATCATTTAGCAACTAAACACCCCAAAATCCCCCTCCGGACTTGGACCAGAGTTGAGAGTGACACAAAAAAGAGCTCAGAGATGGTAAAGAAATCTCACCTGTTGCAAATCATTCAACTTATCATCAACTGTTTTGAAACAAATAAAACAATTACTGTGTCTAACAATGTAATGCTTGACTCAGGTTTTCTGAACATACTTTCATCCATCAGTTGATCTGGTTTTAATTACAGTTTTGTCCTCCTTAGCAAACATGGCTGTTTGTACCACTGTTTTATAAACTCACCGGCATGACAAAGAGAAAAATCTATCAGTTTACATGAGCAAGGCATCTCCAGTGGGTGGTTGACTATCAGGCACACGACTCAAAGTTGCATAAATGATTTTGATAAGAAGGAGAAATGTCACTCAAGGAAAAACTAATCCTGCTTAAAATGCGCTCATAATTTGAACACAACTTTAAAATGACAGCTTTGATGTGTCTGGACAGGTTGTCTTATCAGTAAGGACTAATGCGGCTGTCATTCCATTGCTCTGAAATCACAGTATAAGTGGGAATCTTTTGATGGGTCCATTAAATTTAATTGGTTCTGTCCTTTTACTCCTCAATGACAGTTTGTCATTAATGCATGATGCTAATTATAATTGATGCTTAAGTTGTGCCACAAAGTGCTGAGGTCTACACTGCGATCATTCACAGCTCTATATTGTAATATGGTTTTGTATTATTTGGCAGCAAATTAGGGTCAATAAAGATAATAAGAAAGAGGTTGTAATCTATAGCAATCGAATTAGAATTTTTTTATTTGGCAAATCGTTATACAGTCGCACTTTTCTTTGGGAAAAGGTTATTTCAGCTGTTAGATAAACAATCATGCTGCGAGATGAAAAACTTAGAAATGAGGTGCGTAAAGAACTTTTATTTTCAATTGAAGAACAGGAGAGTGGACAGTACATTTTGCAATTTCATCTTGATTTTAGTGAAGCTAGTCACACGGTTCCTGCTTCCTTCCTCATTTTGAGGAATTATTTCTGCTTTCTGCTGACTGAGCATTATCATACTTCATTAAAGATTTTCATATCCAGTAAATGTTGTGTGATCGGGTCATGTTAGGTAAATTTACTACACAAGTAATTACTACTGAAGTACTTACTTAATAATAGTGACATAATTACTTATAACAAGCGGTAAGTGACATGATATCCAGGACATTACACCGTTTTAGGTCAGGACATGAGCTCTCAGGCCCTCTGGGCTTGTGTATATAATGAATGTCAATGTGACAAAACAAGTCAGATGCACATAGTTTTAGGTTCACACACTAGTCTGGTCTGTCTTTAATGGACACTCCCCAATGCAAAACAACAGCCTAGACATACGTTGCCATCTCATGATTTTCAGACTGGTGGCTTGCACCGTCGCCTCACAACAAGAGGGCTCCTGGTTCAATTCCTGGCTGGGGCCTTTCTGTGTTTGCATGTTTTCCCCATGTGGGTTCTCTTTGGGTACTCCAGCTTCTTCCCACTACCCAAAAACATGTGTGTTAGGTTGTTTGCTGCCTCTAAATTGTCCCTAGGAGTCAGTGTGAGTGTGCATGTTTGTTTGTCTCTATGTGGCTGTTGTTTGTCCCTGTGATGGACTGGAGACCTGTCCAGGCTGTACCTTGCCTCTCGCTCAATGACAGCTGGGATAGGCTCCAGCCCCCCCATGACCCTGAGTTGGATTAAGCGGGTATAGAAAATGGACTGTTCCTTCATGTTTGGCCTGGTGGTTATCTATACATTTTTCAGTGATATGACAAAGTAAAAACACCTTTTATTGCTTCTTTACTCAGATCACGAGGTTCCTTTTCACTGTGCAATTTTTGGCTGTGTAGGATTTCTTTATTGTTTTGATACATCTTCTAAATATAATTTAGAAACAACACAGATGGATTATTTGAGCCAATATTTTGTCTTTGAAAATGACAATGAATTACATTGTCCTGCATATTTTCTTTTGAAAACTAAGATTTTATTAGAGCAACCCAGCTCTGTAGGCTGTACAGAAACCCTTAGACAGTGTTGGCATCTGGCTACCAATCGATCTCTGTGCGCTTCCGCAAAATGAAGGGAAAGTAATTCACTTCCTTCATTAGAAAATGAAACAGTCATGACCTTCTTGAGAATTCATCTTTGAGCATCATCAGATGATGTGACAAGGTCTGATATTTTCAAACTATCTATAAAATACTTGTGAAAAGATATTACATTCAAATCCGTGAATTCTCTCAGGTTCTTATTTTAATATGCGGAGGATTGACTGCAAAATACTACATATTCTAAAAGATCATTTACAGTGTATTATCATTTTAGACCATTACAGTGACATTGGTTACATTATACGTTATAAGTTAGACCCTTTAGTTGTACAATCTGCTGAAAATTGACAAAAGTGGAGGCTTCTCACTCTTATACCTCTTATACTGTTTCTGTAGTTTCTTTTCCCCCTTGTCCTGTCCAGCATTATGGCAGCAGAATTGTAATATGAATGCCTTTTATGCCAAACAGATTTGCTTTGCCAAGGGAAGCTTTATAAATGTAAAGCTCCCCTTGATCCCCATCAACTGCCCATTTATTTATTTTTGTTACAATATTTCACATGTAATAGTGCCCGAACCGGACCGGGGGACAGGGAAAGAGGAAGAGCAAAGAAGAAGAAACAGAACAAAAATATAAAGAAAAAGCAGACATCCAGCTGCTACACCTATAAAAACAAAACAGACGACAATCCACGGCCTCTGTGGGGATTCCAGCCTTAGCGCCACCAGGAGCACCTGAAAGCAGTTCAGTTTCTGTAGTTAAGTAGGCACTATAACAGCAGAGTCAGATTATTCTGCTTTACCTGTCAATTTGAATGTGGCACAGAAGTGAAAACAATGGCAGAAATTTGTTAGAATTGCAGTAAAGCAGCTAATACTGGTACAGCTAATACATCAATACTGGTTTTACATAACACGCCGACCTGTATCTTCTTTAAAACAGATCATTTTAAGTATGTATATCTCAAATATGTGATGCATTGAAATAAATCATTTAAAGCGTATGACTTAAAGTAAATAAAAGCAAAGCAGATATTTTGTTTCAATCAGCTTGTTTCTTGAAAATTGGCAGCAAACTACCATGTTATTATTTTATCTTCTTTATTGCTAAATCACAAACACCTCGTTGAACAGGTTTTTGAGATCTGTAGAGGATACAGGAAAAAATGACCAAATATGGGTGGACGGTGCTGGGTGTCTGTGGTTTGTGGTGGAAAGCCCAAGGATCCCCTTCCTTCCCTTTTTTCATAATAACCATGATCTTTAGCATCCGAGAAAGAAGAGGAATAGCTGACAAACACAGGAAGTTTCTTAACATTATAGCTGAAATCAGCAGGATTTAGACTTAAATGCAATCATTTAATAGTTAGAGACTGCATGGTTTACTATTCCAAAAAAAAAAGAATCTAAAAAAAATAATTTAGCCACTATGATGTGAATACCCATCCATCCATTTGTCCTCTCATTCTCAGAAGTGGCTTACCCCAAGAAGAAGCACTCCCTGGCTCAGAAATAATTCCAAAATACTTTGAGATGTAATGGGCGCAGAGTTCTCTAGAGTTAAACGACTGGAAATGTGTTTATCATGTCCACTTTAAGTAGCCTTATCTTAATTTAACTGGATAAAAGTATGTAAGTAGTTTACAGAAGATGTGGTTGTTTGCTACCATAAATTGACGGTACCTTTTAAATGATCTCATTTTAACTTAGTTAACTATTCCATATCCTGATAAAAGTAAAAGGAGAAGGCCAAAATGTCATTTAAATGTCCCCAACACCCCTGGTAAAGGGCTAGATTAACATTACGACTTCATCAACTAAAATAAAGGGGCACCTCACCCTTGAAAAACAAAGGGGTCTAGTCATGTGGTGGGGCCAAGGGGAAGAATTGGGACTGGGACAAAGTTGTGACTTCAGTCTGTGTCCATATCATGATGAAATCATGAAAAAGGAAATGGGTGTCTGCAGTGTCATCCTCTGCGCTGTATTTCCGATTGGATACACCCACACACTATAAAGAAGCTCAGCGTAAAGATTCATCCGGTTGATTTGACCAGCTTCCTCTTTTCATGCCATAAAACCTGGACTTTTGCTCCGACTAGACCAGTCATCTCAAACTGCCACATCCACCAGTCAACATCCGTGAAGAACTTCTGGATCATCCAAACAGTCACCATGCAGCTGTGCATCAGAAGACTGGCATGCCTGGCCCTCCTTGCTGGGGTTTTAGCAATGGTAGCATCTGCCTCTGGTAAGCTTCCTGTCAGAGATCTGCTATTGTACCTTTGTAGTTCCATTATCATCGCGCATTGTGCCATGTTTTAATTGGTTAGATTCTAAAGATCCATTTTTGCCTTGAAAAACAGAAATGAAGATTGTAACCTGCTGCACTGAGGTCAGTGTCAAGAACATCAGTGCCCCCATCATTGGCTACAGGATCCAGAGAAAGAACATACCCTGTGTTCGTGCTGTTGTGTAAGAACTGTTTCCTCAATTCAAGAATGTGAGTGATGATCAAAACTTTTACCTCAAAGCTTTTATATAAGTATGCAATTGCTTTCTCTCCCCCCCAGATTCCAGACCACAGAAGGAGAAATCTGTAGCCACTGGAAACAGGACTGGGTGTTTGAAAAGATCAAGCAGCTAGAGTGAGTAGGCCTATGCCCTTTCTAAGTCACTTTTTAACATTATACATTTCTATGCTGCTTGTTTTAGACATGATGCATTGTGTTATACAAACTGTTATTTTAATAATTGTCTCCTATTCGTGTACTTTATAGACAGATCCGCAGAGAAAAGAAGACCAATCCAGCCACTTCAGCCTACAAGTCTTAAAATGCACTTCTCATCATCCGATACCATTCTGACTAATTTAAGATAAACTAAAACAGATTGCCATAGTATTGATATTTAATATTTATTACTAGCAGTATTTATTTGTCTGTTGTCTTCTGTCTTTGAAATTGTATACCATTCTTGTTTATATTCAGCTGAAACAAGACTTCAGAAAGACAAAAATATTAAATAAATCCATGACGTGCATTACAGTGTCATACAAATGCAAGCTGTCAATTGTTTGCTATAAATGAAATAAAAAATATTGTCATCCATCCTCACTTGTTGTTCGTATTTTATCTTGAAATTCACTTGAAATTCACTCTTTCAAAATATCTGTTTTTTCTTTAGTTACTAATAGTCATGTATATAGATAAATATAATGACCGTAAGCAAATAACATACAATCATAAGGTCCTTATCTATGCTGAACACACCCATAAAACATCCAACATGCTGGTGAAGGAGATCATTCTTTCTCACAGAACTGCTCCAGCTCACAGTTTATAGCTCAGCCATATTCTAAGGATCTGATTGTCTTTGTTTGAATTTCTGGATTTATGTCAGTGTGAAGGGTCATTGTCCTGCTGCATCACCAGAGTGAACTTCAGCCGATGAACTTCCATCCTGGCATAATCCCTTAAGATACTGATGCCAACATTTCAATGACGCCCCCACCTCTGTGATTCATGCTGTTTTCCCCCATACAGTTCAGCCTTTGTTTAACCAGCTCATAAAATAATCTGTTGTGGCCTGTACTTTTTCAGTCTGTACAAATAAATGCAGACAATTCTGAATTGTTCACCTTGCCACTCTGGCAATGAATTAATATCAATATCTTTTGATGGTTCTGACAGAGTAGATTTCCCAAAGCTTCATTCTGCCATCTAGTGGGAGCTTGAAATGACTGCATTGCACTTTCATTGTTTCTCTGAGGAAGTCACTTAGTCTACAAGAAACACCAACCCCTGAATCCAAATCTGAAAGGGCCTCGTTGTCAGTCACGTCGTGCATTTGCAAAAGCTCAAAGTCCAAACAGCTCATTTGAAATTTTACAGACACCTTTAGCAGATAGGCTAGCTGCAGCTTCTTTTGAAAGGCACTCATGAAGCCTTTAATCTACCCCATCTGGAGCAGCAATTTATGGATTTGACACAAGATGTAGGCCCTCTTTCATCTGTTGACTGGAAATCTACGGCTTCAAGAGGCATGGTAGCAATTTCCAAACTAGAGTGAGGTTGTTGCATATTACTATGGTTGCATTTTACTATATATATATATATATATTGAAAGATTGGTTCAAAGTTGCGTGGGAATCACTATCAAATTAATTTCAGTAAAAGTCGCAATGTGATACTGTGTTGTAGTTTGGTTAAAAAAACAAGGACAATGGTATGTGAACAATGAAATACATTTATTTGTTTATGAACTGGCAAACTGATCTTTAAGCACACAAACTCATCAAGCAGCAGATTAGCTGTACAGAAAAGGATTTGAAAACAGACATTCACACATTATTCTAAGTGGCAAAAGAATCTTTATCAGTTATGCCAAACCCTTTCATTTTAGAATGCGACAAAGCGTTTAAGTGATCCTGGTAAAAAAGGTAAAAATCAAAAAGTAAAAACAAAGATAACAGAGGGTTCAACGCACCCTTCGGTACACATGCCTCAGTTACATTTTTCAAGAGATTATATCAGCAATATGACTAGATTGAATAAGCTTGAGCCTCTCTCAAACGTCTGCATTAGCTAAATGTGTACACAAATTCAGTTGTTTCCAAACTATCAATTCAACAACCAGATTTCTTGCTAATAAAAACTTCCACTGTTGTTGAGAGAAGCCTCTGTTGCACTGAGGAAAGCTCCACTTCCATCATGAACTGGAAGCTTTCCCGGTTTCTTCAGTGGCGCGCCACTTGCACTTGAGGTGGCCTTAGACATCTTCTTCAGCTTTGAACTAAGAGAATAAAGAATTTTAACTCAAGATGTGACCAAAAAAAAATCATTAACACACATACGTATAAAATCTGTCCTGAGTATAGGGTCCATGTCTAAAGTGAACCTAGATGACATTCAAAAGTGAGTCAGCATCTCATACCTCAGTAACTTCAGAGCTTTCTTCACCCACTCATCCTTTTGACTGGCACATATCTCATTCTTATTAATGGTGTAGAAACTGTATTGGAGACATTATCAGATAGATGTAAAAAGCACAATATGGACTTATGGCACAAGAGTTTTTATTTATCTATTTATTTTTTCTGATTATTTACTTTGTACTGTAACACTTTTAAATTTTTCTCATTGTGAGAAAAGTTTTTTTCAAATGCACCAGAAATCAATAAAGGGTAACAAATGCTATACTCCTTTGAAGACAAATGATCTAAAATAGAAGTTTATTAAATCGCGAGTCTGATTAACAGGCTTTCAGAAATAATAAGTAATGACTTAAACTAAAAAAAGTGAGAATTTGTCCTTAAATTTTGAGTTTGATCTTTTAGAATTCAAACTATTTGATATTTGGTGCTATGGTTACATTTCTGTGAATAAGAAATTGCGGTTTGATGACCGACCTTTTCTGGGTGTGATTGGGTCATGTCGTTCTTAAAAGCCCGACAGGTTGAGAGTAAATGATTTATTGCCATAATGTGTTTGTTACAGAGCAAAACAAGCTACCTGATATGAAATCCAAACGGTTATCCCTGCAGAATGTTAACACTGTTAAAATTTCATCAGACGTTTTTACGCCACACACCATAATCACAATTAAAACTTCCCACCTGCAATGTCTTTGGAATATTTCAGAATGAATTCGGCTACATTTAAATTCAATAAATGTAGCCTCACTGAAGACCCAGATGAATGCATGCGGAATTTGATGACTTAGAGGAAAGAGTCTTACATGACCGCTTCGACACGGCAATTTTCCTTGATGAGTTGTTCTCTGTAGCCAATTATATACTGGAAGGGCACCGGTTTCCTATTGTAGCTCGTACAGCAGCCTCTGCTCATGAGGACACCTACCAATTAATTACAAACACACACAAAGACATCATCAGGAACTCATCAGTTCAGATAACATCAAATTTGAATTTAATTCTGACTAAACTTACACGTAGCTGGAGCTGGACTGAGTATGCCCAGTATGAAGCTGAAGAGAACAGTTGCCACAGTGATACCGCTTGGAGCCATTTCGTTGAAAGAACCTGGAGAGAACTTACTAAGAGCATAACCTCTGCATGCATATATATATACTTATTACACCTCCAGGTTTTTTTTTTTTTCTATAAGTTGTGGGTCCTAAATTGAGGACAGGAAGCCCAGTATTGCACCATGTCTGCCAAAGCTGCAGGTTTTGCACTCTGATTTACATCTGAAGCTTAAATTTTGTGGGCGAGCCAGAGTATCACAATAAAACCGGTTCAATGCATTCAGTACATATAATCTTCTCAGGCTTTTCTCAGTATTTACATTTTTCATAAACACGAACAAAACAAATTACACTCATCACACATTCTGATTCAATTTAAATATCTCAGATATTTCAATTTAAGGCTGCATCTTCAGCTCTCGGTGCATATGACTTCACCAAAGTGTTTTCCAAGACGTATAATTTTGCTTTATAAAGTATTTTGGTGTTGACTAGTTGAATGCAATTGCCATTTACGTAACTTGACATTGTGGCCTCAAGCATTGTTAGTCAGGATGTTTTACAGAATCAGCAATCTGGAGTTTTGTGGTGAGAACATGGAGTCTGAGGTGCTTGTCAAAATCCCCCCTTTCGTTAGCTTGACCTAGTTAGTCTGCAGAAAGCTGACAACAACATATTCATCTCAAATGACCTAAATAGTTTGAACATCTTCAAGTTGTAAAGGCTCTCTAGCGTCCTGGACTCAAAAACAAAAAAATGATGTATTAGCTGTAAACTAACAGCTGTAGATAATAATTCCCTTGGTACGGAAACCTGACAAAAGCTTCTTTAGTATTAATGAGTGAACAGTCACCAGGGTTTTTCCTGTTTAATACAGTACATGCAGTACACTATGTGGTTCTATGATGTTGGATTGCACGTTAACACGTAAATACTTCAGTTTAATAGTTAATCACTTTTCAGTGATATTCCATTTTTTCCCCCTGACTGATTTTTGTTTCGAATTTACACGTTGAAACTAAGGGTGTGAAAGTCTGGGATTCACTGTTCACTGTCTTTTAAGATAAAAAAAAGTAAGCTCACATGCTTGCATTTACTGTGTTTAGACAGCTGCTCACAGGATGAGTGTCTGCATTTAAAGGAACACTAGATTAAGATCTTTGTATGGGGAAGACTGAAAACGAAAGTGCGAATATATGTTAGATCAGCCTCTGTCTGACTCATATGCCTAAATTAGTTTGCCTTTTCTGAGCTATCTTATTCGCCCCCTAAAACCTCACCTGTCCTCCTAATTCAGGCCCACGCATCTCGATTTACCACATCACACAAATCCACGCCACATTTGATGACGTCCGGTAGCAGTTTTCTTTTGTCATTTTGCTGCATTCACCCATAGGGGGCAGTACAGGCATGGTCTGAACAAGGTGCAATAGATAGATGAGCAGCAAATTTGGCTTCTCACAAAAATAAGATAAATCACAGAAGACATCTTATTATATGTAAGCTATATAAGTTATTCAGATATCCTGTCAGAAAATATTAGTCCTGTGCAAACCTTGTCAGAAACAGTAAGGTACAAGAGATAAAGTACTGATTTTATAATAATGCCTTCTATTTGATCCTTTTTGTGTTTGTGTGCATGCTTGTGTGTATGTGACCTTTTGTGTTTACTGATAAAGAGAACGGTAAGGTGATAAACTGGATAATTATCTTGTTTGACAGCCTAATCCTTGTTAATCCTCTATTAAAAACACAGCCTCTTATCACCAGGCCTGTCTCCACGAAAGACACAAACACACCTTCTGTGAGGTTACACCCCTGGTAAAGACAGACGTTTTTGTTTTTTTTTTATTAATGGAACCGCTGGTTGCTTCTTTGATTATCAATTAAATATTCCAATTATTTTTATAGAAATGTTATATTAATTGAAGTATTATAAGCCTTGCTTGAGAGCAGCGCCAACTCGTATTTATAGACTCTTAAATGTGAAGACTCCCTGCCGTTCTCTCATTCAGTTCGCTGAAAATTCAATAATGCCTGGGCTGTTCGTCCAAAAAAGCACTCTGATGAAAATCATTTCAGAAGTCGAATGATGGACTGATTAGTTTTTTAAAAAATCATTAAAAAATTTAAAAAATATATATATAAAAAATTGTGTACGTTTATTTAATCCATTCAGACAGAGTTCAGGTCACCTGACCTCCATCAAATGATAGTGTTCACGGTGTCTGTTATTGCAGAGGTAATTCACAGTAGTTTTATGAAGCATTCTTACTTGAACACACCTGCTTTCTGTTACTGGAAACAGACTTCCTGAGAGCTGTGAGGGTGAACCAGAATAGTAGTGCTACAGGCGGTAAAACCACAACGATGCTAAAAGGATGTTAAAAAGCTTGGCACCGCTGAGGGGAACTGCTGAGTTTCTTGTAAGTTCATTGCTATGAACTCAAAAAATGAGTTATGAGTAACGCCTTTTGTTACACATCATTTCATCCTTTTCATATTAAAAACAATGACATGTGCAACTTTTATAATTACTCTCTTTTTCAAAAGAGCCAGTGACTGACTTCTGTTTTACTGACCTACCAATTTGAGCCAGCGTCCCAAAAACTCCTCACCCTCCTCTTCATCATGCTCTATCTTTCATCTTTACAGAGAACATGCATGATCACAAGATAATACATTGTTATATTTTCCATTAATGGTGTTATTTTGGGGATTGTTTTCTTAAGTGAGGTTGTGAGGCAGGCTTTTTCTCCTCTTGGGCCCCTCTTCTTCTTTTCAAACTCACACTGCTGGACATAGTACAAGAAAAGAGATGCGGGGAGGGGGATGGAGAAAGGACCAGTGTAGAGGGAGGAGGGGGTTCACCATTGAGTTGTCCACCCACACTAGGCCCCATGTGGTCACCTGCGTGGGTGTTGGCCGAAAGAAAGGCGAGGATGCGCAATGCACTCACACACGTAGGCACACAGAAAAGGAACAAAACGGCAGCTTGCCAACCCCAAATGTCAAATGTGGCCAAGTAGCATGGAATAAAAGCATTTTAAATTAGCAAGAAACTTCCTCAAACCTAAAGAAAGGGGTATTGTCAGTATCCGTAAAGGCACTTCACAACAGAGGAGAGTTCAGACTGTGAGAGATTTTCTGTAAAAGCAGTTGGCTGTAGCGCCATCTTAAAAAAAAAGGCTCGTTTTATCATCACAAGCATTGTGCAACTCTGTCAAACCCATGAGGCCCAAAAAGCAAAAGCATTCATCTGTGCTTTGTTGAAGAATTATGGTAAACTACTTGATATACAATTATGTGAGCCCAGCAGATTCTGTCCTCACCGTTTCCTCCTACATGCCATCTGCCCTGTGTGTCCAGACTGTGGGTGACTGAAGTGGCTGTGGGGGGGGATGAGGAATTTATTGTGGCAAATTATAAGAAAACTTGTGATGTAACAGCCGGAGTTACACTTTTGTTGTTCCAACCAACACTGAAACATTCACGGCCTCTGACAGAGTAAAAAGTAGATGACTGAAAGAATGGGAGATACGGCGCTGGAAGACCTCTACTACATTAGGAAGCGCCCCGAGGTATTTCAGTCTGGCAGAGCTAACTCATGGCCGGGGAGACTCCGGAGGATACAGCGAGCCAGAGGAGGTGAGGAGAACAGAGGGGAAGAGAGTGGTGGAGTGGTAGAAAGCGGAGTATTTTTAGGGTGGTCTGTTATCAGTGGAGACGGGGGCGTGTGGTATCACAGCCGTGTCACATCGCTGAGAGGGGAAACTGCACGGGCTCTCCGCCGAGACGATAGATAAGGAGGAGCAGAACAATGCGCTCTCTCTTCCTCTCTCGTATATACACTCATACATCCACAAAGGCACACACATACACACACACATAAAAAAAAAAACCCATAACCACATCTCCTGGAAGACACACTGTGGGTTCACTCTCACACGTCCTCTTGCAGAAACTTAACCCTCAGCGGTGTAAAAAGATCATATCAGAATGAAAAGTCCCAGAGCTCCAAATGTGACCTGTGTGTGTCTTTACTCCACTGACTGACAGATAAAACCAACATTATCGTAGAATCTAACCACAGCATTATTTATCGCTCTCTGTTTATCTCTCCTCCATTGTAGTGCTTCAAAGAAGTAAATGCCAGCAGAACAGATGGATGGTAAGAACATCTCATCACTCTGACACCATATTTATGCAATCCAATGCAAACATGCACACAAACACACTCTGTTTTCACACTTGCATGCACACTCCAAAGCAAGATGGTGATGGAGATCTTTTCAGTCATCAAAGTAAAAACATTCACGCACACACACACAACACTTTTTGTGGTTTGGCTTTTTTAGTGTAACCTTCTGTCTGCCTCTTCCTTTGTTTGTACCGAACACCCGTGTGTAGAAGCACACATCCACTCGCATACACACATGAACTGAGTCATTTGCCAGACAAGCAGCTGTTATGGAGAGAACTGGGCACCAACGAAACGCCTCTGACATGCTAATGACGCTTTGTCGACCCAAGAAGTTCAACTGCACACACTCACACAGGGCAGATTTGGAAACTCTGACTATTATCTGTCATATATCCAAGAGAATATCAGTCGAGTTGTATGAATATTAAATGGGTTTAGCTCCCAGGGTGATGTTAGCACTCTGAGTAGGACTGCAAGCCAAATGAAACTCTTGCTCGCTCCAGGAATATCTTAAGAGAGCCTTTGAGGGAAGATCCTTTTTCAACACCCCACGCCACATCACCAACCACCCACCTACCCAATCAAATCCTCACTGGCAACGTGCTGCTCCTCATCTCTTTTCCCTGCTTCTTTTGTTCATCTCCCTCAGCCGCCCACACACCTACCGTCCCTCGGGCTTTTCTCTTTACACTCTCACGCACATGCACAAATTTACATTTGGCTACTTGGTCTGTATTTCAGTTTATTTCTCCCTGTCCTTGCGGTCCCTTCACCACTATTAGACACGAGGAGATTCTGTACGTGTGTCGATGCAGGATCACATGCTCACGTATGGTAACAAACACACACAAGGGGCCTACATTTAGTGTTTTTCCAATACAGATGTGTGGGCAGCAACCATCTGCGGCCCCCTTTGAAACAAAAAGTCTGGGTAAGATGTGTGTTGATGTGGCGCAGGGCTGAGGTGCCGAACTTAAGGGTTCAAGGAAGGGGGAACATTGTGGAAACCCCCTCCAGAGAGCTGGGAATCTCAAGGGAGAGTGGGAAAAACATCCCTACCATCATCAATCAAAACTTCGGTGACACAAATGACCAGAAACAACGGACCGATCTCCATCCATGTCAGTGTGTCACCTCCACCCCACAGCCATGTTCCACCCACCTGCGCCGCTGCCCCATAGGCCCACGCCGAACGCCGTCCGATGCGATTGGCCCGTTGGTCCCCGAGTTAAATCGAGTTCCTCTCTTGGCTAATTGGGTCTTTGTGATTGCGCAGTCTATCGTAGCGCAGGGGGGAGAATGAAACGTGAAAACGGTATTATGGTGCATGAGGGAAGAGTGGCAGGTCGAAGCGAAGAGATCGTTTTTTGCCGTCTCAAAGTGCCAGATGCTCTTCCTGGGTCCATTATCATGCCTTACAGGGGACCGAGATGGTTTCGGCGTAGCAACTGAGAACACACAAAAGCAAGATGGAGACTGACCGTGATACACACTTACACAAGCACAAAACTGAAAATGCAGCCGCAGGCACACTTGTACGTGCACTCACAAACACACACTGACTTGTTTGAAACACTTTCCCTAAAAAGCAGCCAAACAGTTACTATTCTGTTCTGTTTGTTGGTGATTTTCAACAGAGATTGTCAGAATTTACATTTGTTGGGGCGGACTAAACAAAGCGGAGCACATCTCCATTTCACCTTTTGTTGCTAAAAACGGACAAAAGATTAAAAAAACAAAAAGAGTAGCAGATTGAATCAGTGCAAATGAGAGCATTTACTTCTTCAAGCTGTGCCTCTATTGAGTGTGACTGTTCGTCAGAAGGTTTGGGAAAGGAGAGTGTAGGAGGACGGGTCGTGAGCCTGCTCTTTGTTGGTCCCATCCTGCTTTTCCACAAGGCCATAGCCCTGCGCCTCTTTGTTTACAACTGCCTTTTTTTTTAATCAAAAAATGAATCAGCTCGTTTTTTCTTTGATATGCCCATATGGGATTTAAAATATTACCAACTGCAGTTAACAGATGGTGGGGGACAGACTGGATCTCCTTACTCTCATGTTATGAGCCTTAAAATATCCATCAGACTATTGTGAAATGTTCCTGATCATTCACTGGGTTTCTAATTATTGACCAAGCAGACATCAACAGGTGGCGCTGTAGTCACACTCTTCAGCGTTTTGTTTTGCTCCTCAGGACAAAGAGCCTCCAACAGCCTCAGTCGAATTCATACAGCCCAACCCTTATCAGAAAATTGTGACACATTCATGTTTTGAAATCCATGCGACAGGCTAAGTGATTCTTTTTTTTTTTTAAGCCTGCAGGTTGTTGTGACGTCTGTGACCCCATGCCTGCTGGCGTCCTTCAGGTTATCACTGATAAATGCCACTCACAAACGCGCGTCAAAGTCTCAGACAGGAGCATTAGTGTCCCTCTGTTTTATTCCACAAGATAAGTGTTTTTTGTTTTTTTTTAAAGTGGGGGCCCTGGCTGGAGCTGAGTAGGATTTAATCTCCATGGCCAAATCTAGCAGATTTACCGTCATTTTTTATTTCTGCTTTTAGATTTACACTCTTTATAGCCATAGACACCGATAGGAAAAATAAGTGTGCCATTGCTTATCGTCTTCTATCCCTCCACCTGCCAAACAAACATTTGACATTTTGTCGGTAAATCTAAGTGCGGTGCCGCTAATCTCGTCTATTCAGACATTACCATCAAATGTCACTCGAGAGATAGCATACTGACGCTAATATGGACCACAGTACTGTATGTCATTAAGTACATGTCATTTACCATTAAGGGAAGCTTCTAAGTGTAAGAGACCGCCCCAGTATCCGCTGCTGCATCCAACTCGCTTTCACACTTGCTTTCATTCACACACACTTTTCCCACCGGGATGGAGCCGCTTCAGCCAGCGCGCAGAGCCAACGGGAAACTCACACGATTCCACGCGGCACACATGGCTACAAATTTATGGCAAACATTTTCCACGTACATCTGGATAATAACACTGGTTTCAAGTTCGAGGACGAGGATTTATCCATCCAACGAAGGTAAGTGAGAAGGGAATCGTCTCTCTCTGCGAGTTCAGGTCTTCCGCTGATGTACGGTGAAAGAGGCAGCGCGTGCGCGCCTGGGATCATCCTGGGGTGGTTAAAGAGCAGTGAAAATGTGCAGGAATGAAAAAGAAAAAAAGTTGGATTTTGAGAACGTTTATCAGTCGCGGCTTTTTGTCTTGGATCCCGGCGGAGTTGAGCCTTGAATGAGTTAAACTGCATGCTTTCCCTTTACGGTGCGGTTAAAAAAAACCTCAGTGTTGACAATTTTCCACATATTTTCAGTTAAGCGACCCCTTTATGTTTTATTGTAAAACAGATGTTTTAGACAAACTCTCTGTTTTAACCTCACGTATATTGATATATTTTTACAATACATATTAATGTCCAATGTCATGCAAACGCTAGTTGTTAACTAACATGGTTTAATGTGATCTTGTGGGGGAAAAAAGTTCTCCAACTAAATTGTCATTGCTTCATAATGTTTTCAAGCACTGTGGACTGTTTGTTCTTAAATCACTAGCATTTGCATATATGTGCATTTCTAGTGACCCTGTTGGATACCAGGACAGTTCCAGGAGAGCTGAAATGGGCAGCCAGTCCTTCAGAGGGAGGGGTGAGTAGGAGCTTTCTTCTTTTTATTCAGATACACTGTTTATAACACACTCTCTCTTTAGAAAAAAACAACACTCTCTCTATCTCTCACACACGCGCACACATACTCATACTTGTGCACACTTGGTCTGGAACCTGTAAATAATCATCCCACAGATTTTGCAATGTGCTGTTGTTCACCAAGCCTAAGTGCTAATATGAGATTGCTGGCGTTGTGTTTGGCACAAGCAAAAGCATAAACCAGCTTGATGGTGGGTGTCATTTTTTAGGGATTTGTACTACTAAGCAGTTGCCAAAATAAATCCTGGAGATATCTGTTTTATATTTCATCTTCCAGGGATTTAGTACTGTTTGTCATTGTGATCTGCAGCAACTTGCCCTCCAGCTTTTATATTTTGCTCAGAGTTTTTTTTTTTTTTGCCCACTTTGTTGGTTTAAGCTTTACTGGTGAACTTGACTCTTATTTTTTCAGTCACCATGCACTCATTCTCTCACATACTGCTTGATTGACAAGGTCTTGGTCTGTGCGTACTGAGCTTTTGATTACAAGCACCCCCTGCCTTCCTCATCCCTTAGCTACACACACATACATGCAAAACTGCCATTTCTTTACGGTTGGGATGAGTGCAAAGCTTTCTTTCCCCCTGACAGCTGTGATTTCTGTCTGCTGACAAAAACTCCAAAGGAGGCATCGTACTTCATGTCAGCTTTCATATTGCCGCCTTGCTCCATGTATACTTACCCTGCGAAAACATTACAGTATCTCCAATGTGTGAAGATACTGATACAGAGCAGAAAGTGGAAGATCAGACGTAGAGTGTATTTTTGAGGCTGACAGCAGGGCTGGATTAGGAAATTCTGCTAATGTGCATCAGTCACTATAAAACTTTATTGTCAGATATGACACCAATTAATTTAATTTTCAACATTACATTGTCCTGGAAATTAAAAATGATATGTCTGTAAAGAGCCTGTATGGGGCCTAGATGACATATTGATCATCTCGAGACACACACTCTGCCCCAAACACACACGTATTCTGTCATTCTCTGGTTCTCCCTATCTTTTTCTCTCTGTGGACACGGTGCATTTAGGGTGTATACAGCTCTCACTAGCAGGGAAAGAGATTATTATTCAGTGGCAATAAAAAGCCAATTTGGAGTTGGGAGGCTCAGCGGTCATTTGAAGGGTCACAGTACAAGGCAAATAATCGCCCCTATTGAGATGGATGGTGCTGTGAAGGTTGAGCCAGCTTCACTTGTATGGAAATGTGCCTGGAGAAACCTTGAACGCACAACAAATGAGAACCGCTGTCCACAGCAGAATGCTGTGCTGTGAATGTTTGAGCACAAACATTCAAAATGAGCACAGTGAAAAGGATACACACCAGCATCTGAAATGTTTTTGATCCCAGACTTATGCATTAACAAGTACAAAAAGTTCCTCAAGTGGACCGAATGAGTTTTCCTCATCAGAAGTTTTCTGGTGGTCCTTACTATAATATTTCTGTCTAAAAGCCTATGTTTTCTTTCTTCCAGTTTGAGTTCATGTTAAAAAAAAAAACAGCAACACAGAAACATTGTTTTCACTGTCTAATCAGGTTGTCTTGGTACTTTCACTTTTGTCAAAATTATAAAATCACCTGCAGCTGCCACAGGGGTTCCTTCTTTGTTGGAATTCTCTGGTGTTTTGTGGGAACCTCATCTGCATCTAATCAGAAACTTTAGTGTCAGTAGCATTTTAAATTAAGCTTTAGGAAACCAGCTGTTATTAGTCTGGTTTATTGGCGTTTTTTGGAAAGGTGAACAGATATGGTAGCAAAACTTGCTCTACTGTGCAAAAAAATTATAATTATATATATATACTTGAGGCATTTTTTGTTTATTTTAAAGAAGATTTGAAATGCACTTAATGGAGTGGAAAGCAACTTTACAAATCATGTCTCACAGGACAAAGATTAAAATGACACGTCTCACCAGCTGTCTTCACCCTTAGCAGGCAAACCTAAAAAATGTGACTGACCTGTGTCTTCCCAAATATGATATTATATCCCAGATATTCCCAGAGATTAAAGTAATTCCTGAAGAAGAGCTCTCCCCATTTTTCTCTTTTGAGTCTCCAATGCAGTTGTTGTTTTCTCCTGCTCAATGTTTGTTTAGGACAACTACTTCTTGTGCTGAATTACAACCACTACCTGTACTGCCACCCTCAAAACACAGCCTAGTTTCTTCACTTGAAACCAGCCAGTGGAAACATATCCAATTCACATTTCTTTTTGGCGGCTTTTCGAAAGGTTCATTCATATTGCATACTACTGAATGCAAATCTGGGTTTTCAAAGAGAATTTACTTATTCGAAGTTTCAATAGTTTACAAGTTAAATTTTACATGAAGCATGAAATGAGACCAGTAGGTTCCTGGAAAATTGGAATTCAATCAGAAGATTTATGGCAAAGTGATAACCTGCAATTCAACCCAATTTGTCATGAAGGTAGAACAAAATGTTGCCTTTACTAATGTAGTAATACTAATGTGTTTATTTGAAGTGGGAGGAAGTGAGCATCATGGATGAGAAGAACATCCCCATAAGGACATACCAAGTGTGTAACGTCTTAGAACCTAATCAAAACAACTGGCTGAGGACAGACTGGATCCCTCGGTCTGGAGCTCAGCGGGTCTACGTCGAAGTCAAGTTCACTTTGAGAGACTGCAACAGCCTGCCAGGGGTCACCGGTACCTGCAAGGTACATGGAAACGTGTTTATCGACTCCTGACAGAGCACACTGATCACTGTATGATCTGAGAGCAGGAGATAGTCTTAATAGACAAAAACAAACATTTTTGATAAAAGTTTTTCTTCTGTCATGTGATAGCTCTTATCATGATGTTTTAATATGCAGCCAGCTGCTAATGGACCTTTTATATATGTATTACAGCTCAAGCACAAAGCTCACTTTGAGTCATTATCTTATTAAGAGAAAAGATGAATGCTGATGATGATAATTAGATGGCTCAATCTCTCTTTTTTATCAAACAACTCTTTTGTCTTGTAGGAGACATTCAATCTGTACTATCACGAGTCAAACGAAGACAGAGAGAGCTACATCAAAGAGAGCAGCTTCATTAAGGTGGACACAGTGGCAGCAGACGAGAGCTTCACCCAGGTAACACCGAACAACTGAGTCAGGCTTTGAGTTCTTTGTCCTTCCCCCTCCACTCACTTTAATTTGCAACGATGTGGAAAATAAAACCCCCTGGCACTCAACTGTAATTTTCTTACTTAGTTTACAAGCCCTTTTATCTTGGATGTCAGTTTTGCTGTCCCAGGAATGTTGGCACGGTACTTTTGCTCAGCCCTTCCTAAAATGTCTTCTGATTTAAGTGATGCAGACATTAAAGCTTCTTCTGCTTTTGAAATCAATAGAAGTTCATCTGAACGAGAGCCAAGTGCTGAAAATGGGAAGATCAGTAATGGTTCAGCTGATACTCCCGCTTCAAGCGAATTGAACAAGCAAATTGGATTAATCAGGGCTGACACATTTTATTGCACATTCCATTAAAGTAGCCCCATGCTGTTGCCATTCAGGTGGATGTTGGAGACCGCATCATGAAACTGAACACAGAGGTGCGAGATGTAAAAGTCACAACGCGGAAAGGCTTCTACCTGGCTTTTCAGGACGTCGGCGCCTGCATCGCTTTGGTTTCTGTCAGAGTTTTCTACAAAACCTGCCCGCTTACCATTCGGAACTTGGCAACTTTTCCCGACACCATCACTGGGGCTGACACATCTTCCTTAGTGGAGGTCAGAGGGTCCTGTGTCAACCAATCGGAAGAAAGAGAGGAGCCTAAAATGTACTGTGGTGCTGATGGAGAGTGGTTGGTTCCCATTGGTGGATGTCTTTGCAATCCGGGATATGAAGAGAAGGGCGGTGCGTGTAAAGGTAGGTGATGTTGGAATGGTTGCAATGGTTTTCTTGTTTTTGTAATGGTCTGACTAACCCGTCTCAGGCTCCTAATATTAGATTATTTTGTATTAGCATTTTGAGGCCCCAGCAATGACAGTCATAGATGCTCAGCCAAACAGGCTACTCACAAATGATGGAAAATGTCAGTTTGTGCAGTGATAAACACCAACTTGACAATTGTACAGTTTCAATGCATTCCAAGGAATACATTTGGAAATTGTGTGTTAAAGGGACTCCAACAAGTGTGTCAGTTGGTAACAGCAAAACTGGACTTTGCAGTTCAACAGCGCCTGTTCAAAAAATAATTTTGGTGGGTTTTTTTTCTCACAAATGGGATTCAGAAATGGGTTAAGAAACATTAAAAATGTAAAAACTAACGAAGCAGTGGTAAGTAATGCATTTTTTGCAGTGTGTATTATCTTAAATCACATACTTTGAATGAAGGCAATTGTAGCTTATGAAATACATTAAGGGTTAAAAAAAAGAAAAGAAAGAAAGATCTAATATTATCTGAGATAATTGGGAGCAAAACTCATGAGAAAACAAAGAGGGAATTTTTTTTATACTAAAATCACAACTTTAAAGGAAAGATTCTTTTCAACTGTCAAGGAACCAAATGTGTAATACACCACAGACACCATTGATAGATACTGAACACCACATCCACACATTTGCCAGACCCAATAAGCCCGCAATAAGTAAGTTTAGTGTTTAATAAAACTTCTTGGTTATGATTTATTTAAAGAGTAACACACATCAACTTTAGGGTCCTACACTGGTCCATAACCAACCGGCTTACTTTAACTATAAGTACAGTGTTGTGCAAAGGTCTTGACACTTCTCATTTCTTTATATATTCTCAAGAAAACAGGAAATACGTGCAGCAATTTCTTAAAAATGTGCAAACAAAAATTAAAATTCAAATAATAAAGCAAAACAGAGTCTGCACATTTCTAACAAGCTTGAAAGTCTATAATTGGTATGACCACCTTTGTTCTTCAATGAAGCCTGAATCCTCTTAATCAAGATTTATTGGAATATTTTCTAGTTGTCCTCAGAAATATTTTTCCAGTCGACTTGAAGAACTTCCCAAAGCCCTTTATAAAAGTGATATTGGCTGCCTTTTGTTCTGTTTCCTGTCAGGATGATCCCACACTGTTTTATGCTATCAAACTGTGTTATACTTGCATTTTTCATAGATGCAACTAAAGAAATGAAAACAAATGTTGTGTCTTTGTAACAGACTGCTTGTGACAAAGTGCTTCAAAATACTAATTTTCTGTTACACTGATTCATCCCTTGAATTTTTTTTTATCCACTTTTAAACACTTCCTCTGTAAATGGTCATGCACAAGGGCTGGACCAAAAAAATTTAAAAAGCAGCCAAAGCCCAATGAAAAAACTTTAAAAGACCAACAGACAGGCTGAAGAACTACTGGTGAAGGCCAATTTATAAGATTGCAATAAAGTCTGACTCATTTTAATCAAATTATCAACTAAAAGAAGGGCCGTTCAACACTTTTGCACTGTACTGTAAATACAAGAGATGGTGTGGTATGAATAAGTTGATCCAACCTTTCAACTGTAGCAACGTGGCTGCTTTTTCTTTTGTTGTTTTTATCTGCAATGATCATGGTACCCTCTCATAGTAAAGATTATGTATTCATATATTTTCAGTCTTATTTTGATTAGGAATGATCAATCACCAGATGTTTAGTACAGTATTCGTGAAGTACACTTATTTGCTTTATTGACAACAGTCAAATAAGAAAATTGATGCCATTCTCACAAGGCTGCAGCTAAGAGACAGTTAAGAATAACACAAATATGGAAAATAGCCAGATTCTTACTGCTTGAAAGTATTAACATCTTTTTTTCGCAGCATCTGTAAAGCAAACTAATGAATGCATTATATTATGGTGCGTTTCCACGTGTTACTTGGCAACCTGATAGTGATGAGGAAATTTCAAAGATCTGTGCCCAGTCAAGCAATAATGTGTCACTTACACACATGAGATGGAGCTTGTTAATGAGTGAGTTTAAGAGTTGGAGTTTGTTACTGTTGGGACCCAGGCTGCTTGTTTGCAGTTTGGCTTCTCTGGACCAGAAATGAATACAGGATGATCTTTTTCAGGCTGTAAACAGTCTTCATGTTCTACACTCAGCACTTAAATCTGAGGATGAGGTGTGCTGACATAACCACAACCATCTGGTCAACAATGTCTTTTTGCGACTAACAAATTTGATCTGAACTGTATGTTGACAAACATGCAAGCTGTTCACACGTCTCCCCATCATGCATGTGGCATTGATGACGTGTAATATTTGAAAGAGACAGCTGTGGTTGGGAAGACTTCTTATTTTGTGTGTTTTTGTGACAAAGCGGGGTTAACGGGGGACAACAGACATGGTGGAGGCACTTTTACGACATGCCTTGACTCCCACTATTCAATCACATATTCAGCAGACACACAATATGTTCACTCACACGCACACACATATACAGATGGACAGGGACCAGTACAGAGACGAGGGAGAATGACTTGCTGATCTACACCCTCAGTTTTATTTATGAAACCCTTCCCAGCAGGCTAATTGTATAACAAACAGACTCATAACTCAGAGAGAACAGAGGAGACACTAGGAGAGGGAAAGACGAAGGGATGGACATAAAGAGAGAGATGCAGTTCAGTGCCAGTTGGAGATAAAGAGCGGAGGAAAGACTTTTTTTTTTTCCAATCCAATGAGAAGAACGAAGCCAAAACTCTGGGTGAAAAATATTCTCTGAAACCTTCACCCAGCCTGACTAATTTGTTCCTTGTGAAAAGAAGAGGAGGTTGGAGGGGTGGTCCCTGAGGTCTGAAAGATGTTCCTTCTCAACTAGATTTAGGAGTTCCCCTTGACTCTATTGAACTTCCAGCAGATGTGTAGTGCCATCTATCTATCTGCTGCTCTCATTCTCTCGCTCAAACTGCCTGTCAGTTTGTTGGCTGGGAGCAGCTGCCTCAGTGGCCTCTTCATCTAAGCGTTGATGAACACAGGATGCTGCTCAGCAAAATCTCGGGCCCTACCATGTGAGATAGACGCCTCAGTATCGCTCCCATTTGCAGTTCAATATTTGCCAAAAGAAAGGATGAGGCCACAGCAAGATGGTGGGTAAATTGGTAGAACAATCTTTCTCTTTCCCCATCACTGAGGTCAAAAGGTTTCTTAATCCTCTGGCCATTTCCAAGACAACATAACAAAGTCTGGCAAAGACACCTCTCAACAGAATGTGCTGTAAACATTAATAAATGAATGAATAAATAAAACCAATAAATTGATTCAATGGAAAGTTCAGTATTATGAGAAATATGCTGTTTTACTCCATGCTGTTGCTGCTCCTGTCCAAGAAATAGTTCATATTACTCTCTGTACAGCGACTACATGTTGTTTTTACATTGGGGCTTTTGTATGGGGGTCATAAATGAGAAGTCACGTGTTTACTGTTCCTAAAGGCTATTTGCAACCCCTGGCAAAGCATATGGAGTTAATTTAAAGGTATTGTTGTAATTAATGGAGATATAATTTTTTTTACCAGATCATGTAGAGGAGAAAAGTATGGAATCATTCAATCACGAGACACAAATTATGGAATCATCTTGCAAATGCAGTAAAAGAGAGTTAAGGAGCTGTTGTACCTGGTGATCGACAGGATATGTGACTCCAACAAGAGAGCTGCCACTGCAAACAATGGAAGAGATTGTGGAGCTCCTTCAAGAACATAACTCAACTAGGAGTGTGACAGAAAATGTCAGCTGTTCCCAGTCAGCTGTGTACAAACAAAATGGGTAGGTTGCAAAAGGGAAACATTCAGGTCGACCAACGAAGACGCCAAAGTAATATGTCTGAAAATAGAAAATCCTCAACAAAAGAAATAAAGAACAAATGGGCAGAAACAAGAGTCAATGTCTGTGACAGAAATATAAGAACCTAGACAAAAGAAACAGGGTTTATGTGTAGAAACGCTAAACATAAACTATAACTAACAGCTAAACAGCAGAAAACAAGCCTACAGTGGGCTAAAGTTAAACAGTCATGGATTGTGGACGATTGGATGAAAGTTGTATTCAGTGATTAGTGCTTAGTGAAGGTCAAATTAAACAAATAAAGATGTCTGCTTGAGAAAAAGCAAATTTCCACAGTCATTGGTTATATAGGGTTGATGCCAAGTAAAGCACCAGAGATGGCAGTCATTACATCTACAGTAAATGGACAGATGGGCTTTGAAACACCATGACAGAGGCTCAGTGATTGAGAAAGAGCCAGAAGAGCTGAAACAAAGTAGCTTACTAAATAGGATCCACGTGATTTAATGATTCCATAATATTTTTCCTCTGTGGTTTGACAAAAATTTTTTATTAATTAGAGCAAAGTGTGTTTTACAAAGCCAGAATTCTCATTGAAAAAGCTTTGTGTCACCGGTGATTTTATGTTTATCTGCAAAAAAACAGCTGAAAAAATTGTGGGGGCGTTGTATGTATGGTATTTAAAACATGAGTGCAGCAGCAAACAACTGCCTGCTATACAGTGAAGTAATATCATTCTCACCAGGGAGCAAAATCTCCCTCAGTATGTGTTATAGTCTGAGCTTCACTGTTCCAACTTCTGGTCCAACTGTGTGCACAAGTCAGGGTGTTTGTGTACTTGCCCTGCAGCTCTCAACTTCAGGCAGGCTTCAAGAATTGATCTTGACAAAAGCCCCTTCATAGACTAAAAACCCGCCTACAAGAGAAGAATACATTTAGAGACAGCAGGTTTAGACTTTCTGAGACAAAGATGTGCGGGCTGCCGAAGGGCTGCAAGTAATCATTTAGTCTCAGCTGTAGGGCCTTTTTGTAACCTCCAACATAAAAACATCCTACAATTCAGTCAGAAAACAGCACCAGACTTGTATGACCAAACTGACTAAATGAACTCAAGATAGGAGACACTTGGGAGAATTCTTAAATACAGTAAGACTTATTTTTATCACTAGCACAGAGAGAGATTTGTTAAACTGACATGATCACTTCCCCTATTTAAAAGCTGTAATTTACAGAAGTAAATAACAGCTTCATCACAATGAGTTGGTGACACAGAAACTACTAAACGTGTTTAATAGTCTCAGGTCTTCCAAATTTATTTCCACAGTAATGAAGAACAGCAAATGCTATATTCATTATAGTAGTTCGCACTTGGTGCTATTTGCCAGTCTCTGCAGTGACTTTATATAACAAATACAAGCCAGAACAAGATCAGGGGCCGATGGGGTGAGTAACATGCTAGTAGGCAGATTTAGTTACCTTTGAATGGAGACAAGATGGGTGTTTCCACCTATTGCCATTCTTTATATTAAGCTAAGCTAATCTTCTTCTGTCTCTAGTCGCATTTGTGAGACATTTGTGAGGGTTGAAACAGGACTCTCCTCTAGAAAATGAAAATGCATAATTCACAAAATGCCAAATTATGTCTGTAATCTGATACTAGAGCCATTAAAATATACCGGAAACTCAAAACCTATCCAGACTTTCAGGGTGAAACAAAAACAAATAAATAAAATAAATAGATAAGTTATTAGATAGACGTAACCACCGAGGTTCACTAATTCATTCTTATGAGTTTTGCTAATTATTTTCGGTTTCGTGTCTGTTGAAAAGGTTCCACACTTAGAACATGTTTACTTTGTTAGTGCATTTTAGCATCTTCAAAACCTCCTGTTGAACGGAGCTTAATTAAGAGTAGACTTAGTCAAAGCAGTAACATGTGAAAAGTTCATTTTTAGTAGTGCTGCTGGATAATGAGGATGGAGAGGATGAGCGGTGAAGGTTGAAGAGGAAGAAGGGATTAGATGTTGAATGGGACGAGAGGGGGGTTGAGAGAAGTCCACTGACAGCAGAAGGCATCAATACAGAGCTGCTCCTCCCCTGCTGGGGGGTTCGTCACCGGGTGCAAAGGGGGCGAGTAGAGAAAACACAAGAGAGGGAACACCCCTTCTTTTCTAAAGCCTTGGTTAAGACTGAGGTCATGACTGAGCCTGATGAAGCCGTCAAAAACTCTGACTGACAGCCCCTCAGACACATACTCACACACACACACATACAGAGAGAGTTAAGCTGGCCAGTGCAGGGTCATGACCGAGGTAGATGAAGACGTCAAAAGTTTGACAGCTGCGATCCGTCTAGAATGATCGGAAATGAGGGAGGAGAGACAACAGAGAGGAATTGAAATTTGAACGGCTGGAGAGGTGAAATGAAAGAAGAGCCTTCTGCTTTTTGTCTCACTGTCTCTCTCCGCCGGCCTCCTTTTGCTGTCGTCTGATTCTTCTCAGCTCACTGCCTAGGAGGACTGGAATGTTTCTGTGTGCGAGCGTGTTTGCATGTGTGTGCTTCTCGGCTCGCTATGTCCAGAAAGATTTCACGGTTGTGCTTCTTTCCAATGCACCTGCAGTGTCCCGTCAACTGCAGAGAGCAATTGGACAGAAAGAGAGAGAGAGCAGGGAAGCAGAGGGGAGGACAGCCCCACTGAAAGAGAGATGACTGAAAGAAAGAGTAAGCAGATGATAGAATGAGTGCATAATCGCTGCATTCATTCCCTCTAATTATTGCATCGCATTTTTTGGACTCAGGACATCTTGGATTGCTGATTTAGAGTGTGTTAGTGTGTATGTGTGCGAGCGTGATCCAATGCATGTGTGTGTACTATATCACTGATTTTCTGCCCAACAAAATCTTCCGTCCAATATTCTCAAAGTTTGGAGGACTTCCCAGGAATGCCAAGAAAAGAGTGGGATGGGGCAAACAAAGAGGGAAGTGTGTGTCTGTGTGTGTGTACTTATGTTAGTGTATGGCAGGTGACAATGCGAGCAAACATGCCGGAGTGGCACAAGTGATTGTCTGAAGTGAGCTGAACTCAGGTGGGGGAAATGGTTTGCATTACAACATTACAATCAAAGTGTGCACGCTCGTGTTTATATGTGTGTGTTATTGTCTCCATCTCCCAGGTTGGTCTCAGTGTAGAAGAGCTTTGCCAGCTCCATCAGGCTGTCTGCAGTTCTCTGGCATCCAAACAAGCTCCTCTCTCCCTCTTTCTGTCTTGCGCTCATTATCCCTCCTTTCTCCTCTCCAACTCTTCCCCCTGATCCACAGTGAGGGGTGGTGGTAGGGGGGCTCTTGCCGCTGGTGGCAGGGTTGATGTGTGCCTGATAGGGAGGGAGACTTATTGTTGTAGAGCCCCTTTCACATGCTAATGTTCACACTGTTGGCTTTGGGCAAGCACACACACTCACCAGTCCACATACATTCCTCATCAAACCACCACCTTTTGTGAATTATTTAGTTAAACCTAAAGCAGCAGCTTCCACTCATTGGATTCTCAAGGTTTTAAATACAGATGTATAGTAGAATTCAAGTTCATGCGTAAAATCTGAGATATATTTGGCACACACGGAACATGCTCTCCACTCAGTAAGCAAATAGTTGGAAAAGTCTTGGATTAAATGGTCTCCACCATTTTTCTGTTTGTTTTGATTCGAAGGGGCATGACCCCAATGATTAATAGTGTCCCTCCTTCTTGTGTGACAGTCCATCAATCCATCCATCAATCCATCCCTCCCTCCATCCATTACCCAGACAGGTGTCAGACTGGAGCAGTCAGGGGTTTTCCGCCATCTCCACCCCTCTGCTGAGAAAGAACAAGGGATGATGACAGATAACACGGGGTCAAGGAGAACCCACACACTCCCCCTCACACATGTATGCATACAGTGTGCCGACGAGGCTCTTAGTTGGATTTGCAATGAGCTGCATTTGCATTTTAGGTAGCAGAAGAATGCGTATGCAAATGCCGACAGTGCTGATAATAATCAAAGGGCACCTTCCCCTCCGTGTCTTTCCCTCCTCCTCCTGATCATTTCATCATTTTCTCCTAACCTCTTTATCTCTCGCTCCTTGTCAATCTTTTTTTCCCGTGTTGTCTCTCCCACTCAACCTTCCCCATCCTTTACAATCTCCAAACAGCTGATTTTGGTGTAATTATTGTCCTTTTCGAACAGGCAGAATATTAATGTGCTCTCAGACAAACACACTTCCACTCAAGTTTCCACCTTTCTTGTATTATCAGAACATTTGAATGTGTCCCCACCATTCCCACTTCACTAGTCGAGCTCAGGCTCTTGCACGGCCCTTGGTAGCGTAGGGTTAATGTTGGGTTAATGACGCCCTCATGAGCTCTTATTCCAGGTCACCAGCACTCACCCCCCTCCTGTCAAAATCAGCGCTAAAGAAGAGACAAAAGGCTACAGAAAACAGAGAGAATAGAGACATGAGAGGGCGCTGACAGAAGTTTATGGCTTCAAATACCTTTCTTTCTCTTTATCCTTCAGTCTTCTGTGTTGGAGGCAAGCAGAGGGAATTGGATGGGACAGAGACAAAGGCAGTGTGCTACCCCCTAGCAGACTCTTGTTGAGTCCTATAATCAACCTCGAAGTCCTCAACAGTTCAAATACTCTTCTAAGTCTTTCTCTGTTTAATTCCCTCTTTCCCACCCATGGCTTACTTACCCACATTGATGACTGCAAACAAAGGAATGTGCAGAACAGCTGGAGAATGACAATATGCTGTGTTTTATCTTGCATTTAATTAGATCATCTGACACAATATGGTGAATCATTTACAGCATGAAAAGCAGTCTTATCAGCTATAAATGTGTTTATGAATTTACTGGTTTCGGCTGCATGGCTTTCAGCTATGTTTGTGTGCGGTGTCATTTGAGTTGGTATCGATGTGGAGCCGCAAGTGATGCTCGGCAGCTTCAAAGCCTCCTCGTGGCTTGACACTATGAGAGGAGAGGGGGAATATGGAGATACAGTGAGTATGTGAGAGTTATCAGAGACACAAAGACTGATAAGTGGAGGTCGAGAAGGAAGTGCAGAGGGAGCGAATGTGGGAGATTGTGAAACGTGAAAAGGAGGGCAAATGAGTGTGTGAAAGAGCAAATCTGTGGAGGCTCACACAGATGGGGCAGGATGGTTGGTCTGAGTAGATTACAGGGGAGACTTCCTCCCTCTCATTTACTGATGAGAGCGTCATAAAGCACTCTGACACATTTGAACACACACACACCATTCCCACATTCCTATCCACTCCCATTGGGATGTCTTCATCTCCCTTGGAAATGTGAAAGGATCGGGGGGTGAAAAAGGATGGAAAGATGGTGAGATGTAGGAATCAGAATGAATGAGACGTGATGATGAAAAAGAAGATGTTGCAAACGGACTGCCGTGGAAACAAATGAAGTATTTCCATCTCAGATTGAACATAGAAATGAAAAATTGCTCTAACCAGCCACTCTTTGCCATCTCTTTTGCTTCACCAGTGGATGTCAAGCAGTATAATTATGCACTCATTTATTGTATTGTTGCTCTGTCAATGCACAAACTCCTCGGCACACGGAGAGAAGATTTCTCTCCCTTCACTCCCCCCACTGTCTCTCTGTCACCCTCTCCCTTTCTCTGTTTTTCCTCTTTCATATATTTAAATGTCAGTTATGTTTGTGTGGGCTGCTGTGGAGTTTTGATGTATTCAGTTCTAGGGTTTCTGTTCTCTCTGTGTGTGGGAGCTGATCAGTAAATGTTCTTTTAGTTGTCTTATTCTTTGCTCATCAAAATTTAAGATAAAAGCAGTCAAACCGTCCCTCCCCCATACACTATATCTCCTTTCTCCCTCAAGATCTTTCTTTACAGTTGTTTGTCCATGAATCCAAATGCTTCTAATGCTGATTAACATATTGTCTAGGCTTTTCTAAGCAGTCGGTACAGAAAATCCTAATGACTGTTTCATGGGTCAGGGCACGTGAGACCTCATGTTGCAGCCTGCATCAGGGTGGGCCTCGTTTTCTATAAACTTATTAAAAATACACATACCAAAAATGACTATTTTAGTTAAAGTGTCAATTTCTATTGTCCAAGGCTCTGTCATTAGCCTATAAATCATGTTGATTTATTCACAGTTTGCTTTCCTCTGTTTTAGGTTTGACTGTGACTCTTTTAATCAACTGCTTTTGTTGCACCCCCATTCTCTGCAGTTCTGGCCCCTAACCGCCCCTAAGATATATGAAAATTGTTTTCCGTTGTTTTTGGAGTTGGTTAGTAAAAATTGGAATATTTTTGGCTAGAAAATCAGAAAGCGAGACAACAAAAAGTCACAAGTCATTGGTGTTTGTAGCACATGCAAATGCATCACACAATCCAAGTTAAACATTGCCCTATAATACCAGTAATGTTTGAAAGGGCACTTTGTACCTTTAGATGCGTGCTCCGTTCAAGGTAAAATGTTGTCTCTTCATTTTAGAGGTGCCTTTAAGTATATCTCTCCTAAAATTTTAGTTAATTTTACAATTTTTACCAAAATTTTTTTGGTTGAAGTGTGTTAAGTTTTTTTGTTTTTTTGTTTGTCTCCATCCCTCTACAGCCTGTTCTGCTGGTTTATATAAGGCCAAATCTTCAGATGCTGGGTGCTCCAAGTGTCCTCCACATAGCCACTCACTCAGAGACGGGGCAAACGTGTGTGACTGCCACTCTGGATTCTTCCGAGCCGATGCTGACCCTCCCTCCATGGCCTGCACCCGTAAGAACACAAACTCAGACGCACACAAATAGTTAACGCAGGAGTGAAAATACGAACAATGTGTGTATGCATTCTTCCCCAAATAAAAGGAAAGAGCTTGGTCATTGTTTCCCAAACTCTCTATCTCTTCCAAACAGAGGGAGACACAAACGTGTCTGAATGCCACCCCTGTTTCATGATCCCATTACTTATGACTAAGCTACCATCTACATCCTGTCTGGGAGTGATAACTGAAGTTATTCAGAAGTGAATAAATGTCCTTACTCTCTCTCTCTCCCTCAGTCTGTGTGACAGATTTGGAGACCTTGGTCGGTGTGTCTTAAACTTAATTATGCCTATATACAGCGCATGGTTTCCTTGGCCTGGGAAAAATTAAACCACACACATACACACAGTCTCTCTCACACAAAAAAAATAAATGCCACAGAAGAAAACAACCAAACCATCAAAAACATGTCAGAACCATATGGTTTTGAGTGTAATGCCAGATGTCTACATATCATGCCAATACTCCCCCCCCCCTCCACCAACCACCAAATATCCCCTCTGTCACTTCCACAGTATTTCCATTTTCTATGTGTGATTTTATTTATATGTATATATATATATACATATATATATACATATATATATATATGGTTGGTTTTGTTAATGCTTCTTTCTTAGAGCCACCCTCAGCCCCACAGCAGCTCATCTCTGTGGTGAATGAGACATCGGTGGTCCTGGAGTGGGCCCCCCCTCGCCGACTGGGAGGAAGAAGCGACACCAGTTACAGTCTGGAGTGTCTCATCTGTCAAATCAGGGGCCACAGTCAGACCGACAGTCGAGCCATCCCAAGGAATCGCACCGTCTCCCAGTCTGGTTCGCAACATGGCAGCGTGGGGATGCAGTCAGATCAGGGCATTGTGGGACCTGAAGTACAGCTAGGCAGAGGTGTCTTTCAGGGCAGGCCTGGAGAATACCCCCGATCTGGCCTGAGCTCCATCTCCAGCTCTCAGCTCTGCCTGCCCTGTGCCTCAGATGTGCTCTTCTCTCCCGGCCAGACGGGCCTGCAGACCGCCAGGGTGGTAGTGAGCGAGCTCAGGGCTCACACGCACTACACTTTCATCGTCTACGCACGCAATGGGGTCTCCCAGGCCAGTGGTGCAGGGGCGTCACAGAGTGCATCTGTCAGCGTCACCACTAATCAAGCGGGTGAGAAGGAGAAGCGTTTGTGTGGGACAGATGTGTCAGCTTGTAAAAACTGACTGTACTTGACTGTAAAAACATAAAATGTGCTTAGAATATTTGCTTTGATACAAATACTTTGATATTTGCTTGATACAAATTGCTGCTCAGTGCACGAGAGGCCATGGGGAGGCAAAGCCCCATGAGTAATGAGTAAAACCATGGCAACATTAAATGCACAAGCTAGATGTTTGTGTGCATGATGAAGATAGTATACAACCTAGTATTCCATCAAAGAGATATAAAATCTCTTTGGGATTCATATTGCTTTACTACAATACCTTCCAATAAAATTTCAGTGTTATTCTTTTATGACTGAAGACTTTTAGATGTTTCTGATGAGGAATAACTAGAGGTCTGTGTTGAAATACACCACACATTTGCTTCCAGCTTGCACGTTTCCCTTCTCCCTCCACTGGATACTGTTGATTTTACTATCACTGTCATAGTTGCCATAGAAATTACTCTGTCCTCCTACACCGAACAACAACTGAATTAATTATAGGGGTGCTCACAAGAGGACTGGGAAAGAAAGAGTGCTAGCAACTGTAAATCACTGACTTCAATACAATTAGACAGAAATGGTTGAAGGGAATCTCGAATTAAGAAAAAGCTAATCATGATAATCAACTTGAAAGTGATTGAACAGCATAAGTTGAGGTTTGAGAGCACTGGTGCACCTAAAGTTCTTTTTTTCTTAGCCGCAGCGCCTTTTAAAAAAAAAGTTCTTGAAAATTTCACCCGCATTTTATGAAGTGTTTCATTTTACTTGTGTAGGAGTCAGCTGGTGTATGGTTTTCCTCCCACATGGTCTCTATTAGTTTTTAGTGGGTGCCTTTTTTTTCTTTGTTTTTACATGCGGTTAAATCTCAACTGTCATGCCTGTATGTCTTTATGGTGGCATTTAGAAACCAGAACACCTGCTTAGTTCCAGGTGCCCCAGGGAAATAAGTTGCTGCGTGTGCACAGCATGAGAGTGTGCCTGGGATGTGTCAAGTCCAACCTGCACCTCCATATGGTCTGACTTCGTATGAGCAGCTACAAAGAAGGACAAAACAGATAAAAGGAGGGAGAAATTAAGTGATGTAAGAGGAGAGAGACGGAAGAATGAGGCTTGTCTCTGTGGATTGGGGGGAAAGAGATGGAGGTCACTTCTCAGGTGCACTGGGTCAATGAACTTGTTGATAAACAGGTTCCAGACATACACTTTTAGCCAAGTTCAGGACTGTAGAGCTATCATCTCGCAAGCAGCATTAAAGCAGATACATTAATTAATTTAACTGAATTGATTTACACTTTTTCCCCCAATAAATAAAATAAACTTTTTTGCTCTATCTCAAATCATCTGTTGCTCTTTTCAGCTCCCTCTCCTGTGTCATCCATCCAAGTCACTGATGTCACCAGGCACAGTTTGTCGTTGTCGTGGCAACAACCAGATCGGCCCAACGGAGTTATCTTGGAATACGAGGTCAAGTTCTATGAAAAGGTGAGTTGCAGGTTAATGCAGCTCAGACAGCCGTGTGAATGTCAATGTGTTGGCAAGCTGTTTGTATTTCACTGACGCTGAGGATGCACTCACTGTCAGGCATTGAAAAGAGACCCCTCTTTTTGTTCTGTCTAATCAGGATCAGAGAGAGAGGTCCTATCGCATAATGAGGACCTTCTCGCGTATTGTCGATGTCACGGGTCTCAACCCCCTCACTGTTTACGTGTTCCATGTACGTGCTCGCACAGCTGCTGGATATGGAGACTATAGTGCTTCCTTTGAATTTTCCACCAATTCAGGTATTCAGATCGTAACCCTCAGTAGTTTTAAAAAGAATGCATTCATGTTTACAGGATCAAGTCATCAGTTTTTGGTTGGTGACCTCGTTTTCCCTCCCTTTCAGATCCCTTCCCTCTGATTGGAGAAGGAGTTAACTCAGCCTTCCTGCTTCTGTCTATTAGCGGGGTTGTAATTTTACTCCTGATATCTGCAGCTGTCTTCATCATCAGTCGCAGGTATAAACACACACATATGTAACAGATCCCATACAGGCAGGCCTACACACCTCTCAGACTTGTTAGGTTGATTAAGATTCCCATGAAGGTCTCTGACATCAACGTATGTGCAGCCTTTATTGTAACTACTGCTTTTGACCAAACTGGAGCAATGCACACCCTTAACACTTATGACTATCCTAATATTGTGTTACCAACCCATGTGTGTGTGTGTTACACACAGCTTTTAAAGGGGATTAGAGCGGAGACAGTGATAATCCCTTTGTCCCTGACATGTCATTACTGTCTTCAGCAGCCCAGCTTGTGTGTCAGCTTCCGCTGGCGTGCACACTCATGCATGCGCAGGTGCCCACAAACACCCACATTCACCTACGCACACACCTGCCCAGCCACAAAGGTGGTTTTGACAGTTTCTTTGTTTAATAGAAAACACCTTTTATCTCGCGCTACCTGAGGCATCGCCCCTCCTCCCTCTCGGCCAGAAATGCTTTCATCTGGTTGCTCTGAGCTTCTCTGCAGCCTGTCGCTCTCTGTTCTTGTTGTCATTGCCTTCTGTTGCAGCAAATCCTTTAAAACAAAATGAAGGTGCAGCCCTTCAAGAAAAGAAACACGCAAAGTTAGAAACAATGAGTGGCACGCACCCTTCTGTCATTTCATTGAACTGTAAAAATCACAACAAACACACAAGAAATGAACTGGTTACAGGACTGCTCTGTTAGACTTGCTTATCTACTGTGTCTGTGTGTTAAATGTCCGTCATTTATATCTCATCAGAAGGAGCAAGTACAGTAAAACAAAGCAAGACTCAGAGGAGGAGAAACATTTGAACCCAGGTATTGCACAGACAGAGAGATGCTCTTGTTACTCTCTTTTTTCCTTCCAGCACCCACATTATACACACTTTCTCAGAAAAGACATTTACATAACATATGCAGTTATAAAACTTGTATTTCTCACCCTCCTTTGCATTCATCCCTCTCCTCCCTCGCCTCTTGTCCTCCACCGCCTCTCTTCCATTGCAGGAGTCAAAATTTATGTGGACCCGTTTACCTACGAAGACCCGGACCAGGCCATCCACGAGTTTGCCAAAGAGATTGATGTTAGCAGTATTCACATTGAGAAGGTTATTGGCATGGGTAAGTCTTGCTTTGGCGCTCAAACACACACAAACCCACACACACATGCTTACTTGGCGCTTATGCTGCCATTTGCTGTATGCGTGTAGGAGAGTTTGGGGAGGTGTGCAGCGGTCGGCTGCGTGTGCACGGAAAGAGGGAGATCTACGTAGCCATCAAGAGCCTGAAGGCGGGATACTCTGACAAACAGAGGAGAGACTTTTTATCTGAGGCCTCCATCATGGGGCAGTTTGACCACCCAAACATCATCAGACTGGAGGGCGTTGTCACCAGATGTGAGTAGTACAATTCTTTGGGTTTTTTGTTGATCCCTTTTGATAGTGTTTTATCATAATATCTACTGATTTTTACCTGTAGGCAAGCCATTAATGATCATCACGGAATACATGGAAAATGGATCCCTGGATGCATTTCTTCGTGTATGTGGATTTCATTGTGCCATAATTTTCTGTTCTAAAACTCAATCTGAGGAGCATGTTTGCTAAGTATGCTAATAATGTGCTGAATCGTTGATAATAAAAAATAAGATAATATCTTTTTGTGTTGGCCCACGTTGACCTGCTTTTCCTTTACTGTAATGTTGACATTTCAGAAACATGATGGTCAATTCACAGTGATTCAGCTGGTCGGGATGCTGCGTGGCATCGCTTCAGGTATGAAGTACCTGTCAGACATGAGCTACGTCCACAGAGACCTGGCTGCTCGAAACACCCTGGTCAACAGCAACCTGGTGTGTAAGGTGTCTGACTTTGGCCTGAGTCGAGTTCTGGAGGATGATCCTGAGGCTGCCTACACCACGAGGGTAAGGATCACACTGGATGCGAGCATGAGCAAAATATATATAATATATAATATAAATATATATACATTATACATAGTATACATTTTTGTGACAAACTCATTGCAAATTCATTATTCTTTATTATGCAAATATTTACGAGCTGTTAATGTTTTATTGCATCTTCACTCAAGTCCACACATATGGCAGCAAAAGATCTGTGGTGAATTGCTAACAAGTTTATTGTAGAATTTGGAAAACACATGAACATGTGTGTAACGGTTCAAACTGCTGAATTGTTCCTTTAATGGGAGAGACGATCCACTAAGTTAATTAATTAAATGACCAAATAAAGATAATTCCGCTATTCACTGTACCGATTGCTGTGCTGTTTCAGGAGGGTACCGGTTCTTATCTTTCCCCTGGCGGGAAGATCCCCATCAGGTGGACGGCTCCAGAAGCCATCGCCTACAGGAAGTTTACCACGGCCAGCGATGTGTGGAGTTATGGCATTGTCATGTGGGAGGTGGTTTCATATGGAGAGAGGCCCTACTGGGACATGAACAACCAAGATGTGAGTCATTTCTATGATCTAAGAGATCCCTCACACATACAAAAGAAAAACAAAGAATAAAAAATTGATCTTTTGCAGCATGTTACCTTTTTTTCCATAAACAGATGTTTGCATAATGCAATAAATGGAACAGATATGATTTATGAATAGTAAATATCAACATTTGTTATAGGTAAAGTTATGTAATTACCCAACAAGTTTTATTATTTGACCAGGTCCTTATATAGTCATTTCAGACTTAACGGTTAATGGAATTTTTCATAATCATAAGATATGTGTTGTTACTTTCTGTGGCAGTCAAATTAAACTTCAACGTCTCTTCGCTCACCAAAAGGGATTTAGCCTGAGTCCATTTAAAAAGGAGAATAAATTGAACTGGTACTGCTTGTTTAGCATGTATGAGGGAAATAAATTTTGTACTGTGTGTCCTGCATTCTGATCAGTGTCTTTGACCTCCACACTTTTAGAAAATGCAAAAGCTTTGCCTTGAAACCTTCTGAAAGAGGGGCAGCAAGCCAAGGTTTTATAGACCAATCACATGCCATTTTGTTGATGATAAATGGTGAGACTTGACTGATGCTCTGCATTGTTTAATTCATCAACCAAGCACTCTCTCAGAATACATTTAGGTGATATAGTTAGCATTTTTTCACCATTAGAACGATCTGAGAGAAAAGGCTTGTTTTAGAGCAAACACAAGCCACCAGTCTTCTTCAAAGTGAGAATGAGCCAGCCTGCTAGAAATGTGCGACTATGATTGATTTCATTTGCAGAAAAATAACCTTCCGAGTGAGTTATTTTGTCCACTTCCCTTTTCGCTTTTTTTTAATGATAAGTGGTGATTTTGCAGAAGCCCTTTTTTTAGCCCTTTCCCATTGCTTGTTCTAAACAGGACTGTTGGGCCTTCATTTACCTCGTCATTCTAAGTGAAATGTACACTGGGTAAACATGGGGAAGCATGATTGTTGCACCAGAGACAGTCAGCGTGTCACACGTCAGACTCCAGACTGTCGGCATGCAACGTGAAATCACTCCCTGGGACACAATTGCACTTCAGTATGACAACGGGGTCCTCTTTGCAGTGTGATAACGATGTGAAAGGAGCTTTGATTCAGTGAAACACTGAGAAGAAGGGGGGCAGACTTTTCTCCCTACCAGACACAAGTCCAGAGCCAGTTTGTTTTTTTATTTTCAATGTAACTCCTCAGCCCATCTGTGTATGTAGTATCTTCATGTTGGAAAATAATTTCTGCATCTGCTTGAGTGAGTGTGCTGCAGGTCAGTGTGTATAATACATTTACAGTGCGCACAGAATATAGTGGAGCTGTTTACAGCTGCAAATAATTTAAATCAGCTGCAGTCAGTGAGACCTTGAGAACAACAATAAAGTAATTAATAAATAAACTGGCATTTTTAAACAAAACCATGTTGCGCATTCATTTATTCATATGCTAAATAAGAAACACTGTGCTGACATAATAACTAGCAATCAGTTCAATACTGCATAGTAAACAGAGGTTTAATGTTAATGGAGGCAGAAGCAGGTCCAAGGTTGTCCTTTTTTATGCAACTGGTAAAGTTTGTATGATGTCATCCAAAGGTGACGATGAACATTCTGAAAATTATACTCAACATCAGTATGGTTGCGTTGTCATTGGAATCAGGTAGATGTCTGCTTGCCAACATTAGCATTTAGCTAAAAGCAGAGCTGAATTTTAAAAAATTACTTTCTTGACATTTTTCTGACCCCGATAAAACTTTTAAAAATGTTACCTATGGCCAATAAAAGAATAGATATGTAAATCCTTCACCTGTGTCCTTCACTTAGGTGATCAAAGCAATAGAGGAAGGCTACCGACTGCCTGCTCCCATGGACTGTCCTGTGGTGCTGCACCAGCTCATGCTGGATTGTTGGGAGAGAGATCGAGCAGAGAGACCTACCTTCAGTCAGATTCTCAACATGCTGGACAAACTCATCCGCAACCCTGGGACTCTGCGTCGCACAGGAGGAGACAGGTATATAACCTACATGTTAATACAGCCAAAAAATTCAACACAGAAAGTAACAAAAACATGTGCAGCCATTCATAGATTCCCACCCACATTTTCAGGCTTTGGTGCAGCCTTTTTCTCAATTAGGATCTAACATTACTGTTTCACTACCTTGCTGTGTCTTCTTTACAGATCATCAGGCACAATGTTGGAGTCCGGAGTGGGTTCAGAGGTGTGTGTGTCAGTTGTACCAGAAGTGTGTGTGCCACAGGGGTCGGTGTGTGAATGGCTGCAGTCCATCGGTTTGGAAAGGTACAGAGACACCCTTGCAGCAGCCGGTTACACCAGCCTTGACAGCCTCCTGGCTCTCACACACCAGTAAGTGAATATTCTTGTGAAAGAAATATTACCTATATAATACAGAGATGAAGCTCTGATGTATAGGCTGTCCTTTAAGTCATTAAAGGGTTGCCTAAGGCTTATTCAGTTCAGTCTCACGTCTAGATAATAGGTTTAATTTTTTGGCACTTAACTTTTTAGTTGCATTTGTTTTCCACTACAGTGGTATATCAGACTTAAGAATTTTAACTTGCAATGCTTCAACAATCATTCGCTTAAAGCTTCCAGAGAGTAAAATATCACTATTATTTCACACAGTCTTGTACTTGTTTGATTTGAGCGAGATCCTGTTTTCAAATAACAACATTTTTCCTTTGTTCAAAGTTTAATTTAATAGGGTTTTTTTCTACCACAGTATTACTGGTAAAACAACTACATGAGAACATTTAGTGAAATAAAGATGGAAAATGCACCAAAGCATCTTATTAAGGTTGCAGCTGAGCAGGTAGATGCTGTTAAGATGTAATGATAAGGTGCTACAGATGAGCACCTGCCCACATATTGAACACCAAAGTGAGCATAAGTCACCCTGCATAAAGGTTTTTGTGAAACTGGGGATGACTGCAAGAAAATAACACCCAACCTTATCCTTTAAACACTGTGTCTGACCATCTGTGTTTGTCTGTGCACCCACAGGGAGATGGACAGACTTGGAATAATCACACCGTCACATCAGGACATACTGATTGCTAGTGTGCAGCAAGAAATGTTGTCTCAAATGCAACACATGCAACACTCTATGGTCCCAGTCTGAGCTGCCAAACAGTTACAAATCTGTTTTGAGAAGAATTTCATTTACCTCATCCATGCACTTTAGAGGAACTTTTCACCGGTGGAAATACAAGGATTAGAGGAAACAGTGAGGGGAAGAAGAAGAAGAAGAAGAAGAGGAGAGAGAAAAGCAGCACTTTTGTGGACTTCCATCCCGTGGAGTTTTTTATAAACCAGGATCTGGACGTGGCCACAGATAGCAATGAGCTTCTGAGAGCTTAGGCTGATGCCTCCTCCTCGTATCCAGCTCTGCTTTTCCTGTTTTTTTTTTTTGTTTTTTTTTATCTGTTTGGTAAAGGCTGACATGTGCATAAGCAGAATGGCTTCCAAGTTATTTTCTTTTCTTTTTTCTTTTTTCTTTGCTGCTTTGTGCTTGACTTGAATTAAATGTCTTTTATGTTTGTCCGTGTGCATGTGTGTGTGTGTGTGTGTGTGTGTGCGTGTGGCATGAATGCATTCAACATGGAATCTCCCTGTTAAGGTGTCAGTTACCTTTAAGTAATCCTAATATGCAAAGTTAGAGGGAGTGGGAGGAGCCGGACTGAATGTATCACTACAAGCTCTTACTGGTTTCATACTGGACGATTGTGCTAACAAACTGGAGGATTTGCCTGTTTTTTTTTTTTGTATTATTCCTTTTCATATTTTCAGTTGTATGAATTATTGTTTCTGTTGAATTAGACATTTAGATTAGAATGTCATTCACTTGTGTTTGTACATATGTTTCTTGTTTGATGCTGAGAATTAGCTACATGAAGCGTTTTATTTATGGTCCTTTTTTTAAATCTAGTTTGTACATTGTAAGATAGACACACCGAGGTGATGTTGTAAGAAGTGCCATATTGCGTTGCAATAAATGCCAAACCCATCTGTGTTAGTAGGTTTTGAATCTGTTTGAACAGATTTTTCACTCTATAAATGTATTTAATGTACAGTATATATATTAGGGCATCAAATGTGTCGTTTTTCGTGCTTTTAGTTCATTATTTCTGGTGGAAGACAGTGTCCTCTGTGAGAATTGAGATTTACTCAGAGGTGCCTGTAAGAAGGAAAACAACCCGAGAAGAATACCCTGCTCATATCCTGCTGGTGTAGTCACACATAGCGTTGTGTTTGAGTGTTTGTGAATGAGAGAACAGTAACAAGGGAAAAGAGAAAAGAAGAACGAGTAGGTAGGGGAAAAACACAGAGAGAAAAGAGCTTGAATAGAAAAGGGGAGAAAATTAAGAGTGGGCCGTCACTATGAGCATCTGTGTGCCGTCACACTTTTTGTCAGCTAAATTGGGCTGAGTTTGCAGTGCAAACTTGACGAATCAGCAAACATCTGTCTCTCGCTATGAACCACTCACACAAACGATATATATGTATATAAATATATAACACACACACACACACACACACACTCCAGGGAGTTGAGTGGAAGAAGCCTTTGATGTATAAAGTGAGGGAAGATATGATCTGGTTTCTGGCAACAGTGTCAATGTTTTTCCAGCTTAATGAGAGTTGCTTGCATATACACACAAGCGAATGCACGTACACACACACTTATGGCTCCCTGCCTCCCTCTCAGTTCATCCAAATAACACACAGTGAAACAAAATGCTGATGGTGGTTAATGAGGCGGGTGCTTCTGAGTAAGAAACACACAGAGGAAGACAGATAGAGGGACAGAGACTCATCTTGCCTCGAGGCAATGAAACAGACAGTTTCTGTCACATAAAGAGACACTGACATCCCATTTTGCAGGTAGCCGTTTGTAGTAATGCATCAACGCACTCAACCCTTCCTTAAAAATGAAAGATTGGCAGATTTACTCATAGAAAATAATGGCAAACAGCAGATTCTAGGCCCCCCTCCGCCTTGCCTTTATAGTTAACATTTGTAGCTTTTTACTAAGTTGGATGATGTTGGTTCTATAAACCCTTTGTTCTAAAGTGAAGCTTGTGCGCACATTCCTGCTTTTCTGGCATTGAATACTGCTGACTTTGGTGATTTCCTGTTGCAGTTAATATTATCTCTGTCAGCTAAAGCATCTCACAGAGAATGTGTTCAGTACACCCTTAAAAAGATTCACCTAAAAGGACACATATGGATGCATAACAAACGTACACCACATCCATTCAACATGACATGATTGGACAATGGCTAGAGGCTGGTTTGGGTCCACAGCTGTCCTTTCAAAAACAACAGGACAATAGATTTCTCTGTGTCAAAAATTCTCAGCTTTGGAAGTACTCCTTTGGGTGAAGAGAGCTGAGAATTGACAGAATGTGCAGAAGGCAGGACTTGATGCAAAAAGAATTCTGAAGTTAGTATTTCAACCCAGTCTCACAGCAGGACGTGTTAGCCACCAAAACTTAAATCTGTTGATTCTTGTACACAGACATGATTTTTGTGCTTATGCATGCAAAACCTCCATGCTTTTGCTTGCTTAGTTGGCTATCGAAGGTGACATGATTAAGCTTCGCTAAAATATACTTGGTTAAAGTTAGGTATTCAAAATGATCAGGTTCTGTTCTAATTTATCACATCAAAATATCATTCTCCCAGATTACTCATCCAAGTCCCACCCGTTTGGCTAAACACAGAAAAAATGTTGGACTCACAAACCAGATGTGCAACGGAAATCTAATGATTTGAAATGTGTGCTGCTCACTGCATACATACAAATCGGATCATTTGGATATTTGTTTAACTTTGTATAAGCTGCCTGGCAGGGTGAAGTCAGGACAATGTCTGGTTTTTGTGATTCATACAGCTGCTTTGTTGCAGAGACCACCTCTGGATGAGTCACAAAGACAGAAAGATTAAATTCGATGTCAAGAAAATTTCAGGGCCGCAATCCATATTTGAAAATGGCTTATAAGAGGAGTGTTTACCAAAGTTGTTTCATGCATTGATTTCCATATAGTAAATACGCTCAACTTAGAAACACAAATTGCATTTACTTCAACAAAGCATGGCCTGTAGGCGTTCCAAATTGTCAAAAAAAGGATCGATTGTAGGATAGAAAGGACACAGTTTAGAGCTGAATCCACACTGACTGATGGTAGAGTGAGCAGTAGTCACTTTAACCGCAAAAGACACTCTTGTTATATTGAGAAGGGCAGATCAAATTGAATCTTTCTGTCTTCATGTCTCAGTGGGAGGCGATTGTGTGTTTTTGTCCGCAGATTAGGGCGTGTATAGAGCTGGCTAATCCTGCCCGCGCTTCCATGTGGGAGTGGCAGTGGGGTGTCTTTGCTGTTCGGCCAGCCGTAATCTAATAGGTGCGAGATTGGACTTTACACACAGGCACGCTCACTCACACACAGATGGAGGCACACAACACAAAGTCTAGATTTGTTTCAGGATTAAAAGCATCACCTCAATAACTGACATAATGCCACAGGCATTCCCACGGTAAGCCTGATGTGTGTGATGGCTGTGAGTGCTCAATGTGTGTGTGTTTGGCTGTATTTCTAGATGCTGCTGATGAGAAAGATATTGAGAGAAGAAGCTGAAAGAGCGCTAGAAAATGAGAAAATACAAATCTGTCCATAGACTCGAACACAGACACACACACACAGTTGTGTATCAATGACTTCAGAGGACATTACACAGAGCTACCTTCCTCTCCTTCCTTTTAAATCTAATGGTTTATAGAAAGGATGCTTGCTTTTTTTTATCCCTATAAGGAAGACACATCTATCGAATGTGACTTTCTAAACAGATTTAGGTCCCCACAACATTCCAATAACTGGACCACACACATACCACTCAGCCCCACAAGAGAAGCAGCTGCCCAAGTTGGCAGGCCATGTACCTCTCATTATGCTGGCCACTCACTCGTGTCCTGGCTCTCTTTCCCCTGCTGCTGCTGCTGCTGCTGGACAGGTAGCATCTGACACACATTAGCCTGCTTTTAATGATTTCTGTTGCAGCTATTATCAAATACTTAGGTAGAGAGATCCCCAGGGCAGTATTTTTGCAGTGACACGCATTCAAAATCATTCATTTTTTTCTGAAGTTCTGCAACCATAGCAATGTTTTTGCAAGTTAAGACTTTTTTTTGGTTTGTGTGAAAGCTCATCTGGCTCACAGGACTACAATTCAATAGTATTTGATTGTATTGGATTGTTACTCAAGCTTTAGTTGAGACACTTAGTTGCTGCCAGAGGTGATCCCTAAAGGAGAAATGCGGGTGGCTGTGGCCAGTGGACCTCCCCCATAAGGAAGTAAATACCACTGTGGTTGAGATTTATCCTACAGAATGTTTTGCAAACAATAAAAATGCAATTTCAAGATTTCTAACACCAACAACAGGTGTTCCAGATCTCATCTCTTGCCAGATACAGTGTAATTCAGTGTTTCATAATTGTGTCTGTTCAGGTTTTAGGCTTGAACAGGTTCATAGAATATCAAATGATTTCAAGCTTCATGGTCAACTTTTGGTTATCATTTACTTTATTTTTAAATACGTGCTCTGATCACAGCTTTGAAATTACTTTCACAAACAATCTTTTTATAAAGAAAACTGTTGCCAACTCAGTGACCTTTCACTACTTACATACTTTTGTTTATTTTTTGTGCCCAACAAAATTAAATATAAATCATTTTGTCGTTGCAACACAACCCACCATATAAATATCAGCCACTGGTCGACGTTATCATATTTGCATCCCTATCATGCATAGTTGCAAAATTCTACTTCACTGTCTAACTTGCAAAGAAAAAAAATCAATTTGCAACATTTTAGTGCTTTAGAGTCTGTTTGAAACATTGAATGCTCACTGCTGTATTATCAAAGAGACCTGCAACACTGCAGCTACATGCATCGTGGCCTACATGTCCTCTGATGATGATTCAAAGGCTACTGAAATCAGTGAGGACAAAATCAAGAAATATTATGATGTATTATGTCACATTTTTTCTAATTTTATATGTCATGTACTCATGAGGAGGGACACTTTGATCCTTTTACCACATCCTTAACAATTCATCCTTTCAGTGTGAAATGACACCAAGTGATAGTCTTCCAGGCAAACGTATTAAGCCCCGAACAATTATGGAAGTGCTAAAAACTCACATATGGCCATTCAAAATTGGCTGATTCAAGGGCAGAAATGATGGCAGACAGTACAACACAAGCACAAACATATAAATATAAACACAATTTTGACTGAAACTGTCATTTCCACTTTCACTGGCTATTCAAGTACTCTCCTCTCTATGTTTAGTGCATTCATCCACGTCATCCAGTTTCAATATGTCAACATCTCGACAGACCTTCGGGTTTGATAAACCTCTCCAAAAGTACCAGCTTGTGTTTGTATTTCAGTCTCCCAGCAACTTAGTGAAAACCCACGAGCAAGAGAAAAAGAATAGAGGCATAGAGGATAGAGGCAAAAGACTGCATACTGTTGGGGAAAGTTTTGTCCTTCATCAGCCCTCCATTCCTCTACCCCCCACCCCCCACCCCCACCCATCTCATTAAGAAAGGATAGATGATCAATAGGGTAGAAGGGGATTAGGATTAGAAATCGATGGCTTTGTTTTCTTCGGTCTGCCAAAGATAAACACTGCCTTAAGACACTAACAACGCAACGGAGAGTATCTCACAGCTTTTCATGTTTGTGTGAGAGAGCACGACATTCCCCCTGTGTGGACAGACAGACATCTGGTTGCAGCTTCTCACGCTGAGTTAAAAAGAGGCGCTTCGATCTCCTCACAAGACTGGGAAAAGTGGGGGGATGGGCTCTGATCCAACTTCTAGGAATTTTCTTCAGGACGATTTATCCAAGACTCCAACCAAGACCTCAGGTATTGGCACTCTGTTGACTTTTTGTTCAATACACCACGATGCTGCATACAGAGAGTCACATGTCGAACTGTGTGTGGGAGATACAGGTGATGTAGTACAAATCAGAGATTGACTTTTTCACATCAAATCACCTTTTCAACACCTTCTTAGAATAGCTGGAAATGACAGACGGAGAGGTAACATAACATACTGGCTGAATAGCAAAGTGATGCTCCTGAAAAACCTGAGTGGGCTGGAAGGAGTAAGGCAAAGCATTCTGGGTAGGTGAGGCTTCACCTCCCACACAAGGTTTCAAAAACATACCCCCTGCTTTGATCTGTCTCTGCATTCTGTCTCTTGCTCTTCTTCCCTTTCTTTTCTTTTCACGTGCACACACACATACACATCATACACCCGCCCTGTTTGTTGTGGCTTTCGCCCCTCTCTCCTTTTGAAAGAACAAAGGCATTTGTGTATGTTCCCTGCAGATGAAAGCTCAGCTTTGAGATGACCCATTCACCTCAGGTACAGGTGCTGCCACTCCACAATTTTTCTTTAAACTCATTTTAATTCATTGGGAAGTTTATTAATGAAATGTAAGTGGTCATTTTTGGGAGCGACTACTTTCTTTTTGTACTAAGCTGTTTCGATTGTGTGGGTGCGTGTTTTTGTTTTTATGATAATCAGGATATTATTCCTATTCAAAGTCACAGGTGTCTGATGGCTGTATGCAAGCAGACAGAGGGGGGGAGGAGCAAAGGAGGACTGACAAACAAAGATATTCATACTGTCTCTAATTCATCTGACATGCATGAAATTGGGTTGTGGTAACAACCTAGATAACCAGAGCAGCCTCAAGTGGATGCTGAGAGAACATGCAAGAAGACACCATCCACGTCTGATGCCACTGTTACACCATTATTTCACAGGCCTGTTTCTTCATGTATCTCCTAGCCTGAAGTCTGTTTGTATCACATGGAAAAAAAAAGAAAAAACCCAGTAAAGAACTAGCTGAGATTAAAAAAAGGCAAAGCTTTTATATTCAAAAAGATAAAACTGGACTGTAACAGACATCATTCAACAAAGCATAAATAGTGCATGTGTTGGGGGCTTATTTCCAGCTGTCGATTCTTACACGGTGGTGGTGCACGTGTGGGATCATCTCAAAGTGAACAGTTGGAATGCTCACCCTAATGAAGCAGGATGTCAGCTTGCGTTACAGTGTTGCACATTCATGTTTTAATAGTTAATAAACAGAAGTTATAAAACTCTTTTGCAAAGAGGAATAGCACCCTTCTGGTCGGACTTTTGTTCCACGCATTTTTTTTATGGGAACAATTTCAGTAAATCATCTGCCAAAACCCTTCGGTAATTTTTTGGCGCAGTTGGAAAATGTCCATTTAAATGAAAACCAGGGAAAGTTAGAAAGAAAAAAATGATTGAACAGCCCAGGGAAGGTGCAAAAGGATTACGTGTATATGAGCGAGTGCATGTGTGTGTGTGTAGCCCAATCATTCCAGGCCAATTGGTCAGGTGGCTGCTGATCCTTGTTCATCACACATTCCATCATGGCCCGACATGGCTGACTTGTCACCAGGAGTGACATTCGCAACTCTGGCTTTTGCAACTCTGGCAACACCAACACAGAAACACATGCACACACATAAGACACACACTCTAAATACACCCACGCCCCATTTCCTCTCACAGGACTGTATTCAATGGCACTAATTTTGCCTTTTTTATTCTTATACTGTATGTGAGTGCATTCACAGAGATGTATTACTGAAACTAGTTAGGACCCAAGAAACCTTGATTGAATCTTTTTAAGCCATCTTATTTGTGGGATTACAGCTTGTGTTGATTAATAAAAGCCATCCTGAGCGAAGTAATCAAAATTTTATATCATTGTGTTTATATGCGTTAAAATGTCAGAGTGATGTGGAGGCTCGATGTGTGAGGTTTTAAATATGAGCCCTGCTTTTATGGTCCATCAGGAACACAATAAAGAAAATCATGACTGATTGGGGGCTCATATTCTGGCATATGTTGCCGTGCAATTTAATTTCAGAATGCAACTATGAATCATGAAATTCCAAATAACCCATAGCCCTTTATAGTGTACGAATCAAAAGACATATATGTATGTCTTTGCAGGTGCAACAGTGCCACCTGGTGGGCCAATTTTGAATTAATCATAAATCACCAACATTATTTCAACAATATATTTTTATTACGTTTTATCACAGTGATAAGCTACAAACACTGCTGCCTAGAAACAGGCAGGTTGACATCAGCAGACTGAAATAAGACAATAACATGATAAAGTGGTGCTTACATACACAGACAGAGAGTCTCATTGTGATGAGTCTTGTTTCAGCAGACATCACCATGTAAGTTTTTTTTTTCTTTTTAAACTGAATACAAAACTGAGGATGTTTAATGTTATTCAACATGTTGAGTTCTGATCAGACCGGTGACGTTTTAAAGACTGGGTCAACTGTATTTCATTTCTATCCCACAGCCAACATGCTTATAGCTGCTTCAAACTCTCGTAGACTAGAACAACAACAGTTTCAGACAATTTGACAGATAGGTAGGACTGCAAAATCGTACGTATGTCTCCCAGTCACCCATCGGATGCATGCAAACACATGCGCACACAGAAGAGCACACACAGACTTACATCCACGTGCTTAAACACATGCAAATCGACGGATTACAAAAATACTTTTATTCATCGTTTAAGATTTTGTTCTCTGATGTTTCGAATTTCCTCCAAATATTCGGTATTCACTCAGAGTGAAATATTCTGCGAGCTCGTGCTGCTACGTAAAAGTCTCTTTGTCCCTGATCACATGTGACCAGAAAATATCAAAAAGTTACTACCGCAATGAGATAGTAAGTAAGGCGATTTGAACAAAATCACTCACTGTCAGATTAAAATTTGTTAAGTGGATCAGCGCACACCAGTGTATATACACACAGAACATAAAACATCAACTGTGTTTTAGTTTGTTTTCAACCAACGACCGGTGACAAAATATCAAAACACAGCAGGAACTCAAAAGACCTCAGCCACACGGACACTGATAAAGTGCTAAGAATAAAATTACACAGATCTGACAAAGAAATGCATGAAAAAAAGTTTGAAATAATTACATCTGAGTCAGTAAGAAACACATGTCAACACATTATTGCTTAGGCAGAGCTGAGAAGCAGGACGCCCGGCCTGCATCACTTACCCCGCTGCGTTCGCAGCCCAACTCTGGATGATGTCAGGTAACTTCAGAAACTTTGGGGCCAGAATTTAAACTTTGTTTTTCTATTTGCCTTCTGTATGTTTTTTATAAAGGTTTGAATATCAAGCATTTGGTGATCATGCAGATAATGGAACCAGTGGATCGTCTTGGAAAGTACCAGAAATGGAAACAGTATCCCTTAGTTTGATTGTGGAATACTGTGTGATTTCTATTTCTGCGCTTGTTATCAATCAGATCGTCCAAGAATTGAGGTAATGTTTTCTATCATGATGATAATTCTCTGTACATTCATCTGAATGTGTCAAAATGCATTCCTGCATTCTTACAGGTAAATTCCTGATCCTTTAAGCTCCCTCCGTCAGTCTTTTTTTTGCTGTTGTCAAAGCAGACATCCACATGCAGCTTCAGCAGCCATCAGTGAATCTTCAGCATCTTAGTGGCTTTATCATTAAAACCTCACAGCCTTTGTATCTGACACAGCATCTGACTCCATCACTGGACTTTCCGGTGTGAGTTACTGAAGAACATGTAAGGAAAGAGACGATTACTGTCAAAGACAACCGAAAATGTTACTTAAAATCATAAATTAACTGTACACCTACCGTCTCACTCTCCCCATCTGAGCCCCTTCTGGACTCTGAGCTGCAGTGCAAAGGAGAGTACACCCAGCTCCGGTCATCCTGAGTCTGCAGTTATGAAAAACAGCCACCAGAGGGTAGAAGAAGAAGAAGAAAGCAGAAGAAGAGAGGACTTAATGAGACAGATCAAAGACGTCTCATGTACATAGTTTAAAGCTGCATGTCCATCTGTTACTTCCCTCCGTACAGAGATCTCCTTGTAAATAACCTAAATGAAACCCCAATTTCAGAGCATTCAAAATATCCAAAGTGCAGCTTTAATAATGAGGCAATTTCCAGCTTCGGAAAGGGAGTTTCATTCCAGAGACACAGACCACATTAATCAGCTTGTCAGCTAAAGGGCAGAAACTTAAGGGATTACCAAAAGCACAAAGCCAGTTCAAACTAGGTTAAACTAACTGCACATCTAAGATCCCAGACATTCAAGTGACTTTTGAGTGGTAGCGTGTGACAAAAAATGCTGATGACGGAACTTCATATGCAGTGCCATTCTCTGCAGACTGTAGCGGTAAGTAGCCCATGTGAAATGCACTGTAACGTTATTTTTCACGTTTTTCCTGAAGATCCATAAGCAGCAAATGACATTGATGGCTACAGTGAGACAACTGCCAGCAATGCAACCTCTCCCAGTGTTTCAAATGACTCAAACTACTTTTTGGTTGTGACTTACACTGTAACTTGAGCTAGAGTTAAGCTTACGACGGCCAAGAACCGGAGAGTACACCCAATATCTGCCATCTGCATACTGACGGTTGGACACACACACACACACGCACACACATTAACACACAGATGAACACACACGTGCCCACATCAAAATAAAAGAAGGTAAATGGATTATTATGCAAAAAGCAGATGAAAAAAGGAAAAGATACATCATGGAAAATGACGATCAAACATGGCAGCAAAAAAAAATCCATAAAAGGCAGATAAAAGGCTGACAGATGGACTTTGACAAGATGCAAGAAAGCAGATTGACAGATATACTTCATGCTGTGCAGGAGAGACCTTTGTTTTCCTGATACAATCAAAAGCAGTGTGAGTAGTCGCAGCCTCATGCTTCAGAGAAAAAGCACTTTAGGCAGCCTGAGCAGCTGGCATAGTGCGTGCACACTGCTCCACACACAGCCCGCCTCACCATCATAACTCTACCACGCTGTCCTGACTGGGCCACTGCAAAACCCGTTAGATTAAAGAGAAGCACAAGGCAAAATATGTTTACGACTGGGAAATTCAACAGCAAAGTGATTCATATTTCAACTCATTCTGGTTTATCAGACTTCCAAAAAACTGCTCCACTATCTCTCTGCAACAGCTGTCAAAAATAAAGAAAGCGCTGAAAACGAGAGAATGGGAACTTACAAAATAAATGTCAGAAACCTGCACCTCCCCCTCCAGCGAGTTGTGGCTGCTGGACACAGAAAGCTGGTTGCGCGTGGTGCGCGGTGCGTGCTGAGGCACCTGAGGGCTTGAAGGGACAGAGGAGGGAGGCGAGGATGCGAGATGGCGGGAGGATCCCTGGTTGGCGGACTGAGTGGATGCAGGGCAGATGGGGGTAAATGCTGAGGCAGGATGGAGGGTGGAAGTGTTTGAAGTTGAATTGCTGGGTGGAATCTGCGCCGCTGAACGAGAGACTGGCGAGGGAAGAGTAAAAGACTGAGCGGCTGAGTGAGAGGGGAGCGGTTCGGTGGACGGAACGAAGCATGACGAAAGTGTGGAGGATGACTGGGCAGCACAAGGAGCGGTGGAGGAGGAAGACACAAAGGAAGAAGGAAGGGTAGAGGAGGAATATGCAGAGGATGAGCAAGAAGTTGAGGGAGTGGATGAAGCAACTACACGAGACTGTTGATCCTGTGGCTTTTGGCCCGGAGAGGTTTCTGTCATCTGTGTGAGCTCCGTGCTCTGTGGGATTTTGCTGTGTGAAGCAAGGCAGAGAACATCGTCACGAAGATACAAACACGTACATTACCCTAATAAATGAATTTTCATCCCGTTCATGAGTACCTGAGCTCCACCTCCACGGTTATAGTGTCCTGTCGTTCGCCGTGAACTTCAACTACTTCTTTTTGTGACCTGAGAGCGCACAGGAACAAACAAGGTGTGAAAAACATACATAAAAGTTGCAGAACCAAGTGATTAGACTGTTAAGATTCTGATTTTAAAAAAAGATACGATGACATTTTCGTGCAATCACTCTCACCTGGCCACATTTGGCGAATGCATTTGTCTTCTGTAGCGTGGATGCTCTGGTGTATCGAACGGGGTGGTTGGTAAGGAGTTATTGGATGAGAGAGTGGTGGCTATAGATGCTGTGGTAGCATCTTCGAATGAAGGAGGAGTGCAGGGCGGATCCCTCCCTGCGTGGCAAAATCAATTATGACATAATGAGCCATGTGCAAGAAAGAATAAAACCTTCTGTTTGAACTCTGCACAGGTACAAACAGCCCCTAATCTCAACTACATTCCTTCAAACTCATTTCTTTTGTTCATGATCATGAAAGTCTTCCCTGTAAGGTTAGCTTACTTTGCTCGTTAAACGGTATTATTCACAGCATCGCTGTGCACGCCTCTAGTCGTTTTTACTTTGTTTCTGTTTTTTGTGAAGGTTGATGTTAAACGGCTGCTTCATCTGCACAGGAGCCCCTTTTCACACATGCATCACGCCTTATTTTCACACAAAAGACACCCTCATTAACCAGTGGCAGTTCCTCCTTACACATGCCCCTACATCACTGTGTCACAGAATCAGTAGAATGACGGCAGCACCCTTGCTTAGAGCGTCGCACATTCTGCGATGCCGGCACAACGTGTGTAAGAACACGCGTGGCAGGATTGTTTCGCCTCTGTTACTGTCTCCTGGCTCAGGGGCGTATCAGCATCGGATCAACTTCGACCCCCCCATTCTGCCTCTGTACTTTCACACCAGAGACCGGGGATAATTAAAGGTTTCCTTTGTTTCATTTGAACCAGCATCTAAACTTTCAACAGTGGGACTGTCTGAAGTTTAGAGACATAATGTCTTCAGGGATATAAAAAAAAAAACACAACTTTCTGCATCCTGTGGGCAACAGTGAACCAGGATCATCGCCTGCTTTTCGATCATGTGGGTGGATGATTTTGGATTAATAGTTTAATGGTTTAGACGACATCCCACCATTGTCATCCAGAATGGGGAAGTTGCGAGCTCCTCTTAGATTTTCCAAGTTGTCCAGATTTTCCTGTCTCTCTTCACTCAGTGAGGGGCGCTGCCCAGCTGAACTGGTTCCAGCACTGGTCTTGGACATGGAGAGAGCCCCTCGGCCCTTCTTAGACGGAGACGATCGTAATGCTGAGAAACAGAAAATAGGGTTTTCTTGTACTCTTTTCGTTCATTGCTCATGTTCATTTTTATTCCTACACATGTAAACTCACAGCAGCTCTTCTTGAAGACAATTGTGCTGCTGAATTTGTAGAACCTTTCGGCATAGAAACCAGGCCTGTGCACTGACACGGTGTCCTGTGGTGGAATGTAAGCAGCAATGAGACAAAGTTATTAGTTGTATTTCACAACCCAATGACAATGGAAGGACCTCAACCAATTAAACTAATTAAACTAAATAGAATTAAAAAATATTGAGGTTTAAAGTGGTTTGTTTTGCAAAGCTTAATGAATGCTACTCACTCCATCGTGGATGAGAGACTTCCAAGAGTGCTCCAGTTTCTTAATCAGTCTGTGAGAAAAGAGAGTTAAATTCAGTCAGAAACTCATTGTGGTTGACGGGAAACGCAGTGCTGAATCAGTGACACCAACAGCTCTGATAAACCAGTTAAACCAGTGCTGATGTGCACTGGTTTAACATTGGAACCTCCCTATGTCATCAGATTAATATCTACTGAAAGACTAAGTTAGATCGACCTGTCTGGGATTTCTGTTGCTCTTTTAACATTCGTTGAAGACAGATCATGATGACTACAGCCAGCCTCAGCCTAAACACCTCCACACTGACATGCAACCTTTAAGGGGCTGCTATTTGTTATGCGTCAGATTTATTTCTCATTTTTACACATCTCAGCAAATAAATGAATAAATAAAGATTTGGTATTTTTTCGTGACCATATCAAAAATAAAAGACTGTTACATCTCATTTCTACATACTTAAGTGTTAAAATGTTCAACCGAGCTCTTGGTTAAAGTACCTTTGACAGAAACAAATTGTTCCAAATGAGCTTGCAAGCATGGTCTTTATACGTTTCCAGGCAGCTCATCCAGGCTGGATGAAAAGCTTTAATGCACAGCCATATTCAGGTGTTATACTCTGGGTACGGGTCCAAATTTTTCCTGAAGCTTGTATGTTCTTGGTAGTGGGATTCAGGGTCTCACTAAAGTATAAATCTCTGCAATACATCCTGAGAGCTCTGGAAAAGGTTTTCAATCATGGTTGCGCTACCATAAAACGTCCCTACCATAAAAATGGTAGAAATCTGCACTGATAGTTGTTCTTTCATAAGGCCTCTAATCTCCAGAAATAAAACCTCAATATCCACAATAGCTTGGCAGCCAGATCAAAGTATGCCGATGGTATACATTCTAATTTCTTTTAATGACAGTTACTGTGGTTGTGTGCACGTTTGGTGCATCAGAAATCTTCTTTTCATCCCTTCCACAGAAGGATAACAATAACTGTTTGTTGACACAACCTCTGTGGACGATTCTCTCGACCTCAATACTTAGTTCTTACTCTGAGACTTACTCTCTCAGTCTGATGGGGGGCCAAATCTATGTTAAGATGAGTCTGAAACACAACATATCACAGAAGACAACTGAAAACTCCCACTCAGAACTATATGTAACGCCAGGACTGAGCATGCACTGCACTTTCAAGGTGTAACATAAACAGCTACATTAGTAAACCTTGTTGTTAAAACTGGTCCCCAGGTAGACTCTGGACCTGCCATTCAAAGCTAGGTCTGCATTTCCTGTGTCCAAAGTATAGCACAAAGTGGATGATGCCATTTCTGCTCCTGTCTAGTTCTTAAGAGTTTTAATTTTCGTCCTTATTAGCATACTGTTTCAAATGCAACAAAGACACTGATTGCCTTACCTGTAGGACTGCAGGATATCAATAATCCCAATGAACAGCAGGAGGCGCTCCCCTTTACCGCTCACAGCTGGAATTCCACCCATACTAGACGGGAGAAAAATGTTAGCGTCATGTGTGGATTTGATGTGAGAGGAGGAGAAAGAAGAAGAACGCTGACTCACGTGTCATCGTGGTCCAGTGTGTCCCTGCATGTGGAGCCGCCCTGAATCGACTCTATGGCAGTGGAATACAAAGCTCTCTGGCCAGCAGGCTTCTTCTCGTCTCCACCCGGAGGTGAGCCCTGTGACTGTTGCTCTCTCTCAGCTAAGGTTTTGTTGTGGATGCCGAGCAGCAAGCTGTAGTCCATAATCTTAAAACTCTCCAGAACCTAATATAAACCATATTTCAAAATGAGCTGTGACAAACGTTACCAACACATTTAGAAGAACAACAACAGTGTAATTCTGCTTTCACTAATAACCGTTCATGTTCATTTCTCACCAGGCAGTCTCTTTGCAGCGTTTTGACCAAAGCGCTGTATGTTTCCTGGTCAAGAATGAGGCCTTCAGGAACATCGCTCAAGAAATCCAGGTCTTTAAAAGTGGGTTTGGACTTCTCTCTTTCCTTCTTGGATGCTCGCCTCTTGTACGTCGAGCCCTTCAGATCGAACTTCAGGTGCATGCGTACGGAGCGTGGTAAAATATTGTTCATCACTACCACTCTGATATTCTTGCCCCCACACTGAACACAATAGAGGCCAAAGAACTTAGGCAGCAAAGTCCGAGGGTTCTGGTTTAGGTTCTGGAGAAGTGTTTTACAAAGCAGACAGGGAGAAAGAAAGAGAGAGAGAGAGAAAAAAGAATCAATTAGAGTCTATCTGTGGCTATTTAGGCTTGTGTTGCATCCCCAGAAGCATGCACCTGCCAGGCAGCGTGACTTATCCAAAGGCCTCAGCAGAAACCCGTGCTGCTGTGTGCGTGCTTAACTCATAAAGGGGTAATTAGCGTGGGTCTCTGCTCTTACCTATGACAAAGCCAACTACTGATGTCACAGCTGGCTGAGGGCCAACACCAGGAGGGTGGATAAAGAGGATAAAGTTGACTTGAAGTTTCTGTTGCAGCACTGTTTGTACACATTTACTCAGGTACACAATCACCCCGGACCCACATTCAGAAAAGTTTTAACAGACACGCTATGACAATTTCTCACACAAGCATAATGGTAATTTTGGATGTGTTTACATTCTTTATAGTGAATCTTAGAAGCATGCCATTTAAAAAATGAGTGCAACTAATTTGTCTTACCATATAGTATCCGGGGAGCAATTTCTGCAGAAACTCAGCCTCCTTGTGCTGGACAGTTTTGATAATGAACTCGTCGTCACGTGTTACATAGAATATGGAGCCGCTGGCTCCCGGATTTGTCAGCTCAATCAATGGCTCATTACACAGAGAATACTAGACGGAGAAACAGAGGACAAACCGATTAGAGTTTAACCTTTTGTCTTTCCTCAAGTCCGGCAGTTGGACTCAAAATCTCTCTATGGGTACAGATTTAATAACTGCTTTGCCTGTTTTACGTGAATAAACTGTTCATCTATGTAATCATATGTAGGATGCTTGTTTCATGTATCCATTCTTTATCACTGCTGATCCAATACAACGTTCCAACAGGCTACCAAAAGATTAACTGCCCACTCACATGGCATTACCCGTCAGGGATCCTTGTTTTAGAGGACTGAGCATGTACAGACAGCTGACATTTACACCCTACTGATTTATTAGACACTCAAATTAAGTTATTACCTCAACTGTTGGTCGCAGTCACTTCATGACAGAAGTGATGACTGTGCAGACTGGCAGGAACATACCATCTTAAAGGAGCTCAACTCAGACACTCCCCCGGGATCAAAGCACTTAAATTTACTCTAAGTAGCTTACGTTATACATATTGTTTGGAGACCAGAGACTTAAGCTGGACAGTAAGAGAAAGTGCCTTTTGTATGTACTTAATCTGTCTGATAAATTCATTTAATTTTCTATGGTTTAGTCAATAAAATGCAATTAAATCCATTCTCCAGCAGCAAGACACAAACACAAGCTTCGCTGGCTGCTTGCTGCCACTACTTTGAAGCTAAAAAAGAAAGCTTTGCTCGGCTAATCTCTCTTCGGCACAGGTAGAATGTGAGCTTACATGTGTTGTTGGGTACAACGTAAGTCACCGCCAGCGTGCAGGCGTGTGTGACATGCACGGCACTCACAGGCTTGTGTGACAGCATGTCTTTGAGTGTTTGTATTTGCACAGGTTTTCTTTTATGTGGGTAAAAGCTTAAAGTCTGATCGTCAGTCGAATGCTTGCAAATGTAACTTGTGTTGGTTATTGGTTTTATGGTTTATGGTATGAATCATCAGTGATGGTATGAACAAATTCAGTGGAACTGTGTTTTTTTTCCCCCAGATCTTTCATCTGACATTCTCAAACAAACAAACAAAACAAAGTCAATCTTATCAAACTTTGCAGGAGGAAGGTATCCAACAAGTCTGATACAACTTCCGACGGACTCATCTGACCAGCTGCTGGATAAGATGGGCAGCCGCAGTACAAACAGTGATGGTTGAGAAAACAGTGACAACTGTAAACAATTGTCTGATGATATGGTGACACATAAACAGTGAGATGAGTGATCATATAGAATAAATATCTCACCAGATAGTCATCTGGTCGGATCCCAAACAGCTCTCTGAAGTACCTGAAGGCTACGGGGGCGTAGGTTTTAAACCTGAAGTCTGGGTAGTGGTGGGCTGGAGTGAGGTTACTACCTTCACTGTAAGGAGTAATTGGGACCAGTGAAAAGATTAAAAGATAGAAGATGACAATAAATGCTTCACAGACATAAATGCACATACACTAATATAAACACACCTGGGGAAGAAAATACTTTCAACCACATAGAAGTCCTGCATAAGCACATCTCTCTCAGGCTTTGAGCTTAGGTTGCCAACAGTATATCCAATACCCAACTGGATGGACCCTTTCAAGGCAGAGGATGTGGTCTGGAGACAGAGAGCAGAGACGAGACCAATAAAGAGAGGTGAGGGGTGGAAAGTAGTTCAAGAAAAATGAAAGCCTACTTACAGCATATGAACCAAAAGACCAAGAATAAGAGCTGACCTTTTTGTATGTTGTCTCTCCAGAAGCGTCCACTCTCCTGTGGCCAATCTTCTTCTCACGAGCTGGGTCTGCTCCAAATGGGGATGGCATCTAACCCAAAGAAATAACAGAGAAACACAAATATGTGTACAGGATGCACTTTCTCGAAATACAATACGCTGTGCACCTCAGCTTATGCAAGAAATCACTGGAAGACAGATGCAAACGAGAAGAAAAAGAGACACGGTGACGGATGAGACAGACGGGTGTATCGTGTGAAGTGTCCTCTCACCTCTGTTATTTGAGCCCTCTTGGCTGAATCTGTAGACAAAGACAGAGGAGAAAAGGATTAAGAGGTGCCGACATTAATGCATTATTTAGCATTATTTGTGATTAAGCGGGGTACACTGTTGGTGAGCGTTGCCCAGACAAGTTAAAGCCATCATAAAGAAGGATTACAAACTTCAGTGACAGGTTGAATAATAATCATCCAATTAGATTCTTCAGGTGGTACATACTGATTGTTTTGGTAACTAATGAGACAGGCTAACTTGTTCCTCAGATGCCTTGCTTTTTGCTTTATGAAGCTACAGTTTCTGGCTGACACTAAATGTAACTACATTTATTAAAGGCACCGTTTGTAGACACAATCAACTCAAACTCCGATCAGAGAATAGATTTGAACTCGCTTACTGAGCCCCAGAGGGTTAAGGAATCGAATGGGCCCTGTGATCATCAGCTTTCAGATTAACATCCATCAGTTTAGGATCCTTTTATTTTAATAGCTTCTTTAAAAAGTTAAATACTTAGCATATAGTACATTGCACCCACTACAGCTAAAAGCTAATCAAGCAGCTTTCATTAACCTCGCTCCATATAAAATCATGGTTAACTCACCAGCACAAGAGTCCACAGCCTTAAGGTTAATAGTAGTGTAATAATCCAGAAAGGAAAAAAGGCCAAGCTGCAGTAAAACTGGCTCTTGCAGTGTAACGACCAGTGTTTTCTGTTCCTGGATTAGTGCGGTTTGAAGATTTGTAACAGCAAGGTCAAAAAACTCTATTGGATTGACTTCCTTCTTAATCTGGGTGCTGCCATTGGCTGAGGGCTCCAGATCGCATCCCCAACCAATAACACACAAGGATTAGGTGGAATCTTTCAAACCAACATGATGCAAACAACTAGACTGTGTCTGTGTGTGTGTAAGAGGCTGCGAGGGAGGGGAATGAGAAAAGGGACATTCACTTTGGTTCATAGTTTGGTTAAAGAACTTAAACATCATCAAGCTAACTTTCAGGTGGTGAAGGCATGGAAAGTGCTGCTGCCGACAGAGCTAGGACGATGAATATTTAAACCATGTTAAATTACACAACAGATAATGTAGCAGATTACCAACGCTACCGTTCCTAAGAATTCAACAGGCGAAAAGGAAAATATTGAGTGATATTCTTTTTCTATTTTTTTGCGAAGAGGAAAAAAAAAAAAAAACATAGCTTAAACCAAATTTTTGTGACCCATTTTGATCGGTGACGGGAAAAGAAAAGAAAAAAAAAAGGCCTCTTGTCTCTTATCAAGTTGCTCACACCTGTAACCTGCTGATTAAGACCGGAACAATGAGGAGGAGTGTAGGACAGGCACACACACAGAGTCTCTGGGGGATTAGGGTCAGGCCAGAATAACGTACCACTGAGCTGGCAGCAACAAACAGGACAACCTCACTGCAATATTTGTGATGAGTACACGAGAAACCATTCATCACGACTGCGCCAACAGTTCAAACACAAAGCAAATGAGCCTTCACTGAAGGCTCACTTCGCTAGTCGTGTAATGACATTGATTTTGGCAGATTTAGGAGAAGTATGCCTTGAGCGTGTGTGTGTCATAGTAAAGAGGATTAAAGCTTTCCCTTATCAGTTGAGATAATGGCGGTCTATTGCTATGACATGAATGTGACACTAAACACATGGGGTGCATTTCCTCAGAGCTCTGCATGCAAATATAATCTGTTAAACTAAATAATCATCTCTGCAAAGACATCTGACAGTAACTGCATGGGCATGCAAACGCAGAGACAACTTGTTGGACCTCTTAAACTAATGACCACATCTGCCTTCTTTCTATAACATTTCCACATGCATTTCATATCCACAAGAGATTAGTGTGGGATTCATTATATAAGGCACTCTTAGGATTCACATGGGAAGGGGATGAGAGAGATGGTAAGAATTATGGTGACAGACTGAGGAGCTGAGAGCACAGTTTGTTTACTAGTGGGTGTTCAAATGCCCATCATGTGCTGGTGTCAAAACAAAGGTTTAGCATCTGCTGGTCATGTACACTCCACTGGCTCCTGTGCTTATATGTACAAATAAACAGCCACTTCACAGTCACACAGCTCATCTTAAAAGGCCTTTTGAGACATATCCCAAAAGCGCTCCTTGTGTTTGTGCCAGCCTAAAGTGAGCCACTGACATTTAAAAGAGCAGCAGTGACTTTAATCTTGGCACAGTTATCTAACCAAGCAATTTATTATTCATTTGCACAGCTTAATGGAGATACCCTACAGTTTCCTTGCACTGTCTGGGTGGAAAACGTCTTTTCTGGAAACTGCCCAGATGACATTCTCATATGGTATATTTGCTGATATGAATTCTGCTCACATATGTCCTGTACCCCCAGTACTACACCTGCTGCCGTAGCTGGGTTTGAACACCCAAATAAAAAATAAATAAAAAAGACACACTCGAGTGTGGCATTTTGACATAAATTGAACATACGAACCGGTGTCTTCGAGGTCAAGTTGTAGGGAGGGACCAACGGACGCGGTCTCGCTGGTGCTTCCGTCATTCCCGGTTTCCGCAGTCCCCCAGTCCATCTCCCGGACTGCTCCTGACGACGACACGCAGCCCCGTCTACCTCAGTGGGAACGAGACGCTGCTGTATACGTCTCAAAGAAGTCCTGGCATTTGACTTTATTCGGTATTAACCGCCGCAGCTGCAGACCACGTTACTCCATTGATGTATATTTGTCGCTGTATTTTTTTAAACGAGGCTGTCACGCTCAGAGCCAGCGGTGCTGAACATCTCTGCCGCCGCTGTGCGTCATCATCCTCACGCAACAGCTAGTGCGCGTGCCGTTACAGCATCGTCATATTTGGACTCGCACAAGTAACCGTCTTCAATGAAAAGGCCCACCTGGGGGTGTGGTGTTGTACAAGCTATAGCTTTCTTAACATCCTTATTGAAGTAATTTTACACACAACTGAATTTAATGGACAATAGAGTCGATTTACTCTGAAAGGAAAAAAAATAAGTGGGCATACTCCATATTCCTTGCGCTACACCACTGCATACGTTTACATATATGTTTATGTATCCGAGTTGTGAAACATTTGCATATTCAGAAGGGGTTATGGTGATATTGGTGTAAAAGACTTGAAGGTTTTGCAAAAATGTTCCTCTCTCATGACAATGCGCAGATCTCACAGCTTTTTTTGGCAAATATCAAATCCTGAAAATTAGGTGGTTTCATACAGAGAGGAATTCAAGGCAGAGCTGGTGTTTTGGAATGTTCCCGATAAAGTGGTGATAACTCCTTCCCACACACACAAGATAATATTGTTTACATATTTATGTAGTGAAGAAACTAATCCAAGGCTAGTGAAATTAAAGTGCAAGGATATTTTTTCTATCCATTAAAACAGGTTTCATCCAAGTACAAATCATCATTTGCAGTAAAACAGAAAAATTTAAAATATTTGGAAAAAAACCAAAAAAAAAAAAAAAAACTTACATTTTGAACTTAGTGCTACTACTGAACTGAAGCTTGACTTATTGTTCCTAACATGGAAGTTAATCTAAATTATTCAATTTAAAATATAAATATTTTTTTAAAAAACAGCAACTAAAATTGTAACATTCTGAATAAAAACTTAAGATTTTGCAAAGTCCCCTGACCTTGAAAGTCCCCTGAAAGTTTTTCTGTGACCTGAAATAGGAGTATGTTTGGTAATGCAAGCCCCATAGAGTTATTCAGACAAATAGGAGAAAAATGTGTAAGACAGCATTTATTTTTCTAGTTTCATGGCATTTGTCACAGATGTCAGTTGCAGTCAGCTCTTTCACAGAAAAAAAGGAATGACTTTTTTTTAGTTTGGAAAATGATGCGAGCCGTCTCTACTTCAGTTAATTAGTAAGTTCCCTCTCATGTGGTCATACAAGGTTTGGTTTGTGTGAGCTCTGGAGATAAGTTGCACGCTGGGGGTCATCAGGCTCTGCCATTCCCAATGAGGGGTTTGCAGCCAGAGCCGTCACAGGTCCAGGCAAACACATACACACACCCTTCAGTCCATGTGAGGGGGTCAGTAGTCAGACAAACAGAGCATACAGCAGTATTATTACAGGTAAGTAGGCAAGTCCTTCTCCACCACCTGCACAGAGAAGAGAGAGAAAAAAGAAAATAAATGTTTGAATGACAGAAATTGATGCACAATGAACAGAAGAACTGCTCAAAACAAAGCCAAATATTCTTATTTCTGCATTACTCTACATCAAGAAGTAACCTCCACAGGAAAAGTTTAACATAAATTACAACTAATACGAATCAGCATCAATCGGGTATGAATGATGCTGCATTCAAGTGCAGCTTACGCTTGGATCATCCGTTGGGCCGTATCTCTTCACCACCCGTCCTTCCCGGTTTATAAGAAACTGTCGGGGAACAACACAAACATCTCAGCAGTTGCAGCAAGGAAATAAACACACTTTGTTGAGGTTAGCTGCTTGAAACGGGATATTGCAAGCTGTTCTTGCAAATTACCTTCGTGAAGTTCCATTTGATGTTGCTGTGGACAGAGGGAGAAAAACAAACAACTGTTACAACATCAACCTAAAAGGAATTCATAACTGCATGTTAAAAGAATTACTTTTACACTTGTCCAGCCACACCGCCTTTTAAGCCTGTTACAGCTGATTATTTGACACCTAAAGACATTTGCTGTGAAGATGTGAGAAATGACACGTCAAATGATGGCTGTCCGGACTTGCACTGTGAACTTCACAGATAAGCTCCGAGGTTACTACCTCTCAGCACAACAGATGCGCATAGTGCAGATGGTATTTGTGTGGTACAATTAATACACTGAAATGAAAATGGTGGTAGTGGGGAGGTAATGACAATGACTTACTTTCCAAAGGTTCCCTTTCCTTTGGGCTGTGCCTTCATCCACTTCCATAGAGGGTGAGCATTGTCGCCATTCACCTCAATCTTACTGAAAAGATCAAACTCTGCTTTAAACCCACTGGCAAACTCTTTAATCTCTGCTTCTGTTCCAGGCTCCTGAATCATACAAATTGAGTGCAAATTAGAACATTTATGGTATGACCACATAAAGAATTGAACTACAAATATACAAGAATTCAGCCTGCATGCTTGTTAACTAGCACAGATATAAACAAATATATTAATGGCTACTATACAATCAGACCACTTAATCATTAAAAATCATAGGAACGAACTAATAAAGCACCAAAAACATTGTGCTGCCATCAGTTTATCCAACTTACTTGTCCTCCAAACTGGTTGCATGGGAAGCCCATAATGCGTAAACCTTTCTCAGCGTAGGAGGCGTGCATTCCCGCTAGCTGAGTGTAGTTTACTCTGGTCTTTCCTCATTTAGAGGCTACATTTACAATGATGCAAACATTTCCTCTGGTAAGAGAAACAGAACAAACTCAGAGTTAGACTAGGACAGTGAAGTACTGAGCAGTAGCGGGCAGCATAGTAAATTTATGTAAGTTTTTGCCGCTTTGTGCAAAAATGCCTGAGCTGCAGATAAAGCATCAAAATAAGAGCCTCCACAGCCTATATGTGTGAACTTTTCTGGCCAACAACATGCTTGAGCAGTGGCTGCCACTGACGCTGCATATGATAAATAAAAGGGGTAACTTTTCCTATGTTGTACAGAAATTAATGACCTTTGAATGGTCTGAACGCCAGACTTGTTGTGACTTTACAACATATCATTGCAATTATCCATCTCCAAACTTTTTTTTTTTTTTTTTTTACTTTTCAAAGTATACATCTTAAACTAAAATGCTGCCATTAAAAAAAAAAAAGTATGCTTTTATTGCCACTGATGTCTTTTGTTAAAACAGGAATACATGGTATACTTTAAACTTACCTATATTTCTCAAGAGACACTTCATTCCCATCAATGTCCTTGGCAGAAAATTCATAGATTGACTTGGCACTCTGCCAGTCTCCCACCTGAGCACACTAAGAGGGGAACGAGGGAAATTGAAGATACGTGAGCGTACATTATTAGGCAACAACTGAAGTCAACGTTCAAGTTTAGAGAAACAGACCAAAGGGCAAGTGTGACCGAGATTGCTTAGATGAATCATTTCACTGAGAGAAAAGGCAAGGAAGTTGGCTAATACTCTTTGCACTCATTGCACTTTGGCACATTTTATGTCATAAATCATGACCACCCACCCTTGTGTGTCCATACAGAACAGATGTGGGTTCAAGAGATGGGGGGAAAAAAACAACAAAAAACAAACAAACAACAAATTAAAACACAAAATGAGACTGTTAGCTCTTATAGCACTAATTCCATTGAATTACAAAGAGGAATTTAAAGGATTACACACAAGCCCAAGACCTCTTGTTAATTCCCACAGCGGCTTAAAGCGGGTCTAACAGCACTGTTTAAGTGATACTCCAAAGGTAATGCTCAAAACATATTGGGCATTCTGTCTGTGGCTTTGACGTTGCTACCGCTACAGCTAACAAGCTAGCGTTGCTAGCCACAACAACGTCGGACCCATTTATTCGCTGCACCGCACCTAAAAATAGAGATCCTAAATGTGACCTCCATGTTGTAGAGCATGCAGGCGGTGTTACGTTTATCACTGCTGAACCCAGAGTGATTACAAAGTAGAATACATTGAATAAATGTTAATGTGCACCTACCATGCTTCTCACCAGTCCTCCGCTCCACACCACACCTAACAACACTGTCGGTCTCAGCCACATCGCGGCCACACTTATCATGTGACCGTGAGCTCCCCCTACTAATCATGTATTAGCCCCGCCCACTGACAATCACCAGTTCACAGTTCTCTTCATTTAAAAAAAATAATTTACTGTAATTTACGTACGTACTGTAATTTGTTTGTTTACCATTTTATTTGCTACTTTTATGTTTAAAGTATAAAAAACTGAGGTACTTCAGAAAATGTCCGTTAAGAGTTAAATAAATTGCACCTACATGCACCTAAATGCATCATGCTTACTCTTTCGCTTTGTTTTAGAGCGAGGTTGTGGCCCAATAGCTGAAATGTTCTTGTAAGCATCTGAGGTGAACAGCAGATAAGGACATTATCTACCCTTATTACTGCAAGTAAGTCCTGGCATACTCCCCAATAGTTTTCATGCCTTTTCTTTTTTGTGTTGATACAATATTAGTTAAAAATGTTTCTCAAAGATCCTCTACAATATTGATATAGAACTTTTGCTGAAATAAAGACGTATAACAGGAAAGTTTAAAGCCAATCATTTCACATGAACAGACGTTAAGAGGGCAAGCTTCTATCTGCAGATCAGATTTAAGATGAAAAATTATGAAGCTGTTTTTCTAACTTTATCCGACATATTCTCTACAAGCCACTGAAACCTGATACAATAAATGTTTATACAAGTCCCTGGGTTCAGATGGTAAGATGGTGACTTGGATCTTAATGAACTGATCTAGAAAACGACCAAAAGGGCTAGCCTGAACAAAATCGGCAAAACTTTGCTGACAGCCAGATCCAAAGAAATTTGATTAAAAATATAAAACAAGTTGAAACTTTTAAGTGTAAGTAATTCCCAGCATACACAAAGGGACTGTGCTTTCACATTGATAAAATATCTATGGAAATGTCATATTTTTGTCTTTCCTCAGCTGGGAAAAATTAAATTCGACTTTTCCTCTTAACATATTTGTACAATGGGAAGCAGCCTGCTCCTTTGGAGATAAAGAGAGCGGTTAAATATTTAGTAAAAGCAAAATGATGCACACCACCTGCTCTGTATGTCTAATATGAAGTTCTTCATTGACCACTGTCACACACTAAATAAAAGACATATGTAACAATAAATGTGTTCATGCTCGCAACATATTAGGAATATCCCCAGATACGTTAGAAATATTGGATGTTTATTACAGAAAGTTGAAAAAGTTCTTCATTTCACAAAACTCTGCCGCTGCAAGTTTATGGGTTTTATGGGTCAGTAAAAAAACATTTTCTCTCTTCTTCTCTCCTAAATACTGCACACTGACACATTCAAATATATAGTAATTGATCTCGTGGACTTGGGAATATTCACACTCACTTTGGTGGTATAGAGACAGCCAAAATAACAGTGACAGTATAATGTGTTTACTGTATCAAAGTTGTTTCTTACTGTATGATTGAAACATTGATTCTTTGGAAGACTTCTCCCAATTACTTCAGAGAAGAAGATTTAAAACAGACAAACAACATGAAAGAGGCTCTTCCAGACATCAGCTTCCCAAAACTGTAGTTTGATTTTTCTTCCAAAAGAGGGCATCACATCATTACAGAACGGATTAATATGCACCGCTGAGTTTGGAGCCAACAGATCTGTGGAAGCAAATTGACGCTGAAATTGAAAAATAAAACCAAAAAAAAAAAACAAGATGTTAAATTGGGGATCAAAAAAATTAAAGTGTGAGATTCTTTTAAGACTCGAGAGAGATTCATGGAGTCTATGTTATCATGTACAATGCTTTTCCTCACCGAGGGCCACATAAAGATAAAACATAGTGTGAGATTTATGTTAGGAGAGAGTTAGGTTTGGGTACTCAGAATTTAAAGATAGTTTACTTTCTTTAAATCCAGAACTGCATATAATATTTTTTCATTGTACTAACAGGCCCAGGGACTTATTCTTCTAAGGGACTTATTCTTCTACAGCCGTGTGTTAAGAAACTGCTTCGAATAGACTCAGTTGACCTGAATTCAGATGGGTGCCATAATTAAAATCCCCCATGAAACAGCAGTTTGCTTCTTTTAATTGGATGCATCTCTTTGTGAAATTGGAACATGGAGAAGGACTTAATGCACAAAGGAATCCCCTTTGTGTGCAAACCAAGACATTTTCAATTAGAGAAAAAAGTTGATTTGTTGATTGGACGGGATATTCACTCTGTTTTAAGACAAGATTAGAGAAATGAAATTACATCTTACTTCACGGGAGCCTTAAAATTACTGTTAAAATGGATGTTTCTCAGTAATTAGTTCAACTGGGGGGTTATAGACAACAATCCACAATGTGTGATACAACATATTAGATTTTGTCATGGATATAATCGTAAAATTATGGGGCTTATTTCTGTTGTCATTCATGGTGTATACAGGATTAATTTACATTTATCACAACTGACAAAGACAGAAAGTGAAATATGAGCTTAGACTGGTTGGATAACATGACTTTCACCAATAACGCAATCATGCCATACAAGAACTTAACATAAATAGTGGTTTATTATAAGGATCCTTTTCTATACTAAAGCAGTAGTATAGGCAAGTTATATTTAATTCCATTATGTACTGATGGCAACATGGACTTTTGTGGGTTTATATGTTGTGGGTAATTTACAGGAAAAAAAAAAAGAATTTAGACCAAAGTTTCTCATTCCTCAGTCATGAGGCCAAAGGATACCCAGGATAATTACAGGGATTGTGAAGGCAAACTTCCTGACATGCACACAAAGTGTTTTTGTGTGATCATTTCTTCTGAGAAAGAGGTTTTTAATTAGGGTTTGACAAACACCGAATCCACCACAGACTTCCACCTGAAACATCCCGTGTGTAGACTATAATTAAAAACTTCACACACAGCCAATTAAAACCCGGATCAAAGAGGTTCTGCAAGAAGACATCAGTACAATCAGTGTGATGTGAGTATGTGAACAAGTATAGGTGCTGCAATTAGCTGCTGTGCTGCCCATTCCGTCAAAATGAATGTGTGCGAAATGATACGGCTTCTATCACGCAGGTGGTTTTAACGCTAAGCTGTGCTGAAACAGGTTAGTTTTCGATTATCTCATTCATAATGCCAAACTGAGGTATTTTCTGTGAAGTGTATCATGTGAAGATGAGCAAATGCCATGAAATTATGTTAAATTGTATCAGCTGTTGCACACACACACACAGACGCACACATATGAAGGTTTAATTAAAACAATGTGGATAATTAAGGTCACAAGATGACATTTCAAAGTAGTGCATGACACACGTATCGTAACAGCTGCACAACGGGCTTTAGATTGCTAAAAAGCCCAAACGAAGGAAGGGTTTATCTATTTGTTTACCACAGCTCAAGCTTTAATGTCAACAGTTGTTATAGGTCAAATGTTCAGTTCATTTTTACCGTATGTATTACCGTGTGTGTTTTAGCACAGCAGGACATTACTGAATACAAGTGCATCAGAGCAAAATAATAATAATAATACGGTTTCAGCAAAAGTTTAAGACCAAAGGAAATATAAGACTGTATTTGTCCCTGTGACAAGTTAAGAGACAATTAATTGGAAGCATGTAAAAGATTTTGGTAGAGAGCCTAAGAGTTGTGTTGCACCGCAGAAGGAGTTACCAGCACCCTAATGATGAAAACTCATATTTGTGAAAAAGTGGGAGATAATGAACAGGAAAAGATGGAAAACACTGAAAAAAAACAAACAAGTTTCATATTAAAAGAAAAAAAACTGTTGCCTAGAAACAACCTCTGCTAAACCTGACTCTACCACCCCCCCCACCCCCCCACCTTCTACCCTTCACTACACACACACCCACAGCACATACACACTCAGCTATGAGCACCATGGGAGACAAGATCAGATGCTTCAAGAAAAGTTAGGGTTATTTCTCGCTGTTCCTAAGCAACAAGTTTGCTGTTTTAGAGCCTTCACTACATCTTTAATGGCTCTGCTGGAGATTAATAGTCACAGACAGAAATTAAACAGAGGGAAAAACTTCAGCAATTTCTCAGAAGTCTAATGTATGTCGAAGGGAGGAGAAAAGGCCTGCAATCCCCTCGGCAGGACCACACAGAGCGTAAATAGAATTTTGCGTTGGTGACAGGTCTAAGTCTTTCAATTTCAGGATAACTGTGCTTTATGACCATTATTATGCTGGTAACATTGTAGAAGCACATAATGTAAAATGCTGATCAGATCAATTTCACATTTAGTGTCCATTTATGTACTAGACTTAAATGATGCACCACAGCAATCAGAGTAGGGTACCATTTGTACATATTTGCATATATTACCACTACGGGCAATATTGCAATTTGGTAGCAACTTCGGATGTGTGCTATACAGGACTTTCTCCTATGCTTGCTGTCGTATGTCAGTGATTTGAAAGGCATATGAGGATCTCTAATTACTATCCAGGTATGCATATTACAGGAAAATCTAATTAAGATCTTGTTGTAAGGAACTACTGATCTGAACACCTACAGTGCCACGGTTGTGCATATTTTTGAACACATAACAAAAGAAATGTAACGAAAACAGATGGCAACCTATATTTGCATTGGCAGAGCATCTTTTACATTTAACCCTCACACTCCGAGGGGTTTGGTTGGCAAGGCAACAGATTCTGCAGTCTGTTTTCCATGACTGCATCTCAATAGTCCAGATCGGCCCCCTTATTCCTTCAGCTTCCTTGAAAGATTGCAAGTACAATCAGGCAGGCACGACATGTTGTATGGTTTGACAGTTATGTTGACAGGCAATTGGAAGCCAGCTCACAACATTCTACATCAATATCTCTTTCCCAAGATCAATTCATATGGTCTTAGCTGCCGCTGCCTAAGCTGCTTGCAACCATTTCAGTTTTAAATTGGTCAGCTGTTACAAATATAGGTTCAATAAAAAAAAACTTTTCTAAATACTTTTGAAAAACCAAAGAATTAGGGGTTCCAGTACAGTAAAAAATCAACAACAGTAAAAAAAAAAAAGCTTGTTTCAGAGACATATGCTGTCAGTCTACATCTATATCTGAATCTATATCTATATCTATGTCCTTATCTCTCAAATTGTAAATGTAACCCAAACTTTAGAAATACTGAAATATATTATAGCCAGAAAATAGAAAGATAGAAAATAGAGTTTATTAACTGCATGACAGAAGTGCTAAAATAAAAAACTATATGCCAGTACTAAATGTCAGACACAAACAGGGTAATGTAAATACTGGGGTACATAAACAAGTTCTAGAATTATATATTCTTTTTCATCATATTTACCTGCCTCTGAAAGTGGCAGCCATAATCAATTACCAACTGCTTCTTACAAAAAGTTTTAAATAAATTGATAAACAAATATCAGCTGGGATGGAAGGCCAAAATATACACAAATACATCAAATATCCCTTGACAACAACATATCCGATCTTAAAAAAAAAAAAAAAAGCTTAAAGCAAAATATTTTGTGGCCTAATGAAACAAGGACCGAGCTCTTCAGCTGTAAGTGAAAGTTCTATATTTGGAAGAAAGCAAGCACAGCTCATTACCCATTTAACGTGACCCCTACTGTGAGGCAATGAGGTAGTGAAAATGCAGTTGGTGTTGAGTGGCAGGGTCCCAGATACTTGAATTAGTGGTACTATATAAATAGAAAAACATGAAAATCAATCTAGACCAGGATAGCTTTGTGCTCTGCAACTGGATGTGTTCATGATTACGTGTCATCATCAGTCATAGCCACATAAACAGCATTGGCAACAAGAATAAGAATGGATAAGAATTTTTAGTAATGTTTTGGCGGGTCATTGCATTTAAAATCACGCGTGACTGTAACGACCATCTATGCTCATAAGCCGATACTCCCCACCATCTAGTTTAGAACCGACGAAACCTTTCAGGTCAGCAGTGAAATGTCTTCAAGATCCAAGAAGAAGTCTAGTTGTCCTTATTCAATCTCTTATACTTGAATACTTTATGTTCATTCTATTGTTATACAACAGTCAGTGTTGCACTCCTTTAAATGGTCAAACTCAGTCGTAATAATGAATCAATATTTAGAACATAGAACACTCTCAAAGATGTCATTATTAGCTCTTTCTACACTATGCTGTTCTTACGCTGGTTAGCCAAAATGCATTTTGTGTAGTTCAGAGATGCAATACAACAGGTAATCCATTAGAAACACCAGTTGTAAGTTGTTGATGTAAAAAACTTCTGACACTTCCTGTTTCACGTTAGGCAATTACATCACTTACTTACGATTATAAAGCAAAACTACCTCGGTAGGATTAGGTTAAATGATCATGGTCATGGTGTGTAAACGTCAGTTTAACACAATGGTTAGTGTAGATGTAATTTTGTTGGTTTATTCGGTGACATGACAACACAAAACAACAACACAAACGGCCTTGCTACCTGGTTGGGCTTAGGCAATACCATCACTTGCACAGGGTTAGAAACTAATCAAATCTGCCTACACTTTAAAAATATCCCGATTAGGACCAAATACATTCTTTGTACTTTTCCACAGTTACCATTTTGGCATCAGCAACATAATTTTGACTCATTGCAAACAGTTGCTCTCGGAATATACTGACCTGTTATATTACATCTCGATATTGTTATGCTAATAATCCTAACTATTTGACAGAAAAACTCTGTCAAATATAAACCTTCTAAGATCTGACCAAAGTATTCCTTCTTGACACATACTAGGATCCAGAGCCTTGAAGTTTTGGCAGAATTTCAAGCAATTTAAAACTTCAGGTTTCCATTATTATTGTTAGTAAAGGTAAAGGCAGCCCTGACACTAATTGTGGATCTCACCTGATTGGCATATCAGTCTACAGGCTCCACTTCTCACACTCACAGAATGACACCAGTATGTCTGGAACAAGCAGCCCGAGCTTGTTATAGAAAATTGACTTCAAGTAGTAGAGGTTACTTCTGTTTTCTAAAAGTCAAACATGAATATGGTTACTGGAGAGAAGGCTCAAAAAAGAGACGGCAAGTGAGTCAGATCAACAATAGAAATGTCTCAGTTGGAAATAACTTGTTAGGATTCATGTTGTTTTAGACTATTAAGAGGCACAATGTGATGCTGGCAATCACAGCACCACACCTCTGCTTTAGATGTGCTTTAAAAAGTAAAAAGCAGGATGAGTGTAATATTGTCACGAAGTGGTAAGTGATAGCTCAGTGATCACCTGCCACCTCACAACAAGGCAGACCTCTGCAGCCGTCTTTGAACAAGATCTTTCTCTTTCATCTTTATTTGTTCTACATTTCTCGCTTCCCTTATCATCGTCCCTTTTTAGATTTTCCTCTGCATTAATCTTTTCTCATGTCACTCTCCCTCCCCCTTCCGACTTTTTCTCTGTGCAGACCTCACCCTGCTGTGCTTCCTGTCTTTCCCTCAAGCGAATTAGCTGATTTTCCCTGTAACGATTCGCCTTTAGGTGCGAACTAGTTGTCTGTGTAAGGCAAAAAATACATTCACAGGGAGTAGCTTAATTAGCCTTTGTGTAAGAAACTGCCCCTTGTTCCATATGTGCTCTAAATCTGTAAAAATGTGATATAACTGATTTGCTGTTATGTTTCCTTCACTTTGAAACTGTCAACAGCATTGGTGACATACAACTGTACATTTTTTACTGTTAATAGATTCCACTGTAACTGCATGTAAACATGATAAGACAACATATGGAAATTACAGTTTTTGTATATGTTCAAATGTTCCTTCTGTTTCTAATTCAGCATAGAAATACCCAAATAAGAATAACTGGGTTGCTTGAGGAAAATAATGTTAGTAAATGACACCTGAACTCACCCTCTGTTCAGAGCTCTCCTGCTGTAATAAAGGCATTAAACCAGTGAATATGAATAGAGACCCTTGCGGCATTTTCAGCCCACATTTAATCATCTTGTGGATTAAAGTCAGGCTCCTTTGAGTAGAAGAAGTTTCCACACTGTGATGGTAAGAAAATAAGATGGTTAAAGCTAGAAAGCCATTAGAAACAAATCAAGTCAGAGCACATTTTATATCAACCTCATCTTGCCAAACCTTCGTTACAGGACAGCTTGGTGCACAATCCTATGAAGTAGTGACAGAATAAATGAATCAATAAAAGTGTAGATGGGCGGAATAGTTGTGGGGTGGTTGGCATTTCACAGCACAGAGGTGCCCAGTTCAAATCTTTGCTGAAGTGTGCATGTGCTTGCGTGGGTTTTCTTGGATACTTTGGCTTTCCTCCCACAGTCAAAAAGAAACATGCATGTTAGACTAATTGGCGATTTTTCATTGACCGTAGGTGTGAGTGTGAGTTTGCGTGTCCGTTTGGGTCAAACAAACAAATCCCACATTGCTGGCAAATGTTTGTGGACGCGGGTACTTTTTTTTTGTTAACCTATCACGTTTTCTAACCCTGTTCAAGCATTTTTGCATCTGTGACCCTAACCGTGTATCGTTAACAAGCAAAAAAGTGAAAACTCTGTTGAAAATGTTAGAACAGATGAGGATCAAACTTAGATCTGTTGAATGACAGTCCACAGGTCAATGCCACTGCCCATCTCCTCCTTATTTCTCACCAATGCTGTTGTGGAAGATAAATTAGGCAAAACTCTGTGGCTCTTTTATTATGATACAAAACTTAATTTTTTAGTCCTGACCTCCTACAGATGTGTGGTGGAAAGCGTCATGTGCTCCTGCATCACTGTGTGGCACGGTAACTGCTCTGCGGCAGAGAAGAAGGCTCTGCAGAGGGTAGTGAAAGCTACACAGATGATTGTGGGACGCAGCCTACCCTCCACCATGGACATTTACACCTCCAGATGCAAGGAAAGGGCCTTCTGCATCATGCAGGAGCCCACTCATCATGAAGGACCCCCTCTCCCCTCAGGCAATAGGTCGCAGAGCATTAAGAGCAGGACCACCAGACTGAGGAACATTCCAGAAGAGACTGTTTTTATATTTAGATTTATCCTTTTATATATTATATCCTTGTTAAATTTGCATTCTTTATGTAATTCTCTTTTATTTGTATTTATACTTAGTTTACTAGTTCCATTTTATTCTATACTTTTGTACATTTGGGCTGCTCAGGGACCAAATTTCGTTCCATCTCATGTTAACATGTGCTGAAATGTCAAATAAAACTCTTTGAATCCTTGAATCCTTGAATTAAGGCTTGCTTTCACGGATCCAGAGACTTTATTGTTAACCTTCGATGTTCTCCACTGTGGAGCAACTAAACTATTACACGTTTGAAGAGTGAGACTGCAATGTCATGTGTCAGTTTATCTTAAATTAGTGTCATGTATTTCAATTAATGAAAAAGGAGGTTGCATATATACAACATCACTGTGGTCACCGTAAGCTAATTTTTCTGTTGTCCGTTGTCTAACCTGACGTATGAGGCTATATCTACTTTTCAGGGAACTGTCATCAGTGCGGAGCGGATTACAATGAAAATAACTGCAGAGGTTGTTAGACCCATACCACCAGAGACAAGAGTAATTACACACTCCTGTGGCTATGAAGCATAACCAAGTGAGGAAGCATACATTTACCATGCTATAAATAAAATTTGATTGAAGGGATAATTATTTTCAGTGAGGCATTAAAAAAGGCTCTGCGCTTTATTGTCAGACTAAGATATGCTTGACGTGTGCTAATCAAATAGGTTGGAATTCTACACCCCTCTTCTCTATCAGCAACTTCCCATGGCTGACATTAAGCGAGCAGAGAGGGCAGTCTCTGACAGGCCTAGATGCCTGGTTGGTTTTGACAGACATGGTAACTGCGATGGACGGAAATGTTATCTTTTCCTTTTTTTTTTTTGGTCTCTCCGTTTCACTTCAGTAGACTGTATTTTAGGAATGGCATTTCCTTGTTGCTTTAGCAACAGAGAAAGAAAGTGTCTTCTTCCTTTCTTCTCAGGATTAAATATTCTTAGATATTTCCATTTTTGTGTACTAGGGTAAAAAATAGTGTGTACAATATACATTTAAATATGTTTGCATGTTTATTGACTAACTGCTGAAGAAGCGGTGTGGATGACCCATTATGGTCCATCCTTTCTTGGTTCATTAATCAGAACAACATAAATAACACAATAACAGATCTCTTGAATCTCTCTTTTGAATTTCCAAGCTTTCCTGCATGCTTTTGAGCTATGAAAAACTCAGAGAGAGACCACACAATGAGCAGATTCTTCTTCAGTAAACACAATCCATTCAATTCATAACACTAATGGTGATGACATACAAGTTTGCTGGCACCTGTATCCAGCTTGCTGGAGGATGATAAGTCTCCAACTGTAGTTTGTGGGAGTGTTAACAATATAAATAAACCCAGGCGCTGTGGTGCAAAGTGTGGCCTGTTATTGTCTCACCACTTTACAGCGGGGGCCTCCTCCATTTCAAACACCCTCGCCACTCGGCTGCCAGTGTGATCACCTTCATGGGGAAAGACAGCAGCAAGGAGGCTTAACTTTTATTTAAGAGGATGTAATCAAGATAGCTGGGGCCATGCCGGTCGTATTTACCAAGTGTGGTTTCTTTTTAAGCCGCAAACAAGCGCTCTGAGGAAATAATCACATCAACATGAATGAGCCAGAGCACAGAACAGGCAAGAGGGCGAGAAATACAATCAAAAACTCAAACACAGACAGCTTTAGTCATGCATGTGCAGGTTTTTCTTGATATTGATTTTATCTAAGGTCTTTCCACTCCAGGAGATTATCATAGAATAGGACAGGTGTCACATTTCTCACAGTTACATCACACACTGTGTGGTTGAAGATTCACCACTTCAAATAGTTTTCAGCAATGACTCCCTGATTTCAGAGAGAGGTATACCATCATTTGTCTGAGAAGAGTAAGAGATTTAAGATATGATTTATTGATCCCAGCAGGGGAACATTTTTAGTGTTAGCAGTAACAAAAAGGCAGACAAAGAATCATAAATCTAATACAGCCAAGCAAAAAACAACAAATGAGCGAAACCAACTCTACATGTGTCCAAAGTGGTTCAGCATTCATGGTGGACTGGACAGAGCAGCGTCTGACCTGCTCCTTCTTGCTTTGGCAGATGATGGCCCCCATCTGCCACAGCTCATGATGGAGGGATGGGGTGGGGTGGCCCTGGTTTGTCCTTATTTTATCCTTCATCTTCTCCTCACCATCTGCTTTTAGGATGCTTACCAAAAACTGTGGCCAGCATAACTGTAACAGCCTCATGAGATATCACCAACCTAAGTGTGTTTGTCCTGCTGCAGAGACTTTACTGTAAGTTTGGCTGTGATTCAGGAGCTGATTAAAAGCATTGTCTTTTGATGTGCTTCATTTCTGTGGGTCTTGTTGTTCAGCCCAGTGTGCAGTCTGGGTGAGCTTTCCTTCCAGATGTTCAACAGAACTGTCTTCATGTGATGTTTAAAAGCTGTTGAAAGTGAGAAAGCAACCAAATGATAGCGCCTACTGGACTTTTAAACTTTTTTTTTTTTTTTACAAAGAGTTGTTAGTAGCACTTTTGAGTAAGCAAGCAAATTTTCCAGTCGGTTACAGTATGGTTACAGCAGGCCATTTAAGTGGACCACCATCCTTGTCCCAGTATGCATGTACTGTAAAGGAGCAGAATCGAGTTGACTGAAGTCAAGTCTGACACTACAACACTGAACTAACTTCTCTGTGGGTGATCATCGTTGAAATGACACTATAGTTCTCTCACTGAAGTAATACTTCTGCCATCTAAAACAAAAACCAAAAAAATTCACAGTGGCTGAAGCAATATATTGTGAATTCTTATACCGCTGCGCTTCTGCATCACACCGTTATAGACTGTGTCGCTACACTGAACGTCCTTCTTGCAATAGAGTCTGTAATCCATTCTGAAATGGTCGGAGTTGCAACATCATGAGTGCAACATGGCTCATCTCATATGACCAGTCAGTGAAACTTCACCAGAAGTGAAAATGTAGGGTTTGCTTGAGTAGCTATCACACAGCTATCTGAGGTCTGTATCTGACAGAAGTCATTCTATTTGGCCCCCTTCTGCATAGCATTTAGCTTTAGCTCACCTGTCAGAAAAACATCTGCTTCTCCAAACTCAGGGCATTCTGACTGCTGTCTATCGCAAATGAAACTACTCCTGAATACTTGACACACCCTCAATTTAAAAAAATAAATAAATTGATTTTGGATTTTTTTGAACATTTGCACAAAACAATGGGTCTTGTAAGAGAAAACGCTGTGTTTCACCACATCAGACCATCTTATCAAGCGTTTCTCTCATTGGTCTACATTAAAGCCTTTGTGAATTGTGTGTGCAAGTCATCACAACACATATATTCAGAAAGAAAGACTAAAAATATGAAATGTCGACTGTATCACTCTTAACTGTGATTATGGAGTGCATGTCTCCAGCCCTGCTGTTACTTCCCATTTCAATACCTCTGTGCCACGCAATGAAAACCAGCAATCATTCACATTTCCTTGGTGAAGTGGAGCAATGAGTCACTCTCTCTCATGTTGAACTTAAAAAAGGCTGCTCAAAGCACCTTTCAGGATGCACTTGAACCAGAGGAGACTTGAGTGTAAAAAAATTACCCTTAAGGGTCAGTGAGTCAATTCATTGTTTCATTTAGTGGAGAACTTCAGTCCAGACATTTTCTTTTATCTCCTGTGGCCTCCGAGTTGACAGTAGTGGTTTATTTGGAGACTGCAGGATGGGATTTTTTTTTCGGCTGCAGATTGCAAATAAAAAAAAGCCCACGTGGCAAAATATAACCTTTGATAAACAGCAAAAAAGTGTGCAGCCCTGTCACAGTCTTCTGTTTCTTGTCAGGTACAAGAGGTCACAATCCGTCAGTGTCACGTCGAAACTTGTCAAGAGCTCTTTACTCGCTTTATTCTGTGTAACGACTAACCTGTTTGACTTCTTCATGATTTGAAACCAAAATCAAACTTTCTCTGTCTTTTTGAGACTTACACAAGACCATATGACTGGAAGAAAAATGAAGATCATATAATTTCCAGAAGTACAATATTGACATCCGTTGATTGTGGAACTAATCAAGCTTCTCTTGTCCCCAAGCCAATCAGCGAGTGTCATGATTCATTCATCGATTTATTTGTACTGGTGATAAACCCAGGCTGTTGTGTTTATCTTCCTGTACCATTTGGTGGTTGCTTTTTTCCTTTTTCTCTCTCTCTCTCTCTGTCTGTTTTGAGAGACAGTGTTCACTGCCAGCATATTGTGTAAGGATTCATCATGCTGTTGTTGTTACAAATTTAACTGTCACACACTTGTCAAAATGCCAAGCAGTCACAAGGGAGGGAGAGAACGCACTTGCAAGCACTCACACACACCAGCACAAAAGTAAATGCAGGGGGAGGAGATCCAAAGTAGCCAAAAGACTGAAAGATTTCATCCTGTCATTCAAATAGGAGTTCTTGATGGAGAGCCGCTCTAACCAAACAAAAATCAGTTTTGACATTTAAAAAGTACGTTATAAGATAACTGTTTAGCACTGGAGAGAGTCAAGAGGGTTATTGTCATTCGCTTAAAAGATTTTTTTTTTGTTTGTTTGTTTGCTTTTTGTCAAAGTGGAATATTGTGTAAAAGGGCTGAACTTCAAGACTGCAGAAAAGAAGATTTACACTGTATGCACATGTTTAAAGGATTTTGGAAATTTGCTATCAGAGACAAGGCTCATAAAATGTCAGTGGCCTTTTGATATCTTACCACTTTCTGCATTTGCTTAGTTTGTTTTACATTAACCAATGTGTGCCAAGTTCTGCTTGAACATCAGAGATAAGAACTATTATTCAGATTTGACTTGCAAAGTGTGGGCGGTAAGAGGCCATTTACAGTTGGTGCAAACATGCGGATGCATTCAGATGTGATCACTCAGAAGTGCCTGAAAAACATTCTTACAACAATGTCAACGCAAAATGACCTGACACTTCTCCATGCAAGCGACTGAGGCGCTAAACGAGAATGTTTTCTAGCTCTTCTGTGAAAATCAGCCTTCCCACCAAAAAAACATTACTCTTAGACAATTAACTAAGCAGCTGTGAGCACAGCACCTCGGCTTTGTCCAGGTGGTCTCGAAAGTTGAGTTTTAACAGGCATCTAATGTTTAGCAAGCTGCTCAACTTCTGCTCCTCAGCGCTGTTATTTTGATGTAGCACAGAGTAGCAGAACTGACCATGGAGCAACGCAGCCAGGAGAGAAATGTGTTGTTGCACATTAAAAAACTCATTAAGCCTGTGGGTGTATTATGGGCAGTAAAGTTGCTGTTTATTGTGAGCAGAAGTCGTTTTTCAGCTTCTACTGCAGAGGCAGGTTTAGTTTGACACCTGTAAAGAGTTTAAAAGCTTAAGTTTGTGAATTTTCGTCAGCAGGGGTGTACTGAGTTCTGTAACATCAGAGCTTGGAGCGCCGACAAGGACTCAGCGGGAATATCAAGGAGACAATAGTATTTGTTTTACTGAGACTTGACTACAGGAACACTTACACTAACACCTCTCCACTTATGTTTAGGACTATGTGGGCAGACAAAAACTGCCGACAGAGTGTTGTTGAACTGTTGGCAGTGTGGCCTGTCCATGTTTTCTACTGAGAGAGGCCACTTATGTTACCTACCGACACTGTGACATCAGCAGCTAAGTTTTTGCCAAACTACAATAAAACAACAACTCGATCCATTCATGGCGATATCTGAAGATTTCTACCAAACCTGTCTCTGCTACCCTTCAACCTTGTGGCTGTGTTTTGTATTTGCTGCTGCCTGTCTTGGCCAGGTCTCCCTTGAAAAAGAGGTTCTTAATCTCAATGAGATCTTCCTGGTTAAATAAAGGTTATTATAATAATGATAATAAAATAACACTGAATTAAAATATATATTGCAACAACAGAATTTCCCTTCAGAGATTAATGAAGACTATGAACTGAATTGAATTGAATTGGATTGCCAGTTATTTTTTTCTTTTTACTTACCTCACATTGCAGCTATTACATACTACAAAACTGCATTTAAATCACATTGATTTGCCACTGGCACGTGTCCTGAACAAAAAATGTTAGTCTCAGGCATTTTGATTTGATAATGGGCTGTTTATCATCAAGTCATGAAATAAATCATGAAATAAATCATAAATAAATCTGTTCAGAGAATCTCAGTGGTTTTAAATAGAGATTGATTTGTCTTAATCACTGCATAAAGCACCAAAACATTCCTTTTCATTTTCTTGTACGTCTCTAAATGTGATACATAATGTAAAAATGACTTATCCCTTTGGTGTATTCTGTTGCTCACATCCCTGTCTCCTGTAGACTATTTCTCCCAACTGTTTTACAGATGGTATTGGTCCACTCTTCACTTCGTACGTGCTCCGTCTTGTACCATCTTCACCCCCTCTCCATCTGCCTCCTCTTTTTTTTTTCTGTTTGTCCTGTTTATTTGTTCTATGTACACACATGGCTTCTGGTCTGTTGGTCTGTATATGTGATAATCCTAAAACAAATTTGCTATCATAAGTCTTAACACTGACACTTAGCAGCACAGAATCCATCCTCTCTTCAGCTAACTTTGTGTGGTGTTTGTTTACCTCGGAGCTCGGCAGCCCCTGACCAGATGGGTTGCTTATCTCTGAGCTGTAACATGGATGTCGGTACAGCAGTGAAATGAGCCTCATATCGTTATCTAACAGTGTTTATTCTCTGCTCACTAATAAAGAAGTAATCATCGTGGTTTACGAGTGAGAAATACCAAATCACCTTAATAGTCATTGTACGCTTATGATAGTATTTCATAGATGCAAAGGCATCAAGACCCAACTATCACATTGTGTTTGGACTATGAGTCAAATTGAATTAATCTAATCAGTAAGTGTACAAAAATGCCCACTGGGATTTTTTCCATTTCAACAAATGTGTTGATTATTGCAGTGCAGCAATGAGAAGTGCTTGGATTCTTTCCAGACTTATCCTCCTGTATGAGCATGACTCAACTCACTACCATCCTCTCATCTCAGCTTTAGCCACGGTCATTAATCACGCTGTAAGCTTTTGACTTTATCCTGGGCTATTATCTTTTGTGCTCTAACTATATACAATTCAGTATTCTGCATTATTGATCATAATTACTGGAGCTCAACAGGGAAACTCTGAAAAATCAAAGAGGGATGTGGTTAAATGTGGTTAACTTATGTTTATGTTTATGCATTTAGCAGCCGCTTTTATCTAAAGCGACTTACAGGTAGGCAGATAGGGTAAAGGGTCTTGTCTAAGGACTCCTACAGGAGGTAGTACCTTTCATGCAGGGGATGCAACTTATGTATTAGACTTTCACAAAAAATCTATTTTAAATATATGGAACATTACATGGATCCCAGTATTTCACCATTTTCATGTCATAGACACAATTAGAACAAAAAAGCCTAATCTGGCCCAATCACAATATATTTTCAAACTGACTAAGAGGGATGTTGAGAACCTTTAATCAAGATAATAATAGGAAAAAATATATCCAAAAGTAATCACTTGATTGTTTATCTTTAGCTGGAATACATTGTTCTTTCTGCATGTTTTCCTCTCATAGCTGTGACATTTAATGGATTGACAAGTTTTCAGGAGGGACAGAAACATAGTGGGCGTCTCATCTGGGGCTATATATTGTACCTCTTCATTAACATGCAACATTTCCCCATATCATTACATAATGTGTTTCCGTTTAAGTCTCTACTTGAGGATTCCAGGTTTATTCCAAGTATATTGCCCTAGGTGAGCTGTAAAGACCCCCATTCACAAGTAAGACCTTAGGCACATAAGTAGAAAACATGCATGGTTGTCTCTGTTATTTTGAAGAGACAAACACACAGACACAGCATTTAGAATTATTAAAACCAATTACTTTTTTCTTTTTCTTTCTTTTCTAATATAAGTTGTTCTGGGAAACACAATGTATGTGTATGGAAAATATGGACACAGAGTTCATGTAAATATGGAAGGGAAGTGCTCAAAGAAACTTAGCAAGAGCATAGAAATGTGGAGGCAATAATCCTTGTGACATTTCATTTGACATTTACTTTAAGATTTCTGTTTCCTGGAAGAGAATTCAACCTCTATCACTGACTATGCAAGTAATTAGTCTTGAAATCAATAGGTTCTATTGCTCCTGTTGTACATCGACCATACATTGCAGGGAAAAAAAATGACAAAAGAGCTTAAAAGATTCGATATAGATGCTATTTTCTCTGTGATGTGGGACCAATTGTTGCTTATCAGGTCAATAATAATGACATCCAGTAGTGAATACACCATAATGAAGGCAATACTGCCAAGATGTATGGGTGGACTTTTACATTTCTGCTATTTTACTGCTATCTTTCTTAAAGCTACATTCCAAGATGATAAAACCTCTAAAATGAGTGTCTTCATTCTTTCTTGGTATTCATCCATCAGGCAGAGTTGTCAGTGGATGACAGGTACAAAATTCATTCTTGGTATATTTATATTCGAAAACTGGATGAAAATGTCACTCTGAAACTGCTTGGTGCTTTTTTTTAACATAGGCTATGAATATTTTAGATATACAACAGTTGAGAAATCAGAGCAGCACTGTTTAGCCCATGTAGTTCTGCTTCTCACAATGACTCTTCAAGATGATTTACCAGAGAAAATAAAGATTTTTCGATAGCTTGACCAATCGGACTAAATATTTATTCTAGGTCTAGCTCATAAATCTTCTCAATAAATACTACAAAGACCTAATCGGGAGTTTAGTTTCATCAGGTTTGACATGGCTCACATGCTAACATGCTATCTATGGGGTACCTCAGCATCTCAGTTTGCTGTTGGCATGTACAAGGTCTGTCAACATTAACTGTATGCTGCGGGTAAAGGTAAGCTATGAGCTAACAGTGCAATAGGAAGCCTTCGTTCATTCCTTCATTCGCCTTAAAGTATTGGTGAAATAAAGACAGATGATGCCTTATTCAGAGGTTGTATTGTCAATGCCCCTGTTCACTCCCGTTATATGGATATATGCGGCTCTCAAGAAATCTAAATAGCGTCCAAAGGAGGCCGACTTTCACCAAAGCGACTTTCACCAAACGTAGTTTATGCCAGAGATAAGGTCCAGGTTTTTTTTTTTTTAAAAATTCCCCTTTAACGAGCATAGCAACCACGTTCAGCCATCTGTCAAAAGAACTTGAAAAATATTTGAATGGCAGCTGCTTTTTGGGGAATTTGACGGCATTCATATGCACTCATGCTAAACTGTTTTACATAAAGATGAAACTTTGATGTGTGTGGAGGACTAAGGTTCAGTTGACTCTATTTCACCGTTTACATGCAGGAGAACCCCATCCTCATCTAAGTGGTTTAGCTCAGACTAAAATGTTTACATGAATTAAAAAAAAATTGGTTTGGTTTGATTGGACAAAGAATATAATGCATTTTTTTCTAGTGTCATGTAAACTTGCTTAATGTGGGGGAAAAAATCCATTTGAAGTAGCCATACCTTGTACCAAAAAATGCAAAAGTCAACAAAAGATCAACTCAAGTGAAAACCGCTGAAGAGGAAGATTTACCATAGAGACCACTTTTATTTTAGTGTGACATACTGTATGACCGAGGATTATTACCATCAGGTGATGCACAGCTGAAGTGATGGTGCAAGTGTGTCAATGTGGATAGTTACTGTTCCTGGAGATTGCCTACAGCAGAGACTTAATTGGAGCAAGAATTGGTGTGTTCCATAATGCCGCTCAGTTTGGAGAGGTCCGAAAGAATCAGATAAGTGTGCGAAGCCTCATTATAAACCGAAGCACACCAGCATTGGTCCAATTAAATCTGACACCTGCACAACCCAGCCTATGTGTTTCTGAATACACACCGACACACACATCACACAAGTTGCACAATTGCATAATATGTTTAGATTTATTGGTGTTGATGTGATGTTCAAACTATGATTAAAGGCGGCAAATTAAAGGATGACACCACCCATTTATTGCACGGCCACCTTTAATTGACAATTTTGTTTACTTAAATGAAAATCCTGCTTAGAAAACTTGGCTGCACAAGTGTGCTGTGCGATAATACGACTACAGGAAGCCTTCTGAATCCTATTTGGTCTCTGAGTACACATTTAGTACAATATAATAAAATTCTGAATTTTGACAAAAGAGAATAATACTCCCACATATTTGTTTGAAATGTTGTATCATATGTATGAAAGAAGTGTGATGAGGAATTTCTCACTGTTTTTAAATAGGTTCTCTGTCTTAAACCCTCTCTAACATATTCATGCCCACATTGTACGGTGACCCAGAGGGCCTGAACACAAAAGGAAAACAAAAAAAACAGTTTAAGTTAGAAATACATATCACTAAATGACAGTTTTGAAGTGGTACTTATATGAAATGAAGCTTTGGTGATATTTTATAAAGGAAGAATTGCTCTCATTCTTGTCATTTGGACTTTTCCTTCACCACCCTGTCATCCCCCCCCCCCCCCCCCCCCCCCCATGTTGTCAAACTTTCCCCGTTTCTAACAATGTTGTCACTGCACTGGTCCAATGCTTTTCCTGTCCGCCACTCATCGAGTCAATCGGTCTCTTTCCCATTCTGTTTGATCTCAATTCTGTTGTCATTCTACTTCAAGTCCATGCAACACACTTCCTCCCACCTCCTTCAGTTGCCCGATAGGGAGCCTCATCAGAAGTCTGCCCCCTCCTAAATCCACCACCAGTATCTAGAGTCCGGCTCTAACCTGTCATCTATCATCTCTGGTTGTTGCTTTGATGCAACATCAGAGTCTAATTGCTAAGCACTTGTTCATTCTTGTAGACTAATAAATCCAACCTTTCAAATGATCTCTCCTTATCCTATCCAATCCTGACAACCCTGGAACGCTATGAGGAAAAATTAGACTAGGTGGAGAACGGAGTAAAGGTAAGGCTGAGCAAGGAGGCGACGAGAGGCTTGTTTGGCTTACTAGGAATATTTGTCCTTAAGTCCAGTTCTTAGCTGAGTATCCCAAGCCTCCATCCCTTCTTTCATCTTACTTGGAATCAATTTATGTTCTGTTTTTAAGTTTAGCTCTTTTTTTAATTTGTTGTTTTTTTAGAGGGGGGTTCTAATAAGTAGGCTTTTATGAGCCCAAGGTAGTCTGATTACACACAGGTTATCCTGATTATAGTAACTTTGTGTGCTCAGCTAAGGATGAAAAATACATATCTCTGTCAAATCAGAAACAGTTGTCAAGTTGAATGCTGAAACTAATTTCAAGTGGATAAATTATACGCTTGAGTACAACTCTAACGGTTCATCACTAATCTATACATGACTGTAGTCTATTTTCAGTAAACAATCTCTAAATGGACCACATTTGCATTAATGATTTTTCTTCTTCTTTAGTTCTTTGTAGATTCACCATCAAAAAGAATACTTGTATCCCAGGTACAACACCGGCACGATGGTGCATCTGTGAGTGCGTACTGTATTTTCTACTATTTTCAATTTCAATTACCAGCAAGCAATGCTTTCTCATCAACAGCACAGCTCTTAACAGAACACGTTCGAGTAAAAGTTGAATGCCAGCAAGAAAATGACACTAAGCGGTTTAAAAGATCATTAAATGTAACCTAACTTTGCATTGAAAATCTGAAGAGGTCACTGAATGAGGCATTTTTTGATACCTTGGGAGCACATAACAGTGCCAGGTTTGTGTTTTTTGTGTTCATTTAGTTGTGACTTCTGACACCCATATATGTGGTCTCCAGAACAGAAAAAAGATGCCACTTGATAATCCACTTGCAGGTTAACATCTTTTTCAGCTCTGTCTGATGTTTTAAGACATATGCACCGTTTCTTTAACATACAGTATCAATGTTGGCCAAATCTCTTGCAAACCTTGGAGGATTGAAGGCCTGAAATATTGGATAGATTATGAGGCGACACAGTTGGTCTTGTAAGATGTCTTCAGATTTGTTGGGCATTTTTGTAAAACTGCAGAACACTGACTGGTCCAAATGACTCCTACGAGATGGCTGCTCATACCATGACAGATCCACCTCCATGTTTAAACACCTGGCAATAAACACTGTGGGTTGAATACTTTTTTTCTGGTTTTGTCCAAACAGAGACTGGCTTGGATAGAAAACAAAGACAATTCATAACTTAATGATGCTTTCTTTTACCCGGGGTATCTAGCTTTATGCCCTCACTCTGAACATCTCTATGAGCATGTGTAAATGAGATAAAGGAATGCTTTCAGCAAAACGTTTCAGGAGCATCTCATAAGCATGTTCAGTTTTTCAAAGTGTTGTTTTCACTTTTCAAATCAATATTCCCTGAAAGCATGTATGAAAAGTCTCATGTTGTTTTGAAATTTCAAACAGTGGCTGTTAGGCTCTGTTTCACACAATATATATGCAGTTCAGGGTTTTGAACAAACATTTATACATTCATATATATTTGATAAAAATTAACAAGACTTAAATCATCTAACGTATACTTTTACATTATAGATAATTAATTACATCCCTATTTTTCAGTGTATATAAAAAAGATATTCACAAATTCTGTTACTAAGGGCAAATAAAGAGTGATGATACTGAGGAATCTGTTTAATATTTCTTTAAATCAGTGAAGGATTATTGGGTCTGAAAAAGGGTTAGAAAATGCTTCAAAAGACCTGATGAAGCCCACTCTAATTTCTTCTGCTTTTGGCTATTAATTTACTGTTATGTAAGAGACAAATCATCCCAGTTAACAGCTCTACCGATGAATTTTGGATATGAAAAAATGTCTGAAGCAATTGACAGATAAAAGGAGCGCATTGTTTGTTTTCTTTTGATCACCAGCTACAAGTTCTTTCAGCTCTAAAAGCCATATTGTATAAAAGGACATCTTTTCTCTGAAAATCGAGCTTTCTGAGGGGGCTTAAACACCTCATTTGATGTGGTGTCCTCAGATCAGCAGGGAGACGGTTCCAGAGTTCCAAACCACAGAAGGCAGCTTTGCTCCAGGTCTTCTTCGGCTTTTTGGGCAGAGAGAACAGCAGGGTCTGAGGATCAGAGGGCTCTACGTGGGACACACTCTGGCGTTGTGTCAAAGTTAGCAGCATGTTCACGATGGGAAGATTTACGGACTAACTGGATATTAAGAAAATATCCAAAAATGAACTAGAAGCAATTATGGGGATTCAAAAGTGATAACATGTGATGTATTTGTTTTATTTCAGTTATTACAAACTCCAATCTCTGATAGTGAAGCTGAGAGGGATGCAGTTTAGGAAAAGAAAAATACATACAATAAAGTTTTTTGCGCATGTGGGGAAAATTCTTATGCTTTCTTTGCATTTGTGCTTTAACTATCTGTTTATTAAAAAAAACTCCTTTGTCTAAAAAGACAAAAGCTTCTGTTTCATTATCACTGGTAATGAGTGCAGATGGTGGGTAAAGGCACAGCATATTGTGTCTACATTATTACCAGTTTGCCACCAGGAAGTCCAATTAAGGAGTCTGTTTGTTTTCCATCTATCAGATCCGTGTAATAGGCTTTTTGTGCACTCCTTGACAGAACATAGGAGAACGGCTGCCACGTGAATGCCAAATGCAATCAGTGACGTTTTTCTTTTTTCTCTAAGAATCAACCAGGCAGCGAGATAAGAAACGCAAGTAGTTTACAACACTTTGTGGGTGATGAGACAGCAGCTAGTAAATACCCCCACCCCTTGCACGTGCCTGCGCAGGGAACAGTTTTATGGTTAATATCATGGGAAGGTTTCACAACCTTCTCATTGGCTCAGAAGTCAGGGACCCCGTTATATAAAGCGAGAGTTCCTGATCTAGCAACCCCTTTCCACTGGTGAGCGTCAGGGATCACACTTCAACTATCGGGAAGACACCGTTTACGCACGGAGAGAGGCTGCAGCTTGCGCGTCTCTTGGCTTTTTTTTGTTTTTTTTTAGGGGGGTGGGGTTGTTTTTTGTCTTCCTGGAACTAAAATAACCGAAGATCCAACAGGTGGGTTTGTTTCATTGCAAAAGTACAACTAAGACACTTACTGTGGCTTTGTTTGATGGTAAAAGTTATTTAGACTCGTCTTTGCTAAATCATTTTGAATATTCGATTGAGTAATTAAACTTCTAGTCAATTAAATGACCGCTTATTTGAAAAAAGAATGGAGGTTTGTATCCATAGAATTGTTTGAGATTACACTCATCTTTATGGTGGACGTGTGAATCGCTTAGTTTAGAGGTGCTTTAATTGATCTTAATTAGTTTACGTTTAATTAAAGTGCTCTTTGCATATGCTTAGCCTATATTTAAGGGTCTGATTAGTGAGAGCAATGTAGATATATGTGTTTAATTTCACTCTTCACGGAATTTAGAAACAACGGTTCAGAGGATGTTTTTCCACTGATGTGCACTAGGAAGAACCATAAAGTGTTTTTTGTTGTTGTCTTGTTTTGTTTTTTTGTCATGTGGGGAATAACATATGAACCTCAACAATAACATTAGAATAATTTTGATGATTCTATCTTTTTCTTGTGAATCTGTTGCCTCTTCTTTGTACATCACCTTTCTTGTTGATATAGAAACTGCAAGCTGAGGCATCTGAGTGGGCATGTGGTTACTGGAGAAGCTCCGCAGCTCCATGGAGAGCAGTGGGACACATTCCCAGCCCCCACAGACAGTAGAGGCCATTCCAATCTCTGTTTATGCCAATGTACTCACTCCAGAAAGAATCCCTGATTTTTTCATCCCACCGAAACTTATTTGCTGCCCTCCAGAGGAGTCTCCCAGCCCAGAACCTCAGCACTGCTCCACTCTGAGACCCTCCTCCTCAGACCATGCCATCTGCAGTCAGAGCCCCAAAGCTCGGAGCAGCAAGAGCCCCTGCAGCCCCCGCCTCTTTTCTAGAAATCTACAGAAATCAGCCAACCGTCACATCATCCAGATAGAGAGCGCTGATGAGCCAGCTGCTGGGTCTGTGGTCAGGTTAGGCGTTAATGTCAACACTAATGCTGACCCTCAGTCACAGACTGCAATGTCCCTGCCGTATGTCCCCAAGGCTCAGACCTCCTATGGGTTCTCCACCCTGGTGGAGTCTCCTCATACCCGACGCAAGGAGAGCCTGTTCCACAGTGACCCCAGCAGCCCTCTCACCTCCCCAAACTCGCAGAGGCGCTCCCAAGGGGGGGCTCTACTGGCCCCAGCTGACCCCAACCCCTACCGCTATTTCAGCGGTGGAGAGAGTGACACCTGCTCTTCGGCTGAATCATCCCCCTTCAGCTCCCCTCTCTTGTCTCGTTCTGCCTCCCTTCTTCGCTCTATTACCCAGGAGACACAAGCCAAGGTGAAAACTTCTCTTTCTATTTGTTCCATTTAAATATCGGCATTTTGAATTAACAGTGAATGTGTTTTGTTTCCTTCAACCCAAATCGTCCCTCTGCCTATTTACTTTCTGCTATTTCTTTCATTCTGAAGGTGTCTCGTGCCAAACGCTCATTGGCACGACACAGTTCACTCTCTACTGATGAATGCAGCTCAGCAGACAACAGCCCCAACATGCAGCGGCGCCGTATGCGCTGCCCTCCCTCTCCCGCCTTCCGTGGATGTAGAACCAGCGGTGCAAGGGGCGCAACATCAGACCTCCTGCAGCGCGAGCACACTGTCAACCTCCACAAGGGGGGGACACTGAGGCTGAGAACTCACTATGACCCAGAGGCAGCTAGGCTTAGGGTACGTGTGCTCACAGCTGAGGCTCTTTATGACAGGCAGACAGACCTCAAAAGCATCAACTGCTGCGTAGCACTCTACCTGAACCCTGGGAAGCAGCAGAAACAAAGGAGCACCATCATCAAGAATAGCAGGAATCCAGTATTCAATGAAGACTTTTTTTTTGACGCACTGCCCCAGGCACAAGTGAAGCGTCTGGCCATGAAGATAAAGGTAGTGAACAAAGGAACCAGTCTGAAGAGAGATGTGCTCCTTGGAGAAAGGGAGGTGCTGCTCAGCGAGCTGCTCGCAAGCCTCTAGGGAGCCGCCGTCAAAACTCCGGTGAAAGGGAGCAGCTCCCGCAGCACGAGGGCACCCTCCTGTCCGACAACCTTTTATCACACTTCACAGATCTGACAAACACCGGACAAGAGGAAGTATATTGATGAAAAGGGAGTTGTATTCTGCACACCTTTGTGTATGTCAATGAATTCCCTCTTCATCAAGGTGCCATGACCAAAATTTCATGTCAAATCATTTACATGCTTACCAGTAGATGAGCAAAGTGAGCAGTGGACCTGTTGTCCTCGTTTGTGTATTTTTCTTTCCAATTTAGAGCATTGTGATCTGGCTCAGCATTATATCAGCTGTTTTACTGTAATAATCTTGTCTAAGTGGAAGCTGTATTTTTGTAATGTTGATATCACATATGAGTCTTTGCATGAAATTGTGGAAATGAAAATGCCCACGTGTGCTTGTGAATTTATTATAAATATGACTGATGTGATGTTATGTCTCTGAACTTGTGAATAAAGAATAGAAAAACTCACTAGTGGTCCTTTATTTGAAAAAAAAATCTCTATCTGGTTTGTGGTATTGTCTATGAATAATTCATCTGGATCAAGAGCAAGCTGTAGAAGTAATTATGAAACCTCCTTTGCTTCCGCAAGCTTTCAATTTTTTCAAATAACTACAGGGCCCTCTGAGACATGCAAAGGCTGGGTGTCATTCGTGGGGCTTGTAATGGTTCTCCGCACTCAGTATTGTCTCTGTGTGCATTCGAGCTCCCTGTTTAATTTTAAAAGTTCGTATCGAATCCAATTTGTTCTCCAGTGAGTTTCACGAAGTTATTAAGGATGGCAGGGGGTAGAATCACGGCTCAATCACTCGCACCATCCTGCCTGGAAAATAATTGATTTGTACAGAGTGATTATACACGTGTTGAGTAACTGAGAACATAAGTGGAGAGGCATTTGTTGATATGTACAACATACATGGAGGGTACAGACACAAGCTCATTAATAAAGGATGTTATCCGAATGTGGATCTTGTGCCTCCTCTGTTGGTCAAACAGCAGAACAACATGTTGGTGAGCCTCAAAATATGATTAAAATTAAAGCATTGAATACATTTTATTTGAGCTCTTTAGAATTAGTTGTTGATGTGCACCGGTTGTCACCTGCCCTGTGTCCTTATAAACTGGGTCAGGCAACCCTGTAACCCTGATAAGAGGAGGGAAAAGATTCATTAAAAAATAAACATATAAAAGCGTCAGAGACCACTTTAAGACTTATGCCCGAGGGTGATGTGTAGCCTCTAACTCTATTAACTTCTGAAGTACTGAAATAAGTCACAACAAGCACTCATTTGGGTCACATTCATCTGAGAGCCAAAAGAAGATTAATTTCCCACAGACTTCAGTGTGAATTGATACATCTCATGAAGAAAAATTCTGTAATTCTTTCTTTGTAAGTGCAGTTCAACTTTGTAAAATTACTGGGAAGTTTAACTGGGAACTCATATAATCCCTGAACTGAGAAACTTTGCTTGAGAGCATATGGCGGATTAGTTAAGATCAACATGATCAAATGCAGATAGTTTCTTTTTTTTAGCGATGTAAAGAATGTAAAGTGAACAAAACCTTGTGTCGCTTGTTGCCAAACACAGATCTACAGAGCAAATGATAAATGAAAATCAGATTTATTGTGCCTTATTTTTTTATGAAGGGCTGTTTGTTTACAACTTTCCCAATGAAGAGCAACCATCAAAAGTTTCAAAGACCAGCTAAATGTAATGTAAATTCTAAAAGATCACTAATTCATGACTGAATACGACACATTGGCAGGGATTTTGAGCAAAAAATCTCAGCTTGTTTTATTCATCACAGCCCATATTTGACAGATCAGACATCTTTTGGGAGTTCATTCTTTTAGCTTAGTACTGTGATGTTTCACACACTCTATATTAGTCATGAGTATAGTCATTTGTTTTAAATAATGTGTTAAGAGAGCATTACACAAATGAATGTTTCACTGTAATTTTTTTTCCACATAATTTTTTTTAAAGGAAGAACTAAGATAAGTGCAACCTTAATCTTTGGAATTCTGTCACAAGTGTCAGGTTTTTACCCCATCGCTAAGCATCAAAATTTAACGAATTCGAATGCATATCCTTATCCAGCACTCCTTAGATCTCATCAAGAGCTGCACACCATGCCTCACTTTATGCATACATAAATATATCAGCTCATGTACAGCCTCCCGCAAGTCAATACTCTTGTTAATATTCTGACCGTGGCCTTTTTGTAGGAGGATAGAGCACTGGGATCTCCTCCAAGCAGTTAAGATCAATCATGTAGGTTTCCATCTTGATTCCACAAAGCACTGTCAATGTGTAGGTCATGTAGGTCATTTAATATGTGGTGCAGGCGCCAAGGGAATTGCATATTGCCATCAATGGAAAAACAAATACTGTTCCATTCAGTAGTTGAGCTACTGACTACTCAGTAGCTCTTCACGTAGTCAGAACGTTCTCACAAAATGTCAAAGATGACTTTCCAAAATAGCACACGAAAAATGTGGTGTCAGCGGTAAAAGAATGCAAAGATAAAACATGCCTCAGTTCACAATTATTAGCACTCTACTCTAATATTTGGTTGCAGAACAGTGGGCAACAATGCCAGCCCATGAGTGTTCCTTGTATTCATAAAAGCAAACTTTTGCACCGCGTTAGCCCTTTTTATCCTTCGCCATGCGTTGAAACAATTTTCAGTTTGCAGTGCTTTTTGAAGAATTGATCGTGATATTTACACTGTGCTGGCCAGCAGGAAAATGTCTCCCTTTCCAGCCATGAGCAGTTGGACACTCACATTTCACTTTGAAAGTCTTTATTCGTTTTTTGGTTTAATTGCACATGTAGTAAAAGAGCCCCCGCAGCATGATAGAGCCTCCACATATGGTAGGACGCTTTGTTGAACAAACTGATATGAAGCATTCCATTCCACTCCATTATATCACAATGTCCCCTAGCATCTGGGCAGCTTAAGAAGTGAAAAGCATTCTGGTGATCTTTAGCGAATTGCCATGTAGGCTTTTCCCCTCGCTGTGTATCTAAATGATACAGTTTCTAATATTCTCAGACTGCCTGTAGTCTTTACCACTGTGGGGAACAAACTGGAGAAAACTGACCTTTGATCAGTCGACATGGTGCCAAAATCAGTGTCCACAGTTTATTTTTCATCCAATGTTTACACTGTATGAAAACCCATTTAGTTACTGTTGTACCATAGCTTTGAACATCTATTAAATGTTCATTAAAAAAAATATATATATATATATATATAGCCCAGTTGTTTTGTTGCCACAAAGAGCAGCACTCAAACATCTCCCTGCAACTTTTTACTAATTATGACCAAATGTCACTTCATAAACTATATTTGTGGGGTGTTTTTGTTGTTGTTGTTGTTGATCTTGTAGGTTTTTTATTTGTTTCTTTATTTTTGATTAACCTTCCGTTCTGATTGATACTTTACCTATGGAGTTTAGATTATACATATTTAAGGAATGTTTTTTTGTTTAACAGCAACAATAATGATGACAATAACATGCATGTATGCAAACGCTGTAACTGTCTGAAAAAGGACTTTCTCGTTAAAAATATCAGAACTACGTCATGTCAAGGGATTCGTGGATCTCTGTGTTGTAATTGGCTCGTGCATCAACTGTCAGGTGACAGTCAAATACTCCTAGTTGGTCCGAACGCATCAGCTGGTGGGCGATTTAATTCCTATCCCTCAAGGGAAATGTCGTTTTTAAAGAATAAAATGCTCACTGTTCTTCTGTCTAAAGGAGCGCCCATAAAACTACATCTCCCACAATGCTTTGCTCAAATCGTAAACATAGACCTGTCAAACAACAGAAACGCCATCTTGACAGCAACCTCAAAATGGCAGAAAGATGTGAGCCTGAAACACTGTCTAAACTAATATTCCGGGACTCTGCCATTTAAAACTAGATGTGACAGTTTTACCGTAAACGAGAGGTTATGGGGTTGGTGTCCAGCGCTGTTGAACAGAGCCTGTAAAATGGATATAACTACGGTGGTTTTCAACGCGGCCAGAGATGGTAAGCTGAAACTTCTCCAGAAGTTGCTGAGCAACAAAACTCCAGAGGAGCTGGAGGCATTAGCAGAGGAGAAAACACTGGGAGGCACCGCTTTATTGATAGCCTCTCGCTACGGACATTTGGAGGTCGTAGAATACCTCCTTGAGCGTTGTAAAGCAAATGTGGAACTCGGGGGTTCCGTTAACTTTGACGGCGAGACCATCGAGGGTGCCCCGCCGCTGTGGGCGGCTTCGGCAGCCGGTCACCTCCCTGTGGTCAAGACGCTTCTGAAACACGGTGCCTCAGTGAACAACGCGACGTTAACTAACTCAACGCCCCTCCGAGCTGCCTGCTTCGATGGTCACCTGGAGATAGTCCGCTATCTGGTGGAGCACAGAGCTGACATGGAGGTCGCTAACCGCCACGGACACACCTGCCTCATGATCTCTTGCTACAAAGGCCACAAGGAAATAGCCAAGTTCCTCCTGGACCGTGGCGCTGATGTCAATCGCAAAAGTGTGAAGGGAAACACCGCGCTTCACGACTGCGCCGAGTCAGGTAGTCTGGACATCATGAAGATGCTGCTGAAGTGCAATGCCCGCATGGAGAGGGATGGATACGGGATGACCCCACTCCTGGCTGCAAGTGTAACGGGTCACACCAACATTGTGGAGTATCTGGCGCACCAGCCATGGACCTCCAGAGAGGAGCGCATTGACGCACTTGAACTATTAGGGGCTACGTTTGTGGACAAAAAGCGCGATCTGCTGGGAGCCATGAGGTACTGGAGAAGAGCTATGGAGCTGAGGCAGCCAGGTGACAAAGCTGGTTCACTGGACAAGCCTCCTCCTGGTCCCCCAATCCCCGCCTATGGCTGTGCACAGGAGGTGAGCACCGCGGAGGAACTCGAAGCTTTGATCACAGACCCTGATGAAATGAGGATGCAGGCCTTGTTGGTTCGTGAGCGCATCCTTGGGCCATCCCACCCAGACACCTCGTATTACATCCGCTACAGAGGAGCTGTGTACGCCGACTCAGGCAACTTTGAACGCTGTATCAGTCTGTGGAAATATGCTCTAGATATGCAGCAGAGCAACCTGGATCCTCTCAGTCCCATGACAGCCTCCAGTTTCCTGTCTTTTGCCGAGCTCTTCTCTTTTGTGCTTCAGGACCGAGCGAAAGGCACCCTATCGACTCGCATCACCTTCCAGGATCTGATGACTGTGCTGGGGAAAAGCGTTAGGGAGGTAGAGCGAGCTGTGGCGCAGAAGGATAACCCTCCAGAAGCCCCTCAGTTCACAAAGGCTCTCTCCATCATCCTCCATCTCATCTTCCTTCTGGAGAAGCTTGAGTGCAGCCCTGAGCAGGAGCACCAGAAGAAGCACACGGTGTACCGGCTGCTAAAGCTGAACCCTCGAGGTCGGAGCAGCTTCACTCCCCTCCACATGGCCGTGGACAAGGAAACCACATCTGTCGGCCGCTACCCCGTGGGGCGCTTCCCCTCCCTGGCGGTGACGGCGCTGCTCCTGGAGTGTGGCGCAGACGTCGATTCCCGTGACTGTGAGAACAACACCCCGCTGCACATCGCTGCTAACAATGGCTGTCCAGAGATTATGGCGCTACTTATGAAGGCTGGGGCTCACTTCGATGCTACAAACGCACAGAGGAAGACGGCCTACGAGCTGTTGGACGAGCACAGCAGCGGGCACCCGGCCCTGTACCCACTGAACTACATCACCCTTCAGTGCCTGGCAGCACGTGCTATTGAAAAGCACAGACTGCCTTACAGGGGACTGATCTCTGAGGAGATGGAGGCTTTCATAGAGCTGCACTGATGACACACTCCTGCACTTCTCCTGTTCTTTAACATCTTTCTTTTTTTCTGTTTTTTTTTTTTTTTTTTTTTCTCCTCTATAGCATTTTCCTCATCTTTGTCTCCAGCCCTGGCTTGTGTCAGACCAAACCATAGCAATAAACCTTACACTGGCTGAGATCTGGTCAGTCATCACTTTATTCTTAAATTAGATCGCATAGACTTTTAAAGAGACTGCTGGGTTTCCACTGCTATTTATTGAGGGAGACTTTCAGTTAAAAGGAGAGTTACAATATGACGGTGCTTTGCTGGTGGCTCAACGTAACGAGAGATGGGTTTAGTGTTATCGGTACGAAGCATCTGATCAAAGTAGCCAGAGAACATGCATGAAAATGAAGTGTGAAAGTGGTAGCTTACTTATTGTTTTGCAATATTAATTTAAAGAGGAAATTTGTTTGAACAAACTCAAACACCCGCTGACGGTTTTTGCCAGCGAGTGTTTGTCCCCTTGTTCACGTATACCGTCTGCTGTGTCTCTTTGATGCTGGTAAACTGTTGAAATGACTGTGCCAAATATTCCTTTACTGACGACAAACTAAAGACAAAGTGGAGTCCTCTGACATCTAAGCAAACTTAGTAACTTAAAGTTAAGACATTAAACTGCTAGTACAGAAGGGTCCGAGAGGTTTCTTAATGTTTCAGACTCTTTGTCAGCCTGTTGAAGCATTACTAGAAAGACTTTGAGACGGAGGGTGTATGGGCAGCGTAGAGCAGGCAGGGTGTCTGGCAAACACTCCCCACAACGCACCGGCAGCGAGCTGAGCTGTGAACTCAAGATGCAACACTTTTCAAACCAGAAACTCCCCACGTGAACAGATGTTAAATGGTGTTTTTCTGCCGGTGCGCACAAACTGTCGAGTTTGGAACAACTCCTCGACAATAAATTGCAAAAGAAAAAAAAATGTCTTTGAATAAAAGACATTCGATTCGTTATCAAAGAAGAAGCTTCGGACGTGTGGTGAGGACGAAGATTTGTGTCTATCTGCCTCAAATGAACTGTCCAAGATGGGATGTAGGTTCTGATACGGGGTGAATTTTCACTTTAATCGATGGCTCCCGGTCATCCCTGGATCTTAGTCTTATATTTAATAGACTGTCTTTTGTTTATCTTGTGTTATCATGAATGTTTTATTTGTTTGCCCGTGCTAAGCACCACCAAGTTGAATGCACACTGAGAGGCTCTATAAACCCTGGAAGCCTTACACTCAGGCTCTGAACAGAGGCTGCCTTTCTTACTCGACTGATTCATTTAACTGATAACTCAAGAGCAAAAGTGTGTTGGAGATACCTGAATAAAATTCAGCATCGCAACAGAATGAGCGTGCTTGTGTGTGAATGATCTCAGCTTTTTCCGTGTCGACTGTTACTATTCCTTGTTAGTGGTTTGTCATTTGAAAAGTCGGCTTAAAAAAAAACTTGACATTTGTTTCTATTTGCGTGCTCCGACTCTCCCACTAATCCTCTGACGATGACAGTCGATGACGATTTCCGCTCTTTATAACAAGCCCGTCCGCTGCTCAAATCAACTTGAGGATGCTGAGATAAAGCATAACAGAAACTTGATCTTTCTGGGTCCCGCACTCAAAGTAAAAATAGAGCGCAATCAACGTCACTGCTGCAGGGCAGCGGTGGAGACAGGGCACCCACCCTGCTAATTTTAGGGCTCTTTCTCCCTAGCTTCAACGCTGAAAATGGGAATACTGTAACGCAATACAGTCAGGCGGGTCAGAGGGTGAGGGACAGAGACGGCTCGCGGACAGCAAAGACTGCTTGATCCGAGCAGCAGATAGACAGTATTGGGTATATATTGCTGGAAGCTCAGTCTAAGATATTTCTTATCCGCTAACGTGCTGTTACAGTGACAGGTGTCACGCTGAGTCAGCGGAGTCCGGCTCGTAAACTGTTGTGACAGCATGCACTCTGCCTAAATATCATTAATCTGAAATTGAATGCCAGCTTGATTCACAAGGTCTCAAATGGCTTACCTGACCTCAGACCACTTTGTCGAGGTCGGAAAATGATGATGGAATAGGAGATCGAGCCGAATGGAAAGCACATCTTTTGTGTTGCATAAGAGGGGGAAATTGACAGGTGGCGGCGCCCGTTGATTTCAATTCGTCGAGCTTTTTTTTGGGGCAATTTTTTGTTTTTGCGACAAGGCGGCCTTTTGTGGTCTATTCCCTCCTCGAATAAATGCTGCAGCTCATGTAAGTAACCTCCCACTAGATGTCAGTAGCAACAAAGAAAATTAGTCAAATTGGAGGCCTTTGTCTCTGTAGGATCATGTGAGAAATTGGAGCTTTCAGTGGTAGAGTTGGGAGCAGTTGGTCAGTCTTTCTCCCACACTCTGCCAAGCAGTCTTGTATTACATGGTGAAAGGGAGAACGAGCTTTGGGGAATGGCTTTCACCACACAATTAAGGGTTTAATATGCATCTACAGGAGGATAAATCTTGGTTACCAACAGTGCCCTGTGGTGGGTCTGTTTGTCAGGGGGTCAGTGGGAAAGAATAAAGGCCCCTTCGTGAAGTCTTGAGATGTCAGGACCACCTCCGGCACCACACTCCAACACCTCACTAAATATGGTCACGCTGTGTGACCTAAATAACATAAAATCAGAAAAAGAAGATGAATAAATCGGCTAGTTTATGTGTCGCCACCCAGGACATAGAGATCACGTATATTTCTCTCTCTCTCGCTCGCTCTCTCTATATATAGATATATATATAATCAATTTATTTGCAAAGCTGCCTTAATCTTAGGCCAAACTCATACGAACAAAAGACAAAGTCACATGGGGGGAAGAAAACATCAGCACAAAGAACATTTTCCTCTTTCACATGAAGGACTGGTTTATTACAACTCATTTGTTCTGTAATGAGTGCTGGTCTAAATTATGAAAAAAAAAAGATCATACAATTCATTTGGAGCACATTTTTGGAGAAAAAACAAAACAAAAACAGCACCACAAACTACAGCAAAATAAAGATGAATCCAAAGCTTGAAGATAAACAGAACATCATAGCGTTGATGAAGACAGAATTTATTGAATATCGGAGCTCCAATAACTGCATCTGATGTTTACAGTTGTTTACAGCAAATGCCTGTTTATTTTTACTAACTCCCAGTGCACGATTAACCTTGTTTGTAATTCCTCTCTCTTGGTAATATACTACATAATGCCTCACCACAGTTTATTTTTTTCCTGTTATATTTGTGTCCAGCTTTAATTCAGTGTGGGAGTTCTGCTCTATGGGAACCAATATTGGACTCTAACTCTGTTTTCCTGCCAGTAGCTATAATTAGACACTATATTAAGAGATTCTACGGGTTGCAAGGTGCTTATCTTCATTTTAGCCCCTGGGGAACACAGTGGAAAAAATCTGTTACAGATATACAGGACCAAGCTAGCTCAGCAGCCAGCAGTCAGCGATCCAGGGAGAGCTGGAGGTGGTGGGGAGGATGCGAGGTGGTAATGGGGGTAATAGGGGTGATGGGGGATACGGTTGCTATTGGAGATCTTGGCTGCATCACGTCATGTGGAATTGGGGGGGGGGGGGGGGGGGGTGAGAGAGAGGAAGAGAGAGAGAGAGAGAGAGAGAGGGGAGGGGGAGGAGAGGACAGGAGAGGAGAGGAGAGGAGATGAGAGGGAGAGGAGGAGGAGGGCATTAAGGAAGAAGGCAGAGAGTATCAATGACATCAACCAGCACACTCTGAGGCCGCACGATTAACAATGCTCTCCCGACAAAAAGGCTGAGCAGCACCGGTGACCCGCTGCGCTCTCGAGAGCTCGGTCAGTCGACAGCCCGGACAGGACGGTGGGGAAACGCCAGCGATGTGAGCATGCAGCCTCCACAAAGGCAGACCGTTCTCTGAGTGGAGCTCCGCTGCCGCTGGATTACATTTATCCTCGCTGTTTCCAAGGAGGCTTCCAGCTGCAAATCCACACACATGAATCTGGCAGACCGCAAGGAAGACGGAGCACTTCCCACCAAGGTAAGCAGCATCTAATATTATTTTACAGCTATGTGTGCAGCGGTGCACCCCACCCAGGCTGGTTATCCTCACTTGTCGAATAACCTTTGGAAACTAGTGATGTCAGACTAGATCTCAGGCGTTTTTCTAAAGGGGCCAGGAATCTTCTTTGTGTCATTTCACTTTGACTACTGCTCATTCCGTGTCTTTAATGTATTTTTTTGTCCAAAGGTTTGGGTAAGAATCAAGTGCCCGTGGTTTTGCAGATCAGGCTGGTTGGCAACAGCGCTGTGAGTGCGCGTCCCCCGTCACCCCCTCCTTATTGTTGGCTGGGCAGCGTGAGGGACCCGTGCAGACTGACAAAGCCTTTGTTCCTCATCCACTTTCCTCTAAAGTCGCTTTTTTTCCCCCCTGTCTTTTGTTGCACATCATTTAGGTACAATGAGCCTGACTTGAGTCAAATTGCTTAAGTTTCAAAACATACTAATGACAGTAATATTTGCTGAATAAAATGCTAATCATAGCTGATTGAATTTGGGATATAACAAATGCATTTTTTTATTAGACTGATCAAATATATTAAAAAACAGAAACAGGAAACTCTACTTCATCCTATTTATATTTAAGTGGTGCTACAGCAAAGTAAAAATCTCATTATGATGTAATTCTGATCACTTCTCAGGAGACAATCATAGACACATTATAAATGCATATGGGCTATTATGCTAATATTAGATTGATTTTTGATAGGGAAGGCACCAGGTGGCGAAGTGGACTGACTTATTTAGCCATACTGTTTCCTAGACAATAGAGTGGCTGCTGCATCTGCTTCTCAGGCATTGCTTAAAATAATCTCATCTGCACACATAGGCAGTGTTATTAGACCCGAAACCTCTTATGTGTTTATGATTACACTCTGAAGGTTTTGTTTTTAACAGAGCCACTCGCGCGTAGAGGCAGAGTGTAATTTAATGATACATCTTTTCATCTTGACACATTTTCCGAGGGCTGTTGCTTGTTTTGGGGTTTAATCGTGCAAAGTTCGCATGGTTCTTTAGGTTTTCTGTATTTCTGTTTGTCCTCCGCAAAGTGGAAAATCACACCGTCGTGATGAATCCAAGGGAGGTCTTCCTTCTCACGCACAGATGGACCGTTTTCCCTGGGGCGCTGTGTGTTTGCTGGTTATTGTTCCAGACCATTTCCACATCCCTAATTATTTTAATCAGTCATTTTTACGCATGGAATCCTCTCTTTAGAAGACCTCCTGATTTTCTTTTATCTCCTCTCAGTCCAACAAAAGAATGCACAAGGTATTATATCTTCACGAGAGAGCTAAAGATCAAGATATTTTCATAATTTTGCAAGGCAGAAGTCATGTGGAAGCAGGATAACTGAAGTGGCAAATTTCTTCAGTTTCTTATAAGGAAAAAACAGATTAGCTGTTTGCTTCCAAGGTTCGAGACATCCTTGCCCCCACATATACTCTTCTAAGCACCGTTAAGAGGGGCAGCTTATGAATCTGTGATAGCATGCCATCTTTAAATAGCATTTCACAGAGTTCAAGATTAGGCCTCAGTGGTTTTTTGCTCTGTCCCCACAGATAGCGCTGTACAAACCTTCCAGACTTGAATGTGTGCACTCAGGGGAGCAGCTTTGGTTTCACGTCAAAGGCTCCATTGAAGTCTTACTCTGAGAGTTTCACAGCAGCATTTCCCTAACTGCTCTGCTGTCTACTTTCTTCTTTTGTGTTACATGTTCCTCCCATCCTTGGATTTTGTCAGAATCTCTTGGACACTCTTCATTGGCTTTGCTTTGCACCAGTCAGCTGGCAGGAAGGAGAACATCAAGGCACGCAACTTTGATGCTGTGAGCGTAGCCACCTGTACTACAAGCAGACAGACACTTTGTTGTTGTCTTGGCATTGATATTAATTGACCTTTTCAAAGCCTCCCAAACAGGGAGCTTTTGGCTGCTCTGCTTCTTGTCTTGTCTCTTCAGCGCTGGCTAAAAAAGAATCCATAGCCAGCATGCAGAATGAAACAACCAGGACAATATGGTTGAAATTAATAGAACAAAATCAGTGCTTGCAATTATTTCGATTGATTTTGACACGACAGCTTAATTTACTGTTCAATCTTATTTCAAGTGAGTTTTGATAATACTGCAAAAATGTTTTGTTCAATGTGTTATAGTGTTAGACATTTAAAAAAGTCCTTTGATCAGTTAAAGATCAATAAAGAAAGGATTTCTCTTCCAAGGTGTCAACATCAAATTAAGCCTGGGAGTCTCTAGAGATACATTATCTCTAGAATGGCTGGACATTAAGTCAGTATTTATTGTATATCGTTATACATGATCATACCAAGTTACTGTTTTGCGCATTTCTGGTGGCCAAATGAGTCATTTTAGGCAAATTGTACACATGGATGTTGAAATTAGGTAAAATAGTCAGACCACATTTAATTTAATTTTAACATCAGTTCGGTCACATTCTGTCAGATTTGACAAACATTAGTTACTTATTGGGGTATGCAAAAACTATGCATAACGATTCAGAACTTTCCACAGCAAATAATGTACATGTGCATCAATAACAGCAACAACATAAATAGTACATGCGACAGACAAACATTTGCAGATGAACTGCATTGATTGTTGTGTTGATGATGCAGACGACTTAATTTGATTGGGGGAAAAAAAAAAGTAAAGATTAGAAGATCATAGCCTCTTGAAACAAATTTGCTGATAACGAGTCAAGTTAGTTCTGTTTAAATAAGATACTTGCAAGGCAGTGCTTAGATCAAAAGTCAACAACATTATATGCCAAATGCACAAAATAAAAGGTGCTGTTGTGAGCAGTAAAGAATTCAACTGTTCAATGATAAGACCATCTTTGTATAATTTAGAGCAGTTCCTTCACAGTCTAATATATTTCTCCTGAAATGTCTTCCAAGCCCTCCAGTTTTACAGACACCTTCCTATGCAGAGAGGTTCAAAACCGAATTATGGAAGCTCAAGGTTACCGAAATCCTTTATCGAATTTGAACAAATAAATACCCGGAATGATTATAACAACGATAACTTTCACTCTAACAGCTTCATGTTACAAATAGGAAGAACAAAAAAGATAAAACACAATGACCGCATATATAGGATAAGCCCAGATAAAGACTTAGGTAAATGAAATACACTGATAAAAGGGATTTACACGTACAAGGCACGTTAAATGGAATACACATGAAGCAAAATAAAAATGATTAAAATCCGAAGAAAGAACAAAAGCACAGCAAAACATTGAAGACAGGGTCAATCACAAGAGAGCCCTAATGATAAATCAATTGTCATTAATTTACATTACCTATGTGTACTGTGATTTAACCAGCAATTAACTAAATAAGTCTAATTACTACTAAGTGCAAGCAGTATTCATAAATATTGATGAAAGTCAAATGTGAAATTATAGCTTAATTGTTCAGTTGTCCACCTATTAAAGTAGTTCTGTCAGGTATTATTGTTTCTCAAATCCCTCTTAATTGTATGTCAGTTATACTAATTGTATAGACTTTCAGCAGATGAGTAATATATGTTACAAAAACTTAAAGTTAGATGTCCACCATATCTGGTGAAATCTGTTCCATTGCCTACTAATGCAAATATGTATGTTTCTTTCAGAAACCCATGCAGAGCCAAACCCATGATTATCATTTTTCCAGCCATAAGGCCATTTGCAATTATGTGTGTGTGTGTGCATTTGATGTGTCTGTGTGTGTAAATATGAGTGAAGGCCAAGAGATAGGTTGTGACTTGACTGATGCCCTTCTCCCAATGAATCAGAGATTCTGATGTGTCAGCAGGGATGAATAATGCACAATGCTTCACTACCTCTCCTCCTCTTCCTCTCCTCTCCACCTCTTGTCTTCAGCAATTTGCCTCTCTTCTCATCATAACTGCCGTCACATCTTAAGGCCTCTATACCCCCCCTTTCCTCTGTTCCCTTATTCAGAAGAGAGCAGCTCTTGCTGCCTTCTCGCTGTCCTCTGGTCAACCCTGCTCTCTGCTCGAACAGCTAACTCATTCTTCACATTGAATCTCACACAAACATTTTGTGTAGAATTTTCTGCACACTGCATGACGGGACACATTTTCAGAGCACTCCCTTTTTGGGCCCGAAAATGGCAAGTTGTTGATGCATGCACTTCATTATCCATTCATGGGTGGAGGCAGTGCGGCTATTGACTAGGTTTGACAGTTACATCTCTGACTGACAGGAGTCATTAGCTGGGCTGGGCTGACTGACAAGATGGCTGATAAAGCACGAGACAAACTGAGTAATCAGAACGTGGAGAAAGAGAGCGCACCATCTGCTTTGAAGTATGCAGTTAGCCGCTAATAAATGTTAGAAGGGTAGAACATTCAGTGTCCCTTGCTTCAAGCAAGTTCTGAGGTGTTAACTTAAACTCCTGCCGTGAAAAACCACGTGCAAAGCATTAGGCTAGGATGAAATACTTTGGGTTGGAAAGATGCCAAAGTAGTATAGAGAATGGCAGAACATAAAATATATTGTGTATTTGGTGGAATGAAGCCATATGATGTTAATTCATGCAGGGAAATTCTACACATATGGCTTTCATATACAGTTGTACCTTTTCTAGGCCAGTCTTATCAGTACCATTATTCCCCGATGTACACTGTGTGGCAAAAGGCCAGATATGATTAAGAGACTTGCACATTTCAAAAACGGTCTAATGGACACAAAAAAATGTGGGACAGACGTTCAGTGTTCCCAGAGGATGAATTCCACTGACTTGAATGACTTTTTGGTTCCTGCATGGAGGACACACTTTGAATTTTATAAGCCCATCAAATTGCTATTATTAGCTGTTATCACTCCCATAAGTATGCTTCAGACTGACCAAACTTTACCCACTACCAGCCTGGAGGGTGCGTGTATAGCTGATGAAAGAAAGTAACCCATATTGCACTTATGTTAAAACATGCAAATGCATTCTCAGCTGGTGAAGGCCTTCTCACCTATGGTAAACATTTGTCAAATCTTCCGTTCCCAACATGCTAATGTAGTCTGTTATCTGAATCTAATCAGGGACTGACAATAAAAACTACAGGATAAAAGTAAAATAAAAGTCAAAGAATATTTGTCCCATATGGGAACCCTGATCTGTTGGTTACAGTTTAACAATGAACATGAAGCAGTATCATCAGGTCAAATTGCATGTTGCATGTTTCTGGAAACCACTTTTCTTCTTTTTTTTCTATACATGCACAACCAATGGCTGGGTCATATGTCTGCTATGAAGTCAGAAGCACTTTCTAACAAAGGGGAAGTGGGAGTGCTTTCACATAAGAGACCAGTGTTCAAGACCCGTCCTCTTCTTTTATATCTGATATTGCCGTTTCATTTAGCGTAAGTAACTTTTCTTTGGTTACTTTGTACGTTAACACCACTTGGTTAGGTTTACTATTAGATTTTGGGCTAAAGTTCAGAAATGAAAGAAAACACCTTGTTATGGTTAGTTTAAAAAACATAGCTTGGTGTTAAATACAGCACTTCCATAACCTGCATGTTCTCCATAAAAAAATGTTGGTGTCAGCGGTGGCTGAGAAATGTACATTTAATACATTGTTGTGGTTTCCTGAAGGAAGAAGAATTGCTAAGTAATTCTCAGGAGACTGGGCTGCATGAGGTCAGTTAGACTTATACTGCTTTTGAACGCATTGCCGACAAAACCTATAATATCCCCCTCAAGCAGTCATTGATTAAAGCCTTAGAAATCCATCTCTGTTCATTCAAATTACAAATGTAAGTATTTTTTTCCCCAACAAAAATCATCTCCTCTAGGCTTAAAATGGCTTAGGTGTATTTGGACACCTTTGCCTCATTTAATATGGAAACATCTATAAATATGCAAATTGGCCCTGCTTCTATCTCCATCGCTCACCTGACTGCAGGCACTCTACACTCTTGACTCTTTGGCTTGTTTTTGAAAAGCAAAAAAGTCCATCCCCTCAAATTGACAGGATTACTTCATGATTGTAGGGTTGTTATGTGTGAAGCTTTGGAATTTTTGAATATGCATGTTTGAACTATCACAGCTTCGCTGCGTGTAGAAATGCTCAGCCATTGAGTTGACTGATTACTTCAGCTATAAAATGTCTTCTATCATACTAAAACACAGACTGCACAATGTTTAAAACTTGATTTTCATTTGGTACCCAAATAAAACGTTACAGCACACACAGTGAACATTACGAATGCATCAGCAGATACACCAGCTTTTTAGTTTTAATGTGTTAGCACAACTTAACAAGCAGCTAGTAAGGCTTTCATTCTAAAATTGTCTTTATGTGAGTAATTCAACACCGACAAATAGCGTGGGTCCCTGGTCTTTTGCCTGGCTGAGTAAGCTCTACTCTTGTCAGTTCTACAGATCAGCTTAAATAAAAGGTCTTGGTATGTCTTCACGTGCCAAAAAACAGCAGAGGAAAACCTTATTGCTTGGGTGAAAAGCTTTGCCTTTTTAAAGACCGTTACTTCAAAGGACTGAAAAGAGATGATGTCCAGGAAACTTATGGCTCCACTCCATCATCACAGCTCGCAGACAGAAAACTTAAAACCTAGAAGATTAAGCTCCCTCTGGGGTCAGTATGAGCATTTCTCAGTCTGTGATGAGTTCGAGTTTTGTGTGTGTGTGTGTGTGTGTGTGCGCACATTTCTAAATGCATGGGGGGGGGTTGGTTGACAGGACTCTTCAATAAAGCCCCACATTTGTTTGTGGCATTTCATGATCACTCTATCTTCACCGTACTAAGGGATGCCAGCTTGGATGAAGTATTTGACAGAGGTGAGAATAATGGCTAGTCATTCGTGGAAAGCGTCTGTGTGCCAGTCTGTTGCCTTTCACATGCATTTCATCTCTTCACTTACCTTGACGTACTCTCCATCTGCTTTCAGCATTGAGACAGTGGACAAATGCACTTTTTCTAGCCCATTACTCCTGCTTTCAATTCTATTCACAAGTTTATCGTCCCTCAAGGAGAAATTCATTTGGCGTCACAAATCTCATCTCCATCAGGAAGTCATGCAATGGCTGGTTAGTGACAGAACTGCTAAGGCTGGTCGCCTGTGTAGCACATAAATAGGATTTGTTCACAGGCACACACTGCCTCAAAAAACAGCTCTGCTTTAAAATGTGTCTCAGTTATCTTCACGTAAGTTGTTAGCAGCTTAGCAGTCTTAAGTGTTTAGACTCTTTGTTTCTGTGTGAGAAACAAAACCAAACTTCCCCTTTAAGATGAATTAAAAATTTAACAAGATAAGGAAATGAGTGCTTTCCATCTGCACAGTAATTTCACGCAGCAGATTGACTTTGTATGTTAATGCTCTATAGATGCCCACAGTGTTGTTGCAGAACAGTCTTGCTGTTGTGAGTTAATGAGCTCTCAGAGGACAACTTACCATGTGATCGTGGCAGACAGGTGAAACCATAGCAGCACAAATACACAGGAGAGAGTGGGCAAACAACAATGCGTCTCCAGGACACTAATAAGGATCTCCCAAAGGGATCTTTACATAAGCAGAAAATGAATAAAAGATTGGGTTAAGATTGCGCCACGCAAGGTAACTGTGACCGGGAATTGTAGTCCAGAGGTGGCGGAGTCATGTCGTGGGGGGCGTATTTGAATTATCGGTTGTGTTTGCAATCATTCTATAAATCAAGCAGAAGATGAATTGATTTGAAGGCCCTCTAAAGCTTTTATTAGTGACATCCTCATTGGATAATTGTCTGAGAATAATCAGCCTGTATAATGTTATCAATACAGAGCGCAGTGTGCTCAAGGCTGCTGTTATCAGTCTCAAGACAATCTTATCAGCAGGCCTTGAAAACTGCTTTACACAACCTGACTTGGTCTTCTAAGTGACGCTAAATAGCTTAAACATGAGGGTAAAAATAGCTGGCATATCTTATTAATGAAGCGCAACTGAAATATGAAGATGGTCAGGACGATGACAATGACGTCCAGAAGGATGAAGGTGCTCTCAGTTGCCCGGTAGCCTTAGTCCTACTCCAGAACAAGCTCTCTAATTGTCTGTGGTGTGTCTTGGGCAGGCAGTGCGAGTTTGTGTGTGTTGTTTTGTTGATTTAATCATGTACTCAGAATTAGTTTATTAACAGTGATTTGGATTCATTTAAAAAGCCAATAACGTAGGATACGTTAGGATGGAGTTCAGAACTAGCCCTGTAATTTAAGGTTGGAATACAAAGCTTCTTTTTTTTTGTCAGAGCTGTGAAACAATTAGGTATGCGCATGCGAGTGCATAATCATGTGGACATCAGTATGTATGTACAGTCCTCTTCTGCTAGAATAAGTGTGTGTGCCAGTCTTGGAAATGCTAATTGGACAGTGAGTTGACAAGGATTCAACCATCAGCCTGCGTAATGAGCCGCTGGATCGGCTGCATCTGAGGAGAAGGAGGAAACAGAGAGTGAGAGGTTGCTGTGAGAAATTAGGAAAAATGTTTGTGTGTTTGTGAGCTCCATGTTGTCATTTCAGTCGACTGAATAATACTTAGGTGTCTGTATGCACGCACCTTCCGCTGTTGTCAGATTACAAACTTTCACCTGTCAGGTGAGGCTCCATCTGCAAATCAATTCTTTAACAACAGAAACAGTCGGGTTTTAGCTAGATGACAATGCAATTTTTGGCACTAGCCTGAGGGTGTCATTGAAATATTGATTCACTCAGAAAAGCAAGTAATCCTTGCATTTCTTTGAAAGCATAAAAATGATCTAATTGAAGCTGTGACTCATTCACCCGGTTGTGTGATGTATAGATCTCATATTTAACCAAATCTGGGACATGTCAAGTCACATAGCTTGTTGGCATATCAATACTGACTCTTGAGTATTTTCATTTTCTCAACTATGTTTAGACATATAAAGATTATATGTTTTTGAAAATGAAAATCAGTTCCACTGCCATCTTTTTCACGGCAACATCTTGACTGAATAACGTATTCCTTGCATCATTTCGTTAAACCTTTCTCAACACTTGAAGCTTCTAACTTACTTGCATCTCTACCTAACCAGCTAATAGGAAACGGGTGGCATCACACAGATAAGAGGAACAGTTATCATCACATAAAAATAGTAGGTTAATCTTCTCCTATTATAATTTTGTACATAATGCCAAGACTGCATTTAACAGAAATGTGATTTTGTGAGTCATTTTCTCATTTAAAGGAAATGTTCGATTTACTCACTCTTCATTCTAGGAACATTTACTATTCCTTCTAGTGATCCAACTCTGACCCCCTCTAATAATCTGCTCTATATGTACTTTTATACCGGTTGGTAGCACACTATCTGTTTGACAGCATGTAGTCCATCTGTTGCTGGGCCATTCCATCTATTATGAAATGCCCGTTCATAGTTGTGTTGGTCTGTCTGACCTTGGAGTCACTTTGAGGTGCGTGGGTGTATATTTGCTGCGCCATTGTTGGACTACAGCAGCTTTGCTCTGTCCTGGACATGCAGAGAATGAAGTCACAGGGAAAGTTAGCCCGGCTATTCACGCTTCTTTCTCGACCCCTGCCTCTGTTCTTCATCATGAATGCATGTGTTGCCTTGGCTGTAAATGCAGTGAACAAAAAGTGGAACACATCCAATTTTTTTTTTAAACTTGGCAACATTGATTTAAACACTGACATGATGCAAAATAATGGCAGTGCTTGTATGCAATTTCATTGATGTGCAGTAGGATAGTGCATCCTCACTTAATGCTGAGATTAGACAGTGAGGGTGTTTCTGTAAATGTTGAAAATCAAAGTGTAGATTTCAGAAAATTCACAGCTGTAGCTATAAGTGATCAGTTAATTAAACGGTGACCTCAAGCCAACAGAGAAAGCCAGAGAAAAGGGCGTGGGCAGAGGCAGTTTTTAAATTCACTCAGCTCATCATCCAAAAGAAGTTCTTCCTTTTTTAGATCTGAACATAATTCTTTCATAATAAAGAGAGACTCTTGCTGCTTTGCTAAAGATCACATGATCAAGTATAAAAAGGAATCGTCCCACAGGAGACACTGAGATTTGAAAGCAGCCACAGAGTGAACCCACAACGCACAAACGCATACCTGCAGACACATGAAAAAAGAAGGCAGAACATGTGCAAAGATGGATCTTTGGAAAAATGGAAATTAAGATCTTCTATGTTTAGCACACTGTCAACACAACTGAAAAAAAAAATGCCAGAACTCACTTGACACATGAAGAAACTGAAAGTGTAACATAAAATGATCTTAGTTTTCAACCCATATTTCTAGTCAATCTCCTTGCCCAGACATGACAATAATTTTATTAATAAACAAATCTTTAGAGTTTCATACAATTGACAGCTACACAAAGGTTTGCAGAACACCCCCCCCCCCACACACACACACACAGAGTAATTCAAATCATCCCACTGAAATTAGGTTCAGAATCTTCCAAAATCAGGCGTGACAAAAAAAAAAACAACAACAACAAAACAGGATTATTTCTGATTTCACAAGAAGACTACCAATAGTGTTTTTTCCTTACCAAAAATGTAATCTTTCAAATGGTTCAATTTCATGTGGCAAGGATAGAAAATTGATAAGTTTAGATTACCAGTCAGGATAATGCTTGAGTAGCCAGAGTTCTGTTTAGTCATCCTCTCAGTTTTCCTTTAAGTTAGTGCTGGAGCATGCAAAAATTGAACACATGATAAATAATTACACATGGGTGTAAGTCTCCAGGTTTTTGGGCTGTTTCTGTGAGTCATACCACACAGTGGGAGCTGCTGGCCAGGAATATTATTGCTATTTGTCAATACTTCCCCCCTGATAACACTGTTTGGATGTATGTCGTATGGGAAATCCACTGTCCCAATTTCAGCCTCCTGCATGCAGTGTTAAGCAAGCCTAATGGAGATTTAGTGGAGGTACCCAGGTCTCCACACTCATTTACATTCAGGGCAGGGAAGCGCAGTTTTTGAGTGACAAGTGTGTTTTCTTGTCTGAGAGAAGCTTCACATATTTTATTTTCTATGCTAAAAATGCAACCAGGCCGGCGATGTAGCTCATGCCTGCAGTAAGCCATGCTTCATCCTGTGCCTCTGATCCTCAACATTTATGGGTGGGTGTGTGTGTGTGTGTGTGTGTGTGTGTGTGTGTGTCTTGGCTGCGTGTTTAAGAGAGAGTGAAGGGAAGCGTGTGTGTGTGTGTGTGTGTCTGGGCTGCTTGTTTAAAAGAGAGTGAAGGGAAGCGTGTGTGTGTGTGTGTGTGAGAGCAAGTGCCAATCTCCCCCATGATGCTTTGCCATCTGCCATGTTTTTGTGTGCGTGTGTGTGTGTGTATTGCCTTGTGTGTGTGTGCTTGTATTTGTGAATGCCATTTGCCCAGGGTGTACAGGGTGATAGAAACATGAAGTAATATCACTCTCAGCCCCTCCTTGTTTCTTCATGGAACCTTCTCCAAATGTCTCCTCTTAAAGCTGGCACATAATTCCTTGTATAACGTATACATCGTGACAGATTATTTTGGTGCAAAAGAAGTATAAATGTTCACATAATTTCAGGGAACCCTATTCTTATCACACCTTTAAAAAGTTTAATGGCCCATTTTTTTAATCCACCCATGATTTCTCCTTCAATATGAGCCAAACAATTTTTCTTTAATTCTTTCTCTTCCATCATGTACTCGAATCATTACATCTCTGATACTATCTCCCACCCACTGAATCTAAATGAAAGGTGAAAAAGAGTAAAAAGAACATAAAGTTCCTATCAGGTGCACTATCTCACAAGTAGCATGGTGCTGCAGGAAACAGATCTGGTTTTTCCATGAGCGCTCATGACTAGTTGTCATGGTGACAGGCCTTGCGAGATCATCCCAACCCACTTGTGGTGAGAGGCATCATGGGTAAGGTGGGGGAGTGCACGGGGTGGGGATGAGGTGAGGAAAACAAAACATGTCATCTTCCGCAGGGCCCCAGCGGACCAGGGGCAGGTCGGATGCCACCTAAACAATGTTATTTCATCAGCTTGATGGAGCACAATAACCGGTGTGTGTTGCACCACCTGAGCTGTGGTGTCATTATCCGCCTCCTCGCAATAAATAGCACATGTATCCCCATCAATCTATCTGTCTGGCTGACCATCTGTGTTGTTAGTTTGAAAAGGTAATAAGACCAACCCCTGCTGTCCGCTCTCTGAATGCTGAGCCAGATGATCGGGGGAAGCAGGCTGTGATATCTCTGAGGGGGTCTGTAGAGACTGTGTTAGGCTTGAGTCATGACGATATGCGTGCCCACAATACTTACTACTTTTAATTCTGCTACTGCAGCAAAGCAATGGTAGCAATACTTCTTTATCTACATGCCTGGACAGGAAGAGCGTGTTGTGGTTGCAGTGTTAATACCATTAAAACATGTGTAGGCATGCCCAGACAGGCCTGGTCTGCTGCTGTTTCTTTGAATCTGTTTTGGCTTCCTCCTTCGTCATCCACAGCTGTAAGATGCTGAGAGCCCTTTTGTTTGAACTGAGTCAATGGGCCAACAACAGCTGGAGCAGCTGGTGCTGGACATCTGGGGAAGGGAAGAGGATTTGTGTACAAGCAGGGATTAGAGTGCCTATATAAAGTGAAGGAGATGAATGATAGGGTATTGCGGAGGAAATGGCATCAAGAGAGGAGAGGTTAACAAGTAGGGCGAGGAGGAAGTAGAGAGGGGAAAGGTAGAAAGGGATAAAAGAATATGGGAAAATATGAGATTTCAGGAGCATGGAGAGTGATATCGGAGTGAGCTGGGGGTAAGATTTGGGATTAGTTAGAGGTTGTGTGACTAGAGTGGAGGTAGAGCAGAGAGGGTTTTGTCAGCAGGTGAAAGACAACAAGAAGAAGTGGATAAACTGAAAATGATAGAGGAGGTCAGAGAGAGGTTATGTAAAGATAATCAGGCCCCGGCAAATCCAGCTCACAGAACGTATACGAGCAGTACCTGATGTTTGAGCGGCTGTGTGGCTGCACACAGAGCAGTGGCCCTGGTTAGATTAACGCTGCCAAATTGAGTTTCCGTAAGAGGAGAATTTACTTAACATGCTGCCAATAGTGGCTGAATGAGCTCTGATCTGATTTTTCTTATCACGTTGTTCAATTGAAAAGGAGACGCTGAAAGCTTTTCTATTCTGCTGCCGTAATGCAGCATTAGATAAGGCACGGAAAAAGAGCCTGCATCAGATAGGCAGACATGTTTTCAGTTGAGCTATTTTTAGTGTAGGAGCTGGCAGACAGTAATACGTTTGAGCAGGTCATTAGCCCAATAAGTGGTTGGAGGAGTCTTTGAATATGTAACACACAAGAAATGCCTCTTTCGTTTATTAAAGGAAAGCAAGGGGCGGCCAAATCTCTGCTCTTCATTTCTGCCAGTGTGTCAGAGATGTCAGAGTGAAATCCTACTTATAGGTGTTTGCACATATTTATGTGCCGATCTAAGCATGGCCTGTCACCTGTGAATACATATTACGTCTCCCTGAGAGCATATATGTTATCCTGTATTGCCACTTGAAGCAACTCTTGTATGTCTGTGATATATGACAGGTTAACAAAGGCCCCTTTCTCATTTGGCCTCCCCACCTGCGCTCCGACACATGGGGCGGAGGGGCGGGGGTCGGGAGAGCTTGATAAGACTGAGGAGTTATTGACTCCCAGACGCAGAGCTTCTGCACGGCTTGTCTAAATCTCTGTGAGCAGACAGAAGTGAATTATGTTGAGACTTTTAGATGTGTGTGTGTGACTCTGCTTGCATGTATTTGTGTGAAGACAGAAAATAATGATGGTGACTCCCCCCTAAGGCTTAGGATTAACAAGAGGGGGACATCTATTAAAGCTACAATTTCTGATCCATTTGCTGTTATTGAATTTTGCTGCATTCCTGCTGACCCCCCCCAATCCTCTTTGTTTAAGTGTTTTTCCATTACTGTGGCACACTCTGGACGTATTATAGCATTAGCACTTTTATGTGCCACCAGAATACTAAAATGTCGCACGCTAACAAGGAATTAAGCTAAAGCTAAGATGACATTACTTGGACATCTTTTGGGAGGAAAAGAACTCCTAAAACTGTATCATTGCAGCTCATTTCACAGCTCACTACAAAAGGACACTTATTAATACAAAGGCAATGAGCTGAAAACTATTTTGGTATGTTTCCCGTCATAGTTATTTAACAGTGGCTCTATTGTTCTGGCATTAGTTCCATCAGAGTTTGCCTCCCAAAAGTCAAATGAGCTCGGATTCAACCGCAAGACCTAATCCTATGTTAGCATAAATTTGTCTACAGATATTTTTGTTCTAATTTTTTTCAAACATTAAATACTCTGCCTTAATGGTACATTGACATTTCAGAGCAATGACTCAGAGGTGAAGAAAATATGTCTGACCTTCATTTTTTCTGTCTGCAGAGTGCCTATCCCTGTTGAGTGAAGCCCTTCCCTCATCTCCATCTCCAACCAGCCCAACGGTGGTAACATGCTTCTATCTAAGCCAAACAGAGTTCAGGCCCATTCCAGGCGGCCCACGTTGGGGTTTTGCCTTCACCCATCTCCCCTGTGTCTGCTGCTGCCTTTGATTATCCTGCTAACCAGACCTTGGAGCACCATGTGTGGAGCACTAGGTATAATGATTGTTTACACCTTTCTTTTGCTTTCTTTGTCTGTTTCTCTGCTGAAGGTCAGTCAGTAAATGTGATGCGTAGAAGAGGATGTATGAAAACGTGTTTGCAAATGTGCGCCGAAGTGTGTAGGTGTCATACCATCCCAACCTGTCAGTATATCAGCTCTGAAATGTGGCGTTGTTAATGTGTTTTGATAAGGCGGGAGGTCCCATCAGCATGTTCCTTATCATCTTCTTGATTACAACATTTCCACACATTTCCCGCCTCAGTGGTCTGCACACATTTGCTCAACCAGACTCAGCTGTCTCTGCTCTGAAAATGTCACCATAGCTGAAGATGGAACATAACACCTCTTACCACTTGAAATGGAAATTCTAATCGGATTTATTTATTTTTTTCCATTTGTGCAACCGATTTGAACTTGTGATCCTTTGAGAGGACTGATGTTCTGTTTCAAATATTTTTCAATGTTGGGAAGGGGTAGAATTATACAACACCCAGCAGCTGCCTTTGGACCACCCAGATTGTGCCTGAGCAGAGCAAATAGTGTTTAGAAAAGACATTCTTTTCCTTGTCTTTCCATAAGCAAACATAAAATCAAATTGAGTTGTCCCCTCTATTCTACAGCTGGTTGCTTTTTGCCATAAGTATTGTTTTTAAGGCAGTACAAAATAAAACATTTACCAAGAGCTGTTCTTTAACTGAATTTCTCAAAATGAAACTTGAATTTCTTTAACAAGGGCCTGATTATAGTCTGGCCTGGAGAAAACTCATAGTTCCAATTACTATTCTGTCACACTACGCTGAAAACACCACAACACCGTGTCTGCTGCCTACTGTTATATCTGAGCACAGCAGCAGCCAATCATTCAGTCAAATTATTGCACGTTACAAAGGTGTTCCATTAAAATCCGACCAGTTGTGGGTGAGTGGTAGACCTGTAGGTTTCACTCTCTAGCAGCCGAGTGAAATGGCTATTAAAAAGACAGAGGTCCTCATTAGTCCCTTATTTTCCATGCAGCTTTCAAGAACCTCCCGATGATAACAAGTTTCTGTTGAGTGCAAATCCAACCAGAGCCAGTGCCTTGCAGGGCTTTTCTCTGGCTGTCAGAAGAGGCTTAAGTGGTTACATTGCCTGTGGGGTCGGTTTTGAACAAGGATTGTTGCTGAAGTGCATTTAAGAGAATGCAGAAAGCATTTTGGATTCAACATAAACCTAGAAAAACCATGTTCAACATGGAATTCATTCATAATCCGATAGCCATAAAAAAAGCTGTTTTAGGCATGACATATTTTTTTCCCCACTTTTGATAGCCCACATTCTCATATTGTTGGCAAGCAAAAAAGGGCAGTTTTCAAAGTGTGTGAATTTCCAAGAGTCTAACAAGCAAAAAATATCCTGCTCTTGAGTCTGAATATGAAGTGAATAAATTTGTTCAGACTGACTATGGTCTACCTGCGTTTTTCTCCTTCTTGCTCAAACACAAAGTGGAACCACGTTATTTCTGACATTCAGAGAGAGTTCCTGTGAAAGCGCAGTGCAGCAGACACTGGAGCAGCCTTTTGTCATCATGTTATTCCAGCAACTGTCAAGGCACAGTAGAGAATTTGGAAAGTGCTCTGTGTGGCTGTTTAACAAGGAAGTGAGTGGGAAGATGTTCAAACAGACTTAAGAATCTGCCAGTGATGCTTTGATAGGCAGTTTTTTTGTTCCTGCTCTGTCTTCAATCAACACAGCAAGACCTCACCCACCCAGATGCAGGGGAGGAGGGATCCAGGTTGCTATGGTAAGGGTCATCTTGATTTTGCCCTGATGGATAGCAGTGATTCTCTCACTGAAGAGGAGTTAAGCTGGGCACCATGGCAACAGGCCACAGAAAGGATAGCAAGGGGTGGATGCGTGAGGCTGTTTCACTGATCTGACTCAGCCGCTGTGAAAAGTGTAGGTTCAGTACTGTTGGCTCAATATCACACTTAGAAATTGGTATTTTCTTGCAGAGGGCAACTGCAATGCTTAAACATCCAACATCCCATTATAATCACTGAAATGGTCCTCCTGAAGTTGTCCACTGTGGCTGAGAGGGAACTTAATGAATGTTTGTTGAATCTATTAAGATTATCATAAACTGTAGATGCAAATCCCCTATAGGTGTTTGACATGTGCAGGCACAAAATCACACCTCTGATATTAATACATTTAAACCAATTATATGCTGTGAAATTTTCAGCCAACACTTCTCATACCTGTGAAATGCTCATGTGTCATGGCAGCCTATGCTGCACGCAGAGCAATGGTAGTCTGCCATGGAGGAGACAGAGAGAAACAGAAAGATGTTCCTATGAGGCCTTGCTCCATCTTTTATTTATGACCCACAGGAAGTCCTTCAGCTTGTCCTCTAGATGATACCCAGGAAGTAAGCATAAGAGTGCAGCCATCACAGCACTAGTCAGCCTGACCAGTCACTGACAGTGAAATTGGGCGTGGTCAGCAGGGAGTTGTTGCTGGTTTCAGAGCTGGTTTGATGCCCTCTGGGCGTAAAGGTGTCAGTTTTCATGCTTGCGCTTTCTTTTTTTTTTCTTTCTTTCCCGATTCTGCCTCCTTCCTCCTGTCTGTCAGTCTCTCCAAGGTTCATCAAGAGTCCCACAGACCAGATCGGAGTGTCAGGGGGCGCGGCTTCATTTGTGTGCCAGGCCACTGCCAATCCAAAGCCTGTCGTGTACTGGAACAAGAAGGGCAAGAAGGTCAACTCCCAGCGTATCGAGGTGGTTGTCACAGTGCACAATGTTCAGCATGACAAATCAAGCATATATCCATTAATGAGATATTTCTCTTCATAAATGCACTAATTGATAAAGTAATATACAGTATTAAGCTATGCTGTTGAGATAAAGCAGCAGGTTGTTAGAATAAATGTTGCTTTTGATCTTTTTAATTCTGTTTTGCATTTTAGAAATGCCACTGCCATACAAAATGTAACATTTGATGAAATATATAGATTGAGCTCACCCTCTTGTTTGTTTACTAAGTATCTGGCCAGATATGATAGTCGATAATCAAAAATAAATCAATTTGTTTCGCCAAAGTTAAACAAAAAAATAAGTTAAAAACTTTATGCAAGCATCTGTCAACACAAACAGTTCAAACGTTTTTTTTATCTTGTTGGTTTTAGAGGCCATGTTGTGCTTTTGCAGATTTTCTCCTTCTTTTGAGTGACTTATGTATTTTGCATGTAACAAGTCTGCACAGTTATATAATCCAAAGTTAAGACCAAAGGGAGTCAATCTCTCCCAGAGAGGACACTGCTCCTGAAATGTTCTATTTGTAGTCCTGGCTTTTCTTTGACTGCTTCGCACTTCACTGTTTTTGACTGTCAGCTGACCAATCAGAACAGTGAGGAAAAAATAAAAGCATTTTAAGATAGAAGTAAATTAACCAAATTCTTGTTAAAACCCCTATAACAAATCAATGACTCTTTCCAAAGGGAAAGCATGAGCTCTTTAATGAGTGCAAAAACATAAACAGAAAAGAAATTTAGATTGATTTTATGTGAAGATTTGTGTTCAATTTAAAAAGGAAATCAGTAACCTGGATTACTAACTGAACAAGTAATGATAAATGGATCATATTAAACTTTAAATGCAGTAAAGCTAGCTTCATAATCCAGCAGCTAGATGGTTTCCTAAAGTAAATGATGATTCCCTGGATACAGTGTGACAGCTTAATAAGAGTGGTATCAAATTTCTCAGCTAATGGAAAATAAGTCAAAAATTGTTCTTTTATAATAACTTTTAGACTAAATTCAAACATTTTGTATTACGGGGGTCACTTAGTTCAATTAAAATTTTAAGTATTTTTTTAAGACTAAAAAATGAAAATATGAAGTACTTGAATTAGACTTTCAACTGAGTGCACAAACACCATTAAAACGTTTAATACTACAAGCTAAGCAAATCCATTTATTCCAAGCTGATTAGAGGCCTGACTGTAAATTGCTGCAGTAATGTTTCACAATTCTTAAAGACGTGGCATTTCTACTGGGGGACACGGATCAACCTCCCATGTTGGTAAGTACAGTAATCAACCCAGATGAGATGTCTTTATTCAAGATATTGACTACCTAGTAGCTTCAGGAGCATGTGTGCAAGTAGATGCTCTGTATTTGTGCCTGACCTTCAACTTTTCTGTGGAGAAAAATAAATGAAATGAGGGTGCTCTTCATTACGTCTATATAGTATGTCATTGTAGTGCTGTAAGCTCAGACTACTCTGTAAATGCTGACATGCAACATTATACAGTTTACTACAGGGATGATAGGATTTAACCATTTACCTTTGCTGTGACTAATATGTCTTACTCTGTAATTTTTGGCTGTCCAGACTATAGAGTTTGATGAGGGTGCTGGTGCCGTGCTGAGGATCCAGCCGCTCAGAGCACCGAGAGATGAGAACACCTATGAGTGTGTGGCACGCAACAGTGAAGGAGAAGTGTCTGTTACTGCAAAGCTGTCCATTATCAGAGGTAAGTCACAGAAACACACATACACATGCATATGCTTGAGACATGCTTTCTCTTCAAATGTGCACACCTTGCCTCTGCCATCACTCATGGGGCTGTCAGTCATAGATGTGACAATAGAGCAACACCACACCCTGCCTGCAAAGCAGGCTGCAGTGAACTGTTCTTTTTATAGTACCTCTGAGTGCGGCCAAGCGTGATCTGGCCACAGAGAGGGACCGCTAGTATACTAGCTCAGGGCTATTTTAGCGTTCCAGCTTGCTGTAATCATTGCAATCCTGGCCAGAGTGGGGGTGTTAATCTAATGCTGACTGCCTCCTTGGAGGAAAACCTACGTAACGGTAATATGGTGTTCCAACATGTTATGCGCTTGAGTTGTACCATGTGGCTGTTTGCACGGGACCTGAAAAATGGCCTTCTGCCCAGCACAACTGGAATGGATGAAGAAGAAATAGAGGGGCACTGCTCAGGCTGTTGCTCAGTGGAGAAAATTCATTGGATCAAGCCTTGGTTTGGCAGACAACCCATTCTTGCCAAGAGTAATTGATGACGAGAGTGAAAGAGGGGGGAGGAGGTTGAGAAGGAGTGAGAGGGAGTATGATGTAGGGTGAGGAGGTGGGAGTAAGTTGAGCAACACAACAGGATGGTGTGAAACAATAAAGATGAAAAGGGATGTTGGAGGAGTGAGGGAGGGGGGGTGTAGGCAAGCAGAAGATGGATGAGGACTGGGGAGCTGGCAGGGCTCTGTGGTAAGCAGAAGGCTGGTAGCCCAGGGAATAGACTCCTGTCCATCTGTTACCCAGCCCATCATCTCTGCACACACAGCACCAATCTAAAGCCTATTACCACATAAACTACACCTCAAGGGTGAACCTCCTAGGGTGTGTGTGTGTGGTCATGTATGTCTCTGCCTCTGTCTGTGCAAACTTTTTCTTTCACTGAGTTCTGTGCCCCACAAAGTCTCTGTCCCCTCTGTGACAACAGAAGGATCAGCCTTTGAGAAAAGAGTACAGGGCATTAGGAAATGAAGCAGTATTTAATCTGATTCAGAGCTTCTGGCTAATGGTTAAGAAATGCCCTTGAGTCGTGATGAACAGACGGTCTGAATGGAGACAGCAAGAGATCCTACAATTGAATTTTTGTGATATTTAGATAATGTGAATTTGTCAGCCATCATATGTTGACGCACTTACAGTTGCTGTAATATCTTTGGATGTGTTAGGTCAGTATGAAATTAATTTCTTTTTTATAGATTAAATTTACCCAAAATGCCAGAGAACTGAGTTTATTGTCTGGTAAATTTATTCATTGGGTATAGAATTTAATTTTCCTTGACAGAGAATTTTATTCATATTGCTTAACCCCAGCATTGTAAATTCCTTAAAAAATAAAAAGTTTTAATTTGAATTAATTCTGCCTTTATTCGTTTAAATTTAGCTATATTTCTGTCAACTTTTTGTGATCTATTGCTCTGAATATATCAATATTTATTAGCCTCAACAGTGACTGTTAGTGAAACTAGAGCTGTGATAGAGCTGTTTGTTTAAAATCTATCACCTCAATTTGGAAAATGAAACAATGTGTAAATAACAAGTATTACCAACAAGTTCATTGGAAACCATCACAGACAGATTAAATTTGTTAATTGTTTAAATTAATATTAGAATCATATACTTAGAGTATACTAATACAGTTGCTCATGATTTATACTGACGATTTAATCCCATCTAAACCCTTGAGGTGCTCCTCAAGCACATGTCACATAACATTTATGTATGATCGTTGTCTATGATCCAGACACATGACACCACTGGCAAGCAGCAGCCCAAAATAAACATTTTTATTTGAAAAAGGCATAAGTCAAGTATGGATTTATTCAGTGTTGCAGGCATACTGGATGGGGAGAGGCAAAAGTCCGAAAATCTGAAAAAAAAAAAATCCAAAAGCGTGAAAACTGTGAAACACAATGTACATGTAATCCAGAGTGCTAAAATGTTCAGGCTCAGGAAAAAAAGAAGAGGACACACACACGCACACACACATAGACAGATACACAAAGACAGGCGCAGAAAAAAAAAATCACACAAGGCTGGAAGTAAACTGAACCCAAGTGCACAGAGAGTACAGTAAGAGTATTCTGGTGCCAAACACTCTAACGATCTACCACAGCCTGAGTGGTATTCTGCAGAACAGATCATGAAAACCAAGAATGCTGTTAAGTGCAGAAAAGTGTGCAGAAATTGTGCTTGGGTCAGTCTTTGAAATAAATGGTTCATTGGAGAAAATGCTTACCAACCACTGGAGTAGAAAGGAAGCTTTCCATAACTGTTCAAAATCCCCTCCACTCCCTCTGGAAAGTCTTTTCATCTCTGGATGTGTTTCAAGTTATCGTTTTTTTAAAGGTTGACTGAGACTAATTGCGCGTTGCACATTGTGAGGGGCTTGTGACTGGCCACAGGATGTGTGCGGCTGCTCTGTAGACTGCCTAAAGGATAGAGATGTGGTAGGTTATGGTGAGGGAGGTCTTGTTTTTTTTGTGCTTTCACCATCATCAGCACACATCCCCCATCCCATTAGCTTCTCTTCTTCCTACTCTCTTTTTTTCCTGTTTGAATCTCTCTGCCTCTGACTCCAGCTGCCTTCTCTTTGGCCCACAGCGATATCCGTTTCTAATTTATTTTCTTTTGTTTTATTCATCCTTTCATTTTCTCTTGACCCTCCCTGTCAATCTGGACTATCGCTTTACCCCTCCCGTCACATTTTTCAGACTCTTTATTGCTCCACCCCCTTCCTACTTTATCAAAACTGCTCTTTTCCATGGATGCTGCAGCTGCGTTACTCTGCCTTTAGGAGACAGAAATATATGCAGTCCTGCATGTTTAAAAACCTCTGGTGGGCGAGAGATTCTTGTTACTGCAGTGCGTCCACGACTTTCACGATTTCGTGCTCATGGATGTGTGTAACTGCACTTATATCTGTTTGTGTATGCCTGGTTTGTGCAGAGTAATCCTGATTATACTCACCTCCCAGTGTCCCGTTTTAGGAGAAAGCGAGGTGAGGAAAGGGGGAGGATGAGGGTGAGAGAATGGGAAGGGGAGATATTCTGCCACCACTCTTCATATGAACAACAGAGACAGATCAGTGATTCCCTCAGGCATCGGCTGCATTGGCAGGCCGGCGGCTCAAGCAGCATTTCAGTCTGAAAACAACTGAGAGTATCAACTCAGCCTGCAAGAGGATTACGTTCCTTGAGTGGAGTACTGCCTCTTTCATCGCATACCCTCATCTTCTCTTTTTATCCTCTCTTCCTGTTTTTTCATCTTCTTGCAGTGTATTCTTCTTTCATGTTGTACATACATGAGTGGTACATATGGTAGTAGCAAATTTAGTCCCTGACTGCTAAAGCAGGGCTCAGGATGGTGAGGACATGAGGGCTTTTTGATGTGATTGATCTTTGATGCTAAGTCGGAATTTGCATTGTATTGTGATCTATTATCATAGAGGTCTATTTGCATTTAAAGTGCTCCCCTTCAACCCTCCTGTAGTCTATGGGAGTCAATGCATTACAGTCTCCCTGAAGACTGCTGAGTGCTGGCAGATTAATCCTGAATCAGGCTGACTGAGATCCGCTTTTATGCTGGCTCCTTTCATGCACAGTGCCATTTCCCATTGAAATGAACCGAAATATGAACAGGCAACCTGTTTCTCAACGGGTCTGAGTTTGTTCATGTTTGTATGTGGGTGTGTGTGTGTGTGCAAGAGACAGAAAGTATATCATTTCATTGTGTGGGAGATGGGGGGGTACAAAGAGAGGCAAGAAAAGAAAACCTGGATTCTTATTTGTTTGTTTACATCATATACATTTTGTGTTTGACTCGGAGAGTGTGCCTTTCCGTGCTACCACTAATATATTTGTATGTGAGCACATGAACACACAAATTGCATATTTGCCCAGATTTGGTTGGCTCCGCTGACTGGTTTTGGGCTCCAAGCCTGATTGCCCTTCTGCAAACACAACCAGGCCAAAACGTACACTATCAACCTCCTGAAACAGGGAAATACACACAAACACAAAGCTCCGGGGGAACAATGCTGCTCGCCGCTTGCCAATGTTCCCCCAGAACACTGTTGACACACAGAGTGTTTTGTGTACACATGGCGCATTTTTCCATAGGCCATGTTATCAATTTAACCAGGAGATGAAAAATTAGCTTGACTTTTGTGCAGCAGTGTTTGTGTTTGATAAATGATTCATTTGGAGAAAAGTGTGATCAAGGCCATGCCCGCAGTATCTATTTCAAGCGGTCGCTGACTCATCCAGGAACTGGCAGCGTACCTGTAGGTCTCTATTCTCCTCTCCACTGAGCTATGCTTAAGAGTCCAGTGCAGCTATCTGTCTGCTAGATTCTTCACATCTACAGAGCAGTGACCGCTGCTATGAGCTCTATTTATCTATTGGTCTGTCTTTGATAGCAGCATTCTGCTAGACTGACTAAAGGTTTTAAACAATGCTGTCTGCTACATTTTGCCCCGTTGCTTTAAACTAATTTCAATTAGTAATTTTACAGTACATGCTATATCTATCTTTTTGATGGCTCAAATCACAGTGCAGTCTCACAAACGCAGATGTTATTGAAAGATTAAGTTATTAGTCAACCAGTTGAATGCTGAAGTCGTTGCCCTTTTGAAATGTAAGACTTTTTCTCTCTGACCCTGCGGCACAAGCTGAAGGGCAGCCAATTTCAACCAATAATCCTTTATCTCACAACCTTTTTTCAAGTAACTCTGCTTCAGACAGTTACTTGTCTCTACTTTCACTTCAGTCTAAGAACCCACGTAGACAAGACAAATTAGTCTGCTGACATATCAAAGAGTAACGTCAGGTCTGTGTTTCTAATACACTTGCACAGCAAATGCTGCCTCGCTTTATTTTAAGCCTTGATTACACTGAATGTTGCTATTGGCAACGATAAAGAAATTACTCATATTATTAATAACCTTTTCACGATTAACTGTTTGAAAAATAAAAAATAAATTCAAAGAAATCCAAAGAAAACATCTTGTACGAGCTATATGTACTTGAAGTACATTATGTATGTGCATTATTATTACATTATTTATGTAACATCAGTTCAAGGCGGAGCTTTTATATAATTCATGGAAATGAATAATAGTGCACCCTATTTTAATGAAATCCACACAGTTTGCTCTGATCTTAATCCATTCTTACTGACTTTATGGATGCACCCATTCAAGGATTTTTAAAATGTAAAACAACAATGAAAGAGTGCAGAGTAAATGTGTTAGATCGATGACGGCTAATCATGTTTACTTGACACAAGAAAAATAAATAATTTTGTCAGTCAGACCATAACCGGAAAGATGACTCCATTCACATATTTGTGTGTTTCTTTTGTGAGATGGGTAGCCACATGAGAAATTGTGACTGAAAAGGAAAAAACTGGAAAAAGCATTCTTCAAGCATCGATATAAAACATCATATGATTTCAGGTTCACAAATCTTATCATTTGCTTAAAAACACTTAAATCTTGACGATTTTAACATAGCACAGTAAATAAAGAAGTAGCCCTCTGCTCTAAAGAATATGGTTGATTTCTTTTATTTCTAGAAACTATTTTTCCACAACATGGCATCATATCTATATGTTTGTACACATCTCCCTGTTTCTTCAACTTTTCTGTAATTTCTCGGTCCAAGGTCCATCCACACTGCCATGATTTGCTGCATTAATAAAGACCTGACTAGTATACAGAGCCAGACCCCCTACAGATATACATGTTCACACACATGCACATTTGCTCATGCCCTAAACCAAGTGCAGTGGTGCGCTCTAATTAACAGCCAGGGAGTCCTTGTAGTAGTAGCCAGTGGAGTGATAAAAAGACCATCTGAACTCTCTCAGGAGAGGGGTTGGATCGGCTGAGGGCAAACAGGAGCAGATGTAGGCCTAGCATATTCTTCGCCTTGGGGGCGCTAGGCTTCTGACCTGGCCATCGTTCTTCTTCTTTTCCTTCCATTCTCTTCCCCTCTACCTTATCAGTGGTCATACCACTGTCCTCCATTCAGGTGGATCATTAGCACTGATCGGCTGGGGACTGTGGAGAGGGGAGCTAAGCTCCCTCCAATCTGGTCTCCATTTTCTGTTGTCAGAAGGTTGGTATGAGGCCTGATCACTACGGTAAACATCCTCATCATGCAGACTCTCCTCTGAGCTATGATCCCCCTCATAGCTTTAGTCAGCTATCCTCAGCTTCCTCCTCACAGCAGCAGTAGCAGCAGCATGATGTGCCTAACTGATGGGGTCTCTCCAATGCCTATGAATGTGGAAAGACAGAAAGAGGGTGATAGATCCTATTTCCACTCAGTCTCTCATCCCCATTGCAGAGTGTGAGGGAACAGATGGTATGCGTCTGTCATGTGGTTAGGTAGCAGGGTGCCCGGAGGAGGAGATGAGTGGTGGAAAAACACACAGACAGCCGATGTGGTCATGGTCCACATCTCGGACTGTGTTGGGCTGCAGATTTTATGTGATGCTGGGCACTTTCAGCAGGTTTTGTTGTGCCTGTCAATGAAAAGATTCTAATGATCTTGATTTGTTGCCACACAAATGCAGTCTAAGTAAATGCCTCATTGCTGTAGGAATAAATATGATTATATTTCCCAGTATGGAGGAGGTATCTGTATGTGAGAGAGAGAGAGAGAGACGGAGTGGTTAAAAGGGCAAGAAGAGGAAGAAACAGGTGGGCTGATGGATGCTTAGTTACGTTTCTGGCCATCTGGACTCTTGTCACCGAGATCCTTAATCCTATTCAACAGAGAATGTGTGTGTGTGTGTGTGTGTGTGTGCTCGTGCGTGTAAGAGACAGAAAGCCACCGCAACCCTGAATGCACACCTTCATCTTCATGTGTGTGGACGTGCTACAAAATATTATTCCAAACATCGCTGAAGTCTCTGAAGATGCTAATGTGAACAAAGCTATGAGAGTAAATTTGCACACATATGCAACACACACCAGCATGTACCCCCCCCCAAACATAATCAGACATATCCAGACGCATCCCAGATCTGCCTTTCTAATCATTGGTACATTTTAACAATTACTGCTAACAAGTCCTTATTACCCTCAGTGCCCTGCCCCTCCTCCTCGACCCAGCTTCTAATTGCTGCTGCTGTTACTGAACAGCTCTGTGCATAGTTATTAGACAGGAATCATTACCAGCACCTAACACGGAACCACACCTCTTAAAACTCACAGATCACCACCACAAGCCACCAAACATTCGTCTTTCTTGGTTAGTAATGTACAGTATGTATGTGTGTGTGTGTGTGTGTGTGGCCAAGCGTTGCCGCTTAAGTAACTCCTGCTGAGTGGGCGTTGTGTTTATACTCTTCTAGACGCAGCCTGTCAAACACATACAAAAACCTAGCTGTGTTTTCTTCCCGCCTGCTATATCGCCTAATGACTAGCTAGCTGCAGGCATAAGGTTGAGGCTTTGATCACAAAGGCTATACTGGCTCTGCTGTCTGCGCCAGTATCTCCACTTTCAAGGATCTGCAGATGTTACACTGAGGAACAGTGTCTCTCACATCACACTGCATGTGAGCAAGTCCTATGTTTCACCACAGATGTGGCAAAGTTAAGACTGAACGTATGACAGGGCTGACTGTGTTTCAGTGCAGGCACATAAACCACTGGTTTGTTTTCAAGGAAAACTGCAGGTGCACTGTCCCAAATAAGGGCAGTCTAAGAGTGCACACATCTCCCAAAGCTGAGAATAAAAAGCCTGTATCCAGGTGAGGCTCTGTATTAGTGTTAAAAAATAATAAAATAATTGCTCTTAAGTTTGGACATGCCCCACTTCTGGTAAATGCAGTTCATAGCTTTTCATGTAATCCTGCTAAGAAAATTACAAATGCACTGTCCTGAATACATGCGATTTCCCATCCACTTGTGTGTGTTTTTTATTAATTAGTAATTGTTACATCTTACATGCAAAGCTAACAATGAACAAGCTAGATCATATACTAGTTCAACTTTATCATTAGGCTGTCAAATCACCACTGTGACAAAGCATTGTTTTGCTTACAGTGAGTTTTGAATGCTGTGTCATATCTGTTCCAGAGGACCTGCTGCCATTTGGCTTCCCCAGTATAGACATGGGTCCCCAGCTGAAGGTGGTGGAGCGTACAAGGACAGCCACCATGCTCTGTGCTGCCAGCGGTATCCCGGACCCAGAGATCTCCTGGTTCAAAGACTTCCTGCCTGTTGAGCCAAGCACTAGCCAGGGTCGCATCAAACAGCTTCGATCAGGTGAGAAATCTGAGTTTTGGTGTATCTTATTGCCAGTAGCTAAACAAACGGTGCATCAAAAGCTTAGATTAGCGATCAGGTAAATCCTTGTCGCTCTAAATTTTGTGATTACCGTGTTTTAATTATGATTGAGGGATTACATGCTGCTCTCTGTTTATCGCCGTTTATCTACATCCTTTGGGAGTGTAAAACCTTTTTAAAGACGATTTCATTAAAAGGATGATTGTGCCATCCTTAAGCCAGGGGGGAAAAACAGTTTTATTAACATTTGGGAGGAAATATTAGCACTTCAAAGGTAAATTATTTCCCTGTTATTAATCATTAATGTAAAAGAGAAAAGTCATCATCATGCAGTCAAAGCAATATTTGTGTTGCAGATTGAAAAAAATGCACAGAATCATCAAGTTAATCAACTCTTAACTAAATGTGTAAATATGATCAACATTATTTTCAATTTAAATTTAATTGAATAGATCTCAAATGGTAAAATCAATAGAGTGAGATGACAATATGTGTCATCACATTAGGCGTTTAACTGATACGCCTCTTCACTGGGGCCGCCTTGTCTGAAATTGCATTAAATATGCACAGTGTCTAAGAATGTGAATGTAAGAGACGGTGGGGGGGGGTTCTTTGCTGCAAGAGAGAAGGGAAACTGTGATCTGTGCAGACAGATCGAGGGATGAATGCGGGGAAATCACATCTTGGATGTAAGACAGTTTATTCAGCTTTGTTTATGCTCTTCTGTAAAGATGACACAGTGTCTCCTGGAGTAGGCAGATCTCCTTTTTTTACAGCTATTCTCACTCAGCTATTCTCAGGGGAAATGAAAGTGATGGTGAAGCGAAACCATTTTGTTGCTGCTACATCCATATTCTCTGTGCCCATGCGTCCTGCCACTTCTGATATTTTCCTGCTGTCAACCAGTATCTATTACTGATCACTAGAAGTCTTTGTCAACTATACGTCTGCATCACTATTTATAGGATTTGTTGTTATGATGTTTCATTAAATTTCTCATACTTGAAGGTAGGAGTTGAAGCTGCACATACCAGCCGAAAAAATAATTCATCTCCGGGCCATGTATTTATTTTTAAGACAAGAGCCATTATCATTTGCCTAAACTATGGCAGCATCTATAACATGCTTCCATGAAGGCACCACCACACCACCTCTCATTAGCTAAAGATTGTGTGGCATGTAGTAATTTTACAGTGTACTTGCAGCTCGACATGCTATTGTTTTGTTGATTCGTTTGATATTGTTTAAAAGTTCCATGTATAATATTTTATCTTCCAGATATTCTTTCCACTAAATATATAATGAATTCATTAGATAAAAAGCCTCCCATAAAGAACAGGTGAATAACTAGGCCAGCATTGCTATGCTGTTCCTAAAATAGTAAGCTCTTCAAGCTATGTGAAGTACTCCAAGATAGGTTCCAGTTTCAGTTTTGAACTGTTATCCAGCTGCTCGAGTCTGGTGTGACGCTCAGTGGTTTTCTATGGTTGTCGAACGCGCTGTTAACCAGTTCCCTGCAGCGTTGACTGTTGCATTTCTAGGCATTTGTAGGCTGTGGCACGTTTCTCTTACTACAGGCTCTTTCACACTGATTCAGCATGTGCAAAATCCCAGTTCTTGACAGTCCTGCTGTTTGTACATGCAGTTGCCGTAGCCTTCTATTTGTGAATAAACTTGTTTTAGCCCCTGCACCTAATCTTAAGTATAGTTTCCTTCCGCTATGGTGTCAACTGTAGAGTGCACACAGTGTAATTACCTCTGTGCAAAACAGTCTTCAGTGTGGCTGTGTGGATTATGGTGTAGAAACAGCTTCTCTGCTGCATGTATGGAGGTGAATGTTTATGATTTTTCACGTGGTGATATGTGATGTGGTGGTCAGGCCTTATATGGTAGCGTTTCCACCACCATTAGGGTTTATCGATGAAGACAAGCTATAGAAATGATAAAGGCCATAGTCGTTACACTATCTTAAGACATAGCCTTGGTTGTCAAAGTTTCAGACAATACATGGCGCAAAACAAGACTAGCTGGGGCCGAAAGCAAGGTAAGCAAAGGTGAAGAGCTACAAACTAAGGAATGCAAAAAGTGAACTCTTATCCTGACCTTTTCTGCTACACAGAATATGGCATACATACATCCATTTCTAAGAATAAACTCTTGCAACAATATGCCCATCAGAAATGTTAGGAATCTAACAGCCAAAACTGCACAGTTATTCTTTTATTATTTACCATATGCTTTATGTAAATGTTTCTCTTTCTATTTCATGATTAATGGAGCTAGAATGTAGTTTAATTCTTCATCTTAAACACATTTCTTCTTTTACTGTTTCCTTTCCTAGTCTTATTCATTGTTATATACGGTGACAAATATGTATTTTCTTAGTCCTAATTGTTAATGATTTTTTAACTGGGTTGAGCTGTGTTTGGTCCTTTTTAGAGTGTCACACAAACCTAGCAGCAATTCACAGATACGCTATATTAGGCTGTAGATCACATCGATGAAACAGTAGCAAGACAAATGGCTCTGTGTGATTCACTGCAGGCTTTGATAGGATTGAAAATCACCAAAACATCACAAACCTGAGCAACAACTGTGCTTCATAATGAACCGAACACTGCGATGAAATGACTTTAAGAAAATCAATTACACATAGGGTAGACATAAAATAGCACTGAAATGCATTATGGATGAAACACTCCTTTATGGTAAGATGTTTAATGGTGACACCTTCCAAGCAAATGGCTCGGATTCAGAGGACAGCTGCCAGCTCTCACTGAACCACAACCAGGGGTCTGCTTTGATCCACGATCACTGTTTTACTCTCTGTCCCCTCTTTTCTTTCTCTGATGGGTCTTGGAAATTATTTTATGTAACATACGGGTCAAGCTGAAAAATGACATAGAGACCGCACTCGCATCTCACAAAAGACAAAAGAGGACCCACAGCCATCTCACACCCCTTAAGTATCCATCATCTGTGGGGGCTTTCTCATGCAGGTAACTGTCCACAGCTATTAAAACCACGTTTATACATCTGTTACCTATACAGACAAACCCACAAACACTCATACACCTTTCCTCCGTTACCGGGGACGCAAACATATGGTGAAGTGTAGAGGTTGTTTTCCTGACATCTTTATACCACAACCAGTAATCCATTTATTTTTCCATGCCATCTACTGCACCAGTTTAAATGTGTGTGAGGTGACCCATGACAAGCTATCTGTCTATCCCTTACATTTCAGACTAAAAGCTGTGAGTCTACCAAAGCACTTAACAGCCCTCTTAGGCCCACACTCTGGCTAGCATGTGATACGGACCCAGAGGTAGATTACCAGATAATGGATGGTTGTGTCTTTGTTAAGAACTGTGATCTGATCAAAGTTCATGGCAATTATTATGGGCACAGCTCAGGCCACACAATATAAAGAAATGTTGCTGCTTGCATCATTTTATGCTGTGTCCTCAGGGATTATCTTTAGTCCTCTTTGCTTGTTTATCCAACAGTTAGTCAGCAGAAAATAGCAGCAACAGCAGCTACATAAAAAAGGTGAGACAGAAAACTCCTTAATATATCTAAGGCTTACGGAAAGTTTAGAATCTCCCTGTGGCACGATTACATTTTCTAAGAAGTCATGCAGAGTTAAATCAATATGTCATTTTTCTTATTTCTTAACAATAAAAAATAAAAAACAGCAAACAAGTTGGGCCCATAAACCGACGAGCTTCTGTTGCCTCAAAGAGTGACTCAGTTTTTTATTCAAACTGCGTATCTGAATCATGTCATCAATTTCTCAACTGATTATCCCGCTAAGCAGCTGCGCTTTAAAGTTTGTTGAAAATTCTATACAATTAAACAATAATGTTGTAAGGGTTTATTTTTTATTTAGAAGAATGGTTCAGTGTTACATATGTGTTACAATTGCTGAACAAAGCCAATGTGGAGCCCTGGGTGGTCCATGTCACTGGCACCCATTGAAATTATAAATATATTTTTATTGTAATATTTTGCCTTTAAAGTTAGTTTTAAAGGTGAACTATTATGAAGCAGTCTGAAGTAAGTACCAATTCAAAAACTCCAACTCAAACAACTCTGCCATTTTGTTTGGGACTGACTGAAAATCTCTCACTCTGTGAGCCATTCAGATTTATAGGGTCCTGTTACATCGCAGCTCCATCTTAGATAAAGAATATCCAGCTTCTCCATTGTTATCTCCATCCAAGCTTCAAATCATTCTGCACTCACTGGACCTCAGAAGTGGGCAGTCAAAACTCTTTCGCTCTTGGTTTTCGCTTTGCAATTATATAGTTCACTTAATTAAAAAAAACAAAACAGTCTAATGATCTAGAAACTGATATTAATTTTATTGTAAATTTTAAAAAATGATTTACATTTCAATTACACATCATAACATAAGCAACATAATGCCTTAATTTTTCCTGTCTCACTCACATTGACTAACGTCTTTATGGCCTACTGCACTCAATCTAGAGACTGCCTCTAAGTCCAGCAGCAGTTCAGGCTTTTCCTTCTCTCTGCCTGCAGCGGGAGTCTAAAGTTGCTATATTGTTTGCGGGGGGCTTTCTTGACGAAAAGTTATTCAGAAGGCTGAAATGTTGCAACAGAAGTGTTCAGGTGGCAACAGAGTAACGCAGCACACCTTGCTGCCGCCCATATTGATTTGATGTGTCTGCGCATATAGAGCAGGGTTAATGTAGCGTAAGTGTGCGTGGGCCGCTCGCCAAAGACAGAGAAAGAGGGGCTAAATGGCACTACCTGCAGCTCAACGTTTAAAAAAAAAGAAAAAAAATCGATTACCTCAGTGTTTTGGGGGGGATAACCCTAATTTTCTCTCAGCCTCCACCTCTGCTTTCGCAGCTCCTGTTAGGTCCACTCATTTCCCCTGCTTGCTTTCAGTTCTCTTTCCACTTTTTTTTCAGTAATAAATGTGCATCAGTATTGGCGGCACGGCCAAACATGTGAGTTACTGTCACATTTGTTTAGGCTGAGGGGCAGGTCATTTGTTCTATCAGTAAATCAACTGAAAATGTAAAACTTTAATCACAGAAATTGTACTGTGCACCTCCCCTTCGACTGTCGATTAGTGGGGTCCAAGCTCTTTACAAATGATTTTGCAACTGATTCCACTCTCACATGCATAAACAACTCTTTTTCTAAGGTCCTTAATTAGATCTATTATTGGCATAATGCATTTCCACAGACATCTAGTAAAGATCAGACTTCGAAAGATCCTTTTTCTTTAAATAAAACAGGGCGTCCTCTCTCACCGATTGCTATCGAGTTGATTAAAATCCCCTGACTGTAATTTCATCCTCTCATCAACTGTTAATCCCTGATGTTCACAACCTTTTGCCTCGGACAGATATGGAATATTGGATCATTTCTCCTCAGTAGATAAATGACCAAGTGTAATATTTTCGACTCATTTGTTTAATTGGATTTTGGTCTAAAAATAGCTTTCGTCTGTCTCGATTGATGTTAATACCCAGCCCACAAGGTTAATTTCTCACCTTGTTGGAGATTGCAGTCCGGATGAGCTCTTTTGACCTAAATGTTCTGGCAGAGCTATCAGGTTAGCAGTATCTGTTGCCATCTGATTAGCTGAGCCTCAACCCAGCAGACATAATACACCATCCACGATGTCACAGCAGCTCAGTTTACTGAAGTCACATCTCATTCTGGGTCTGTCAGCAGCTTCCAGACAAACTAACTGCTCTTCTTGTTCTTGTATGTTTCTTACTTTCTCTTTTTCACGTTTCTGGCCTGCTCTCCCACACTGACCGTTACGTCCGTTCATTTCCAGCTTTCTCTCTGTGCTGTTTGTTTAGTTATTTATGTGTCTACTGACCTTTCCATGTGTACATCTACTGAACACCTGTCGATCTCAATGTATGGTAATTGCTTGTTTTGCATAGAGGAAGATTTCACCTGCCAATTTCAAATTTGTGCTGATGGCTAGCCATATGAGCTACTTCCAGCTGTTAGATGAGCTCTCATTTGCAGAGATCCACCTGTCCAATTCCTCTTCTCCTCCGCCTTGTCTTTCTTTTGCCTCTCCTTCTGCCTCTGCTATTTTTTGGAGAGGAGATTAGGCTTTTAAAGAGGATAATATATTCCTGTTTATTTTCAAACTCTGCTCATGAGGGAAATGAGGAAAGGAAAATAGACAGAAAGAGGGGGGACACAAGCTGTTTTTCTTTCATGTAGCTGTAGAAGACATAAGCAATGGATGACAGCGTCAGCTCGATAAACACGCTCAGATGCTGAAAACACATAATTGTGTTCCAGCTGAGAGTAATAAGGTATACTTTCCCCTCTTTTACATTTCTAAGACATGATTTTTACACATCTCCATTTACTGATCAGCAGGTATATGCTTGTGTTAATGTCCAAACTGCACATACACTCAGAGCCTCAAAAAATGTTTGTCTGTTCTGGTAAGAGAAAAGTTGCCACAGCATAGAGGACATATTGTAACATTTTTGATTGAGTTATGGAGAGATGAAATTGTGTTGTTCTGAAAACATGTGTGAGCAGTCTCTGCTCTCTTCAAAGTCATTTTACCTTTTAGAACGTGGTGGCTGCTGGCATACGTTGGTTCATTTCAATGTTTAATTTGGATTCAAACGACTTCAGATTGGTTCACGAACAGAATTTGGTGAGCTGTGATTAAGTGAAAGTCCTTGTAGTCTGCATCAAGCAAAGAGCCTTCTTCATACAACACAGAAACATTATTCAGTCCTCACTGGCTAAGGAAAAAGTCTGCACTCTGTTCTTTTGGGTAGCAAGCCTTGCACTAGCTGTTTTATTATTTCAAACATTAAATAAAACACTATTCAAATGGAGAAAATCAGACGAGTGATAGAGAACAATAGTCTGCATTTATAGAGCATCTTTTTAACCTTGGTTAGACTCTGCAAAGCATTTGCAGTGCTTACTGCACCAGGACAGCAGCATGAGTGAGGGAGAGGAGGAGTGGCCCCAGATATGCCAGCACAGCTGTTATTGGTGTATTACTACTGCAGAAATTTATGAGAGAAAATTTCAATTCCAAATGTTTAGATTGCTCTGTACTGGAAAACAGAAAACTATGTTTTCTTTCAGGAATTGTGTCTCCATGTCTTCAGGGATGGAAATTCATTTTGACATACTTTTTTTTTTTTAGATGTTCCTTCAACTGAATGAAGCATGAAAACGGTTGATTTCAGACATATTGCAGATATTGTAAATATTTTTTTTTTCTTTTTAAAGATATATCAACTTTAGAGAAAAATTCTACATGAAAATGATTCGCTATGATGCACTAATAGAATTATGGACTCATATGTATTCTACTATCTGGCAGTGTAGCTGCCTGTTGCCTTTGACATCTGCCATCTTTTCACTGATATCGACATTCTGTCACTACGTCTGCCGGCACTGGATGAATAACTGCTCCTGAAGGGCTGTCTCTCCTGGAGGAGATATCGCTCCTCTGTTGCTCCTGTTGAGATTTTTCCCTTTTCCAAATTGATCGGATTTTTCTTTTAAAGCTCAAATGTTAGAAAGCGTCATATAACGATCAGGTCGTGATATTTGGGACTATGTATGCACCGCAAAATCAAGTTAACACTGTTATTATTATCATGTAAACCGATTGAATGTGACTAGATGCAACAAACACACACATAATAACTAAATCATGATTTTGTCAATTCATATAGGCTTTTAGAAAGAAACCAACACGTAATGTATATCTAAGGTTATCTATAATTATTGTTTACTTTCTGCTACAGGACTTGTTTTTAAGTACACAATAGCGCTATTGCTTTTTCTTGTGTAAAACATTAATCTGAACATTTCTTTAGCCTCTGCTTGTATATGTTACAACAAAAAAAAGATAGAAAGTAAGTAAAATATAAGTAAAGCTCAGTTGGTGCTCTGGCTCTCCGTATCTCGCTCTACATCTCTTATGAGCCAGATGCCTTTTATCGGTCACACAAAAGATCTGGTTGAAAAAGTTGTACACTGACAGACTTGCTCTGTGTGTATGTGTGCGTGCACAACCCAGTTTATCAACGCACATGTGTCCGCCGTGTGCGCCTCACTAATGTGTGCACGTCGTGTCCATTTAGTGTTACGTCTTTTTCACTCCACGCAGTGCAGCAGCTTCTAATGCGTGGTTTTGTGCTTGCTCCTCAGGCTGCATGTCAAAGTCAGTTTATGATGACACGAATGTGACAGAGCAGACTGTAAGAGAAAAAAAAAAAAACAGAAAGTCTCTGCTGGTAAATCAAGGGGCCTCCAGCTAAAAGAAACTGCACCCTTTGAACTAAAAGAATACCTGATGAGTGCAGTGTGTAATTATGACATGTTAAGTGAGACACTTTTCATCGCTTCAAGTTTCAGGTTGGAGGATAGAAATTGTAGCAGTACGGAGCTAAAGAGCATCACTCTTCAGGGTAAAACTGCTGCCATTTTACCGCCAAAATAAGGTTGTCCTCAGTGCATCAATGTCCCTGCTGCAGGAGAGGAATCACCAACGGGTTCACAGATACTCAACTAAAACTGCCACTGAGTCTGCAGAAACAGAACAAATCTGATGACTTGCAAACTTTTTTCTATGATTCTTTTTAACTTTGAACATGTTGTTGTCTGGAAAAAGACAGGGAGAAAGGGTTGCACGGTGGAGAAAATCAGCAAATTCCCTCCAGAAAAATACAACCTCTGATATATGAGAGTGCAACCCATTCAGACGGAGCCTCGCAGAAATAACAAATACGCTGACTTTATTGCATGTTCAGGCTACAGGCGGGGAGTTACCCGAGGGCCACGATGTGGAAACACGGAGACAAAGCTCAGGATAAAGAATTTTTTTTTCTAAAAGCATAAGTAAACATTCTCTTGTCCTCTTTCAGGAGCGCTACAGATTGAGAACAGCGAGGAAACAGACCAAGGGAAGTACGAGTGCGTGGCCACCAACTCTCAAGGCGTACGCTACTCCTCTCCTGCAAACCTATACGTGCGAGGTAGGACCTGAACACGTAGCACAAGTGCGCCTGCACACGCACACATGCGCAGACAATCACACAAAAACGACTACTATTAAGGTGCTCTTGGTACTATTGATGAAGCTACCTCTTTTCCGTGACTTTGTTCTTAAACAAGATTTACTAACCCATCCATTGTCTACAATATTCGTTGACCTTGTGTTTTAATATTTCTCACAACCACCTTTAACAAGTCCACCTTAAACCCTGGTGTGATCTCGCACAGGACCATGGAGTCAAAGTGAGCACACACCTCGGTTTAACTGCATGGATACATCGCTGATCTATCTACTAAACTGGTTTCTGTACAGGAGGCATTACAAAAAACTAAATGCTTTGATTAGATTAATGGTTTGAAATTAATTTGCTTGACACTGACGGCACTGTCATGGACGCACATGATCCCTGTTTATTAGCTGAATCCAGCCTCTGTCTGTGGGTGCTGGTTTATCACCGGCTTATAGCTGAAAGACCACACCCAATGTTCAGATTTACAAGTTTATGAGAGAAGTGTGTATGCGTTGTGGGAGGTGTGTGTGTGTGTGTGTGTGTGTGTTTGAGTGGTGCGGTGAAGCGAGTGGCTTTGCGCTGGCCGTTTTTATTCTCTCTGTGTTTCCTCGTTCTCTCTCTGCCCCCCCTCACGTCATTGTGTTCTGCATCAACCCCCTTCCATCCCTCAGAGCTTCGAGAAGGTTGGTGCGCTCTTTCTTTTCTTTTGTTACTCCTTTGTTTCAGAAAGCATCACTTATTGAAACAGAGGGAAACAAAAAAAGGGAAAAAAAAAAGAAACTACTGGGGTAGCTTCGAATGGAAACTATTAAAAGCTGTATCCAAAACGAGGAAAGTAAAGCTGCTACGATGACGAAGTGGCCTGCCTACGCAGCAAAGTGCATTGACTGCATTGTGAGGCCTTGTGTGCAGAACCCTTGGTATTGCTATCACTCCCCGATCAATGTTTTCTGCATGGTATGATCTTGTTGTCATGGAGACCCAAGAATTGGAAGATTAAAAAGAGGCAATGTTTGCATGGAAGGAGCGAGAGAGAAAGAGAAAGGAGCACCGCTTGCATGTCTGTTGACTGACGAACTGACACAGAAGCATGGCAGTGTGTGTTCACGCTTATTGATATGCTCGGATTGTGATGGTATTGAACTTGCTGTCTTATGGTGTCTTGCAACTGTTCCCTTTCCCCCCTCTGTTTTTCTTTTTCTTGTTTTTTTTTTCTGTGTCCCTGCTCCCATGTCATCACATCGGCTCCAGTTGTTGCACTGAGTGGGAATGTTGCACTCGCAGTCAAGCTTCTACGTACCCCTTTGTTTTTAAGTCTGATGTTTGGTTTGTCAGAGAAGCACCAAGAACACTTATTGGGCTGAAGTCATGACATGAACTCAAGATGGCAAGATCGTATCACTGGTGATGGATATTTGCAGTTCGTTAAAATGTGATTTACTTGCACTTAATCAAGTTGAAAAACAACAGCAGAGTGCAGGGTACTGTCATATGTGCTTGTTGTCCTTGTGCTTGCAATAAGATTTCATATATCAAGCACACAGCATGGTGAGCTTATATGATACATTGACTCATTTTAGAATCAAAGTTTGTAATGGTCTAATATTTGAAATTACACTGTGTAGAATATCAATGGAAACTTAATGCAAAGATGTGCAAATTCTTTAAAATCTGTATATTTAGTTTGGGAGGAGCACAGAGACCATACGTTAAAATGCTGATTGTTGCTTGTTATGTGAACAGTTTGCTCATTTTGAATTAGATGACAGCAGCCTCTTTCAAAATAAGTTGTAACAGAGTGGACGTTTACCACATCTCTTCAAAAGTGGAATTCTTGCTTAATGTAGGATGTTGACTGCTCAAAAGTTCAGCTCTCCTATGATGTACATTTTTTCTGTTTTAAATGGATGACGGGTCTGGACTGCACGCAGGCCAGTTCCGCGTCAGAGCTCTTACTATGCTGCTGTGACATGTTCAGAATGTGGTTTGACAGGCCCTTTGAAAACAAATACAATGCCTGTTTCGTTCTCTAAAAAAAGGAATATGTCACTGTGAAACTGTATATATAGTTCAGCCTGTTTGCTGCCTTCACAGATGTACAAGTTACTCATGCCATGTGCACTAATGTACCCCTTTACCATCACGAATGCTGTCTTTTCAACTGTGTGCTTATATTAAGCCAGATGGCCCTTCTCCTCTATAGCCCGGAGAACATGGCCTCCATGGTTTCCCAAAAGAATTCAAAAGTTTGATTCATGCACAGTTTCTCATTTTGCCTCAGTCTACCATTTCGAAGTCAGTGCAAGAAATCATCAGTTAATTAAGAATTTTATAACGAGTCATGTTGCTGCTTCCAATTCATCTAATTTGTTGTGAGATTACTTTGTAAACTTTTACTGTCTAATCTCTTTCGGATCTCTTTCGGATAATTCTAATTCTAATTCTTTTGTCTGATAACGGCGTACTTTTACTTCAGTGACATTTTCAGTTCAGGGCTTTTTATGTTTTGACAGAGCTACTTTTACTTGATTAAAAGATCTGCAGACTTTTCCTTTACTTTACTATAATATACAGTAGCTGATGTTTTATCTTATTTTCCCTTACTGTTACTGACTCCCTGCACCACAATGATATGCCTTTATTGACTGACATTTGAAATTAATCCTATCCATTCTCATTCTTAGATATTGAGGGGATATTAATGATTCTCTCGCTTACAGTGGTTAATGAAAGATGTGTCCTTGAGACAGACAGGGTGGTGCAGAGTAAATGTCAGCTATAAGACGGTACAGGGATACAGGAGTAATCCTTAAGGCTGTGCCAAGTTCTACCCATCCTGTAGCTTCCAGACTCCCTACAGAGGACAGGACTAATGATAGCTTCTCTAATAAAGATTAAAGACCCTAGCTCTTTCAAACTGTATAGAAAATGGAAGGGAATCAAGCAGCTTGGCTTGATTAACTTTAAGCAAGAGGCTCCGTGAGCATGTGAGGGATTTTCCCTTGTTATGAGCTAGCTTTATTCCAAAGCACTCACCTCTTTCTGCGCGGTGGATTCTTCAGTCTTTAGCCCATGGTCCTTACAGATATCATTTTAGAAACGCTCCAGAGCCAAGTTCATGTTTCACATTACCTTAAAAAAAATCATCCTGAGTCATCATTTTCATCCTGTTCCTCATGTTACCAAATTAATCCATAATATGCTTAACAAATTGTGTTTTTATTTTTACCTTGGCTGTATTTAGAGGTAAATAACAGGGTCTGTCATGCTGCTTTGCACCTGCTGTGTCTGTGCTTATGCATGGAGCTGTCTGCCTGTCTCTGTCTGTCTCCAGCATGCTCAGAAGAGAGGAGATGGCTGCCCAATCATGTCTGTTTTCTAACAGATCTACCTGTTTTTGTCTCTTTGTCTCTTTCTTCTCTTCAACGTTTGTAACCAATTCTGGGTATTTTGGGGACATTTTTTGTTTCTATAAGTATTCCACATGCTATATATTTTTTTCTGTCATTCATGAAATTATAGTGACATCACGACAACTATTGGTTTCTTATTTGTTGAAAACCTGGAAAAATGTTAACTTCTATCCAATTGTCTCTAGATTCTTTGAGTAGGGGGATGTGGTCCATGAAGATTCCATGTAATGATGTAACTCATTCAGGAGTGGAGGTTATGCAGCAAATTTACCAGTATCTATTTATTCATTTATTCCTTTATTTATGCATTTTCACTCATTTGATACTTTATTTACGTTATATTTTTATGTATTTGCAAGTCATCCAGACAAGCTTAGACTCTTATTGTTTTGCCAGGCTTTCATTGTAATCTTTATTTTTTTTATTTTTTTTTAACCCTTTTGACTTATTTTAGGGTTAATGTTGTTTTATTCAGTCATGTTTTTACAACACATACAGTAATGTGAAACAGAAAGTACACCTTCTTTCAATTCCAAGGTTTTACATATCAGGACTTAACAAAAACTCCTGGTCCTCACAAGGTCTTAAAGCTGAATGAATACAACCACAGATGAACAGCAGCACAGAAACCAAACACATCATGTGGGCACAAAAACAGCTAACCAACTGTCAAGCACGGTGGAGGAGGTGTAATGATTTGGGCTTGTTTTACAGCCATAAGTCCTGGGCACCTTGGCACCTATTGATTCAACCATGAACCCCTCTGTATACCAAAGTATTCTAAAGTCAAATGTGAGGCCATCTTTCTGTCTGACAGCTGAAGCTTGGCTGAACCTGGACAATGTTCCCAGAAAGAGCAGCAAATCTACAACAGAATGCCTGATAAAGAAAAGGATGAAGGTGTTCCAATGGTCCAGTCAAAGTCAAGTCATTTTGTTAAGTAGACAGTAACAATATGTACTGTGTTGTCGTCCATCTGAGGCTGTATTAACCTCTTGTTAAGAAGTGCTAAGGACCAGATTATTTTCTTATTATGTCCTGATACATAGAAAAAGAAAAAAGCTTTTAAATTGAGACTGTGTTCTTTCTTGTGAACATAACTATTTAAGCTTCCTAGCATTGAGTTGAGATTTTCGATAATGTTTCTGCTCTTTGTCTGCCTCCCCTTTCATTCTCTCCTTTCATCCAGAGACGTTTGTCCGTTATTCTCTCTGTCTCTTTTTGTTTCCTGTGTTGTGACCCTGGGGTATCCTCTTCTTCATTGTTCCTTCAACATCTGATTTCTGGTCCTTTTTTCTTTCTTCTCTTAATTTTGAAGCACCTACTTTCTGAATGGGCCTGACTCTGGTATATAGCCGTGTTTTTAAATAGATCCATGTGTTTTCTTCTTCCTCGCTCCTCTTTTCTTCCCCCTTTTCCCCCCTTCCCCCGCAACCCTCCTCTAATCCTCTCTTTATCTCCACTTCCCTGTCTTTCCCTTCCTTTCCTCCCCCCTTTTTCTCTTTCTTCCTCTGCATTCTGTCTGCACCCTGATGTGTAGGAGCGACAGACACATGTACATAAGTTTATTAACTTATAAACATGCACATACTACCTCACATATCTCTCTTTTTTGCTCGCACTTTCCCGTTTTGCCTCTCTCATGCTGTCTTGGTGTTCTTTAATTAATGTGTCCAATGATCACTCTGTAATTGCCACCACACCTTTATGGACCCCTCGATCCACTCCTGTCCACATTTCCAATTCATTTGACTACACACTGTATCAGTTATGAATCCTATGTATTGCACAGTATCTTGTCGTACAATGTGGCTTTCCTTTGCTACATTGCCTGTCATTGTCTTGAAGAGACGCAGAGCTGCCTCTCTCTTTCTTTCTCTCTGTCTCTCTGTCTGTAATCCTTCTTCTATTCCTCCATCTGTCTCTCCGGTGTTTCTGCTCTTTGTCTCACTTCTCTCTGTCTCCCGCTCAGTCTTCAGTTCTTCGTTCTCTTCTTTGTGTTTCTCCACCATCTTATTTCTCTTGAGTCGCCCAGGCATGCAAATGACCTATGAGTTCAGTCTCTCGATGCATCTCTCCTAATATGTAGTCAGCCAAGCTCTGACAGATGCAGTATTGGATATAACTTGCCACTTTGCTTGTTCTTCATACGGGGACACAAATAGCAAGCAGGGCCTATTGATCGACCCCCGTGATGCAAACGCTTCCTCTAAAAGAGCCCATCTGTTGCACAAACACCTCAAGGCATAGAAATCTCAATGAAGTAAAGTTTCGCTCCAAGGAGTTTGGTAAAGTTTAACATGCTTAGTCATAGCTTAGAGGGGGGACAGTGACAGTAAAAAAATTTACATCATAAAGTCTAATTTTTCTGCTTTAATTGATAATTCAGTTCAGTAAGAAGAGAAACTGACTATAGGTGTCATGTCCTGGTTGAAGTGATACTCAAGAGTTTGTCACTATATTATTTTGAGTAGGCAGCTCACTCTGAATGGTTGAGCTCAACACAAGATTTGTGTCTTTTTGTTGGAATCATCAGTACCATAAAGTAATTGGGACTAAACTTGAAATATCCCTTTGTAATTTTCTGTAAAAACCCTGAAGTTCATTCTCCCCCTTCCTGTTACCTCTCCTCTTTTTCTTTTTCTTCTTCTTCTTTTTTATCTCTCTTGCCCTAAATTTCTCTCTCAATCTCCTTCTTGCTCTCTGCTTTGCTCTTTCTCTCTCATTCTCTCCCCCTTTCCTCCCTCCTCCTTCTTTTTCTCCACCTTTCTTCTCCTCGCTCCCCTCCCCACTTTTCTCCTGCTCCACCTTGGCCCTTTAACTCCCCACCCCTTCCTTTCTACCCCAACTCTCCTCCTTTCCCAGTGCGCCGTGTGCCCCCTCGTTTCTCTATCCTACCCTCCAATCACGAGATCATGCCAGGAGGGAGCGTCAACATCACCTGCGTGGCCGTGGGTTCACCCATGCCTTACGTCAAGTGGATGATGGGCAGTGAGGACCTGACCCCTGAGGACGAAATGCCCATTGGACGGAACGTGCTGGAGCTCAATGGTGTCCGGGAGTCTGCGAACTACACCTGTGTGGCCATGAGTAGCCTTGGTATCCTCGAGGCCACGGCACAAGTCCTAGTCAAGAGTAAGGAACCCACACAGCTAACTACTTTGCTTAGAGAAAGTGTGCAGAAAGAAACAAGTAATAAATGGGTAATAAATGAGTGTTAGGATAATTACAATTTTTCAGGAAAGTACAAACTGTCGAATTCTTTTAAGATACCTACAAAATTACATTTTGTTATGTCTGTGTCAGATACTGTTGCGTAGGTGATGTATTGTGCAAGACAGAACATATGAAATCATTATGAAATCTGATTTCAGTGGGACTTCAAGTGAGGTTCAGGTGTTCCTTGTCACTCGTTGTATACACAGAAAACTTCAAATGCAGTTTCGAGCCTGACAAGATGACGAAAACGGTTGCAAAAGTGCCAATAATGAATATTTAAACTGAGGAGAAAAAAAAATATGCCGACCAGGGCTGCCACAGTGTCAGATTTTTAGTATGCATTTATTATGTCCAAAAATATTCAACAACGATATTATCAGAATATCTTTGAAATATGTGAAAAAAGAAAACAGAAAATACACTTATTGACCTTTGTTTGACCTGTGCCTATTGAGGTCTTTTTTTTTCAAATGAATGATTCTAGAAATAAAAGGTTGTAATGATTGTATTAAAAAAACTGCAAGAAAACCCAATCCCCACTCAATAATATTGTCATTTTGTCAACTGAGATGAAATCACAATGCTGATATTTAATTTTTCTAAATATCTTTATTATCACCAATACTGCAACATGCGTAGTGCAGACTGAACAATAACCCAGTCAGGTAGTGATAGTAGGATTTGATTTGGCAGGAATGGGACTTCAACAGAACAATACATTAAATGTATGGAGCAACAGTTCAGCAGAATAGCATAAGAATGTAACTATAAGATATGTATAGACAAAAGCCACTAGAGCATTTTATATTAAAATAGTAAAATCCTGTTTATCTGTTGCCTTTTTAATCAGCTTTACCAAAGCCTCCCGGCACACCCATCGTCACGGAGACAACAGCCACCAGTGTGACCATCACCTGGGACTCCGGCAATCCCGACCCCGTCTCGTACTACATCATTCAGTATCGAGCCAAAGGCCCAGACAGCAAGTATGAGACGGTCGACAGCATCACCACCACCCGCTACAGCATCGGCGGGCTGTACCCCAATACTGAGTATGAAATACGAGTTTCAGCTTTCAATAGCATCGGGCAGGGGCCCCCGTCCACTCGTGTGGAGGCTCGCACAGGAGAGCAGGCCCCCGCAAGCCCTCCACGAAATGTCCACGCCCACGTTATTTCTGAGAACACTGTGATGGTCCGCTGGGAGGAACCAGAGGAGCCCAATGGTCAGGTGGGTTGAAGATGAACGCAGCTCTTTTTGATCTTTTCTCAGTAGCGGGAAACATACATTTCTTTCATCTACTGGTATTTCTCTCCTGCTGTCAAATAAAAAGACTGAACCGAGCAGGGGGGCATGCTTGGACCAAAGCCCCAGATATTCAATAGAAAAGCTTCTTTTTTTGTACACAGCACGTTGTACACGTTGGTAAAGACAGCACAGTTAATTCAGTACGGCGTCTTCCCTCAGGGTTTGAGAATCCAACACCAGCCAAAAGGAACAAACACAGAACGTTTTTCAAACCCTACCTTCTGCTATTCACAAGCTTATGTTTTGGGGGAAAAAGGTATTCATCAGAGGTATCATTTCTGGTCATTTTTTCATGTTTTAATTTGCGCTATGTTCATGGAGACATTAAAAATATTTTCTGATCACATTTTCCAGTCAAAAGTGTTTTATAGTCCTGCATGATGTTAGAATAATAAAAACTCAACAAAATTGACTATTGGGAGCTTATTCCAGTGAGCAGGTGCATGTGCTTTGCAGGGATTGTGTCTTGCTGGAGATTTCTGTCCCCTAACTCCCTTGCTAGTCTTCCTTGCTCTCTAAAGAAGGAAAGGGTAATTGGACTGTCCGCTCTAAGTTGAGAGAACTCCCTCTTGAGGCCTATATCTTTTTTCAAGGCTACCTAACTGCACAGCATATTCATAAAAGTACAAGACTGAATTGAGTGCATATGGGGATTATAGATATTAAAGAGTAATAACAGTGGAGATGGGGGAGCTGGAGGTTTAGGGAGTTGCCATGGCAGAGGGATTACATAAACTCTGACCTACTCACTGTATAGCCAAATTCTATAGAGCGGAGAGGTGTTGTGATTACATTTTAGAATAATGTGAAGACTTCAACAGATTTGATTGTACTAGTTTTCTCATCAAGTGTTATGCGCGTTGGGAAACTGACCTCTAACAAACAGTAAAGCTACAAATCTTCTTGGCCATCTGGACTGAAGTAAACTAGATGATGACCTTGACAGTCATAATTTCTAGTGGTGTTAAAACATGGTATTATGGATTACCAGGGGTGCATGACTGTGGGATTAAATGGAAGACCAAATAATAATAATAATCTTCCTGACCTAAAAATCAGGCACCAGTGCAAAAAACTTAACTGGGCGGGTCTCTAATTGTCTGGTCCTTTTGCAGGTAAAAGGCTATCGTGTGTACTACACCATGGATCCGTCCCGGCTTATGAATGAATGGCAGATCCATAATGTCCAAGACAGTGTGATCACCACCATTCAGAACCTCATAACCTCAGAGACCTACACCATCCAGGTCCTTGCCTTCACCTCTGTAGGCGACGGGCCCTTCTCAGACCCCGTCCATGTAAAAGTCCTGCGTGGAGGTTAGTGTGTGTGCATGCATAAACATAATCATCGCTGGGTGTTTGTGCAAGAGAATATATTTATCCTGCATGCTGGCGCATGAACATTAGCTAAGTGTTCTTTTTTATTTATATAGAGGTAAGTGGTGGATGTTTTTCAGATGAGAGTGTGCAGCACAACACAAATGAGTAATTATTTGCGTGTGTGTGCATGTATAAAATCTACTCGGTAGATTGTGCAAGTGGCTCATATAAAGTTTGGTTAGCAGTCTGTGAAAGCACTGCGAGAGCTTGACCTGTCAGAAAATGTAACTTGCTCTGCATGAGTAAATTCTAGGAGCTAGGACAGAACCGTGGAGATTTACAAAAAGCAAACAGGGATTAGCAGCCAAAAATGTCCTGTCATACCTCGCTGCTGATCGTGTCTCTTTGACAGCTGCTGTGAGGCCGTTGGTTTTATGGGAAGGGAGGTACAAATAGATGACAACTCCAAATCTGTGATGGTATTACTGCTTTAATTTTATGTGTAGCTTGAACTACTGCCAGACCATCAATCTGCATTAAGTCTTAATACTTTATAGCACATAGAAGAAAGGAAAACATTCCCAGTTTAGTCCATAGCATTAAAAAACAAAACTAATTTCTAGTTTAATTTCTTTAGCAATATTTACACACACACACACACACACACATATATATCTATGTATATATGTATATATGTATCAGCTGACAGCCACTCACAACTTGTCCACAAAAATTGGGATTTTTAGGAAAGAGAGAAACCTTCAGATCTTGAAAATCTTGTTGCTATTTGAATGTTGTATTTCAGATTTTTCTACCACATTACTTTTGCGTCATTCACTTTGTCACAACATTTTCTCACAAAATACAAAAAAACACATTCTCATAGGGCCCTCGTTCTGAGTAACAGATTATCCCTGTAGTTTACCACATATTACTTATATAAAATAATTATAAATAAATAAAAATGCCTTCAAGAAGCCATTTAAAGAAGGGAACTTACCTGCAATAACTTTCTCCTGTCAAGCAACATTTTGACTTTAATGAGTAGTGTGGCCATTTCAGTATTTTCAATTGATACAACACTTAACGCGAGAGCCGAAATGAGCAAGTCAGACAAAAACTGCTACTGAATACTACTGAATTTTTACGATTGATGAAGTTCATTGCATTTTAAATTTGGCCTTCTCACCTTCAGTTCCAGGTCAACCTGGGAAGTTTAAAGTTGGCAAGGTGACAGACACCAGCGTTGAACTAACCTGGGAACCTGCATACACCAAGGAGAAAATAGTCAACTATGAGCTACTCTACAAGCCTGTCAAGTTTGGCAGCTTGGTAAGCCTTCTTTCTCTCTTCTGCTGAGAGCAGGTGTAAAGGGAGAGATAAAAGAGAAAATCTAAAAGATTAACCCTGGTGTCCAGCACCTCTGTGTCATGTGGCGACCATCGTCACATCCCTCCTCGTGCCACCTCACCTCTCTGTGCTTCGCTCCCCTCTTTTCTGCCTCGCAGGAGAAGCTGACCTTCGGACCAAGGAACTCTTACACCGTAGAGGGTCTGAAAGCAAACATAGAGTACTCCTTCTCCCTGGCCGCCATCTCTAACAAAGGCATCGGCGCTTTCACTAATGAACTGGTGCAGAGGACGTCACAAGCCAGTACGTCTCAGTTCAACTGGGCTCACAAACACACATATTATATTTGTGTCGTATTACACCCTTGTGCAGAAAATGTTGTCTAAATATTTTGTCCTCTCACACCACATCAACACACACACGCTCGCTCACGTCATATTGTCCTGAGCTGCTCCTGACCCAGTGCAACCTGGGAATCATCTTTGCAAAACTCCATGTGTCTCAGTTTTCATCCCATCTGTCCATCCCTTCCTCCCATCCATCCATCTACATTTGACTGTGCCTTTCTTCCCCCACTCGGCCTCTCTCTTTCTTGCACAAGCCAAAACATCATGACAGATGGAGATGGAGCACCGATTAATGTTTCAGTCTTCCTTCTCTTAACCATCCTTTCACTTTTTCCACTCTATCAGCGACAAATGTCTTTGATTTCGTGCAACTGTCAGACACTCACTGGCTAACAGGCAGTTGTGTGAAGCATTAAAGGATGGTGGCCGGCCTGTTATGTTGACAAGTAAGTACCACCCAGTCTGTATTTTATACACAGCAAACGTGGGTTCTCTCCCTTGTCTCCTTTTTCTGTAAATTTTTTCTACACAAACACTGATAGCCCTTAAGAGTTCAAATGAGTGCCACAGTTTTTCTGTGACATTTAAAGTCATATCTGCTCTCAAGAGAGGACAAGAGATAACAGAGAAAATGGAACAAGGAAAAGAATGGATAAAGTATTTGCAGTCGCAAAAAAGTCCTGCAGGTTGTGGTCCCTGGAAAGTGGTAAGTTTTGTCAAGTATTTACAATCACTCAGCAGACAGACATTTTAGCTGGTCTCTTTTCAGTCTTTGCATGGGATGGCATGCTGGAGGAAGTGGTAAAGTATGGTAAAGCATGCAGCTAAGGGATGGTGCTAGATAAGCAGACAATTTCATGCAGCAGAAATCATTTCCCAGTGAGGTTATGTGCGCTTTGTTATCGCCAAGCTTTGGTGCACGTCTAGATTGTCCCCTGAGGCCAGCAGAACAGTGGCTGTATGGCTGAGTGAATAGATACTTGAACCTGTCAGCTATGACTATTACACTCCCACACCCACACATACATGCCATAGACTCCTAGAACACAAACACCCAAGTACGTCGGCTACACATGGCCTTTGTGTGTATGTTACTTATATGGCATTGTATTAGGAGAGCGATATCGATGGCTTGGAAATCCACGGTGGTGAAGGTGTGTGAATATTTGGGTCATATTTGCTATGTACCCAAGCCCGCGTCTGATTCAATGCTTGTCTTCATTCTAGCCTGACTTTCTATATCAGTCTGAGTGCCTTTCTCTGTCTTTTTTAAACCTGGATCCTTAATCCTTTTGGCACTGCGTGAGATCTGTTTTAGTTTGTTTTATCTCCTTGCTGTGAAGCCAAGACCTTCCTCGTGTCAGCAGTGGAACGTCTCACAGCACTCTATTATCCCGAGGACTCAAGGATTACGCCGCCGCGGGAGCTGGTGTTGTGAAATGAATATATTTGTCATCCCTTAAAGAAGGAAAGACACACTGTATGCGTTTTTCATTCACGAAACTGGATCCTTTATACCACTGGCTTCAACAACCAGGGGATAAGATATAATCAATGGCTATTGGATGCACATTCTCTTTGCGTATAATTAAGTTCTCCACTCAGGGTCAATACTCCTGTCTCTGGTTTATTTCATTAGGCTCTAAGCCTAGCATAATACTTTTACATTATATGGTTGCTCCCCATTTTTGTCCGAGTCATGTTTGCCCAAGTTTCATCTCTTTCAGTTCAGTTTACATCATTTTTTTTTATTGTTTCCTTTTTTATCCTCATCTCCCGTCCTTTTGCTTGTAATTTTTCCCTCTCTCGCTTTTTCACTTCTATTCTCTTGGGTCTTTCCTAAATTCTTTGCCAATTGCCCTCCTTGCCCCCTGTCCAATCAGAGCCCTCAGCTGCACCAGAGGGTGTGTCCTGTGAGAGTGCCAGCTCCACCTCGCTGAGAGTAAGTTGGAGGCCACCTCCAATGGAGGCCCAGAATGGCGAGTTGGCAGGTTATGAGCTGCAATACCAAAGGGTTTCTGAGGCAGGAGGCGGAGGTCAGGGCCTGGAGGTGAAAGGGTTCCCCATTCCAGCCCAGCAGGGGCAGGCTGTGGTTGAGGGGCTGGAGAAATGGAGCTGGTACAACATCACCATAGTAGCATCCACTGTAGAGGGGAGCGGACCCACCAGCCCAGCTTTGCTCTGCAGAACAGATGAGGATGGTAAGAGACCTGAACATTACTGTTATAACTGTTAAGCTCATTATTTACCGGTTTGGCATTATGTCCCTTGATTAATTCTTTATTTCAATATATTTGTGCGTGTGTGTTTAGTTCCCGGTGCAGCCCCTCGCCAGGTGGACATCCAGCCGCTCAACTCCTCAGCTCTTCGAGTCACCTGGCGCTCTGTGTTGCCACGGTTAAGGCAAGGCCAAATCCGTGGGTACCAGGTGCATTTCAGCCGTGCAGAGAGCGGTGAATCACGCACGCTACCCCGGATCAAAGACCTCTTATTGGATGAGTCTCAGGTGATTTGATAACACAGTTTTTAAAAGATGAAACGATGTCCGGCTTTTAAAGCCGTAAACATTTTTTGCTTTTCATTTGGTCGTTTGACTCACTCCTGCTCTCATCTGTCTCGGCCGCCTACGGGGTGGGTTGCATCTGTGTGACAAGATGGATGAGGATGATTCCACTCAATATGTGAGTGCAAATAACCCATCCTTTTCTCATTATAGAATAAATCACATTTTATACATACAGCATAATGCAGCCAATTCATTTCCTGTCCTCATTAAGTCACAATAGATTATGTAACTTGATCATTTTCACTGATGCATTATTGTCAGCAAAGAAAAGCTGGGGTTTTTTTTGCCTAAAACTGAGAGGTTTGGTATTTGAACACATTATTATGTGTTCTCTCCCACAGGAGCTGATTTTAGGAGGTTTAAAAGCAGAGACATTGTACTCTGTCTCAGTGGCAGCATATACCACCAAAGGGGATGGAGCGCACAGCAAAGTCAAACTGGTGCAGACCAAAGGGATCGGTAAGCATATGTCAAGTATATTGCGCTCATAATTTAGTAACGCACTCAAGGATTGATCTTACAGCAAGCTGTACTGGGAGGCAGCCATAAATAACAGCCCAATCAATTCTAATTCCTCCACAACATTTGCATGATGTATAGATATATGGTTTTATAATAGATATCACGACTCATTTTCTTCTGCCTACACTGTTATTTGCAGTGCCCAGCTCCCCCTCCCTTTGGGTGCGTCCAGGATCGGGTTCAACCGTGGTGGTGAGGTGGGCTCCTCCGCTGGATTGCTCTGAGACAGGTTCTGATAGCCGGGGGGCACCAGTGGAAATCCAGGGCTACCGCCTACAGTTTGGCCTGAAGAATACTTCTGTAAACGCCACAATGGATTTTACACATCGTGAAAGAAACTTCACTGTCAGAGACCTCTCCCCAGGCTCCTCCTACGTCTTTATCCTGTCTGCAAAGAGCCGAGCAGGCTATGGAGATGTGGCGCAGCAGGAAGTAACGATTCCCGTGTTTCCACCTGTAGGATACCCGAAAATAGTTGACTTAGTAAATGCGACTTGCTGCTCCCTTCAGTTCTCCTGGCTGCCTCCTGCCCCAGATGAGTGCAACGGGGTCATTACAGAGTACACTGTAGCTTACAAAAAGGCTGCATCCCCCGTCCCCTCTGCTGACCCCGTCCCCTCTGCCTCACCAGCCCCTTCTGCTCCTCCATGGCTGATCACACTGCCAGCAAGTGAGGCCAGCTACACCATCTTGGGCCTCAATCACAGCACAGCCTACGAAGTGCGACTTAGAGCCCATAACAAGGCAGGGCCAGGTCCATTCAGCCCTCCATTGGTGTGCCTCACCCTGGCCTTTGAAACAGGTAGGGCTGGCCTCAGGCCTGGGGAACACCTTTTAACTTCTAAGCACTGGTTCAACTTCACATCTCCCCTGATTGTGGAGTTCACTTTAAAACACCAATCTAACAGAAGTCTGGGCCAGTTCTTACAGGTCTGTCTTTCACCAGTGCACCTCAGAGAGACGGAGAACTGCAAAGCCCAAAGGAACACGACTACTTCCCCCAAATCTCCTCCTCTCACTCACTCACTTATACCTTCATCACCTACCCTTCACCACCCGTGGAAGCAGGTTGAGTGTTAATGGATGTTTGCTTCAAGAGCACTGCTTATCACAAACCCTCAGGTAAAAGTCAATACAGGGTTTGGACGTACAGTATCTACCAAAGAAGGTAAGTGTTCAGTCTTATTTAAAGGGAAAACTGCCGCCTGGTGCTGTATCTGCAGGTAAGCTTTTTTTTTTTTTATCTGATAGACCTTCACTACCACCTCTCCAAAGCCTCTGCTGACAAGCTGAATTCTGAGTTGAACAAACACAAAACTTACACTCTGACAATGTGGCATGTCACATTCCTGTAGCCAATCTGTCTGTTACTTGTACTTATCAATCTTGCCATCCACTCACCTCATCACCGGCCCATCTTCCTAACCGTCATGTCTTTTTCCCCAAGTAACACATCAGACTCCACTTTTGCAGGTTTGCACCTGGAAATCAGAAGACCAAGTGATTTGTATGAAACACTTCAACACGAGTAACTTTTTTTTTTTTCCTTTTTGTTTGTTTGATTGTTTGCATCCTAGATGTGCCGAGGAATTTTTCAGTCAACCTGGCTACAAAGACCAGTGTTCTTCTCACCTGGGAGTTTCCAGAGACCAGCAGCTCCTATCGTTTTATTGTATGTAATCGCCTATTGACTGTGCTTTGCATGTCATTAGAAAGCAACAATAAGTGACATGACACAACGTATCGGTTGAGAAAGTTAGATATTGCTTAAAATAAGTTCCTATGTTTTTAGTGAGCATAACACCAACATGAAATGTGCCACTAAGAGAATGCTGGGGTGATACTGTTAAAGTTACACTGAAAAAACCATTGACTGTATTTAACTAAATCTGCATAACAGCGCCTCTACAGTTCTTTCATTAGTAGACTCTATCTCATTTATTAGCTCTTGGGGGGGAAAAAAAGTTTATAGGTGGGATCCTGCTGTTTCTTGGCTAGGCCAAGCAACTTCCTGGAGTTTCCACTGGTTGCTTAGCAACTAGTCCTGGCAAAGAAACAGTTTGGCTTGTAATACCCCAGTAAAACAGTGATTTGTCAGGTTCGCATCTTGTTTTTTATATGGATTTAACAAAAGACGTGTCTCTAGAGCCAGGTTAGTTGTATCTCTCTGCTTTAAAGCTAATTTAGCCCACTTTAGGTAATGGCCTCAAATTTACAATAGAGGCACAATAATGGGATGACATAATCTTGACATGTACTAGTTCCCAAAATGTTGACGTTTTTTTCTCAGATTAAGTCTTTATCCATAGTTAAGAAGGTTTTCAAGTGAAAAATAGAAAAAAATTGTAGAATTTAGTGTTTTAGCGTCAAACTACTGTAAAGTATCATCAGCGTACTGTATAGAATATGCATACATGCCTTTTATTTGTACCTTCTCAACCCTCCAGGTGGAGTACAACCGTCTGAAGATGGAGGTGGATGCTCGCCTGAGAAAGGCAGTCATCCCCAACCTTCAGCCCGATACCAGCTACGACTTTAAAATCACAGCTCCTGAAGGCAACATGGGAGGCCTCCGCCTTCGCATCAACGCCAAGACATCCCCACCAATCACCATCCGGCGCCCTGAAATTGACCACACCCGTGAAACTGAAACCACCGTCACTATTATCTTGCCATCACTAGAAACTCGCACTCCTGTCAAGTAAGATTAAAAAGTTTAGTTTTAGATGCTGTTACAGTCTTTGAAATGGTTGCAATTTCATACAAAGTGCGTCAGCTTGACTGCTGTATTGCAGTCATCTGGCTTGGTGTACTCAAGTCAGATGGCTGCACTCTGTAACAGAGGAAAGTATGATGACATCATTACCAGACTGACAAAGTGTTAAAGATACTTTCTGCAATGCAACGAGTTGGCAAGAAAAATTGTCAGAGACAGTTTGTCGTCATAAGAGTGCAGCGAGCCTTATGTTGTTTTTCCTCCTTTGCTTCCCCAGGAATGTTTATGTTGTTGTGGTTCCGCTGCGGAGGGGCCGTGGCATCCTCAGACACCCCAAGAGCCCAGACGAAATGGACCTAGAGGAGGTGAGAACCACAATAATGACAGCACCTGCTGATGTCTGAGCCCGGACTCAGGAAAAGACCCATCAACACACACGATACCATCTCTAAGAACTCCTGGCAACGCTAACCCTTTTTAATTCAATAACAGTGTTGAAGTATTAGTTGTAGATTTTAGAGTGCTTCATTTTTTTCTGTTGGTGCCTTCACACTCTCTTTAGCTGTTAAAAGACATCAGTCAAAGGCAGAGGGATTCTCGACAGCAGAAGCAGGTGGACTTGAGGCGGGCTTACATCACAGCCCGTTTCACACCTGCCACCCTGCCAGCCTTCTTCACCCTCGGGGACCAGCTGGACTATGGAGGCTTTGAGAACCGAGCTTTAGAGCCGGGGTTGGAGTATGTCTTCTTTATCCTGGCTGAGCTGAACTCCACAACAGGGGTACGCAAGACACTCTGTTAGATACTCCTTTTTTTCTCTCCGTGTTCATAAGCCCTCCCTCATTCCAAGCTGCCTGTGTTTCTCACCTGGAGGCTGTCACTATTCATTGTGATCAATATGTCTGAGCTGCTAAAACAATATCATTTGCATCAGTCAAACTGTTCCATACAAATGCAGTAACCCTCACAAACTTCCATCTCCATTTCTAATAAAGGGTTTAGTCTACTTACTGTGGCAGTTGAAGAGACCTTTCTGATATGTAAGCACTTTAAATTGAAATAGACATACGTGGATGATGTGAACTTTATTTTACAATAAAAACACAGGAATAAAAATGCAACAATTCAGACCTCAGTAATGGTAGATTCTGTATGTGTATGTTGTCTCAGATGCACATAAAATCATCCTGACCTGGACAATATCTGTTCAGTATAATGCAATCCACTGTAACAGTTTGGCGATATTTGCAGTCGTACTTGGATGTTTGCACTGTATAAGCAAGCAGTGGATTAAATACTAGGCTTGTTTTTCACGCTTTTTATTTGCAGAACTGTTGTCATTATTTTTAGGTGTTCATGATATTTCTTTTCCCACTGAGATCATGTTATCCTGCAAACAAAAAGTAGCTAACTATGTTTTTGTGATGTTTGTCTCCAGAGGATGTACGTGGCCAGCCCCTACACAGACCCAGTGATTGCCCCGGATTCAGACCCCCAGCCTTTTGACGCAGGTGATGGTCTGATCTGGGTGGTTGGGCCTGTCTTGGCTGTGGTCTTCATCATCTGCATCGTTATTGCTATCCTCCTTTACAAAAAGTGAGTGGGATGAACTTCATAAAAAGCAAATGTCAAGTTTACAATCATTGCAATGACTCAGACCGTTGGTCACATCAAATAAATGCCAAAGCAGCTTTGATTCTCTTAGAGGATGAGACTGGATTTATTCTGTTTTTTTTCAGAATGTCAACAGCTTCCATGAGAAGCACCAGTGGTTTTCAAAGCTTTTTAGCCTCCCTCTCTGTGTAACTGAATTCAAACTGAATATAAAGTAAATGTGATTTCCTGCAAGCAGAACGTTTAAATAATGCCTGTGTTAGGGACTGTTTTCAAGAGTGAATTAGTATATGTAAGCTGTTGTGATAGATGTTTACATCAGCAGGAGTGCATGTACGATGGACTTGAAAGTGCCCATTTTTTTTGGCACTGTGCCTTTTTTTCTATTTCGATCTGCAGCTCTCGCTGATATTTCTTGCAGTCTGGCAGCTTTTCTCTCACAACTGCTCAAAATTCATCAAATATGTCCCAGTTTAGAAGTTGGCTCTCCCCTCAGACAGCCATCAAACAAGTCTGACCCTGCTGTAGGCCTGTGATATCTGATGCAAACCATCAAGCTTTTGAATACTAATGCAAAATATTGATTTTCCAACCTAACAATCTGTCTGTTTCCTTCCTTTTCTTCCTCTTAATTATTCCAACCCTTGTTTCATGGGAAGCAGCAAACCTGACAGGTAAGATTATGCCAAAGTCAAACTTTGTTCATTTTAACCCACAGCAATTTCATGGTACCAAATGCTGTACGGAGAATTTGGAAAAAGATGTAAAACACCATGTCTTTTAATGCACTATTTACCCGAATTAAGCAGACGCGCTATTGGTGTGTAAGTATTGTTTGTTGTTTTCTGATCCTGGTCGTTTGTTTGTGAGCCTTCCTCCTTTGTTTCACTGATGTTTCACCAGCAAGCGTAAAGACTCTGAACCTGGAACCAAGAGCCTTTTGAACAACGCAGAGATGATGGCCCACCACCCGACAGACCCTGTGGAGATGAGACGCATCAATTTCCAGACTCCTGGTATGAAACATGGACCCACACAGGCACCCAAAGACATACGCTTTGTATTTGCATGATAAAGTGTGCTTCCAAGGGCTCATCTCATTTAGAAATGAAATATTCATGAAGCTAATTTTATCCTTGCTAAGTTTATACAGACGAGACTTAAAAAGTTCTCCCCATCGCAGCCAGCACATACCTGGCAGCTTCCAGTCGTTTCTAGGATCAAAATGGCCGCTGCCCAGGTAGTACAGTCAATGATTAGTCACATCTGAGTCATAACGGTGTGATGAGAGCTCATCATCTCCGCTCGCCCACATTCCACATGCCAGGCTGCAGATAGCATGCAGAAATATGTCTCAACACTTTTGAATGTGTAAAGCTTAAAATGTTAGCTCAAACTATGTGTTGTGGCTTAACAGTGATTGTTCGTAAAGATAATGGAAGGGATAAGGTATGTTTACAGTAATTACACGGATGTTGCAGATCTCCACAGTGTGAGATCTAACAACACAGCTGCTGTGGACGTGGCCTACAGGCTAGTGATGCGTAACTTTCACTTCTTTCATTCAAGTCAACATCCAAGTAACACCGAAGGATTTGAAAGACTCCTCTCGCTATGTTTTGGGTTGAAGCATACTGAAGCATGTCTGTTGAAAAGGCAGCAGGATGTGTCACCATGGAGAAAGGTTACCTGCCATCATGCAAAAGGTCAAGCAAGACAGATTCTTATTCAATCAATAGATGAAAACCTCGAAGTCTTCTATTTTTACATGTTCTTGGGAAGCAAAGAAACCCCCACAGAATACAGCACCTCAGCTCCTCTCGTTCATCATAAGAATTTTTTCCTCTTGTGTGGCAGCAACCTTGAAACTCCCTCCTCAACCACCTCTTCTCTCTGGAGATTTTGTGCTTTATAGATGCCCGACATCGCTGAAATTTGTTTCCAGCAAAACCAGCTGATGCTATTTGAGGTTGTTTTGTTTGTGACGGAGGCGTTTTGTTGTGGTTACCTGTGGATGCTGCCGTGGCGATCCGTGGAGGGGCATAATCAGAGCATGGATTTGTTAGAAATAGAAGCATGTCAGCATGCGTTCTAATTTAGAGAACCATGCGAATGCATCCTGGTTTTGTGGCATTTAGGATTGCGTTTATTTTAAACACAGAAATATTGCCTTGGTTTATTGCAGCAACCACCTGTTGCTTTTTTTTCCTACAATGGAGGAATCCATCCTCCGGGGTTTTTTCTATTATTATTCCAGCTGTGAAAATAAATTACTATATGAGCCATAGGTAGCTTCCTTAATGTGTCTGTAAGAAAGTCTGTGTGTGTGCAACCCTCCTAATTAGTGTTCTGTCTGAGTTTGTTTTTACCAAGTCTCTGCTCCTCTGATCATGGAGAAAACAATTTCTCAAAGAAAAACAATTTACAAACCAGACTCGCCTCACTTTGTCCTCACACATGGATCAAAATTGATTTTCTGCCTCAGTGAATGATGATATGTGGATGTTGTCTGATTGTATCATTATTTTCACACATTTGCATAAGAGCTGTAGTTTAGGTAGTTCAACTTAAGTCTGCCTCACCTCTGACCCGTATTGTGATGTAGGAATGATGAGTCACCCTCCCATCCCCATCAGCGAGCTGGCTGAGCACATCGAGCTGCTGAAAGCTAACGATAACTTGAGACTCTCTCAAGAGTACGAAGTAAGTAATACATCATCATTTCATATGCAGAAATAAATAGTTAACAACCTTATTGTTTTGAAAAGTTGAGCATGTTAAGCCATCGCTTCATAAAATATGTGTTGTTTAATCTTTATATCTGTCCTGACTGTATATTCATGATTTATTCAGTGCATTTTATTGCTCTACATTACAGAGCACTCTCTTTCTATTATTTTGAAATGCACCACTTGATATGCCGTCACACACTTTTAATGTGTGCATTTTTTGCCTTTATCCAGTCAATAGACCCCGGTCAGCAGTTCATCTGGGAGCATTCCAACCTGGAGGTCAACAAGCCCAAAAACCGCTACGCTAATGTCATAGCATACGACCACACCAGAGTCACCCTGGCTCCCATAGAGGGTGAGGACTGCCCTGCAATGACTATCAAGTCATAGAAGTTGTTTGTTATAGGTAGAGTCGGAGCATTTTCGATTTCAGAGGGCGAACACAAAGAGTTGTGGTGGGAGGCTGGGGGAGCTGCATGATGGATGAAATCTGAAATTGCAAACAGTGCTGAAGACCCGCTGTGTGCAGCGGCGTGAGACTAACAAACAGGGTGAGAGCATTCAAGTGCAGCCAGAACTCCTCCAGAACAAGAGGGGGGAGAATGGATGTGATCTGCAGCTCATGAATTTACACTGACAGAGTCCTGTTTGTTTGTTGTCGCCTCGTCGAAGCCGCGGATGCCAGAAACAAACGTTTCCTTTGATCGTTTAATGTCATACACGGAGGTTAATTTATGATGATGCTTATGCAAAATGCAGTTGGCAAGAGCCTCATGAGTGTCTCGTTTGAAGGTATCCTGGGAAGCGACTACATCAATGCCAACTACATTGATGGCTACAGGAAGCAAAATGCCTACATCGCTACCCAGGGACCACTGGCAGAGACGTTTGGGGACTTCTGGAGGATGGTGTGGGAGCAGCGCACCGCCTCTGTCGTGATGATGACGCGCCTGGAGGAGAAGTCTCGGGTATGAAACCAGGCCCTCACCCACTGACCCAAATCCACTTTTTTTTTTAATTCACTAGAGTACCGTCATACACAACGTACTGTCTGCCTTACCTGCAATTTATGATGTCATTAAATGTGTGGCTGAACAAGTTAATTAAACTGACCGAGGATGCTGCTCCAGTGTGAAAATGTTACTGACTTTCCTTTAACCTTACAGATAAAGTGTGACCAGTACTGGCCAAGTCGCGGCACAGAAACATACGGGATGATCCAGGTCTCACTGCTAGACACAATGGAGCTCGCCACATTCTGCGTTCGCACCTTTTCCCTGCATAAGGTGAATTATTTTGCTCTTTGCTCTCCTTAAGCCCCCTGCTCCAACTCTATCCACCCTCGACTCACTGCTCTGCCCTTACCTCTATAAGGGTTATTGCCACTGAAAACTCCTTTGATCCCTTGAGCTAACAGTTTGAAGCCAGGTGCAACTGACACAATCATGAATTCCTGCCATCGCTGAGCGAGTGGCGTATGTGGACACACGAAGGGTAATAGATTAGTCTGGCAGTCGTGGAGTGTTCAAACCAGGCCAGCCTCCCTGTGTCAGGCACTGAGATGTGATCACTGCTGGAAGCAGAGCAGTTTCTTCAAGCACAGGGCTAATCTAGGAGCGTCAGGCTGACTTGTCTCTGTGGCCTACTTAGAGACACAGAAACTAGGCCAAATGTAGCTTCAGTGCAGGACTGCTGCTCTGTATTTATGTTGATGGTTCATAAAAAATTAAGTTAGGAGATGTATTAAACTGTTTAATTTTTTTAAATGACATTTTCAGTAAAAATGGTGGTGTTGTTGGGATATATGCAGTGAACAGGATTTCATTTTCATTTCTTGCTGTGTCATTGCATACATCTATTTAAAAACTGCATAGGAAATCGTCTTCTCTGCGATATAACAATGCTGGCTCACTCATGCAAGCGTTCACACAGATATGACTTGAGAAAGTAAAGTCAATTTCCCAACTGTGTCTCATGTCAGAGTGGAAGCAGTGAGAGGAGGGAGGTGCGTCAGTTCCAGTTCACAGCCTGGCCCGATCATGGCGTGCCAGAGTACCCAACCCCCTTCCTTAACTTCCTCCGCAGGGTGAAAGCCTGCAACCCTCCTGATGCCGGACCCATCATTGCTCACTGCAGGTATGTACAAACTCAAGTTTATCTTTCTCTCAAAGAGTTAGATTTTAAGATTGATGACACTCCCCAACTGTAAACAGATTACATTTGCCAGCCTGGTTGTGCCATGTAAGAGAATTTGACACTCATTTACTCTTTGGCTCTTTGATGGATAAACAAGCCTGAGTGTATGAATTCAAAGTGACAGTTGGAAAGTTTTGGAACTATACCTTTTTAATCAAATGTCAAAAGCAAGTATTTCTCCCTCTCTATCAGTGCTGGTGTCGGTCGCACTGGTTGTTTTATCGTCATTGATGCCATGCTGGAGCGCATTCGACATGAGCGCACTGTGGACATCTACGGTCATGTGACCTTGATGCGCTCGCAGAGGAACTACATGGTACAAACGGAAGACCAATACAGCTTCATCCACGAGGCCCTGCTGGAGGCCGTGGCCTGCGGAAACACAGAGGTGGCCGCCCGGAGTCTGTACTCCTATATGCAGAAGCTGTCCAAGGTGGAGCCTGGAGAGCATGTCATTGGCATGGAGCTTGAGTTTAAGGTGGGAAAGCGGGCCAAGAAACTTTATCCGGCTGTGTTTAAAAAATATTTGTCAGTAAATGCATTGTGCAGTTAAAGTAGAGTTGATCTTTGCCTCTAAAAAATGAGTTTACACTGCCTGTGGCAAAAAGAAAAAGATTACTGGACCTGAAAACAACTGGTCAGCTAAGGTGAGCCTCCTCAGGCAAAAACACAGTTTTTCCCTACATTTTTAAATTTTGGGCTGTTTGGCTGTCCTTTGTAAGCCTAGAAGTTTGTATTTTAATGCATTTTGTTCAATGGGCATTCATGCAAGTCAATGCATATTGAAGTTTCCATAGAAACTTGAAAAGATAACTGTCGTACTGTAAGTGATCAATGGTCAATGAGATTTTTCTGAATACTTCCAACCCTAAAGTATATGAATGTGCTTAAATCTTTATATCCAGTCAATGCACTAAACCAGACATTTCCAGTGCAGTAGCGCATGTATTCTGTACTCTGAAGGTTTTCACAAAGAGGTTTGTTCGTGTCACATTCAACTCCTTCAAAAAATCATTCATTTTGAAAATTCAAATAATCTATTCAAAGAAATACATTCAAATTACCTTTTTTTTCATTTATTTCAGTCCCTGATTTAAAACTATTCTTTCCTGAAAACGGGAGCAAACCTGTAATTTTTCATTCAAATGGTTATAAAAAAAGTTTAAAATCCCCTCTATGTGAACAAGAATGGAACACAAAGTTTGAACCTGGCTTCGTCCAGCATTCGGGTTTTGCTCTCGAAATACTTGTGCGTTAGCACATATTTAGAGGAAATCTCTGAAAATAACTCTTTTCATTTTGAGCTGATAATTGGGAACAGAAAATTAGTTCATGACATGTTTCTGTTTTTTTAGTGTGAACGGATTATATTTGGGTTTTGGAACATTGGTGACATAAAAGAAAATGATTTAACGGTGTAACATTGTGCTCTGGAAACTGACTGGTGTCAAAAATCTCACTGATTAGACGATATTAAAAAAAATTTTTGAGAATAGTTCGAAAGAAAGTTTTATTATGATATTTCCTCCTCTTTACTACCCTCTTTCTTTCATTTCAGTGGGTACTAAATACCATCAAAGTATTGCACATTTACTGACGAGGCAGTTTATCCGAAATAAGCTTCCACACTGGTTTTCACACTGGTCACTTTTTATTTGCTAAATGGTTATGTTTCTAAAGTAGTAACACATGGTCAAATATGACTTATTATTATCATTCATTGTCTTTTTTTCTGTCTTGTCATTCCAGCGTCTGGCTAACACCAAAGCCCACACGTCCCGATTCGTCACCGCCAACCTCCCCTGCAACAAATTCAAGAACCGATTGGTGAACATTATGCCCTATGAAACCACTCGCGTATGCCTGCAGCCAATCAGAGGCCTGGAGGGCTCCGACTACGTCAATGCCAGTTACGTAGACGGATACAGGTATGTTTTTCATGTGCAAACACTAATCTGACCTGACCCTCCTGTCCTCTTATGGTGTTTTGATAAGTGAATGGATTGGAGAGCTTTTCAGCACAGCGCTCTCATCTGTCATGCCCTGTCAGACTTGTCATTACTGTGTACACGTTCCCACTATATGTCTCACTGCGCGGCACTCGTCTCAGTCTCTGTAAACTGGATGGACACCGAAGACGTTCTGATGATTCAGCCATTCAGAGAGGTTGTGCGCACGCGTTTTGACTGTTCTTTGTCATCGCCTGAAACCTGACCTCATTTTCAGTGCGATGCTTGGCAGATGAAGAAACAAGGACAATAAAAGAAGGAAGTGGATACATAACGAGCGTGTGTGTTTGTGTGTGTAGGCAACAAAGAGGCTACATTGCCACCCAAGGTCCACTGGCTGAGACTACAGAGGACTTCTGGAGAATGCTGTGGGAACACAACTCCACCATAGTGGTCATGCTGACGAAACTGAGAGAAATGGGACGGGTATAGCCAATATATGTTTACATGTGCACTCTACAAATAACTGATCTTGTAACATTTCCAACTTCCTCGCAATTTTCACAGATTTATTGGCTTTTTTCTTTGTCTCCCGCCCTGTTAGGAGAAGTGTCACCAGTATTGGCCCGCAGAGCGCTCTGCCAGGTATCAATACTTTGTGGTTGACCCAATGGCGGAGTATAACATGCCTCAGTACATCCTCAGAGAGTTCAAAGTTACAGATGCCAGGGTGGGTTTACGCCACTTTGTTTTTAAGCACTTCTTGTCCTTTTGTATGTTGCATGCAGACTGTGGAGCATGCCAATCCTTGACTTTTTGGCTCTGTTCCTTCATTAGAGGGCAGTGACGCAAAGCATGTCTTATCGACCTGTGGTGTGTGTTGGTTTGTGAGTATTTTGTATGTGAATACGTGCAACACGACAGTTCTGCACTATTGACAAGTTGCTGCGGGCTGCTAATTCAACCGTGGTGTCTCCAAATTACCTTGATAGTGCATGTGTGAGTGTGCGTTAGCGTGCGTGAGAGACTGGTGTACACATGCACCCGTGCACACATGTGCCAGACATAGATAACTCCAGTTAAGCCCTGTCCTGCAGTGACGCCACATCGACAGATGCTCTATTGATCGCCATTAAAGGGGAGTCAGAAAGGCTGAGCAGAAGAGAAAAGATGTAATTGCCCACTGAGTGGCTGACAGTAGCAGACGTACTGACGTTACAGCTTTAAGTTAACCACAGCCTCTGATCCAGGGTCAGATAACAGTAATCATTAGAAGGCAAAAAAGGATATTGCCTGGCAGAGGCTCTCTTCTCAGTCAATACAGCAGGAAGAAGCTCTGTAAATAGTCATTGTAAAATAATCACCTCACATAAACGGTAACCACATATTTTCAATAGAAGCATTTTTTTGTTGAAAAAGACATTCGACAGACTTCCAAATCAACTTAGCGCGCAGCTTTTCCAGATATATTTACATGGCCTTCTTTCTACCAACTCCTCACTCCTTCAGGATGGCCAGTCACGAACAGTGCGTCAGTTCCAGTTCACCGACTGGCCAGAGCAAGGCGTGCCCAAATCTGGGGAGGGCTTCATCGACTTCATCGGCCAAGTGCACAAAACCAAGGAGCAGTTCGGCCAAGATGGACCAATCACCGTTCACTGCAGGTGATCAGTTGCTTTCATCTCAGGCAGCTCGTGAAAAAAAAACAAAACAAGTACTACTTCAACTATGCTGAAATGTTTTCCTTCATGGCTGCAGTGCTGGTGTGGGGCGGACTGGTGTCTTTATCACTCTGAGTATTGTCTTGGAGAGGATGCGTTATGAAGGGGCAGTGGACATCTTCCAAACTGTCAAAATGCTGCGGACACAGAGACCAGCCATGGTGCAGACTGAGGTAAACACACTCACTGAGCAGACACAATAACGTCACTGGAGCTTCACAGTGTTGGTTTTGCTTGAGGCTATAGTTCTGTTTTTCTGTCATTATTTATTCTGTTATTATTCATAAATCAAATCAATTTAATTATTTCAAGGAAAATCTCCATATTTCCGTATTTGCTTGTTATACACATTTGTCTTTTCAAATATAACCCACAGCCCCATCCCCGAAGTCTCAGTGGTAGTAAAGTAAACCTTCCCATAATATCTGCTGTAAGAAAATGCCTGTTCATGACAAGTGGGATTCCTTACTTTGCCTTTTCGTCTCTCACCCAGGATGAATACCAGTTCTGCTACCAGGCTGCTCTCGAGTACCTGGGTAGCTTTGACCACTATGCAACGTAAGAAAAGAGACAACCATCCATCCATTTTTCTGCTTCGAGGCCCACAAAACAATCCAACAAGTGACAGGAGCGACAAGCGGTGTGAGACAATGTGAACTTTGAACCTTCTCTGGAAGCAAGATATAAAGACAAATTCTACACCAACAAGCAACAAAAACAGCAGCAAGAAATCTCTAACAGCATCCACGCTCATCAGGAGTCTCCCTGGTGGGTGTGGAGACTATCCATGTGTAATCCATTTACTTACCTCAGTTTTCCGGTGTGAAGGACGTATAATACATGTGTGTTGTGGTAAGCTATCTCCAGTATGAACCAGTGAAATACAAATGGCTTCTGAGGAGGAATTATGATACTCTATGTATAAAAAAATATAAAAAGATTTAGGAAAAAAATAAAAAAACGCAAAGAGCCTGGATATTTGCTGCACCCTAAATGGGCTTTTTATCCTCAACTTTGTATCTATTGGTTAGATGTTCTAAAGGAGTTACAAAGTGAACATTTCTATGTTTCTGTGAGTCGATTTCAAAGGCGTCTACTGCCACCACAGGTAGTTCTGACCACAGTCTGAAGCAGATGTCTAATTCATGCATCAGCGGAAGCCTCCAGTATGGACTCCACCACCCTGAGGACTTTTGGAGAAGCATGTGGATGCTCCTTTACCCGATGCACAGTGCCAAGAGAAACCATGCAGCGCGAATAAGAACTGTGGCCTATAAGGAGAGATACCTCCTTTTGTCATCCAGCAAAACATAAAGTCATACGGTTCTGAAAAAATTGGTCAAGCATCAGCTCTCACCCCCTGATCACATCCTCACTGAATAATAGCTGGCCTCAGAACTGCAATTAGAGTCCCTTGTATCCTTAACTGGGCTGAGATTTGTAGTCCGTTGCTTTCCTCATTGAACAAAGTTGCTTGCTATCTACTGTAGTCCTAGTTCATCCTCCAGCTCAGCTCCTCTTGATGTCAGTCCCATTGTGTCATTTCAGCTGTGACCTATTGGAAGAGATGCTAGGAAAAAAACTCCGCTCCAGCCACTTTATTTCTCTCTTGCTCTCAGCCCATCTCTGTAGATTTTTCTGTGTTTTTAATGTATTTATTTGCCTTATGCTGATGGTTTTCTTGTCTTTTAACATGCTGCTTAATGCTCATGCATTTTGTGCTAAATTTTTATTGTTGTACATTATCCTCATTTGAGGATGAAAGTTGTCTCGTGGTCATCTTCCGCCTCTGAAGCTTCCCTACTTGAATGGCACCACTTTGCAGTTAAATCCTTCATATATTTTTACTAGTTAAAGCTACTGTCAATGAAAGATAAGGAAAGAAATTCTGAAAATATTCAGAGCAAACGGTAACTCGTTTGCTGTCAACAGTCCTCTCTCGTTTCCCACCTCGATAGATTCCCTTTAGAATTTTCTCTGTTCCTCAAATTCCACTGTACAGAAGTTTCCAACTTTACCAATCAATGTATTACCCTCTGTCTAATTTCCGTACAACTGCACAAGACTCTGACATCGGTGTATATTTTTCTTAATTTGACATATAATCAGAATTGGCCTAATATGGAGACGAAAGAGCACAGCGATGGCCCAGTGTATCAGCAGTCTTGGGCAAATTCACCAATTTTGTACATACAGTTATCATTGGAGTCCTATACAGTACAGTTACATACGTCTGAGCACAAGATATAATGTGGGATTGGATGTGATGTAGTACTTATTGTCGCAAAAAAGCCTTATTGTTACCGTTCACTTTGACATATTTATTTCATATGATTTTTAAAGATATTATTCTATTTTGTTATTTTTTATGTTTGTTTTTATTCATTTTGGATTTCTAACAATTATAACCAATAAGATGTTGTAACTTGTTTCTTTGGCCAGCCAATGTTGCAGTATGATATTGTCACTGTTTGTTTTTTTATTTTCAATGGTCAGTTTTGGTGCTTTTTATTTGCTTTGTTATGATAAAGTATGCCCTCTGTGTAGGGTGCTATTTGATACTGATTACTGATGTCTGATTAGTTAGCTAGAGATGTAAATTAGAGGCAGAACTAGATTAAGTTTACAGTGATGCTCTCTTGATGCTCTCCCCCCATTCAGCCTATACAGTTACAGCAGCGGTGGGATCACAGCTGCAGAGGTGTGTTTCACCCCTGGGTGACAGGTCTAAGGGCATCAAAAAAGTTAGATGAATAGAGCAGGCTTATCAGTGAAGACCTTCTGACAAGCTGTTGATGTTTAGTTTGCTTTAAAGCACATGGTAGCAAGTGTATTTTTGACAGAGAATGGGTAAGAATTGCCTAGCTACACACTTTACACACCCTCAAAAAATATTGTTTAAACCTGAAATTATTCTGATATGAACTCTACGTGTGGTCCACAAGTCTTGACGATGTTTGACATATATGAAATATGTTATTCCTTCGATTTCTAATGATAATAGTGTCGAGAAATATAAAAAGGCACACATGAAACATTGTATGAAATGTGTTGAGGGCCAGCTCTGATGATGCCATCCCCCTCACTTATGTACTTGTTCTTTCCTTTCAAATCATAGATGTAGATATTGTATCTTGACTTTGTATTAAAAGCAGAATGATTGGATATACAACACACCGAGCTGCTTGATTCCTGTGGCTTTTTGTCCTTCTATGTTATTCACTATGAGTCCAGTAGATGGCGCCAAAGGCACCTGAAACTAAACTGTGCACCTGTCACTACATAAAAAAAAAATCAACAAATAGAAAGTGTTTCATTCAGGTTTTATCTTCTTTTGTTGCAATTAAAATTTAGTTTAAATTGTTCTCAGTGAGAGTGCATTCAGTGCCACTAAAGAAAAAGAACAGGGTGCTTTAAGTGCTTTTCTTTTTTCTTAGCCCGTCATGAAGTAGCAACTGTGTCTATGTCAGAAGGAAACGAATAATAAGAATGGAGAAACACTGTCATGACTCGCTAACTTGTGTTGGGATAGTAAAAATATGCTAGTTTGACATTTAACAATTAGATAGACTAACACTGTTACCTCTTTTGGAAGCTAGCATGTGATTAGCCTGTCAAAGTACAGAAATAGTGGGGTATAGCTGCCATGTCTCTATGTAAATGTTAAAAAACTAAACTCCCCTGTTAAGCCATGTGGCACACTTTGATTAAACAATCAACATACATTTATACAGAATCATTTAGTGAACATGAACCATGCTACAATTTTTAAAACAGCTAATGATGGGAACAGTACATTTTCATTTTGACATTTCTTCTGACATTTTTCGGACAGTTACTGTATCCCTATATTTAAAAAAAAAACAGATGTACACTGTTTCGCAAAAGTCTTGTGCCACCTAATTTGTTTTATATATTGCCAGAAAAATAAGAAGCAGACACAGCAATTTATTGAAACATATGCGTACATAAATGGGAATAGGTATCGGCTACAGGTCAAAAACAATTCACTGTTTGTTTCTTTCTAATTTCTTTAAGTAGTCTTCAGGAATAGTTTTCCAGGCTTCTTGAAGGACATCCCAAAGCTCTTCTTTGGATGTTGGCTGCCTTTTGTTCCATTTTCACCGTTAATCTGATCCCACGCTGCTTCAGCAATGTTGAGGTCCAGGCTCTTGGGAGGAGGCCTGTTGCCACTGATTTTCAGTACAGTTCTTGTGTCATTTGGCCCTTTCGCCTTTTGTCCCTGTTTCCCCTTCTTAACAATGGTTTCTTGACAGCAAATCTTCCTTGGAGACTGTGTCTGATGAGGCCTCAGTGAGCAGTAGATCGATCAACTGAAGGTCCAGATGTATCTCATGTTTTTCCTGGGTTTTTCCTATTTCCAGATTACATAACCTCCAGATACTGTTCACCTGTCAATTTTTCACACAAGGCTGTTGGGTACATTTCTCCACATTTTTAAGACAAGCTGCACACAATGACAAGATATGCCAAGCAGTTAGCTAATTGCTCTCAATTGATTTTTCTCCTTGTTGGTGCAGAAAAGCTATGTTATGCCTGTTTAACTGTGTTATCTTTGGCATTTTTTGTAGATGCAACAAAATAAATGGGAACCAGTTATGTGTCTTTGAAACAAGCTGCCAGTAACAAGTACAATTTAGGATTGGTTCTTTGCTTCATTGTCTGTAATGTACAGACACAACACTGGTTTATTTTTTGAGCCAAGGGGTTGTTTGTATGCCAGAATAATTTCATAGGTCAGTGTTAGGAGGCTTAACAAACAAACAAAAAAAAAACATACTCACATATTCCTTTGAAAATTGTCAGGTACAGAAACTCAACTGAAATTGAGTGAAAAAGCAATCAATGACCAAAGAAAATGTTTGAGAGACGTTCAGAAACCCTGCAGAGCAACTGCAAATGGTTTAGAGAAAAGTCTTGCTCTTCAGAGGCGTGACTGGCACAGTACAGTAGACACCAGGAATGTTGCCCATTTCATCTGTGAAAGTATGTTTCTTCAGCCTTGCATATGTCACACCCATGCCTGAGAACACGTAATCAACTGTAACTCCAATAGTCAGACGCATGAGTAAAAGCCCTGAGGTCAGTAAATCATCTGACCTCAGGGTTTTTACTCATGCGTCACTTTTTGATATAACATAACCAATGGAGAGAACATGTTAAAGTTCACATTCAGCAACAACATCCTTATTCTTTCTCTGTCTGACATATAGTGTTGTTGCTAGTGAAGAGGAACTCTTTGACACTCAGTGTTCCTTATCAGTCTGGACTGAAAGTTAAACTTTGAAACAACTGCTTCCTCGAAATCTGCCTGAGAATCGGCAGCTCATTTGTCAATTACATTTTCTAGAGACAAGAAAGACTAGAACGTCTGCCTTGTGGTTGTGTGTAAGTTGAGTTCTGGTAGACAGCAACGGACAGGAAATGATTTTGGCTGTACAGGCTGATGTCACAATGAGGTTTGCCTTTGACTTTTTAACATGAAATGTTCTCATTTCCTTTTGGTCCATTGAAAAATGTGGGGAAACTGCTGTCATATTTAATGAAGTCTTGAGTCAAAGGCAAAAATGTGTTTTGCAGGAGCACAGTGATCTTTGACCACCAAATCCGTATGTTTGTGTCAAATTTGAAGAAATTTCCTGCTGAGTCATGTCAATGACAAGAATGGAACAAGTTGACGTATAGCCCATAACATAAAGACTCTGGCTGCGGATGTCACCAGCATGGAGATGTAAAGAGAAGGAATGCACTGTTCTGTCCATCAAAAGACAGGTTGTTGATGGTTATTTGAACACCTTAATGACTTCAACTGGCTCTATTTACTCTCTGAGATGTGTTGAGACAGGCCCTGTAACTTTAACTGAACGATACTGAAGTTAAAGGAGGATGCATTATGAAGTCGGCCTCTTTCACCTGGCCAGTATAAGCTTTAGTTTCCATTTCACAAGCTGCTATTTTTGTCCTTCAACCTCACATAGTGACAGTTCAAACAACATACAGAGACACAAGTCACAAGCATGACACACAAAACAACATACAGTGTATATGAATGCAGTGGGTACACTTCTACACAATTTTAATAATTTAATCATTGCTTTTCATTATTTGGTTTTATTCAATTAAAGCAGAGGAATTATGAGATTTATTAGCACCGTTCCTCGCTTTACACAGACACTGTAGAAAATGCTAATTGAAAAGTTAATGCAAATCACTTATCATTAACTCTTATTTATAAATACAGTGATGAACCGTGTTCCCTTACAGTGGTACTTCTTAAAACCCACGCGACCAATGCAGGGATTTCTTCCACAGACTTATGCCTGACTTTAATACAGTGCTGCCCGAGAGCCTCAGTATGTTGCTACACAATCCTCCTCCATTCTTCTCATTAAACAAAATTGCGCTTAAAATCTGGACTGCATTCAAACAAATATTGTTTTTGTTTTTTTCTTCTTGCAAATCATTGCATCATGTTCATTTGCCCTACAGTTTTATCCCAAGGAACAACAAGCAGGGAACACATTCACGGACAATGAAAGGTTTAGCATCTTGCCCAATGACTGTTGAATCTGGGTGGATTGGGGATTAAATAATCACTCCACCCCCTGAGCTACTGCCATCCTTATCATCTTAATGTCTTTGATTTGGGGGGTTTCTGAAAGACCTTACTTACAGCAGACAGTTGCATTCGACATGAAATAAGGAAAAGAGTAAAGATATCAGCAATGGTGCCTTTCTGTTCCGTAGTCCCTTATGGATTATTGTCATTTTATTTATTCATTCTGTTTAGACGTGTTATTCACTCTGAGTCAGAAAAAGACCAGATTTTTTATTTTATTTTTATTTCTTGTTAAAGTTATCAGTTTACATCAACAGACACATTTTCTAATGTGTCCTTCAACAACCAAAACCAACTCTACAAAGTTAAGTAACAAGTCGGAGTCATGTGAGGTTGAAACGCGCCACTTCACTGCATGTCGTGTCAGTTACAGAAAAAACCTTTATCTAGAAAAAAAATGTCGTAATATGCCTCTGTGCTGCGGGCTTTCAATCATTCTGTCTGCCCGATGTGTATCTATGCAGGCGGAACCGGTTACAAGGCAGAACACATTGTGACTGCCATCTCTCAAACACATGACCGCCGTCGCTGTGTACTTCTTGTCGTTTTTTCAGGTGCACCTCTGTCAAACTGTAGGCAGACGCCGCCCATAGCAGCAGTTACCAAGATCATAAACTATGCGGAACGGGCGCCCACCTGCCGTCATTGATTGGTTGAGTTTGATTAAAGAGTCCCGGCTCTCGCAGCTGATTGGCTGGCAACACTAAAGCCGACTCTCAAAGTGGGCTGTCTTTGTCCTTGGGTCTCACCTGTTTCTCTCTCATTGAGAACGGTTTCCAGGAAAGAAAGCCTGAAGAATCACGCAAGAGTTGGTGCCTTTAAGCCAAAGAGATCAAGTTATGGATTAGTCGTCTTGCACTGTGTGTGTGTGACTGGATGTGAGTGACTGATCGCCTGTGTGAGAGGAGGAAGAGTTCACTTTTCACGATGAGTATGAAAAACAGAAGATTTTCACTGGACAGTTCGTGAGTATAGTGCTTTTTTTTCACTTTTGTCACTTGCTCACCTACGCTCCTTTTTTAAACGTTTAAAAGTTGTGTGTTGAAAGTTTGGTAAGTGTTGGTGGCCGATGGTGAAACCATCCTCCAGAGATCCCTGCTTGTTGCCCAGAGACTGCAGACGAGCCGCGGGTCTAATAGGCTTCCAATCGGCCTGAGAGCAATTCACAGGGGGTTTCTTAAGGGTTTTGATTTTCACATTCAGGAACTATTGAGACTTGCAGGGATGTTGGATTGGATTCACACACCCCAACGACACCTCTCGTGCCTGTGAACTGTTCAGCCAGCTGTGCTCTGAAGCTGAACACATCTTCTTGTTGATGCTTTTACAATTTGAATGTGTGACTGAACTACTTTCACTTCTCCATGGTAAATATCTCACCTTACATAAACAACAAAGGTGAAGGATAATGAGATGTTTATGGCAGGAGTTGGTTTGATCCCTGCTGCCCGTGAGCTCTGACAGCCAACAAGTTTACCGATGTGCTTTTGAATTTTATATAATCTTGATGTTCTATGTTGACCTTAGCGGTGCGAGTCATGTAAAAACCCGATCGTTGGTTCTGACATTTATTTTGGCTCTTTTTGATCAGCTCTCTGGAGGGAACTGGACTTCTTACCATGAGAAGAGGCAGCATGCGGTTTAGCAGTAAGAAATCTGTGCGGAGCCAGAGTATAGACGCTGATGAAGTGGAGGCCCAGCAGCTGAATCACAGCCTCAGTAGCAAAATGTCCCTCAGGTACTGTTTCCTCTGCCATCATCATCAACATATCATCACACAGAGCTGAGGGGAAGACTGATAAGAGGATGGTTTAAAGTTTTTGAACTTGTGCTGAGACAGCACCCTGTGACCTTCCTTGTATTGGTGCTGATATAGTGTCCTTGAACCTTCTGTGACCTCAGGGAACACACCATAGCAGAAGAGAGTCTTGAGAGATCAGATGGGCTCATCACCAGTCAAGTAAGTCTGCTTTAACATCATGCATCTCCTTCCTGATCCCTGCGCATGTTGGCACATTATTACAAGTCCCCATAAGTTACCATTTTACAGTAACAATGTGAATAACCTGCAAAGAATTCTCATTCTTATATGTTCTTATATAGCTCTTTGTGAATTTATAGTTATTTTAAATCTGTCTGGCTTAAGCTCTACTGGTGTATTTTCATTCATTGTCAACTTAAACAAGAGGCTTCCACAGCAAGTGGTTTCTTTTATTTTTCTTCATGAAATGTTGACTTCTACAGGAGGAAAAAAAAAAGCTGTGGGGGAATTATTTGTCACACTTTTATAGAGGGTGGGTCGGACAGACTGATATTATTGACATGGAGCTAGATAATGTGCTTTGTTTGAAGATTCAGTTCCCGAGGCTTTGCCTCTCTGCTGGGGCATCAAAAAGGGCTCAAACAGAACGCGACGCGCACTGCCAGATGTTTTTGGGAATGTTTGAACATTCACAGTTTGCTCTCTCGATTAACAGTTTTTAACCAGACAAAGACTGGCCTGTAAAGACGCCTTGATGGCAGTTTTCAAATCCAACTGAACAAATTCTCTGTTCAAATACTTGACTTAAGTTCCTTTTGAAAAGATGTGTTTTTGTTTATGGATTCATTTACATTTGAGTGTCACCTGCCCCCTTAGCATTAGTGTTTTGGGTTTTTTTTAAGTATAAATCCTTGTTAAAGTGGAGACGCTGCAGGTGAAGAGGTAAAGCCTGATAACCAGTATACCATCTGCGAACCTTGCTCGGTAGATTATTTGCCAATCGGTCACCGTCTAATTGAATAAGCGTTGTGTTTTTAGGCCAAGGTGACATAGAGTAAGCCAGTTTTGGTTCCTCCTCACCCCTCCTGCAGCATGTCGCACTAAGAGGAAATTAGCAACTTTCTGCTGCTATGCAGCAACATAAAAGATGATCCAACACTGGATATTTCGCCTGAGGCGCTCTCAAACAGTTTTAATCAGAGGGAACCTTGGACTAATGTTCTTCCAGTATCTAAAAACAGCACTCCAAAAACAAAATGATTATGCCAATGGTAATTGCTTAACACATAAATATGAAACTACTTGCCCTTAAGTTTGCTGTGATAGAAGATGATGTGTTGATACTGTCTATGATCATAACTTTTTTTTTTTCTTTCTCTTTCTGCTGCCTGTGAGTGCATATATATCACATATGTATATTCCATACAAAGCTTTAATTAACACGTCCCCGTTTATTTATTTTTTTCCCCACAGAGCTTCCTGAAGCACAATAAAACCTTCCATAAACTGTTTGAAGAGATTCCTGAGGAGGAGAGCATGACACACGGTGAGCTGCCTGAGCTCCAGAGTCTCTTACTCATTTGCTGATATTGATTATGGAAATGATTTTACATCCTGTCCTTTTTATTCGCATTGTCCCCGAGGTCTTTGGCATCCTTTTGTTTACCAAGTGGTCAGTGATTCAGCAGACATGCCTCGGGTGTCCAGGGGACACTGTGAGGCCTTTGTTTTCTTCTTTATATAACTGTGTGTTTGTACATCTCTGCTGCAGCTTTCACCTGTGCCTTGCAGAAGGAGGTGCTGTATCATGGAAAGCTCTTTATTTCCGAAAACCACGTGTGTTTCTACTCATCCGTGCTGCTCAAAGACACCAAGGTAATTGACATGTCACAACAGCTGTGCCAAAGATTCAAAATCCCATTTCAGGGCCAATTCAAATTCTATGTTTTTAATTTTCTTTGAGTTCTCATAACCCCAAAAGAAATGAAGGACTAGTCAAAATTAGCCTCAGGTATCCTAGGGATTCGCTTTCATCAACAGTACTCAGGCGTTTTCCCATAAAATCAAGAGCTGACTACATACAGGCAAACTATTGCCGGACCCTTTGTAGAGAACACAACAACATGTAGTTTCTTCACCCTTTTTGTTATTAGTTAGTTTCAGGTCAACTGGAGAATTTTGCAGCCAGTGGACACTGTAATATGAAGCTGTAAAAGCAACAAGAATTAAGATGATCGCTTTTCCACATTACAGGTGGTGATTCCTGCTTCCAGCATGAAGGGGGTCAAGAAACATAACTCGGCTCTGTCTATGTTGTCCATTCAAACGTCCAGAGGAGAGAAGGTCAGACGACACACACACCTTTATAAATGCCCATAGTGCTTGTAATTCTTTGCAGAACAGTGTAGGTCATGCAGTACGTCATAAGGGTGTAAAGACACCTGAGAGAGCTAAGCTTCCAAACACATACATATTCCTCTTTGTATTACAAATAACTATACTGTAACTGTGCGACTATAAGCAATTGGAAGCCAACAATTATTAACAACCAAATTTGTTAATAAAGAAAACTTTATTGCCTAAGCCGAGCATTCATACTTGCAAGGCTGGAATTGTGGAAATTGCCCTTGACCTGATATCAGTGTGATGATCATGAGAACAAAATGAAATGGACAGAGAAGGCATGTGGCATGACGAGGCACTTTTCAATAAACCAAAATGATATTCCCGTGGCCACCCTGTATGTGTTGTGCTGCATTGTTTTTTTGCTCTATTTTGGGAATTTGACTTGTTTGGTTGCTGCCGCTGCAAGCTGGCTGTCGGCTGTAAATGTCTGGATGAAACATTGACCAGTTTAGCAAGTTTTCATACAATCGTTCTTAAGAAGAGGAAGTTAATTTTTCACCTGACTTCTAATGTCTGCATTTGATTTTCTACCAATCGATACAAAGAGAAGAGGAGAAGTTGGGATTCAGATTCCTGCGGTGAATCTGACGGCTTCTCATGCCCGTATTTGACATTTAAATTTAAACCCTGTCTGTTTTTTTTCTTCTCAGTATTCATTTGTGTCTTTGAGGAACCGTGAGACGTGTTACAAACTCCTCCAAAGCTTCTGTTCACCTACGCAGGTATTGCAGGTGTTTCCCCCTCCCTACACACAGTACACAAACCCATAAAGGCATCGCGTCACACAGTTATTATTATTGTCTTTTATGTTACAGGAAGGCAGTGTAAACAGCAGCCCCCACCTCTCCGCAGCGGAGAATGAAGCTGAGCATGACTTGGTAAGTGTGCAGCTCAGGAGCCTTCGGGGAATTAAACAGCATAACGGTACAATGTCGGACAATTCCCAACCTCCATGTCCCGGTCTACAGCTCTCCAGTTATTCCAGTTTGGAGGACAACGTAGATCCCGATTTGAGCGGCAGCTATCATGAAAACCTTCGTCAGATGTCCAGTGAAGGTAAAGGTGTAATGCTGAGACTTTTATTACCACGCTGAAGAGTTCTGAACGGTTCCGTTGCATATAATAAACGACACATTCGGGCCTTTCCAGTTCCCAGCGGACATCGCTGCGCTCGTCGGAGCAGCTCCACAGAAGACCAACACAAAGGTGTGTAAACCGCAGAGAAAAGCCTTCCCATTAAGTGACAACGCTTATCATGATGATATCAATGATGCCGTCTTTGCTAGATGTGCCGCGGACGGGGAAGGCCACCGAGAGAGCCATGCAGCTTTCGTTGTTCACAGAAATTGGGAATCTCGGCATTATTTTTTACATCTTCATGACACTGTGAGTATTGCTGCTTCCCGTGAACATTTACATTCTCTAGATTTTTTTTTTTTTTTGTTGCATTGTAGATTCGATAAATATTTGTAGTCCACTCCTTTCACATGGCAGCTTCAGTGAGATGGTGGTAATATGCTTGTTATCATGCAGGCTCCGTGCAGATAGAATTCATTGATATCTTATTGTCAGAACTGTACAATATGTACTCATCTTGGTGTGCGTGTTCAGCTTTCACTTTCCCTTTGTGTAAAAGTGTCGACAGAAAACATCTGAGGCATGCGTTCAGGGGCACTATCTTGTGTGTTTGCAGAGTGTTGTTGCTAGTTTTGGCGTCAGGTTACATCGGGCTGAAAATCACAGCTCTGGAGGAGCAGCTGAACTCTTTGGGAGCGCTGACTGAGTGGTCTTCAAACTAGAGTGAGTTGACACACACACACACACACACACGTATATATGAAAGAAAAATTCAAGCTGTCGAGGAAGGGGAAAGTGTGCTGAGGAATGTGACACAATAAGCTGTGATGGTCTGAACCAGTTTTAAAACCATTACCTGTAGACCAGATTAGGCAGGAGTTAAGTAGTTCTACTGGTTTCTAACTGCGATAAGCGATCATGTTCTAAAAGATAAGCCACAGCCACTAGGAAGTTGCATGTATTTTTTTATTTTCTTTGTGCTCTGCATCCTAATTGTTTCAAATGTCAGTTAATTCGTCTCTCTACGCTTAGTTTCCTTACTTATACTGAAATGAGAACGATGAGAAGTTTTTGTTGTTTTTTTTCCCCAAATAGAAATTGGAATTAATAATATTAATGTAATAAATAATAAATTGTCATGGCCGTACAATTGGAGAAAGGCTGAACGAGTGTGGTTTAATTTGAAGGGTTGCAGGAGAGCGCTAATTCTCTGTAAAAAAAAAAAATATATATATATATATAAATTATAATTTGATGATGTCATAAGGAAACCATAACCTGAAGTTATTGACGCTAAAGGTGGTTCTGCAAGCTCTTTTATTACGGGGTGTTTTATTCATCTGAAAGCTCCTTTCTTAATGGCTGTTTTCCATCCTCCTTCTCTTTCAACCAGGAAACTGGTGGCGAGCTGTGACAGAAGTACTGTAACACCGAGGCCGACGATTTTATATTTCCATGGAAAGTTTGTCAAGATGAATTTTCAGTAATGTCATTTTTTGGTTTGTTTTTTTGGTTTGCTCAGCGTTCTGCGTGAAGCATGAAGATGCTTCAGGGACGTCTGAACCAGGCCACATGTGGTGAATTACACGGCTGAATGTGGCTGATTGTGCTGGCAGAGTCATCAGGACAATATTCTCAGTTAGGGGCACACTGATTCTCTGCTGACGGATCAAAAACTGAAGGCGGGCTCTCCTGCAAAAAGCCATATGGAGGCAGCCTGCTGAAGCCATGTTTATTCCCTGGCCCGTAAACAGCTGAGCTCAGCAAGCCGAAGTCGCCGGAGTTTTGGCCGTCATTTTCTCAGAATAACACAATCTGTGAAAACGCACTGAGAATGAGCTCAGCTAGAATATAAATGGTGCAATTTGTCACTTCTTAGCTCGAAATGTTTTCTCAAGAACTCAGCGGCTCACATAGGAGCTCAGTGTTTGAGCTTCAGTCAAACGTTCTCTCAAAAATCAGCCAGCAGAGGGCAGTCACTCCCAGCAGATTCAGGAAAGGTTGAGAGGCTGAAACTGTTCAGCATGCAGAGGTTTACTTCCTGATCCTTTTTTTTTCCCCCACATGTAAATATTGCAAAAAAAATTAAATAATTCCAGGCTTCTTTTACATTTTTCCAAATGTTTTCCATGACTTTTAAATTATTTTTCATGATCGAACTAAGGACAGTTTGAAGTGCTGAAAGTGTGTGTGTGTGTGTGTGGTGTACATCTTAAAGCTGTGTTGATTAAAATATAACATGTCATGTTTAAAAGGGACAGAATTACAGTCTGTTACTTTAGAAACAATAAGTCATAAATCCCTCAGGGTTCATAAGAACTGTGCATCAACATGGTTTTGTATCACGTCACACAGATGGCTGTGGCTTCTTGTTCAAACAAGCGTTTTAAAATCCAACTCATCATTTTCACATTTTGTACATAAGTGATTTTTATTATTTTGTCGTCCATAAAAAGGTCAAGATTCAGTCCCATGATTTAATTCATTACATCGTATTCTCAGTTCAAAAAAAGCAACAGAAAATTACAAATCATAATACAAAGAATAGAATAGGTTAAGTACAGTAACCATATAAACAGTCCACTAGTAATGTTTAGACTACCCACCCGCCCACAACTGCCCCACTCAAATTTCTAGCACAAAACTCAACAATACATCAGTTAGTATCGGCAATAAAAAATTCAAATAAATGTCCGTTCTTTTTTTTTCCTTTTTCTTTTTATCTTAAGCGCTTCACTGCTCCAATGCCATGAGTTCAGCTTTACCCTCACATAGACTACACAATAGATAATGTTCCGTCCCATCATTTGCTCTGCAAAACACAACAGACATGCATACAGTTTTTACTGCTCACACCCCCGCCCGCCCACCCGCCCGATAAACATTCAAGGCCAGAGGATACGATATACTTCAACCTTAGTGGTGCATCGATAGAACAGCCGGTTTCACTTTCCACCCTGTGGTTGTTTTTTTGTTTTTTTTTTAACCCCACAACTGCAAAGTGGATCCAGAGGTTTTCCCTGATAACCCAACCTGTCCAGGAACAGCTGCAGGGCTACCTGTGACTTTTTCTGATGGCTCAGATCCCTCGTTTAAGAGGGTAACGGCTTTCCACGATTCAGATATCAGACGCAAAGCACAGGATGACAATGGAAATATTCCCTGTTCCAAGACGATGACAGGAAGAAAGTGGCATTTAGGACCCTTTTTACGCTGCTTACCGAGACCCACTTGCACTCCCAAAAATGGAGTAATCAGATCAGTGCAGGTTAATAAATGTTCCCTTTGACAAAATGCAGCTATTACCACTGAAACTGATGGGTCTCCTGTGCAGCAACCACCTTCTTCAAGTACATCAGGTCTACACACGGGACCTGTTAGTACTTATCCACACAGGAAACTTGTATCCTTGATGCTGGCCTGTAGAACACAGTCAATATAATGAAAAAGACACAAAGACTTACAGTTTATACCCTTATTACACTTTGGATGCTTTATACAATAGTGCTGAACTTAAGACCTGCTTTTGTCATGCTTGATCTGATATATATATACTCATATATATAAATGTGTAAATATGAGTGTGTGCATATGTATGCTGTGTTTGCATGTGTGTGACGATGTGCAAAGGTGTGTGTGGTGGAACCTGCACCACACAAACAGTGAGAGGCTCAAATATGGCTTGTGTCAGACATTGAAGCGTGCTGCCACCCATAAAAGAGCTCCTGTACGTTTAGGGCCACAGTGGTTAAATCAGAACCAGTAAGCAAGATGTCCAATCCTGGCACCTGATCCAAATCACATTGTTAATCATAGGATTGGCAAGTACTGTTCTGAAGCAATCCATGGCCCCACACTAAGACAAACACATCAGGATTCATTACATCAAGACAAAAACTCAACAAAACAAAAAAAAAAAAGAAGAAGAAGAATGTGCTGAGGGTGCTGTGAGCAGGAGACTGGCTCACCATGGTGACGAGTGCTACTAGAACGAGACAAGATTAGAAGCTATTCAGTATAATTCCCATGATCCATCACATTTCTGAAGGAAGTGGACATAAACTTCATAAGAGCCACGCAGCTACTTTGTCTCCTTATTCCTTCAAAGTCTCCAAATCTAACTACAGCATCAAGCTCCAAAAGGTTCCGTTCGCGAGAACAGAATTATTCACAACAAGCTCCACAGCCGCACTTCCAGCACAGAAGCGTAGCTCGACATTTTGAAAATGTGCCTCTTCCCTTACTTGCTAATGGCTGGATGAAAAGACTGAAACCCTTTCAAACGGAAAAAAACCCCAGAAACTTGTCATTTCCAGCCAAATGTCTTGCCTGGTTGAAAGTGGTAAATTCACAAAAAAAAAAGATGTCAAATCTTTCTTTAAATCCGTATTATTCTTCTGCACTGTCAAACCTTTAATGCCATCCATTAGTATATTGAAGGTCTGAAACGTTCTGTTTAGAGCCAAAAAAATCTAATGATGCATGAAAATGACAGAGTAGACCTTCTATAGCTATATATGCAACACCAGGAGAAAAGAGTGGTAAATCTTATTCATTCCCTTTATAATGTTGCTGCAATTCTGTGGAGCCTTAAAGGCTATAACATGGAAGCTGACCATTCTACAACCTCTCAGGGTAAAAGAAATAAGGGAAAGTATGAGACACCTGACAGCCATGCAAGTTATGAGAATATTCCAGACTAGTCCTTGCATTTCCACTGGAACTGACACAAAAAGGGCCGCAGATGGACCCCAAAACCACACTGAAAGACTAGGTTAGTGTTAGCTGAACAACTTGGGAAATGCCCTGGCAGTCAGATGGTTGTCCATTAAAAGGTAAACAAGGAGAGGATGGAGAGGCGCACATGCTTGACCAGAGTTTGTCCCATGGAAAGAGAACGGGTCAAGCTGAGGAGGTATTCTTCATACATACAAGCAAAAAAAAAAAATCAAATAAAAACATCAATATTGATAAGTCTCCATTAGCCTCCTCCACTTGCGGCTGTCCAAAGTCATCAGAAGGTCCTTCATTTCCATCGGCACTCACCCACACGTTCACACATTATCCAGGTGTCACAGGTCCACGGAGATACGAATACACACACCACACTCCAATCATGGCACATGCATTCACCAGCGTGTCCCGCATCAAACATCTGTGTGCCTTTTCAGACTAAACAAACAGTTTTTTTTTTTTACTCCCCAGTTCAATCAAGTCAACACAGTACAGCTGCGAGTCATGCCCTTTCTTCAGGTTAAATACTGCATTTGTTGAAGTAGTTTCAGTTCTGGTCTTTAGTGTTTCCCCCGCCACCGTTACAGATGGATGTAGCGAATGACAAGTTAGAAAATGTTCTCACATTAAAAACAGGGAACAGAACACAGGCCGGTTGTGTTTAACCTGTAAGTGTGCTGCTTCAAAGACACACAGATGTGACCAAAAATCTCACATCCTTTTTTTTTTTTTTTCCCCAGGTAGATTTCACACACATTCTTTGCAAACATGCCAACACCCTCTTTTGCACACTTACAAACACACACACACACACACACACATGCACACAGAGTGTCATACATACAAACACAGAGGCCGTTTGTTTCTCAGGCATGCTGTGCAGCCAGGTCCTGATTGATGAAGCGCCTTAGCCTCTCCAAGTACTGACTGTAAAGCTCAATGTCGTTGTGACCAGCTCCCTCCACCCAGAGGGGCTCCACGGCCTTGGGACAGCGCTCAAACAGGGCGAGGCCGTGAGAGAAGTCGATCACCTCGTCCTCTGTACCATGAATGATGAGCACGGGAGATGGGATCTTTGACACCTTCTCGATGCTGGAAGAGGATTTCAGAAGAGTCAGGATTGATTTCATCTTTCCATTGTGACCAAAACATTAACAACTAATCTGCATTTCAGTCATTGTGTGTCGAGGTACGCTCATTTTCATGTCACAATTCAAACAGTGCATGCAGAAGGTTTGTAGTTTCTTCTGTAGAACAGAAAATTTGGTCAGCTTTGGATATTTAACCGAGAAATATGGTGCGTCATTTCGACAGCAAGCACTGGGCAAATCACATTTCTGTACATTCAGCCAGAACTGATTCTACTACCAATGCCAGATTTTCTCTGCCACTGGTAGTAGAATCCTCTGAGAGAACACAACCTTATTGTCTTATTGTTCAACCTTATCAAATCACACCAATCAGCCACAACATCATGACCATCTGCTTATCATTGAGTAGGTCCCCTACAGCCCTGACTTATTGAGGCTTTGACTCCCTCCAAATGTATGCTGTGATTTCTGGCACCAATACATCAGTGGCAGATCCTTTAAAACATTAAAGCATCCCACCCTGACAGCAAGCCTTCTTTTCAGAGTGTATCTTGGTGCCACGTCTTCCCCATGTAAGCGATGCACACAGACCTGACCATCGGCATGATGTCAATGGAAACATGATTGATCAGAAGAGGCCACCCTCTTCCTTAGCTTTGTGGCAGCCTGATCAGTTGGCAGCTACACAGCTCTGTATGCAACAAACTACCATTCACTGTGTGCTTTTTTTCTTTTCTTTTTTATTTTTTTAAAGTCAACTTCTATCGGACCTCACAGGCCAGCCTTTGCTCCCAACACGCATCAATAAGCCCTTAGCTAGCCATGACCCTGATGCCAGTTCAACAGTTTTCCTTCCTCAGACCACTTTTGGTTACCCTGACAACTGCAGACTGAGAATATCCCACAAGAGCTGCAGCTGTGGAGATGCTATGACCCCAGTGTTTAGCCATCACAATTTGGCCCCTGTCAAAGATGCTAAAATCCTTACGTCTGTGCATTTTTTTCCGCTTCCAAGACATCGATTTCAATAAAGAATGTTCGCTTTTGTGCCTAATATTACCCGCTCATTGCCGGCTGCCACTGTAACAATAAATATTTTTCATTCAGTGGCCAACAGTGTTACAGCTGATCCGTTTATACAAGCACCAAATGTCCTAAGAAACAAGAGCTAATGAGGTTTTATATTGCTTCTATGTTGCACAATTATGCTCCTACAACAATCATTTGTGATCAAAGTTGTCCAAACATCAAACATGCCGATAGACAACAGAGAAGCTAATCCTTCAATGGGAAGGGTCTGAGAATTTCAAACACGGTTGGATTCCTTTCACTAATGTCACAAACCCTGTTTCCAAAAAGCTGAGCAAAATGTAATAAAAACAGCAGGGACAGACACATATTTGCCACTCTGTTGCATCACATCTTCTAAGAATTCTCAATAAGCACTCGGGAACTGAGGACACCGGTGTTTGCCTTTTTTTGCTTGACATTTCAGCTGCTACATCAATGTACCATTAGTGATGAAATCCCCAAAACATCCAAACTGAAACCTCTCGTCGATTTTGCTTCTGAAAGATTCCCGTCTCTGACCTGTTACCAAGTAACCTAATCAGCTGCAAATACCCAACGTCCCCAGCCCTATATGCTGCTGTACAAATTTTTTTGCTGACGTCAAGATGAGCAGACAATTTTTGGAATATAAATAAATCAACACTTGATGTGTTGTTTTTAATCTGGTTTTCAATCAATCGTTGCATTCGCTTGTATTCACATTTAAAAAGGACAGCACAGTGCTGTATGCAGTATCTCTGTGACCGACTAAACTAAACTAACTGCAGTGGTCTTTTTTTTTGTGTCTCAGGGAAAGAACTTACTTCGGGAAGGCATCGAAGCAGTACGTTTTCTTAGTGTCAGGGAAGGCCACTCTCATGCCAGAGGTGAGAGGAGAGTGGAGGACCACAGCAGCACATTCGAACCGTGATGCTAAGTCTACCGTAGGCACCGTGCCGATGCTCTGTCCATACAGGATAATGTTCTCAGGGCTGATGCCATAGCTGAAAGACAAACAAAAGAAGAAGAAAAAAACTTCTGAATAAAATACAAAAACAATACAGACTGTTTTGATTAAGAGACACTATTACGCTGTGCCTCAACTGGCTAATGGTCAGAAAATGGTATTGTGGTCAGAAGAGGAAACGTTCTCCACAAAAGTGAGCCGGCCCCCAAAAAAACATTTCCCCAAAACGTACAACATCACTGGCAAAAAATGTGAGTGACTGTTAACAAACTGCACTTCCGTGAGCATTTGGCTGTTAATGTCATACTGCTTACCGGGAGCGCAAAGCGTGCCAGGCAGCATCAATGTCAGCATAAAGGTTCTTCTCAGATGGCTTGCCAGTGCTGACACCGTAGCCTGAGTAATCGTAGGAGAAGATGTTGCAGTTGATGCGTGTGCCTAAACCGATGTAGAAGCTGCTCATCTGACCCAAGTCGACTGCATTACCGTGGGAAAACAACACCGTGAACCTGAGCGACACAGGAGGAAGGGAAAAGCAGAAGAGTTAACTTAGATACCAGAGAGCTCAATGCTAAAGGACCCAACTGTGTGACTGTGGACAACATATCTGTAATGACAAACAAACATGGTTATAATGAGTGTATCCGAACATGTTCACATGGGGTGACGCATGTCTCACCTGGCGTTAGGGGCACAGCGTATATACATGCATCCAACTCTGTTCCCTCGGCTGGACCTCGTCAGGAATACATCCGTCACATCCAGCTCTCTCTGTGAATACTGGAACTCTGCTCGCTCAGTGAGATGCAGCTTCCACCTGCCTTCACTCCCACTAGTACCACTGCCGGTGCCACTGCCGGTGGCCCCACCACCACCGCCGACTCCTCCTCCTCCGCCACCTCCTCCTCCACCACCTCCCCCTCCTCCACCACCGCCACCACCTCCTCCTCCTCTATCACTACCAGCACCAGCACCCAGCCGTGAGCGCAGTCCCGGGGCTCCAAGAGAAGACGGAGCAGCCCCGCTGTTGGCCGCAGACACAGCTGTAGCACCTGAGCTTTGATCTGGGTCAGGGAGCAAAGCATAGGTGGGCTCTGGAGGGAGGAAAGCCAGTTTGGCTGCAATGCGGCTGGGACAAGGGGGGCAGCAGAAGAGGCAACATAGCTCTCGCACAGACAGACCGTTCATCTTCTGGTACAAATCTAGACATGAGAGAGAATAATTCGATCACAGAGAGACAGAACATACACTGGAAGTAAATTCTTTTACCTCTAGTTTTTTTGGTTCACATTACCTCTTGATGATTATATTGACTACATCAATTACTTTTTCATTTAGGCTTAAGCAAAGACAAGCAGTGGGATAAAGCTAGGATAGACTGCTCCAGATAATCGGCCATTGATTGCTATTGGACGACATTTACAGCTGATCAGAGGGCAAATTAGAGATTGATCAGTTTTGTAACAAGAGGGGAAGAAAAGGGAAGAGCACTCTGTCAAAAACTGGAGAGTAAAACACACAAACTCAGATACTGAGCTGTAATCCGCCAAAGGGAGAAAAAAAAAATATGCTGCGTCTGTTTTGCTATGTATGTGAGAGGGTTTAGGAAGTGAAGTAGACAAAAGACATTTGGAAAATAGGTTGATTTATTCAAATTTACAACAACTCATTCTATTACTCAGAATGCAATAAAACATTCCCAATGTATGTCTACTGGTTCTAAACCAAAGATGGACAGAGGCTGATCCAAAATGTATCAATCAGTTAATTAGTTAAAAATACCGCACAGATAAACTGCTATGGACTTACCTGGATTCAGAAATCCTTTGGTCTTGAGATCAACTGGCACACTAAGGTGCCAAGGTCTTCTAGTGTCGTTGGATCCTAATGAAACAAAGATAAGATCATTCAACATGGCATTGTAAATTATAGTCACAACAGCATGTCCACCTACAGCTTAAAGAAGCTCCTCCTACACATTGTTAAGCTGCTGAGCTATGTTTGCCGTTTTGTAAAAATATGAAATGTAGACCAGACACAATTAGATACTGGGTAAAAGGGTAAGTGGTGTCCTGACATCCCAGCTATGAGGCAAAGAGAATGCTTAAGCGATATGGCAACTCGGATTTGTGGATAAAAAGGTCAACAGTTACTGATATTTTACAGGTGCTGCAGTATGCATGTCCACAAGAAGACAAAATCCACGAATTTAGTGTTATTTATGGAGTTCGGCTGCCTAAACCTAACAAAGGAATGAGGATGCGTTAAACAGGTGTGGACTGGGATGATATTTACCACCGTCCCTCAACAGACACAGAGCTACGGAGATGCTAATGCTACATGTATAAGAACGTTATTAAGCTCCGGCGTTAGTCACTGATGTGGGTAGATATTTGGATTACAATGTTGCAACGCCAAGGCCGAAACTGCAGGCCCAGATAAACGACCCTTTACCGCCGTTACTGGATATCTGCCATTGTGGGTAAATTCCAGATACCAGCCAAATCATCATCACAATTGCTAGCAAGGCAACCTGCTAGCGGCGGCTGCGAGGTGGCTAGCACGGTAGCCCGAAAGCGACCTACTTACCGATTCACAGTAGACTGGATGGCAGGATGGTGCGCCGCTATATGTACACAGAAGCAGCAAAAGACTCCGAAAACCCTTCTTGTGTCTTGACATGGATGGTTTTACACAAGTGTACTCAGCAGTGGTCGGTGGCAAGCTAGCTGAAATTCATGGCTACCAGATTTTTTTTTCTCCTTTTTTTTTTTTTTTTTTTTTACTACTGCCCGACTTCATCCGGAAGTGACGTAATAGTCGTTTCAAAACCAAGTTAAAATGTGGCACAGAATAATTTCTTATAATCACATTTACATTCTATTCCTATTGTTATAGGAATACATTTACACAAAACAAAACTCTATATTGATTGACAAAAAGTCTTTGGGAAAGACATTCAATTTTGTTATCCAGTCGCTCTTATATGGCCCAAAGTAATTTGGCTGGCATGTTTTTATTATTTTATGGTGAATGATTAATGCTAATATTTCGGGGGGGGGGGGGTTACTCTGTCATGAACCAATTCTGCCGTGATGGGAGTGGTCTCTTCCTGGCTAATAATGCCCCAGTCCATAGAGCACAAAGCATCATCAACACAACACTGAAATTACTCCGATGATATGTGCATTCTAAGACGTTGTTGTTGTTTTTTCTTATAGTGGGTTAAGATAATCTTTTATGGTAGCTATTCTTCACCGTAAATGAATTGGTAAGGAATCCATCACATTTTAATCATATCATCAATCATGTCACTCGTGTTGAAATGTTAAAGAAAAAAAACAAGCAAAATGATAGTTATACTGAAGTGAATGCCGCTCTCAAAATTGATCGGATCTGATCAAAATCAAAAGTTAATCTATGTTGGGCCTCAGCTCTTCTGAAATTGTCGTGATAATCTTTCCATGGCTTTTTGAGTAATCCACATGACAAATACATAAAGCAGGCAAACAAACAATCTGTAGCTATCAACTACATAGCCACCTTGATTAAGGTTAAAAAAAGTGGACACAGTCTGTCTAAAATGGGAAACACAAACAGTGTTTTTCACTATTCACTGCCGTAAAATGCAAAAGAATCTATAAAACAGCGTTAGAGGAACAAGAATGATCCTTAGCGCAAGCAAAACTGATTAAAATAATATCTAATAAGTGAAGTTTTGTAATCAAAATCAACGTGATTTTAAATTACAACTTATCATTCACCCAAAGCTTGTGTCAAACTTGAAAGTACTAATCATGCAGCAGAAATCATTTTCATCTTATTCTATGCAAGATTGTTAGTTTAATGCCATGGATATCCTACTTCAAAATCCTTTGTGGCAGTCGTTTTCATAGTTTATCAAATCTTTGAAACTAGAACATAATTTAAATGTTACATCTTATCTTTGTTTACCACCTCCAAAGTCATCTGTTTCCCTGGCCCCAGGCTTTCAGACATCAAATATAGATCCACAGCATGCTTTGTACTCGTACCGATTATCAGCCCACTCCTCCCTGCACTGCAGTCAGGTATATGTAGGACTTAAAAACAGTGCGGAGCAAGAGTTTTGTTTTCTTCTGCCTGACTGATTCTGTTTGTATTGATCCAGACATGTCTGTGTGTGTACACGCATTTCTATAAGAGTGGATGTGGAAACAGGCAGGGGGATTGATGTACGATGGCCTTGAGGTGCGGAACACAACAACACTGGACACTTGATTTGCTCTTGTGTTTTTGAAAATGTTGTTTTGTCTATCTTTTCATTGTGCATTCTGAAATGTTGCTGCACTCTGGGAAGTTTTCAGCATAGTTTTTTTGCTCTTGCATTTTGTGGCTCAGAGCACACATCTTAATGCACACGGGACCGCGGATGTATCGATATGTTTCTGCATGAAATACAGATGGCGTTTGGTTTTTACACTCTCACTATACAGCAGCAGCAATTAAATGAATGTGTTGGCAGGAAAATCTATTATTTCCCAGTGAATTAGTGTGAGAAGTGCATCGCATTAGAAGCAAAAGCAAATGCAAAAACTTACAATTACACCAAAGAATAACTGCCTCGAAAGGTGAATGTAACTTTCCAACTTTTCTCCACAGTCCCGCATAATTTGTTTTCTGCACCTGTTATGATTTATTTATCTTGTGTGCCAGACAGAAGGTTCATCAGAAAACTAAACCTTTGATGGCTCACCATCTTCAGTAATTATCCATTTCCAAACCCCCTTCTTTTTGCATTTGGTCATTTCTATAGATGAGATCTGTTGTATTCATTTGTAAATTGTAGTTGTTGCACTCTGTCGAAATAAAATTAAATATTCTGTTAGTGTCATTGCAGTGCTGGTGATTCAACCTGGTTCCAGTTACTTTACAAAAGGTTGCCTGTTAATTACGACATTATTGTTATTGTTTCCATCATTATTCCCCTCTGCAGCTTTATGTTTAGATCATTTACTTCGCTTTCTTTAAAATAATTACACACCTAATTCAATAATGGCTCGACACAAAATGTGTGTGCGTGTGTGTGTGTGTGAGAGAGAGAGAGAGAGAGAGAGAGAGAGAGAGAGAGAGAGAGAGAGAGAGAGAGAGAGAGAGATTCTCCATTCATCGCTGATCCACTGCAGGACTGTGTTTCTGGGGGTGTGAGTTATGGGCCCCTGTTGTCACTGTGCCTGCTCTGCGTTGGACATTTCACCTCGACACTGTAAATTTACAAAGGGGATTACATTTTGCTGACTTGTGATTTTAGACCCATAGCTCGACCAGAAAATTTCCCGGTTCCCCAAACAGAAGACTTCATACTGCCCGCAACTGCAGGATTTGGGATTTTGCAAGGGTATGAGCTAGGCTGGAAGAAAGAAAACTGGATCTGGATCACAGACTATCTCAGTAGGTTGCAGTTTACACCTTTAGGCTACAGACTTTTTTTCGTCTCCATAAAAGAGGGGTGGGGGGGGACGTTTTGTAGTGGACTGGGCGTATTGGACGCGCTAGATAAACGGTGATGCCTCGGCGATGCGCCGGAGTCGTAGAGGGAAGAGACAGGTGAGGTGCGGCTGAGGAGCGTTATTCCAGAGAGGCTTTGAATACCGTGAGCTGTGGTATCCGTCACCCTTTCTCCACAGAGAGGGCGAGCTGCTTGCTGGCACCTGCTTCGGCTTCCAATACCTGACCATCTGGTGCGGTGAGTGTGCCAAATGGTGGAATCGAGAGATGGTTGTGCGTGAGGGAGACGAAGAGGGGTGGATGAGGTGATCAGGTGAATGTGCGCAATTTTGTTGGTGCCACTAAACGCGTTGCTGCATTTTTAGTTCTGGGTTAGCCGATAGATGTGTGTTTGGCACCGTCTGGACCTTTGTGGGCTCGCGATGTGTCTTTGTGTCTGCTGCAAGTTTGAGGGGTTTATTCGCCTTTGCATATCTTGTGCATGTCTTTGTTGCACATCATTGCTCATTCACGTGTTGCATTGAGTCTTTTAATGCTTATCCTTTCAAGTATATATTTTTACATAATAGCCCACAAATTGTACAACTGGATTGCAGACATGAGCTCCAAGCCTGATTACCATTCTTATTTGAATCACAGGTCGTGATCTAAATTAATTTTATTACCTTCAACTGTTGTGTTTTATTGTTCCCCTGCGTGAACTGATGACGTCTTATAAAATGTTTTCTGTCAGGAGAAAAGGTCACATGTGATGATTTAGAAGCCATAAAGTCAATTGATTAAATAATTACTCATTCACTGTTGAGGAAGGCACTAAGGGTGTTCAGGGTAAACCAGTAAAGAAAAGTTCAAATAAAGCTGGAGTGACATATATGAAAAAGGTATTTTGTCCAAATGTGTTTTGTGCAGTTACGATAACTTGCCGCTTAAATTGCTCATAACCACACACAGACACTGACAGCCTGTATGGCCTAAGTTAAATGCTCTCACTCACTGAAGGGATTTAGCAGTTATACTGTATATAATTCACTGTTTACAACTTTGTCTTCCATACTAAGAGCTATTAAGTTCCACAAAAGGACCATAACAACTCCCATCTGCTGTGGTTTATGTTTGTGTTACTGTGTGAGGTGAAAGGCAAAAAGAGATGGCTGGAGAAACAAAATGAAAGGAGCAAGAGAAGGAGGATTTGGAGAGACAGCAACACAGATTGATAGACTTGGGTATACATAGGATAAAGTGTGGCAGATAGCAATCTGGCATATAGGCTACATGGGGAGAATGTGAAAAGACAGAAAGAGAAATGATGGAGCAGCGAGCACTGAGTGAACCAGCGTTGAGGGGCTGCAGACAGCGGTCTGAGCGGGTGTGAATGGTTTCCCTGTTGCCCACACAGACAGCCACACAGCAGCCGTGCGAGCAGGTGCTAACCCCACCACACAGCAACCGCGGGGAACAACAGGTGCAGCCACTGATTCCTTCAGCCTGCTTTTGGAAGTCTGACTAACACCCAAAACATACATTTATACCAAAGCCCTCCAACACCCACAGCTCATAGTAAAAGCAAAAAAAACAAGGTTTCTTGGGGGGGGGGGGGGAGAGCCAGGCTTTGGGAACTCAGTTGATAAAATTAATTAACCCTCAGAAAAAGTTGGAACCACTTGAGGCTATAGAGCAGAGCAGTCTGCAGGTAAAAGCAATCTGAGAGTGTCAGGGTGAGACAAATGCCCACGGGGACATTTAATGAGCCATACTGATCACACAGGACCCTATTTAATCACATAGGCAAAGCTGTACACTGGATCCCAGGTACAGAAAAAAATCAGATTGAATTGTAGTATTTCAGCTTACCAAGAGAGTAAATCAGCAGCAGATTAGAGTGTTGGAGCTCTTCAGGAGAATGTGTAGCATGACAGTCTTAAGACCTTGTATGTGTGTTAGATAGAGTGAGATTAGATAGACAGAAGATGTTGGAGGGTTACCTAACAGCTTCACTGTTCCTTTTGCCAGGAGAATACATCATGTGGTATGCGACAAATTGCCTCTCTTTACCCCTGGTACACAGAAAGGAACAAACAAACACTCATGGTTCTCACACCGTGTGGGTGTGAACTGCCACTAAACCAGTAGTTTTCTAATTAGATTGTACACACTGGAGCCATTTTACAATCCACACAATTCTCTGGGTGAGCAAATCTTTGTGAAATAACTTGTCATTTTTGTAATCTTAGTCACTCTGTTTAACCTAAATTCACAGCGACTCAAATTATGTCAGTCTGAAAGCTGAAAAGTTTAAGTATACAGAGCACACCCTGCTTTGCCTGTGAGGGAATGTCAACATACATTCTCACAATATTTACATGAACTCTAAGCTTCTTCAAAACTTCAAAAATGCACTCCCACCCAACCTATGAGTTATCCTTAGATAATACGAAGTCCTTTCAGTAAATGTTCCCCTTGAGGACATGAGAGCCTTTCAGGAGCCTAACTGACTGTTTCCCTCCAGTCCTTCCAGATGTTTGAAAAGGGAAGAAACAAGATAAAAGGTACCACACAAACTGAAAGGCTTTATCTGTGGCAAACTTGATTGTAAAATGTACACCACAAGATAAATGATGCTCAGGTGGCAAAGGTGGCTGCAGCATGTGGATTTGGTTGCTGCATCGGTGCGCTGTAACAATACCTTGCAGTTATGTTCAAAGTAAAAATCCCTCAAACACTTCACAGTGGCCATACATCTTCACTTTTATGGCTCTGTCTTGCTGATTCCTCCCTAAGGTACAGCATTTTTTTCAACGATCCCTTTGCAGACTCTAACATGCTAACATGTGTGTTAATTTCACAATTGCTATGTCCACTTAAAAGATTTTAACAACGCTCCATGGGTCAGGCAGACAGTTGCATGCTAGGCGAGGGTGTGCAGATGCATATTCCATGTGTGTGTACTGTACATGTATGGGTGTGTTGTATTGTACGTGGGGATTGTAAAAAGTTTTCATCCCAAATGAGCTAATCTCTTTTCATGTAACCGTTCCAATTCAGCTGCCTGGCAATTGGGTTGCAAGTGATTTCACATCTGTTTCGACTGAGAGAGAAGAAGACGGTCTGATCATTCTGTGTTATCTCATTTACGTCACAAAATTGTTAAGTCAGAAAATGACCATCCACTTAACATTTTCTCTAAAGCACTCACCCACGTGCATCACACTCGAGCAAGATAAGCAAACACCCTTTTCTTAAATGTCACTGCTAAATCGCTTGACTTTTTACTTCTTTGCACAAAAAAATGAATGGGATTGTATATATTTCTGGGAAGCTTGGTCTATCCTCTCTAATTTTCAGCTTCTGTTGTCCAACACATTCAATGAGCACCTGAGCCAAAAGCAGGCCTTAGTTATGGCAGCTTAGCCGAAGGGATTGGAAAGACTTTTCTATTGAGAGATAAAAGCATTCGAGTCCTTTGTCTCCCAGCTTTTTGTGACGATTTTATAGCCTGATGGAGGTTTGCAGCGGCTAAGCTGTCTCTCGCCTTCCTGTCCTCTCTGACACCCATCCATCTTCACAACAAACACAAGTTTTTCCTTTTAATTATGGCTTTTCATCTGGGGCCCAGTCACAACTGAAAGGAGAGGAGTAAAGCGTAGCAGAACTACAATTATACCTGCAAGGAGGAGAAAAGTCTCTCAGGGGAGGTGATGTGTCTGTGCATGGGTGTGTATCTGTGTGTGTACGCATCCTGTGCATGTACGCGCTTGTCAGTCTACAAGCAGATTCTCTGGCATTTTGATAGCTGTTGTGCATAGACCACCTATTGTGAGCTATGATCCTCTTAGCAGGCTTCTGCCAAAAGAGCTATATTTACCCTTACTGGTGATCACAGTACACAAAGAACAACATGATGAGAATATGAGCCACCTTTGAGCCACTTTCTATATCAGCGTAAGAGAAGCCACTAACAGCCCATGAGAAATATGGCAATTAATACCACATAGAGATATTTAAAAAAAGCCTATTTAGATTTTTGAATTGTTAAAATAAAAAGTAAGAGGTTTGGTTGTGGTCAGTGAAACATAAAAGGAAGATAAACCAAACATGTAATGAAATCATGTGCTGACTGGACTCTACATTTTAGGAAAAAAGAGTATCAGATTTGAAGCAATTGTACGGTGAGGATGCTCCCTTTAAGGACAGTCATGGTTTCTGGCCTGCACAGAACACCCTGCACCATTGGCATGGATGTGACAAATGAAGAGTAAGAACGGCATAAAAGCTGATCAAATTCATAGATGTCACAGTTGTGCGATTAGACTGCATCTTCTTGCCGTTGTACACACTGGAGTGTGCGTGCGATAGACTCTGCTCATAGTGTGTGTCTTAGTGTGTGCACTGCATACTCATGTGCCGCCTCCAGCTCAGAGCTGTGCAGTGAATGTATATGTGCTTACTGCAGTCAAACTCTGGTTAGTAACGTTTGCCCTTGCTGCAGCTTTGCACAGCACCATAGACATTTGTGTGTATGCATGTGCGTGATGTCTGAGTTTTGCATTCCTGTGCATTGTTGTCTCAGTGCACCAACAAAGGTATATACTTTACAGCCTAAATTGCCATTGTTTGGTAACAATTAATTTTTTAAAATGTTCATCCCACTGGATGTGCACGTCCATTATCTCTGAGCAGATATCTAATTGCATTCACAAATTACTGAGTTTCTGTCACTAACAGCAATCTGGCTTCATGCAGAAGGTCTGATTGAAGAGGAAGTCTGAGGAGAGCTGGGGCTCTCTTTGGCAATACTCCAGCTCTGTCCATCCTGTTTTAATTACCTATGGCACTCACTCAGGGGAATATCTTCCTCTATGTCTCTGGATCTTCTCTCCTTTTCCGCTCCTTCAGTTCTTGTTGCTACCTCCTCTTTTTTAATCTTCTTCTTTCATTATTTCCTCAGTCACACCAAGTTTTTTTTCTTTCTATCGTTATCCTTTGTCTTGCACAACCTGACAGCTTATAGCAGTGTCAAAGGTGTATTCAGAGGTAACCTTTTACCTTTTGCATTAGCATATAAATGACCCTGCAGATTTAATAGTATTTTAGGATATTTAACTGGAGAGGACAGATTCTTTGAACTCTTAGTCAACCAATTCTGAGGAGACAAGCAGCCAGTTAAGGGAAGCTCACCATCACTAAAATTAGATAAACTTGATACAATAATGTTTCTGGTGTTTAAATACAACTGCACACAAGCAGTCTGAAAATATCCATTAATATCTATCTGTAGATTGATCTTCAATTCCAACATAAGAGTCTTAACATCTATTGCTGCCTATTTCCCACAGTATTTCCACAGTAGTCATTTGCATTCAATTAAACTCTTAAGTCCAAGCTAACAATATTGTCATGCATCATTCATAAGATCATAATAATTTATACAGCAGTGTGTGGACTAAATTAGCTACTTTTATGATCTCTTGTGCCAATGTGACAAACAATAAAGGGATAGATTAGTATTTTGGCATGAGGCTTTACAGTCAGCAACCAGTTAGCTTAGTTTAGCTTAGCAAAAAAAAGCTAGCCTTGCTCTGTCTAAAGTTAATACACGACTGTCTACAAACAGCAGCCCTAAAGCTCACAATTTATCTGAAGTAAACGGTAAAAATATTCATTTACAGTCTTACAGGAATTTTTCATTTTGGTATGCTGTCAGACAGCTCTACAAAGTCCCTGCTCCCAGCAATGAAACCATAAATTGTTGTTTTCACTCCTAATATTTTCCTACAGATTGTTATTTTCAGTCTTTATCGTGAAAAGCCTTGTATTTAGCAGATTTATATGAGATTTATCTAATGTTATCAGTATTTTGCTTAACTCAAAGTCACTTGCAGAAAACAGTAATTATGGTAGCACTTTTCCACAATGTCAAATTTATCATACAACAGGGTGGTTTTCTACAGCTGGATTACTGGGCTTTTACCCCCTCCAGACTCTGCTACTCTTTTCAAATACAGAATATTATATACTGAATATTTTCTAAATACTTTACTCTCTAATTTCACTTCTTTAGCTGTCTCTTTTTGTTGTAAATTTTATGCACAAGTTTATTTTTAAAACTTATGGAAATAACATCTAGCAGCAATGCAGAAACCAGGCTTTGACAAATCACTGCTGATACAAACTGCACAGCTCACATTATAGATGCTGGGTTTTTAGAATGGAAATTTTCTTGAATTCACTAAGTCATGTTGATTTGGAAAAAGCTGTCCTTTAACCAGCAAACAGTAAAACATTACAAACATACTATAGAACCCCATCTGTTAATTAATACTGACACACACCCTGGTGTTTTCACTGGACAAGCTATAATAGATCATTCATTGTTTATCTTATTTTTCCTCAGTAAATTATCTGGAATCAAAATAGCAAAATAAACATTCTGCGCACCACCTTCATTTTGGAGTTCTCCTTAAACTGTGTTAATGAAAGTGCCTGTATAGGGTAGAGTTGTGAAGTGTGAAGGTGACCCACTTCTCCTAGTTTAGCCCGTGTCTGTGTTTCTACCCTCAGGCCATTTTGCTTTATTCTGGGCATTAACCTGTATACTGTCCTCAAGGAGCAAATGAGAACAGAGCGTAAAGGATTCCTTATATTCTACATATATAGATATATATATATATATCTATATATGTATATATATGTGTGTGTGTGTGTGAGTGTCTTTATAAAAAACAATGGCCACGAAGTCAGCTTACTCAGACTCATGAGCAGAAGCTTTAGCAGTAAGCATACTTCAAATAACAGCACTGTTGTGCTTCAGAGAATAGATTCTGTTATTAACCTACATATATGAGCTAAATTACATATTTGGCGAATGTGTAGGTAATATGGACACCAAATGATGGCAGCTCCCCCATCCCCCTCCCATGCAGAGAGAGCAGCCCCCCTCCCCACCACCACCACCTCTTTACATGTACATTGAGATATGTACCTGTATGTAATCATGCACACTCTTTCGAATTCACATGTATTTGGGTTAAAGCTTGAGTGTGTGCATCTGTGTGTTTTTAAGCTCACATGTTTGCTCACATCTATGTGTTAAGAGGGCGGACCCACCCTTCTCGCGTTTACATCTACTGCAATAGAACATCTCTGCCTAGCTTTGCTATTGGTTGCTACGGTAACAAAGGCACAGAGTCGAGAGGCTGCAGCAGCCAAACAGAAAGAAAGAGAGAAAGATTTACCCCTTGGACCTAATCACAACAACAGATTCAACACAGCACATCAGAAAATATAGTTCAAATGTAATCATTTGGAAAATGATGGATAAGTAAACAAGATGGGTTTTATTTATCACACATCTATCACAAACACACATTAACGGAATAGTTGATTTGGTGTGCGGTAGCTGGGTGCAGCACAGGTCAAGGTTCTTGTCAACCGGGCTCGGTTTGCTTTAGTTAGCTGAGTGTCCGCAGGGCAGCTCAGGTTCTCCTGTATTTATGTCTCAGCATTTCTTCACAGTCAGTAAATGCTCCTCAACGTGGACAAAGATGGTGCTTTTCATTCTGTATCTGTTTAGCAGGATGAGAGTGTATTGATCCTGTTCAGCAGCTTTAATAGCTGAGATGCCTCGTGCAAATATGAGCATGTTCAATATACACTTAAGGCCACTGAGGTATATCCACAAGGGATAATAGGTAAATATTAAATAGTTAATCATTAAATGGATAAGTTTTACATAGCTTGCTGACATACTGGGGGTTGTATAGAAATTCCCAGCATGCTGCTCATCCCCTGTCATTCTTGCCAAGTCAGCTGTGGCAGGAAGTACGAGAGCTAAAAACCACAATGGAAAAACTGATGCAATTTGAAAGCAGGTGTGTATGTTCATTTAGATGACCCGCTGATTGGTTAATTATGTGGATGTTAGCAGGTGATTTGCTAATTGGTTGCCTGATGAGGCCAGATTACAATGTGTGACTGTCGCCATCATTACTTGCATCCCATGATAACAGTGTCAGTTTCGGTCCTGTCCTGTCACACCAAAAGGATCTGACATAAACACCATAAACACCCCATTTTCTCTTGACTGGCTCATCTCTCCTCTGTTGATTTTTTGATACTCATTCACCAGTCCATTTTTTTAGCACGTTGAGCTGGAGGTCTGTGGCAGGTGTTATCTCTGCAACTCTTTTTTTTTCTCTTTGATTGACTCTGTCTTTCTATTATCTTTCATCTTTTTGCTGTCTTTTGGCTCAGTAGGGTAAACTCAGGACCCTTGATAAACTAACATCAAAGCAATACCCCAAACCTCTCCAGATACACTGACTTTGTCACAGCACTATGTTTCGATGTGTTGGTGTTTTCCCAGATCTGATGGTGTTACAGTTCAGAAACATATTGTACTTTTACTCCACCTCATGTATTTTGTCACTTCAGCGAAAACTTACCTTGCAAATCCAGTTTAGTAGATGAACATAAAACTCATTGATACTTGAACGAAGATTCCCAATTTCCTGACAGACATGAAGCAGTTATATATTTTTCTACTAGTTTTATAGTTAAGTTATAAACATATTAAGGCATAGAGAACTATATTCAACTAATATAAAGTACTTTGAAATACACAATTCAGTGTAAAGAGGACTTTTGATGATTTAACTATATCTGAATTGAGGCATGAGCCTAAAATGTTGACCCTGCTCATGAAATAGCCTTAATGAAATGAGGCTGGCCCGAAATCTGGCTCTTTTAATTTTAGTCAAGGGAATCCCAATGGCAAGTCAAATGAAACAAACACTTCATGCACCTCTTACCCCCACGCGTCAGGCCTCATTTGATGCTTCCAAGGAGGAGAGGGCTTAGAGCTGTCAAACCTGCGATCTCTGGGCTATAATTTTGTTTGAAGTGGCCCCTGAGTATAGTCTCCAGCCCTCATCTCTGCAGTGATGTCTTCAAATAACTAGTAAATTAATCTCACACAAAATCTAAGGTATTGGCAACATACGATATTTTACTCTTAGAGTGTATGTGTGTTATATATGGGTGCATCTGTGTGCTTCAAATAGCAGTCATCACCTTAGCAACAAACACATCTACCTGGTGTTCTATCACTGAAAACAGTCGTGAGGTCTTTTTTTTTTTTCTTAAGTCTGGGAACACACAAGATGAAAGATACAGAGAGAAATGCAGGGAGGAGGTGGGTGATGCAGGTAGAGATGGAGTATGAAAGGAAATGAGCGGGGGTTGGGGGAAACATGGAGCATGGCATGCAGGCTGATTTGATGGCAGCAGCATAGATATTGCTCACACATCTTGCAACCTTTCTTTTCATTTGTGCTCCCGTCAAATTTAGCGTTTTTCAAAATTTCAGCAGCTTTTCCTCGTGGCCCAGATAAAATACCCTGGTACTCCTCCCTCTTTTCTTTCCATCTTTTTATCTCCTCTGCTTTCAAACTACTTTTTCACTTGAAAGGTTTATACTTCCACACTAGCTGTATAACTGATACTGAGACGTTTGGAGTAGAGACAGGAAAACCTCCTCGTTAAAAGTGTATTTGATGGTGTAGCTGTGGCAACTTATTAGTGGCAGTAACTCATGTGTGGCAGTATTATTCTTTTGCTTTGGTTTTATGGGTGTAAGAGATTTTATTATATGGTATGAGAGCTTGTTCGTCCCCATATGTAAGTTTTTAGCCATGTTGTGGCTGTATAGAATGGCAGTGCATCTTATGGTCCATTGCTGAAGTTTAGACTAAAACCTGTTAGTTTATCATTGAATTGATTGCCACAACATTTTAGACAAATATGCATAGTCATCAGGCAATTCATCCTCATGATTTAAACTCCCACTCCAGCAATTAATATATTAGATTAATTAAAATAAGTGATTAAAAACTTATTTGTGTCACTCAGAATTCTACATTTTGAGGATTTTCTCCCATGAATATAACCTGTACTGGGCTTAAAATGGGCATAAAAACCAACAGTGGCTAGTGCTTGTTCACCTGGCCAGGCTGAGTGGTCACCGGCTCCCATTAGCCCCTGGCTAATTTCTCCTCATAGTTTGCACAAGCTTCTCATTTAATCGATTCCTCACAGTGTGTGTAAAAACAGTTGTACAACCCCACGAGAAATCAGCGCTGGGTCCTCCAATCTTCTGAGTGGACCATTCAGGCCGTCTGACCTCTTTTCTGAGACTGTACGTGGCGCTCTGCAGATGCAAAAGAGAAACCACCAGTTGTAGAAGTGATGCCTAATTTAGCCCATGAAATGCTTTGTAACACGTAAAAGTATCCTGAGGACTTTTTTACCAAGGTAAAAAAATGTATTCTAATCAAATGAGGTTGAAATGACTATTATGTGCCATCTTCAGGTCAAAATATAAAATATATTTAATACTTCTATCAAAATTGACTAAAGCCCCGTCGAACTGACAGTCCCTGCAGCTACAGCTATAAAGTAATTTGAGTTCTGTGTCCTAAAGAAGTCATAATGGGCCTATTTCAGAATAGAAAAATGGCACAAATTTAAACAAATCATGAAAGCTTTTCTCTTGCAGCACTTTCAGACTTGCTCAACCCTCCTAGCAGAGGTTTTACTCATTCCTTAACTTGCAAGTTCAATGTACAGATCAGTTTACCACATCTGATTGACGTCACATCATATGATTGAGGAAAACAGTTGGTAGCCGGAAAGATGAGGGTGATGAATTTCAAAATTGAAATAGGCAAATGATAAAGAGATTTTGTTAGCACTGAACAGGTAGAATAACAAATGCTGACCTTGTTATAACGTGTATCAGTATGATGGGACAGACTGAAGTCAAGGATATGTGCACAGAAAAGGTCTTGTTAACAGCATTAACTGTGTCTGTCTGAAGTAACACAAAGCTCCATCCAACAGTTTAAAGTCCAACTCGAACAGAAAATCTTTTTCGATATTGTCAAGTAACAGCGTGCTAACATTCTCAGCTGTGATGGTGAGCACAGTAAACATTTCACCTTCTTGATTTCACCTTGGCCCTGTGATGGACTGGGGACTTGTCCAGGATGTACCCTGCCTCTCCCCCAGTCAGTGCGGTTACATGCAGGCCATCGGATCGGATTAATGGCTGAATTACAATAAGACTGAGTTATTCAGCTCATGTAGACACCATGATCTGACAAGAAATTGAATCGGATCGGTTTACTTGCGATCGAATTAAGACCCCGGGATAACTCGATCTAAATGCCCACTGAACGTGCATGTAGACGACAGTGGATCGGTAGCTTCATCTTGCTCTTCGTTCGCCATCTTTCTGGAATGCCTTAGTTTTGTTGTTGTTGGTGGTGAAGACGTCAACCGAAAGTGGCTCTATTGGCAATAGTTGAAATGGATACAGCGCTACCTATCATACTGCGGTATTGCATGCTTTGTGCCATTGATTCAATTCATTCACCGTCATATATCTAAGGATAATTACCCTTGCTCAGATAAGGAGCATAACCCAACTATAGCTATAATCGAGTTCATCTCATCATGTAAACCCACTGAGTGACAGCTGGGATAGGCTCCAACCTATTTTATTCTCATTTTCCACCTTACCAAAGTCATTTTCCTTTTGATTACATGTTATTCAGGTTTCATATGTTACTGCAACACAATTAGAGAAAGGAATATCACCATGCAAAGTCACTTTGTAACCCTGCTGTGTTGTCTCTGCTGGACCCATATTTAGCTGTGAGAGTCCCTTTCAGTTTAAAGTGTTTGACAATGGAGTGACATTTATGACAACACACCTCCAAAACAGGTATTATAAACACATTGGCCTCCTGCTGATTTCAGGTTTGGGGAAATAGTCAGTCTGCTGCACAGCTGACACTGTCCTTTCTCTGACATACACACACATGCATATACAGATACAAGCACAGACCTGTTGGTCAATGCCTCTGCACTGTGAAATTTGTCATAACAGACACACACACACACTCTTTCACCCATAGATACAAGGACATATACTGCACCGCGCACAATGAAAAAAATTCTCTCTTCTCTCTCTTTGTTAACAGTGCATGTGTGCTGCTGCCATGGCAACTGTGGCTCCTCCCCTCTCATTTCTTCTCCTGCTGCTTCAACTGGCTGATGGCTCATTCCCAGAGGAGCCCAGTCCACTCAGCTACGTCCCCGTAGAGGGTATGTGTCCTTCCCCTCATTATGTGGGTGTGTGTCTGAGCGCACAAGTGTATGTGCAGCATTGATGAATTGCTTCATAGTGCATGTGGAAATCATATGTCAAAGGTCAGAACCTTGGTTAGGAGCTGCTTTCAAGCTACCCAGGCATACAGATACGAAACTTGGCTTCTTCTCTCTATGGCAGGAAAGTAGACTCATAAATATGGGTGGAAAGGGATGTTATAAAGGAAGAAAGAATCCAATTGAGACAGAGAAAAGATAATGGATTTTGAGTGGTGTAGAAAGATGAAAAGTATGATGGCTGGATTGGATGAGGTGAGCCAAGAGAGCAGGCTGAGTTGTGGAAGAGAGACGTGTGGAGATGGATCTCTATCCCTCCCCTGCAGTCAAGGACAGTGAGACATTTTCCCAATCTGTCAGCTGATGGTGAGGGGTCCCTGTGGAGAATTCCTTTTCAAAACTTTCTGATACTTTCTGTCCTCTCTACCTCATCTGTAATATCTGATTTGTTTCAAATGTAGGGAGGAGATGAAAGAAAAATAGGGATCACACACAGTCTTTCTCATTATGCATCAACAACAGCAAGATGTTTTCCCTGCCACATAATTCGTCTTTACCCATTATCTGTGTTGTCCACGGCAAAGGTATCAAGAATGAATGAAGTAACTGTTATAGTGAAGGGTAGACGAGCTGCTTTACAGCCTGCCTGAGTACTTTGGGTAAATTTGGATAGAAAATGTACTTGTTCTGTCCTGGGCTGTCAGAGAGTCCTTGTGCCGGTCACAAAAGTACAGTGATTTCTTTTGCTAAGCATTTGACTCTGTCTTGTTATGTATGTCTGTGTGATCATGCCAGTGGTGAGGAGGTATCCAGTGTTCCTGGGCAGAGCTCATCGTTCAGCTCAGAGAGGGGAACTGCACATCCAGACAATCCTCCAAGTCAACCGCACACTCTACATAGGAGCCAGGTAACCAACAGCAACCGCCTCCAACAGTGTCTTACTGACGTGTTCACATTAAGATGTGTTTGCTTTCATTTGGTGCTTCCATCTGCTGTCACTCTGCAGAGGACATTTTCAGTTTGTTAAGAGTGATGATTTATTCAGTCTTGCTTTTAAATGTCAAGTGAAATCTGTGTGCCGGCAATGATCTCTTACATGGAAAATAAGAATCGATTTACACCACTGCTTGGTAAATGTAGCAATGGCCCACAAACCAAATCTGGTCCATTAGTAAAAATAGTTCCCCGCTACTCTCAAAAAAGTGTTTCTTTATATGATTTATGGATAAACTTTTACATAATTTTTTATGGTATGTTGAAAACAACATACCATGTTTTCTTTACAGCAAACCAAGAAGAGCGGATAAGGCTCCTTGATGGCAGATTTTGTGTTTATATGAATATTACAAATATTAGTACACATCCACAGTAGTGGAAACGCTGAAAATAGATGAACAAGTAACTTGTGCCAGCATGTAACTCTGCTGTATTCACACAATGGCACACTCGCTCATCTTCAGGTCTTCTTAGTAGGTAGCAGGCAGGGTAATCTCCACAAGAAGCCAGGAGAGCAAATGCTGCTTTGTGTTCTGACACACAGCCCCTGTCTGGAAAAGTTCAGGGGTGCAGTGCATGAGTGTAAACTCATTTACACTCATTTGGCCTCATGCTATAACAAAACCAACTCTGAAGAATGATTGAAAATGGCAGAAAGAAAAGAAAAAGAATACATTTTGAAAATAAAAGTGACAAAAATATAGTTCTGATAACACTGAAAAGAGATGAATAAGCAACTTGTACCAGCATGCACTCTACTGTATTCACACAATGGCTCATTGTTTATACTGAACTATATGTATTGTACTCTATTGATCAAACTGTCATTTTTATTATCTGTTATTTGTTGCATTTTTTAGAGATGATTTATACAGAGTGGAGCTTGATAACATGGCTGGTGATGAGATGTTCTACAGCAAGGTATGACTCACTTTTGTTTCAAACTCCTATACAAGTGCTAATAAATGAAAATATTCATCTGCACGTGCATCAGCTGCAGTGTGAGCTCTCTCTGTGGTTTATACATTACAGAAAAGGACATGGGAGTCCAATAAGAATGATATTCGAGTGTGTCGGATGAAGGGCAAACATGAGGTAAAATGCTCATGCACAACACGCCGACTTTGAGCTCCACTCGAACACATATCATCGCTGTCTAGACTATCTCGCGCATGGACAGATACCGCAGCTGTTTCAGAAACCTTATTTCCTTTGAGTGCACCTTCATATGATGTTTACACAAATTTGATCCTGTTGATACAGAATCAGCACATCACTTAATCACGCTAACTCAGTGAAACGTTACCTGGATGGAAAGAAGCTTTCATTTATTACATTCTTTTCCTTTTTTGCATATTCGCGTTGTGTCAGTTTTCTGCATAAATCAATGAAGTCTATAGGGAAGACAGGAAAACGGGACAATTATCATTTATATGGAGGTAGCCTTGCAAAGTGCAGCCTAGAAAATAACCTTTATTGTATGAATATAGCAGTGCCACTTACAAAGTACAATCTGGCTGGAAATTGCAGAAAAAGATAGAAGGGCACGGGGAGAGATAAAGCAAACTGAGCAGAGAATGACACAGCCTCAGGAAGAAAAACTGTAATTGAAATCAGTTAAAGAAGAGTGGTATATAGGTAACAATGGGATGTGTGTAGGTGGAGGAAAAATACAGAGGAAAGACATGTGGAGGATTGATGCAGCCATTAGTTTGTGGCAACACGGATGACAGGGGAGAATGTAACGGTGAACAAAACAAGACTTAAAGCTGTGATAAAACTGAAACAAAGACACAAGGAGAAAGACTGGGTCAAGTTGGCGAGACAGCAAGAGTGTGAAACAAAAAGCAGACAAGTGAACCATGTTGGTTTTATAACCTTTTACAACAAGTGGATAAAATTATAAATCTTAAGGTAGAGCATTAGAATCAACTTGCAACTGCGAGTCGTGTGCCTTTGAGTGGTGGACTAAACTTCCACGACCGGTCCAAGTAATACACATATGTATAGCATCAAGCCTGCATATTTGTATCAGTAATTAAGTAAGCAATAACCCGTGCTGTGAACCTGGAACATTTGATTGTAATACAGAAATTGATAATTATTTTTGAAGGAGTGGTTTGACATTTTGAGGACTGCAATCATTTACTGTTTTACCAACAGGTAGATGTGAAGACTGATAAGACTATCATAAATATGGAGCTGTGAGGGTGAACGTCAGTTTCCACAACTAACAACATGCACAGAATTGCCTAAACAAACAAGATGAAGCAGCCTAATAACTAAGCTCTATAAGTCTGGTGGAGCTTTGCTACCTTTGGCTGGAGCCTGGTAAACTGCTCCCACTCGTTTTCAGTCTTTATGATAAGATAAGATAAGCTGCTAGCTCCAACAACACAGCAGTCATTTAAGTTGTTAATGAGTAAATGTATCAACACCCCCCCCCCCAAAAAAAAATGATTCTTTTAAAGTTGCCTCTCCAGTGGAAAGGTTTTTAAGCTTTTAAATGTATTCTTATAATGCTTTTATATGTCCAAACACATCTGCTTTGTTTCAGTTTTATGACATATGGACCCAAATACACAAAAACAAGGCAGGCTGGACAACGGAACCAAAAATAACTTCTACTAATTGTACTAAAGAAATAACCAAGACAGTAAACAGCAGAGGGGATAGAGATCCAAGAAATAGTGTCACATCAAATAGTGTGACAAAAAAACACAAATAAGGCTAATCCAAGTGGGTAACAAGGACCCGACACACGAAGGGGAAACAGTGTTAAGAGGTAGATAAATGTATGCTCAGGAAAACAGATGAAGCGGCACAAACACAGGAAAGGTCAGGCCTGTGAACACGCAGAAAAGTAATGAGACACAGGTAAACAGAGTCATACAACGGAAAAAGGAGCTCAGAAAACAAAGACAAGACACAACAAGAAATACTTCTTTAGAATTAAACAAGAAGAACAAAAAAAAAAGAAAAGAACTTAGAGAACTGAAATAAAACCGGACACCATGAATATATCATAAGTGAAAAAAAAAGTTTTCAACGCTGTTGCTGAAACACCAATGGTTCACAGGCATATGAACTGGGATTCATATAACAAATGCAGAGAACTAGTCTTGGTAATTTACAGGTTGGGACTTGTTGGGATTCAGAGCTGCAAATCAGGAGCTAGGGTCTCGAATACTAGCAACACAACATTAGCCTCCGCATGGCATAGTCAAGCCGAGGGGTCAGGAGTGTTTAGGCAGAGTAGAAGGTGAACAACTGCAGCTTGAAGAGCTGTGGATGCCGAGGCAGGGTTACCTTGGAAATTCATGTATCCACACATATTACATATTGACGCTAAGGCACAGAATTATATTCAAGCTATTTTAAGGCATGACAAGATGATTTTCATGGAAATGAAAATTCTGATTTGACTGACCACAAAGGAGAGGTTTGATATTGCCCACAGGGAATGTAAATGGTAAATGGTAAATGGACTTGTACTTGTATAGTGCTTTTCTAGTCTAACTGACCACTCAAAGCGCTTATCGTGATGTAATTTGTGATTTTCCAATGAACAAAGCTGTATGAAAATGCATAAATCATCTTCCTACACAAAGGTTTTAAACTTCATATCATGGGACATTGCCGTAAAAAACTATCACAAAAGGTCTGCATAACAATGTCATGAACTCTCAGGCTCACTGAGAACATCTTTAACCTTCAATCTGCACTTTGAAATGACTACCAAGCTCCAGCTCCTATTGTTCCACCAGATGGAGTCCTGTTGAGGGTTTTCATTCATCTCGGGGTTGTTCTACACACTTCATAATGATTGCTCTGACTAATAGCAACTCACAGTCATCTTCGTCACATCACCCCGTGCCTTCTTTCCTGGTCCTAAATCTTTGATTCATTTTTACCTTTTTTCTTATAGGGAGAGTGCCGTAATTTCATCAAGGTTTTGCTCAGCCAGCATGGTGGTCTGTTTGTATGTGGAACAAATGCCTTCAACCCACTGTGTGCCAACTACACAGTTAGTATCCATCTATCTTCCAGCCAATGATTCTCTGTATGTCAGCCTGTTGGTTTATCATTCTTGTTTTATTGCAGAGAGACACTCTAGAAATGGTGGGAGAGCCTGTCAGTGGGATGGCCCGGTGTCCATATGATCCACGACATGCTAATGTGGCTTTATTTGCTGGTAGGACACTGAGTTTTCACTTAAAGATAGCAGACACCAGACTTAGTTTTCAGCTCCAGACGTTTCAAAGAAACGTCTGCGCCCTTGTGTTTACCTTTACGAATGATTTATAGTGAGACCTCTCAGTGCACTGCTTGTTTGGTTTTAATCTTCCTGACCTTGTGCTATCTCTCTATCTGTATCTTACCCCATCTTCTTCCTAATCTCCTCCCTTCCTCGCTCTGCGCATCGCTCTCTTTCAGATGGAAGTCTTTTTACCGGCACTGTGACAGACTTCCTGGCCATTGACGCGGTGATCTATCGTAGCCTGAGCGAGAGCCCTGCCCTCCGCACAGTCAAGCATGACTCCAAATGGTTCAGAGGTACTTTTAAGAACGGGCGCATTAAAAGTGACCCTCCACGGGCAGTAACCTTCAACTGACAATTAGGTGGAAAATCAGAATCAGAAAGCATCTTCATTATCATCAGTACTTTAGTAAAGAAAATGAAACCATTGTGTCCGTCATAAGTCTCTCACAAGTGAAATTTTGCAGGGCTAAACAATAAGCCACATTCAACAAAACCAGACATGATTAGGCTTCCCTTTAATAGACTTATTATAAAAGGAACACGTTCAGACAGAATGATGTATTGAGGTTAGTCGAAATCCCTACAGATTCAGGGCTTTAACGTTCGGGACTGAGCAGTGAAGCTTGGAGCAAAGAACAAGCCCAGGCAAGTCAAAGATGGATGAACAAATGATCATATGTACTCTGTTTACTATGATGACAAATTAAACATAGGATAACTGTTTAATAAGCAAGTCTGGTGGACAAAAGCTTTTTATGTTGATACAGCTGTTATTAAAGAGCCATGTAGAGTGTTAATATGACTATTTAAACTATGAGTGTGAGTTACCCTATAGTGTTTTGTTGTTTCACTTTTCAGAGCCCTACTTTGTGAGCGCCATGGAGTGGGGGCCTCACATATATTTCTTCTTCAGAGAGATGGCCATGGAGTTTCATCATTTAGAGAAGGTGATTTCCTCTCATTGCCTGCTTTTTTAAAACGTACTTTCTTTCTTTCTTTTTCAATCCCTCAATTTTACGGTACTTTTCCTTGTTTTGTTCTAGGTGATGGTTTCTCGCGTAGCTCGTGTGTGTAAATCAGACCTGGGTGGCTCTCAGCGTGTCCTTGAGAAACAGTGGACCACTTTTCTGAAGGCACGGCTCAACTGCTCAGTTCCCGGAGACTCACACTTTTATTTTAACCTTTTGCATGCCACAAGCAACATCATCCGCATGCAGGGACGAGATGTCATCCTGGGTCTCTTTTCCACACCTCCTAACAGGTATGAGAATACACACGAGCAAACACAGAAACTATTTCTTCTCACCGCTGACTTTTCCCTTTTCCCCGGTAGCATCCCAGGCTCTGCAGTGTGTGTGTTTGACATGCAGCAGCTAGCTCATGTCTTTGAGGGTCGGTTTAAAGAGCAAAAATCCCCTGAGTCTATTTGGACACCGGTACCAGATGAAGCAGTGCCTAAACCAAGGTAATGTGATGCAAAGTGTATATGAGCAGCAGATGAGCAGAGTACTGCAGTGCTTCTGTCCTGAGCATCTGTATCAGAGATACTTTAGTTAACCTGCTCTCCAGCTGTCAGCTAGAATGCTTCTTTGCTACTTTTCAGTAAAATACTTATCCGGCTTCTGGCAAATGCAAAGGCGATCCCCCCTGACTCCTCTTTTCTTATTTATCTCCTTCTGTTCTTCTTCCTTTCTCATCTTCCTGCTCTTATCTCTTTCTTCAGACCAGGGGGATGCGCAGTGCAGGGATCCAGATTTAGCTCCTCAACCACACTGCCGGATGAAGTGCTGAACTTTGTGAAGACCCACCCTCTGATGGATGAGACCGTTCCACTGTTGGGACATAGACCGTGGGTGGTCAAAACTATGGGAAGGTACACATGATTATTGAATCGATAGCCCAGATGCAGTGGTTTTTATGTCATGAATAATGAAAGCTGAAAATATGTAACATAAATTGCAGGAAGGATAGGAAATGTACATTACTGACCTAATTTACTGGCTTATCTGTCCATATAGGTACCAGTTAACCACCATGGTAGTAGACACAGAAGCTGGCCCCCACAAGAACCGTACAGTTCTGTTCCTGGGCTCCACTCGAGGGACCATCCTCAAGTTCTTAATGATTCCTAGCGGAGATTCAGTCTCTCACAGCAGTGTGTTTCTGGAGGAGGTGGAGGGATTCAACCCAGAGAAGTGAGTGGGAGTCAAGAGATCCTTATCTTTTATCTCCAATTTATTGCAATTCTTTGCATAATGCTCCAGATATTCAGTCCCACTGCACCTGCTTCCAATTGACAAATGTGCTTTTCATTTATGAACTACCCTCAGTTACCAATGTGAAATGGCAGGTTTTTGCAGTTTTTCTGCACAGGTCTGAGTATGAGCATTTTCACTTAAAACTAGCTATACGCTTATACCATATAATTAAAGCAAGACTGTGTACCTGTTGCTGAGCTGCAGCCACAGTTGTGGCCGTTACAGAATCCATCTGAGCAGTGAAGGATGGGGAAACAAAGCCTGTCAATTGCTTATTTAAAAATAAAAAATTCAGTCCAACCGTGTCAAGTCAGCACCTTGCTAATATGATTACTCTGACCGAAAACACCTTACTCAGAGCAGTTGCATTCAGACGTGTTTGTGCAACAGACAGATAATGAATTTGACAGCATGGGAATATGCTCCATTCAATCCACGTCAATTATGCCTGACCATTTAAGAAAGGAATAGGATTTATCAGCCAAAATAATAATAAACAAAACAAGAATAATGCATAGTACTCTGATATCCAGATTCTGTTTATTTGCAAGAATTTGTGAGAATGTAGCTCATATAAAGATTTTTTTTTCAGAAAATAGGGAAAACTGGCTGTGAAGAATTTTGCTGATTTAAGGTGGCATGTTCAGTTTGAATTATTGTCCAGAGGTCCCAAATATGTAATATACAACATAGAATATGCACTTCTAAGGAGATGGAACTGAAAGTGTGCATTGCAGTTTGTGACTAAAAACATAAATGAAAGAAAGGATTCAGGTAGCAGAAATTCCGACCAAAATAAAGTCATTTTCAGTAAACATACTTGTTAGTAAATGACATGTTGGCTATGCATTTATTGTGTTTCAGACATTAAACTGCACATTGTAAACTATTCCCATCTTTTGTATCACCACAAATTCTTAGACTTAGTTATTTGTCTTATGTGGCTCTGTATGGAGATAAAGACCTGAAAAATAACTACAGAAAGCACAAAATTTGCACAAAAATCTACAGCTCGTCATGGTTTAGACTTTTTGTTTTACTTGTTCTATTGTTTCTTGTTTAACTGAATATCCTTTTTTCAAGGGTAACAATCAGTCCTAATCTCCCTCCGCAGGGTCAGTCACTAAACAATCACAGCTGTCACTGATGTCCCTGCTGTACAGCTTGAGTCATTCGCAAATGTACAATGAATGAGAACCTTTTTTTTTTCTGTACAATCCAAAAATGATCAGAGTGCTTTTTGGGGGGTAGGACAACAAACTTTAATATGTCACTAGTTGTTGTTTTACGAATCGTGAACCCTTATATTCTACATGATTTGACAATAGAACAAGCGTGAGCCCTCACATGCTTTGCAGTAACTTGCCTCAAAGTTGTTGAGTCTGTTCATGAGAATGTAGATAGGGACACGCACCTTTTGCTGTTTAATCTAAGCCCACTTTGTTTATATAGTCCTTTCTTTTTATTGTTCTCTGTCAGATCACTTCACCACTAGTGTTTTTTTAGCGCTCCCTATTTGGAGTTTGTTTCTTGTAACTCTTGGTTACCGGCTATTGTCCCCTTTATGTTTTGGAATTCAGAATTTGTTTTAGATTTGACTCTTTTGCCCGCTACTGCCTGGTTAGTTTTGTTTTTGCTATCTCAAGCTAGTTCTTGGCCTGAGGTAAACTTTGTAGTTACCTCCATCACTGTCCCCGCAATAACTCATTAGAGGTTATTTCCCACCACCACACAACATGACACAAGGGGCCTTTGACCCTGTAAAAAAATAACTTTTTTAAGCCAAAACAGGACAGTGACTTCTCTCTTGCACTATGTCGTATGTCTTCACATGCTCTTCCATGGTCTCCAGGTGTGGTGAGGACTCTCCTCAGGCTCGTCAGCTCTTGTCCCTGTCATTGGACCGTACCAGCCACACCCTGCTGCTGGCCTTCCCCTCCTGTCTGGTCAGAGTGCCCACATCGCGCTGCCACCTGCACTCACGCTGCATGAAGTGAGTGACATACAGCCAATTGTTCTAGTCTTAGCATATTTTCTATTCCCTCAGTGTCTCTTTGGCTGATAAGTTGGTCTGTTTGAGTGTAGTGGTGGCCATTGGCCAAGGAAGAGCATGCTGGCCAAATTTGTTTCATCTCTTATTTCTCACTCCTGTTACTGTAGGCTGTCCAATAAAATTCGCAACTCTATTTTTTTTTTTGAGGGAGTGGGGGGTGTAATGTTTGCTTGTCAAAGCACACCGAGCCTGTTTGGTTTTATATCTATACCAGGAAAAATTCTTTCCCCACTAAATGTAATTTATCCTGAATAAATGGGTTTCATCATAATAATTTATCTCAAATACCAAGAAGACATTGTTTTGGGTAACATTTTAAAGTAGAGCACTGTGTTGTATGCCAACTTCACGCTGCGAATATATATCACACTTAGATCCTCTTGAACAAGTATCATGTCGATACAATATGTGCCACGCTGTGTGTGAAGATGAATAGCTCATGAGATTTATCGTTTTGACAGATTTTCCACATGATCTCAAATAAATGTAAAGTGATAAAGTTCTCTCTGATAAAGTTCTCTCTGATAGATTTCAAACTTGTTACCCAACTGTTCCCTGCTAAAATAATCTGAGAATTACCGCTGTACTTTGTTTCTCTTCACTTAATTTCATTGGATGTATGTACCTGCACAGGAGCTGCCTGGCCTCCAGGGATCCATACTGTGGCTGGACCAGAGGAAGCACCTGCTCCTTTCTCAGACCAGGCACGCGGTGAGTGGAGCAAACACACCAAACACGGTGAACTGCTCATTATCTCTGCAGACACTGTGACTGCAATTCCAGCATAAGGTATGTGGAGGGATTTTATCAGGTCTGCATCTTGTAGATGCAATACCTTTTACACAAAAAAACAACACAAGTAAATAAGGGAAGGCATGGAAAATTTAATTGTAACTTAAATTGATCAATTATTTTAATCAAACTTAATCTTAACTCATTGTTGGACTATCCATCAGTCTAAAGTACATATGAGCACAACACTGAACCCTCTTGCAATTTTGATATGTCTATCTGCCCTGAAAGAGAATATTTGCATCAGTAAACTGGCTCATTAGTCACAGGAAACTCCCTACAGTTTTCATTTTAAATGTTGACCACTTATTTCCATAACGAAGTTAAGAAGATATGCCATTAATGTGTCAACAAATGTGTCTAAATTAATTTTGTTGAGTGAACACCTTATTCTGATTTGATACGTAATTATAATATAGCTTAAAAAAATCTTAAATCAGTGGAACATTTTAATCTATATAATACAGACTGTCACCAGCACAATGCTGGTAGCTTTAATTACTTCATAAAATGCATGGATCTGTATCACTTGCGAAAACTGCACTTTCTATTTTAGTCTGCATGGTTGACCTCAGCCTTTTGACCTTGCTCAGGGAGAAGCTCAATATTGGGATCAATTGCATATCTCATTACAATGGATGGTACATTAATGTGTGCCATATTGATTTGAGTGATAACTACTAACAGACACGCTCATACATGTACAACTCTTCACACTACAGCAAGCCTCTTTAGATTTTAGAGATGTTTTTAGTCAGCTTAAGAGCAATGTTTCTTTTCTGTAGAGCACTTTGCACTCATTCGTTCTTCGTTTATTACACACTCCCATGAGAGATTACACAAATATACAGTAGATAATGAATTTAGTTCCTCACACTGTATGTTTCCTACTTTAAGGTTTTTTTTTACATGGAAAATGTTCCTCATCTGTGATTTCTCTATGCCTGCAGACTCCCTTTTCAACAAGATGTGGAATATGGAAACACCACCTCCCATCTAGGGGACTGTGATGGTAGGTTGCAGCAGTACCACATGAATGCTTCTAGTTGTGGACAGTAGAGTGAGAGAAGGCTCCACCTAGTGGCTCAAGTCTTCATTACACCTGTCTTCTTGTCGCTGAACATTTTGTTCTGATACTACCTAGTGATGGAATATTGATAACAACTTTTGGATTATAGCATGTTTTTATCATCTTGGATGAAAGAACAAAAACATATTTCCTTCCCTGGAGCCAATCCACTGAATTTAGAGCTGAATCAAGTGGATGAGGAACTGAATTTTGGTTTCAACCTAATTTCTTACATGTCAAAATACTCCCAGTGTGATACTTTTTAATTAGGGAGGGATGTGAAAGAGGGGCAGACAGTACCAGACTGTCGGATGAGAAATGCATCGTCCTCTAGTGTATGAGGTTTTGTTCTCTCAGAGCTGAATATCTGAGGGGTTTAGCTGGTAAGCAAGCTGGAAATAGCTCAGTATAACGTCACATGGTGTTGCTTCTGTTTAGAGGCTCAGATGTCAGAACAGCAATACCACAGAGGCCCTCTTTGAACCTCGTTCTGAAACTCACAAAGTCAGTAGAAACCAAAAAAGGAATTTTCCTCTCCAGCAAATTCTTTCAGAACTGCTCCACTTGTTACAGGACATGCTCCAAAGTCATACAGTTCATTTAGTTGGATCTGAATTTCCAAAACACAACAGAATAAGGTTACATGGTATATTCTAAGCTCTCATTTTACACATTTGTGCTAAACTGATATATCGGTTGCTACCTTTTATTGGTTCCTTGAAACTGACAGTATTAGAGGTAAGTGATGCCAGGCTGCAGACCTGGCGGACTCTTATCCCAGCGATGAAAGTGCAGAAGAAGCCGAGCCAGAGACAGGCTGCACTGCTGTGTCTGCAGATGGGAGCGATTAAAGCTGGGTGGAAATACTGAGGTAATGGTACACTGCGAGAAGAGACTCTCCATCCAGGCTGCAGGATGGAAAGTGTGAGGAAAGGAGGGGAGAAAAAGAATCTGCTGCTGCGGTCTGAGCTGTGCTGATGACAAGTGCAGGCCTAGCTGAACCTGGAGCTTGTGAGGCCTCAAGGCCAAACTGGTGAAAAGCTCCATTGAAACATCATCATTGCATAAAATAATAGTACTAATTATCACCAGTTAAGAGTCAGGGATTTATTATCATATGTAATGTCTTGAAAGTTAGGAGAAGAACATTGCTCAGTTTTAAACTTCACCCTGTGGTCATACACTGAGAGAGGATGTCGTTTGGACTGTTCTAAATGTCATCTTCATAATTATGTCTCTAAATCTTTCAGGAATTCTGCAGCAGAGCTTGTTGATTGAACCAGAGAGCCTGGTCTCCCTCAACTTGCTTGTGGCGTCTGCGGTCTCGGCATTCACCATCGGAGCAGCGCTCTCCGGTCTAGCCGTGTGCTGGATCATGGCCCACAAGCCTGCCAACCGTCGCCATGGCAGCACCTCACAGTCCTCTATCCAGCGGCGCGAAAGAGGCCTTCTGAGTAACGCTGGCGGGATGGCAGGCTCTGTGCTTAGCGTAACACGGCAGGGAGGTGGGGAGCGCCCCTGCACACAGGGTGGGGAAACCCTGTTCGTCATGCCCAATGGCTGGGTGAAGTCAGGAGAGCTTGACCCTGGTTTCCTGCCCACTCCAGAGCACACGCCTCAGCAGAAACGAAGAGGCCTACGACTGTCTGATTCCAACTCCGGAGGCTGGGACACTAGCCAGACCTACCTAGGCGGAGGTTCTGTGGGTCTAGGCTCGCCGTGCCGCATACCCCCTTCTGTCTACTTGACCACCAGACTCTTCCAGCAGGGCGGAGGTGGGAGACACATTGGGGAGGGACGTGGGAATGACACGCCGCGCCAACATTATGTCTGCTTGAGCAAACAAGAAAAAGGAGGGAAGGGGACACCCAAAGCCCCCCTGAGGAAGTCTGCAGGGGAATACGTCTACCCTATGACCCCCCAGGACTCTCCTGAGCGTCGGAGGGTGGTCTCAGCCCCCAGTGCCCCCATGGAGTACAGCGAACCACTGCCTCTGCGCTGGCCAGCCCAGGAAGGATACATCCTCAGCAGCCATGGCATGGTCCCGGTTCCCCTGCCCCCACCTCCCATGCCTCCGCCCAGTGCCCAGTCTTACATGTCCCAGCAACACAACCCTGGGCTGAGCAGGGCTATGTTGAGAGGAGCCCTGGAGCGAGGGGAGCTGGGTGAGCTGGTGGATCTCAGCCAGCTAATGAGTAAGAAAAACTGCAGTGATAGGACTCAGACAGGCCAGTGAATGTGAAGGAAATGAAGGGGACAGAATTCTGTCCATGTTTGGAGCTCTTGATTTAATTTACTAAATCTCTCCTTTCTTGTCACTCTTTCAATCCTTCTCCCCTTTTCATTCTCTATTCCTCACATCTATATTTTTCATTGTCATTTAACCCCCCTGTGCCGCCAGTGTCTCAGGCAAACCTCTTCACCCCAGAATGAGTCTTTCCTTATGACTGGCTGCTGGCTCTGCCACTCATATCCAGGCTCACACTAATTGGTCAGATGGACTGAGGTTGTTGCTGTGTCTGCATTGCAGAGTTGCCTTTCTCTCTTTCTCTCAGCTGCAGCAGGAAGAGGGAGGAGAAGGGATGGAGTGGAAAGATGGACAGAAAGAAAGCTAAATGGGGAGCAGAGAGCATAAAGACAGAGACTTACAGGCTGCCCTCCTTGTGAAAATTGACTGAGGCTGCATGTCCAGGAGTTGAATGTTTTGTCCACCCTGGATAACATGAACAAGACTTCTAGCCATCTGTTCCCAACTATATTACCTGCTTGTTTGATGCCAACTAGGCACTTGAATTGAAATGCCAGATTGTGAACATTATGATAGTATCACGCTTGAGGTGGGTCATCAGACAAAAACTTAAGTAGTTCTAACTCCCTGCTCCACACATACAGCGCTTGCACACATATATTTGTACAGGTGGGTGTTCTATAGAAAGCATGACTTGTGTGCTAAACAAGTCTCATAGGGATATGGGACCATAACTTATGTCTGTGAGCAGAGTGCAGGACTGAAATGTCAGCACTATTCCTGCCAACTGCGCGCTCTCTGTAATGACGGCATCTCAGCTGTCGGTCGCTCCATCCGTTCGCCACTTCCACTCCCTGTTCTCTTTAATGACCAATAATTCCTCAAGGACGTCAGGTGGGATTGCACCACAACACCGGGCTGACATGAAAATCTCAGCTGAAAAGAAAGGAAGGGGGAAAAAAGAGATGTGCAGTATGCTATAGGACCACCTTGTCTGTCACTGTCAGTGTAGAGTTATTCTCCAAACACACATACATTAAGCCCTTATAGAAAGCAGTCTGGTTTCAGTGGGAAATATTTTCACCGTAAGCCCACACAACAAGTCAAGGTACCACTGACGTGCTACAGTGCAAAGTGACAGTTACAGTGTCTGTGATAGAAACCTCTGACTTAACTCAGAGCCAATGGGGTAATGGAAATGGTCTCAGCAGACAAATGGAACTATACATTCAGCCCATCAAAGTGTCTTGTGCCATGGAGTGGTCAGCGTTTAGATCAACATGACATGGTTAGAGTGTGTTACACTGGAGACAGAAGTCATAAAAAGAGAGATAAAAAACATCAACTAAGACTTGATGATATTGGAAAGAATGAGAATTTGTCATAACTTACTAGACAGCTTGATTTTTACTCCCAGTCCATTAATCGACAGATGAATGCTGGTTTGTGCTGACCTGTACTGAGCAGCAATATGGTTCATATGTACATAGTAATCTTTCGTTTAGATAATATGATAATGTAAGACAGTAGCTCCAAAAAATAGCCAGGCATTAGCTTGCAAATGAGAATAAACCTTTATCATGTCATTAATGTATAAAGATCTGTTTTTTCACATACGTTTTGTAACAACTGGGGACAAGATTGAAATCACCAAGTCTTTTTTACATCACAGTGCCAAACCCAAGTGATTAATGACTTATCGATGCCTGATTACTAAAGCAAAAAATAAGAAAAAAAGAAAAGAAATGTTTTAAAGTGCCATGATGAAGTCCATTTCAGTCAGCAGTGCACCTTTCTCATATGCTGTGGTGTTGAAGAACTCTCTTATTGCAGTAAACTTGTGATATGTATGCCTTTGACATTACATGCTGAATGTCTAATTTTTTCATTAAGATTTGGGCTTGTACTGTTGAAATCATTTGTTCAGCTCCCTTCATCTGTCCAGATGGTTCTTTCTGATGCTGAATCCCATCCCTGAGGGTCTTTCTATCAACTACTCTGGCGCTTCATGCCATATACTGTAAATATGTAAGAATTAATATAGACTCTTTGTCATGCCCTCTGTGGTCACAGTGTTAGTGTGTTCTTCTATGCCATGACATGACTGTGTTTACTCCAGAATAGCTTACATGTTCTAATAATGATTCCTAAGTAGTAAGAAAACCTTCAAATGGACTGAATTGCATTGAGACAACACTGTGTAAATCATTTTGTGTCCCCGGTTTTGGAGGTTTTGTCTTGAACTAGTGACTGTCTGTCCTTCATTGCCAACCGACTGCCATACTTAGGGATCATGAAAATACCCGTCAGCATCCTGAGCGAATGAATGTACTCATTTCTTTTGTTTGTATGTGCTCATCAGAATGTGCCGTAATAATGAAAAGCACAAAGATGTGTCTTGATTTCGTTTGTTTTTGAAGGAGCTGCTCTGTATCATTTGTGAATAGTGTAAATAATCATCTTGAATGTATTGTGTATTAGTTTGGTTTTGGGGGGAGGGGGGGTTGCCCATGCTCTTACAAAACAGGACTGTGTTTGAAGTGTGAGGCTATTTTTCGGTGAATACGCTGTGAATAAAATGTATGTACATACGTGACTTACGTGACTTTGGCTGACCACAGAGTTTAGCCATTTCTTTCCTGTTGTTAGAGTAGATTGCAGGCCTGACCTCAGCCAGAGCTGAGCCTTCTCATTTGACTGACGTTTTTGCAGTTGCTACGTTACTGCTGATGTAATAATCAGTACTGCTATTAAATGGCATTATATAATTGATTGCAAATGTTGTCGAGTGTGCTTCTGAATGCACTCATTGAAAAAAAATTGTATTATTATAGGCCCATGCATATGCACACAAACACACACCCTTGCAAGTAAAAACCTGATTGCATATCAGCCATCTTGAGAATTGTGTATATCATTATAGCAGTTCAATTTCTTTAAATGAGACATATTTGTCATGAAGACTGTTAGACTGAACCATGTAAACAGGCTGATAATGAGCAGGGCGGATGCAGAAAACCCTTCAAGCATCTAGTTTCTTTACCACCAGAGGGAGCTCTGAGTGTTACTCTGAGGAAGAGAAAGGAGCAGGCCTCCATTCTGGCCTTTGCTTTAAGTGGACATTGTATGCCTGTGCAGCCCAACACAGACCTCTGTTTTGCTGAGGGGTGTGGCGCAAAGCCAAAAATAGCTCTTTTTTCTGCTTTGATACTACGCTTTGAACATCACAGAGTGAATGGTAAGGTCAACAGATGAACAGAGCGAGATAACAGTTATTTGGACCTCAAAACACCCACACACACACGTACACGCGTATATATATATATATATATATATGTTTATCCACATCATAAAAGCAGCTGAAGAATAAACCCTGTCACTTGATTATTTAATCAAAGAGAGCTCCAACTGATCTCAAGTAAATAACCTGCCTGTGCTCAATTATTCAACACATCAGTCACGAGTCCTACACTCTTGAAATTTCCCAGAGACATAAAGTGTGCACAATAATGAGGCAAAAACAATACCAACAAGAATTTTTTAAGTCACTCTCTCGTAATTAAAAACTTTTAATACAACCATTTAATAAAATTTCTTGGCCTTCAAAAACATCATGTGATCAATAAATTCCCCTCATCAATAAACAGGCCCCATCCATTGGGTCTGTTTGCAAAAGAAGTTCAGTCATATCAAATCCATAAAAATAATGCAAATGAATTAACACTGGTATGAAATAAATCTGTGAATGGAAAACAAAACAGAAGTAGAAACATATGGATGAGTTGCCAGTTCCCACAATGAAAATGTATTTATTTAAAAAATGCCAACCAAAACTGAGCGCTGCTTGCAAAGCGAGAGTGTCCGGCCACTCTCACTGACTCATGAATAAAACTGCTTCAATAAGAAAAAAAAACTGATGGAATCAAAGCAGCAGTTTGTGGAGGCGATCCATTCACACACAAGTAGGAACATGCGAGCAGGTAAATAAACAGACTCCCAGTTTCGCGGGACTTCTTGATAGTAGTTAATGAGAAAGGCAATGTGGATTGGTGTGTAACAGACAATGAACACAATCACATTTGCTGTTACTATGCCAACAATGCGTTTCCTGTCCTCTGACTTGTCAGTTATCTTTAACAAAATACAAACGATCCGACTGGAACAAAATACAATGATCACCAGTGGAATGAGGAATCCTATAAACACCAGGAACAAAACAATCTGTAGATTGAATGGAAGATCTTTGTGTCTTTCATAACATGTCCAGAGATATTCAGGGCTGTTCTTCTCACCGACTACAACAGCCGCTGTCACCAGAAATACCCAGATGATCACACACACAGCAACAGCTACCTCTTTCTTCCTTCTCCTTGATCTGGCCTGCAGCGGAAACCTTATGGCGAGGTAGCGATGGACACTGATGGCTGTCGTGGTATATATGCTGGCATACATGTTGATATAGTGAATGGAAATAAGGAAAGTACAGAAAAGAGTCTTAGGCAGACAGAAAAAGGCATCATAAATCCTGAAGGGGAGAAAGAGAATGAGGGCAAAATCAGCCAGGGCCAAGTTCAACATGTAAATGTGGGTGTTTGTCCAGGAGTTCCGTTTGGCGATGAAGGCACGCAGAATAGCAGCTTCAACAACAAGACCCAGAAGAAACAGAAAGCTATAAGCCACACCCTGAATGGTATCCACTGTGTTTGTAGAGTTGGTACCATTGATGCACATTCTGTAGTTTATCAGTATGAAGTAGCCCTGCAAAATTAAGAGCAAATAGTCTCTAGACCTGGTTTCAAAATGATGAGATTATTAAGGGCTAATATTAAGCCATCATTATTACAAGTTCTTACAAGTTGAGCATTTGTTCACACTCTCATCTCTTAAAGTAATATTTACATGCAAATGTAAATCAAAAGTTATTATGTTAGCTTGTTGCAATCAATTAGAGGAGGGAGACAAAATCCACATTCCCCATCTACACTGAAGTAAATAATTTGTGCAACTTATATCACTGTAGTACAAAATGACCCCTACCACCAAATATCCCTGTATGGTATGGTATGGTATGGTATGGTATGGTATGGTATGGTATGGTATGGTATGGTACAGTACAGTACAGTACGGTAAGGTATGGTATGGTATGGTATGGTATGGTACGGTACAGTACAGTACAGTACAGTAACTTTAAAGTCTAACTTTAAGACATATGCTTGATTTTGATAAGGCTGACTGTGGTAATACCATGTGAATATTGACAACTTTAACCACACCTATGATTGCATATGACAAGCTCAAAGGTGAAATTGTTCTGTAAATATGTTAAATAGTTAACCAGTATAAAGCTCAACTTACTTGGTGAAATGCACTCTTGTTCGTGAACTCCACTGAACTGATTCTACGAGCAGTTGTATCAGTATGTCTTCTAGAGAAAGGCTGCAGTATCGATTGGTGCTCGATCTGCGTAATTTCCTCTCTTATACCCGTATGTTTTTCTGTTGCTGCCTCAGACCTGTAGACAAGCAGAACAACCACACAACAAAACTACTCACACCAGAGATCTGACACCTGTTCCTCTTTTGATCTCAGATTGTGAAAACTCTCACGTGTCAGTAATGAACACGTACTCTAAGGATAACTAAAGATAACTAAAATTACTATTGCAAATACTTTTGAATGCAACTTGTGGATCCCGGCGTTTTTGCATGTCTATGTTTGATTCATAATACTTGATAGCTTCTTAAATAAACTTTTTTAGTCAAGGACGATTTACTTTTAACGGAACATATCATATTTGATTATGATACAGCAGCAGGGAGATGGAGTTAAAAACAGGTGCCAGTAGCTGAACTGACAAAGCCAGACAAGATGGAAGAAGTTGTGCTAGAAGTTTAGTTCAGCAGCACCTGCCCAGCAGCTTTAGCACTCTTAAACAGCTGTAATGTCAAAATAAATAGGGAAAGTGTTGGCGTACAGAGTTGAGAGCCAATCTGAAAAAAAGTCCGTATTGAGATGAAGGTTGTTGCATGCCAGGAAAATGTTTCACTCGCTCATTATTTTCATTGTCAAACATCAGCTGACAAATTGATCCTGCCTTGGATCATCAGTGGCCAAAAGACACAGTAAAAAGATCCCTAAAATCAGCACCTGGTCCTGAGGGATGCTTCGTAATTTCAATAGGTAACAGATTATTTAAACAGACTGACAAATCTTCAATACAGCTAGCCTGCTTTACAGGCAGATGTGAGCAGCAAAATGGTGGTTAACCTAAATTGCATTTAGCTAGAAACAAGCCATTCGTCACGGAATGGTCGTGGACACTTTTTTTTTTCTAAGTAATTACGTGCTTGTTAGGCTTTTGAGGTTTGAGTCACATATTTGAGACAGAGGGTGTGTTAACTAATGACTAAGCTCACAACAAGTCACAACCCAAATCCTGGACATTAATTGAACATAATACCAGTGTCAACACACTGATCAACTGAAACGCTTTCTTTGTGATGTAAAGAGTTAAAAAGTTTCGGTGATGCAATGTTGAATGAGCCCAGAGCAGTTGAGTGCAGAGCTGATAGTGGAAGATTTACTGGCAGTGCAAGAGAAATCGCTTTATGCAAATTAATCATTGTCAAAAACCAAATAATTTTATACATGTTTAGAACACAAGCTTTCAGCTGAGGCCAGTAAGAGTTTATCTGATTTGGGCTCCTGGCAATGGCTGTCTCTATGTCATGGGCTGGAATATTCATAATTTTGTAGAGTTTACAGTTAAATGTTTGCAGTTTGAATCAGTCGAAGACCATCAACCTCACAGTTTGTCATCAAAGAAACCAAAAGAAAAAAATGAAAAGAAAAGAAAAAAACTAGGAGGAGAATCTGAAAATGTAATCTGGAAAAGTTTTTGGACTGGTTAAATGGAACTAATGAGAATACATGACACAGAAAACAGATGACAGAGCAGAAAGGTTTGCAGTATAAAGTTACCCTTTTATTACTTATATTTATTTTAGGCAATGTAGTTTGGTTTAAGGAAAGTTTTACTGTGCGCGCTCATGAAAGGAGTAATCCTCTCCGTTAGTCTGGAGCTTCAGCATGAACTATTGGCAGTCAGAGAGACAAAACATAACATCCTGGGGAAAAGCCAGAAGGTTAGATTTAGGTGAGAATGGACAGGGGCGTAAAAGTTGCGCAGCTCTGCAGACGCAATTAAGTTGTTGAAATACCTGTAATCAATTGTTTGGTAATGCAGCACATTTATTCCAACAACCCTGAAAATTCAGATGTCTTGAGGAGGAAGTCTGAGAAGCACAGGAGACTTTAAATTAAATCCTCTTTATTAGTCTGTGCTTTGCAGTTATTAAATTACCATTTTATTAAGAGCTACTTTATGGCTCAAAGATATTATTCTCCAACAATAAAGGCAAAAATGTAATATTGCACAGGATATGAAGGAGCTCAGCATTTTTGGATGCAGCCTGTTGTTGTCATTAATTTGTTTGAATTCCCTCTAGGCCCTGTTCATACTGAGACATTTCCCAGATCTACACAGATTTGATATGTCATCATGGATAAAGCTCATTGCTAATTTGGGTCCATCTAATTTTTCCTGACTTAGATCGTCCTGCCTGTTGATCTGCGGCTGTCTGTCTTTGTAACTGCTCGGCCATCCCTCTCCCTATGATTCCATGGATTCATATCTGTCTGGCTGGTACTGTTTGAAAGTGCCCTTTACACGTCAGTGGTGCGGCGAGGAGGAGGTGGGGTGCGAGAGGCGGGGGGTTTCCGTTGCTCTAACTAGGTCAGTGAGGACACACCTCCCTCTACTCTCCTGTCTCCCTGTCCCTCTGCTCCCTGCTGTGACGCAATGCAGGCAAACTGCACACCTCCCGAGCCTGACAAACACCACCCAGTCTTCCATTTCAGTGGCTGAGTGACTGATACGTCCTCCACATAAGCATCCAGCAAACATGTAGCGGCCCAACAAAAACAACTTGCACTTCTGTGGATACCAGTCAAATTGGATGAGTCAGCAGCACCATGTGGGCCTGTTAATCAGCCGACGATTCAGTAATTTGGACCAGCTTTTGTTGTGATTACATAATGCCCCAACGTTGCATAATGCTTGTGGGGGTCGTCAATCTGTGATAAGGCTATTGAACATTTGGAGGGTCCGTCTTCTTCAGCCACAGGAATGCATGTGGCTGCATTTACCTTACCTTATAGAGACCCCTTTAGTTTAAAGCGTGTGTGTGTGTGTGTTTGTGTGTGTGTGCGTGTGTGTGTGTGTGTGTGTGTGCGTAAATTAGATCTAATCTAATCATTTGCAATTTGAAAACTCCATAACACACTTCACTAGTTACTTGTCATGTGTCTGAGCAGCTTTATGACAATATGGACTAAGAGCCATAAAAAATAAAAAAAACAGCTTAAGTGCAAAGTCTAAGTATTACATAAGCTCAGCATGTTATAGCACAATCCGATCACTGGATGTCTCTGTTTCTACTGGCTCTGCTAGGATGAGTCATTAGGGTGGTTATATATGAACCGAGTTGCCAAATCTCACCCATCCAGGATTCTTGAGTGCAGTGTTTGTCTTGCAAACAACAATCTGGGGTGACAAGTTGGTTAGTGTAAGCAAATAAAAAATATGGTGGTGAAGATGATGAACCAGCTCTGAAGACAAACAAGAGCTGCACAGGGAAACAGACCTGTGGGATATTATGCTGATAATGTCTGAATATGAGCTAATCTTCAGAAAAGCTTCATTCTGTCCTGATAAGATCATTTGAGGCATTTAGATGATGGCCCTGGACTGAAATAAAAAAGAATAGAGAATGTGAAGGGACATGGGTGGATGAAAGAAAAAGGGAGGATGATGGGCAGTGAGAAAAGGAGAGTATGGGTGTCCAGCAGCACCATGGAGATGACACACAGCAGATTTGGGTCATCAGGTCAAATATGCAGGAAACAAGGACATACGAAGCGGAGGTGAGAATAGTTACAACTGAGAAAAACAAACACCACACTGGAATAATAACTCCTTTCTGTTTCACTGAGCGTACCGGCCTTATTGTTCTCTGAACAGATTTATCACCACCTCGTCATGGTCCATGTGTTATTACATGTGTGATCCCATGTGCGTGGGCATCCAAGTGTTAATGTGTCTGCATTCTCACTCGCCTGGGCGTGACTGGGTCATGCTCACATGGCAAAGCACGCTGAATCACACCGGAGATAAACACAACCCAGTTGCCATGGAAACCTTCCTTTACACTTACCACGTCTTTGCATGGCATGCATTTGTATTTGTATCAGATCCCTGTGTCAGAGCTGACAGGAACACAGGCTTCAGAGCTTTGCCATTTCCCAGATTTCAAAGCCAACTGATATATTAGTTATGATTACAGCCAGAACCGATTCAGTCAAGATTGTCTTTTGTAAAGTATGAATTAGGGGTTTGGTGCTGCAAAGGCGTCAGCACCACAGAGTCACCACAGAGTCCTCCCTCCATTCACGCATCCGTGGGTGTGGATGTTGAACCTGCCTTGTGAGCAACAAAAGAGAGAAATGTTGAAGGGTGTTGGACAGAGAAAGGGAGACAATGAATGACAAATTGAGACGTTTGCTGCTGATTGTCTTCGTTAAGACAAGCCCTGACATGCAGCAGAAAATTACACATTACTGTAATTCAATATGTGTGCGTGTGTCTGCATGTCATTTACATAATCAAGGCCACAAAAAAGTTTTCCTTGTAGACTTGTGTTGTTGAGTCTGGATTTAGCAACATATAAAAAGGACAGTTTGTAATCAAAATTGGGACTGTGTGTCAAGTACCCTTAGGGCAGCACAGTGGCTGCTTAAAGCAACAAGAAACAGAGTCTGAACCCACCCAAATGAGCCTTTCAGTGTGGAGTTTGCATGTTCTTCCTGGTCCTTTGTCAATTTTCTCAGGCTGCTCCAGTTTTCTTCTACAGTCATATTCCGTTACTACGTGACTCCAAATTGGCCATAAATTTGAGTCTGTATGGCTGTCTTTTTATCAGCATTGGCCTTGTGATGGATTTACAGCGTGTTCAAGGTTGACTCTCGCCACCTGTGACCTTCTACAGGCTAAAGCTGGTCCAGTTAATGGATAAATTGAGCATTTATGAATAGATAAGAGTACAATAAGTTACAAATAAACCTTCAAGTGTTAGCTATTAAGAATTCTGTACCCATGTAATCTCCAGCATAAGGTAGAAGTTCTTGTCTGTGTGGTGTGGTCATATTTCCCTGTAAGGGATCAAACAATCCAGCAACTGTCATCAGACTGTGGTTCAAATGATCATCTACTGTGATAGGTGCATGGAAGCACCCAGCTGAGTCTTATTTACTTCATAACAACAAGAGCAGCTCATAGAAAGTAGAATTTATAGAATAGAACTTCTCTGTGGGACTTGTCAGGATTTAATTTGCCAATGTATCTTCATTTTTAGACCAAATTTAAATTTCACATTTGTGTAGTGTGGGTTAAGCTATTGAGATACATGCTGGCCTTTTCATTTCTTATTAATAGAAGATACTGTTTTCAGACACTTAACAACAGTTCTTTTCTGAAATGTTACTGAGAATTAGAGAAGCGAAAACACCGCAAGGATATATGTTTGAGCTGTTGTCAGTGAAGCATGCGAGTTGGGGGAGTGTGAGTGCAAAGCAAGATAATATGTTCCTCGTGGCCCGTGATTGAACTCATACTTTTATAAATTTATTCTGCAGACCTTATCAAACTCTACAGTCACACGGTGTTTGAAAAATGATAAGGGGGGAAAAGAAGCAGATGTGCAATATTGGTAACACGAGCAGGGGAGATAAAAGGAGCAGGGTATAAAACATAAAGAAGACAGCAATAGGACAAGGATGTAAAGGGGAGCTGAGAGAAGGATGAGCAGACTGTGACAGGAGAGGACAGTGTTTCTACTCTCTCTGACACACTGACCTCGTGACGCAGCACAGCCCACAGCTCCAGATTACAGAGGCTTGGGGGAGGGGGAATTAATGATGCCTCCAGAGAGAACAGGCAGATTAATTGATTGAGTGAAGTAGTAAGGGATTACGGCTCTGTGGATGGAGGGAGCCTGAAAGGATCCGACAAACCGACTGTCCCTGTCCATTACATACATGCATGTTTGTGATTCTGCCTTTTGTAGGTGTGAGCACAACAGATTAGTAGAAATTAGGAAAGGGTGAGAAGCTACAAACGCGGTCCATCAAAAAAAAGAAATTGCGTTTAAATTTCCCCTGCTCATTTTTGAGTGCATGCGGAAAATTTACAGTACAGCTTGTGAAAAGATAGACTGGAATTTAAGGAGCTGATGCTACAGAGATTGGCCATGGGGCCCCGCTGGAACCATGTGCAGCCAATCAGTTACAGTTGGTCCCTCATCCCTACAAAGACTCTTTGATGCGAGCAAGGCCTTTAAATTCAACCCTGGGGAGTCACAAGCCTTCTCTTGCTTTGATCTGCATAAGGAGAAACCTGACGCCATTCCTAACAACAAGACTACACTGCACAAAAACTAAATGTCAGCTTGTCTGACATTAAAAATGCTGCAGGTACGCACAGATTCAAGGGCGGGTGCAATGTTCTAAACAGGGATTTACTGCGTGTGACTGGCTCTTCACAATGTTACTGATAAGGAAAAATCAGCAATTAAAGCTCTTAACCTTCCCTTTCTGCATCTCCTAATCAACATTTTTTGATGTGCAAAGATTAAAGACATTGTAGTGATATTGCATTTATTCGTCAAGACTGCCCCATAAAAAGCTTTTTTTCTTGTCCGTTTAATCAAGGAAAGCTGGTTGTTGTCACTCAGTCTATAATGTATAATATATGTTTAATTTCTGCCAGTGCGCTCCATCAGCACCCTCATTATGTTATGCCGCTGCTGGCAACTTTCCAAAATCATCAAGCTTTTCTCCTTCTAAGCTCCTCTTCTTCCCTGCCTTGTCTTTCAACTCTTACTTTATCATTGGGGAACAAAATGTCTGCCGTGCTCAAATCCATGCCGCCTCCTCCTCTTCCCGCTCCCGCTCCCTCTCCGTAAGCTTCCTCTTCTGAACTCCACAGCAGTTACATAAGAGTCGAGGTCAAAGTGTCACTGCCATTGTCAAGGGAGACGGAGAGCAGAGGGGCTTTGAAGGGGATGTGCACAGACATAAGAGGAGGAGAAAACAACAAAAGTCAATGTCTGACAGGAGAAAGTGCTGATGAGTTTAACTGGTGCTGATGAATGACAGCATCAAGCTGTTTGAATATATTTAAATGTGTCCAACAGAAAGGAGACAAGGAAGTGTATAAATAAACAGATAACGCATGAAAAAGAAGGAAGTGCCAGAGGACAAAGGTCTGCAGAAGAAATAGAAAATGAATCTGCACAGATATGAGTGTATGTGTGTGTGAGAGAGACGTTCTGTGACCAAAAGTGTTATGTGTTGCACTGCTCCACTAACCTAGTTTGAGTAATCTCTGCCTTCCTTCTGTTTCATAACATCGCGGCGAGATCATTGCATCATAAGCCCACCCGCTACAGCAACACCACACCCGCCAACTATGCACACATGCAAACTCCTAAATGTTGTCCCAAACACACACTTACATAAGAATTGGAATGTTTTTGTTGACTGATTAAACCAAGACACATAAGAGATGAATTTCCAAGTACAAGGACAAGATGTGCAAAATAACAAAACGGCTTTTGCTGAAGATTTCCTGCAAAAACGATAAAAAGCTGGGCTAACTATCTAACACGGAGATATCAGTGGGTTTGATTAATGAGATACAAACGTTGCAGATGTGATTTGCTCCAGCATGTGGTAATACAGATATGAAACAGGGACCAAACCTCTGTGAATCCAACTTTACGAGGTCACTGGGTGTAAACTCCACACATTTCTTAAAGAGAATAAATCTGTAAATGGCAAGCACTGGCTGGGAAAACTCCCAAGAACATTTTCTAGCCTATCCAGTCTTATACATACTGACAAGGCAAGGAGAAAAAAAACTTATTTAAGTGCATAAGCTCAAACAAATACAAAATAGGTCTGCAAGCTGTTATAATATTTGTCCCAATGTCTTAAAATCTAACTTTGCCGAACTCTTCCTTTCTTGTCTTTCAATTAGAGTTGCTCATCTTCATAAACGTATGAGAACTTTTAATGGTGACAAAAGCAATAAGTATATCCTCTGATCTGAGGAGAAATGCATAAATAGGAAAGACTGACTCAGCAAACACTGCCTGTTTCCATTATTGCTTTGGATTTGAAAAAGGGAGCCAAGATGGCCAAAAATGGTTTCGCTCATAGCAGGCCAACTCCAACAGACATGAGAAAACTAGGCCCAAGAATGTTTAAGATTGCTTCCAAAATCCCGCCCACATTCACATCAACACACAGGGCAAGTTGTTGGTCTGAATTAGATTAAATTCACCAATTCTCTCATCAAACGGAGGAAAATCTATACACAAAAACCTGACCAAATGTAACATCAAAACTGGCTCACCCCAAGGGATGCCAAAGCACAACTGAGTGTGCCAACACTTTAAGGCTCCATCCCAACAGCTCCCCATGGTCCAGCTACTTGGCCATTCCCCTCTGTTTTGCAAAGGTTCCCCTTTTCAATTAAGGATCAAGCAGTGGTCATTTTATTGATCTAAAATAGCACCCAAAACCCCAGCTGAAGGACTAAACGACCACAACTGATTCACCTGGCTTCCTGGCATGTGGTAGATTCTTTTGAAGCTTTTTCTTTTTGGATGGACCAGCCAATTACTTCCTCTATCATAGATTGCATTATACACCCCACAGGTAAAAAAAAATGGACAATTTCGTTTCTTTTCATCCTCATCTTGGAAAAAGTTTACACACACACACACATATATGTATATATATATATTCCTAATAGTTATTTCTCACATCAACACCGTGTGCTGTGAGGAAGAACAGAGCGTTGAGTTAATCATTCACCAGACTACCTTAAACTCGCTCCAGAATGCGCGCCCCCGCGTACGTTGCGCGAGGAGCTGTCGGCAGTGAGATCATGTGAGAGTCCACGCTTGGAGAAAGTAGGTTAGCAGGGTAGACTGAGAGGAAGGCAGGCTGAGAGTCACAACGCAGTGGGGGGGTCCGAACAACGCTACTTCATCGTGGGATTAATCTGTCAAAAAAAAAAAAGTTGAGCCAAATCTATCGGGCAGTGCGCGCAGAGACGGCTACGATGCGAACCCATGCGACTTCTTTCACTGTTTTATTTTGCTCGGACTTGATCGAGCGTTAAAAAAAAGAAGAGTTTTTGGCTGCTTGTTTGATTTTGTTTGTTCCTATTTTGGCCGTGCGTCACAAAGCTGTTTGCAGCCGGGACGAAGTTAATATTTGCAGAGCCACTTTAGTCTGGCTCCACCGCTTTACGCACCTCTTCCCTTGTCGACGCTAACCCTAATGTAGTCGAGTCTTCGTCGTTTTACCAAGACTAAAGAAAAACACCGCCATGAGAGGTGAGTTGAGTTCATTGTCAACATAAATCTGTACGTTTGTCAGTGAACTTGATCGCAGCGTGTTTTTTTTTATTATTTGTACGGGCTGGAACAGCAGCCACATGTGTGCGCACAGGGTCTGGAGAGCGCCTGTTTTCCTCCCAGTGCTCACTAATCCCTCTTGGCTGGATTATGGCTGCACAGAGCTCGAGACTGCAAACTGGAGGCTGAAGTTCAGCGTGCAGTGATCAAGAGCTAGAGGCACGAAGCTCACTCACGAGAATGGATTTTACTGGGAAGAAAATTGTAATTTTAATCATTTTTCTGTTATGCGTGTTTCCACTTGTGCTAAAATCAGACCAAGCATTCGGTTATGGTTTATAAGTGCGTCATGGTTATTGTATAACATATGGCGGTGCCATATCTGTCGGTTTTTACTGTCATAATTCACCTGAGAGTCCTGTGAATTTTGCCAGGGGACCCAAGTAAGAGTTATGCAATGAGGAGAGGGAGGGGCATGGGGGCATGCTCCTGGTAACCAAAACTACAATTATGTAATCGAGATGTTATGCGACCTTATCAGGTGTCTTTCAAGGTAAATGAAAAACTTTACTTTTTGGATGCTTTGCAATTCGCACCTGTTCGTACAAGAAAAAAAAAAACCATTTAACACACCTTACGGGTTTTAACATGCGCATTCATAATTCTGGCAATTTTGAAAAATAAAAGTCTCTTCAGAATGCTTGCAAAGTGCTTATTCTGACGGTTGACCTTACAGGGTGATTCTGAGCGGTGGCTGTGTTGTTGTGGTGTTGTTTTGATGCGATGGCTGTGCCAGCATGGCTGACTGTGTGAGCGTACAGAGGGAGAGAGACGCGGCTGTTCCACTGACCTAGTTATGTCACCCAGTATTATAGCATCCATAGCGGAGGGAGGGGGTGTGACACTGGGAAGCGTCGTGTCGCCGAAAGTGCTGCGCCATGTGTGCAATGTGTTCAATGTGTCCCTCCAAATGTGCTTGAATCTGGCCAGTGGGAGAGAAAAAGTATTATTGTCGAGGTATGCTGCTTATATACAGCCTGTGCAACCCCAGTGATGGTTGAACTGAATTTTTAATAGATTATAAAATGGGCTAAAAAGGGCAGCTATATTTTTTCTGCATCCACATAGTTGTTGTAACATATAAAACTAGTCCACCTGCAGCAGTTTGGCTTAAAACGCTCAGATCCCCTTTCAAACAGCCTCATTCTTGCTGTTGACTTATGCTCGAAGTGGTTGCATTGTTTTTTGACCTAATCAGTCATTGTTCAGGACTAAAGATTACCTGCAAGGAGTTTTATTCTTTTGGCAGGGAGAGGAAACAGATGGATTTTTTTTTTTTGCACTATAAAAAAGGGAGAAGAGGGAGGGAGGGTGAGAGGAAGAAACATAGGGGCCTCTGGTGGAGGGAGGATCCCGTTCTGGCAGGATATCCAAATGTAAACAAACCATGGCCCTTTTTTTAGCTGGCTGCGCCAAAAATTCAGGTTTGTCACAACTTGTCGCTTCCCTCAGTGAATACAAACGTCAGCATTTTGTATCCCAGTTTGAGCATGGCTCTACTTACTGTACTTACAGTCATGATCAAACTGTTGAGTCATCTCTCGCAGTTTTGGCACGCTGACAGACCTTTTGAGGCCTGTCGCCATGTCTGGACCTCTGACTCCTTGTCTGGTCTGCTGTTCAAGAAAGCTTTGTGAACTTCTAAAAAAGTGGATCCTAGGCAGGGTGAAAGATCACAAGACTCATGTCAGACACTCACACCCTGCAGACGAGGCCAGTGAGGTTCTTTGCTCTGTTCTGCTCTCCCCTCTGTGGGCCTCAGCTTGGCCTCCAGTGGTATTTGCATCTTTTAAAATAGAGTCCTCTGAAAGCACCGGCAACCAGATGGCCAGATTGCTTTAGCTTGTTCATAGTCTTTGCACCGATTTTCTAAATAAAGTTTTACAACCCTTTGAGAGGAAATTAAAGGTATTTTTATGAGAGTTAAGCACTAGAACATGCATGCTAAATTACTTCCGAAATTTAACTAGGAAGTGTTAAAATAAAATGAATCCCTACATTTTTCCTTCCTCTTAGATTTTCCATGCTCCTCATCTTTGGACATATATAGGAAATATAAAAAAAAAAATCCTAAAATGATTTCAAGAAAGAGGAGGACAAGCACTGTGGCTTGTTGCAATGTGGTGATGACGAGGCAAGACACAAGAAATGTGTCCATGTATCTTATGGAGCTCAGGCATGACGCCCCTACCCCTTGCAAAGCGTGCTCTCTCATATTGCCCACTTTTCTCCCGAGTAGGTTGTGAGAAAAGGCTGGTACAGAGCCTTGTTAATGTGTTGCTCGGTGGTGTTTCTGATGGTGCTTCTTCTGCATAGAGCAAACGCAAGTGAGCTAAGTCTATTAAGCCAGGTTCTAGGAGTAAGAAATGGTGAAGTAGCACCTATATATGCATACGTGTTGGCAGGTTTGTGTTGACGTGTGGTACGTGACAGGTCTGAATTCATCCTTTTTTTCTTTCTTATACCTCTGACACACTGACACACTGACTGCTTGACAAACTGGCCATGGGGCACCTGAGCATTATTTCCTCTTTGTTCCTCATTAAGCACAGAGAAGTGAGCTGTTCTGAGCACAAAGTCTGTGATTTTCCTTTGCCGCTCCCTACCCCACCCCTACTGAATTAGCCTTTCTAGAGATAACAAAGTTACACATTTAGCTGGCTGATAAACACCCTAAGGCCAGCGTGTTTGTCTGAGCCGTTAAAACGTCTCTCTGCAGTGTGTTCTGTGTCAAATTTGGGTGTGCCGCACAAAGCTGCCGTCCTAGAACTCAAACACTTGCTCTGCTCGGGCATCATTCTGTGTGTGGTCGTATTTCCTCATTTACTGTGTTTCGCCAAAGCATTTTCTTAATGTGTGAAAGTGTGACAAATCTAAACTGCTCCAGACCTCATGCATCATGTTTGCTTAAAGCGCGACTGGTATTGATCCCTTTGGAATGCCTGCTGTCTCAAGAGAGCTAAAGGTCAGAAACCCCAGACTAGTGTTGTTCCACAGGTCAACAGTGATATTCAGGGTTAAAGGTAAATGTTCTTTTAATGTCTATGTAGCTTCTGCTGTTGTGTCCCTGTCAGCATGGACAGTCAGCTTAATTTTGATGAGGTGCTCAACGAGCAATGGTGATATTTACGTAGGGAATAATCCTCTAATTAATAAAACGACATATTTTGATTGTCAGTTCTTAGTCCCTTCTGATGCAAAGAAATGAAGACAATTGCTTTTAAATCTTTTAAAATGTGCATATATGGTGGTTTTAGTCAACTTGAAACTTTTGTTTTTTTTCACAATTTTCTTGTCATTTTAGAGCAAACAGTTGCCGGTAATTGAAATACTTTACAAGTTGCAAACCCACTTCTTGTTTTTCCCGTCATATCTTCAAAGAATCCCTAATATGTTTCCATAGTTATCATTTCTCTGCATTAAAGGGATTAGTTTAACTGCACTGGTTGTTATTCATTTACCAAATTATGGACAGACAGGTCACTTTAAACAGGTGAAAATAGGGCTGCCCAATACATTATCACCATTGTATTGGGCAGGAGGGAGACACTGCTATTTAACACAATTATTTAAGTATCTCAGAAACATTATGCTTTTTTTTTAATTGGTTTGCTTTTTGTCATTGAATTATAAAGCCAAAGATCTGACTCAGGACTCTTTTTCCCATCATCTTAATGCAGTCTGAACTAAACATGCTTCAACTTGGCAAAGAGTGACTCTGGGCTCTCGGGAAGATCAGAAGGGGCACTCCTTTAAAGGAAAAGGGGTGCACTGGTTTTATGACGCGTGACAAAAAATGCATCTCTGCGGATGCAACTGTATCTTGTCTCAATTGTCTTGTTTTCATATTTGGCAGGCATACTTGCAGTTGAAAATTCCATTTAAAATCTCTGGATATCTGCAGAGAGCCGGAGAGCAGCAGTTAGAGAGCATGTTTAGTGTGTGTGGTCGTCGCTTGGGGTGGGTGGCTGGGCATCTGTGTAATTCTGGCTCGGAGCGCAGGACAAGAATAGAATGGGTTGAAGCAGAAGCTCAATGTCACAGAGCAGGCAGAGGGGTGGGGGCTGCATAGCTGACAGTCAAGTTCAGAGTTTGTATGGTTTGACTGTACAGTATGTGCCTTTATAGTCATACCTCATGTGGTGTCCTGTTACTAAAACGGCATTGTGGAGCTTCAGGCAGCGCAAAAGTAAAATTACAGCGCATCTATTAAGATTTGCAAACTGGCTTCTTGTCAAACTGCTGTGTTTTCTTGCCTCCTTTATTTTATTTAGCTGTTATGTAATCATTTTTCTCAGTGCAGGTTAACAGGCATTCAAGGAAATGTTTTGTAGTGAAGTCTGAGCATTCTTCTGTTCCACCTTAAAACTGGTCTGCATAGATCGGACTGTGGTTTTGCCTCCCTCCTCCCTCTCCCCCTGCAGTGGGAAAGTGTGTCAGTGGGACAGAATGTCCACATGGGCTGACAGGCTACAGCGCCAGAGTGATGGATGACTCAGCCAATGCCAAGCAAGCAGCGAGCGCCGCGCAGCCAATGGGAAAGAGAGATTCCGAGGGAGGCAGGGTGTCAGCGTTGCTAGAGTGAGCCTGCTTGAATGAGTGTTGTGAAGAATGCTCACAGACAGGAGTTATATAATCGAGCCATGAGGGAGGGGTGGAGGGGAGGAAAGGAAAGGAGCGCGAGGGAGGAGGGAAAATAATTTTTCCATTGCATGCCTCCAGCTGCCCTCATCAGTTGGAGTATTTTAGTCAACAGTTTTAGCGAAGAGACAGGCCAGCTTGTGATTAAACAGAAAAAGAAGTGGAAAGTTGTGTTTTCCAGTACCTAGAAGTGCAGTCATTCTTCTTCAATCCCTTTGCGGTTTTCCATGCACTGACCTTAGCAGCAGTGAAAACAGCGTATGTGGCAATCGCTCTCAGATTGGACAGACGGCAAATGAGCCACTGTCCAGTGGTAGCCGTTTTCACCTCGACGAACAAAGAAGAATCTTTGTGTATGTGTCTCATGTGTCATGTGATTTCCTATCTCTTTGTGTACTCTGTTCCCTTCTTGGGGGCCATGTGCGGGGGGGGCACACGAACACTGATCTTCACTTGTACTGTGTGCAGTAGTGACTTTGAGAGGTTGTTGTTGTCGCCAGGAAATAAGAAAACATCTTATAGTATGTTGATCGAATGATGTTTCATAACCGAAGCAGGAAAGACAAAAATAGAACAGCGAACTGTAAAAGTTACGAAACGGGCCTCCACTATAAAGTAAGAGCAAATTTTAGCCAGCAGGGGTTAGACAGGGAGTCTTAAAACGTGCTCTGGTAATGAGGCATGTTTCAGGCTCGTGGCTGCACTCAGACTCGTAAAGTGTAAGTCTGCACCACATAACGCTGTCAGAAGGGCTCCGGCAGAGTAGCGGGCGGCGTGTAACACCTCAACAAAACAGATATTCTTAAAAGCTTTACAGCTGCATTTTCCATTCAAATCAAGTAAAATGAGCAATGAGTTCAATGTGACAATAAGTCATTGATTCATTTGAATACCCTCTGCAACATTTTTGGTGTCCCGTTACAATAGACTGTATATCTATGTTTCTATTAATGCTATTCTGTGGGGAAATACGAAACATCTTTTAAAAATTGTTTTCATTTCCACAGACGATTCACGTCCTAATCATGTTTGTACAGCAGATTAACTCAATTAAGTTTATTCGTCTAAGGGTACTGAGAAAGTTCACAAGTTCACAATAGGTTCAGTTTGGTTTAATCTGATTCAGTCAAGCACATTATAATTGTGTTCATATGATGCATATTCATTAAAAGTAATCTCATTGAATCTTCCATTTAATAGGCACGGGGTAGTGAGCAGCAGTGAAGCAATGGAGAGGAACTATCTCTTTTTACAGTAAGACAAGCATCTGCCTCGACTGGTTGGGCAGGTGGGGTCAGGACGGGCAAACTAAATGCTGACTCTGACGCACACCTTTTGATGTGGGATTTATAAGACAAGAGGTATCCAGTTATTTGAAATCTGCAGTTTCCAACACAACCCCCTTGTGCAGTGCTTGGTGACAGGGAGGAGGAAAACTCTCTTTCAAGAGGAAGAAAAGCTCAGACAGAGCCGGACTCGGGGTGGGCTGCTGTCTGCCCCGTCTGGGGTGAAAGCATGCCAAATATAGGCTTCTGTGAAACTCTGTGGGTTTTTTGTTTTTTTTTATCTGAATGTTGTGCCACTCAGTCTCATGTTCATGTTTACATTGTATTCATTAGTTTTGTCATTCATTTTTTTCCTGCTTTCATTGATCGCTGCCAAACAAGCTAAAGGCGTTAACAGCTGGGCTTCATTCAGCACATGTTCTGAATGAAAGTCTCATCTGGACTGCAGCTTCCGGTGTCCATTTGAGGCTCATTAGGGTGCAGTTCTCTGACCTGTCTTTTCCATGTTGTCTTTGGTTTTGCAGCTCAGATCGAGGTCATCCCCTGTAAGATCTGTGGGGACAAGTCCTCAGGAATTCACTATGGAGTCATCACCTGTGAAGGCTGCAAGGTGAGGGAGGAAAAGGCAGAGAGTAAAGAAGGAGACTAAACAGAACTTTAACCACCCTCCCTCTTTAAGTTTGCATGCAACTTATTGTGTTGTATGTTTGTATTTGTTTGTGTCTAGGGTTTCTTCCGTCGCAGCCAGCAGAACAATGCCATGTACTCTTGTTCCCGCCAGAGGAACTGTCTGATTGACCGAACAAACCGGAACCGCTGCCAACACTGCCGTCTGCAGAAGTGTCTGGCTTTGGGCATGAGCCGAGATGGTAAGCGCAGACAGAAACAAAACACACTTAAGCTTCTTCACGCACTGTATTCATCACAAAACTTAACGTTTGCCACATTCGTTGCCCGCAAATTGATGTTTAAGTAAGCAAAGTTAAACGTCAGTTTTCCCCAACACATCATTCTGCAATATAAACTCAGACGTGAAGTAAGTAGTCACAAAAGCAAAATATATCTTCTCTCTGCAGCTGTGAAGTTTGGCCGTATGTCAAAGAAGCAGCGTGACAGCCTCTACGCTGAGGTTCAAAAGCATCAGAAGTCACAAGAGTGTGTTGGCTCCGGAGGCGGGGGCTCCACTGCTCTGTCTTTACCCAGGGAGGATGGAGTCTGTGGCGGCAGCACAGAGGATGGCGAAGAAGGTCTGAGCAGGTCCTACAGCAGCGGGGGCTCCACCTCCACCCTCAGCGACCTGGATGACATCGCAGCACTTCCTGACCTGTTTGACCTGCCACTGACCCCCGAAGAGGCCAGCGAGTACTGCAGCCTGGAGCTGCTCGGAAGCGGAGGAGGCAGCACGGGGAACACTTCCAACTCCTCATCGTCCTCTTCGTCTTCCTCGTCCTTATCCAATCAGAATTCGCCACAGCAGACAGTACTGGACACGGCAGATACCAACGGAATCCAGCTCCTGCATACGCATCCGCTGCTGGGTCACAGACGTGCGCTGCTGGACCATCTGCCCGATGACTGCTCGATAACAGACCTCGGTGAGACTGAAAATAGAAAACAACAAATGTCCATAAAGTACCAGAATACCTTCGTTTCTCACATTAGTGGTCATGTTTTGATGTAATTAAGTCAAAAGCAGGCCTTTTCTTGGCAAGACATTTATGACAGGCCTGGGTTAGTAAGATCTACATTATGTCATATTGCCCCAGTATTTCATGTTAATTACTCACCTCTTGCAAAGTTAATGTTTTTCGTCTTAAATCGCTCTCAGCAGTTCTTGAAACATAACTGCTTTTGACACGAGTTCCAAGGAAAGTAGTTTAGCATTGAACGAAAGTAATGTTTTTAGGCGATTCATTAAGAATATTATTTCTGCACAAAAGATTAAATCTGATCAGTGGAACGGGGATTATTTAGTGGCTAAGCGGTAAAGTTGGATATTCTTATTAAAAAAAATGTAGCGCAGCTGTTTACTTGACCATATACAGTAAATTCCTTGCTGCGGCTTCCTGGAAATGAGTGGATGAAAAGAAAAGCTAATATAATTTGAAAAAGCAAATCTAATTGATTAGCAAACAAAGATGAAGTACCAGGACATTTAGGACTTATAGGACAAGATTAAACTGGCTCTACAAGCAGACAATAAGCAATATGAAATGGAGGAAAAAGCATTTTTCCGCAAACAGGGTCAGATAAGGCCATGGTGGAATTGTTGTATTAATACATGTAAGAAGGGAAATGCTTATACAGAGGTGTCTTTGGACATCTTGGGGAGGATTACACTTCTTGAGCGGGGCTCTGGGGGCTAATAAAGAAAGAAATTAGAAAATATATTGTGACTGGAGAACATTAAGAGCTGGAGGTGAAAAACATCCCAACTGATGTGGATGAAAGGTGAGAAAATGAGACCTTAGGACCTAGTCTTGTCATAGGATCAAAGCATCCAACCATTAAAGTCCACACAAATCTGAGGATATGTAAACAGTACCAGCATGACTCTCCTGACCTCTTGCTGCCTTTCCGAAGCACAAACCTGATGCTGTACCACCAACGGTTCCTAGAGTGAGACAGCACTGAGGTTGGTGTGTGCATTTTGTTTTACAGAGCACATCACTCAGAGCATTGTTAAGTCGCACTTGGAAACGTGTCAGTACAGCGCCGAAGACATGAAGAGATTCACCTGGGTACAGTACACGCTCGAGGAAACACGGACCTTTCAGAGCAAGGTATGACATCGCGCTGGAGCCCCCACAGGTGTAAAGGAGACTTTACAGTTTGATCTGACCAATGATATCATTGATCTTGAGCAAGGTGTTAATGCTCGACACAATTATACTGATGGACCCGTATTGCTCGCTTCTTGTTTTCAGTCGGCTGAGTGGATGTGGCAGCAGTGTGCTCATCACATCACCAACGCCATCCAGTACGTGGTGGAGTTTGCCAAGCGCATTGCAGGTTTTATGGACCTGTGCCAGAATGATCAGATTATATTGCTGAAAGCAGGTCAGTGCACAGTCCAAATTGCCAAACTACCTAATTCACAGTTACTTCCAGTAAAGTAGACTAAGTCTTAAAACTTGCTAACTTGGTTTCCTTCCTTCTTTTTTTTGTCTCCAACCTTCTATCTTTGCCTTGTTGCTTCACATAATTTTTTAAACAAAATTTGGATGATGTATTTATTCATTGTTCATTATCTTGCATATATTTGACAATATGTTTACTTTCTTTTTTGAACATGTGAACTTGAACTTTTGAACTTGTAAAAAAAAAAAATTTTTGCTTTTTTTTACTGTGCACCAATCTGGGTCAAAATTATTTACATTTTGTTGTATGTTTTGTGCATGTTGGAGTATCTTGGGCCTTTCCTGTCCACCCTCTTCCTCTTCTCTCTCCATGTCTATTCCTCTATCTGTGGATGCCGTTTTAGGCTGTCTGGAGGTCCTGCTCATACGCATGTGCCGCGCCTTCAACAGCAACAACAGCACTATTTTCTTCAATGGAAAATTTGCCTCGGCTCAGTTCTTCAAAGCACTTGGTGAGGATCGGGGGATGTGGTTTTGTTAGCTTTGACCAAATTATTGACACACACTCAGAGCATATGAAGTTTCTCATGCTCTCTGTAAGCGAGAGGACCGCAAAAAGTGCATCTACTTTGTAGACTCTATACTTGTTAGCTCACAACATGTATCTTCAGTGACCGACACACGTTATCATTTTAAAATAGATAACTGTGATAGTGGTCATCAATGCTATTTACTCTATTAGAAACTTAACCTTTTCGGTCACCTAGACAGACGTTCTTCTGAAAAAGAACAGATGCTGAAGAGAGCGCACGTGTTGTCGTCTACTTTCTGTTTGATTGTACCTCTGTAGCACAAAATCTGTGTAACAATGCACTCTAGTGGGAAAACTAAAGAAAGCATTATGAACTCATTTAAGGAAATATTCCAGGAAGCTATCGCCTTCTAAAGGATGGATAATCTCAGTCACAGAAGTGTTTTTCAGTTGTTTTTCCTTCAAACTTCTGGGTCCTGTGACTGCTGATAGGTCAGATGGGCAGGAATGACAGTAGGAAAACTGGTAATTCAATTGAAGTGTAATGGATTTTTCACAGTAGTCAGAGACAGAGGCGTTAGTCATTCCCTTTACATCATGTGTCCACCAACTTGTATTTCAGTCCAGTAATTTTGTTAAGCAAGGGGGATTAGCTTTGCTATTTTTGTCAATCCACTTATCAAAAACAATGTGTTGTGTGTGCAGGCTGTGATGACCTGGTCAACGCAGTGTTTGAACTGGGAAAAGGACTCTGCCGTCTGCAGCTGTCTGACGAGGAGATGGCTCTGTTTAGCGCCGCTGTCCTCCTCTCCCCTGGTGATTATTTTACTTCTCCATTCACACAAACACAAACACAATCATGTCGAAGAAGAAGTGCACATTGTTCTGCAAAGTGATGCTCGTAAAAGCGCTGATTTGTTTTCGGAGAGAAAAAGGGCCATGCTGACACTAAAAAGAGGGACTGTTACTGTCGACTCAAACACGCTTTTCGCCCCCTTAGAAGTTTCACGTGTTGGTTTTCAGTTTACTTTACCTGGCTCGTCTGTTCTTTTGGACATTCTGGTGTCCATGTGTCGGGCTTTGACTCATGCTTGTGGATTGCAGATTTTCTAGTTAGAAAGAAAAAAGCTCAGTTTATGACATCATCATGTGAAGAATTCTTTTAACGTGGCTGTTTTCATGCAAAATTTGAAATGACAGGGGTTCATTTTCAATTAAGTGACGCTGGGCCACATGAAGGGAGATTTGTAACGTTTTTATTTCATAGTGTAGATATGAAACTCTCTAACACAAGAGTAGAGTAGATACTGTAAAAGTGCTTGTAAGCATGACTTTTAACACCTGCATCACAGTTTAACTCAATGGGTTGTGCTGCTGCCTGCATCTAAAATAGTTAGTTTTAGAAATTTTTGGCCTTTCAGCCATTAACATATTGATAGGTTCTGTAGTGAGTATGGGAACGTCATCGGTTTCTGTTGTATTGATTTTGTCATTTGCTGAGCCAAATAGCAAGTCCCAACCTCTGTCGCCTGATTGGTTAAAAATCAGGCTCAGGCTTAGCTGTATCCGTGACATCAACTACTTTGCAAATCAACATAGGTTTTCATCTTTTGACCCATAAATGTTGACAAAGATTTTATTTGGAAATATATAACAGGTAACAAACATGTAATAAGTAACAAAAAAACGCTTTGGGTTTTCGTCTTTTTTTTCACGTGACAAAAACAAGACTATTTTGATGGATTTTCTTTAAGTTTGGCAAAGTACATAGGGAATTTCAACATTCACTAAGTCAGACTAAAACTTTGGATTCTCCTGATTAAAAAATAATAATAATATCTACGGCACTTTATCCTCATTGCAAGTGGAAAAACAAACTGCTGGGGAGTGAAGCGGCCTAAAAATTGCTCCATGTCTTTCAAGTGTTGAGAAGAAATGTTTGTTCCTGCAGATCGACCCTGGCTGACAGAAGGCCAGAAGGTTCAGAAACTCCAAGAGAAAGTCTACCTGGCTCTGCAGCACAGTCTACAGAAGAGCGGCGCTTCTGATGAGAAACTAGACAAGGTAAACACAAGCAATCAAGCTTCCTCGAAACTCCTTTCTCCTGTGAGGTGCCTGTATAAGACTGAGGTTTTTAAGTAAAGCATTTTCATATCTGTTTCATATCCGAAATCTGGTCTGGTTTTAAGCATAAGTATCCATTCCTTATGTGGCTGAAAACATACACTAAAGAATTTACCTTTTTGTGTTTTCTATCCTTGCAGATGGTGTCCAAACTGCCCGTCATGAAGTCCATCTGTAACCTCCACATTGACAAACTGGAGTTTTTCCGTTTGGTCCACCCAGAGACCGCCTACAATTTTCCACCGCTGTACCGGGAAGTGTTTGGCAGCGAAATGTCTCTGCCGGACTCCACTAACAGCTAGACAGACAGACAGACAGACAGACAGACAGAGACAAACAAGACAGATGAAGAGAGTGTATTTAGAGGTAGGGGAGCAAAAGGAGAGACAGAGAAGGATAGAGATTATAAAGCCTAACAACCAGCAGTTAAGAGACAATCCAGGACTCTAAATACTCCGTCTCCCAAAGTAGTCCTCCACTATCCCAGCAGGCAAAGCACCTTACACTACAGACCACACATGCTCATGGTCCTGCATATTGTAGCATTGACAACAGCCAGACGGGCATTGTTATAATATCACTGCAGCCCACATAGCATGTAAAAGCTCCAAGCTCTAAAACATGTTTAACATCTGATCCACTGTGGATCGCCTAACCAGTTATGAATGTACCTCATCAATTAGCACCGGTGCACAAGCAAGAACCAAGCAACAGTGAATGTAAAACTCTGCCACTCTAAGACAGAGCTTCTCACGTACAATTAGCATGACGTCGATCAACAGGTGTCACTCTAAATGAAGCTCTGAGTCAATATTCCTCTGTATTCTTGCATCCCAGGGTGGTGCGCATGCAGATTCATACAGAGCGCATCCTTTTACCCACCCCTGACTTAGGGACCAAGATCACAACTCAGAGTTGTCTCTGACACGAAAAGAAACACACGAACGACTCACAAGTTAGACTGAACTAAATAATCACCTAAAAAGAAATTGCACACAGATTAACAGTAGACAGTGTTTGGTGCTGCCTTTTTAAAGGCTCTTGTAATGCAATGAGAAACCTCAGTCCCACACACCCCTTTCCTTGCAAATGCCACTTAGAGACAGGACAAGATGAAATTATCTTTAATTTATATACACGTTTATAAACAGAATATTTTAAATAAGAATGTAAATAGATTACTATATGAGTATATGGTGAGAGTAAGAGTGTGTGAGGCAGAGAAAAGCGGATCGTTAGATGGAGGAGTCACAAAAGATGTGAGGAAGGCTGATATTTCAACTCAGATCCTTTTTTTTTTTTTTTTTTTTTCCTCTGGATGATTTATCCACTCTTGACAGTACTCTCAGGTTTCCATGGCAACAAACCCCCTCTTTGCCCGATGTGGCCATCCTGCAAGCGACGTGGGGGACAGCAGGGGAGGCAGCATACTCGAGCAAAGGCGGAAAAAAAAAAAAAGACAAGAACATTGCCTTGCATTTTGAACTGTTCCCTTTCAGTCTGCACTGCTGCTGCCTGCCCCACCCCCCACCCACACTTCAAGAGACGAGAGGACAAACAGGACACTAAACGAAAAAAACAGAGAGAGAGCAAGGCAAAAGATGACTTCAAAAACTGTATAATGACCTGGTCCCTAAACTTGTTTCTAACCAGCAGTTAGTTGAACAGGATTACAGTAATATGACTGGATTGCACTCGAAATGTTTCCGTTGGCTAAAGTCTGAGAGTATGATGGTCCATTTGTATCATAAACCCTCTCTGCTGGTTGATGCAACTGTATTATTTTGTACATTTGGTGTTCCTCTCTCCTTTAGTCCTAAATCCAACACTCGTCCAAATACCAAGCACTTATACTTTCCTCTTTCTCACTTGACACTAGTTTAAGGCCAGACAGAGCTACCAGCTGCCCCCCTGAGTTGGGCTTTAATGCCAGTAAGACTTCAGTCCGTCGGTTTTTATTGCTTTTTATTTTATATTCCATGTCTGCCACACAGGTTATCCATAACTGTTTACATAAAGAACACATTTTCTGAAGGTTATCATAGCATTGAGATGGCGATAACGTCTTACTTGGGGTGCTGTGTCGTTTTTTGAGCAGAGTCTAAGGACCTGCCGCCTGCTGCTCAGGGAGCTAGCTGTGATCTCTTGTCCCTTTATTACAAGTGTTGTCTTTTAGCCTTGTGCTCCACACACCTTTTGCACCTAAGACCCATAACCATTATCACTGTGGACGTAAGTTCTATTTTTGTGAATGTTACTCACAAAGTGTCAAAGCCCTTCCTGTTTTGTCCTAATGGTGTAACATTCAATTTAAGATGCATAGAATTGAAAAGGAAAAAAAAAAAAAAGTCAGTTAGAGTTTAAAGTTGAATTCGTTATTTGGGGTTTATTGTTTCTTTGCTGTGATTTTTCATTTATTTGTCCGTCTGTTATCCACATTTTTCTTCACGTCTCCACTTTTTTTTTTTTGTCTTGTAAAGTCAGTGATTTATTTTTTTTAATTGAAGAAAGATTAGGATAAGTGCAAACAAACAACCCCCCCTCCTTCTCTTTCCCCGTATAACAAAATGTACAAGAGGTATATTACTAGTCCAACTGAGTCACAAACCTATATTGATGTCCAATGGGATACATTATATGTGGTTTTAAGAATGTAATAAATGGTTTCTTTTTCTTTTGAAATACCTGTGTCTTATTTAGATTTATTTTTTTTCCTTTGTTGAATCATCATTATTCAACTGGTCCTGAATGTATGCTGCCATATGACAGTGACCTCATCCGTAAGTCACTGAAAGAATCAGACGCTCTGGAGCAGGTGGTCTTTCTGTCGCAGAACCTAGAACACCAAGGTGCCTGCTGAAGACACAGAATACTGACACAACTTTGCAATAGTTCTCCAGTGTGGCTAAAAGTTCTCCAAATGCAAAAAAACTACTTGAAAAGTTTCTTGAAAAGACATGCAGATGGTCCTGTTATGGGTACAACAGATGTGTGCATCTGGCAGGCTACATTTTAAATAAAAAACAACATCTGACATGCTACCACATACTGTAACGCTGACATTAAATATGACCTAAAGATTTTTTAATAACAACTGTTCTTTTATGTAATTTATGTATATATATAAACCTTCCAACTTCAGTAACAGAGTCTTCAGCAGAACGATTTGCTGCTTTTCTTTGACATTGCAATCTATTTGCATGTCTATTCTGTTGTATATTCAACATTTAACTCGAAAGTTATTTCTATGGCTAAAGTATTTTCTACTGGGAATGGAATCTGCTTTTATCTATTTATTTTCAAACTGTAGTTTTCGAACAACCGCGAAATGAGATGATGATTAAAAGGTTGTTTACAAGGTACATTCCACCAGCATAATAAAGGAAATAATAATCGGTTGTTTCATTGCACCGAAACTGCACGCAGTACGTAGTGTTTTTACGTCGCGTTTTGTGTGCGTGACTTTTTGCGTGTGTTTTGACCCACTTTATCCAGCTGCACGGGCCCTCCTACTTGAAGGCAGGAAACTGTGGTTGCCCAGCAAGTTTTTCACTTACGGTGCAAAGTTTGAAGGCGCGTTGCTTGGCTGTTGTTTTTGTCGTGTGTATTCGCAGCAGCTTGCTTCGTTCACAATTACCCGGATCGAGGACCAACTGGAGACACTGACGGTGCAACATGTCGGTCGCAGGAATAAAGAAGCAAATTTACAAAGCGACTCAGGTAAACGTGCGACTTATTTTGAAAAAGAAAATGTTAGCCAGTTTCTCACATAGCTCGCTGGCCTTCTCCATGGCTGCCTTTATTGCTTTAGCCTAAAGCTAGTCGGTTAAGCAAAGTGGAAGAAAAACTAAGAAAACTATTGAAAAAAAATCATTTTCCAGCTTTACAGTACGCTTTAGCTTGGTGTATACAACCATTTGGGGTTTAAAAGGGGCGACTGTAAAGTACGTTGCTGCCTGCGGATAACGTCAATGCAAACCCGTAAATTAGCCAATGCTAACCTTAGGTTTGTCTTAATTTAACAACGCAGTGTCTCCGCTAAATAACTGAAGCAGCGTTCATTTACATTGTGTGTTGGTTTCCTCAGCCTAAAGTTTTGTGCCTGTGAGGGTTTAATGTCATTGTTGTATGTGACAGTTGGGGTTTAGTTATGCCCCGTTCAGTTGTTTGGGGAAGCAGTAGGGTTACATATCTGAAGTAATAGCCATTGTTATTTCTTAGTAAGCAAAGACTAATTGACAAATTTATTAGCAATAACTTTTCCTTTTGGAGTATGTTTGTATGAAAACCTGAGGCACAAAACGCAGCCACCCACAATGAGCTGGAGGCTCAGATAAGCATGTAAAATATTCAAATAAACCGAAGGGACATTTTGTGAAGTCACCCAGTGCCAGATTGCAGATAAACAGCTGGATTCTGAAATTGAGTTGGGTTTTTTTTGAGCCAGGTTAATCTTGTATTTCTTTGAATACCAGTCAGATATTCATAAATATCTGCCTGTGAGGAAAGAATTGAACTGTTGGGTCTTGGGACACTTGAATGTCAAACCTGTCACCACAAACATGAAGTCAGGCAAGTCATGACCTGTAAAACCGGTGACCTATGTTTTGATGACTGCATCATTGCAGCAGGTGCTTTCTTTGGCAGAATCATTATCTAAGTGAGGTAATGCCTCCATGCTTAGTGGGTGTGTATCTAATTACTGGTATTGGAATGCTAATAGTCCGGACAAACCATCAAAACTAACCTCCAGGTTGTATGCATTTTTTTAATTTTTTTTGGTATTTGTTCTTCCCCCACAGTTGCTATTTAGGCGTGTCACTGGGGAAATCATAGAGCTAAATTTGATAGCTGCACTCCATGTAGGGAAGTCCCGCTGACTTACTGTAATGCTTAAACTGACACAAAATGGAACCAAGTCATCAACAAATGCACCTAGTAAAGCCCTGCTGTGAGAGGTCAAAGTAGGTAGCTTTACCAAAGGCCTGCCGAGTAGGCTCATATTTTGCCAGTACATCGGCAGTATTTGGGGGCACATGTCCTGTATTAGCTCTCTTAATACTTGGAACGGAGCACGTTGACGAATGTTGCCATGAAACTGATACTGACAATCTCTGACATGTTATATAGCTGCAAACAAATTGGTGATGCATCGAACATTAGTTGTTTTTTTCAACACATGCCTGGCCAAATAATAGTGATATTAGCTACAGTCAATATAGTCAATGTGGCAAATTTTGGGTGTAGATGGATAAGAGAGTTGCGTTAAAACAGGGCCTTTTTTTCTACTGCTGTAAAAGTTAAACATGAGGTTTTCACTTCATTAACATCCCCCGGCATTTCCTTGTTGAATGGGTTTAATTGTGGTATTACGGTAAAGTGCAAACCGACTGTATGTAGTTTTCACATAAAAAATGTAGCCGAGTTAATCAAGTACTAACTTGTAGTGCACCTTTCGACATAGGAACCGTTTAAAACGGTTCAAGCATTATAATGCTGTGACTTTAGTCCAACATGCGTTTTACGTTAACAAAAATGTTTTATCCAAAAAAAGTACTGAAATGAATGTACTCATGTCCCAGGGTAGGGGACAGCAACAATTCAATACTGGGGAAAATTAGATATTTAGGTTTATGTTTATTTCTATATATATATATAAACCTCGCGGGCCTGAGCAATCCCACGGCAGTTTTTCCAGGGAGTACATAGTCTGTTAATTATGATGGACAAACAGATATTTTTTTTTATTTTTTTGGCACTTTTTGAACCAGATTGGATTACCACAAAAAGTATAGGGATTTCACTGAGTTACGATGACAACAGTTGGTTCGTTAGTTCGTTAGCCAGATAGTCGAGCACCTTTCAATAATGAACAAACAGCCAGATAATTGTAGAGGTCTTGTTGGTATGAATTGAATTGAAAATTGGTGACATTTGTGAGCCCCCGAGAGTAGTGATAGCTGTTGCACACACCGATCATTTTGACCCCTCAAAGATGCATTTTTGTTCTTATTGTGGTGTCTATGGAGGATTATGTTCCAGTAGACTGAAATACAAAAAGGGGCATTTATGTATACACATTATTAATCAAGTCTGTGTGTTTACAACAGATTGCGGGGAACTAGGTTATCCTCAAAGAGGAATGCTTCTTCTTGAGCGGTTAGTCGTTGGAGTCCAGATCTTCCCCTCCCGTAGAGACTCTGTGGAATGCTGTTCTTGGCCAGAATCTCGGTCTGTTCGGAACGTTCCAGAGAAGCTTTTTTGAAGTTACTGTGGTCAGAGAAGGTTTTGCAAGTTGTTGCATCCAAGGGTTCACATAATGAGTAAAGTCACAAATCCTAGTTGTGTATTATCAGCCTGATCAGTCTGTTTGTCTGTACTTGTAATCTAAACGAGCGGGTGTAAATTGATGACCAATTAATGCAGAAAACTTGACATGCTTCCTTTTTCCACCGTGTTCATGCCAAAACTTTTGCTCGAGCTCTAAATACTTATTTTTCAGCGGGTGCTTGGAGAGGCCTCTTCATGTTTAATCCATCACAACTTGGCCAAGTCAGCACAATGTATAAACTAATGAGAGTGATTGATCTGTCTGGTCCAATGGTTTTATATGCCATTGGGGTGCTGACAGCTGTAATGATTTGAGCCAAAAAACGGTTTCCGCACACACTCGGTGAGTCTCAGTTTGGCCTGCCAGCAATATGAGAGAGAGAGAGAGACTAAACTAGAATCCATGTTGAATAAAATTACACATGGATGTGACTTTTATGTAGGAAACTTTGTGTGTCCTGTTGGAAAAACCTCTTTATGGAATTTAGGTTTGAAGTGCAGTGAAGTCTAGGAGTGAAGTCTTGGAATACAGGAATTCTTTTATTATTAAGTTTGGACATGGGTAGCAGAAAAGCATTAAAGCTCTGGTTTGAGCCTTTTTGACAAGTGTCGTGCTCTGCAAAAGTATCCTTCAGCACACCTTAATTCCACTATTTGATCAAGAGATTCTTATCAGTCGTTGACTTTGCTCGGGAGTTGGACTAAGTGTGAACAATACTGAGTGTATGCACCCACGTCATTGTGCTATCAAGCCACGGCAAGAGTATTTGAATAGTTGAACCCTGAGTGTTAAAACACTACTCACAGGATATAATTAAGAATTAATATAGTCTAAAATTAAAGGTCATTGGCCTTGATTGGGAACATTGCAATCTCTGGCATTAATATCTGGCCAGAAATTGGGTTTCATATTGCTTATATGCCCCTCCTTTCTGCTCCTGTAAATTTCCCAAAGCAATGCCATAAAGCATATAAAAGCCTGGATGCCTGGAGGTCATCCTTCAAAAGAGGAATTTGTCAGTGAAATTATGGCAGCAAAGACCTGGAATTAAAATGCATGTCGTCCACAGACAGGTTTATGGTAACATTTTTATTGTATGGAAACTTTTGTAATGAAACTGTTATATGTGGGCGGCGGCGTGACTCATAACGTGTTCGAGGGGGTCGCGCTTTTCACAGCTTTAATGTGGTCTCTAAAACACTCTTCCTCTTGTTCCCTTGATTTAAAACATTTGACTTGTGAGCCAGGGAATCAAGATAATAAAGGCCAGTCACAGGTGCGCTTTAACCATTCACCAAAAAAGCCAGTAATGAACTTAATTCTGAAACTTTAGGAGCACATTTTAAACATGAAGTCACTTTCTGGAATTTCCCTCGCAGAATAGACCTTTTATTGTTTCTGCTGAGGTTATCTCAACTAGCTAACATCTGACCCTCATCCATGATGCAGAGCAAAAGGCACTTTTCGCTGTCACGCTTTTATTTTTTGTATTTTTCCATCAAATGCAACAGCTGTGATACAGTTTCACAAACTATACACTCTAAAGAGCTTATCACAACTGTGGTTTGTAACATTGCCACTAACTGGCAGCATGATTTATTTTATTTTTATAGGAATAATGCTTGACTTGAGTGTCTGAACTGAGTTATCCTCCGAAGCTATAGATGCATTATTTAAGAACATAAACTAACTTTATCTTAGGTTGATAACTACAATAATTATAATTAGAACTATAATTGTGCATTCGTATGTTTTTTGCAATGTTGCCCTCTTGACATTATTTTCATTTAGATTGCAGCTTGAAAGTTAGGTCTTGACTTTGTCAAATATAACTGACTAATACCTGCTGCTTTGTCGGCATTAGTGAGTAGTTGGAATGAGTTTGTCTCATAAATACAGATCGTAGCACATTTTTATCCAGTAAAAGTGTGCATAACTGTGTCAAAGTTCTGTACCCTTTGCATATGCACACTTGGCAGCAAAAGCCACTTATTTTGTTGTTTAAAATTACCTCTATTTAGCCAAAAACCCTTTAAAATGTCTACATTGTGCTTTATCTGTTGATAAGCCTTGAGGAAAATGGGAACCATTTTTGTTTTGTGTTTGTATAATTCAGAAAAATCTAACAATATCTTAAGTTATGTTAATGGCACAATGTTGCAAGCCTTGTAAGTTTTCTTTTATTAGGGCCAGTAAGTATGCTAAGTTCGCTCTTCTTTCCTTATGCTCACAGATGGTGAGTGAGAAGGTTGGAGGTGCAGAGGGAACCAAATTGGATGAAGACTTCAGGGATCTCGAAAGGGTATTTAATAAATTTTTAACATGATATTTATTGTTCATGTGTTAAATATCAATGCCTTTTACTGTGAATTAATGCTTTCTTAATTAATTAATGGTTTCTTTTACTCAAACTGTCTCTGATTATGTGCCACCAGAAAGCAGATGTTACTAGCAAAGCAGTTGTGGAGGTCATCAGCAAGACATCAGAGTACCTCCAGCCCAACCCGGCAACGAGAGCCAAGCTTTCCATGCTCAACACAGTGTCCAAAATCCGTGGGCAGGTGAAGAGTCCAGGATACCCGCAGCCAGAGGGTCTGCTGGGGGAGAGTATGACCAAGTATGGACGGGACATGGGCGAAGACACCAACTTCGGTAAAAAAAAACTAAAAAAAAACACAGTTTATGCAGAGAAACTATGAAAAATACAGTTTTGGAGAAAGTTTGCATGATGGTGGCAATCACAAGACGGTTTAAACCGCTGATTCTGCCTCAGATAACCCATTTTCCCCGTAAAGCCCTCTGAGTGTTTATTTATCCGTGCACTCACTGCAACCTGCCCCCATCTTTCGCTCCATGTTTGTGTACAAACTGGTGAGCTACAGCCTTGGTTTTACTTGGTTTGACAACTTTTATGCATTTTCAACACATGGCGAATCATCGTATAAACACAGACAGCATTAACAAAGCTATTTCTTAATGACTGTAGCTATATAGAGAGGTCACGGATAATTTATACACAATCCTTAGATTTCTCAAATTAATAAAATAAGAGCAAGTCACCAAAATCATTGAATTGGTGGGAGACTGTGCAGTCACAGGGTTACGGCAGACCACATAATGCGTTCCAGGAACATGTGACACTACTCCAAACAATCCTGCGTTCAATTTCACTACAAAACAAAAGGCAGCACTCGTGTCATTATGGTATAATTACCGTTTGATGATGAATGCTTATTTCTTATGATTATTTTAGTTTTTCTTTTTTTGGAGCAGTTGCGGCCCAGTAACAGATGCTTCACAGCCCTGTGGTTGTGGACTCCTACAGAACAACAAAATGGAAAGAATGAGCAGCCCGCAGGACAAAGCTTTAATCTTGCTGCCATGGTGTGTTTTATTAACTTGATGTGTTGTTCTCATTTAGATTTTATTTTAGGTGGTTACTTATTTTAAATCGTAACAAGAAGTGTTTTAAGCTCGAAGCTGTTTCTGATAACGATAAAACAGGCTGCTGCAGTTTAAGAGCGACAGGATGCACATTATGCCTGACACTAAATCAGCTGCTGCCAAGTCATGATACCTTCTTATCTCATTTTTTAGCACTTACGTTAGTAAATAATGCTCCCTGGTAAACTAAAGGCTTCAGATACACCGTGTGATCGGTGAACTTTGTCGGTAAATTCTGCTTCTATCGATTGGTGATCAGCTTTAAAAATCCTGATGAAAGCATGCTTAGTAATTCTGTCGGACAATTTTTGTGTTTCTAAAACCAGTGACGGTTAATGTGTAATCTACATTTCAGTCATTGTTTTAGAGCAGGGATTTACAAAGTCTGAGACGGTAAGCCTTCCATCAGATGACATTAGGAAAAATGGCACCACACTAGCATTCCCCTTTTTTCTCAATTCCCGGATGCCTAAAGCATCATGTAAAGAGCTGTTTAATCCAACACGCAGTTAGCAGGTGAGCAGAGGTAACCACAGAAATTATCCAGAAGCATAAATATGCTGCACTTTCTGACTTTGTTAGAATAGTCACCTTGCTTCAGAACTAATGGTGAATAAACTGTACTTGTATAGCGCTTTTCTGGTCTACTTGATCACCCAAATCCCCTTTACACTACAAGCTACATTCACCCACTCACACACACATACAGCGCATTTTAGTCTCTACTGTGTTCCCTATTACACATGTTCACACAGCAATGGACGCATCGGAGGCAACGTGGGGTTCAGCGCCTTGCCCCAGGGATCGGTCTGGTGACCTTCTGATCGGCATAGCACCGCTCTTCCTCCTGAGCTACTAAGGAGCCCTTGTAATCAGAGCTCATCGACCACATCACAAACATTTAAGTTTTTTTGTGATGGCTGATATAGATCTGATTTATTATTGCTATAGCTCACGTTTACCAAACTTCCAGTTGTGGTGTTTTTGTGCTTCCTCTTCAGGTGGGGCTCTTGTAGATGTTGGAGAGGCAATGAAGAGGATGGCAGAGGTCAAAGACTCCCTGGATATTGATGTGAAGCAGAATTTCATTGACCCACTACAGGCAGTCGCTGAGAAGGATATCAAAGACATTCAGGTACGATCGAAGAGATGATATACTTCTGCATGTACGGGCTTCCCATTGACCAGTGAGCTAGCTTAGTTAGCTGCACTAGTATTGAAAAGCCTCAGCACTCCAGATTCCCAGCAGAGAAGATGAACGCATATGATTAGCTCACACTTGTGAAAATACTTTGATGTTTATTCTGTCTTCCCCAATCGTATGTCTTTGAATCTCCAGCACCACCTGAAAAAGTTGGAGGGCCGCCGTCTTGATTACGATTATAAAAAGAAACGTCAAGGTAAAATCTCAGATGAGGAGATCAGACAGGCCCTGGAGAAGTTCCATGAGTCCAAAGAGCTGGCTGAGAGCTCCATGCATAACCTGCTGGAAACCGATGTGAGTTTGTAGAAATCTTGACCCGAATCTTCTCACATACAAGGTAACGCAAAGTTAACAAGATACCAAAAAGAAAGGAGCTCCATTTACTTTGTGTATCGATCACAGTGGGGCCTAATATTTCCTTAAAAACTTGACTTTATCACAAGCTTGAAACAATAGAAAAGTACATTTATCGTAAAATGGGTTGGGCACACACTGACAAAGTCAATCAGTCTGAAATATGTATCCTCCAATAGTGTAAAGAAAGAGCTGTTGTTCACTGCTTCACTTCTTTTTTTTAAAAAAGGAAGTGGCACTGATCTATTAGATGGTGCCAACATGGAACTCGACACATTTATCAGTCAACACTTTTTCGTGTGTTCTATAATGAATAGACTGTTCAGTCAATAAAAGTGCCAAACTACTTCAATCAATATTCCTGACATTGTCATAATCTTGGAAGGCAAAACATAAAATAGTATGTATATTTTTTGATTCAGTACAACAAGTATAACGCGTTTAAAATAAATAAAAGTGGACAAGCCATTTCTGAATTATTCTGCCCATGACTTTCTAAGAAGACTGTTTGACATTATTTCTGTAACCTTAGTTCTCAATGTTATTATCAGTGAATAAAAGCACTTATGGCAGCACAGAGGAATTATCATATTCTCTAATTATGTGTTAATACAGTGCATTCATTTTATACCCTTAAACTCTTAAAATTATGCAACCTCAAATGACTTTGTTTGGTTGACAAACTAACTCAGAAATACAAAATTTCTCTTAATTTTTCATGGCTCTTTGAGTGTCTCTGACAAAATGCTGGCAGGTCTTTAAGGACTGTATATGTCAGCTAGCGTCCTTTGTCTTTTTTTGTTTTGTTTTTTTTCACAGTGACTTGCAGTAGCTTGAGCCTGTCAGACCTGTTTGCTCTGGTATTTTTGGTTTTCAGGGCAGTTCCAAAGCTTTTTAAAGGAAGCCATGGTGGTTTCTGCCATGATAAACAAATGTGGTTCATTTAAAAAGGAAACTTCACTGATTAAATGAGGAACCAGAGCTGTTTCTGTGTTTGATAACGGTGTAAAATAGTGTTTCTGTTTGTGCACATGTAGGTGGAGCAGGTGAGTCAGCTGTCTTCCTTTGTGGAGTCCATGCTGCAGTACCACAGGCAGGCTACACAGATCCTGGAAGAGCTTACTGACAGATTGAAAGAAAGGTCAGCACTTATACTGTTTTAGGAAATTGTTCTTTTGAAGCTGTCTGTGTTGGCTCATCAGTATGGATTTCTATGTAATAAATGCAAATCAGCTGCTGACACTATGCAGAAATCACTTCTATTTACAAAATACTAGGGCTGGGCACATTAACGCATTATTTTTAATTAATTAATTATCGCCGACAATTAATTGTCTCCCATTAACGCAGTTTTATTAACGTTTATTTTTATTGTAAACATATGTTGCGTACTGGCTTTTATTTTGAAAAAGTCCATCGTGAGCGAGCCCAGTACGTTGCTTACTGCTGCGACGCTCACAGGAAACGGTCAGAAAAGAAAAGAATGACGGATGAAGCGGGCTAAACAAACATGGAGATGGTTACTAAACTTTTACACGGCCATTTTCATGTAAAAGTTCTTCCAGACGGTGCATTCGACAGAGCCAAAGTTATTTGTAAGCGCTGCAACGATGAATTGTCTTATCACCGGAGTACTTCGATCATATGACTGTACAGTTCCAATAAAAGTGCATTATATGCTACTTTTGAATTCATTATATGGATTTTGCGTAGAACAATGTGATTAATCACAGGAAATCATGTGATTAACGCAGTGAAAGAATTTAATATTTGCCCAGCCCTACAAAATACTATACATTTTTTCAATTTTTTTAGAGTCTGTTATTCCCAGGTTTAGAATATCAGTTTCATTTGATTGGCTTTTGACCATCTTCATCAAGTTTATAGCGCTAAAGCTGTAGTAGATAAGATAATCAATTCGTTTTGGGGTTTTTTCATCCCAAAATCAAATGTGCCTATTTCCAGCTCACCTGTTGGGACTAATTATCAATCTAGATTCCTTTGGAGATTTCAATTATGAGGGCGCTTTTCTGTCTAGAAGCTTAATGTAATGTAGCTGGACAGTATTAGAAATCATCAGAAATTAGATGATGCTATGTGTGTGCGTGTGTGTGTGTATGTATATATGAGGGAACTGCCTGATGGCTGATATCTGTAAAACTTATGTTCATTTGATTGTCTACTTCACTTGCCCCATATTTGTATTGCAGTGAGATCAAAGTTGGAAGGATTTTATTTTGATTCTCTGCAGGGTAGATGAGGCTCAGTCTCGCCCAAGGCGTGAATATACACCTAAACCCAGACCATCCTTTGACTACGGAGAGTTGGCACAATCGAACGGAGGATATGCACCTGCCGCTACAAACCTTCCACCAGCTTACTCTGCTGGTAAAATGACTCTTGTGTACTTTACTAGAGTGATTTAGGCTTGACTGATATGTCTGACTACAAGGGATGGTTGGACCATGCAACTACATCCAGTTTGACTGGTTAAGGTTTGGGGTTCATAGGCGTGGCTCCCAAAGTGACATGGTAAGCTACTTGGTTGTGGGCAAAGTCCAACTCCACCTTCTTGCATATCGCAGTGAAAAACTGCAGTAAGTATCTTTAGCAATCGTGTTTGAAAACGCATACTGTGATCCTGAAAAATGTGTTACCATTTCAGAAGGGTCAAATTACGTCTCCATGAAGTAAACAAAATAACTAAAGGGCTGAACACAGTTCTTCACAAAGCTGTGGGCTGCTCTTAGTTGCGTTGGTGCTGTTTTTGGTTCTTAGACTTTGCTCTGCTGTGGAAAAGACGGGTCAAACTAATCAAAGACCTGTTTTGTGTTGGACTGAAACTTCTGATAAATCTTAAGAATCTTTAGATGAAGGTTGTTTATTGCAGCTGTTTTTTTTCAACTTCACGTCTGTCCATTTGTGTTTAAAAAGTAGTTGTCTGCTAAGAGCACAGCAGCCACATGCCTCCACTGAGGTGTAAAAACTATTGAACCTGGGTTAGAAACTGTCCAATGCATTATTAAAACCTGCAAGAACAGTGGTGTACCATCATCTTCAAGAGAGAAATTCTTGAACAATTGTGATCGGAGTTCAGTTAAACATTTTGTAGAATCAAATGGAAAGAAAATAGATATTATAACACATGGCAGAACGTTCCAACTCTTTTGTGTTGGAACGGTTGGGGTGTGCAATGCCACAGTGAATGTGTGCTGTAATCAAAGCTAAAGGCGGTCCAGGGAAATATTAGCGTGTGATTTATATATTTATTTTTGTGTACATGTGCAAATGCCCAGTCCAGAAAGTACAGACATGTGTGCAGGTGCAAGGCATCCTTCTGACAGATGTCTCTCCTTCTGTAACATTAACCAGCCCCAGCACAATATCCAGCTGCATCCTTCAAAAGAGCCTCCTACAAGAGCAGAGCGCGTGAGTGGGCAGATGAAGACTGCGTGTCACTTACATAAGTAGACGGTTTTAGTGTTTTCATCCAGTCTGTTGCACGCGTTGTGTGCCAGAGAGGTTGGAGACATGTCTCTGATTAAGTATTTTACTAACATTGCTGAACGGTGTTTGTGTCCATTCTGTCCATTTTAACAAGTGAGAACATAATGGGGAACATAGAGTTTGACTCCTTCTGTCTGACAGTGGCTGTGGATATATGGAATCATCAGCAAACCGCAGTAGATCATTGTTTTAACTGCTCAATGAATGGGACAACTATTCGTTTAATGCCTGCGGTGTCATGGTTTGGCTGAGTTGTATGTATCTTACAGCCTGTTTTACTGAGCTCTGAAACTTCTGGACCTCGAGAACAATCAAGAGAAATGAAACCTTGAACTTAAACATTATGATTGGAGGGATGAACATAAGCACTTTAATTTGAATCTTGAGCTTCAGAAGGATTCTTGATTATCCAACTAATAACTAACCTATGAGTCATGATATTTCACATTTCCAGTTTTAATGACTTAGGTTGGTGGTCTTTTCCTGACTTCCATCAGAAATTGTACTAGTGTCATCTGGTGTCCCATTAAAACCTTTAAAAAGAGTGTATACTAACCTTGCTGAAGAGGAAGTGTTTTTTTGTGTGTGTCACCACTTCTGTTTTATCTCTTTCTGCAGCTGAGGCGTCCTGTAAAGCCCTGTATGACTTTGAACCAGAGAATGACGGCGAGCTTGGCTTCCGCGAGGGTGACGTCATCACCTTAGTCAGTCAAATCGATGAAAACTGGTATGAAGGAGCACTTCGTGGAAAAACTGGATATTTTCCCACCAACTATGTGGACGTGATGGTGCCCCTGTCACACTAAAACCATCAAGGCCAGAGGGAAGCATCCGGATGAATTGAAAAAAGGGGATAATGCAGGATAAATGCCAACCAACAGATTTATTTTTCTTTAATGTAATGAGAGAGTAAACAACAAAGGACATGACCAGATTTTTTTTTTTGTAGAAGACACTTTTCTATTCTGTCAAGATTGAATGCATTTGTACTAGTAAGACAAATAAGGACAACAGGATGCTCGAATAGGAAAAAGGATGATATGATATTTGAGTGTTTTTACCATATCTTAAGTCTTCATAATCCTCCTCTTTGCACCTATGCACTTTGTACACTACACCTCTATCGCCAAAGCTAAGAGAAAATGGCTTCTGTTGGACCTGTGCAAAAGTATCCAAGAAGTGGAACTACTCTGTTTTTCATACATTATTCTCTTCAGAATGTAACAAAACTTGGTCTGTACCTTGTTGATAATGGAACTACACACCTACATTTAGTTTTTTTTTTAATTTAACACTCCCTCATGTTTGAACCTCTGCAGGCTTTCAGTACTGTTGTAATGGACATGCGGCAGTCAGTAGGGGAGACTTTGACCTTTGCAGATGTTTGAGGCTATCCTCCACTGCCATCTGGTGGTACTGTGCATGGAATCATTCTTAGCCTTTTGTTTGTGCGGTACTGTCATGATCTCTGTCAATTCTCTCTTTTATAAGTGCATGTTGAGTGGTTTCTGACAGGTTTACGGATGGGTGAAGCCTGTCAGTAGATGTCTGACTTCTGTTTAATGTTTTGTAAATGCACTTTTGCCATAATCAGCTATGTCGGCATCAGCAAAAGGTTTTGAAGTTCCAGTAAGTGTATGGATGTTCCATGAATACGGAACGTTAATGTTACATTTATCACCCTACCTGTTGTTGTCAGTGAGCAGACGTACCTATACCTTTAGATTTGTTTTAAATGGCGCTCCTCTCTCATGTCTCTAAGCAAACTTTTACTCAGATTCCCAAATTGTTGTAATGCATCATGAAACGTGGGTGCATGTCATTCAGCCTGACGCACATATCTAAGTTAAACAGCTGACGTTGCAGGCGGTCATCCTCTTAGCCCAGCCCAAATATTGAGCAGCGTTGCACCAAGGCCAGCAACACGCTGTCCTTTCTTTTTCTTTTTTTTCCTCGGGCTCGTTTGATGCTGCTGGCAGTGTCGCTGACAATATTTTCAAGGCTTGTCCATGAATTTCCAATCTGTGATGTGCTCTCCCCGCTCAGTGCTGGGTAGGCATGGCTTTGGTTTGGAGCATGGGAATTGATGTGATGTGTTGCTTGGCATTGTTGTACCTGCCTCCGTTTTAAGGCAAAAACTGTTCGCTAGACGTGAAGGAGAACGCCGTCTCCCAGCGATTGTGTACTGAATTTCTAGATAATGAGGGAGGTCTGAACACAATGGCAGGTTTCTGTTCCAATTAAGCCTATTTCAAGCAAACTCTAGACTGTCACGGTTTTTGTTGTTCACTAAAATGCAAACTTTCTCCTCTTGTCATGATCCCCTTGTTAGACCGCCCCTCGCCCCACTCATCGCTGCCATCTCTATTTAAAGTATGAGTGGAACAGACAGGTCTTTTCAGTGGGGAAGGGCACACAGCAGTGGATTATGCCCTCCCCCACTACTCTTTATTCACCACCTGCCCCTGTACCCCTGCCCCCTTTCTCATTATCTGCCCCATCCCAAGCCCTTGGTGCCTTTGAGGCTCAGTCTCCTTGTCCATGCTTGGAATAATATCCTCATTGCTATCCTAATATGTACCTCTTAATGTTATCTTTGCATGTCTTTTATTGTTCTTGATATGTTTAGGACCCAGGCTGTGCTGTGTAATAACTATGGCTCAGGTGTGGGTTTACATGCCTCATTACACGAAGTCAAATGACCTCAGCTTGAGTAAGGAGGAGGGTCAGTGGCTCAAGTTGAGCTATTATGCATCTTGTATAATATTGATGACAAATGACGTTATGGGACAAAGGGCTAAAATCCATTTTTGTGGGCTGCTGCAGTCACAACTGAAAGAGTTGTTTGAGTGCTGCAGCTGTCATTTGTGACACTAAATTAAGTCAGTTTTTCTATGTTGATGAAGTATTAACAGCCTTAAAGCTTTAATTCGTAATGCACATTTTTAATGGCAATTTTCTGTGAGAAATGTAACTCTTGCATGTCTTTGTTAAAGCCTTTTTCTAATGCCTTACCTTGTTTTTGCGACTGTGACACTATGGGAAGACTAAATGTGGGATTATCCTGGATTATCTTTAGGATATATGGATTACCTCTTTTCTCAGTGTAATCTTCTGTATTGTATGTTTTATTGTTTATGAATGGATACAATTATTTTTTTCTTCAATAAATGTTAAGAATTTGTCTCTTTAATGAGTTTACAGACCTTTTTTTTAAGTATTATGATATTGCATGTACGGGGATTCAGAAATGATGCCAGGAGCATCTCTCGATTACATATACCACACCTTGTTTTTATTTATTTTCTATTCACTGGCATTTATTATGTAAACATATCTATACTTGAGACTTCACTCCCCAGCCATCAGGGGTTTTTTTTTTTTTTCTATTTGGTGTGCCACCCATCTGCATGACCCCCAGACACAGCAGGCTGCAGCAGCCAGCTGTAGGATTACTGCCACAGCTCTGGCTCATCGGGGAAGGCGTGTCAGTCCCCGAATTACTCAGCGCCCCTTTGTCCTCAGTCGGTGCCCAGCCAGCGACACTCATGGCGGCTGCACCCGTCAGGCAGCGCTCCGGTTCGGGGGGGCCCCGGGCGCAGCTCCCGCCCTGTTACTATGAGGGCTACCTGGAGAAGCGAGGACCGAAAGAAAAGGTAGGTCCGCCCGCTGCTAATCAGCTGTCATATCAGTGCATGCCGGCGGACTGTGTCCGTGTGAATGTTTACGCGCCGCGCACCGGCTGATCCACCATTCCCAGATAGCTGTCAACTTCCTCATTGTGCCAGAATGGGCGAGGCGAAACTGAACCCTGGTGCTGGTGGATTATTGGTCTCTCTTTAACTAAGAACGCGGTTAGATTTAAGACAGGAAAGACGTGCAGCAAATTTATGAACTGATCACAACACGGGCTTTGGAGCGAGGAATCCCGACTGATGTCGAAACGTCGCGTGTAATATCATCATCATCATATCATCAGTAAAGCTGTGTCTGATGAGCGATGCCTGATTGTTTCTCGCACTAACAGGGCATCATCCGCGTGTCGGAAAAAGAATGCCTACCAAACATTTCGATCAGTCGGAATGTAAAGTCTTGACATATTATGACGGCAGGATCCCTGAAATGTTTTTTTTCCAAGACTGCAAATACTATAAGTTACCATGCTGTGGCTCAAGGTGTCTTTTGCCTTTTGGTTGGTTGTCTGTTTGGTGATAAGGACTGGGACGGTCTCTCCCTCAGGTCTATATATCACTCAATAGGCTCATTTTAATGCCATATGGACATGTAATGTGAGCATGGCTCAGGTGCAGGGTATTGCAGTGCTCCATGGTCCCAGACTGACAGCAGCTGAGGCTCACTCACTATCCATCTCTTGGGACAGGAAATGCTCATTACACAGATGTGGGGAAAACAGCACCGGTGTTACAACAGCAGCGCATCCCCATGTTTGCTTATGTGTTTGTTCATCTGTGTGTGACAGGCATCCAGGCGGCTGTGGGCTTGTCTTTGTGGAAATTCTTTATATTTCTTCAGTAATGCCAAAGACACTCATGTAAGTCTCTGATCGTGCATCCTCTTGCTTGTCTTTGTGCACTGCCGTGTGCTGACACTGAAACATGTTTGCGTGTGCATGTGTGTGTGTGTTCAACAGTACGTGGAGAAGCTGGACCTCAATGGGTTTGTGTCCCTGAAGGATGACTGCAGCCGGGATAGAAACCTGGAAGCAGCCAGACTCATCCTCCGCATGAAGGATGGAGAAACCAAACTCACAGTAGGCTGCTTAGTTCACACACTGAAACACAAACGCATACCATTTTACACATCTTTACAATAGTTTAAATTATTGTTGTCTTTTCTAGGCACCAAACTTAGAGTCCCGGGAGCTGTGGAAAGGTTTCCTCTACTCTGTCACAGATGTGAATATCAGTCTTTTGTACTGGGTCTTTTCTGCACTTGCATCCTTGTGCCAGCCTCTCTTGTCTCTCGTGATTTCTTACAAATATTTTCTTTTCTGTCAAATCCCAGCTGAATGTGCCATCCTGTCTCACGCTGCTGCCAGGGCAGCTACAAATGCTAAGGGAGGTGGTGGACAAGGAAAGATCCAGACGGAGAACTCGCAACCCTTCACGAGCGCCTCCTTCACCTCTGTCTGTCCCTTTGGTGGGAGAGATTCCAGCGTGAGTTCTCCTCTGCGCAGCACTCAGAAGATGCACCACGGCCCTTTTAGCAGTGCCTGAATTAAGGTCTTCTGCTTGACCCGCAGGTGTTTTCGTCCGGTGTCCCGAACCGAGGCCGAAGTCCTTTTAGAGAGACACCCAGACTGTGGCAACATGTTGCTCCGTCCAGGCAGAGATGGCTGCTCATTGGCTGTTACTACCCGACAGGACCTCAATGGGTAAACACCTGCTGAATATCTGCTCACCGCCGTGTGAAGAAAAAAAATCACTGACACTGCAGCTGCTTAAACAGCTGTTTGCTTCTGCTTTTGGCTCCAGGTCAGTGTTCAGACATTACAGAGTCACTCAGCGGGACCAAGGTGGTTATATCATTGATGTGGAAAATCCTGTAAGTGCAATGTAGATGCAGTTTTTCACCGTCTTTTAACAAATTCTACAAATGAAAAGTCAAATATTTGATGTTGCGAACTGCTAAAGAGCTGTTTCTTCTGTGAAAAACCCATTTTAGTCTATAGCTGTCCTCAGGCTTATAATTACATATTTGTCATACATTTGCATGTTTACATTTTGTCATGTATCTACTTTATTAGCTTTCCAAATTCAGAAGTTTTTCCATTACTACTCTTATAACTCAAGAAAAGAACTACGAAGCATGTCAATTACAAATCTGAGCACTGGGATGCATTACACCGTCAAAATCGGGCCGATGATGAATAGATTTCCTTTTACAGATTCCCTGTGCTACACTACATGAGGTCATTGATGCCTTGGTAGAAAAGACAGCAGGCACTCTTCAGCCTTTCCTACTGGAGGAACCGTATGAGGAAAATATCAGTGAGGAAACACAGGAATATGCAACATTATTCTTTTATCTATTTTTGCCTTTTTTATGACTTGTACAAGTCATCTATGGGGCTCACCTTGTTGGATTTGTTTGTGTTGCCAGCGTATGTTTCTGCTAACGATGAAAATGGTGAAAAGATCCTCCACACTGCCCCTTCCAGCCCCCTGCCCAAGGCCCCTGCTCTACCTCCAAAACAAGGTTCGTCTTGGTCCCGTAAAACCACACTCGGTGAAAAACAGACAGCAGAAATAACCACTGCTCTTACTCACGCTCAGATCGATGGTGCAGCAGCCCCCTGTCCAGGTCTCCTGCCGCCGACCGTCGTATCCTGACCTCATCAGTGCCGGCCTCGCCCACCAACCCAATGAGAAGACTCATCCACTCCCCTTCACCTCTCACACAAAGTAAGATTATGCTTCACCCTCATCTGTGGCAGTCTATTCCCTTCTGTTGTAGCTCAAAGCATTTCTTCTGTCGCTCTACAGCCCTAAATGAGGAACTCAAAATGACCCTGGAGAGGAGACGAGCCAGTCAGGAGTGATTTGGAGAGGCCTCCTGTCACAGAATCCTCAATCTCCGGAGCCAAACCTCTACACACTACAGCTTCAGTATGTTCCCATCCTGTGCCTTCTAGGTGGAAGACAAGCAACTACAAAACCACCACCCTCTCTTAGCAACTTAAGAAGTGTCTGGTGTCCTTTTCTGTCTCAGTATTATTTGTTGGAATGTGAATGTGAATAGACTCTGATTAGCTCCTCAAAGCAAGAGTGGTTGGGTAACTCATGCAATTTGCTTCATGCAATTTCATAAGATGGTGCCTGCCATGTTTAAATGACGAACCCACTTGTGCTTTGTCCACTTGCATAAAGGTGTTTACAAACTGCCTCTCAACAATAATAGTGCCACAACAAAATCCAGCCAGCATAAACTGCAAAAAAAACCAAATCAACTTCACTGACAGTTGAAAACCTATCGGAGAAGCACTGGAGAGCATCACAGACCACCAGCTGAGCCCAATGTTTTCCTGACTGAGCCCACTCTCTGGGTGGTGAGCTGCTGATGTTTATGCTTCAACACTGAAAGCAAACTACCGACTGCCAAGATCAACACACCAGAGCGACAACTTCTCACCTGAGACGTTTGATCCGCCCTGAAAGTAAAAATAATCAGGGCATGCTCTGGTTCCAGCTCACACATTCTCATCCATTCCACCACTTGTAACATGATTGGGGGGTGGGGGGGGAAGATTTTTGAAAATCTGAATAGAAGTGAGCTGACAAGAAACTGAAAACTGCACAATCTCTGCCTGTTGCTCGGAGCAATATCAGCTGTTGGTAAGCAACTGTTAACGTATTGTTGATTCCAGGACGACGACAACGTTGCTTATTTAACACTCAACTTTAACTGTATTGTGGGTGCATATTTTTAAGTGTTTTACTTGCTCTCTGCTTCTGTACATGTGCTATTGTGTGGTGCTATGACTCATGACCCAGACCTGCCTGAAAAGTCCAGCTGATTTGTGATCCTCCTCAAGAGAACCACTTCACTGTATTTGTATGTGAAGGTGCCCTCGAGTGAAATAGCAATGGAAATGTAAGTGTAAGGTGAACTATTTCATGTTGTGGCGTTAACCTGACTTTTTACAGTATTATACCACAAATCTCTACCGTAATTTAACGATTAAAGATCGGAGGGTGCTTTAAACAAATATTGTTCCTAAGCTCATATCTGACATTTCCGCCTTTTGGCCTGTCCCATCAAACTGTGAACAAACGACTCATAAGTGTCTTCTTACAATGAACAGTTTATTGAATGTTTGTACAAGATGTGTTGTGTGTTAACTTGATCGCTATCCAAGAATAGTGTTTTATAGAAATCGAGGGCATTAAATTCTTTTGCATGGATTCTTTGTGCGTTATTGTGAGTCAATAGCGTGTGCATTCTCAGAAGTGTTGTTTCCCATGCCAACTGTGTAAAATGGAGGCATTACATAATGTCTCGGATGCCCAAGATTTAGATAGGGAACAAAACAAGAGAGAAAGGAAGAGTAAGTTTAAACCATTTCTTCCCTTGATCATCATGGGAAATGTGAGCTCACTGGAAGAAAGCATGGATGAGCTCGGATCTCTGACGAGGATGTAGTGGGAGCATCCTGAAAGCAATATTAATTGTTTCAACGCAACAAGACGGCAACTTTAACACTTCTCTACCTGGCTTTCAGGCTATATGGGCAGATAGAGACCACGGTCAGAGAGGTAACAGAAAGAGAGGAGGGATTGGAGTGCTTGGTTACAACAGATGGTGTGAATCTGGACATGTTACTGTAAAATACCATCTCTGCAGTGTGGATGTTGAACTACACATAGAGTTCACCTGTGTTACCTGCTGATGATGTGTGTGACATCCCTTAGCTCTTAAAATCTAACAGCCCACTGTAATGAACTGAAGGGTCCAACAGCTGTGGTTTTAAAAGTAAAGGTAGTCAAAGGGCTATTTGGACATGTTTTTTTTTGTTTTTGTTTTTTTTCATATTCTTTTTTGCATGATGACAAATGTTTTAATTGGGTGACTGGTCTGGGCATCGTCTGTATGGCTGGATATGTTGCTCCAAAATCGGCATATGATACTGCAATGGTGTTAACCTCACAGGTGTGCAAGTTCCCCTGCATCAGAGATGCCGGTTTTTATACTGTGGGCTGAGAACGAGTCTGATGATCACTGCTGTTCAGCCTGGAGAGGAAACATTTCCAGGATCCAAACTTTGCTCATTCAGACCATTAGGAAGTTTTTGACTTTAAGTTCAAATGCAATGAGCTTGGTCCCACAGAAGTTAGAGGCATTGATGAAATTGGCTTGTGTGCTTTTCCTAACATTGTAGAGTTTTACTTGCATTTTGTGGATGTTGTAAATAAAGAATTTCAGAGCCCATGCCGTGATTTACAACTATGACACTGCCTGAGGGCACACATATTCTCAACCCTATGCCAGCTGTGTGTTTTTTGGCAAAGATATTATAAAATACATAGATGATTCCTCATGAATATTTCATTTCAAAATGCGAAATTTAATCATTATTAAATACTGAAACAACTAACCCGGGATTTGATTTCTATGTATTTATCTACTTATTACTTTTGCCTCCATTTGTACAATGTAAAAAGACCACTTTGCATATTTTACGGTTATTAATCAGTGTTGTATTTGTGTTTCGGCGCAGGTGCAACATTACTACTAAGTAATTAAACGCCCACTCTTCATTAAGAACTCCCACGTGCAGGGCAAAAAAACTCCACAACACGCCACTAGGTTAGGTTCGTTCCTCCCTCCTGTTAAGACATATTTAGGCTGTACCCTTCAGCTGTTTTTACTCTTACATGGCCAAACTTGAATCAGCCGTGCCCTCCAGCGTGTGATGTAAGTATTTGTGTACGACGAAAACCTGATCAGATCATAGGTCAGTGCCTGCCAACGCCTCAGCGGCAGCTTGAAGGAAATTACAAAATAGATATATAAAAAAAAAAAAACCCTGCGCGGCCACCCGGAGCAGAAACCAGCCATTCAGACCCCTTCCGCGGCGGGATGTGAGTGCCCGGGACTCTTTGCAGCAACAGAGGACCGCTGTGCTTTTGAGAAGGACTCCTGAGGCATTAGGGAAGTGCTTTTTCCTGTGGTGTGTAAAGTGAGAAGACAGTCTCGGAACGGCACGACTTCGGAGGAAAGTAGAGGTTCGAGATAACATTTCACACATTTCACACGGGACGTTAGACGTTGGCCACGTTTTGTGGTGATTTACCTCACTTGGTGAACGTTTCCAAACAATTTGCCGCCAATTACGGCTTGTTACTGAGGAGAAAGTGTTAAAAACAAACAAACAAAAAAAAAAACAGTGCTTAAACAGGTGCTTATGTTACTTTATTTTAACGGAAGCTTCCGCAGTCTTGGGTGTGTCCGCGCGCAGGTAAGTTACTCATTTCTGTTAGTGGTGCTCGTGAACTGTTGGCTAACCTGAAGTTCCTGCACTTTGCGGTCAGCGTTTGGGTACATTTGAATTTGAAGGTATTGTGACGCGGGGAGAAAATAGCTTTAAGCGTCCAATTATACAGGAAACAGACTAGAATAACTCAGCTCCTTCCTTTAGTGTTTACTGCTGCACTCAGTGATTTCAGACCTACTTTGACTCACTTGCCAACGGGCATGTTCTTGCTCGGAGAGATTTTGTAGATAAAAATGAGACCGATGGTGTTTTAGTTGTGCTGTGTTTGTATATCATGATGGGGGACAGAAAACCTTCTAGCACACCAACTTATTGTATTTCCTGAAAGGTGTTGGGTGTATTATAAGTGTGAGTGGGTTTGTGTGTGGAAACTGGTGTCTGGTGAAGCTCGCTTTGGCCCCAGGGACAGACAGTGAAGCATCCAAGCAGGCCTGCATTCTCTGACATGCTGTGGCTCATCTTTTAGAATATCTGCACACACTCACTCAGCAGGTTGTAGTAGTACTACTGGATGAAATCCACGAAAACAACTGGCCTTGCTTAACAGCAAGGCATTTCAAGCAGTTGCAGTCTGGTTTTATGGTTCTGTTTCAGACCACCGCGTTTCCTGTGTGAGAAAACTCTTGCAACAGAACTTGGTGCAGGAGCATCTGCACCAGAATTCAACTCTCTCTGTAAATCTCTCTTTGTTAGTGTTTAGTGCGGCAGGAGAGCTGAGGTTGACATCCCTGCACCCTGCTGAATGCCTTTCATGGCCCTGCATTAACATCACTATGGCACTGACAGAATTACTGCTGTGCTGACTTTAGCTCACTCTGCCCTTTCTGGCTTTTCCTTTACTTTTTTTTTTATTATGCATTTAATTACACTTTTTTTTTAAAAATTATGTTTCTGCTCATATGCCTCCCCTGTTTGCTCCTTTGCTGTACATATTTAAAACCTTCCCTCTCTGTGCAGAATTAAGTGTGATATTCAACGCAACCATGTCTCTTTCAGCCCTCATTGGCTTTGTTTCTTCGGTCCGTGCCATCCATCTCGCCATGGACGGCCTGCTGAGCGGGGCCAGTAAAGGGGCCAGTGTTCCACAGACAGAACAGAGCTCATCACGTCATAGATGCCCCTTGCTGCCTTTCTCCCTCTATGACTGACTGTTTTGGAAACAATAAAGCATAAATTCCTCTTAGATTGGACAAAGAAGCCATGCATCCGCTGCTATCCCTCAGTGTTTTTTGGCTGCTGGCCCTGGCCTTAACGCTTGAAGGAGACTCGCCACTGGACAGTGTCCCACGCAGATATGTACCCCACCACAGTGAGTGTTCCCTTTCTTGTGTAACACTGGCTTACATTGTGTCAGCTCATATTGACTCATATAGTGTTCGTTTTGAGACACTCGTTGGGAAACAGGGTTTAATTGAGGTTGGTTGAGGTTGAGCACATTTATACTGTCTCCAGGGGACAACTCCGTTCTGTTTCAAGAGGTGGGCGTGTTCAACTACTCCACCTTGCTGTTGAGAGAAGACCTTGGCATGCTGGTTCTGGGGGCCAGGGAGGCAGTGTTCGCTCTTAACATCAGTGACATCTCCAAGAAACTTGCTTCGGTAAGAACACCTTGGTTAACAAAGCAGTCAGAGACACTTCTGCTTTCGAGCAGTGCATGTGAATGTTAAGCATTATCCTTTTCAAATGCTTATCAAAGCTCTCTTGGCTCAGAGCTGCAAAGGTTTTAGCCAGGAACTCACGTGTGGTCTTTTTTTCCCGAGCGGAGCCTCCTATGAGGCATTTGGGCACGAGTCCGATCCAGACAAACTTTGTCGTTTGAAAAACTGCTGCCCGAGAGTCTCGCCTCGGAGAAAGAAATCCATTACCTGAGCTGTTACAAAAAAAAGCTTCAAATTCTCACATCCTATTCTATCAACATTGTTTCAGTGCAACGCAGCTGCACTCTCGCTCGTGACACCCTCCGAATCAGCAAAATTCTGTCTAAAAATGGCAGAAGTTTTGTTATGGAACATTAACGCCAAATTACTTACAAAGCTGGCAGGCGAGCAACTTTGCGTAACGACACCTGAGACTTTCATTCAGCACACATACCAGCCAGCCAGCTGATTTAATCTGTTGAACCAGAACTTCTTCATCTACAGTAGACAAATGCTCTGATTTCCAAAGCGTTTTTAAAAGCAGCCAACACTGTGGGCTCATCCTTCCAGGTTGAATGGCAAGTGTCACCGCAGCAAGTGAAGGAATGTGAAAACAAAGGAAAGGACCCGGAGGTGGGTTGTTTTAGCTCTTAGCTGCATTTTCTGCCACCTGGAGTTTGCTGCGTTAAAGTCATTGTTTCTTTGAATGCATTTTACAGACCGAGTGCAAGAACTATATCAGAATCCTGCACGAGATGAGCGATGGCAGGATTTATGTGTGTGGAACTAATGCTTTCGATCCAGAATGTGACTACATGGTGAGTTAAATGTATTGTTATTTATTTCTTTATTTTGTTGTCATCATCATTATGCAGAATTACTCCAGGAGTTTTTAAAAAAAAAACGTGTTTCTTGGGGCAGTCTTATGCAGATGGAAAGCTGACTTTTGAGGGCAGTGTAGAGGATGGCAAAGGAAAGTGTCCCTTTGATCCTTTCCAGAGATATGCCTCCATCATGGTTGGTGAGTTGCAACCGTCCCGCAAGAAAGAAAGACATCAGGGAAGAAAAAAAACAAACAGCGTTGAGGTTTTCATGGTAATCTCTTGTGCTGGCAGATGATGGGCTTTACTCAGCCACTTCGATGAATTTCCTGGGCTCTGAACCGGTCCTGATGCGCAGCTCCTCCGTGTCCATACGCACCGAGTTTAAAACCTCCTGGCTCAATGGTGAGATGAGATCGTATCAAGGTGCCAAATTCATGCAACAGCTTCGCACTTCCTGCATATCGTCTGAGTTGGGGTGCTTTTTTTTTTTTTTATGTGTACGTGTATCCTAGAGCCCAACTTTGTTTCCATGGCTCAGATGCCAGAGAGTACGCAGAGTGAGGACGGAGACGATGACAAAGTGTACCTCTTCTTCAGTGAGGCTGCTGTGGAGTGCGACTGCTACAACAAACTGGTGGTCTCCCGTGTGGCCCGAGTCTGCAAGGTAACAAAGAATTAACTTCCAAAGACAATAACAAAAATAAAAAACACTTCCTCTCAGTCCACCCTTTCCGCCGCTTGATTGCGCCTCCCGTCTGTCGAGGTTTTTTTCCACTTGTCCTTGTGATGTGACGGCATCTCTTCGTGCCCTCAGGGAGATCTTGGGGGTCAGAGGACTTTGCAAAAGAAGTGGACGTCCTTCCTGAAGACAAGAATGGATTGCCCGGTGCTGGATTCCCAGCTGCCGTACGTTATCCAGGATTCATACCGCTGGTGTGCTTTCAAGCAGCAATGGAAGACCTGCATTTTCTACGCCATCTTTACTCCACAGTCGTACGTTTGGACTTTTGTCACATGTTTGTGTTAGAAAGAGGAAGTTGTCTTACTCTTGAATTGTAATTGGCTTGTAAGTTGGCTCAGATTTCCTCTGTGTGTGTGTGTTGCAGAGATACATCAGACTTGTCTGCGGTGTGTGCGTACCGCGTGTCTGACATCAGCAGAGTGTTTCAGGAGGGGAAGTACAAGAGCCCAGTCACCGTAGAAACCTCTTTTGTTAAGTGGGTGATGTATAGCGGAGAGGTCCCTGACCCTCGGCCCGGAGCTGTAAGTCTACCCAATATTCAGCCTGTGTGTGCCTGTGTCCGGATCAAAGTAGAATCTCAACACAACGCTGCGTTTTGTACGAACTGGCTCAGCAGGAAACAGTTCCTTTTGTACCCCTGACTCTTTTGTGACTCTTTTCTCTGTCTCCATTCGCTAGTGTATAAACAACAAGGCTCGCGAAGACGGTATAACTCAGAGTCTGGACCTCCCAGACCGGACCCTCCAATTTATCAAAGATAGGCCCCTCATGGAGCAGTCTATCCATCCAATAGGAGATAAACCTGTGCTGATGCGAAAGGGAGCTGCATTCACTCGGATTATAGTTGACGAAGTGCAAGATGCAGATGGACAAAAGTACCACGTCATGTTCATAGGCACAGGTGTGTGTGTGTTTAAGGTTTTATCAGTGCAACGTAACGCCAACTCGTGTGTGTGTGTTTGTATTTAATTGTACTGGAATGTGTCTGTCAGCGTGTGAATGTTATGTTGTTTTCATTCAAAAAGAGAAGGGTACGATGCTGAAAGCTGTGAACTACGATGGAGAGATGTTCATCATTGAGGAAGTAGAACTTTTCAATCCCCCAGAGCCCATCAAGATTCTTAGATTTTCCAATCTCACGGTAATTTAAAACTACTTAGATCGCATTTTTGGCTCGTTACTTTTCAGTCACTATTACTGTGTGCATGAGATGGCTATCTCTGCTCTTTGTTCACAGGGTCAGATTTATGCAGGCTCAAACTTCGGAGTGGCACAGATACCACTTGCCACCTGTGAGAGGTCCTTGTCCTGTATGGACTGTGTTCTAGCCAGAGATCCGTACTGTGGCTGGGACACGACTGAGGGGAAATGTGTTTCCCTTTCCAGTTCAAATAGGTGGGCGGCAGTCCATCCGTGTGGAGCAAGCGGTGTTAACAGCTGCTAACAACAAATTCACTAAACTTGTGTTTTGCATTTTCTTTAGAGAACTAATCCAAAGTGTGAAAGAAGGAAATGCTGCTCTTTGCCCTGCTGCTGGTGAGTCAGTGTGTGCTTGTGCAGCAGGATCAGTGCATTTACATTTTATATTTGTGTTTTTAAAACGCTAAACAAAGCTACAGGCTTTGCGAGATGCTTCATCTGCTCCGATGTGGTTTTGTCAAAATGAAAAATGTGCATGCGGGCCCTTGTTTTGATTTCAGATCCTGTGGAGCCTGTGATCAGGTACATCTGGCCAGGTGGTAACCTGAAACTCCGTTGCCTTCCATCTTCAAACCTTGCACAAATCCACTGGGAGCGGGACGACCATGCCCTCGAACCCTCAATCCGTCTGCAGCTGCTACGAGACGGGCTGCTCATTCTCAATGCTTCGGATAGCGATGCTGGCCGCTACCGCTGCCTGTCTGTGGAGCGCTCCAAAGCTGATGAGTACACAACCACTGTGGCTGAGTACCAAGTCGGCACAGACCCAAACGAAGGTAATAATTTATTGCCTCCCCAGCCTCAGACCGACGGCCCATCTGTCACTGGACTGCAGGTCGGAGTTGCCCTTCTTGTTGTTTCTCTTATTGGCCTTTTGGCCTGGAACTTTTACAAAGGCCACCTACCACTGCCCTGGAACCTCTTAAAGAGGAACGGAGAACCACCCCAGCGGAACAATGACCACGAGGCTGGGAACCCCAGCGTCACTTATAACAATGCACCAAGGCCTGCCGAAAGTAAGCCCCTGGTCTCCAGCCCACAGAACAACAGCAGCAGTAACAACAACCACACCGGTGATGGGGGGGCACTCGGTGCTGCAGAGGAGAACGATGCCCCAGCAGTCACCCTCCCACCCATGCAGTACATTGATGACGAGTCAGAAGTTTGAACAGGATTTGAAAGAACACCGTCAGCATCGGCATGCAAGCGTTCGGGTAACATTTTTGTTTCTGTGAATACCTCAGTGAGCAAAAAATGAGCCGAGTTTGAAAAGGCATAAACTCAACGATGACCTATTTCTGTTATAAAACAGCTTTTTATTTCCCCTCTTCTACATATTAAAGTGTCAGCACTTTGTATGGTTTGTACAGTTACGTCTTCTCCTTTAACAGGATTTTAGTTCCGTGAGATCGTTTTTTTTTTTCAACGCAAAGTCTGTCACTGATGTTTTTTAAACTATAAATTACAGTGGGCGACTGTGAGAGCCATACCTTCAGGTTGCACCGCTTATTTTGAGGTGTATTTAAGACCGTCATCCTTTACACGGACACACCAGAACCCCAATCAACTAATTGAGGTCAGATCCTTTTTTTCCCCCCAAAGAGTCTCGAGAGGTCAAATCCCTCAACTTTTTTTTCCCTACAAAACAAAAATGATACGTTGCTGTTGCTTTAAAGGCTTAAAGTGATAATCAGTCTTTATGGCTTTAGGAGATAAGTTCATCCTGAGCTCAGACATAAATTCACAGGTCAGGACTTTGGACCTACATTTCTGAATCTCTGTATCGTCGGTTCTCCACTTTGCTCCTGTCAGATTTGACAAACGAGCGGGTGAAAGAGTTTCAGTTTGTTTCGAAGCTGAAATACTGGATGTGGATCACCTAAGCAGTGTTGAATTGCAACAAGCTTGTGCATGAAAACCTTCCGCGTGTCTGAGGACCTTCGAGTCTTTGTACAGGTGAGAGATTCCTGCCTCTGTTTGTTTTTCATGCATTTTTCTTTCTTTTTTTTTTTATTTTTATTTCCTTCTAATTGTCCCAAGTTTGGTTGCAGATTGAGATTTTTTTCTTTTTGTAAAGCTTTGTACGTTTGCCACTGTGAGTCACGAGTTCTAACCGTTTGTATTAAAACTTCTTTTCTTGTTTTTCTAAATAAAAGAAGAAGAAAAAAAAAACTCTGGTTGCAAACTGTTTTTTTTTTTAGTCCTCAGCAAGACTGGATCCGCCAGGAATGTGAAGAAACAGATGTTTAGGTGGGAAATCATTTCTCTGCCTTTTTCAACAGAAAAACCATAAAAAAGTGAGTGTGCAAACAAAAGGTTAGAGAAAAAAAACTTTAATATGTCATTTCAGATTACAATTCCAACAGCACTGAGATCTGTAGCTTTAGCCCTGCTTTTTCCTTTATAGAAAAGCAGCTAAAACACTACGACGAAGCACAGACTACGGTGTGAATAAGGTAGAAAAACCCAGTCCCTGAAGATTTGGTCCCTGCTCGTCTGCACCCTTCATCTTCTGTAGCGATATCTCTTGAAGTGGAACCACAGCTGGAAGATCCCGTTGGCAAACTGACAGCGGAAGCCGTGTCGATGCGAGTACTCCCACTCCCTGTTTACGATCTTAAAAGCAATGTCCTCGTACGGCGGACCAGCGTGGAACCTCAAAATCCCAAAGTCCTTGTTGTCGGGGCTGGGCTCGAGGAAGTACTGAGGGGTGGAGCGCTTGTCGATCAGGTCCGGGTAGAAGATGTTGAACTTGTAACCCTGGACGATCTTCGGCGGAGGGTTGTCGAAGTCGTAATGCGTCTGGTTGTACTTGTTCCACTCGAAGCCCGTGTGGACCCTGTTGAAGAAGCGGGGTTTCCTGGGTCGGTATTTGTCTGCCCACAGGTACATTTTGCCTGTGACGGGAAACTCCACGCTGAACTGAGCTTCGTCGTTGCCCATGCCTTCTCTGGCCCGGCGCACGAAGGCGTCTTCCGCACTTTCGCTGGCGTCGCCTGACGGGGAAAAAAAAGAAGAAAAAATAGTTTAGAAACAGACACCTGCATTACTTATTCATTACCACGCACCATATTGGTTTAATCATCGTTTCAACGGTTAGTTTTTTCCCTTTTTAACCCCTGAAGCGTGTACGGAGCCTCATACCGGTGACCTGCAGCTGCCTGCGAGCTAACTGCAGCCTGTGGATGTCCTCCTCCGGGGTGATGGTGTGAGTGTCCAGCGGCAGCTCGGAGGACGTGAGCAGCGTTGGACTGTAGCGGCCCGAGTCGTACTCCGCCTGGCTCTGCTGGATGAGGTCCTCTTCGGTCAAAACAGCCTCCACCACCTCGTCCTTCCCCTCTTCGTCCTTCCCTTCACTCTTCTCTCCTCCGCCCTCAGCTTGGCTTCCTGCTGCAGATGTGGATGGACCTGCCCCTTCGTCGTCGTCTTCCTCCGTTTCTCTGCCCTTTGTTTTTCTGGAGGATGCGGGTGTATAATATGGGTTATTTTAAACTTATCTTAAACTGAGGAGGCAGCGTGTCGCACTTATTCAACACAGATCCTCAAAAACAGCACAGAAGTGTACGAATAAAACGGTCATTGCTCATCTAATTCAATTCCTGTCATACTGTAACTCACCCTTCTTCATCGCTTGTCGACTCCTCTTTGATGATGGGGAACAAAGGTTCGCTTTCAACCCCCTGTTCCTGCTTCAGCTTGAACAGCTTCTGGCGCAGAACGTCCTGGTGGCGCTCTCTCAACCTGGGGCACAGGGGATGTAGATTTAGCCACATCGCCTTTAATTCACAGCTCACGTGAAGAAACGGCCACCTATGACGGCTTTATTGTGCCAGCGTGAGTCTGAACGAACTAGCGCGGCGGCGGCTGCTGCTGCTGCTGTATTCACACCTGGCTCTGGCCATGTAGACTCTGACTTGCTGCAACAGACTCTCCCAGTAACCGATATCAAGATTGGAGCCTCCGGCCCGAATCTTCCCCTCAATGTTGAGGTGCAGCGCCTGCAGCTGACTGTACGTTTTTCCTTTGAACACACACTGAACGTCAGTGCTCACAGCCGTGTTGATGCCCTCACGACGGTCGCCTGGAGACAAAATCCCTTCAATTAGCCAACAATCACTACTGCAACCGTAAGCTGTATATGGTTTGGTAAATAGCTGAAATAATAGAAATTAATCCGTATATCATGGGGCCTCCTACTGTAGCACAGTGTCATAGAAAAACGACGGTACCTGGTCCTTTCCCAGAAGCCTCCAGTTTTCTTAGTTTGCTGATCTCATCCTCGGTGATGGTCGTCATGTCTCTCCAGAAGTCCACATTCTTGCCTTGCTCGAGCTCCATGTACACCTTTCACACAGATGAGATTCACTTTAAGAGCAGCAGCTGTTACCACACAACGGCCAGTGTGCATGACACCAAACATGTCCGATGGGTTTCCACTTCAGGCCCGGGGCTCATTCAAGGTAAGAAAAAAAACTGGGTCTGGATACGATCGCATCGCTGTTCATCAGAACTCTGATCACGAGCCCACATTTCTGCAATTCTAGCCTAAGGGAGTCGAGGGGGGAGACTTTTTTTCACTGACGCAGAACAGCCACAAACCTTTATGTCCTCCAGCAGGTCATCCATGTCGGTGACAGTCAGTCCGTTCAGGAAGGTGTACGGTTCGTGCATCTCCACGGCCAGATCGTCATCCTCTGCACTGATGTACTTCGCCAAAAGGTCAATGGGCTTTGCACGGCCGTCACGAATTCTAATCTTGGACCTGAACGCACAGCGGACAAAGCGTACGATGAAGTGGAATTAAAAGAATGTATAAGGAAGCAGATTTTTCATTTGGTCAAGCTGCTTGATGATTATTTGACAATGTTGCTAAGTTGGTGATCGGTGGCAAAAACCAAATTTCGGCAGTAGAAATATGCAATGAAAATAAAGTATCTGCACCTTAGTTTGGCCTGCTGTAGATGGAAGTTGTCTTCCTGTTCAGCCCAGGTCTTGAAGTGCTCTGCCTCTTTCTCTCGCTGCAGCATTTCCAGCTCGGTTTCTCTCATGGCTTTCTCTCGCTCCCGCTCCAAACGCAGCTGTTTCACCTAAACAAGCACAAAGCCAGTATCGTTAGACTCCTCACTTGCGGTGTCTCCCAGTATTGCGCCTCGTTTGGCCGAGGAAAATACGCGGCGGTGCTTTTTTGGTGTTGCCGTCAAAACTCATGTGCTGCATCGGCGCTTTTGTAAAAAATCTTTTCAATCCAAAAACTCTCCCACGGTTCATACCTTCTGCAGCTCTCTGCGGTTGTCCTCCTGAATGCGTTTGTTCCTATCTTTGAGCTCCTTCTCTCCCAGATGGCCAATGCCTTTTTTATCCAGCGCCTGATAAATACACACACAAAGCAAAGAATCCCAGATGAGAAAAACGTTTTCTCAAAGTCAGGTTGAGACATAGTGTGCAACCGTCCAAAGTTCTTGGAAAGGAACTCACCTTCTGCCATTTGAATGACCCCAAAAGGTTGTTGTCACCGAAGGGATTGTCTGCATTGGTGTATCCCATGTACTCCTCACTCCAACCCATCTTTTCTCTCCTTTTCTTCTCTTTCGCTTCCTTCTTGGCCAGTCGTCTGGCTCTCTTCTCCTCTGGCGTCTCCAGAGCTTTCAACATCTCCTTCTTATTTTTCCTGTCTTCTTTTTCTTTGATCACGAGACCCTCACGATCAGACCCTGAACTCTCAGACGACTCGGACGAACTGGAACGCCGGCCCCCTCTGTTCCCGTCAGCCCTCTCTCTGCTCGTCTTGCTCCTCCCTCGCTCCCAATCTTCGCTCCTCTTTCTCCTCTCCTGGCTTTTTTCTCGGTCTCCTTTTCTCTCCCGGTCTCTGCTGCTGCTCTTCCATCGCTCTCTCTCCCGCCGTCTGTCTCTGGCTGGACTCCCTCTGTCAGGGCTTTTTCTTCTTCTTCTCCTTTCTCTGTCACTACTTCCACCTCGGGAGTCTGAGCTGGACTGGGACCTTCCCTTTCTCCTTTCTCTCGATGTTCCACTACGATTCTCCATTTCCTTCCTCCTTCTCATCTTGGAATGATCTGAATCAGTACTGTGACACAAAAAACAGAATGGACATGGGAGAAATACATTTGTCCTTTATTGTTAAGCGATATAGTCAGAAAGGAGAACAGAAATTATTTTTAATTATTATTAATAATTAAATAAATTACAACTGAAATGCCTTAACAAGCTGTGCTGGATTTTCCATCTCAAAGTAGGTCTTGACCACTCAGGTCTTTAAATACGATTATCTCATTGTTGTTCTCGGCAGACATCGGAAAAAAGTAAAGTCCCTATCACTGCAGCCAATGATCTGCTCCTTTTTTACTACCTGACACCTTTTCATTTGTCTTACCGAGCAAACTCGAACTCTGTTGCGTTGCAAAAAAAAAAGACAAAAGCTATATAACCTACTAAAACCATTATAAATTCAAATTGTGAAACTCACCTTGGTGACCGAGTCTTAGACTTGCTCCTCTGACGGTGTGTTCGGTGCCTCCTGTCGCTCTCCGAACCGCTACTGGACCCTGATCGGTCCTTGTGTTGAGGCCGACGTCTGACCGGAGAGCCATCGTTCGAGGCCCTGCAGCTGCTGCTGGATCTGGCTCGGCCACGGACGGTTCTTTTAATGTCCGGAGACCGACTGCGGCCTCTCCTTTCATCTGGAGATCGCGACCCGCTTACTCTTGACTTGTTCCGCCGATCTCGGCTCCGACTTCTGGACTTGGAGCGCGACCTGCGTCGTGATTTCGAACCCATCACGAACTCTCTGGCAGTTTGGGGTCCGACCGGAAGTATGTCGCATAAATAAGAGGTATGAACGACGAGTGTTTTGTGTCCTCACGGGTCAGAGTTTACTATTGTGTCGGTAAAATAATTATTTTCTAAATGCGTTGTTACGTGGGTGTCAAAAATATGCTAATAATCTGTCAAATTGCACGGGTTCAAGATGAATTACTCAGACAGGCAAACGCCGCCTTTAGAGGGCTTTCTATTAAGATGGCGCAAAATATGAACGTCATAGATTAGAAACTAAACTACAAATAAATAAAGTGGATAAACGGGGTTTTCACTATTGGATAATAATCATATGCTGAAATAATTTGAGGCTGAGACTATGTCAGAACAACTTTTACCAACAAAACTGAAATTCGTATTTCCAAGACGTCAGATAGAGGCAAATGTAGTTCCATGAATTGACCCTCAAAAACAACTCAAGAAATAATGGTCACGGCTCCAACGTATTCCTTGGTTAAATTTGACATCGTCTTTTTTTATAAAGGTAAATAATTCAATGCGTCAACACATGGCTTCAGTTGCTCTTAAATACAAAACAAATGTTTACATGTAAAAACAGGACTACAAGTCCCAAACAACACCAGGCGCCATTGCCTGTTTTCAGAGTACTGGGGACCCCTTTCAGCAACATTCTTACCAACCCACAGTCTTTTGTGTGAACTGTCCAAACTACGGTTCCGACTGTGAACGTCGGAGTTATCTTTCGGTAAAGTTTTAGATGACTGCTTGGGTTTTGCTCTTTTATTTGGCTCTCGTATGCGGTTAGAGAGCGTTCCTGCAGCAGTGAGATCAGCTCCAGCTGGTCGGTAAAGCTGAGCTTGTTAGCTAGCTTACATTAGCCAACAGCTACCAGTAGATTTACGGCTTATATCCGTGACTGGGTTGCCAGATAAATTGACTAAAGCTAGAAGCGCTGGTCGGCCACAATGATTTGGTCGGTCCAACCATTTCTGCGTGTTGACATTGATGAATAATTAATCGGACCTGGGAACACATCAACGCAACCGTTGTTTTGTCTTTTGCGCATCAGGACGGGTTCGGCCTATTTTATTGTCTGTGGACTTCGGAAACGTAGAAGTTGTGGTCGCTGTGGGTAGTTCGGTTAACTCGGCCGTGTTCGCGTAAAAGAAACCGTCAGCTGTCCATTCCAGATTATCTTGAAAGCTACTCAGGTTAGTATGGCGCACCACGACCCCTCTCATGTAGCCAGTTCACAGAAAGCACTTATGTTGGAAATGAAGAGCCTTCAAGAGGAGCCTGTCGAGGGATTCAAAATAACTTTGGTGGACGAAGCTGATTTATACAACTGGGAGGTGGCCATTTTTGGACCACCAAACACTCATTATGAAGGCGGGTATTTTAAGGTAAGAGGATACTAGATCTTTATGGACCACCAATGTGCAATTCTGAAACATTACAATTGAAGGCACACATGCACAGTCACATCTGAAGGTTCGTTTTGTGTCCTAGGCTCGCATCAAGTTTCCCATAGACTACCCATACTCCCCACCTGCCTTCCGCTTCCTCTCCAAAATGTGGCATCCCAACATCTATGAGGTGCAGTATCACAGCCTGACTACCACAGTCTCACGCTTCCTCTTTCTGCTGTGTGTAATCTAAAGAACTCCTTCTCACGGTGAAAGGCATTGCTTTCCTCTGTTTCAGAATGGAGACGTGTGTATCTCTATATTGCATCCTCCAGTGGACGACCCGCAGAGTGGAGAGCTGCCTTCAGAGAGATGGAATCCTACCCAGAATGTCCGGTCAGCAAACTCCCTCGTCATTATCTCCTCACGCACGTCTCTCTTTTCTGGTCCTTCTTTGTCCTCTCTCCTCCACTTGAATAATTCACCCCGCTCAGTCCCTTATCGCATGACATTCGTTGTTAGTGGCGTCATTTTCACAAGTTACATAAATGAACATGGAATCCATACCGGGGTGTTCAGCTCTACTAAACCCACTTCACTCTTAGTCCCAATACAGTTGTTGTACCGTGGACCTAAACAAATGACAGTTTACCTTGCAGCAAATCAGAGGCATTGTCGAGCGGTGGCTTGGATATCTTCATAGCTCTGAGCATTTTGTCTGTGGTGTACCCATTTATTTTACAGGTGACAGGCATTGTCCCTTGAGGTACAATCTTCTCTTGTAATGGCTTCTTCTCTCTCTGGATCAAAGCCCAGGGCATTAAATATGGAGCATGTGCGTCAGGGTAGTCTGAGCACGTACTGAATATCAGTCTCTGCATATACATTCAGGTGTAATTCAACTTTGGCTTACTTTAGACCATCGGTCTATTATGATTTCAGTCAGATTAGCTTGTTTTTGTTTTTAGTTTTCTTTCTCTTAATTCAATGTAAACGTGTCCTTCGGTGCTACAATTCAGCCAGAAACACCTCCTGGGTTTGGAACTGTAGGTCTCTATAGGGGAGGTTATAGATATAGCTGTGTCTGACTGTAAAGCATGCATTCGGTGATTGTAAAGTGTTGGAGAGTAGCTGACAGAAAAAAAAACAATCTGTTTCTCAAATGACAAAACGCATTGAAACATTTCAGTTTTTACTCAGGGAAATTGTTATAGGTGTTTCATTCATTTTTAACTGCTCAATTTAATGTGAAAATGTGATAAATTGTGTCCGATCTGAGATGGATCTGAGGAAGTCGGATTAAATATTCGACATTTGCATTCCCATAAATAATTAGTCTTTGTGTCCTCCTTAAAATGGCAACAACCAGGCACCATGTGGCTCATCTGGCTGAAGCTTCTCAAAGCAGGCAGCTTGGGTTCGTGTCCCAGCCTGTGGCTGCATGTCATCCCCATCTCACCCTGACCTCCTCCCTGTCAAGCTTCTTTCAAAATGAATACCACTAGTGCTAAAAAAAACACGTTGATAACAATATGAAGTAAGATGAGATGGCCGTGCAGTGGGTGCCGCGCTAAATGGCCGTTCTCCTCCGTGTTTTCTTCCAGGACCATTTTGCTGAGTGTGATCTCGCTGCTGAATGAACCCAACACATTTTCCCCCGCTAACGTGGATGCCTCCGTCATGTACCGCAAATGGAGGGACAGCAAAGGCAAGGACAGGGAATATGTGGAGATCATCAGGTAAATAATCGCACTTTTTCATTTTTTTCATTTTTCCTAACCACACACCATGTTTCCTGAAGGCTAAAACGGCGAAGCTGGTATAAATGATCCTTTCCCGTTGCTCGTGTGACCCGAAAAGAAACTCATTACAGTTTAAACAGTAGGAGGCATAGTCCACAGAACAGATGTAATTAATTTCCAAGAGACATCGCTCTGAACATATTGCACACTGTATGTACTGCTGAGTTCCACAGCCTCTGTCAATGTTCACTTTAAAAACTCATCTGTGCTCCTTTTAAGATGTGCATTTTAAAGTTTGTGCTTAAAACGGGGAAAAAAACACTCTTGTGGTCCTAAAATCGCTCGACTCTTTGACTCCTTGACTTTTCACCCTTTTCCCCATTTAGCGCATGACAATAAATATGTTAATGAGCCCCGCCCACCAGCAGCTGACAGTAGTCTTCCCTCTTTACTCCGACTCTGTTTACAAAATTTGTTCAGGTTAATACATTTATCATTGGGGTGATTCAGAGGTAAAAGTTTGAACGATAGAGCGACTCTCAAGGAGAGGAAGCTGAATTAGACAAGATCACGTGCAGGTGGAAGCATCAGAACGGGAATGTCTTCTATTTTCCTCTCAGCCAATGCCAGCTTCTGGTTGTAGCTGTGCGAGCTTCTCTTTCCATCGGTTCCCCGTGGTGCAAGCAGATTTCTAAACCGAACAGCCCCAACCCTCTAATGGTCAGGGTTGGTCCCTGGGAATAGTCTCTGAAGCCTTTGTCCTCTTCCTCAGGAAACAGGTAACGGCCACCAAGGCGGAGGCTGAGCGCGATGGCGTGAAGGTGCCCACCACGCTGGCAGAGTACTGCGTCCGCACACGGGCCCCAGCACCCGACGAAGGCTCTGACCTCTTCTACGACACGTACTACGACGACGACGACATGGAGGGCGGGGACGGCGACTGCTGCTACGACGAAGACGACTCCGGCAACGAGGAGTCGTGACATGCTTTTCTGACTGAATCTCGCTGACGTACGCTACTCCCTTTTCTCTGCCCGGGTTGCCAGATATTGTAGGTTTACAACCAAGACAGATTGGAAGCTTCCCTCCTCTAAACCAATAAGAGCTTTTTTTTTTCTCTCTCTTTCTTTTTCTTGAGCCTCTGGTTTTGTTTCAGAGGTTAAAAATGATGCCTCACCGTGGAAGGGTTCAGACCTTAGAAGATTTGCACCAGCACAGAAGTCACCAATTTCTTCAGTTTTTGTATACAGTCCTCATCATCACCCAAAACCTTACTTTGGCAGAACAAATGCTCGCATAATCCTTCTCGGTTGTTCAGTCCCATGTCTAGAATAATGTATTGTGGGGTATGAACCACTTTCAACGATAACGTTTGCACTGGTGCAAGCTCTCTCTCTCTCTCTCTCTGTATTTCTTTAATTGTAACTGGGTGTGGTTCACCTGTAGTTGGTCTCAGTGGTGAAAAAGATCGAGGATCCCAGGCAGCCTGTATGTGGGCGAGCAAAGCACCGCAAGTATCTGATTTTTCCCAAGTTTTCCAGTTGTCTCGACCTGAATCGGTCGTCACGTGACAGTGTTTTCAAAGTTCTCCTGCATGCCAGAACACCTGCAGGAGTGTTTTGTCTCTTACTGGAGGACCGCTTACCTGCATCATGTTCTGTGATAACAGAGACTTGTGACGATGGAGGAGGACTGTCTGTCTGTCTGTCTCGTCTCGTCTTGAGGACCAGCTGGCTGAGTTGGGTGGGTTCCTCTCAGGCGGACGTTTTTACTAACAGGAAACTGATCTTTGCCGTGTTTTTCTTCTAGTTACTGTTGGACGTGTTTCTCTGTTGCTCCCAGTGTTGGGGTCGTGGTGTTTGAAGTAGCTCAGATTAAAGAGTTGTGTGAGGTGACCGAGCATTTTAGGGGGTGGGGGACAGAACTAGATCATGAGAGTTCATGATCAGATGGACCCAAAGACCTGCAGCAGTGTGTAACAAGGCAGCCCAAAACATTTTGACAAATGTTTGTCGTACTCTTGTCTTTGTTTGTATTTTGCTTTCTTGCAAGCTTAATTATTTTAGTCTTTTTTTTTTTTTTTTGTTGGACATTATGCCTACACTGTTTACTTAATGACTTTTATGGTAAGATATTAGGCTTGGCAAGAAAAAGAAGTGTTTCTTTAGGTGTTCAACTAAGAATGATCAAAGTTTTTCAGACCCACTGTGTTATACTTTTCATGACTCACCTTAGTGTTGATTTAGGGTGAAAGGGGTTTTGATATTATTTTAGAGTGTTTGGGTGTCCTGTGTGTGTTCATTGTTTGTTTGTCGTAAGCCCCCCCCCACACACACACAAAAAAAATCAATATGGTTTGATTTACTTTAATTGGGACATCATATTGAACTTCTCAGGACAAAATTACATGTGACAAAAGAATCGAGACAAGTGATTAATTTTCTCTTTCGATGGTCTTCAGAGTTGGTTTACAGCTTCTGCGAGAACCGTAACCAATATGCACACTTTGCTGTATGAATGATCACTTTAATGTTTTATTCACCTGTTGTTGTTTTTTTTTCCAGCTATTTAAAACTGAAAAATAAAGATGAATTTGAAAGAAAAATATGCTGTGTCCTTAAGTGTCTTAAGTCTATTTCAGATTATTCGATATTTACAGCCACAATTAGTTGATGATGCACATCTTGGTTTTTAATGCTTGTAAAACTAATTGCCTTTCGAAAGCCTATAAACTAGTGGTGGTTTTTACAAAAAAAATTGTGCACATTTTCTGCTTCTTCTTTCAACAATTTTGGTACTTTAGAGGTTTGAGGTGGTGTTGGACAATACAGCTGTTGACACTTTGAGCTCCTCTGCTATCTTTAGATCAATAAAACCAATCCATATTGATAATCATCATTCATTTTAGTTTCATATGCAATACTTTAGCTCCAATTTTATCAATGACTAGTTAAGAATGCTGCCTTTCTATCATACCCTATTGTAAAACATGAGTCACAGAAGCATTGATTTTAATTTTTTTTAGTTGAGCTAATTGTAGTTTCACTCTTTCATTAGAGTACTTGTAACAGACAATTTTACAATGCATATCCTCAAATTAATATATTTTTTTAAACACGGGTTTATATCATGTCATAACGAGCTTGAATTTTCAATTTTCCGATGTCTATGAATGCAGCACACGTCGCTCAGTGATGACGTCATTCAAACGAAGCAGCTCAGATTAAAACTCGCCAGGGAATAAATACACCGGCAGACAAAAGCTACGAAACACTTTTCCTTACAAAAAAATAAACCTGCAAAACTAACAGCAGTCATGTCTGTGAATTATGCTGCCGGACTGTCGCCTTACGCAAATAAAGGTGCTTGCGGACTTCCTGAGGTAAATTATAGAAAGTCACCAGCTCTCTAAAAACAGGTAGCGAGCAATTTAGGAACAGATATATGCGTCGCCGAGCATCCCACGGAAGAACTGTTTACTAAGACCTACCTGTGGATAGATACTCCTCATCTTATACTGCGTTTACAGACGTGTTAGCACGAGTATCAATACCATACCTTAAAAGAAGAATAGCCTCGGATATATGCATGTGTCTTTGATATTGTTTCTGGTGCTAAAATACCAACTGCGGCCACAATGTATAGGAGATGATAAGAAGTGGTTTCTATGTTGTTCTTGGCAGCGTATATGATTTGCACAACATACTACAGGAAATAGCAAAGTGTTTGTGTTTAAATCCTGTGCCCATACTTTCTACTCAAAACCATGTAAACAGTCCTTTACACCAAGTCCTCATTCTGCAAGTGTTTCCTTTTGTATAGACTTATTTTTATCCCATTTGATGAACTATCGTGTCAAAGTATGACAACTCAACCATGAAAACGTCCTTCAACACATCCAACATTTAGGCATTGGGTAAAAGGAAAAAAAATGTAACTGACCATTGTATTGGTTGTTGAGGCCAGCGTTTTCTTCTCTGTTGCAGAAGTTTGACAGTCCCGAAGAGCTGAAGGCAAAGGTGGAGACTCTGGCTCAGTTAGTTAAAGAGTCGGAGTACTTTGTCGTCCACACTGGAGCTGGAGTCAGCACCGCAGCGGGCATCCCTGACTTCAGGTGAGATCGTTTACTGCCAGATTTACAATGAGTTTTATGTGATATGTGAAAAACTGCATGTGAGTTTTGAATTTCAAACTACTTCAAATTCTGTCGTTTACATGTGCAGAAGATATTTAGTTTGAATTGGTTGTTGGTGTGTCTCAGCATGGAGTCTCCTTGCTGTGTTTTGGCCACTCTTTTTGAATGTGCTTTTATGTAGAATTTTACAAAAATTCTAAATTTTCAAAGCCCGAACACTATATTAACTACTCTGAACATGCAGCTGATTTCCACTATTTGTGTAAATCAAACGTAGCTTGATTGGAGATAATCAGGCAGAAGTCTGATGCAAAGGACAATTTCCCAAATTGATCAGGTAGAAATTGAGATTACTGACTGCAAGAATGAACAACTGAGCAAAAAAGTAAGGGTAATATTGGCAAAAGAAACGGAATAAAACAACTTACTTTTCATTCCCTCCTGCTTTGACTTGTAAAAGCTGCCATCTTCAGCTCCAAGCTGCTTCTCTGATGCTTAATGTGTCACTAATCAAAAGGGATCGTTAGGTCCAACAAGTCTTTACTTTTGCTTTCTCATACTTTAAAGTTACAGCGTATTGCAAAATCTATGTGGAAAAAAATGGTTAGATGTAGTAAAAACTGCTTAAATTACTGTCTAAACCCTTTGCTTAATGAACAATGTTTTGATAATTTAGAGTGAATCATTTCTCTGTTTGCACAGCAGCTTCTTCTACATAGAAAAAACACGTAGAAGAGGAGTACAGCTGAAAGGTTGACGAAGAAGACAGTGAGGGAATCTGTGGTTCTGGAGGTTGTGGCTGCTGTTTTATGAGTTTGAGGGTACACAGTTGAGAAATGAGTTTCGTAGCTCACAATTTCACGATGGACAAAGGAAAAAAGAAGCGAGAATAATTATTGATGTGGCATTTTCCAGATGAAAATCATCGATGAAGAACAGTCCCAAAATGTGCTTGTTTTCTTTTTCTCAACAAGTGATTTATCCCACGATTTGTTGCCATACCGTATAAATATTCAGAGTAAATAATATAAACGTGAAGAAATCTCAGGGTTTCATCAACATTTTCAACAAAAAATGCCAGAGTCAAAACTTTTGCAGGTCCTGAATCGAGAGTTATTAGACTGCTGGTTTGAATTATTCTCTGTCTTCAAACTACATCACACTGGGATTTTCTTAGATCCGTATTTTATCAATCCCCCACTGCTGCTGAATTAAACATCTTGATATTCTGGCATTGTGCGCTGGACTGTCTCAGAGAAGGTGCGTTGTGATGTCCCCGAGCCACAGCTGATCCTCTTTCATTTTGTCCGTATGCACAAAGAGGCGCTCCTGTTTATTTATTTATTATTTATTTTTGTAGTACCTGCCTTTGAGCACAGGAGGGTGGTGTTCGCCTGCCACATGTTCGTTTAAGCTGAAATTAAGTGCAAGGCTTTTCTTCCCCGTTATAACATAAAGATTTGGTTTGTTTCTGTGCCGGAAAATCTTTCGACAGACAGACTCACGTGAAACAAGCAGAGATTCTCGTTGTATGTGAGTTTGCAAGTGTTAATGATGGATGTTTGACTCTGTGTGTGTGTGTGTGTGTGTGTGTGTAGTTGTTTCCCCTACGTGATGGGGCCGAAAACCTGACTGCACACCAGCATAAGGAGACAGAAAGTGATTTCGAGGGTCGATATTTGGTTTTGGGGTCGGGATTAGACTTAGGTTCAGGGTTAGAGTGAAGGGCGAGGGAGTGGAGAGTCCCCACAGTCATAAAAAACAGTCAATATTAACCAGATGTGTGTGTGTGTATATATACACACGCATACACACATGCTTTGGGATTTGAAAATGGATGAATACTTGATTGTTATCCATGTCAGTCTGGAGTTGACCCCAGAAGGTACATCATTAAAGCCAAGGTTCCTATATACACATCCCTCCGACTAATGCTTTATGTATTCTTGGCTATATGTACACACACAAAAGCGCCTGATGAGAAGAAGTTCAGTCCCTCAGGTTAACATTATCAACAACCTGTGTGTATGTAAGAAAACCAGCTTTCAGACCCATTTTCAGACCCATTTCAGACCCATTTAGTCTTTCATGTCCAGCAGCCTCTCTCCCATGGTGGTACGTGACGTATGCAATATACGATGCACATCCCAGGGTCTTACTTCTGATGAGCTTTTGAACAAGTCTTTGCCGATAGTAAACCACACTGCGGATGAAAGATGGAGCGATTGAAGTTCAAACTGAAAGTGAGAGATGAGGCTGTTGCGGCCGCATTTAGGATTCGCAGGATGCGCTCCCTTGTCTTCTGCATAGAGATAAGTTTGCTCTCAACGTAACTTGGCAACTGTCAGGATGCTAGACGACTCCGGCACTAACGACTCTGCTGCATTCATTAGTCCGACAAAATTAGCAGAGACAAAATACTTTGGGTCTGGACAACCAGTGTGATACATTTCAGCCTAAAAAAGAATCACGCCGACTCAGAACTGTTTTTGTCAAATGAAAATGCTGTTTGGGAGGATCCTTTCGTTTACTGACTATTTGACTGTAAACATTTTGAATGTTTTTATTGCTCTTGCATATGAACTGAAAGATTTTAACAGCATGGTATCAATTCAGGACACAGCTCCAGAAACTCAGCCATTGAATAAAAACCCTGATGCCAGATGTAGACATTATTCACCTCTATTCCACCTGCTATATATCACTACTGGTAATTAAAATGCATACTCCATGTACTCTCTTTTAGGGGCCCAAAGGGCGTGTGGACATTAGAAGAAAAAGGTGAGTCACCTCACTTTGAGACCACGTTTGAAGATGCCCGCCCCAGTTTAACTCACCTGGCCCTCCTGGGACTTCAGAGGGCCGGATATCTCAAGTATCTCATCAGCCAGAATGTAGACGGCCTGCATGTTCGATCAGGCTTCCCCAGGTAACGCTTGTAGCAATAGCAAGATTCTTATATGAAATGTGTTTGGTTTGAAGTTTTTGTATATAATATTTAGGGCAATCTCTCAACAGACTGACAAGATAATATTCAAAATTATGTTTTGATTAGCGCAGATTTAACTGAAAATAAGAGTCATTGTGTATATGTGTATAAGAGCAGTGTATATCTACATAATGCTATCTTACATCTTCATGTTTCTGCTGTAGTGAGGTACAGACGCACTGAACACTGGCTTGTAGGCATCTAGAGTGTGAGCTGTGCTACTGCTGACATACAGTATATCTAAAATAAATCTGAGGACGCGGACGCACAAGACGAATTTCACAATTTGAGGATGGAGAGAAGACAGCTGCTACAACTTCAGACACTTTGTTTAGCCAAAAGAATTACGGGAATACTCCCCAAACGGTGACACTGCGCTCACATTTCCATGTAATCTGCATCGACATTGGAAATGTATGGGTCCAACGCACGGTTCCTTTGACCATTATCCGTCAACATGCATAAAATGAAGTTTCCTCCCAAAGCTTCTACTCCTGGATATCCCTGAATAAGCCAAATAAACGCGTCAAGGCTCACGGTGCGGCCGTTCGGTTTCACCTGTGGGTGGAAGCTGTTTTGGCTCCCTTTTTGACATTTTTTCCAACTGTGCTGTGATTTTGTCCATGCACAGATCAGCCTCGTTGGAATTAAGATTACGCACCCTCCCTGTGGCCTGTGGTTGGGACCTACTGTATAGATATCTGATCATTTGAAACATGATTTAAGCGTTACACCTAGAATTACATTAAAAAAAACAACAGCCGGTCATTTAACATGCCAAAATAAAGTGGCAGCCGATCTGACTCGATTATATAAAGCCAATAGTTTCCCCAACCGGGTTGTTTTCATTTGAAAGACTAAAACTGCGAGACGATGGGTGAGATGTTCACTCTGATGACAAGCTATTGTACTTTTTAAAACTGTGTTGCACTGAACAATGAGTGTTGTGGTAGAGCTTATTGTTGTTCCCATTTTACTCTATTCATTCTAGTGCACGTGCACGTGCATGTCCATGCGACCGCAGACCACTTGTAATGGACCTACCCGTAGCATACAGTGTAATGCCATCTCTTCATGTTGTCATAGTTACAGGCCTGTCTCCTTAGAGTTAGAGGTAGTTTGTGTACCAGCTCTTTATGTTTTGCAGCCCCTCGAACACACAGGGTAAACACCGCTATTACTGGTAATGTGACTGTTTAAAATATTCCATAGCATGCTTTTTCATGTTTTCAGCTTTATCTGCAACGTTAAAATGATGAATTGCCACCGTAAATATCACCCAAATCTCAAAAAGGAGCTACATGCATATTTTAGTATTTTCATGCAGAACAAACTCCAGGAAACTTCCAGGATTCCGCTTGTCAATGAGTGAAAAGCAAGATTTCCCTTTATGGTCAAATTTTACTACAATTACCGTAAGAACAGAGACGTCTGCTTATTTGAACGCGAGCTAAAGCAGCAACTGTATTTTCAGGCTTAATTACACAAGCAGGTACTGGGAATCTTTACCAAACAGACATTTCTGCTGTAATATTCCCTGTGACTGTTCATCGTTCTGCTCACTTTGATGTTCGGGTTCCATTTTTTCCTTTATTCTTTTTAGTTACTTTCATAGACGACATATGAAATTTACAATATTTCTTTTTATAAACCTTGTGGTTTATTCAGGGAATCTGGCGTGCGCTTCATCAGCCTCCCCTGTGATATAATGATCCAATTTGAACTTTCCTCCTAAAATCTTTTCTGTACCGAGGTGTAAGATAACTTAAGCAGATGTGAAAATAATAATAATATTGACACCTATATTAAAACACACCCCTATAGAACTGGAATACATTTTCAGAGTTTCCTTGAGCTACTTTATTGATTCCACCTTCAAGCTTTTTTGTCCTCGGGTCAAATCAATTATCAGTATCCATCTGCTCCTTGACCAGTGAAAATAATTCCACATAAATAATAACTCTTGTTTGCCTCAGTCCGTGTGTTATCACTCTTCTGTGCACTAAAGGTTGGCCTTTGGCACCAAGACATCACCATGAGCGGATGATTGACGTCCTCTGACTACAACCTACTCGCTGAAAAAGCACATCCTGGTTCCAGTTGCACCACGGCTGGGGTCATCCGCAGCCACCTGCTTCACAGACACACCTCACAAGCTGTTGTTTGGCCAATTATAGTCCGAATTCAAACACTCAGCAGCTCTGTGGAACCCCAGAGGCTGTCACACTGTACCTCTACAGCAAACCTCTGCTGCTTTAAATGGTTAGAAGAAAACATGCCCTCCGGTGCCGGGACACAGAGACTCACTCAGCGGGGTTCCAGAAGTTAAATACGTCGGGGTCACCACTGTCTGAGAGTGGCAAGGCCCTGCTTCCTCCCACAAAACAGATAAACATCAGTAACTTTGCTGAGTCTACATCCGTCTGTCATCGTGTTTTTTTCTCTGAGCTCTCTGTCCAACAGTAAAATCCAATCTAGATTATTCGCGTCCCACGTCTTGCTTTTCTCTTGCTACCTCCAATAGCATCATCCTAGGTCTCATCACTGCATCTGCCGGGATGTTTTTGGTTTATTTGTTATGGGAAAAAAAACGCGTTATTATTTACTTATTTATTATTTTTGCTGTATGACGTGGGACCATAAAGCAAAGCAGCGTCTTGCCAGGCTGGAAGCTAACGTTGTTATCTCAGCCCCCTGGCACTTCAGGGCGGTTTCAGGCCAAGGAATGAGCATAATTAATGTCAGTGTACTTCAAACTGAGTCAGAAGCACATAGTTTTGCACAGAGGCTACCGTCGCTCGTTGTCGCCGGCCTTTGTTGGCATCCCGGCTGGCTGCATGTCACCCCTCCCCCCTCTCTGCCCCCATTTTCTGTCAACAGACTTTTAATAAAGGCCACTTGTGCCAAAAAAAAACAAAAAAACAGAAAAGAGAGAGCAATAACAAGTGAGTATCAGAAATGCTTTTATCACAAAAACAGGAATTTCAAAGGCTATCGGGCAGTCTCCAGAGATATTCAGCTCCCTGTCTCAACCGTTTTGATGTGACCAAGGAGTTTCACAGATGTTTCAGCTCATACCAGACCCAGGAAGGGGGGCGGCAAAGTAGAGCTCTTTCAAAAAAACCAGCCCACCTAGAGTAATACACGGGGGAAGGTCTATCATATTGTCTCTGCTACTGGACGTGATGTACCAAAGGAGTGATGAAATCAGAAGAGTAAAGTGGCAACTTGACTGTTGCGGTAGGATAACCCGAGCTGGAGCGCACACCCAACAGCAGAACAGAATTGTCAAAGACTGGGGGAAAAAGAACAGAGCAGTTTAAAGGATTCAGACCCAAGTCAGCTGAAATCTGCCACTGCACAAAGGAAACCTTCAAACTTCCAAACGTTTGAATGTAAAGCAACGGAGGAGTGGTAGACACAAATGATAATTCAGACCTGGAGTGTCTGTTATGCTTGGGGGAATATCCCTTATGGCATTGATTTGAATGGGTAGGCAGGATTTTAAGTAAGGGACAAGTGGATGTGAGGTGCTCATACTTGTAGTGTCACTTTGTCACTTGTAGTCATTGTAGCGTTTTACAAAAATATGGAATGAACAGCATTTTAAGCTGACTGAGATATATTCATATTGGTTCATATATGTATGCAAGACATTGGACTGGGGCAGACGGTTTCAAAGTTGAGGCAGCTGCTGTGTGATTAATTATATATATCAGTCCTCAAATAACCCTAAAATTATGCTCAACAGTAAATGTTTGATCTGACTCTGGATTGTTCAGTCAAGGCTGATCGTCCAATTTTCATTCCATGCATATATCGAGGCTTCAATGAATTGGAGGACTTGCTTTTCCTTGAAGCCATTTATTAGCTTTTCCTCCTCCCTAAGTCATGTTCTGTGAAATGAGATCAGACAGGAGACCAGTGGCTGTTCTCGGAGGAAACCACTGAAACAGCAGTAAACTAGTTGACATTAACCTGCAGCGGTAACCAGTTAGAACTCTGAGGGGACCATGAGCGATCAGAATATTTTTTTAGGAGGATGAGTGGCAAAGAGGGACAAAAAAGTCCCTCACATTTACTTTTATTCTAGGGGAAAAGATTCATGTTAATGTCACGTTTCTCATTTTGTGGACTTTTCTCCTTCCTCCTCTGTTAGGGACAAACTGTCAGAGCTTCATGGAAACATGTTTGTGGAGGAGTGTGAGAAGTGTGGCAGGTATGTACGAGCACACCAGACACGTTTTGATCACGAAAGCTGCTGTCGTTCACAGAATTTCACATTTTACTCGGTGTTACATAAACTCTACAGCTGACACATAAAGCTTGAAGACAAGAGATCCAGTTACTGTTCACTGGTATTGCAATGCACTATATAAAAGGAAAAACTGTCTTTCATTTCATGATCATCTGTGTCAGCATGGTGTCTCCGTCCTCTCCCTGGAGGCATTAGATAATGACGCTAATAAAAAACTTTGATTCGAGTACATGGCTCTCATTGGATGTTGCCTCACGCTGCAACAGATGAAAATTAGATTCAGGGAAAACAACTTAAAACAAAGAAATTCAAAGTGTAAAATGTAATTAAATTGGAGAGCACAATTACCGTCAATAAAGAAGAAAACAAGATCAGAAAAGTCAGGTAAATTAAAAAGGCTTTTTGGTAAGAAGAGTCCAGAGTTCTTTATAAAGCAACCAGCGTTTGAACAGAGGAGACACACGTGACTGTACTCTGAGTAGCAAAAAGAAAGCCGGCTCCAAGAATGTTCAAATTTGATAGATGGCTGCATCACACATTTCCAACTCTCTGGTTCACAAGACAGAAAATGTTCCCTTTGTTATACAAGTGGAGTTGGTAAATGGGAGACCACAATAAAGCAGCAGATAGTGTCCCCAAAATGCTTTTAGCCGTCTCAAAACCGAGAACAACTATTGAGCACTTGAAATGCTTTTAATGTTTTCGATCCCTCGCCCAAGTTCGAGTGAAGACAACTCTGTCCTTGGATGCACCTATTAGAGGTAAAAGAGAACAAATCCCATAAGTCCTCTGGATTCAGTGTGATTAACAAAAGTCATGAAGGGAGACGGCAGAAAAACACTCCAGTTAGTGCGTCATCAAAAAGCACGAAAAACACTCAAAACAGACGACATAAATGCACAAGAACAACGTGTAAAAACAAATTGAGGACATTTCTAAACCTTCACAAAGCTGATTGGTTGAGAAGTCCTCATTCACGTCTCTCCCTTTTTCCTGAGAGAACGAGCACCATCACCTCTTCAGCCCAGCTTAATCACTTCGGTGCTTATAGAAGATACATACGAGATGTGATGTCCTTCATTGAAGTCTCCTGCAACAGAGGTTTCCTTTATTTCATTTCTCTTGATGGAGCTCCAGTGTTCAGTGAAGCGCTCTTTAAAAGACCAGGACGTCGAACCTATTGATATTGTAACGCGTAGACCACTTTTTTTCCATGTTTCAAATAAATTAAGCCTTTTGTGTTTATAATCTCTCCACAGATAAGATGGTTGAAAGGAGTTGGGAGTTAGTTCGCTGTCAGAGATTTATGTGCATTGAAACGCTTTCACCACCCTTTCCCTTATATTTCTACCATTTTAAACTAAAATCTTGGTCTCTATTCATATTACAGTAGAATTGCTGGAGTTGTGATCTCTGTTATCACAGAAGAAAAAAACAAACCAACTAATACTCATGAAAGCCATCGGTAAACAGCTAGCCGCTCAAGCACCTTCATAATTAATGTTAAACGAGCTTTGTGTTTGTTTAACTCCTCTGCAAAACACCGTGCCCTCTGTCTGAGGAGAGCTTACGAAAGGTTAATGCATAGTCGTTATCTCGGGATGTTTTCAGGAAACTAGACGGTGACTTCAACGTCCCGCTGTGACTGGCACGGTCTCAGTCAAAAGATTACCTTTGGGATTAAGTGGAAGATCAAGGGCAGAAGAACAAATGTATTTTCAAACGCAGCAGCAATGAGTCCCTGCTGTCCTCCGGGAGCATTTCCAAAATCTTTTTGAGTCGATAGACTGGAAGAAACTTTATGCCGTCTTGAGGCAAAAGTTGTCTGGTTTGTCTTTTTGTCATTTTGGTTATAAAAGGACCTCACTTTGATGCGTGCAAGCGGCTTCGCTTCTTCTTCTGTGGGTGCATTAAGTATTAAACTGTGGGATTTCTGGTTGTCCAGGCAGTACGTCAGAGAAAAGGTGATCGGTGTGATGGGGCTGAAACCAACAGGCCGTTACTGCGATGTGGTGCGATCCAGAGGACTGAGAGCTTGCAGGTAACGCATTCTTGGGCCTATGCGTTTTGAGATGACAACCAGTACATCGCCATCGATTTATCATTGTGTGTTTGTGTTTACAAAAGAGGAAAGCTGATCAGCACCATCCTGGATTGGGAGGATGCTCTCCCTGACAGAGACCTAAACAGAGCAGATGAAGCAAGCAGGTGAGACAAACAAACGCGCCTCGGTTGTTTCATCACTTGCCTTTATAACCAGGTAAAAGACAGTTCCTTCACTAAATTCCTCAGACATCCCTGTCTCATCTCCAGCTGAAAGGCACAAGCAGCAGTTCAAATCTGTCTCGGAAAGTAAAACACGGGGAAACAAAGTGTTGATTTGATTTGTTCGAGCTCTTGGTAGCTTTGGTGTCAGTGAGGTATTTATTTGAGCTGCCTTTTTGGGGTTTTAATGCATTTATCACAGTCTGCTTGGATGTTTCCTCTCTAGCAGCATTACCACATATTACTTCAGTCACAAAAGCTTTTACATGTGTATCCAAAGCAGCAAGATAAATGTGTCACCTTGATGCGCTGGCACACAATAGATGCAAATTTACCATTTGAATTGCAGAGAAGCGATCTAGAGCATCGGCCTTTGTACCCCAGCTGTTTGCTTGTGATGGGGAAAAAATGTGACAAATAACAGCGTGCCAGCTATGGCTGATTTCTAGTTCAGCTGCGTGTTGTCCAAAGGCTGCCTGTCATATATTATCAAACTGCGTAGGCTTAAATTACATCTATCGTAATCATTATGCTGCTTTCCTTGAAACTTTTTTTCCATTAAGAGTGAGCATGGACTGTGCATATAGTTACAGACCAGGGCTGCGTGCAGGTACCTCCTGTTCAGCTTTGCCTTGGCATATAAAGGAAAACTCCCGCTTTAGCATTATTTCTCATAGAGAGAGGGGAATGCAGTGAGCAGAAGCTTTGCAGTGGGTATAGTTTGCTACGTGTGTGCTACCAAGAGTTCAGAAACATTTCCAAATCTTGCCTAGTGTTGCACAACTTTTGCAACTACATGCTACAAAGCTGAAGATCCAATAAAAGGAAAAAATGTCTGCAATGTCATGTCAAGATACAATGTTATCCTGCAGGAATTGTGGAATACACAGACTGCATACATTATTCATTTATTTACTTAATTATATATGTGAGTTACTTATGTTTGATCTTTTATTTCTAATACTACTATGAGGAGTTGCTCTAAACTTACACCGTACAGCTGTGCAATGACAATAATCGCTATAACTGATTAATAATCTCTGTGATGATTGTTGTGTTTCCTCTTTGCTGAACATATGAGAACTATATTTGGAGATTTTTTTTCTAGATGCCATGCCCAGATTAAATTTTTAACAATGCATTCAAGCCCAGATTGATTAAAAACCCCTGATAGCTGATCCAAGCCCATCTGCTGCTGTTTTATACTCTGGTTGCATGCACATCACCATGTATGAATTACCATTAGGGGATAACTGGCGCATCAGAGGAATTCCAAATAAGTGACATCCCCTCTTTATGCATGAATTTTCTTCCCTCTCTCTTGGCATGCAGACGAGCAGACCTGGCTCTGACCCTGGGCACGTCCATGCAGATCAAACCCAGTGGGGACCTCCCACTCCTCACAAAACGCAAAGGAGGGAAAGTGGTTATAGTCAACCTGCAGCCTACAAAACATGCAAGTATCATTCACATGCCACCAACATACAAATGTTGAGCGTTTAATCTTGGAAACTGTGTCAAACGGTAACCTTCACACCTGAAAAATAAGGCCAGTGCAGGAGTGCCTGAAAACTGCAGTTCCTTAACTGGTCACGTGAGGGCGCCACCATAGACCCACATGTTAAAGTATGCAGAATCTGTTTAGCAGAAATTAACTTGATGGCACAAAAAGCCTTTTCGGTTTCTGTCACTCATATGGAAGAGGTGGGCTGACTGACTGATTGATTGATTTAATGCACTTGATGATTGATGTTCTACATAATTGAGAGCATGACGCAGCAAATGTCATGGCCAGTACCCAATGCATTTGCATCTTGCTCCAAAATCAAGGATGATGATGCGAAATTACAAACTTAAGGATTGAAAATGGTAGTACACAAGCTAGTAGGTGTATGTTGTACAATTAGATTGGCATGTTTTATCGGTCACTGGTTTAGTCCCAGTAAGATTGCTGGATTCTTAAAGGGATATTTTTAAACCTAGACCTTATTTCTGGTGTGAAATACGTTCATCTACTCACCGAGAGCAGTTTGGTGAAAGTCGGCGTCCTTTGGAAAATATTTAGATTCCTCGAGATCCATATAACGGAGTGACGATGCAGCCTCTAAATAAGGCATTATCTGTCTTTATTTCACCAATACTTTAAGACAAATGAATAAATGAACGGGTTAGCACTGTTTACTTCATAGCTGCAATGTTGTTGTTATTGGCGGCTATCGGGGGGTTTATAGAGGGCTTTCTACACACTCATCTACTGGGATGATGTCATCGACGCCCGCCGCTGCAGCACAGCTCATTCACTCCGGTAAGGATGTCTATCGTACTCAAAGTTTTCATCCATGTTGTCAAAATGTTGCACAAAACTATCAGTAGCAGACTACGTGTGAAGTTAGCCGACTGTCACAGAGCAAGGAGTAAATAAGCCGTGCTGCAGCAGCAGAAATAAGGTCTAGGTTTAAAAATACCAGAGTTCCCCTTTAAGTGTTTTATTCACTGGTAGTAATAAAAAAAATGAAAATTTGAAAATGCGAGCTTCTGGCTCTTGCATGCCAAAGGAAAGTGTGCAAACAGCATTCAGTCCAACATCAAAACACTCGGCAGTAGATGGAGGATTGGAGTGTGGCAGCAACAGTTCAAGAACAAAAAGAGAAGAGATTGATTGTTTTGAGGTTTTTTCTTTCTCTTTAGGAAGCTTATTTTCTCTGTTGTTGGGGCTGATTTCTGGTCCTGTCAAAAGTAGTAAACTAGCCTGATTATCTCAGAGTCATGATTATCAGAAAAACAGCCTGTAGGATAAAGCCATCCCTTCGCTATTCGCTGGGAGGTTGAAGTGTGCCGGACTGGTAAGTTGAAGCCTTCGGAGCGCTGAGGCTAAGCCTGCAAATAATTTGCCAAGTTTGGTGGGTGGATTCGCACTGAAGAAACTCATTTGAACTCGCTGCTGTTGGCGTGAAAAGGTTATTACAGTAGCAGTGTACTATGAAATGTAATCACTCAGCAACGCTCAAGTGACGCTGCATCAGAAAATTATGAGATGAGTGTTTGCTGTAATCGGCGTCGTGAGAAGTCGCAGCCCGTCGTGACCATGTTGTAAAATGACATTTCTTTGTTGACATTTGTGACGCCTTGTGCCCCGACAGGAAAACCAGGGGAGCAATTTTGGATTTATTTGGCTTTTTACAGAGGGAATCAAATCTTGAATCTCTCATACACTCTGACATTTGCAATCAAGTGTGCTCAGACTTTGTAATTACTAAGAGAAAAACATGTCATTAAGTGAGTGATTGCTTTAGCTCAGTGATAATTATGATTGCCAAGTCTGTTCCCTGCAATCAGACTCAGACCTTTGACATGAAAAAAAAAGTGAAAATGCATCTAGTTGAGTGTTATTTAGGGCTTTAATAAAACTGGCTGTGCAGAAGGTGGTCAGACCTTTAGTGTCTGATGCTTAATCCACATCTCCGTATTTTACTTGCGCAAATATTTGTTTTCCAGGACAAGCATGCCCACCTGCGTGTCCATGGTTACGTGGACGAGGTCATGAAACAGCTGATGGAGCTGCTGGGTTTAGACGTCCCAAAATGGGAGGGACCAACCATCTGCGAGAGCTCCGCAGCCCCATCTGAGGCCGCCGCCGATATCAAACCACCTCGCGGCGTTTCTGAAAAGGTGAAAAAGGACCAAATTAAAGAGGAAAGGAAAAGAGAAGCAACGCAGCTAACGGAGGATGAGTGCGCTAAGGAGGAGAGCGTTTCAGTAAAGAGGGAGCGAGTGGACCTGCCGGTGGAGATTACTGAGGGGAAATAACCTCAGGTACTTATTCTCACTACAAGTTTGCAACTTGAACCCATCCAGAAACATCGGTGTCAGTAAGCACAGAAGTCCTCATCTTCTTCCATTTGGAACAAAGACTTTTTGTTTTGTTTTTGTACAACCAATTTTGTTGATCTCACGTTTCTGACACTCCCCTTTCAGCCATGACAAGCAGCGATGTGAGACAGCCTCGCAAATTGGGTGCTTGATTAGAAATGTTGTTTTTCCTAATAAGGGCACTTGTGAATCCTCAGAAGTGTTCATCCTCCCATAGTCGGAGGACGATGTTTCTTTGTTTTGCTGCATGAACAAATCTCCAACAGATAGGACAACAAGTCAAGATCTGGAGCACATTGTTATAAATAAGTTTTTAATAAGGTGTGTAAGTTTGCTGCACCTTATTAATATTTATAGCCTTGTGCTCCAGATCTTGTCCCTGCAGATCTTGCCTTTTAAGACTCCTTGGTTTGACATGGTATGAAAAGGAATATCAAGTGAGCTTCTCTGTCTGACTGACTAATAGCTGCATGCAGCACTGGGAAATTTTAGGTCATGCTTGATTTTGGACCATAAATGAATAGGAATCATGCTGTACGTTTCTAGGAGCAGATTTTAACTCAGGAAAAAAGCGTTACTTTTTACATTTTTTACATTATTTACTGTACGTATGCGTGTTTTGGTAATAAACATAATATGTTTGTGAAGAAACTCTGCGTGCTCTTATTTGAATAGATTAAATGCATTGGAGAAAGCCTGTGTTCCTCTGTGTGTGACTGTGATAATTGTTCTGCCACCATATTAACACGTTTAAACTCTTTGGTGGAGTTAAAATCTCATTATGAATCATCACAGGAAGGGGATAGAGACGTCCACACAACCTAAATCAGCCCTTTTCTCCTTTTCAAATCCGTTTAATTTCTGTATTTGTTTATTTTTCTTTTTAATTAGTAAAAACGTTCAGTTTGAACCGTGGGCCTCAGGTTATGGTATGTGATTCCTGCAGGAATCCTAAGCTGTGTTCCAGATGCCGGTCTCCATTCATTTGAAGAGGCTTGTGATGCACTCATCTCACAGCCCTCATCACTGTTCTCACTGTTTTTTATTTGATCTGCTCAGGGTTAAAGCTCTCACACTGACATGTACTGGGTTCATTTACTTCATCAGACTGGATGATTTGTTATATATTCCTACATGATTTTATCTGCTGTTACATTTGATGTGCTCTCTCTCTCTCTGAGGTTTTTCTACTTAACGCTGTGTCACTGTTGGTTATGAATTGTGTAAAGACATCGAAAGAATGTACTGAGAGTGCAGCAGCGCTTGACATTTAGAGACCTGTAAACCTTCCAAGCTTTTCACACAAGAAGTAGATGCTTACGTCTACGTCATCTTTGTTTTTCTCGATCTGTTCCTTGGTAGAAACACGTCCTCTCAGGGATGTTGTCTTTTGCTGCATGGCTGGCTTTTCTTTGGGAGTCAGTTCACAAGAGAGATGAGCTGTCATTTGCTTGCATAATTCAGAATTTGTTTTTGTGTCAATGATGTCAAGCTGCTCAGAGGCCTCTACTAACATATTCAGGCTATCTTTAGGTCGATCTAGGTCAGCAAAGGTGATCTCGGTAAGTGGTGCTACAATTCTGGCTAACAATTCAGTAAGTCCACCCAGGTATTCCAACTCTTTGTGCATGTAAAACACGCTGCAGCTGGCACCAAATGACCTATATATTATTATTTTTTTACCACTATTTTTCTGGTGGGCTGAAAAGCAACAGAACAGCCAGAGCACTAGAAAAGTAAAAGAATGCCGACTTGCACTTTTTAAGTAGAACTGACTCATTATTAATGATTGTGTGATTTATTAAATGAATGTGCTTTTAGTTGCCCAGTGAATTCTGAAATGTTGTAGGAAAGAAGGATGTGCGTATGAAAGGTATGTACAGAGATCATTTGATGCTGCACACTCAGTATTAGAAGTGGCAATAAAATCTTTTGAAATAGAACGATAAGAACAGCTTTAGTTCGAAATCTACAAAAGTCTACAGGAGCAAACTCTGTAATAATCTCTCTGTTGCTGATCTCATTAGGTTGCTAAAATCCAACTAAGTCTAATCTTTGAGTAGTCGGACTCGGAGGGAGACGCATTGTGATGTCTTTCTCTTTTATTATTTTTCTAAGAGAATTTTTTCGGTGCTTTTATACGTGCTGATGTCTGAGCTGCATAGGTTGCCGTGGTGATACACTCTGTAGAGATGTGAACCAGCTTTGTGACACTGAAAAACCAGAGTTAAACCTGATTTTTCTTTGCAAAGTCTCTAATCCTGCAAAATAGCGCGGGCCCCGGTCCTAAAGCAGCAAAACTAATCGTAATACTACCCCCACCATGTTTTACAGAACTAATGACGTTCTTCTGCAAACATGTAGCGTTTTTCCCTCTCCAAACAACCGCACTTCTCTTTTCAAACTCGCAGTTGTGTGTTAGTAGATTAGTGACTTTTTCATTGCTCTGCCAAGCACAGCTGTTCTCAATTGTGAGTGAGGCCTTGTGTTGCTAAGTTGTTACTCTGCATTCCTTTGTGACCTTGCACACTGTTGTACACTTACTTGCGGTTTGTTGACCAACCACTACTGTGAATTGGGTTTAGTCCAAATCCTTTAGAGATTATGGTGTGAAAATCCACACCATAACGGTGTAAAATTTTCCAGCCAGATGAGCATCAAACACTCTCTATCTGAATACCATCATGCACTTCCACATGTGAATAATGTCAATATCTGACTTTGAGATATGCCTGCAGTCCCACTAGCACCTGCTCATCACCCCATTGGCTGACGAGAGCCGACTCTAATTGCATTTTGAGATTTATTCATACTGACGTGTCACAAGACATTCGCAGAAGTGCATTGCGCTTTTGTACATGGCCTCCTGTTGTGTATGCTGGTTGGATGTTAAGATTTAGGGCACTGAAAGGAACATAACCATCTTAAATATAAGTCATCTGTGCTTTTCATGCTGTGACAAGTCAAAATGAGCGCTGAGTCATATGTTCAGGGAAGCTGTGTTAGACACAGTAAAGTGAAGAAGCACATCAGCCTCAAATGTATGAAACATCCTTGTCCACAGGATGTACCAGCAGAAAGTGAATTTCTAAGTAGAGCCCTCCAGACTCTTTCTATAAATACTGATGCTTCTAAGAGGAGCAACGTCGATGTTGGTCAGAGATTCTCAATTAGAGTCCCGCTGTCTGTGAAGGCGACTGTCTCTGGATGGACAACAGTCAGAGCATTGAAATTTGGCCACAAGGAGCCAGTTAATGTCAGCATGCCTGGAGCTGGCAAGAACAGAGCATAAGTTTATCAAAGATTTTGGAATTTCCAACGAAGCCCGAATCAAAGTACTTTATTTGGAGGAAAACAAGCGCAGCTCATCAAACATTTAACCCTGCTGTGAAGCTCTCGGTGGTGGCTTAATGCTTTGTGAGAGTTTCACTGTCATTACTGAGATGTTTTTAAGGAAAGTATGAATGAGAAACAGAACCAGCAAGGTCAGAATTTACTGATGCGGTGCGTTAAAAGGCCCCAGACAGGCCTCCCACAAAAACAAAGTTTGCCAAGCAAACAGAGGCAGTGTACAGATGCTCAAAGGTTTGGAACTGCAAATGTGTTGGAAAACACCGAAAAATGAACATGAAAGAGATTCTGCTTCAGCACTGTTTATTTTGAATGTGCCGTTCTTAAGTTAATATCTAACAATCAACAGACAATCTTCAGAAGCGCTCACTCTCTTTTTTTCTTCTTTTTTTTCAGCAAATCTCCCGATAGCTTTTCTGGTAGACATCCAATTTTAACAACGAGGCTTCTTTTCATCTGCGCTCAGTTTTGATTTAATTCGAGTGGAATCAAAAGATTCCTGTGATCCTTTCTGATGAGTCAGATAAACCAGAAAACCAAGGCTCAAAGTATGAACTCAAAAGAAATTAATCAAGTCTCTTTCCGATGAGCGCAACTGCAAATTCATTCAGGAAGAAAATGTTTTGCTCCAGCATCAAACTGACTGAGCTGCGGTGGAACTGGAGAGAGAAGTGGGGTGGGAGTTCAGACAGTTAATATGAGCTGTAGGAGATGATTTGGCTCGCTGGAGGCTGAGTGCTCAATGCCTGGATTCCACTTGGGAAGATGAGTGTAATATAGAAAAGGATAATCCTCAACTTACTCATAAAGGGGTAGTGAGGTGACTCTAAAATGAGCTGTTTCTGCTAGTTGGAAGAAGTTTAGTTGCAAGCTTACTCTTTGTCCTGAGGGCAATTAGAATATTCAAAAATGACATTTCGGGAGCTTCTCGGACAAAGGTGACACTGCCTGTACCCTTTTAAGACACCCCTTGTTAGTTGTAACATCACTGCTTCACACACTGAGGCAGAGGCATGCGCTCAGATTCACCTCCACAGCGCCTGAATCAGGTTATTCTCCAGAGGAAAGTATGTTTTGGTTCCTCCAGCAACTGCTGTAACAATGTTCACTGCCGTGCGGTGATTTCAATTAAGTGTATCATTAAAGGATGGAGAGGTTGCACAGCACCAACATCAGCGCGGAAAAATTTCATTTGGAAAACGTTGTAAAATAAAACTAATAGTTTCAAGCATTTTTATGACAAATGTGGAAAATGTCTCATGTAACAGATTTTTATTCCAGTCTTTTGTTAAGCATTGAAACATTGTTCTCAGATAAGCTTTATTTGGATCAATAAAGGCAGAAAAAATGTTCTAGCTTTATGGACTTCAAAGCTTAAGCAGTAGGAGGATGAAAGTCAAGCTTTTAACCAGAGTTTTCAGCTGTAGTTAATGGATGTCAAGATGGGGGCTTTGAAAGGTCAAAAAAAGTGGATGGTACGACCAGAAGGTAACATTTACATTTACAGCACCTTTACCTTTATGAGCTCCTCGAGATGAAACATGTGAGACGTCAACTCCATCTTTTACCGACTGCTGGGAGCTCAGTGAGCAGATTATAAGGCAAAGCTCTATCATATAAAGACTCCAAACTGAAACACTGTGACAACAAACACCACTAATATGGTTTAATTCGCTTCAGACTTTATGCATTTTGTATGAGTGTATCTTTTATTTTTGCTTGGTCAGCTTAATCTCTCGCTTGTGATTTGGCATGTTTTTACTGTTCTTCTGTCTCTCCCTGCAGTCATTTTACACCTCTTTTGTTGCATTTTCACGCTTCGCATGTTTTCATTGTCATTTGTCGTCTCTGTTGTGTCTCCTCTTGACGATATGTGTCACCAAGTGGTTGTTTTGTGTGTCTTTGTGGCAAATATTTGCACATATCTGGATATCCAAGTGAATCTGCAGTGAAAAGAGAGTGTTTGCGGACGTGAGCGAGCTTTTGCACCTGGCTGATCAACAGGAAACGTGGCCAAGGGAGGTGGAAACAAGTGAAAGGATGGTAAAACTCTTTAAAGAAGGTAACTCAACTTGGAGCGTGGCAAAAGGATGCAATGTTTTTAGTTTTTTTTCTCTCAATCTGTCATACAGACACTCACACGCTGGCTTTGCAACCACCTCCTGAGTCACACCCACCCAGAAGAAACAGAGGAAGACAAACTTACAGTGAGCTTAAGAGACGCAGTCATGGGGTGTGGATGGTTGGATTCAGGGGATATTCAGTGATGAATCGTTAATCTGCATTTGGCAAGAAGATGATGCCGGAACTTTTGCTTGGTGGAGAGGCACTGAAACAAACAAAGATGAATGGCAGACATTGTCTCTATTTTGAACTCTTATCTCATTCAGTCAATTGAAAGGAGGTTTGGTGATGCTGAGGTCATTTTCGGATTGATAAAGCATGCATTGTGTTCAAACTTTTCTTCAGGAAAGACATTTTCTCAATAACATGGCCAAACGGTTCGCTTCTCTATCCAATCCAAACTCTATGGTGGAAATGGAAAAACTGACAAAGCTCCATTCTGCAAAGCTCACCTGTCAACTGCTGTACAACTAATTGATGAGGATAAGTGTTTTTCATCAGTGGAGTTCTCAAATATTTCGAGCTGTCATAGAAACAAGAGGCTCTAAAACAAAGTACAAATGATGGTTTTCTTTCTATTTAGTTATTCATTGATTCCATACTTGCTTCTTCTTCTTGATCTGGGAAAAAAAAATTACCAATAGTTGCAATAATTATATAATTGTTTAACTTATGTTTGCCAAAGAATGGTTACATGTAGAATAAGACAACTTGATGTCTTTCATTTTTCCAGTTGAAAGAACATGGGTAAACTCTTTCATTTCCCTGGGTCTGAATATTTTGCTTCTTCTCTCAGTTGTTCTGTTTCACACTGTGGTCTTTTTTGTCTTTTTGTAACTGTCGTTTGTCTCTTTGCAGTAATGAATGTTTTCCTTTGTTGTTCTGTGACATTTTATGGTCGGTTTCTAAGATATTTCAGGGCTTTTTCCTATTTTGCGGATTGGTGTGTGTCCCTGTGGTTATTTTGAGCTTATTTTGAACAATCTGCTGGATCTAACGGCCTAATGTAGCTGTCACTTCAAACTGAGGCTGTGTTACACTGATCCCTCTGTAAACCTTGTCAGTGCTCTGCTCATTGGATGCACCAGAATAAGCTAATCAATGTGGGCTGAGCTAAAATGCCGTTGAGAATTTAACTGCAGCTTTCTGTGCAGCTTGTGGATTTTACAACAGAAGACTAGCAGTTAAAAGCTTTAAAACACAGCAATAAGCAGCCTTTAAGTTGTTCATTTCTCACTTGTTGTTTCTAGTTGCATCTTAACATATAACAGAGTTACACTCTCCTCCTCTCTACGCTTTCTGTGCATGTGCATACTACACGGGTACATCTCCACTGAACTGTAGGCACTTTCTCAGAGGAAACTGATTTCATAGTGAGTTTCAGGTTGTGCAGGCAGACTACGTGAGCTCTGTACTAATTTCTTTGCCTCTTGCGTTTGGAAACTGCATGCATTCAATGTCCCCACTTGAGCTCCATCGGGCTGGTAACTGAGTCGAAGAGCAAATTTTACTATACAGGATACAATCCTACAAAACAGATACTACAAAAACAGATACTCTGATACATTCAAGAATAGATTCTTCCTCTTTCTTTTTGTGAAGCCTTTCTGTGTGCGCACCTTCAAGTGTGACAGACTTTGACCAATTTTGTCATTCACGCGCCTTATATCTGATTGCGTCCTCCTGGGAAATGAACCAAGTGAGCTTGAAATTGTTTTAAACCCTAAATCATTCTGGTTTCGTGTGGATATAAATGGGAGCGCTCAAATGAATTTCTTCGAGTGGTTTTTCGTCTCTTGGTGTGAAATTGCTCCATGTAGTTGGCAATGAACTGCTGGGCACGCATGAGATTACAGAGCTTGTACCTATCAAGTGTTTCTTGCTTTGTGTAAACCTGCATGTGAGTGAGTGGCGACACCGTAACTGCTTCCTCTGTTGATTTAACAACAACACGGTCCATTCATGGAGTGAGTTTGATATCACAGATGTCAGTAACTGAGGCTTTTTCTTTTTTTTTTGTCTTTCTTTTATTTCAACACAGTGTGCAGCACTGGAGATTTTCACTTCAGTTTGAAATCCCACTTTTGATTGTTTTCATTTCGTACCAGGAAGATGCAGGTTTCCTTGTCACCCACTGGCTTTTGAGCAACACAAGAATCAACACAGAGAGACACAGAGAGTAAATGTGTGATTCTGACTTGAGAAGTAATCACTACCAGAGTGACACAGAATGGAGGGACTGTGATGGAGTGTGCGTGGTATTTACACATCAGAGACTGTCTCTGAATTGGCGAAGAAGGTTATCCGTGCCAGAATTTTAAAGGTTGCAAAAGGGCAAAAGCTCGGAACCGCTTTTGTTAAGCTGACTCATTTACCTCCTCGTGATGCTGTTGTGACTGCAAGGGAGATTAACTTCCGCATACATCGGTAAACTCTTTTGTCCTCCCATTTTATTTAATGTCACAAGACATACATGAATTCACAGAACAATTCACAGTGATACAGCAAAGCAGCCACAGTGAGGAGGATTGACAATTTCACACTTTCAACACTGAGTGGCTAATGCCCAGGAGAGTTGAGTCCCTCCATATGAAGGGTGAAGTGTGGCAGAGTTGTCCACATTAACCCGAAGAATAAACACAACAATCCTCGTGAAATGCAAGGTCCAAAAACCACTTTAAAGGTCAAACAAATAGAACATCACATTATATATTTCTTGTTTGTGAGGAAAAAAAAGAAAATCAACTGACCATGCTACTCAGAGCCCAGTGATTGAACACTGATGTTGTTCAAGTATGTGTCATTCACACTCTTGCAAGTAATTTCTAGCTTTCGGTGAGATTTTTTTCCCCATAATATATGCATCAAAGCCAGGACATAGCTGCTCAGCATTTTCTGCAACAGGCGAGTAGGTGATTTGAAAATGGCATCGAAGAAACCCACGCGATCATGAATATTTTCTTCAAAGGAAAAGTTAATCGAATTGATTGTGATGTGAAGACCGACACCGCTCTCATGTTTTGGATGCTGAATATGGAGCTAAATCTGTGAAACTATTATGTATTAGTTGTCTCGTGTCAGTATAGCTGTTAAGCTACTTCACCATAACCCTTTCCTGGTTAACAAGCAGTAATCTAAAAGCTTAATTATCTTGTTCTTTCAGGGCCCTTTGCTGATCTTAAGTGGCCACTTTATGCCAGAGCGATGACGCTATGTTGTAATAACAGCCAAAGGGATTCAGGAACATGTGCTGGCAAAAGATTTTCTTTGCCTGTGTTGGTAATTTGAAGTAAACCTATTTTAAGGGGATAAACGGGAGTGATATGACCCACAAAGAGTTTATAATGTGTTGACAAGTCATCAACACAGTTGGAGGTGCAAGTTCTACATTTATATATCCATTAAATATAAGTGGGGATACAACAAGATGACATCATTATATAAGTGGCAGTCTAATATTGAATGATGAGAGAGCCCCCCCCCCCCCCCCCCCCCCCCCCCCGACTCACCATGTAAAGAGTGCCCCCAAAAGGCTACAGATGCTGCAGTCCTCTTATTTGACTATTAGGCAGTATTTAAACAGACGGGATGTTTGAATGCTCAACTGTGGGCATTCCTGACTTTTGGAGTTGAAGTGACAATAGCCAGGTTTCCATTGCCATTTTTTATTCACATTTAGAGGATATGAACAAGAAAGGGTTAATGGAAAATGTATACCCCATTTGAAGTGGTTGTTTCCTGTTTTGCAGGAGGCCTCATGTGCATTTGTGATAATGGCAAAAACTTTTTGAAGCACATCTCCACTGGAAAAGATCAAAAAGATGTGACCCACCAGCTGTTTCTGGTCTAAACAATAAACTCACTTGAACGAACAGCATCTTCTCAGATACGATATAACCTCCAAGATATTCACAGAAAGTAATTGCTGAAGAGGAGAGCAATCCATTTACCTTTTGTGGATGTCCACTACAGTATTTGTGTTATGTTCTGTCTGGATCTATGTTCTTTTTTCAGCTCCTCAAGAGACAGCTTCAGATTTGCTTTGTTAGTAAAATCAGCAAAACCCAACTTAATTAGTCAGGTGATTTGATTCGATTGGCTTACAACTGCGGTGCCATTTTGCTAATTATTTTCTTTATTTTCTGGGATGTAACATCACAGTCAATAAATTGAATTGGACTGTGTTATTGAAGTCCCTCGAGATGATATTTGTTGTGATTTGGTGCTATATAAATAAAACTGAATTGAATTGAAAAACAATTCTCCGTGCGAGCCCTACATATGTACTGCCATACATATGAATTTTTTTTTGCCACAAAGATGCCATTAGAAGCCCACAGAAATCTCAAGCGACCATAAAGCAAAATGGTGTGGTGCCGGTCTGGAAACCAAAGTGAAGCAAAAGCGTTACCGCTCGAAACTAGTTAGGTGTGGATCCTGCCTTGGCCAATTAGTGTTTGTAACTTCCCCTTTCTCTCCCACCACGTCTGCTCTCAACTGTCACCATTAAATAAAGGCTTAAAACAAGCAAAAAAGAAAAATCCGAAAAACTGTAAGGAAATAACGGCTGAAATTGGGTGATATTTCCGTTGATGATCATGGTCAGATTACACAATTGAAAATAGGCAATTATATGTCATTATTTTGAGAGGCCTCATCTTTTGTTGGTGCAATTTCTTTGGTTCATTTGCATCAACTGTAATAGCAGATTTGTGTTTGGTTATTGTTTTAATCAGGTTTGAATGATTTAGCTATGACAAACAGGCAGTTGGCTTACCTTAGTTTAGCATAAGGGCTGGGAATAGTTCATTAATACACAATGTTTGTTCGTCAGATATATACAATAACTATACAGAAAGAAAGCAAATAATTCCCTTTACCAAAATATCAGTGGTCTGTGACAGAATCAATCACATGTTGCTGTTCTTGTTCATCACAACCATGTTGGGTGGAGCTTCCTCTACCTGTCTTCCTCTTATAGTCAGTGAGAGAACATTCCGGATGGAGTGAGAAACTCTCAGGAGAAGCTCCTTCAGTCCTGCTCTGTACTCTTTTCGGATCAGGCAGTAGAGCACAGGGTTGAGACAGCTGTTGGCATGGGCGAGACACACAGTCAGGGGAAAGGCGTAGGCCTGGGTGTTGTAGAAGGCTTTACTGAAGGGCACCAAGTCGAACTTGATCAGAACCCCCCACAAGGTAAGAGCCTGGTTGGGCAGCCAGCAGATGAAAAAGGACAAAACTACGATGGTGACAGAGCGGGTGACTTTAGATCGACGGCGGTGTCGTCCTTTTTCATACTCTGACTTCTCCATGCCACTATCACTGCCCGCCACACTGCCTACAACGCGGCGGCTCAGGATGAACCTCAACAGGAGGAGGTAGCACACTGAGATGACAATCAGAGGAACAATAAATCCCAGAAGGACTTTCTGTGTTTGGTAGAGTCCAAGCAGGACTTGGGGATCCCAGTGACCTGAGTCGGAGTCAGAGAACCGAACTAAGCACAGCTCATCATCTGCAGACACCTGTGAACATAACAACTGCGTCAAAGGATGCTCACTTAAACAAAAAGCAAGTCAGGACTGATGGCGGAATATCAGTTCAACAAACCTGAACCGTGGTGGAGTAGAAAGCATGAGGCAGTGTGGCCACCAGTGACACCACCCAAATGGCAGAACTGGCCCACTTGGCTCGAGCAGTGTCGATCCTGGGGCTGTTCATCTTCAGGGAGGTAACCAGGGAGCGGTAACGGGTGACGCTCATGGCAGTGAGGAAGAAGACGCTGGCGTACATGTTCATGGTGGTGACTGAGCTTACAATCTTGCACATGACCATACCAAAGGGCCACTGGAAGTCCAACACTGTGTCCACAGCCCAGAAGGGCAAAGTGAGGACAAACTGGAGGTCTGTAATTGCCAGGCTCATCACGAAGCAGTCGATGGAGGAGTGGTGATGGCCCCGGCGGCGGGAGTGAAGCAGGAAGAGGGCGAGGAGGTTACCCACAAGCCCCAGGACACACACCACCAGGTAGACCAGAGCAATGACAACACGCACCTGTCACACACACAGACCTGCATTTCATTAAACTGTTCTGTGTTTTCTGTAAATTGACTCGAAAGTGCGCACAGACAGATTAAAAGGAAAAATATGAGAACAAATACTGGAATTTCCTTACAGCAAAAAAAAAATAAAAAATACTTGTGCTGTATTACTGTCCTGCCTGACACATCTTTCTGATTTCAACCAGCTGGAATTAGTAATGAAGGTAATTGAACCTACTGGCAAGTTGGCGCTGTCTCCGTGCAGATCAATTGAGGACTCTTTAGAAAGGATGTGAAGCCAGCATTTGAGAGAAAGGTTAAAAGCCGGCAGGTTGGAAGCTGCTCCTGTGGGACTGACCAGCTCGGATATTTCATCCTCCTCTCCTCCGCACGCACTCAGCGCGGTCATGGGTCCCGAGCTGCTGTTGCCCTGCATTACTGTGCAGAGCAAAACCGACTTAGTTTTTGAAACAAGGTCTCGGTTCTTACTCTTCTGCAAGGTTAACTTCCAAACTGAGGGTGCAGAGGTTTAAATTAAAAAAAAACATCCTTCTCGTCCTGCTTTTATTGTTCAATTCCTCATTCCATACATGACGCGTCTCTTCGTATGTAGTTATTGCTCAAAAATGAAAATGACAAGATTTTTAATGGGAGAGCTGATCATTTCCTACTTTTGCGCGTTTAGCCGTGAGTCTGAAACGATGCAACTGCCTCTCCATCCTGTGAATCTGCGCGCACCCACGGACTCAGGTCTTTTATACTCGCTGGGCTCCCAGTTCACCACTTGACGGCGCGCTGTGGATGCGCACAGTTCATCCAGTGTCAATACGCTTTTATCATTATTAGAGTACATACACTAATGGGACTATCAGATTGTCTCATAACTTTTAGGTTATTTTCTGTTTACACTGAAAGTCTTGTCGCGTAAGATATGGCTAAAAACAAACAAACAGATAAAACCTTGTGTGTGTGCAATATTTTGTTGTTTTGTTGTTCACCTAAAGCTGTATCTTTTATTTTTTATTTATTTCAAGGTCAGGTAGATCCGGGTAATTTTTCTTTTTTTTTTTTTTACTATGTCCTGACATTTAAAACCTTTGTTATTGTGATTGACCAATGGACACATTTTCTCAAACAGCTTTCTTACTAACCCAGTATTAAGACTGATGGAAATACACATGGCATCTGCCCTGGTCTCTCTCTGCAAAGCAGTTAATTTACATTCTGCTGAATCTTTACAAGATGCTTAAAGATGTTGACTTTAATTGCCATCAGTTTGATTTTACAGCCTCTTAAAAGTATGTGGGGAGCAGCTTACACTGAGTGACTGTTTTGTACGTGTGAGATCACAGGTCTAAATATGCAAACAATGAGTGGAAAGTAAATTTCTGTTTGTGCTAATGTTACAACGGATGTTTCTCTTAGTCTAGGTGAAAATACAGAGATTGTGTCAGCAAAACAAATATACAGTGGATGATAATGAATGAGGGTGCTCTAGAGCGAGTTGCACCTCTTATGGAAATAGTTCTCGATGTTAAGATTATTCCAAATGAGACAACTGTTGGCTCTGTAAGCCTTGTTAGTCAGACAGAGTCTTATCCAGCCAAGGACATTCACTGCCTGCCTTTGGTTACCAGAGCATAGAACAGACACTCTGAGTGGTTGCCTCGGCATTACAGTGCAAAGAATCTTACAGCTGAGAAAGTCATGAGCATCATTTCAATACGTATGTGGCAACAGTTCATAATCAGCTGCCCTATAAACTCTTATGGAGTGACAGTGAGGGCATCATTTTCTCCAAAAATGCCCCATTTCATATCAATACAATTTGCTTGTCTTCTACAAACACAACATTCTACCTTCTGCTTTATAATGATATTATTTACCAAAAGTTATATGAGGGTTCACGAGGATACTTTTTTTTTCTTTTGCTACTTCACCAAATTTTCTGGGACACCTCTGTGTATGACCTCTAAAGAATAATAGCCTTCAGAGGAGGCTCCCAAGAATGTTTCCAAAAAGATCTCTAAAAGGTTTTACAAAACAACTTTAAGAGAATCTCTGGGGAGTTTTCCCCTAAGGCTCCCTGAAGGTTGTTGCATGCTAACACATCCACACACAGAAAAATGTATCGTTTTTTTTCTGAAGTTATATGTTTTAATAATAATCAGAGTCAAGGGAGCAAAATCTTCTGAGTCTCGAGCTTGTTATTGTGATATTCTGCTACATCGTTCTTGCTCTAATGCACGTGAGCCCCCCACCCCCCCCCCCCAAATGGACTAATGCTGCAAAGATAATTATATGATATATTTTGCCTCAGTAGGATGTTATCCTCAGGTAACATCACTTTAATTCAAACCTGACGTGATCAATTTTCTTAGTGAATTTCCATCTGCCTCCCTATCACTACAACACCACTGCTTGATGCTGTCTGATCAATAATTCATTTATGACTCCAAGCGAGAGTGGATATTGTAGACTACTTGTATTTTTGGTTCAGAATTTCTGAAATCGTTATTTCTTTAAATTGTTAAGCGCACATTCGCAGCTGTCAACGTGAGCAGCAGCACCCGAGAGAGGATTATTATGTGGAAAACAGGCAAGATTTTTGAAATGCTGAAGCTGTGAGTTCAAGTTCATACGGCACAACTACCTATATATAGAAAGCAGGTTGTTTATGTTAGTTAACTCTGTCATACTGACATTTAGCTTAAAGGCTATCAGAGCAAGCATGACTGCTCGCCTTTTAAATTCAATCTTGGAAAAAAAATCTGAACATCACCTGTTTAATACCCATCAAGTGTATAACGTGTGTGTAAATCCTCCAAAGTCACACGGCTTATCAAATATACTGCCAGAGTGCCTCCAGCAGTTTGGCATGTATTTCAGGAAAACATCAACACATACAGTTTGGAAGAAAAAAAACATCTTGTGGGACTGCTCTCAGCTGAACTTCCATTGTTTACAGGTCAATAAGAAGAGATCAAGCAAATGAAGGAAATGAAGTTTAGTGAAGCACAAGGTTTTTTGATGACTATGTCCCAATGGATCATTACAGCGGAGTGGTGACATGAACAAAGAATGTGGATAGGACAGGACACCTCAATTCAAGGCAGATGGCGGAGACTCTGAATCAGACAACAAAAGGAAGATGAGATTTAAATACAAGGAGGAAGGCTAATTTGGCTCGAACAAGAGGGAAGAAGATCCAGCGGTTTCACATGTCGAACAGTATACCATCACTACAACATGATAGATTTGAACAAGCAATCTCACACTAGAAGCCCAAGAGATTCAACCAAGTCCACCCCCCCCTCCAAAAAAAAAAAGGGATGAAGAGGAGGTGAGATGGAAGAAATCTTATGTATTGAATTCATAGCAAAGTGTCATTAAGCTGATGCACCAAAGAAGCAAATCACTATCTTCCACACTGTGCGCCTCATTCTAGCAGAAAGAATATAGTGCACTGCATGCACAGTATATGTACTGATTAGGAATTGAGCATAAAGGTAAAACCATTATGTTGCTATTAGTTGATGCTGTGGTGCTGAGTGATGGAGCTTTCCCAATGATTGTTGCTCTCTCAGTATGTTTTGATACAATTCCATCAGAGCCTGCCTTCAAAACGAGGGGCATAGCTCACACACACACACACACACACACGCACACACACTGAGTATGAAGTTTCACAACAATATGACAGTAGACTATGCTGACGTTGTGTGGTGCTCAGCACTATTTTTTTGCATGTAAAGACAGAAATACAAGCAATCTATGGATAATTGTTCACTGCCTTGATCATAGTTCACCTCCAAATGTCTTCAGAACAAAACAGTTTGCAGGCAAAATCTGCCCTGCTTTATTTTCTGCTTGAATTGAATTGGCAGTTATTAATGCCACACAATGAAAATACTCTTTAAGGCTCTTGCATTCAGTGAGAAAGGAACTGTCAGCAGTCTGCGCTTGCATTTGCATATATACACACATAATGAACAATAAAACTTCAAAACAGTTTAAAACAGTGACCAGCATGCCAGTTCCTTCATATGGCTGGTTTTCGGCCCAGTCCTGTTAAAACAAATGCCCAGTCGCTCTAATGGCCAGCTGGCACATTAGATAGGCCAAATATAAGTAGGCCTTGTGTAAATTGCTTCCACGGTTTATGGCAATACTGAAGAATAAAAACAATTCCAACATTTACTTTGGGCTCCTCAACATTTCACTGACTTGTTATAAAAAACACTTAAAATTATTTTAGTCATTCTTAGCTATATACATTTAAGAGAATAACAGGATGCAGCAGCAAACATATACTTGGGGTTTATTTTACAGATCCGTTAGGTTTAAATAAAACTTTGGCAGTATAAGTAATAAACAATCCACCGGGTCCTTCAGGATTTTTTCGCAAAGCAAAGGAAAATTTTCGAACACCTGAGTGGATGACCTCCTCACTGACCATACTTCAGAGAGGACAATTTGGTTAAAAGCAGCATCTTCTGGTTGAATGTTTGTGCTTTGGAGAGCCACCAGCAAGCATGTCGACACTCCTTTGACACTCTTTTGCTACATCTTTCTCCTCGGGTGAGGCCAGTAATTATCCTTGTCTCTGTGATCCTGGTGGTGAGAGGAGGGGAAGTCTGAAGTCCAGGCCTGTAGCTTCTCTGTCAGGCCTGCCAGGGCTTCAAAGCCCCTGAAGATAGAGGGGAAGGGAAGAGAGGGAGGAGTGACGTCTCTTGCTTCATCCACCGACTGCAATGAGCGAGATGAGACTGAAAGGCAGAGACGTGGCGGAGATGAGCGAGCGTGTGTTTGCAGATGTGCATGCGTGAGGAAAATGGAAATGTGTGTCTACAGACCTTTGGTCTCTGTATACTCTGCCTGTCTCTGTTGGTTGTAAGGGTTGGGCTGAAGATTTGAGGAAATGAGCAGAGAGAAGGAGAGCAGCAAAACCTGGACACAAATACAGATGGCAGGATGAAAAGGGGCCAAGTGGAGAAAACACAAATGAGAAGGATATTAATAAACACACAGGGGTGAAATTAAAGGGACTTATCAGGGATGGCTTACATAGCATCTTGAAGAAAATATGAGCATTGGTTAAATTCAAACAATTACTAATTTACAACCTTAAAGATATCAAGCTGTAATAATTATGCCTTTTGCCACAGTGCTGTCTATGCAATATCTACTGCTTCTGTATTTGTTAGAAAGGATGCAATGCATTTAAACACTTTGCCACTGGTATGAATGGATGTAACAAAGTGGAATGCATCTCACCAAGATGCAGGTTCCTCTGGTTGTTGCTTTGTGGGAACTATTAGGGAAGAGAGCCTGTAGCCGCCTAAGTTGCTCCAGCAGAGCACTGTAGTACAATGAGAAGCAAAAAGATAAGAGATGTATATAGTATTTCACAAGAGGGCCAACAGATGAAATACAGGCATCTTTTTGCAGGATTTTTGATCTTTTGCAACTGAAGCAAAAATAAAAGGGAGCAGCATGCTACAGGGAAAAATATGTGATTCTGGCTTCTTCTTCCAGCTTCGGCAGGAAAGCAACATGAGGACATGGCAGAATGCAGCAAGGTCAGGAAAAACAGTTTTCTTTTTCTAATCTTTAGTCTGGTCATTTTACACCAACATAATGAGGAATGCATGATTTTTTTTCTCCCTCCAAAGGTGAGAACCTGAGGCCATCTGAATTTTCATCAGCAAAACACTGACTGACATGGTCCAACTCACAGCAGGTTGACAAAAGAAGACACGACTCAAATGATAACAGACGTAGCACCACGTACATACAGACAGAAGCCAGAGTGAAAATAAATGGAGGCTTGATATAATTTCAACAAAACATATTGAGAGAGTTTTGTTGGGTTTATTTCTTGAAAACTGTTTGATCAATATGTGAATGGTGCAATAAGACAGGCTTGCTTCAGTATACGTTTGCAAATTTCTACAAAAAAAAATTTCACCTTTTGCTATCAGGGGTATTTTTATATGTTTTTTCACCAATTTAACTAAGACAATTGCCTCTCTGACCATATACTGCACATACAGTCATGTAAAAAAGAAAGAACATGCTATTCAAAAAGCATATCAACATATAATTTAAAAAATATCTGTTTCTATATTCCTCTCTTTTCCTCTGTTTTCAGCTCTACTCTGTTGTTCAGACAAAAGAAGTTTTTCTTTCTTTCATACCAAAAAAACTCAGCATCTGAAAATGTATCAATCAACTAATGACAATAATCATGATAATCATTTCAGCCTTTGTGTGTTCATGTGGTGACTCACTTGTTGGTGTCCTCCAACTGCTGAATCTTCCTCTGCAGCTCAAGGTTATTAGCACTACATGCAGACATCCTGCAGAAAAAGACAGACGGGAGAAAGAGTGAAAACATACAGGAGTTGAAATGAAGAAAGGACATCAATCAGCATCATTGTAGGATGCTTCGTTGCTTCCCCTCTGCTGACAATTTCTGTCGGCTGGCTATTATCACTCAGACTTTCCTTTCTAGGGAGACCTTCTTTTCTCTTGCCCTCCATTTGTTTACCTGTCATCCTTCATTATAGCCTTCAACTTGTGATAACTCTCCATGGTGATAAGCTCCACTTGCAGCTGGTTTAATTACCAGCGGATGCTGACTGTGCTCAATTGGAGTGACAATCTCAGCCCATCATGAAACTTTTGTTATCAGGATACAACAGAGCTTGTGCTTGAAGGAGATCTTAATAACACACTATTAATGATTTTCAAAAAGCATCAGTTCAGCTTTCCTGTGAACACAAGCAATTATTAGATGAATGAACAAAAGGTTGAAATGCAGAAATGTTTTCTCACATTTACATTATGAAATAAAAATACACTGATGTTTGTCCCTCCATTCATTTGCTACCCCTGCAGTCACAACACATCAAAACACTCTCACAGCCTGCCTTTACTAAGAAAGGGAAACCACAGGCTTTATAACAGTCCAGTGGTGTGAGATACACCCCGTACAAATAACCTGGGTGAGGTGGGGTTGATGAACAATAAACCTGGTGGGAAATAAGAAAAACCAGATGGGATTTGGGGACAGAGGTACATTTATCTGCCCGCTCCACGACGCCGCATTGTTTGTGGAGGTGTGATGGGTTGAAAAAGCCAACATGTGGGAGGCAGGGAGAACTTGTGACAAATTTGCTGGCTGCCTGGATGGTGAGACTCATGCTGCTCAGCCTGGAGATAGAGAGGCAGGAGGAAGACTAAAATGAGATCCGTCTTGGCAAAACCTTCTGTGCCCCTGATGAGTCATGCTGTATGGTCTTTAGATTTTCCTTCAACCTTGCTGTCGCTGTCACACAGAGCGGCTTAGAGGCTCTGTTGAGTCGCTGGTTTTTATGATATAGTACACCCTGCCCACATTAGATACTTTTCAAATACACTGCAGGGAACCCTTTGGGCCAACCCCGTGCTCAGTTCATCATAGGTGTGCTGGATATTCAATTCTACCACATAGATAAGATTATGTAATAGATTCTTATTGTGCACCCCTCTGGTGGTGGCCGTCTGTAGCACTTCAGATAAACTTTTTTGCTTGACTTTGGGTTAAATAGAAAGCACTCTGCAACCAGGTGAATTCTGTGCTCAGAGAATTCTATTGGATTTAAGATTAATAAATCCTAATCCTAACAATTTCATGGCTGAAGAGAAAACTTGAACTGTTTCACCAGATGAGACGTCCACAGGTAGTCCCCAGTAATGCACAGGTTCTTAACGGGTGTATTAAGTCATCCAAACGTTCAGAACTTCTGGCATGACTGCACACAGAGGATAGTCTGCTTCTCGAAAGGTAGGCCAGACAAAATGGTTGTGATACTCCAGTCCACCAAATTGACAAGGTAGCATGCATTTATTTGTCAACCATCATTTGAATTGATCCAACTACTAAAGTAGCAGCTGGCTTACAAAAAAATGGTCCAACTCCTCGGAAGCACGTCAGGAACAGAATCTGAGCCCCACATTCAGGAGGGTAAGATAACTCCACGTTTTTCTGAACGGTTTCTCTTCAGCCGACCCCAGATTAGACACAAAAGAAGCTGAGGGGCAATTTACTCAGTTTGTGTACAAAGTAAATAAGTGGATGTGTTAGAATGCCATCAACTATTTCTTACCCTCACCTCATTCAGAATTTCAATTAGAGGCAATAATGTGTATCTGTCCTGATTTATTTATGTAATTCGATTGATATTTTCAAGCACAAAAACTGTTGCACCAAAAAAACCTAAACTTAATTTAAAATATATTCATCCTCTAGCAATTTACAGGAGCACAAATATGAACCTGCCTGTTAAAAACTTGATTTGACTTTATTATCTTATAAATAAATTACTCTTCTGCAAGGCACATGTATTTTGACCTCAGTGGTAACTGCCTGTTACCTCTGTGTTTCAGCACTTAATACCGTTGATATTAATTCACATTTATCTCTTGTAATTGTTTGCCATGACAGCAACTGATACTCACCTCTTTGACCCTCTATTCAAAACGAACCAAAAGAGTTCTGTGAATTTTAGTGAATTTAGAGTCTCCTCTGAGTAGGGTATTTTCTTTTTTAGAGTGGATGAAAAGGGCTTTACCAATGATAATTGAACATAGTTAAATGGATATTTACCCCTTTAAAATGTGTCTAAGTCAATCAAGTAAATAGACGTTTCAGAGCACAAACAATCTACTCCGGTTAAAAATAAATTTTAGTACGCAGAGATAACGTGTTGAGCGAGGGATGCTGAGCGCAGCTGGCTCCTACCTTCCTTCCAGACTGTCAACATATTCCCTCTTCTTCTTCCTGCTTTCTTGAGCCGAGCGTTTGTTGCGGATTTTCCGCCGGATCTTCTTCAAAACCCTCTCCTCAAACTTGAAAGAACGAAGAATAAAAGGATGAGCGAGACAAAAGTGGGTTGGGTTGTGGTGGCAAAGTGGTGGATGTTGTTTAACTGAGGATACAGACTTAGTGTGAGTGGATGTGTGGGGAGTATGTGTACAGAGACTACTCTGCATATTTATGTGGCTCATGTACCTTGGACAGGGGCAGTTTGCCGGGTAAATGTACCCCTTCTTTAGCCAGAAGCTTCTTCTCATCCTCATTAAGTACAAGCTCCTGCAGGGAATGCTGAGAGGCTTGTTGCATCTGTGAAACAATGCTCCAGTTAAATGGGCTCTCCTTGCAGCTTACTTGAACAAGGCATCACACCGGAATACAGGCCCTATAAAAAATGTGCTCTTTTTTGCTCAGAAAATAGTGAGAACAATTGTACCATAAAGTTCAAACTGCATTTATACATAACAATTTTCTAACATGCTGGTCAGAAAGCTTGAGAAAACTTACATTTTGCAGAAAAATGTTCAACTCTTACTTTCTGTCCCAGGTTTGATAGCAGCAGGTCCTTCACTGTGGGAGTGTGGCTGGGTGATAGCAGGGGATTTTGGTTTGTGGTGAGGTAGTATGTAATTCCAAAGCCCTCCTGGAGGTCAGCAGATTCCCAGCCTGCATGATAAAGCAGAAGAAAAGAGAAAAAAACGATAAACCAGAGCATCATGACTTAAAGAACTGACTCTACTTGCAGTTAGAACAAAAAGCACCCATTTGTGCAAATGTATTAGATACTCTTTATGCAAGGAGAGATAAAAAATGTATCCTTCGTTACAATTATTCATTGAAATCCCAGGAAATAATAACATTGTTGGTCAAAAATGCAAGCAGGCTTTTTTTTGGTAGCTTTGTGTGTCAGTTAAACAGCACATCTACTTCATACACTCTAGCAGGTACATATTGTGTGTGTACAAGCCTCAAGAGAAAGAAAGAGTACATGCAGCATTTCTGGGCTAGATAAGTGGTACCCAGGCTGTATAAAAGCTTTTTCTAAGATGAAAAGAAGACGAAGGCGACGTGATGCAGGTGAAACTGGAGGATGTGGAGGAGTTGTCCTCTTTTGCTGCAAGCAGATGAATCCCAGATTGATTTAAGATGAGAGGATTGGTTGGAGTCTAGATACAGGATAAACTATAATAAAAAAAAGTATAATAAAAAATAAGTGATTTTATTTTGAATTTACTCTGAAATAACATCAAAATGGCGTAATTATTAGGTAAAAAGGTTCAAAGCTATCAAGCCCCCCATGTTTTAAGATCTTAGCAGCACCTCCAGGTATTGATCCGACAGACCCAAGGATCGACTAATCAATGATCCAATTATAGAACAGCCTACCTGCAGCTGAAAATATCACAACTGATGCTGTCATAAAGGGAAAAGCTGTTCACACAAAATTCAGATTCCATTCAGACCCTTGAAAGTATCCCCCACTTTACTTTTATATCCTTTCTGTAAGCAACACTCGCCTCTATGTTTGACATCTTTGTGTTGCTTGAGATTTGGTTGATTCAAATTACTTTTGTCACTGTAGGAAACAATCAGCATGAAAAGGAGCCATTCATATTTTTAAAAAGACAGTTTCTTTACATCATGAATGACATTTGCACAAGCCATTATCCTTCTAAATGTTCAGAAAAAGGAAACATTTCAAATAATTGCTTACTCTTTGAAAAAGATAGCTGTCAGAGACGCAGTTATTAACCCTTATTATTCTACAACATTCTAAAAATCTCACAGTCCCAAAGTTGTCATTTTCTTCCAGCACCCTGTTTTCTGTTTTCTTTTCTTAACCTGACATTTGAACTCCCTGTGGAGACAATCTATGGCTCAATCATGGCTCACTTGGTAGCTCTGAATTTCTCCACTTTCCCATCCTATGTATTCATCCATTTTCTAAACTCCCTTAATTCAATTCAGGGTTGCGGGGGAGCTGGAGCCTATCCCAGCTGTCATTGGGCAAGATACAGGAGACACCCCAGATAGGTTGCCAGTCCATCACAGGGCCACACAGAGACAAACAAAACACAACCATGCACACTCACACTCACTCAGAGGGAAATTTAGAATCACCAGTCAACCTTATATGCATGTTAGGCCCTATCCAGAATTCAAACTGGGAGCCCTCTTGCTGTGAGGCGACAGTGCTAACCACCACACCACCGTGCAGCCCGCTCTCCCATCCTAGTCTTACCTAAATCAATGGAAACATCCGATGTCTTTTCATTTGCTGGTGGCCAGTCCTCCGAGGATGGAGGCGGAAGGAATGTGTGAACGTCAAAGGCTGGGAAAGCAGTGCAGGAGATTGGATGGGGGCTGTCTGTGGGATCTGTCAGGGGGTCCTCGTTAATGCCACTGTCATTGGTGCAGGGTGACCACAGGGGGGAAGCTGGCACAGAGGAGGGCTCATGTAGCAGAGCATTTAAGAAGTCATCAGCTTCACTTCTATGAGAGGTTGTGTTCTGCGGCAAAGGAAGAGATGTACACATCATCACATTAAACCACCACCACCGCTGGATTAACAGATTTAATCAGTCAATCATGTTCCCACACACGAACACATTACTTGCAGCCAAACAGCAGAATATAGAATGAAACTGTAAATGATATCTGACACAAACATGTGTGGCCTCTGCTCACAATGCGGTTCACAGCCAATGTTCACATTTTCATAATGACTTTAATTCGATACGGTCTTGTAATCGTGTTGATCGCTTAGAGACTCCTTTTTGAAGCAAAGAGTGCCGAATGTTCAGGCCACATACATCCTTAATCGTCATCGTCCACGGTTGGTCACTGTGGCAACTGGCTGATTCTTCTGTGTTCCTGAGCAGAACGTCAAAGATATCCATCCCTTCATTCACCTGAAATAAAGAGTGATAAAAGTGAAGAAGCTCCTCAGTTTCCTTTCCAGTTTTAAGCTTAAATCTAAGCAAAAGGACAAATATCCTCCATTGGTTTACGGAAAATTTAAGTCTCTCAGTTTCTCACATAACTTCCTGATGCCGAAATCAATGCAGTCACTTCCACTTTTACCAGCTTTCAAACGAGCAACTTTTCTTTTACCACACCCACACAAAATCAATTCCTACGTGCTAAGCAATAGTTACATCCAGTGATCTTACCCTGTCTGTAGCCAACGTCATTATTCGGACATTGAAGCAGCAAATGAAATTTCAATGAAACAACAGAAAAAGGACCAGTTATAGTTAAAAGCACAGTTGAAAACGCAGTTATATATGAATATGGTCCTCTGGTGCTGTGTTGTGAAGGAGAAATGCCTGAAGGTTTCAAGGGACAAAGTTGAAATGCAATATCATGCAACAGCATTTCCCCAACCCAGTTTATCACTGTCCAATCCAGTGTTTAGCTGACAGCCGAGAGAGCCAATTGGCACAGAAGGAAGACTTACAGAATGGATTAATTAGTCAACGTTAGTCAGAGGTAGTCTAAGTGACCTTTGACGTCAGTTTGAAGACAGTAATTATTCGCTGTGTGCTTTCACATTCATTTCATGTTGGACAGATTTAATTAACTGACTAATTTTTATTGCTTTCAAGGGCGAAAAGTGAAGCGACGCTTTTCATTTGCTCCATTCACTACTCATCGCTGAGAATTAGCAAAAGAATATGGAGCATGAAAGCGCTAATCTTGAAATAAATGTGGACGGTCCACATTTATTTATTGTGACCTAATACAACTCCAGGCAAAAATCATGATATCAGCATGGATGTTCATTTGGCTTTTTTATTTAGAAAAACAATATTCAAAACACAGATATGACACAAAACAATCTCATTTAATAGCAGTATATTCTGGCATTGTAAAACATTCCTACATTGTTTTTGTAAAATAATTTAAAGCATCAAGACAGAAAACTCAAAGAAAATCTATGCCTTGAATTAGAAAAGGCACAACAGAAGAAATCAAAAAGAAAGGTTCAACTAAACAAACGAAAACAATGTTATAGTGGGTCAAAGAGAAGCAAGCACAGACTGTGGATGATTGGATTAAAGCAATACTGCATTGCATAAGAATATGGTTTCTGCACTTCTGTTTGGTGCAGAACCAGTAAAAAAAAAAAAAGAAAAGATGACTGCCTGAGGAAAACAAATTTCCACAACAACCAAATATATGCTTTTGATGTCAAGTAAAGTACCAGGACAGATTACAGATGTCATTATCCCTGCAGTAAATGCACAGGTGCCGTTAGAAATATTTCTCTGCTTTTCTCACTCAATCAGCGAAAAAAACAGTTTGGTGATGTTGGAATCATTTTTCAGCACTATAACGCATCTTGCCACTGAGCAAAGAATTCTCTATTTTTTTCTTCAGGAAAGACTTAGCCTGAAAACAGTCTGGATCTCAATCCAACTGAAAATTTATGGTGGAAATTAAGAAAATAGTCCATAACAAGGCTCTATCCTGCCAATCTGGTCTATCATGTGCTATATAAGAAAGTTGGAACCTGTTTAATGAAGAATATATATTTATTTTATTAGTGAAGCCCTCATTAGTGAGTTCAACCCATCATAAAAGCCAGTGGGACTGCAACAAAGTATTAAATGTGCATGTGTTTTAGTGTCATGATCACTGATTCTTCCTCTACCTGCAAAAAAACTTAGATTATTTCATCCAAGATTTTTTTAATGTGTTTTACATATGCAGAATACTTTATTCAAACACATTCATTCTACTCAAAACAGAAAAGCTGAACAAACATCCTCTAAATCTGGTTATTCCATTGTTTTTGGCAGGGGTGGTAGAAGCATTTAAATGGAAGGACTGAGCCTTAGTGAAGCCCACACAGCACAGCGGACAACTCAAATACATAATTGCAAACAGAGACAAAATAGTTTCTGTCTTTAAGATGTGACTGAAAAACATGAGAACAAACTTGTTTTGTACAAAAACTGACAAGTAAAGTGGCCCTGTGTTGCAATGCGTTGCAAAAATCCCTGATAGAAACAGACCACATTAAAGATCTGAGGTTTCTTATTCTTTCACTGACGATGGGAAGGTTCGATATTGACTTGGAATGGGTAATTGCTCCGGAACTGAAACAGCTCCTTTGTGGGAGACACTTTGTGATTGTGGCTGGTTGAGATCTGACGCATTTGTGTACTGCTGGAAATCTTTAGCAAAAATGAGCTGAAAACATCAAAGCAGGACAGCAGTCTTTTTTTTTTTTTTTAAAAACCCACAAAACATTGTTGTTGTCTACCAGGGAGACACCTGTTGTTGTTCAGTTTCCATGTGTCTTGAAAACGGAACAATGACCGTGGGGGTTTTTTGCTTGTCTTAGGAGAGACTTTTCTGTGCCTCTATGTGTCATATCTTTATTGCCATAATTAGCAGTGTCTGTGTCATGATATCTCCAAGCGTGCACACCATAAAGCAAGCGCTATTACATAATGTGTTCTCGAAGCGAGAACACTAGAGAAACATGCACACTTGCAAAGATATATCTGGCTATTATCACAGCAAGAAGTGATTCTCCAAGTGGGAGAGCTATTAAGTCCCTCCTCTGATTTCAAGAAAAGAACATCATCGACAAAATCCTACCATCACTGCCTCAACTTTAAACCGCTGTTACACTTTTTTTTCACATTTTACTTTCATCACACACCACACAGTTGACAGAAATCAGATCTACTTATTTTTCTTAAAATTTAAAAAGCTTTCCTTTTGAAATTTACTTTTCCTCTGGGCGCTGTGACTTTAACTGAGTCTTTCAAAAGTTTCCAAGTGGGCATGGAAGAATAAGACAAATAAAACTGTCACGCCTCAAAGGTCCAGGCCTGGTTCAAACCCAAACCTTAGCTTCATTACATGGTGCATTGCAGAGACCATAAAGGGATTTTCTGCATTAAATATACAAAAGAAAAAATACATAAAAGATGAGACGAGTTCAGTTCCTCATCTCTTCTGATTGTGAGTCGAACGTGTCGCACAATGTGAAAAAATCTAATTCTCTGAAGTAGGTTTGCAGGGTTCGAAGATTTGGTGTAAAATATACATTGTTTTTCCAATCTGACCATTTTGAGTTTTCCAAAATCTTTAAAGAGTATAAAAGGAAACCCCAACAATTCAGTTGTGATTAATTCAAACATATATATATATATATATATATTTGAAGTAAAAAAAAAGGCTTAACGACATTCAGATACATTCTTATGGAGCCAGTGATAGTTATGGCTTCATAGATTTAAACTGGGCCAGATCTGATTTATTGATAGTTATTTCATAAAAGAAATAATACATACAGTGAGGCCAAAGTATGAATCCAATAGAAGTACTTCAGTCTACAAAACATTTCCCTCATTGATGTATTTGTTGCCTTTAAATCTACTTATCTCAGACAGAGAGCCTATTATCAGCACTGTAATATGCCAAATTGCATGGCAGCAGAGCTCTACTATCTTTATTATTGTTCTAACTGGAGATTAGAGAGGTTCAAAGTACTTGCAGATATGATCTAACCGGAGCATTTTGAGCATATCTTTGCATACCAAGAATAAGTTGCAGTTCAGTACAAATAATTGCTGTGTTACTGCTTACCACAGCATAATGCAATTGTATATTACCATGTCCATTAGATGCATATCAAAAGGGTGTCAAGAAAAGTTGCACCCACTTCAATTTTATAGAAGAGCATCAGGTTCACCATTTAAAACTGATTCACCAATTGTCATGACATGTACTTTGAAATCTTAGTGATACTGTAACTCCAAACACAGATAGGATCTCATAATCCAAAGTTTCACACTGTCTCATTACTCAGTAAGGAGGTATGGGCGGGGGGAGGCATGTGTTGAATAGCAATACGTGGCTGGCTGTTCTCAGGAAAGAGAAAAGTGGTAAAGAAAAATTACAGACACTGTTGTGATCCCTGATGGAACTTATTTCAGTTCAAATTCACAGGTAAGACACTGACAGGATATGACTATGCTCACTTCACCAGCCATGAAGTGTATGTTGGATGCTTCTCGCTACTTTTATGAGTGTGAAATAATTCCAAATCAATGGAAAATTCCCAGTGTGTCACACAAGTGAGAGACACCAAGTAAGAAGAGGGTCCACACTCATATCAGAGGCAATTTTATCAAGTCTTATCAAGAAAGGAGTGAAGTTCTACTGAAAAAAATTTCCCAATGGTATCATCTGGCTAAAGCAGCACAGAGAACAGCTCAAACAAACAGGCACAGCCAGGATAGAAAGTTGCGGGTCAGTCAGTCGATCTTTTATCGATGCTATGAAATATAGAGTCCTTTCGTATTTTGAATTGTAAGAACACTAAGGCAGTGGTCTCACTCTACGGGGAGGTTCTTGTATCTATTCCAAGAGAAATACTTTCAGATTCAGTGAGAGAGATGGGAGGATGGAAGTCAGGAAGAGAGCTTGAGGCTTCAAATTACAGCACAAAGGCAAAGGGGTACAACTGAATGATGAATGAAGCCCGGACCTCCGCCTGACATTGAAATAAAATTTTTACCCACGACCTTACACATCTTATAAATCATTGGACGTAACAGATAAGGATACATTCAGTATAAGCATTTATAGTCTTATAAGTCTCAAAGTATCCTTTGCAAGAAGCCTGTAACCTGATGGGGAAGTGAGGGACACTGGAGGATCACGACAGGGCCAGGAAGATAGTTACCTTTTTGGCAAAAGTCTAGCAAAGTCCGGACTCGGGATGTTGTCAAAGGGTAACTGTCATGTAATGCTTCACATTTTGCAGCACTCAGCCATCCCACAGAAACCAGTGAAGAATGTAGACGTTTAACAGCAACATGGGAGACACAGGGTGACTTACTTGCTGAGTGACCAACAAGAAGGTGCATAAGATGGACCAAATCTGGCCACAACAGGTAAATAGGATGTCTACATGTGCCAACATGGCACCCCACCGAGGATTTTTTGATGGCTCTTGATCTATAAATGTTTGATTTCTATGGTTGAACGCTTAAGAAGAAAAGTTTGATTCTTAAAGAGAGAATCTCAGAAGCACAGATCAGTATTTGGCCAGGTGGAGGTGCGAGCCAGCAGGATGGCTGAAATGTGGCAGCAGGAAGCCTAAAAGAGATGGGATCCAACAGAGGAACCCACAGTCTAAGAGGCATCACTTAATAGAGCAGAGCAGAGTGAAACAAGAACACCAGCTGGGCTGGTTCATACAACCACACCGGTTACTGGTCCTCATCAGAATCGCTAATATGACCAAATATTAATGTTAATATTGAAAATTTAACTTCTCACAGCCCTTTATTTTTCATTTCAAAATTCAAATGTAGTTTGCCTATCCTAGCTGAACAATCACATTTCTCGCTGATCATTCAAAGACTTGGGAAATGTTTTTAATGGTTAAACTGTATCAATTCCTTATAAATCATCTATCAATCCATTTTCTACACCCATATAATCGAATTCGGGGCTTCGGGACTTATTAATCGGTTATCATAAATAACTTTGTTCTATTCAATCTGAAATGACCGAGCTATGATATGTTAGTTTTGCTCGTTTAGTCTTTGTATCTTCATTTTAAATAAATTTAGACAAATAAAGAGCCCAACATACAGACAAGGGGTTTCTTTCACTAAAAATGCACTTCCTTTTGGGACTTGTGACCTGCAGTGGGTGTACCCTACATCTCACCTTCCCTGGACTCTGAGATAAAGCAGATTTGGAAAACAAATGAGTGGATGAATGAGCAGAACCTCTCTGAGATGTTTTGTGCTGCTCTGCCCTCAGCTGGTGGAGGTCTGCTCCTACATCCTGAGGCAGCCTCACAGGGCAAAATTAAACAAAAGGAACAAAGGCTGCCAATGAACCACCAGTGAACCCAACATAGAACCCAGCAATGGTACTGGTTTAAGTTACATTATTCTCTTGACAAAATTAATCTGTTTATCAACAGCGTGGATGTCCGTTTTACTCTGATATTTGAAAAGATATAACAAAGCATTAAAAGAATATGATAATATGAGGCAGGCAGGTCATATAACCAGCTGAAAGCATTTAAACAATTGCTTGTCAACATAAATGTCTCAACTATAATATTCATTATTCACTGCTGCATTTTCCCCAGCTGCTGTATATTTTCAATTTGCAACGTTGAAAATGAGTAAAGATAAATGCTCGGGGAAAAAAAGACAGTGGTGGTGAGGCATGTCCATCCAATTGAAATGTAATTTCAAATGCGAGCTCATGTGCCCAAACATAAAAGACCATGTTTAATGTGCAAAATATTTTGTCTCTGCCAGCACGTACAATACACACTGATGACTCACTCCACCCTCCCTCCCTCATGTTGGTGGAGCTTCCGCTCAAATAAAACTAGACACGGTTTTTGTTTATGATAGGGCTCCTGAAAGTCTGCAGTTAAACAATGAATATTTGGTGAATAAAACCCAAGTCAGTAACTGAGGGAACAGAGTGACTTATGACTCTTTAGTGATGCTGTTCTCCAGTCTTTTGGTTGTTGTAAAGGTCCAATATTTTCAACGCAGAATAACAACACCCTGCACATCAAATCATCCTTCAGTTATTTCATTTAAAGTCATCAAAGTATGTTTGTTTTCTATGAGTCCACTGCTTTTCACAACCGTGTAGTTTTTTGTTATGAAACATTTAAAGAATGTAAATTCTCAAATATCGCCCAACTTTCCCTTGACATACAATGTGTACATAGTCGTGTCTCTCTTAAGATATTTGGGGACATGTTAATCTTTGTATTAACCCTCAAATGACGCTTAAGCTTTACAGCTGAGGCAAGATTAAATAGGGGAACTTGATCTGGACATTTGAGCCTGGACAACTGAACTAAAATGTCCTCAACTAAAATAACTAATGTGGTTGTTTTGCTTTTTTTTTTTTTAAACATAGACGACAAATGTTGCGGTCTCTGTAACTCAGAGCCTCAGCCCTGTGGCACAGCAGATGCTGACACACATCCACGGAAACCTGATACGAGCGACAGCGCCCTCTGCTGGTAAACCATCGGAGTTCTGCCTTTTCACGGCAGCCGCCGCCGCAGCAGCGTCTCTCCTGTCACCATCGGGACTGCCTGTTCTCAAAGGCAGTGTGTACAGCCATAAGCCGTCACACAGAAAGACCCACGACCTACAGGCAACATGGTGAGTCTAGAATGGGCTGGGGTCCGGTGACGATTGTCAATTTAATGCGTTTGTGGCAGGTAAAAAGCGGTCTTACTGCGCTCAATAACCTTCGTTGTAACCGTGTCAGTGCAACAAGCTGTCCTGGATGGAGCGTGTCAGGTGTGGGGAAATGGATGCCGCTATCTGGTGGTGTTATGTGACCAAAGAGGGGCTCCGTTTGAGGTCCGTTATAACATACGCAGTAGCCAACTGATAAAGCTGGGCTGTGGCCTTTACGGCCCGCTCTGCTTCACAGTGACGTCCACCGCAAAGCCTTTAATATCAAGCTGCCGAAGCCTTACTGCAGAAATATCACGTTCATTTGTCGCGACAAGAAACACACATGCCACAGATATAACTGGCACAAATATGATTGATCCAAGTCTTGTCTTACCAAAATTGTGGATAGATGTAAGATACGGGAGATTGCGTCACTCTATTCAACGTTAGCGACGAATAGATATAAAATTACGTATAGGCCCACAGCAATACGTCACCCACAGAGAGCTGCACTGTATTTCATTTCTGTTTTTCAACAAATTTAAACATATAGGAGGGTTTGGCTGTGTCGGGGACGTCCAGTTATTGATATGTAGGGAATCCTTGTGTCAGCTAATAGCATTAGTTTCCCATACATATTTTATTCTATATTATTTAAAGAAATGCTCATTATTGGAACAATATATATATACCCTGTGGACTTAATTTTACCGCAGTGTGAGACAACCTCCTCCAAACGGTCCGACCTTTATCTTACTTTTTGGGCTAATAAAACTGCCCCTCCCCATATTTTAGAAATTAAACATAAACTTGATAGTTCCAGGTCTGTTGTCAAAAGGCCAAGTTGTGTAACATAAATTTCATATTTCTGTCCCTCAATAAGGGGCTGATATATTTTATTGTTTCTCATTCAATGAATATTCCCCCTTATTTTAATATGAACGTTTTAGCTTAAGGTCTCAGTTGAAGATACTCTGTGACACGCGGCAAATCGTCCCATTCAGCTGCAGCATGCGAATGGTGACTCATTAAATTCCCAATCTGTTGCTTGGACCATAAGGTAAAGTCTTTACGCTGCGCCCACCCTCCTTGCACCTAGATTCAGTTTCAAGCATGTCTTTCTTTTTATAACTCTGCTCGGTGCGGCTGCGCAGATCTGAATGTGGACATAAATAGACACGCGTGATTAACAAACTGAACTCTCTGCTGCCGGTTGTTAATGGATGAATGTGCCCACTCCCCGACAGGTGAACTTCACTGTGGACCAGATCCGTGCCATCATGGACAAAAAGTCCAATATCAGAAACATGTCCGTGATCGCCCACGTGGATCATGGCAAGTCCACTCTGACTGACTCGCTGGTGTCCAAGGCGGGTATCATTGCCTCATCCCGGGCCGGGGAGACCCGCTTCACAGACACGCGCAAAGACGAGCAGGAGCGCTGCATCACCATAAAATCAACGTATGTGGTTCACAGAACAGGGTGGAGACAGAGCTATTATGTTGCTCAGCCTATTAACCCCCCACACACACCCCCACATCCACTCCCACCCCCCACCCCCCCCAAAAAAACAGCAGCTGAATGAAGTGTGGTACACCACAAATATAATAAACATCTCTGCTGTTGTTCATGTATGAACATTTCAATTTTTAACATCTTTTTAACACATTTCAAAACAGTTGGCAGAGAGACGTGTTCACCACAGTGTTGCTGTTTTCTTTTAATGGCACTGTAGGCATTTTGGGAACCAAGGAGGCCCCTTTTTGTAGTTTTTAAAGTGAATTGTTTTCCCCATTCTCGTTTAACTGCTCAACTGTTGATTGATGCATTTTTTTGTTTTGCTCATATTCCATTATGTAGGTGTCAGGCCTGGACAGTTTAGCGCCCAGACTCTTTCTCTACAGAGCCCTGCTGCTGTAACAAAGTGCAGAATGTGGCTATGCATCGTCCTCCCCAGAAAAAGGCAACACCTTGCAGGATATTTGCTGAAACCCCAGCATTCACAGACTTGAAAGTTGCCTTTGCCATGTGCACTAACACACCCCATCAATCAACAGTGTGTCAATAAGAAGCCAGATCATCTCTCTTGTCCGTCTCTTCTTCTGCCTTAAGGCTACGGTGTCTATGACCTCTGGATACAATTTTAGATTTTGACTGAACATAGAACAGCTGGCATTTCTGAATGCAGTCTTCCCGACTAACTGAAGATTATCCAGTATGTGTGTTTTTTAGCCCCTTACCTACATAAATGGACTGGATCCTCTAAATCTCACAATCTCGTTACATGTCATTGATAATGAAGTGCATTCATTATTTGCAATTCTATGTTAAGAGAGTTTTCTCCTTAATTGTTGAACTGATACCAGTGCAGTCTTTCAAAGAGTGGTCCACCCCGCTCTCATCTGTACTTGTGATCTATGAGCCCTCGCTGGGATGCTCTTTGATACCCAGCTGTGTCCCTCACCTGTGGCCAATTAATCTAATTAGCTGAGAGAATTACAAAACATTCATCTCAATTAGCATGTATTTTTTTTCAAAAGGAAAAGAATGAAGGCATTACATTCCCGCACAGTGTTTGGGCCTTAAAGTGGCCACTCTTTCTTCTTTTTAAAGGCTGCTAGATGTACTGCTTCGGTGTTTATTCATTTGGAAGATGCTATAACCAGAGTGTTGGTTTTGCTTACTTGTTTTTATTAGAATTATGATCATAAAACAAACAAAAAAAAACTCATCAGCGACAACTTTGTAAGGGGATTGAATAAGCTACATGTTTGTTGGCAGTCTGACTAGCTTTATTTTAAGCAACTGACTCGAGGCTCAGTTGAAAATAGCCCTCTAAAATCCGAGGGGTTTGGGCAAAAACTTTAAGTTCTCCATTGAAACCGTTTATTTCTCAGCATTTGAATAAACTTAGAAACTTTCAGTAAAAATTATTTCAGAGGGTAATTACAAACTTTGCTGCCATGTTTTTCTTTTTTTCCCTTGTCCTAATAAAATGTTCAATTCAGACATGTCAAACTAAAATGTGTCGATTGCACTAAAACCATCAGCATTTAGATTGATGAGCGTTTATGAGCATTTACTGTCATTTTTCAGTAAACTAAATACAAAGTCTCTTCTCAGCATGTATGCCTCATTGAATTAAAGGATCGTCCGTCTCATAATAGTAAATAGTTAGGTGTGGAACTGTTTATGTATCAGTTATTTTTCCTTTTGAAATGAAGCAGTAGATTTAAACATACAACGAACACATCTCTTTACTGTTCTCTCTTTCTGTTTTTCAGGGCCATTTCCATGTTTTATGAGCTTGGAGAGAATGACTTGGCGTTCATCAAGCAGAGTAAAGACGGAAACGGCTTCCTCATCAACCTCATCGATTCTCCCGGTCACGTTGACTTCTCCTCTGAGGTCACTGCTGCCCTCAGAGTAACTGATGGAGCCCTGGTGGTGGTGGACTGTGTCTCAGGTAAGTCCGGTATTTTTGAACTCTTTGACTCTTCTAAAGCTTTCACAGAGGCTCACCTGCCCTTTGCCTCCGACAGGTGTGTGTGTGCAGACCGAGACCGTACTGCGGCAGGCCATCGCTGAGCGCATAAAACCGGTGCTGATGATGAACAAGATGGACCGGGCCCTGCTTGAGCTGCAGCTGGAACCTGATGAGCTTTTCCAGACGTTTCAGCGTATTGTTGAGAACGTCAACGTCATAATCTCCACCTATGGAGAAGATGAGAGTGGACCCATGGGGAACATCATGGTAAAGCACATTCACAACCCCCATAAAAACACATTTATGCACTAAAATGGCAGAGAAAAGTCACAGTACAGTTGATACAGTGTTTCCTGTATGAGAACCCTGTCATTCTTTCCCTCAGATTGACCCTGTCATTGGCACAGTTGGCTTTGGCTCCGGCCTCCACGGCTGGGCTTTCACCTTGAAGCAGTTTGCTGAGATGTACGTGGCTAAGTTCACTGCTAAAGGAGTTGCTCAGATGGGACCAGCAGAGAGGTGTAAGAAAGTGGAGGACATGATGAAGAAGCTGTGGGGAGAGAGGTGAGCATCAGTGCACACACATACAGTAGAGTCATCCATGTACCTCACATGAGAGTAAACTAACCCAGGCTGAAAATCAGTCCTGCACCATTTAATGCTGGGTTTGAGAAGAATATTCTGTGCCATCTAAGACCACACACACTGGTGATATCACTGGGCAGAGACACGCATAATTTAAGTATATTTCTGAATTGTTGGATGTCACAAAAATCTGGATTTTCAGATATTTTCTTTAACCGTTTAGCAAGAGGTTTTAAAGAGGTGATCTAATGTCTTTCACTTTGCTTGATATTGTTCATGAAAAAGGTCCACACCAAAGGAAGTTAAGGGCTGTGCACGCCAAGAATGACACCATGAAAGAGAACCTTTCATGAACAGGAATAGTGGCAAACAATATTGTGAGCATCACAGCAATTTGATGAGTGATTAAAAACTTACACGATACAGCTGGGGCCATGTTTTCTCTTCTGTGGTTCTAAGAAATCGACAGCTCCAAGGCCGTTTACTCACACTGTTTCCAAAATACGATTCCCATTCTTAACTGTAAGCACAGATAAAAGCTAAATTACATTCTCTGTTCGTGTCGTTTTTTTGCCACTCCTGAGTACTTCTTTTATGCAAGCTAATGTTCAAGCTCAAGCTCGGGGCTACTACCACCTGTTAAACTTTCTATTAAAATGATATTAGACCGAAAATTACATTAGAAAAAAAGCATCACATTACCTGCGACATCTTGCCCAGCAGCATTTGGCACTGATGTCATCATACTGATGCTGACTCATACAAATAGATGACTAATTGTCCTCAAAAGATGACAGCCCTCCTATTAATGTATTGGATTTGTATAAAATTTCAGGAACCGACACCCTTTTGGTTTTTGTTTTCTTTCTTTGTTCAGTATAGCAGGTCATCAAAAGCCCCCTTCGAGCTTGTTGATAGCTGGATAGTGCAGTGACCGTGGCGTCCCTGCGTACACGACATTATCCCTCCGCAGTGTGGACACTGACATTGTTATCATTATAATTATTGCTCTTGTTGTGGATGACTCTTTATTCTCTCCCACAGAAGACAGTGCTCCAAAATGACCTGAAACGGCTCGTTGGCAGTCCGTGTTTTTTCTTTTCATTAAGTTATCCATATTACATTATCGACATCATTAAACACATTTGCATAATGCGTGCCTAGGGCCTGGTTCGGAAACACCTCAAACAAAGAATAAACAGCTGCAATACACTCCGCCATTTTTGGTCGGTTTTGTTGGCCAACCAGAAAACACTGAGCCTTCTGGGAGGGCAGAACTTAAAGTAACAAGGTTTAAAATGGACTGTTTCAGTCTAAAAGTGACCCAGCATTGTAGAGTATTTGAAAAATAAGGTGTTTTTAGCATGATGACATGTAAATCTATTCAAGTAGTTTCCAAATTTGAATTCTGAAACCATGAATAAGAATGAAATAGCTCCTTTTAACATTTAGCACATATCATTTGATCAAAACAATCAACGTGTAAACTGACAGATATTTCAATTGCTCTGCTTTTTTCAGATATTTCGATCCAAGTGTTGGCAAATTCAGTAAGACTGCCACTGGTCCTGACGGTCAGAAATTACCCCGAACCTTCTCCCAGCTCGTTTTGGATCCCATCTTTAAGGTGAACACACAATGCAATAATTCACCAGTATAATGAGTGTTATTCATCTGCTTAATAATGTCAATTCTGGTATGTTGGAATGTGATTTTACGCCATGTTCATTTCAGAGAACGGCATCTATTTCCTCAGTCCACCATTATTCACGTGCACCATAAATTTCTCTGCAAACACACACTTTTTTGTCGCCGTAATAATTTCGAAGGTACAAAAATAAAGTATAGTCTAAAAAAAAATAAAGCTTATTTTTTGCTTTTTTTTTAATCATTTCCCTCACAGGTATTCGATGCCATCATGAATTTCAAAAAAGAAGAGACAGCCAAACTGATTGAAAAGCTGGATGTCAAACTGGACACTGAGGACAAGGAGAAGGAGGGAAAGCCCCTGCTAAAGGCTGTGATGCGTCGCTGGCTACCTGCTGGGGAGGCCTTGCTCCAGATGATCACCATTCACCTGCCCTCCCCTGTCACTGCACAGAAATACCGCTGTGAGCTGCTGTATGAAGGGCCGGGAGACGATGAAGCTGCCATGGGTCAGTAGAAAAAACAATTAACCTCAAAGACATCGTACAATAAGAGTCTTTTCAATATTTCTTCATAAAATACTTGTGGGTTTCTTTGGCATTACTAGATTCAAAGTCTATTGTCTCAACTCTTTTCGCAGGTATTAAGAACTGTGACCCCAAGGCTCCTTTGATGATGTATATTTCCAAGATGGTCCCAACCAGCGACAAGGGCCGCTTCTACGCCTTTGGCCGTGTGTTTTCCGGCTGTGTGTCTACAGGCCAGAAGGTGCGCATCATGGGTCCAAACTTCGCCCCTGGAAAGAAGGAGGACCTCTACATAAAACCCATCCAGAGGCAAGCTTGTTTGTTCACAAACTATACAGAGGCCTTACATAGATTATAACAGAGAAAATAACCACTGAATATATGCTTGATTTTGTTTCCTTTTCTTGTATTTGATGCTAACTTTTCATCGCCATATCCATGCAGGACTATTCTGATGATGGGTCGGTATGTGGAGCCTATTGAAGATGTCCCATGTGGCAACATAGTGGGTCTTGTTGGAGTGGACCAGTTCCTGGTTAAGACAGGGACCATTACCACTTTTGAACAAGTAAGTGTTGTTAATGTCCTTTCTTCTGTATAGGCAGAAATGTGCTGTGTGACAAAAAGTAGCTTTTTTTAAAAAATGATTCACCATTTGCACTAAGTGTTGACTTGTTGTTGGATCAACAACCCAGAAATAATCAAGTGATTTTATCTGCAGTCCCACAACATGAGAGTGATGAAGTTCAGTGTCAGCCCTGTGGTTAGAGTTGCTGTGGAGGCCAAAAATCCTGCTGACTTGCCCAAGCTGGTGGAGGGCCTGAAACGTCTGGCCAAGTCAGACCCCATGGTGCAGTGCATCATCGAGGAGTCAGGGGAACACATCGTCGCTGGAGCCGGAGAGCTGCACCTGGAGATCTGCCTCAAGGATCTGGAGGAGGACCATGCTTGCATTCCACTGAAGGTAGACAGAGGGAACGAGAGCTTTCATAGTGATTTGTCCTTGCTTGGCAGTGGGCATATCAGCTGTAAAATAAACTAAATTATATTAGGAGACACAACAAAGTGACAACAACAACACTGGATGAAACATTTTTGAAGTATACCGTTTAATAAAGTTGAAAAAGAATAACTTCAACTGACTCTAAAGCTTGAAATATTATAGCCACATTAGTCTAGAAATAGAGATTTTGTTTGAACTGAGAATCTAAAAGAATCAAACTGGATTTAAACTTAACAGAGTGAGTTTGAAATAGTTACAAGCGTTAAGGATGTCTTAAGGGGGACACGAGGCTTCGAGTACAAAACCTAAAGTCATCACCGTTTGCAGCTGATTTTGCCTCAGGAACGGGGCTTCAAAGTGATGGGAGCTGAAACAAAGGGTTACAACAGGTGTTTCAGCAATGAGCAAAAAGAGAAAAACTACTTTTGTTCTAACAACCCCCTAAAAAAGAATTCTGAACTAATGATTGAACATCTGTAAGTTTCAGAGTAAAATAAATTTGAGTTGAAACCTAAAATGCACATATACACTCATGCCTGACTATTTTTTTTTTGTCCTCCCTCTAGAAATCAGACCCAGTGGTGTCTTACAGAGAGACAGTGTCAGAAGAGTCAGACCAGATGTGTCTTTCCAAGTCCCCCAACAAGCACAATCGTCTGTTCATGAAGGCTCGTCCTTTCCCGGACGGCCTGGCTGAAGATGTTGAGAAAGGGGACGTCAGCTCCCGGCAGGAGCTCAAGGCTCGTGCCCGTTACCTCGCTGACAAGTATGAGTGGGAAGTGACAGAAGCCAGGAAGATCTGGTGCTTCGGTCCAGATGGAACCGGGCCCAACATGGTGATAGATGTGACAAAAGGGGTTCAGTACCTCAATGAAATCAAGGACAGTGTGGTGGCTGGTTTCCAGTGGGCATCTAAAGAGGTGGGTGGTGAATTCATTTAGACTGGTTTTACATTTCAAATTACCAGTATGTAATCCAGTGTAGGATATTTTTCATGATGTAAAGTACACTTTACATGCCCTGACATATTCCTAAAAGTGATCTCTGTCCCCAACCTGCAGGGCGCATTGTGTGAGGAAAACATGCGCGCGATACGCTTCGACATCCATGATGTGACACTGCATGCAGATGCTATTCACCGTGGTGGTGGGCAGATTATTCCCACAGCTCGTAGGGTCCTTTACGCCTGTCAGCTCACTGCTCAGCCACGACTCATGGAGCCAGTTTACCTCGTGGAGATACAGGTGAGTTGTAATATAGGAGCTAAAATGAAAAATTTGAAAAATAACAATATGTTTCGGTGTCAGGTATGGTCAGGAGAAATGATTATTGCAGATTGTCGTCATGAGAAAACATATCAATGCATGTCTGTTGTTGTGCCTTTCCTCGGTGCAGTGCCCAGAGCAGGTGGTCGGTGGGATCTACGGCGTCTTGAACAGGAAACGTGGGCATGTGTTTGAAGAATCCCAAGTGATGGGAACGCCCATGTTTGTGGTGAAAGCCTACCTGCCAGTCAACGAATCCTTCGGTGAGTAGTTTTTAGTCTGTTCTGCAGGCTTTCGTAGCAGGACTGAAAAACTGTTTGGCTAAATGGGAGATTACGACAAAAAAATTTAGGAAACTGAATCTTGCATATGCGAAGATACATCAGCATTCAACATTTATGCATACTGAAAATGGTATTAAGAGCTTTCTCTAAAACCCTCATATGGAACACACCTACTATGGATCAGTGAACAGACGAGCAAAAAGCACCGACATCACCTTCTTGTTGGATGTACTGTCATTATTTAAAACTAAACTTTTCATTTGTTTTTGTCTCTTTAAGGGTTCACAGCTGACCTGCGCAGTAACACTGGAGGCCAGGCTTTCCCTCAGTGTGTATTTGACCACTGGCAGATTCTCCAGGGAGACCCCAGTGACCCTGCTAGCAAACCCTTCCAAGTTGTCGCTGAAATTAGGAAACGTAAAGGCCTGAAAGAGGGCATACCAGCCCTCGACAATTACTTGGACAAATTGTAAACATCGATCCCGGATTACAAAATACCAAATCAATACCAAACCCCACCCCATGGGCACTTTAAAACCTTTGCACAGGCTTCAAGATACATGGCGCACATTGTTTTGACTTTTGAGTACAGAGCAGAAACAAAGCTTTAGTTGTAAGGAATAAGAAGCAGTAATGCTTTTTTTTTTCATTTCACAGCTACCGTACACCAAGTGCCTAGGGTGAGGGTTTTGGGAAGCAATTGGATCCAAGCAGTTATTCCTTATTTCTTCTATTCCTTCACATCTTCCTCTTGTCCTTCCACTTATCTACCAGGATGGGCCTGTACAGTGCACTGTGATACTGCTGCAATAATGCTTATTTAAATGGATGATGGCCAGATGTAACCATGGAATTCACAATAAAGTATTACAGAAGTCAAATTTACTGGATTGGCCTTTTGTTCAGTGGATGTAAGAAATAAAGAAAGAAATCAACTCCTGTTGGAAATCTTCCTTCTTAAATATGTTTTTTAAATGCATTGACTCTGTCTACGGCCGTGGGTTAGATAAGAAGCTGTGCGGAAAAATGCTCACAGGCAGCCAACGTCAACTCCGACGGGAAATTATTTTTCCCATTTTCTCCACGAGAGAAAATGTAGTCTGGGTCCAACTGGTTTATCAAAACTAAAGCATTCGTGCCTAAGCTCACCAGTCAAACCAATATATCCCGTCTGAGTTAGCAGCAGGCATTTCAGGAAGTTACTTCATGAAAATACAGAAAACAGAATCCCAGAGAACACGCACTTGAGTTGTGACAGCAAAAAAAAACAAAAGAGCTTATAGAACCATAATGCATTTGCTTGTTAACTTGTTAAAAAGCACTTAATAAAAACTATTTAATTTTAATCTTCAACCATCTACCGTATGTGTAGCACAGAAGCTGAGAGGCTGATGTAATAAACTCAGTGGGAGCCTGACAGGGTGTTCTCACTCAGATTTCAATACTATTTGGATCTAAATCTTAATAATTAAACCCAAGTACGTAGAATAGCAGAAACCACATAGAAATGACACTTGAGCAGTCATGAATTTTGGTTGAAAAAAAACAAAGAAATAAATAAAACAATCACCAGAACACTTTTTCTTCACTTTTTAATCAATACTTAAGTCGTTACATATATGTTAATAAATGCCACTTTAATATACAACCCTTTAACTTTGCACCAAGGAGGAAATCTCTTCCACACACTTTTTTTTTTTATTTTAAAAACAAAGCTAAAAAGAATCATATTTGAAGAGTTAGTGTGCATCCATAGAGCAACCAAATAAACATATGCAAGGCAAAGAAGTGCAAGGTATCTTGGGTATAGGCAACTACCAAGCAAGGACACGAGATATCACAGATTGTACTGTTAAGTAGAAACTGGAAAATAGCTCAACGTAATCATGTTCTTCAGATTAATATGAAGCTTGGTTCAAATTTGCCAAGATTTTATAAACCTTATGAGGTCTTTTACTCTATGAAAGTTGCAATTAACGTGGAGCTGAATGAAACTCTAGTCTGCACTAAATGCTGATGATGATCTTGTCTTGGCAAATCTGAGAAACTGTACATTCATACAGTTGTGACTCTCCTTCGCACTAATGCTAGAGGAGTACAGGAAGGAGAACCATACAGTTTAAGTAGAATTCAGTGTCACGCCTTATGCCGTCAATCCAAAGCAGTGATACAGATACTGTGAATAATCTGAGAGACCGGTCCCTCCCTCATGGATTTGGTTTCTGTGGAGTCTGTTTCAGAGGCTGGCATCGTTACAACACAAAGTGACAGGTTTGGCCCCATGGAGAGACCCACATTGCCGTCCAGCTATTTGTCCTCCTGTTCGGCCAACAGTAGCTCACCATGTGGAGGGATAAGTAGGAAGTCTGACAGATTAGTCCCCAGTTCGACTGCTGAGGTGTGGACCTGCGCTGATGTCAGGTTGTCACATTTGATGGAAGATCGCTGCATTGTCTGAGGTGACTATGTGTAGAAGATGACCTCAGGAATCTGTCCGTCTTCTACCGAAGTGCCGTTGTTGTTGCCTGCTGCGTAGCAGAAGGTGAAGCAGGTCTTTGTGCCCGAGGATGATGACTCATGTGTTACCTTCCTCATTCCCTTAGTCCCATAATGAGAGTCTGGACCCTGTAAGACAGAGAGGAAGATGAATACACATGACAAATACACAATTCCGTTCCACGCATTGTTTACTTTCAACTTTACACAGACCTTAAGCGTAGCACAGGCAGTGTAGTTGACATTGGGTAGAATCTCCACAGGCTCTTTAAACATGACTCTGAAGGTGTTTGCTGACCCATCACAGCTGAAGCCTGTGTCATTCTGTCCCAGCACCGTGTTACTGTCTGTGTGAATGATCTACAACAACGACAATGATCATAAGATGGAAAAAAAACAAACGCATCACATCAAGACAGTACAGACTGGAAGGAGCTGTGGACTGTACCTGTATGTTGACTTGGTAGTCTGTAGGTCCGTGTATGGAGCCATAGAGTCCAAATCCAACCACAAATATCCTTCTGTTTACGGAGAACCTGTGAAGAAAAGAAAAGCGGAAACAGATTAAGGAAGGGAAGGATGTGACAGACTCTTTAAATACAGCTGTGCGTGTCATAGCGGTAAACTCAGAGGTGCAGTGAGCCACGGCCATGAAGAATGATGCACTATACTGGGGCTTTGGTAGAACCACAACTATCAGTCACTAAATGAAAGCCAGCAAAGACTGAAACGAATATCCTCGGCTATACGATCAACAGCGTGGTTTAGATGCACTAGAAACACATTATTAGGGACCTCTGTGCTTGATTTTAAAGATAAAAAGTAGTTTTAGTGCTACTACACTTTCAACTGTTTTGCCAACAAAGATCTAACATTCGGCGATGAAAATTTGACTATGACGATATGGATAGATATTCAATTTTCCATTTTAAGATGCCAATGTAACTCTTTTTCTAAATGCGTACATGAACACCGTCTTTACTTGTGGGATAAACATCCCTCTCACTCTCACACAGCGGCGACAATGGCTCATCAGCTCCTCTCAGTTCACCTCATTTCACTTATCAAGTGATGTTTTTGGCAGACTGTGAGCGAGCCTTTGCTCCCCAGCTGCAGGCACGCTGACTCTGCTCTCTAACTCTTCTGTCTCTGCTGTCGGAGGCAGAACAAAACAGTTGCTATGAATAAAGTTTGAACTACTAAAGTGACTTCAAATCGCACATTTTAGGCTTGGTGGAAGTGGGAATTTGCGTATGCTAAAAATCAATAGATGCATTTCTATCTAAATTTCAAGAGATTTAACAAACTGATTTTTCTGTCAACATACATCTCATTTATGCCCAAATAATAATTGACTACTGTCGATCTCTATGTGGTGTCATCACACTAATGTGTGAGTCTTATTTATGTGAAAAAAGAAACAAAGATTGGGTGCCAGTGTCGCAGTGCTCTGCCATCAACTCACCGTATGCGGTCGCTTGTCCCACTGTAGCCCCAGCGGCTCTCCACCTGACCGAAACGTGTGATGCTGCACTCCTTCCCGCGGAGACAGCAGCGAGGCCGGTCGATGAATTCGACGCGGGGCTTTGGGTTTACCGTGAAGTGGAGGAACAGACTCACCACCTCTCTGTCAGTCAGAATATTCGACTGGGCTGGACCTGAAGTGAAAAAAAAAAAAAAGGAGATGACCCCAAAGACGCAGATCGAGTTCTGAATCACAGGATACGTACGTGTGTTTATGTCAGGAAAGAAAGCAAGAAATAAAGTGACTCTTTTACTGAGTTCCACTTCACCTGCAGCAAACTCCTCAATGGTCATGAGAGGGAAGCGGATGAGTGTGAGAGCTTTCCCCAGGACTTTGCGCTTGTTCTCGGGCGTGGGCTGCAGCTGCTGCCTGTGAGCTTCGGCCTCAGCCCAACGCACGGATGCTCCAAACAAACGCACTTCTCTCACGCCGAGAGTGTCCCTCTCCAGCACTGCCACCAGTGTATCTGATGGAGGGAAAGTTGAATAATCAATTGTCAGCCAGACTGTAGTTCTTAACTACATCATGGAGCAATAGTTACAGCATATACAAGGACACTTTACCTAAATCTATATCTGTGAATCCCTCGGCAGCAAGAGCGTCCCCAGTGTTCTTATCAATGTTCTCTAAACAGAGGCTGGCAAGCTGTGGCTCATCAAACAATCGCGCCTGAAACAAAGAACACAACATTGTTTTGTTTTTTCAGTGCACGGCCAAGTTAAAAACTGACACTTAAACGAACAACTCAGCAAGTGCTTTACTGTTGCTAAGTTTAATGCTAGAAAATTCCATCAATAAATAGTATTCTGTTTAAACTACCAGAAGGACAATAAAAATTAATTAACCTGCAGGAGCTTGTAGTTTTTCATTAAGTGGACACTTACAGCATGTTCATTAATGCAATGAGTCGGAGAAAAAAACCCAAAAAAACAGTCTGAAATCAGGATGGCTGACCTGTGTAAGCAGCATGAAAGCATTGTCCGCTCTGAGGTTTTTCTTGAGGAACTCGACACAGTGAGCCTCCAGGGCTGGAACTGCATACTTCTTAGCAGTATAGAGTGTGGTCATCACAGTCTCAGGTCCGATCTGGACTTCATCAGAGTACAGAAACCTGCAGAAGAATTCGCAGACAATGACGATTATGTTTTTTTCTACTGAATACGGTCAAATTAAGATCAGGTTTGACCAGCTTGTTCTTGGGTGGAACTCAAAATATAATTAGTGGAGCATGTGCAGTGAGTGGTAAATACCACACCCCCTTGCGGTGCCTTTAAATACCACACCGCCTTTGACAAAATGCCAAATTATGTTACATGACACTTACTTTAGCAGGGCCAGAAAAGCAGCTGGTTCCACGTCAGGAAGCTCGATCTCCGTTGATGTGGTCGCCATCCCACCGTTAAACATGGCATCGAACACTGCGCTCCCCACGGCCAGAACAAACCTGTCAATGTCAACAGACCGCAGCAACAAAGAGAGGGGGGGGAGGGAGAAGGGGGGGAATCAGCTCGTTCCGGTTCACACAATCAATAAGCTGACGTCAGAGCGCTCGTGTTGATGCTAGTTATCTTACCTGTGTGCAGGTATTCTCTGAACGCCCATTCCTTTGCCCACCAGAAAATGAACGTCACTGAGCACCTCGTTGTTGAACAGGAACGCAAACCGTTCCTTTACGGTGCTCTTCGTTGCCTGCCAGTTGTACACTGGCTCTCGGTACACTAACACAGACGCGGCAGCCGGGGTGGCGGTCGGTGCCGTCGCCTGGGAAGCGTTTGACGCTGCGGTGGTTGCCATGTTGGACGCCGGGGTGGCCATGGCTCCAGCTGCCGCAGCGGGCTGCTGCAGCCTGTTCTGCGCAGTCGGTGGAGCTCCGGTCGAAACACCGTTGCAGTCTCCCCCGCCAGGCCCCAGCTGCGGGTTGGGACGCCTCGCTGGTCCCTGTGCTCCCCCAGCGGCACCGACCGCTCCCCCGTTCGATGCTGGCATAGAGAAAACGCTGTTGCTCGGCTGGCTGTTTCCCAGAGGACCCGGGCCGGAGAAACTAAGGCAAGGAGGCCTGCCACTGTTGTCTCCAGCGGCCATCTTGAACTTGGCGTAGGCGTAAACAACACACTTTATCACTTTTTGTATTTCCAGTAGTCCAGACAGTGATATCTGCTTGACGTTTCCCCCTGGCGTTAGTTACCTGTACTGCGAGCTGCCCTCATTACCGACAATAGGTTTTCTTCGTGTCAAGATTCAAGACTCACATGATTAATAATCACACAACACGACAGACGAAATAACATAATGTATTTCTTCTGTTAAAACAACAACAAAATAAACGTAAAAAGCGTCAAAGCGGTGGTTATGAATTAGATATTTGTAACATTAGACCATAAGGCTCAAATATGAATGTTTTCCGTCTGAAAGAAACAGAATTTGCCAGTAATAATGATGACAAATAATAAACAATGTTATTGTTCAACATCCTACTCATGAACTGCTGCTAAAAGCCACAGAAACATTTTATTGCACTCATTTTCTAACCTCTTTTCCAAATATGTTGGACATACAATATGTCTGTGTATAATGTCAGTAAAAACTGAATAATCCACTATACGTATTTAATTGACACAACATATCAAAAGCTGAAACTGAGAAAACGTCATTGTATTTTGAAAAATACGTGCTCTCGTTATCATTATGATGCCACATTTAAAAAGAGGTTCTGGACTTGATCAAAGACTCATATATATTGGTGAACTATGTACACGAAGGACCAAGCAACAAAAACCAATGCTGAACAGCTGTAATCATCTGGAAGCTCTGTATTAGAAACAGAGAGTCAATGGGCGTGGTTTGTTCCAGCATCCAAAAATACAAATAAAACCTCACATTGGAGAGAAAATGCTTTTGCTTTCTGTTGTTCTGAGCTAATTTAAGATGGACAAATGTGAAGTGGAAAATATCCAGTGATGTGACCAATGAAATGGCTTCTCGTTAAAGGAGCATCATCCGGCTTGGTATAGGTAGATTGCACTTCACAAAAAAACTGCATCTGTGATGATGTATTGGTGTACAAATGATCAGTGCACATGGCATTGGTAACTTGCACTTCGATGAAGGCACCAAAGCTCGGAGCGGGTTTCGCTTATTTCAGAAATGCACTGCCAAGCCACATTCTGTATGTATCACAAAGCTGTCCTGCCTAAAGTCAATACCTGCCACAAAATGGAATGTATTTGAGAAATAAAAATGATGACAAAGGAGGACCTAAGCTATTGAGCAGCTGAAATTTAAGAAAAAGAAAATATTTTGCTCTGTGAATGTAGAATCTCACGCAATCCCCTCTGTTTGAAGACTAAGAGAAGAGGTGACATTTTTTGAGACACGTGTCTTTCAGTTTAACATACAAAACTCAATTAACATGTAAATAACTACTCTGTGTTTTATTCATATTTCACACAGTGTGGCAACGTTTTCAGAGATGCGTTTCAATATACTCATTGTGTGTTATAAAAGTCTATGTTGTTTACAGCAAGTTTGTCCCAAATCAACGCATGTGTTTAATCTCCTCATGTCCTAGTCAACTGAATCGTCTTTGTTTACGAGTCATCTTTTCTCTCTTGTCATCCTTTGACAGACTCAGCTCTTGAGGGATGCACGTTTGATAACTCCCATTCCTCAGCAGATCTCCCTTTCTGTCTCAAATCAAGTGTCACACTTTCTTCATCAGCATGACAAAACAGACACGAGACATGCTAATATTTTCCGAGCCGCCCACAAACAGAGTCAATATAGTACTATTGTGAAGAAAGTTTAATGTAACTCTGGAATTTTGCATGTCTATTCTCATCAGTGACCACAAAATTAAGAATCCCACCCAAACATCTGCCTCATCTGGTGGGCAATACAGTATTTTCTTATTATTCTATCAAATGATTTTGAGAGGTCACTGTACGTAACAAAAGGTCACAGCTTGAGACAATAAGAATTATTCTGATAGGTCAAAAAAGATTCATATTTTTCCAGATTAATGCAGGCCTAAAATTTACCTCAGGTCATGTAATTCATTGACCCTTCAGATTTAATTTTCCTTGTTATGTAATGACCCCATTTGGTACCATTAGGATGAGTTAACATTAATTTTCTATGTCACATTTTCATACAACATTGATTAGCATGATTTTAAGATAGGATACTTAGTAAAACACATTGTGGGCACTGAATGAACTCTTAAAACCAGATTTTGGCATATGACCCCCCTTTTTAGTCAAAATGCCTTGAAACAATGAATGAAATTCCTTGTCACCATATTGTTCATTCAGTACACTACATCTATCAGGACGATATTAATTCAGCCCCATCCCGTCTCACTTTCCTCCCTGCAGGCCAGCTCGAGGCACGAGGCTTTTTCTGCCTGCTACTCATCAACCGTGACGTCAGGGCGGCGCGGCACGGCACGGGGGAGTTGTCCTCGCGCGGAGCGGGTTGCTGGATGCTGCTGAAACAAGATGGCTGTGCGCGCAGGAGTAGCAGCGGTGGAGAGCTGAGGCAATGCAGAGGAGGAAGCAGGGAGGGGGGGCGAGGAATTCACTCGTGTCTGTCCTGTCCTGTATAAGGAGCAACAGCCCTGCAGAGCAAGAGACGAGCGCGCCTGAGATGGTTTAATTCCTGTTACTGTTCAGGGCAACGCTTTTGTCGGGTTGAGTTTTCGTGAGGAAGAGACCGACTGACTGACCAAACAAACCACCAAGTAGAGGACAGCCGGGGACGCTCACGCCGCTTTTAGAGATGTCCCTGCTGTGTGTGGGAGGTAAGGAAGGAAAGCTACTCTGACAGCCGTTGTGTTGGATGTTATTGAAGTATCACTTGCTCGCGGTGGAACTGCACCAGTTGTCTGACAGAGCCTGCGGGCTGTCAGCTCCGTGGAAAAGTGTGTGCAGCCCGAGCAGCGGAGGCTTTGTGCTGAATAGTCATTTCACAAGGCAGCTCTTAGCAGATGCAGCTCGCTTATATTGTCAGTGGGATACTTTTTGCAGTTTATCTGCTTGTTTTATACACCGTCTAACCTGAGATAAATATGTCTGTACGTGGCAGTAAAAGAGGGGCAACAATCTGAGCGGGTTGTGTCGTGACTGTTAGTACGAGCAAACATTACAGGGCTATTTGAGTTTCTAAGAATGTCTAAATACAAGGGGAGAACCGCTGTTTCCTCTCCTTGGTAACACTGTTGCAGCTGCCGTGAGTATCCTCTCTGCTCATTCATGCGTGGGCAGGAGGAGGAGGACGAGGAAAAGCCCCTGCCGCTGCCGCACCGCGCGCCGCTCCCCTTTGCCGCTCCGCTGTACCGAGGGAATACTGGCACCCGGCTGGAGGTGCACGTCACTCCTCCGCGTTTTCCCCCAAAGCGATGCGTCACCTCTTTCCAACACACTCCCTAAAAGCACCTGATGCTGATACTGTTGCCTCACGGTATGATGAAGCATCTGCTGGGATTGCTCATATAGTAACGCCACAGCTTCCCGTTCAGGGTGAAGTGAGAGGGGGGGAAGCTGAGGGCTCTCACCAGTAACTGAAGGAGTATGCGTTCATAGTATTTTGTTGGACTGATTAGCAGCTGAATCGACAAAACTGTGGAGACACTTGTCTGAAATAAGATGTTTTTGTGTGGGATCAGTTTGGTACCCGCAGACACAGTGACTTCAATGTTTTTTGATATGTCAGTTGTTCACAATTTAGGGATTTTAAACAGAGCATATCCACACAAAACCAGAAACTGCCCACCAGGATTCTTTTTAAGACTGGAAGAAATGCCTATTATATAATCTGCTGTACATTTATCAATTTATAGATGAATTGTTGTTCTGTGATGTCCTATGATGTCACATATGTCAGGAAATAGTTAAACATGCCAATTAAAGCAGAGACTATTAGTTTAATCAAAAGCTACCAACTGCCAGCTATTTCAGTAACTGATTATTTGCACATATCTGCTTCCTGCATTTGTCTTTTCAAGATGCACTGCATTTCTAAGTCTGATAGAAAACTGACTGAAGTCTTGGACAGTGGGAGACTTTTGAAGACATCCTAGTGAGCTTTGGAGTATTGAGATGGAAAACATGTCACAATTTCCAGCGTCAAAAAGTGACATTTCTTCAGATTAGACATTTTGAAATGTTGAAGTACAGAAAGATTGAGTGGGACTAATGATCAAGAGACCCAGTTGGACATCACAGTTACACAGCATGAGTGGGATCTCTACAAGCAGAATACTCTTTTCTTGCTTTTCCAGTGGCAAGGAAGCTGCCACGGAAAAGGTCGTGCACCATTATTGCATCATTACAATTAAACTGAAGTGTTCAAACTGCTTGTTTTGTCCAATATGCATCTATTAGTTAGATATGACAAAAAGTGGGGCTGACATTGACCGTTTGACTAATAGCTTTAAGACAGCATCACTCTGTGTATGCTGGCTATGGTAGAGCTGACAATGACTCTGATGGAATAATGGCAATGTGAGTGTTTCTACATTTAAGGGGCTTTTAAGGTCACCTTTTTTAAATGCCAAGCTTTTTATAGATGCTACCCCACCTCATCCCATCCCGCCAGGTCCACCCTCTGACTGTCTCTGCTCTGAGTCAGTCCCAAGTGTCATTAAGACCCTGAAAGTCATTCATTCATAAACACTGGCTGCAGCTGTCGATGCTGTAGACTACGAGACTTGGCAGAGAGCCCTCTCTCTGTTCCGGTTACATCATTCATGCTTACCTGACTGGAGCTATTTCTGGCCTCCACAGTACTTTGTGCCTCCTGAATAGGCAGCATTTCTTTGGCGCATCTGCCAACAAAGCAGAATTCAGAGGCAGATTAACTCTGAAAAATGTTCCTTTTTTTTTTTTTCCCTGTAGGTGAAGTTCAGTTTTCCTATTGTCTTGGAACACTGCAGATATCTATTTGTATGTGATCCTCCAGAACAGGCCTGCTGTCTTTCTGAATCAAGGCGTCCCTCATTTTCTCATTTGGTGGCTGAAGTCACTTCTGCCACTCCCCAACATATATTCCCTCACAGTTCAAGTTGAAGGATCTCCTTGATTCCCTGTCAGGTTTCGGTTTTCTTGGCAACCTGCTTAGCTCCGATAAGTCAGTGTCTGCTGTGTCAGAGGTACTTCCTGAATGAAGTTGCTGAACAAAATTTACCGTTGAGTCCTTCAGATTGGTCTCAGTATCCTCTGATTGATGAAAACTCAACACTTTTTGATTTGTTACATCCTTGTCAAATCATTTAATCACATGGGAATGGTCAGATATAGCTCTGACCTCGTTTTCCATCGCCCGGCTTCTCACCCATAACCTACATTTCAGCCAACTGATCCACTGTTGGAAACCTTATGCATTGTGGGAACGTATATTGTACATATACAGTAAATGTGTCTTGTATTTCCTGCTTACATGCATTCACTTGTGATAAACAGCTGTTTGTAGGTGCCTGTTGTATTCTTCATCATTACTCAGCCTGTCAGAGAGATTTATGATTGCGTCCTAACATTAAGCCTCTCTCTTATGCCACTGAATCCAGCTCCTTTTTTTATTGATCATCCTCACGTACAGTTACAACTCTCTGTGTCAGAGTAGACATACATAAAGAGGAACATCCGATTGGATGTAATCTTCCTCAAGAGTGCGACCAGCTGCTGAATGTGATGCAGACCGTGGCGTCTTTTTGGACATCTCTGCTGAATGTAGAGTTATTTGAATTGTGCTTTTTCAAAAACTGAAGTGGAAATTTTGACACGATGGTAAGGATTTTTGTGCTGTATATGCCGAGTCCTCCACAGGGTTGTTGAGGTGGGGTGAAAGCAGAGATGAATATGTTCATCCCTACTGCAGGTGGGCTGTATGGGAGTGATCCATAGCATTTATGCACGTGTGTGTGCATCTCTGCCTGCTGACGTAACAGACAGCACGGCACAAGCTGCAGGTGCGGCTTGAGTCGTTCTGTGCTGTGCGGGAAAGTTCTAAAAAGGGTTGAGATAGAGGAATTAAAAATAACCTTGCTCACTTGAAGCAATTTTCCTTTTAGGTGAGCCTGCGGAGAATGTTTTGAGGCAAGTCAGGATTTGGTGTGGTTTGGAGGTGGGAATAAGATTCAGGTTTGGTTATATAATGCAGTAAACTTGACTTTGTTTCTTATTATGTAAACGTGTGTCTGATGTGCACACATCTGCAGTGTGGTGTGTGAATCTCCTTGTGTGTGTGTGTGTGTGTGTATGCGCTTGGTGGAGAGTAGTGGAGCATTAAAAATGTATGCGAGTTACGTCAAGGCTGGTAAAACAGTGCTGCAGAGACGGAGCCCGGGTTTTAAATGCATGCTTTAAAACCCATTGACAGATTGTGTTTGATAGAGGTGGGAAGTACTTCTACGAGGAAGACATTCCCAAAACTATCCCTTGTATTTTAGCTTTTATGCTGAATGTGCTGAATAATAATTGATAAATAACTCAATTCATAACAAGTGAACTTTCGATCGATGTGAAATTGTAAGTAATGAATGTGTAGCTATGTGATTTTGAAGGTTTTGTGTTGTATATTCTGTTTGTGGATGCAGCACAGTTGGATATCCATGTTTCAAAGGTGCGGTGTTCTTGGATTTTGCCTCCACGCTCTGTGCCAAGTTTCCATGCACCTAATTAAGCTCAGCTCTTTTAGTCTAAATCTGCATAACTTAATTTTTGCTTTCCTGAGCCCACACATGTTATGTGTGTGAATATGTGCTTGACAACCTCTGTCTCTTTGCACACGTTGGACAATAAATTAGAAAATATGTCTATTTATCAATGTTTTCATGTCGCATATTGTTTTGTTTTTTTTGCGGTTCGAGCCATGAGTTTGAGGTTAAATACTTTTTAATGATTATGTATCATCTTGTCTGTATCATCTTATGTAGCATCTTCTGGTTTTCTGCTCTCAGTGTAAAAGCAGAGGACATATAAGCCTGAAAACAGATGGCGTTCCCGTGTGTCACCATGTCCCTCTCTGTGTTTCCACAGTGAAAAAAGCCAAGCTGGATGGACCCCAAGGTAAGACCTGAGAGCTTGGACATAAAAGAAGGTACACAAGGAAAGACTTGCTGTGTTGTGGCGTGATCCTTTTAGCAGAATGAGGATGCAGTGAAAGGAAGTGAACGGTTTTGTAGATTGACAGTGTCTGTATGTCGCAGAGACTCCTTTTTAGTCGTTTCTAGTTTTTGGGGTTTTTTTTCATGGTAACACATCTCTTTCTCCATTCCTCTTCCCTCACAGAGAAGTTCAACACTTATGTGACACTTAAGGTGCAAAATGTGAAGAGCACAACCATCGCTGTCCGGGGCAACTTGCCCAGCTGGGAGCAAGACTTCATGTTGTGAGTCCTTCAGTATTTCTCCTTCACTTCCTCCTCTTCATTCTCCTTTTCATCCACCCATCACACTCTCCACACCACTTTTTTTTAAAATCTCTTGCTTTCTATCAGCTTTCCTCCCCCTCTCCCCCTTTTTATCCACTCCTCCATCCCAAGTGTGCTTTATCCCTGTATTGTTTCACACAGCTCTTCTCCTCCTCCAACAACTATCTCATGCTCTTTTTCATCCGCTCTCCCTCGACACTTCAGCCCTCTCATTCTCAATCTTGGCTCCTTCCCAGCCATTCTTTCCTCTCCTCTGTCACTTCCTCTAAACACAGCTCCTTGATCTTCATCTACTTAGCCCCCCCCCCTCCTCGCCTGGTTCATACTTACCCCATCACATCTCATATTCACTCCCTCCACTCTCTCTCTTCTCATTTCTGCTCCCTAGTAGATCATTTGCAAGGATTTTTTTCCTATTTTTCTCTAGTTTTTTGTTTTGTTTATAGTTTTAGAAATATTGAAAGATGTCTTATTGTGGTTATTGGGATTAGAATAAACGTATTTGGGTATTTTGACGTGTAGAGGGATTCAGTGTGCTGTCTGGCAGCATATGGGCGATAAATGGTGGGGAAAATTGATCATGTAGGATGCAGCAGGCAGGATTACTGCGGAGTCCTGTGCATTTGTATGATGTTCGGAGGCGTTGAGCATTGTACAGGCGTTGCATCAGTGACGGTGTGTTATGTAATGTTTGGGCTGCAGAGAGCGCCTCGTGTCCTCCTTCAAACTGCCACTAAATGTCTCTGCCCCCTCAGTCCCTGCCATGAATCAAACAGATACTTTTCTTAAAATGAGTCACCACTGAGAAGGGAAATCTACTCCCTCTATTTCTTAATTAAAGTTCCCTCTTTCTCCCTCCAGGCGTGCGATACAATCACCTCCTCCACTGCCTTCATCATATGCCTCTCCTCCCTCCTCTTATTCATCCCTCATCTTATTCTTTTTATTCTTTCCTTCGTCCTCCTGTCTCCTAAATGTTGACTCTCTCAGGTTTATTCCCTCAGAGACATTTGTAACCGCAAAGCTTGCAAATAATTATCATATATCTTGTGTGTGTTGGAGAGCTTGGGTGTGTTAGATGTGGAAAAAGCTCATAGACCCATAAGTAAAAGTCCCAGTATAATAATATAAACGTAATCTGTAGAGTCCTTTATTTAAAATTCCACTTCCATTAAAGCACAGAAGTGTTCTTGGGAAGTTTACTTTCAGCAGTAAAAGATGAATGTGGATGAAACACTGCATAAGCATCACTTTTCTGTCGTTGTTGATCTAGGTGGGATAGCTATGCAGTTTAGTCCTGTGGTTCCCAGACTAGATGTTGCCCCTCCTCCTAAATACTTGGAGATGAACTTGGGAGACTATAAGATGTTCAATGGGACAGTAACTTTGGAAGAAGTACTCAGATTTTGTTACTTAAGTAACAAAACAAACTAGAATGGCAGTGTAAAAATGATCCACTACAAGCAGGCCTGTGTCAGTCAGCGATGAATCATATATTCTCAATTATTTGGTCATGTTTTGAATTAATAGTTAGTCCATTTAGATGATAGTTAGATTGATAGATGATAGAAGATTATTTGTAGTTGCTGTTTAAGCTTCATGTTACTGTTGTAGCTGCTGCAGGTGGGACTTTTTTAAAATGCTTCATGCACAGTTTTGTAAATCCTGATGCATCTTAGCGGTTGTGATATGATTAATGGGGTGGAACAGAAGAAGAAAACTCAGACTTGTTATCCTTTTTTTTCTTTTCCTCTAGTCTTTGATTTGGATGTATTAGATTTCTTTTTTCAACATTTCTTCAAAACTAAACATATCGACTACAGCCTGTTTTTGTGAAACATCAGAAGCCAAAAAGATTGATTGTGCTGTACTTTTAAAGAAAAAGCTTGTTTTTATAATACATGGTGTATTCATTCATTCATTGTGAATATGGATAACAACAAAAGCTTTTGAGAGTAATGTGGAACTGGAACATGTCTGTCTGAAATGACATATGAGGTGCTTTAGCAACTTAGTATTTTAAGTACTTTGTAACTTAAGCCGAGTACTTGATCAAATACACTTGCATACTATTTATAATTGTACGACGTAGACCAAAACATTGCTGCACAAACGTGCATTGATTTTCATAATCTTGGCCATTTTTAGCGAAATATAATCTACATAATGCATGTTCCCCCAGCTGTCTTTTTCTTTATTTAGAATTTTCCATCTCTCTGTCTTTGTAGTGAAATTAACCGCCTGGACCTGGGCCTGACAGTGGAGGTGTGGAACAAAGGGTTAATCTGGGACACCATGGTTGGCACCTTGTGGATTCCCCTCCGCAGCATCCGACAGTCAAATGAGGTTTGCCACTAACCACCACTCTTTACTCAGCTGTGGCTGGGCTCAAAGCACAAGTGTTGATACTCGTTTTCATCCAGTAGCTTAATGCTTGCTTGTGCAAAAAATATCCTTTGTGTGCACAGGAAGGTCCGGGGGAGTGGCTCACGCTGGACTCTCAGGTCATCATGGCTGATAATGAGATCTGTGGCACCAAAGAGCCCACTCTGCACCTGGTGCTGCTCGATACACGCTTTGAACTGCCGCTTGGTGAGAACTTAGTACTGGAATAATCAGAAACTGCCATTTAATGGGAGAAGATGTACTGTAAATGAATTTGGAACTATAAGAAAACAATGCCCCTGTAGGAAAACTGAAGATGAAGCAAATGAATGTCTTTTATAATGTTTTCACAGCAAACATTGACAAATGAGAATCAATAAACTCTGTTTGATTAATTAGCCAGACCCACTTCTCAGTTATGTGCTTAGGAAGGCTGTTTGTGTATCAGTAGGAGTTTCTCTGTTCTTTTCTTTTCAGTGATCAAACTGTCTCCCTCTTAAAATCGATTAGGTGTCATTTTCCTACTCTTCCTCTCTCTCATGTCAGTATTGTGCACCTGACTCCTAAATATGTGGACCTGACCTACTTTAGTTTTGGGGGCTTTAAGTGAAGAGGACAGTTTTAAATGTCCCTATATTCGGATCTGGCCAAAGTATGTTCATCTGTGTTTCTGTTTTGTTAAAAATGGACAGTCAGATCTGGGTCAAAATGTGTTTACTTATTGATTTCTTTTCTTTTTAAACCATGTTTTATTGTCAGGTGTTTGAACATTTTTGCACATGATTATATTAAGTGCTTTGGAAGGTTAAGCTCCATTTTGGCTTTTTTGCCATTGTTTTTCAGATATCCCTGAGGACGAGGCACGCTACTGGGCCAAAAAACTGGAGCAGCTCAATGCCATGAGGGACCAAGATGTAAGCTGTCAGCCTGTTTGATTTAATACCCCGGCACATCCTTACTTTTTAGGAACAAGCTAACGTGATTAATTGGTGGAACGTGTTTCACTGTGCTTGATGAAATTCAACATTTACTGTACCTCTTGTGTAAAGCCATACATACAAATTAAACTATTCTTGTCGATCACCAGCTAACCTCTTTTCGTCCTGCTTCTCCCGCCTGCAGTACTCATACCAAGAGGAACAGGAACGCCCCCTCCGTGTACCGGGAACCCAGTGCTGTAAGTAACCAGTTGCTGATTTAGGTGTTGAGATGTAATTAGATTGCTTTAACTCAGCTTGTGCATTATGTGTTTCACCACATGAGTTGTGTGTTAGAGGAAACAGGCCTGGTTCGCTGCATTGCAAGAGATCAATAGCATTATCTGATGTCCAGAGACCATCTCCCCCAGAATGCCTCTGTGCTTTGACTATTGGCCCTGTCTGCATAGCTTGCTGAGCCAGCTGTCTGGAGCAGCTGGAGAGACTCGGAGGCACATCGCTCCCGCCTCACTCTCTCCATTCGCTGTCCCCATCTGGAAACATTGAAGCATTGATAGCGTGAATGCATGTTCGAGTTTGACCACCGGTGTAATTCATAATCAACACTGACAGCCCTCTGTTTCACTGCAGGTAACTGGAGTCTATGGGGGGACCAGCAAAGTAAGTGCAGTATGTACTTTAGATACACACCTGAATTTGGACTTGCACTTGTTTAGCATTCAGTTTGAGGGTATCTATTTGTGTTTTATTTCTGTGTTGCTGCTAAAAGTGTAGCTATGTGCCTATGCCGCTGCGCTGCTCATTAACTGGTGGGAACATTTATTGAATACGTCCAACACTGTTCACCTTCAACCACCCTTAAAGCTGAACTTCAGCTGCCACTTTCACAAACTTACAAAACAGTACTTTTCTTTCCCTATTTGTGGTTGTTTCTGGTCACAGATAATCCGGTTACGTTTCCTATGTTTATCCCTCTCGACAGAGGTGAAATAAGTTTAATCCGAGGTTGTCACAGCATTATGAAAACTAGAAGCAGCGATGTGTTTATTTCCGAAAGATGATGACAATAACTCAACAACTTAGGCACTATTTGGTACAAAGAACAAGGTCTGTTGATTATCAACAACAATCGACAGAATAGTGCTTTTTGTTTTGCACGTAATGTATTATATTTTTGGAGAAAAAGCCCCGAATCCTCCCAGCCTGTTGTTTTCCCTCTTGTTGGGATGAGCAGATGGTCTTATATAAGTGCCTGTGAGACTCACCCACACAACTGCAGCAATTCATCTCATCTCTGTTCACTCAGAGGAAAAAGAAAAGAGCAGGGGGTTAATGACAGATTGTGAGCTAATGAAGTGCCTGATGGAGACAAAAACAATGAGACATGTAGGGACATGGGCGAAGTAATAAAAGGTTTCATGCCATTGTGATAAGTGTTTACATAACAGGACAGAGGAGGATGAAGTTGTACGCCGTGCGGCAGCCGCGTTTGTTAGCTGGCTTTTGGAGTGAGAAAGATAATGATGAATGATTAATAGATAGCTGGTTTCACTTTTGACTGCTTCGCACTGTCTGGGATGGTAATCTTTGATCTATGGACATCACAGAAAAGTAAAGCATGTCCTCAGCGAGCAGAGCAGATTTATGCTGAGTTATTATAATGAGCCTGAGGGGGAAGAAGCTCATAATATTCATCATGTGTTTCATGTATGAATGCACTCTCAATGACCTGCATGGATCTAATAGGGGTTCAGTTGTGGAATGCTGCCAGCTTCATGTTTTTTTTTTCTCTCTTTCTCTTGCTTTTATTTAATAGAAATCTAAAACTAAAAAGTTTTTTCCTCATCCAATCCCATGTATCCCATGTGTGCTTTTATGTAGATGAGGACCCAGATAGCGCTGTGGATGACAGAGACAGTGACTATCGCAGCGAAACCAGTAACAGCATCCCCCCTCCTTACTACAGCACATCCCAGCCCAACGCTTCTGTTCACCAGTATCCCATCAGCCACCAGCACCGCAGCTCCAGGAGCTTCTCTTATCCACGCACCGGGAACAGCCAGGACCTTGACTACCACAATCAGAGAACTGTCAGGTGTGTACCTGCATTAAGGATTACGTTGATAATATCATTGATAAATTATTCTGTTTGTACATTTTTGTTCAGTTGATTGAACAGAATACATTGTAGCTAGATTTGAAACACGCTGGTGTTATGCTCCTTACTTGTTCTGCGCTTTTTGTGCGCTTTTGGTCATAACCGATAAATTTCTGTTTTAACTAATGAATTTAGCGCCTGAGTCTTGTAGCAGTAGATGTATCCTTTCCTAGCTGCTCCCTAGACATGCAGAAAATGGGTTTAGAGGGGCTATCCAGTGGAGTACAAAGAGTACAGGCCATAAAGTGCTCCAGTACTGTGCACTATAAGCATTTACTGACTAATGAATTTAGCACCTGAGCCTTGTAGCATTAGATGTAAAAGCTGCTCATTTTTCATCCTTTTTCACAGCTGATGTTTTGATCCTTTGTAAAAGGAAATGCACTCAATGTCCTGCTGAAAAAGAAAATGAACAATGGCTCTTTTTTCCTCATGTACCAATGAGTCAGTGACTGTGCGACAGTGAGCCGGCTGACCCTACAGCTAAAGGAGCTGAATGGAATTCAGCCAATATCAATTTTACCATTTATACCTGTGTTTTCCTTTTGTGACAAGTCTGAATATCCTTTAAGAAGTGTTATAAATGAATGAAGATAGTCAATGAAATTTCTGCCATGTCCTTTTTGCATACGCAGTCATTTTATTGGCTTGTTCAGACCCAGCAGTACTTCACTGTCAGTTATTTTCAGTACTGTTAGATTTCTCAGCATTTATTGATGTATTTCTCTCAGACAGAGAATGAAAATATGCATCCATCCACCTCTTGCTCTATGAATTATTCAACTTGCAATCTAATGATCAATACTGCACATAAGATTAGCTGCTTGTGTGAGTGTATTGGACAGGGCAACCTCCTCACACCCCCACCTTTTCCTTTCCATCTCATCCCCACTGCTCTCTACACTCCTTCCATCTCTGTGCCCTCCTTCTCCGAAGTCTCTCTGCTCACCACTCCCTTCCTGTTCTCACCATCTCTCTCACCTTCATCTATCCTCCTTCCTGTGTCTCTATTCACTTTTTAATAACTCCATTCATCAGGGAGTACAAATACTATTTTTCCTGTTTGTTGCATTTCTAGATGCTTGACTGTCTCTTTTTTTTCCTTGTTTGATCAGCCTTCTCTAAGCCTCTCAACCTTCTGTTCTGCTCTGTTTCTTGCTACTTGTCTGGTACTCTTGTATTTCCACTGCTTTTCATTGATTAGCCATCAGCATTATTCCTGGCTGCTCCCAAGACATGCAGAAAAGGTGTTTAGAGGGGCTGTCCAGTGGAGTACAGGCAGGTCATACAGGAGTACAGGCCATAAAGTGCTCAAACATTATAGTTGACGAAGGGATGGTAAGCTATTTATTTAATGTTGCATTGTAACGTTTGCCTCATCTCTTCTTTCCAGTCCCACTGGTAGCTATGCATCATCTGCAGAGCTCAGTCGGTGCAGCAGTCAGATGAGTGAGGAGGATTATGGTGGTGAGTACGGTGAAAGGGACCCTTACGATGAGAATGACTCATACCACTCATGCCACTCCTCAGTTAGCTACAGTAAAGGCTCTCCAGACTGGGATCCTGATGAGACCCAGGGGGCATACAGCGATGAGGGCGGCTACAGCAAAGATGGAGGAGAAGAGGTTGCTCTGTATGAGGGAGATGATGGAGGACTTTATGAGGGAGAGGAGGAGGGCCTCTATGAGGATGAGGAGATGATGTATGATGATGAGGATTTGTACAATTTAGATGGGCCTCTCAGTGAGGACATAGAGCCACCATTCACTCCTACCCCAACATCCACAGCCCCCCAGACGCTTGATGTACCCAGCTCCAGACCTCCTCTAGAAAAACAGTCCTCCCTACATCAACAGCAGCCTCCTGCTCAAACCCCTAACCAAACATCAAACCAGGCTCATCCCCCTGGCATGGCGTCAACAGCACAGCCCCCAACCGGTCAACAAACACCCCAACCACCAAAACAAGCCCAGCCACAGCCCGCCCCTTCTGCCACTTCCTTCTTCTCAATGGCCAAACCGCTAACAGCTGCAGTCACAGGCTTGGCTTCTACTTTCCTGTCTTCAGTTCCCACTGCCCAGCCTGCCCAGCCTCACCCTCCACCCTCAGCTGCACCTCAACAACACCAGTCTGCTACAGCCAACTCTGTCCCTCCATCCCACCCAGCTACCGTGGCAAACTCAGCCTCTCAGCCACCCTCCACTGCCACAGGCCCTCCAACCCAGCAGACCCCTTCCTCTGCATCACCTCACTCCCAGGGAAATGACCCCTCCACCACACAGACAGCTGCTCTTGAGGATGAAGCTCCCCAACTGGAGGAAGAACTGTGGTTAGAAGAGGATATGATGATAGAGAAAGAGGCCAGGACGCCCCCTGCTCAGCATGAGGAGAAGCTTCCTGCGGAACAGAAAGAAGAGCATTTTCAAGAGAGCAGACCACTGACGCCAGAAGAGCAAAAAGAGATGCCACCTGAGAGGTAGGAGTGAAGGTTGAAAGGGTATCAGATCGATAAAGTGAATCATCAACAAAAATAGACTAGAAAAGAATCAATAAGTCGCCGTTGCTAGACGTTCGTCAGCTGTAGACATTTCTTTGCAAAAGATTATATATTTTTCTTTTAGCTCACCAGTTATAGAGGAACCCAAAGAGCCAGTTGACCCAGCAGTGAGAGCTAAAGAGAACTGGCTGAGGCTCTACAACAAGGTCTTGGAGCAGCTGAGAGAGGTAAGTGTACCAGTCCTGCTTCTGGTACGTGCCCCAGCCTCCGTTCACATTCCAGTCCAGTCAGGGCCCAGAGCTGTAGGCCTGATTCAGCTCCACTCTATAATTCAAAACAAATACCTGAGTTGAAGAGACTCCAAAAGTGTCTACCAAGTCTTTGAAATATACATATATTGTGCATTATTGATGTGCAGACGGGGTACATACAGTATCTTCCTGAGTTCTATTTTGATAGTGTCTTTTGCAAGTCACCAGGAAGCAGACTTAATGTGTTCCATCTTGTATAATTGATACCTTCTGGTATTCTTAAAATAGGAGCACTTGTCAGACATCAAAGCCTTTATTTTGAGTTTGGATGAAGCAGCACACCATTGCTTGACAAAACTGCTTGATTTAGTTGGACGCATTCGGTTTTTGCTTGGTCAGTTTTCACTTGCACATTTTATTTATTCATTATCTTTGAATTCAGTTGTGCAAATAATTAATCACTTGCTTCGATGTTTATGTTGATGTATGTCACGTTGCGTTTTTTTTTTTTTTTTTTGGACATTTGGCTTCTTTTCCCTTTGTCTTTATTTATTTTTGTTTGTTTGTGCCGACCCACTTTGTTTTCTTTCCAGTTTCATGTCATTGCCATAGTGACACTCGCATGCACTTTGCTCGGCCATCATTGGAGCATGCAGACAGGTAGGTACAGTCTGAATGGTAGCTTGAGAGAAAGAAGGAGGTGGTTTGATATTCTTACTGTGTTTAAGACACTTTCACTTCATTCCTTCATCTTCATAATAGTTTGATCTCTTCTGTTGCAACTTGCAAGAAGCTGTCCCACAGCTTGTTTATTTGCTACAGTTCTTCTAGTGCTGGTTCTTCATGAAAATGTCTTCATTTAAATCTTAAGCAAATCCAGTTTTGCATGGCTACTTAAACAATTTACGCTTTTTGCAGTGAAATTAATTAGGGTAACATTATTTCATATTACTCTTATCTATTTCTAATGGTTTGTACAAATTGAACACTTTATAAGAGTTTTTACTGACCCATCTCTCTCTTTTCCACTGTTACAATAAATTCTTTAGATTCTAATGATGTAACTTTCTAGTGAACAGCCCTATTCATACAGTATTTAAGGGCTGGAAAGTGCAGACATAAGACGTTTCATTTAATCTTTTAACATTCCTCCTCTTTCTCTCCTAGGCTCGGGGAGAAACATCCAGTTCGCTGTGGTTTGGTAAAGGAGGGTGAGTTACTGTCCAGTCATTTCTTTATCTCTCAAATGAAAGATACTGTACACGTCACAAAGTAGCTCCGGCAAATTAAATTTAGTCTAAATGATCATAGCTCATTTGGGAAATTCCTCCACCGCTGCTTTATACTGAAAACGACCTTTAAGTCTGGGAAACCTCTGTTGTATTTCATTCTGATTCACAGGCTTCTTCAGCTTGTGGCATTAGGCCAGTGAACATTGAACAGCACTGGGCTGCCCTGACTTAGCTGGCAGGTCATTTGTAGATGAGGCAGATATAAGAGTGGTGCAGCGGGTGCTCACTGAAGAAAGGCTCAGTTAGCCAAATGAAAAACCAAGCAGCTATACCCAGGAGTGTGGATCGTCATGACGACTATTTGAGAAGTTCAGCCTGAGTAATTAAACTCTCCAGTTAAGTCCTTGAGAAGTCTGGCTTGGCTTTAGAAACAAGAATTGAAAATGAGTCAGCCCCACACTTCATCGTTAGATATTTTGGTGATATACATGTTTGATTAGCTATGAATAGTCACGAGCACATAAATGAATGTATGATGTATATACTGTGTTTTACTCAGAATGGGAGGTGCACTCTACAGTATCGACAGCATGCCTGACCTTCGCAAAAGGAAAGCCATTCCTCTGGTCAGAGATCTGGTGAGAAAGGCCATGAAAGCAAACGCACACAGAAATGTTAACCAAACCTGTGGAATAATTTTTGGATTAGATTTTATTGGCTCTCTACAATCAGGTCACTATCTCTGTGTCTTAAGGTTTGTTGTTAGTTTGTCTCTCCAAGTCTGCACATGTTTTTCAAATCTTGAATATAAAAATGAATATACTCCAACTACTAAACCACTCCCACAGCTGGTCACGAGGCACTAATGAATTCAGTGAATGAATTTACACCAACACATGCAGATGTTTATCTAAATGTTTTCATGAGGACATTTCATTGATAGTGCATTCCCTAAACCTGACCATAACCCTAACTCTAAAATCAAAGCTTTACTTGGTTAAGACCACAATTTGGTCCTCTTGTTTACAAAAAGGTTGCATCAGGTTTTGTTCTGATACAAATAAATAAACACACACACATATTATAAAGATTTGAAGGGCTTATTGGTTAAAATTGCTTTTTTTGCTTGTGTCTCCTTCAACTCTTCTCCTGTGCTTCACCATGGCTTGGCTTTATTAGGCGATGGTAAGTATTTATTAATCCCTCAACAAAATCAAATGGAACTAAAAAAACTTTAGATCAGACTGGTACACATTTCTATTTGCCTTCTTGTTTTCAGTCTTTGGTGCAGAACTCGCGTAAAGCTGGAATCACCTCCGCCATGGCCTCCACCACCCTTGGCAACGAGGAGCTGGTGGGTGTTTTTCTTCTTGCTGTTCTTCGTCACATTTCTCCTCAGCTTTTCGAAACTTTTCATAGCTGCTTGAATCAAACTTTACTGTTCTTTTCATCGTGACATTTGCAGAAGAGCCATGTTTATAAGAAGACCCTGCAGGCTTTGATCTACCCCATCTCCTCCACGACTCCGCACAACTTTGAGGTGTGGACAGCCACCACCCCCACTTATTGTTACGAATGTGAGGGACTCCTGTGGGGTATCGCACGCCAAGGCATGCGCTGCTCTGAGTGTGGCGTCAAATGCCACGACAAGTGCCAGGATCTGCTCAATGCCGACTGTCTGCAGAGTAAGAGCGTGCTGCTTTTTGCACAAATGCACATATTAAACACACTCCTCTTCACTTACGTGCACATGCACCCTGTCCTCCACACAAACTATTTAGCTCTTTCTGTGTATCCTTTTGCCCAATTGACATCCCATTATTCTTCTCCTCTATCAACTCTCACATTCTCCTCCCTCTTCCTTTCCAATTTATCTCCTGAGTAATGTGCTGTCACACCCCTGCCTCTTTTTTTTTCTCCCTCTCTTCCTCCCACAGGCTTTGCATCCACACTGCTCAGTCTAATTCTGCTCCACAAGGGGTTGCTTATTTAGCTGCCATTCTGATTTGAGGGGCAGTTCATGTGATGCATAATTAATCTATTTCATGTGTCGTAAGAGTATGAGATCGTGTTTACCCAGAACATGCCACTATTTAGAGCTACTCTATAATTAGATCAGTAGTTGAGTGGGATAGTTAGAAGGCTTGGGTTTGACAAGTGGCCAAAAACTGTCAAAGATTTTCAGTTTTGATCTGTGCTGCCATGGATTGGTGCTCACTTTTTGATTGATGGATTACAGGGAAGCCTGGGTTAATATTCTGGACTGTTGAGCCTTGATTACCTCTACATTTCTGATACCAACCATTCCTTCTGTATTCCTCATTTAATCTCATTCTCAGGAGCTGCAGAGAAGAGCTCCAAGCATGGGGCAGAAGATCGGACCCAGAACATCATCATGGTCCTAAAGGACCGCATGAAGATCAGAGAGAGGAACAAGCCAGAGATATTTGAGCTGATCCAGGAAGTGTTTGCTCTTGACAAAACAACACATGCCACACACATGAAGCAGATCAAGCAGAGTGTGCTCGATGGGACTTCAAAATGGTCAGCAAAGATCAGCATCACAGGTAACTTGAATTTTTTTTCTTGTAATTCCTTATTAGTGTCAAACTTTTTTTTTTTTTTGTCTTTTTCAAGAGACGTTGTGTTGTTGTAGAGTTGTTCTTTTGTCATGGCGGACTTGATTAAAGTATGTAACTGAAGTATAAAAGAAATGATGTATTCTAGATTTTTAAAGACAATCAGACCTCTGCCACATTCTTTGTATGAATATCTCTTTGTCTGTTATCTCTTCTTCAGTGGCATGTGCCCAGGGCCTTCAGGCTAAAGACAAAACTGGCTCCAGTGACCCTTATGTAACGGTTCAAGTTGGGAAGACAAAGAAGAGGACCAAGACCATTTACGGCAACCTCAACCCTGTCTGGGAGGAAAACTTTCACTTGTGAGTGTGGCGGAAAGTAGGCCACGAATTGTGGCGGTTTTAACTGCTGACATGTCATAAAAAACTTTCATCTCAAAAGCTCTATTTTAGTACGTCCCGTTTTTTTAGTTTGGATCTCTAGAAATTCATGCAGAACTTAGCATAATCCTTTGATTCCTTTCACTATCGTCTTGTGTTCCTCTGTATTCTATTTATGTTTTCTGACTATTTCTGTCTCCGCCTCATCCAGTGAATGTCACAACTCCTCTGACCGCATCAAGGTTCGCGTGTGGGACGAGGACGACGACATCAAGTCTCGCGTGAAACAAAGGTTCAAACGTGAGAGTGATGACTTCCTGGGTCAAACCATCATCGAAGTGCGCACTCTGAGTGGAGAGATGGACGTTTGGTACAACCTGGGTGAGTTTTGTGAGATAAGGCAAAAACGCGAGGGAGAATTTGAGAGTCACACAGACACAATAGCCTAAGAGACAGAAGTCTGTAGTGTAGAAAGAGCAGATGCCATTCAAGTAAGGTGTGAATGTCTGACTTTTATGTTACAGACAAGAGAACAGATAAGTCTGCTGTGTCCGGAGCCATCCGGATGCACATAAGTGTGGAGATCAAGGGAGAGGAGACGGTGGCTCCATACCATGTGCAGTACACCTGTCTGCATGAGGTCAGTCTGATCGAACAAATGTTTTTATGATTACTTGCACTTAGGTTTTAAATGAAACTTCAAACTTGCAAGAGCAACCTATTTCCCTAAGTTAAGTAGTTCTGGTCAGTCTTACTCAGTTTCACATTTCCACCGTCTGTTATTTTGTGAATTCTTTTTTCTGTCTTCAAACATTGAAATTGAAATTATTGAGAAAATGGACCCGAATTGACATAGGGTTCATTTAACTTAGTCTAGACACAGATGTGAGCCCATGTTTTTCCTTAATTAATCCATATTCCATTACCTTTTTATCTAGATGTTCTTTATGACCTGAAAGTGTTCTATATTCTATATGTTAAGACACTGATGCGCACGTACCTGTCTGTGTGTAGCATCTGTTCCAGTATACCACTGAGGAGCAAAACAGTGGTGTAGTAAAGATTCCTGATGCTAAAGGAGACGATGCTTGGAAAGTTTACTTTGAGGAGACTGCCCAGGAGATCGTGGATGAGTTTGCCATGAGATACGGAGTGGAGTCCATCTACCAGGCCATGACGTCAGTACCTCAAACTATACACAGAATGTCAGACTTTGAGATTGTAGAGATGACACAAATCCTAAGATAAAAGCATTGTTAATTTTCCTGTTGCTCTCGAATAGCCTCATAAATCCCACTGTTAAATACTTACTGTACATTTGAATATTCATGAACATGGGCACGAGATTGATTGAATTGTCTCATTGTCTATTCAATCCAACAGCCATTTTGCCTGCTTGTCGTCAAAGTACATGTGCCCAGGAGTGCCAGCTGTGATGAGTACCCTGCTTGCCAACATTAATGCTTACTACGCCCACACCACCGAGTCCTCTAACAACGTTTCTGCCTCGGACAGATTTGCTGCATCAAACTTTGGCGTGAGTTGCTGAAATATTACTACAAGAGGAATTATGAGAGCATTTAAAACTGCTATACTTCAGCAGATGATGTAGCACTTAAAAACTTCTCAGAAATGACTTGACTTAATATCCTGGGAGTGTACACAATAGATTAGTGTCTCTTGCTTACTTTATGAAATGTCAAATGAGTCGATCATCATCAGACCCATAGTGGGTTTGACTTGTCAGGTGGCACTAACTAATCTTGTCAGTTCCATTGTGTTTTGACTGGCCTACTCTGTGTTTATATGTTTTTCTGTGTAGAAGGAGAGGTTTGTCAAGCTACTGGATCAGCTGCACAACTCCCTGAGGATTGACCTGTCAATGTATCGGGTACTTACTGCTCATTCAAATTTACATTGTCTGGACTACTTTTCTTATGAAGTTAACAGTGTGTTTTGTTTGGCTCACCGCTGTTGCAGTTTCTTATGGTTTTCTGTGTTTTTTTAGAACAACTTTCCTGCCAGCAGTCCGGAAAGACTACAAGACCTCAAGTCTACTGTTGACCTGCTGACCAGCATCACATTCTTTAGGATGAAGGTGTGAATTAATATCAGAAGGATTTTTTCCCCCTTTTTCTTTTCTCCAAACTATTCATGTTAAAGTTCTCAGTATTTCTCTTTTTCTGAAGCCTGAAGCACAAATTTATAAAAAAGATTAGCACCATCCTACTCAAACTGAAGTCATTAGCATGACACTGTGTGTGTGTGAGGTGTTTATGTGAGTGTTGGTATGATTTTTGCAGCTCATTGAGTCTCTGGTTCCCACTGAGATAACCCCCTGCTGAGACACTGCGTGTCAGACAAATACTTTAAAGTGTTTTCGATTCAGCCATACGCTGTGTGCTGTCTGTGTTCAGGTCCAGGAGCTGCAGAGTCCCCCCAGGGCGAGCCAGGTGGTGAAGGACTGTGTAAAAGCGTGTCTCAACTCCACATATGAGTACATTTTCAACAACTGCCACGATCTCTACAACAGGGAATATCAGACAGACCCTGTGAGTTAACATGCATGAAATGTGTATGTGCCAATACAGCTTTCCCACTATTTTGAGCACATGCTATGCCCCCACCGCGCTACAATGAAAAAAAAATCTTGATTTATGCAGCTTTTCGAATACAAATCCAACGTCTCTTTTTCTAGTCAAAAGCAGTTCCTCCTGATGAGCAGGGTCCCAGCGTCAAAAACCTGGACTTCTGGTCAAAGCTCATCACCCTTATTGTTTCCATCATAGAAGAGGATAAGAACTCATACACCCCTTGTCTTAATCAGTGAGTATGTGCTCGTAACATTGCTCCAAGGTCTGGAGGAAATGTTTAAGAGTTAGTTTAGGAGAGGCTTGATAACAGCTATGTGGAATTTATGGAAAGCAGTGCATGGCAATGGGATATGAAGTAGGTGGGAGGCAGTATCAAGTGGCCTTTTAGCCTTTTAAAATTGAAAATAAATAGGAATTATACGTGTGGGGGGGTAATTTGTGAATATTTAATTAAATATTTCTGATAATGAATTTAATTGGGCCCATGGGCTTTGTTTTGGGAAACAATGAGGACAACAGCATCTTGCCAACTTAGTTTTTTTTCTCAAGAGTGTTTTTATTTCTGTGGCTGCTGGAAACATGCAGAGGAAGTGCTGATGGAGTTGTATAAAAATGAACCTCTGTTAAATAATACAGTACCATTACTGGATATTTAATCCTCTGTCTGTGTCTGTGATGTCTGTCACAGGTTTCCCCAAGAACTCAATGTGGGTAAGATCAGCGCTGAAGTCATGTGGAACATGTTTGCTCAAGATATGAAATACGCCATGGAGGGTAAGTTTGTCTGTGTGTGTGTGTGTATTGCTGGCATTGTGAGATCCGAGGGATAAATGTTTGTGTTGTTATTATGTGGAGAAAGACGGGGAGTTTAGAGTGGGACTCTCCTCATATCATTCTTTCTCTTTGATATGCAGAACATGAGAAGCAAAGGCTGTGTAAGAGTGCAGACTATATGAATTTGCACTTTAAGGTGAAGTGGCTCTATAATGAGTACTGCAAGGAACTGGCTACTTTCCAGAAACATGTACCTGAATATCCAGCGTGAGTATTTTCTGTGTAGCTGCACACCTTTCCTGACGACTGTGGCACAAAGATTTATCTTGCCCTTTCTCGTTCTTTGTCGTTCACAGCTGGTTTGAGCCATTTGTCATCATGTGGTTGGATGAGAATGAGGAAGTGTCCAGAGATTTTCTTCATGGAGCCCTAGAGAGGGACAAGAAAGACGGGGTATCTGTTTTCCTGTGCAGTCTTAGTTTGAATTACGCCATTTCATTACTGTGTTTTTAGGCATTGTTGTCAGATAATAGCAACATATGTGTCATACATTTCTTAAAGTATTGAAGTGTAAATACTGCATTAGACTACTTACAAACATCAAGGGTCAGGAGATGCTATTTCTGCAAATTTCTGGTCTGAATTCTTCTTTAAAAATAGTTTGACCAAAAAAAAACAAAAAAAAAACAGTCATGTAAGGGTGAAGTGTAAGTAAGATTCAACAACTGAAGTCTGCTGAAACAGCAAAGAAATACATTGTAAAAGTTTAAATGTGATCTTCAGCCTGTACTCCCGCCCCCCCCTGCACACACACACACACACACACACACACTCAGTTCCTAAAAGTATTGGTGCAATCTTTATGCTAATTAATGTCTGCGACTCAGCACGTTCCAAGCTGTAAAGAGCAGGTTGAAGAACTCAAGACAATCGATAAGGACTTGATACCAAAGGCATGTGGAAGAAAGAAAAAAAAACTTCACTGTAATAGAACAGATGCTACAGCACAAGTCGATGTAATCACACACACACATACCACGCTGCGTCTCACATCCCCTGTCTCGCTCACACCTAGATAGCCACACAGCAGGAAAGTCGATACAAAGCAGCTGAAGACTCTCCCAGCTCATATGTCAGGGTCCCTTTGGGTCCAATTACTGTCGCCCGAGGCAGCTTCTGCTTTCCCGTGTCAGCGAAACAACGGTCCCCTGGCTCAGTCGCACACCGTAACACAATTAAACTCTGAGCTAATGGCCGGCTTGCTAATGAGGACTCTTTTCCCTATCATAACCCTCTGATTACCTCCATCCTTCCAGTCCAAACAGTTTAAGAGGACCCACCTCGCAAGTCTCAGGCAGCTGCTCAGGGGTCAGTTTTGTAGTTCCTCTCATGGGTGGTGGCCCTTAGTGGAATCAAACGCCACGCGTTCAGTGTCACATCGCCACGTTGTAGCACCAGCACCTCAGAGCACCCTTAAATTTTTCCCTCTTCTCGGTCTCCAGTTCCAGGTCACGTCGGAGCACGCTTTGTTCTCGTGCTCCGTGGTGGACGTGTTCTCTCAGCTCAATCAGAGCTTTGAAATCATCCGCAAGCTGGAGTGTCCCGACCCTCAGATTGTTGGCCACTACATGAAGAGATTCGCCAAGGTGACTTTCACCTCCTTGTGATCTCACAGAATCTCATGAATGATCTCATTCGAATGTAACACCTTTCTTTCTCGTAGACTATCGGTAACGTCCTGCTGTCTTACGCTGACATCATAGCCAAGGACTTTCCAAATCATGTCAAGAAAGAGAAAGTGGTAGGTGGCTAATTTTGTCATTTTTATTTCATGTTCTTTCTATCATGTATCAGAGTTTCGGCACAACAAGATAATTGATGGGAATTCGTGTGATTTTAAACTGCATTTTAAGACGTTTACTGTGTTTGTGGTCGAGTTGATTAATTTCAACACAATAAAATACTCTTCAGTGTAGTGGCTGAGCCCAGGGTGCAGCCTTCACAGTGAGTTAGAGCTGTGTAATTAGCTGAAAGTGGTAAGCGCTTGTAGAAAAATAGGCTGCTCCCCTGTAGAGACCAGCACCCCCCAGTGGAGCAGTAATTACTGAAGACTCCAGCTTCCCCTGCCCTGCATCACCAGGAGGGATTTCACCAAAGACACAAAAAAAGACAGAAAGAAAAACGTGAAGGGACCAGACCTTGGTTGATCACAATAAAAGGTTGGGAGCAGATGTGCTAAAAACACAGTGTGTGTGATGATTTTTCTCTTTCTCTTCTCAGCCATGTATCATTATAAATAACATCCAGCAGCTCAGAGTTCAGCTGGAGAAGATGTTTGAGGCCATGGGAGGCAAAGATGTGAGTTTCCATTCCATTTTCTTTTTCATTTTGATATCCCAATATGACGCATCTGTTGTACTCATCACATCTTTCCTCCAGCTCAATGTGGAGGCCAGTGACTTCCTGAAAGAGCTCCAGAACAAACTGAACAGCGTCATGGACGACCTCAGCCGCATTTTTGCTGTCAGGTGGGCGTTTCTCTCTGATCTGCCCGAAAACGGCCACAGGCAGTTTTTCCAGCTAATTTCAAAGTCTGTTCTCATGATTTATTTTTATTTTTTTCTGTGACTTGTGCACTGTTACAGTTTCCAGCCCCAGATTGAGGATAACGTACGGCAAATGGGGGACATCCTTGCCCAGGTGAAAGGTCAGACTGTGCCGGCCAATGGCAGCGTAGTGCAGGAGGCTGACAATGTCTTGCAACCCATCATGGACTTCCTGGACAGCAAGTGAGTATGCAGATGGGTCAGTGTAGCACTAGGGCTCTTTTACTCTAGAGCCATGCTGTTCCTGTACTGTATTTAAGTGAGAAGTTTGGCATTGTCTTGTTGAAATAATTAAGACGTTCCCTGAAAAAAGATGTGAACTGGATGGCAGGATAAAACCTGCATATATTGTTCAGCATTAATGATGCTTGCACAGATGTGCAAGTTTCTGCACATTTCTGATTGGATTTTGAAATGTGAGCCCATAACAAGTTGGATCACAGCAACTAGCTGTAGTTTTTCAGCCGTATTGGATTCTGTGAATCTTGTGAATCTATTTAATTCACCAGTCTTTTGTTTTCTCTGTCCCAGCTTTCTTTGACAATGCTGTTGGTGTCAAATCAATTTTTTCCAAAGCCTTTTTTGCTTTGTTTTTTTTTTTCATTTTTATTAATTTTTTTTATATTTAAATATATTGTCTTTGTACAAAATAGCATCTCAGCTGTATTGGTAAGTGAGTTGCAAATTAAATGACTGTTTGGTGAGGGATTGTTTGTTTTTGGGTTGTAGCTTGTCACTGTTTGCTAAGATCTGTGAGAAGACAGTCCTGAAAAGAGTGCTGAAGGAACTGTGGAAACTGGTGATGAACACAATGGAAAAAACAATTGTGCTTCCGACACTCACAGACCAGACGGTATGTCATTAAAAACTTTTTATACCTCTGAAATTCAATGTTTTCTTCACTTCTGTATTAAATTGTTATTGTATATTAACCCATCTGTACTGCCATTTCCCCATTCTTGCCCCCCCCCCATCCTAAGGTTATTGTAAGTATGTGTGTGTAGCCATTAAAAGCATGAAGAAACACTTTATTTGTAACAGGAATCCAAATATCACCCCTGTAGCCTTTGTCACTTCTTCTCCGTGGATACGGTGCTTCAAAACCTGACTTTAGTAGCACCAACATGCACCAGAATCAGCATTGCTAGCCCTGCAATACTTTGTGACACTATTAAAGCACTTAAACCTTGGTCCTCCCCCTCCTCAGACAAAGCTTGTTTACTCGACCTGGTTGAAAGTTATGTTCCCTCAAGTCAGTCCATAAATGTATGAACTGTTAAGCGTTACTCTTCCCCATCACCCACCTCTCACCTTGTAAATCTTCTTCACATGCATCTCTCAAACACTGCTCCTTGTTTCTCTTCACGCTGGACTCACCTGTCTGCTTGTGTCTCTTTGACAGGGAACTCAGATGATCTTCAATGCAGCTAAGGACCTGGGTCAGCTTTCCAAGCTCAAGGTGATGAAAACAGATGGCAGCAAAGACTACAAAATGCCTATGGAGGGAATTTGTACTAAAACTTAGATTTGAACATATAGACAGCTGAGGTTTAGGTTGACACCTCTGTATGCTCTGTCCTGCAGGAGCACATGGGCCGAGAGGAGGCCAAGGCTCTGACTCCTAAACAGTGTGCAGTCATAGAGCTCGCACTGGATACTATTAAGGTATGAAATGTGTTTCGTTCTGTTTTGAATACTACTGTGTTTGCTAGCTTTAACTGTGATTTAATGCCTACCCGAAGTGAAATCTAAATTTGAACACACGCGTACACAGTTTTTTTGTTTCGTACGTGACAAACTTCAGAAACAAACTTCTTCAACTGAGTTTCCTGATTTACAAACCAAGCGCTGGGTTTTCCTCTCCCGTTAGAAAAAACAAGAAGTGCTTTGTTGCTGTTGACAGGCATTATTTCTGCCTCATCTGAGCAAGCTCCTTCGCAGCTGGGGATGGGGAGGGTGGGGGGGATGGGGAGGGTGGGGGGGATGGGGAGGGTGGGGGGGACGGGGGCAGCGAGCGGCAGACTGGAGAGATGGATCTAATTTGCATACTCTAGAGATCACCCCTTATAAAACCCTAATCAAAAGCTTTCAAATAAAAAAGATCCGCTCCATAAATAAATGGATAAATAGATCAAATAATTGATATTTCATAAGTCTCTTTAACTTCTACCAACTTCTTTTACCCAACCGTGAATATAAATTAATAGTTTCTTGTTTCAAGTCGAAGCCAATGCAACACAATCAGAACACACCAGATGAACATCGGCCGCTGTCATTGGTTAATGTCATCCCATTTGGGTCGATTGCATTCAACACGCAGAACATATCAGCCGATGCAGATGTTAGACTGATGTATTAGGGTAAACATATTAACTGCACATTATATTGAACATTAAAACAGCCACGGACTACAGTTTGAAATGTGAAGTTAATAAAGATGTTTATTACCAGAAGGCTCAGCACTCCATATTCCAGAGGTTATGTTTAAATTTACACCATGAGAATCAGGTTGTTGATGTATTATTGACGGTTATTTTATGTACTGCCTTTTGTTGCATACAGCTGGAATCACCAGGCTGGTTCATATTTTTACAGATTTAAAATGGTTTAAAATACTAGAGAAGCTATCGGGCGTCATTGCTTGCAGGATGACGACCCCACGGTAAACTACATGTTTGTCGCCCAGAGCTCAATATGTGTGTCGTGTCACATCTGCTGCGCAGCAATACTTCCATGCGGGCGGCGTTGGCCTGAAGAAGACGTTCCTGGAGAAGAGTCCAGACCTGCAGTCTCTGCGCTACGCCTTGTCTCTGTACACGCAGGCCACAGACAAGCTGATCAGGAAGTTTGTCCTCTCACAAAATGCTCAGGGTACGACCACAGACAGCACACTCGTGCGCATGTTTATACCGTAACAAAGTAGGTTCTAGCAGCTTCACACAAAGAAAGTTCTCTTGTATGTTTTTTCATGTAACTTGACAAGTGGAACTGAATGGAATAACCTGCTTACAGTGTTGTATGAGCAAATATTTTGATGAATGCTTCAGTAGCAGTACTATAGATTACACTGTTTGCTTTTTCTGGTTTTGATTACACAAAAGTCGACTGATGGGTTTTAGCCTGTGTTCTGATTCATCTCTCTCAAGGATGCTATAATTGTTCAGGTGTGATCCATCAGCAAGGTCTACTTCAGTGATCTGCTTTATTAGGAGCTCTTTTTTTTTTTTTTTAACATTCTCTTCTGTTTGCCCTCAGTCCACGGAGGAAAGGGGGTCAGGTACACAGCTAATGAAGACACCCCACCAGAGAAAGGTACGTGTCCTTCAAGGGAACCCACTACACCCGAGCAATGCAAAACTGTCCCCAACGGATAGAATTGTTTATGGAATATTTCACATACTTTTATTGTTTGAGCTCAGAGAGAATGACTGTAGACCAACTGAGAGACTGAATGTAAACACAGCAGGGACTAAAGATCAGGATGAGGGTAGAATGTGAAAGAGCTTGTACACACATGGTGTGATGGAATGCATTAAATCCTCTGGAAACCTTTTATTGCGTCTTTCAGATCAAGTCCTTTTTTCTTTTCTTGAACATCTGTAGTGTCTATGATAAATATAGTGCTGGTAACTGAGCGTGTTTTTCCAGCATCTGGAGTGGACGCAGTTGGCGAGGTGATCATGAACGTGGACATTTTACCCCAACCAAACGGAGAGCACAAGATCAGCGTCAAAGGTAAGAGCACAGTGCAGACTGGGTCAAGGTATCTTCTTCTTTATCCTCCAGCTTCCTTCTTTGCTCACTTGTTTTTCTTTTTTTCTCCTCCAGTCGTGGCTGCCAATGACCTGAAATGGAAAGCACAGGGATTCAGGCCTTTTGTGGAAGTCTACATTATCGGCCCTCACCTCAGCGACAAGAAGAGGAAATTTGCCACCAAATCCAAGAACAACGCCTGGTCTCCAAAGTTCAGCGAGAGCTTCCAGTAGTGAGTATCGATCTAACTGGATCATCTTAGATATCATGTCAGCCGTGAGCCAGGAGCACCGATGCAATTTTGTCTTGTTTCAGCTCGCTGGGAACCGAGGTGGGACCAGAGAGCTACGAGCTGCAGGTATGTGTGAAGGACTACTGCTTCGCCAGGGAGGACCGCACCGTGGGCATGGCTGTGCTGCAGGTGAAGGACATGGCCAGCAAAGGCAGCGTCACCTGCTGGCTGCCGCTGGGCAGGCGAGTCCACATGGACGAGACGGGCCTGACGGTGCTGCGGATCCTCTCTCAGCGCAATAACGACGACGTGGCCAAAGAGTTCGTCAAGCTCAAGTCAGACCAGCGATCGGCTGAAGAGGGCCGCAGCTGAGGAGGGCCAAACACGTGTGCACAAAAACAGCAGAGACATACCGGATTGACATAGTGTTATGCACACATACCACTCACGCCTACATAGACAACCCCGTGCAATATACAAGCACACACTTCAAAAAAAAAAAAAAAAAGGCTCTATTGTACATAAATCTGCATACATTATGCAACATTTACATTTACAGCAATGTTATCAATGCAAACATGGGGAATATGTTTCTAAAAAGGTTTGATTTCATTTTGATTTTTTTCTGCAGCTGCCGCACTCAGGGTAACCCTCTGATTGGCAAGCAGTTGTCAGTCGCTCACTCACTCTTTCCTGTGACACATCACTCCTTTTATATGCTGTATATTTAGTTGTAACGTAAACGCACCACAGAACAACAAAACCATGTGAATAGTTTGAGAATGACCACTTTGCACTTTTGCTTCTCAGCATCTTCAGGAGAGCAGTCCTCGCCTCGCCGTGCTCTGTCTGTCTGTCCTTCTGTTCGCTCGCCTGACTGACTGCGTGTCGTTCTTCAGTGCGTCCCCAGCCTTGTCGTTTTGCTCAGCGTAGTCTTCCCACGGTGCGGCGTTTTAAGTCGGAGCTCAGACGCAGATCCGAGTTCGGCTTCGTTTTTGCCCAGAAACCCAAAAGAGACCATCGATCAGTGTGAAGGGGTAACATCACTGCTAGTCTGTGCTGTAATGTACTAACGTCCTGCATGTTGACCCCAGGAACACTGTGATTCTCTTTGCTGTAGCCATGGCAACCCTTCCCACATAAAAGATGGGTACCTCCAGTATTTTATCTGTGTGAGCATGGTGCAAATAATCCTGCGACAATACGGTTTTACTAACCGTCCTCATGAAAGAGAGGACACGCTGTCCGTGGAGCAGTTAAAGCCCCAAATCCCACGTGTTGATGGAAGCAAAAGTTGTGGTCTCAATGCGCATTTTCAAAATACTTCATACCGCATCAAACGGAGCAATACCCCACCGTCTCACACCCCCTAGTATGCACATTAACTCCAAAAAGGGCTACAGGATCAGTGGGCCGGGATGTCACTTCACGCACTGACACATGTGCTGGTGTTGAACTGACCGCAGCGCCCCTGTGTGCGCCTGCGCTGCCATAGAAACACAGCTACTTAAGGCAATAGTGGTTTGTTTGTGTGTTCGCTGAACCTTGTGGACAAACCCTCTGAGAACGCTGTTGTGTCTTCTGTTATTGTGTACATGCATGTGTGTGTGTGTGTGTGTGTGTGTGTAGGCTGATGGTCACAACTGAAAATTGGGCTCTGAGATTGCGAGCAACACTCACCCCCCCCAAAATGTATGCACCGTTGATATTTAAAACTACAGAAGCACCAAGTGCACCGTCCAGATCCAAAGAAATGGGAAGTTCTGATTAGGTTTTTAGATATTTTGTTTCTGGACTCATACGTTCCCATTCCTGCTGGAAGTGTGTCATCCTTTGTTTGCCTAAGAGAAGGGAGGTGTTTTGAATGCCTTTAGTAGGACCAAATTTGCAAGAACAGCAGTTCTTTTTCTTTCTTTTTTTCCAAAGAATGAAGCCATCAAAGTCGCCGCCAAGCATTTCTGATGTTTAAGTATTACTTTCCGTCACGTGGGTCGATGGACCCGTTTACCGTTCCCTGCAATAAGGTGAGCAGACACTCACGGCCATAGTCTGACTCGTCTTGTCGTCTCTTCGTTTGTCAGTGACTGAATGCCGCAGGAAGCCACCCCACGTGGGCCTGTCATCTGTTTTCTTTATTTACCGCTGCTGAAAGCTAGAAAAGAAAAGAACTCTGAATGTTATTTACACTCAGCAAAGCCTTCTCTCTCTCATCAGCAGGATTGTTGACTCTTAAAACCACGGCTAGCTTCGAGAAACCCACTCAGGCCTTTGATCTAGGCCACCAGATTTCATTTGAGTCATAGAAACGCATGAATCCTGCTCAGTTGTTGTGTGAACTTCCCTGGTTGCCGAGTCTTTGGCAACATTTAAAGGGGAACTCCACTGATTTTACGAGTCCGTTTGCTGATGAGCACAAGGGGAAAACTCTCAGACAGATTCCCCTGCAGCTGTGTTAACTGTCATGAATGTTTTTTATGTGAAATCACTTAGTGGCTGCAAATGTGACCATTAAAAATGGTCTAATTTAAAAAAATAAATAAAAATGAGACAGTTTGAAGGTACACAAATGAAATTATTGGGTCCTGCTTACAAACACTCGCATAAATCAGATGTAAGTCATATCGCCCTGTGGGTAATGATGAATTCAGAAAGGAAAAAAAGACAGACTCTCTGTTTCATCAGCCTCAATCTTTATTTGGACCAGTCTCGTGAGTTTGACAGTGTTACAAAAGTGTGGTGATAAATTGGTGGAGTGCTCCTTTAAAAGTCCCCCGTTTTCATGCGTAATCCCAGGGCTCAAGACCAAACTTCACACGTCAGGTTGTAGCTGAAAAAGCAATGAGAAATAATCGATTGTGCAGTTTGGGGCTCGTTGGCTGCCCGCTAAATGAGTGTGTGTGTGTGTGTGTGCGCGCGCATATACGCACTGACCACACACACCTACAAACCAACCGCTGCTCAAGCACAAAAAGGGCACATGGAAGATGACACGCACGCATGCACACCGACACAACTCCGTGGAGACCAATGATGCCCACCCTGTGAATAGAATAAACTACAATTGCATGATGGGAAACTTAATTGTGCCAGCACGTGTCTCTTTGATGTTACTTGACTTTTTATTTGACTTGTTTTTACTTTCCAAAGCTAATCTAATAACTCATCGGTGTGTTTCTGTTTTTCCAAAAAAGAAAAAAAAAAACCCAAAACATCTGTAACCAATATGAATGTAGTGTGAACACAGAACTCGCATGAGAGAATTATTTTCTACTGAGGATGTTTGTAATTTGTTTCTTATCATTATTGATTGTTCTTTAATGAGGACGAAGTGGAGCTGGAATGCAGCCTGATTGTGATCTGCTTCCTATTAAAAGGACTTTTGTGTCACAACCTCCACGTCTTAATGTGCTTTTGTGCTGTAATTTAAGGTCAAACGAGAAATGTGTACCACATCTAATGTAAAATCATTATGGCAGCAAGTTAGGAAATATATCAGTTGTTCACCTTTCCCCAAAATAAGTGGGATTACTCAACTCATTCAGCAGCTGGCACGCTCTCAGACGGAGACAGCAGGGTGTAACTGACACAAACCTTCAGTTGGAAGCGGCTTCCACCTCAGTGAGTGCTCAAAGTCTGTTCTCTCTGTGACCTCTGACCTCTGACTGGAGGGGGAGGGGAACACATGTTTGCATTACACAAGCTGTAAGAGGGAGCGAGAGTTTAAAAAAAAAAAAAGTGGTATTTCAAGGCATTTTCTGTAAGACGAGTACTTTAAAGGGCAGTGTGTCGACGTTCTGATGTTAGTCTGGTTTCTTCTGAATGAGTCGCAGGAATTGGGAGTTGATCCTCCTCCTGATTAGGGTTTTATTTTATTTCTTCAACTTTTTGTCCATTACACGCGATTTCCCTCAATCCTCCCATCGATGCTTTACTTAAAACCCTCACGTCACCGGTATTTGTGATGAAGTATCACATATTCAGTCGAGGTTTAAGCTTTGAAATTGTTTGAGCTGAGCCTGTTGCTTAATTCTTAATGCAGAAGTGTCCCAGAGCTCCGGCGTCGTGCTAAAGGAGTAACTTCATCTTGTGCTCTTAGCTGTCTGAAGAGCAGATTTCACATCGCAGCCTCATTCAGGCTTTGTTCAGCGGTTCTGCTGCCACCACACGGCCTCGAGTTCGGTGCACATTCCAATAAAGACACGGTGGGGGGGACACAGGCTCATATTTTTTACCGTAAAAAAATGAAACCAAAAAACAAGACTTTATTAAAGAAGCATAAAAAATAAAACTCTTGATACATTTCTCATAACCGCCAAGTCAGCTCAAATCATACGATTATACAATTTCTGCGGCTCGCGGTTAAAAGGTCCATAAACTTTCAAATAAAATATATTTCAATTTTAAAATTTCTTCAATAATTTTTCTCATTTTGTTATAAATTGCCTATATGTAGTACACAGGAAATAAGGAAAATAAAAAAATGGAAAAAATAAAAATAAATTTGAAGTAATAAAAAGGGTCACATTATTGTCTGGGATATTTAGGTAAGCAAATAAATCGTAAAAAATAAAACATGTAAAAAGTTGTTTTTTTTCTTCGTTTTTTTTGTCTTTTTTTTTTTTTGTCTTTTTCTTCACCTTAAAAATTATTAGCTAATGCCAGGTGGCTTGAAGACATGCAGATGGTTAACTTACAAATAATGATACATGTTCTTTAGAAACTACACTTATCTTCAATTAAGTCATTTCGCTTCAGAAAACAAGATCCTGTTGATTGTATCCAGGTATATACACACACAGGTTAGGCCCGAAGCCTAGTTTGCTGACGTTTTACATTTTGGTTCTGCATACAAAGAGAATTAAAGCAAAAATAGGAGAGCGGAGGCTTGAGGGGAGTCCGTCACCCCTTACTGGCGTGGCTCTCTTAGCATCCCCCCTCTAATCACAAAAAAAGGTCAGAGGTCACTGACTAGCATGCCTCAGGAAACCCTGTTTTCAAACCTTTAAAAAAAAGGAATTGGTTGGGGGGGTACAATTGGCTAAAAAAAAATAAAATAAAATCAAAAAAATCAAAATTAAAAATGAGTAAATCTGTACCTTTAACATTTAAAAACTACTGTACATTAACCCTAACATTATCTCGTTGGCCAGAAACATCCTGGGGCAACGCCAGGAATTACATGAAACCCATCTGGCAAATACAACAAAAGTTATTCTTTAAACACATAAACTTGGACAGTTTTAAGAAGGGCTTTTAAAAAAGAGGCCTCGGCAGACTCGCACAAACAGTCGGCACAGATCTGTCCATTCAGACACATTCGCAGCCCCCTGCGCCTGTTCCGAGGGCGAAGAAAAAGACGCGAAAAAGCAACAAAACCCAACGGGAAGCAGCGGGGGGGGCGTTGCCAGTTTCAACACAGCGGTCCCACAGGAGGAGAGAGGGGGGTGGGGGCAACAAGAATGAGAACAGGGCCTATAGTGCACCGGAGATGTTAGTCTGAGAACTGAATGGCCTCCCACTAACGACCGAGTTTGTTCATCTCTATGATTCAGTAGGGAGTTGCACCAAAAGCACCAAAAGACACGTCTTTACAAAGACTACATGTTCAAGCTCCCGGGCAGGCTGTTCTGATGGCGGCGGGTGCGAGCTACAGTGGAGCGAACAAACAGTCAAAAAACAGCAAATATGTTGGACGTTATCCTAACCGGAGCACCAAAACACAACAGCAGCCGTTGGATCCTGTACTCGTATAGAGCTGCCCTTCATTCCATTATATCAAACCCCCGCAGCCCGTCACGGCGCCCAGGGAGGCCGACACCGACCGGCGTGGCCCTGCGCACCGACAGGATCCGTACGCGAGGACTGTGTTGGGACTACTGGAAAAAATAAAGAAGCAAAACATTCTGCAGCTGATGGGATTGGAACACAAAGAGTGTCTGGAAGCCCTGGATGACCTAGCTACTAGCTGCCATAAAGGATAAGTTGATTCTTCCTACTGTGAGCCTGAAAATGTGATTATGCGTCTGTGCAGTCAGAGGAAGCCCTTGAGAATTAGGTGTGTCGTTTGAATTCAGTTGTCATGGCTTGTCTCATTCTATGAGCGGATTCCCACGCGTGTTCCAAAGGGCCGCCAACGGCAACCGGCACACCAACGTCGCCCAAATCACGGCGTATTAACACTATATGAGGCAGTTACTGCAAACTCACGCTGAACTTTTCTTTTAAAAAAAAACAAACAAAAAAACAAAACCACAAACACAAAACAGGATGTACCTGCCTCACTGGAGTTACTCGATATTTCTATGAAACACGGGACAAAATCTCAAACTACGAACCATGTAGCTCACTACGTTTTTGTCAAGAGTTCGGGCCTATATGGGTACAACAGTGTGTCATCTGAGAGTGCCAAACAGCTTTGCTGTGAGAGAGGGGTGGAAGACCAAAACCTAACAAAACAACTGGTTTTTTTTTTGTTTTTTTCTTCCTTTTTTAAAAAAAAAACAGGGGTCTGGGATACAGTGCGTGGGGGATGGGGAGGTCGAGGGAGGGGGTTTCAATTGAGACCCCTTTTTATTGTTCTACGTGGGAGGAGCAGTCTTTTCTCCTTAATCGTATTTCACAAAACATTCTCGTGTGACATCAGAAAAGCCCTATCTCATCCTAGAGTTCAAAATATGCCCGTTAGCCACACACTAGACAGTCGAGAGTCATAAACTAGAAGAAAACACTAAATACGAAGCTCTAAGTGTAACAGACACAGGATGTGAGAGGATAATGCTCTCGTGTGGATGGACCGGAGCGCTGCCTTCCTGCAAGACCGAGCGGAGGACAGAAAGCAGACCCTCTCGTGGTGATGACACACTGACTCTCTATGTGAACAACATTAGAAGTGGGCATTATTCTCTCACATACATGCTAACACACTCAAAAGAAGGAAAGAGATGTAAAGGGATTGTCAGGCAGCCCAAACAAACAAACTGACCACAGTCACGGTCCGTCAGCATCGCTTATGGTACGTTTCTCGACTTTTTTTTTTAAAAAGGATACTCAATGAGAATCAATGCAACAGCCACATCTGAAATGTGGAGGAGACTCGTCCAAATTCATCGACCAACGCGTTACTGGATTGAATCAAGAATAGAGATGTCTATTATTAGCATTCATTTGGCTTATTTACTGATGGCTAAAATTTGTGTGGCAACAAGAAACAGGAATTTATCCTTAACAGGTCCCTCGGGTGTAGTGTTCAGCCAGGTGCCTGACAACGTGTCGACCTTTTAGAAGAAAAAGTTTAAGAAAAAAAAAAAAAAATCTAACAAAAGAGGAACCTTTCCGCTTCATGTCACAAAAAAATAGCATGAGTGATTGCGGAGGAGAGAGGGAGTCGGTGGAACGGGTCGAGAACATTAAAATTAGGAGTAGAAAAGTGCAGGCCTCGTTGACAGCTTCATCAAAAAATATCTGTTAAGTACAAAAGTGTCAAAAGGAAAGGCTGTGAGAGAGAAAGCAGGCAGAAATCTGAAGAAGCCAGGATGGAGACATGTGGAGACGGACCGGCAGCCAGCAGAGCGGGCTGCTGCAGGTCGAAATGAAGGCCTGAAGAGAGATAAGACACTAGTTTCTTTCCATAAGTTCACAAACAAGAGACTGTCCGAGCCCCGACTGCCTGCTGACCAGTTTCAATTCAGAAAATAAGTCATTGTCACTGTATTATTATTATTATTATTATTAATCTTGACAGTATCAGCAATATATCAACATCCGTATAGTATCATCATCTCTATTAATGCATTTATTATGGTCCATCATCTGCGTGTGAAGGTTATTAGTGTGAATCCTTCCATCGGCTCCATCACAGCTGGTGCCCCACTCCAAAATCCTTCCTGACCCCCCACCCCTCATATTTAAGCCCCCCCCACACAAATGCCCAGGGCATTAGGAGAAGATGCGGATGCACTGTGTGGTAGGAGTGTGACAGACGGGGCATTCTGGTTCAGCTGACTGGCATATTTGCCCAGCGCACTCCATGCAGAACAGGTTGTGGCCGCAAGGCACCAGGGCTGCTGTCACCTCGCTCTCGAAACACACAAAGCAGTCCCTGTTGACCCCAGGGCTAACGCCAACCAGACTCGCCACCCCGGGGCCGGAGCCGCCTTTCAGACGGCTCAGCATCCCAGAGCTGAGGGCCACGCCGCTGCTGCCTCCCTCGGAGTCAGTGGGCGAGCCACCGGGCAGGGAGGAGGCCGAGCAGGAGGAGTAGCCTGTAGACGAGCCGCCGGAGCTGGAGCTCGACGCTCCGGAGAAGGAGCCGCCTCCTGTACTGCCAGACTGTAGCCAAGAGAGAGTGCTGAGAGGGTCGCTCTGGGCACGGCGGGCCAACGGGTGATCCAGCGGGCCTACACCCGTGTCCTGAGGCAGAGTCGGAGACAATCGTGGAGTCACGGCGCCGCCACTGAGGCCGCTGCTGTTGCGACGTAGAGGCTGCTGCTGGGAGGAACTAGCTGTCTTATTTCCTGCTCCGCCATTGACAAAAGGTGCCCAGATGTTGGAAGCACTGAACTCAAAGCCCAGTTCGTCTGAGGGAGGCAATCCTGGAGTGGAGTCACCCCCAAATGTGAATCCACCTCCAGCGCTGCTGGAGCCTGTGCTGAAAGGGCTGGTGGGGCTACCTCCCTCAGTGGCCTTTCGGGTGGTGTTGAAGCTGTCTGAGCTTATCCCGCCGTTGTGCGTGTGATAGGCGACCGAGGAGGATATCTTCCGGCTGGAGGAGTGGTGCATGGACATGGGAAGAGAAGGTGGTGGGGAGGGTGGAGGAGGAGGCGGGGCTGAATGGTGGCCTGTCGCCCTGGACCACAAAGATGCTCCCAGTCCAGCACTCAATGAGCCGAGACCTTCAAGACTGACATCAGTGCCGTTTGTGTGGAAGTCATTGTCTCCCTGCAGGTCTACAAAGGTTCCAGTTCGCAGAGTGATGTGAGTCTCAATCTCTTCTCTCGCTCGGTCCACGTTTTCCGGCATCCCGGTCACCTCGAACACCGGGTCTTTCTCTCGGCTGGGCGTCACGATGTAGGTGTGGGTCTGCTGCTGGATGCGCTTAATTGTTGCTCCTTTTGGTCCAACAACTAAACCAACGACTCTGTAGGGAACTCTGACCTGGATCAACGAGAAGGAACAACTCTTCAGCCAAGTTCGTGCTTCTCATAAGACGTTTAAGTTGACAAATGTTCAGCTTTTTCTTTGTTATTTTGTAGAGTACAACTAAAAACACAACGTTTCCTAGCCTAGATTGTGGTACCTGTATGGTGGTCTGCCCGGGTAGGTGAGGAGGGCCAGGGAGCGAGCCGCCTCCTCCTCCTCCAGCTTTGCAGCGGGATGCCCGGATCATGGAGAAATGCTCCGCTGCAGATACAATTTCGCGCTTGGCCATCTCCACATCTTCCCTGCGCCCCGTTACGATGAAAACAGGATCCTCTCCTCTGACTGGAGTCTTTATGTAGGTGTTAGTTTTAGCACGCAGGGCCTTAATCTTGCAGCCTGAAAGGTTTAGAAGCAGTCTGTTAAAAATCAGCCAAAAAGTACATGCGTTTTATTTGATAAAAAAAAAAAAAAAAAAAGTATGACACGTCAATGAAGCCTGTTGTATGAGTCACAAAGGGAAAAAAGTCCCTTTTTCTGCTAAATTCTGTGTTTCTATACAGTTACTGGTGTCTCTTAGTTTTCAAACATGCATGACAATTATTACATAATTGCTTTTATTGTAGATATGATCCTTTTGCAGAATCACTTCAGTCATGGCCATAACACTTGTACAAAAATAGGCTGGAGGAACTAAAACAAATGTCGATGTTTTCTTCTGCTGTGGTTTAATGGCACTGGCTGTTTATTTCAAGGCACTTAACTTCTACTTAAACCGCTTCTGTTTGATTAGCATCTATTGAGATTCATGTTGTGGATATAGTCCAAAAGCTAAACACCACGGCACAGCTGTGGGCACGTTCTTCTTTTGAGCCAAATGAAAGTGGAGATCCCAGCAACATGAAGGAGGTGGCCCTACATCAATAACATCATACTAACAGTAGCATAAAATGAGGACCAAAGTTAGACACAGAAAGACAGTACAGTTACAGGCGAGATAAAATTCCATGCATTCAGCTGCCCTCAGTAACATTAAAACAAGTGGACAAATAATCAGAAACATAAAGAAATTGTTATAACAACATTAACTCTAACTACAATAGTTCTGCCAATACTGTATATAATTGTATAATACAGTACAGCAGGCATTTTCTGTCTAAGAAGGTGGATATCGAGGCCACCTCAGCACTGCCTTTTGTTTGCCAATGTGGTGTCTTCTTTTAATGGGATCTGTGACTACATCAACTCAACACATCTGTGGGACAACACGGCAGAAGGTACGCCGGCTATTCGAGTGTTTAAACACGAAGCCTGTGTCATCTTATGTCGCCCCTCCAGCATCCGCGCCGTACTGTGTCTTTAAGTGAGAACGGTTCATTGTCGGCGACCAATAGGACCCACAGATCGTGATGTCATTGTGGGAAGCAGAAAGCATGGCTTTTTCAAACAAAGGGAACAATGCCGTAATGCCGCCGCGGCTGCGACGCCAAAAAACTGTGCCCCAAACAACAGAGCACCTCAAGAGTGTCTCGAAAAAGGCGAGGAAAAACCCAGGAGGAAATCGTAGATGTATAAAACGTGGCGGCTCGTACGTGAGCAGTAGCATCGGCAGACAGCGATGGGTGCAGGGCGTAACACCGCCCAGTCCCGTGTTTGTGCGCCTGCTGCCCCGTTTCTGCCTAAAATTTATTCCAAAAACCCGACAATAGAGCACCACAGACACATACATGTATCGGAGTAGCGACTTCTGCATTCATATCAACCGCTTTGGATCGGCGACGTGTCAACTGAACATATTTCGCTATATCTCCTTTGTTTGGTGCAGGCTTCTAGACATGTCCAGACTCCCGACAATCTGCCGCTTTGTCTGACCCTCTTCCACCCCTCCCCCTCAATCCTACTCATCATCCACCCCCACTCTCCCACTTTATGTCAGGGCATTGTCTAAATACTGATAAATATGGGCACGTAAAAACAGGAGGTGAGGCGGTTTTTTTATTTATTTTTTTTTTATACCGAGTATCCGCATTATGCTGCCATGAAAGACCCAAACTGAGAGTGCAGTCCAACCAGAGCACTAAGCCCAGACAGTTAAAGTTCAGAAACCCTCCCCTCATCAGGCAGCCACCCAAACAAAGAACGACCAAGCTGCATGCTACCCAAACAAGCTCTGCACAAACATAAACACCGAGAATAATCATTCTGATCAGCGTCACACACACACAGCACTTACCTTGTCTCCCTACTATTTCAGCCACATGTTCGGAGCTGGGGACAGGTACACATTCAGTCATGTTGACGCTTCTTTTCCTGTTGGAGAGGACGGAGCTTTGTTCCCCGTGGAGCATGGCATGTGAGCCGGCCATGTGGTACCCGCTAGAACCGTAGTACTCCGGGGATGGAGAGCAGGACGTCGGTGAGTCCCGGGACCCACTGGGGTGTTCCATCATCTGTAGATCCATGTAGCCCCCTCCACCTACACCATTACAGCTCTCAGAGCCCGGTCCCTGGTTCCCATCCAGAGTGTCGACAAGCCCGCTGCCTCCACTACCTCCGCCCCCACAATCCACCTTCTCCATGGCCATGAGTGACAGCTGGTCCAGGGCAAAGCGGAGCACCTCTTGGTGGTCCTCGTCCCGGGACTCCTGATCCGTCTCCCGGGGCAGACCGACGCCGTTGTGCTGGCTGCTGATCACCACGTCGTGGTCCATAATCTCGGGGTGGAATAAAGGGCTAGGCATAGTTTCTCCGTGGATCTCACATCAGATCACGGATGCCTGTTTATTGGGAGTGAGCTCACCCTCAGCTGAAAGAAAATAAGGAAAACAACAAAAACAAACTGTTGGTTTTTAATCAATAAAACGTACACAAATTAAGTAGAGATCAGCAATAGGGAGCACTCATCAACAACAGCATGCATCATGATGTTGATTTGAGCGCCTTGCTTTGTCTGTTGTTGCTTCTTGTCTGACAACTGGACCCATCCAGGAGGCTGATTGTTTTGTCTGTCCCAACACAGCTGAATAAAGTATTTCCCTACGCTGATAAAACAAAGATTTGTTGCGCCAACTTCAGTCAACTGCATACTTGTGAATCGAAATTAAAATGTAAATAAAAGAGGGAATGAATGCTGTTGTTGGCTTCAACAAGAAAGCTAGCAGGCTAGCTCCACATAGTCGGCACTCAGTCACGTTGTCGACCCCTTTGTTTGGGAGCACCGCGGCTAGCTGGTAAGCTCTACTCTGACAGTCGAACTTGTGCTCATTTTCAAATACACCCGTGTTGTTTTTTAAAATTAAACGCACCCGGAAACCTCGCAAACTTACTTTATCTCGCCTTTAAGGTCCTCTCTTTGCCTGTCGTCCAGCTCTTGAGGGAAAGACGTGAAGCAGCAAGGAGGAGGAGGAGGAGACCAATGCTGTGCGGTGCAGCGCTAAGAGCTAGCGCGCTAGCCACCTAGCAAGCTAAATGGGGGCGTTGGAGAAAAAACGTTAAAAATCGAAAATAGGGCACTGTTGTTTTTTCTCCTCGTTGAGAGTCAAAGCATACTCCTAGGACGTTTGCTGAGTCTTCATTCTCCGTATCGTCAACGAGACCGTAGCTGAAATCCAAAGCTGGGAGTTCCCTTTTAGTTATAAAAACAGTGATTCTCGGCTCTCTGCTGCTGCCTGACCCCGGTCGGTCCGCCGTCTTTGTCTAGCCAGGCGCACGCCGCTCCGTCTCCCGCACACGGCACTGACGTCATCCGCGACACAACAATGGGTTCAAAGGCCACATGGAGCAAGCGGACAGCATCAACGCTCAATTACAACTCACGTCCGTTGTGTCTGCCAGTCTTCACGGCACTATTTTGATTTTTCAACGAAACTGATGCTTTTAGCATCCCCTTTAACCAACAGATTCATGTAAAGAAAAGAAAAAAAATGTGGTCATAATTGGGTGTGTTCATCATGGCTACCCAATGAGGTGTTTGGGGTGGTCCAACATCACCTCAGAGTGATGCCCAAACACTCTGTGTCACTGCATTGGCTTTCTAGGCTATTTGATGATGACAACCAAGGGTCACAGCGGACCTTTACACCATTCAACATGCACAGGAATAAAGGATTTGCACGTTTAAAAAGTGCATTTGAAAACAATGTTCACAAGCTCATAAACACACCTCGTGAAATTATTTATTTATGCACCAAATCCGATCCTTTTGCCCCCCAAACAGTGTCCTTAGAAGACCCCAGATAAGGGGGAGTCAGACGTAAATACGCCCTCCCCCCTTACCAAATCAGATTTGGTTCATGAATCAGTTCCAGTAAGGACTTTCAGAGCCTTGGTGTTATCATGCACATCAGCCCGTGTTTCCACCAGTTTGGAGCCGAACCATCGCAATCGATGATGCACCATCAGCAGAGGGCGTAGTTCAGACTTTATCGCTCTTATTCGCCCTTCTCATGAGAACAATGACATGCCCATTAATGTTGGAACTGTTCATACATAAACACCCCCCCCCCCCCTATTGTGTCACCCTATTGTGATGCAAGCAGCCAAAGAGCCACAAGAGTAGAGTACTCCACATCATAGGTTTTTTTTATAAACAAATTATTTCATACTTAAGTCATATCTGTGAATTTTAACAGGTGTAAATCTAATAACACATTTTCCAACAGCTCCATCACCTGTCTGTTCTTTTCTAACAGCCTTCAGCTGTATTTTAATCAGACAGATCAATATCAAAAGTGTTTGTGACATCATATGCATGCATTTATTTCAGAGGCAATACCTCCCCCAACACCTTTATACATCATGGGTGCTAAAAAAGTCCTCCACAAAGGAGACAGATCTTCACCCGGGCTTATAGCTCCTTCTGCCGCCTCTTTGCTCCTCCGTGTGTATTTTAGGAAATGAGACATTTTCCAAGTTTTTTTTTTTCTGCCAAGACCAATTTTTGGGTCACAGGTTGGTGGACGGAGGACAGGAGGCGCAAATTAGAGAAGTGAGATGAGCCTTTGGTCACAGCTGGAAAGTGACAGTCCAGGTTTCAAACCAACTAATTATTGGCTAAAACGATTTCTGTGAAAAGCCCAAACACAACCGTTTTGTGCTGGTTACAAGGAGGTGAAACAGGGACCAGAAGTTATTACTACTTCAGTTGACCGACTGCTGAAGTCTCCCGCTAGCGTCGCCTGAAGCAGGATCATAAACAACTATGAGAAGAAAAGGAGACGCTCTTCACCATATATCATAAAGGAGCTGCATTTATTTGACAGTTACAGTCACACACACAGACAAAATCTTGCGATGATGTACAGTACGTCATCGTTGCCGTCTTATCCGAGGATACGCATCTCAACTGTAACTGTCCAAACGCTAATGCAGCTGGCAAACACGACACGGTAAATTCTTGTGACAACACAAAACTTCACGACTCAAACTATGTAAACTCAGGTTATTGTGAGGAAAGAAAAAAAAAAAAAAGAATAAAACCAAACATTACAACAAATTAACTGTGAAACTTTAACATGTTTGGTTATTCACAGTCACAGGAGTGCTGTGTGTGTACAAAAATACTGCAGCTTTCTTAGCTTTCAAACACACCGTGTAACACGCCACCTACAGTGTCTGGAAAATATAAAGCAGAACGTTCTTGGAGAACAGTTAAAAATATACACACATTTCAGAACCAACTTAAAACGCAACGCCACTCACACTCGCGTGCATAAAGTTTTGCGTCTTCAGCGTCGAGCTTGAAACAGCTGTTGGCTAAATGTAACACTGCACCATATTGAGCACCATCCACAGCTGCCGTACATTAGTTAAGAGGTAAAAATGAAAACTATATCAAAGCACCCTTTCAGGGTTACACTGCCACGTGTAAAAAAATAGAACATGAAAGACGAAAGTCTTTGTTTAGGTTAGCAAAATCTGCAGCGCAACGTCTGCATTTAAAGTCTGTTTTAGTTTAAGTGTGTACAAATCAGCATGGAGCCGTTTATTTGAATATCTGCAGGACTCTACCAGCAAACTTCCCGTCCAGCTAACCTGTGGGAGAGATGACAGAGAAGGGGGTGAGTCGTTTAGAAATGTGCCACACGTCATATTTCATCACAAGATAATCAGAGTCGCAGTGGATGAGTTGAAGGATATTCAGCGACTCTGGAGTCGATGCAGAGTTTCTGTACCTGGGCTATAATTCGTCCTTGTCCACCTTCTCAACCTTCTCCTCTTCCTTGTCAACTTCTGCATCTGCATCCTCTACATGAGCCATGGAATCAGCCATCAGGGCCTCCTCGAGCCGTCTCCTCACATTCTGCACCAGGTCCTCCTGCTTCCTGCGGCGCACACACACACAAACACAAGCCCTACGATAAATGATGCAAGCTCACCGCCGATCAAAAGGGAAGAACTAGAGACATTCGTAGTATCAAAATTAAGTAAACAAACACATCTTCTTATGGCCACATTAACGTGCAGTCAAATTCATCATTCTGTGGGAGGGGGGGTGGTGGTACATTTTCACCATGGCAACTGGTTCAAGTAGCATACAAACAAATTTGTGATTACCTTAACTTCTAAATGACCACAAGTGTAAAATTTCAATTTCACCACAGCCGCACTGACTGAAGGCTGCTTTTACCCTTTGCTCTGAAAGTCTGCTTAAAAACACACAGCAACACAAAGATATCACATATCGCAGCAATAATGGAGACCGTGGGTGTAACAGTACGTGCAATTGGCCCGAACAGTTTAGCACGTATGCCAAATCCCAACTTGAGCTAAATCCCAACTACTAGAAGTCTATTTTGGCCCCGACTGAATGACAATTAGACATTGTGAGAGCGAGCGGAGCAGGTTCTCTGCTCATTTCAGCACAGGAGAACTGGAGGAAGACAGGATGGGCCCAAAATAACTGCTGTATTCACAGTGTAATTAAGGAGGGGATCGGAAAATGCAGCTCACACAAAATGCATTTCTTACTTCGGGGCACTATGAGGTATACATAATGTACAAAAAATTAATATACTGAGTTATTTGGTGTCTCAACAGCCTCAGAGTTCCATTTAGAGACATCCAGCTCGAAACCGATGTAAGTTAGGAACACTGGATTACGCTGATGCATGTACCACGCAGTTATCAGTCCTTTGTGTATTAACGGGGTCGATCCATCCTACCTGATGTCTTCATCGGTCACTACGAAGGCTTTGCAAAGAGGCTGTGCCGTGTTGAGCCAAACTCCAGGATTTTTCTCCACCGCAGCAGTGAGCTGCCCGGTGATGGGGGCGGGGCTGGTGTGAAGGGCGCTGGCGATGGCAGAGAGCAACGTTTTGTCCGAACAAATAGGCCCGACGCCTAAAGGAGAGGTAAAAAAAAAAAAGGGCGGTCAACCTGACAGTATATTCTCACTCCGAATTCCACATGGTGGACGTGTTTATTAAGCTTATCCGTAACCCTGTAAGCCTTTGGGAAGATCCATAGTTTTCACCAGCTCCTCCGCTATATCGAATGCATTTATCCCACTCAGCTTCCTCTCCCAGAACAGCTGATAATGGAAGCAAAGCACAGAGGAGAAAGGTCCTCGTTAAGTTTTAGGTCACAGTTTCCCCAAACTGATAGATTAAAGTTACTGGCAGGATAAAGAGAGGTGTTTTGCCCTGCTCTCTGACTTACCTGTTTTGGCTGGTCCACCGCCTTCTGAGGGTCCGTCTTCACCTTGTTGTTGGGGTGATTTGTTACCTTGGTCACTGGCTGTTTGAAGATGGAAGCGGTCTGTCGAACTGGTAGTGTTGTATTTAAATCAGGCTTGGTCTGTCAGAGACAACAGGATGAATGACTAACTCTCACCATCCATTTGATCAGACATCACATCCGTTACTTAATTCCAGAGAGTGTGAGAGCGCAGCTGGAAGACTGTGCAAGCAGATGTGTTACGAAGGAAGTGGGGCTCTAAGGAAATAATCTGGAACTTCATGGCAGAGATGAAGGAGTGTTGCATCAGTCAGTGGGTTTACATGATGAGATTAACTCGTTTATAGCTATATTTGGGTTATGCTCCTTATCTGAGGAAGGGTAATTATCCTTAGATATATGACGGTGAATGAATCAAATCACTGGCACAAAGTATGCAATACGACAGTAGATAAGTGGCGCTGTACCCATTTCAGCTATCGCTAATAGAGCCACTTCCGTTTGACGTCTTCACCACCAACAACAACAAAACTAAGGCATTTGAGAAAGATGGCGAACGAAGGGCAAGATGAAGCTGCCTCCCTCTACATTTGTGATGGGGATGGTTATGGCACAAACTCCATGCACAACGGCGCATTCTCCATCGTGTTGTTTGTTTCTTTCTGACGGCGGCAACAACAACAGCATCGTCTCCTTCGACTTCCGGGTGACGATTGCGGAAAAAAAAATCTCGAGCATGCGCAGAACGCTCGAGTTATCTCAGGGTCTTAATTCGATCGCAAGTAACCCGATCTGATTTCTTGTCGGATTAAGCTCGTTACATGAGCTGAATAACTCAATCTTATTGTAATTTAGCCATTAATCCGATCCGATTGCCCGCATGAAACCGCACTGACTTTTACAAGGCACCCCTTGTAATACAGTCATCACAACGCCATGTGGACAGGAGAGGTTTACCAAAAACAAAGGAAAGAATGCACCCTGTAACAGCTCTTCAGTAACTACTCAGTACAAGTGCTAAAGTTGGGCATTTTGCTCAACAATAGTCTAATCTCCTGATTCAAACTAAAAGAAAAAGAGATGCAACTATTCTAGTGTTAGTTGCGTGTACCTTAAAGCACTCACCAGGATAAACTGCTAAATGTTTCCTGTTACGCAAGTCACAGTGAATGAGCAAACAAGCATTTGATTCAGACGAATGTTTCCAGGGTAATTCATTAGTCGCAGCTTAATGGCAGAGCAGCGAACACTTAGAGGCCACTGTTGGAGTCTCATGACATCTTAATGACTTCTTGCCAGAAGGCACATGGGGGACTCTGACAATGTGGAGGAAGGCTGCACAGTCTGATGAGAGCTAAACTACGCCGTGTCGGTCCAATTTGCTGTCCGAACGGTCTGCTTTGTGTCCTTTTTTTTTTTAAACTTTGTTCACCCTTAAATGTAACAGAGCCTGAGCTTGTTCACTGAGAACACTTAAGAAAAATGCAGAATATGAAATTAAAAATCCAGTGCGTTATTTAGGAAACACACAAGAGAGGTTAGCTAATTTTATATTGTAGTTTATGCAGGAATTTTACTGCCGAGTACAAATGGCTGAAGAGCAGAATGCAGAGTAGCAACGAGCAGGCTTCTCAAACCCAACCTCCGTCTCACCCTGATCTGATGGTTGGTCTCGTAGAACGGCTTGTGCCTGCTGCGCTGCACTTTGGTCTGGAGTGAGCGTCCGATCCGGGAGTGGCCGGCGTGTACATCTGTGCGAGGGTCGCTGCGGAATAGCTGGGGCTTGTTGAGAATACGCTTGACAGGCAGACTGAAAGGAACAAGAAGTAGATCCATCACAACTGTGCGCTGATTGAATTGGCTCACCTCACCCACCACGACAGTGATACCTTGAACGACCGAGGCGTTCAAACCCAGAAAATGACAATCTGATCACCTCTTTAGAGGATCAACACTGGGATTTGGGACAGTGGAGCTCTCTGAAGTCACTTAGCGACAGTCGAAACAAGACAAAGATATTTCACAAAGACATTTCACTTCTCGTTGTTGTATTTGCAAATCAAGACTGCTCCAATACAACTAGGAGGACCCAGAGGTATAGATCATCCTGCCTCAACAAGTGGAATAACGTGTCAACCAGGCGCACCTGAACCCACACGTGCCATCTTTAAAGGGTTATTTACAGTAAATAAAACACCTGCGTGGATCTTCTGAATGTGTTGACAGGCCTTATTAATTGCAACAAATGTGCGGCTGGAACAAAAAAACAAAGACTCCTGTTCAAACGAGAGAGAGAGAGAGAGAGAGTGAACCCCTTTGAGAGACTATGTGGACACACGGTGTGACACCCGACTTTGAGACCAGTCAGATTCTGAGAGTACGTTTTAATTCACTTTGTCAAACTTTACCAAACGTGTTTAGCAGCATTGCCCTAGCCTAATAATGCTCGGATAATTAGATATAACAAAGGTTTGCAGATGTTGACCACAAAGAAATATATATATGATTGAAACTTTGGTGAGTATGTCCGTCTGTAAAAAAAAAAAAGTCTCAATTTAACTTTTAATGTCGCGGAATGTCGTGTACCACAAACTCCACTCGTGGTAATTTGGTACATTCACACATACAAAAAAAAAGTATTGTGAAACAACAAATACGCAACTGGATGCAAACCCCACGGTAACTTCTGCAGCTCCTCACGTCACAGAATCTGATGGGTCACAGGTTTCGCTGTGACACCGGGCCGCGCGCTGCAAGTCAAGCGTGTGTAAACAATGAAAGTTAGCTAGCTAATCAAGCTAGCAGCGTTTGAACATCAATTTCCCCAACAACTGCGACACAAATCAATGTTCTCCAAAGCTACTTGTTTCTCCAAGGAAGGAGCCCGAAGTGACCCACAATCGGTTTAACTACGACAGCAACCACGTTGTAGTTAAACAGAATTCATATTTCAGTGATGTTGCTGGTGAGTTTAACTACAAAATGAATGCATGCATGCGTGCATTTCCTCGTCGCCTCAACAACTCGTGCGACCGCACGTTTGAAAGTCCCACCTTTTTCTGTCCATGATCCCGATTGTCTCGTCTCGCTTGTGATTCTAGATGATAAAATGACAAGAAGTCCGCTATCTGCGTATTACTACAGTCATGAATTTACACGGTCTGGTTAGCTGTCGATGCCCGCTGTCAGGACCTTTACAACTGCAGATCACTCCGCCAGACCCGTAACATAATAATCACTGTAATCCATGCGCTGTTCTATTGTAAACTAGTGCGACTCTCATGGCGAGTGCGTCCAACTTTGCGGTGGTTTAGAATCTGCATCTCTCTGTGTCGATACGTTTAAAACCTTAATGGTGGTTATTTTTTTAGTTTGTTTCAGGATCAGCATACTGTATATTAACTGCAGCAAATGCCATTGATACAAGTGGCATCAAAACAAAAAAAATAATGAAAACTTTAATTTATCTATTGTTGTGCAAATTTGAACGCACTTTAATTTTGCTGCATGGCTAGTACTGATCACTACATTATTACACTTGAAGAGATTGTTCTCCAACTATGTGGTAAGTTTTCGATAATGCTGTAATTTGTTTTATTTCTTAAGTACAAACACAAGAGTTGAAATAGCTATATTTGGGATTAAGGCACACCCCACTAAATTACAGCTACAATGTTTAAATCCAAATTTGAATCATTGATCTGACTCAGTACAGAGTCCCCTGAAAAACTGCAGCCAAACCCCACTGAGATCTTAAATCTAATATGAGGAAGCAGATAGTTTTCATATCATTTTGCAAAAAAGAAAGAAAGAAAACACAAGCGTAGAAGTTGATAAATGGCATACATTTTACTTCTCTTAGAAACAGACACAGGAATCACATCTGACCCACAGAACACAGATGATCAAAATAAATACATGTCCTTAGACCAAGCAAGAGAAGAAGACAAAAGCAGATGTGTCGCCATCCCTTTTCCTTTTCTTCCGTTTTCACTGGCGGAAGGCGACGAAGCGCCCCATCCCCAGTGTGTTTTCAGCGGACGTAGATGAACAGTTAAATGTTTACTGAGCTGCTGGATGAAGACGATGAGCTCCAGTGGCCTTCCAGGCGGTGGGACCCAAGTGCACGGTGTGGGCGGCAGCGGTTCATGCTCATTGTGTAGGTCGTATTAAAAACAAACCAAAGGAAAAAAAAAAAAGGCACCAACCTGACAAAAAAAAAACAAAATCAAGAGTCAAAGTCATGTCTGTTTAAAAACTCCATCAAAATAAAGTACAGTCAACTTTCAATGCCTTTTGTGATCTTATTCTAAAATGCTGCTGTAAAAAGAAAGTACACCCTTTTGAATGTGAAGGCTTTACATATCAGATCATCATAAAAAAAAAAGTAAATGCAACCTCACATGACCAATAACACGATATATAACACTACAGCAGCAACTGTCTTAAACGTTTCACACTTTGTGAGTAATCTTTCTCGGGTTAGTTCGGAGTTAGTTTGGCCTAATATTCATCCTGGATTTATAAGCAGAAAGTTGTTTCTCTCAGATCGTTGTGGATGTCGTTCCTCCTTGGTACCGAGTTAAAACGCACCCGAATGATCCAGACCAGCAAACTAACAAGCGATTTTGATTAGCAGTATCTGGTTGCTGGTTACCATCTTAACTCCTGTGGAAGCTGTGAGGGTGGACTTGGTATTTCACACTCCGGTTCTGGATTTTGGCACAATTTTTGTTAAAAAAAACCTGCTAAGAAATAGATTATTTTTCTTTTAATCATGCCCTGATGTATAAAACATGAAATAGGGTTTATTAGTTTACACAAAATTCCATTTGTTTTTTTCCTTTGAGGTGCACTGTCAGTGCGAGACGTGGCACTGACCAAGGTGTGAGATGTGCCTATTTTCTTCCCAGAGATAAAGAATTGTGTATCCGGGTACAGCTGTCACAGCTTCATGAGTTTGTGAAAAATGTGTCGTGCAGATTCCTGCATGTGGTTTAAACGCTAACATTAACTCAGGCAGGCAGACCACTTGATTGGTATTGGGTTTCACGGAATCTCAAATGTAGTTGAGTTGATAGAACTGTGACGTAATGAGGGCCAACACAAACAGAAAGACAAAAGTCACCTCTACAAAGTCACATATAATAATGTTTACGCCACCTCGCCCCATTTGTGCAAAGATTGTTAAGATTCCCAGGTTTTACTACTCAGTCAGCAGTTGTTAACAGTTGCACATTTCACTGTCCCAGTTCTAACATGAACAAGATCCGAATGGAGATGTGGTCATTTGCCAACCAGGGGCTGCGGCTGTTTTTAAGAGTCAGTGGTTTGTTTTAGGCAGTTTGCCATTGAGTGAACGCATACACTACCAGTCGGTCGTGCCAATCATACAATATTTCGTGGAAGGATATTTTCCCACAACGGCACCAAACCTCCAACAAGTGGTTCCTTGGTTCTGCTGCCACATTTATTTCCTTATTTTTTGGCAACACTTCAGTCGGCGTGATTCTACAATTGCCAGGCAGAATTTCATTTAACGTGGCGAAGGGAGGCGACACGTGTACAAGAGCAGCCGTTTACAATTTTACTGTGGATGTCGAGCTGTTGCTTTGAAGGAAACAACAACTGCCAGTGGCCAACATGTCCTGTTTTCATAGGCTCAACTTGTGACCCATGCAGCCTTACCTACAATCAGAAAGATCATATACTGTCGGCCTCGAGAAGGGAGCACTACTTTGGATATTCCTGAGCTAAAGAAACTAAGTTAATGCCTGTGAACAACAACCTACCCACTGGCCGTGTCTTTTGGCCATTTCTTTGACTGACCTGACTGCCACTATTCATCCTTCTTGAATTTGCCATTGATGTATGGAACATAATCCAAAATCAATCGCCAGTCCGTGAAGTAGACCAGAGCGACACCTCCAGTCGTGCCCCATATGGCCAGAGTGGGGACCCTGTGGAGTGGGGAAAACATTTAAGATTTGCGTTTAGAGATGGACTCGTTTTCACGATACCAGTCTGAGATTAATAAATGCAAATTAACCTTCTACAATTTTAGTATTCTAGATAATCAATAAAACATAAAAAAAATAAATACATTGTTTCATCAGCTGGAAGGATATACCGAAAAGAATAAATGTGAAACTATCAAGCAAGTGTGAAACACATTTGACTTAAGCCAGAAAATCGATGGGTGATCACCTTTTAATGGTTGATTTATGATTATTTAATCTATTTCTACGTGCTCGTTGTTTAATAATAAAAACAGATTGATCATTTTCAGTTCATTACAGTAAGACTGACAGACTACGTCTAGCTTTTAATTACATTCTTACTAATGCAGTCACATTTTCTTCAGTTATCTTTGAATACAATATCAAATCAAATAAAAGCCCTCAAGTTAGCACGTAAGCTTGTTGTTAAAATAAAAAATAAAATAAAAATGTAGCCTTGGGACCTGGGGAAACTGCTTCAAATAAAAAAAGAAAACGCACACATACATAAAAGCAAACGTGGTCATTTCAAGCATTTTTTAACACAGGAGTTTAGCAGAGAGGCTAAAGTCAACATGTCCCCATTGCTTTGACCTCGGCTAGGCTAGCAGCTAATGTTAGGCAACACCATGAGAACAATCCATTCACCAAACGTCCAATTCCTCTTCGTTTATAACCACTGAAAACGATATAAAGAATATCTTACCATGATTTGGCAAGGGCTACATACTTCTGACCGATCACTTTGCTAATCATTTTGGCCACAATATGCCCTTCTAACGCAGGACGTGCCGCTTTAAAGGCTGTGAAGAACTTCCGTGTCGCGTATGCATGGCATATAAAATGCGCATGCGCACTAATTACTTCCGATTATTTTAAAGAATAAAAGCCCATAATAATACTATTACTACTAATAATGATTTAATTATAACGATCAAATTAATGTTGAGTGAATATTAATACTGTAATAAATCATGATATAGCTACTCTAGGAGGTTCTGTGACTTGGTTCACAACAGAAAAGATCGAAATAGGTCCTCTAAAGTCTTCTAACAGAGTATTCTTATGCATCCTAATACGCGACTGGAGTGGGTTTAGCTATTTACTAACTTATTTACTTTACTAACTAGCTTTTATTGCAGACAAAAAAACAAACAAACAAACACACAAGACAAGTGTCTTATTAAAAATGGCACATTTATTGCTACAGTACTGTTATATACACAACAGTTCTTAATATCTACTTTATATATATAAAAAAAAATAGGAAACTGGAGGCACTTTGAGGACGTAGCCTACATAGATATTGTCCCCAAGCATAGAAAGAAAGAAAGAGAGCTGTAGCATGTCATCTTTCACAGAGAACAAAAAGAATCTGTAAAAAAACAAACAAGCAACAAAATTCAGGTGTAACTTTCGAGAGACTAGGTCACTGTAGACATATATTGAATGTACAGAAGTAAGTCTTCAGTAGCAATTTTCCATATTACAGACACTTGTTCTCTAGAGATAGATGATAAAGAAATTTGGATTTGGGGGGCATAATTTCTGTTAAAATGACAAATACTGTTACATGTAAATATCAGCTTACAATGATAAAGCTGACAAGGATCAGAGAGCAATGCACATGCCAATCTAGGACAAAAATATATCACAAAATGAGAACAAGAGGTTTTATGTATAATTCATTAAGTCCTTTAAGTCGTCAACCATGTTCAGCTTACATCTCATGACGCACTTACATCGAAGTGGTCGCTGTCAGCCATGAGGCGTAATTCTTCATTGGACAGATGTTACTGAAATATGTTTTTGTACATCTGTATTACAAAAGGGTAGAATCCATAAATCCTTAAATGCAACATCATCCATCACGTAGCAGAGATGTATTCAGGCACTGGTGAGTAACCATTATCAAAACCTCCAAAGTCAGGAAAATTACTTTTTGTATTCATTTTATGCTTCATATAACATTGAAAGTGATTTTTGCAGTGGATTGTGCAGACTGCCCTGTCTGCCCCTTCTTCAGACTAATCAACACGCTCACTGATGAGCCAGACGTCAGGGAGGGGAGAGGGGATGTGCTGAAGAAACTTATGCCAGCTCTTCTGTCATCAACGAAACTGTCACAAACACCAGAACGATCCAATTACAAGTGGCCTGACATATCTGTGTTCAAACAGATAAAAAAAAAAAAAAAATAGACCCATATAACCACATGTGATGTTAGAGCCCGATCATTTTTGTCTTTTCTAACATTTTTAAAGCACCTGGCACCGAAGAAAACACCTCAATTTGTTCCTGGAATCTAAATTGTGTTACATCGTCTTACATTAAAACATTGTAAACAAAGAAAACGCAGTCCAAATGATACAAACAAACAAAACTCTTACAACTATGTTACAAAGTAAAAAAAATCAAATTAAAAAAACAATGATATATCAATTCTACGAAAGGAAGATCCTTATAACAGGCTCCACAATTGTTCAAGAAAGGGGAGGGGCAAAACAACAGATGCTCAACAGAGTGACTACAACCAGTCAGTCAATGGCAAAGGAGGAAAGGTAGCAGTAACACTCATGATCCCTTTCAATACTTAGTATTTTGTCAACGAGCAAAATGTTATTTACCGCAATACAAATTGCTCTGACGCTTCAGGTCAGCAGGGTCACCGTGCTGCGATGTGACGTGGGCAGGGCGATGCTGGCAGTATGAGTCGTAGGGTTTTGCTGTGACCATGTGGCTGCGAGGTTCTGACTTCAAGACGGTGAAGTAAGCTCGAGACAAACCGCAACCCTCAGAGGGAGAGTGCGGGCCTTTTTGATTCAACCTCACTGTGGATCCTGCAGAGTGGTGTGTTTATGGAGTCTGTGGAAGCCTCTCTCCGGCAGTCTTTCCATTCCACTTGCATGGCAGTGACAATAACAGATGCACAGGACTTTAAGAGATAAGACTCTGGGATCCACAGATCTGAGACATGCAAAAAAAAACTAACCCAGTACATGTGTGAGCCAGTGACTGAGGCGACTTTTCAAGCCTCTGAAATAAATTCAAGAAAAACAGCCTGGAATACCAGCATATCAAAAGGAGAAGTCAGTTTTCCGATGGACCAATTTGTGGCCAGATGCCTCCAAACTTCTGCATATCAGACATAACATATGAGATTCTTAACTTCTATCAAACCAAACACTATGTATGAGGCCAGTTAAGGCATGATTAAACAAAACTCGTTCAATCCTTGGATATAAATCACCCCTCTTTGCTTGTGAAGAATGTAAGACCTCTGTTTCTGATGGGAATGCCAATAACAATCCAACAATATAAATCCTAACTTTGCTCGCATCAGCAATTGATCCGAAAGTCTCGTTTGATCCAAACAGATTTTGCTCCCAAACATGTAAAGCAATTCTTGCAAAGTCCAACAAAAACATGATCATAAGAGCATCCTTATGTCCAAATTCCACTGTCTCCAAAAGCAGTGTCCTCAGTTCAAGGCATCATCACGTAAAGATCAATAAATCTTTCTTCTCTTTCTGAATCTTGTGTGCTTCTTCTATTTAAATTCATCTTCAGGAATGTGGCCACCTGCTTTGTCAGTAATGAGGTGTGTGCGTGTGTTTTCCAGAAGCTGATTGACACACACTGAGATGCATGACAATGTTATTTAAGGCCACGTGTTCTAAGGGCGGTACATTCAGCACGAACTGGAAGGAGAAAGGAGACGATTATTAAGATTGTACAACAAGACATTACATAAATATTCATCATACCAGACAGATTCTGCAGACTGACCTAAGAATTACATATGGCTCACAGGGTTGTGTCCATCGCCTCCTAGAGCAGGATGCCCCCCCCCTATCTGCATCTGGGGGTCCACACCTGAAACCTTCTCCTCCTCTCTCCTCTTGAGGCAGGCGGCCTTTGGATTCAAATTACGCTCTTAGGAAAAAAAGAAGTGATCGGAAACACCGGTGTGTGAGAACCATTTTAGGCCTTAAGAGAAACTTTCAGACAACAAAGCAGACGTGTGAACATAGAACACTGACTTTTAAAGAGGGGCAAAACAAAAAAGGACAAAGCAAGACAGAAGAATGGAAAGCATGGAAAGAAAAGCAGGTGTTTGGCAGAAAAGCAGGGATATACTTCCACTAACGTTCTCCCTTTCTTCTCCTTTTGCTAACTTTGAAGCGAAAGAGCCTACATGGATGCCACACAGTGGGAACAAAGTAAAAGAAAAGGTTTTCCAGTAGGTGAATCCCAGTCAGCTTATGTTCAGCTACAACAAGACATGGCTGCTTGTCTTATGTGGATCAGATCTTCTTGCACTGGCTGACCTACCTCGCACCTGCCTCTCCAGGCTCAGAATGACCTGGACAGCCTGCTGCAGGATGATGAGCTTGGTCTGGGCCTTGTCGCTCTGCAGGTGGACCTGACACATCCTGCCCAGCTCTCTGAAGGCTTCGTTTATGTCACGAACACGCACTCTCTCCCTAGCGTTGTTAGCTAGGCGGCGCTCTCGCTCCCTCTGCTCCTTCTCATCAGCAGTCAGGTTCTCATCGGTCACCGAGTCAAGGCTGCAGCATGAAGGAGAAGTGGGGGTTGGAGGGGCTGGTTAACAAACCCAAATCACAACCCTCCCTGACCCTGGTCTAGCTGTTCTGACTAACTCCGCACTTAGAACCTATAACACTGCATTTCACCTAGTATTTCACCCTGTCAGGATCTTTGTTCTGGGACACATTTCATCTTCTGTGCAGGTACATCTGATGCTACCTTTGAGCTCTCGGAGCAGGAACGAGAGCTGTGGAATTTCTAAAAGAAGATCTCAGCGGAGCAGGACTGAGTTTCAGGAGTGTGAACGCAGGTGTGTAAATATAGAAATGTTTATTTTCAAAAATGTATGGACGCGTTCTCAATCATTCAAATCTTCTGTGTTGTATGTCGAGTAAGCTCGAGACTGAGGGATTTAAAGCCAAGACTGGATCAAGATGCAACAGTAGAGCTGTGTCACTAAATCTTATCGGCCTACAGGAATAGCTTTAGGTCACTTGGGTCCAGGATGGAAGTTGAGGGGATATAATGAGTGACTATCCATCAGAATGAGAGAAGTTATTGGGGAGAGAGGAAGCAACACCCTCTGCCAAATGCAGTACATAGAAAGCGCCACAGAGAGAAGCTAACGTGAGAGGCATAACGTTAAATACATCAGCGGTAGATGTATTTTTCTGAATGTGAGGAGTAGGTCTCTGTTGCCATCTGCAAAAGGAAAATGAACAGGACAGGGAAGTAAATGGCATCATGGAAAGAATTTTTAGAAAACAGGTAGGAAAGTGAAAGGGTTAATGTTGAATGACAGAAACAAGAAGCACAAAGAACTACAACACATCTGGAAGGATGTTAATACGCAACAGACAGCTCTACTTTCATGCCAGCAAGAGTCATTTGTGTAAAAGGTTATAAAAACAGACATAAAAATGCTGAAATAACTTAACTGAAATGAAAGCGGGCCGAATGTTTTGTATAAGACGCATAAGAAGTGACATTGAAAAAGCAAATGACGCCATAAAAAGTTGCTTATGAAGCTCAGAGATGAGGTGGACAGACATGTAAGCAGTTTTATGGTGGAGAAATGCAGTAAGCTGGAAGTGAGACAGCAACATTAGAACAAACAGACCTGTACCAGACAATGAAAACATTTAGGATGAACTGGAGAATGGGCGCGTCTTAAAACTACCACACAGCTTAATATCCTAATGCCATGTCCTCACTTTTGGACCATTTTAGAACAGACTGCAAAAAAGATAGCGCTTGAAGTTAGCTGTACAACATACACGCAGTTATATCAGACGAACTACCGTGATACATCACTGTCATCCAGGAAGACCGAATGTCTGAATAGCTGGACGTGGTTTAGGATGGAAACCAAAGCTGTGTGGGAGTTTTACTTTGTAGAGAGGCCCTTCCCCTCCACTTCCTTCCTCCCTGGACACCCACTGACCTCGAACTTGTTGCTCCAGGTTGAGTATAACGTTAACGGCCTGTTGCAGTATGATCAATTTGGTTTGTGGTTTCTCATTGCTCAGATGGAGCTGACACATGTGGCCCAGCTCCTTAAAAGCTTCATTGATGTCCCGCACGCGTAGCCGTTCACGGGTGTTGTTTGCCATCCTCCGCACTTTCTCCCGCTCAGCCTTAATCTCCACTGGTAGATCTTCATCATCCTCATCATCATCCTCATCATTTGGACTAGTGAAGAGTCCATGGCAGATGAGGAGGGAAACAACAATAATGGTACAGTTCACTTGTATGAGAGTCTACTGTAATGCGGTGACAAACATTGTTACAAACATGGGGCGAATCGGGATGAAAGCCAGTTATAAACAACCTGGCTAACACAGGAACTGAATCAGCAGCTCAAAGCTTCCAGTTTCTGGTAGCATTTATACCACATCATAAGAATCAGGATGATTGGGTGGAAGACTGAGAGATTAAAACCAAACAATTTCCCATGAGATTCCATTTCTGGACTATAACAAAGTCCTGTGACCATTACAATATAACATCAAATTCTAATAAATCCATTTAAGTTAATGTCTGTTCCTCCATCATTCTCCACTTCTACATTCACTTTTTTTAGAGGTAAATTGAAGGTATGCTGATCCACTTAATGCGGTGTTAATATTCCAGCTATTGCCACCATTAGTTTGTCTTTGGTAAATCTCCTTCCTTGTTTATGGAAAGAACCTGAGCAACAAGTTCTAATTTCACGAATAAATAAAGCACTGATTATTGAGTATGCATGGATCCTGCTGATTTACACTTAGAGATGACTGACTCTGCGCATTTATAAAAAAAAAGAAAAAAACATTTATGGACACCTTGTTCGAAGACGGGCCTTCATGTCCTTTTTCTCGTCCTCTGACTTGTCTGTGAGGGAGCAGTTCTCGTCGTCCTCCCTCTCCTCTCGTTTGATGGCGGCACCACTGGAACGATTCGGGTTCCCTGACAGGCCTACACTCAGAGTTCAGAAATAAAGTTAACTTCACAGTCCAAAGGTGGCAAAGTATTTCCATTCTATTTGATTGGGGAAAAAAAAGAAAAATAACCAACAAAACCAAAGTGTCACCTGTAAATCCTTCCAACTGAGAGCCTGGATGAACAGATGCAGGGCCGTGATGCAAAAGTCCTCCACCAGAGGGCAGACCAGCAGAGTCCTCGTGGTAGGCAGACATCTTCAAAACAGCAATTTATATCAGTGCAGCCATGAAAAAAGAATAACAGTTTTACCACTGCACATGTTTCATTTATTTATTTTTTCAAATGACTTTTACTCTACTTTCAATTAGAAATCAGAGTTCATTCAGTCCTTTGGGTATAGTTTTTCTATCACATTATTCATAATTCTCACCAGTCCTGAAAGGCGACTGGCCAGTCCAAGTGCTGAACTGTTGAAGCCCGGTGGTAGCCCTAAGCCGGCCGACAGCAGACTGTGCATCTCAGCGAGTCCTGGTCCTCCCTGTCCGCTGGCGTGTCGCTGAAGAACATTGATAGCTTCATCCAGGCGGTCCTCCATTTTACTTGGCTAAAGAGCGCAAAGTACGGTGGAAGAAGAGATACGTCGACACATGAATGATTGTGTGACCCTGACCTCTGACATTAAAGAAAAGAGTAAGTTGAAAAATGGACTCACCGCTGATTGAATGCCACCCTCAAAGTTAGGTGAAGGTGTGGCCTGACCTGAGGACCGAGTCCACTGGGATGCAGAGCCTTGCAAATAAAAGAGGAGATTAATTAAATGTATTTCGACAAATTTGAAAAGAACATTCACAAGACTAGTGAGTGAGAGGCAATCGAGGTAATGGTCAGTTTTTTATGTTCACCAAAACGACTGATGTAGCTGCAGATATTTGTTGAGCACCTTGCTGGTGAATAATGCTCGACATAAAAACACTTTTCTTTCTTTTCTTTACAATGAAAATGTGTTGAAAAATCAAAAAGTATCAAATCTATGACTACATTTTGACACCGGGGCCAGCCTTTTGTTTTGCAATATTGTGCTGACTATCATTACAGAACAGAAGTTTATTCTGTCTAAGCAGGTGAATTTAGATTTTCTGAATGCACTTTGTTGTTATTTAGAAACAAAAGCTCAAGAAATGCATCATAGACAGCTCTGACACCGAACATGTGCTAATGAACAGCAGCATAACAAGTAGGCGGAACCAAAAATGAACTGAGACAAACAGCTGGTGAGACTGATGTTTTACAGGAGGCGTCCGTTCTATCAGAAATTCTTACACCAAACTGAGAGTGAGAATAGCAACAAGGAACAAGTTGGTCAACCTGCAACAAGACGGCCTGTCACAGGCAGAACTTTTGTGCTAGATGTTTCCAGATGTGCTGTCCAAGCTTCTCTGTGCAGGCACAAAGAAATGGTCAAAGTTGAAGGCCGCAGGGATGGCCCAAAAATGAGTGCAGCAGACATATCAAACTTAAATCGATTCAAAATCCAACACTATCGTGCATAGCTATCAGCTCACAGCTGACAGAGACCAGTAAGCCCCTGGTACACCCACCTACAGTCTGTTCAGAAGTGGTCTTTCCTCTGACGTGGAAACAAAGCCAAGCTGACAGCGGGTGCTCTTGTTCGATAGGGTAAAAATTTAAATACCAACACTTGGCTCTAACAGAGGGCAGTTTGCTTGCCAAAGGTGCAACAAGAACGATTGTCAGTAAGCAACAGTGAAGCAGGGAGAAAGTTCTATGTGCTGCATTTCTGTGGGAGAAACTGTGGTGCAACATTCCCAAACAAGGACGATTAACTATTTCCTCAGCGACTAGAAGAACAAGGGCTGCTCCTACAGATAATATGGAACCCACATTAGTGTCATCTTTTCATCATGGAGTCATTCTGGGATTAGATCAACTTTAACAAGTTCTAAGATGTCTCAGAAACCCATCAGCATACTCCTTTTAAAAAATGAGAATTGGAACTGTTTTAGGCAAACGGTGGTTGTGTAAATTATCATGTTGAGTTCATTTCATTTTTCTGGTTACTGCTCTTTGCTTAACAGTCATTTCCAAAAACCTATTCACTGCATTCATTTTTCTTAAAGCATTTCAAATGTAAAACATTTTAAAAGCACCTTTAAACTATTCCACAGTCCTGTAGATGGTAATAAAACACCAGATTTGTCGATGCAGCAGATATGAAATTCTATGACCAAAGTGGAAATGTAGATGGAGTTTAACAAACACAAATGTTTTCTGACTTCACATCAAGTCCTTTTGCAACTTGCCACCGTTGTACCTCCAATCTGGTTGTAGTTAAAGTATTTGATGTGTGATGAGCTCACGCATGGAGTCAATGCAGAGAATAGGGAAGTGACTCCACCCTCGTTTTACTTTTTCAGTATTTTCCCTTCCTCTCTCATAAGTTATATTAAGGTGTTCTGTGTGAGTGTGAGTGACAGATCATGTGAAGGTGACACTGTGGATGGGGCTCTTGTGTCACGATATTTAATATCTGTCAAGACTAAAATACCATTGTGTGCCATTTTGAAAATGGCCCCATAAAAATATTGTAAAATAGAATAATTTATTACAACTAACTTGCTGATTAGATGACCAAAATATCAAGACAGAGTTGCCAGCAAAATATCCCACAGTACAGTATTCCACATTAGCTGAATGCAGCAGAGGGCAAGACACTGTTAAGTTATCCATGCAGTGTCCTGCTTGAGAGATAACGCTGATATGGATCATACATTTAAACACAAACACTACAATAAAGGTTTTTACAGTATCGTGAATTCCTTCCACTTTAGACCCAATAAATAGAGCTCCATTGTCACGCCAAACTATTTAGTCAGGGATAAAAAATAAAAAAAAACAGTATGTTTTTCAAAGGTCTTATCATCTACTCTGAGCCAAAGACAGGAAAAAGATTCTTAGTTGAACAAACAACACTACAAAACAGCCATCTGACCTTGAGGTCAACAGTTATTCACTCACCTGATATAGCCTGAGGGGAGCCAGAGGGAGTAGAGGGGGATGCAGGGAAAGTGTTACTGTTGGGGTCTGAAGGATAGATCTGCACAAAGAATTTTAGATTTTTCAATCTAATAAAACACAACCTATCTCCTTACATCTATTACTTTTCAGAACATGAACTAGATGAACATATATTTATGGCTGCTTACAGATGCCAGGGCTTTCCCAATCTCATCACCCGAACTTCCAGATACTGTGCCCCGATTTGCTTGATGAATAGAAAACAAATATTTCAATTAAATTTACAGTTTAGCTTCCTACAGCACTCCATGCGAAGTAAAGAGCACATATAGAAGGTATTTACCCATAATGGTTTCAGTGCCAGCAATAGGGGGCGTGTGGCTGGGGACACCAAAGCTGCTGGAGCCCGAGTGGAAGCCAGCAGGATGAGATCCATTTACTTCACTGCCATGCAGGGGGTAGTTTTGGGGAGAAAGGGGTAGGGCCCGTTGTTTCTTGGGAGAAAACAAAAACACAGCAGTTTAGAAAATAAACCAGACAGAAGCCCTCAGTGTATTGGTCAAAAAGTGTTTTAACTTCAACCCGTCTTAAGTGTAAAGGCAGAGCTCACCAGTCTGTCTTGGGGGTTAATAGCAGTGAACGGACCATGCTGGCTCAGATGAGGGGAGTTGCCGAGCACGGCAGAATAACCAGGCTGAATCATTGATCCAGCAGAGCCCCAGTGATCGGAGGGCGGGTGGAGGCCTTCTGTGAGGGAGTATCCAGCAGAGGAGGGGGAAGCAATAAAGGTGAGGGATAACCAGCCCCAGGAGATGAGAAGACAATGAAGGCCGCATATGAGACATGTCACATTACTGTGATGACTCCATTCAACTGTGATTCACTGTTCAGCACCACAGCACCACAGGGGGTCAGTGACAACTGCAACACCTTTGTTTCATCCAGACATAATATAGTAAAGAAACTAATGCACAGCCGCACAGGCTTCTAAGGAAAATTTCTGGTAATTAATTACTCTTATTTGTCAAAAGAAACTTTTCAAATAAACAAAAAACAAGTGGGAGACTGAAAGCAAATATTGGTTCAGCTGACCTTGCATGTAGAACGGTGGTGGGTAGACATTTCCTGCTTTGGAGGCTGGGTAGCAAGAACCATCCCGGCTAAAATCTTCTCCTGTGGCTGATGCATAAACCTGCGCACAAAATAAAGCCAAACTCTTTCATTGAATGCTTGAAAAAACTAACAAAAAAAAAAAGAAACAAACTGTATCGCTTAACATGTGCCTGGGTAACAGGTAAAAGTTTGGGTAAATTAAAGATGGTTTCTGGTCTGACTGAAGGTTTTTTAAACACACATAAGAAGATATACATGCATTAAACACCTGATTAAACACAGCTCTCAAGAGCTCGGTTCCCTCCCTGGTTGGAATCTATTTTTACTGTCTAGTTTTACAACTTAATTGAATAAGCAGACCATCGCACCATTTCTGCAGAGTTCAGCTCAGATCTGTGTGTGTTCGATGTTCACTGTAAGAGCTTTTTTGGGCCTCGTCTACAATTTCAGTGAGATTTGCACATATTAACGTGTTAAACTCAGACATTCTGAGAATGTTTACAGATTCATAATTCACTCTTTTTAACAAAGTAAGATGTTACCATAAAATGTAAGCTGCATGTTAAAACTGAGTATAAAGGAACCACTGTTCTGAACCACGTCTTCCTCAATCAAGACTTTTCAGGACGAAAGTCAAGAATCAAACTGTGTCTGAAAAACTTAAATCCAAATAGACTTAAGTTTTCCTCTGTAATTTGATTAAACAGAGAAAAAGAAGAGGAAAGAGAGGGGAGAGGAGGAGGGAAGGGAGAGATGCACTCCTAATTACTGAACCATCTGCCGAATCCTGGATGGCGGCCAACTCCACTGGCAGCTGGGATAGAGAGATGGGGGAGGGAGTGGGAGAAAGGGGAGGGCTGTTGTTTGTGGTGGTGGAGTGGGGGGAGAAAGGGGGGTGTTGCTAGATGGGGTGGGGGGTAGAGAAAATGAGGAAATAGGGTGTCCAGAGAGCGAGAGTGGGAGGAAGAAAATAGGGAGGAGTAAGTCCCATCAAACCCCAGTATAAATTCTCTTTGGTGATTTGATGAGTGTACTTGGCAGAGGGTAAAGAAATGTGGCTACGAAGCAAAGGGCTCACAAATACAACACACTATAAATACATACTGCAAATGAGTGACTGGGTGAATGAATGGTTTTTCCACTCTGTTCATTTTTTACTTCGTAGTGCAGATGCACAGCTGTAAGACCTGGAAGGCCTGTATCACAGCTATTATGCTGCTCTGCAAGCCAAGGAAAGACTTCAGATGCCAAATGGAATGGGAAAGGGGCGTAAAACATGAAAACACGGGGTCTCATGGAATGAATGCAAGGGCTGAGACATGGTGTAGAGCTGAAGCCTTTCTGGATGTTAGTACTCACAGAGGAGGGCAGGCCAGGGGGCACCTTCCTGATCTTTTTTGGCTGTGATTCTGCAGGGAAGGAAACAGGGAAATCATTTATGCTTACAAAGAAAAACAAATAAGAATGAAAACATAAACTTACTAAAAATGTGACTACACAACAGGCATTAGCAGTTTCACTTGGGCTGCTTATATCCATCTAAAGACCAATCCATCCATCTGTTTCTGTGACAGCTAATTAACGCTTTATTAAAAAGGTAGTCAGGCGGATTTTACTCAATGATGTCCCCTATCGAGAGCTCAGTGATTTTACTTTCCCTTCATAAAAAGAAGTGAAAATGTTCACATCTTTTTTTAAAACCTTAACAGGAGAAGTGGTGATGCACACAAATGTAAATTTAAACCAGCAGAAAGATTCTTCTGTAACAACAAATATGTGTTTGAATCAATGTTTTGCAGTCTCACCGGTGGGGTCCTGTGAGGGTCTCCTGCGAGGATTGCTGCCCTCATAGGTCGAATAAAACTGGGAACTGGACTTAACAGCTGATGGGGAGAGGGCATCGGGACCAGGCATGGTTATCTCACTGGGCACAAAACCCGGCTACAGAAAGGTGTGGGGGAAGAAAAAAAAAATACACAAGCTCACGTGAAACCAGAGAGGTAACTGGATATGGTAAAGTGAGTTACAAGTGAAGAGAAAACTGACAAACAGACACAATATCCTGAAAGAAGAAAATGTGCCTTTCAAATGGATTTACCTGTGTTCCAAATGAGGAGTATGGCCCTCGTTCAGCCTTCCCTGTAAGGAGGACAAGAGACAGAAAAGAAATTGTTAGGATAATGAAAATTGGGGTTTTATGTCAATAATAAATCACAATCTTTTGTATGATGCTGTGTGGAATTTATGGCTGTGGACAGCAAATAAAAAACAAATGGGCCCATTATGAATGCTTTCGGGGCAACTGTGCCCAACCTCTGCCCCCTCCCATGACAGTTAAACAGAGAAGAGCTATAGTCCACTGTAATCCCCAGGGAGAGCCATGGTTGTGCATGGGTGCTCTTTACACCCCCACCCCTCCCACACTGAACACACAAACAAACCCTTCCTCCTAGCCGTCCTAATGACTTTACTCCCTGGATCCATAAATATGCTTTGCCTTATCTTGGTATATTGGTATCCAACATTTGAAGGGCTGCTCTCTCAAACAAACAACTCACTGTTCTGATTCAGTCACACTGTTCATTAATATTAGTGTTTCAGTCAACATGTTCCTCCACCATCTTGTCCAACAGTGGCCCAAGTTTCCCTCTTTCGCTTTGTTTTTTTTTTAAGAAAAAAGATGTGAAAGTTGTGATGGCTATGCTTCAATAGCTTGGTTCAGTTCAAGCCTTCTTACCAGCAATCCCTGATCCGTATACAGGGGCAGAGACAGGGCCCTCACGCTCACTGTAAAGGCCTTCTTGTCCATAAACCTGAGGGAAAGATAAAGAAAAAGAAAAAAAAACAATGGCAGTACTGACATAAATGAAGATAAACAGAATTACTACAGCATCACTACTGAATTAATGTAGAAACATAAATAATACACAAATATATCTCTATTTGCATTATATTCTAATAATAAAAATGCGCAAAAATAACATTTATCTGGGGATTTCTATACATTTGTAATAAGTTTTGCTTAAATTAGAGTTATTTGCTCAGCCGAAAACAAATGCAAAGTAAAAACATAGACACATACATATACATATATACTGTATAAATATATATTTATATATACACATATTTAGTTTAGGTGGGTTTAGACATAAGGTTGAAACCACTGTAAACCTGTTTAATATTCACACAATATTCACAATCTGACTACATCTTTAAGTCTTTTTGAACTATACAAATGGACACACAATACCCTATTAGATACAAAGCAATAACCAACTGGAAAATTTAGTATCTCTCTCTGTAAAGACGATCTTCATAATATTGTGCAAAGTTTCATTTTTATAGGTGACAATGTGGCATTTACATATGACTGTGGTAGAGTGGTCAAATGTAGAGCACTTTTCTTATTTCAGACTGTGTGTGTGTGTGTGTGTGTGTGTGTGTGTGTGTGTGTGTGTGTGTGTGTGTCAAAGGGGTATAAAGTGTGTAATCATCCAAACTCAGAAGCATGACCTAACACCTAAATGGCTGAGCTCAGTGTCATAAGTTAGAATAAATCGTACCCTCCCCTGGTTGAAAGGTGGACTAGTCTGTTCTCCTGGACCCCAGGAACCAGACCCGCTCCTCTCCTCAACACCTGGAAGACAAAGAACTGGGTTATGCCTTTTAGCTCGTAAATGCTATACGCATTCTTAACAGAGATTTATGGCCTGGTTTTGCAAGAAACGTTCAACTTTAGCTGACTTTCTTTGATGCAGGTTTTTCAGGCTGCTCAAAGTAACCTCAATGGAAGAGCTTCACTTCATAGCTCACACAGAGACAGCATAGTGACAGTGCTGTCACATAGTGTGGATATGAGCTGTAGGAAGTTTGAATAATTAACACTTAGTATGAGGCTTCCAGAATCATCCTCGACATTCTTCATTCTCCCACTCCTTTACATTTTCCATGGCAACAGTCATTCATAGCCCTTTTATCCTCGCACATTTGGCTTATAACTTCACCTTATCACAGACTTAAAGTCTCAATCTCCCATTGCTAGCACGTGTTAGCCCTGGCCAGAGCAGCTTTCAGCAAGGTGACAGCATTTGAAAAGAGCGATTTTAAAGGTTGGTGAAGCAGAAATTCCTGCCTGTCCCCCCCCCCTCTCCATCTACTCATACTGCAACACAGCATCTCTGGGGGAAAGCTGAAGCTTAATTGCAGCTCAATTTGCATAATTGTGCATATTAATGAGGCTAAGCTCTATGAATATTCATATTTTTGTTTTGTTGTCTAATTAAAAAGCTGAGGGGAGAGAAGGGGGTGGGGGGGTGGAGGGTGGATGGTAGAGACGGGCTAGAATCATGACAGGATCAGCGGCAGAACAGAATGATGGGTCCATAGTGCCAAAAGCTGCTAGATTGCAGTGACAAGTGTGAGCTACACGGCACTTGCAGAATAAGAGATGAAGGAGACAATGTCTCGTCCCCTCTCTGTGGCTGACTAACCATTTGCATGTCAATCAAAGATAAGAAAAAAGGGAATGAATTCAACATTTGTTTGTGCTTTAAGTGATCTGCATTCAACTAACAAACAGGAAAAGGCTTCAGTTGAGTGTTCTGCATCCAGGGCTGCGTTACATTTTTGAAGATAACTGACGTTATGACAAATGCGGTGAATTAAAGGAGCCCAGTTCGCTCATTCTGATATCATATTCTGAATATTAGTGGACTTCTAGTTGTGGGGGGGCTCTTTCAACAAGTGCATGTTTAAATATTTTCAATGTACGTGGCTTTTTATGAGGACAAAAGATTTAAAAGGTTTTGATGCACTCCAGGACACATAATGGTGAAATAAACAGAATACTGCAGTGTCAACAAGAAATCATTCAAATAAATTCAGTGTCAAACATTAGTAGCTCTTATCAGGTTTTAATACCATTACTCCATAAAATCACCTTAGCTGTAGTTAGGATACATTCAGTGATAAGTAGACAGAAATTTAATAGATCTATGGCAACTAACTTAATAAGCAACATGTAAGAATACAGTTAATTTGTATTAATCATAGAGTTTATATAAAAGATTGACTTAGTGAAGGGCAGAGGTGATGTTCAAGGGATGCATCTGACTAAGAACCACAAGATACTTGCACTGAAGTGATGCTTAAGTGGTAAAAATAAATAAAAATGCTTTTAAACAGAGTTGACTGTTTCATTGTGATGAATAAACAAGAACTAAATCTAAGAACCACTACAAGAAGTGCCAAAATCACGAGAAAAAAGTAGCAGTCCAGTATTCAGACAGACTATGAGAACTGGCGAAGAAAATGAAGAAAAGGGTGAGTAACATCAGACAAATTCTCTGGAGAACCCCAATGCGTTTCTCATCTCAGCAGACTACACCCCTTTAAGCATAGCTAGTCTATAATTACACAGGAAGAGATACTGGAAACAGACAGACGGCCTGAGTCACAGGCTTCATGAGCAAAACCCAGGCACATATATTGACCAAACTTTGAGACATGCCTTCGTTTTAACAGGAACACTGCCCCAGGGCAACTACTAGTGAGTGTACCATTTGTCTGCACTACTTCTTCCTTCCCTTGGCAAAGTGACTCACAAAGACACAAAGAATGATGTTAGATAAAATCTCAAGAGTGAACGCTGTAAATGAAATACTGAACAATATACAATAACAAAGCTGTGCTGTTTTAACCTTTGAGTCACCGGAGACTTCTTAACACAACACACTGCATTCTAACCAGCTAAGACATAAAGCTTAGCTTGTATTTTCACACTGTGAATCATATGCAGTATTTTTAACAACAAGATGATCCAGCTACTCCAAACTTTAAACTTAAACTTTAAAGCAGGTCCTCTCGTGACTTTAACAGTCTTTAGTCTTCAAAGATTCGGTCACACATCTGCTTGAAAAAGCTCATGCAAATTTTCATCTTTTCCCCTTCTGCATTTCTGCCTCGTACCTGAGTTTAAAAATACATTTTAGGATTTTCAGTTTCTAGTGACTAAAAAATGAAAGCGCACCAAAAAAAAAATAACCGAGTGAAAGAGACCGAGCAGAGAAACGACCATCACTGAGGGCTCGAGAGGGGAGGGTTCACCACAGCCACACATGTTAAACCTTTACATACCTCAAGTCTAAACCATACAGGGAAAAAAGGCCACTAACTGACTCTATATGGAAAACTCGAAGCAGCTGCAAGAGGAAGAAAGTTTGACTAAATGAGTTTTTTTTTTAAAGGAATCATATGTCAGCATTACCTTAAGTAAAGACAAAAACATAGCTATCTTGACTACATGTAAACAGGCCTTAAAACTACGATTAGAATCACACTTTAAACCACAAATACAACTAGTTAAACGAGCAGCAATCTATCCAATTGTATCTGCAAAGGATGGCATGACCTTGTGGTAGAATAGTTTAATATTATTAGAAATATGAGATGTCAAGCCACGCAAATGTGTTAAGCAGTCTGGACATTACTCTAGCTCCACCGAGGCCACTGTTAAAAACTGTTCTTGAAATGGGTATTTTCTAATGAATGAGTTCTATTGCCACATTCAAACATTCAACCAAACACCGTACAGGTATATCACAGATGTTTTCCCTCATGTTGGGAAAGCTCTTACTCTGAAGTAGGAGCTAAAAAAAGACCATTGAAACAGGGCTCTATTAACCATGACCGGCCATGCTGTGTGGATACAAAAAAGAGGGGGGAACTTCCTTCAATAGTTGTAAGGACTATGAAAAGGTTCCAGTGGTCTGAAAACACCTTATGAAAAGCATTAGCTTGATAACATCAACTAATGTCCGTTGTAAGCGTACACCGTACATTTGCAAAACAACATGCAAGTGGCTTTCAAGTGAATAGACGTAACGGAGACCCCTATACTCCACCCAGCAACTGAATGCCTTGGTTTCCATGTTATCCTTTGAATATCGGGTTTCTTTCTATTGCTTGCTGAAAGACTTACTGCACCTCTTGAATAAACAAGGCCAGAGAAAGGTTTGAGTAAGACATGGATCTGGTGAAATTGGCAAGGATACACACACTAATTGCTGTATATGACAGTCTCACAAAGAGACCAAAAAAACAACAAAATGAAGGAAACCGTCTGAACTTGAGTAGCTTGGAGGCGGTTTTCTTTATAGTAAGCTACATGCATGCCTACAAAGTCATTATGCTGTTGAGCTGGTAAATGTGATGGAACAGAACTTTATTAATGATGAGGATGATGACTAAGACGGATAAAAGGTCTAAGTGAAAATGAGTTATGTGGAGGAAAAAACTAGGGTGCGATAAAGCAGGACAAGGGAATACTGTTTTCCACAGACTAAGCAGAGGAGATTAATCGGGCTGTTCCCACCAACCCCCATCCTCTGCCTTTGTTCTTACATGACTGAACGGCAACAGCTGAGAAGGTGAGGGAAGGGACACCTGTGAGGGGAAGGCGAGATTTCCTGAAGTTGTTAATATTTTCTGAAAGTTCTACAATAATTTGTGATATGAAACTCAATTCAACAGAAAAAGAGAAGAACGGGGAAAAAAAGTGTTTACTATTACAATAATAAGGACAGTTAGAGAAAGAAAATTAGGTAGTGAGACTAGAGAAAGGCCCTAAATAGGATTATTTTAGAAGACTCACAAGGAAGCAATACAAAAAACAAGGTCACCTTTTCTCACTGGCAACAGGTGAAAGAATAAGAAGAGAAATAAAATTTCAGTTGTTCTTACCAGAACCTCCAAACTGACTGCTGGCGAGAGTAGTCGGCCCATTTTTACCATTTGAAACTGGAAGCTCAAACATCTGCAAAGAGAACGAATGAATCTGTAAAATATAACTGGAAGTCAGTGAAGCCATTTGATTTTCCCTCCTAAATTATATAAAAAATGGATGATTAATAGTTCAAACTGTCCTGTCCTCTTTAACCAACAAGTGTTCCAGCTCTTGGATTTTTCACTTCTAAAATTAAAATGACACTACGAACAGTCAGCTGATGAAACACGCTGAAACCCTTCCAACGCTCATTGACCGTTCATCCCGTTCATTCACACTTCAACCTCCTCAGCAACAGTTCGGGACTTCTCATTAAATCAATAGAACAATATGTCCTTCTGTGACCAAAGATTGACACAAAATAAATCCAGGCAGTCTTAAAAGAAATCTTACCGCGCTAAAATCCAGCAAGTCGCTGAGCTCCTTGTCTGTTTCCACTGCAGCCATTCTCTGCTGCTGTTCACTGGGCCCTTTCAGTGTCAGCAACCAACTGCAAGCAGAGTTAAGGAGAACATGAGTTTATTTGGCCATTTATAAGATAATCAATCATTCTGACCAGCAACAGAACACCATGTTTGAATATATATAAAAATAATTGCTGTTTTTTGACAGTTTGAGATTAAAAAACAACAACAACAAAAAACAGCAATGTTTTAGAATATTATTTGTGTGGACAAAACAACCAAAAAGACGAAGTTTATTCCAGGAGTGAACAAAGTGACTAAATGGCTTAATTAAAAATTAAAATACAATGCTTTGGTTCTGATGCTTTAACATAAATTAATGTTATTTTTCAATTCAACTTCAGCTATTGAGTATTGCTAGTAATAGGAATGTACATCAGTCCCAAAGATAAAACAAATATATCTTCTAAATATCATAACATCAGTTGACCCCTCCCACTCACATCAACTCAGCTCTAGTTGCAGAAAGTGTGAGACTGCAAACTTGCTTTAATTGATAACTTTACAATAAAAAATTTTACAATAAAAAAAATCTAAATCACAATATCTAAAGGTAGGTCATCATTCATGTCCATATAGCATAAAAATTTACTGTCCCATGCAATAGATAATGCTTACTAAAACTCATTCACATATAGCCTTCTCCATCATTAAAGGCTAATTTGTGGTTTCCATGTCCATGCATAGAAACGGAGATTGGAAGCACATGTTGCTTGATTTATTAAGCAATTTACAGTGCAAGTTGGTTTGCCATGTTGACAGACTTTATGCATTCACATTGGGAGGAACAACAACAACTTCAGAGAAGCAAAATGATGAGCTCCTGTTGTTTAAGAAGGAAAATAATAAACAAACAAATAAACAAAATCATAAAAACACTATTGTTGGCCAATGTTGGTTTCAATTACGAGTGGTACATGTTTGGATAAAAATAAATCCCTTGATGCATCTCCAAGAAAGGCTACGAGTGTGCATACAGAGTTGCATTCATTAGCTACAATGCTATGCACAATCCAATTTTTGGGGCATCCATGGAGAAGATATCCTAGACGGGCACATGAGTAAATTAATGTAACAGAGACCCTTGCATACAACAGACAGGGAAAGCTTAAATTGGCTCTAATTCCAGTGATCTCTCAACCTTACAGCATGGCATTACCTTACCTGTGGTCAGAGTACTGACTAAGTAATGTAAAAATACAACTAGTTCTAAAAGTAGCCCACATCTAAAATGGGTGACCATGGTTCAGCCGCTGGTTGCAGGACACTGGCTGTTAGTCGGCCCCTTGGTTCAGCCCGTTTCCTCCACCTTCAAACCAACGGCTCCCAAAAACTCTTTGCAATAGATTCAAAAGAAGGATAACATGACAGCACGAATTTGCAGCAGCTCTTTACAATAAAACATATTACTGGAGTACATGCCACCTAGAGGACATCATGGTGGGATTTTAAATTCTAATTCTTCCAATTAGTGCGGGACATGGCCACTCTTACTCTTCACTGATGCAATTAACCTGAGCTTGTCTGTCATTGTTTTGAGACATGACACTTTAAATCTGTTATTCTGACAACTGGGTTAAGATAACTGCTTTTCTATAGTTTTGCTAACAGTGTAGTCATTATGACCACTGGCAAAATCTGCACCTTTTCTGGTAGATCAATATGCATGACTATCCCATCATATAAAGACGCTGAAAAGAATGGGGCTGGTCCAGAATGGACATCTATTAAGTCTGGTCAAGAAAAAAAAAACACAAAAACAAGCCTATGGTATTTATAAGAAAATAAACAAACAGTTTGTGACCCAAAGTGCCTCCCAGATGTTATGAGGTGACTCCAAGGCTACCAGCTGACTAAATCAACATTTTCGTGACATCATCAGGATTTCCTTTAGTCTAGTATTAAAACGTTGAACAATGGAAAGCCAGGTGGTTTTAGTTGTGTGTGGCAACATTGCCTTTCACATGAAAATATATATATAAATTCATACACTGTTGTATACATGACAGCAGAGCTGATTTTGCCTGTTACATTGTGTAAATATTGCAACTTATACTTTTGTTTATCATCAGGTAAAACAATGACAAAAAACATCACACAAAACTAATACAGCTCATAAATGAGCAGGACTGGCGTTTCCCAAAAGTGTGATAGAATACACTACATCATCAAATATAACAAACTAGAGCCTACCTAATAGAGAAATCCGCTACTACCAAAGACCAATACGATGGCAGCACATACTCAAGCAATTTCTGTGTCTGTGAGCTGAGGTCAAAATGGGGGATAAGCGCTTAGCCCCTCCTAACAAATGGAAGTTGCCTACGCTTGTCTTGAGCACCCCCACCTTTGGCCTGCGTATTTGGAGAATAAGTTATATGGCAGAAATAGCCACACAACAATATCCTTCTACCTGGCGTCAAATAAGAGGCAGACGGTTAACAACAGCTAGAGTTTTAAAAGGCTCGTGGGTCCGTTAAAATACAAAGGGACGTTTAAAAGGACCCGAAAACCTGTTGCCTGAGTTCACATCGAGCAGCAAAACTGAGAGACACTGATGAACACAAAGAGTCAGGCCCCCAGAGTTTCAGTTGAGTGGCAAAGCGCACGTAAACCGTAAAAAAACGTCAACGTCGCTTAAAAGTATCGATCAAAAATAGTTCACCGTCGTCTGGGAATGAGAAAGTAAGGCGCTAAGCTATATGGTACGGTTAACGGTAAGAGGGTGGGTGGGGGTGGGGGGGTTAAAAAAATATATCCAAGTTGTACTTTTTTCGAAAAGACATCATTTTTCGACAACTTTTGGTAAATGCTTATTTTACAGTGGCACGGGCTACATTGGTAAAACTACCATCCGAGTAATAACTACAAGAAACTAGCATTGCAGGCCAGTGTTATAAAAGAAGTCAGCAGGTTTATATTAACGTTACACGGCTAACGTTCAAACATAAAACCTACATACGGGTACAACCGACAGCAAGACCCCTGGGGAGATAACTCAGTCTAGTAATATGCTAATGTTCTTTAATGTTACAGCCCATTGAAGTGAACAAAGAAGTCTTTTTCATCACACACAAGCTACTAATGCTGCGAAATAACACTGTGGGCTCAGTCAGGCCGAAAATCCAAGACCCCGCTTTTCCCGGTTGTAGCATTCAGTACAACTTGAACACTGTACTTAAAACTTGATTATTACGTCGGTACCAACGTTAATAAACCACTTCTACTTGACATGCATGTGCCCGTTATAAGTGTTTCCACGTTTACCTGTATTCAATAACGTGGCATCCAGCGGAGAGAAATGAACGGCAGCAGAAGAGAGAAAAACAAAGTTAGGGATAGGATCCGTCTCCCGTGGTCCGGGCTGTGGGCTTGATGAAGAGGAGGAGAGACAACGCAAAACCACTTCTCTGTCGTCTCGTCTCGTTGCTGTCTTCGTCACGAAGATGAAAACACGTCTATCTCACCAACCATAACTCTTGTATTACCCTTTCCTAATAGTTATAGAAACTATAACCATTTCATTTTCCAAGTAGACATTTTAGCAGCCTCCACATTGTCGGTTCCAATGGAATATCACTCCGCACCACAGGAGGACATGGACGCTCAAACATAAGCGGTGTCCAATTTCAGCTGAAACGAAGCAACCAGATGAGGCCGGTTTCGACAGCCCGTGTATTAAATGCAGCGGATAAATAAATACCGTTGAATGTCACCGTTCAGAAGCTGTGAACGACTTACAGACGATCCGAGTAGCGCTTTGCGGGGATCTACGTCGACTTGCGGATGAGGACGACTGAAAGCCCAACAAACTAGACCAGCAGAGGATGGAACGATAATATCCGAGGGAGGACCAATTGGATTCCACGAAAATTTGATTGACGCGCGAGCCGTCCTCATACATTTCAGCGTCAGCTTCTAGGACAGTCTGTTTGCCAATGGGTTTTGTAGCATTTTAATTTATTCTCGAACTGCCTGGGCTGCAAAAATGTTCAAGTATGGATAGAAAAAAAAAGGAGGGGGGGGGGGTGCTCGGTCAAGCCAAACAACATAAGAATATTACGAGTTTCTCCTTATCTCTCATGTCTTACAATACATCAATTCCTGTATAAATTACGAGGCTTACAGGAGTCCATGTTTAGTTTTACAACATAAAAAAAAAACAACGAAATGTCTTTACCCATTTGCAACTCTGTAAAATATTTTAGCATTAAATCAGTAGCGTTAAAAAAAATGCATATACGCAAGAAGAAGAAGAAGTCATGGTGCCCTATAAGGTATATTTTAAAGTCAGTATTAACCATCGACATGGATTCAGGTCATCCTGTCATCATCAAATACTGCAATATTTTCCTAAATGTTGTCTGAGCTGTCCACCAGTTTCATCATAGCAAATGCTGAGGAGAAACAAAGTCGTAACAAAGTAATGATGACGCTGTTTACATTTGTCAAATTGAAACCAAGAGCATATAGCATAAGCCATTGTGAAAAAAAAAGAAGGAAAAAAAAGGGCAAAAGAAAACAAGCCATGTTAGTGTATTGCACAAATTTGATATTTGAGGTTATGCAGACAATTTTCAAGTTAATTTTGGCTTTTATTTCTTGAGAAATCTGCAACCGGTTTGGAGGAAAACAACCAAAGTAACATCTGTGCGGGCCTTTACGAGAAAACTCTGCCATCCACTTTGTGGTTTAAAAAAATGCGCATGCACACATGTCACCACAGCAAACATCTGCATCTGATTAACAGAGAGGGTAGAGCGGATCTGGTTATCATGTGATTGAGCAAAAGGATCATCAGGCTTTGTATATAAATTCTGACTTTTAACATGCAAAGAACAAGCAATCTTTGTTTGCCTGCAAATGTAAGAACCGCACTGTTAAAGACACTTGCTTTAATGAAAAAGGCTCTGACAGCTCAGGAGTTGGTAAAGAGCAATGTGGTAAAGAGCGTTCAGTCGGTGTGAGCACATCAACCTCATTATGACAAAAGTACTTTCATGTCACAGATTCAGTATGAAGCTCCGACAGTACACCTGGGGAAAGGTGGCGCATATATTCGCATGGAAGCGATCATATCACTGCTGCCTTTTTTAAAAGTAGGACAAATGAGACTGGGGTAAAACAACATCAAGGCTGTATTGCACGGTGCAAGACAGAAAAAAAAAAAGGAAGAAGCAGCTATACTTAGAGTGGAACTCCATTTTCCTAACCCCAGAGTGCGTACTCTCCTCACCACCCACTCTTTTCTGGGGCCTTTTGTCTTCTAGACACAAGCTCTCAGGCTTTGTAAATGGGTTACCCCAAGCAGCCACCCACGCATCAGGTACAGTGTCAAAACCTGGGGCATCCTGTTATGACTTCTGGTTTCCTGTTTCCTGTTCAAAATACAGTCCCCCCCAACCCCCACCCCACCCCCCAACACACTCCGATACTTGTCACGGAGCAAACCGAACAGGCCTGGGATCAGCTTCTTGTACAGGTACTTAGGAACTCATTGGGTAAAAAAAATTAATCTTACACACTGCCTTTTAAGACTCAGTAAAAAAAAAAGTGGTGCCGTGGTTTTCTGCTTGTCATGTCCAATGAAGACATCACCCTTTTCATTTTTGATGTTCATTTCATGGGGTACCACACACTTTGATATAGAAGCCGCTAGTTTTGAGCCCAGTGAAATATAAAAAAAAACATCATAGCCCCAGTAGCAGCTGTTTTACTTCATTCTTCACATGCAATTTGTTTTTATTTCATGTATACATACTGCCACTTCACATGCCAAAGAGGAAGACGTAGAAGTGTCCAGGGACCACTGAAACAGCAATAACAGCAGTGTGTGCTCGTGTGTGAACTGCAAGTTCGTTTGCAAAGAAAGAAAAAGAAAAAAAACAACAACAAAAAAATAAAAAACAGTGAAACACATCGTGCTTCCTGTGTACATCCCCCACCATCTCTGAGCATCTCTCCACCTGTACAAACTCCCATCCTAATATGCTGAGGCATTTGCTGGTGTTGGGTGGCATCGCATAGTTTTTTGTTTGTTTGTTTGTTTTGTTTTTTTACAAACAGCAACAGTGTTTCACATTTCTGTAATAATCAAATTGACATTTCTCTGGTTCCATAGGGATTCCACGGACTGCTCACACATTTCTACTTGTCATTGTAAGAAAACGAGGAAAGCACAATAATATCCAGCTCTTTTCCCTAATTTTTGGCTCATCACCCCCTCCCCCTTTCTTGCAGATTGGAATTCATTAGCAATCAAAGAGCCACTGACAAGCCCAATCTTAATTATCCTCTCATTTGCATGTTTGCATATTAATGACTGCAGACTTTTGCCTGTTTCTGCTGCAGCTCTCCCCCTCCCATCAACATTGCTCAGACATAACCACACCACATACTGCAACACTTTGTCATTCTCTGAGCTCAAGGCCCCTAATCCCCAAACCTGGATTCGACAGACTTTCAAGAGAAGACATGTTATTGCTCCACATTTGAGCTGTGCAGCTTCTCATTGAACTCTTTTTTAGAAAGTAGAATGATCTATTTTAGAAGTGCGGTGTACTGAGCTTAAGTTCTTTGAATATCAGGTATTTTCTTTTCCAGGTTGAGCCCAACACATGTTTTATAATTACCAGTTTGGTAACGCAGCCCACTTCAGTTAGTGCTTGTACCGGAGTTCCTCAGTGATAAATATCCTCTTCTGCTGCCCCCTTTTGGTGAGATGTTAATAATCTAGAAAATGAAACCGTCATACACACAAGTTGAAATTCATTCAAGCCATTTATCGTTATTTTAAAAACACAAAGCTTTGGACAACGTGAGATATGTCTTTAAAAGAAAGGTGTCACAGGAAGCACAAAAAAAAAGAACAGACAAAGGAGTAACAGAATAATCTGATCCTGTTTTAGGCTATTCCAAAAGACCCCAAATATACAAAAGAAATGTTGTACTTAACTATCTTTTATTAGAATTTGACATGAGGGTAATTTTATAATGGTTAGAACACTGTGCTTCACCTCAAGACATTTCAAATTTGTTAAATTTGTCAAATTTGTTAACATGTCAAGATACATTTTACACACACTCTTTTTATATTGTTGATTTTAACCATAAGCCTGTACCAACATTATAAAAAGCAACATTCCTTCTAGGGAGGTATGTTCCAAACAAGGAGTTTACGGTATCTCAGAGTATGGTTTGTAGGCGGCGGCTTCCCCATATTCTAACATACTGACAGAGTCAATGTCTTACCAGCAGTAGACTGTGTCAGAGTTTAGAGAATCAGAAAAAAATCCTTATTGGTAAACTAAAGGCAAAAGCAATTCACAACGTAGAGCTATGAGAAGAATGAATTCCTCACCGTCTAAAAACCACAAACATTTCAATTTTAATAGCGATTCCAGCAAACACCAAATTTTGGATTTTTACACTTTTGTATCCAAAAGTTATGTCCTTTGCCTCTACGTTTTTTTCAACTGGAGATTGTCCGAGTAGCGATGATCCCTCCTCTGGGGTCGCCCTAAAACATTCTTCCCTTATTCAACAAACTGTGAATGTGATGACCACCGTCTACTGCAGGCAAGACATTAACTGCTCAGAGTCGATGAGTCACCAAGTTACTGAATACAAGAAAAAATACTTGATTCTATGTGACTTAATGCGAACAGTTGTATGCAAAATGCTCGAATGAGGTCTCATTGTGAATAAGCAACACGAGGGGAGGAACAAAAGCCACACTGCCGCCAGAATACAGGGCAACGTGGTGGAATCAAGGGGCCAAACCCTTTCTTCAATTGGACATAAATACCTTCAAATTAAGGTGAGTTTGCAGTTTAAACTCATAATCTTTACATAAATATGGCATTTATTAGTTTTAATAAAAAGCCAAATTAACAACAATTGTGCCCACGTCTAAATACATACAGACCTTACCGTATTTCACATGTTACTGTCTGTCACATGTGGTGCAAAGATAATGGGCCTAAAAAGAAAATGTGAGGACACTTACAGCATGTTGAAGTCTGCAGAATTTTTAATGAGACTATGGAAACAATACAAGAGGAAGGATTGTTTAGGGAGAGCTCTCAGGTTAGAATGGTGGCATTAGATTTGATTATGATGACATCTGAGAGTTAAAACACTAGAAGAAATGTAATTTTTTTGCCAGAACATGTCATTTTTGCGAGTAATATTTTCAGTTCGAAACGCCACCTCCCCACTCTGTCACAAAATCCTGAAAATCACTGGTCAATACCATAGAAAAATACAACAGTAAACTCACTGAGTCACAGGACAGGTTAGGTTAGGTTAGAAAACGAGGGTGTGAAACTCACTGGCATCAAAGCTGATTATCAAGTGGAGCCGTCTGAAGCGGCTGGCATAAAAATGTGCCAATTTGAGTTTTAAAAAGCTATCTTAATCACTTTCCTTATGTCTCCATTATGTTTACCACTGACAGGTCTACCGAGTGGTTTGAGTTTGGTCATCCAAATATGGCCCCGGGCTTTTTCGCATCAGGAGGGGGGATGGAGTAGCGTCTGACTGACAGCTCTGCAAGGAACACACACATACTCCACACATCTGATTGCACATAATGGTGGGTTTCCTGCAGTCTCTCAGGCTAACCAGCAAACAACACGTGGAAAAGTAATCAAATAAACACATCGGAACCTTTAACAGTTTGACGTGATAGACTCAAGTACTGGGCTTGAGTCAAACTTGTGTGGATGAGATCATACCTGACATTAAAGCAAATAAACGCACTGCACATATATAGCACAACATACCGTTAGTCAATTTAGTCATCCAGTCAACAGGGTATTGTGGATGATCAAAACTTATACATTTGAGATACAAATCAGAGAATATCAACATATCGACATGAAAGATCTACTCCCAACAAAGGAATTGGCCATAGAGTCTGTGAGCTGCCCACTCACACCAAAGTCACAGAACTTGATCTCACCCCGTGAATTCACCAGTATGTTTGAGGGCTTCACATCTGGGAGAAAAACCCAACAAGTCAACTTCTGTCAACCAAACACCGCTCAAGAACATTACCGACTGATCTTGAACCACTGTGCAGGTAAAAAGGTTTTGACTTGCTATTCGACATCATCACTTACGGACGAACCTCTGCATTTTCAAATGGTGTCAATCATCAGCTTGGTGATAATTCGGATACCTCTATGCATGATGTGGTGTTTTTCTCTAAGGTAGGCAAGGCCTTTTAAAACCTGTAAGAAAAAAAGGAGAAAACTATGAAAGAAATCAATACCCTTAATGTGAAAGCAACACTCAGAAACAAGCAGGAAACATGTCTGGGTCAATAGTGTGTGCCGGCATATTAGGTGCATGGTTTACACTAAGCTCAATAGCATAAAGAGTGAAAATGTGACCAGTAAAAAACTTTACAGCTTAGGCTTTTATAAAACTGATTAGTCTTAAAGCAACATGATGATAAATTCATATCTTGGTGTTTCGAGGCTGAATGGAGAGATAGGATATTTACCACTGTCATATAGAAATGTTTAATTTTAATTCCACACGTAACAAGCACTTTCAAATGACTCAAAGACTGTAATCAAATTAAAACTATTTCCTGTTTTCCTCTGTACATGAACCATTAACTTTTTTTAATGTATAGTCAAATTTTGCCCCCCTCGCTCACATTCTCGTCGGTCGTGGTGATATTCCTTCTGCAATCACTGAAGTGAGGTGTACCCGAAAAAAAACAAACTAAAAAGGGTTTGAAGAGGTCTAAAAGTCGCTCAGTCTGGTTAGTGACAGGGAAAGCCAAGAAGAATTCCTCTTGTGATTGTACTTTGATCTGGCGAGGGAGTATTAATAAACAGGAAGCGGTGGCTGATGTAATGTGTGATGCAAAAAAGACAGAGAGGGGTTCGGGAAGCATTACACAGCTGGAGTGGAGTTCACTTATTTAAGGTTTATAAAAACATAATAATACTTGAGTGGTTTGCCAAATATATTCGGGCGCCAACTATTTGCTTTAAATTGTCACTGCCAGCTGAGCAGGACAAGTTTTAGTCCAGAGTATTCCTAATTAGGAGTGTGCAGAAGCTTCATTGGGCAGTGACACATGCGAAAGAAAGCTTGTGCATGCTTATGGGGCTCATCTGGCAACACCCTTCCACAGAATTTAGCTACACTTAAGGGTGGTTACTGTTTTTGAATCACAAAAAACACACTAAATTGGCAACAATGAGAGGTTAATGATCATATGCAGCTCTGTGTGCTGCAGAAGAACACAAGAGGAAAAGCTGCCAAGAGAAAAACACACAGGCGGGGGACACAGAAAGCGGCAGATTACATCCGTGTGAATGGAAACGTCTGATAGCCTAAGTTCTTAGAAAAAATACTGGTATGCATGAAAAAGTTGCTATACTGCCCAGCCCTAAAACAACTTAAATCAGATAGTTTTTTTGTTGCCATTGCTAACTATCTCATGTCAGGCAGATAACCACATCCTTACAGCGATGGGGACTTTGCCCAGAATCTCTTCAGAGATCTGCTTTGCCTCTTTTAGCCCCTGATCCAGAGATCCGTCATCCTAAACAGGAGAGAATACAACAGCTAAGGATACAAACGCTACAACGACAGCACTCCAAAGCACATTTTCCCAATATTGTAACAAATACTGGTATAAATACAGGTGTAATAATACCAAAGCGGTTCCTTTAAAGTGTTTTTCATAGAGCTTATGTCGTCAGAGTACACCTTTAACACATCAAAAAGAAACTGACATTAACAACATTCAGTTTAGATGTGGGACAGACTACTTGCTACAAACACCCTCTCCACATCGCTCACGATGTGCGCGATGCAGATGCTGATCTCTCCATCACTGTAAAAAGCTCCAGAGTACTAAAATGTGGGGTGTATTACACTCATGTAGGACCTGAAGCTTGCAGGTTTAAATTCTAGGCAAATGAGCTAATGGGAAAATAATGTTGTCACTACATCATGTGTTTAACATAACAATGAATGCATATTACCGATGTGTTCAACATATACATACATATATATATTTTTACCTGTTTTTTTTAACAGAAATAGTAATTAGTTTTGTCACCACAGCATCACCACTATTATAAGTCTATTTTCAGCTCACTTTTCTTGCCATGATTATGCCTGAAGTTTTGTGGCACTTCCTGTTGACCATTCCTCCATTGACTGCACCCAATTCCCAGATCCGACAAAGGTCATCATCTTCCAACTCACCAATCTTGACCCTCTGAGTGAGAAAAGCTTCTAACCTCTTCTTCTGTTGTTCATCAAGGTCCAGCTCCTCCACTATTATCTTAAATGCTTCTAAACTGGCTGTTGGATAGACTATGAGCTGATATTTAGTGACACTTTTGAGAACAAATCTGGCAGATTAGAGTTCTGTGTCCTGTTAAGTAAACTAACTGGTGTCAGGTGGGAAAAAAATGGCAAGAGATGGGAGCGAGGCGGCGCGAGGAGCTCAGCAGCACAATGCTCTACCTGCAGCTGTTGTGTCAATCTCGCGATTTTTCCCAAACAAAAAAACGAGAGCTCTGGGGATAGCACATGTCAACGGGATTTTGGATCTTCACAAATGTTGTTTTAACATGCAAGTTAGTGTATTAAAAAAGTAAGGATTTTTGCTAATTTCCAACCCCCTCCCCCCTTTCTTGTAAGGAGGACTATGAGTTCAGATTACTGAAAGCAACTAATATGTTCAGGTTGCATTTGAAAAAATGTGTAATGAAATTTACTTAAGATTGTAAAGGACTATTTGCTCACATCTGTCTTCCCAATATAGATAAAAACTATTCACTACACATGCAGACAGCATGTAATTATGATGGGTGTGTAATTTGACCATTTCTAAAAGCAGAATATATTCAATTGCTAATTAACATAACACTCTCCTCTCAAGTTGCCAGTTTTGTTAATGCTGATTTGACTAAGGTTTATTTTGGATGTTACATATTGATAATGATGTTTATATTTGTTTTTATTTACAGTGAAAATGAAAGTTTTGAGTGACTGCTTCTCTTACATTAGAAGAACAGCAGCAAGGAAAAATTGTACATAAGGAACATCATCCTGCATGTTGTTGAATTCACATATTGCACCATAGGTTTGTTCCAGTCTCGTTACTGGAAAGATAAAATGGGTACAAAATCCAATATAAGAGAATTATAAATCCTATAAGATTATCCAAAGGGAGGAAAAAGTTATTTTGTGAACAAACATTTTATGTCTGTTCTTACTTTTTTGTAAGAGGTGTCTCATTTTCAGTGTTTAATTCTGAAACAATGAAAACATATTCAGATAAGATTACATTCTTGATCCAGTGGACTAATTGGAATTATTTTAAAGTAACCTGATGCAGCCCTGGTTACGGGTCTTTGTTTTTACTACAGAAACCGTACAGAACTACCGTTCATCAGATGTCTAGATATTCAGATTTACTGCTCTTTTACTACAGTCTTCAATGGGTTTTATGTTTTTTACTTTAGCTTTAACCACATATTTCAAATTTCAGGCACAGACTTAATAACTTAATTTGCTTGAAAATTAAAAGCAAAAAGGTAAAGTTATGTGATAAAGAATACTTGAGAGAGGGACCAAAATAACCAGTGGTAATATGAGATGAAAAATGAGCAGACCTCTTATTTGATATTAGAGGGACCTTTTTTATGTGTAGTTATCACATTGACACATTTTTAATTTAATTGTCATTTAACAGGAACACAAATTGCAGCCTCCAAATTAGCCACATCTAACTGACAAGCGGTTTGGATGATGACAGAGCAAAATGTGGAAAAATTACTCTGCTTCCCTGGTTTACTCATTTTAAATACTCTTTTTCTTCAGCTGTGAATGCACTTAGCATAGTAACTAAGATGTCAGTCCAAAACCATCACAACTCACATCATTATCTCACCGTATAACATACTGACCTACAGCCCTAAAAAGGGCTGCTATTCGACCCATTTTGAATGTCATTTATATCTATTAAGAAAGTGCAAAAGTGCATAAAAAACAGCAAAATATGCTTGTAAAAAAACACGCAAAAACATAAATGAATGCAAATAACAGTAACTAATGCCTAATGACTAATGAGAGGAGGCAGAGCAATATTAATACTGCTCCTCTGCCTCATTAACAACATTAATGTCTTGCTGACGCACCTAAATGAAAATACTTTGCCGTAGTAAGGGTTTGTCTGCACACTGCTGCTGCTGTGCCATGTCCTTTTCAGCAGGTGGCACTCTTTCCTCACTTCTTCACAGTGACTGCATGCTTGTATCAAAGTGGGATGTACAAGTTTCCCCTCAAACTGCGGCAGCTTCAGTATACAGAGAGAAAACCACTGAGAAAGAAGAACTGTTCGAGTGCATTTAACTACAAGCATAGATAAGATTGTGCTCAATTTAGTTCTGTAATATTTTGTTACTTTGTGTTTGCAGATTTCTTACCCTTATTTGTTTGCAGACATCTCTATCTGCTCCAAAGCTGCTATTTATTTGTAACAATTGCGATCCATAGGCTCAAAGTCCTAGCCACTGCACTGGCTGTGATGGGTTTCTGATGGGTTAGATCTTGCTGCTGGTGGTTTGCTGTTTCTGGTGCCTGAAAATGAATATCAGAACTGTATTTTCAAGTGTTTCTTTAGTTCATGATATAATCAGGAAATGGTAGTCAACAGGATTAGCGGAGGTCAAGCTGAGGTCTGGAATACCAACAAAAGTTTAAGAGAACTGCTCGAAGAACTGCTGGCAAGGCAAATCAAAACGCCCGATTGACTTCAGGAGGCTCTAATAGACTCTTGAGTGGTGGTGCACTGTTGTTTGGCAGCAATGAGCAAAAGTATGTTTGGAGAATCAGGGGGGCAGAATTCCATGAAAAAAAAAAGATTGCCTCTTTGAAATTTAAGTAGGGGATTGGATTGACTATTTCTGCCTCCACAACCAGTGGCAATGGGAATATTTCACTGTCAGAAGATGAGTGGATTCCATTAAGTAAAGTGCAATTATCATATATTTTGTAAATAGCTGGAGATAAAAACAGTATGACTTCCACAACAAGATAAGGATGCCTGCCTTAATGTCCACAATTGACTAGTCTACAGCAAGTGTTTTATCATGGCCCCCAGCAGGCCAGACATAAGTATAATTTGCATGCACAGGAATCTCACAGAAGTACTGAGGAAGAATGAGTAACAAAGTGAAACAGCAAAAGCTTATTCAAGCTGTGATACTTGTCAAATGAGGTGTTACTGACCACTTGGTAGGTTTTCGCCTAAAGCCCTTCTCCTTGTTGTTATTTTGCAACTGTAAAAGATGAAAAAATATTGAAATATCAAGGGAATGTGTCATCATAGCTCTGTGCCTTTCAGAAATCAGGCTGCCATTTACTTAACTGACATTTCAGAGTCACAGAAACTTTGATAATGATCGGCCAAATTTGCTGGCCACTGTATCACCGATTTCCCCACAATCGCATTCTAGCACGAAATCAGAGCCTGTTCCACCACCGAAAGTTAACTTAACAATTTGCTGAGATAAGGAGTCGCTAGAGTTAAAAAAAATAGGAACGGATGCTTCAAAGTAAACTAAGTTGTCGACCAGCTACGAAGCGTTCACTCTGAAATGTTGCAGGGAACGTTTTTAGGATTATTTCCATGGCTGCAGTTATAGTGAGGATATTTAGACTGCGTTTTACTTCAAAATATTAATTTGTATTTTCAGGTGGTTTTATCTTTTTTTTCACGAGCGTTTTACGTTTTCACATCGTGGATTCGTGATCTGAATCTATTACAGCAAAACTTATTTAATTTGAAATCTCTACGTAGAGATTAGAAATTTGTGTTCCTTTGCAAAAGATCTTGGCGTTGTAAATATCCTAAATCAGTACTTCTAAAATAAGGACATTGAAAAAGGGACTTTCCATAGTCACGGACAAGATGCCAATAACCCGGGCAGCTCTCAAAGAAATCATTGAATCGAAATCTCGTTCAATTCTAAACGAAGTTGAACCTTGACACGTGACCCCTCCCCTTTGGCTCTTTTAAGTCAGCGTCAGATCGCTGAGTCTGGCTCTCGGAACCAACACGGTGACAGATCTCCCCCGGCCTGTAATGTGATGGCCACACGTGGCCAACATTACAGCACGAGAACATCACTTTCCGTTTCTTGTCCTCCAGTTTGCAGAGGAAACAGCCGCCACTTGCCGTGAAATGAAGCAGCATCTTCCATTTTTGTTATAACCAAAACCACGATCCCATCCCCGTGAAACTGGGCAGAAAGGTTTTCAAAATTCACAAGTGATTGTAGTCTTCGCAAGACGTTATCTCACAAAGCTTTAGAATTTCAACCCAGTGGCCTCCAATTGTTAGGAAAAAAAAAAAAAAGTTTCTAACGATCCGCAGCACGGACTGTATTTCTATAACCAATTTTGTAAACAGCACAATTTAACGAGGTCCTACGCTTGCAGAACTGCATTCAAAATACCTCTTTATGTCCCTGAAATAAATGAACCCGCAGCTGCAGCTGTACCTACAATAAATCTGCAACACCAGAAAGTCATCCTCTTTCACACCGATGACACCAGCTCCTGGACAGGCTTATGTCAGACGGATGTACTGAAGCATACGTTTTTACAGTAAGACAATATGTCTTTAATTCCTTTTTTTTATTGTCCTTCTTTTAAAGAGGATCAAAATAGTAATCTATTTGAAGATTAGGAGCTGCCTGAGTGCTCATTTTAGTAGGTCTGCAGCACTGAATGGCATTCAGATTTCAATAAACTAAGTGTCCTTTAATGTAATTAGAGGCTAAGCTATAATTACAAATGCAACTGTTTTGATGAAGACCATGAATATGATATTATTAGGCAATTAAATAACTCTTAAGCTTAGTCAGATAATGGCAAAAACCGGTCAGCTCAGCAAATATATTTGGCCTGCACCAGCAGTACAAACATCAACTGGAAACAGCCATGTTGAGGGTGCAAAAGATGTAAAGATGTAAATGTAAGAACTGACATGTTTTCCACTAATCACAGTTCAACAATAAGTCTATCCAATTTGTAAAAGCTGGAATAAAAACAACTGTGGAACAACTAAAAACTTGGACAAAGATTCAGTGCCACGGTGTTAAAACATTGCATTACATTCAATGTATTATTCATGAGTGCAAAATGTTAGTAAGTGCAGCGCTGTGCACCGTGCAAACCCCTTCTGGGCTTCCTCAATGGTCACAAGGTGAAGCTTGACTGTTGCAACAACCTTGAAAGGAAAGAGGTGTGCTATTCAGATTTCTGTCATGCTTCAGTGTGAAATCTTCTCCTACTATCTTTGTGTGAAAAACTGGATACTTTTTTTTTATACGCCTCTGACATTTAAAAAAATAATAATAAAATCATTAGAAAACATGAGACGGTGACTCTTTTTTTTTTTTTTTTGAAAAGACACCAGAAATGGGACAAAGGGCCTCAGTTAGAGGCACCAGACTGATAAAGGTAAGGAGTCGCTGGTTACAGTCTTAAACAATGTTCGGTTTTCTAGCAACACATTTTTAAAATAGCAGCTAAAGGCTGCTTGTAAATGGATGTAATGGAGTAAAAGTAAACATTTCCATCAGAGACAGCAGAGTACAAGCAGAACTCAAGCAGTGGAGTGAATCCACTCATTTCACAGTTTTATTGTTTTATTTACACCACATAAAGAGGCTGCTTAAACAAGTCAAGTACCATCGCACTATTGTCAGTAACCCCTCTCCACCTGATCACCACATGCCACGTACTTTGGTCAGTGCTGTTGCCATGGCAATGCCTCTCTGGCCGGTACATGGACATGCCCCCTGACCCGTGGAGGGGTAACCTTTGGCCTCAGGCTCCTCATACAGGGTCAGAGGGTCAGCTCCAGCTAGAGGACAGTAAAAGTATTTCACCGATAAGCTATAATTTGCCCCTATCCATACCCTCATCTTTTTAAGTGGCATATAGACCAAGTGGCCCTTTGCAGATAGTTTGCAGCACTTCGTTCAGTTTACACAGAGCAGTGTGTGGTGTCAAGTAGATATTTTAAAGGTGGGATTGTGTCTGTACAACTACATGCTGACTTTCCACCTCTTCTGCTTTCTGAATCACACTGTAGAGGTGAAGATAGAGGACGTAATACAACTTATGGATGACTTTTGAGACTGTGTAAGTGAGTAGGTCACAATAAAGTACTAATGGACAAGAGAGATGTTAGGTAACGATGAGTAAACCCTGTTATCCACGAAGAGTAGTTTAGCTCGGTCTCATCCCTCTTCTCCTCACCCTTCCCGATGATCTATTCCTCCCAGGCCAATCACTTGTCAATATCTCCACATTAATTTGAGAGACTGTGTGGGGGCAGGGCTCTCTGAGAGGGGGGATAGTGGCACAAGGACATGAGAAGGAGAGAGGCAGGCGGAGGAAGCGAAATGAGAGGAAAATGAGGAAATGGAAGCAGGATGAACGATGGGAGAGCAGAGCGTGGCTGAGATAAAGATGAGTGGCTGTGTTTTACCCATCATTCTTTTATATGGCTTCCCTCGAATATCAAAAGCCTTCCTCATTTGTCCAAATGAGCCCTGCAGTCAGCAGGATCTGCAGTGATAATGGCTGTTTGAGAACTGAGCCTCAATGCGAGAAGAATACATCTTGGTCTCAAATCAAACTTCCAAGCCACAGCAAAGAATAAGTGAGGTACAACCGTGACTCATGACGCGCACATTCAGCCTCACGTACTGTACCCGCATCAAACCCTGTCTCCAATGTGGACATTTTAATCCTGTGCTGTGGTGAATTTTATCTGATGATAAAAAGAACAGTTTGTTCAATATGCACCCACCCCTACATCACTGTCCTTTAGTAATTCTGAATCCTTTGACCCCAACTTGCATAGCACAGATCACACTAGGGAGTGACAAACACCATAACCCTGTTCTTTGGTAGCACACACACACGTAGGACTGTACAACGGCCTGATGGAATATTTGTCAGCGTCTCTCAATATTGTAAAAATATCTGATATTAACTTCTAATTTCCTCACTTTTTGCTTAAAAAACAGATGCAAAAAGGCAGACTTGTTCCTTTCTGCTTGTGTCGGTATTTGAATTTGTCACCTATTTCCAACAGACTTACTGCACGATGATGCTTTAAAAGGTTTCAGGGTGACTATTGAGTCAGACTTGCTCCAGTGAATATTTCAGCCTACAGGAATTCTTTGAAGTAATGGTCTGCTAAGTAACTTCTCTGCATTGAGCTCAATAGTTCCTCCACACTACTTACAGAAATGATTTTTCTTTCCCACGAAGACATAGTTGAAAAATTGTCTCCACTGCACTTAGTAGAAACGGAAAAAATATTTGCACAGGTGTATATATTAATAGACGTGTGTGCGTTTGTGTTGTGTGTGCAGCAGGGAGGATTTCCACATTTTCCAGCTCTCCCGCAGTCTAATGAGTTATTTGTCATCTGCAGAGTAAAGGATTTTTAAAAGTCAAGCCAGGACCGACTCCCTCTCTATCCTATCTCTCACCCTCTCTCTCTTTCCCACTACCCCCCTGACACTTGCAATGGGCAATCGATGGGTTATTGATCAACTCTCTCTATCGCCAACCCACCAGACTAATCACCTTAACACCAGCCCAACTCCCTTTCTCTCTGCCCCCCTCCTCTCGTCGTCCTCTTCCCTGTTGCTTTCTGTTTCCGTCTCTTGCTCTGTTGCTTTGTGTCACACTCATTTGCGCAGTAAACTGTGCTTTCCTCCACATTTGGGGAACTCAAAGGCAGCTTGATGAGTGTTTTCCTCACCAAGGTAAACACCCAACACCTTTAAATGACCTCAATATGAAATGCCCAACTCCTCCTAATTGCCGGACAGGCAATGTGGTAGATAAAAGAAGAAAATTTAGCGTTGTGGCTAGTCATCTTCATATATCTCTAATTTCTCCCACTCCTCTTTTCCTTGCTTCCTGATTCCATCTCTCTCCGTCTGTCTTTGTTTGAGGGTGAAATCGATGGAGGGTATGAAACCAGCATAATTTCTGCCTCCTGTTCGAGGAGACCTGAGGCTAATAGACATGGAGAAGGTGCTTCCAATGCATTTGTATTTCCCTCTTGTATGGGTTAAATATTTTTTTTGGCACAAAAAGATCAATGTTTTTGTTTTTTGTTAACAAAATCTCAAGTTTGAAAAGCTGAGATGACAGGATTATATTTTCAGAGACTTTTCTCTCATATTTTACCCACTTCAGGGTCAGCTGTGGCCATCCATGACTCATAACATACTTATCAAATGGCGTAACATAAATTATATAATATATATAAATCAAAATAGTTAATAAGACCCAAGTTATTCAGTGTTCTCACCAAGTGTTACAACCAAGTGAGACAAAATGGTCAATAACTTCTTTTAATTCCAATGACAAAATGTGTTTTTCCAAATGTGTCTATGAATTTCATAGTTTGAAATTTCAATAGTTCAACAAAACACTTAAACAAAAAGCAGATGTTTTCCTTTATGCACGTTTATGTATATATATTTTTTGTCTTGCAATCTAGGACATGCAAAAGAGGTCCAAAGTTCCCGTATTGGACCTGGTATTAAGAGTTCTATCAATGTTCTGATTTTGTGATACTTAGCTGCTTTTCCACCATATGGTAAACAATAACTCTCCTTTGAAGTCTCAAACTGATCTGACTAAATGAAAAGCAGAAAACCCCTGGAAGAGAATCAACATGATCCGTGACCTTTGGATGTAACTGAAGATATGTGTTGTGAGGCTAACATGCCAGTTTTGGACTATCCTGGAATTTATAATCCATTATCTACTTCAGAAGTAGATTTTAAACACTTCAATTCTCTTCTCATGCTGTGAAAACACAAACGTAATCTCTGAGTGTTTAACTCAAAGAGTACGACAAACTGCACAAACAACATGGCAGCGTGATATAAACACCAGTCACACACACACACACACACCTCACAGGAGAATTGATTGACTATTCTGTCTCAATACATCTCTCCGTCTGTTACTTAGCAACCAGTGCCTGAGAGGATACGGATGCTGGAGAAGTTGTACTCCTGTGCATTTTTTGTTGTTAAAGAGATATGAATAATGAGAATGTCGCCCTCACTGTTCTGTGAGGTGCTCACAAAGTGACTCCGTAGTACAACAAAATAACAAGATGTGAGGGTCTTATATTTGTTGTCTCTTTAACATAATGCCATTTCTTTTTTACTCTCTTGTAATATTCCATTTTAATGAGGCTGACTGGTTTTTCTGTTGTGTTGAAGAAGTTGCTGATCGACTGCATAGTTTTTAAATGTTCGGGACCATCATGTTTCTTCTTCAAAAGATGAATGAAAGTCATTTAGCTACCATGGCAAGTGAAGCGGGCTTTGGAAAATATGCAGACTGCAGCAAAGTAAATGTTCAATAAAAAACTCGGATGCAGCTTCATAAATCTATAATATAATGTAACACATGGTGAGTGAAGCACTTGAGATTTAATTGTTTTTTTTTTTGTTTGTTTGTTATTTGTTGCACTTATGAACTGGAGGCATACGAGACTTTCAATAAGCTGAATCCTCAGTGTTAAAAATACAAACTGTCACACGCTGGAACGAGCTCTGTGAGAAGCAGTAAAAGCAGAGAAGGAAAGACAAAGGCAAAAATTATTTTCCCCTTTAAAACAGAATAATTACGCATTAACCAACTCAATATTTGGGTCATATTTTAACAAAATTCCTGGTCCGGTGCGGAGGAGGGGGGAGAAAGTAAAAAAATTACTCATAAACCAGTGTGGAAAAACAACCCAAAATCTTCTCCTGACAATTAGTTGGAGTTTCTTTTCATAATAGGTGAGTAAGTGTCAGAAATGCTTCAGTGAGGTCTAATATTTTATTTATCTTAAAAGTGTATGTTCCTTAAATAATTTTACTGCAATCACTAAGACTGCAAAACTGAAGGGTTCTAATTTCTAGCATTTAAGCAAAAAAAAAAATCACTATCTTCTTAAGTCACATACAATCACTTTGACCTGTTAAGATAAGCAGACAGATGGCAACTTTCCGTGTATTGAATCATCTTTTCATCACTGGACCCATCTCCTTTTGTTTCCATTGCAATTAGCTTCGGTGTCCCTTAACGATGCATGCGGGGCACTTCAGCACATTTGGTGCTCGGGAGGAATTATGTTGACTGATTTTGCTCTGTTTCATTCAATATTCTTTATTCAAAAAGTCTCCTTTTGTCATAGCACACCAGCCTTTCTCTGCCACAGGCCTCGAAGATAAACAAGATGGAAATTGAGTTCTGGAAAACACTGATGAATTCTCAAATATTCATATAAATGTTAGAAATGAGTCCAGTTTGAATACGTACACACACACACACACATATATATATGTGTGTGTGTGTGTGTGTGAGAGAGAGGGTTGTTATATGAAACACATTTCAGGGCAACTTCACAGTCAGATTTGCACCAGCACCAATGACATTTAAATTAAAAAAAAGAGGAAAAGCCTCAGAAATAAACAACTAAACATTGTTCCACACACACACACACGTGGTCGTACAGGTTTCAGATATAGTTTTCAAACCCACTACACGCTTTATTGAATGGCTGCTGCCCACCAAGCAAAACTCTAAACCAAAATTCAAACTTTTGCCAGAATGAAGATGTTTTTATTTTAAACAGACGTGGTGAAATACGTCAGTCCATCGTTCCGTTGCTGTGTCAGATGCTGGCAATTTATGAAAACTAGTAATGGGGGGAAAAAAATCGATTGAGTAAATAGGGAAATAAAAAAAATTTGGTAATAAAAATAATTAAAAAAAAAATCTAAATAATCGCAGTTATTGTCGTCAAGGAATTAAATTCCAGGCCAACGCGGACATGATTATTAACCTTATTGAAAGGAGTAGGTGGCGCAGCTTTTAATGGCCTTTTGTTCAACAGATAATAAAACAAGGAAGTTGACATTTCAATTTCTCCCCCCCATCCTGCATATTCCCGGTGTCAGGGATGCACAGGTCAAAGCCTAACAGCTGAAACGATCTCACACAAATGCCTCAATGTTTAGGAAACAGCGCCGAGTCTGACTGAACTGATCGATGATCAATATTTCGAACGTTGGGATCAATATCTGAACTTTAAGGAGAAAACAGCTTCGGGCTTTATGATAGCCGGAAATAAACAGTTTGTATTGATGGACTTCTCGTTCATGCCGAACTCCTTCTTTAACAACGGCTCCCAAATTAATTTAAGTGATTAAAATCTATAAAAGTATAAAAAAATGTAGAGAGAAAAAAAAAAACATCCCGTAGTAACAAGCTTCGGGTTGCTCTTTATGACACTGGTCTTTTGTGTAGTGGAGGCCTGCAATGGACCCCAAAAAGTGTGTGTGTGTGTGTGAGTGTGTGAGTGTGTTTGGTTAAATCCGTTTTTTGCCAAGTAGTTCATTTCTAAATATTATGAAGTCTTAAATGTCAACCAACATAGTTTCAAACAAAGTTAATTATTCTATGATTGAAAGGAATAATCGAAAATATATCCCGTTATTTGCAACAAAGTTAAACAGATCATAAGAAAAACATATAGTGCCTAGAGTTTAGTCTATTAGAAAGTCGATTGAAATTGACCATATAATAAAAGTCCCTTTTTAAAAAATACTTTGAATGGTCTTATTTTGATCCCAGTACCGTTGGATTTATAGGCAAATCCATCCTTTTAATTATGTTTTTTTTCTTTTTGTCTGTTATGTCCTAAACAAACCGCAATATGCATGGATATAACTGCAAGTATTTCTTTTATCGCCCCAAATCTCTTTATTTCGATTATTTCTTGCAATCCTTTTTCCCCGCTACAGCAGACCGCAAGAAGAATAAAATGAGAAACAATAAGACATAGATAACAAAGCAAGAAGAAGATGAACAGAGTTAAACAACTGAGAATAATTTGAAAGCATCTTGGGTTTCTTATTTAACTGGAGCCACACACACACAAACACAACCAACAAACCACAGTAAAGATAAACCCGGGCTGCATGTTGGCCGTGGCTGATTGGCGCGGGTGGCACACGCGCGAATCACGGCTCAGATCCTCAAGCAGTCCGACTCCCCATTTATTATCATTATAACTATTATTATTACTTTTATTATGTGTTAGAAATAACGTTCTATAAAGACTATATATGTATAGTCTGTTTTTTTAAATGCATGCCATTTCGAACTTCACATCCCGATCCGTAAAGTCTGAAAGAACGCGTTTAATTTAATCCAAGTAATCTCTTCTGTATATTATTCGGCTCACGGTATCTGGACATATATACCAGGATATCATTTTATACGTACAAACATCCCACTCTGAATTTGGTGACCTTCGCACAAATCAAACCAGCGGGCTGCTCTCTCATTGGCTCGCGACGTTAGGATCCTAACTTTGTGACCTTCTTCACCTCCTCCCAATCCCACTAACCGGCCTGAGCCACGTCATTAATCTCTGTCAGTCAATACTTCGATCAGGTTTATCACTAAGCGCATAAATGCAAAACCATACAGTCCGTGGGAAAGCAAAGTTTATCTATAAGGAACTCATGCGTTCCTAAACACAGTCGTGGACTTTATTTTACAGAACATTCCGTATCAGGATGTCACCTGTCTCCTGCCTCTGCGTGCACTAATACAGGTGGGATGCGTGTGCACGTGCGTTGATATAAACGTCATGGTCGACAAGACAAAACATACTCACACCTTATCATAACTTCTGCAAGTAAAGATTCTGAGATAAACAGTTTTGAGACAGCCGTGTAATCCCTGTGAAGAGGACTGTTGAGAAACTCTGCTCGTGCCCGTCCCACATTTTAAATACACAGAGGCGCGCCCCCCTCTCTCTGACACGCGGCTCAACCTGCTCTTAGTGGAAGCGCTGTTGGACCAGAGATGAGATATAGCCCAGGAGAGCTCCACATTAATGCTTACAGCGCGACAACAACGCAGAGCCAGGCGGTTCTGTGCATGTCTCGGAACGACAGAGTTTCTTTTCGAGACGCCGGATTGATCGGACAATTTTAATCAATGGATTTGTGTTCAAGCTGCTCGGTAATTTCATTGCTCCGCGAGGGCTAGGGAGTAAGAAGGAGCGTGTGTCCCTGACTGAGGGTGAGAGAGCAGTAAGAGGAGAGACAGGGGAGAGGGTGGGAGGTGGGGACGTGGGACCATATATTCTTTCAGCTATGGAGCTCACCATGGACAACTTGCATAGCGTCTCATCGCATTCCCTGGCGGGGGACCACATGAGCTCTCCGCACGCTCGACCGTCGCCGTCTCCCAGCTCTACAACCCGGAATCTGGTCTCGCACGCTCCCGGCGCGCGGTCCACCATGGTTTCCGGCATGGCCTCCCTGCTTGAGGGGTCCGGAGGGGACTACCGGACAGACCCGTCCGCCTTGTCCGGACATCTCCATCCGTCGATCAGCATGTGCGAAACCGGGATGAGCCTTAGTAACACTTACACCACTCTGACCCCCCTGCAGCATCTACCTCCGATATCCACCGTCGCGGATAAGTTTCACCATCCTCACTCACACCACCACGCTGCCGCCCACCAACGACTCTCCACCGGGAACGTCAGCGGAAGCTTTACGCTGATGCGAGACGACCACCGGGGGCTTACGTCCATGGGCAATCTGTACAGTCACTACCCCAAAGAGATGTCCGTAACCGCTATGGGTCACGGCTCGCTCTCCCCGCTGTCCGGCGGTCTGGGTTCTCTGCACAACTCACAGCAGTCGCTCTCAGCCTACGGCCCCAGCGCGCACCTCTCCACCGACACCAAAATGCTCTCTCCGGTGTCAGGGTTTGAGTCCCACACATCCATGCTGTCCCGAAGTGACCAAGAGCATCTGGCCAGGAGTTTAGGTGGGCATGGCCACGGCATGATCTCCAACCTCAACGGCATGCACCACCACCCGCACAGTCACCTCCACTCACAGGCAAACGGAGCAGTGATGCTGGGGGACCGGGAGAGACACGGTCACGGGGCCAGCCAGGGAGTATCAGGGTCAGGCATCCAGGCGGAGGAAATCAACACAAAGGAGGTGGCTCAGAGGATAACGGCGGAGTTAAAGCGGTACTCTATCCCGCAGGCCATATTCGCTCAAAGGATCTTAAGCCGGTCGCAGGGTACCCTCTCAGACCTGCTCCGGAACCCCAAACCCTGGAGTAAGCTCAAGTCAGGCCGGGAGACATTTAGGAGGATGTGGAAGTGGCTGCAGGAGCCCGAGTTTCAACGGATGTCTGCTCTCCGGCTGGCCGGTGAGATAGTCTTTTCAAAATTGTAATTTTTTTCACTCAAACTAATCAGGCTTAAGTAGCAAAACAGCCACAGTCACGGTCTATCGTTGTTACAAACAGACATTCAAAAGATTCAGTACCCCGGACAGCTCTTCCGGTTAGGACATGAGGCACAGCGGCTCCATCAGTGAAATTAGCTGAATCTTTATTTCCCAGGGATTCAGCTATTGTGATTGGAAGGAGACCAAAGCTTTTGTGTTAAACTCTAATATATCAATAAATTCTTGGTAGACATTGACCTTTACGTACTCTGCTGTAAACTAAATGTGTAGGTCTATATTTTTAATCGACAAATGAAATCCCAGCTGATTCACAATAAACGTTGAAATACACGTCCTCCCACGACTGCAGTTTCTGCGCGCGCGCGGCTCCCCCGCACCAGCGGCGGCGGTGGGGCTACCGGGCCAACTATCTGCGCGGCAGAAACAGGGTGACCCCAGGCTACCCGATCAATACTCCAGTTCCCACTCTCCTTTTTAAATGTGTCACACCAATCAATACTCGTATCGGAGCTGAAAGACGTAATAACCACACCGTCTCTTGGCTTTTCATTTAGTATAGAAATAAAAGCTCTGACTTCAGAACAAGGACGCATGATGGTTCTAACACCTACCTCGGAGAAACTTCTGACAGGGTACCAAAGCGTTTCCGCCATCATTTCACAAGGTTAAAATAGACCTTCAAACTGCTTATTATGCTCTCTCATCTGGGACAATATTCTTGTAATTACAGATTTAAAACATTAAATAGAATAAAACTAAAACAGGTGGAATACATAGCGATCAGCCATAACCCTATAAGCACTGACAGTTAAAGTGAGTATCACTGCTCATCTTGTTACCATGTAATTTTCTGCAGGTGAAACCTGTATAGTGACGTTTACATGCATATTACTTTGACACCTGCCATCTACTTAAACTTTCTTTTTTTGTAGAGCAATCACACAGTTAAACTGTAACAGCGCTAACAGCACTTCCCTACAGAAGCAGCCTACTCTAGCAGGATAGCAGTGGGCCCCGTGACAGCTGTTAAGGAATGGCTGAAAAGTATTCAATGCCCCACACATCCTCAAGATACCAAAAAGATGGCATCTGCAAGCCCAATCCACAAGGAGCCCACCCCACAACCCACAGGGCTAAAAAGATGTGTTGCTAATATCCAAGTGCCAGACACTCCAGGGCCCCCTCAGATATTCTTTGTCCACACTCTGACTGGCCAGAGCTCTTTGGGAGGCATGGAGAGGAACTACTTAATGCTAGACAGGTGGTCATACAGTTATGTCTGATCTGAGTAGCCTCCAACTGCATAAACCCGACAATATGATCCCCAGATCTACTCTGAGGCAACCTCGAGCTGCGCAAACTGCTCTGATGAAATATTGATTCCAGTTGGGGTGGGGATTGGTAACACGAACAAGAAAATACAGAGAATATGGACTTTTTGAAACCGATCCCTTAAAATGTATGGTCAATTTGCCTTATTTTCCCATAAAATTCACATGATTATGCCTCAGTAGATATCAACAACTCAGAGGGAGAGATGTTGATAACCAAAAAACGTATGTACAGGTGAAAGTAAACAGATTCATGATAGATAGATAGATAGATAGATAGATAGATAGATAGATAGATAGATAGATAGATAGATAGATAGATAGATAGATAGATAGATAGATAGATAGATAGATAGATAGATAGATAGATAGATAGATAGATAGATAGATAGATAGATAGATAGATAGATAGATAGATAGATAGATAGATAGATAGATAGATAGATAGATAGATAGATAGATAGATGAGGATTTGTAGCTGAGGCTTTGAGTGTCATTAATAGTGTTGCTCTGTCCTTTCAGTGTTTGCCTGGCTTTGCACATAGGAGATCAATAAGGCTGTTTCCCCTTCCCAACCCCCTTCCCTCCCACTCCCTGCTCTCTCTCTCTGCAGTACATGGCAATAATATCACTAATCTTTCTCTGGTTAACCTGGCAACAGGGAGACAGGTTGTTTGACCTCAGGAGATTGGCGCCGAAGAGCAAAACAAAACAAAAAACACCGACTGGGGGACGGGAAGATGAATAAAAGCTGTTTCATCAAGTCAAGCGATGAACAAAACCATCTTCAGTCCTCCCTGCACTCTCTTATCAGACCCATCTTTTAATATCCATCAAACTTACTTGTGCCATGAAAGATTAATACCAGTATTTTTCTTCTGAGGAATCCAAATGGACCAAATTGGAAAATACAAAACTTCAGTCAACCTGATAGTGCGAAAGCGAGAAAAGCATAACTGACATGTGGGAAAAGAGCTGCAGGAGCCAGGAGATGCCATTGATTGAGAGAGGGCTGGCAGGTTTGGGCTTTGTGTGAACAGTCAGATAGAGGCAGGGTAGTGAAAGGATCAATACCGACCTTAATAATTGATAAGTATAAGGGAGACGAAGGCAAGGGAGGAAGAAAGAAAGAGGGAGAGACTGGTGGTGTGAGCGCTTGTAACAGCATCGTCTAGGTAAGCAAAGTCAAATCTGTGGTTAACAGCTGAGGACCACACACCAGTCCTCCTCCATAAACACCACAGCAGAGGGTGTGTAAGTGGTTTTGAAAAACACTGTTTACACCCCAAACATAACTGTGAGATATCAATAGCAACAAACCTGACCCCAACCAGCGTGGTGTAGACTTCCACTGCTGAAAACTCACTTCAGAGCATATTTATGAGGCCAGAAAAAGAAGCCTCCTCTGACCATGTGTAACAAAGGAACTGCAATATGTCATGTTAAATCAGGACAGGAAGGCTTATATTATAACACAGACACCAAAACACTAAAAGATCCGAACCTAAGCGAATCTTACAGTAGACAAAGGGCATCAGAGCATCCAGCTGCCTATCGACACCTAGTAATGAGTGCTTTCTGCATATGTCAGCGAATCCTCAAAGCAATCCAAGGTTGTGATGTCATTTGATTTTAAAGGTTGCTATGCTTTATGGGGTTTGTAATGCATCTTTATGGAGGCCTGAAGCACATTTCACCGAGTGTGCATGTGCGTGTGTGTCTGTGTGAGTGCCTTCACATGCACATGTGTGTGTGACTGGATTATAGAGTGTGTCTGCACTATACATTGTTCAGGCTTATCTGGCTCACTCTGAATCGGTATTGATTTCCTCTCCTCTGCTCTCTTCTGCTCTCTTTGGCTCTCTCATATTCCCTCACTCTCTCCTTCCTTCCCTTCCATGCCTCTCCCCTTCTCTCTCATCTGGCTCTGTATCAGCATCGGCAAGGCAGATCCCTTGCCTTCCAGTCTTAATTCATTTCTACTCTCTGGTCATCTCTCTTTCTCTCTGTGTGTAACAGGCATTTTGCATAGCCACTACTGGCACAGTGGTGTAAAATATTTTGGCACACAGCATGAATGAGAGTGAATGTGCTGTGACTTAGGGAAACCTTTAGCTTTGACAGTACAGCAAAAGAAGTTTTGTACAAAATGTTCACCTACTTCCATAAAACTGATCAAATCAGATATTTGTGGCATTCCTAAACTCCAATCAATCATCTTATATGTCTTAATCAAACTATGCAGTGTAAATGTATGACTATATTTTGTTAAAAAGTAGAGATGAGACTAAGCGGTAGAGACTAAATTCATCCCAAATTTACATCTATCTGTGGTTGAATTGCCTCAATGTCTTGTGCAAAACATTATCAAAAACATGGAAACACAGAGATTGACATGTTTTTATTTTTTATTTATTTTATTTAATTCACTAGTACGACTTTTTTAAAAATCGTAATTTGCAGCAGAGCCTTGTTTTCACAGGACCCGCGTGTCTCACATGTCAGTTTGGCTATGGCCTCGTGGTGCTGAAAGGACAGCTCCTTCCGATCTCCCACCACCGCCGTTAAACGTGCAATAAACCCCCCTTCAAAGCGCCCCTTTTGTTCGATTGGTCAGGGTTGAATTACAACATTTTAGCGTTAACCTCTTTGTCCCCACGGGCGAAATTCATCACACATAAACTTCATCAACATCTGACACTCTACAAGTCTGCCGTTTGTGTCAGACAGGGCAAGAAGATGAGAAACGCGTTAAAGCAAAGTCACAGTCTCAGATCTAGCCTGTTATGTTTGTTGGAGATAATTCGATTTGATAAAAGTCATGTTATTGATTATGATGGCGTATTATCTAAACATACACGTATATATAAAAAATAATTTCAAGAAAATTAAGTTTTCGTTTATGATGCAGTGAGTGACGTTGTTGGTGTTCTAAGACAGTTCTTAACATTTCAGATAAATGGACTCTTGAATCAATTTCAAATAACAAAAACACAAAGTTTGTTTAAGACCCCAATAAAACACAATATTCCAAACTAAATCAAATTCCTTAACTTCCTTCTTCTTTTTTTCTAAACAAAGTCAAATCTGATCAAAGAAACTGGGTGTTCTTTCACCTATACCTGTAAATATGTGTTGCCGGTAAACTCTCTCCACTTTCCGCTAATCGTCTAAATCCTAGTCTTGCGTTTCCGATCTCAAAATTCGTTTTACATGTTTGATTAAAGCCTGTGCTCTCTGGAGAGATTTTTCCCACTCCCCATTTAAATGAGAGTTTAAAAAGCGCACAGATGGCAAGAGAAAAACGGAAGTGTTAAAATAAGCGTTTAAATGTGACGCAACTTCTGCAGCCGGTTTACAGACTACAAGCCAATATGTGATGGGTTGTAAAGCTGCCGGTCACTCGCCTCAACAGGACAACATGAGCTTTTCATTGGGATATAAACGGCAGCTTTCAAATAAAGCCAATCCTAATCAATTGAGTGTGTTTAAAGGATGAAGGGACGGTGTGGGTTCACCGCCGCTGTGCTGTGTGTTGTTGGGGGAGGGGGGTGGTTTACGTCCCGGCAATGAATAGGCCTATAACATGATCAATACAATCAATAATCGTACATCTGAGAGGTGTGACAGAGAGTGATTGACACCAAACTGTTTCTCACCTGCAGTAGTCCGTCCAGGGCGGGAGAGGGCCCGTCTCACCGCACACAAAGCCCGATCTCATCCGTCCGTCCAGGCGTCGACTAGCAGCAGCACGGTGCGGTTAGTTCACCGTCTGCCCCTCATGGCCCATCTGCTCTCACATCCACCCACACACACACTCACACACAAACACACATACTCACATGTTTAAATGTGAAACACGTGCCATTTAGACACATAAATACAAGTAAAGAAACTGAATTGGAGCCCTTAAACTGATGCCTGCTGCATTTTCATTTGACAAAATCAGAGAATAAAAATACATATGGCCTTTTTAAGTGAGGCTCATTTCCACTTATTGGCTTTCATCTCTTCTTGGTGTTACTCTGATACCTTGCGGAACATGTAGCTGATATAGAAGAATCTCAAATTTCTTCCTGCACATGCAACATTTCAAAACACACCAGACAGAGCGTCTTCAGTCACAATCACATTCATACATCTGCTGTCTTGCTGTTGTGTAATTTATCCTGTAACACAACTCTGATGAACTGTTATTAATGGTTGATTGTCAGTGGAAATTCAACCCCTTCCAATTTATTTTTTTTCCCTTTGGGATCTTTTCTGGTTTCACTTTGACCTTCAGTGTGCAGAATCGTGTTTATGTGAGAGAGTTTGTCTCACCGAGGCTGTTTTCAGATTCCTGTTAAAAGGAGAAAGGAACATGCTCACCTGGTATAACAGTTTAATACACTGAGGTTTAAAGAATAAGAGGTCAACCTGAACAGAGGGTTCACTTCTCTCTGAGACACCTTGTGTCCAGCAGTCTATCTTTTTATGTTACTCAGTGTCGTCTTAAAATGAGATAACGGGACTTTTTCAGTGTACTTGTTTTTTTGTTTTTTGTTCTTGATTAAGGATTATTTTTACACACTATAAAACAGTGCAGGGTTCAGAGCAGAAAGCCCACTTTCAGTGTTTCCCATCTTTTTCCCCACGGTTGAATGTTTGAGCTCCACCGTATTCTGAGTGCACTGTTTGACTGTTTTCACAAACACTTGGACATTGAACATGGAGTGTTTCTGAAAAATCTGATTTTAAAAGATGGTCCTATGAGCAGGATTTGTGACACCACAAATAATTTGAAAGACAATCCTAGTCCGATATCAAGCACACAGAAGTTTACCTCCCCCATACTCTCCACGGCACAAATACTAAGAAGTATTAGACATCTAGTGTCCAGCAATTAGACATATATTTTGATAATTCTATACTTAAGAGGATTTTCTCATTTTAAGTGCAATACTTTTTATGTTCAATAGACATCAAACATCTTTTTCCTGTAAAAGTCAAGTGAGACAGATGGTTTTTGTATGCCTTATGAGAGCTTATATGTAAAGGGAATCTTTCAACTCTTGTACTCTAATGTCACCCATAACATTACAGTCAAGTCAACCATTCTATGCCTCTACTGCGCTTGTGATCTTCATGCAGATATTTCCACAGTCACACTGAAAAGCAAAGCAGAAACAACAGTGGCCACTTGCTGTAAGCCATAAAGCAGAGCTTTTATTAAATGAGGTACAAGTGTATCTTGACATGCTCAACAGCAAGTGGATCAGTAAGAGGTCAACATGAAACTTAAGTGGCAGTTGCCTGACACCCTCGGTATTGTTGACACCAGGACATATGAAGGAAACAGCTTGACTAAGAGCCACTTGAGACTGCTGCTTGTCTGTTCAGAAAAGCTCACTTAGTAATGAGGTAGCTAAACATAGCTTATAACAGTTTGGTTCTTTTCTCAAGAGAGATTCATTTTAATGAGCAGCTCCCCTCTCCGTGGTCCTATCTTTGCTCTGCTAGAAGGATGCTCAGGGGGGCCAAAGGAGTCCCACTTGAAATGGACCTATTGATTATCTGAAATATGTACTGACCAGGGCCAGGCCTGCGCTAACTCCTCAGTTTCACTTGGTTATGATGGTGGCCATGTTTGCTTCCACACCAGGACTCCAAGCTGCTCTCATTTGAGCTGACAGAGGAGGACCAGAGTAGTGTTGGCATTGTAAAATGGCCAGTAGCGCAAGCTGTTCGAAAACAGGCATTACATATTAAATTATCACTATATTAGTGCGAGCATTCAGTCATTACATTAGGGAGTATTGAGTTTGGTTTGAGACAGCACTTAGAGAGCCCAGAGGAGAAGCTGGCATGGCTGGGCCTGAACCAATTGAATAAACGTTCCATGAAATGGTTCTGAAGTGCGGATCAATCAATATGGTGACTATCAATCTGAGGGCAAATTAAAACAATTGAGAAAAACAACGAGAGGAAAATGGTCATGAAAGGACGGAGTGATGCATCTGTGGAGGCTCTGACACAGGGACAAACACCGCTGAGGAGAAATATGATTGCATTTATGCTTTGCTTGCAGTAACAAAGTATGAACAATAGCAGATGCACTCACACACATGGCCATACATACACATGTGCACATTCATATTGATCTCCACCTCCCAGTCAAATCTGTTTACTGCTGTTGTCTAAACCTGCTGTACAATCATCAATCATTTGCATACACCACCTCCACACTGCAGCCAGCCTTATTCATCTACTCGCCCTCATTTCTTCCTTTTCACCCTTTCCTCATTTCCTCTTATCCTCGTGTGCGCCTCGTCACCTAAGGCTAGGATCATCCCTGTTTCTTCCAGTCTTTCAAGCACAGCACCTGACTCCATATACTGCACTCCCAGACTGGATGACTGCCACTCTTTTCCCGCCTACCCCTCCACCCCCCCTTTGTTCTTCCACAGATAAACAATTTCTTCTCATCTGTCTGTCACAAGGCGCGCTCGCGAACCATACTCCCCCAGCGCGAGTCAACGCGAGCACACACACACAAAGCATACACGCACCTCGCTCTCGCGGATCGATGGGGATCGATCGGGTGGGGAAGGGAGCCCTGATTACTGGACCACGTGTTCAGGAGAAAACCGCGGAAAATCGATCATTGCAGCTTTTTAGGGCAGCAGAACAGAACAGACTCCCTCCAGTCTCCACAACCAGAGCCGAGCCTGTACTGACGGTGCATCCAGGCAGCACGGCAGACCGCTTCTTTGTCAGCATTTCACATCACGCTCCTCCGGTTTCAGCAAGACACACAGATCCACAATGAAAACACTTTAGACACATCCATAACCTCTCCTCGTAGGATTTATTACTGGTTCGCCAAAATGTAATTTGCAAAAATTGTTTACCAAGACAAATTAATTCGCCAACCTCACTCACAAAGCATGAAAAATAACTTTAAAGCTGGGATATGTTTTAGATCAGGAATATTTTCGGAATACATTTCTCATCTATTTTGGAGCTATGTTTTCTCCTCATTTTACCATAAAATAAAATAAAAATAATAATAATAGGGATGTAAAACTTGACAAGTAGGCTCTGTCTCACAAAAGATGTGTAAAAGGTTTGGCAACATGTCCAAAAAGTAGTAGTTATGATAGAATGCTGCTTGTTGTTTTGGAGAGCTTTCAGGCGACATGCAATCTTCTCACCATGCAGTGACAGCAGTATGTAATATTTGTGTGATATAGGCCAAACATCTGTGACACTTTGGCGTAATGCAAAACGGATACATGTTACGATTTCATTGACCGGAGCTCAGGGAGTGAAGTTACTTTTCAGTTTTGTCCCCATAACGTTTGTTTTTTGCGTGTTATATTTGCGTTCTGTCGCAGCACCAGGTGTGGACCACTAGGAAATTGTTTTGTGTTGCCTTCAGGGACAGCTCGAAATCTGAGCGTTCACACGCAGAGGCCTTCAAGCTACATATTAATCGTGCAAGAAAAAAAAATAAAATAACGCAACCAACAAAAAATAAAAAAAGCTTTAGTCACATATCTCAATACATTCTAAGACAGAAATTTATATAAATTTCACGAAAAAAAAAATAAGATAGCCAAACTAGTAACTTAAAATAATTCTTAAGTAGTTAAATATGTTAGAAAAGAGGGCGAAAAATTCATCAAAACGTAAGGCGTGTTTCGATAAACAGCACTGAAATAATTCACACTAAATTTAGAAGGCTGAAACCCCCCAAAAACCTAAAAAATGTTCATTAAAAGATGCAAAAGGGAGTCAACCCAAAGCACTGGCTTATATCAGATTTAATTTTGAGATCGATTAAATCAGTTTTGACTTTCAAAATCTGAAAGTCATTAAAGGGAAGCTCCTTCCCCTTTATTCTGCTTCTCCATTCTTTCTTTTACAACCAGCTGTTTCACGTCGGCGTCGTAGTTCGACACAGGCTACCTGACAAATGTGGCTTTTTCTTCCAATATTCCAATATGTATTATTCGTAACACTCTTTCATAACTCTGTGCATGAAAACAAACAGCTGCTATTCGTCCATGTTTCAATCTTGTGCTTTCACACCCTGATTTATCCTTTTCCCATTGTGGCGCCTCGTTTCTTTACTTGTATGTCTTAAACGTAAACCCAAATAATATCAATAGTATTACATTATATTCCTATCCAGTAGGCTACTGCATTTTGTATTTACTTGACAGAGTTACTAACTATTTTGCTGATAATTCAAATGCAACTCTTTTTTGTCGTCTCCTCCCCCCGTTAATTCCTTCCCTGTCTCCAGCATGTAAACGTAAGGAGGAGGACCGGGGGCGAGAGCGCAGCCAGGTGCCAAAGAAGCAGCGACTGGTCTTCACCGACCTGCAGCGTCGCACCCTGGTAGCCATCTTCAGAGAGAACCGCCGCCCCTCCAAAGAGATGCAGCTCACCATCTCTCAGCAGCTGGGCCTGGAGCTCTCCACCGTCTCCAACTTCTTCATGAACTCACGCCGCCGCTGTCCGGACCGCTGGGACGCAGAGGAGCATGGTCACGGCGTGCATGGTCACGTGCACGCTTCTCACGGAAACGGCAACAACAGCAACGCGTCACCGATCCAACCCGGCACCTCCTCTGCTAACACGTTCTCCAAGGCCTGACGGCTGCAGGACGGATGGCTGATCGGACACGTGGAGAATAGAGGAGATGTTTTTTTTTTCTTTTCTTTTGAACACCAAACATTGTGCTCTAACTACTGTTCTGCACGGCTAAGAGTGTAGCTTCAGACCAATCTCATCTGATTAATCTGCTCTATGTGAAGCACATGTGCAGATGAATCAGATGCTTTCGATGCGTTTTCTTTTGATATGAATGTCATTCTAAGTGGGCTGACGTGCATTTGATATGAGGCTCCTTAAACCAAAGATTTGATAGCTTTAAGAGTTTCCTTAAACCAACCACACGTAACTCTGTGCATCCACCTGAAAACCAAAGATAATCTATATCCACCTAACTACACTGTGGCTTTGTGCTGATGCCCTGAAAATTGAGGATTTTACACCAGGAAACAAGTAGTTTGAAGACCAAAGAGCAGGTGGATCTGCTCCACAGTAACAGTTACCAGATATAGGGTCAGGTTTAGAGTGTGTGGATTTGTGCTGAATCTGGGGTGAAAACTAACACATTTAGTGGCTCGTTGCCCAACCAAAGAAACTGTTTGGTGACCTGAATTTGTGCAAGAAACAGTCCTAGCTCAGTTTCACTACCCATACTCAGGCTGATTTAGGAGGCCACAGATACCTCCTCTGGGCCATAATGAGGTTAAACCAATAAGTCTACCTGAGTAGTGATGTCTTCATTTTCATTACACATGCTGAGGCTGATTGAGAGGTCCATTTGTGTGCATCAGGTGTCTTAGAAATGTTCTTTGTGGCACAAATACCGCCTGCAGCACTGCATACCTGCGTGTAAAGTTATGACGGTCTGCATGTGGGAGAGGGATGTAATATCTCTGTATTCACTCAGCCTGCTCCACATCAGAGTAACAGTGCCACCTGCTGTCCATTCAAACCAAATACAAAGGTGTCATGGGCATGATGATGTAGGCCTACAGCAAACAATTACAACCCTGCAGAGTATATTTCCTTCAGGACACAGATAGCAACACTTCACACTTATAGAAACAAATCAAAGATGATTATTATAATTCTTATCAACACACCCTTTGATACATATTTGAATGTTTGTTTCTTAACACTCATAGAACGGCTACACAGCCATAGACTGCGTAGCTACATGAGAGGTTATTTTCAGGTTATAAAAGGAGAACAATCAAACAGGGACGACACTCCACACATTGGAAAGGTGTCATCCCCGAGAGTAGTGGGCAAGGGGCAGAGGAAGGAGGGGATCTGCTCTGTTCTAGTGGCCAAACACAGAGGTCAAACGTCACAATATAGGATCCTGAGTGCCAATGATGTTTGCCTCTTCATGATAATCAGAGAACAGATGCAGCCTTCTCCGTCGCCACGTGCCCCGCTGTGTCTGCTCTGTGTCAATTACAACCTACAAAGTGTGAGCACTAAACGGGCGAGTTGCCCATTCCATACCTCAGAAAAACAATATGTGATCAACGTGAAACACAAAGACTGTAAATAATCCTTAATTTCATCTACCGTTCTCTCTATCCTATCTATTCTCTACTTATCTACTCTCTTGCTACTTCCCCCGATGTGTCTTTCTTTCATTTTTCCCTCCTTTAACTACTGATGCGGGTAATAATAGTACCATAGGCACATGGTTTCTCTCTTGTGACTATTGTGCTATGTTGTGCTGAAACTATGTAAAGAAGCACCTTCTTGACAAAATGTAAAAACTTTAGGTTAGGGAAAATAGACAAATCAACATGTCATAGACTGATCCTATGCACAGACAAGGAAGGGATACCAAGAGTGACAAACTGTGCATATTTGTGAATATCTGTGTGATGGAATAGATGGACTGTCTGGACATGAAAGACCTCTTCCTTGATCTTTAATTGTCTTTGAACCGGACTGTTGTTGCATTCCTCTGCTTATGGTGTTCTGTGGTTACCATGAGAACCGCCTCATTTCTAAATGTGTTTACTTTTTTTTTCTTTTGTGGGCAAAGCCACTTGTTGTGTAGCATCTTCTAGCGGGAGATAATCATACTAGAGAGGAGGTGCCCCGGGAGGAAAAGGGTGCGGCAGGGGAGGCAGCAGCATCAGAGGCCCGCCATGGGGCTGATAGAAAACATTTAAGTGACATTTTACCTTAGAATGACTTCTGGTCATTACATAACACACTATAACATACTTCCTGTTGGAGGTGTCATTTAGGAATTCTTCGGGAGTCTAAAGGAGAGAAAAGTTGTACGATCCGAAATCCAAAACAGTTCAGATTATGTGTAACATGCAAATAAAACCAAATGAAATGATTAGTAAATAATTATTAACCCATACTTGGTTCACAATTAAACAGAGAAAAACAGCTCAAATGTTGAAAAAGAGGCATTTCACTACTTTATGAAAATATTAGATCGTAATGTATTTGATGGCAGCAACACATCTCGAGAAAGTTGGCACATGGTCACCACTGTGTAGCATCCCCTTTTCTTTCAACGACCGTCTGTAAATGTTTGGGATTCTAGCTGCTCAATAGTCCTGTTCTGTACTGCAGGCAGGTCAGTCCAGCACCTGGACTCTTCTATTATGAAGCCATGCTGTTATAATAGACGCAGTATGCGGTTAAGCATTACCTTGTTGAAATATACAAGATCTTCCCTGAAAAAGATGTCATCTTGCTGGAAGCACGTGTTGCTCGGAAACTTGCATGTACCTTTACACATGTTATGCATGTTGCCAGTTCCAGAGACACTAATGCACCCCCATATCATCAGAGAAGCAGGCTTTTGAAATGACAACAAGCTGGATGATCCCTCTCCTATTTAGTTCTCGGCCCATTTTAAATTAGCTTTAGGCCAGAGAAGACGTCAGTGTTTCTGGATCATGTTCACATTTGGTCTCTTCTTTCCACGATAGAGCTTTTACCTGCATTGCGGACATCTAAGGGCCTGAAGATCAAAATGATGCCCTCCATGCACCCAGAGATGTCTCCAGACTGCCTGAATCTTTTAATGATGTTATTTCGTGTAGATTATGGAATATTCAAAGTCTTCATAATTTTATGTTGAGGTACCCTAATTTGGGCTGCACGGTGGTGTCGTGGTTACCACAGTTACCTCTTAGTTCGACTCTCGGCCGGTGGTTCATGTGTGTGGAGTTTGCATGTTTTCCCCGTGCATGTCTCTCTGGGTACTCCGACTTCTTCCAGTAGTTCAAAAACATGCATGTTCGGTTAATTGGTGTTTCTAAATTTACCATAGGATTGAATGTGAGTGTGCATGGTTGTTTGTCAGATCTGTCACTGCATTGGCCCTGCAATGGGCTGGCAACCCATACTCTGCCTCTTGCCCCATGAAATCTGGGAAAGGCTCCAGCCTCACTGCAACCGTGTATATAGAAAATCAAAGGATGTAACAAGAAACTGAAATTGCTCCACAATTAGTCGGCACTATTTTTTTTCAGATCGCTGAATCTCTGTCCATCTTCACTTCGAGAGGGTTACGTATTCCTCTAGCTGTTTCTTTTAAGTACCACTTACTCCCCCAGCCTTTTGTTGTCCCCTTTTCTACTTTTTTGAGACGTGTTGCTGCCATTAAATTGAGATTAGCTAATATTTTTCAAAAATGAATAAAATCTCTCAGTCTCACTTTCAACATTTGATATGTTTTCCATCTTCTGTTGCTCAGCATAAGATGATGAGATTCGTAAATCATTGCATTCTGTTTTATCTAAATTTTGCACAGTGTTCCAATTTTTTTGGAATTAGGGTAGTACATTTTCTTGTTTTTAAGTTCACACCCAAACCAATGCGATAGTGATGGTCATGTACTGTATGTGTGTGTGTGGTTACCTCACAGAGTTAAGTGGACTGTGACACAGCCACCGTTACCAAAGATGCTTCAATCCTGCTGTGTCCAAACTGGACCTGGGAGTTGCTTACATATGCACACATGTATGCGTACACACAACCACACTTCACACGCAAACACGCATGCAGAGTGACAGACATGTGCAGATGTGCATATTCAACAGAGCAGCCATGCTGCATGGCAAACACAAAGAGGTATTTGTCATGTAGGAAGAGTTGAGTGCCTTTTTCCTTCAACCAGGAGTTGGGCTGCTCTGATCACACACACACACACACACACACACACACACACACATACATGTACTGTCAAACACAAATACACATGGTTGAAGTGAAGGAGGACATACAATGGGTGATGGGGAGCCACACCGGAGGGTTCCTCAGGACATTTTTGTTCAGATTCGAGGAGCACTTTTTTTTTCTCACACTGAGAAGATAACATTATTTACATCACATTTTTTTCCAAATATGTTCTTAGATGCTTGTGAGATGATGCCACCTCACCGAGTCCTCTCCACACACACATGCACACACACTCCAGCCAGAGATATTTTTGTGTAATTTATAGTCCGAGTGTAGGTGTGTGTGTGTCTATTTGACTGTTTACAAAGACCTCTTCTCTCTCATCCCTAAAATTATAAAGGTCCAACCAACTAATAAGAAAAACAGTGCAGAAGTTACCATCTTCAGATGATGCCCGCTGGTGACCCCTGCCTATCCAAACCCTCTTTGCCGGTCCCTCCATCCAGGGTAGCATTACAACAAGGCAGGCATGTGTAGACAATTCATCTTGATATACCTCAAATCTTTATTGTAAAGGTTCATGTAGTGAGATAATAATGTTTAGCAATGAGAGTGGCATTAAAGTCACAGCAAAACGATTGTTCTGGTTTTATAAGAAATATTTCTCTGAAAGGAGTGTGTGAAATGTAAGCGGTGGTTTGACATGTTTTGGTTTTTTTTATTGTTTGTAAATCTGTGTCCTTGCTGATGTTCAAAGAAAGACTGAAAAGACGGAGAAAGCCACGGACAAAAACATGCATAAGGAATATCTAAAGAGGCCGACAATGATACGATATAAGCTGTGGATTGGTGAAGAAGAAATCAGATTAAGACTGATCATGAAAAGAAAGCAAGAAATTAGAGGATCAAAGGTACAACCAACACATCAAGGACACGGTCATTTCTGTTTTGCATCACTTTTGGGCTTCTTTTGTGTATAAAGATTGTCTCTTATGTGTGTTATCGTGATTCCCATATTAAAAAAAGAGAACCAACCAAAGCACCCCTGTCATTAGAGGCTAATGAGCGATTCTTTTATGCATGACTTCTATGTAAGTGTATATAAACAACAGTTTGAACTGTATCTCCACAGGTGGAGGAGAGGGGAAGAAAGTGGGTGGGGGACACATCTGCATTTGGTGATCTTTGCATTCTTTGTTAGCTCAAGCGCTTCAATGTGCTGTTTATGTATTTATATAAAAATTGTGTATTTATGTGTGTTTCAGGTTCATAACCGTGTCTTTCCTTCTCTTTGTGTGTTACTGTCCCCAGATTTTTGTCTCTGTATTTGTTTCATCGCACAGGTGTGAGTGTGAGTTGTGAGAGTGTGCATTTAATTTTGACTCTGTGGTTCCGCTCATCTGTGTTTAACCTAAATCTGATCGGCTTGGGGTTTCTCTGCTTTACGAGCTTAAACTAACAGGCGGCCAGGCAGCTCAACCTCCTTCCAGTGCATCAAAATGGCGTCATTTGCTTTTTCTTTCGGAGCTCTGGAAGCCCTTAGTGTAGATGTTCTCTCCCTCTTCCTTTACCAATCAATCAATCAGAACCAAGTGTCTTTGTGATGGTAGAGACAATCAATTTCAAATGGAACAGAGACTAAACAAGAAGGAGGGAGAGAGACAGAGAGAGGTGGAGGAGGGTGGAGGAACTGGACAGGAAGAAGAGATGGGAGGAAAAATGGGAGAATGGCTCTCAGTGTGTGCGTGTGTGATCACCTTTGACCTCTGCACAGTGACCTTTATGGTGTAGGCCAAGGTATTCAGGATCCTCCCCCAGCTATATGGAGGGTGGTGGTGGGGATCTGACTTGTTAAGTGGACATCTAATCGAAGATGTTGATCAAATGCCTGCATGCATATGCACAGTGCACACACACGCGCACGCACACACTCACCGAAACACTCACGCACACATACAGCCACAATGTAGAGAGCCTTTCTTCTGGTCTACATCTCAGTGATGCTGTGAGTCTGTCGGTCATGTTGTTCTGCTTTTTAGCCTGTGGAGGAAGAATGGAGAGATAAATGGGACAAATCATGCATCAAGTGAAAACCAGTGTGGTTACACTGTGTGTTTTGACCAAAACAAATAAAGAACCAAGCAAACAAACAAACGGACTGTTCTCCTTTCTTCCTTCTTTTTTTCCCCTTCTACCGTGCTTTGTTGCCATCTAGTGGGATCTAAATAGAAGTACACGGAGACTCATGTTTCTGCACTCCAATTGGCCTTTGGATATGTTTCAATTTATTTGATCAGCTGACTTTGTATAAAGGATTTCTTTAAATTTGATCTCTCGGAAAGAATGTTTAGCTGCTGCATGAAATCATTTCCAAACATCTCCAAATAAATACTCAATATTACTAAAAAGTGCAAAAGACAGGTAATGTTCCTAAAACTGCCAACTGAGAATTGTCTTAAGCTTTTTTCTTTCGCCAATGGGTTGTCTTTTTTTTGGATTAAGTTTTCCCCACGGTTGTCATTTTGGGCCTTTCATATGTCACTTTCTTAAAATTCCTACCATTGACACACTGTCTGGGGGGACTAAGTGTATCTGATAAAAATATATAATCAATAGAACTTAAATACTTACTTAAATATTATTTGATGTAACAATTGATCTATCAAGTGACAGTTATTTATCTGTAGAACATGAGATTTGGTGCAATGTTTCAGATGCTAAGAATTGGCAACAAACCCTCTTTAAAACAGTGTACAAAACTGCAAGTGAGTTTTTTCCCTGTCACACTCCAGTTAATGCAAACATCTGTATTTGAATTACCTGAGAGGCTCTTTGGTAGCATGTCTCTGGTTGTAGACTTAAGACTTGTTGCAATCACCCCACGTTGCAACAGTTAGATAATGAGTGTGTGTCAAGTAGCGACAGATAAATAGCTACTTTATACCATATAGTTGTATTTTGCTGTAATAAATGTATGGTTATCTCTTAATCCCACTGCATACATGGACTTAGCTCACTATTGGCATAATATTTTGAAAATGCAATGTTATGGTTAGACAACAAAGGGCTTCTGTCCTTGTAGTAATAATTCATGTGCAATGGCCCATGTACACAAATCAAAGGCCATCCAGAAATAGTTTGAAACTCAAGAGCTTCACTAACTTGCAGACAATTATACACACAAGTGATTGATCTGCCTACAATGTTCCTCAGTTTTAATCTATTTTAAAATACATTTTTTTTATTATCATGAAACATTCTGGTTCTCCAGATTTAAAGTTTAAAATCGGTCTTCTGAAGCCGCCATCCTAGATCTTGAAACTCCAAGTAAAGCAGAAGCTGTGATAACCGCATATAACTGCTTATATTTCTGGAAGGGGATGTTCAACAATCACGTGTGCAAGGATACAAAGTTCACATAGTGTTTTTTCAGCTTGTACAGCCATGTGGAAAAAACAACACCCTTTTTAATTTGAAGGTTTTGCGTATAAGGATACTCTTGTTAAAGAATCATCTGGTCATCAGTCTTAAAATTAGGTAAATACAACCTCATATATATTCTAACCCGTCACATATTGCTCAATGTCTAACAAACAAAAAGCCAAAAGCAGAGAGTGAAAAACTGAGCAAACCCTTTCTGCTTTTATAGAGAGGGTAAGTAGCTAATTAGTTGAATGTAATTGATTAATTTATCATGTTAGAGTGAGCACCTAAATAAAAGCAGAAGTTTAGTCTGTTTGCTGGTCTGGAGCTTTCAGGTGTGTGTTAACACAACGCCGAGGACGAACAACATCAGCAAAGATCTTAGATGAGCAACCGTTGGAGTCATTTTCAAATAATATGGAGTCCATCATAAAACAGTGAGAAAGAGTTACATCTCAAACTATAGACCTCAATTATCATGTATGAATATTAAAGTTCATGAGAGTATAATTAGAACATGACTGAAAAGTTTGGCTTGTTTGGAAGGGTTGATGGGAGAAAGGCTTTTCTCTCAAAAACCTCTGGATCAAGGATCTTTGGACAGACAAGACCAAAGTGATGTTGAGATGCTTGGTCAAAATGCACATTTAGTGAAAATTAAGCGCAGCACATCAGCATATACACTTCACACCACCTGTCAAGCAAGGAGGTGGAGGGCTGATGATTTAGATTTGTTTTGCAGCCACAGGACCGGCACACCTTGCAGTCCTTGAATCAACCTTGAACTCCTCTGTATACCAAAGTACTCTAGAGTCAAATGTGAGGCCATCTGTCCGACTACTAAAACTGGGTCATGTAGCAGGACAATGATCCCAAACACACCAGCAAATCTACAACAGAATGTCTGAAAAAGAAATGAATCAAGGTGTTGCAGTGGGTCCAGTTAAAGTCTAGACCTCAGCCTGACTGAAATGATGAGCTGTGAATAAAAGAACATCTGCAAACCTCAATGAACCGACGTAACGTTGTAAGAGAGGGCCAAATTCCTGCAAGGATGTGAGAGACTGATAATGTTGCACAGAAAATGATTACTTCAGGTTATTGATGCTAAAGGTGATTCTACAAGCTACTCTTGGAGCGTGCTTCACACATTTTTTCAAACATTGCTTCAGCATTTTGCCTTGGTTTTTGTTGCATTTCACGACCTGGTAAGGACCGGATGATGTTTTCCATAATGTCCTGATATGTAAAGCTTTACTTTTTGTGATCTATTGTGTTCTAAACCTATGAACACTCAAAATTAATTAGACAGACACAAACACATAGGAAGAAGAGACACAGGACGCAGTCGACAGAGTCACATCATGCTTTTATGACGAAAAAAGGAGCTAATTTACAAGACAGACAGTATATAAAACATACATTGAAATAAAAAAAGAACTTGTATGTGTTTTGCAGACAAGTACATTTTTATTATCCTTTCCTTTGAGACCAAGCAGCCATGGGACTGAGCAAAACTGGAGTGATCCCCGGAGAAAAGAGGCAGTTAAATCCTATGTTACTATACCTACACTATTTACAGTTCAACAGTCATTTCCTCTGTCAGACATGGCAAGAAGGTCTACAGATTTGATGACGTGATATGGCTACTAGATCTAATATGTACACTTTCTGTTCTTTGCATCCAAGGATCAGCAATCCATGGCACAAAATACACGTTAAAAACTGCGCCAGATGGTGTAGCCAGAGAGTTTGGTATCTACAGTTTAACAGTCTCTTTGATATGCCACGTATATCCACTAAGGATTTTATCATTTGACATTATTCAATATGGCAAGGTGAACGACGTGTCTTTATATCAGCTCTGCATTTAATTGGAGCACTCTGCACTCATTCCTAGGTTTCATGAGCCAATATCAAATGTGTCAGAGAGAAATGTATATCCGTATTTAGTGCACAAACCTAAAAAAGAGTAATCCATAAAAAAGTGTGAAACGAGTTCGGTGCCAGGTTGACGCAGAGAGAGAGACAGAGGCAGAAAAGACTAGAGAGAGAGTGAGAAAGAGAGAGGAGAGATGTGTATACCAAAATCTGACAAAAACACTTGATGTTTTTTTGGGACTTGCTAGTTTGTGTATTAGAGGGCTCCAACAAACACAGAGCTATACAGATTCCTTTAAAGAGTGGAGGAGGTGATGGAGCGTGACACTGGCTCAGACCTGGAGAAAACGAGGATAAATCTGGCACCTTCTCGTTCTTAAAAAAAGCAAAATCTTCATTAAAGGTAATGTGGAAACCTAGGAATGAGTGCCAGCCAGGTCAACAGCAGCTCTGCATGCCTCCTCCTACCCCACAGGGATTTATAAAGAGTGACGATATTCTACACAAATCAGGAAACGTATGCCATTGATAATCCTATCCCCATACAGCATTGATCAGTCCCACCACCCTGCTTGGAATATCAATCCTATTATCTACAGCTTATACATCAGAGCATCTATTTGTGGATAGATATGTGTAAAAGTACAATCATCCAAAGTAAACATGTTACTTTTCTAAGATGCATGCTCCTTTGAATATTTGTGAATGCGAGCCATTCATTGCCCCTGGCTTTGAAAGGATTAAACACAATTTAATTGTCTTACTTGCTCTGTTTCGACCAGTCTCATGGCCAGCAACAATGGCACCCCTGGCTCTCAATACGAGTGCAGGTGAGAGTTTGGCAATACCAATCACTGTGTACAAAAGGCATGCATAGATTCAACTCGCTAAGACCACAAGAACGAAAGTTGTCTTTTTCTCTGGAGTAGCCAATCATTTGCTGAGCAGCTCTTTGTCATGTATGGAGAAGGGGACAATGCTGTGACATTTTGTGGTTTATGCTATGGATCAAATCTGCAGACTGACTCCAATCAAATCAGGGTCATAAGTGTTGCTTTTGATCAGATTTGATCCTGATAACTTTGCTTACAGGTGTCACAAAGCAAACAATGCCCTGCACCCAGAGCCTTGAGATGTTCGTACTATGGCTATATAAAAATCCGAGTCATGAAGCTAACAGTCAATTTGTTTGTTATTTCACCCCCCACAAACAATTCTGATGCATCATTTGTCTTACTTGTTGCTGTTGCTATATTGACCAATAGGGGGTAGTGTTGTCACGTAAAACGGGGATATGTGCAGACGTCTGGTCAAGGTTAAGATGAAGCAGTGATCTGTGCGAGGTGCTTTGAATAATCTTTGAGCAAAGCCGTTTGGTTCGACCTGCTATACCCGATTATCAGCTCGTAGAATCAGTTTGCATCCCCAAATCTTTGTCCAGCTGGAGGAAATCTTGAGCATAAATAATATTTCTGTCTGACAGGTTAGCAAAGGGTTGAAAAAAGCTAAAAAAAAAAAGCTCCAATGTTTCATGACAGTCTGTTCTTAGGGTTCTGTTATGAAAATGGAGCTAATAAGCCAAGTAATCAGCCAATCAGCCAGCCGCACTTCTCCATCATCCCATTACTGCTTGTCTCAGCTCTGATAATTCCGCTCAAGTCTAATCCAATCAAAATAGAGGCTGTAGGATGAGGAGTAAGACATGAATTTGTTTAGCGCTTATGCAAAATCAGAAATGACAGGAGACAAAGGCTGTAGATATGCAGTTGTAAAAGTAAGACTAAAAATGGTGTCTTCTTAGCCAAAATAATGAGAGCAGATCTTAGACTAATGAAAGCAAAGCCTTCTTTCATTTAGAGCTGGAAAGGAAACAAATAACAAACAAATAAAAAAAACATGAATAATTCAGGCTTGGCTGGTGGTGATGGCATGATTATGGTGTCTGAGGGTTTCCTTATTTTGGTCTATGCCTTTGAAGATTTCCCCAGTGGAAAGTATCTTTACAGTGAGGTTTCTGCAACTGTAAATGGAGCGTCCAGACAACGGTGCATCGACCCCTGGCAAGGACAAACCAGAGGAGCGAGTGGGGGATTGCTCAGCCTACTTTCTTAAGAAACACGGAAGAGGACATGAATCAATCTGGCCTCCACCAGCAACCAGAAACTCAGGAGAGTCTGTCAGTCAGAGTGAAGTAATGACTTGGCTGCAAGGGAAGCTGCAGGAGCACAGGGGAATATTCTAATTTGTGAATTAAAAGAATTGTTTGGGCAAGAGTCAGTATCAGTTAAAACATCAAAATTCCACAAACTCTTTTGAAAATTAACCATGGCAAGGACATTCAAGATAAAAGATTCACCTTAGATTTTTTTTTTTCAAATAGGATATAGCTTGAAGCAAACTGAGCTCCTCCAGTTTTCAAGGACTTGTGAGGTGTGAATAGATACAAATGCTTCTTCCCAACCTTGACAAAGTTTGAAATGTCACTTTTCAGTGAATGGACAGTATACCTCGTTAGGCAGAATGTGCATGTAGGCTTTAAGGACAATCCGCCTCTTTCTACATTTGTAGAAGTGACAAGTTATCATAATGAGTAAATACATACAGTACAGTCCATGGGTTTTCACATCCAGAGAAAGATCCCAGTGTGGTGCTGTGCAGAGGGGCAAAGTTCAAGACTTGGTTCGTATGGAATGGGCTGGGTGTGAAATGGGAACCAGTGTTTTTTTTCGTTTTTTTTTTTTTCATTTGTTCTTTTTTTAAGGGAACCTGGGTCACCCCTTTCATCTTTTGTCTCCACTGATCCAGTCACTGCTCCATGTCTGGTGGCATCATGAGGAGTGACGAATCGTAACACTACAACACCAACTTACCGACCACACAGAACACGTGTCTACTACCACACAACCATACTCCAGCCTAATACTGTGTACAGGGACAACATGGGTAGGAAATGCTAATAAGACAGGGGAGAGGAAGACGGGAGGAGGAAGGGGAGAAGGGAAGAGGGAGAAGAAGGAAATAAAATACTTACATTTGTGATTGATGTTTGAACACTAACACCATCAACAACCACTACAGACATCCTCACTGTCTTCTGAACCTACTTAACACTGAGAAATACCTGGGAATGGAAACACAGGAGGATTGGCTTGGGAAGAAGAGACATCCATATAGGAAACATCCTGTTCTCAACACCACGAGAGCCAAAATGGCTGTGGACATTGTTTAAGGCAGTGAAACCAGGCCGTTTTTAAATTTTTATGTTTTTTTATCTAATCTCATTCGGTCTCATGAATCTTTAACAGATGTTTGGTTATTCATCCTTACTCAGAAGCTGTGGTTTCATCATCTCTGACACGAACTAAAATGGAGTTTTGCATGATTCATTTTGGAAGAGTTTGAAGTTTTCTCTCACTCGCTAATTTAATTTCCAAACCATGGATTTGTTATAAAATGTATGCTTGTTTTGGATCAGAGTTTACGAGATTTTACAGCACGACCAACTAAAATGAAACAATGTCCACTGACATGTTTTACATGAAACATTTTTGCCCATTATTTTTATTTCAACATCACACTACTGATCATATGGTGGCAAGTTAACATTAGCAGTACCAGCAATAGGTAAATCCTTTGCTGGGGCTGTTCAGAATTTCAATATTTTCCCTCGATCGCTCACAGTGTTTTCTAAACTGAGGCTCCATAATGGGATAGAGACAGACAGCTATTGATCCAATTTGGACTCTGCTTGAATGTGACTTTACTGAGTAATAATAATATATTGGACATCTCAAATAATTTACATAAACAAGTGCCAGAAAATCTCCACCAGATTTTAGATCACAAGCACCGCATGTTTACTACTTTTGAACAAGTGCGCTTACAATCAGTGTTTTATCGTCATAATGACAATTTTGCACATCTCAGACTTGTACTATCTACACTATAAAATCACAAAGGCAACCAGCTCCTTTGTGGTCACAACTGTTCACATATTTGGCAGAATACTTTGCTTGTTACTGGAGGATTCCACTCGTGGGAACAGGAGAGAAATCAGACTGTTTGAAGCTTCCGGATTTAAAGGATGAGAAAAAAATAAACAATATCACAGCAGAATAGGCGACAGCTGTGGTGTCATCGATGGTATGTTGTATGGTTAGGTCCCTAAATCAAAGACATAAGACATCTCATGATTTTTTTTTTTTACCTGCGCTGTCCCTGCTGGTAAAATGCATATTGCATCATAGATGCTCCAACACATGGAAGACACATGAAGGATTATTTGAATTGGTCTGTAGAGTGGATGATAACAGCACCACAAAAGGGATTATGATAATATATGAGGTTATTCTTGAGGACTTTTTCTATCAATTTCATGTCCAATAATGTTCAAGCGCTGCTTTAATAGTGATGAATGGAATTTGTGACAAAAAGTCACAGAAGTTGCCAACAGAGATGACAAGCTGTTACTGCCTCTGTGATAAATATTGCCGATAGTGGCACAGGCAGTGTCCATCCATCACTGCTAATTGGTGCTGGAGCTGAATATGCATGACTAAAGCAAATAACACCCTCTCCAACCGAAGACAAAAGCTGTGTCTTTTTTAGAATGTCAAAGTGCTTTTAGACATTTGAGCATGCATCAAAATGTAACAAAGATGCTGTTTTTAAGTCTGATTTACTGTAATTCTTTTCTCACTGTCTTACATCTGCGTGGGTCACTGCTTAAGAGTATTGGTTTCATGATGATTGCTTGGCCTGGTGCAGCCAGTACACACACTAAGATGTGTGCAGGCTCTATTTAGCATACTTCATGAGGTGTTGAGAACAGAGATATCCCACATGGAAAACGAGAAACGTAAATGGTAAACAGCGAAAGGGTCACTGAGAACAACTGAAGAAACCAAAAAGGGATAAACAAGAAGCAACATAACACTCCAAATAATTTTTTTTGTCTTTTTTGGCAATTAAAACCACAGTACTACGCTCCACTATACAGTGCACATGGCGTGGGTAGGGTTAACACGACTTCATTTACATTTTAACATTTCCTCGGTCTCCAGCCAGGGACCCCTCCCAAAGGAGGACCCAGTGGGGGTGATTGGGGGCAGGGGTGAAAGGGGGGGGATGCACTGGGTTAGGGGGGCAGAGACATTCGCACACTGGCCGTCTCAGAGGCAGAGAGAGAGCAAATGGTGACACAATTTGAGTTTTCTCAGGGGCTTCATTACTTTGTGTGTTTGTTGGCATGTAACTGTGATTATTGTTCCTAGCAGTTCCAATAACCATGATCAGGTTCTATGTTCATGTTGCAAGGTGAAACTTTATGCAATCTGAGTGACAGCAGATAGTCTTGTTGGAAGGCAGCTTATCTGATGGCAGTGGTGAATTATTTAACTGAATCATGCACACTCTACCGTATAAAAATTCAACCTACGCAAACTATGGCTTTGTTTCTTCACACATACATTTACATTAGTTCTCTCTTAGAGAATGAGTGTTATCTTTATGGCTATACATGGAGTATTGCTGGAATGTTGGATATGTGTAACTGCTCTCACTCGTTAGATTAGTTACTTCACTCTTCCTGAGAAAAGGTGCCATACATGTGCTGCTGTGTGTCATCCTCGACCAGGACATTGGTGTTTGTTAGGTGAACATCGCTTTGCGAGACCGTGTGTTCTCCGTTTGCCTCTGAGTATGACCCAACACTCCAGGCAGCTCCCCCCGGGCAGCACTGGTAAGGTCAGGTGACCAACAACACAGCAGAGAGCAGAGATGAGAAAAGAACTCATGCTGAGAAGAGAGCAACAGTGGGGCTTGTGACATAGAGGGGAGGAAGCACAGGTCAGCGTGACTTATGTACTACCTCCCCTCCAACCAAGCAACCCTCCTCTATCTGCCAACTTGGGTTCCTTTGCTCTCTCTTGCATTGGTTGCTATGGTTACCATGGTGGCCTGTGCCCAGTAGGCTTGTCTTCCTAACCAAACCCTCAAAGCCACAGGCAGTCATGGCAGCTCTCGGTCAGTGTGCTCGTCCCAAACTCACACAGCTTATGTTGTGGTGAAATCTCACAAAGAAGAAAAGGCTGCATTATGTTTCTTTTAACTGTTAGTCATCCAACGCCAGTGATTGTCTCTTGATCATATATCCAAACATGCATTTAAGCCATTAAATAAAATTAGATAGGATAATGTTGATTAGGTTTCTGACCCTCTATATTCTTTACTGTCATCTGATTCGATGACTAAAGGTAATGTAGGAACATTTTATGCAGTATTTAAAAACTGTGGTCTTATTTAGTTGTACAAATTTATCACTCTCTTCTCAAACACGTATGGTTTGTAACAAGACACAACTATAAAGTCTTAATCTTAATGGAAGGTCTGAATGGCATTTATTTCTAAAAATCCCTCTGATAGCACCAACTGAAAATGGGCCGTTTAAATGAAAAAATGTATCTTTTCTCATTTTCTTATTGATATAACTTAGACTAAACTACCCATGTTCCACAGCTCAGTAATCATGATAATTTATAACTTGCCTCCTACAATTCATACCTCTATTGTTCAAGACCATGAATATCAAGTAGCTCCTTAAAATTTATTATGATCAGTCTAACATATTTTAATCACAAGCTGAGTAAGACCACTGTGAGTTGGAGAAATCAGGGTAGTTTTGCTTTCATTCACAAACCCAATTGAGTCATGGCTCCAATTTTTTATGTAGGCGTTACAGGCAGCCATGAGCCATAAAAAGGAACTTATATTGTGCTTTCAAACTTCTTTGTGAGTCAGTGGCTGTGTGTGTTTGCATGTTTTAAACACGTTTCTGGGACGTGCTCATGCCTCCCCCGAGGGACCCCTGGCTGCGTTGTTTCATATCATTTTCATGTTGAACTTCCTGGTCCCTCCCGAAGAACTCCCAGTGGCGGGCTCAGATTTCCGGAAAGAGTACTCCACTGTAAAGTTGTTCCTGCGCTGGCCACGTCCCCGGCTCCACACGAACAACAGTAGGAAACAGAAGAGGACCACCCCCAGAAAAGTGATGCAACCCATTGCTGTGGAGACTAAGATGGTGGTCAGGTCCAAGGTGAACTTGAGAAAAACACGTGTGCTGTTTAGATTTGTGTCGTTGAAGAACTCGCCGCTGTACAGTGAGCGGTTAATAAAGAAGGCAGAGGCAGCATCTAGCGGCTGGCTGCGCACTGTAAGAGTGGCGAAGTAGGTGTCATTGCCTCCGGCGTTACTGGCGATGCAGATGTATGTTCCACTGTCAGTAAGCTGTGCGTAGCGGATCTCCAAGGTGCCACTAGGGAGAACAGTGATGCGCCCTGAACTCTTAGCAGTGATCCGTCTGCGTTGTGGGGAAATCCAGACAATTGCAGGTGTAGGTTCTCCATCAGCCCGACACAGAAAACTCACTGGCTGACCTTCTCGAGCAACCACCTGGTGGAGGTGGTGGAAAAGAGTACGTTAATGAATAAATGCAGGAGATTTACTATACATGAAACAACTAAATCTGTTACACAACACTTTTGACTGCATGTAGATGCTGTTATATCACAACAATGTGTATTGTAATACATGCAACCATAATGATCCCCATTACCTGCTGCATCTTACGGTTGCGTATCTTAGGTTTCTGACATGTGAAGTGATCGAAGAGTGCAGAATCGGTGAAGGCGCTGAGACTGACACCCTGCACCTCCACCGGCCCCGCACACACCGGCACTCTGCCGTCAAAGTTGAGGGTCTTGCGTCTTTGCAGGATCCACAACAGACGACAGTCACACAACAGGGGGTTCCCGTCCACTCTGAGGGTCTCCAGACTGTTGACAGAGTGGAAGGAGCCCTCTTCCAGAGTTTGCAGGTCATTGGAGGAGAAGTTGAGCACCCGGATCTGTCTGAGACCTCCGAGGGCATGAGGCTCCACCATCATCAACCCGGTGCTTACCATGATGAGCTCCTTTAATCTCAGGAGATCCTTGAAGGCCCATGGCTCTAGCGTGGTGATGGGATTAAAGGAGAGGTTGAGATGGGTGAGGTGCACCAGATTCTTGAAAGAGGCAGAAGGGACAGAGGTGATGTTGGTGTTGGTGATGGAGAGCCAGTGGAGATCCAGGCCCAGAAAACTAAGAGGGGAGATGTATTCAAGATATGGCCAGTGATCGATTTCCAGACCCCGCAAGTTGGAGAGTTTGCGGAAGTTCTGGTCCTCCAGGGCAGTGATGCTGAGGTGGCGAAGGCGAAGTGTGACCAGGCTGCGGAGGTAAGACAACGTCTGCCCAGAAATGGAAGTAAGGTTGCACCGTTCTATTGTGAGATCCTCGAGCCCCAGCAGTCCGGAGAATGCCTGGGGATCAAGAAGAGAGGGTGAGATCATTTACTTTCTTTCTCGTGATGTATAATGGTCCACAGTGGGTGTTCAGTGTTGATCCTATGGCAAGCAAACTAATGAAGGACAGGTAAAGCAATTTTTTGTAGTACTGTCAAAGTGATTGTGAATTTACCTTGTGGGATATATAAACCAGTTCATTGTCTCCAACCTCCAGATGTTTCAGACTCTTCAGATCCTGAAAGGTGTAGTCCAATAGAATTACCATCTTGTTCTCACTCAGGTCTAGGCTTGTCAGATTGCCCAGCTTGGCAAAAGCCCCCATGGGGACTAATTTCATCTGGTTCCCCCTTAACTTCAACACTTTAAGATTCTGAAGGGTGGAGAAGGCATTAGACTCTAAAGTGGCGATGAGGTTTTCACTGAGGTCTACTTCCTCCAGCCGTGGGTATGGTGTCAGGTCACCCGTCTGCACCCAACGGAGACGGTTCTTGCTGAGGTCCAGGAGCCGTGTCTCTGTGGGAATGCCTTCTGGGATGTTGGTGAGCCGCCGCCGCTGGCAAGAGACTGACCTCAACTGAGCTGAGCACTCACATCGGGGAGGACAGGCCTGGCTGCTACCTGGTAGACTCAAAGTTATCACAGCAACCAGAGCGGTAGCCAGGATCCATCGACACACTCGCGGCAATGGCACCAAGGCACGCCCACCAGGGCCAGAAGGGTCGCTCATGGCCCTGGTCCTCTGACTCCTCGCCTGTTGCAGGCAGGGTCAGTGCACCAGACACCTGCAAGTAGACAGAGGGAAGAAAATTTGGGTGATATATGAGAATTGATAATTGAGGAGGAAGTGAAAAAGAAAGATGGAACCTATCACATTGTTGTAAATGATGTACATCTCCTGCAGTAATATTGCAGTGAAAGCTGTAGAAATGTGAGACACATCATGAGATAACATTAAAATTCATTAAAACAGGTGAGACCCCTTCACAGTAACACTGATTGCTCTGAGATATCTAAGCCAATTTGTCTCTTCAATAACTGGTACGTGTCATGTGAGGGAGCATCTTGTTTCAGCTGAATTTGTGCATCTTGCATCTCCTTTGCGCTCCTTGCAGCACTGAGACTGTCTACTCCATTTTGACAAACACAATGAGTTTATTATCACCAAGCAAATACACAGGCTTAGGTCCTCAACAATCACGTTATTCCTTTAAAACTTGCATGCTGTGAAATGAGAGGAGAAAAACATCTCTGTAAAATCACATTATGTGTTTGATAAGGTATGAGTTGATGGATGCTTGTGTAAGCTTGGCAGTTTGCTGGATATGAATCAAAAATTGTTTTGGTGCTTCAAGCGTCAAGATAAGATGAATCACTTGTGCTTTAACATTTCTTCAGTCAACCGGTCAGCTTGCCCACACACTGTTTTGAACATGAAAACAGTCAAAGAGCACCTGGCATCAGATCTGCAACACAACTCTGTGTCCATGAAGTTTTGCAAGAAGTGGTAAAAGTACTTTCAAACTTGAAGAAAATACTGCTTGATAATTATGGGGGGAGGAAAGAAAGTTTTTTGCTTTCAAACACACACTGCCCAGCAGAAACAACAGAAACCCCTCATGTTAAGCTCTTAACGATTTGGTTGTTCGTTAATTTTTTAGAGGGGAAATGAGAGAATATATTATCATCACTGGGGGGTATCATGTTAAAATGCACTCTGGTGCAGGCAGTAGAGGAAGGCAGAGCAAAACAGATTAATGATATATGGGTTAGGTTGTGTTGAATGAGCAGTGTTCAGAGGGTGAGTCACACAGTTAAAAAAGCCAGAGATGGCCAGTCTCTCTGTTTTCTGTGGGCATTGCCTCAGGTCCCTTTCACTCTCAAGTTAGATCCATGAAAACAGCCTCTTTAAATCATAATCACATCTGACTGTTTTAATGCTTTGGCATCAATGGGATCAAAGCGGATGAAGCAGGATTTAAGCTATATTTAAACGATGGCAGACAAGTTCTGCGCACACATGCACATCACTCACATATTTTCACACATGAGCACACACAAACAAACTGCTGTAATCCCTCTTGAGATTTGGTCTCATATCCTCAGGGTGGATATGTCCCTTAATTTTTGACCGGAATGAAATACAATCTGTTTACGTATCCCCTATGTGGAGGATCTGCTTGAAATCAGCCGCAGTCTTTCCTTTTGCTTGGAGACAGTTCTCAGACAGGGAAAGGCTGCTGTACAGACTGCTGCACAAACTGACCCACTTCTCAGTAGCAACTCAGCCTCGCACGTCAACCAGCAGTTACTCACCATGACCACAACAGAGCATTAAACCTCTGCATCTCAGTGGAATAGGGCCCAGAAGAACCAGAAGAGAGATGAAAAAAACAACTATGTACAGATGTTCTCAGATAATGAGCCATTCTAAAGCTGAATTCAAACAGCATTACCAACAGATACCTAGCAGATATGTCATCTGGTGCTCTTGTGCCCTGTTTTTGATGGCTTTGTTTTATCTTTAGCAGTATAACAGTGTGTTAGCTGTTTATAACTATTAGATTACATAAAATGTGTAAATATTCATGCTTTATGGAGAAGCACTCTAACTAACTTTGGTGATACCCTGACATTTTCTCCAACAACAGCATGAGGTGGATGCTACAGATAAATTACTGTAGAGTGAAATTGATTAAAAACTACTGATTGGATAATAAAAGTTTGCAGCATTTATTTCAAGCTTTCTGTTCTTCTTCTTTATGTTCTGATTTTGGTGACTATTTTCTCTCCTTCTGGATCAGCTGCAGATCAAATGTTTAACCTATTCAGTGAAATATTTTGATATCTATGTATGAGGTATATTTGGCATAGCAATGTGCACTGACTCCATATGATAAATCCTGACTTTGGTGATAAATGTACTTTTTATGCACCAATGAAAGGCTGATCTTTAATTCAAATATCTTGAAAACTAGCAGACAGATCGCCATAGTATTTGGTGGAGACATCCATTGTTCCCTGCTTGCGTTTGTTGGTTATTCGTTTTATATTTCATTACCTATGAGAAGAGAGACTGTGCTCCATCTAAATACATCTGTATGTGGTGTTTGTTCATGCAGACAAAAACAGACTATAATTTGGTTTTTGAATATGCTGTGGGCTGCATGGTGGTGTGCTGGTTAGCACTGTTGCCTCACAGCAAGAGGGTTCCTGCTTTGAATCCCAGCTGGGGCCTATCTGTGTGGAGTACATACACACACTCTATATATATTCATATATATACATATATATAATATATATATCTCTGTATAGATATAATGTATTATATTATATTATATTATATTATATTATATTATATTATATTATATTATATTATATTATATTATATTATATTATATTATATTATATATATTATATATAGTTGTGACCTTGTCGCACTCTCATCATTAACCCCTAACCCTAAAAAAGTTAAAAAAATACAATGTTTTGACATTTAGTCTCTTGTTCATGGTCAATACTGAATTATTGAGTGAGATTTCACACACATTCACAATCTAGCATGACAAATTCTGAAACAGTTGAGTGTTTGGGCAAAATTCATCTTTGGTCAAGGCAGCTTGAATGTAAAAAATAATTTCTATTACTTTTATTTTTCAACATTTTAAATGTAGTTAGAAAATTGGTGGAGGGATACTTAGGCTGGCAGTCACGGACTTGTGGGAAGTGTAATGTTCAGGTCTGTAGAGATGACACATGTCACATAAACATTAACATTCACATGAATTCCAGAACGGGAGGTTTTCCAGCAGAAGGCACTCTGTCAAAAGATAATATTACACTCTTCACCTGTCAGCGGTTTTAATGTTGTGGCTGCTCACTGTTTGGATTTTTTGTGTGTAGGTTTGTGCACCTCTACCCTCCACTTAGCCAGAGTGATGGATGTAACTCATTCCCATACCCCCCTAGAGAGTCATCCTATGGGTCAGTGGCAGAGTTACAGCATGAATCAGTGAGCTGACATCGTCAAGGCAGACAAGATTCTCACTGCTTGTCTTGAGGACAGGAAGGGATCTTTTAGACACACACACACCCACCTACACCCCCCCCACACACACTCCATCAAACACATGGACCCAGAGGGGTCTATAAATCACCCACTGAGCAGGCGAATGAGTACACTTCTTTTCTCTCACTACTCACTACTACTATTATTGCAGCTGGTTGTTTCACGAGTAGCCTGTGTCCTCTTGCGGCTCTGACTTTCCTCCATTTTCTTCTTCTGAGTTAAAGAACCCAGCGTCAGTCTTACATCTTTGTCTTTTTCATTAGCAGCTCCATTTTTGTACTATAAACTGTGAATTAGCATCTGCCAGATGTTAAGGAAACATCAGGGACAAATCCAACAACTATCCAGACAGCGTGGAAGGCAGAGTGTGCCACGGGCCAGCTGTCCTGGTGGAGACAGGAAGAAGAATAGAGGATAGATCAGAACCAAGAGCTAAAAATAGCTGTATTTCATGTAGAGTATTCAATGAACAGATGTGGGGAGCAACATTCCTGCCCAATCATACATATATGAGCAGCCTGCAGAGGTTCAACACTGATGGCCACGGCCAGATGTTTTTTGCACACTGGTTGTTTCACCTGCTGCTGTCAGGCTAGTCTGATTAAAATCACAATGCTATCAAGAGAGCACTCTCACTAAATAACTGTAAGGAAAAAAAGGATGAGGTTAGTGTCTGTTGTGTATTAGTGTGTCAATGTGGCTGATCGTAAATGGGTCATGCATATTGACTGGTAGCTTTTATAAGTCATTATATTTGGCCTGCAGAGCGCAGATCTCCTCAATCCAATATCCCTTCTTTAGTGTCCCCTCGTCCACAGCTTTCATTGCCTCTTTTTTTTCCTTTCGTTCTCACACATGGACACAGGTGCACATACAGACACACTCAATAAAAACCTCTCAAGAAATCGCTGTTTTTCTATGTGATGTCAGAGTAGCCAAGCAGTCAGCAGGTTATTACAGAAAGCTTTTTACTATTGCAAATATTTTAAAGTGGAAAACATGACAGGTTTTTTTTTTCCCCACAGGAAAGCTGACAGTTTGTACTTTATGTTGCTAAGTAGCTTTAAGTCCAGTATTAGATCTGTGCTTGGTCACTACCTTTTTAAGCCCGAGTCAAGTGTGGAATATAGCTCAGAAACTGTGCAGCACCATGTCGGGGAGAGGAAAGAAATGTAAACTGTCACAGCAGAAGACAGTTTTGGCAAAAATAATCTTTGGTTGGTACGATGACAGGGATTTGATTAAGTCTAACTAAATTAGTTTGGTGCATATTACTATAATCTACAAGTAAACAGAAGTTTGAAAAATCAAGTCTTTCTTTTTTAGACAGAGAGAGGGAAAAACCAAAAGCAACACCAGAACGTAAACTCTTGATTATAACAAAGGAAACCTGCCATCACAATGTAATTAGAGGGAAAACAACACAGGGGATGCCCCTGGAGGAGAATCTGAGAGCTGAACCCCCACAGCGACGAGCCACGCAAGGCCAGTGGGGGAACACAGCTGAAGTCTAAATGATAAAAGTGGAACAACAGAACACCGGGAGAAGAAGAAAACACACAGAACATGAACACTGGGTCAAAATTGAAAAGTTTCCGGTCATTTGTCTACATCATAGCAGTCATTACAGCAACACACAGTGGCAGACGACAGCTATGTAACTGTCACAAAAGCACATTTTTCAAGCTGACATCATTCAGCTGACTGCAGCATTCAGTGTGAAGAACACTATCCTCATTTGAGTTAGCAAGGAGAGGCGATACCTTTGACGGCACTTGGTTTCATGAAATCCTTCAAGAACAGCATCTTCTCCCTGATCTAAGAACTCTGAGTCACTGAGGCAGGGATAGGGGACTCACTGAGACTGACAAGCTGCTTGGTTTGACCTTCAATGGATTAGAGTCATAAGCACAAACCTTTGACTTGACTGCTGTAGTAATGTTTCACTTGACTGCATACTGCTAAATATAATATTTAATGTCACATTTTGACGAAAACCATATTAGGTTTCAGGTCTCAAGTGGGGGCAGAAATGATCTCATCTGCGAAAAAGAGTTCACTGCATTCAAGAAAAAAATAATTTAAAATTTGATAATGGGATATAATAAATAACAAATGCACACCAGGGAATGGATCGAGCAATCAACACTTCTTTTGTCAAATGAACAGATTTATACAAAATGAAGGGTTTGTTGTCTTTCACCAACATGAAGCTTGTTAATTAAAGTTCGACCTTACAGGGTAGACTAGGACACATTTGAATTCATAATGCCAAAGGTTTGTAGCCATACAAGTTCAGACCAATATAGTCTGAGTGAGTAGATCTCAATTGATCCACAGTGAATTTGGTATTCACTCACCCCTGTACTTAAAGCACCTGTGACCTTGAGACAAAAACTCCACAAGCCAGTGACATCAGGCTGATGCCTACTGAAAATGGCAGACCTTAAACCTTAACTCTCCAGAGACTTCTCACAATTTGCCACAATTTGTTACAATCGATTTGTAACATCTTTTAACAAGCGGATCTTTAAAGTATTCAGAATTGTAATCTAAACATATGCACTTTCACACTCCCAGCATGCATGCAAACTGAGTAGATGGACTGCTGAGCTGAGGATACAGAGTATCATATCCATCCATCCATGCATTGTCCTCAGCTTATCTGAAGTCGGATCGTGGAGGCAATAGGTCCTGGAGGGAAAGCCAGACATCTCTCTCTCCAGCAACATTCTCCAGTTTCTCCTGGGTGATCCCAAGCCATTCCGAGGCCAGAAAGGATATATATTCCCTCCAGTACATTCTAGGTCAGCCATTTTAGCTGCTTGTATCTGCAAACTCATCTCGTGGACATAGGTGAAGGTTGGAACAAAGTTTTGCCTTCTGACTCAACTTCCTCTTTACCACAACAAATCCTCATTACTACTGATGAAGCCCCAGTCCGTCTGTCCATCACTTGTCAACACAATCCAGAGATAACTTGCCATAACATATCTAAACTTTTATATACTTCTGACAACATGAGACTCTAGCTCAGTGAGAGGCATACAGCTCATATTCACTCACTCATCATCCTTTGGGGGAACCATTGCCCCTCTACTGATAACCATCTCCTCTACTTGTATATTATAATATTTCACACAATGTTAGGACGCATTATGACTCACAAAAAAGGCTCCCACTATTACATTACCCTTACAACCAGGGTTACTCCTCAAAAAAATCACCAATCTTCAGTATTTCTCTGTGCTGATGTATGTGTATGTCTTTCCCGAGAAGCAAAGCCAAATGTGGCACAAATTACATAAGCAAAACATTGGTCACAGTTGTTTAACTGCATCAAACTCTGCAGAAATTACATTGAAAGTGAACATGCGCAGTGCACTGAGAGCAATGCCTGACTGCCGCACAGGAACAACACAACAAAGTTTAAATAAGCTTAGATAAAAAATCCCACAGGAGAATAAATTAAAAAATTACAATCTTTTCCAAACCTAAAATGATTTCTTCAACAAACACCACACCCCATAAACCATTTACTGCCATAATGCTCTTGTGCCCACATTATAGATGCCCCTGAATTCAGCTGTCTGAGCTGGTGTGACAGAAGATAGACAATGCCAAGTGGATTAGAAAGGAGACGAGTCCAGAAGGTCATTTCATCTGTGTGTGTGTGTGTGTGTGTGTGTGCGCGCGCTTGTGTTTTCACTTTGAACTTCACCAACACTGAGACTTCAATAAGGGATGTTGGCACAGCAGGAGCTGAACTGACAAATCCTGTAACACTGATAGCTGTAATCTGTGTCAGTTTCACCCAGTGCAGCAGAAGGTGTTCAAAGTGTTTTGTCATATGCAGCTAATCTATAAAATATACTGGCATGAGGGCAGTGATAGCCGCAGAACTCCACCATATGTCCCACATGTGCCTGCTAAAGAAATGGTAAACAACTTGGCAGCTTTGCCAAAGAGGGTTGTATTTGTCTGCCGTGCCTTTTGTTTCTAGACTATGTTAAGTAGAAGGTGGGCAGTATTGTCAATTATTCCCATCAACTTGTGCAGCATTCTTCTTTGCATGTTCAGCTCCAGAGCAGTCCCCAGCACAGAGCCATTCTTTTTTCTATCATCTTGTTAGGTTTCTTTGAGTCATTAGTTCTGATGTTGCTGCCCCAGCAGATGGCCACAAAACAGATTGCACTCTCTTGTTTGAATGGTTTCCTATTCTTGTTAGATTTAGATTTTCAGGAGTTTAACAGTTCACAGCCTGGTGAAAGTGTATTGTTTCAAATTCCTTAAATGTTTCTATCCATAATGGCTAAGAGGAGCATTTTTGTACCAGAACATGAACAAAAAACCCCATAGAGTTTACATTTTAGGAGTAGAATTAAAACAAAAATCATCCATCCATTTTCTATATCCATTTAATACAATTCTGGACCCTGAACAGGTCACCACTCCATTAGAATAAATCGGACATGGAAAATGACTGAATGAATATACATATTTCTGCTTAACCCTTTTAAATTGTGTCATTTCATTAGTTAATGCAAGGTTTTTATTTGCACCACAATGATTCAGCTCTTGTATTGTATGTCATAATTTGTCTGTGTCCTTTGTACTTGTCACATTTAGATTTTATTGACATATCAACTTTTACTCCTTTTATTTGATATTTTGACTTCTTTTGAAATTTCTGTTTAAGCAAGATTTCCTTTCTCAATTCAAGTCAATAATAAGATACAAAAGCACACCTTTTCATCAGTTTCAAATGCTTCTGCAGCTCTGTTCTCTCCAGCCAAGTCAGTATCTGTTGCATACTCCATTTATCCAACTGTTTCTGCACAAATATGTGACAGGGAACATGCAGGATTTTTGTGCTCCAGTCTTTTGATGTCTTGTCTTACTTTGTTCCTTGCTTCATTTTGCTCCCACTCAGTACCGGCTTTGTTGTTTTTCTCTATGTCATTATGAGAAACAGTGTGGTGCAGTCCAGATCATAAAATCTGTGACAAACACCAATAAAGTGTGTATGCGTGTGAGTGATGGTGTGTGGGCATGTTTCAATCCTCTGAAGTGATTGTATTGGTGCATCAGTTTTCTCTGCTGTAATTATTCACTCTGTACTCACAGCAAATGCGACCTGAAAGATAAACAATGCAGATGCTTTAATAAGCAATCCACCCGAAGACAGAGATGACCATCTATTTTGTTGCAGCTGATCCTGTCCAGTCAGATTATGTTAATACTTGGCACCTGTAAACAATGAATATTAGTTGAAAGCCTCAATGTCTTCACTTTCACAGCAGCCTTTATGTAAAATCCTCTCTGTGTGCACCTAAAATAGCTCAAACTGGAATGTAAACCGACACACATACTCTTTCCATCTAATTTTCTGCCTCTGTCTTTGTTTGCTTCTCCTCTCTCTAGCTGTAATCTGACAGCTGAAGACAGTCCGGTCTGACAGTTCTGATAAATATACACAGAGGGATGGTGGGATTAAAAGGGAAAACAAAAACAAAACACTGCAGCATTCAGTGAGTCACTTCAAATGCTGTTTGTCCTTTTCAGAAGTAGAACAAACGTCTATGGATTCATCTGTAAACCTGTTGTGTCCCATCTGTTGCCTTTTGCAACAGCCATTTCTAACTGGCTCATAAGGGTTTAAGCACATAGAAGAGACACAAACTTGAATAGAAGTACATAAATAAGATTAAGGTTTTTAGTTCAACCTTCAGAGGTGTGTACTAAAAAGCAGGATCAGTAGCTTAATGAGCTATATCGAGCTGAAACTCAGAGTTTTCATTGTCACAAAGGTGGCTCTCTTTTAACATGGCCGGATCCCCATGGTAACTTAGGCTGAGCTCATAACCTGCTCCAGTGCAGTTTACCCTCAGAGTTTCAGATTAAATTGTCTGAAAAAGTGACAGACTCTGACTGATTCTTGTTCCAGAAAGCATACTTGGACTGAAACAGCATTAAATGATGTCAGGCAGGACAAAGAAATTTGATGTCTCACAGCGTAACCACATTTAAAGCGCACGACTGACGTTAAATAATCAAATAACCAAAGAGGCATAAAAATGACTCAACCAACATCTTAAAAGTAAACCAGTTTTGTCATATTTACACAAAGATCAAATTTTAAGAAAATTTGCCACTTTTTTAGTTTTTAGTTGCACAAAATGCAGGCTGTGCACTGCGTTACTATGGGAACCATGCATTCAGCTGGTGAATCAGAACAGTTTATTTATATTTTTTATATCTGTCACGATTTGCCAATGACACCATTCTATAGCTTACTGCTTGCTTTGGATCTAACACACTCCAGATTAATCTAGTCTTGTGAATCAAGGAATTTTTAATAAATAGAATTACACTTTGATTTGGCCAGTTACTTGTGTGATATCCGCATTTAACGACTAACACATTTTTGCTCCAACTGTGTTTCCGCTGTAAAGATTTTTCACACTTCTCAATTCATACTGGCTAATCTTCAAAGAAACTAACACAAAGAAAGCCTGGCTGTGTTGAACTCCCTTTATTATACACTGTAGTATGTCTTTTGCTGTAATGGAAACAAATCCCCAATGTTTAAATTTGCAATTTTTTTTCTTTTCTTTCCCTCAGATAAAAGTATTAAATAACTCATAAACTCAGGACTGGGATCCTCTGCAGATAAGCTACAATTTACTATTAATTGTCGTATATATGTATATATGTATATATATATATATATATATATATATATATATATATATATATATTATGGCATGCCGTTCAGGAAATTAATCTTTGAATATATGGAATGAAACTTTGAATATATTGAATGAAACTCTGAATATATGGAATGAACCTTGAATATATTGAATGAAACTCTGAATATATTGAATGAACCTTGAATATATTGAATGAAACTCTGAATATATTGAATGAACCTTGAATATATTGAATGAAACTCTGAATATATTGAATGAACCTTGAATATATTGAATGAAACTCTGAATATATTGAATGAACCTTGAATATATGGAATGAAACTTTGAATATATTGAATGAACCTTGAATATATTGAATGAAACTCTGAATATATTGAATGAACCTTGAATATATTGAATGAAACTCTGAATATATTGAATGAACCTTGAATATATGGAATGAAACTTTGAATATATTGAATGAAACTCTGAATATATTGAATGAACCTTGAATATATGGAATGAACCTTTGAATATATTGAATGAAACTCTGAATATATTGAATGAACCTTGAATATATGGAATGAACCTTGAATATATGGAATGAAACTTTGAATATATTGAATGAAACTTGACTGACGTCAGACTTCACGGAAGTGCCTGCAGCCATCTTGTCTAAGGTGTGGATACTGTGGCGAAAAGCGAATGACAATTAGTCAGTCCGCTCGGAATTTTGCAGGATGAATATTAAAGTATGAGGACATCATTAATACACTGGCGAATGCATGTACGGGCCAAAATTCTCCCGATAACCCTGCCCGTTCTTCTAACGAAGAAGTCGTGGCAGACTTACGACAACAGGCGTAAGTCTGCCACGACTTCTTCGTTAGAAGAATGGGCAGGCAGCCGTTTATCAGGCCAACCTCAGCATGCCTTCAACCTCTCAGGAGTGCCCCAAAACGGCAATGCAGGCTGAATATTTAGTTAAGTAATGAACGTATATGATTATCCGTGACACAATGTCCACTTTGGGCACGATGCATTTGTCTGTCCGCAATCTGCTGTGAGTAACGTGAACAAAGCTGTGTCGCGGATCATCAAATACGTTCAATACTAAACTAAATATTCAGCCTACATTGGTCTATGAATGTGGGTGATTCTTATTGTATCTAAACAATATATAGCCTGCATTGCCGTTTTGGGGCACTCCTGAGAGGTTGAAGGCATGCTGAGGTTGGCCTGATGTCGTAAGTCTGCCACGACTTCTTCGTTAGAAGAACGGGCAGGGTTATCGGGAGGATTTTGGCCCGTACATGCATTCTCCAGTGTGTTAATGATGTTCTCATACTTTAATATTCATCCTACAAAATTCCGAGCGGACTGACTAATTGTCATTCGCTTTTCGCCACAGTATCCACACCTTAGACAAGATGGCTGCAGGCACTTCCGTGAAGTCTGACGTCAGTCAAGTTTCATTCAATATATTCAAAGTTTCATTCCATATATTCAAGGTTCATTCCATATATTCAAGGTTCATTCAATATATTCAGAGTTTCATTCAATATATTCAAAGTTTCATTCCATATATTCAAAGTTCATTCAATATATTCAGAGTTTCATTCCATATATTCAAGGTTCATTCAATATATTCAGAGTTTCATTCCATATATTCAGAGTTTCATTCAATATATTCAAGGTTCATTCAATATATTCAGAGTTTCATTCCATATATTCAAGTTTCATTCAATATATTCAAGGTTCATTCAATATATTCAGAGTTTCATTCAATATATTCAAGGTTCATTCAATATATTCAGAGTTTCATTCCATATATTCAAGTTTCATTCAATATATTCAAGGTTCATTCAATATATTCAGAGTTTCATTCAATATATTCAAGGTTCATTCAATATATTCAGAGTTTCATTCCATATATTCAAGTTTCATTCAATATATTCAAGGTTCATTCAATATATTCAGAGTTTCATTCAATATATTCAAAGATTAATTTCCTGAACGGCATGCCATAATATATATATATATATATATATATATATATATAGATATACATGTTACAAACGTGTTTTCTGATTTTAAGAGGATGGAAACACTCCCTTCTTCTGTGCTTTTGAACATATTTCATCAACAGTTTTAAAGTTCACTTAAATTCATAAATAATAAATAAATAAACTGAAAGACAAAACCGGGGAAATGGAGAAACAGTGAAACCCAGGGTATGTGGAGCTGAAATGTGATGGAGGAATTACAATGTTATTTTTGCACTATAAACCTTTTGGCTGGTTATTACGTTCTGCAGTGCAGCATTTTAATTATCTGGACCAGTTCAACTCATGACGTGTGACAGAACTGTGCCCTGTCAGAGGACTCATTACCCGGCTGATCTCTGTTTGCTGTATGTAGCTTACACTCAAGCTATTTGCCAAATGCTTTCTCATACAATAATAATGTGTTGACTACTAACAATCTCGAAAGAGGCTGAACCTGCAGAAGAAAGAGGTGGCATGAGGTGAGCACTTCTCTCCACACTCTTAAACAGGTCAATGTAAAGAGGAGCTCATGGGCACTCTTTCAGTCGTATTCTAACCAAAGTATGACAAGCATTTCAAGAAGAATTTCAGAAAATCGTGTCAGCTTGTGGAGAAAGGGCAGAACTTATGTCCACTTTAACATTTGCAAAGACAAACCATTGGAGCACAATTGCTGTTGTCGTTGTATGATATCATCTTCCATTTATTCTATTCTACCTGATCGCACAATGAAATCCTGTGTTCTCCACATCAAACATATTCAAAGTGAATTACATTTAAAACCCAATTTAAGACACAATTAATTTAGCAAGGATATGATAATATTCTAGACTTTTCAATTGTCAACAGTTAATTAATTCTAATAATACATCGATTTCACATAGCTAAAGCTCATTCTTCTGCATTACAAACACTAATGAAAAATTATTAAGCTACACCCTTTTACATGACTGTACTGACAGATGTTTTGCTTCATTGCGAAAAATGTGGGGTTTGTCATTCCCACACACTGTTTGTGTTGCTTTGGTAAATGTTGGGATTAAAAAGTAAAGAATTATTTCAAGCAACTAGTTTAATAAAGCTTTTTTTCAGAGGATATGGGTTTGGTGCTTAGACCCACAAACAAGCATAAAGAATAAGGACAAAGTCCAAATTTAAAATGCAGGTGCACTGCAAATGTCTGAGACAAGTAAATATTTAATATCCATTCCAGTGAATGTCGGGACAGAAGAGCTTAATGGCTGTTCTGGCCAGTCAGCGTCTTCAGAAATGTAATTCTTTGGAAACAAAGAGCATTTCTGTCAGCACTCACTTTTAGTGAACATGGATCTTTTTGTTTTACTCAAAGCCATGGCACATTTAATTAGCTGAAGCTTGTCTGATGATTCTCAGACCCTGCGGTGTTTTGACCTGCTTTTCTCTGGCTCAAACATGAGTGCATGATAATGCATACTGAGAGCACAGAGACATGAAATAACACACACAGCATGCTCTCACGCACTTGCAAATGCACACGCAAAGAGACATGGAGGTAGATACGTACTGTAGAGTATTGTGAAGTAAACAAACAACAGAGGGCAGCCCAGGAGTCTGTCTTATTAGATTGTAACCTTGCCAAGAACCATATGATCTCTGCTCAGGTGTAACGTCTTAGAGTATGTACTCAACTCAGATCCAGTCATGATATACACACACATACACTATTTTTACTGTGTGACATCACATTTTCCCTCCCAACTCCTAATTAAGTGATCTGGAAGTTCAGGGGTTATCATAAATCTCAGGGCAGAGGTCATTTCAGCTCCTTTGGTAGGCATTAGTAGCATGCCAGGGCTAAAAGGGGAAGAGATTGGTTTACATTGTCACTAAACATACGGTAGGTCTGCTTAAATTCCAAGCACTGATGTCACAAGTATACACTCTAAGAGAATATAGACAAGCTTTCAGAACATGTAAGTCTGAATCAAAGTCACATCTTTCTTTTCACAAGACAATAGAAATTTGACTTGGCTAATGAAGAAGGTAAAGTGCAAGAATGAGAGATTTTTCCTTCCTGCACAGTTTTAGCGCAGCATTCAGCAGTTATGTCACTAAATGTAGTCCTGTTATACAGGATGGGATGCTGCCTCATTAGAGAGCAGGCTGGAGTTCAGACACAGCCCATTTCTTTGTGCTGACAGATGCATAAAATCACCTGTTTCTTCTGGGATCAGATCTGTGCAGAATCATTGTGATGTATTTAAATGGTACGCGTGCCAGTCTGTGTGATACAGTATTGCATGTGAACCATTGTAGAGGCTTTTTTTCTTTTCTTTTTTCCATCGCTCGCTTTACAGATCAGAGGTTTGGACACATGCCAGACACAAGTCATTAAGCCTGGCATGTGCATTGCTGAAACTGCATATAGCTGCATGATTTGTGGCTATGCGCACGCCAGTAAGCCCGTGTTTACATCGCTTCTTTTTTTTTTTAAAGTGTATTGAAGAAAAGCATTTAGTGTGGCAATTGTTTATCCTGGGGTGTAATTAACCAGCAAATGCAGAGATTATTACACTAATAGCAAAACAGCAATTTTGAGAGAAAGACTTAAGAATAGTAGAGATAAAAAAAAAATTATTCAGACTTGACCGCACTCATGCAGACACCAATCATTTTGAGTGACAGCAACCATGACAAGCGACTGAACAGCCTTGAATTAGCCTTGCCCTTTGGGAATCTGCGGCCTTAATACTGTTGTGAAATGACTCATTCAATATCCCAAACAAGCTTCCAAAATACTTGATCACCGCCATCAGTTTTATTTGATGAGTTTCCGGACGTTTACACAGAATACTTATCAGTCAGTGCAGTATATTGTGACATGTTCTGATAAATGAGGTTGTACATTGTTACAAAAGAGGATAAAACTCCTTTCATGCAAACGGAAGACTATCATCCCTGCTCTGATTTCTGGGCTCTGGAAAGGATATGAAGGGAGTTCATTTTTGGTGTCATTTCCTTTCTAAAGGCTAATGAGCTTCCATAGTAGAAAATGGTTGGGTGATCCAAAGGTTGGTCATTGGGAAGTGAAATCACGTCTTCTTCTCTACGCCAACAGAGCTGTGGAAGATTTTGATAATAGTCGCCCGACTTCTGTGAAGGAAAGCATTTCCCTGGAGATGTCTCACCTGAAAGGCAAGAGCCCCATTTCCACTTTGTGCAGCTCATTGTGTGAGTGTGCATGTTTTGGAGTGTTTGTGGGCTGTATTATTATAGCTTTGTTATCAGACGAAAATAAATGATTCAATTCTGTTGCTCATTAGATAAGCTAAAACCAGACGGGGAATTTAAAACTAAGATAGCTGACGCGTCCTTGATATGCCACCGCAAATATTGATGGGTCCAGGAAGAGGTGAGATGAAAACTAACTGAAGGGAGAAGAGATGATGGACATGGAGGACAGGAAATAAGTGATGGATAAAAGATGAGGAAAAGAGCAGGCAGGAGGGAGATAAGAGGTACACTGTCCCACTCTATCATTAATGATGGAGGAAGGTCAAATCTATTTCACAGCCGAGAGAATCTAATGATGCAAATTAGGGTTGACGCTCAGACACATGCCACGTGAGAGGCCCAGAAATCATGATGTTGCTTCAACGGGCATGAAGCAATTTATTATTTTAAATCTCTCAATGTCAAGTGAAAAGATCCCTTTTTCTCAAAAAGAAATAAAGAAAATGTGTCATTTGTAAAGCCAAGCACAACCTGACCGACTGCTATCAGTGCATGACAGTCTGTGTGACAAGTAAACAGCAAGAACAGGAACAAGTTGGAAAGGGAAAGACGGGGGAGGGGAGGAATGTGACAGCTTTCTTTCCGCAGTCTTTGAAGAGCAGCATGGTGCTGGATTCACATGGGGAGAATCTTTGATGAATATGTTCATAGATTTGACCTGAATGCATTAACTGATGTAAATCTGTGTTCAATTCCTTTTCAACCCTATATGCTCTGCTTCTGTTTTACATCTGCATTTTTGAAAAATAAAAACAGGAAATAAAATTTGGAAATGAATTATTGCTAGGAGCCCCCTATATATGAAGACCTACCTTTCTCTCTTAGCCAAAGTGTTGTAAATAAACCATACACCCAAGAGCGATGTTCATGCACAGTGGAATTGTGCAAAGATGGGGAAAGCATTGCATATTCATACATGGCAGTGATGTAGACACCAGAGTAATTGCGCTACTTCATGGATAACAGTGACCCTGTTAGCCCAAAAGCTTATTGGCTGCCCGTTTTTCTGATTCTGCCGGCACAACCAATAGGAGCTGTCACCACTGCTTCAGATGTAGGGATGAAAGAACAGAAATATGGGGGCGAGAAAGACGGTGAAATAGAGGTGAAGGTTAAAGAAAAACAGCAATGGGTGATATTGGGTGGGGAGAGAAAACGGAGAGTGACAAGGATAAAGATGTGAAATAAAAGAAAGCAGGGGATGTGGAGGAGAAAAACTGAATCCTCTGCACTGACAAAACAAGTCTGACAATCCCTGAGCACTGAGAAAGCTGTTGGGCTTGTGGTTGTACAGCAGAACACATGTGTGTGTGTGTGTGTGTGAGACAGAAAGACAGAGATGTATGTGCGTTTATACGCTGCAGTTTTGTGTATAAATCCATGATACTTCATGGAACATTAGCTGATCACCCCACTTCCTGGACCGTCTTTTCACTGGAGATCTCACAGGAAGATATGCAAATTCCCAAATGCACCCACAAACACACTTCTGGCTGCCACGCATATGGCTGTGAGGCTTTTGTAACCGCTCGAGCAAGGCAGCGAAAAGAAACAGATCATTGTTAGGACGATGAAAAGGAAAGGAAGGAGGGGGATCAAACAGGAGGAAGTTGCTGGAAAGGTCATAAAAGCATAAAAGCAGCGGAACAAATAAGAGATGCTGGAGACATAAAAATGAAAAAATACAGGGAGACAGAGATGTGGACAAGAAGTGGGTTTATGGATTTGGAGAGAGCTCAAGGTTGATTTGATTGACAGCTGAATGTCTGAAATCACAGTGGTGTGTCAACCTCTGTGTGCCTTTTCATGTTTGCATCTGCATACATATGCTGACACACACACTCACATCTTGACAGTAAATTGACTTACAATCTGGACCTAATTTTTACAGTTTTGGCCAAAATATTACTCATAATACAGTTCAGTCTCACCAGAAAACTTGTGTGAGGTAAATTTTTTCACATGTCCAAAACATATCAATATTGCAATCCAGAGATAAAAATTGTGAGATGGCAACATACCTGTGTACCGTTGTATGCAATTCTATTACTTAGACCTTATATAAATGAATTCTAAACTTAAGTCAGTCTGGCAATCTGTAGCTTGAAAGTCTATTGACTTATTCCATGCATAAAAGCACTCCTTCCCCCTAATAGGTGTTTTTGTCGAAGTCTGTATTGTCAAGTCAGAAAAAGTGGAATACATGCATTTGGGGAGCTTCAAACCAGCACACTTGCAATCTATCAAAGACAGAGATTAGAAACAAAATTAATCTCTCATATGTCCTCTCTGCCATATCCACGTTGAGCTTTATCCAAAGTTACTATGACAGGGGCAGAAATGACGACATCCTAAATATTCTATCAAAAGCTGCTCCTAATTTCCTCCAGATGGAAATTCCCAGTTGTGATGAAATTGTCCAGAATCAGATTTCAACTCTTTGCATCATTTTAAGTCCTTCTAATCCATATTTGATGAGTTTTTCTCAGTTATGTTTTATGCGTTTAGTACATAGTCAAATTAGAACTGAAATTCTCAGGACTACTTGAGCAACTAAATCAAGTTACTTATGTACATAAGAAATAAGAAACGCAACATACTCTTTTGAACAAATTCCAAATGCTTTAGCTCATCCGTGCAAATAGTTATGTACAACTGTCTGCTGTGTCCTATTTCATTACAGTATGTTACAGTAAACTAATTAGACCAACATGTATTATTCTGGTTCTCTGTGACTCCCCCCCCCCAGAACATCTCAGTGTAAATTAATCATTTCATGAAGTCAATCCATATAAAATGGTTGAACCAATCTTCATAATAACATACTGTTTTGTTTATTTTTTCTTTCTTTTGGAAACGTGTCTTGGAAATGAACCTGATCTCAGGTTAATTCTGACTTTTGCTAACAAAGAGGAATGTGTGTAGTTAGATGATCAAACATTTCTCTTAAACAGATTACAGGTCCATGAACCGTTTACCTGACAAGCATAAAGAAACAGAACACAACATTTTGTTACAATTTCTAGCCAGGAAGGAGCACTTGAGTTGGATACCTTGTTGAGGACAGCTCGGATATTTTCCTGTTGCAGCTATAATTTTACCAGATGACTTCTCCTGCCTCTTGCCAACATGGCTGAGCATTTTTGTCATGTTTGTGAACGATGTCGCCTGCATTTGTCATGAATATCCCTTTTGAGGGATTTTGAACAAGTTAAAAGCTTTTGGAGGTCAGCTGTTCTGTGGCTCTGTTTGTGTGATATGTTTGGAGAAATGCATATACTGCAGGAATTTTCCTATGAAACACACATTACTAGAGGAATGATGTTGCTGGAGCCCTGATTGAGACATTTATCCTCTGGTACATCTTCTGCTCTGAAGACTGAATGTAATTATCCAATGCTAAAAAAGGATCACAGAAGCTCCATATTGATGATTAATTGAAGGATTTTTCTCCCAAAAAGCAGCTATTGGGAGAATGATGAGATAGAAGCTTCCCTGAGAGAATACTCAAGCCATCAGGGTCCTTGAGCTCCTAAAGGAAGCTGTGGGCTTCTGGCAACGAAGACACACAGAGATGATTCGAGTCCTCCCCATGGAGCATCCAGTTAAAATTCAAGGACCCTCTTCATCCCTCATTTTTGCTGCCTCTAATGCTTATCACTCCCACTTTGCCTCTTGGCGAGGTCATGGTTGAAAAGTTTCAATGATGGCCCAGGAGGCCAAGAATAATCATCTATGTGTGTGCATGATCTATGTGTGTAGCCAAGCACAAGATCGACCTTATATGTATACAAAGCCATGTGTTTGTCCATGTGAGAATCATGTGTGGATGTGGAGGTGATTGCAAGATTATCAGACTCTCTGCTGGGTGCTCACGACACCATTTGGTAAATTAAACAGGTCGTCTGATGTGAAGCAAGCGAGTATTTTAGCATCTCCCCTGTGAATTCCTCTTCATAAAATATTGGAAAATTCAAAGTGCAACATTTTGGGATCCATTTCAGGGCAGTCAATACTGTTACCTTAAACACCAAACATGTCAGGCGTGTTAAACTGCAAGATGTAAGTGCGCTGAAAAGAGATCAATGGCGGTCTTTGGGATAAAAACACAGGGAAATAAGCAGTCTGTTGCATGCTACACCATCAAAGTTATGCAGCACAACTCTGCAACACATTCATGACCGCAATTTACATACTGATAAACAGCCCACAGGATTAATGCTGGAAGATACACAAACATGTTGTCAAAACAGCCACAAAGACGCATCAAATGTGAACGCAAACCAACTCCAGTCCCTTCCTGTCAGCTTAGTATGCCGTCCTTCCCAAGGACGAAAGAGAAAGAATCTGTTCTATCTTCATGTGATAGTGAGTGAACTGGTGGGAGGAATGAGAGGCAGCAAGGAGAGAAGGAGAGGGAAGCGTGAGCGCTGCAGGAGAGGTGGTGACAGCTCGCCGTTTCAAAATAGCCTGAATAGTGCAGCTTCAAAATAATTCCCTTTTTCTCCCCGATCCTAATTTCAACCACAGTGTCTGAATTATTTATTCTAGACCAATGACATGCAGGAAAAGGGATGAAGAGTCATTGCTCTATTTTGATTCACATAATAAATTCATGACTCGATCTTTAAAAGGAGAAAGAAGCGGGCAGGGGCGGAAGGCAGGGCACAGACAGTTCAGGGTTTAGGACAGGTTCCAAGTGCCAAAGAGTGTAAAACACGAGTCAAACAGGAAGCAGCAGAGGAAAGATGAAACTTAATGAGTCTTAAGAAATAGAAAAGGATGTCAAGGCTTTGGAGACAAATATATAAAACCAACCTCTCTGTAAAAATCTATTCACCCAATATCAGAGCAGACACAGACTGTTACTCAAGCTCAGCTGAGAAGGAGGCTGAGAGCCGGTGAGGAAAATAAAGGAAGGAGAAAGACCATCAAAAAGCTAATGTTTGATTACCACATTATGATACTGTATAAGACAATATTCTTTGGCCTGGATATCAAAAGGGGGGTTATACAACATTCAAGTGCCATAATTTCACAGTTGTTTTAGACTGTAACGCTCTCCAACAAAGAGTGTTGGATTAGGGTTGTTTGTAAAGTTCTGAAAAACTTCCATCACATATTCTTGGCAAGTGATTTAAGTTAAAAGCATCTGTCTTTGTCTTCAGTGCAGAAATCCAACTGGACTGAATTTTCTGTCAAAAAAGAATTCACCTTCCCAGGCAGGATTTGTGGCATTAGGATCTTGAGAGAACCCATCTTTCCAGGCTTCAGTCTAAGGCCAAGTTTTACGATGGCTTTGCGCCTGCCGCAATGTTTTGGTGCTGAAATGTATGTATTCATTCAAGACATGCAGACGTAAGCTGGCACCCGAAAGGCCCGAAAACAGTGTTTTCAGTCTGGCCCTGCTGAGTTTCCCCTTCAGAGAGCACATTTCAAGGAGAGGATTGTTTAAATTTATCATGCAGGCTCATTTACTATACTTTCCCAGCAATTCCATTATTATCCACTGAAAAAAAAACCAACATATCTTAATTTTTGCATTTTGCATGGCTGTGATAGTTGTCGGGCTGAGGGTGGACAGGAGTTCCATAATACTGGCAAGAGGAGAGAGTCTGTGAAGGAAGAGAATCTCCATTCATGGGATCTTGTTTGGAATGCCAGTAGAAAATATTATCAGAGTGACAGCCAAGCAATGCTATTCTGAACACATGTGGACTGAAGGAAAGCAAAGGCTAATTGAATTCTTTATCTACAAAGAGTCATGCAACGCTTGCTGCACCATACATATTTGCAGCACTGTATGTTTATGTTACTCCTTTCATTTATGTTTTGCTATTTTCACACATGAACATCAGACTTTTTTTGGAGAAAGAATGGACAATTTGATTCCTTTTTTTCGCAGTTGGTGCTCACACAAACACATCACAGCAGGAGGCTTTCTGCTGGAGATGAACTCTCCAGGCTAAAGAATGCAAGGAAGGGGGTTCTAGGGAATGGGTGTCTGTAGCATGCAAGTAGCAGCACATTATGGAGAAATGACAATTGCTGTATTTTCTTTATAACAAGTTAAGAAAAGCAGATAAGTATTGCATGCATCTGCATGTATCAACAATAATAAGAAGTCAGTAGAAACAACAAAATCTCACCATTGTTTTAATGGATGCACCATAATTTCTGTAGTTGGAATGTGATCTTCCACATTTCCACACTGAGATTTTCTCTATGTGCAGAGGACTACAGTGTTAGTGTTACTCTGTTAATATTACATTGGGTTCAGAAGGAATTACTGTACAGATGCCACAATGATGACTATAAAAAGACAAACATCTTTGAAGAAAATACTAGCAGACAGAAAAAAAACGAGCACTTCCACAGCCTGACAGGTGTGTAAGTATATATTTCTGCTTTTTTTTTCTTTCTCAGAGACACTTTTTTTTCCCAGGAAACAATTGGAAAAAAGGATGTTTTGTTGTCTGGCTAATACAATAGTTATAATTTACAGACAAAAAGGAAGCGAGGCAAATATAAAGAGAAGCAACTCGCCACAAGCCTGTGTCCTCTGTAAACAGACAAGGCACTTTAACAGCCCCACTGAAACACAATGAGTCATGAGCATCATTGCACCAAACAGTCTGTCTTGCAAGAACACGAGCTGATGAAGAACATCCCTACATTCATTTGGATTTACTTAATATCACTGAATGCAAATGAGCATTATGATAATTTATTCCATCTTAGTTTTACCTTTTGATTCAAGATAGACATTCTCTGAAAGCAGCCTCTCTTGTCTGGCTTTTGTTTTCAAATGGTGTAAAAATACCCCGACTGCCTTGCTACATGGAAACAAATCTCGGACAAATTTAAAGCTGGTGAAAAACACAGAGTTCAACACGCAATGGAGTGCATGATTCAAGGCGGTGTTGTTATATGAATGTGAGGAAAAGCCAAGCAGAGAGGCATTTAATTTAGAAGAGGGAGCTAACCTTTAGCTTTACAGTAATCTAACAGATACTGTGTACATTTCTAGCTCTAATTAAACTCTTGGCCTTTTAGTTATAAGTGACACATATTAAGTACAAAGCAACACATATGTGCCGGCATCCCTGAGTGACTTCCACATGCCTCCAGTCCTGCAGGGAGAGAGACTACACCAATGCATGTGTGCATTACTTTGTGTACACGCCAATGTAGAATAATCCTCAGGCCTCTTCATGCCTGTTTGTGTAGCAGTGAGGCAGAAGTAATGACTGAATCTGTGCTCCCTCAGAGCGAAATGTGTGCGTGTATGTGTGTTTGTGAAGAACAAGGGGTCATCGCTAAAGGATGGTAAAGAAAATTTCTGTCTATATTTACATTGAACAAACTGCTCTCCCACTAGTGAGGAGTGATTATCGAGAATGAAATTTAAACAGCAGAAATCTTTGCATTTGTTAATATTTACTTCAAATGTTCTCTTTAGCTCAAGGAAACACAAACAAATTCATGCTGAAGATGTCTAAACATTTTTTGATAGATGTTTTTTAATTAGAGAAAGTGCATAGTGGGGGTGGATTTTCCCCATCATTAGTCAGTTGACATTCAATTAAAGTCAGCTTTATATGACCGAGTATTGTAAAGTTCCTTCAAGGAGTTTTACAATATGTCATTAGTTCCTCAGTCTGGACAAGGAATGATTTCCCTCAAAAACTTCTACTTTCTACTTTACCCAATGAATTCCATGTCAACAAGCCTACATTGACACAATCTTTAAAAACATCTGGTGAACAAACGGGGTGTGACCGGAGGCAGAGTGAAACAGGGCATCGTCCCATCCAGGAATTTGATAAGACATGAGATGTATCATACATTTTTGTACTTTTTACTGCAACTGAGGAAGCGTGCTATGCCCTGATTACCAGTAAATTTAGATTTTGGTTTTGTCTACATTAAAATCAGCTACAAAATCAGCAGCAAACAATAGTAAAATTTATGTGAACAGTTATTTCATCAATCTGATAGAAGTGATCTTGATTATAAGATTCAAACATAAGTCTTTACATGGACGCTAAATAAAGAAAACAGAAACCCTTTTGACATGTAAAAAGTGGCCCAGACTGAAGACCTGCAGAAAATCTAACAAAGGAAGAAAGAAAATAGGAACTAGAAAGGCTAGAAAAGACAGGGGCCAACTTCTCCTGCTGTCTATAAACAAGTGGAGAGTGAAAGTGGACCTTTCACAGCTCAACTCACTCTGCCACATCCAGGAGTCTGGGGATGAAACTCAGAATTTTTCTCAATGAATTTACCGGTGTAGAGCACTGTAAGAATATCAAATAAAGATGTTCAACAACCTTTAACTCCTCTAAGACTCTTCTTAAAAAGGAAGTGCCAGCCATAGATCAGTTAAGTTTTGCTGCCACCTTGTTTCTCCCTCTCAGAAACTCATCCCTTCACCTTACAGGGTTTGGGGTTTGAACATGTGCAGAGGAATCAGTCAGGAACAATTTATCCCAATCAGAGAGAAACAATCAGTTTAAGTACAGTAAAAGCCAAAGGTTTGGACACACTTTTCCATACATTTTGAATGAGTGGTTGTGGCCAAACCTTTGATTGGTTGTGTACATGGTGACATTTTTATTTTGATCAGATTATCAAAAGTTTTACACCATCCCACTTATTCTGATTAAGCCTGGTACAATCAGTCTTATTGAATTGATGTGTTATGTGTCATCTGTATTCTTATTTGACTATAAATTTATTTAAATGTGGTCCATGGAAACACAGCTTTTGTCATCTTCCCATCTGCTGTCACTGGGGTGGCTGTAGTTTAGGAGCACTCATCTGCCAATTGGAAAGTTGGTGGTTCGATTCCCACATGTCGAAGTGTCCTTGGGCAAGACACTGAGCCCCATCATGTTGCCTTCATTGCATCCATTGGTGTCTGAATGTTTGTGACAGAAAAAAGCACCATACAGCCCGTAAAATTGCATAGACTGGCACGTGCTATATGAGGGCGCGTGTGTAAATCGGTGAACATGGCATGTAGTGTCTTAGAGTCCTTTGAGTGGATCAATTAGACTATAAAAGCTCTAGATAAGTACAGTCCATTTACCGTTACAAGCAAAATTATTCACTTTAAATAATGCTTGATTCATTTTCCAGGAAACTGTAGGTGAGATTTAGGAAATTTTATTCATCCAAAGGAACATTGATAATCAACATAAAAATATGTGATATTTTAATAATTACAAGTATGATCATCAATAAAACCACTTACCTTATACTACGTGGGTGCCCCTAATGTTATACAACCAAATCTGACCAGTAAAGGCATGGACTCTCAGAAGTTGTCTTGTGGTGTCAAGCACTAAGACGTGTGACGCTGATCCTGCATGTCCTGAAAGTTGCTAAATCAGAGTTTCATTCAGATGCTGACTTGGATTGGGTTCTGGGGAAATCAGAGAAATAAATGGATATATCTGGTCTGCGATGTTTAAATGGTTACCATTAAAACAATATCCATCTGAATTCCAGATGTTCCCAGCTAGACATGCTCAGAGCCTCATTCCGCTTCTGTTTGACCTTTTTTCAGAGTGCACCCCACCGCCATCTCCTCCCGAGATAAATGATGGGCACATGCATGGCAGTCCACATGATGTAAAGGAAAATGTAATTCATCAACCAGGTCACCGTTCTGTACTGCTTCATGATTCATTTGTGATGCTCATGTGTCCACTGTACAGTAGGCGCTCTTGGCGGTAAGCAGAGGTCAACATTAGAGCTCTGGCCAATTTGCTGCTTAGCAGCCACATACACAATGAGCTGACACCTGTCTGTTAGACCTAGCGTTATATCTTAAGCAACTCGTGCTACTGTAGCTGTTATATGAGATGGTCACCGTCGCTCCTCATGTGCATTAGAGAGCCCCGATATTCCTTCTTCACATCCCACTTAGTAGACAATAACCACTGCATACCAGAAACATCCAAAAATACCTGCTGCTTTGCAGATATTCTGACCCAGTCATCTATCTATTATAATTTGGTTCATGTCAGAATTTCTGAGATCCTTTTGCCTCTAATTCATGCTGCTTCCAACACATAAGATTGAAAAGCTGATTGCTCACCTGCTAGATAATATATACAGCCCCTCTTAAGGAGCCACTGTAATATGATAATCAATGCTATTCACTTTACGTGTCAATGGTTCTAATATTGTGACTGATCGATGTACACGAGTATTTATATTGTAGCAAGTCAGTTTGACTTAAGAGCTAAAAAAATATATTTTCACACAAGTATAAAATGCTTGTAAGGTATTTTAACATCATAGAACATGTCTTTTCTGACCTTTTCTCTCTCAGTCCTTCTGAAAGGACACCACCTTGTAGTTTCTATGGGGATCAGGGAGCAGAGCTCAAGAAATGATACTTGAATCATTAAAACCCCATCTGAAGAACTGGGGCGCAACACTCCATCAGTGCTATCAGCTGAGCCTTCCTCTCAACAGGAAGATGCGGTTTGTATTGTGCCTGGATAGACAATCAGAGGAGGAATCGATGGTTATACAGGATTCTTTAACGGAGTTCTTACAGATCAGAGAGTCGTTGATCTACTGAAAATCCCAGATGGAGAAAACGACAGAATGGAGAGAATGAGAAAAGAGATGTATGAAGCATACAAGGGGCACTCGGCATGTGCCACATACATTACACGCGCACATGGTCACATACACCCCTGCAGTGCTCTTGCCTTGAAATCATGCTGCTGGAGTTAATGAATAATGCCCCCTCTTCCCCAAAGGTTGTATCTACAGATGGCATTAGATGGGAATTTATGCACACACACAGAGGAAAGGAAGAGGACAGGTGGAGTGAATACAGGGGAGTAGGGATATTTTATAGGTGGTCATTAAAGATAAGGTGAAATTATTTAACCTGCATTTATAGTCAATTAACAATACCAGAAATGTGTACACTTTCATGAGCACACATACATAAGAGTAATCTCATTGACCTACATTTATTAACATTTGTGGAGAGACAGGAAGCACAGGTGAGCAGAACCAAGAACTTCATGACCTACTTAAACATTTAATGATATCTGAGTAACATTAGTCTTCAAAGAAACAGGGCAAGTGATGATATACACACACACACACACAACTGTTGGATGTGACTCCCCTCACTGAGTCAGTAGAAATAGAAGACATTGTTAAACCACAATATTTTTCTTTTCAACAAATATTACAATTAATATAGTATTATACCAACTGAGAAAAGCTGCCATCGCAGCTACAGTCTTGATACACAAATAAAATAGGACAGCAGAAAAGGAAGAAAATATAGAAAAAGGATAATTTTGTATTTGACAAAAAGCAAATATTAATTCAGACATTCTTCCTTATATAACAAAGATAGGTGCTTTTGGACCACAGGAACCTATTTATAGTTTTTACATCTACTGGAGGCAGTTCCCCTTTGTCTTTCCATATAACAACTGTGGCCAGCTGTTAAGCTCTTACTTCAAAGTGATGTTTTCAAAGTTTTCTTAACATGAGGGGAATTGCCTGAGACTCAGCTGTCTGATGACTGATTGAACAGATAAACTCCAGTGAACTGCAACTTTGATGACAGGAGTCTGGTTGTGTTAATATTTACTAATTGTTTGCATGATCAGTTGCTGCTTCAGTGCAATTAAAATCACTTAACCAATGTTGATAGTCATAGCGAGCTGCAAATTTGCAGTGCCTGTTCAAGCTTGAGCTTGAAGGTTGATAAACCGCCTGCTTTAATGCAACTGTTGTAGAAGCTAAGCTTCATATTCTTAATAGCCTGCAAAATGCCAGTGTTGTTTCTATGACATCGTCTACTTTGATTTATTAGTTTGATTACAAAAGGAGCTGACAAAGTACAACATTAATTGCAGGTACGTGATGTTGCTGCAAAGAGCTTTTTGACTTAAACAATTTATTTTTCTGCTTTCGGTGATTGAACAAGACACGTCTTTAAGAGGGCTCAGAGTGAGCTGAGGTGAAGTATAAAGCTTTCTTCTTTATGAGAAAGTGAATTTGTAATTAGCAAAGAAAGAGAACAACATCTCTAATCTGTATTTGAGCATTTACTTTAAAGACATTGTGAATGACTGAATGGATGTTTGTGTCAGACTGAGTAATGACAGAGAGCCAGATGCTAATGCATTAAGTGTAAGACATCAGGTGACCTTAAGACTTTCCAATCGGTCCCAAGGAGCTGTGAGTGAAACAGACCGACAGGGAAAGTGGAGAAGGACAGACAGAAACTGACTGCAGAAATGAACAACAACATTTGAAGCCCTGGGGTCGGGTCTGGAAAAATACGGTTGGGAAAGTAAATTAGAGTAAACGGAATGGAAAGCGGAAGGGCTGCAAGAGGAAAAGAAAGAGAGTGAGATAATTCATTGTGAGGGAGGAAGTAAAAAAGAACACAGACAGAGGAAGAGGAGGTGCTAAAGGCCATGAGCTTGTAATTGAGTGATGAAGGAGGCTGAGCTAATAGGGATGCAGTTCCCACCTGCATTTAGTCTGAGTTAGAGGCCTGCTCCCTCATTACCTACTGGGATCATGCCCTTTATTTTACACTGGAATTGTGCGACAACATCGTCAACCAGCACCTGAAAACCATCATAACCTCTATGGACAAACACATATATTCAAATGCACGCACTAATGGCAATAACACACCCATTCAAGGTGAGTAATGCAGGAAGCAAGACTGTTAAATCGGATTCACCTCTAATGCAACACAAGGCTCTGTACTGTGATGCCACCAGTTAAAAAAGACTGGTGCTTTATTGTGTGTGTTTATGTGTGTGGATTAGCGTAAAGGGTGGGTGCAGATAGCTGTGGGCCTTGGGGATGTAAGTCTTTGACCTTGTCAGTGCAATCACCTCAATTATGGTCCAGCAGTCTAACAAAAGCAATCCGCCATGTAGGACATCCTTAAGACCCTTGATGCATTTCTCAAGGTTGGTCATCATCCTCAAACACACGCACGCACGCACAGACTTATACACAGCTGTGCACATGCTGAGATCAAAAGCTCCTTCAACAGACCCACATACCACAGGTCACCTTCCTGATCAAATCCCCACAGTGCAGACCACCATGGATTGTTTTCTCTTTTCACACACTCCGTCCAGTAAAAGATGATCCTCACATCTACCTTCCAGAGGCTTGAACCTTCTGTGCTTCCTCAACCCTTAATTTAGAGGGAGCTGTCACACCACTTCAGCTTTGTTTTTCGAGCTCTGGACATCAACTGTATTATTCATAATGCAATAATAACCACACATTTATGAGATTATAATTGCAGTGGTGACAGGTTGAATGCTAACATGGTGGCAACACAAAAATGAGACATTATCACTACTTAAAGTTGATGCAATGAATGATACCACGCAACTTCATATTTACATTATAGTGCTAGGGCAACATAATCATTAATAAACTGAAACCATGCCTCAGGCCACCTGACAAATCTGCTCTGACAAGGGCATTTTTTTTCTTACTTTTTGGTTTAACAATTTAAAATGGCAAAGCCAAAAGGTAAGAAGGTTACCATTAAATTTATATATTTTTTCTCTCCTGCTCTTCAAATAATATGCTGGCCATCAATAGCACTGTGCTTGAAACCTCCTGACCTTACACCCTTCAGATAAATGAAGAAACTGATTTGTGCACTCTGCTATCATGCATTCATTACACTGGTGGCTGGTGAAAGTCACCCAGTTTGTGCTGCTGCCTACTGACAGCAGCTTGGACATTTAGATCATCAGCATTATGAAGTAACTGACGAGGGTGAAGAAATAACATCACCCTTTTGTAAACGCCGTCAATTTCATAATTTGACATTAAGGGTTTAAGTCAACTGTTAAGCTTCAATCCCTCAAAATGTTAGGCTGTGAAGCACCTGTGTTCATCTTTGTGATAGTAAGCATGTGTACATGACAGTAGAAAAAAAAAGAACAATTGTGTTTGTCCAAAGAAAACTTTTATAATGCACGTTGACAAATTTATCCTTAATTTTGAAATCTTACAAAGCCTCACTTCTCAAAACAGAGCTAACACACCTAGATATTGGAGTTGGGTATCAAATTACTCCCGGATGTATACACTCTGGACTCAGATGGACTCCACTTATAATCAAAGTTCAATCTTTTTTGCATCTTTTTATAAAAACAACACTAAAATGGATATTGATGTGGCTTAATTCCCAATACGGCTGTTGAAGTGCTTTGTCAGTTAACTTTAGCTTGCATAGCAAACCTGACCTGTTGCACCGTGTTAGACTTAACAGCTACATGCTAGTGTGTGTGAAATGAATACGGACAGATTTCAAGCAAAATTTTCCAATTTTCCAATAATAGCGTAATTATAAATCATATTATCATTATATAAATAATTAACCATAATTTCAGCTCATTGCCACCTAAGAAGTAACCAGGCCTTTTTGCACCTGTGCTTCACTACATTCTCTGTGGAGGCTGCCCAACATTTGCACTACTTACAATAGCCTTTTTTTGTTGATATAAAATTCACTAGCATCACAATGGACTAGATTAATAAAAATATAGTTTCTTATTGCTCTCCTCAGATAACTATGTTCACAGTGATAAGTAAAATAGACTGGCTAATGAGAGGTGCAGCACAACACATGAGCCTGCCTTTAATTTGGTTTACATATCAGTAGAAACTATGCAGAGCCTACGCTGTTGCCTGCATAAGTAATCAAAGTTGATATGAAGATTATTACTTGTATGCTGACGTTTCTGTATCAGTTTGCTATCATGAACTAGCAACTATCAAAGCAGCCCTACCTTGAAATTAATTGGATATTAGTTTAAAATGAACTGAATGTTAATTTCATTTGTTTGCTCTGTGCGCTCACATTTAGACCCCCAAGTCACTGCTTAACACAGATCGTAGGCTATCACCACCACATGATGGTTGTATCTGTTTCGGCCATTCAGCAATACTTGTACAATATGGGGTTTTGATCAAAATTAACTCAGCTTACTTTAAGGTGCATAATTTGTTCATGTTTTATGTAACATAGCTGTAAAAAGAGCATTATGTCGAGTTATTATTGACATATCGCATAATTCAACCTCTAACTCAGAGGAATGTGGCTGTACTATCATTCTAATTAGGACTAATAGCCAAAACTGTCAAAATGTAACTTGACATAAACCTGATTCTGCCTCACAAAGCTGCAGCAGGTTTTTATAAATAAATGAAACACTCTGCTTTTTTATTGATTATATGTGTGTCTATTCCTCTCTTCACCTTCTTTACCCATGAGTGGCTGAAATCTACAATTTTTCTACTGTTTCCACTCAAGGAAAAAAGGAATCTGCAATAAACACCTGTCAACACAGAAGCCAAACTGTTCGATCCACATTCTCTTATTTTTCCATCAGCCTCCAAACTCTTTCTGTCTTTGACTTGGTGCCTTAAACCATTGCCTTAATCTTATTGAATTTGATTTTGTGTCACTGTTCCTGTCTTTCTGTCTCTGTTGATGATGTCTTCTTTTGTTATCTTGATGACGATGATGACCAAGGATGCAACACTGAATTATAACTAATTTTTTGTCAAAGTTTCAGTCTTTTCAGAATATTTTACTAACTGAACAGCAGGGAAATCTGTGATATCATGTTTCTGATGTATGATATGCTATATGGGTTAACAAAATACACTGAAGAATGTGCATGTTTGCATTGAAATTGTGTTGTTGTTATAGAAGAGATCATAGGATTGGATCATTACTGGTGATATTTGTGGAAGGAAGGTAAAAAAGAGGTAAAAAAGCTGAAAAGACAGGTTTACATAACCGAGCGCAAAGAGCAAGTGAGGAAGAAGGGTTTTGATTTAAGGGGTCTCAGTGCTCTATCAACCCTCTCAGCAGCACAACAGTTACCTTTGTTTTAGTTTTGTTGACAGGAAGATGAGATTTTGAACATCGATAAAGTGAGAAACCCAAACAAGTTAATGAGGAACAGGAAATAAAGAGTTAACCGTATGAATACAGACAGAATTTTTCCTTACACTGAAAAGCTCCCACTGGTGTTTTACATTTTCATGTCGGCTCTGGATGTATGGGAACAACAGTAATTTGAAGTGGCGTCTGTGATCAGGCTGCACCGATGATATGCTTTGCTCAAGTTCAGGCAACCATAAAAATTGCCACGAAATCTATCCCAATCCCTCACTTTCATTGTTGAGAAGGCAGACAGGAAAGTAGCCAAGCATGCTGTCCGGAGGGGGGATTCAGGTGTCTGTAATTGCTTTGCCAGAGAATGCAACAGGAGATATGATCAGGGGGAAAGTGAGAGAAGTGACAGTCTATAATTGGAAATGGAGAAAGAAATTGTGTGAAAAGATTAGGAGAGAGAAAGGGGGATTAGGTAAGAAGAAACAGGTACTGCTGGCTGAAACACCCCATGCAGACTTGTATGTCACAGGCCAAACGCACATTGCCACTGTGTGACATAACACAGGATCGTACATGTCATTTTACCTTGCATGATGTCTTGCAGTGTAGCTGCTCGATAAGAAGGTCTATGCAAGTCTTAGGCTGCACAAACAAGTCAAGTTTTTCTCAGCTGCAACACAAGCTTAACCTTTCAGTTTTCTATATTGCACATTATCAGGATGCACACTGTTTGCGCAGTGCATAACTCATATGCCAAGTCTATGTAATGATCCAGAAAAAGAGTTTTGCCCGGCAACGTGAAACATGACAATATTCCGCGAGTCGTTTATTTACATACATCCCTCAGACAGCTTGCAATTACAATATGCCTCTGGTTGCAAAACAATAATTTGATAACAAGACATGTCTAAAAAAAAGTATGACCTCACACAGACATACACATAATCTCTAATCCTCCTTCCTTTTGCTGGAAATGTCTGAGGGCAAGTGAGGAGTCTTGTCAGTGTGGGTAGTCGTCAGCCCAGAAGATCAGCAAACATACAGTTGTGTTTTTCAGTGTCTATTTTTATTTTGTGTGTTTATATTCAAAATATACATGCCTATGTTTTTGAGTTTGTGAAGTATAATTGAACGTACCCAGGACTGAAACGTGGTCCCTGACGCCTCCTCATCTGTCCAGCTGTGAGCGTGTTTGAATCTGTTTTCCTCTCCTCTTAGCCGACAAGTGGTTGTCACTGCTCCTCAAGGCGAGCCCTTCAATCCCCCTCAGTCCGCCTCCCTCTCACACGGTGGCATCAGCAGCTGTACCAAGCCAACCTTTCATTCCCTTCTTCTTTCTCCTCCTCCCTCCTGTCCTTGTCTCCTGCCAGCAGGCTTGTGTGTACAGTACACACCTCCTTCTACACCTTGTTGGTTATCGCACCCCCACAAAAAAAGATGCTGGCCTTTAAAGAAGCTCACATGAGACTTTCTCTCTCCTTCAGTCAGTGCTTCTCAGTGGTTCAGGGTGCCCTCCATCTCCCCCACGGCATGGACGTGGGATTGTGGGAGACGTGAGGATAGATGAAGAAGGAGCGTGCTGTAGCTGTTGCCCGTGCCTCCTTCAGTATGAGCGCCTCTCTCTCGCTTAGCATGCTTTTCATCTCTCTCTCTCTCTGCTCTCTCACTCTTTATCTCTCACCACTCCCTCGCTCGCTCTCCTCACTCACTGTCTAGCTGCTCCTGCTCTGGCTGTTGGCTCCACGATCTAGTGTGCAGCCGAGCGTATGGTGGACTGAGTGGCTCTAAACAACCAGGCAGGAAGAAAAACAAAGAGAATGAGGGCAGGAATTAGAACATGGAAAACTGGGAAAGAGAGATATGAAGGCAAGCATGGAGAGAAAGATGACTTCTACAGCTAATCATAGCAATATAGTGAATATAGTGTAATAATAATAGTGTATAGTATAGCGTAAGTAAAATATCTTACAAAATCTGTGTTTTTTCCAGATCTCTTCTTGACTTTTCGAATGATCTGCATCGTTATATTTACTGTCAACTGCAATGTTTCCCAGTTTTGTTCTTAATATAGGCTGCTTCTAAAAAATGTACATAACCCATGGCACCCATCTGTTTGTGTGGTACAGTTTTGAAACCTCAAGTTTTGTTCTTCAGTAATTAATTGAGTATTTATTCATTCATTTACTCGCCATCTTGGCTTTTTTAAAACAGAACATGACAAGCCATATTGGACCTAACTAATATGGACAATATGGACGTCCATATGGTAGCAAATTATCTGAATACTTTTCAATCCTGCAAAATGTTTGCTAGTTTTGAGTGACATTTTCCTCTGTTTTATCTATCTACAAGTAAGGTTGCCAAACTCTTCCCTGTGATAGCAACCAAAACCCTGAAAATGGACAACTCTGTGGAAGATTTGGATTGTGCAATAAGGCATATATATACAGTATGTGTGTGTGTGTGTCCAAAAAACAATTTAGCTGATACTACTTCTAGCAACAATGACTGACCTTGTTGAATATTAGGAACTTTAAATGTGACCTTTAATTCTAATTAAAACTACATAACATTTAAAGATCATCATGATGCAGCCCTCTGAGCCAAATGGCATCAAACTCTTCCTGACCGAAGCAGGATTTTTGAGTATAACATACAAAATAAGAATTGTATTGTACTATTTTAGAATGCTTTTTCTCCAGAGGGTTTGTTCTGTTTAATCACCTCACCCATTTGCCCCCAAGCATGCAAAGAAAGGGACCGAATTGGACTGAAGGAAAATAGACATTTTTATTGTTCGGTCCTGTTGCCTTGTCAGGGCAGATCAAATCACAGGGTGTAGAGGTTTAAACACACACACAGACATACATGCAGAGAAACACTCTCCTCAAGTCTGAATGACTGCCCCTGAGGTCAGAAACAGCTCATTGCAGGAGAGGAGAAGTCTGTCCTGCAAGCCTGAGGCCAGAGGTCAAGGTCACGATGTCTAGTGAAGGCCAAGTCCAGCAAACACTTACCACACCAAACTCTCAGCTAAGCTGACCTGCCTGCCCACACAAGCTCATAAACATACAACACCACATGTCCTTCCGCTGTGAAAGACTGAATGCAATAACACATTCAAAGATTAGACCAGTTTTTAATATGTACCATCTCACTTTAAGTGGTATGAATTCAGGCAGTGACTTCTAAGTTGTCCTATTTACGAAGTGTATGCATAATAATGAAATGTTTTAGAAAAGCTACTAATCAGGTTATAAGCTAAGTGCAGAAATTCTGAAGAGAAAATTAAATGTTCATAAAGCAGTGCTCCTGAAGAGTTTGATAACGTGCCATAAAGTTGAAAAATGTGATGAAGTTGTTTTTTAATTTATCCACCCTATCTTACTCTTTGGGCATTAGGTTCTGCTTGATGTCCTGATTAAAACCTCAATATTAAACAACCGCCCCAGTTTTTCCAATACTCTGATATGGTTAAATTTACAGTACTATGAAAGCAACATTAGTAATCAATAGCTGATGTAACTAAATCATCAGTACACTCGAACAGTTCCCCACTGGTTCTCATCACACCCCAAATTAATTTTTCTCTGATGGATGATATTTCTCCTGTTCCTTGTTCTTTCCCTTACTCTTCGAAGCTAAGGCTTATAATTATAAGGCTGTCGTCTGTCATGTGCAAAGCATTTCCATTTTCGATCTTAACATCTTAACTGTCTTCTCTTCCGTTGCCAAACTGTGTTTTTTTTTTTAAGGTGTGCAATTCTCTGATATCAAAACCACTTTAAAGCTTGTAGTGCAAAAAAAAAAAAACCTGGTTCCTGCTACATGTTTCTACTTTGTAAGTCTGTTGTTTCCAGCCTGCAAATTGCACTTTAAATAAACTTTTCAGGTTCATCTTAATTCTCCCTTTGCTAGTTATGTTTACACTATTCACTTTGTTTTAATTGTTTCACATTAGTCTTCTCATAAAAAAATTGTCAAGCTTGCACATTAGCAAAGCCACTGTTCTAATGAAGTGTTTCATAAAGACCCGACAGTGTGACAGTGAACAAGCATGCACAATGGCAGAATACTGAAATTGAAGCACCTAAAAGAAATCAATTAATTCTATCATTCTTTGTTATTATTCACACTTCTGGTTGCTCTGGTGTTCATGTCAGAGGTCTATTGTAGAGCAAAACAGGCCTCTTTTATTGGACACAGGCCTGAGTTATCTGAGACCCACATTAGAACTATAATGAACTGTAATGTATTCATTCATCAAAGTGCTTACTTTCCAGCACAGATCCAGATATTCAAAGAGAAGGTTATGTTTTTAATCCAGTCGAGACTCAGTTGCTTAAGCTGACAGAGCAGGTTGAATAGCAGACGTAACATATGATGTCAGAAGGTCTTAGTATTCAATTTGATTCACTGCATCACAGAAAAACGGTACACTGGAACAGTTGATCCATAAATAGGAGGTAGATTATATGAAGATAAATCAGCTGTAGCACTGAGGGTCAGACTAGAGTCGCTCTTACCTGATGACGAAAAAAAATAGTGTGTATTAAGTGAGTGGTATTCAGAATGTGTTTGATTTGGCTGGCTTAATGAATAAGTAAATGTTAATTAGGAATCAATTAGGAATCACTGCACTTCACTGACATATATATATATATATATATACACAAATTTACCCTGAACATTATTCAATCAGACTTTTGCATTAGTTCAATCCAACAAACCACTGTGAATAATATTTGTAATGGTAATGGAGAAATCCACCTTTCTGGAACTTTCCTCTTCAATGTCATTAAATATACTTTGTCCCTCCACTTAAAATTCTGCAGACATATTTGATGTAGGTGTGGGTTGGCGATGCATTTGCCCTCACAGCAGGTGCACAGAGTTATAATTATGCAGGCAAATGTAAGAAACTGTGGGTCACATATTCTTTCTCAAAGCATTTACTTTTTTGGGGGACTTTCAGTTGCCCTGACATTTAGGACAGAATACGTTGGCATTTGAGTTCTGAGTGTGAGTAAGTTCTGAGTGTATGTGAGACGTGGGTCAAAAATGAGTTTTTCAGATGACGTGGATGGAATATAACAGCTGTACAAGCCTGTTTGAGAGGGTTTATGTTGTAAAACTCCAGGTAATTAATCACTGAGCAAAACACCAACTTCAAACTACTTTCTATTTTTAAATCTTATTTGTAGGAATGATTTATAACTACACTTAACACTGCTTGTCACCGTAAATATCTCATGATAAGCTAATTGATTACAACAATAAGAGAAACTCCTCTAAAATGGGATTTAAACACGCTTTTGTTCCAGACCATGCTGCGCCTTATCTGCAGCTGTGCCATGAAACTAATCACAAGCTTGTTCATTGCTGTTGTGTTTGGCAGCTTCTCTGCATTTCAGTCTGCTCCAAAAGGGGACAGTCAAAATCCAAGGGACTTACATCGATGAGTGTTTGTGCTTGCAAGAATACCTCACACTTCTCATATAACCTCAGTTATTTCCTATCCTGTAACTCTATGCTGGGACGTCACAGCCAGGCTTTAACACTTTATGAAAAACAGTGCACACTCACCATACATCCCTCTGAAGGAATGTGATATCTTTACCTTGCATGATGTCTTGCAGAGTAGCTGCAAGTGTAGTGATAGCTACTCGCAACAGTTTTTTTTTTCTTAGATCTTATGAATTTAGTGACTGAGACCTGTACTTATTTTTGTTTGATTTAGTTTATTTTTGTGTGTCTGAGGCAAAGACTTTATGACAACAATAACCTGACAGACCGTATCTCTGCCTGTGTCTCAGAAAGGGCAGCTTGGTCACAGCTTGCAGGTAACAACCTTGATTTCAGTGCGACCCCAAATTAAATGAATTGACAAAACATGTATAAAAACTTTTCGTCTTCTCTTGTTCACCTTCTCTCACCCTTCATCTGTTTCTTGTCTGCTCACTGCTCCAATTTCGCAGAGAGAGACAGATTGTTGAAGACACATCCATTTGCAACAATATGAGGAAAGAGAGGAATAGCTGTGATGATAAGTAAAGTAAGATGGCAATGCAACACTGTGTGTGTGTGCGTGTGTGTTTGTGATTTGGGGTGGAGGGCATGTGGGTGTAGCTGAGGGTCTTATCAGTGGAAACAGACCCGGACGTGAGAAGGGTGGTGAGCAGGGAGAGGATGTGCAGTGGAGTTGGAAGAGGGGTAGTGTGGGAAGGCAACTTGAAGGATAAGAATTATAAATAGCAGACTGAAAGCAGACAGAGATGTAAGATAGCAAAAGGGGATAATGCGTTAAGAAGGTGTGGCATAAAAGACAAAAAAAGATTGGCGCAGTGTAAATGGGATGCAATTTGGGAGAAAAAAGGATAACAGAGATTGGTTTAGGGAGAACATGCTTAAAAGCTGATTGGGATAACAGGGCAGGTGAAAGAAGACAGGCTTTAGAAATCTTTTTTTTTAATATACTGGTATTAACTGCAAGTGCCTGGAGGGAGTCCAGATGCCCCCAGCTTTCACCACTGGATAATTTTTCCATATGACGTAAGATTGGCGTGTTGCCCATCATATAAGTCATGCACGGCAAGCTTTGACATGCCTGCAACTTTATATTACATTATCAAAAATGATGAAGCTTAATGGTGCCCTTAAATGCTCTGAATTTGCTGCCTTGTCATTTTACGTGTGTCTAAGCTCTGTGTGTGTGATAAGCACAATGTGGCCTAATTAAATTAACACAATGGATTTAGTCTTTTTGGTATGTGCAGGCATCACTTAAACTTGCATTAAATTGATTGCTTTGGTCACTTTACAGAAGTGCAATCACATAATTTCCCACAATTAATTCCTTCTAACAAACCTATTTACATCTCCAGATTACAAAAAAGAAACATTAGCATTCATCCGTGTTAACTTCTCAGGGAAATGTGTGACTGCTCAACAGCTAATTGTGCTCACTTTTCATTATTTTAACGTATAACATGGAATGAAAAGGTTTATAGTTTAAAGTCCACCCCAGTGGACAAGGGTCAGGTGCTGGGTCCAGGAAATATTATGTCCTGATACCACACAGCACAGTCATCAACTTCCATTTGGATGTATTCTCAATTCCTGTATGTCTTAAGAGCAAAGTGACACTCTATAAAAGTCTGACATCATCCAAAAGACTTCAGAAAGATTAGTATACACATTCAGATGTGACTTAGGATAATAACCAGAAACTAATGAACAAACATCTGCTAACACAAAGACACGTAACAGTTTAAAGTAACAGTGTTCCCACATTTATCAACCTTTGTTCATGGCAGTCAACAACACACTATCTTCTCAAGGTTTGCTAATTAACTTACTGTTGAGCCGTAGTTTAAGTTGTTCAGTTGTCAGTCATCTGGGGAAAAGTTAAATATTTCCATCATCAGCCCATGTCATCTCTGTACATGATGCATATACACTTTTGGGACATAATCTTTTCTAATTGTTTGATAAGTTAAAGAGCACAACAGGTTTGTTTTCCATTACATTTATGCTGTCAAGCTCACTTCTCATCTTCGTGCATCAGGCTGCTTTGTTACAAGGGCGATGGGATCTGCGCCAGGTGTCCTTGTGCACTGTCTCTGTGAAACAGTCAGAGTTTTGATGTTTCAAACGGGAGCAGAAAACCAATTCTATTGTTGTTTTCTCTGTAAGGTTGGGCTGGCAAAACCATGTGTTTTCCTTACAAAGTATTTATGGTTTCTCCTATTTTTCAAAGAAGGATTTTTTTTCAAACCTAAACTTTACTTGAAAAGTTTTCACTCTGCAACAAATCCGAGTTTCTCACCTAAAAACCTTCCACTCATTCTGCTCAGCTCCCTCTTCTTCCATTTACAAAAATATATTCTTTTTTTTAGGTCTTCATACTTCCTCTATTGAATGAAACCATTTCTATTTGATGACAAAGCTGCTGATTGTCCTTCTGTTGTCCGTCATGTTCACACATGACTTTCCAGCATCATGTAATGTGTTGTTTATAATAAAGAATCACTTGGAGCAGATTCAATCTTTCTGGTAGGGTGCCTTAAAGGGACAGGAGCTAAAAGCAGTGTTTCACAGAGTATTTCAGAGACACTCTGTTTTTTGTTAGAGGATGTAAGTCTATTCTAGTGGACTCCCTAATTGCCATTAAGAACCTGTAAATGAGCATAAAATGTCACTTTACGATGCACACATGTGACTGCAACCTTGGTTTGATTCGATCTTAAGAACTTTACTGTGTGTCAGTCTTCTCCATCAGAAGTCAAATTAAATGCAAAAGTACCTTAGAAATCATCACATAAATAAATCATAAAACAAGTCAAATAAGCCATTTATGTGATTTCATTTATTTCTTTAATTTTGCTTTGTGTTGGCCCATCCTCATCACTGCCTGTTGTCCTTGCCGGCTCAGCTACGTATTTGACACAACAACCAATACAACAGGACTTTGACGCCACCTGCTCCTCTGCCAAGCATTTGATCTGTGACTGTTCAGGATCCGATTCTTGTGTCTCTGAGCAAAAGTTTTGAAGAAGTATGTACACACACATAAGTTTTCGCTGAGCTTTGGCACAGATAGAAATGTGGAATAATATGCAGCCTCTGTGCAGTGGCTGTATAATTTGCATCCACAGTAACAGCTCTGTCATACCAAGTAGCAGCCATGTGCACTTGGATATAAATCTGCAGCACAGATGCACAATGTTTCTTTCTCAGTGATACCATCGTAGAGAAAAGGGCAGTGTCAGCGATTTGCTCTACCATCACTCTGCAGCTATGTAGTGCCCCGAAGGCACTGCAAGCACTTATTGTCTTGCTCAGAACAAGCTGCAAGCAGCCGGAGACAGAGAGTCACAACAAAACCTCTGACATAAAAAGAGAGGTGAAGAGGGGAAGTGAAAAAGAATGTAAAGGATGAAAAATGTAATAGGTGAATTGGACACAGTTTAGGGGGGTGGAGTTACCACTGTAAATGTATGTTTTAGAGGACGGAGACAGAAAAGTAAAAAGAGAGATTAATAATAATCCTATCTGGAAGGAAAATATAGATAGTGTGTAAACCTGCCTGAGACTGAGACACAAAATTTATCATGAGGTAGGGAGAAAGTGTGTACATGCATGCGTGTAAAAATGAAAACATCTCTGCAAGGTGAGGTGTGAGATAGATGGAGTGTGTGTTTGTGTGTGTGTCTGAGTTAAGAGATATGGAGATATGACAGCGGAGGTGTTGTGCAAATCAATACAACTCTGACTGGTGAGAGATAAAGTGAACTGAGGAGAACTGGAGCAGGGGAGGAGATGGGATGGTGACAATAAAAGCTGCAAGAAGGGCAAAGGAGGGAAGGATTGAAAGAAGGTAAGAGAGGGTGATAAGGAGAGAAAGAGAGAGGGTGTGATGAATATACAGTGAGAGATGATGTGAGAGGAGCTGTTGTTTGTCCTGAGGCTGCTCTCTTCGAGAAAGGACAAGAACGTGGGGGTGGTTAGCAACATTTACTGACACAAACCATGAGTGTGTGCGTGTGTGCTCATTTCTCATGGCAACCAGTCACCAATAACATTGTATAAGAATGATCAAAACAGATGAAACCATGGCAACTGTAATGCACTAGTAACAACCACTTTCTTGTCACTCATAGGAAGAACGCACCATATCAGGTGAGGCAGTGCAATTACGGGTATCCTTTAAAAACAGAATAAACTAAATCTGCCTTCATTAATCCATGCCTGATGTTATTTTTACCCTGAGGGGAGAGTTGAGCTTGCAGCCTATAATCTGGATATGTTTTTGTTATTGTGCCACTGCAGACCGCAGGGCTCTTAGTCAAAAAATTCCTGATGGGAGCTCAGACAGTGATGGACGAAGCTTCCTGGTGATGAGCATAACGGGGTGTGACGGACAGGAGATCAGGGCATCTGGGTCATGGTTCTAAACGACGCCCTCACTTCCAAAAACCCAGGCACGGGTGTCCAATGGCTGTCTGGATATTTTGCGTAGGACAGGATAAGAGGGATAAATGAGGTAGCTCCAGAGAATGCTGCCTCACAAACCCCGGCTTAAAAAGCTCATTTGCATCTGTTTCACCCTCAGACAGGGTTAAACTGAACCTTGCATATCCAAAATACTACTTACCCCAGCTGTCTTCACTCTTCAACCCACAGGCCATCAGATTATTGAGCAGATTCTGCAGTGAGTCAGATGCATGGCTATACACACAAAGTTCCCACACGCTTTAAAGCTCTTGGTGAATCTTTACCGTTTATTTTGGTGTCAGCCAAGTGACTAAACACTATAAAAGATATCTACATATTCATAAGAGGAACCTCTAAGCCAAGTTTGGAAGCAGAAGTTCCCTAGTTTCCATTTGTATTCCAAGTAGTATTGACCAGTCATGTTTACGTGGGTTTTGATTACATATTGAGACAAATAGCAGTTATGTGTTTTTTTAATAGTTTTTTAAAGATCATTTACATTTGAATAATATGCAGCATATAATATATAAAGTTTTGACATAGATATTCATTAACTACATAATTGCTGGCTTGTATTACAGTGCGTGTTGGACTCCATCAAGGCTGCCTCTTGACACTGATCCTGTTTGTGATGTTCATGGAAACTATCTTAACATAGTTAAGGGGAAGAAGATGTCCGGTTTGGAAGCCTAAAGAATGGATATCTGCTCTTTGCGGATGATATGGTTCTGTTGGCTTCCTCAAACTATGACCTTCAGCATGTGGTGGAACGGTTCATAACCAAGTGTGAAGTGGCCTGGACAAAAGTCAGCCCCTCTAAGTTGGAGGCCATAGCCCTCAACTGAAAAAGGGTGGAGTGCTCCATCTGGATTGGAGATGGATCCTTGGCTCAAGTGGAGGAGTTTAAGTATGTTTGATCTTGTGATGGCAAGCTGGAGCGATAAATAGACAGACCGACTGAGGCTTCATCAGCAGTTATAAGGGCACTGCTCGAATTTGTTGCAGTGAAGAGGGAATGTCTCAAGATCCCCACATGGGGAGCTGGAGAGTGTCGCTGGAGAGAGGTATGTCTGGATTCCCTCCTGGACCTGTTGATCCCACGACCTCACTTCATATCGGCGGAAGATCATGGCTAGACAGATAGATCGATGGATGGATAATAACTCATTCACCTGCATAGATACACACCTGACTTCAATTACTACGTCATGAACAGGCTTCTGCAGAACTGGAGACACACCATCTGCTCTGTGATGCTGGGTTTTTTTTTTTTTAAAAAGCGCTTTTAGCCACTGTACATGCTCTTGTGAGTATGATAGCATAAATTTGACCCAATCAAAAGTTAATTGGGTCAATATCATGTATGACCCAATATACCAATTAAATTGTGTGATCTTGCTGTAGCTTTATGACTACTATCAGAAGGAAGATGAATTAATAAACATACGGGTGTGAGAGACCTCTCTTGTTCAGTGAGGTCATTTTTCCTCTAATGCAGTGAGAGATTTACAGGCTCTATTCGTTTAAGGCAAGAAGAGAAACATGATTTCACTGTTGGCTGTAATAGTCAGGACTCCTCCAGAGAACCAAGAGTCAGCTCACTGAGATAAGAAAACTGCTGCTTGAAATGGAGACAGCTCCTTGGCCCACTGTGGTTTTTTGAGGGATAATTAAAAGTTGACTATCAAATCTAAAACTCTCTTGAGGTCTCTGCTGAAAGGAGTGCTATGTGATATGTGCGCAGATTTCATCAGTTGGAGACTTGTTGAGCCATTAGAGAGTAGTGTTTGCATCACCTCTCACAGCTCAGCTCTCCAGCTTCAAATGACCTTACTGGCTCCTAAAGTGTGGGCGTTGATGATGATTTATAACCAAAAGTTTTATGACTATGCATTGAGTTTGGAACAAGGAATGGTGCAGCAAGTTTGCCACATCTCTTTTCTGCATTATATGCGTTATCTTTACTTTTGACTATCATATAAATTGTCAATACGCAGAGGTTTCCTTGAATTCACACTCACATTGCCTGCTTTCCCAAAAAGTTTGCATGCTGTTTGGATGCTGTAATGCTGTAAAATTGTAAATAATGGAATGTTTAAGCCACACATTTGATAGAGGACGATACAAAGGCAATACATGAAATACTGAAATGGGGAAACTGGATAGTTTGTTCGAAAATATAGACTCATTTTTAATATGATGCCAGCAACAGATTTTTAAAAAAAGGACAGAGACAACAAAATACTGGAAAATGTGTGTAACGATTTAAGAAGAAAGGCTCACATCTTATTAGGCTGACTAACAACAGGACAATAACACCAGTGGGTACGGGTGGGGGTTCTTTTACTTTGTGAAAGGCTGCATGAGGAAACAGTTAATTAGTTTAAGAATAGCAAAGCATTTGGTCATTTTCCTCATCTATGCTACAAATCTCTCTCCAGGGTAAAGATGAAAACCAATATTGAATGTCTGTGAAGTTCCAGCCCTAATGCTTCACTGCATTAAATACAGATGATTCTCTAGTGAGAAGAGAAAAATATGAAGAAAACAAAAAGACAAATGAGACAAAAGAGTTATCTCAGTCGAAGGACTTTAATGGGTTGATGTAGATTTCTCTGACTGCAGAACAGTCAGATAAATCTAAATTTATAGTTATTTTTGGAATTAATGGTTAATTCATTCATCTTTAAGGCACTATGTTTCAATCGGTGTTTTTATGCACAACGTATAGTTGTGCTTTAGAAATGGCAGAAAATGACATTTCTGACTAAGTAAAATCATGGAAGATACATGATATATTACGTAATTACCCAGGTGGTCTTCTCACTCTTAGCGTTGTTTCTGTCTAGCAAGCACATCTTTATTCACTAAAGCCTTGTGTAATGTAGCCTATGTAAAATTTAAGCATTTTTTACTTTTAGTTAATCATTTAATTCCTTGTGGCCTTTGCCTTAAGAACCAGAAGCATCAGACGCATCAACCAGGAAATGAGCGTGCATTCTTGGGTTGAAGGGGTCAGAGGTGAAAGAAGTCAGCAGCTCTTCATTTGTGAAGACTAATTTTGACTCCAGTGTGAGACTTTTTTTGTCTTGCCTTCTGCTTGTTTTCTTTTAAGCAACCAAACTACTCACCTGGGGTCAAGAAATAAATAATATTACCTGAAAATACTTAGGAAATCTTGCACAGACCACACATTTTCTCTCTATGCACCAAGATGGAAGCAACACATTTTGACAGAGATTTCTTTGGTTTCTCTAGTTGAAAGATTTCTTTTGTATTTTTCAGCGAATGCCTTGCTTATTTCAGCAAGACAATACAATAACACTTTATCAGTATATTTCAATAGCAGTCCAGGGATTTGCAAACAATTAAATACATTTGGCAGTTTATGAAGTCACAAATAAAACCAATAAGGCCAAAATGGAATTTATTGAAAGGTATTAATATCCTTTAAGGTCCTTTTGTTGTACTATGTACTATTGAAAAAATTAGGATATTATGGTTGGACGGAATCACTTCCTGTACTGGTCCTTATTGTAGAAAAGCTGAAGAAGCTTCTGACAGAAGATTATTGTTCAATCATTAGGTCAAGCACAGGTTGTGTAGTGTTGTTCGTTATAAAGCTGGGGCGCGAGGTCGCTCAACTGGTTGAGCGGATGCCCCGTGTAAAGAGGCTAAAGTTTCCTTGATGCAGCCGGCCTGAGTTCAAGTCACAACAGCCCTTTGCTGTTGGTATCAGAGGATACTCAAATCCCTCCACTACGTTAAGGTGGCGATTCTACGGAAGGAGAAAAAAAATTTAGATAGCTTGAGGAGAAATTTATCTGTGTTTTCACATGAGTCCTGCAGCATTACAGTCTTTCATTACTCATTTCAAAGGAGGTCTGATTGGGCTGTGTGTGATACTGTATGAGTGTCCAGGTGCATCTATTGTGTCTGGTGCTGCATTATATTTGTGAATATAATCATAATGGGTGGACCGTGGAGTGCCTGTAGAACACATGCTCTTTTTTCTCAATTATAGGGGACAGTCCTATATATCACGTGACCAACTTCTTTGAGAAAACAGCTGCTGGCATGCAGGGCTTAACTTGCAATTTTCTTTTTATAAAATTATGAACATATGTAACAATAATTTGTGCATATATTCCTCCTCATTATTTCCCTTCTTTTGTTACTCATAATGTCCCCAATAGATGGGAGCAGAGCCTGCAGATGAGTCTGTGTTTTCTGGCTACAGATGAAATGAAAGAAAGATGAGTTAATAAATTGGAAGCAACGAGAGTAATGTCTTTTGACATGTGGAATGAAGTTTCAGGATCACACATTGTCACTGCAGATGCACATATAGTGTGAGTGTGTATTTGCCTTTGCATCTGATGATCTTTGAAAATGGTTTGTGACATCTGGGGGCCCAGAGGACACAACACTGAATCATATTGGTTGCTCCTCACATTAAATAGTCTTGTTTTCCTTTTCCACAGGACAAGACGCATCTAATACCTGAGGCTGCTTTCACCTTCCTCTTCTTTGGGAGTTTCATTTTCTCTCAACATCGATCGGATTTGGACGGCAGATGCACAGGAGAAAGAGAGAACGAGAGCAGCAGAGTTGTTCATTTTCTTGGAGCATTTGATTGTGGAAGCATTATCTGCTTTTTCGAGGGTGTTGTTGTTCAGAAGCAGCTGGCTAGAGAGCCTTGCCTGCTGTACCTAATCGGAACTGAGAGCGTGACGCCCTGATTAAAAATCCAATGAAAACACTCTCAGACGCACACACAAAATCCAAGTCTGCCATGAAAACACGAACAATGTCAAATTTCACATAAATTCTGTATTTCAGACTCACACATACAGACAAAAGGGCCCTATTTTTTTAAGGTGAGCAGGAATAGAAAATACTATATAGAATAAAGAAATATTCAAGGATATGTTGAGGTCGGTGAAATTATACATTTCATGTAGCAGGAACGAGCAGGAACACTGAGGGGGATGTATAGACCTGGAGGTGAGGGGGCTTTCACAGAGAAAATGATTTGGGTTGAACGCTTGATTACTTGCATTCAGGTCAGTTTCTGGCTCAAGTTTGTGTCTTCTATGTGGTGGAGACGTCCTCAGTTGTATGTAGGAAAAGACAAGATTCAGGCACACGATGAATATAACAAAATATAAGCAAATATGCAGGAAACCTTTGAAGCGTCCTGTGCTAATTTTAAATATTTATTCTCCTATGACTCAACATTTAATGTGACTGCTGTGTCAGTGCACATACAGGCATGATTCACTCCTCTGTTCTCCTTTGTTTTTTTATTGTAGTTACTTTCAGATAAAATCAAATGCAATTTAAGAAATGCTTTATTAGTCAAGTCAAGTTTATTTGTATAGCACATTTCATGTACAAAACAATTCAAAGTGCTTTACATCAAATAAAAGCATTGCAGCTTCCCAAAGAGATTCAAATTTACTGATCTTCTAGATACTCAGTTTTCATGCAAACATTTGTGTTTTAGCTGCATTTCTAGGTATAATTTCCATTTCGACTATGTTACTGAATGTGGCCCGTTTTGACCCCAACTGATTAAAATCATTGAAATCATTATCAAGTTATTCACAACTTACTTGGTTTTAGGACTATTTGAGGGGAAAATGTCCTACTATTGGACCTCGTCCTCCCTTCCCCTCTGGATGTCACTTTGGATCAGATGGAGGTTCCACGGTTATTAACCTGCCTGCATGGACAAGTTGCCAGAGAAGAGAAAGAGATGCCGTGCAACAGCTGACTGATCACAGCACTATGTGTGTGTAGCACAGATGATTACATTTGCCACAAAAGATACCCTAACTGGAGAAGCTCAACATTCATATATTTTGGCTGTAAGTAAAACCAATGGTTGGAGAGCAATGACGAGACCTTTTAGATGACACACGCTCACTGATGAGGAACATATATCGCTTTGTCCTCTTCAAAATACATCTATGGCTAATACATACTACACACACACATGTAAGTACATATAGTGTAACCTTTTAGGAAAGAAATAGGTTATCAAAGTTTAACCTTCATCATTCACCCCGTCTCTCTCTGTTCCCTTTCAGTATCTCCCTCCCTCTACTCTAACCTTTCATGTTCTAGCCTCAACCTGGTTTTGTGGCTCTCAACACAGTGGTCATGAGGAGAGAGTACTTATGTATGCATAAAAAGAGTAAAACGGGAGGGGGAGAATTCTAATTAATTTCCATGTCTATATCTCTCTCCATCCTCCTGCTCCACAATCCTAGCAGGCAGAATGTAACCTGGAGTCAAGCCAAAACCTCCATGATGGGAGAAAATGCAATTATTTCTTTAACACCCTTATCACACTGCAAAACCACACCCATCATCCATCCACCCAGGTTCCCTCTGTTTGAGTCTTATCCTGAAATGGATGGCTGAACACATATGCTGGTTCTTTTTTTTGTTTGTTGTTGAAATATCAGCTTTAACTCCCTCAAGTAAATATTTTCACACCTCAACATGTGACATTTTCCATTTACCACCTCACTGCTCTGGCAGCTGAGTATTAAAAGACTGTATCTGATTTAATCCATTCAGTTACCTACAAATATTCAGCTTGTACTTAAGCAAGTAACTCTGACACTGCTTTAGTTTACATATTTCTACATGTTGTGGCTTTCTATGTGAATGTGTTGGTATAAGAAAATATGCATGTTGTGAATTAAAGACAAAAATCAAATAAAGCTCTGGTGGTCTAAGTCTGGAACCAAGTCTGGAATTGTATGATTACATGATAAACATATACTATCTTCCGCAACTAATAATTTCAGAGTGTTCAGATCGAGCTCAGAAGAACGAGCGATCTATATGACAGAAGGTTTAAATTGAGCATGTGGGGGTCAGGCTGATGATAGGCTGTGTAGGATATCTGTGTGTCATAATTGAGGCCGTAGAGCTCCTGCAACCTCTAACCTACTCAACAATAATCTGAAATGTCTGGTGGGTGTTAAACTCCACTGTTGCCCCTCATGACCCAGATAAGAAAATGTGACTGTCCTCCCTAAATTGCACCTAGGATTGTATGTTCATATGGACATCATCTAACATTAATTACATTTGAATGCAACATCTGACAGTAAAACGTCAGAAAAAGTGTAAAAATGGCAGCCATGCAGGTGACAGATACATTGACAGATACATGCAAAAACTACATTTTAGCCAAGACATTGCCTATTTTTTTAGATACATTTTTTTTCAAATTAACCAACCATCCAAGCAACCACGAAGTGACAAAGTTTTGTTGTAATGTGTTGTGGTTACATGTGGCCAAGGCAGCCATGGCATTCATGAGGGTGACAGCCGTGGTTTAAAAATCCAACCAGGAAATGACAAGAGTTTTTGTAAAGCGTTGCTGTGTTACTAATTGTAATGAAGTCAGAATTTTAAAAAGATGTATCATATGATATGTTTATCATATGTTGGTCAAGTTTTCACATCACATGAAGGCATATAGTTAAAAGTCCTAAGCATAACTGACCAAAACACAAACAAGAGGCCTCTTGTTTGTTGCCCTGATGCAGAAAAGAGAAGGTGTATTAAAGCCGAGTAACATTCTTTGAAGCAATATGATGATAAAGCTGATCAAAGCTGGACTTGATTATCTTGCTATCTTGCATCTTGCAGCATTGTTGTTAATTTGCACACAATTCCTTTGATGGTGACCTTCGCCAACACCCTTTCCCCTTTTGGATTAAAATCAACTTTTAATCAAAAGGATTTGACTAACGTAATGTCATCTACCGGGACTCTGCATTGTTAGCTATTTGGAGGACTGCAACACACACACACACGCACGCACACACCTACAGACTGTGAAACACACACAAAACGAGAACACCAAGCTGCACACTCCCTCAAGCGCCGTAAGCCCTCTGAAAAGCTGTTGCTTGCTGTTAAAGTACTTGGGGCAAGTCATAGGGTTTACAAAGGCAAGGCTTAGAGGTAAGTTCAAAGAAGTCAGGGAGAGGGGCAAGGAGGGATGAAGGAGAGAAAGAGGAAAAAGTCCTGGGGATGAGGAAAGTAAAAGATTGGATTGGAGCAGCAGAGGCGAAGATTAACCAGTGAAAGAAGGAGGGTTAAATGAGAATATAGAAAGTGAGAGGTAGCGGAGGATTGACAAGTGAGTGGGTGAAGTGATTAGAAAATTGAAGCTTTGGGAGAAATATAGTCTGAAATTGGTTGCAGAAGAGTGAATCTGGAAACATGATGTTGGTGAGGCCAGAAAATTAAAGACCTGTGCAAAAAGGGGAAGGGAGAAGGAAAATGGGAGACTGTTCATGGTTACCTTTGTTCACTTCAGACTAAAAAATATAGACTTACACACCCACAAGCATGCTCTCTGTTTCTTTCTTTCTTTTAGAGATACTTTGTCCGTGAATGCTGATCCCTGAAGCTCTTCACTCCAGCATGCAGCCTGTGCCACCAAGCTTTGTCTCTGCATCTTTGACTGTCCTTGTACTCCATCTTAAGCTGAAGTGAAATCAGGCCTGAAAAGTAGAGAGATTATTCCAGCACAGTGCAGTTTATTACGACAGAGCCACGCTCAGCTGCAGATGCATACAGTGACTACTTCATTCAGTACACTTCACAGGCCCTAATCACTTGTCTCACTGTTTAGTAATGATTTTAGATACAGATTGTTGATGACAACACTAATCCTACCTGGCCCTCCAGGTGAAGGGCCAGTAAAACGATAGGTAGCATACTTTTCCTTAAGTGGACAGATAGTAACATCTGGCTTGTGGTACATTTAACTGATTTGATATATGATTTGATGTGGAATTATAGTTTTTTTGTGCTTAAAATGACAATTCCAGAGGTATGACATGAATAAGTTCCGAAATAAAATGCAAGGGAAGACTATTATCACGACGATCGTAAAGAGACACTTCGGGGGTTAAGCAGTGCATTTTCATAACATCTAGGAATGTTAAATAAAATCATTCATAAAGCTGAATAAATATTACAGTGAAACTAAAAGAGCAGATGGTAATATTTAGTCCCTAATACATGTACAAACATCCTACTGTGAACACTGTGTGTGTTTTTAATCATGATGCTGGATTTTTGTTGCAAATGTTTAGCTGTCGTGCAGAGGCTGAGGTTAGTCCGATGACATCATCAGAGTTTTTCTATGCTTCAGTGCAGGCGGCAGCCAAGGCTGGAGGCACTATGTTATCGGGTTGTCCGTGGCTTTCTTGGGAGTTTAATATCTCAGGAAAGGCTTGAAGTAGTTTCTTTGAATTAGCCATAAATATGCGTGTGGACTCCAGAATGAACAGATCGAACAGATCATGAAAGCTGTTTTTGGTGACAATGTGATTGATCATGACAAAATTTCACATAAATGTCTGATTGGATAAAGTGAAGAAGTGATAACTTTTAATCATTGGGTAGAAGCTAACCTTTGTTCTGATATCATAATGCTCTGTAGAAACAAATTATACGTTTATCACTTTAAGTTTGATATATTTCAGATGAGTGCGTGACTAAAAGAATTAGCCCTGCGTACAGTTTTGTTGTCATGAAGAGACAAATGAGCCAACCAGATTTTGGTGGAAAATCTCTTTAATATGACATGCTGTCAAGGTAACTACTGTAACTATGACAACAGATCAATTTTGTGGACTTACATTGCTCTGTTCTTCAGTGTCTGTGAGATTATTGTATCTTATCCAAAGTGCGTGCACTACCATGCAATCCTACAAGACTATTATCACTGACAAAATGAGACAAAAGTGGTGTTTTTCTTGATATGTACACTTGTCCGTGTGCGGCTGTACAGAGGCTAATATGTGTGTGTGGAAGCAGCAGCATGTGCAATGATGCATGGTTCATTTGTCCTCTGTGCAGGACATGTGATAATAAGCCAATCACTGAGGCTGATGGGAAGCGATGAGCAATGAGAGCTCCATCTCTCAGTGGAGAGTGGGACTGAGAGGGATGGATGATGCGTGCTGTTGTAGACTGGGCTTCTCTCTGCCTGGCACGACCACCTAGCACCTGAGACCAAGGCCAAGGTAGCACAGTCAATCATAGCTGATACAGGCCTTATTGTTATGGAGAGCGCATACACACTAAAAGACTGAGCAAAGTTATGTTAGAAAACACAGTTAATTGTTGTTTTGTAGGAAATCGCAATTCCACAGCAACTGATGAGTTCTGGCACAAGCTGTTGCAGTTCCTGTCAGTGTTTCACATTGGGCACCAATCATACTATGGTGATAATTGTTTATAAATTAACTGGTCACGCATAACGGCAGGATCGCAATAAACTACCGCACCTTGGCTGCATTGAGGGAAAAAAAAGAATCATCTTATTTTATTTTGGCAGCTGGTCATGGACTGCAACCCAAAATGGAAACAGTTCTGGACTATTATAACATCATATACATTGACCATCAGCTGTAGGTTCACAAAAACAAACACAGAAATGTGCAATAACGCAGGCGTCATGTTATAGATAAAGTAAATAATCACTAAGATTTTTAGATGACATTGTAGGGCCACCACCATGCAAAATAGTCCAAGGATGTGGGTTGACTAAAAGAGGCAACAGCAAATCCTTTTGATCTCTGCAACCATTGATACATGCAAATAAATACACTCTTCTGATGACGGAATAAAACTTGGCGTGAAGCATCATTGCTACCTCTATGATCATAAAACACAGCCATGTCCTGTGTTAAGGTCATGACTGCATTCATGTACACATATACCCACCATACACCGGCCAAGAAGGCCATGAAAAATCTTTTGTTAGATGTCAGCTAACACTCAGTGGGTATAATAATCACACATATGAGCCTGCATGAAAAATCAGACTGGTTTGTCTGAGAGCCTGCAGTGTCGAGATAAACAAAACACTAAAGCTTGCCCATTTGTCATTGTGTGTGTTTCTGTGTGTACATCTCAGTGTTTAGCTTCCAGGACAATGGAGGCATGAAGGAGATGAGGGGCACATTTCAATAACCATATATTTACTGCCATCTTTCTCTCCACGGTCATGTTGCCATCTCTCACTTTTCCTTTGGCTCTCAGTTCACAATCATTAGGTGCAAACTGAGACCAGTGACAGAGGAGCAAGAAATTAAAAATAAAATATATTTATACAATTGAAATGAATAGATGAATAAATAAATAGATACAGATACATAATAAATACAGATATCACACATTCTAGTTTCTTAATATGAGTCCTAAACAACTAATAACTGATACAATTATTGCGCACAGTAGGTGTTTTGATTACACTATTGATTTTCATTGGTTTGATACAAAAGCAGCAATATTATGGAGTCAGTAAAAGAAGTATCCTACAAATGTTACTACTACAAGTTCGTATTTTTCAGGCTTGTCTACAAGCAATTCTCATGCTTATATTTACACATACAAACCATTTGTGATTGTGCTAATAATTAATTCTCTTCGTAGTAACGGGAGTAACATTTTGAAACAGTCATTTACTTGCCAGTATGGATGAGATGCCCAAAGTTTTTCCATGTAAACATGATAATGTGAGAACTGCACATTAGTAAGAATAGAAACAGAAAAGACTGCGGAGCATGTTAGAGAACTAAATTGATCAATAAGAGCTTTCTTAATAGGGTTACCGTATGAAAGTGTACAAAGAAGTTAAAGAATGTCTAAGTCTCCTCAGACAACTCAACTGTCTGCCTCGTCACTCAGAAAATGGTCATGTCGGTCAACTTGGTCTCTTTTGCTTTGTTACAACAATTTATCAACCTGTCACATGAGTAAAAAAGTAAGTTTATTTTCTGAAAACAACAGATGCATGTCCTATTATGCTGGAGGTGTATGTGGAATGTACATGTTCATCCATCCATTCTCTTCTGTTTATCAGAGGCCCAGTCCAGGAGGGAAGTCCAGACATCCCTTATCTAGCAACATATGGGGAGACTCTGAGGCTTTTCAGGCCAGAAGGGACTGGTGATCCCTCCAACGAATTCTGGGTCTGTACCAGGGTTCTCTACCCAGTTGGATGTACCCAAAAAATCTCCAAAAGGGGGTGATCAAGAGACATCCTAGTTGGATGCCCAAACCACCTCAGCTGACTCTTTCCGATGCAGAAAAACAGTGGCTCTACTCAAAGGTCCCCCAGATGTACAAGCTCCTCATCTTATTTCTAAGGCTGACCATAAACACTATTTTAAGGAAACTAATTTCACCCACTTGTATTCATGATCTCATTCCTTTGGTCACAAATCTAGTCTTGTGACTGTAGTTTCTCCAGTATGAGTTTAAGGTCATGGCTCAAAGAACCACATCATCTACAAAGAACAGTGATGTAACCCTGAGGTTCCCAAACCAGACACCATCATCTTTCCCAACTAAACTACAAGATCCTGTCCATGAATACCACAAACGATATAAATGACACGGGGCAGCCCTGGTAGGGTCAGTAAACAAGCTCAGCTTTATGCCAAGAATGCAGACACAGCTCTTGCTTTGGTCATACAGGACCCCTTATAGTCTGCAAGAGCAACTCTGCAACGCTGGGCTCTCACAGCACCCCCACAGAATCCCCTGAGGGACACGACCATAAGCCTTTTCCAAGTCCTCAAAACACATGTAGACTGAAACTCTCAGTACACTCTCAGTAGCTCCATGAAGGTAAAGCTCTGGTCCACTCTTCCGCAACCTGTATGAAAACCACACTGAAGTTTAATGATTGGCCTGAGATTCCCTTTCCTGAGATTCTCCAATAGTTGAAACTCTCCGGTCTCCCTTTCTAAAAATGGGGACCATCACCCCAGTCTGCCACTCCATAAGCGTTGCCCAGGACCTCCATTTGACACTGAAGAGGTGTTAGGCAGTACTAATCCACAACATTCAGAGCCGTCAGCAACTTGAGGCAAATCTTGTCCATCCTTAGTGTTCTACAGCTGCAAAGCTTCTAAACCAAGATGATGTGCACATTTTCATAAGCAGGTACAGCTGTATTTAAACCAAAGGATTATCTTCTCCTAACCCAAAACCAAGAAGTGCCTATATGTAACCAGTTTAATTGCACATACTAAGATATTGGTTTTAACCACCAATATCGGTGCCAAAACATGAAAGAGTTATGTAAATACACACGCACACTCACAATGAATAAGTAAAAGATCTAAGGGACACAACACAAAAGCATCCTCCAGCAACAATAGAGCTGAGCTCAAAGCCTCACAACGCATGTGTTTTATTCCCACCATCACAAGTATGGCAAATTAAAAACTGTTAAACCAATGTAGACGATGCACCACCTGAAGACTGTTGCTTCGCAATTGCAAGGCCAGTGGGAATGCAAAAGGGAGTAACACCTTCCTCCCAAAAAAAGTTCCTCCAGGAAATAAAACAACATTTCAGACAGAACCCCCTCTGAAGCCCTGTCCAATCCTGAAGCCATCACTCTTGGAAGACACAGAGGAAAGATGAACTAGGGAAACAAGCATAGAATCGAGCAGCTGCATATAAAGCAGGCCACCCACACAATAACTCCAACAATATCTTTCTGTTTTTCAGTTTTTAGTTTTCGTTTGGTTATTGTTGGCATTTGCTACAAAGACTTTTTGGTTAGGGAAAGATAATGGTTTAGTTTTTCAACTCTATGAAAAAAAGCAACGTAAAGTGAAAGTTAGAGTGAGATAATTTATTTTGATACAAAATGCTGAGTTTGATTTTTAGAAATTTAAAATGTCAAGATAGTATTTTGGTGGATTTAAGTCACCTCTGAAGTAAGTGTGAAGCAACAAGTGCACTTTGACCTCATGAATCTGAATGCATTACAGGTAAAGTGCCACCTAAACCATGATGGTCAGCAACACTAATAGCATGCAGTAACATTTCTTTCAAAAATACAATAATATGTCAGGACAATAAAGTCAGGCAGTAAAGTCTGAAGCTGCTCACAACTTGTATAGTGTTTAAGATGTTTAATGTGGAAAATACATAATTGTGACAGTTTTTGCAGCTGATCTTTCCAGACATGTCCTCTTTCCCCTTTTTCCTTCCCAGCATCTTGTTTAATCATCTGGATAAAGTCTGACAGTCTAATATATCATATGCAGTATGAAACAAACAAAACAAAAAAAACACAAGAAAAAAAAAAAAGTTATTGCTTTGAACATTTGGTGCCACCTTGAAACTAATCTAATTCATGAATGTCAAGCAAGTGTTAGAGAAGACGTCTATGTGTGAGAGTAATATATAGAGAAATTGAAGGAGATAAAGTGCATGTGTCTATGTTTCCTTCTTCTGCTTTGATCTCTCTTGCTATTATCTACTTTTGCCTGCGGTCAAGTGTGCAGCTGTCATGCCTCCCTGTGAAACAAGGAGACAGACAGAAGAGGTGTTCCTGCTGAGTGAGGATGGTGAGGAGTTCTCCAGTCTCCTCTGTGAGAGCACACAACACAGCTTATGTAAGCAGGAGACAAACTAGGGAGGTAGGAAGCAAATGAGGATGCAGGGGACAACGAAGTAGAGACGAAAAAAGAATGGGAAGAGAAAAAACTGTCAGACAGGCAGTGAGGAAAAGAGAGGGAGAAAGACGAAGAGAGCTGTCAACATAAAGAGTCTGAGTCATTCCTACTGTGCTGGATATAGCACTGAGCTGAGAGGCATGTAGCTAATGTACGACATCTCCAGAACAATTACATTCCGTCAAACCAGGATTAGATTAATAATGTGGGAGAGAACAGACTCTATGAACACAAGTCTCCATGAAACTAGGTTGAGAAAGAACTCAGTTTCTTCTGAGACTGTCATTAAATTATGTTGAGCTTGAACTTACTTTAGTCTTTAATATTAATCTAAGACTGCTCCTAAACCACATGTTAAACATTTTTCAAAGACTCTTAAAAGCATTTTATGAAATATTTCTGAAATATGGAAATGATGCTTGAATCTTAAATTGAATTACTTACTGTAATCTGCTGTAATATGGTTGCAGCACTTTTCAAACATTGCTATCTAAATTGTGAGTTTTACTTCAGCGTTATAGCCGACTGCCTGAGACTACCACCGTCAGACAGGTATATGATTTTTATTCTGTCACATTCACTGCACCATTTTGTTACCAACAGCGGCAGTTAAGGACCTCTGCTTGGCATGTTCTCCCTCTATAAGTGCCTACAGAAAGGACTTGCTGGGAAAGCGGCAGTCAAATAGCTGTAATTATCTGCAATCAGTTGACAACCAGGGGCCGGCTGAAAGGCTGCTCATACACAAACATGGTGGCGGGAGAGAGGCGATGAGGGGTGCATAGAACAAAATATCTCAGGCAAAGACAAGAAAAATGGCAGCAATGTTAGTTTCTGAAAAAAGCAAGAGCGAAGCTGCAGCAGATGTGAATACTGATCAGACAAAGAAATGACAACATTGAAGACTGCTGTCTCTACAGCCCTCTGCCTCCTACACAGCTGCTTGTTTATCTCTGAACCCCCCCCCCCCCCCCCCCCCCCCAAAAAAAAAAGTTTTACATAACATGTCACATACAGTGGCTGCACGTTCATTTTACTTATGTTAATAACTGAAATATTGTGGAAGGATTTTTTTATTTATCACAAATCAAATCACAGAAACGAATGACTCAATGTAAAAGCTTTTACATAAAATAGAAAAAAGATCAAACAGGTCATTTTAAATGGGTTAAGGTCGGGGAACATCCAGATGTTAAAATTTCAATAACTTGGTTAAAGGAATATTATCCAGTATATATCTAGTATGCAAGCTAAATTAGTATTTTGTGGATTTGATTATCTGGACTTCAGCTGGTCTGATGCGTTGTATCTGTAAATCCTCTGATCAGCAGTAAGAATGTCAAGTGAAACTAATTTCATGTCGAATGTCCAACTATAATGACTTTTCTTACACAGCTTGACGTAGAGGGTCATAGAACCATCAAATGTGAACGAAAAAAGCTGCTTTGAACTTATTATGACTTACGATAACATACTCATTAAGAAAATATTTACTGAAATCACAGGTCAAGTGAGAAGAGGAGTCATTTTCTTTTGTTTCTATAAAATCAGACTTCAGGGGAGGTGACCCAGCTATAACTGGAGGCTTGGAGCACTTCCACTCTAGCTTTGCTTTTCAGAACTGAAGCACACCTCCATCTTTTTTATGCAATGTTTCCATTGCTGTGAATAGACTATAAATCTCATTTCTACCTGACTCTGCATGCCGAATTTGGTAATGTGAGAAACAAATTAAGCGGTTCCTCTTTTACATGCAAGTGATTGCTTTTTAAACTGTAACTGCTAAATTCATAATTTTTTTTCGTCACACTTGTGACTTGTCTCTACAACTTACAAAATCTTGCCTATAAAACCTCAGAAGATTATATTCCGTAAAACTACAGGCTGAAAACCACTACTCATGGCTTAGGCAAGCAGGAAGAAGCAAAGTGCTGACGCGTTGGTTCGTTGATCAGGCTTAGAAGAGGGTTGATAGATTAGGTTGAGGAGGTTTAAGGTTGCCTCCTGACAGCGGCATTTATTTAACATAAAAGCTGTCATTTCAGATTGAGATAGCAAAGGAGGAGTCAAATATGATTCATATATAATGACTATTGAGCCTTTCTTTCATATGAAATATGGACAGTACAAATGTCTTGTTTCCCATTTTCATTTCTTGCTAACCAGGCTTTATCTGAGACTGATATTAAATTTGACTAATTCAAGTCTAACACTCTATAGGTGAGTGGTATGAAGACATATACTGCTGCATACTCCATTCATATCATCAAAGATTTTTTTAAAAACTTGCAGATTCAGATTGATGTTTGTGTTGCATCTCCTCCTGAAGTCGACAATCTAGTCATCAATGAGCCATAGTGATAAATCGCTGGCTTCCTTAGTGCACAACGATTCACATTACTTGTCTCCCACAGGGCACACACTTCTGCCAGCACATTAGGGCTGTGATAAAAGCTGTGAAGAGCTGGGCTGGAACTGCTGCTTTGTAGCATGGTGAAAGGATGAACGGCCTCGGATGAATAGATGGTAATTAATACACACAGTACCCACGAGTCCGCAGTACAATATCAGGGCAAATTACTCTGTCGATAAAATGGCCAACAGACATAATGAGAGACAGAGTTAGGTGTGGAGGGGACTGAAAAAGGGCCCATCACTCAGTCATGCCTCCCTAAAGAAAAACAGCTGAAGGAGTAAGAGTGTTAAACAAGCTTTGAAAAGTCAAACCTGGGAGAATGTATCAAGAACGATTGAACAAAAGGAATTAGTATTATGACAGCTAAGCCTTAAAGTTACATAGAAATGAGACAGTTAGGATAAACCTGGCCTTATTCATGATTAAACACTATATTGAATTTCCTTTGCTATTAAAAAAAATCCAATGCCTGTAAAACTTCACTGTTCTGTGCTCTCTTCTCAGTTCTCTCATATCCCCTCAATCTCCCGTGTGTTCTTTTCATAATGATGTAAAAAGCTTCAGGATATTTAATGGCAAAGGATCAATGGAAAGAAACACACAGCTTGCACAAGGAGAAAATCTTTCATCTTGTCTTCCTTTCAAATTGGCCATCTGCTAGTATGTCCCAGCATTCCTTTGGGTCACTCCAGTTCCTTCTTCAGTATCTCTGTGGATATTACACCTTTCAACTCCCACTATGAAAACATGATGGACAGATTAACAAATTTTTTGGACATTTGAACATTTATCTGCCTGAGGGCTCTGACTGGATTACGGAAGACCGCACCCACATAAACCAGCAGGACTCACACTCGTGATCTGGACAGTTACATGTTGTGGTCTCTGAGAGATCAAGGGTTTGGTGAGCGGCTTGAAGAGATACGAAGTGTCAGAGTAACACAGAAGACCCACAGTAGCTTCAGGAGAACATGAAGACTTTGGTCTGAGATTCAAAGTGAAGGCCTAGCAGTACTGATTCCACAACTGAATTATTGTGGATACAATGTCATTCCTCTTCAAATGCAAGTTCTACCTTGTCAGCACCACTGAGAGGGAGAATGTTAAATACACAGGCCGGTATTGATGCTGGAAGGTAGGCAGGTTGTCCTGTGAGGCTCTGTTAAATGAGGACTGCTAACTACAACCCTCACATTTTAAATTGGGATATAGCTAACAACACAATAAAATTCTCGGATAAAGAAACCTCCTGAGTTTAATAAGAGATGTAGAAGTTGTAATGGACTGACTTTATTCAACACATACATTATAAAGTCTCGAGGGGGAGACGCTTTGCTGCATGAGCTACAAAACAAGCACACAGTTCTCCTGTAAGTGCATTTAACCAGAATAATTTAGAGTCACGGCATTCAGAAATCAGTCATCATTAATGCCATTATTCAGTATCTTGAATGGAAAGTGTATACACTTTGTGCAGAATCATTAGGCATGCCTCTATTCTGTCCTTATCATTATATCTATGCTCATTTATCAAACTCCAAACTAAATTAACTTGAATGCTAATTGGATTTAGCAATTGTAAGGTTACTTAACCCATTCAAACCCGAGGCAAATTCTAAAAAATGTGTACTAAATGCTCAACTGTTCTTTAAATAAATCTCTTAAAATCTGAAGGATTACTTAAAAAAACACCAGAACTTTTATTAATTTCTCAGCCTCAGGTGAAACCATCAAGCTGAAATAAATTAGTGTGAATTATTGGATTTCTACTTATATTTATCAATATTTGGGGAAAAAAAGTAATTGTTTGTGTCTGCTGAAGTTGATGACAAGGCAGTGTAGTACACATGCAATGCTCATATTGTATCATTCACAGTAGTATAGAAACATGGTTCCAGGAAGGAAAGAAAGATACATAAATTGCACTCAGATGGATGGTTAAAGTCACTTATATCTAATATTAGGTTCCATATGATTATCAAGGTAAAATGGATCAAAATTAGAGATTTAACCAACCATAAAGCCAGAAATGGAAAAATGCCTTTGAGTTGGATGTAAAACTCTTAAAACTATTGAGGCCTGATGACTGAACAAAACAACACCTTGTTGAAAATACGGAAGTCAGCACAGCTACAAAACCTGGAAAGTACTCGACAATCTGAGGCTGACAGGAATTATTAATTTTGGTGGAAGGGATGCAGGATGCTGTACTGGATCACTAATGGACAGAGAGTACCACTTCAAGTCAAGCACCATTAAAGTGGAGGAGATGTATTAGCATGGACTTTAATCAAGGATGAACTAGTTGGACTTTCTGGGTTTGACTGAAAATGAGTTCCCCAACCTGCTACCAGCTTTTGGAAGCGACTTTGTTCAAGTAGTGGCATTGAAAGAGGTCTGCTGTATTCAGTGAGGTCATCATCGTTAATTCAGAAAAATCCTCCACCACATACATCGAGTACCCTGCTGCTTGGCTAACCAACAAAGGCTAAAGAATAATGGCCCGACTCCTTTCCTCACATCACTTCTTAGAACTTGTCCTTCTCAAATTGGACTTTTGTGGAAGGGCAGGAAGACACTTCTCTTTGAACAACATTTAAGTGGCTGTGGCTGATTCTGCACAGATGAAAAAAACTGACAGACTCCATGGATGGAAGGCCAATGGGAGCTGTTAAAGAAAAGTGGGGCTATGCTGGTCTTTTTTGAAATAGCAGATGGTTTAACAGACTAATCATGTGTCAAGTAATTAAGAATAAAGCTGAGACTTAATTCTCCCTCCAATTTAGTTGCATTTTGATTCTGCCCATTTAAATGTTGCCTGATATTGTGAACATATATGCCAGTGATCTTCTGAGGATAAGAACATTTATTTTTATTGTTTTCTTGTTGTTTGAGGTTCAATGAGATGCTTGATTCATCAGTAGCATTGTATTAATATTTTTTTTCACTGAGTTGAATCGAATGTTGCTTTATGAATCCTCAAAAGGAAATGATATTGTTGTAGTATAAATTAATGAGGAAAAATAATGAACTAAATAACAAAATTAAATAATAAACAAATAAAATCAGTTGACAAGCTATTGGAAAGCTGAAATTTAGCAGAGAGAGAGGTATGGTTGGAATCTCCAAAGATCACTATGAATGGGGTGTTGTGTTTGTAGCCAGGCAACAAGTGAGCTGATGACATCACGTTCAGTATCAGCAGCTAACACAGGTGCTTTTCACACATTGGTGGCACCTTATCAGTACATAAAGGACATCCTCATTAAACTGCCCCTATTTCTCTTTGGTAATTCACACATGGTCTGCATCAATGTGTGCTTACACACATCAAGCCTGCGTTGCAGAATAACCTGAGTGACGAGCATTCTGTGAGGATAGCTTGCCCTTTCTTACATAGCTAGTTTCTGCTCTGTAACTAGCTCCCATGGCAGCTTAGTGGAGAGTAAGCGCCGGATCAATTTCAACCCCCCCATATCGCCTTTGTCTTTTCAACTGTGACACCAATATACAACCAGGGTGCATAAGTCCCAGCTTGGAAGCCATTTGTGAAAAGGCCTATAGGTGCACTTCTATTAAGCAGCATGTATGGAAACGCAATGCCAACAGTTCAACATCAGCTCTATTTGCTGCCTCATGTAGACAAATGTTAGAGTACAGAATATGTCTCAGCATCCATGTATCAATGAAACATAATACTACATTCCTGTTGTTTCCTCTGTGTCTTCATCAGGGCTTTAAGCTCATCCAATTTATTATTCACCAAAATAATCAAAGGAAGAAATGGTTTAAATATCTTCTTCAATCAGAGTCAGAATCAGGTTTATTGCCAAGTACGTTTGCACTTACAAGGAATTTGACTTGGTGTTGTTGGTGCAGACAATATAGATACATATACAGGATCTCAAAAAACAAGGAGCTGTAGTGCAAGCTGAATGCTATAAATGCTATAAGTGTGCAGATATACAACAGGATGAAGTGGTTCCAAATAAATAGAGACGTTAATGTAACGCAGAAGGTCTGAAGATGCTATGTAAATGTAGCTTGTAGGTCTGGAAGGGGATATGGAGAGAGTCAGTGTCATGGGGGGCTCCGGGCCTTGTTGATAAGGCTAGTAGTGGATGGGAAGAAACTGTTCTTGTGGCATGAAGTTTTGATCCTGATGGACCGCAGCCTCCTGCCAGAGGGGAGTGTCTCAAAGAGTTTGTGACTGGGATGGCAGGGATCAGTCACAATCTTCCTTGCATGCCTCAGAGTCCTGGAGGCGTACAGGTCCTGGAGAGATGGAAGATTGCAGCCAATCACCTTCTCTGCAGACCGAACGACACGCTGCAGTCTGCCCTTGTCCTTGGTGGTGGCAGCAGAGTACCAGATGGTGATGGAAGAGGTGAGGATGGACTCAATGATGGAGTAGAAGTGCGCCATTGTCCTTGGCAGGTTGAATTTCTTCAGCTGCTGCAGGAAGTACATCCTCTGCTGGGATGATGAAGGAGTTGATGTTCAGCTCCCACTTGACATCCTGGGAGATGATAGTTCCCAGTCAATTGTGGAGTCACAGAGGCTGATTCTTCCTGAAGTCCACAACTATCTCCACTGTCTTTAGAGTGTTGAGCTCCAGGTTGTTTTGGTTGCACCAGGTCGCCAGATGTCCTCCACTTTGCCCCTGCCCTACAACCCAGACATTGGTCTTTGGGAAGCTCAGTCAGCTATTACCTAGAGTAAACAACTTTCTCATTGCCATGGTTAGACATCATACCAGATATTAAGAAGTTCCAGAAATACGGCATTAAAATCACTTTAGAAAAATATATATATATATATATTTCATAGGTCATATACAAAAGCACATCAACCACAGAAGAGACTGGATCATCAACCATTGATTGCAAGATTTATGGAAACCATAAAATGATCCAACCTGTATGCATTATTTATATTCACAGTTTTGTCACCTAAACCCATTGGTTAAGTAAAATAAACCTTGTATTTATGTTCATCAGCTTGAATATAATATTTTTCATTTAATTTCTACTTTAAAATTAAATCAGGTTGGCTGAGTTGTAGAGAAGAAGGATCAGTGGCTCGGGCCTGTTAAAGCCCATCCTGTCTATGCTGAGTTGGAGTGGGATCTGTGGAGTTTTGAGGCCACTTCAGAGCCTTGGCTCATTATGTGTTCAACTTTATACTCCTGACTTCTGGCTGGACATGTTGTTCTGCTGGGTGAAGCTGTTGCCATCAACATGCCCTTCCTATTGAGGTGTGTGCTTGTTCTGTATCAATATTTTGCTGAGTAGGAAATGTGATGAAGCCCTAAGTACAAGAATGCTGGGACCAAAAGGTTTCCCAGCAGAACATTTGGTGAAGAGGTGATCAAATGACTTTAAGTAATTTTTCCGTCAATGGCTAAACCCCCTGTTTTGTTTTAACAGTCATAAAAGTCGTTTAACTTCAAGTGCAGTTTTGACATATATTTAAGGGACCTCTAGTACATGTCGACAAAAGTTACTAACTCATGCAAAAGGTTTTATTCACGTTCTAAAATTGTTTAATTGTGACTGTAAATGTGCGAATGCCACTAAAATGAAAAGCTATTCTGCCCACTGTTTGAAGCTCCACGGCTCAGCAGAATAGATTCTGATTTCAACAGGCTCTTGGGAAAGTCAACACAACACAATGCTGTTGTGAACAGAACAAGGACACACACAGGATGTACACAGTAAACATATCGATGCTGTAATGTGTTACATACACCGTGTAAAGAAAAACAAGTTTTCCTTATTGAATGTTTGAATACTGGGTGGCACTATGGATCTGTTCATCAGGTGGATGCCATGGTCCACAACTGTGGCTCTTCCTCTTCGTGTGTGATATCGTTTCCAAACACCACACTTTCTCACACATGTTCTTCCACTTTTGCAAGTCTACTGTTTAGATATTGGAGCATACTGGCGCATAAATACTATTGGGAACTGATGAGTGAGGGTATGCAGCTGAGACTGACTGACAACAGGTGAGTGTGGACCTGAGGAGCAAACAGGGAAACTGAGGACAACTACTGATGAGGATGTGAAACTGGAAACTAAACTGAGACCAAGACACAAGCACAGAGTACAGACAAAAGCAGGAATAACAACAAAGTCAAATCATGAGAGGAATGATCAACAAAGTGGCAAATCAATAGACTAACACAAACAGAAAATAAACCCTAATTTAAACCAATAACTCGAAACACTAAGAACACAAACAAAAACAGAATAAATCAAAAGACAAGAAAAGCAAAACAAAAGTCAGAAAATTCCCAAGCCAAGTTCCTGTAAGTCTTCTGAAAAAGACTGTGGCTAACATTGCTTCATGCTTCACTCTCCTGGCCAGTGAGTAAGGGCACAGAGCAGCTCCCGCTGGATGCTGAACAGTCAGCCTGTCCTCTCAGTGCAGTCCTCATTATGTAAGGACAAAGGGGGACAAAAAGCCTCACCAGTTTGGATGTCTCTGGTGCTTTAATGTGGAACGTAGCTGTCCGCAAGCAATGTTTGCACACTTTATTTGCCACAACGCGTCCACAGGGGTTCACATTATCCTTGAAACTTTCATGAAGACTTTGGCCAAACATTGTTGGAGTTTCACTTTTTTATTTCTTCAGCATGTGCTGAGAATAAGATGCATGGCGCTCAGATTACTTGCTGTTAAGGACAAACTCTGTCAATCTGCGGATCCACTTTATTATTTGAACAAATTAATTTATCCCTTTTCAATATGCTCTTTTTAATCAGCGGTAATTGAAAGAACTGCTCTCACAGATGATGCACTCTAACAAGCGGTTAAAGCAGCATCCTTGGGACTAATAAGCACTGACAAATGAGTGGGGTGAGAGTGTGCATTGGCCAATTAAGTGTGCAGAAGAGCTCATTATGAATAACACTAAAAGGAGATACAATGCCATTGTAGAGTGTACTGTGTTATAAGATCAAAGATATATAATAAAGGGAACACTGTATTATGAAATAAGTCCAACATTATAAAAAAAAATAGTTTGTTTGAGAAGCATGTGAACCTGAGTTATAGGAGAATTTAACTTATGAACTACATGTAGTTCAGTTTAAAAAAAAAAACATTATGCCACAGGGTGGGTACATCCCTGCCTTCCTTTGATCGGTCTACCCTCATCAAAGGTTACAGCTACAGTCCAGTTGTGATTACAGATGGGTGTAGCGATGTGTGATTCAGCAGGAAATGTGCAGAGTACCAGCAGATGCATGAGTCACCGACATCGCCACAAGTCTGTTTACGGACACTTTCTCTCCCTTCCCACATAGAAGTGGCCTGTGACCACCTAACCATGAAATAACCCAGTCATTGTTACATCTGGTCATGTAGCCTCTTGTTAGTGGCATATGTATTATGTTTGCCTCAAGTCTTCACAATACACAATATCCACTCATTTAGTAAACAGAGATAAACTGAAGCCTCCACAGAAATATAATCTAATAAGATAAAGAGGCCATATGTGTCTTGTGCTCTCAATATAGTAGCTGTTGGCCTGCTCATAAAAAGAAATGTCTCAGCCCCACAGTTAAACTGTGTGACGGATTGTTTGTCTGATGGACTGCAGACCTTGTCTGCAAAGCAGAGTGACCTCACACTCCACCCTCCAAGAACAGCAGTGCTCTCTGCTGGTGGATCATTAAAATGATGTTCAGACAAACAGTGAAAAAGCATTCAAAGAATCTTGTGTTGAAATTAAAATAGAGTCTTTAATTTATGGGACATTTAGCCCATTTGTCTAAATTAAAAAAAAAAAATAAGCAAATAGAAAAATAAATCACTTTTATAGAATCACTGCTTAAGTAAGCCTGATTCAAAGCAAAACTTCTCCATCCCAGTTTACCAAAACTGGTCATAATATGCAGCCTATTTTCCCTTTCAGTGTTCTAGGAAACCTAACAGCTGTATGGGACATGGTAATGTCAGCCCTGCCTCTGTCAATGCCTCTCACTGACACTCAATAGCTTTTTGTTTTTTCATTCTCCAGCACCTGTGCTTGGCTGTCAGACAGCTCATAGTGTGACTGTGCTGCCATCTCTGTGGAGGAACGACTCTGTGACAAAGGTTCCCCGACGCAGCTCAGGGGAGCCCAAATGTCGAGGCAGGTAGGCCTTAATTTCTATCAGGGGAAAAGGTTAGGCCTTATCACAAAACAGGTTATTCAATGGCATTTAACAATAACATCAGACCTTTTCCTTTTGTGTATTCATATAACGTGTATCCATTTGTCTCTCTGGCGACACAGCTCCATCTATTTATGGAACTGCAAGGACATTAGCTCAATGTCCATTTAGAAATGTCATGTAAGACATAAGGGCCTCACCGTATTCATCTGTAAATGTTAAGGTCAGGGAAAAGCTTCAAAGTCGTTCATAAAGTGGAGAAGTTAACCTTTTACTTGAATCATTCTGTGCAGCCAAACTGAATGCTGATGAGAAGTTGGAAAAAAACTTTCTTTTTGTGGTTCAAAGTTAAGATAAAAGCAACTGCATTGGCATTGGGACTCACCAAATCAACTTGTTTAAGTTACCGGCAGGCAAGAGAAACTAGCATTAAATGACACAATCTAGTTGCTGAACTGGCCTCTTGATTGCACAAATATGTAACATATGCAGGCCTAAAATCCGATCATTTTCAGCTACTTCCTCCCTCTTTCTCTTTTTCTCAGGAGAGAAATGGAAGAAAGCTATGAAACATTTGAGGAAGAGTTGTGGCCACCAAGGGCAGAACCTCTTCCACAGAAGCCTGTCCGACAGATCCGCAGATCAGGTGGTGACATACAAACACCAAATCTGCGACGCCTGTGCATATCTTCCTTAATGCTTTGTATATCTTTTAAAAGCATTATATTATGTCTCTGTAAATACTTGGGGGCAGCAGCGCAACGAGCAACTGAAAGATGACTCCCTGTGAAAGGGGACACTGTGATAATGAACCCTTGCCAGTATGGCTGGATCATTTCCCAATGCAGTAGAGTGCGCTACGATTAGAAACCCACAAAATATGAGGCAGAGCTCTTAAAGTCTAAGAGCTCTGCCTCATATGTGAGAAGAAACATGTGTGTCCTTTGTGTTTTCATTTGCCACCACTTTGGTCCAGTCTGAAACATTCCAGTAGAGTCCTGTGTTGCAGTCCCTGAGGATGAACAATAAACACGGTGTTGACTTTTCACCTGGTGACATCATAATGTAGACCATTATGGTTTTGACTGAAATGTCTCCACGTTGTTGGGAGGTGGGCAGAGGGTGTTGCCTCCCCTAGAATGGACCACGGTAACTTTTGTGACCCACAGACTTTTCATTTAGGGCCTCCAACAGGTCAATCATTTGATTTGCCAACAACTTTGGTTCATAGAAAGATAACCTGCCACCAGTGTCAGCTGCACACTGAAATGGTTTGATAAATGGATCGCACTTGCAAAGCACTTTCTCAACAGCCGACAAAATTTTTTTTTTTTTGTTTAAACGAGAGGTTTTATGTTTGGTGACAAGAAAACACTGCATTCAGGCATAAGAATCTTATTCCATCCGTGAAACAATGTGGTGGTAAGATCATGTTTTGAGCCTGATTTACTCTATTTGGGCCAGGAAAGATTGTTGTCATCGACAGAACTTTGACTTATGAATTATACTTGTGAACTCCAAATTCAGGTAAATGTCAGGTAATGATTGCATAAAAAACACCTTGGGAAAAAGTGCGAGTGAAGCCAGATAACAACTCTAAGCATACAAGTTGTTCTTGTTGTAAGAACATCTGAAAAACACAAAGTTAATATTTTGAAATGTAAAAGTTCTGACCTGAATCCAATAGCTGCTGTGATGAACAGCGGTCTGAAATGTTTAGTTGCAGATATTGCTTTAATAAGAGGTCACACCAGATTGATCAAGCAGTATAAGTCTAGAAGTCTTATTCATTAACTGGTTTCTCTTAATGTATTTGTAGCTCTTGTGTTTTTTAAAAGATATTTTATATCCAACATCTTCATTTCTTCCAGAAATGTACGCTTCAAGGACAACTAGAGAGGTTAGATGCAAAACAACCAAAATCAACAAAATTTCAAAACTGTCCAATCTTTAACATCTAAAACCTATTAAGCTACATCTTGTTCTCCTGCAGGAGGTGGCTCCAGGTCCACAGCAACCAAGATCAGAACCCAAGACTTCACCCAGAGAACCAAGCTTCACCAAAACAAGTGAGTCACAACCTCACCCCTTGTCAGGTTTTAACATTTAAGCACAATGCCAACAGGATTAACCTTTATTTCTGATCCCCTCCTCAGCATCCTTGCGCAAAGCCTTCTCCATCCAGAACCTGACTCAGATAGAAACCCCATGGGAGAACGTCACTCTCAACCGCTGTCTGTTCGTGGCCATTACCATTCTGGTGCTGACCTCAGGCTTTCAGAGACTAAATGGTAACTAACCTAGTACACAAATGTAAGATCCAAGGCATGACAAGTGGCATGAGTGGTCTGTTTGAAAGAATTATCTTAAAAAAATACACAGAAACGTTTCGTGGCCGTGAAGCAACAGATGAGGAGGAAGAAGCTGCACTAACAACGAGAAAGCCTGGAACTTTACGGCACCGAGGGCGTCCGCTGGAGGTAAAATGGGTTTAGTTGCAACTTATTGTAATGACTGATCAACTTCATGATGCAAAATTCTAATTTTCCAATTTTGAGTTGAATGGCTTGACAGTTTCCACTGCTGTTCTTGCCTTGGTAGCCAGAGACATCTCTCTGGGAAGTCATGTTATCGTGGCTGCCCGACCTTGATGATGATGAGGAGGAAGAGGATGATGATGATGAAGAGATCAAAAGAGGAAAATCAAAGAAAGGAGTAACGACACGAGCATTGAGAGGTGTCAGGAACAGGCCGCTGCAAGACAAAAAACTCTTAAAGCAAAGAGATGGGAAATTAAAGTACAAGAGAGCCAGAGAAGAGGAAATCAGAGGCAAGAAAAAAGGGGTGAAAAAGGAAAACCCTGAAGAGGAGGCAGATAAAGAGGATGAAGGAGAGGAAGAAGCAGTTCCTAAGAAAAACAAGAAGCCGGAAGAAAAGAAAGAAAGGAAAAAGACTAAAAAAGGTTGACAGTGGCTAATGTTAGAATTTTCTAATTAATTACTGAAATCTCAACCAAGTGTGCTTAGTTAAACCACAGAACAGGATCAGCAGCATTGTTACAACTTAGGTTTGCTCTCATGGACAGATGACAGATCCATGAAAATAAATGCATTGACTTCTTTGTTTTAGATTAGTTTGTCATGATTTGGGTGCTTATTTGCGTTTGAGGACATTTAATAAATGATGCACAGTCATGCAGTTAAACATTAACACGACGCAGCTGGAAGAGACTGAACTTTACAAACTTAAGACCAACAGCTGAGGTTTTCGACAAGCCACCTCTCAGATAGAAGGTTCATTTCTCAGTAAATTCAATCTTTTATCCTGATTATCAGCCTTGAGTTTAAATAGTCTAAATAGTTAAATAGTTCAGGAACTCAGTCAATGTTTTACATGTTTCAGTGAGATGCCTTTGAAGAAGAACAGACTAAGACTCAACTGTTTTTCATTTTCACTTCTGTATTTATTTTAAAAAAAACGCAACCTTAAAAGATTAACCAGCCATCAAAGCTCGACATCCAGGCAATACATATATATAAAAAAAAAATTCTATAACAGCCTGCCTGATTTACTTCGACCAAACAAATTTAATAAAAAAAAACAAAAAAAAACCTGCTGAATACTTTTCAGATATTCAAAGTGAGCTGGACACTGTGGACAGTCAGGGCAGACTGAACTGAACACTGATCACTGAAAGCAATTATTAACCAATGGTAGTAGATCAATTAGACATTGTGAGACCATCTGGGGGGGGCGGCCTCATCGGCATGGGAGGCATGGGCATCTGAGGGGGCATCTGGGGTGTACCTGGCGCTCCAGGTGGCAGAGGAGGGACAGACATCCCTCCTGGTGGAGGAGGAGGCAGACTGTCATTTGCTGAGCGAGGTCCTCCACTCATAAGAGGAGGGGGGTGCTTTACATTGGAGGGAGGCACCGGACCGGTCGACTGGGTAATAGCTTTCTCCATTTTGAAGTGGAATTGCAAAAAGAACTGAGCAGAGAAATAACATGAAAACATTAGAACAAATACTCCCCCTGGGGTTAAAATAACCTGTTTTTCGCTTTGTGGCGGCTAATACTTATGAGTCTGTCGGTACCTGTTTAGTTTCTTTGTTCCAGTGGGTCCAGAAGCGGTTTTCTGCTTTATCAATTTCCCTGCTGGGGACCTAAAAGGTCAAGCATCTCAATGTCATATTACAGTAGGACATAAGCATAACAACAGGGGCACAACAAAAGAGCAAGTCCCACTCACCTTGAAGGCAATGGTTTCATACGGTTCGGCAGCAAACAGCAGGTACTGCCAGCGGCGATCAGGGGGCTCGATACGCTGTTCATAAGCTGACATGAAACGATGCCTGGGTCCGATACCTTCAGCAATCTCTGGATAATCAATCTGATAAAAAGAGTCAAAAATAAATAAATAAACACACCATAGTTTACAGATGTCAATGGCTGAAAAAAATTATTAACTATTGTTGCAATGTAGAACACTACAGGAAGAAGCATAATGATGCTTTGTATCTGAACCAAACAACGGCCGCTTCTATCATTTGAATAATTAGAACAAATCTGTTGCATTTATTTAAACAAAGAAGTGACACAGACAGTCAAACCAAACATATGCTCAGCTTTTCACCTCCACCATAAAGAACAGGCAGTCCATGATCAAACACTGAGCACCAGCCCTATATCAGCAAGTGCTCTGAGAGACTGAACACAAAATTATGAAGCCGTCTCAGCTGTCAATGGAGGGGGAAAAGGTTTTTTTCTTTAACCAGAGGACATTCAGTTGGTTAAGAGTTCAAAAGATTTCTCATCAGGATTCTAACCTGGAAAAGTAAAGACTGCTGACCAGTCTCTGGATCCCTCTGTTTGGTAACTATGAAGAAGAAGAGAAACACATGGGCCATAAAACCATTAGAATAATCTACAGTAGTGCAGAAAATGTAATCATTTTAAAACAAATAGCTGCAGTGATATATTACAACAAAGCTGGCTTACCTTTGTATCCTGGTCTACCAATTTTGACAAACTTTTTGACCTCAACTTTCACTTTAGCTGGAGCTGGTTGAGCAGGAGCTTCTTTTGCCTCTTTGGCTGCTCTCCTTGCTCTGAAAACACAAAATAAGGTGGTCCTTTGCTTCAGTGCACCGATCTCAAATAACATAAATATTAGGGGTGCATAAATGAAAAAAAAAACAATTCTGCCAAAAAGAACCGCTGCATTAGAAGAAACTGAAATCAACACACAGTGAATCTAAAAAAACATGCTGATGGGAGGTGGACTTACAAGTTGGTTTGATGTTTCTTTCCTTGTGTGTGAGCCAAGTAGCTACCCTGTAATGCAGAAAGGGCAGCTTGTCAGTTTGCTCTTTTTAAACGAAATGCCCAAATAACAAGAAACACAGCACAATATTCAAACACACCACAATCCAAGAATGGTCTGTTATGTGAATCCTCACCTCATTGTTGTGAAGTGTCAGACAAAGTTTGCACTCATATGATCCTAAGTGATTCTTCATGAAATAGGGGTCTTTGTTGATGTCGATGGTCTCCAGGGCCAGCTGACGTAACCGTTCCCTTCTGTCACGGTTACTCTCAGAGGCAGATGCCACCCCACCGCTGCCCGTCTTCCCTCCAGCACGATGCTGGAAATCCATCTTTGCAGGATAATGGACTAATTCACGTGGTCAGACCAAAATTCAAGTATCCAGTCAAAACTGGACTCCAAATGGATTCCGCTTATCTATGAGGAAAAATGAATAAATAAATAAAAAATAAAAATCAGACAAACTGCTACAATGTTAGAAATAAAGGACAACATGCACTGCTGTTTGTGAACAACAACAAGTGTGAAGTTGCACAATCTGTGTGCAAAGTATTATATATTTTTTAAAAGCTCAAATAACAAATAACCTACAGTGACTAATGGGAACACGTTAACTTTCAATTATACGATCAAATATTCACGAGTCAGGGTTGCGATATATATGGTGCAAAAACAAAAGTCCTCAAACCCTTTAGATCTAATTTCCCCCCCTAAGGGAGCTGTACTTACACAAATCTACACACATCTACAATATTACACACATCTGAATAATAAAAGTAAAATTCTCCCAAATTATATTTCTGAATTAATCAATAAAGGTAACCTAATATAACACTGATGAATAAAAGCACATAATAAAAACAAACGAACCATTCAACATCCAGTTAGCTGTATGCTAGCATCAGACACCGCTTGCTACTGAATGCAGTGCTAAGCTAACGTTCTTAACAGCTAGAAATGGGGTTGTTTTTAGCAAATATCAACGATCAAACTACAAGTAAAATTAAACTTATTGTGTGTATCTAATTTGGGATTTGGGCTTGGTTAGCTAAACGATAACATGACAATATATTACTTTTAGTTTACTTTATCCACATACTCACCAAATCCACAACGACAGGATCACGCAAACGTTGATCTATACTGCGCATGTGCACTTACTGTTCCTTCTTCTTCTGATTTTAGCGGCTCAGTTGTGTCACCGCCACCTCCTGGACAGGAGCCGAGGTGTTACTTGCCATTTTCCCCTCCGTTTCTCTTTTGAATGTAATTATTTTTATATTTTATGCTTTCTTTTATATATATGTATATATATATATATGAGATTCCTACAGCTGTCTTTGACTTCAGATTTTTTCTCACTATATCGTTCGTCGTGTTTGACCCTCACTTATTACCGTACAATGGTGCTATCAGTAGGCAGTATCTTGACAGTCTGGTGTACGTATGGGAGTGTCACTGCTAACCAGAAAGTGTGCCGTGTGTCCGGTGTGAGGCACGGAGGAGAAGCCTGACGCCGCTATATGTTTGACTGCCAAAAAATGACCAAACACTCGCCGTCACACTGCGAGAACACCAGATAATAAGGCAGCGAATCCGACTATATAAATAACAAAATTACTAATATTCCTGTGAGACGATTCTATTATGTTTTCGGTTGGGGAAACGGAGCAATCGTAACCACACCGTGTCCTTGCGTCTCTGTCCAACTTGGATGTATCTGCGTCAGTGACCGTGATGCGTTTCAACGAGAAGGAGCTGATCTTTCTGAGCCGTCAGCCCTCTGAGATGGCAGCTGAACTTGGGATGCGGGGTCCCAAAAAAGGAGATGGTAATACAGTTACAGTTAATACATTCAGATGATCACTCTCACTTCCGTTTAGTGTATGTCGGGCAGCAGTTTATGTTAACACCAGTGAAACTGATGGAGGATGTGGTCTATGTTAACGAGTCTTATCTCTGCTCCTTTTTGGTATGGTGCAGTTGTGAAGAGGAGGCTGGTGAAACTTGTCGTTAACTTCCTTTTCTACTTCCGGACCGATGAGGAGGAGGTCAGCTCAGTCAATATTTGAACACTTGGACATGCTGCCATTTATCTGCCCGGCGTGTGTCATTATTATATATCTTCATGTCGTGAAATAATTTCTTGGAAGTGCTGAAGTTTGTGTTTACTCATCAGCCAATTGGAGCTTTGCTGTTGGAGCAGTGTCGGGTGGAGAGGGAGGACAGCCAGACCTTCTCTATTGGTGAGTCCCAGGGTCCACAGGTTTACTTTCATATTCACTGATGACTCACACTTTCTCCACTACTGATGGGTTTTTCCTCAGTCAGTAAAGATGAGTTGGCACACACGGTTCTTTCAGCACTTCCCTGGACAGCAAAGCAAAGTGTGTTGTTATGACTTCATCTTGTTTCTGTTTCTGTTTGTGTCTGTTATTGAATTAATGCCATGTTTTCATGCTGGTAGTATTTCTGGATGAAGCGGAGAGGAAGTATCTGTTCGAATGCGACAACGAAGAGGAATGTGGCAAGTGGATAGACTCCATTATCAAAGCGAGGTCAGAGTTACTCTTTCTTTCCCTTCCACAGCCACGATAAAGGGTTGCATCTGCTTGAAGACCTGTCAATAACTGACTACTGGGAAAAACTACATATTTTTAAGCTAAACTTGGGGAAAATAAATAAATTTAATATGCAGGTAGTCATCAAATCAAAATAAATCAAAATGTTTCGCTCTTACGTGGTTGTCAACTTTGTTAGAACTGAATAGTGCGCACCTTTTCCTGATGTTGGTGCACAGCTGGGCGTAACGAGCAGGGAGACGGGAGAGGGGAAACCGTTAGTAGCTGTTTCCTTAAGGTGGAACTGTCAAAGCAACAAAGATGTATTGTGTTATTAATTGTTGGTGGAACAAAAGGGCCACAGAGAACAAAGTATTGTAAAAGTTTTCAGGTGATTTACCGACTGCACTGATCCATTTAGGGCTATATTATTACATGACAACATGTTTTTTCGGTCATATGATCTAGGTGGGAATGATTTTCATGGTGCTGATTAAATCACGAAGAATCGGACCGATCGTGCGGCATGGGACAGGTTCCAAAATTAAAACGCGACCAGTCGAAACGACACCAAAGCCTCCAGCTCAACTGGTACCTTCACGTCATTTCTGGCATGTGCCACCGTTCTTCAGGGAGAAAATGGCAGTCAGAAATGTATCTTTGCTCTATGCCAGTTGTTGATATAAAACAGCCAGTTGGGCTCTTGTTTTTATGTAGTTTTCTCCTCCCACCCTGTAAGGCGGGTGGATTCTCACGAAATCTGTGAGATCACGACAGCAAGAGAATCTGTTTTCCAAGGTGTGCGGCTGAAGCTAGTTGGAACCAATCAGAAGATTTTACTGGCAGCTGCGGGTGGGTTTTAGACTTGGTAACGGTCAACAGTTTGACATGCTAATGAGGTTAGCATTAATGCTCACAGTGTCGGTTATGTCAGACGTGGAAAATATTTCCCTAGTTCAAGAAGAGCAAGGACTTATGTTAAAGGCTTTTTGCTGTTCTCCAAGTCTCCTCTCGCTCCAGGAAACCACAACCTCAAAGCAGCACATACACAAGGGAAATGGCAAGATTTGGCAAAGATTTTGATTGTGAAATCAGACATCCCTGACTGGTTATTTCAGTGAACGGTTCTTGCATCTTTGCAGGGACTTACATTGATTTTAGGCACTAGCCTCCCTAGACCCCATTTCCCAGAAACCCCTTAAGACTTTAAAATGATTTTTTTCTGTATTATTTGCCATTTAGAAAATGAACATGGTAAATGGATGAATAAATAAATGCCATTCATCTAACACATTTTCAAACTAAGTTTGTGAAGCGTGTTCTGTGAATACAGCTGAATACAGTCTCGTCTGAGGTAATGAAAATAGCTTTTGTGGCTTTGATGAGACTGAATCTGCTATAAGATGCTATTTGAATGCTGCGAGTACAGGCAAAGACCCCCTTCAAGTTGTGTTTTGGTCGTAAGCAATAGAAACATGGGTGAAACACCCAAAGTGTTATCAAGTGATTGAAGACTACTCTCCTTTGTCTTGTGTTGAATTATACTGGGGAAGCCGCGATGCTCCCAAAGAGGAGACAAAATGAGAAGGTTGTTTTCTGATGATGATCGTATTATAACGGTCTGAGCTGTGTCAATCTGCTTCTGATCTGGATAAAACCAGCATGGCTGTTTTCCACATGTGCCCACAAGTTTAGTATTTAAATAATATCAGAGAATTCATGTTCCAGTGATCTGGGTATATATGACATATATATGTATGATATATAATCTGTTTTCTGTGTGCTGGAATGTTTGCCTTGCCCATGTCTAATGAATTTGTTCTCTTTTCTTGCAGTTACGAGTTCATGAGGAGGAACCTCATATTCTATCGAACTGAAATCCACAGGCTCACGGGGAAGGTGAGACTCCTCGCTGCTGTATGTCAGCCTAAATGCCACACCGACGTTGCCGCGTATCATCGGTTTCATAGCATGAAAATGTATACAGTGTGGATTGTATATTCTGATGTGCGATACCAATTCAACATGTATGAGTTGATAAATGAAGGAAGACATTTTGGGTTTCAATCACCAATCCAAACAGTTTCCTGGTTGCTCAGGATGATCCACGGATTTTTACAGTCCTCTTAAGACAGTTCTTGGTTAAATCCTTTAATAAAACCTTGACAGAAGCCATAAAAAATATCATTACAGCAGTGTTAGTGGTTTCTGAAATCCCACTCGCTCAGAGACATAAATCCCAGAGCAAAAGTGGAGTTGTTAATCCTTAACAAGTAAAACCCAGACTCTCTGTATGAATAGACACCACTGAGGTTCAGTGAGAAAGTACTTTGTTTTTCTGTTTGTTCTTGTCTTTGTGTGTGATTTTGATGAACTACTTCATATGAAGTTTGATTCTGCTTCAATAAGAAGGAATTAGCTCTGTACATTTCTTGCCGTCTGGACTTACCAGCTTCTTTCTCTACAGGACCCCTTGGAGCAATATGGTATATCTGATGAAACCCGCTTCCAGGTCAGCAATGGTCTGCAGCTTATGCCCAGAGATACCTCCTCCCTGTAGACCAACAACCTATGTTCACATGATCTTCATTTTATTTCACTCTGCCATTCCAACGCTCACTTCGCACTGGTTTGAAAACATCTGTAGTACTGTCTACACTCCAGCTTTTTACAGCTGCTCTGCTCTACAATATTTGCTGTTTCTTAGGACGTGTTTGGTTAAAACCAAAACTGCTTCTGCTGTGTTATAATTCATTATAGTCATTATAGGTAATGCAGGAAAAACTCTGTACTGTTATTATTGGTTATGGGTATTTTTCAAGCCATTTACTGTCAAATTTCCAGACCTGTAGTTATCTAATGTCTTTATAAATATTTTTTTATACCATATTTTCCACTGGACATGCTGTACATGCAGAGAATATGATTTTGAAAGGCTATAATTGTTCTAACCTGGAGTCATTCTGTAGGCACAAGTTCAACAACAGTATCCAGAGAATGTGAACATTGCTATAAAACAAACTAAAACTTAGAGAAGATGTATCCTTTTCGAAAAAAGCTTAGTCAGTACCCTGCCAATGTTAGAAAACCTCCGACATTACAACAAGTACATTTGAGTCCTTTGAGCTGTTGGGCTGAGCCAAATCTCTTGCTCAGTGTTCATTTTTAGTCCATGTATGCATTCACCTTGTAGCCCTTTTAGACAATTTAGTTGTTAAAACTATCCTTTTGCACATATAACTGGGTTTCAAGGGTTTATTTTTATTATGATTACAGTAATTTACTTGAACCTAATATAGCTTTCTATTTCACTGTGAATCGGATTCTTTTTAGGTAAGCTGCTGGACCACATAGGTAACCTGACTCTTGATGTGATTCCTTAAATATTGCACCAACATTTGCAAAGTTTCAGCAAATGTTGAGAATAAGTTTTGCTCTCTGCCATATTTCTCCATAAGGGCTTTGCTGTGTCTTACAAATTGGTGAAATATTTATGGCATTTGTCAAGAATGTCAATGAATGTGTCTTTGTTTTTTAAATAATTTGTATATGGAATGTGGTCAGTTTGTTTTTAATTGCAGCATGGTTGTTTCACTGGCATCTCCTTTTTGTACTAATAAAGCCTTTAAGAGATACTGTTAAAGTCATGCAGTGGGTTTCTAAAATGAAAATATTTGCTAACAAGAAAAATTTTACTTATATCTTTTCATATCTTTGCAAGTCTATTGCAATTCCCACTACTGTTAACTTGAATTATATTATGTCTGTGGTTCTCAAACTGGGGAGTAGTAGGTGCACTTTGGGGTGGGGGTTTGGGGGTAGAGAGCTGCCCTTATGGGGAGGACCAAGGAAAAATATAAGGGTTAAATGAGCTTGAATTAACATGAACTATGTAAAAAAAGCAAGAATTTATTGATGTCGTTGTGATGACCTATGTTTCACTAAATAATTTCAGAATTGTTGCTTCGTTGCCGATGTCATTGCTTGATTAAAAACTTGTAGGTTGGTGGAATGTGAGCTCTTTGTGCTGCGAAGCACTTCATCACGTGGGTAGGGGTCTTAATCGGATCTGAGCCAGTGGATCAAAATAAAATGCATCAACATTTCTGAATTAGTTAATAATGTAAGATTGCATTTTCAAATTTGTATGATGCATAGGTGTTAGTTTTTACCTCTGTAACAAGTCACACACTCTTGTTTTAAAGACATTTTACTCCATTTTGCAGCGAACACGTTATGTGTATAAATTATCAACCATATGTGACTATAAGAACATGATAAATATGTAAATAAATATGACAAATTCTCTGCCCTTTGCCAACTGCGGGGAGATGAAGAGGCGATGTGTTGGGCTGTGTGACACGTTTCCTTAGCAACGCCAAATGTGTGATTCAAAATCGGTGACGACACAGCCTTCCCGTGTTGCTTTGCGAGACCAAATTGAATGCTCGCTATAAGAATACATTTGTATTCTGCAAATTTGGTCTTCAGCCATAAAAAGCAAACCATAACAATTTTCTGTTGGTCCTAACACAACTTCACAAAGCCACTTAACAACGCGTAAAGGGGAGGATAATATTAGGGAAAGGTAGGTGTTAATACAAGGATAGATTATTAACAAACATTGTTGACAAAGCATTAGCCGGACAGCTAGCGTAACTTCCTTAAGGGCAGACAGCTGAGTTAGCGGTAGCATTTGTCTAGCTCTGAATGCTAAGGGATTGGATTCTCTCATTTTTTGTCTGTTTGTTTTATTGCATCTACTACAGATCAGCGTTACTCATCTCAGCTGTTTTTTTTTTTTATTCATGGTCCTGCTGCTAAAACCATTTTACAACTCTTATGTTGCTAGTTCAGTCAGATATAATTGAGGTGCTGTTGTTTGCATTTTAGACTGACCCCAGTCGTAACCGTACTCTGGAATTAAGTCATTTACAGGTTAGCCCTACTTTGCTATTTGGTTTGGGGTTAGCATATCGACTCTCGAGTGTTAATTGTTTAATAGTTTCGAAGGACTTAATTGTTGATTAAACTGGGTTACAGCTTAATTGTCTCAGTGTCTCCCTGCAGTGCTATTGGTTTTAGGATTATCAGCTATTTACATTTAGGCGACTGTCTGCTAAAAGTGAAACAAATCAACTGCATGACTGGTGTTTGTGAGTTAGCAAATTGGATCACTCATTATGTCATGTCAAAAATAAACCTCAAAAATTTGTAATTTTCATGATATTCATATTTTTGTTAATCGTTTTTACTGTTCTATGTTTTTATTGTTTGACCTGAACCTGTCTACAGGCGTCATGGACCAGGACTATGAGTGCAGGCTGCTCAGACAAATCAATATCCAAAATGAGAATGCAAGCCCAATAGTAAGTAAATAACGCACACACAGTTTTATTAATTTTTTTTATGTTGTTTTCATACAAAAACAGAAAATTAGCTCTTCCAAATTTGAAACCATGGTTCTCAACTGGGAAAAAGGTGGAGTGCTCCCTCTGGGTCAGGTGGAGGAGTTTTAAGTGTCTTGGGATGTTGTTCACAAGAGATGGCAATTGGAGCGAGAGATGGACAGATGGATTGGAGCTTCATCAGAAGTAATGAGGGCTGGCCTGTTGTGATGAAAAGGGAGCTGAGCCAGAAGACGAAGCTTTCAACTTACTGGTCCATCTTTGTCCCAACCCTCACCAATGGTCACGAGATCTATGTATTGACCTAAAAAAATTAGGTCATGGACACAAGGGGCTGAAATGGGTGTACTTGGAAGGTGGCTTGGCTCCGCTTTTGAGATAGGGTGAGGAGCTTGACAGTTTGGATGGAGCTCAGAGTGGAGCCGCTGCTCCTCTACATCGAAAGGAGTCAGCTGAGGTGGTTTTGGCATCTTGGTAGGATACCTTCTGGTTGCCTCCCTTTGGAGGTTTCTGGGCACATCCAACTGGGAGAAAGCCTTGGGCAGACCCAGAAGTAGCTGGAGGTATTGTCCGTTTGTCTCGGACCCAACCTCGGATTAGTGGAAAATAATCGATGAATAGATGGATGGATTTGCTTGTCCTTGCACATTAAGAAGCTGTGTTTCTTGTTTCCTCCTGAACTACTACTGTCATTAAATAATTGCCACACCTTGCCTAGGATAGCCAAAACTAAACATTCAATATTCAGTTTTCATTATGCAACTGGAAAATGTATTCCAAATATTAACATCATCCTTTCAGTCAGGAGAAGAAATCGGTTCATGGTCAAGTGGAGAAGATGGATTAAACAGTCCCATTAAAAAGAATGAAGCAGAGTGAGCAGGTTGGGGTTGGTTTGGACTCTGATCGCTGATGGTTTGTAGATGAACATCATTGGAAACCGTCCACAACAATTGATGTTCTGGGCAGTTTTAATGATCTGCTGCAGAGCCCTTCTGTCTTGGGCCCTTCAGCTCCCCACACCACTTTGTGAGGTTTCATTTAAGAGTGTTTTCTATTGCTCCTCTTTAGAAGTCACCAAGTACCTGCTGTTTCTAAAGTTTCCTCAAGAAATGCAGTTATTTCTGAGTTCTCCTTACCGGTGTGGAAATATGGGATGACCAGTACAGCTGCTTTGTGATTTCCTGCAGTATCGCTTCCAAGTAAACAAAAATCCTTAAGTGAAAACTGCTTTGTTTTGAACTGTACGACGTTTCAGTGATCAGCACAGCTCCAGAACCGTAATAGGCCCTCCCTAATAGAGGATTGTTAAGTACCAAAGCGCTTCAGATGGAGAGGTTGTTACTCTGCTCTTGCTGGAAAAGGAAAGGGTTTAACGAACCACTTATTTGACAGTGTCACTAGTGCTGAGCGAAACAAGACCTCACCAGCCAAACGACTGGCTTTTGTGAGTGCTGCCTCCTGTTGCTAACACCTCAAATGGATGCACCATCTGCCACATAAATCATCCTCCTGTTTTGTTATTAAGATTTCAGTTCACAATCCAAGGCCTGTTTGTGTTTGGCCTCCATTCAGGAAATGCTCTCCTCTATTCCCTCACGCAGAAAGCTGTTGGTGCAGTGCGATCTCTGACACCCACCAGCTCCCCTCTGTCCTCCCCTAGTAAGCATGGTGATCGCTTCATTCCCTCCCGGGCTGGAGCCAACTGGAGTGTCAACTTCCACCGCATTAATGTGAGTCTGCTGCAATACAGCCAGGACTTCACTCTCTGTCCTACCAAAAGCACAATGCTCTCAGGATCAAAGTGTTGACTATGACCTAGAAGCAAACATTGAATAAATCAATAGATTTTTCCCCTTAATCTTTAAAATAATAATAATCATGCCTTAAGTGTACTGATTTGGTTAATTCATTGGTTTGATTTTCTGATACAGGAAATTGAGAAGTCGCACAATCAAAACAGGAAAACCAAAGATGGCACTACCGACAGCAACAAAGGTAATCATTTACCTTCATCTAAACGTTGTTTTTTGCCACGAGGCAGAGCTCACTTTGGCCTTGTCTTGACACGCCCTTCCACTGCCACCTTGCAGCAGGGGATAGCTGCTCTGAGCATCACTACTGTGGTTTGGAGCATCACAATTGAGCACGTTCACAGAGCTGGAGATTAGAGAAATCTTTGTTCTGATAGATTCTATGTGATTTGACCTTGAGATGAAGTGTCTGTAGCACAAAATAATGTGAAGGCATGAGACAGAGAATCACTCATCTACTCCTTTCCTCTGCAGTGCACTGCTCTCCTTTACTTTGTGGAAAATCTGATCTGCTCCTCTGTTTCGACTGTAAAGAGACCAGCATTTAACTTCTAGGAATGACTAACAATTGGTGGTTCCACCATACTTTATTGATGGGCTCTATTAAGAATATGAAAAGTACCTTTCATTTAATGTATTTTGCTCAATTAAATATGTTGTGATGTGATTTTCAGCCCCCGAAACATATTCTCCTCTCTGTTGTAGCTACTTTCAGTGTGAGTTTCTTCCATTATTCAGCTCGATACTTCAGATCTCTCTGTCTCCTCCAGTCAATTTTAATTATTTGACCTTCTCTTGTGTACTAAGCATTGGAAGACTCATGGAAACAGAGGATAAGGACCAAACAAATCTATGGGAAAATTTCCCTCTCATCTTTAGAGATGTGAAAGAGCTGAGAAATTGCAGAGGGAGTTAAACATTTGAACTTAATTATTTCAACAGCGAGGTTTGATTTCCCCCTTGTCTGTTCCTCCGTCTTCAGCCGATGGTCTGGCTTACTCAGCTCTGCTGAAGAACGAGCTGCTGGGAGCAGGAATCGAGAAAGTCCAGGACCCCCAGTCAGAGGATCGTCGTTTGCTGCCATCCACTCCTACAAAGAGGAGCCTTTTTAGTGTAAAACAGATAACATAGCTCTACCATTTAGTCTGTTTTATAATGGCGTTTTCCCTTCGGTGAATAATCATCTGTTTTGTTTCTTCATAGTATTCTGTTAGTCCTAAAAGGGCTCTGCCAGAGGAAGATGGAAACACAGTTTCTCCATATTCTTTATCACCTGTCAGCAGCAACAGGTAACATATACACCCCCCCCCCCTATTCTGGCCAAATAATATTTCTTCATGCAATATATTCTTAATTGCTCTCATTGTATTGTGTATTGCAGCCAAAAACTGTTACGGTCGCCAAGAAAACCTACCCGCAAAATTTCCAAAATTCCCTTCAAAGTTTTGGATGCTCCAGAACTTCAAGATGACTTCTACCTCAACCTGGTGGACTGGTCCTCTCTGAATGTGCTCAGTGTTGGACTGGGTACCTGCGTATACCTGTGGAGCGCCTGTACCAGCCAGGTGTGTGTGTGTGTGTTTCTGTGTGTGTGTGTGTGTTGCGTTCACTGTGAAACTCAAACGCATTGCTCAGTCAAATGACGTCTCTAATCATAGTGGACACGATAATGAAAAGTGTCTCTGCGTGTGTATTATGGATATTTCATAACCAAAAGGCTTTCAGGGTTTAATTGCGCTGCCCTCCAGGTTTTTGCGTTAATCTGTCTCTTTTATTTTTTGCCTCCATTTGTGCAGGTGACACGTCTTTGTGACCTCTCTGTAGAGGGAGACTCTGTGACATCAGTGGGCTGGTCGGAGAGGGTGGGTTGTTCTGTTATTTGATTTATTATTTGATACAGTTTTAGATGAAAGTAGAACAATCCAGTTGTTTTTAACTATTGAGTCACTCAGTGTGACCATTTAAGATCCACAGTTGAGCAAGACTGTTACTTGATATTTAATTGAAATCCAAAATTGTTTTTTTTTTTATAAGCTGTATTTAATCCTTTAAATATATGCAGCACCAGTCAAAAGTTAAGACACATTTATTATGTCCAAAATTAAATTAAATTAAATTAAATGAAATGAAATATAGTGCTGCATGCTATTCTTTTGTTAGAGTTCTACCTTTCAGCTAAAATGGCTAATTTATTGTACCTTTACAAAGATCTGTGTTTCAGTTCAAGTCTTTGTGTTGCTGTGATCTTTACATACGTTTTTGTGCTAAGTGTGTTGCCTATTTTTAGGGTAACCTGGTAGCAGTGGGTACACATAAAGGCTATGTTCAGATCTGGGATGCAGCTGCAGGGAAGAAGCTCTCGGTCCTAGAAGGACACACAGCCAGAGTGGGTGAGTTCAGTGGAGATGGGATGGGGGAGGAGACAATTACAGGATTAAATCCTCATAACCCTGGTGCAGTCGTTTAGCAACATCTCTCTGTCATTATTGGTGAATTATCTCCCCTTTAATCTGCCTGTAATTCTTTGCTGCCAGGCGCCTTGGCGTGGAACGCGGACCAGTTGTCGTCTGGGAGCCGTGACCGTGTGATCCTGCAGCGGGACATCAGAGCTCCGCCTCTTCAGTCCGAGCGTCGTCTCCAAGGGCACAGACAGGAAGTATGTGGACTCAAGTGGAGCACGGACCACCAACTGCTGGCATCGGGTGGAAATGATAACAAGGTATGAAGGCAGACTCTCATCTTTTCCTCTTTCAGCTGCACATGTGTACGTTTCTGTCCCCTCACTGTGTTACCTGCCGCCTGCAGTTACTCGTATGGAACCACTCCAGCGTCCTGCCTGTGCAGCAGTACACAGAGCACTTGGCAGCAGTGAAGGCCATCGCGTGGTCGCCTCACCAGCACGGCCTTTTGGCCTCTGGAGGCGGCACAGCCGACCGCTGCATCCGCTTCTGGAACACTCTGACTGGCCAGCCCCTGCAATGCACCGACACCGGCTCTCAAGTCTGCAATCTGGCCTGGTCCAAGCACACTAATGAGCTGGTGAGTCACTTTAAATGTCTGAGTATACAGTGATGAAGTGAAACGGATTCCCTGATTCTTTTACAAATGTGGACCAAAGCCTAGGTTGCTGTCAGATTTGTTGGTGATTCAGCTCTTAATTCAGCAAGATGCAGCAAATGAATAACGGCTTTAGTGTGTTGAATGGTAGGCGGGCCATTTGACTTTTGAATGGAGGGAGTGGTGCTCTTCCCTCCAGTATTTGAACTTGGCAAGTCTAAACATGCTTTTTCTGTGCTGGAAGTGGTGGTGCGGAGTTACCGTTGGCTATGTTCCAGATAAACACCATCGCTTCAGGTCTTCTGATGTAACTGCACAACAAACACTGTTTTGTTTTCCTCAGGTCAGCACACATGGTTATTCCCAGAACCAGATCCTGGTGTGGAAGTATCCGTCTTTAACTCAAGTGGCCAAACTCACAGGACATTCCTACAGAGTCCTCTACCTGGTCAGTATACACTGCATGTGTTTTCATCTGTCGAAGCTTAAACTAAAAAAATTACTGAAAGCATCTCTGGAAAGTAAAATTCTATCCCCAAAAATGTTATGTAAGTTATAGTGACTGTTCTCAGCATATTATTATGACACATTTTCTTTATGTTTTTCACTAAGCATCTTTGAGAATCATCCAGTATCTAAGCAAGAGGCAAAAAATATCCACCCTTACTGGAAGGGAACTGGAATCATAATGTTGCCGTCACGCCTACACCTGATTATTCTGATCCCTTATAGCAGTGTCATATACTTGGTGTGTAATAGTGACTTATATACAGGCCATGTCACCTGATGGAGAGGCCATTGTGACAGGAGCTGGAGATGAAACACTTCGGTTCTGGAACGTCTTTAGTAAGATGAGATCTACAAAGGTAATGATTCTGACAATTACTGATTGTTCCTTGAATGCAGAATATTTCTCACTTTTGTTATCTGTGCACGAATATGTACGTGTATGACTCTTTCGTCATATTTCCTGCAGGAATCGGTCTCAGTGTTGAACCTGTTCACCAGGATCCGGTAGTCTGTACTTCGAGGGACTAAAGAAGGGAATGGAATTTGTCTGTGCATGTATCACTGGACCTTTTTTGAATATTCACCTGGGGTCATATTCAGAGAGCCCCCTCGACTCCCATTAGTGTATTTAGCCAAGTTGTAGCTGAAGGCGGGAGGAGGTGGAGAGATGCACGGCCTGACTGTCGAGGGCCCAGGAGATGCAGCTCACACAGTAATCCTCTTCCTTCTGAATGATGGAGCCTCTGCCTCCTCCAACAGACCTGCGATCAGTGTTTGGGAGAATTTCAAGACCGTTTGTTTGATAGTTTTGTTTACAAATCGACATTGTGCATACCTGCCAAATATTAAGTTTGTCCTTTTGATTGTCTATTTATTTTTTTATTTTTTTTCTTTCTTGCTTTTTCCTTGTTTTTTTTACATAAATTCTTCCTAGTGTTTGTTTGGAAGGCTGGTGGATTTTCTTCCGTGTCCATATCTGCAATCTTCAGACTCATCTCTGGACTAACTTTGTTCATTTTACAGGAAAATATGCAAAATGATGTTTATTGGACGCTGATAACGGATTACGTGAACCTGTTGTGCTTTGAGAACTGTTGACCATTCATTTTAGTCTCACCAATGCTCTCGCATTGTTTCATAATAATATCAGAACAATAAGTTACCGAAGGTAATTCGTGTAAAGATTTTTAATTTAAACATGACTTAAGAAGTCGTTCAGTTATGTTGTTTTCCTTCATTCCTAATTGGAAAATCAGGCAAGGAAAAATCAATCGGAACTACTCGGCCTTATTAGTGTATTTTTTCCAAACCCAGATGGTGAGATGCTGTTGTGTGCAGAACTTCTGCTTTGTGCTATGTCTGCTAAGATATTCAAGCTTAGAAAACTTGCTAATTCAGCCCATTTTTGTGTTGCGCAGTCATGCTCCTGTTCTATTTTAATTAGAATTGTCATTTTTTCATTTGGGGAAAAAAAAAAAGAAAAAAGATATCATATAAGTTGCTACATTTCCTCCCTGTAATCGTTGTTTGAATGCCTGAGTTAACCTGGTGTGATACATTTAAATGAATGCTATTTATTTGTTCTGTAAATTTACCGTACAAAGGCCGCATGCTCGCTTATTGAATTTATCCGAGAAAGCTGAGGGGCCGTTTTACCCCCGAAGTCTGGACATTTCTTTTAATGCCACTTCAAAAACAATGCTGCCAACTTAAATCACAGAAAGAACGTTTAAAAGGAAACTATTTCTGTGCGAAGACACGATTAAAACACCATATCTTATAAAAATTTGTCAGAGCTGTTTTTATTAACTAATCAACCTGCGAAAGAGCCCACAACACCAACATGTGCTGGTTATATAGTTTGTAAAATGTTAAAGTCAACTTGTCGAGATGGCCCTAAAATGTGAAACTTTAAAGTATGTTCCATCTTAGTTTTCCCAAAGAAAAGTCCTCCATCTGAAATGCAACCCAGTTTTACTTTTATATTTACTCTTCATAATGCCCGGCTTTAGAAATTACTTGGACTTGTTGAGCTCTTAAAAGAAAGGCAAAGCAGAATTAAGGAGAAGTTTTAATGTGGCCTAAATTTCTCCCACGAAACCCTTCAGCAGGAAAACTGACGTACACCGTAGTACTAATACTCCAGGTCCTGGTGACCCTCAGGTCATGTTCTCAGAGGGTGGATAAGCACTTGTTAGGGTTACAAAATTTTCAGCAGTGTCTATGTCTAATTGGATTATGATTACAATGAATTGAATTCCAATTGGCTTGAATTGGACTATATTACTTAAGTGCCTTGAGATGACAATTGTTGTAATCTGGCGCTATATAAATAAATTGAATTGAAAATTGAATTATGTCTTTCAGTTTGAAATGAATAAAATCTACCTTTACTCATTCAAAAGTTAACCTGGATAATTTTCTATAATAGCTAGTGCTGTAATTTGTAGCTGACGTTACATGGGAAAGGGTTAATGGGGTAAACACTAAATGGTTCATTTGTTGGGGACTATTTTCAGATGTTGATCCATACACGTTTGCTTCTCTAGTGAATATTTAGACAGAGACAACACTTGATACGATCGAATCATTGTTTATTTCCATCATGAAGAATCTGTTGACGGAAAAATATAGACAAATTTCCTAGTGTTGAACATAAACCGCCAAAGATGTGACATGCCGAGAAAAGTTCAAGAAAGTAAACTGTAAAGGCTGTAGAATTCTTTTTTCATAATTTGCCATCATTCTGAGAGTTTTGCTGTAGATTCTCACTCTGATCCCAAATTCAAAGTGAACACCAGAGGGAGCCATCATAAGAACAGACCCAGACTTTGTAAAGCAGTGCTATAATGCTGCTACCACACCCATAAAATCAACCTTAACCATATTATCTGGAAGGTGACGTTCAGATTTAATTGTCACTGGAGGAATATCCTGCATGTAATCTTGATTGTCTTCTATGAGGCCACCAGGAAGTATAAACATAGACTCATGGGGATGATACAGCTATCATCCCCATGAGGTCTCTAAGCCAACAGCCATAAAGCTTCACCTTGTTCCCTGGGATTTTGCAGATTTCCACCATATTACCAGGCTAGCCCACACAAGCATAGTTTTGACCCTGAGCATGAAAAATGACTAGTGTTCACATTCTCCCAAAGCTCCCACACCTCCGCCTGTGCCCTGTAGCTTATCCAGACTCACTCTTACACATTTCAACAGCAAATGGATTTTTATCAAAACAGCTGAAGGGTCCACATGCAAGCAGAGTGATGGATGAATAATTATGTTCCTTTTTGTTTTGGTGTTGATTTAAAAATCACAAATAGTCCTCGGATGCATTGCTGGAACCATTAAAAGCTGAATTTGGAAAGTAAAAAACCGAAAACGAAAAAAAAGGAAAGAAAAATATCAATGCTACTTCCAAAATTAAAGACCTTTCTGTGAATTAGTTTTTATCAGGTTCTGTAGGCTCCGGTGACTCAGTCTCTATCAACAAAAGAGCCAGAGCCTTTCTTCCCTTTGGACTCCATTATAATGTCATCGGAATAACATGCCTCGTCCATTATAGTGATCAGATAAATCACCTGAATGGAGGACTTTCAGCACAGCCTGGAAGGCTCATCTGCAACTCTTGGTGGGCAGATGTTAACATTAAGCTCTGAAAGCAGCGGGGAGAACAGAGAGGGATCGCTAATATGCATAATCCTACCTCCTGATGTTTCCATCAAGAGACACAGAGTGCGATGTGCATCATACGACTAAAGCCTCACAACACAGTGAACGGGATCTTCCCCAGGTTCCTCCCCTAAGCCTGACTCTTGAGATATCAAAGCAACAAAGCTTTTGTGAAAACTATTTACTACAGCACCCAGGTTTCTCTTTACTCATTTTGTCAGAGGGAACAGAACACAGAGAAAGCCTTATTCACAAATAGACAGGTGTCCTACCCCATGTTCAGCACCTTTGTATTCATAAACTTGGGGATGGTTAGGGTGTTTAGCAGATGATGGAGACGATGCATCATTTAAATAACTCGACTTCCATCCGGAAACATCCTTGTAATGGTGTCCTTACATGTTCTCTGGGTGGAATTTGAAAGCTGGGCTGTCATCAAGTTGAGCAATAATATTTGGTAATGTAGACAGATGAATGAAAAAGAACTGGGATCGAGTATGTTTAACTTGAACATTGTGTGGTTTGGCAACAACATGCATCAAGACATCGATGCAGGCTTCAGACACCTGAGAAGAGAACTTTTGTTCACTTGCGCCATTTCCTAGACAAAGTGAAAATGGTTGTTAGATGGAGCTTTTAAGTGTAAAAAAGTATGTGACTAACATGAAATCATGAGCAGGAGTAAGTGTGAAAGTGAGGCTGCATAGTTTTATTTTTTTCATTTTCTTGTAACAGGGTATATGATAATGGGTCCCAAGTGTATGATAGATGACAAAGTTTCATATTAGCCCACTCTGAGGCTTACTGACAATTACAGCAACATTGAATTATAATTCACAGGGGATATAATCTAATCCTTCCATGGACCAATATCCTGATGTTCAAATTTCATTCGTTAAAAAGACCATATTGAGCTAATTTATAATTTCATAATGTTATTTTGAGGGTCTTCTGGAATTGTTTTTGACACTTGAATGTTGAAAAGCACATTGTTTTTGCTCATACTACGACATATTTTGTCACCATCTATCTATCCATCCATCGTCAATACCCGCTTAATCCAATTCAATGTTGTGGGGGTACACCCTGGATGGATCCCTGGTCCATTACAGGGCCCACACAGAGGCAAACGAGAAAAACAACCATGGACACCCACGCTCAGTCATGGGTCAATTTAGAATCCCCAGTTAACGTAACATGCATGTTTTTTGTCAGTGGCAGGAAGCCAAAGTACTCGGACAGAACCTACACATGAATGGGGAGAACGTGCAAATTCCAGCTGAGTTTCGAACCCGAAACCTTTTTGCTCTGAGGTGACGGCGTTATAACCTTCACACCACTGTGCAGCCCATCTCTTTTCACCTTCTGTCTGAAATGCTTTGTTTTATCTTTTGTCTCCTTAAAGGCCCAGTCCGCTCTTTTTATACAGAGATGAAATGCGGCTCGTTAGTCATTGTTTGCGGTATTAAACTAGCCACTAAGCAGGCATTACAAGGCTGTTAGCATCTGGTATCAAGATGCAGAGTTATCCGATCAAACGTGAACAACTCAAGTGCAGGTGTGAACACACTCAGATCCACAGAAGTCTGGGACACCAGTTGTACATCTGGAAAGTGATACTTGCAACCCAATTTGACAAAAAGTACTCATGTTTAAAGCCAGAATTATCTTTAATTACACAACATTATAATAATTTGTGGGAAAATATTATTGACTGTATTTCATTTGATTGGGAGTCTATTGGAGCTAGAGATGTTTAGAAGCTCGCCACCCTTTGCATATCAGTTTCTCATCTGACACCAGATAACTATGATCATATTATGCGGTCTATAATTCTGATCCATATGTTATTTTCTGCAGAGACAGTGATACCAAAGCTTCTTGTCTGTCCTGTAAGTCCTGGTAGCTGCCTTTACCTCTTTGACCTGATTTGATAGTGACCAATGCATATAGACATCTGCTCCTCAGAATTGGTGTTTTAATGTAACTAAGCAGAACTTAACTTGGTGCAGTGGAGGGAGGCGGGAGTATGCTGTTTTGCATTGTAGAAGGCATAAACAGCCCATGGATGCTTTACAGGAAAATTTGTTTTTCAGGCTTTTCTTCACAAATCTGCACAGTACAAGGTCAGAATGTAAACTGCAGAAAGTCTAAAAGCTTTCGTTTTTAATCTCCTTTTACTCATCTGTCATTCTGCATGTTCTACATAACAAAACCCTTTAGAATTATTTATCAGAATCTAACTATCAATGTGACACAGGTTAATCTGCAATGTTTTTTCCTGCATCTATAATATGGTTCAGGTCACTGAATGTATTTCTGGATTTCAGAGAAACATCACTTATTAGTTATGTCTGGACAGTGTCCCACCACAGCAGAATGAGTATGACTGACCTACGTGTCTATTTGGACATAGTGACATCTGATCGCAAAAGGTTACTCAAGCGTTCACTCAAGACACATATGGAGATGGTTTTTAGGTGGAAACTGATGCCCTTATAACTTTCCTCTTATAACAGCATCAGCCAAGACACATCCCGACACTAGGTGTTAACGACCTTTATGCATTACATGGCAATGTAGATAACTTAAAAAAAAATAATAATAATAAAAGGAACCGTGGAGTGTGTGCAGAGTAGCTTAGCTAGTTTAAGTCTAGTTGAGCGTATACATGCAGGAGTAATTGGACCTCAATTTGGTCAAATGACATGATCTGGGTGTTTTAGTCTGGCTTTTAGAGCTTTGATATCATTCTATTTTAATCTAACTGATGTGGTTACATGTATTTTGAATGTCCAGCTGTGGCGTGGCTGATACGGTAGTTCAGTTTTTTCTAGTCTCATGTAATTGTTTATATGACCTGTTTAACATGCCCTTTGAGGTGGACTGTGGGCTTTGTGACTCAGCACATCTTTTACATCCACAAAAAGCTGTGTAAGACGCTGAAGGAAATGAAAAACACTAAAATGCATAACATATTCTCTTTCATTCCTTGTAATGGCTTTTTGAGTTTTCCCTTTGGTCCAGTTCAGCGAGTGAGTAGCAGGTAGAGTTGTGCAGAGAAATAGGCCCAATTACACCTCTGTTGACTGTTGACAACGCTTGTGTGACAACAAAAAACAATGCTGGCACCAAGCCTAACAATGCAAAATCCAGACTCAAGCGTATCACATTTGTCGTGCTTCAATGAACTTGCCAATAAACTGCTAAGAAGATTTTTTTTAAAAACACCGAGAATATAATTAGACTATAAAGCCATTTTAAAATAGATGTAATGCAAAAACGACTGAAGCCACTGTTCTAAAATTACAAAAATGGTACCTTAAGGTTGGTTGTTGGTGTATTCTGATGTACTGTCTATACACTAAATGTTGCTGATCTAGATTTTAGACTCTCTTGTTCTTCAGCTGATGGATGACTTTAGGTTGGGGAACACACGTTTTTACTCTCAGAAATGGACACAAGACTCAAGACACCTCTCACCCACCCTCAACTGCCTCTGTTCTTTGAGGGAATTTGCTGTGTGCTGTGTTCCTTTATGCATAAAGGTTATTTGGCTGATTGGAGCCATTGCAGGTTTTTAAAAACATTTTTTTGTTATTAAATCATTTGTTCCATATGTCAGAGTAGTCCCTTCTTTTGTTTTATGCCAGCCAAAGGAAATCCTTTATCTGCTATGTTGTCAATTAAAAATGTATTTAGCCCCGTTGTTCTCCTAAGCACATAATGTTGCCATTGCAGCCATGTAGCATCCTCAGCGTCTAGGTATGCACTCTTCTTTCCACTGAAAATCAATTTAATGTCTAATCTTAATGTAACAGTTTAGTTTTAATTAAATTACGTCTGTGGTCTTCAACAAAGCCAGGCACAGGCGCTCAGATGATATTCTATACACTTCTGCAGGGCATGATTTAAATTCAGCTTTTTTTTCCCCCGTTTCTCTTCTTTTTTTCATTAGTGTTTTTTTCATCAGCTTAAAATACACCCTGAAATAAAATCACAAATTTTGGCGACATTATCTTGGCACTACAGTAAAGAGGGTCTTTCCCGAAATAAGAATAGTGAGGCAATAGCATACAGTATATCCTCACCCCGCATATGTTTTATTCATATGCTTCTTTAACCTTCATATAATGCAATTTGGCTCCTGGTTCGGGCCGCACCCTTAACAAGGTCTGAAAAATCAAATAAATAAATCCACGTCAATTGGTCCCCTCTCGCCGTCGTCACGCCACATTGTCCCACCTCCTCCTTGTCTCCCCCGGGCAGCAGACATATATAAACACACAGATCCATCTTCCTCCAGCCTACCCAGTAACATCACGATAACCATTACGTGGAGCTCTGATGGGAGGGCGCACAGGCTCAGACTGAGGCTGATTTCTATCGAATAAAGCCAACAGTGAAAGAGGTGAACCCTCGGCTACTCACCCAGAGCCAGCACAATAAGGTTGTGTCCGCATCACCTGTTGTGTCCATCGATAAACGGTGAGTGCATCACTTTTAGCCTTTATCCTGGATCATTCCTTAAACGGATGTCGGGCATGGGGTTGCTTATTTGTAGGATGTTTATACTGTTTTACTTCAAAAGGGCTGCCTCTTCTTTACCCCTCATTTTCTTTGTGTTTTAGGATGTAATAACAAATGTTATGAAGCAAAAATCCGTCATCATATAATCCCGAATGCGTCCAAGGGAAATTAAATAACATCCCTTTCCTCCTCTTCCTGCCTCGCCTGAAGGAAAATGTTTAACATGTCGTCATGTAGCTGTGATTTCGGGGGAAAAAAAAACTAACTGACCTCACTATACTTCTAAACCGGGATCGCGGCAGTTTACGTGCCCGATCTGAGAGGTCTTTTGGCTTTATAACCTCCTGAGAGAAAACTTTGATGCAGCAACAGGTGGCATGTTTTTTCTTTTTTCCGGGCCGGAATCGAGGCGAGATGCTGAGAAGGAGATGGACGTAATAAAAAAAAAAAAGAGAGAGAGAGAGTAGGGCGTCATTCAGCACCGAGACACTGGACAGCTCCCACGTCGAGGGCTAATCATTTCCGTTTAGCTGCGAGATGGAAGAAACAACAGGTTGATTTGTAGAGTATAATTGATCCTATTCACACATCTATTGGCTATAAGCATAGCTTTATGTTCATAATTCAATTCAGCTTCGGTTTGGACACTACATGGAGGATTATTGAGTGGAAGATCCTTTGAATGTCAGAGACCAGAGGGAAGTAGCCTAATTTGCTTTAAATCGACACGGTGTTTAGTGAACAATTATTGATCATCTCTTCCAGGGTCTCCTCTTGGTATAAATAAAGTCTTTTCTCTAGTTTGCACTCAAGGACCCCCCTCGCCCCCCTTTTCCTCTTTTCCTTCCCCTCACTAAACTGTTCCCCTCTTCCCATCCCCCCTCTTCCACCGACTCCCAGTCTTGTTGCATAGCTACCAGCTCAAACACATACTGGGGATGCAGGACAATCTGTATGTCTCTTCTCTCTTCCTCCCTCTGTTCCAGTTCAAATGTGACTTAGCAGATGGAAAACACCAAATCACTTGATGAGCTGTTGGTTTACTTTTCAATTTCCACATGATTTTCAGCTATACCCCGTTTAGGGTTTCTGTTCGCTGCATATGTCAAACAGGGTATATTGTAAGTGTTGTGCTGTGATCCTCTGTGTCTCTCTGTGTTCCCCCCATCACCAGCCCACCACCCCTCCTGTCTCCCTCTTTTGAGAGGAGCTGAAAGGTTGGCATTACAACAACAAAGGAAGGATGGAATGTCAACAGGCTTCAGAGAGAAAATGGGTTGAGGGAAACAGAGAGATGGGGATGGCATGTACAGTTTCCATCTCTGACAAGAGTTCACAACCTATCAGCTCCTGCTCTGCAATAGTCATCTCTAATTCTGAAGTTCACATTGGCACCGCTGCAGAATCAATACACCGTGTTGTGCTCCGGTACATAGTAGGGAAGATTCAGACTGAAGTGTTACAATTCTGTTTCCTTTTCTTTTACGGCAGATTGAAGCAGAGGATGTGGACGCGACCGGAGATGAAGGGAAAGTGTTGGTTGTGCTGAGTGGAAGACTAGTGATTTTGTTGTGACGCTGATCAAAGAACAACAAGTCCCAGTCTACCTCTCAGCACAAGCAGTGCCCTGCAGTATGCACCAGCTTTAGGCTGCACGGCTCAACGATGTTGCCGTTAATGACCACGTTTCCTGTTTATTCAGAGGCAACAATATGAAACCTGCCCTTTAAAAAGCCACTTAAAATGTTCTGATTTAGTCCCTGTGTGAATGAGTGTTCAGTAATGTTAATTACTGGCAAAATTGCAATCAAAAGCATAATTTAGGCATGGTACTGAATCATGCCATGAAAGCTGCTCAGGGAAATACTGTGATTATGTCATAAAGTGCCTTGTACAAAACAGACCCAGAGAGACTACTGTTGTTTTCTATGTAGGTATACATATATATTGCATATTGTTCCTCAACATTTGTATTAGTTATTAATCAATCTGTATTGGAGAGAATGCTGTTATTTATTGTACAATAAAATCAAAGATAAACCTTTTATGTGTATTTCCACATGTTACCCAAATCAGCAGCATCATCACAACAGGGTTAGAGGAGATCCCAAAAAAAAATAAAATCATTTCAAAATCCTGCTTTGCATTTAGACATCTATGGTATGCTTCATTTCCAAAAAGTTTTACCCTAAAGCTTTATTAAACAAACTAAAAATCTTCAGTAGGTAAGGAGGGTCTTAATCCCATTGTTAGCTTAATACACAGTCTCAGTCACTTGCCTCTACAGTCTCTATTAGAGTTGCAAGTAGTCACTTTACCCACAATTTGGCAAGCAACCACCTGGAGAGACCATGAGCAAGCCAACAGTACAGTCAATCATATTTAAAGTATTAAAAGAGGTCTGAAGAGGTCAACCTTATTGATTAATAGTGTTTTATAGTCAACAGAATTCTCCATTTAGAATCAGAAATGGTTTTGGGATGAAAAAGTCCATCTCTTTTTGTAATTTTTTTAATTTTTTTTTTACCATGTAATGCATTACACAAGCAGTATATGGTATGTATTTCAGGTGGATGCAGAGTTGGGCCTTTTCTAAGCTTTGCTTACTATCAATAAACACAACAGAGCAAATATAAATGATCTACTGTCACCAAGAAGACTGAGAAGCTGGCTGACACCCCAGGGAGACACAATTCCTGCTCGCTACTACGCTGCTAAACTGCAACGCTGCACACGTGGTTGTCTGTGTTCTTTTGACTTATTCGTCATTGTGACAAAATGTAATCATTAAAAAGAGGAAAATATAGTAGGGGACATCATTAAAATACATAATGTAAAATAATGCTGCCACAGTTGATAAAAAAAAAAAGCGGTGGAAGGGGAGCACAACTACATCTCAATGTGAGAAATCCCAATATATACCAAGGCTTGATGGTGCAGAAATTTATTTGAAAACATACTGCACATACATACCTTTGTTCTTGTTACCAGGATACCTGCATGATTTACCTAACTGTATCCACATCTTTGTTATGCATGACAAACATGGCACCAAGCCCAAACAAATGACAGAAGATCAATTATTTGGACTAATCACTACTAAGTCGGGTTTATTTTTTACTAAAATCCAAATATTAAATGAAACCAACATTCTTGAATGATGAATGCGTTAATCTCCACGTCCACTGAGAGCAAAAGTAAGCCTCTTGGTAATGTTGACCACTGGCAAGTCATTCTGCCCTTTGTAAGCATTAACGCTTGCAGGGTTTTTAATTAGAAATGCATCGTGGCTGCATCTCCTTCACACTGCACCATGTAAGTCTCAAGATTGGCAGCGTCCTGGTTTTTCATATATAGAAAAAAACAAGGAATGGGTTGTGTTGCTAAGCAACACAAAAGAGTCAAGTGCATTTGTTTATTGGCCAATAAGAATGCAGACAAAGTTTCAAGGTTTTTGAGGAAGGTCCTGTAATACCGATAACATGGAAAAGAAGAGGAGAATTCTCTCATGAGCACCTTTCATATACAGCCATGTCAAGGAGAAATTACACTCTCTGTCACCTTAAGGTTTCACATATCAGGATATAATAAGAAGAAAAGGTAACATGGTCTATACCAGGTCTTAAAATGAGCTAAATACAAGCTCAGATGAACAAACAAACATATGACATATTACATAATGCCATTATTCATTTAACAGAAAATAAGACAACATGCAGATGTGGTTTGTAAACACTAAGTACACCCCATGATTTCATAGCTTGTAAAACTGTAGCAGTAACAACTCAAAGGAAATATTCTGTGTATGACGTGATCAGTTTCTCACATTACTGCTTCAGTTCACTGAGGTTTTTGTTTGTTTGTGCACAGCTCTATTAAGATTACACCACATCATTTCAGCCAGGTTAAGGTCTAAACTTTGACTAGACCATTGCAACACCTTGATTCTTTTCTTTTTCAGCCTTTCTGTTGTAGATTTGCTGCTGTCTTTGGGATCATTGTCCTGCTGCTCTAGGATACTGCGAAACACAGAGGAGTTCATGGTCAACTCTATGATCTTCACCCCTGTGCATTATGACCTAACATCTCCACTTTTCTACATTATGATAATGTTTCAGAAATACTGGTGTTCAAGTCAAGCTGTTTCAAACTGTGTTTGGGACGTTCCTCCAGAGGTCAAGTGTTTTTTTCAGATGTAACTTTACCAACTTAAGCTGTGCTGCCATGTTCTTTATAAGGAGAAATTGGTTTCTCCTGCAACCCTTCCAAACAAGCCTAACTTTTTCAGTCGTATTCTTATTGTACTATCATGAACTTTCTTGTCAGCTGAGGCCTGTTGAGTCTTAGATGTGGCTCTTGTTTTTTTTTTTGCAGTTTCTCTGAGCATTCTATGGTCTGACCTCAGGGTGAACTTGCTGGGCCATTCAGTCCTGGAAAGATTTTTAAGCTGTTTTGAATGTTTTCATCTTACGAACAATCTTTCTTACTTGACTCCAAGATGTTTGAAAATAGCTTTATAACCCTTCCCAGACTAATGGGCAGCAGCAATTGCTTCTCTAAGATCATTGCTGATGTCTTTCCTCCTTCACATTGTGTTAACACATCCCTGAATGCTCCAGACCAGCAAGCTGACACAACTTCTGCTTTTATAGAAAGACTCACACCTGCTGATGATCAGTTAATCAAGTACATTTGATTGGCAGCACCTGACAGCGACTTCTGCTTTCAGTTTTTGGCTTGGTTTTTGTATTTTAAAAAATGATACAGTGTAATAGCTCAGGTGTTGTTGTTCATCGGAGATCTAACTTTCAGAACTTGTAAAGACAAGATGACTTTTTAATGTTCCTTTTATGTCATTTTCATGCAGGTATGTCCTCATACATGAAATCTTAGATTTGAAAGAAGGTATACTTTGTTTCCATTACTGTATTTTCAGTGAATGGATAGAAATTGTGGAAGAATTTGCATTAAGAATTCTAGCTCTTGCACCCTCATTGAGTACCTATGAGTCAAACTAAAATAGTACTGATTCACCGTTGGTTTTTAACCTGATACAGAGCATTAAAGCTACTGCTTATGGGTAACAAATCTGTATACTATAAAGTATTTTTTTGATTGCTCATAGGACACTATAAGACTGTACCTCTTAAGAAAAGCTGGAAGGAGTCTGAAGGCTCTTTTACACTCAAAGACTCTTATCAAGACTCTGTTAGCGTGGAGCCTCATGGATCTCCCAAAACATTTGCCATCCACATGGCAAAAACAAAGTCACACTAGCTACATATGGTTCTCTCTTTATCCTGCTTAGCTTTCATTTTAAGAGAGAAGAGCCACGGTCAATGATACTTTAGTGTGCAATTATGTCGTCTGAACAATAAAAGCTGTTGCCAAACGCTCAGGCAGATGGTTTCGTGAAGGGAGGCAATGATGGAAAATAGAGATGAATGTGTAAAAGAAAGCGCACAACAGGTGATAAAATTTCATCAGACACACTCTCAAGAGTGTAGACCTTGTATATTGCATGCACTATCTTCTCGTTGTTATTACTATCTGGGCGCCCAGCCTGGTGTGATGGTATGCCAACTGTTCCCTGATGTCTGTACTGGCACCCGTCACCTCATCCCTGGCACCTTGGAGAGGCTCCGGGGGTGGGAGAGACAGTCAGTAGTCAGCATGTGGCTACATGTGTGATCAGAAAGATCAGGAATCAGGCGATAACATGTCGACATTAAAGCTGACATTTGATCAACAGTCACAGAACAACACTGACATCAAACAGGAGTTTCATTTAATGGCTGATTGTGCACAGGATTAGATAATAAATATCCGAGCAGGGTCGTCTCTAATATTGTTTTTGGGCTGATAAACATTATATGAATTTTATTCACAAATGGCAAGGGGTCATGACTATTCATGTTGTCTTATTATCATTTCCATTTATCAAATACACCTGAAACAAACGGGAAGATGAAGAGCTGCTGCCACTGGGACAATCCACTTTGTGGTTTACAACAGACATTCACAGAGTAATAAGAATTTAGTTTGTACAGGGTCTACAGCTGTAAGATGAATAGAAGCTTTCACTAATCCAAAGTTAGGAACTGGTTGAGTTGATTTCATTGGTCTGTAGAAGCAGAAGCTGTCCAGGTGATTGATGAAAAATAAGCCTAAGAAATGTAAAGCTACAGCACTAGGGAAAAATGAAAAAGTAAGACACAATATTGTGTTTAGGTAAGCTATTCTTTTATTGTTTTACGGCCTATTTTGGTTGTACTTTGCCCCTGCTGATAAAATACAACCTACTGAGTCAAATATTTTGGACAGGTATTCATTTCTGCCCGATTAATGATTCTCAGTTTTGAAACTGCAGTTTTTAAGTGTTCTCGCTTTGATTCGGAAAACTAGACACTTCTCTGGCTCTGATTTTCTTAAACAAACTATGAGGAATGTAAAGCTGGTCCACTGACACTGAGTTTGTGTTACTCCAGCACCATATTTTTTGGTAGAGATTGTTCGTTGAGCGTCAAATTGCAAAGTCAAACACTGGCTTTGAACCAGCACGGAAACTGCCTCAGCTACGTTTCCTCAACAGCTACACCTGCGGCTCACAATTATCACTTAACCTGTGAAATATGATGATTCAGGTTTCAGATTGTCACAGTTTGGTGCAGACATTCTTCATTTCAAGAAAACAAATCCACGTGACTCAGGTTTCACTCAGAATTAGTACAGGGGTTTTCTGTTTTGGGTTTGGGTGAATTCTGGTGGGGTGGTTGGATTTCAACAAGAAATAGAATGCTCCCCTTGAGATGGCAGCATGAGCTGTAATTCATTCTATCAAGTGCCATGATAAATAATCTCAATCATACACTGAGATATAGGACAGAATGCCTGCAACACTAATGGTAGACATTAAATAGATTAACTTCAATAAAAGTTACAGCGCTACAGTGTAAAAAGTCAAGTTTCTGCTTTCAAAAAGCATCAACATCAGTATATGCTTACAGTGCCTAAAGTAAGAATATTCATTGTGTATTGATGATCTAAATCTATGATATATACCATGCCATTTTATTTCTAAAGTGTATATAATGACATGATGTAGTACGATATGTATCCTAACTGATTTGTTGTGTACGTCATGATAATGCTGCAGCAAGAACTAATTCTGACAACTACAGAGAATGTAGAAGAATGACTGAAATCAAATTATTTCTAGATGTATACACTCAACTTGACTAGAACTAGCCTCGGTGCTCCGTTCATAATCCACAACTCTCCTTGAATACACAGAAGAAGAAGAAGAAGAAGAAGAAGAAGAAGCCAGAAACAACTAAGAAAAACACCAAGGTGCAGCAAGCGTCTTTTTGTAAAAACATTAAAGCATGCATGTAAATCAATTCAGGCAGATTCCTAAAGTCAAACCATAGATCATCTTAACCGTGCACGAGTAGATACACCTGTAGATATAAAATATTTTTCCTGCAACGCACATACCCCCCTTTTCTTTAAACAACCAGTCTTCACATTTACTTACGCAGGTTGTTTGTCAGCGGTTGGACATTGTTGCACTTTCCACCCCTGCAGAGTCTGACCTCCTGTGTTCAGAGCGTTTGATAAGAGTCAAGCACACGTAAGTGTTGAAAATTGTAGCTCTGTGAGACATTTCCTCACAATCATAAAAGTTATTTTAACTAATAATAAGAAGAAAGTTATTTAAAAGAATAATAAAGTTTTCTTTTCTGTATTTTATATGAAACTGAAAATTATTCCTGCAATTGATGCCTTCCAAAGGAGTAGAAATGATTTAACAATGGCAGAAGGTAAAAATGAAAAGGGTGTTTTTCAATAAACGGCTCTGAACTGAAGCAGCATTCCTGATTAAACGCATATAGTATCTGAGGCCATTCAGTGTCTTTTAGTATACGGTGAATTCCACAAGTCAAAGAGAGTCGTCGCATCGAACTGTGGAAAGGGAGGCATGTCAAATTTGCATCAGCTGTGAACACGTTGACATTCCCACGTTATGCTTTGTTCTACTTGTCAATTTTGACTATTTTCATTGATCAATGCGTTTTATCAGAACGCATTCGCCATCATAACAGAACCCACATACATGAAACAAGACATCCACTGCCGCACAAAGACGAGAAAACACTTTTCAAGCAGCTTTGTTTTATGTTCATAAAAATGTCTCATTATATTTACAGAACAAAACATATTTAGGGTCACAATGAACAATATTTCTTTTTTTTTGTTGTTGTTGTTGTTGGGGGGCAAATAATAAAGACATCAGTCCAAAATACTAAACAATGTCGTTAGCCGATTTCAACTACATAAATAGTGCGTAGCACAAACACAGTTTGAAACAACTTGACGTGAACACCAGTATTTCTGAAACATTATCATAATGTAGAAAACGTACAGCTTACATGGAACAGAACAGAGAAATGATACATGATATTTAAGGTTATTCTCTGTTTGTTTGTTGTTTTTTTTTTATCCACAATGTGAGACGCGGTCTCATAAATGCCTTTTACACTTCAACGGAAACTGAATGCACTGTGATGGGAAAATCAGCACAGAAGTCAAATGAATATCACTTCTATATTCAACTAACCGAGGCCTTTCCAGAGAGAAATAAAGCACCGCAGACAAGCTCTGTTTTTGCTACTCCTGATGAAATAAATAAATGAAATGAAATCGGAGTAAAATGTAGATGTAAAAGCAAAAAAAAAAACAAAAAAAAAACAAAAGGGAATTCTCTTGATTTTGATGGGCTGTTTTAAATAAGAGTGAAGTTTGGAGTTTGAGAGTTGCACTGTCCATCTGCGACTTGACCAAAGCAAACTAGCTCCATCTCGTCTGCCGGGCCCTGCTTTATATGAAATAAATGGGACTTAAAAGTCATATAGTGAGTAAAATCCAAAAACTTATAATGCGAGAGTGACGGAGGCCCTTGAGGGAAATAAAACAAAATAAACTGAAGCAATCAGAAATAAAAGCCGTGGGCTCTTGATGGGGGGGCACATTTTCTCCCACTGGAGGAAATCTTGAACACTTTAACAGGTAACGACTGGTTGGAGCAAATATGAGCCATCAGCTGAAGTTTAAAGCGGACAGTCAGTACTAGGTGGTCTTCACCAGATCATAGACATGGATGTGGACGTCATCGTCATATTTTATGTAGTATACGGTGGGCTTTGCAGGGACCTGGTAGATGACTAAGCCCGTCCTCTTCAGGCCGTTATCTGTGACGTACTCGACCTGTTTGCCCACAAGACTTTCTGGCTCCTCACCCGGCTTCCTGTCTGCTGGCAGCAGATGTTTGTTCTCTGGATGATCAACAGAAACCATATAACAACATAAGATCGGTATGACCGAAGAACAAGAGTTTATGAGAGGCTTTAGCTTAATATTTGCAACATATTTCATATTTAAGGTAAATTGTGAGCAGTTCCGGAGGTGAACCTTAACCACCCCCAAAACATGCTTGCCCTGCTTCATACATGTGCTGTGCCTTGCCCTTCTCCAGTTCCTTGGAGACAGCATAGTCTGTTCGTTAAAGGACACGTGCGCCGCCACATTAGAATATACTCTCTGACTGCTCATCCAAGCAGAAGTTCTGGACAAAATGTTCAAGTGAAAAGGAGCAAAGCACTAGAGTGTTTTGCAATGCCGACTATGTAAATTTGTCCTGTTCTCTTCCTCCCACTTCTCTGGGAGCATCTGAAATATAAAACATTGGTGGTTTTGTGCTCATTGACACTAAAGTTCTCATTACTGTACCTGACTCAGGCAGGACACGTAGGTCTCCGTCCTTGTAGTCGTCCCACAGCTGGTACATATACAGCACCGGGTCCTTCTCGTAGGTGATGTAATACCAGTGGGTCATGATGGGGGCTCGGGACAGCACCATGCCTCGCCACTCGTTTTTCTCCCCGTCCTCCTTCTCAAACAGATGCTCCACCGCGCGACCCACCAGCTCTTCAGCCCCAGGGGGCACCTTGATCTTATTGTTTACTGCAGGAGAGAGAAGACACTTGATGAGCCAGAATGATATCCGCAGAATTACTTATAAGAAATTATAAATCTATTTCAGCCAATGTAATCTGTAAGTCAGCTAGACACGAAAAAAAAAAACATCTTTAATTTTTTACGAAATCAGAAATGTATTTTATTAATTTCTCACTAAAGGCCTTCGGAAATGATCTTTGTCGATATTCTATTATGCTTCCCAGGACTTAGTGTCATTTAGCATTTGATTACCAGGCATGCGGTTTGCTCTTCTGGCAAAAAAAAACCCAGCAGTTTGCTTCTTAGGTCCGTCAGGAACAACACAGGTGTGTTTGTTCAAATCAGAAAAATAAAAGTAGAACGCCAACTCATGGGGAAAGCCAATGAAAACAGAGTCAAAGGTTGCTTGATGTCACCCTGAAGTGCAAGGAAACGCAATGTGGACATGATAACATCTGTCCAAAGTTAGAGTAAACACTTCAACACTTCACTGTTTACAACATGCACATCCAGATGGCTTAAAAAGTTCCATGATCAGAGGCTTATCTGGTCACACTCACAGACTTTCTCTGACAAAATCTGCAGGTTGGACACCCGGTTATCTTTGAAGAGCTCGATGCCGTAGACGCAATCGAAGCCGTCATATTTGACCATGTAGAGGGAGCTGTTCACAATAAGGCGCTCCAGAACGGTGCCTTTCCACTTGGTTACGTTACCCTTCTCCCTCCAGGTGTGTTGAATCCTGCGGCCCAAGAGGTTGTCAGGGTCTGGGCTCAGGGTTGACGCTGAGCTGTCACTCAGCTCTCCACTGCTACGCTTCCTGCAGTAACAGTCGGAGGAAATGTATTGTATTAGAACATCTGTAGGAGCAGGATGAACTTTATTAAAGCAAACCTTTACGCCATCCACAGCTCCTATACTTTGATGAATCCTCTGAGGTGCAGAGCTTCTACTATTTCCACCGCACAGCGAGGACTACTAAAATGTCACATAAACACATGAGACCGTAAAACCACCAACAACCGAGTGAGGAACACCCAGGGGATATGTGCACTTCAAAGTCTATTATGTATCACATTTCTTTCATTTGATTTCCTTCCTCACAAATGATGTCTTGCTTAAATGCCTCTAAATGTGTTATTACTATCAAAAAAGTGGTGGGGAACCTCAGAAATATGATGTCCATAAAGGATGAGGGTGGCAAACAATTACTGCAAAGCTTTGTTTAATTTAGCAGTAAAGTAGAATAACAGCATCCATAAAAAAGACCAATATGTCAAGATGAGCGGCGGAGTATCAGGGTCTAATTTACAAGCCAGACTTTCAATATTTATCTTAAGTACGACTTCAGCAAACTAAAACACACCTAAGTACTATATTCATATATATATATATATATATATAAAAAAAACTGTACTTTAACGTGCAAATTCCATCTGGTCTTGACATTTACATGAGCTTTAGGAGCACTTTGTGGGAATCAGTTAAAGATGTGAGGAAGGCCAGATCATTTCTTTCTTACATCGCCCATTGCTGAGACTTTCTGCACTACCCCACTCACTGAAGCAGAGACACACTCCAAGTCTGTGTGCTTGACTTTGTTTGACAATTCACCATTTAGTCCACAGAATAATATGTGTTTTCTGGCTTCAGTCCCCTGCCTCGGTGATGTTGTTTGCCAAAAGGTTTGCTTTTCTTTTAAGGTTCATGACTATTCCTTTGCCGCTGAGACAAGAGGATATCACAGTGCGAGTGCTGTCGGTTTTAAATTAATTTCTGTGGTGAGTAGATCAATCGCTAAAGCATAAAGTGAAATAATGAACTTATTTAGAAACATAGCAGCGTTTTAAATTTTTCCTTTAAAAAAAAAAAAAAAACCACCGAAACAATACAGTGTAATCCATTTTAAATACATTTCATACAGTTTAGTTAGGCTAATGATGAATACTAGAAATGCCATTTTTTAATTTTTTTTTATTTTTACCTCTTTTAGCAAAATCTGAAACATTGCTTTGTACAAGTCAGAACCTAAGCTGAGGAGAAAATGAGTTTAATTAAGTTATTTTAGGCCTACCTGCCGCGTTTCTTTGACATGTTTCCATAAATTCCCACAACCCTGCAAGACACGAGACAGATCGGTTAGTGCATACAAAGGAAATATGACAGTGTCACTAACAAGACCACTTAAAATCAGAGAAATGAAGTAAATTCACCAAAGTACAGCATGTTACCCAGCACATCTGCTGCCCTCAGTAAAATTAACCAAAGCTATGCAAACTAGCCAACAAACTCGTTTAACCGGATGTAAACAACAAGCTCGTTCTGATAAGCGACAGTGCTAACTAAGTTAGCTCAGTGCTAGCACGACTACAGGTTACATATTTATACAGCTAACTATATGGCTAATAAATGTGTAACTTCACCGAAGAAAGCTGAAAAACACCGGCGTGTCCACTGTCGTCGAAAAAAAATGTAAAGCCAAAAAATGAACAAAGTAGGTGTCTTACGTTTAGAAACCACCCCCCAGTCCCTGTTTACAGTAAAATGAGAAACATTTCAGAGGAACTGGCTTCTGCATTTCTACACATAAGCTAGTCGAACAAAAGGAAATGCATCGCCATGTAAGCGCTGATTTTTTTTTCTCACCCTATCTGCAGCTGTTAGAATAACAGGGAAAAAAAATAATGGACAAAACAAATTAATTAATATCAATCATGTGCTCAACAAGTTCAATAGCCAATAATCAGCAACAAAAGCTGTTTGCCCTACCTGATCAATAATTTCACGTGTTTGTCTTCACAGAGTAGATTCCTCCACCTAACGCAGGCTACACGGAAGCGAACCTGGTTGTAGAACTACAACTACCACGAGGCGCTGGCAGCTCGCAAAGCCTTCTGGGACTTAATTACGTTTGTCTATTAATGATTTAGCTCAAACGCTTTGGCGATAACTCCTGAGCAACACAGTACTTGGTTTCAAGCTCAAGCGGTTTGTAGGGTAAAACATTCTTTATTCTTGCCATTTAGTTTATATTCAAATTTATAGAATAATGGGACGTTGTTCTTCTATAAGGTTTCTTATCATTTACCTAAATTACATCTTCCTTGAGGTTTCAGCACATCTTCTGACCACCAACCAAGCATTACTGAAGAAATCCCAGAGAAAGTTACATTTTGAAAGCTTGATTTTTAGAGCATTATCTGCCTTTGAAAAGCCTTTAATAGCCTTTCTTTTTTAATAGACATTTGTTTCCATAGTTTTTTGTAAAATGTCAATTTTTTTGGAGTTGATATACGTTTATTTTATTTAGATTTGAGATTATTTGTGTTTGATGGAAGCTTGCAGTCTGACCTACATGTAAGTGAAATGTATGATAGAACTTGAATGTATCTATCTTTTCTCGGGGCTGGATGGACTAGACCTAATATCAAATAAGAGTTGACCAATTTTTTATAAAACAGATTCTTGCTATCACAAAAAAGGAAGAGAGCACGGGAGAGAGAGCCACGAGCATCAGATATGCATTGATTAATCAATTGGTATTAGGTTTGTGAAACGGACATTTATTGATGCAACAATGCTCTAAAACTTCATTAATTTAATAAAGCTTTGTTATTCATGTTTCCTCTGTTCTGACTATTTGCCTCTGTTAAATATGTAAGGATGATTGTTCTTTTTTTGGTTACTGAAATGCTTGAATTAACCACAAGATGTCACACTAAACACAAAATCTTTACCATTTGCTCTACCAACAGACAGTGATGAGAAGTGTGGAGAGTAACTGATTGAATACCCCTGGTTTCTGTCTGAAAGCTTTTGGTTTCATCTTGTGCCAGACGACCTGTATGTCTGTGGCACATCTGTCACGTTGAAGTGGATCAAAAACAGAGCACAAACTTTCTTCTGCTGTTGGTTTTCATCCCAAATCAATCAAATGTGATGTACATAACGGGTTGTGGCTCAATTTATAAAAGCAAATGTTAGTATTGTATTTGCTTTGGCACGTTATTGATGTGGTTTTTTTTTTTTTAAACCTATTTATTTTTTAATTGAGATACTAAGATAGGAATGCCAGTTAATGTGTTGATGCTTTAAATCATCATGTGTATATTTTCTAGCAATTTTAGAAAAATTTCAATTATAATATTCGTAACCTGCATTATTAATTGGAGCTTTGAAATTAAATCAAATATTCCACTCCCCAAAAAAATACTGCTGGCAGTTCGACATTTTTGGATGTTTATTGAATGAATGTCTGCCTTAAAAATTGATTCACGTATTTCACAAACTGTTTAATCTATTCTTGATCCACTTACACTCAAATAAACTCCTGGACTTATCCTCAGTCACCAGCCTTTTAGCATTCAAACTACCCTGTGGCATTTAGCTCTTAACCTAGATCTTTTGATTTTTGGCCACAGACTTTCTAGCAGCAGTGGTGTTCTCAGGTCACAGACAATCTAGAAATAAAATGAGTTCTCTGGTTTACAACTGTGTGGTTGAACACTCAACAGTACTCTACAGGCAAAATTGGAAAGATGTGTGTCAGTGTTGGTGCTGAGTATTGACACAAAGCTGTCTGCTGTCCAAGGTTGCCTCCTCTTGTCCTTGCGGTTGTCACAGCAACAGAAAAGGCCTGGATGTTGGAGAAATGGTCCTAATTATTTTTTCTTTTTTTTTCCCTTCTTCAAAGTGGATCAACAATGCATCCAGATCACCAGTGGAGGTCACTCAGTTTAAAACGAGGTACAGAGTGTGACTGCTTATAGCACCTTGGCCAATCTAGTCGCTACAGTATGCCTCTGCTTTTTTAATTTGTTGATACACAAGTGTTTTGCATCTGCAAAGCCCCAAAATGCATGTCCCTGTGTACTTATCAGCCTGACTGACATCCTCTGCTGCTGGCAGGTTTCTCTGTAGTGCTCCTGTCAGAAGAGGGGAGCCCACAGCGGGCCTCTCTCCTGGGATACCATGAGAACACCGACTCCAAAAATAGAAGAAGGCTCCTGTCCTTCCATCCCCTCCACTCCTCTACATACTATATCAAAGTGTCTACATAGTGGACAGGGGACACGTAGATGAACCCTTACACACCGATATAAGTCAAGTATTACACAGAGATTGGACGGCAGAGTCATCAGATGAACCCATTGTTAGTATGTGTGTTTGTGTGCGTTCATTGATTAGATATCTCTATTATTAGCACTATCTCTCCAGAAACTGAAGAATGGTAAGGTCACGCTGCATCAAATTAATTTACAGCTGAACTGAATTTCACTCCATTATGTGTGTGTGAGGCGGAGTGTTGGAGGTAAAAAAAAGAGTCATGCTGCTGATCACGGTTTCCTACCAGTTCTGCTCCTGTCTGGATCACAGCATGTTCTCTCACTGAGGATGAAATGGCAAGCATGAACATGTTGGAGCACGACCATCCAGACCAAATCAGAACACAGCGTGATGACAACCAATCATAAGTGTTTTGGCTTTGATTTCAATGAGTTTGGAGAAGAAACAGCAAGATCAAGAGATGTAGAACAACGCATGTTCATGTGTCTTCAACTGTTTATCTGTTTTTGTTCGTATGTACTTGGAAGCTTTTCCTCAATCATATTTTGGAAGCTGTTACACACATATGATGCAGTTTGTGGTACTTTTGGTTACACATATGTGAAATGTATATGTAAAATGTATATGTGAAATGTTTTTATATTTATTTGCAATGCAAATGTATTGTAATACATGTAATACAATGTAATGTAATATTATAAGTAACTTATAACTGCTAATGCTTCTAGGATGTGCTGCTAAGAAGAAACTCAAAGAAAAGTCAGTGAGTAGGATATAGATTTAATTTGGAGGAAGTATTGAAAGAAAGACACAAAAAGGCAGGACTAATGTTTGCAAAATCTTTCATCTAAAAGCCACAGTGCTTCTGGGATAGTGTCCTTTGGACAGAGGAAACCAAAATAGAGTCCTATGGGATTGCGGTGCATGACTGTGTTTATCACAGATAATACGAAGCCCAAATGGAAAAGAGAAGGCTACTAACAGTAAAATAAGGTGGGTGGCGTTATCATGATACAGATCTGCTTTGTTGTCTTTAACAGTCAAAGGAATGACGAAATCCAAAGGTCACAAAGGCAAAATTTAGGCTTGAAAGTGTGATGCAGTATAAAAAATCTGTTTGAGCCACACTGTTTAAAATTCGCCATACATGAGTTCTGAACTAGATGTATTTTAAAACCTTTACATAGAGTGAAAATCTGCCATGCAAACATTAAAAGACTTGAACATATAGTAGTGGAGTGGCAGAAACTAACAGCAGACAGGGAATGTTCTGCCAATAATGTTCTGCCTTTACAGAGTTACAGTTATTATAGCTGTGCTTTTTAAGAGAGAAATAATGGTGCCTGGAGTCCATTTAGTTTTTCACAAAGCTTTTTCACCATTTAGTAAGAACATTATTGCAGTGGTTCCTTTGCATTTACTTCTGAAGATATTCTGACTCGTGTTCTTAGGCATCATGGGTGCCATTGGCCAAAATCGTATCCCAAAAGTCAAAATTTGCTGTTTCTAATGAAAGAATAAATCACCTTTTGATTTCATGTATATGATTTAATCTCTTGGGTCATGCAATGACGAAGTGCTGAATCGTCAAGCTGACACTTTTGGTCTCCCTGAGCTGTCATCCACAGCTAATGTGAGCCAACAAGATTTATTGAGCACTATACATATCCTGGATAGAGTAAAGATTTGTCTTTCTCAGCTTGTGGTGAGGTCCTTCTCATCAGTTTTGGATTTCCTGAAAGCATTTGATATATGTTTGACTGAAACAAGTTGACAATGCAGGTGTTTATCTAACAAGTATTTTCAAGGGAATAAACAGATCAATAAAGTGCCTCAGATTTATATACGATTTATAATTTTCCACTCTAAGACCAAACGGTAACATCTGCCATCCAGCAGTTAACCATAACACCGAATGATTCGATGTAATTACATCCATTCGGTGTGATAACAAGTAAATCCTACCATTAATTGGGTCTTAGGAATGTGTGGCTTTTACTGTCACAGCTAATTGACCTTAAGAATGGGGTGGAGTACATCTGCCTCCATTTAAGCACAACTCTAATTAACACCACTACTACCAGAGCAGGATACAAAAGTGTGTGTGTGTGTGAGTGTGTGTGTGTGAGTGAGTGGGTGCATGTGTGTGTGGCTTGGGGGTGGGGTGAGGGATGGGGGGGTGGGGGGGGGGGGGTGACACGAGATCTTTTGACCACAGTCAAGCAAGTCAGACCATATGACCATTTCAATCAATCAGCTTTATTCATGCAGCTCTTTCTCAAAGACAAGAGATATCCAAACAGCTTCAAGGTTTTTCACAGGAACCAATGGGATGCCACTCAAAGTAACAAAATGGTTTGAATGGGACCCTTTCAGAAACAAGGATTTATTTGAGCTATTGCTGATTATAGCTGCTTTGAGATCAACGACCTGGCAGTTTGTATTTGTAGATTAGAAATTATTCAGCACTAATATATATAATTTTACTCATCTAAATCACTTGTTATCGCTATCACAGAAAAAAACTTTATATGACGTACAGTAAGATCTAAAATACCATTGAGATGTCTATACTTAATTGCTGATCATGTTGCAATTCTTTGTGGGGAAATATGTATCTTAAAAATAATCTTAATTCACATTGACGATCAGTTGAGAGGGGTTTTGATGTTATACTCAAGGACTTGGACAAGTTGCAGTGTTATTGATGAACAGTAGCTGTGCAGCTGTATTGAAGATGCAAGCTGACATTATCTGCTGACGGGACAGCCTCATTGACTGTGTGGCTGTCACCTCGGAGGACACAGATGTCTGTGCATTTGTTCCACTGCAGTAGCTGTGATCCAGACTTTATACCGAGGTACTATTGCATATTAAGTTGATTAGATAATATTTTGATGAGTAACTGTTAAGTGTTATACCCTTTAGTCTCTCCTGCAAGTTTCAGAACTCTTAGAGACTCTGTCTGTCTGCCCACATTTTCCCTGCCTTGTTCGCCAATCCTTTAATCTCTTCATAAACCCACTCTGACTTCATAGCCCTGAGTCATACTGTATCACATCTGACTCCTCTCCTCCCCTCTCTCCTCTGTGCTCTTACTGTCACTGTTACACAGACAATAGAGGATGCTGGTCCATCAATCGATTCCGGATGTTGCTTGCTGATGCCACGGCAGCTCAACTGATAACCAAGCCCTTATCTTTGTGCTTAGGTTTGTAGATGTGCGTGTTTGAAAAATGTTATTTTCTTTTCTTAGTTTACTTGTTAAGTCATCAGAAACGGGCAGCGATGATCAATCAATCATAACATTCTCAACCGAATGTTCAAACATTGTAAATGTTTACAATTTGATTAAATTCACTCAGTGAGAGCAGCTGTTTGAAGCTGATTCCAAGCGTAGGGTAACAGCATATGTTTTCCCAACTCAGTACAGGCTTTAAGTACACATCGAAGGAACAAATCTCAGGAGCAGAGACAATAACTTCCAGTACTTTTCAATGAGGTAATGTGTAGGTAATAATGACATTCGATAACGCTTAGGCAGACGGCACAGAAACAATTACATTTGCAAAATTTGAAATTGATAAAAGCTTTCACTCATAATATCACCTCGTCATCTGTAACATAATACAGAGTATAACTGTACACAAATATAGAGGTTTTGGAGCAACATATATGATCTTTTTCAATGAAGGTCTTGCTTATTTCAGAATAACAAACTACATACTGCATGTAAAACAACAGCTGATCTCCTAAATTGCCTACGGAAGTACTGACTCCTGTTCCAAATTTTACAAAACGAGTTATACAAAAACACAATATGACGAACTAAATATATGATTTAAATAGCTGTGAAATTGTCATTCTGTCTTTATTCACATTTCACAGACCATCACAGCTCTTTAGAAAAATGTTGCAAAGTACAACTGTTCATCCTGACCAAACAAATTAAAGCTCTCTACCTAATTAGCAGTGTAATGTAATCAAATGTAAAATGGGATTATTAATCTTTGCTCATTGCCGATTTGTACACGATGATTTCTACTCCGAAGGGCTGTAACTTTCCAGTAAGTGGACCATGTGACTGATTTTATATGCTGTTGGAGGTTTGTAAGAACAGCATAATATACTGGAAGACATGTAGATCAGGGGAAGTGTTAAAACATCCTGCTCACAATCCAGAGCCAAAATGCAGACACATGTTGCAAAAGCCACAAGATGCCATCTGTGGCCAAAAAAATGACATCAAAACCAGTCTTTAATTTATTTCCCTTTATTTTATTACTCACTGTGTTCAGGATTCATGCCAAATGTGCATCATCTGACCAAAAGGCTTTTAAAATGTTGCCCCTAGCTTTGTATAAATGGATGTTTCATTAATTTTTCTGTGATTTGGTTTGGCGTAATAGATCCATATGACGTCAGCACAGCCGGTACAACAGTGAAACTGTGAACTAACATGTCTCATCCTCTTTCCTTTTGGGCTCTGTTTTTCTGCGTAAGTGTGCGTTTTGCGGTGGGGTGGGGACAAGCTGTGTGTCTTGGTGTGGGGCTTGTGGGTGAGGAAGAGACAGAAGGAGAAAGAAAGCTGGTCTGTAACTTCTCCCATCCAGTGACTCAGCAGTTTTAGAGATGATATTTGGTAAATAATCCCACTCTTCTCATTTCTGTTCTCTTCATCCCATATCCCCTTTGCCCTTTTCACACTCTTACATCCTGTCTTTCCTCCTCGATTCCAATCATGATTTATGTCTCATTACTTAATTGCTTTTGTACATAAAAATAGCGTCTAATCGTGATAATGACCGTCTGTAACAGCAAAGAGGGACACATCTGAAAGCTCACATCACGCACCCATTGTTCTATTATCACTCCTCTTCCAGAAAAGTGATTGTGGTGGGAAACATGATCTAATAAAATGTAAAGAAAAGGAGTGAGGCATCATTTTAATTCTTTTGCTTCATGGTGCCATCCTCTGCTGAATACCCATCCCTGACAGCCTTCATCTGTTTAGTGCAGAGAGAGACGTCAGAGGCACTTCGCTGAGAGCAGAGATGCAAGGACAGAAATAGAACATACTGGGATATTTGAGGAGAGGGGGAGAGGGGAGAGGCCCTGGGTATTCTGCCATCCTAGATAACACCGACTGTCCAGCTTGGTGGGGTGGAGGATAAACACCACCAGAGACAATGGTGATCCCAAGCGTGCTGTTGTCATGCACTTAACTCGTGTGCATATGTGTCGAGCCATGGGGTGGTTGTAGCAGCAGTGGTCTGATAGACTACAAAGGAAGGAGAAAATAAATAAGCCTCCAAGTAAATCTTATTAGATTAGAAACAGAGTCTACAAAGATCCTGAGGACACTGGAGAACATTTGTAATTTAAGAGCACAAACATGTCAAGGGCGTAAAATGCAAAGTCAACAGTGATTGTTTCCCTTGTCTGCCTGAGATGTATCAGTTAGCAGCACATTTTGGTTTGAGGTTTAATGATTGCCTGATAAGCTTTGATCACTTTTATTTAATTTGATCATTAACATTATGTTGTGTTCATATAATCGATTTTCTGTCTTAGAGTGATGTAACATCAAATGCAATCATGGAAATATGTTATTTCTCTAATATGACTTCTAACAAGACAAATTGTCCAAAGCCATTAAAACTGCTGAGTGATGCTTGACATAATTAGGATAAACATGTCATGCAAATCTTGAATAGCCACTACTAATTGTAGTGAACGACAATTTTTGGCTTTTCCAAATGAAAGCTGAAGAAAGTGAAAGAATTGTGGTGATTGTGCCTAAAACTGTAGTTCATCAGACCCTGAGAGATTTACAAGCAACATTGCAACAGTCTCAGAATGAATGGAAGCCAGGGACAATTTTCTGACAGTGTCAGAAATTAGGATGATTATCCTGTTGCCTGACTACTGCTACAACGTATGTCAGCCATGTGCATATGATGTATCTTTTATTTTACACCATGACTGCACCAAGAAGGATGCAGCATAAGGGAAATATTGAATTTCTTAGGTGAGTATCAAACAAGTAAAAAAAAAATGAACACCCACCATAGCAAAGAATGCAGTCATTTTTCAGTCTGCCAGCTCCTAGCACTTCATTTACATGAATGAGACCCTTGAAATCTGTGCTGCTCTTCACAGTTTCATCTTGCTACAATTCAGCAGGTACCATAATTGTACGATCTGCAAACATGAAAAAAAAACCTAGGTCATGGCCACGTTTATCAGATATCTATTGCACTGTATTTTGCAGTGAACTTACGAGATAATAGTTTCACAATAACAGCGGTATTTACCCATGCCTAATTTCAAAGTATTTTCATTTTATATATTTGTCAAAAAACCACATATGTAAATGTAATGGTGGCAAGTGGAAGAAAGATGGGTTCCACTGGAATACATCCCAGTTGAGTCATAGTAAGTCAAGAATACGGTTTATATATAACCACTTGATCACTGAATGCAGCCCAGCAAATAATAATGCAAACTCGATGCTGAAAGAGAATTTAGTTATTCTACAATTTTACGGTCTTTTCTGTGAAACTGCATCTTACCACTGCTAAACGATCATACCTCCACTCCCATTTTAACCATTGTTTGCAATTGTTTTGAATTTCTGGCATTCCAAACACAAGTGTAACCTGGTCATCATATTAGTAACGGATACAATACAGCACAAACTGAAGAAACTAATATGTAACAGTCGTACTGGGTGTTTATTGAACATTCATTGTGTGTGAATGGCTTCATTAAACTTTTCTCCAAAAGCCACTTGGTGTCAGGTGTTTCAGTTTAGAAGATGAAAATGGAAGTGTGGGTTGCTGAGGTGTCTCTTCTTATAAATATATGCATACGAAGCCTGGCGACTGACAGTTTGCCCCTCTCAAGAGAGATTGGTTGGCATTAGCAATTCCTCCATAATTTCCTCTCACCTTTTGTACCCTTTCCAAGTTTCTTGAAAAGGGTACAAATGGTGAAAGGAAAAAACACTAAACAAGGGTGTTATTAATGGAGGCACATGAAGAAAACTACTGCATAATGGTAGAGAAAATAATCTAACTCTTTTGGCAAGTCCATACGAATTCACACTGTTATCGTGGTTTGAAACTGGCTGTCTTGTCAGAGTTGAGAATCTTTGTATATGCACAAAAAAGGGAATAAGTAAAGGAAAAACAAAAAACCCAAAAAGCATTATAGGGTTTAAACTCTTTAAATGAATCAGAAATGGGATATAAATGGAACAACAAAATCATATTGATATATTTACCCCACAAAGTGACTTCTTTGCTGGTCAACAGTGAAAGACTCAAATAGACTGAACACAATCTTATCAAAACATTTGACAACCCACAAAAAACGTGGTAGATTGCAGATGCTCACAGAAATACAGCTGTGTGGCTGTAGACACTCTTAAAACAGCACCATTTTTTCTTTCTGAATAAAGACGGGTAGAGTATTTCATAATGTGAAACAAAGCAACCACCCAATATGGGGCACAGCTCAGCCTCATTAGAGCTGAACTCAGAGCCTTGGGTGCATTTTTGTTGTATTTGTCTTAGGACTTACCCAAGGTCTGTTTGTTCTCAGAGGAAATAGAGAGATGAGGGTGCTGGTAGGACCCAGGGGTGCTCTGTGTGAAGATGATGGATGCTGAAGGGTTTCTCTATCCTCCTGACAATTAGACCCTCACTGCTGTTCTTACCCTCACCCAGAAACAATGTCCTGCTCGGGATGCCTCAGCACACAGTCATCAATCTCTTCTAAGACCATTTAAAGTCACTACAAAACATTATGTTTCTGCACAGAGAGCTGGATTCCACTGCAAAATGTAAGACCTCACAGCAGTGTATAAGTGATTATAGTCACATAGCAAAACACAATGACAGGGCAGAAAGTCCCGGCCACTGGGCTAATGCTCGACAAAAAGCTTGACACAGCCAGAATTAAACCGCTCTGTTAAAGGGTCACAACAATTGTTTATCTTGATTATAGTTTTCGCTGTTTTCTCTCACTTTCTGACTGCTCCATTCATCCCTATCACCTGAGCTTGTGATTTTAACAAAAGGGAAAACACAGCAGTGCAGAAGCAGGAACAATGACCTTGATGAAGCAGTTTTTGCGTTGTGATTTATTTTCCCTCAAAAGCTGCATGAAGACTAAATCTTTTTTTGTGTGTGTTTGAGGGTGACAGTTTATGTGTGCTCTAAAGTATTGTGAACTTCTCTTAATTGTACCAGTTTGTTCAAAGCTCCTTTGCAGGTCACAATTAAAACATTCTTACAGTAAAATAACGAAAATAAAAAGGACAAGACAAAAAGTTACCCATAGTAGTGCACCACATAGACTATATCAGTAATAAGTATTGTTAAAAAAATAATATGAATGTTTCTACAAAAAATAAAGTTTGTAAATTAGCATTTTTCATTGGAGAAAACCTTTTTTTTTTTACCAAGAAACATGCTTTATTAATAAAAATGTATTTCCTTTATTTATTCATTTATTGGCACTTGGTCACCACCTGTATTGAACTCGTTGACATTAGCATATTAACATCAGTCTGTATGTGCAGAAACCTCTATCACCAGTGACCCATTCGAATGAAAAAACTTCTACTTTAAAGTGCTTTTTTTTACCATAAGCTGTACTGACAGCTGCATTAGACTGTTAAAAGTAATTGGTTGTGTGATCCAACAGAGGGCGCTCTAGTATCAAGTTGACCTAATGCATGCCCTGATGACCTCTAAGTAAATTCAGTTACTATTGTGTTAGCTTTGTTGCTATGAAAATAAAAAAACGTAGCGAGCAAAGCTGTCCTAAGTGAACAATCCATAACACCGAATTTCTGAAAAGTGGATTTTACAATAGTAACAAATCTGTGGACTTATGCAAGCTTGCCACCCAAGTGGGGTAGCTAAATACAACAAACACTCAAAAAAAAAACTGCTTCAGTTGGTAACAAGCAAATTCAAGTTAATCTAAAATGACAAAGTGTCGTTTTCAAGCTGAATGCATAAAAGTACACTGCCATCACCAAACCAGAGTCCAGAGGCTCATAACTCTTTTTACTGATTATATATAAGGCACCGTTTGCTGTTCAAAACTGATATATGACTATATCTATTTTTCAGCAATCAGCTATAACAGAAACTCTGCACATAAGAATATCATCGCCAACCAAATTACAAGATTCATATGTAAAGAAATACTTTCCAAAATTATATGGACCTATAGCTTCTTCATCTACGCAAAATTCACAGATTCACAACATTTAACCTCTGCATTGAAAGCCGATTGCAAAGACTTTGGATGAGTCTTCACAGCATTACAAGAGAATTTGGTTATTTTTTGCTCTAATGCACCTCCTGCAGTTGTGCGATGCTACTGTTGTACAATAATCCTCCATCTGATCCCTGTCCATGCACAGCTACGCTTGGTAATTTGTTGACAAGCTTTAGTGGCTGACAAAAACTATTTTCGAGGAGCCTTTGTACTAAAGCCTATGGATTATGATATATGTGATGAACAAACATGCTCACAAAAAGACAAAAACCAAAAAGTCCTAGCTTATCCATAACATAGTTTGCGTTTTCTGATTTATATTTTTGAAAGGACTGAATGTGGTGGACTTCTGTTTTGGTTAAATTTACAAAAGCTGATAAGAGTTTGTTTTGTTTTTTTTACATGAGAAGAACGTATTTTTGAGCAAGTCTGAAACAGAACTGAGGTGGCTAACTCAAGCTTCATCTGTGAGACAGAGGCACTGTGAAACTTAACAATTAACTATAAGCACACCTTTAATGGTGGCACAAAGATCTTTAAGAACAAAACACAAAATCTCTCCACAAGAGAAGGAACTATGAAACTTTAACATTAAACGAACGCAAAGCTCCACTAACGGAGGTGACTGTGAAAAGGTTACAAAGTAAAATCACTCCAAAAGGGAGGAACAAAACAGACTATGGAACTTACTGTGATAAACTAGGGCTAAAGAATAAATTATCAAACAAAGGATATGCTCTGCAGGAGGATCACTTACTGCAGGCTCAAGGAATCTGTGACTGTGGATTTCTGTGGCTCAAGGACACTAGAGTGAGGTTCATGACAGAAAACAACACACTGGCACAAGACAAGGGAGACGCAGACTGTTTGAGCACAAGAGGAGCCAAGGGGAACAGGTGGAAACACTTTGGGAATCATGGAAGACAATCAGACACTTGACAGAGGAGGAAGGGCAAGATACCTGAAACGAGAGGGAAGTTAATATTTCAAAATAACACCAGAAATGACGAGCAAAGACATGAATCAAAGCATAGATCGTGACAAAAACAAGCAACAGTCTAGATAAGTTAAAAGATACCGTGCAGATTTCATGCATAGACACATGAGAAAAAAGAAATGTTTTTTAACCTGGATTTAAAAATGTCTACATTTAGTGACAGTTTAATCTCCACTGGCAGTTTGTTCCACTTGTTTGCAGCATAACAGCTAAATGCTGCTTCTCCATGTTTAGTCTGGACTCTGGACTGGACCAGCTGACCTGAGTCCTTCGATCTAAGAGTTCTGCGAGGTTTATATTCTCTGAACATATCACAGATGTGTTTTGGGCCTAAACCATTCTGGGATTTGTAAACCATAAGTAGGCTTTTAAAATCTATTCTGTGACTGACTGGAAGCCAGTGTAAAGATTTTAAAACTGGTGTGACGTGTTCAGATCTCTTAGTCCTTGTTAAAACTCTAGCAGCAGCGTTCTGGATGAGCTGCAGATGTTTAATGCTCTTTTTGGGAAGTCCAGTTAAAAGACTCCTGGTCTTTTTGGGAGCGAAAACCTTTAATTCTGTTGATGTTTCTGAGTTGGTAAAAAGCTGCCTTGGCAACAGCTTTGATGTGGCTGCTGAAAGTCAGATCTGAGTCTATCAACACTCCAAGATTATGAATTTGGTCAGTGATTGTAAGGGCCCGAGTCCCAAGATATTTACCAATGCTGACCCTCTTCTCTTTGTTACCACACAGAATGATCTCAGTTTTGTCTTCATTTTATTGTAGAAAATTCTCTCTCATCCAGGTGTTTATTTCCTCCAGACACTGACATAGTACATTTGCTGGGCTGCAGTCGTCTGGTGACAGAGACACATAAAGTTGTGTATCGTCTGCATAACTGTGATAATTAATGTTAAAGTTCTGTAATATCTGACCCAAAGGGAGCATATACAAGTTAAACAGAAGAGGTCCAAGAATTGACCTATGGAGGACTCCACCAGTCATGGCCACTTGCTCAGATTCATAGCTGCTAATTGTAACAAAATAACTCCGGCCTTCTAAATAGGACCTGAACCAGTTAAGGACTGCTCCAGAAAGACCAACCCAGTTTTCCAGCCTGTGCAACAGGATTCTGTGATCTACGGTATCAAACATATATATACCTGGGCTAGTGCGCCACACTGACTTCAGTTGTTCTCTGGGGAATCAGCGTTCCTAATTTATTCTTATGTTTTTGAGAGATGTTAGTTTAGCAGCATATAGGGTCTGTATCACTTCATACATTAGCATGTTACTATTCTGCGTAGGTTGTGGATCAGCAAAAGTTGAAACAATGGTTGATTCCTGTATTATAGAAATGAAAACGCAGTGATTTTTTTTCTATGGAAATGCTACATTGTAATTTATGTACTCAAGACATTTACTTTAGTGCTCTTTAGTGCTTTGTTTTCTTCATTATTTATAGTATGAAAATATACACCCTTGGGTCCTGTAACAATACCCTATCTCGCATATTGGCATTTTTGTGACCTCTGATATTGTCTATGCCCGCCTCTTTTAACATGACAACAATTTCATGTGTTGAGCATGTGCAGGTCAAACAGACAATTGTTTTCATGACAGTGGTGTTACATCGCACAACTGTAGGAGGAGCAATAGAGCATGCAACTGCCAGACTCTCTGGTGCTACTTTAATTGACAAATTGTGTGCAATGGCATACCAACACAAAGAGATTGGGTGGAAACTTTACGCTGATTAGTTAATGAAAGCTTTGCAATCATATGATGGATATTTTTGTCTTTCACTGTGAGTGTGTGACAGCGTATGATTGTGTGAGTGTGTCTCCTCGGATGAATAGCCACAGTGTCACTGAGTGCAGACCTTGACAGAGCAGAACAGATGAGATGATTCAGAAGCAAGGCATTGTCCTGGCTCTCATCACTTCAGTTGGCAGCCGAGGGCAAATATTATCGGTGGAAGTGGATGATGGAGCAAAATTACTGAGTAGGAGCCTCCGTTTCCTGCCTCAAAATAATCACCACAGAAAGAGCCTAAAGAGTTGAGGAGATTAAATCCTTTGTTAAACAAGACAAAGTGCTTGTGGGGAAAAAAGGATAACAATATCTGCTCGGAGATTGTGTCTTTTCTTTTATTTCTTCATGAATCATATTTCCTATTCTTACTATTTCTACGATATTATCATCTTAATGTTTTCCCCTTTTTGAGCACATCCTCTGTATTGCTTCCGTCTCTTTTGGCCATGGGGGGGGGGGGGGGGGGGGGGGGGGGGGGGCGGCAGGGGTTGTAGACATTTCTGGGTCACCTGTAATGGGAAGTGTTTAGCGGGGCAGATACATGGAGAGCTGCTCAGCCCACCTACGAACAGAGAGCCCAGCAGACATCCTTTTAGCTCCTACTTTCTCCTCTGTCTCCTCTCACTGTCTATGTTTATTCACACAGCAATATTACGACTATCAACCTTATTTTGAATATGATTATTTGGTGATTATTGTGTTTACATGAGCTGCATATAGGATATTCTGCACTGACTCTGCTGTAGCCTATGTTTCACAAAGCAGAATTATTTCTTAATCGATGCTGTTAAACTCCTGTGGGATGCAACAGTTCAACTCAGGTCTATACATGTGTACATAATGCAGCTGACGCCTTGCCCACACCAACACTGGTATTTTGACAAACAGAAGTTTTCCCTTTTTACTTGTAAAATAAGAAAACATCAAACTGACATTACAATTTACGAAAAAGCAAAAAAGTCAACAGATAAATGACTAAAAAAATTATCTTATTATTTTCCAAGCGACTTCTACATTCACCACCCAAAGATATTTGCTGCCACGTGTGATCTCCGTCAGTTGAATGTGCAACTTTTCTGTCATCACTGACAGGTGATCTTATTACAGCTGCCTCCCCTCAATGTGCAGGTGATAAAGCTCAATCAAAGACAGGTGGGAAAATTCTGTCACCATTCTGCAGCATTAACCACTCCATTCTCAAAGACTCAGCAAATAAAGGTCTGATTTGGTTTAGTCCAAAAATTGCGACTTTGTTTGCTGGCTCATTTTTGGATTATGCAGTACCTAATATGGCACCGAACCGCATATAACATTCTGGCACTTCCTTTCTTTAATATCGTTGGGCAGTAAAAAAAAATCCTTTTAATATTATCACAGGCACTGGCTTGCTGGTGTCTCAGATTGCCATGTCAATATGAAGATTGGTGCAAATTCTGACCTCAAGTCGAGGAGAGAAAGGTGCACAATCTGTATAGCAATCACAGTCTTAATCGGACTAATACTGGAATATCGTTACCATGTAAATTAAACCATAGTTATGACAAATGGTTTTAGTTCTCTGGGTCTGAGTGCTGGGTCAGTTCGTATCTTTTGTTGGATAAAAACTTTTGTTAATGTTTCTAAAAATCAGCCACCTGGTGATTATTTCACAGAAAGTATTCAGGATTTTTCTTATAGAGCTCCATCTAAACAGTTAGATTATTTATGCAAGACATTATATAATAATTATTATATTTTATATATAATATCAAATATATTTTATATATAATATAAAATATCACATAAAATGCTAGATGTGTGTATTGACTTCCTACTAGAGATGGCCTCTCCTTGTCTTACCCAAGAGGCATGATACGTGTTGCATGATTTGTTGTTGTAAGCAAATATGCAGTTCTTGGTACCTTTAGAATGCTAGCAATAAAACAACAGTAAAGCATATTAAAATCTAAAGGACTCTTGTCCTATGTACAGTACACAGCTACATGTGCAATTAAATTCTCACTTGAATATCTTTTTGCAGACTTTAACAGGCAACAGACAATCAACTTATAGTGCTGACAGTTGTCCACACATGTGAAGGACAATCTTTCTTAAAATGTCTGCATCACAAGAATAACTTCCCGCTTTCTATTAAAAAGATATGCTGTATGAAATCTTAGGATGTTGATTTTACAACGTATTAAGCAAAAGAACAAACCCGAAAAGATTACATGACAAACTATTCCATTGACCTGTCAAATTATTGTAACTTTTTTAAATTGAATGACACAGCTTCTAAATCATCTTGTGACACTTCCCTCCTGTCTCTAGCTATGTGTTTTTCTCCATCATCTCAGCTTGACGCACTTCACGCTTCCTCCCCAGCCCACTGTCCAGCAAACTGTGTTGCCACTGAGGCTGCCTGCAGCTAAAAGAGGATTTTCTGTATCTTCTCGCTGTCCCGCTCACTGACTCATTCATGGTCTTGGAGCTTGGACCAAATGCTAATCCTGGTAGTCAGAGTTGAGCCCTGTTCTCTCGATGCTCCCCAGAGCAGAGAGTCAAGGCTGAAGCAGCTTCAGCTGAGACACAGTTGAGGCAGGGGACAGAAACTTTGTTGTCATACATACACAAACACAGACTAGGCATGCTCACAAAATTGGCTGTAGATATTACAGCAAAACACACAAACTCCCTCAGGCAGAAAGCCCTGATGGTACTTTCACTGCCTTGCATGGTGCAATTGTTGTTTGTTGTTTCACAGAGCAAAGTGCATCTGCACTACGTAGCTTGGCAAGCTCACTATGTGACCATAGTTGAACTTTGACTCCAGAGCACTGTGAGAAATACTTGAGCAGTCAATAGACATGAGGCATCCATCCAGACACAGAGAGCAAAATGTGTGTGTGTGAATTCAGAAGACTGTATGACACAACTTTGCAGTGATCCCTCCTGCCTGCATAGGACTGTGTGTGTGTTGCAAGAGAGTTTGGCACATTCAAGGTACTCTTCTTCTTCTCGCTGGCAGAGTTTTTTTTCTTTTTTTCTTTAGCTAGTGTCAGTTGCATCTTCTGTGCTGTCAACACTTACACAGCATGCAAACTGGTAGCTCCCCCGCTGCCGAAAACAAAATAACAAGCCTTTAAGTTTTAAAACTCTGCATTATTTGCTCTATATTCCTCAAATCTATCAATCAGTGTGCTGAGCCCAGTGGCAAATGCAACGCATGTCAAGTTCTGTCTGGAAGAAGCACTGGGAGTTGCTTTTTGTTTTCTAGAAACCAAGATGTCATGTCAAAGTTTCTTTCTCTAAAGAGACCGATGTCTCTTCTTATTTCATTGTAAAAGGGGCTATTTAATCTACAGGGAACCAGTTTGGTTTTCAGCTGCAAGGAAATATTCTGATACTTTGACAAAAATAGATCTATTAAGAACCTAAACAATGCAGTCACAAACAAACAGGAATGACAATGACATTACCGGCATGTGTGATCATCCACTAAATTTGTGAAACAAACAAATGGATAATTGAATAAATGTGACTGGGGGAAGAAACAGATCGTGCATTTACTGGGTGATTGGCTCCTGAAAAGAAATAGTATATGACTTAGGCCAGGAATATACTTGCTTTTAATTATGGATATGCAAGTTCATCATGGCTGCCTCGCATATACTGGAAATTGAGTCAGGAATTAATGCTATGCTGCAATGTGTATTCAATGAATAGTTGACATTTCACAGTGACAAATATGTTTTTAAAATGGCTGCCGCGAAATCGGTATCATCTTTGCAAGGTGGAAAATGTTGGATAAACGTAGAGGGGACGGTGCCAATGTTGAGATTTTTCCGCTCTGAATCATCTGGTGTGCCCCCTCGTGGAATAACCCTGTAACTGTACACTGGCAAGTTTGTGAAGAATTTGACTAATTATGGAGCAAGTCGCTTACATGAACATGTGATAAAAGTACATTCCTGGTCTACAAATCAAATCAGGTTCTCAAAAAGACCCTATTGTGATGCTTTATTAGTAACTAATAAGGTTTTGAGCAGCTTTATGCATCCTTTCCTAAGCTTAACCGTGTAATTTTGCTGCCCAATCCTGACAAATGACTGAAAATTAAAGTTTGAAAAAAAACCAAAACAAACAAAAGTCTCACACAGTACTCAAAAGAAACTGAAACCCAGTGGAGCGACTACTCCTCACTAAAGACATGGCCATGGGTCATTTTGCGCATGCAGGCATATGCAACTTTTAATTACATTCAAAGAATATGTGACCTCTAAAGTCAGTGGGAACAACTGCATGTAAAGTATCAAAAAGCTTTGTGTTGTGTTGTAAAGATTGTATTTTAGCCTGAACCATGACAATTTTCTTACCCTAACCAAGTAATGTTATTGACTAAACCCAACCAGGATTGGAGAAATTGTTGATGTGTTATCGACTGAACATAATTCGTTACAGAATGCTGTTATAGACTATATCTAAAGGTATGAACAGTCAATCTATATGCTTGTTTTGATTAGAGAACTTGTTGCTCTGAGATGTAGGCCCAGCTGCTTATGTAACCATCACCCCTCCAACCTCCTAATTCAGGCTTGTTTACTGATTGATAAGACAAGCTTGTGTTTGCTGCTGTAGTATGCTGTAGCCTAGGTATTCACAATTTCTGGAAATGTAAAATGGCAACATTTCATTCTGGTAACTGATCTGCAATCTGCACCTTGGAAGAGTTATGACTCACAATAGCTGAAATGCAGATTTGGCTTCCAGGGAAAATCCAGGGAGACTAATGTTTTTCTGTTGTAGAAATGGACGGAATAGGAAGCTGATAAAGAGCAGGTGTGCTGAGAAGCACGGGCAAAGAGACAGAAACAGACGAGGATACCAGTAAGGAGCTAAATAAGTGAATTGCCCTCTGGAGGTAAACAGCCAGGGGGGTAGTGCGGGTGATGCTGATATGATTAATTGAAGTAGGACAGCCAGGGACAAAGTAGAGGACCAGCACTGCAGAGGAAACGAGGTAGAGGACGGTCTTCTGCCATATACAGGATGAAACTATATAGTCAGACCCTTATAGCTTCACAACTTGGTGTAGTATCTGCCTGCAGCCACTATCAGTACATTGCTTCCTCATTGAATTACAATGAAATTGAAAGAGAGAGAGGGGGAGTATATGTGTGTGTGTCAATAGAGCGGAAGAGAGAGGACATTATGTCACATCAAGGTAAAAGTACGGACACGCACTGCGGATGGCCTCACCCACATTTGTACCAGCTGCATGTAGACCTGAGGAGGCAACAGGAACGGTGTAAAGCTCAGTGTCGAAATCTCACCTTGCATGTAATTTTAATCTTTCTATCTCAGTGTGCCATGCATAATCAGTGAGGATCCAGACAGCTGTGTATGTATGTGTGTGTATGTGTGCGTGCGTGTGGAAAGAAGAAGTAGACAGAGAGGGAATGGGTGGATGTTGCTCCCAGGCTGCCAGAGGAATGTGTCCTTGGACTGCCCTCATCTCTGACGCACACACCCACCCACCCTTTATCACACAAAAACACAGACCAAGCACACACACTCCTGCCACCGGTTCATTTACTCTCTCTCTCTTTCAGACAAATACAAACCTCTGACTTGCATGTGCACTCACATCCTCTAAGGTACTGAACAAATTTCACTTACTGCTGCGCAGTGCTGTGTGTGTTCACACGCACACAAACAGACGAGCTGAAATCTCTTAGTCTGAGCTCAGACATCTCATCGGGGATGCAGTGGAGCCCCTGTCTGCGGAGCAAGATCTCATCTTATGTGGGGTAGGCTGAGGGTGTATGGGGGGGGGGGGGTTGATTAGCAAGGTTGAAGTCTTGTGAGTGCACATCTGTTTGCAGTTGCAAATACATCTCCAGGAGGCATGTTAAAGGTTTGTACAGACACACGCACACACACTTATGTATTCAAACAGCAGGGAAACTCAGCTGCCGAAAAAAGATATACCGGCAAATAAAGGTCCACACACAGAGATAAGTATGCCAATGCGCTCATCTTTTTATTGCACAACAATGTATCGTCTGTTTACGAACGCTTGAACAACATTGCCACTGACTGACAGACCAGCTTATTGAGATAGACCAGGGTGTGGCTCTGTGTTCTCGGCCAGCAGAGGTGGTGGACAAGACAGCCTTTTGGACTAAGGTTCAAATCAGTCCCATGCCCCCGCTAACAGCTATGCATCACGGTCCGTAAGGACTGGACACGAACAACGATCACCCTCCTGATCCTTTGAGACTGATTTGGTTGTGCTGTGGCTTGGGCTGGGAGCTGAATTGTCCCTGGATTGTAGACATCAACTTAAGACAGAGCTGGAGTTCTGTGATACTTGAACCCTTTTTTTTTTTCAAGAGCAGAAGCCGAGCACAGCCTGAGATGGTTGCAGACTGGCCTCCAGAGAGGGAGAACACGTGCTGTGCCAGATATCTGTGCTGTTGTCTACATGGTGCTGGTAAAGTGTGTCTCGATGCCCACACAGAGCAGATCGTGCAGGCTGTGGAATGCCACTAAGTCTAGGGGTGTGCTAGAATCATTTCTATAAAGCATTTCAGTGTTGTTGTGTTCTTCTTTTTTCTTAGTTTTTTCTTTGTCTAACAAATGTAGTTGTGACCGTTTAACACTCTACAGCTTGTGCTGGCATCTTTCTTAGCTTCATGTGGGTTTCAAACCCCTAAATGGCATCATATTCTCAAGTGGGACCAACATTGTAGAAGGAAAGGCACAGGAACACACACGCACACACAAACTCAAGCACACAGAGTCCTGAAGCAGAGAGAAGGCTTAGGTAAGTTAAGCAGGCTACAGTAGCTACGACACAAAAGTTTAACTGTTAGACTAAATAAAATCATTGTACAGGAGTTGGTTCACAACAATGACTAGATCTGAAGGTCCCACAAAGAATCGTACACAGAACTCTGCTTAGATAATAAAAATACAAACATGCACTCTGTTTTATCTGTCACGTAACTCAACTGAGAGTCATGCTCGAGATTGCCAAGGCTCAAGAGTCAGATTCTCCACAAGACAGAATGTTATTTTTTTCTTTAATGGCAAACATCAGATCAGTGTGCAACCAGCATCAGTGTGAAGAACTGTGCAACAGCACAGTTTGACATTTATTTTCCAGCATTTGCACAGCCTATGTTTTGATAATGTGCAAGCATCTCCACAGTTTTAATTATTATTTTTCTATCATTTTTGGCTCTTTGCAGCAAGCAGGTCATTTAAGCTAATGTCTAGACTGCCGATATCCACCAGAAGCCAGTCAGAGCTCACCCTCTCACTGTAGAAAATGTTTCTTATACAGCAGGTTGTGGTAAAAACACAACAATGTGCCCCACATTTCTGTGTATACCATATGTACAGAACATGAAAGTACAGAGTACAGCGCGCATGGTGTTGGAAGGCTCAAACCAACAAAAATGTGCAATTTTGTGTTTCCCATATCAGGGAAAATTATATATACTGACATTGTCATTGTAATTCAGCAATACTAGTCTTCATCTAATGGTTTTTACATATATTGCAAGTTGAAAAAAAAACAACACATATTTGCATTTTTACAGGCACATACATACCACAAAAATAGACTATGTGGAAACTAAATGTACCAGGCACAAGGTATGTACAGTCCATGTGCACAGGGCACATTGTAAAAACAAACTGTATAACAACAACCAAATGAAATAGACTGAGAAAATAAAAGACAATTTTACAAACAAAAACAATACCCTGATTTGCTAACATGTCAACACCAAGGCAATCAGTACCTTTAATATCTGGTGCAGCAAGAATGAGAGGTTGGAAACTTTGTTATTCGCAATAATTGCCGTCAGCGTTAAACAGGTATGAGGGATATCAATCCCACTTCACAGCAAGGTCCAGAAGAATAACCATCAAGCAATCACACTTTGAACCCCCCGATCATCAGGCGAATACATGCCCCACACTCGTGTCATTAGTGGCTTGAAGCCAACAGATTGAACGCATTTGTGACATAAAACAAACTGACAGAAGTATGTGCTTGGCCAGAGCTGTATCTGCCTTATGGCTGAGGGTTCAAACAGAGTGGTACTGATCAAAGTGTCAGGGATGCCATCCTTTGAGTGGGAGTGAATTACATACTACACGTCTTACCGGATATGGATACAAAGAAACACAGACGGTGCCTGATATCGCCTGAAACATTAGCTCTTTTACTCTTTTTCCATTTTGCTCTTACTTCAGGTGGACTCATTCATCGAATATCAGCACAGTCTTGATAGCAGCTTAATAGGGCAAACTCTGGTATTAGCACAAAGGAATAAGGAAGAGGACCAATTGATTGCACTGAAACGGCACTCGAGCGCACGACAGCCATTGACTCAGATTGACTTCATTCACAACCATATTGGAATTTTGGTGTGTATCTTTCCCATAGGAAAAAAAAAACAATACAAAGTTCTCATGTTGCTGACTAAGCTGGGTCACAGCACTGTAACCCAGATATGACAAAGAAAAATGTTTAGTGCATGTTATAATCAAACAGAAAAGGAACACGTGGCCACTCCACAGTAACAATGAGCCAGAGTTTACAAGCCATATAATGAAGCCCTTGGATGAAAATAATTGCCTATAGTTCATTTTAAAATTTAAACAACTCTCAGAATAAGTGATCAGAATCACTGACAATAGTTAAGCTAATTAAAGTCTTAGGGTTAAGACTTCACTTAGTCCTCCATCTTTTTCATGAGCCAATCAGAATTCAATGGGACTCCTTCAGTGTGGGGAAATGAAGAACTTCAAAGTGGGAGGAAAGATTACTCCACATAAATCAATGGAAAGCCACGTTATGGCAATCAATACATCTCTCTGAAAGGTAGCAAACCTGAGTGAAATGTCCATCTCATTGATTTTACAGTTTGGCTCTGGATTGATGTTCAGAGCTGAAAAAGTTGGGCACTGTGTTTGTTTAACACAACAAATCAGCTGCCTATCTTCTTTCCAAATTGGTTCCCCTTTTTTTGTCCTTAGAGTTTATCCAGATAATGGGTTCTGGAGAAGTACGCAACCATTTTAAGAGAATAGAGCATCGATTTTCTTTTTGATTACAAGGTTGTAGTGCAACACAAGGTGCTTAAATAGATGTCCTCAGTGCTCGCTTTGGACAGAAGAGTTCAAAGTGGTTACAACTCACTCTCATTCACGCCTACTTCAACAGATAAACTTTTAAAAAATGTATCCTCTCATGTTAGATCTGGGTATGGGTTGTAGCAGGTTAAATACGGCAACATTCAACCCATATAAGCATCACCAAACCACCCACCCCCTCCAAAAAAAAAAAAATCACAGACACTCAGCAACTCATACAGCAAAGTCCACACCCCTTGCATCATAAAAGCCTCTTTAAATCTTTGTCCCTTTATTTACATGGCAGTTTGTATCTGATTAGCTGTCTTCCTTCTTATATGGCATACATTCAGCAAGAGAAGGACTTTAGGTTCAATGTTATCAGAATGTTTGGAGTAAAAATAACCAAAGCCTCAAACCAGCCCCAGAATTTGAACTGTGAGATTGTTGTGAATTAAAATTTGAGACATTCACTGGAGTTTTGAGTGATCTGGGCACGTAGAGACTTTTTAAAAGTGAGGCATTTGTGCCCCATGTTGACCCCCCTCCCCATCCCATTCATCTAACAATTACAAATTTTAAATGGGCTTTAAAGTGACGTTTTTGAGGATCTGCTGAGCTCCGACACACATTTTTCCTGTGACTCCAAACCAGTTTCAAGCAGTTTGCCCAGTCTGTTTTTAACAAAAATGACACTGCAACACACCTTTCATTCCCTCAAACATTTTTGGTTAAGGTAACAACATGGTCACTGGATTACAATACCTCAAGTGAAGCCACAATAGCTGCTGGATTCTTTAAGATTTCACATTAAAAAGAAAACATAAAGAAGTTCACTTTTCTGTACAGCATATGTATAGATATTTATATTCATAGATATTTATATATAGGCGGGGTAGAGTATTGCAGAATTATATTGCATGTGTTAATCAATGAACCTAGACAGAAACAAGCAAGTATACAGTATGGATTGTTCACAAATGTCTCCTTTCAGTAAAGCTCAGATTATTCAGCCGTCTTTGCCTACAGTGTTACAATCAGTACGCTGAGCAAACAGCTGACCACTTCCCAGATGATTCATGAAAACGGGGCAGTGCCACCGTCAGCATGTCGAACCATGTCATGCTTGACGATGCATTGTAGAGTGTGAGTCCCTTCTCCAAAAATGGAACCAAAACGTGTCAACAAACTCGCACGCACAAACTTACACCCACATATATACATACACACAAACCAAATATATGGCTTCTAACGTCGAATCAAGGCAGTTAAATAAATGGCATTTTCTTCTATGTTTCTTTTTTAGTTGATACAGACACGACCAGACTTGGTGTTCAAGCTCAACTTTGGTTTGGGTAGATACAATGAATATAATATCCTTCCATCCTTTTTTTTCATCAACTATTTACACATCGATGTAAGATCGACCAGCGGTCTAATACACTAAATCCACTACTATTTTAAACAATATGAAGATGTGTGTTGTTTTGCTACGACAGTTTATACAGAAAATTACACTCAAAACACTTTTGAACGCTTAAAATGTCATTGTCATTTGACCTCAAGTCCCTGATTTTCATTTTAAGTCCAGCTCCTGCTAGATTGCATTGCATGGATTCTACACAGTATGCAATAGGTATGTTAATCATACTTTTCTTGATATCTTTACAGTAAAGACAGCGATATACAGTAGGTGTTTGGAAGCAGAGTGAAAGGGGTGATACTAAGACTACAGGTGCTGGTGCAGTAAACTACACCAGTTCAACCTTAAATTATTCTAGTTTAATTGTATAGACTCGTCTTAGTCAAACTGTCTCTAGACATTGAGTAGCTCTTTTCTTTCTGCTGACACCAGCACACAGTGCATCCAGGTCGAATGACTGGTGGCGCTTGCAGTAGCTGATTGGTCATTTAGCAAGCTGAGAGAACAGCTGGACTGAGCTTAACCAAACAGATTCTCCTACAAAAAAGGCCTCTTTACTGAACTCTACCAGGGTCACAAGTTGGAAGACAGCCGGGATCTGGCAGAGTCTAGCTCTGGAAGGCTGACAATTGAATCTTTCTTGGGAACTCCAGAGTCTGGAGGTCCTGATCCAGCAGCTGCTGCTACTGCCCCCATTCCAGCAGGTCCAGGAGGAGGTGTGGAGGCAAAGGCCACCCTTTGTGGGCCTCCCGCCGATCTCCCCACCCCTGAGGGCCCTGGCAAGCTGTGGTGAGGGGGCTGCGGAGGGCCAATGGAAGAGTTGGAGGTGCGGGTGGATGGTGGAGGGCTGGGGGCTGCAGAGGCAGCTTGTGGTATTCCCTCCTGGGGGAGTGAAGGCTGGGAGGCAGACAGAGCCCGGGTATCCTGGCTCAAACTGCCTGCATGAAGGGAGTGGGTGCTCTTGTGTGAGGCAGGCCTCTGCTGGGTCTGTGTGGGGCTGGGTGCATGGTGCTGCACAAGGGACAACTGGGACCCAGAAGGTCCTACACTCGCCATGCACTGGAAAGTCCGACCTGAAGCAGCAAGGGGGCTTTGAACAGGTGGGCTGGAAATTGCAGATCCAAATGCCCCTCCAAGAGTCTGGGGGGGTTGAGACTGAAGAGGAGACATAGAGACTGGACTGGACAAGTTCTGCATAACCTGGAACCTTCGCACCATTCGTGGAGACTGCAAACTCCCTGGACCCACTAAAGGACTCGCCATCTGAGGGCAGAAGCTCATGGCCACAGCTTGCTGAAGTGTGGCAATTGCAGAGCCTGTCTGAGGCTGACCCGGAGGCGCAAAGATCCCACCAATAGAGGGAGTCATAGACATGGCCCGTGGTCGCTGCAGGTCCACTAGTTTCACCATTTCACGGTCATACTTGACAATCTCCTGGATCATCTCATTCTCTCGGTTGTTGAAAACACCGGAGTTCAGATCATGCTGAACCTTGTGCATCAGGATGGAATTCTTTTTGCCTAAAGAAAGCAATGAAATTATAGAATAATCAAAGTCATGGACAAGGTTATAATGCAAAGACAGGAAAGAGAGAGGACAGGGAATGAAAGACACTAGGGTTCAGAAAGATGGAATTATTGAAGACAGATATCGCATATGATGTCCTTTACACCAGGTACATCCTCTAAAAGAACAAGTTGTGAGGAAAATAATGGTGTCACCCTGCACTCTCATCTATTGTTACAGTGATCTGTGTCTTTTTGAGAGAACAGACCATCTCATCTTACTGCTTATTTCTTCATTTATATACTGGTTATGTTCCCCCTTTTTTTTGTCTGTTCATTTTCAAAAAAATCATCCTTTAATTGAATAAAAATGCAGTGCTCTGCAAATGTTATTTAATGTGTTTGACAGTATAAATGCACTCAAATGGAACTTTTTATGGATTTTTTTTCTCTCTTCTTTTTTTACCTATACGATCCAGACGGTCAATGGCGACAGTCTCGAAGGCTCGTCTCATCATGGGATACTCCTCTAGCACCTCGTTGAAGTGGTCAACAGACAGAGAGTAAAGTCGACAGTAAGTCTCTGCTCGCACACTGGCTGTTCGCCGACCCCTCGTCAATAAACAGATCTCTGAAACAAGGAAAGAAGAAGCTTAGAAAAAATATTCAAAAACACAATCACCTGGAAAATCATGTGCAAGCTGGAAAATACACCACACCTCCAAAATAAGAGCCGTCGGACAGTTTCATTGCAAGGGTGCCCTTGGTGATGACGCTGCACACCCCATGCTGGATGAAGTACATTTTCTTGCCAATGGTGCCCTCCCTTATGATGTAGTCATGTGGTTGAAATACCTCAAAGCGTAGTTTTGTCAACATGGCGGTCACAAAATTTGGCTCTGCGTTGGCAAACAGTGGCATTGATGCCACCAGCTTACGACAGTTGAAGTTTACGATTTCCTGGGAAAAGGCACATTGTTTGGTGCAAATAAGAACAATAAAATATACATAAACAATGCATGTCTGCATAAATTCAGCAAATTCAGTGTAAAAGATCATCTTGTAAGCACATATTACAACGGACACACAGCACTGAACAGAGATATATCAAAGACAAATGATATGGCAATTTCCAAAATTTTTTTGGAAAAGTGCCTTACTGTTTACATGTGTCTCACCTCTCTGAGAGGCTCGCTGAGTTCTCCCAGGATGCTTTCTTCGTCAAACATCTTGCCCTGGTATCTGTGCTCATAATAGTCATGGATTTTCTGTCGGAAGTCAGCAGGCAGCTTGTGGAAGGACATATACTGCTCCACTTGTTTATACTAAGAGAGTGACGGACAGAGATGATGTTCTGTTAATGCAGTGTATAAAGTATGGAGTAAAAGCAGTTTTGCATTTGCAACATTGCATTACAAATCCTCCGGCCAGAAAAAGAACAAAGGTAGCAATAAATGAATCCTATTAACAAGTATTACCCATATGCTCAGTCTCCCAGACTCTCTAAAGCCTAAAAAAATATCAACTGAATAAATGAATTGTTGGACAAGGTCTTGCACAGCACATTTGAGTGAATCCCAAATATGTTGTCTCGTTGTTGGAAATTCTCACTTGACCTACAAAATACATCCACTTGTAGGATCTTTACAGAATCTACATATATTCCTGTTTAGACTTCTAAAAACTGAGCTGTCGAGTTGGTTTTTGACAAGATCAGCTGTTCACTCTTGATTCTACTCTCCAAAAAATTACATGACCCCCTAAAGCCCTGGCTAAGTTTTCAGTTCTATATTCTTTACTAAAAATAACCATTTCAGAGAACTCAACTAAAAGGAAGGGAAAATGCTTTTTAAATTTGATGTTTTGCTGTATTTTCTGAAACTCTGTTTTTTTTCTGAGATGCTTTATTTTTGGTCTTTGTGTTTTCAGATATTGTTTTTCCATTTTTCATTTTTCATTGTGTTGTTGTGTTTTGTGCCTCAGGGCCACTGTGTTTTGAAAGTGGCAAAACACATGGAGCAGAAATGAACAATATTGTCCCCATGGCTGGGAGAAACTTGGACAAATTTAGAGATAGTGTAAGTTCCCTTTCAAACAGTTGGTTTTCAACTGCCTGGTTGACACATTTGGATATGTTATTTTATTTTGGCATTTACCCAACTCAAAAGCCCATTTAGATTGTTCTATTACTACTGTATTAATTCTTTTCAGTGCTCATTGAGGAAGAAATAGAGACCAGAGAGTATGTACACAGTAAAATTATGCAACAGTATATCATCCATGTCTCTTCTGTGATGGAAATCTCCCCTCGTGCCAGAGGCAAGTTCAGGAAACTCAGATGTCTTACAGCAGCAGCTCAGCATTGACAAGAACAATGTATGCAAAAGACATTATGCAACGCAAACTCACCCTAAGCCTGAAACTGTTCAGCCCATTGGGCATATACATACACAAACAAGCCACATATGTGTAGTACACAGTAGTACTCTTACGCTCTCTATACATCACTCTGAGAGGACAAGACGTTATGTACGTTTTAGGACTGTCCTTGCCTGGAGACTTGGGACAACTTATCATCACAAGACTGCTTCACAGAGACAGACAATCACTCTGCTGACATCTCATGAGTCAGATGACTGCATTCAACCAAGAACCCTACACACTTCTACAGTAAGTGAATTCCATCACACCCTCCAGTGCATTGTAAAACATAGTACAAACAGCCACACAACTGAAATGAACACTGGCTCTTTTATTAGTGCTGCCTAGATGCTAATCAATACTAGATCAATTGAAAGTGAATGCAGCGATATGCTAACTCAAATCTATTCAAAGCAAGAGACAAAAGACTACATGGTAGGGCTTCAGAGAGGGGGTATCTGGGCAGTCAATTGTTGAGAGGAAAAGGTTTCTCCTTGAACAGGAGAAATGTTGGACAGTGCTGTCAGACTGTGAGCACTTCAGGCCAGCTCAAATGGAAAGCCCCATAAGACCACAGTTCAACCCAGAACCCATAAAGCTGTCCGAAACATAATTTTGAGAGCTCCACAGCCTGGTACATACTGTGTACTCACAACTTTCGATGCCTAAGGAAGTCATCATCTGAACAACTTCTATCTACTTCTTCCACAATCTGCAGCAGGTATTAAGAAATATCCTCTGACAGTGACTTCAATAGGTCAGCTTCAAAATAACGAGACTGCCCCATAAATGTAAGGTCCCAGGCTGACCTCTGCTGCAGACATCATTGTGTCAGCACATGTGTCTTGCTAGAGGCTCCAAGCAAAACAGTGTAGCCCACCTGCTCAAACACAGTTACAAGCTCTGAGTCCTCAATAGGAACACATAAAGTCTTACAGAGAAAATTACTTACAAAGAACAGACGGCCTGTCTCTCTGCTTCTTAAGGAAAAAAAGCCCATTTGGCAAACAAACATTTCAAGTTGTACACAGCTGAATGCATTGGTACACAGAGAGAATCACTGTTTCAAATCCTTGCTCCACAGGGCAGTTTAATGTTCAATTTATATCCCTTGATTTAATGGCAGCAGCACAACAAGCCATTTTCAATACTGAAAATGGATCCAAATAGCTCTACAACACTACGAACAGGTGATTTTGTAACCGAACCAAAAGAAGCAAACTAAACACATCCCATCCAGTGAGTACCATCTCATTTTAGGGGGCCACATATGTAAACTGTATACAAATATTTAACTGCATACAGTATGAACTTAGACATGTTGCTGAATTCTTCTTCTTACAACACATTGAAAATGAAATCAACACTCAACACTTAGGATTGAACTGTTGACTGATATTGCTGTAAATGACTGGTTTTAATATATGACCCACAGACATAAATGTTCAGCAATGCTATACTGTTTGATTAGCCTTAATTTAAGGGATTGTAGGGGTTGTAAATCTGGTTTAGGATGGCACAAGATTTCAATTGTAAAATGCTTTCGAGCCTTTATGACACAGGGAGACATAGTAAAGTTAATTTTTTGGTTCTCATATATTAATCATTCGTGTCCTACTCCGGATGATGTGTTGTAAATTTAGAATAATTCTCTATTCAGAACAATTCTTTGCGGTTCTTGAAGATATGCAATCTCTCATCCAAGAGGCTTCTTCAATTTTAAAGGGCTTCTTTTTTTTCAGGGGAGATTCTCATGAACTCCCAAGAATTTAACATCCTGAAACTGGAACTAAAACTATTTAAACAAGTCTTAATTGATTTGAAGACTTGAATAGAAAAACTCAGAGCACGATCCTTAGAAATTTTTATTACTCCCGCATGTCCTGGGAGCTCTGCTCCACAATTCCAGTCTTCAAGTAACAAAAGAAGAGGCTGGTACACAGAGGATGAAGCCAGTAATAACAGATAATGAGGGAAGGATTTGATCACCATAAATAAGTAAAGCATACAGCATTCAGGAAACAGAAAGCTCCACCACTCCATGCTAATACACCACCAGTTGATTGTTAATTGTTTTATTCCATTACTTAAGTGCGACCACTTAAGTGCGACTTCAGAAGAAAAAAAACCGACATGCCGAAATGGGGCATATTGCCAAGTATCATAGATGACTTGGACAAACGTTGGTCAATACATCAATTCCCCTTCCTGGTTTGTAAACTGGAGCAAGGACAGTAGTCTTATAAAAGGGCATGTTTAGCTATATCCATAGCTCGACTTAACTGTGCTTGTAAACCTACCGATAGTCTGACGTATTTTTCAAATCTACCTAACTGGACTGCAGAGCCACAATGATAAAAATGAGTTTGTCACCTTTCTAAAGTTGCAGCACATACACATTTTTGCAGTTGGTGTACCCTGACTGTGGATTGTTCTGCAGTGCAGGTGGGGAAATATACCATCACCTTGCCCAGAAAAATGACTGCATATTTCAATGAGAGAGCTTCCTTCATTAACATATCTTTAAAAAAGCCAAACATTGCAACATACATTTGAATCAAGCACCCATGTGAGGATCACTCTTTTGTGAACGGCTCCTTTGATGGAGCTGCCATACAGAGAGTCTCACCTGCATGAGTGACTCTGCTTCATGACATCTGCAGATGGAGAGCAGCCTGAAGAAATGACCCTGTGTCACAACTCTTTACCCGATATGTCAACACTAACTGCAGCTCTAAGAGAGTAAAGAGGCTGATTGTGAGAAAAGCATGGTTCTTCGGGACTCTGTAAACCAGAGAAAATCTCACACAGATAGAGACGCAGTGACCACGCAGCTGTGGTCAGACATGAAGCTAATTCCAGCAGCCTGTGACTCAGCTAAGTCTGAACTAATGAGCCAGCTAAAGCCTGATTGGACTTTGATGGTGACATTTAATGACTCGACTTTCAGTGTCATGTCACAGTACAAAGTATCGATCATCACCAGCCGACCCTGAAACCTTTCCAGAATTACAGCGGGGAAAGAGCACACGTTTGGTCAGTGCGTCACAACAGTCAGGGGGGACTGACAAACACCCAAATCCCAGTGAAAGTGGCATCCATTTTCTGGGCCATTTTGACGCAGTGTATGCTGCTCCGCTGATATTTTTTCCTTCCATGCAGCTGTTTCGGATTTCTCACTCAAAAGAAAATTAAGGAGAATTAGTTTGTAACTTTGATTACATTTTTCTACTTTGATGTTTTATGCCCATTTACCCAACACAGCCATCAGCCTTTTCCTATTCCCTCCTCTGCTCTCTGCTTTCTCATTCACTCCATAGCTTCTCTCCACAGGAGATTCTAATTCGGGTTCACCCCAAATGACCGTGTGGATGTATAATTCATTCACTTCTTTCCCTGTCAAATTGCCTTGTTACAATTTGAAGCACGTTCACCGGAAGAAAAGAAAATCAGATAGCGGTAAATCAGAGCTTGTCCTGTCTGTCTACCCGTCAGGGATGTGTACAGAGAGAGTAACAACACACTACAAGGTATCTCACTGCACAAAGTCTCATTAAATGAAATGAAGCTTCCAAAGAAATACAGGAAATCCTATAGCTCATTCAAGGGGAGCGACAACCAGTGGAGACTGAATGATAAGGGTTTGTTCATTGGACACTTAAAAAAAAACTAGAATAGTGAATATCATCTGGCAGAACTGAAGAGATGCAGGTATTGGCTGCTATCTTTGCACAGTCAGCCTGCTTCTGGGTAATTGGAGCGATCAGTAACAAGCAGTGCGAATAAAAAAAAAGGGCTGTTGTTGATGGTAGCCAAACAAAGTAGAGGGAGGAGAAAACGGCGTTGAATACCTTCCTGTGGCATTTCATCACAGAGAGCTTCCAGACAACTGTCTGCCCGGTGTCTGCAAGAGCAGCTGTGGAGAGCTGATTTAGTGTAAAACCCTGTGAGGCCATTAGGAGGTGATTATCAATGCAACAGGTGAACCTGTGGTGGTGACTAATCTACTTTCTGTTCTGAGCATCTAAAAGGCTGAATCCACGAATCTGATTGGGAATTAAAGTGAACATCAACCAAAAAGACAAAAGCAAATATGTGAACTGCTATTTTTTTTTAAATGTTGTCAAGTCTCTCAGCATATGTAAAAAACAGATTGAACTTTATAATTTTCTCTTTTTTCACTTTTTCTGTGTATTGTCAAAGATAGTGGAAGTGCTCCACTTATAAATTCTATAAATTTCTCTCCCTCCACATGCTGAAACATCGCAGTTGAGTGCTAAATGCTATCAATAGCTTGCTCTTCCCTAAATGGGAAGTGAACGTGTCTGACTTGAAATGAAGACATTTGAAAAGCGTCCAAAATGTTCCCAACAAATAATAGTTGCAAAGCAAACTGGAAGTAATGTCTCATATTTTGAAGCAGCTGCTATGTTACAGATCACACACTATGAGCTAAATGTAATTACCATATCTATCAAACAAGAACAGGTGCATGGACCAGCTATCTATATCATGAGGTGCATGTCTGTGGGACATGATAGAGAGGAGTAAACTATGTAGACTGCAGACTATAGACCACTTTTGAGAGCTATAACAAATGAACAAATCAGTTGCACTGTTGTCTCCAACAGAAGTTGGTTCTTCATCTTTCGCACTGGGTCTTTCTTTGCAGTTTATGTTCAATGGTTACGCACACTCATGTTGGACATCATGGTTTTCATTTATCACTTTGAACTGATTTTTTTCTGACAGTATGAGATACATATTTGATAGGAAAAAACATGCATTTGATGCACAAGTTTCAATTTATTTTGGGTTTTCTGACACAACACGTGATGATTATTATACATACAAGCTGACAAATTACACTATTGGTAGTGATGAAGGAGTTTTTCCAAAAGAATTCTAGTTGAATATTCTGACCACAGAATTAGTCGATGATCTGGCACAGACTAGACTTTTAAGCACAGGCATCATATTACTGAAAAGGTTTCAGTCAAGACTTTTGAAAGGCTGCTCCAAAGGTTTAATGTAACATGGCATACAAAAAAGTCTCCAGTATCTCCACCTTGGGTCCCCTCAGAACACCCACCATAAATCACTATGTGAGGTTCCCTTTTAGTTACAGGGATGTTTTTTGTGAGACCTTCAAAATTGGGACAACTCTTTGACAATCATAGCGCAAACCCAGTTCTCCATCATCATAGTGAAATATTTAACTCACTGATCTATACACATCACCATGAAGATAGTCACACACTGGTACATTTATCTTTTTTTTTGTCTGATGTGGAAAATCCTACATCCTCCTAAATGGGTGGTGAAGGAAGATAATGTTGAAGAATACTTCCATCTTCATTAATCCATTCACTTTGTATAATCTACTCATTCTACTCTGGTCATACTGGCCACTCATCTCAAACTTTACCTCATCTAACCATAATTTTTTCTTCAGGAAGATCTTTTCTTTGTCCATGCAGTCAGCTGTAAACCTCAGTTGAGCTTGAAGGAGTTGATTTGAAGGAGGAATTTCATTCTTCTTCCCAATCCGTGTTGATGTAAACATGGACTGCAGACAGTGACACTGGTGTCCAAACAGCTTAAAGTTCACCGTATAGCTGTGCCTTGATGGTTCCTTGCTTATTCTTGACCCATAAGAACCAAGCTGCTCTCAGCTGATGGTGATAGCTTAGGTATTTTTCAAGACCTTTCAGACTTTTTTTTTGCATGTTAGAACTGATGATCTTGGAACATGGCATCGATTAGAAATAGCTCCAGCAGAAATGACTTTTTCTTTTAGAGTCGTCTTGAATTTCTTGCACTATGCTACCCTTTTTTTAAAAACAAAAACAAAGGAACAACAGTCAACCACTGACAGAACGTTAAAAGTCCTTGACCAACTTTGAATATATTTGGTTACTTTCAGCACCACTAAATGAATCATTCAAGTAGGGGTGTATTCATTTTTTTACTTGTGTGTATAATCACTCCATGTTAGATAAAAGAAAACCTTGAAATGTATGAAACTTGCGCACCACTTTTGAAATTGTATATTGGACAATGATAGCACCCTGAACATTTACATTTAAAGATGTTAAAAAACAAAAGAGGTTAGAAGAGCAAATTATGCCTATAGTTGTGCTGACTCATCTGTCATAGTATGAAATAAGAAAGGTTGATCTTCAGGATAATAACTGTATTCACAGTCACATACCAGCAAGTTTTATTTCAGAATATTCCACTATACTTTGAATTCTCTCCTGGTACTTGTCCCCCAGACATAAAAAAAAAAGCCTACACCTAAAACTTGGCATGTCTGACTCACATCTGACTCAGAGCTTTTAGCAACTAAAAGGACGACAGAAGTGAAAAGTTGGTGTTAATATGTGTAATAAATTATACCTTGAAAGTTGTGATATGAATTTAGTCGCTTAAAAAATGCCGAGATAGCTTGTGGAACCACAAAATCAGAATCACAGACTGATGAAGCAAAATGGCAATAATGATGATAAGAAAGAAATATGCCTGATGTTGTATTTTAGTATCGGGGACACAGCAGGATTCAAACCATGATAGAATTATGATGTTTTTAACAACTAACTCAACCACCAAGTCATTTTCAGCAGGTTCATAAGCATTTCACTTAGTGTACACATTTAAATGCATCGCCCTAAGATTGTGACTCAAATGAAAAGTAAAAATTTGAATGAAATTCAGTTCCTATGATCTGGGGGGTCCTCACTAAGTTGATCCAAAATTCTTTTTGATGATTGCATAAATTCTGTATGGTTTATTTAGAAGAAAAATATATATATTTATATTTATATATTTATATTTGATATATATTTGAAAAAAATTAGTAAGTAAAAATACATAAACTGAATAGATAATGTATGAAATAAAATGATGAAACTGCAGCGACACCCATTGTCAAACTGTAATCAGTACAGTTTTCTCATTTTCAATAACACTACTAGTTTGACCCCAACCTCACCAAGATATTTGCAAATACATGCAAAACCATCAGTAGGCTATGCTGTCATTTATTCTTTTTGTGAATTTTTTCACCAATTTCTCTCTTGTTAGGCATTTTAAGTATGTCTGACAAACAATATGGACAGTTAGTCATCTTTGCTCTGAATATAAAGGTCCAGGATTAAAATACCCGACTGGGTTCAAGGAATGTTAATAATTCAAATACTTGCAATTTACTTGTTCTGCTTTACATTTGCAATATTTACTTTACTTCATTTACTTTGAATTTGCATAATGTCAGTCTGCTTCCTTCTTTGTAGGTTTGCCTGCCCTTTGTTATGAGTCACTGCTAGTATGTATAAATTACACATGGGTCCCTGTACCAAAGCCTTGTTGCCATGTTTTTCTCTAAATTCAACCTGACATTGCTTCTGGACTGAAATGGAAACCTCCACACAATGCTAGCTCCATCCACACTGGAACTGTAGCAGACTGCCAGCAGCTCTGTTTTGCTAACACCCTCCAAAAGATAGAAATGTCACTTGCAGTCCTATCTGGAGGCATGGCAAATCCACCCAGCAGCATCAGCCTCAGTGACATGCCTGGCACTTTTCTGCTCTCTGCAGTTTATATTTTTTTATTTTGTGTAATTCACACATCTTTTGCTGTAATACTAATCCTCAAATGAAAAGAAAATCTGACAACTGGCCAGAAAAAGAGCTCTGGGGAAATGCACTTTACAGGCCTCAGCAGAAAAAGTACATATTCTGCAATGAGAGGAGGTCACATTAAAAGATGTTTGAATGTATGAGAATACACATAAAGGATTGTGAACATATTTCTCATGTCAGTGCATGTATGTTGCTTAGTTCTCAGTTTATCCTTGAACTGAATAAAAACACAGGCCGTCTGGGGATTAAAACACGCTTGTACAACTCATCACATCTCTTAAATATTTCAGGCTTCAGTTTATTGTCAGTTCTCAGACTATAGAATGTCACAAGATATTTGAACCTGACACCAGAACTTAAAACTCTCAAACAATAGCCCTAGAAAAATGAAAAAAGGGCGAGTAACTGTTCCTCTCTGGGACAGATTACCCATTAAAGCAACCACCAGTGGGAGATAAAAGACAATAGGCTTCTTTCTTTCCTTTTAACTCTCATAATCCAGGACAAACACTGAAAACAAGACTAGTTAGCACCCTTCGTGCTAAATTGTTGTCCTCTAAATCATTTGTTAGTCATTATTTACTGTATACTGCAGGAGCTCCGCTCAATGATAGCCAGACAAAAAACTGAGAAAAACACTAAACTCTCATTTGAAATACACAGCGTTCAAACATCCAGGGCTCTGTCTCCCACAGGTTTCCCCTCCCCCTCGTTTTGCTCCCTGTAGCAGCCGGGTTGCAGTATCGCTGCACCTTTCAAGGACACTACCACCAGGAAGGATAGAGAGCCCAAAAGAGAGGGAAAACGAGAGAAATTTAGATCAGGAGGTGAGAAGAGAGCGAGATTGAAAAGGCGATAAAACACAAAAAAACAGCTGGAGATACTGAGAAGGTGGAGGTGAAGAAAATGGGGGATGACATCATGTCAAATGGGGATGGTTAAAGATAGGGAGTGCAGGTGGAGTGAGAACCAGTGAGTGAGTTATCGGAAAGAGACAGAGGAAAAGGCAGCCATTGTTGCTTACGTCACCTTCAGGATGACATTGGCAGGACACGCTGGTCTGCTGCCTCATCAATTCTATTGCTGCCCTAGGGGACATCATATCGCACGCACGCTCACACACCGGCCCACACATATGCCCAGCCCCTGGCAACGTGGCTCTACCTGGCCGAACACACCCGCAGTGTCTTATTGGCTGCTGACAGCCAGCAGCACTCCCCCTGCTCCCCAGCCAGCAAGACTCTGCTTGGAAACAGAGTGGCTGAGCAGCTAACACCACAGACCTCTGCCGCAGCTCTGATAGGCACTGCTCTGATCCCCATCTTTGTTTCAAGAGACAAACAATTGCCCACAAAAAATACTACCACAACGCAATATATATAAATGAGTGTTTTAAAGTATTAGAGTGACTTTAAGGTCATAGTCTAAACATATTCTTCTGGGGTCAAAAGACGTTACCATGTGATGTTGCATCACAGCTTATTACTTTCCATCATTTATATTCATTAAATGAAAATTCTGAATTGTCAAAGAACAAATAAATGGGGCTAGATTAAAACATTTAATCAGCCGCAAGTATCTTAAGATGTCAAATTAGAACAGTGTAAAGGCAAACAGCAGCGTGCAGGGTCCAAAATCAACACCTGCTACAAGCCAAATATGGGTAAATTTTGGGTTTGGCAGATTAATAAATTGTGGTCAGCAGCCAGGTGGCCAGTAAATAATTGCAAATTGCCGAGCTGTGTGAATCACATCAAAATTGAAGCTGTTTGCGACTATTTCATTTTTCCGATTCAACAATATCTAATTGAGTTTGAGGAGAGGAACAGTAGTGAAATACTGAACTGAAAAAAAAAAAGACAAAATTTCTCACTGATGAATACCAGGCATTGAGACTTTTACATACAGTGTCAGCATCTTTCTAGACTGGCATTCATAGGATATCATATCAGTCTGATGCCGCTCTCATTCAGCAAGCTTCGCTAATAAAGAAAGTAATTTCATCCAGCTCATTATTCAAAAGATTTAAATCTAAAATCAGATGGAGCTAATCCTTGGGAACACTTGTAAACCATGAATGTCACGGTCAGTACTTCCAGTTTCTTATTTTACAACTAATGATTGGAGCAGAACACAAAACTCTCTAATAACAAAAGTCAGCACTAAATATGAATCTGTTGTAGTTTGTTTGTTTCATCTGTGAAAATTGTGGTGTCAAATGATAGAATCCTGACCACTAATTTATTGGGTTTGGTTGCTTGACAGCCCGTGCAAACCCCAACAACTTATTGCTCTTGTCCAAGATATGGTGCAGCACAGAATCACCAATAAATCACCAGTTTGTCATTTTTACACTTCAGTTTTTTGTGTTTTTTCACATCAAACAATAGCTCTGATGTGTAAATTAGGAGTTGATGAAATGATTAATTTAGTAACCTTTGAACAAAGTCATGTGCGCTTTCTTCCATTGTGTCCAGTTTTTATATTGAGCTACCAGGTATGTGTTTCATCTCTGATAATATGTTGGCTTTTTTCCCTATTTTGGCAAAAGAAAATGTAAAGATGTGGTATACTTTTGGCTTTGAATGAGTCACTGACAAATCCTTAAGACAGTATTGGAGTTGTATCTAAGCACTGTGTCACTTTACTGTTGATATGTCTTGATAAAGGTCTTTGGGATGAAAAGGTCTACCCTTTTTGAGTAAATCAATGAAAGGTTGAGAAGTGTTAGAGAGCGTTTGCCTTTTTAAAAAAAAAACACGAGATAGCTCGATCTTTACCATATCTAATCTTCCCATCTATTTCTTGGCTGCTAAGTAAATAAGCGCATTTCCCAAATGTCAAACCTCTGCTTTAAAAGGGATATCAGAGGGGACACTGGATCATAAGTGTTATTATTAGCAAACAGTAAACAGAAAGCATTGACAACAGGGGACGGGGTTGTTTCCTCACCTTTTCTTGATACTGCCGTCTGGAGGAGTCCAGGGACTGGATCAGAGCTGTCGCATGGCCAATAAAAACAGCATAGCAGGTAGCTCCCACAATCATACTCAGCATAGTCAGCCAGATATCTGAAAGACTCTCCGGGGCTTGTCTGCCATAACCGATGCACAGCATGTGGCTCATTGCCTTGAAAACAGCAAAGGAGTACAGCTCTGACCAGGTATCATTCTGTTGAAAGAGAAGAAGGGGAATAAACAATCAGTTAAAGACATCAGTTTTTATATATAAAAAGACAAGCATCAGAGAAGAGTGGTGGCAGAGAGTAAGCAACTAGAATAAAGTTTTTTGGGACAGTGGGGTCATAAAATAACACTCAAACAAATAAGAACTCGAGGGACCCTGTCGCATTAGGAGGAAAGGGGGAGGAAGTGGAAACAACATTGGGGAATCCTTTGAGGCCCAATCAGTGAGGTAGAGATGGTTTAGAAATGATTTCCTCAGAGAGAAATGATAGTGAGAGGTCATTAACTATGCCCTTTCACAGCTGAATGAGTAGAAATCTTCTAGAGGCACCGACAAACTGCTTCATTGGAGACACATGAGGGGAAAGACCTGTCTATGTAACTTACAAAGAGGAATCAATGACCTTGTTTGAGGACAGTGAGAGCATGTGAGGAACAAAGTATACTTTACTAAATGTAAGTAAAAAGGTCAGTGTCATCCCACTGTAGTTCTGTACCAAAAAATACAAGATGCATGACGACTGAAAAGCCCAACAGAGAGTTTCAGAAATTAAACAGATGTTATAATTTACTACTTATTTGCTTGCATGTTTTAAAAAGAGAAACCTGTTGTCTGCCTGTGTAGCTGAAGTTAAAGTTAGAAATAGCTTTCTGAAATCTCCTTAAAGCCTAGTTGAGCAAAAATTAATAGAATAGAAAAATGAAACATTTACATGCACACCTCACTAAAATTTATATAAGGTTACACAGAGGTCACAGGCTGATTGTGAAGCAAATCAACATTTATTTTATCTACATCGCTGCAGTTTATTAATGTGTCAGTTCTATAACATCTTGAAACATACATACTTATTTCAAATCATGAAATGAATCCCACTTTAGAGGCTACACAGTTCCAAAGAAAAAATTCTGTAGTCAACTTTGTGGATGCGAACTTTCTGATAATACCATGCTTTGTCAAGTGCTGTATATCAGACACATGGTCTTCACAGGAAAATGATAAAATATTGAAATTCTAACAACAATCAATTGCAGAAAAAGTATTCTGATTAGTAAAGGACTGTGAGAAGAGTAACTATGAGAACTATAAGGAGCGCTAACAAGTGCTGATTAAGACCCTGTGATATGTTACCATACATAAAGTCATTACATTATTGATATTGAAGCATAAGTGTACATTTAGGATGTTACGTTTAAGTTGTACTTTATTACCATTCTTTAAACAGGGGTCATGTATCTATTCTTTGATTATTGGTGACATGTTGGATCATATGAAGATTTAATTAAATGTTATCTGCTGTTTTAGCAGATGAGGGTAAAAGTCAATGTTTTGGGGCTTCCTGTGAAACCAACACACATCCAGAATACCTTGTTCTGTGTGCAAGTCATTCATTTTAATGCAGACACATACAAACAAAGCCAAAAAAAATTATTTTGAGATTGTACTTTTGCCAATGTGTCCCACATCTTCTGCTCCAGCTTTTTACATGCATACACTCGATCTGTTTCCAAGGGACTGGTCAATATTATTTGGGCAACAACCCAAAAACAGAAGTCCAGGCCCAAATTTTTGTCCCTTATACACATGTCCAAAAATTCAAACTAAAAATAAGTATTTGGGAACATTTAAACAAGTAAATCTGGAAATAATAAAGATTTGAAAGGATGATACAAGAGATTTGTAGATGTCATCCCTTAATCTGGAAACTTGAGAAAGGAATCTGGTGATTTCTCCTTGGTGTTTATAGTCAGAGCTATGACAGAGGGATTAATAATCAAAATGGTAAAGTGGTAGAGATGAAATGAAAGAATCACAGGTCCGACAGAGAAGCATGTGTCTTCTGCACAAAGGTCTACTATCATGCAAGTAAGCCAACATAACAGGGCCATTAAAGAGCCTCTACATATGAGTGGAGAAAAACGAAGTCTCCCAAAACAAATGTAGCTCCACCAAGTGGGCTGAGACTAAGTAGTGCATGTGAAAACAGATAGAAAAACAGTGGAGTGAAACAGATTGAATAATAGATGAATAATGAGCACTTTGATTCTGAAATAGCACAGGAAAGAGAGCGGCAGAGACTCAATGTCTTCCTTAATCTCAACCGTTCTCAGAGATTTCAGTTTAGTTTCGTAACTAGCCTTTTCTCTGTTGATAACCAACATTTCTACTAGCTGAGAGCCTGTTTGAACCAGACAGGTAGCACATTTATATTCATATTTATATTACATTTACAGCTTTACATTTATCTTGTATCATCTTAAAGTCCATCTTTCTATGCCCTGCTGTAACATTTCTCTGCATGGATCCATACAGAAATGCTAAATTTATCTGTCAAATAGAACGTTGCTGTTAAGTAGGACAAATTGCATCTTATGTTAATGGCTTATATGGGAACTCATCAATTAGTCTTCAAGATATTCAGTTCTCAATCACAAATTTCAAGCTGCCATTAGGGTTAGAGGAAAACTAAAAGAATGACAAAAATCCTTGGGATACACCCCCTGGGAACCATGAATGTCTGTGTGTAATTTAAATGTCCTCTTGAGTCATTGATTATAACTTTTTTAAAAATGACATATTTGCAAGGGTTTTTTTCCCTTACGTTTATATCTATTTTCTAGATAATCTATAAACTATCCATGTCCTAAAATGGCTTTGTTGTACACAAACTCTATACCTAGACATAATCTATGCATGGATCTATGAATATGCAAATTTATTCCAGCCTTTATCCCCGCCAGCTGCTCACCTTTTATTCTGCCTTAACATTGTAACATTACTCCATGTTTACGGTAAGTCAATAGGAGGATTAAACCATATACATTTAAAGCTGAAACTAAATCTGAAGAAGAACAACAAATTGTGCAGAATGGAAATACACTTCATATAATTCCCCCCACAACAATAGAAACAAAGTAGTAACTACTTTATCAAACAGCTAATAATGTGTTGCTAACGATAGATTAACCTTGTTCCAGATACAACTATGCAAGCTGACATGTTGGGTTCAGTTGGTTTGTTACATCATGTTTTTGAGACTTTTGTTGCTGCTCTGCAGTTCTGAGGCAGTGATGAAAAATGTTCATCTGTAGTGTTAATAGTTTATTTCACTCAAGATATGCCCTCTCGTACATGTAAAGGTGTACAACCTTGTTAAGTTAAATACTGATAAAGGATGATAACTTTCATGATAACCAATACAATAGTTGTTAGTTGTGCATAAAGAAATGTTAGTTGGATGTTTTCCAATCACACCACCACTGCTGAATCTGAGAAAAAGAGCAGAGATGCAAAAGACGATTTACAGGAGTGATCAGTGCAGGAATGGAATGAATGACAAAGAGGTCTGAAGCAGACAAGGGAAAGTAGAGTCACTCATACGAAACAGCATGCTGATAAACTGAACAAATATAAAAAGATAATGGATGTACGTAACCAAGCTTCTGTCCTGGCAAGGTCACACACCCACCAATTCAGTTAACAAAGACTTATCTGAGCAGCCAGCTCTGCTCGTGCCTTCTTTCTGCTCGTCTACCTCAGAGTGTGTGAACAACACACACTGGACACGCACAGCATTATAGCTGCCTGGTCTGGTGTGCCATGCAGTTATGTGAGAGTTGGTATTTCTGTGACAGATTCAGAATCCGAGTCACTTTTACATCACTGTGGTGACTAGCTTTAATGTGGTTAGCAGCGGTTTTTGGGAGTAGGTAAAAACCACAGACTATAGTTGGTAATGTGTGCCATAAAGAGTTACACATTTGTTCCTAAACACCAGCTCTCCCAGGTTATATTAAAAGGGATATTTACAAAATAGAACACTGAATTTTGTTATACATTGTGTTTTATGTTGACTGCACTATACAGACATAATCCAATTCGAATAAATTGCTAAATTAAGGAGGTTGCTTAATAAAGTGTCTTCATCAACATCTTTATTATTTTTTCAGATGTGTCAAAGATTCTACAGACCAACAAAAGACGTCATAGAAAAGAAGACCAGGAATAAGTAGTCTTCACTCTGCTTAAAATAGATTTTGGATGATGGTGAGAATAACATCTTCACATGTTTTTTCAACACACTGCCAGGAAGATATCCCATAAAATTAGCTTTGTATCATATTGTGATATCTGAGACAATGTTCTTTTTAGATGATGTGATGATGAAGCATCACTGAATTAGATATAATATTCTGTGTGATCAGGAAACTGTTACAGTCAGCATGTCTTTACAGGTCCTTTTACTGTGACCATATGTGACAAAGCAGCTGTCACTTATTGTCTGAGTAATGTTAAAGTTCCCTACAGCCCCTTTTTTCCGTAGGATATCAAAGCATTCAGCTTTTTAACATTTTTCCAGAACAAAAACATCTGAGTTCTCATGGGACACACATGATCACATCTCCTCACAGTCTCTCCTCACCCAGGAACATTTGCAGGGCTCAGACAGCAGCTTTCTCTTCACAAGTATGTAGGCTGTTTCTGGCCCAGCAAGTATGATAAATCAAATCTGCAATGTCCTACAGCAGACCTGTAATACTGTGTGGTCAAACTAATTACTGTGAGTAAATAAAGTTATCTAACACCATAGACATAGTGATTACTGGCTTATCTTTTCCATGCAAGCAGACCACTGTGGTGCAAAGACCCCTCCTGCTGATGGCAGCGGGGGAATAATGGGAAAGAGACATCTCTGTAATGTGGATACAGAAAGGGATGGGTGCACACACAGTTGTAATTACACTGTTGAGTCTAAACACCCTGTGTCTGTCAGTTAGCACTGCCATCACTATTATTACCATGTTGCCTCTGTAATGCAGCAAGGCTCTCTCAGCACTCCATCATGGAAATTAACTTTGGGGCTGATAAGGCTGTGTAAAGCAGATTCTAGATGTAAGCAAAATTATACATAAGGATGGAAGTTTGGGTACACTGCTAAAACAACCCATGTTCCCCGAGGTAATAAGTTTGACAGAATCCAATTACGTGTTGGTGGATGTCATTCAGAGTTAGAGTGTTCTCAACATCCTCCACGGGTTCTGCCTGTGGGACCCACACCTCCAGAGCCACTGTAGGGTGCTTGATGGATGGCCTGGCCGCAACACAATGGCTAATGTTACAAGTTGTCAGCCACTCAATAGGGGGGTGGTCTCAGGTGGCTGTATACAGGCTGTACCGTGCCAGAGTGGCCCTTTCATTCAAGAGTGACGGCTCTCTGGAGGCTGACTGTCTTTGATTTTCCAGTGAGGAGAGCGCTAGAGGAGTCAGTGACCTGTCAGCCACAAAATTCATCATCCTGGACTTCAAACTCACACAGCAAATGGTTGCATTTTGTGCACCATTTATATAACATAAATATTAAACTTTAGTTGAAGCTGTTGTTGCATTTTACATTCTTAGACTCTGGCATTTCAGTAAATTCATATGAGAAGCTACTACTAAAATCTATTTTAATCATATATTTTAATCGTTTGCATGTTCTCCCTGTGTATGCGTGGGTTCTCTCCGGGTAATGCGGGTTCCTCCCACTGTCCAAAAACATGCATGTCAGGTTAATTGGTGATTCTAAATTGTGATCGTGCATGGTTGTGTCTCGCTTGTCTCTGTGTGGCCCTGTGATGGACTGGCAACCTGTCCAGGATGTCCAATGACAGCTGGGATAGGCTCCAGCCCTCCCACAACCCTAAATTGGATTAAGCAGGTATAGAAAATGGATGGATGGATGGATTTTAATCATCTGTTGATATTTTCTCCCTAAGTTGACGAATCTTTAAATGTGCTGTTACTGTGAGAGCTGTATGTGTTTTTCAATGAAGGATAGTTGAATAATGCAGTTAAAGCATGATTTTTAAAGTTTTTAAAGACTTTTGATAGAGGTTTTGAGGTAGCCTCAGGGTACAATGGGCATGCCTCCACTTATCATAATCTTCATATATATGCATATCTGGTTAAGGTTATATAAACTTAAAATGTTGTCTTTAATAATTTTAGAGGTGTCATTGCCATGACTGCTTTCCAGGTTTTAAAAGCTAATCTAATTGGGTCTGGGTGAATTTCGCCCAGTTTGAGTAGGCTCTTGCTGTGACCAGCAGGAGGGCGGAATCGGACCATCCAAGTCACTTATCATGTTACTTTAGAAGCCACTGTCACAAACTCCTGTGGTCTGAGTCAGTTTCTCCATAATATAATAACATAATAGACATTACACCCAGAGGGGCTCCAATTTATCAATTCTGTGATCCCTGGTAAATCTACAAAAAATAATTATACTGAAATAACTGCTGATGTGAAATCAATCAACAATCAAACAAAGTTTTTGTAGACTCGTTCTTATTAAATTCACTTGGATTCAGCAATATTGTGTCACATTAGCTATGCGGTTGCCCTGCTCTCTGGAAAATCTGCAAACTCGAGTAAATTGTCCACTAAAAACAATCAACAATCAAACTAAAGTATGTAACAGTCTGGCACATCAAACTCAAATCAATCCCTTTCTTCTCACCAACATGACAAATAGAAAAGGTCTTGACCAAAATTACTTTTGTACAACCACATAAATCAGTGGTCTCATCCAAAAATACTTCAAATCTGAAATTTACAAGGAGTCATGCCCGAACCAGACAATGTCTGAGGGCAGGAACCAATCTGTTTAAAACCCAATTTGGACTTCTGCCTTGTGTTTTTAGTTGGTGTGCTTTTCCCTTGCTTAGTAAAAGGCTGGGCTCACAGACAAACCTATAAACAACCAGCTTTTATCTCTCTGAGAGAGACATGGCAACAAAGAGCCCAGCTGCCTGGTCATATTCCCCCCATCTCTCTGTTTCCCCCTTTTATCTTTTCTGTCATCATCCCACTGTGCTGAAGAGGAGGCACAGGAGGATCTAGAGGTGTGCTTAAATCTCTTTTTTTCCCACTGCTTCTTCAATAGTAACCTGTGAATGTTTTCTGTCTGGTACAAAGGCTGAAAACTGCAGCAGAGGATGGGTATTAGAGTGATTTTCTTGCTCAGTTTGAGAGAAATGCTTCAGTAAAAGCATATCTGAAATATTGCACTGAATAGTACAGTGCTCTGTACCAGTACACGGCCACAGTTTCTATCTGTCATGTTTTCTGTTATCAAGTCACTTATTCATAACGGCTTACACTAATAAGAATACTCCTACGATACAACATTGTAAAGTTTACAATGGAGAATATTAAAAGTTTTCCCTTTAGTCTATATTACTGAAACTGCAAACAACAATTTGTTTGGAGATTAATGTGTGTTATGCTGGCATTGAGCTGTTAGACTCAAGCAGAGCGGAGGAGCAGGCAGCCAATATCTGGTAACTTCAAGTGGCATCACTTGACATTTATCAGAGTTCGTACAGCTTCCTCTGTAGTAACAAAAGACCTTTTATAACTATCTTTTTCATACACACAAGGATCTATAAACAGAATCTGATTTGTAAAATTGGTGAAGTCCCCCTTTAGAATTGAAAAATAATGAATAATTAATCTCATAATCTGAGTATTTTCTTCTTCAAACAACCTCATTCATTCATCAGGATTTCTATTGTGGTAAAAAGAAAAAGAGTTTATCGTGATTACTGTGGACCAACATTTAGCAATTATTTTCTGTTAATGCCACGATGATTCAATCAATGCAGTTAGCACTTTTACAGTCAACTCTCAAATCCAGATTCAAATCCAGTTTTGAGGTGATACAGACAGGAGACAAATTAATGGAGAACCTGACTGAATCATTTCAGAAATGCAGCTAAATCTAACGCTTCCACACAAGTGCATCATGTTATACCATTAAGAAATTAATATCCTGTCAGTCTTGATGGCATGTGTAAAAATGTTAAGAAGACCAAGATGATTCTGATTGTGTATCAAAATAGCAAAAAGAAAAAGTCTGAAATAGTGCACTGAAAGAAGGGTCATTGTTTGGATGGGAGGAGCTTCAGTCAGAAAGACTGTTGAACTGGCCAGAGTTTCAATAATAACAGTAGCTGAACTGCATTTGTATTTATGGAGGAGACATCAGTGTAGGGAGTCAGAGAAGTGTTCAGTGGCTCACATTTAAGGACAGTAATGCATGTGTGGTACATTGGTGAAATGTTTTACCAAAAAAAAAAAAAAAACAGAAGAGGAACTCTTCCACAAATAAGATTAGACTCGTGAGCAAGGACACACCATCAGCAATCACATAAAGAAGGAAATAATTGTAAAGAAGCAGTGCGTAAATCCTCATTGTGAAGCTGAATGCACATTTGAGAGTTCAGTGGTGCAAGAACCACAAACACTGATCTATGGAGATGTGAAAAAAGTGATAAGGTCAGATGAGTCATCCCTCACTTTTTTTCACAGCAAGAGAGCAAGTGCATGTATTGTACACCATGGGTGCTTTTTCTATGGGCTTACTTATGCTTCCTCGCGTCCCCTCTCCTCCAATGACTATGAAGTCATTCTTCCTTATGCATGATGGAGGTTGTTTCAATTACAACTAGCTCACGATGAGGAAACGTACTCTGTATCCAATGCCAAAATCTTTCAGCAGGTGGCACTATGTACTAATGCCACCTGAGTGTCTGGATGCCAATCCTTGTTCACTTTAGAAACATGCTCTTCACAAACTATGTTCAGGAAGAAGTGTTCTGCTATATCTGGGACTGAAAACGTCCGGTCACTGTAACAAGGCTTTTATTGGATAAGTGCAGAGTGCAGAGTGCATGAGTGCGGTTACAGTTTCACTCCTGAGAACACAGTGACCAGAAGCTGCAGTCCTAGGTATGCAGAACATGGATCCACCTTCAGACAATGGTTCATTTCTAACAGTGAAAAGAAATTTCACACATCTGATACTATGGTTTTCATCTAGTATACTGACTCATTGGAACCCAAGATTTAGCATTTGGTTGCTTTGTCAACTCTCTGCTTGATTTAAATCATCACATCTTTAATGGGAGAACAGTAAATGCAAAGAAAAGATACAAATGAGGACAACATGTTTGCATAATGAAAAGCATCTCAAGAGATTGGAATGGGATTGAACATTTGATTCTTATAAGGGCATTTTGCTGGCATAATTTGGGTCAACTTGTGTCCTTAAAGAGCCACGGTCAATGTAAAAATACAAAGTTGTTCTGAGTAATTGCCTTTATTCTGGAGTAAAACATCTACAATTCGATGCAAATGGTCTCTTTCAAGATGACAGCGCCTCTGTCTTTAGGGCATAGGGAATCACTGAATGGCTGTGATTCTGAAAATGATGTGAATCATTTGTTATGGCCTTCAGAGAGACTAGATCTCAACGCAGTTGAACAGCTATGGGAGATTTTAGATGATTATTTTGAATAGCTCTCTCAACCAACCTCATCAAAATGTCAAAAGAGGCAATATCCTTTGGAGGATTGATGTACCATCCCTCCAGTAGAATTGCACAACCTTTCAGTTGATCTAGTGGCAAGTGGTGGCTCACCATGTTTCATGGAGCACCTCTCACATAAGGACTTGAAGAAGAAGAAGAATTTTGACTTTTATTTGTCACATGTTTGTTTGCACACTTTATTATACAAAGAACTGATTCCTCAAACATACCTCCATCTTGTTAAGGGACACCCAGCAGTCTGAGGGGAAGTCCTGCAGCATGGGAACCAGGAACTGTAGGCAGCCATCCCAGTGACACAGCAGCAACATCATAGCAATCAGGTTAATGATCCGCATCACTGCACTGGCCAGGTCATAGGTCATGTGGAAGATCTTGATTGAGACCATGAAACAGGAAGAAGAGTTAAAACTGAGCTGACACATGGAGAAGATTGTGAGTATGCCTTTCATAAAGACTAAAGACGTAGAGTGCATAACTGGGTAGATGAACTGGCATCACACTCAGCTTCTCTAGATTACACAAGGTTTGATTAATGAGCAGGGGAAGCAACGTCCCATCAGTCCCAAATCAAACTCAGCAGGAGCAGGCAAGACATTTTTTACACAGAGATACATGACATCAGTCAGAGGCTCCAACACAGATAGGGTCCAGTCATAAACATGTTACACTCACGCAAGCCTGCAGGCACAAAGATACACTAACAACACAAACGGATGTCCTGACATACACAAATTCACACACACACACACGTGATGGACAGGGACCATCATGATCTTGAACAACTGATAGTCTGTGTCGTCTCACACATCAATCATTCTCAGTCGCTGGACAGTCACTTAGGCCAATCATCTATCACCTGACTGACCTGAGAAAACCTCACTGTAATGCTGCTTAACATGATAGCTAAAATTCTAATTATCTATGAAAGGTGTAGACGTCTGCAAATAACAGAGTATTTCACAGTGGAACACATATGAAGGTCTGATGTCTACTATGAAGTTCAAGAAGTGGGTCACTACTTACTCAGTGCTGCAGAGGGAGAAGTGATACTCTGCTATGGGAGTGATGAGGAATGAGACTGGACATGAATCACACACGCTGATCTTTCTAAATGCAACTTTAACCTTTATGGGGTTTTCACTGTCAGTTTCTATCAGTCATTAACTAGCAAAATAGAGCATATTATCATAATTTTTCACAGAGGATGGATGAGAGAAAGTATACTGTACGCAGTTGTGTTGTTCTGGTTGCTGAGGATGTTCAGCACCATGGACAGCTCTAACAATGAAAACAGCTCACTATGACAGACAACGTTGAAGAAGCAAGCATTTGAAGTGGGCAATTCCACCACATGCCAGTGTCTTACTCTTCATCTTCTCCACCCTCATTCTCCATGCATGCCAAGTATCACTTCCCATCATGCATCACTGTGTGTATGTGTGCATATCACATCATATCTTCAGAAATCCAATTATCCAAAGGTCAAGTGAGCAGCCGAGCCCCACTGCGCTGTTCACTGCTGCAAAATGCCAACACCAGGCTGCCAATATCAGCATAAGTGAAAAGTCGAGTGATCTCATGGCATCACTGGACTTCTTGTGTCCCGGGTTGTTCTTTGACTGAGGACATAGTCTGAGAAGATATGCAAAATCGTCCCTCACATAGAAAATAAATTATGAGGTGGCAAGGAGGGCAAAGGCATCTACCCAGCAACAGCACCCATCCTTGATTTTTTTTTTTTACTATTCAAGCTGAAAATTGAATCATGCCTTCAGTGTGATAGAAGCATCAAAATCCTACATGAATGATATTACATCAGCTTAGTTTCTTTCCATGTGTTTCACATGGTCACCCATGCTCTCCAGCAGCTCATAATCAATTACAGACACATATTGTATAATCATAGTCAATTGCCCCCTAATGCTGCATATTATCAGTATCCTCCATCTCACCTGCTCCTCCTCTGGTGCTTTAATTGATTAAATATGTTTGCACTGATGATAGGCTGCTTGTTAGACTGCCTGATACCACCTGTGGGACTGTCAGGTCAGACAGAGGAGGGAGGTGGTTGTGTTACAATAGCAGTAATTAGAATGCAAAGTTTGTTAATGCTCACATGTCATGCTGACATTATAATGTTTGTTTCTCTCCAGGTGGCAGGTGAGAACATCAATACTGAGCCTCCAGGTGAAGGAGAGCAGGCCACTTGGAGCAGACAGAGAGGCAGATTGTTGCTTTGGTCATGAGCCAATTCCAACATATTGGAGGCAAGCCGGTGACCTTTTATCGCTAACTAGATTGGATGTGCCTTTCTGTGTCTTCTGAGTTTTATCATTATTAGTAAATACAATTATGTAATTGGCCAGACATGTCCACAAAATGTGTGATCTTACCTCTTCCCACTGGTGAATGTAACGTATTAATCTGGAGAGCCTCAACAACCTCAGAAGACTTAGAATCTTAGTAAAGCGAACGATCCTCAGTGCCCGAGCAGTCTTGTACACCTCAGAGTCGATCCCTTTCTCCACTATGAGGAATATATAATCCACTGGGATGGATGAGATAAAGTCTACAATGAACCAAGTTTTTAAGTACTTTTTCTTTATAGTTTTAGGGTCCAAAATGATGTCTGAGTTGTCCTCAATTATGATTCCAGTGCGAAAGTTGAGCACCAGGTCCATGAGGAAGAAGGTATCAGAGACTACATTGAAGATGATCCAGGGCGTAGTGGTCTCCTCCTTAAAGAAGGTGATGCCCACGGGGATGATGATCAGGTTGCCCACCATAAACAGCAGCATTGTAAAATCCCAGTAGAACCTAGAAGTTGTGGTGTGAGCGTGGTAGTGTGTATAAATGGATGTGGGTGGTGTACAAGAGGGTAAAAGAGGGAGAAGGGAACAAATACAAGAAACAGAGTCAGATAGGCTTAGAAAGTTATTGTGGAAAGTCGATAGGCACAAGAGACATTCTAATTCAAGATGCAAAAGTGCATCTAAAGTGCAGGAGTTCCAATTTCCCTGTCTCAACATGCAGAGATTAATGAGAAAAAGATAAGCTGTTGAAAATCAACATGTATTATAATTAGTGTTTATAAGAGATCTCTAAATCAATTTCATAAGGCAGGCAAATTAATCTAATAATGCTCATGTTGGTATACCTCAGAGTAAAAAAGAAAGCATGGCTCCTTTTCCAGTTCTTTGTCTGGACTACATTTTCTCTGTCTGATTTTAAATTGCTGGTCCATGAAGGAAAGTAACTTTCAGTCTTCTTTAACCTTTTATGTGTCTGACATTTATTATACTAATTGTTCAGGGCCCCACCAATCCCACTGCACTGTATGTTTTTATAAATTATGCATTAATAAATGTCTTTTTTTTTGCTGTATCTCAAAACAACCAATAAAAAGAAGTACAAACAACGTTACACTTCCCTGAAAATGTTGCTTGGTTTCAAGCTGAAGTTAAAAACTCAAACAATACAAATTTGTTTGGATTAATTTGGGATCTAGGTGGGACAGTGGGATAGAAAACGCTGTTCAAAGTACAAAAATGATAATAGCAAATAGAGCATATGAGTACTATTATAGTCAGCTACTTGACAAAGCCGTGAGGTTCATCTAAAAGGTTTCATTTGGGGCGCTCAACATATTAGAGTAAACATGGTTGGCAGAAAGACGAGTGTCTCACTGCTTGCTGACACTAATGTGACTGTGGTTGGGATGGAAGGTAAAATTACTGAGGTTTGAGTCGTCGGAGGAAGCTCTGCAGGACAGGTGCGGCGCTGAGTCATTACACTGCGACTTACGCAACAAACTCTGACTCCTCCGCTACACGGCAACAACAATAACCAACGCGATGATAATGATTGAACAACCTTGCTGCATTAACGGTGCATTGATAAGGATAATATTCGGTTTAGGCCACCAACAGCTTATTCTCGTGTGGGAGTTTATGTGGCAAGTAAGGTTCTCTTAAGTGTCCTGTCGTTGAAGCTGTGTCTCAAGTTTAGCATTTAGTGGTTTGCTGAAAGTGATTTATGTGAGATCAGTGGGCCAAACATGAATGGCGCTGAGAAAAAAAAAAGGGGGGGGGGGGGGGGGGGGTTAAAGGTAACGCTGAAAATGAGGCGACTCCAAAGAAAAGGGAACTGTCCACTCCCGATGGTGCTGAAACCAACCGGTTTTAAAACCCAAATACAACTCAGTGACTGATACGTGCTAAATAAAAGGCTTACAGGCAAGCGTTAGTCACGAGGAGCGCTCCTGGCTCGTGGGTTTCCCTAAATATTTGATTGGCAAAATAGCTGCTTTATGTCCAACTGGGTTATCTGCTTTTAAGCCGTGTCAGACAGAGCGCGTCCGTTGATAAAATGCAAGATCCGAAGAGTCCTACAGGCGGGTATGTCTCCAGTGAGCATGCTTGAGGTTTTCGCACACTTGGCTCAAGGTGACATTCCATTACTGAGTGCATCGGATACACACACACACCGACACACACACACACACACACATAGCCTATATCCCAATAGCGCGGCTCTCGTCGCAGAACAAACACTACAACAACCAGATTATTTGAAAACATTGCATTTGAAATTAAGCATTATCGCTTCGCCGCACTGCCCTCTTTGATAAATGTGAGCGTCACGCAACGAAAAGACGAGATGTGATAACAGGCCTGTCTTGTTGAGCGCCCCAGACATGCTACTGTTCCGACGGGAGCAGGATTTGTTTACAACCTTGAAAGGACACTCTTGACTGAAGTCCATTTGCCTGACAACAGGTTGTTTTAGGGAGGGGTGGTCATGGCAGCCCATTTTAATGCATCATTTCAGTTCTGTGCAGATTTAATCATGTGGGATTTTAGGAAAAAAACAGCCGCTATAGTAGCCTTGGAAATTAACAATGCATGTGTTTCCATAGTCAGAGTGATTCTTCTAAAGTAACTTGTAGGTGACAATGGGGACCCTAACGGCCTCTCATGTTTTCTACCGTGCAATCAATGGCAGCCCCATGCCTTACCTGAAATCGCTATAAGGGTGTATAATCCAATTTCCAGCTGATTTTACCCTCTCTTGTTCCCTTTCCACTGCTTTTTGACTACCATACATGCGTAAGGAGAATTTGTTAACTCCAGGCTGCAGCATACTACTAAACTGCCGCTGCATGAAGCTGGCTTGGCTGCCTTGAGGTTCCGCATCCTCAGCGGGCACAATTGGCGGTCCATCTTCCGGCTTCTGGAAAGTGACAGAGTTCCTTGGCTGCTGGTTCTGAGTCTGAGTTGGGCCGTGTAGTGAGGATGAGGCTTTCCGGCTCGGTGCGTTGGAGAAGGACACCTTGGAGTCCTTTTTCTCAGGGACACCACTGGACACAGGGGTGGCGCCGGGGTTTGCGCTCTCTCCTCCTTGCCCCCCAGTCAAGGACCCACCTGGTGTGATCGAACCGTCCATACTGGCGGTGGTCGAGTTACAGGCTCCTCGTTTGGCACCCCCTCCGTCCTCGGCTTTCCCCGACCCCACTGTCTGCTTCTCCTGTTTGGAGATTATTGAGCGCAGGCTCCCGGTACCCGAGTCCCTCCTGCATTCTCCGTTTTTGTTGCATTTCATGCTTGAAATTGGAGCGACGCCGTTGCAACCATCACCCGCTGTCGCGTTTAGTACTTCTCCCGCGACCGCAGAATACAACGCCTCCGCCCCAGATGCTCTACTGGTCTCGCCGCGCTGGGCAGCATCGCCCGGACAGGGAGTTTCGGTTGCTCTGGAGGCAGCAGCGGGCCGTGAGGCGGCAGGAACGTCCTCTGTGTGCGTAAGGCAGGGCTCCTTGTTGGAGTTTCTCCTGGAAGCCGAGGACGCGGCTCCCCCTCCTGGCGTAAAGTTCTTCATCCTGATACTGCCACCGCCTCCTCCTCCTCCTCCTCCTCCACCTCCGCCGCTGCCGCTCCCCCCGGCTCGGCGCAACCGCGGATGCTGAAACTTGGACTCCTCTTCACCGTCCTCCGTCTCGTCCATCACGACGTTGCTGGTCACACCGGGCTGCTTAGGTGCGCCGGGAAAACCGGACTCCAGACAGTTCTGAGCGCTCTCGCTTCTTGTGCATTTGGATGCGACAGCATTGGGTGAGCTGATGTGGCTGTATCCACTGCTGCCCACCGCCTTCTTTTTCATGGTGGCAGCAGACACCGGTGAGATCTCATCCCTGTCCATGACATTGGGCATATCAAAATTTGCCTCCAATTATCTTTAAAGAAAGCCAATCAGAGAGAGGGGGGAGATTGAGGGGGAAGGGACAGGGGGAGGGAAAGGGGGGGAAAGGAGAGGGAGAGGTGGACGTGACTTATTTGCAAACCACTGCATTTATCCTCTGTTATTGTGTCAAAGACATTCAAGCATCAAACCAATTTAACCCCTTAATTGTGTCATATGTTATTGAAATATTAGTTAATAAAGCAACTTTAAACTAAACACAACTCTCTCCCAAATGAGGCCACTGCCATGACCTCCAGCTTCAATTTGGTTACCATGAGTCATTCTATCCATACGAACATGTTGTTATGTCGCTTACATCATATAGGCTACGAATCTCAAAGGTATAATTACCACGTGTTTAATGAAGATTCAAAGTCATGTGTTTTAAAAAGGTGTCGACAATGACAATCTACATTGATCCACGTTAACCTCACTGGGTGTTTAGCGCGCTCTAGTGGCCTTACAGATGAAGCACGTGTAACACGGAATCTTCATTTCCCTGCCTCTGACACAAATTCTAGTTTAGACAAATGGGCACAAACAGGAACATGTCTGCAGAGGTCCATTTCTCTTTATAAAAGGGAGGCAACACTGTTTCTTTAAAGGTGTTTGGGGGCTTTCTTGTCGTTTTTATATTGAAATTTTAAGGTACATTTACTTATTCATCAGAATTTGACATGAAATCTTTTTTTAAAAGCATATATTAAAAGTTGTGGTATTTCCATGCTGCTTGTTTTGTTTTTGGCTCTTTTGTTTTATGGTGTGTGCACTGTTGTTAGAGTAACACTGAGTAGTAATCAGTGGGTGATGGCTTTTTTTAAAAGGTTTGAAATTCAGAGTATAGATCATGTCGCTTGTATTCCTCTCCCTGACTAAGATGCAGCTTCACTTAAACAGCTGGTAACCGTTTATTTGATAGATTTTGGTCATGCTTGACTAATACAAGACTCATTATGAGTATTTGATGTAGGAATTAATGTAGGACGTATCATTAGGTTCTGCTGCTCATCTCTTTATGTGATTTCACACTTAGTAAGAAATTTGCAATTAGTCCATAGGCTACATGTACTGCTTCCAAAAAAATCTGATAGATGTTAGCAATGTAATACTTTATTTTATATCTATGTTTTCAAAATATTGGATTGATTTTCTAGAAAGTGTTACCTGTCTCGTTCTTCATACAATGGCTCGAGCATTGGGAACTTCACTGGTACAGTCTGAATGCATAATTATGCTAATAACCAAAGACCCCCATGTTAACACATCTAGGACATGATAATCGAGTGTCCTATCACCAGAGTGGGGATAAAGTGGTTAGCCTGTTTTCTTTGATCTAGTTTTGGTTGAGTCTAATTTTGGCCATGTGTACTGTTCTGTATACCATAGAAAACATGTGATACCTACTTTTTATGACACCTAGGTATTATATAAAATACCAAATGATACCAAAATATGATCCATCTCAATTGCCCAATTTGCTCTGCAACATCTTTGCTACATATTTTTATGACTTGCTTTCCATCACCTCTTCTGGAAAGTCACAGGCCTAATCTCTCCTCCCTGACCCTGTTCTTGCTCGATATCGCTGCCATCTGCCTTTCACTTCATTAGTCCAACTTGCGCAAAGGCACCGAGGGTCAGCTTAAATTCTCACAGGGTGATGCAGTGGTGTGACGCTCAAAAACATGTTCTGCAACACACAGGTGGAGAAACCACATCCTAAAAAGAGGTATTCATTGATCAAAATAAAGCGAGTTAACCTATATAAAAAAGATGAAGTGATGACCTTATTGGTTTGGCACAGAATACACACAAATGTCCTGAGAATAAGTTAGAGGGAAATACAGAGTAACATCTGCATTCTTCCCAACATTATTATAACAAATTGCACTTCCTGTTAATTATTTGTTGGGCTTCATATCCATTCTCCACCTGAGCCCCTGTTCTGCCAGGGTTGTGTAAATAAGCTACTCCAACCAGCCTAACAGCTTTTTATATATTTACAGTGGGTGGCAACACCTCATCTATTAGCACTAACAACTTTGAGAGCTTGAGCAATAAAATTCATTTGTTATTCCTGTTTATTCAAATAAGGAAGCTCACAGGTCGCTGCAGTGACTCATCCACCACCTGCTTGTTAATCACAGAGAAAGATTTCCAGGCTCATTGCAAATATCTAATAACTGGGAGTTGTATTTTCATGAAATTTAACACTGGTGCGCAGCCTCCTTTTTACGAAAGGGCCGTGAAGACCATTTTAGTACTTTTGTCATGAGTAATCAAGGTTTTGTGAACGCTACAGCTCCAAATAACAAGACATGTATCAAAATAAACAAAAAGATTTTCAGTGCCAAAAGCCAGTCCCTTTTCATTCACCATTCATTGATAAGAATTTGTATTTTTTTTCATTGACCTGGCATGTTCTTTTTTGCAGATTTGTCGTAAGAGTCTTGATTTTATGTTAATAGTTTTTTAACATGTAGCAAAACTGAAACCAATTCACTGTACACAGCCAAAGTCTAATTTAACTTCTAATAGCGAGTAGATGCACTTGTGACAATTAAGCTGTACCCTGAAACCGTGTTTGAATTTTGCATTTGCAGATATTTGTGAGCACTCTATTATCAAGAGTTTTATTTGTTGTTTATTGACCACGACTAATTCAAATTACAAGGTCAAGGAGCATCCATCCATCTTCTTAACCACTTAGTCCACATGGGGTTGCGGTGGTCGAGGAGCAGTAAGTCTGAAAGGCAGTTTTTTCCATCCAAAAACCCACAGAGAGTGTAAAAACATCAACATGTGCTTATTAAGCTCTACAGATGTTAAAGCAAAGAAACCTCACGAGTCACAGTCCTAACAGAGAGAAAAGCAGGTGAGTTTATGCACCTTCCTCTTTAGGAAGTTTGTCGGTTTCTCTCCAATGAATAAGGCAACACTTACACTACATCTAGCCTGTTTCATCTCTCGTAAAAAACAAAAAACAGACTGAGGTAATGGAATCATCGTTTGTGTTCAGTTACATTTCAAATCAGTGAATCACCTCCCTCCGCCGCTGTGAATCCGCACATTTATTCACAGAAACTCGGAAATCTGTTGCTTTTAGCACTTTATTGCGACAGTACAAAAATTCAGCAAATAAAATAACACTTGTTTAGTGAAATACATTTGGCCACTTCCAAAGAGGTAAGATAATCCCATGCCTTTTTTTTTGTTTGTTTGTTTCTTTCAATCTTTCAGGTGACTTAGTTTATGTTTCATTAGAGGACTAAAAGAAACGTGTCCGGTGTTGAACTGCAACCATTTGTACCTTAGTGACACACAAATACATCAGAAAAAGCTCTAAAAAAGAAAAAAAAAAAAAAAGAAACGTAAACATGTCCTCAAAAATGTATCCAAAGCAAAAAGTTTGAAAAAAAAAATAGATATCCTGCTTGTTTTTGTACAGTAGTTTACCCAAATTCACATTCTCACCATCACACAGAATCATACGGAAAATAAAAGACGCAAATAAATAGTTTCTTTTCAAGGTCTAGTTTGATTCTTTAGCTGTACAGTGACTGACAGTTCAAAATAAATTCTCTATCTATGCATCTATCAATTTTGCACCACCACAGACAATGTTTTTTTTTTTGTTTGTTTCTGTCTTTTCTTTTTCTTGATCTAAAAAGATAATTTTTGTCTTTTAAATATAAAAAGTGTCCCAGCCTTGTGGCAAAGACATGTTTCCATCAAAAAGCAGTCCACAATGGCTCAAACAAAAGCTCCAGGTCAGGTCACGATCCCATTGTTATTACATTTCACATCCTTCCTGAATTCTCTCTCGACTCAAGTCTAAACTTCTCATAAACTCTGAAACAATAGCAGCAGGAGCTGGACCTGGTGTCCGTTCAATACGTGGCGAGGAATGAGGACTAAAAGTCAAGTTAGTCATGACAGAAAACTGCCTTGGTCTCGATTGTTGGGTCTCAGCAAGGTGTGTTGTTTTCAGACCACTAAGGAAAGTCTATGAGTTGCTGGCAGCATTTTCATTGCTAGGTGAGCTTGGGGAGGAAGAGGAGGAGGAGGAGGGGGAGAAGTTCATTCCTGACAACCCTGGTGGGTCTGTGGCCGTGTTCTGTCCACTAAGACTCTTCCTACACACTGGACACGTATCATGCTGTCAGAAAAGAGGATCAACAGGTTATGAATTAGATCATAATCAACACAGAAATTAATTCAAATGAGAATCTGGATGATATTCTTTCTTTTGAAAGCAAGCGTCATCAAGCACCGGCAACATCAGTTGCTGATCACTGATAACAGGTGGGTGACTTCTATTTTTGATGAAAATGTCATCACAGAACTATTTTGGATTCCAGACAATCCTAAATTAGTTGTAGGAAGCCTGGACATTTGGAGACCGACTGAGAAATTCTGATCAGATTTCTGGATGTATTCCAATCTAAACAGTCTTGCTACTTAAGTTGGATTTCAGTGTCTTTGGTGACGCTCCACATGATGAGGATGAGGATGTCAAATCCAGAGCAGTAAATGTAGCAGAACGCTATAGAGGACAAAAGGAAAAACAGCAGTCTGTGGACAGACAAGGTAATAAATTCTATGCTGGTGCTTAGTCGGGAAACATCTGTACAGTCTAAGATGGAAATCTGATGTCGGAAAACCATTTCACCAGTGTAACAACATAGTTACTGATGCCTTAAGTTGTTACCATAGAAACTCACATAGATAGTACTGTCTTATATATAAATCTGATAAGCCTGCAGCCGGGACAAAGCCTGAGACAGGCATGAAACCAATAAACAAGGATTGAGAGGGGGATTTCTGTGTTCTCATGTTCCCTTTTCTATATTAAAACCTAAACTAAGTTTTTTGTTCACATTCTATGAATTATTACCATGTTGCAATGAATGATCAATGTGGTATTTGGGCCAAAGCATCCTGTGGAAATAAGAGCCTTACACAAACTTGTTTAAAAAAAAGAAAAGGGCACTTTGCGAGGTCCTTTAACAAACCACACAGGCTGATAACACACAGGTGATCTGATACAAATTTGGCTTCATAAAGCAACACTGCTTTATGAAACTGACACCAAATACAACAGTCAGTGCCTCATATCAATCCTGAAGGCCTCATATTAGATGCACATACCTGCTCCAGCCATGGCACTATGCAGTCATTGTGAAACAAATGATTGCATGGAAGCTGCCTAACACTCTCTTCAACACTGTAGTCTTCTTTGCACACGGGACACTCTAAACCAGCACCTGCACAAACAAAAAGTGACTGACCATCTGTCGCTTTACATAATCCTGGGTCATACATGTCACAGAAAGCAATTTTAGCATTAACTCTGTTCATTTTAGTAAAAGCAGTGTTTAGCATTGTGGAATTTGATTCCAATATGAACAACCACACAATTACAAAATAAATATTGTGATGTGAAAGGAACAATGTAAAGACCGCTCTTTGAGGAACTTACTGACGTGTTCTTGTGTGATGGAAATGGTCGGTAGGCTCTTTATTCGTTCCCTGTCTGCAGGAGGGGGGCCGGTGTTTTCAAACTGGTTTAATAACTTCAAACGAAAGATAGCAGAAGCAAAAATAAATGACTGTGGGATCATTAGCATGAGGACAAGGGTTCTCTGCGAGTGACAACCTTTAGACATCCTGTTTCAATAGAAGGATGACTTAACTAAACATTTCAACAACAACAACAAAAAATTATTTGACTTTATTATGCAGCTACAAAATTATCTTAAATGTCCGACCAGGGATCATATGAAGCATACATCTGGTGTCACGTGAAAGAAACTTTTTCTACCTGTGTGATGATGGCATCAAGTCCATTGGCACCCCAGGCGTAGTCCATTGGATTGGAATGTAGCATTCCCCTTTACATCAGAAGTAGTGGGGACAAAATGTAAGAGTTAACAAAATAAAAATCAGTTTCGTAAACAAGTACACATTCGTGTCTCACAGGTTCGTCAACTTACCACGGTCCCATCCCGATATTAGGCATGGCTGTAGGTGCTATGATTCCATTTACTAGCTGCTGGATAATTCTGCATTAAGAGAAAAAAAAACTGATAGCTTCAAGTCCGCTGGCCTCACAAAAAGAGGGTTTCACCTGTAAACAATCTTTCTCACTGTAGAATGACCCTATAACCCTATAACCCAGCAACAGTCGCTTCTCTAAGATAATTTCTGATGTCTTTCCTCCTTGGCGTTGTGTGAACACACACCCGCAGGTTTCAGACCAACTAACTGCCAAAACCTTTGCTCTTCTAGAGGTGCTCACACTTCCTGATGATCAATTAATCAAGTGCAATTGATTAGCAATACCTGTTGAATAAACAATTACTCTTTGTAATAAGTTACGTGTTGTATCTACCTAATCATATGACCTGTAAAGGACCAGATGAATTCCTATTATGTTCTTATCCTTGACGTCTTAGAAGCAGACTTTCACATGACTACCTATAATTTTATGATCACAAAAATATAATACTGTTCGACCCAACTGATAATGATAAATATTTAGCTACTGCTGGTCACTGGTAATAAAATAATAATGCAGCATTATTTGATGTAAATATTTTTTGTAAGAACTGAGCTTTTTAGTGTCCTATATAATGCTTGTACATGTAAAAACTCACAATTTTCAACAAGTTTCAATAATGGTCAATAACTGTCCGAAGCAGACATGTTTTCTATACTTCACATGTGCACTACTGCTGAAAATATCTCACCCCTCTAACGTGGGAACTCCCTCATGTCGCGTACCCTGTCGCCGAGGAACATGTCGGCCCCGCGGTTGCCTGGCACTGTATCGTTGACGTGATGCCATTTCCCTTTCTCTCCTGCTCTCGGTCTCTCTGTTGTCCTCTGTGGGTAGCCGCGTTCGAAGGTCAAAATTTTCATCAAAAATCCCAAGGGTGAATGGTCCGTACCCAGGGGGAAATGTGAATAAGTGTTGGTGGTCCATGTTCTGGCAATAAAGACACGTTTAAAAAAGTCAAATCGTGGTGCAGGGTGCTGAAATTTTTTTACCTTATAATCGGCTCGTTCTAATTGTTACACTGACCTCAAAGGCTGGGCGATTCTGATCACTGGCAAAGGAAGTGGATGCAGACCCATTTTCAGAGCTGCTTAAGCACAAACAGTAAGACTCAGAAATCTGCATAAACATCAAATGAATGAACTTCACGAGACGTCCAACAATCCTCCTCACCTTCTTTCTTCAGGCAATTCCTCGATAAAACCAGACTCACAGCGTGGACATGTGTAGTCCTACAAAGAAAATACAGATGTGAAAACACCCCATGACTAACAACTACGCAGATGTCTGCTCATCAGATCGAATGTAACACTGGAACAGTAAAAAAAGCAGCACAGAACAAAAACTCTGTCCTTAGTAGATTTTCGTTTTAAGCCTTGCTAATTCAACTTTATGGCTACACATTCGTACGGTTGTTGAATTTCTTCTTCTTTTTAAATATAAATCAGCACTTAATTAGACATTTTTGACAAAAGGCCACCACACAGGTAAGCAGCTGACTGAGTATAAAGTAAATGTTACTGTAACATTCAAGAATTTTCCCGTGAAAAGCTTGACAACAGACTGCTTTGACAAGCAGCTAAACATTTGTCACTCATCAATACCAACTGTTTGAAACTGACTTCAATCTGAACTGAAACAGTGACAGTTTTACTTCTTTGGGTTAGGGGGGGATTGTAACAACTACTATCAACCAACGATAAGCCTTGTGGGTAATAGATGCTCACAGTGAGTTAAAAAAAAATTCTGAGTGGAAATAATCGACTGAGAACTTAAAACCTGACAGATTCGACCAAAGCGGTCTTCTGTAGTTACCTAGAAAACCTTACATGCCTTTATAACTGAGCTTGTAAGGCTGTAAAGATGGGCACTGTCTAGCTGGTTCAGTATGCTACAATTCCATTAAAATTACACCTATAAAGCACACGATTATAATACAAATGTACCCGCCAACTTTCTGTCTGACATTTACACCCTGTGGTTACCTATAAGGCTAGCCTAACTGGCTTAGCTTAACAGAAGCAAATAGTGGACGTGACTCTTTGAGCTCCTCACACAAATGTAAGAACACATGCCAAAACATAATTTTTCCTCCCGTACTCAGGTCAATATCTCCTATGTCATCTTACCGGTAAACGTGGAGTAATTTCTGTTGAACACCGGTGACAGAAAAACCGGCAGGGCCGTGGAGTGGCTTCAGCCATTTCCAGCAGATGATCGGTACGGTATGGACGGGTAGCAAGAAGGGACAACAAAAGTCGACTTTTGCTTCGTCGACAGGAAAGCACGTTAAAAACGGAAACACCAGCGTACGTTATCATGACGTTTTGACATGAATAGCAGAGGAGAGCTTCCGGCTTTAAAAAAAAGTCAAAATTAAAGCCAGGATGGATGGATGAATGGATGGATAGATGGATAGATGGATAGATAGAGAGATAGATAGAACTAAACTGTGTTGTTTTAATTAATATCCTGGGCCTTTTTGCCTTGGAACGCACTGATTTGTACTTGTTGAGCTTTTATTCTGAAAAGTTGAAACCGGAAATATAGTGCTTAGTAATGTTAGCAATTTATTCAAGTCATTTAGCTTCAACAGTAGCACCTTAAGGCCTTATTGTTGGCTGCGAACAGTGTTTTGAAAATCCAGTTTTATTCTTGCTACAACCATGGAGTCAGGCGATGCGGGTACATTTTCTAAAGTCTCCTTAGACCAAAGCTAAATGTATCTTAGCTATGCTTAGTGACCACATAAATTAGCCAGCACAGCCGTAAACTAGCTAATGTAGCAACTGAAGAAGTCGTTTACTGTCGTTAACAGAGTAGAATACCATTTTGATCATTTTAATTTGACAATATTAACTTAAACAGCACTGAGATTTGGCTGCAGTCAGTACTTACCTATTCAGTAATTGTATTACCAAGGGTCTCTAAACTAAACTAAGTCAGACGAAGTGTTCAGGTGTGTTTTAACCTTATTGTTGTGTTTTTAAAATCTGGTAAAGGGCGAGGAGGATGGAGGTCCAAGCCAGTGCAACCGCAGAAAAACAAGATGAACATGAACATTCTCCGTCAAGAAAAACTCATTGCTCAAAAGAAAAAGGAGATTGAAGCCAGAATGGCAGAGCAAGCAAAAATGAATGCACAGACCACTAGCAAACCCCTGCCTCCAAGGTAATTGCTCATCTTGGAATATGATACAGATACATTATAAAATAGAGTTATAAGAGTCACAAATTCCACCTGCGTTACCAACAATGATCTAAATCACAGCATTGTAAATTTAAAAATGTTACGTCTTTCCTGATCCCACCATTTCATCCAGTCTGCAGGAAGGTACCTCCAATAAATTTGCCAATGATGGAAGCTTCTTACAGCAGTTCATGAAGATGCAGAAGGAGAAAGACAGCGATACACCCGGTTAGTACTCTAATAAGTGTCATGGTAATCTATACATTTGATCAATATTCCATGTCAAGTGAATGTGTCTAGTGAAATAATGTGATGACACAACCCAATGAAACTGTCAAGACAATTCGTATAAGTTCACTTACTGGTTGTGATTACATGCAAAATCTGGCCTGGGAAGAACCATTATTGTGTGATATGTTACAATGTAATAAAATACAATATAATAATAATAAAAAAGAAACGGTCTTAAAGTTGGTGCTAGATTTGTTTTAAAAATTCTACCTTTTTCATTCTTATTTTAGGTTCAGCCAATGATTCCAAGACTCCCTCAGCCTCGACTCCATCTCCAGGAGGAAACACTTTGCAGAAAAAGAGCATTTTTGTGGGCCAGCGGCCTGGCCTTGGAGTTAGCAAAATGCTTAGTCAGTACAAGAGTTACTCACAGTCCAAGAAGAGTCCTGTTCTCAGCCAGCGGCCAAGTGTATTTTGTTCTCCAGATGATGAAGATGAGGACGAGGAGACCGATTACTCCAAATTCTTAGAAATGAAAGGTAATTCCTGGCCTGCATTTTTCAGTGTAACATGGGAGAACGCCATGACTTGGACATTTCATTGGGTCTTCTGCATACTCCAATGGCACAGTTGCCTTGTGACTGGCATTTTGTCATTTGTGCCCTTTGAGTAAATGTACTCATAGCCTGCTTAAAGTCTCTCCCCCAGAGGATTCAGACACCAGACTCATTATCGACAAGATGGCCTCTTTTGTGGCGGAAGGAGGACCTGATCTGGAGATGAAAGCAAAGGAGGACTACAAGGACAATCCTGTTTTCTCGTAAGTCTTACGAACATTGTGACTGGATTAAATGTATTTTAATCTAACTGTGTTTTTAAACTTGTCTGATTTCAACTGTTATTCTTGCCTTTTTAGTTTTTTGTATGATAAGAGCAGTCTGGAGTATCTCTACTACAAAAGAAGGGTTGCGGTATTGAAGAGGGGTTTTCCGAGACCTGAGAAGACATCAGATAATGGTAAAATTACATTTATCATTTCACTTATTTTTAGTTGAGCTCTTATTCGTATATATCTCTGAATTGCTAAACGTTATTGAACCAGGTGTAGCAGAACTTCTGTAAAGCATTTTTTAGATTCATGTACAGGTGCCAGGCAATTAAACTACTGAGAAAAGGACAGTATATTTATCATTGTTGTAACTGTGCACATATCTAAGTCAGCATACCATTAGTGTTGGTTCAAGTTAATGAGTCATCATTAGTATTTCACTTAAAGTACCATACCAGAAGCTAACTTGAGACATTTATACATCTGCATTGAAAATTATTTTTCTCAGTTTTTCAGTTCAAATGTAGTTTGCTTTCTCTTGCCACTGTGCTTTTGAAGTATAGCGTCCTATTCCTTCATTGCTTTGAACAATTGGAGTATAATCTGTGTTTTAAGATATAGTAAAAAAAAAAACTGCATTCTGTATCTGTACAGAACATTATGCATGCAAATGCAAGCCCCCACATATGGGGGAGTCTCTCAGGGCTTTGGTTTTCTTAATTTTGCTGCAGTAAAAGCCTCACATCCATACAGTTCCCATTCAACTCCCCTTTTCCCCTTGCTCCTCCTCCCCTTTTCCTCTTCTTATCCCTTATTGGCTCTAGACTGGTGGTGTGTGAGGGCCAGTTCAGTACGGTACTGTAGTAGAGTGTGAATTGAGTCCCAGTACTAATAGGCTGCTTAAAGTCTCCCCCCCAGTGGATGCGGAAACCCGGCAAATGGTTGAAAATATGGCCAAGTTTGTGGCGGAGGGTGGCCCCGAGGTGGAAGCCATTGCTATTGAGCGCAACCGAGACAACCCGGCCTTCAGGTCATTCACCATATCTATCACTGTGTTCTGTAATCCTGAAACTTAGTTTTTTTTTTCTTTTGTTATTCTTTTATTTGCACGTTTCGCTTAGATCTCACATAGAATATCTAATTTCCCTTTTTCAGTTTTTTGTATGACAGGAAAAGTCCAGCCAACCATCTCTACAAAGAGAAGCTTCGAGAGTATCGTGGCTCGACCTCTGAGAGCTCTTCACCTCCAGCAACAGATTCCAGAGCAGATGTTCAGCGACTAGCAGCTCCTCCATTACCGAGAATTCCCCCAGTGCTGAACAGCATGTCTGTGCCTCCCAGTCAGGAGTCTGAAACACCGCCCATCAAACGGAAGAGAAAGAGCAGATGGGGCTCAGAAGATGACAAAGTCCAATTGACAATTCCTCAGATTGTTATTCCTCAGGAGATGAATGCTCAAGACCCTGACACGCCCTCCCTCTCTGGTACATAAGCTTGTGATGAACTATAGTGTATGTTTCTGTGTCTTTAGTAGCCAATATAATTTCTTTCCCCAATCTGTGCATGCTAATGCAAATGTGCACATTTGGCGTTTCAGAGCTGCGGAAGATGATGCTCGTTTCAAAATACTGTGACCGTTAGCAATAAACTGATATTGAATTTCTTACACGTGCTAATATACACTGAGAGACATAGGCTTTCACTTAACTCTTCACCACACTTTAAAGACACTATTAACTTGATCAGTTAAAACTGTACTGATGTGTACGTTCGTTTTGACATTTGTTTCAGCCCAGGAGCTGAGCGGCCTCGGTTATAAGAAGGGGAAGCCGCTCGGTCTGGTTGGAGTGACTGAACTGTCTGAGGACCAGAAGAAACAGCTCAAAGAACAACAAGAGGTACAAAGTGACAAGTGTTACGCTGTTGCCTTTCAATTTCCCCTACTTTCATCCATAAATGTTTTATTTAGCTCACTGTTGGTTGTGTTTTGTTTTTTTTACATAAAAATAGAGATGTCTTTCAGACTCTGATCACTTATTGGTTCTCATAAATGTATGCATTGCTTTCTGAGTTTTCAACATGGTTTTTTTTCTTGGGTTTCTTTTCCCCTCAGATGCAAGAGATGTATGACATGATCATGAAGCACAAGCGTGCAATGGCAGATATGCAGAGGATGTGGGAGAAAGCCATCAGAGATCACCAACATGAATATGACAGTGACGAAGACGTGGACCAGGAGGCAGGGACCTGGGAGCATCAGCTGAGACAGATGGAAATGGAGAAGACACGAGGTAAGCCTCAGCGGCCGCTGAGGATGCCGCTTTATTGAAATGACATGCTTTGACCCTTGGTGTATGATTTTTTATTTCTGCATTTCCAGAGTGGGCAGAATCTCTGACAGAAATGGGTAAAGGGAAACACTTTATCGGGGACTTCCTGCCCCCTGAAGAATTGGAGAAGTTCATGGAGACCTTTAAGGCACTCAAAGTTAGTACTCCGCTGAGTTCTTTGGTCTTTCGCCTGCCTAAGAGAGAACAGTTGGAACTGACTTAATGACTAAATGACTTAATAAAGATGAACACTTCTGAAAGTACAATAAAGCAGGTATCATTTGTAAACACTTGCCACATGGAGGTCGTAGACAGTTTAGCCCAAGCTGAGGTTATTTTAAATAGTCTGTAAACAGGATTGTCATCATCCATTCATAAGCTGTTTATCCAGGTCAGGTGCACTTAAGTTATGGCTAGCTGATCAACCGTTTCCCTGCAGATTCTTTAAGCTCTTCCTGAGCAAGGCCCCAGACAGTGACTATAATTGGCATTTGTTGAGAGCTATTTTAGGAAACCCCACTTGCCATTCCATTTAAAGCTACACATAGCAAAACTGCAGGCACAATCTGTCAGTAATAGATGAGTAATGAAATTGGAAGTTATTTTAGACTAAATAAGAGCAGGACGTAATTAAAATGCCACGCAGCATAACTGAGAATAACTAGAACAAAAGCTTTTCTGGAAAATCTAAAAATATAGCTATAGCTCTTACTTGTGTTTGCATGTTTGTTTTAATTCATTACCAGAAGTGTTGGACAAGGTGAACATGCACAGATATTACTGAGCTAAGCGGGGCGTGTGTGTTCGTTCTTTCTCATTTACATTGGCTGAACACCAGGGAAAAACTTTGTGTCATCTTTGGTCAAATTGTAGTGCCTTCCTGCTTCATGTCTGCACATTTTGTTTTGTGGTTTTTCAGGAAGGCCGGGACCCCGACTACTCCGAGTACAAAGAGTTTAAGTTGACGGTGGAAAATCTTGGTTTCCGAATGCTCATGAAGATGGGCTGGAAGGAAGGGGAAGGCCTTGGCAGTGACGGACAGGGAATCAAAGCTCCTGTTAACAAGTGAGCTCTCCTTCTGCTTTTGTTTCCACTTTCACTGACCGCAAAGAAAAAAATGTCTATTTGTTCATGTATGTTATAAGAATACACTAGCGCAGAATTTTTAGTAGCTTTCCATCTACAAGACGAACATGAAAAAGAGAAACTGGCTTTGAATGGCTCCTTCCTTCTCCAGGGGAACTACAGCTATGAATGGAGCCGGGTTTGGAGTCGACCGTCCAGCCGAGCTTTCTAAAAATGATGACGAGTACGATGCTTTTAGAAAGAGAATGATGCTTGCTTACCGCTTCAGGCCCAACCCACTGGTACCACGTTTTATGTTTTCTCATGTTCTAAAAATAGTCACTGACTTTACACCGGCTTATGCCGATTGTGTTTACCTCTGCTGATTGTAAAAATGCATATACAGTTCTGTATTAAATGTTAAATAGTAATGAGTTCTAATTCTATATTGTAGACATTTCTTAGAGCTTTAATGTGTTGCTGCTCTGCACGATATGGTCAAGTATCCTTTTTTAGAATATTTAAACTTTAATCTTTCTTTTCTTTTTGCAGAATAATCCACGGAGACCATATTACTGACCTGGAGGAATATTTCCATTTATACTTGTTCTTGTTTATCATAACTTTAAAGCTGAGCCCCGCAGCTGCCACCGCTCGGCTTTGTTGTGAAACGGACACTCTGGCAGTCGAAATTTTACAATTTTAGGTGCAAGTGTGTGAGAGAAGGTGATGAAGTCTGAAAACTGAAAAGAGATTGGTACACGCTGTATGTTTTATTCAGGAAAACGACTGCTTTTGTTGAATATTGAACTCGCATCTTTGTTGCATTTACTTTTGATTGTGAAACAAGTAAGAAAAAAAAAATATTTATAGAGAAAGACTGTCATCACCTGACCTCCACAATGATTTCACTCTAGTTTGTGTAGTTTGTCATTTTTACCCATACAAGTCACTCTCAACTAATTGTCAGTCCTGTATAGATGCATTTCTGTATGATTTTTGCATTGACTGAGGTCCTCACTGGGTTATAATGGCCAACTCCATTCAATATATGCTGCATTGTTCACAATAAACATGACCACTCACTGAAATATGGAATCTCACAAGTCTTTACAGAGGGGTGAACGACACCAGATGTTCCTGTTTATTAACTGTTTATTGGGAAACAAGGTAGAGTTAAGATAAACCCACTGCAGTTTAATGGTATGCCCATGTACTGAATGCAGGTGCTCATGTAACCATGTTGACACTTTATATCACTTACTTTCTGCATGGCTCTGGACCACAGCGCCACTAAGCAGTGTTAACTGGGTTCCAACAGTCAGTGTTGAGGAGGGCGACAGATCTGTGAAATCAGACCTTCAGGTTGCCATTACCTAAAGAGGTTTACACGGGACAAATATAACTCAAGAGAACCCAGCAAAGCGAGACCCACTTGTTGGCCACATATTCAATCAGAGGCAACACAAGCCATAGTTGAAGGTAATATATATATATATAGATACACAAATCATTTGGTCTGTAAAAAGGATTAGGACATTGTGAAAAATATAACAAGTTGCAATGGGATAAAAGAAGAAATTTAATCCAAAATCATAAATTTGACACATTTTAAGGTGGTCATCTGAGAAGCAGGTTTAACTCCAAGTTCTGACTGACACTGTAGAATAAGGCCTACTGTAAGTATGAGCTGTTTCAATTGTTATGTCGATTCAAATATATATTTATATGTAATAATGATAGTTGTTACCAAAAATTTTACACTTGTCATATTTAGAAATGGCTTTAAACATTTTTTTTAGATTTAGCGTGTGACATGCCCTCAATATTTAGGCATTAGTGAGAAAGTAATCAGTTCCTCATACCTGTGATTAAGAATAAATTACTTTTTTTGTACAACACCAACACATCACTTGGTCCATAGTTGATCCTTTTTTTCTTTTATTCTGGAGAATTCTTATTTATGGACCACATAAGTAGTCATTTCTTTCTGTTTTTGTGTGAAATGTGATTACTCGATAATAAACGCTAAAGAGGGAGAGAAGTCAGTCAGAATATTTTGCGTCTCCTTTATAATTCTTTTGTCATCTATGACCATTTTATGTCAAATTTTAAACGATTCGTTGTGGTTTGCCCCGATCTTTGAAGGAATTTCCCCATGTCTTTACGGTGGTTTGCATTTCTGTTGTTTTTCATCATTAGCCAATTAATGCCAAGCCAAAATGCTTATTTCGCAACTTTTTGGGGTCTCATTTTTTAACAGTTTTATGACTTTGTAGTCATTATTTGGGTTAATTTAATATTCGTTCAGGTTTTTTCTGTGTATAACAATAATTATTATTTTTTTCATTATGCCTTTATTTAATAGATAAGAGGCAAGTCTGTTTTCCTCTTGGAGATTTGTAAATCTTATCTCAAATATCTGTTTGACGAATTAATTCAATTCAAATGGCCGAGAGAATTGCAGCCGACAGATGTAATTGTCAGCAGTTGTTGAAGCTCTCCTCGTCCCTCCAGTTTGCAGGGTAAAACTTTGATTTGACGCATTAACGTGTGGGGCTGATATATACTTGAGTTCGGGGGGGAGGTAAACAAGATGGCGACAACCTGAGAGGCAAAGAGTAACATGAAGAGTCAGTGAATTTCACCGCTGTTGTGTCAAACTCAAAGGAAACATTTGCTTTATCAAGGACGGACACGCAAAGGATAAATAAGACCTGCAACGGAGATACATTCATTTGGATTTAGGTGAGAGCCGGCACCGGGAGCCTGTTAGCTTGTTTAGTGAGCAGCTAGCAATTTAGAGTGGAATCTGCGCTAACCGATGGTTAGCTTGTGTTAGCTGTAATCAGCTGTTGTTTTTTAGTATGTCTGGGACTGCGCTAGATGTCAAAGCTTTTGTTAGTTTCGCTATTGTGCGACCTTAATGCAGCATAGTCAGAGAAAAATGCGCGTCACCGAGTATAGCGCCGTTTTACCGGCAAACGAGGTGAAGTTAGCCAATCTTAACGTCAGACGAAGTTGGCTAGCTAGTGCTGCTGCTGCACATCCACCGTTAGCTGGAGTTGTGTGACGACGTTTCGGTTGCCCCCCTGGTTGCGCACTGTCAGCTCTTATCGAAAGCAGTTGTTAAGTTTCCGTTGTTTTGAAGTTTAAAATGACCTTGGTCGTTGAGGATATGCACGTCGAGAAACTACAAAGTGTCAGTTCATATTTGGAAAGCTAATTCATTCATCCAGAGTTGCTACACTAGCATAGCAGCTAGCCAACTGTTAATACTTTAAAAACGTGTACAGTTTTGTCGATAGTGCATTGGGACATTGACCATTTTTTATAATTGTATTTATGCACTTATACTCTTAAGTGACCCTTAAATCGTGGTTTATTAAGGAAAACCCCACGCCAGTCTAAGAAGAATCGTTTGAATCAATTGTCCAATAACATTTGAGCCCATAGGGGAGAGGATTCGTCTTGTTAATTTGAAGAGCTGCAATTCCTCAACCCTGCCTTAAATTTGGATGCGAGTATAACCCATAAAGTGAAAGCTGCGCTTTAAGCCCTTTATACTATAACTGTAATTTGTATATATGCTCTTCAAAGTTGTTTTTCTACATGTTCTTTGTACTTGGTTCAGAAAAAAGTGAAAGCCATCGGTATATTTTCGTTAATGACCCCTTTTTTCTACCAACAGGTACCAGGCTGTAGAAACATTTGTGACATGGAGGACACCTGAAGACGGTTCGTTTCATTGGATGGTTCAGTCCAGCTCCTGGAGCCTGACTGAGACCAAAGATTGGATTCATACTGCTGCATGCGTTGGCTGTTGATCTATGCTTGGATCCAGTCCATCTATACACACTTATGTGTCCTGTGGAAACTATGCCATGCGGCATGGACCTTTGACAGAAATGCATTGCTGCAAAGCCTTGAAGCAAGACTGGTTGCCTTTACCTAAAGTTGTATGGTATTAAATGTATAAATAGGTAATTGAAACTTACAGAAAGTCGAATAACATTGTAGGATAATATTTTTTCAAATTTATCGTCGGTTGCACTCATTTACTTAATTCATAATGCACAGTATAAAGCGCTGAATTAGCACTGGGGCCAACAGGTTCTGCACCCATTTTCTTTCCTCTTGAGCAAAAAGAGCCCTGATGTTTACAAATTTTAGATTGATCACCCACCTTCTCCCTCTACTCTCAGGCCTCATTACACCTGTTCCAAATTTCAGTATTTTATCATTTGTCTTGTCAAACTGAAACGCTCGGTTCCATGCTGAAAGATAAGCAGTGGATTAGACCCTAGTAGCAATCATAACCGTTTGCAAAACTTTTTTTTTTTTTAATTATTATTATCATTATTGCACATAAGACTTAAGCTGTCATTGTAGAGCCATCAGTCATGAGTGCCAGGGATCTGCATCATCTTGGCTATCTGAATGAAAATGAACTGATGGAGATGGACACTTTTATTCACCGCATTGACTCTACGGAGGTGATCTACCAGCCACGGAGAAAGAGAGCAAAGCTGATAGGAAAGTACCTTATGGGTGATCTGCTAGGGGAAGGATCTTATGGCAAAGTGAAAGAAATGCTGGACTCGGAGACACTTTGTCGCAGGGCTGTCAAGATACTGAAGAAGAAGAAGCTTCGGAGGATTCCCAATGGAGAAGCCAATGTGAAAAAGTGAGTTTTATGAGTTTGTAACCCCGATTTGTCGTTAGAATTACTCAGTCTTTAGCTGGAGAGAGTTGAGTTGTGCTTCAGCGTGGTTGCATTGGCTAGACTGTGATGCTTGATCATAATATGAGTTAATTCATTTGCGTCACCACACTGACAATTTAATGAATATTCCCAACAGTCATATGGGTTTCTTATGACTGTGAGAATGGCCTTTTGTCTCATTCTCTTGTTATCTATGTCCCTCGCTGTCATTTAGTTTTCTGTTGGAGGGGGGGGGGACGTAGCACGTAGCGGTCTTCAGTTTGATACAAAATCTATAATTTTTCACCTCACCACTCCCAGCATTGATGTGAGATTGCTCCAAACACACCCTGGATACTTCCAATTGTCACATAAACAAGAAATGTACTTTCCTTAACCATTCACTCAAGGAACCCTCGTCACATGTCTGCAAATACACTCACTTGTCAGATCAAGTATTAATAGGTTAGTCGAGACAAATAAAGTACTTGAATTTTAAAGCAATCCTTTTTAAAAAGGCTACAGCGACAGAATGACTGCTCAGATTTCTGTTAATAACTTATTTTGACGTTTGAAGTTGTTTGTAAGTCCATGCAGCCCAAACTGTTAGATTGAGAAGGTAATAAGATGAGATAAAGAACCTCCTAGCTTTGTTCTACCCTAAAATTTCTGTAGCTGTAAAAAGAGCTGTTGGTCTAATAACAGCGAGCCCAGAAAATAGGAAGCTCCTTTACCGTCTTTTCTCTCGTAGCGCCGCGGTGATTTCACTCTCCTGCACATCTGTCAAAACATTTTTCTACATCACCCATTTCCCGATGCGCATCAGAAGTTTTAATCACAGTAGTGTTGTTAAATATCGGTCCAGCATATCGCTGTGGGCCTGTGCTAATTATAGACGTATCTCTGAAACTGTCACAACGAGTTCACACAGAGACGACCAAAAAAAAAAAAAAAGCGCTGCAAGATGTGTTTTTAGGCCACAGTCAAAATGGCTGCAAAAGAATGATGGAAGGTTACATGGACATTTCAGTTAGACTGGTTTTAAATCCTATATTATTAGATATCTGGACTGACCTGATCAAGTTTACTATTTTAAGACGGGCACCTTTTTTAAGTTAAAAGATACCGTATCTCTTCTTGTGGGGGTTAGCTAAATGGGACTAAAATTACCCGGCAGCAGCTGTAGTTCTCCATCAGTGGCTACGCTTGTTCTGCTGTGGCAGCCCAATCCTTCATTTACGAGAGTGCTACAGATCACAACGAATTGTGCAGTGCTTTGCACGAAGCATTGCGTAGTTCAGCTGTTGTCTTGAATTTAAACAGAAGTATATTTATTCTTTGAGATAGACTACTGAACGGAGGAGGTTGACGTATTGTGTGCCATTTATACTTTGGTAACCAAAGAAGCAGGAAATGAACTGCCTTTTGAAACCTGCACTCCACAACGGCAGCGGATTCTTCACGCAAGATGTATTCTCACAACTGGAAATACTCTGGAGTGGCACCAGGGTAAAGGCACAGGGGGCGCGACATGGTGCAAAACGCAAACGTGAGGAAATTGAAGTGTTTTGTATACAGCGCATTTAGCTTGACAGGTGAGGCCCAACATCAACATTTCATGTGGATGGAGTGAATCCACAACATTCAGTGGAAAGCAAACATCTAGATAAGCTGAACAAACCGGCTTGCAGGTACTTTTACGGTTCACCCTCGGGCTCATTCAGCCATTTTCAGTCAGTTCTTGGGGGCTGACCTACTAGAAAATGTTAAGTAAATTTCAGGGCTGCGCTGCATTTATGAAACCTGTGGGTTTGAGTTTGACGGGAGACGGCTTAAACAAGACTTGACGTCATTAGTCCGACTGCCTTTGTTTGGCGAATGTTATCTGTGAAAGATATAGCAATTAATTGAAAGTCTTAGTGATTGTGATGTTAAAAAGACAAATGCAACTAGTGAGGTTGGAGGTCATTTGATTTATTTATTATTTTAATCAATAAATGTCTTCTCCTAAAACCCTCTTCCTTGATCTTGATGGAAAACGTCAAGAGGTTAAGAAAAGATATGGGGATATCGTTGAGACTTAAGAAAGAACGACTGTACCAAAGTAGGATGCACTGTAGAATGACATAATACAACTACAGCCGTCATACCAAGAATCTCATAACATTTGTCACTTTCAAGTTACACAGGCTGTGTAACTTGAAAGATCTTAAGCCGTTTGGCAAACAGTCTTTGGAAAGTCCTGTCTGAGTGCCACAGTAGCCCCCATCCCCTCAGTCCAGCGGCTGTTTAACATTCCTGTCTGCCAAACACTTCCTGCTTCTGCAGTGTTGCTATCGGGATGGGCCCGGTCATGCTGGTATCGATTGAGCAATGCCACTTCTGTTTCCATGGTAACGACCCAAGAATATCTGTCTGGAATGAGGGGAGCGCACACAGACATGCCAGCGCAGCTTAGATTCCGATTTTAATCGGTTATTTACGTTGCTGCTTCACGACTACAGTTGCTTCCATATCGCTGAGTGTTGCAGTCCTCTGAGCTCTGCAGCCTGCGGGCCGTCGGCGCACAAGGTCCTTCAGTACACTGTTGAACTCAGACTGCAGATGGACTGCAGCAGTCGCTGTGCTTTCAGTGTCAGCACGGCTTCTGTTTCATGAGTTGGTGCCGTGGATGTGAGCGGTGGCCTAAGCGGGTGGGATGTTTTGTTTTGTCATCAGTGTACACTGTCTTTAGTATTCTACAGAAAAAAAAACGCTTGAAATGAGACTCTTGCACCTCACTGTATTTCTTTTCAAATTTCTCTTTCACGTGTCTGAGACGTAACTGTAACTGTTCGTGTGAAGGCAAGAAGCTTACTCGGCCCAGCATATCCATTTGTTAGTGTTGGAGCTGTGTTAAAGGCAAAGGACTAAAGAAGCTCATGGACTCCGTGGTGATAAGGCACAGAAATGCTCCAGTTTTGTGTGAAGGCAGATGCTTCATTACCTTCTTAACCTAAAAGCTTTTTTATTATTATTTTATATTATTGGAGGGGTGGTGGAAACACCCCTTCAAAGACTCAAAACTTATTGTTTGCACTTTTTTATTTTTCACTTGCATATCCTTTTAATCCTGATAATCATCCTACTCTAACTAAATATGCAATTGAAATGGTAAAGCCTTAACGGTGCAGTGAGCGCTTGCAGCCATCAGAATCCAGAGAGGAAGAAAATGACTCCTAATGGTATATAATGATTTAGGAACACGTTTTGCATTAATCCAGAAATCTTATTTCCATTCATTACCCACTGATCATGCTGATAGGAGTATTGTGCAGCAGTGTTAATGCAGCACACTGTAGGATTTCACAATACTAAGTAAAACATACAAGGATGAAAGATTCACCATTGTATTTGACTTGATAATCTATTAAGAATTGAGTGAAAAGTTTCCCTGTCCCCTGATTATCAAGCAAAATCTTCCTTCCTCTTTTGTGTCTGAATGTTGGCACTATGCTGAGGGTGGGGGGGGGGGGGCGGTCTATGGTTGGTACTTTCTACTCTTCCCATCCAGATTCATTAGCTTCCACACTCACAGCTCTCTGATGAATGTTGAGTCTCGAGGGGTTTTTCCATGCTGGTGATTTAAACTCCCATCTCCTCGGGTAGCGAAGTGAAGTGTCAGGCTAACTGTCTTTCTGATGAAACTCGTGTAACTGACTGCTGCTATGCTTGATCACTTGGCTACAGTAAAAAAAAAAAAGACCTAAGAAATGAATAATCAAGTTACAAATACAAGCAAGTCACTCATTGCTCCAGTCAACAGCTCTCTTTCCTGCTCAACATCTTAAGTTATAAAACTACTAATGCGCTACACTTGAGCAGTGCAGTGGCATTTGTTGCCAGGGAGCCGGTGTGTGTGTGTGTGTGTGTGGTACCTGGTCTTTAGTCTGTATTCACAGCAGCACTGAGTCAGTATTAAATGTTGTAGCCCTCCTTTGTTTTGTGGATTTTATTTCCTGATCTTTTCATTGTTTTTCTCTTCCATTTATAGGGAGATTCAGCTGCTAAGAAGACTCCAACACAAGAATGTGATTCAGTTAGTGGATGTGCTCTATAATGAAGAGAAGCAGAAAATATATCCTTTCTTTTTAACAATACTGTAGTGGTCTTGCACGTTGATGTTGTTAAAGATGTATTTCTTTGCATAAATTCTAATTCTGTATCTGTTTTTTACGGCTTATACCTGGTTCTCGTTATTAAAGTATGTGTTTGTTTAGTTTGGAAACATTCTTTGACTCCTGACTTACGTATATGGTGATGGAGTATTGCGTTTGTGGGATGCAAGAAATGCTGGACAGCGTCCCGGAGAAAAGGTTTCCAGTATTTCAAGCTCACGGGTAAGACACTTTTTCATTCCCCCCCCTTCTCACTCTAGTCTCTCTTTCTCTAAGCCACTGTGCTATAATTAGTCTGACCCTTTCTGCAGCCGTCTCTCTGGGCCTAAGTTTAGATCTGAATCTGCAGAGCCTCTACTATTAAAATAACCCAGCAGAGAATGTGTGAATGTTGCTGCTAGAAAGAGGTCGAAGTACTGAGTGACGAATCTCTTTCTGACCGCAGCGATGAATTATGTGATGTGCTAATTGTTCTCTTTTTTTTTTTTTGGCTCCCCTTTTTTATTTTATTGTGTGTGGCTATAACTCCCCCTTGTTGTCTTTGTTGTTGCCTTTTGCAGGTACTTTTGCCAACTCATTGATGGCCTTGAATATTTGCACAGCCAGGGAATTGTTCACAAAGACATTAAACCAGGGAATCTGCTGCTGACCACAGACGGGGCACTTAAAATCTCCGACCTGGGAGTAGCAGAGGTGAATGCAGACCGAGTGTTACCAGCATCATTAGATTTCACCAAATCCAACTAATGTTTAAAGATTTCTTTCATATAGCCATTGTTCAGTTGTTTTTTTTGTTTGTTTTGGTGCTTTGTATATAAGATTTGACATGACAGTTGACTATGTGGCCTTCGTCTGTCTGTGTCTGCACGCACCCTTTTCTTAAAAGGGAAACGATGACACATTTTTTTCATTTATTTAATAGATTATGTTTGTAGAAAGATCAATATGAACAAACTTTTAATTTTTTTCCCCCACTCTCCTATACTTTTAGGCTCTCCACCCATTTGCAGAGGATGACACATGTCGCACCAGTCAGGGCTCGCCGGCCTTCCAGCCCCCAGAGATCGCCAACGGACTGGACACCTTTTCAGGGTTTAAAGTGGACATTTGGTCTGCTGGAGTAACACTGTGCGTACGAGTCTCAACCTTCATGCTGTTCTCCTCTTACAGAGTCTCTCTCGCTGTTATTGACCTTCAGTTTTTCTGAACAGATACAACATTACGACAAGTCTTTATCCGTTCGAGGGAGACAATATCTATAAGCTATTTGAGAACATTGGAAAAGGAGACTACAGTGTTCCTGAGGAATGTGGACCTCTTCTGTCGGACCTGCTGCGAGGTGAGGGCTCTTTCTTGCAGTTTGAGCAGAATAATAAAAAGTGTGGTGATGCATACCTTTGCAGAAATGACTCTGTTGGTATTTTTTGCTTTTTATTTCTCTTATTTTGTTGTGCTCAGGATGTTTTTGGACAGAGGGTGTGTAGACACCAACCAGCAAAATTGGCGTGCGTGCGTGCGTGCGTGCGTGCGTGCGTGTGTGTGTGTGTGTGAGAGAAGACTACAGACACGAGGCATTCGCTTCAGATTGTTTTTTTTCCTGTTTTTTTTTCCTGTTTTCTTTGTACACATCGTTGCTAACTGCACACACACACTTAGGCTCAATTGGCAGAACAGGGACAAGCGTCTTAAAATGTGATGATGCAGCACATCCTCATAAAAATGTGGACCTTTACAAACTGTAAACATGCTGTGAAACGATGGGTAAAATATGTATACATATTTCTATTTAATTTTCCTATTTATTCTCTGGTTTACTGCTTTGTTCTGTCACTGGTCGTAGTCGCTCTCCCTCTCTCTGAACACTGCTACTCTGCACTGCAGAGGAGGAAGGGCTCAGTCTAAATGCTGCGTTTACAAATAGTAGCTGAGTACTATACCTCTTAAGATGCCAACCGTAGTGTAAGGGTAGATTCATAGTGCAGTGTTGAAATAATTGATTGAATGTCTTAGATCTACTATAACAATAAATGTTTGTGTTCTGCATCATTAGGATCTGTCATGCATTCATTTTAAGCATAGAAGGTGTTTTTCATTAATATGATGGTACAGTAAATGGAACACTGGGTGGAAATGAAACTGCAGAGGCATTTAGCGACTGTAATAAATCACCAACTGGCTGCTGTGGCGCTTTGATCTTTTCTCTGTGTCCAGTAGGGGGTGCCGTGTCACTATGACTCTTCGGCATTCAAGGCTTTCTCCAAAATGTAGAAATCCCTTCTGCTGTTGACGTGGTTTCCATTGATCTGGAGCCAGCAGCAGAATACTTAACACTTCATAGTCAGGCGATGCTTTTTGTGAGTTGAATGCTGCAATGTTTCAGCCTCTCATAAAACGAGGAAGAGTCTAGAGTCTTGCTGTGAAACAGATGTTTGGTTGTTTTAAGCAACCCAGCTGATTTGTTTGTTTTTGTAAAACAATGTCTTTGTCATTGTAAATCAAGCATTTAACAATGAATGGAGCAAAATACTGTTTTTGTTACTGTTTAAAAAAAGAAAAGGCAAAAGCTCACATCAGGCCTCTATCCCTCCTTTTCTGAGTGTGTGACGTCTGTCCGTGATGACGCAGCACCTGAGAGATAGTCAGTCCATAATTACATGGTCTAAAATAAGCCTAGTGCTACAAAAGGTGTCCTTCAGCAGGTGCTGCACTACTATCAGCTCTCTGCATTCTGCCCTTTTCTGCCTGGCGGGATACCATTACATAATTGGGATAGGCACCACATCACTTTTTCCTTAGCACACTGACATTCTGCTTTTCCCAGAGATCCATCCCACATCATTTTAATTAAGGCACAAAATCCTCATTACATCAGTACAGCTGATACACCGTTCACATTGATGTTTTTCTTACGGAGAATAATTGACTCCTTAAAGCTAGGCAGGGTGCTTTGACACGGTGACGAATGAGATCATTATTGGTATTAGTGGATGTTCCTTGAAAGGGTTTGTCATCTCTCTTCCGGTAGCATTCTCCTCTTTGCTGTACCCCCAACCGGTTCGCTAAACCCTCGGTGGGAATTTTTCAGGGCGGTGTGGTTAAATCTGCCCTTACGATGTGTGTCTTTCAGGAATGCTTGAGTATGATCCTGCAAAGAGGTTTTCCATACAAAACATAAGGCAACACAAGTAAGTCATTTGATACATATATCTGTGTGTGTATATATTTCTGTGAACAAAACGCTGCCCTGTTCTTCGTCTGTCTTCCTAACACCATCACCTTTTTCAAAACATTCCCAGCTGGGTGCGGAAGAAACACCCTCCATCAGAGCCCCCTGTGCCCATCCCTGCCAACGCAGAAAATAGGGACCCTTGGCGGAGTATGACAGTGGTGCCCTATCTGGAGGATTTGCACGGCTACACAGAGGATGATGATGACGAGCTCTATGATGGAGAGGATGAGATCATATACACTCAGGACTTCACAGTGCCAGGTAAAAGCGTGTAGAATTGCACTGCAGCTCTGTAGGATTTTTGTTTTGTTTTGCCCCTCTGCATTGTAAGCAAAGAATCTAAAATATCCTTGGAAATAATTGAAATGTGCCAGTTAGTATTATTTAACCTAATGGCAAGCAAATCTGACCAGGACTGCAAAGGTTTAGGTTGCTTTTTTTATTTTTTTTAAACTTGCACATCACAGCATAGAAATCAAACCACTGTGTCTCGCAGTGATAATGCTGCATAGCTCAGGAAAACTGTGGGAATTTGGCACTCTGGGAAAATCATACACTTCCAAAACGGCGTAATTACCAGGAGAATTACGTCTCACTTGCATGCAGTGGAAAATGCACCTAAACGGCAGTTTAAGTGGTTATCTACATTTATCAGGCAAGTGCCACCCATCCCTCTGGGTAACTCTTCTCAGTAATCCTTGAAGCATTTTAAAACGGCTAATCTTTACACTGTTTAGTTTGTATTCAAATTTGTTACAGTTTACTCTCATTTTCTCCTTCTTTTATTTGGGCTTTTTGTTTCCATTAATTTTTCAGTCCTTGAAAGAACTTCGTGTTAGAAAAGAAACTATGAGCCCGAAGTTGCTTTTCACAAATACAGTTTTCTCCTGACATGGAAGTTCCTGTAATTTTCCACTATTATAAAACAAAACCTCTTTGATACCAGTTTGATATTTTTGTTCATGGTTGTTAAACGACTTGTTCTCGTGCATTGCTCCAATTCATTTTTGGTCTGTCTGGGACAAGCTGCACTTTGTCAAATCCTGTTTCGTTCAGTTCCAGAAAATGCAAAGATGTCTCAGTTAATTAACTGTGTGCTCAAGCTCCAACCCCCCTGTTGAAAGATGTTGGGCTGAATATATCCTAACATAGTCTTTTATATTTGATTTAACTTGTTTGCCGACTCGTCTTTTGTCATATTTCCCACTAGATTTCAGATCCTTTATCTGTTGCTAAGCAACAGCCAGTAATAATACATGCAGTTGTCGGTGTTGGGTATCTAGAAGTGGTGCCCCACATAAAAACCAAACGGAGCTGCAGAATGTGAATGAAGTGGTCTAAAAATAGTTCAGTTGAAAGGGTTTTGGTGTGGGAGTATGAATGGTTTTCCAATCTTCACCCCCCCCCCCCACACACACAGAGCATTGTCCACATGGGATATTTCATAGGAGGGGTTGAATAGTTTGTATGGTAAACTGAACTGTTTGACACTGCTTATGTTAGTTTTTGGTGCGCGGGAGCTAAATTTTGCTAAAAGCCCCGACTGCACAAGCTGAGACAGACATCTGCACTTGAAATGAGTAAGAATATAAGGTCCGACCTTATGTTTCACCTGGTGGATTTCCTGTTGTTGTAGCTTATTATTATGTTATAACATTGTTATGGTTATGTGATCTGACATTCTCCTGTAAACCGATTATCTTTTTGATGGTCTTAGAAAAGATGTTTACAGTTTTTAAACATTTGTTGGTATACCAACTCAAATTGTCACCTCACACTTGGGCAGAGAGCAACAGTCAACATTTGTGTGTTGGATATGTTTTGGTTGTAATGTGTGTGTGTGTGCGTCTTTAGGGCAAGTGGCTGAAGAAGGTCAGGATCAAGGGAATGCAGACCACAGTCCAGCCGTAGCCAAGCCAGTTTGTGTGAACGGGACAGAGGGGGGGTCTCTGAACAGCAAGGCCAAAGCCGAACGCAGGTCCTCCTCCTCGTCCAACCCCTCACGCAAAGGAGTCTCCACAGCCAGCAAAATCCGCAAGCTCTCCACCTGCAAACAGCAATGACATCCCTCTCCTCCTCTTTGTCCCACAGCAACAACCTACCTGGTGAGTGTGCAGACAAAAGCTGAAAGTGAATGTGTGTGTTTCTGAAGGACGCTTTTTAAACAGTCGATAGAGGGACTAGATTAAGGGGGGAGTGCTGCAGCTCCAGAAAAAAAGAACAAAGAAGCAGATGAGAATGTGTTAGAACAGAACGAGACTTGGCGATGATGAGAAGGAGGTAAAGTAGAAGAGGAAAATGGGTGTAGAGAGAAACTCTGTGTTGATATTCAGTAAGCAGTGCTCTGACTCACCACCTGTCCCCAGGCAGACACAGGGGCGTTTTCTTATGCGCTCACAAAAACTGCCCCTGGACAAGCCTGATGGATCCTTTTTTTGGTTTGTTTTTTTAACTTTTGTTTTTTTCCTAAATTCAGATGCATCTACATTGAATCTCTTTAAGGGTTCATTCGTGGCCTTTGTCTAGAGGAAGTGTTGTAGATCTTTCCTGCAAGTCTGCAGAAAAATGGAACTGGTTGTCATCTGTTACCAGTTGCCACCCACAGTTGCTCTTTCTGTCTTGCACACATACGAACCACTCACAACATGGCTGTTTGTCTTGGGTGCAGGGCAGAGGAGACGCTGTGTATTAATTTGTTCAGGGGATGACTCATTCCGGATTAGATAAAAGCAGGTTGTGGGATGTTTGTCTCTCCTTGTCATTCTGTGGGTTGACTCTTTCCGTTTTAACAGCAGCAACTAGTGCTGTCATAAGACTCTGTCGTACTATTCGGTTTCATCTCTGGGAAATTTGTGTCGACATAAACATACAATTCAGGCTCCACCAGACACCTGTTTTCTGTTCTGTCTCTGTCCCTTTCAGGTTGATCTGTCCTCGTCCTTCTGTGTCTGGAGTTGTCACAGTTGTGAGAGAAACCTGCTGACATTATTGTCCCCACACCTCCTTGGACCACTGGCCTGCAGAGTATTTGAAGATGAGGTGCAAGTGATCGGGAGGAGGAGGACAGCATGAAATGTTCTTTTTGCTCTGAGACTGAGGCACTTGCCGTGAAGATGCTGTTTATTTTCTCCTATATTTTTTTTTTTTTGGCTCCTTTCAGCTTGTGTCATCCAGTTAATTTCCCCCTCCTCATTCTGTCATCTGTCAGAGGGTCAAAGTGTTCCTATGGACGTTACAGACACCATCACCCCAGCTCCTGTCCACCCCCCCCCCTCCCCCCCACCACCTTCTGTTTCTTTGATTACATTTGTTTTTACAGAACCCTAATGGCAGTTTTTAAATACACATTGTGATGTGTAAAAAATTAAAGAGGAAAAAAAAAAACCCCAACAACTTATGAATAATTCTATATTTAAATCTCTGATGGGTTATCATGCTACTACCAACAGAAAGAGTGCATGCTGTACAGAGCTGGAAGTAAGGGAAAATGTTTGGTGTGGACAGACTTGACAGACTGAAGCTCTGAGATCCACCGCTGACCTTTTAGGATATTTGATCTTCATTTAGGTTTTATTTTTATTTTACCAATGAATATTTTTTTAATTATTATTTATATAAAATTTGTCCCAAACAGGCTATTTTGTTGGATTATCCTTTCTGTTTGCATTTTAGTTGAGCATACTTTTATTTTTGCAATACAGCCCAGTGGTTTATATCCATTCAGTTTTTTTCTTCTTATTTTACTCGTGGGTCTACCGATTGAAATACTACGTCATCGTTTTCTCTCTGCGACCATTTTGTAGTCGATGCCGGTGTCGCCCAGTTGCAGGCAGTGAGCTTGACAATTGCCCAGTCCCCTGTTTTTTCTAATGACGCTTTGTTGTACCGATCACATCAGCAAGAGCCCTGCCCCGCTCTTACGCAGCCGGGCCCATCGTCAGCTTCTCACTGGGAATAGATCAAAGAGCAGGTGAGTCACAGCTGTGAGGGAGGAAGGGAGGGAGGGAGGAGTGACTCTCCCCACGTCAGCAAGGCTGACACAGAGGCTCCCCATTCAACGAGAGCCACAGAGAGCAGTGCGGAGGGGATGGACTGATGCCTCGAATGAACAGGCTGAGGAACATTGCAGCAGTACGATTAGTATGTGAGAACACACTTCAGGTTCTTGTTCTCGTGGTAATGATTGTGCTGTTTCAACATTTTCACAGTGCATCAGCTCATATGAGTCACATTACAACAGTAAAAAAAAGAAACACCGTACTTGGTTCCATAAGGGCTGGCTTTTGTCAAGGCTGCAAGAAATCCAAATTCCCTGTGCTCGTCATTTTATAATAAAGCAGTTGGTGCTACACGAATAAGGACTAGGGCGTGGATTCCCTAAGATACACACAGTAACTCAATGTATTTCTGTGTTTGTGCTGGGTTTACCATCGCAGCGCTCCAGTGACATTCTCCTTTCTGGATTACAACATTAGGCAGTGCTCTAGACTCTTGAAAACCTCAAATCAACTGCATGTTAGAGCTGCAGCAGTAAATATTTGGAACCTATAAGAGCAACTCATTCTGTAGTTGCTGCTTCTCCAACATGAGGCTGTAACAGTTCTCCAAATAAGTACCTTACCTTTTTTGTTCAATTTAATCATGTATATACATGCCTCAAAATTGACATTTTAGTCTGAAGCAACTTTTTCAGTCAGTATAAATATATATTTATCCCTATTCGCAGAATTTGACTTGGATGCGTTACTCCTGGGATATTTTGTAAACCTGGTCTAATTCAGAGCTTTTTATTGAGCATTTAGCCACACAGCAGATTGTGAAATGCAATTTCAACCTCTTAAAAAGTATATTTGTTTAAAGAAAACAACCAAAAAAAAAAAAGCACCAGGCTTCTGTAAGTGGTGACGGACATTTTTAAACAAGTTTGAGTAAAAAGATTGAGAAAGTAATCTAAGCTTTCACTTTTCCAAACATCTAACCAGGCCGTTGAAAATCTGTTTAAGGGAAATGCCACTTTGGCAGCAGCAAAAGATTAACACACATTTGGTGCTGGAGTGGATCTTTATGGCGATAGGATGATATCTGCAGGACCAAACGGAAATAAACGTCATAATGACACATTTTTTGTGCAGTCTGAAAATGTGTCTCAGCTATATTTGGTGCCAAACAATGGAGCTTTAGACTGAAAAGTATTAGCTTTATCGAGCTTTGGCTAAACGTCTCGCCAGGATCAGTTCAATGTTGTTGTTTGTTTTTTTTTTGTCTTTTCAGGGGATATGTTGACAGGAAAAATACAAAATGTCTTCATACTTCTATTTGGTAAGACGCCGTTTTTCAGTTTCTGCTGCGAACAGGCGCCGTCGTCTCGAATCAGTTTCAACCCTTTCCGTGTCACAGCATCAACTCTTGTCAGTACTGTGTAAACGCCTGAGAGGATCCTGTGTCAGTCACTTTAACCGTCATCTGTCAGCCTCAGCCGAGCACCGGCAACACTCCACACAAGTCCACGGAAGCTCCTGGAAACCACCGCCTCAGTTGTGATGCGTATGGATGAAATATCTGTACAAAAATGCTCAATGCCCACATTTCCGTAGCTGTTTTTTGTGGTTCCCATCTGATTTTTACCTTGACGTGGTCTGTTATCTCCAGACCAGCTGATACAGCGTTCATGAATGAGAGGGCTAAACACTGAAGCATTGTTCTTTATATTGCTCAACGCAGACACAACAGCTCTCACACACATTTACTCTCAAAATGACTGAGACGAGAAGGACACTTGAGGAGGACGGGGATTTAAATGAGAGAAATGGGTGACCGACACCACCATTATCTTTCTTCCCATCAAAGTGCTTTTTGTTTTGAAGATCAAACTGTACACTATTAACATACATATTATCTGCATGCTCAAAACTCATCGTCTGAAAATAGGATGGTCTACATCTTCAAAACTATGGGATGAGTGCGTTTTGATTTTGAAGAATGATTACTGGTAGAAAGGGGCATCACATGTCGTCACAGTGGCCGCTAAGATCTGAATGGATATGAGGGAATAGACTGGCCATCAAGAGGGAGCTTCTGTCCTGTAGAGGACTCTGATGCAGTATTTAACACATGAAGATACTGATTGGCTGTAGGTCTTTCAGTCTGTAGCCAGTGGATATGAAAGAAAGTGATGAAGAATTGCTAACAGGTTATATGGGAGTGAATCCAGGTGAGGCTGTGTGAGACGCAGTGAGCGCACAGTCTGATCCTCCCTGTTCGGGTGTCTCTGCTCTCCTCAGGCCGCCGTAAAGCCTCTCTTCTACTGACACGATCAGCTTGTCTGTCAGGCTGCTCTCTGCCTGCAGGGAAACCTCTGATAGGATAGCCTGACTACTGTTGTTGTTCTTGTTGTCCACTCTTGGATCCATGTGGCTCATTTGTGCAGTCGCAGTGCTCGCAGATCGACTGGTTGTGCTTTCTGTGTCCTTGTTCGGAGAGACTTTGCAGCCATCGGTGTCACCACTGCACTCTGCACAGCTCGAAGTGTTTGTTGTTGGGTCGGTCCCCTCACATGTTCTCTCTGTAGCGTTCCCTGCACCTCCTTCGCTTGATTGATCTCCTCCCTCCGCGTCCTCAGAGGCCGCAACCTCACTGGCTTCTTCATCTGCAGCACTCGCTATGCGTGAGAGCGTGCTGTGATATCTGGTGTCCAGAGGATAACCGGCACTGTCACCCCTCCTTAATGGAGTAAACCTCTGCCTCTCCAAAGACGGAGAGTACCTTCCACCAGAGACTGACCCGGGATCGCTGTATTGCTTATGTCTTTGCCACTGTTTGCGGAGGTGAACTCTGGATCTGTGCCTGGAGCGCAGTGGAGAGTCCTGCTGGTCGAAGCGTGGGTCGTGACGAAGGAACTCATTAAAAAGAGCATCTGTCTTTTCATCGATGCTGTAGTCACGGCGGCGGAGACGAGGTCTGTGAGGACTGGAGGGCTGGGTGATTGGTTTCATTAGGGGAGACATGAGAGACTGGGATTCCAGGAGTTTCTGAGGATGCAGGGGTTTCAGTAATTGATATGGTTCTTGGAGGGTGTGAGATAAGCTGCCACTCTGAGATTTCTGCTTCAGTTTTTCCACTGTCTCTGTGCTGTCCGCCATCTGGTCTTCCAGCTCCTCTTGAAACAGCCTGGCCTCGACACTCTCACACACTGAACCTTTTCTTCCAGAGCTGGTGAAAAACAGCCTTCTCTCAGATGCTGTCTTCCCTCGGGGTGCTCCAGGAGCCCCAAAGAGCCGCATCTCTTCAGGGGCTTTTGATGGTGCTTCGATGGAGGCATAGCCACTGTCCATTTGAAGAAGCTTCCTGTTTCCTCCCTCACCCTCTCCTCCAGCTCCACTTCCCATCTCACTATCCACACCTGAGGCCCCTCTGGTCCCCCCCTCCAACCCATCCCCATCTCCTTCTCCTTCAGGCTCATCATCCAGGTCTTGTGACAGGCAGCTGTCAAGGGCAGAACGAGCCCCTGCACCCCCAATGGATGAGACGCTGTCTGCATCACTGCGGATGGACTCTCGATCGGTGCTGCTCTGGTCTGAGGAGGCATATTGCTCCAGAGAAGCTCGCAAGCTCCAAATGTCTCTGTACAGGGAAGGTGGGGCCTCCAAGCTCTCCTGGCGTGTCATGAAGGACAGAGATGAGCCCGAGTCAGTCCTTTGTCTGGCCTCAGCTCCCAACACCACTTCATCTCCATCATCCACCTCCGCTTCATTCTTTTTCTTCACATCTGCTGTGTCTGTTTTTGTGTCTGTGGTCTTCTTTAACATGTCTTCAAACTTTTCCTGCATGTCAGCTTCTTGTTCTGTCCCAAACAAGTAATTGCTCTCTGAAGATTCTCGCTCGTCTCCTGCTGCTTCTCTTCTCATAACTGCTCCAAACATCGTCTCTTCTTCCACTCCTTTGACCGTGGCCTCATCTTGCCTTTGAGTGAGATCTGATGGCAAGCAGAGTTCCTCTTTCCTGGAGCTGATGCTACCACCTATCTCCACCATGGCTTCCAGTTTTGGCCTACACAGACAGAGGGCACAGAGGTCAGAAAATGATATGATGGTGTAAGTCATTGAGTTAAGGACAGGGATATACCTCCTGAGGAAGACTGAGGATGCAGGATGAGAGAGAGACTCTGCAGAGAGGGACTGGAGGCCGCTGGTCTGGATGGGAGTGTGTGGGAAAGATTCAAAGGCGTCATCTGCGAGAGGAGAGGAATCCTCTTCAGTGTGCTCGGTGGTTTCACTTGCTGCTCTCTGTCTATGGAAGGGTCCCCTCCTTGGGGACCCTGGTGGAAATTCACACACATCATCATGTTACTCTATCGCACTTTTTTTCTAAGCGAGACATTTTCCATACATTAGAAATTACTCATGATTCATGGCATCTATACAAACCTTTGGCATCCAGACTGGCAGCCCGGTGACTGGTATCAAACTTCCACCTTTTAAAGTAAGGCCCAGCCCCCTCCAGACTGGCGTGCCGCCGCAGTTTAGAGAAGAAATGCAGGACTGAAGTCTGGGCCTGAGTTTGTGTGGGCTCTCCTCTCAGTCCCCTTTCACTCTCAGCCTCTCCCCTGTCCCCGAGAGCCTCCATCTGACACAGGAGATGAAGGGAGAGAAAGGATGGAAGGAAGCGATGACACATTAAGGAAGGAGACACACTAAGATGAATCGTGACGGGCAGAGGCAAAGCCCTCGGGGGACAGCAGTTTGTCATTTTGTCACTCAGTTCCAGCAGTAACTGATGTCACTGTGCATCAGTAGGTTTTAGCCTGTGGCAGCTGCTTCTCGCTGGTTACGTATGATACAAGTGGATGAATCTGCACCACAGAAATTTCCTGTGGAAATATTTTTCATATCTAAATGGCATGAATGTAGCTATACTAAGATTTCAGTTTGACAGCTTTTTTTGAGAAAGTATCAATGCTTTATCATAATTAGAATGTTATTTTATACAGAAATATGACAACAACAGCAAAAGAACACAGAGCAAGTGTTGTTTGCTGAAATGTTTAGTCACAAAAAAGAAACCTTAATTCTAAGGTTTTATATATAAGGGCAAAGCAAAAGATCATCTGGTGCTTACTGGGTCTTGAAATTTGGTCAATTCAACATAAGATTAACAACACTTCATGACATAATACAAAAACTAAGGCAAAAAGCAGTAGCAGTATATAAAAACCTAAGTACGCCTTTCGTGTTTCTATCGGAGTTAAGAAGGTAAATAGCAGCCAGGTGTTGCTAATCAGTTGCACTTTATTAACTGACCATCAGAAAGTGTGAGCACTTCCATAAAAGCAGAAATTTTGGCAGTTATATTACGGATTCAGGTGTGGTTTGACATGGTGCAAAGGAGAAAAAAGATCTCATCCATCTGCCCTTAACAATTACAGACCAGTTACCATAACATCCCACATAATGAAAGTCCTGCTGAGACTGTTAGGCTCACCTAAGTAATCAAGCACCTTTCAAGACTCACTATAGTTTGCTTATCATCCCGGGGTTGGTGTTGAAGATGCCATCTACCTGCTTCGGTGAGCCCACTCTCATTTGGACAACGCACACAGCACTGTGAGGATCATGTTCCTTGATTTCTCCAATGCTTTTCATACACTTCAGCCTATACTATTATGTGAGAAGCTTTAATAAAAAATAGAGGTTCAGAGAATCTGCAAAAAAACCAAATTACATCTCAGACTCTTCAGGCCTCATTAAGCATTGTAAATCTTAAAGTTCATGAAAATACAATTAAAACATTGAGCATGCATGGCTTTTCTGGAGTGGTTGTCAGGAGAAAGACTCATCTGTCTTAAAACATCTCGACAGCACAGCTTAGGTTTTTATCTGAACAAACCACAAGACTTCTGGAACAGACGAGACCAAAGTGGACTTTTGCGGTCATAATGCACAGCAGCAGGTTCAGTTCAAACCAAACGCAGAACATCAATACAAACACCTCATACCAACTGCGAAGCACAGTGGTGGTGCGTCAATGAGACTGACAGCTAAAGCTTGGCTGAAATTGAGTCATGAAACTGAAGAATGATCTCAAGTCAGCAGCAAATCTACAACAGAATGGCTGAAAAAGAATCAAGGTGTTGGAACGACCCATTCAAAGTCCACACCTCGGCCTGATTGAAATGCTGTGGTGGGAATTTAATAAAGCCATACAAAAACCAATGCTGCAAGCCGAATGGACGGAAAAAACATTCTAAAGAAGAGATTGATAACATCATCCATCCATTTTCTATGCCGGTTTAATCCAACTCGGGTCGTAGAGCCTATCCCAGCTGTGATTGGACGAGAGGCAGGGGCAGGTACACCCGGGACAGGTTGCCAGTCCATCACAGTTATTGAACATCATACAGAAAACAATTACTTCAAGTTACTGCTACTGAAGTTGGTTCTTCAAGCTATTAAATCACAGGATGTATGCAGTTGTTCACATGCTGCTCCTGCATATTGGCTTAGTTTTTCTATATTAATGACACCTTGTAATTTGTCTATGTTGTTGTTGTTGTTGTTCAATGTTGTTGTTCATCCTAGGTTTTATTGACCTAAATCTTTAAGTATCACGAAGTTGGTTCTCTTTTTATCAGGTCGTATGACTGTGGCAACCTCCACTGAAAACCCAACCTGCTCCAGGGCATGTTAGGGTTTGAGATTAAAGTTCAATACACATAAAAGCACTGCTTCCCAACCAATAACGTCTCTTTGAAAATGAAAACATAAAATAGATGCTAGAGTCAAAGACCAAATAGGCTTTATTAGACATGTTTCAGGCAAAAGCAAGATCTCCATTTCTAGGGTTAGTGAAGCCAGATCACCTAAAGATACCCTGGTTATGTTGAACCTGCTTGAACCTGTGAATTTTCTTTGTCTCACATTTATTTGCATGTTGTTTTAATCATAGTGTATTTTGGTTTCAAGTCTTTTTTTATATATCTTTTGTAATCGTGTGTTTTTGTGTTTTCTAAAAGGATGGATATCTGAAATGTTTTTCCTTTTGTTCTTCCTTTCTGTCATATTGTCGCTTTTCTCATAGTTTTTTGTTGTGATGTTTTCTTTCATTTCTTCTCTGAACAGTTGTGTTTTGTATCTTTATTTGTTCTGAATTGTTATAGCTGTTGTGTGTGCTGTTGTGTGTGAGTGTGTCCGTGCATTTCTTTAGCTTTGTTGTCGTGTTTTATCCACTTTTGTGGTGTTTTGCATCTCAAAGTCACTGTAAGAAGTAAAGCATTGTAAAAATGTCAGATATTGCTCAACACTATTTTGAAAGGTATGTCAGTGGAAATTATGTCTGAGAACAAAACAAAGAGAAAGAGTAAAAAAAAAAAGGACGACATCTGCCACACGCTGACAAGTTTATGAAACTGTCTCTGACGCTTCCCAGAATGCAGACGTTCAGCAGGTGCAGTGCTCACTGTTCTTTGTCTGTTATCAAACTTAAAATTCATCCTCTTGAAGCATTAATGTAAGCATTAAAAAATTCAAAGGGAATCCATTAGGTAAAGCTCTGATTAACTAAACAACTAACTGACTAACATTGTCATGTTATTGTTGTTATTGCGACTTAAATAATTTTCTTTTAAAAAGATAGAAAGGAAAGAAGGGCAGACTTACTGTCTGTGACCGTGTGTGCTGTGTTTTTAAGGCAGATGAGGACTGCCTGAATCCTTGGTCCAGGACGATGGAGTGATGTGGCTCTCCTGGAAGTCCCCCGCTCAGACTCTGTCCAATCCAGTCGGGGACTCTTCTCTCTACAGGCTGGAGATGGAATGGAACCAGTTTTGTTTTGTTGACTCACTCAGACTGCAACTGTGGTTAAATAAACCACATTTCTGATATGAATTTCATGTTGTTAAGTTACCTGGTAGATGGTGAGGGGCAGTTTGGACGCTGCTGTCTCACTGATGTTGATGGTGCTGCTCTCTGTTGAGTCACACTCCATGATGGTGAGTATTTTCAAGTCGCATGGGGCTGGAGGCAGGTGAAGGTGGGTCAGTCGGGCCTTTTTCAGGTGGTGGAAGTCTCCTTCGGTCAGAGTGTACCTGAGGCCAAAGAGTAATTATCTAATCTGAGTCCATCAAACTCAGGCAAAAGATAACAGGAAAATTCAGCTTTGCTTGGGGGAGCTATACCTGCGTCCTTTGTCCTGAGTCATTTTCTCCTGTTCGTAAAGTGCAGATTCGTTGAAGGAGACTCTTCGTCCAGTAGACCCAGTAGAGACGAATCGCTCTGGCTCTCCATCGTGACAGCTTGACGCTGAGAGAGCGTCTGATTCATCCAGACGAATTGTGATTTCTGAGCGACAAAGATTACAAGGACACATCAACAGAGGGAAATGATTGAGATCGAGATGATACCGGACCGGACTATATATATGTACTTGAAAGAAAAACAGTTCTGACCTTGTGTGGGCTGAGAATCCTCAGCATAAGTGGTGTTTGTCTTCTCAGGGTCATCGCTCGCTCTGAAAATAAGAAATTATTGATACTATTTCTGCTCTTTTAAAAGTTTTAAAACATTGCAGCTTTTTACTCCCTATCCCATTCACTTTAAACCTGGAGCAGTCTTCATTCCAGTGGCCCCTGTCCTCCCATGTCTTTCCATGCAAACCTGGACCAGCACCCACCTGGAGTAGCGTCTTCCACCCAAGCAGCAGCGGTGACAGAAGAGGAGCAGCAGAGAGAGCAAGACCAGCATCCCCCCAGCAAAAACACTCAGTAGCACCAAAAGCAGCACATAGTTCTCCACCTGGCCGGCCGACACGGGCACATCCTGAGGGCGTAAAAGAAGGGTATTTTGAAGCCCTTGTACTGTACGTGAAAATAATTGTCTTATGTTGCAACACCAAAGCATTGTACACAAGTCTAACAATCGGATATAACAACATGCCTTTGTAATGTCTGACAAGGGTCACTCTGCATATCTCTACATTTGCATCCTGAATACTATTTTCATAGATTTCTGTCCTTATTTTTGAGGGAGCACTAGGGAGCACTACAATCAATTAATAAGGAGAAGACTAACATATTGACACTACAAATTCGTAAAATAGCAGCAAACAGCCAGGCTGCCATGTTTTGATATTTTAATAAGCTGCACTTATTGATCAAATAAAACACAGTTTCTAAATGACAAACTTTTTCAGTTGCTGTGGTTCTGAAAGTTAAATGTTTTCCCATACTTGGTTTATACAAGATTTCAGGTACAGTTCAGGGCCTTTCTTGATGCATTTTTGTTCGACAGCTCTCGTTTAATGGGGAACGGTTCTGGACTACAGAAAGGCTGATTTTGCACCCAGACTCTTTTACTGTGGAGCCATACTGTTGCAAACGTGCGGTTTGTGGTTTGGCACCACCTTGCTGAAATTAGTATAACTTATCTAAAAAAAGAAGTAATCTGGAAGGCTGCATATGTTGCTCCAAAATCTGAATTGGTGCATCATTCAAATTGATTTATTTACTCCCAAACCATCAAGGATGCTGGATTTTCAACTGTGTGCTGATAAACAGATGGGTGGTTTGTCTCCTCCTTGGTTTGGAGGATGCAGTATCCATGATTTCCCAAAGGAATTCCAAATTCTGATTCATCAGACCACGGAACAGTTTTTCATTTCCCTCTCTTCCATCTTAAATGAGCTCTGGACCACAGAAGCTGACATGAATCTTGTTTATATTTGTATTTTGTTAGCATTTTCTATGCAGAGTTTGAACTTGGATTTGTGGATGCAAAAGTTAAGTGTGTTCACTGACAAGTGTCCTGAACCTGTGCTTGGACTTACAGAATATCTTCCGTTTTTTATACATTGCTGGCTGAGGGTCTTGAGATCAGGATCATTCATTGTTGCATATTGCCCTTGTATTATAACAATATTCACTGTAGATGACAAAATTATTTGCAAATTCACTGTTTCTCCACACAGAGTAAGGAACCCCTGTTCATCTTCATGTCCTCTCTGGAATGTTCTGTTTACTCCCAGTCATGATATTGACCTGTTGCTAATTTGCTAATTAATCTAATTAACTGTGACACATTCAACTTTTGTTGCCCTTGTCCCAAAGCCAAAATTTAGATCAATATATTGCACAACATCAGTTCATAGTTAGATGCTTTGCACATCTTTGAATTCAGTTCTCATTTATATTTTACACAATATCCCAACCTTTCTGTAAATGTGATTGTACTCCAGTTATGTAGAGCAAAACTGATACGTTGTAGAGTGTCACCTAAGGGATCAAAAACAATTTAAGGGTGACAGTGATTTTATTATCTATTTATGTTCATATGAAAACCAAAGATTGCTGTTTCGAAGAAAGACGGGAAGTATTTCTGTGAATAATCTCTCTATCGAGTGTGTGCTTCCTGTTTTGAGTGAACCGTGAGCTGTTGATTTTCAAACTCACTCACTCACTAAAATAAAAAATAAAATAACTGCCCTGGACAAGAAAATATGTGCTCGAATCTTTAACGGCGGCGATACAGAACGTTGGAGTCGCTAGACTCCCAGTCCATCCGCACAATGAGTGAACTTGAGGTTTTACCAAATTACACATTGTAATCCTGTTACCAGCTGTGCGTGGGATGGGACAGAGCCCTGGTTTTCTGTGTCTGACCTGCTTTCTTTTTCTGTAGATATTTTTGATAAAAGAGTTCCGTTAAACAACCAAATATGCTGCCAAACCTTTATTCCCAGCAGCAAGTAAAATAAATCGACACTCAAACACTGACTGATAGATCACAAAAAACAAAATAGTGAAAGTAGGAAAAAATCACACAAAATATGGAAACATCGCTGACTTTGCTTGATGTAAAAAGCCCTATATTTTTACCCTAATATCAACTATTTCAGCACAAACATAAGCTTCCTCAGTCTAACCCTGATCCTGTCTGTGCCCTCTTATGCTTGGCTTGCAGAGCATCAATTTAATTTCCTTTCCTTGTATTCGCATGGCATTGGTGCAGCTCATAACTCTCCTTTAACAAGGCAGAAGCCTGCATATCTCTGTTGTCATGTTTTGCTGCTGAGAACACGGTGGCTGCATTTCATTCTGCTGGGACTGTTTTTTCTCTCTCTCTCTCTCTCCGAGCTTCTCAGTGGGCAGTGAAGAATCTCTTCGTGGCATTACACTGACAGCTAAGCGTTGTAATATTTAATGAGTGGAATTAACGCTCAAACACTCTCTTAAGTCCCTACATCCTCACAGTGACTTTTACCCAGATGCACAGTCATTTACGTCCTGTCTGCTCACTCACACACTTGCATTGACAACTACGACTGCTCTCTTCTGATAAATACTCTCAGTCTTGGCTGAGCGCGGCTGGGGATGCTAATCGAAACGTCATCGAGACCCTTAATTCAATTTCCCAGCTCTTCTCAATGAGAGGGAAATGAGGCCTCCGCAGGCTAAAAATGGAAATCGGAGGTGGAGGAGGAGGAGGAGGAGGATGCCGACGCACATGAGCAATCCCCACATAAGACTTTCCTGGCTCCTCTTCCGATGCCAGTTTCAGAACGAAGTGCTCAAATAATTGGAATATTTACACCATCACAAATGGAATATTTATCAATTGGATTTGGTGTTATTAAGATGTTAATGAGGATCTTTGCAAAAAGCTTTAGAGCGGAAGCAAAAGTGCAGAAGTTCACCCTTGAGCACAAACCACCTTTTTTGATAATGACTTTAATAGGAGCTGCAAAGACCGTAAGCATACTAGAGCCTGTCTGTCTGTTTGTCTGCCCCGAAAACGCCAAACTCCTAAAATATCCTTTCTAACCAACATACAGCAAAGAAAAGCAAGATTAAAAAGAGTTGCGACTGTTGACGGTCCTCAATCAGTTCATGGGGAAGAAGCAAAAACTGTGAATTTCATGATGACTCTGCTTTTAGAGTTAATCAAAAGCATCTTCTGAGAGGTCACCAACTTAGCAACATCAATCAGTCTGTCAGCTTCAATCACAAGTTACGTTTAAGTGCAGCAAGTCACTTCATGGAGGTGAGTGTGCTGCTGAACACAAAAGGCTGTCATTTCCTGCTTGTTTCACATAGATAAAAAGATCCTTTTTTTCAGTCAGCCTCAAACCAGCTTCAGGCCTGAATGAGTTAAACTGAGCACCCTGTCTAAAAGAAATCGTATATATTTCATATTCATAGATGCCGCAGCAGCCTACATTCAGCTGAAGCCACTTGAGACACAAATTAGATCTTGGACGCTGTATGCATGTGTCTGATACACCCACAGTAAAAACATGTATGAGCATCAGACCGTTTGTGACTTAAAGAAATCCGCTGTTTTTACAAGCTCAGCCAAACAAGAAGAACAGCACCATTGATCAGCCGGAGCAGTGAAGCCTCTCGCTGATCTTCAGGCCATGTTTCCAACACACTCTGCAGAGGCAAACTGGCAGTAATTTCTCCCTCTGCACAGACAGATTTAACTAACTGATAATCACAATCAGCTCCTCATCCTCCAGAGGACACATGGTGCACAAAACCAAGTCCTTTTTTTTTTTTTTTAAATCAGACCTTCTTTGATTACTGATCATGCTAATTACCATCACTTCTCAATCTATAATGCTTACGACTGGCACAGTATTCAGTATCATTCGCAGAGTTGTGAAACATTCTTCAGGCAGAGCTGCCATAAACCAGACTACAGACACCAGCTGAAGGTGTGGACAGTATGTGTTGATAGATAGGGAGGGATTCATATTGCACTACTCACAGTGGAGTTCTCAGTCAGACTTGTCAGAACAGGCAGATCATTGCTCATGGTCCAGGTCAATGTGAGTGAGCCCTGCAGAGGATGAGGAAAGTAAAGTGTCAGACAGCTGGGCATCGATAACACTTCTGTGTTTGATACAGAAACTTCAAAGTACAGATCATTTGGTGAATGACATGAAACTCAGTTTCTCTCTGAGTTAACAAATGCAATCAAAAACCGCAGTTGAACTCATTAATTAGTTTTTTTAAGACATGGTCACTGCTCTGTTCTCTGTATTATTCTCATTTGAAAAATTATCATTTTTATTTCCAGTGTACAAAAATGAGTTTACATGTTTGAATGTGCAAAAATTCAAATAAAAACATCCCCTTACTTTTCTATATTAGTAGATTGCTGCAACACCTTTTATCCCTTTTTAGCCTGAAATTCTCTGTTTTATCTGTTTTAGTTCCTTTAAGGCAACCCTCCCAAAAGGCACAGTCTGCTCTGTTCGGTAAAAAAATGCTGTATACGACTCAGCTGCTTATTCGGTGTTGGATGTTTGCTTGATGTGCCAAACTAAGCACTAGGCAGATGCTATTTAGATAAATTACATGGAGATTCAGACAAGTAGCAGTATAGGTGTGAGTATAGGTGTCAAACACAGCAAGTGATTTGTCTGGCACTGACTCTGAAATCTTATGTTTCTGGGTTGTAACATCCTCAGCAGCAGCTTATTTTACTTAACTGCTAAGAAATGACTAATTTATAAAGAAAAAAAAAGGCAGATGAGAATGTAACGTAAAATATGGCTTTAAGAGTTCAATATATATTCAAAATCCCAGCTGCAGTGTTTGATGCTGCCAAGGCTAAGGTATTCAGAATTTTAGCCTTGACTTTCACATGTATTAAAACTCCACACACGTCAAATACCCAGTTTATGATGCAAGCTCTCTCATGCAGTTTTGAGATCAGATTGCACATCTCTGGCTGTTGAGACAGTAATAAGCTCCCCTTGGCGTTACAGAAAAGATTATACAACTGTCACAGCCTGTACAGTACAGCCACCGAGTGATCGGCTGGTCTCCTTATGTCAGTTAGGTGTAATGCTCCTTTAACATATCCAAAACCTCACTTTAACTGTTCTCTTGGTTGATTCCTGTGCATTAGACTCCTCTTTGTACAAAGATTTGTGGCACTATTGTGACACTATTATCTCCAAGCTCCATCTCTAAAGTGACCATTCTGCAGTAACGCATATGAAACAGCAGAGCAGCTTGTGTAACATCAGTCCATGATTGTATTCCTCTCTCATGCTGCTAACGCCGCTGCGCATTCCCTCGCTGTAAGAGTCATATTTTATGTAATATCTCAGACAAACCAGCAGCTCAAGGTAATGATGATGCGGCTGAAGCTCTGAATAGAAAGAAAAATCACACACACACCACTGCACATGCATGTGAATCCTTGTTCTGTTGAATCATCTTCATTGAAGCTTTACACACTGTCAGTGCCAGTGGGTCATTTTGTCCCAACATTTGTTTGTGTCCCGGGTGTTTCACTCTTGCTCTGATTAACAGAACAGATTGTCTATGAAAATACTGGGATTTTAGAGCCTGCCTGCTTTTATTTGATTTGTATGCGCTCTCTGACACATTGTTAAATCTAAAGTATTTTTCAGAGGAATTAAACAAGGTATGAGTGGAAACAGGAAGCTTTCCAAGGAGAGCATTCATAAATGTTTATTGATGAATTTCATGATTTATTGAGCTTTTTGGGATTTTTTTTTTAATCAATTTTTTTTATCAGGGCAAACATTGAAACCCAGCTTCAGTAGACTTCACCGTGACAATCAAACCAAGTTTCTTAGAGCATCGAAGTTAAATCCCCAAACGTGAAAATAAATGTCCAAATCTGGTGATTTGCAGAATGCATGAAATTTGCAGAGATTAAAATATGTACCACAGTATGTTAGTCCTATCTTCTTTTTATCTATTCAGCAAGATATTCCAAATAGTCCACCCTTGTTGTTGATATAACAGCAGCAATGATGGTAATGTATAATAATATCACATTTTCTATGTTTCGTCATTATTTTATGGGCATGTGGGGTCATTAAATCAAACTAAAAATTTAAAGCACAGTGTGCGTGCCTGCTCCTGGTGTTATCCATGGGTTTAATGGCATGTTGTATTTGCACATTAGTTCTGGTTTATCACTCAGACAAATGGTTGAGGCGTCTCAAACAGACACGCTTTCAACATAAGTTCATGGCACTTCAATGATGCTGATGGTGTTTTCATCGTTATAAATACCATCAGTAGGAGATGGAAGAAGGTGGTGAGAGGGATTATTGCATATCACCCAGACGTGTGAGTGGGTGACGAAGTGCCCCAGATGTGCTGTGTCTTACGGTCTATACGGGCGGTGTTGAAGGAGCTTCTATCCTCTCTGTGCAGAGTGACTACAGCGATCCGCTGCAGCCGGCGGCGCTCGGCAGCGGCAGCCTCAGCATCAGCATCACCATCAGCAGCATCTTCTTGTCTCCTTCGAAAGCCCGCCGATCAGGGCAGCCCCATGTCTCTGCGTCGCCTGCTCTCACCCTGCGAGGTTATAAATTACGACTGGTCACACGGGAGCCTTCATGTGCCGGACAGACGGGGAGCTCCGGCGAGGTCCCTGAGCGTCAAACACTTCCCAATAAATCACATGCTGCGATTTTCTAGACTCTGCTCTGTCACCTATCCCATATCTTACATAATGAAATAGTACCACAGTAAGCAGTGCCGTGAGCACGCCTGAAGACCCGTGCGAACTACTCAGGTTAACTATGAGGGACAAAAATGGGACTCACCCGGTTGTAGACTCTGGTTGAAGCGGTCTACAGGCAGCATGCCCCGTCTGCATACTTTAATTTGGGCTTCAAATAAAGACTGTAGTTATGAATGAACTACACGCGTTTGGACACACCCACCGCCTGCTCCCAATGTGCCATGTGACCAGCGCTGATGATGATGATGATGGTGGTGGTGGTGGTTGTGATGATGTGAGATGGAGGAGAAAATTCGCCTTCATTCAGTCGCTCATGAATGGCAGAAGCTAACAGAAAAGGTGAATCAGTTATCACTGTTATTGGCATCAGCTTAGAAATTTAGGCCAACATAACCAATACAGATATGTTTGAGTATTTTCAGTTCGCTGTGATTGTATCTGTCTCTTTATCTTTGCGGGGAGATAAAATGCATGGACAGACGGGCGGGTACGGTAAACGTTTTTGTAATCTCAGACTTGACCACGTGGTGGCAGCATTGCTCTGTCGGTCTCCAGCTAAAGACAGCACAGAGGTTCTGCATGGAGATGTCAGATCCAGTCTGTTTTGCTATTCTTCATCAAAGTTACAAGATGATAAGAAGAATTTACAGTTGCTGTGAGAGCGTTTCACGTGCTGCTCTGACCCTGTTTTTCTTGATGAATGGCGGTTTGTGTGTGTGTGAACACACTGATGAACACACGATAATTTAACAAACACTCCAGACACAAGACGAGGTTTCTTCATTGGTCTCACTGATTGTTGATGAACACACTAATGTAACAAACATTAGGATCATAAATGGGATTTACAGTTTGAATGGCTTTACTTTCCCATTTGAATTATTTTGTCTACTACCTGTGAGTTTACATCATACCATTTTTCTGCCTCATTTGTATCCAGAAACACAATTTGCAGTCTCAGCCTCAGCCTCTGCAGTGTGCAGTCTGAGTGATGTATTGAGCTGCACGTGCAGCACCGTTTATATCAAAGAGGCTCAAGTGTCACTTCCAGGATGCAGTCTTGAAAGTTCTGATCTAATTTAACCTCCTGTTATTATGTTTTATGATCCATCTATAATGATATCTTTGTGGAAACGTTTTTAGCGCTGACTGTAAATATGTTGCCTCCATAGCACTGTGTTGTTATTAATAGTGCCTAAAGATCTTTCTTAAAAAGTACAAACAAGATTTCTACTGGTTTCTGTCCTTGTCTCACTTCTTTTTTGTTTTCCTGACTCCATCGATGCTGCAGGTTTTCAAGCTGATGATACTGAGATAGATGCACATCATAGATAGTTTGGGTCAGCTCCTGTTTGTAATCTGGTGAGTAAGTCAACTCCCTTGGCGGACAACTTCAGAATATGGAAAGTAGGCTCCTCTGTGTCTGCATGATACTTTATTCATAATGATAATTCAACATCTGAAGAAACTATTTTCAGCTTCTGTGCAAAAATGTCAACTGAAAACTTTGGGACAGACTGACTGACATAAATAGCAACACATGGGAATTAGTTCAGAGCAGCTAAATGACCTAAATCTATTTATTCACTTGACAATTTTAATAAAGTAAAATGCAGCACCAAGGTATCTCCTGAGATGTTGGTTGATTCATCTGATTTCTCCTCTAAAAAGGTTTTGTCATCATGTCTTCTAAGGATATCTATCTTACATTCCAGTTCATTTCTGGAACACTTTTGATCACTCGCTACATGTCTATGAGGCCCAGATAAAAGGATCACTTCTCCCCGATCATTCTATTTTTATTTGCCAGACTCCCTCAGTGCTGCAGGTTTTCAGATGCACATCATAGAATAGTTTGGGCCAGCTCCTATTTGCAATCTGGTGAGCAATCAACTCCTGCCAGCGGAGACCTTCAGAGGCTCAAATATATGCTGAGGACCAAAAAAAAAAAAAAAGGAAAAATGATATTTCACAGTGTAACGTATTCCCAATCCTAACAGCTCTCCTCCCTATGGTGAATATCTAATTGTCACATTTTATCTTGTTTAGATGTAAACCCGATGGCTGGACTGAACCACGGACAGGAGAACAGTGTTTGTTATCTCACATGGGGCAGACTGTAAAAAGGTCCACTTTATTCCGTACCGTTATCTTTTCCTAATGAAGTAGATTCGCTGAAAGTGAGAGAACACAAGTCTTCTAATGCTTATAAAAGTTGTTTCGAACTAATGCTTGTGACCTTCTAAGCTGTTCCAAACTTTTTTGGGGATATTTGGCCAGAGTCTATTTATGCACACTGAAGCCACATGTGTATTGTACATTCCTCTGTATACGTCACTGTCTGAGGACGAGATGCTACATATGTGGCAGGACTAAAGAGGGAGAAAGCATGCTTGGCATGAAAGGTCTCTCTCCTAAAATTAGACCAGTGGAATTCTTGTTCTTGGTATCAGAGACAGGCAGTCATAAATTCTAATAAGTGATGCGCCACTTGTAAGTGACCTTTGCAAAACTGTGATGAAGGAAAAGTCTTGAGAAAAAAACACCTGTTTGCTTTTCTCCAAAGGCTCATCAGTAAAAGTAAGTTCAATGTAACCCTTAACAGTCGTGTGCATAAGTGTCAATTCCTATTCCAAAAAAGTTGAACACTGTGTAAAATGTAAATATAAACAGAATGCAATCATCTCATCCTAACTAATCTCATTACTGATGATAGAAAACATATCAAATGCTCAAAGTGAGACATTCTACTATTTCATCTTCAACAATCATTGCAACATATAATGTATGTTCTCATATGAAGTGATTGGGATCCCTCCCCTTCTGTTTATCCAACAAACTAAATGTGTCTGACTTGATCATTTTATTCAGTTTGTTCATATGAAATTCATACAATGAATGAATGAAAACACCTCAGGTGCTGATGACTTGCCTGGCTGTATAACTGTGGGTGCATCTATGAGGAACTAAAAAGCACACGTTCCTTTGTGTGGTTTTCTCAGTGAGTGGAAGAGTGGAAGCGATAATTTATTGTGACCCTGAATTAATTAATCTGGTGCCCCTCAGGGAGATTTTGATAGCTTTCTTTTATTGCTGTTTAAATTATGTGTTTTAAATGTCTGGTGAGAAATTAAATCTGATTAGTTGCAAAAGCTAGACCCCAGATGATCTAATCTTATCAATAAATTTGAGATCAGAAGGAGACATGACTCATTTCTCATTTGAATGAAAATCTACAATAGATAATCATGACCAAATTCCACACATACAATTTCTTTCTTCTGAAATTTCCAGGATGTCTAAGGTGCCACCACAGAACTGAAACATCTGGGAAATGATCCAGGAGGGGCTGTGCAGGGGTGGGAGGAATGTGAAGGAGGACACGAGTGCAGTGTGTTTGTGTGTTGCTGGGTGGCTGACGTCAGAGCTGCGTCTGTGCATGCTCTGGAGAGCAGGACATCCTGTGGAATTGTTCTCGCTGAGGCTCGAAGAATGTAAAGCAGCGAATAGATCAGCGAGGAAAGGATTTCTAAAGAGGAAAGACTGAGGAGAGGTCAGGGAAGGATTCCTTTTGAATTCCAGTAGAGTTCAACAAACATTAAAATATATTTGGTATTTAGATGATTAGATGTTCATGTTATCAAGGCTTGAAAGAGATCGCTCATATTTCTCCTGCACTGACCTTTCAGGGATGTTTGCTCTAGAAAATGAAACAAATAGGGCTGGAGAGAAATTAAACAGCCAAACAAAAGAACGACAGAGAAGAATGATAAAGCAGAATCTCACACACTGCTGAGGTTTTCAGACAGAGGGAACAAAATGAGACAAACACAACCTGTCTGCATTCGGGAGTGAGGGGATTGAGGGTGTGGGGTGAGGTGGGTCACGTGACAGTGGAGTGACGCAGGCTACAAAGTGGGGGTGTTGTTGGTGCAGCTATTTTTAGTCACCGTGAGGAGACACATATTAGCTGCATCTCTCTGCCCTCACCAGCTTCCTACGTCATGTTTTACTCCAAGCCGTTCCCCTGCACTGTGCGTCATGTGACAGGTGCAGCCCGAGATCCTGCTGTGGACCAGAGGCTGGACAAGAATACCAAGCAGCCGAAGATGTGGTGGGCCACAGAATGAAACGAGCATCTCCTAACAAAGACTGAAATGTGAAATCGTACAGAAATCAAAGGTGAATAGAAGCATCCAGGTGATGCCTTTCTATGAGCACAATGCACACGGGGACAGGCCTATGTGACCGTGTTAATGAAAGAAAGAATTGATTGATTAATAGTTCAAACTTTTCAACACATACTAGGGAAATGCCACAGTTTGGTAATATTATAGCTTTCTGTACATGTTGTCAATAAGGACCTCCAGATACTCAAATGTTTGGTTTGGTATAATATGACGTGCAAAGATTTAGTTAGCCAACATTTCAGTTACTGTGCGTAGTTCACCAAAGAGAAGAGGATCTGATCTCTACAAGGTATAGTGTAAAAGATCAGTCTTTTTTACCTTGCAGAGCAATAATAGTGCGTAGTTTTTGTCTTTGTCCATTTATAGATTGACAAAAAAATGAAGGCACTAAAAATAGGTAAAGGCACTAAATTGGTAAAGGCTCCCGTGTGACCAGTCGTAATTTATAAGGCACTAAAAAACATAAGAGTGTTTGTTTGATGTTAACACTGAACAACTTGAATTATCCCCTGTGTGACAGTACGGTCTCTAATTTCAGTGAAATACACACTTTGACATGATGACATCCTGTACATACACACATTGCACCGTGTGGATTGCATCACTTATGAATGGTGAGCCCAGCACAAACATGGGTGGAGCCATATGGCAGGGAGAGCCTTCAGATTGGACAATCCAGGCTCACAGTCTTGTGGCTCTCGCTGATTGGCCGCGTGTGGCCGATGGGCGGGTCTTTCTCTGACAGGGCCGGGGTGTTTTTACGCTTGGAGTAAAGCTGCCTCTGGTACAGACACAGAGACAGACACACTGTTGTGCTCGGGTCGCCCGTTTCTCTTCAATTTAAAGACGCTTGGTATGACGTCGAGGATGAAAAGGGAAGAAGATTAAAAAAAGGAAAACACTGCAACAGCTCGCCTCACTCGAGTCTCGTGACGAATCTGATTTTCTAGAAAAAAAGATTACCAGTGATTGTGAATGGAGCGGCAACAGCATCGTGGTCTCTGTAGCCTCAGTCCTCCGCAGTCTACAGGCGGAGCTGGGGTCTCCACCGGTCAGCCCACAATGCGTTTGTCCATCACCTCGACAACCGGCAGCCCGGTGGAGCTCTCTGTCCCCCGAGGAGAGACCGCGGAGGGCCTGCGGACACGCATCTCCCAAAAACTCAGACTGCAGACAGATAGAATCGTACTCCTACATAAAGACAGGCGAGTTGTGTCCCACTGCATCCTAGATTGAATCAGAGTATGTAATATGTATATGTGCTCCTATTTCATGCAATCAACAATCAACTAATCAGTTACTCTCACACGTGGATGAAACATTGTAGGCACCTGACCGCAGGGAAACTTTTGGAGCAGGGAGTGACAGATGGCAGCAAACTGACACTAGTCCCTGTCATTGAGGCTGGTTTAGCTGTAAGTAAGCCACTGCACATCCTATATTTATCAGCAATGAAATAATGTGAATGAAATCAGACTTGTTGATAACTGCTCTACTTTCTCTGCCACAGTGCTCAGCAGCCAGAGAAAGGACGATGATGGAGATGTTGGAGAGTTTAACAGAAGCCCAAGTAAGTATTGAGTTGAATGTCTATGTATGTGCATGCTGTTAGTAAGTGGAAAGTTTCAAGTTTTTTCCCCCCTTTCTGTCATTCCTTCTTTGGCATATTTGTTGTTTGTTTCTCCTGGGAGCTCAGAAAAACTGAGCTCAGCTGAGTGCATTATTTAGATAGTCATAGGGTCCTTAAATTGTATATTTTACTTAGTTTTCTCAACTCAAGAATCTGCTGAGCTTGTGTGAATGATTCAAAATCTCCTAATATGGACATTCTTTAAGGTTTTAATCAGAAGTGTGATTGTGTTGAAGAATTCTGTTGTATCATGCAGAGACTGACACCGAATCTGATTACTAGCAGTCATACACGTACACTCTGACCCTGATCGGTCATTACTTTATTTTGAGTTGCTCCTTCTCATGCTGCCAAACAGCTCAGACCACTTACGGCTTAGATAAAGAACAAGTGTCTGGTACAGAGACATTAGCAATAAGTTCTTTGGGCCCTGTGAGTTGTGGGGTGGGGTCTTTTTAGACTGGGTTTGTTTCCCGCAGATGCCATTAGATCTCATCAGGTTGGTATCTGAGGAATTTAAAGGCCGGGTGAAGACCTCACACTCTGCATCGTGTTCTTTGAGCACTTTTTGTGTGGCCCACTGCTGTATGTGAGTGCTGTTGCCATATGACGAACATAACTGGTCATACATACATACATAACTTAACAAAAATGTTAAGATCAGTGGCAAGAGTCAGAGTAAATTGACTGCCAGCTGTGTATCAGTATGTGCAGTGCCACTCGTTTTACCTGTCAGTGCTTTTAATGCTGTGGCTGATAGGTGGACAGTTACATTTCACTAAAAGTGCATTGCAGAGCGTTTTGATCCATAGTTGATTTATAGTTACCATGCCCATCAAATCAAACCCGCGTCATTCATTAATATCTCTGTGTAATGCACTTTTCAACCACTCCGAATGGTTGGACGCGACAAAAGGAAGGATTCAATACATGTTTATAGTCTACTATATCCATGACGACTTTCCTCTTTAACAGTCTAGCATCTCCTTCGTGAAAACCACCCGCTCCTCTGTACTTCCACAAACCACACCTAGTTAACTAGAACTAAAACCTATTGTGCAAAGTCCTGAGCTACCCCTCATTTCTCTATAGTTTACTTTTAAGGCGCCAAAATCTCTTCCAAGCTAATAAAACTGGTCTTGAGCAATAGTTTTCCAGGCTTTTTGAGTTATTTTAATGATTTTCTTTGAACTTTGGCTGATTTATTTTATTTATTTATTTATTTTTACTAATTTTCTGTTCAGTCCTGGTACTGAACCATTTTCAGAGGGATGGATCCTTTTTTTTGTTTAAGCCATTAAACTCTGACAAATGAATCATTCCAGCTAAATTTCGTAGCTCAAGGAATGGTCCAGTGTTGCCTACAAATAACAATTTAGCAAATAACCCATTTTAAATGGTATGTTTAGGCAATTTGTTACTGGCACCCTTTTGCAAAGGCACGTCATTTATTAGTTTTTTTGCTGCGTCTTCAGAAAATGTTGAAGATAACACTGTTATCTTTACCGACAAGGTGATTCCCTGAGCTATTAACCAAAAACTTGCCATATCTCAGCACAGTGCGTCCTTAAAAAGTTGAGAAAACTGGAAAAGTTGAGAACAAAAGAACGGTATCTGAGAGTGATGTCCTCAGGAAATAAGAAAAAATGCAGCAAAGGCCTGCCGCAGGACCTGCGAGATGCATCTGGCCCTTCAGTTGATCAATCTACTCCATTAAAAGTGTACAAACTCATGTGTTTGCACATGTTTTCTGTGTAATAACTCACTGTGCCTGTGTCAGTTTTCCTGGCATAAAGAAATGATAGGTGGCTTAAGAATGTTATGCAGTAAATGATTATTAAAACCCTCATGTGCTTCTTTTCGTACTGTCTTGCAGATTAATGACTTCCTGTCTGGGCGCTCACCTCTGACCCTCAACACTAGGACTGGTGCCCACATGATGTATGTGCAGCTTCAGCTGTCTGCACAGGATGTGAAGCAGCTGCAGCAGGACAGAGACTCTAGGGCTCAGAGTAGTTGCCAGCTTCAAACTGGCCTGCAGATGTCCGGCAGTGTGAGCCACTCTGACTCTGCCTCTGCATGGTCTTCCACAGGATCCAATACCTCGCAGACTTCCTCTGCTTACGTCCAGCGTAGCGCTCAGAGACCCAAAACTTCCTTGAACTCATCGAGTCATCTCCCACCTGTGAGCTGCCACAATCCTTCTTCCTTGCTTATTTCACACCCTGCTGACAAGCCCCCGCCACCCTCCAGTTTACCACATTGCAGCTGCCCGTTAAAAGCGGCCACACCGCTCTGGTCAGCCGGGCCCTCCGGGTGCAGCGCGAGGCCCCCAAGTCCAGCGGCTGCCTCAACCTTCTCGGAGGTTAGCCACGCTACCGCAGAGGTTAATGCAAAACACATTGTTGTCACTGCAATAAACCAGTCTAACAGAACTTCAATAATACATTTCAAATTTTGGATTTGAAATAGTGTTGCAATTTTCAGACTTTCTCTTTCTTTCTTTTCTTCACAGAGTGATGTAACTGTAGAGCCGACAAAGCAGCCAGGAGCAGTCATAGAAAGTTTTGTGAGTCACTCACCTGGTGTCTTCTCTGGCACTTTTTCTGGTAAGTCCTCAATGACTGAGACAAACTAAGAGTTTGCCAGTTTTGTAGAAGTCTGGCTAAGATAAACCAGTAGATGTTTTAAATGCAGCAAAACAGAAAGGTACAGGGTTACTTACAGTATTATAACAGAATTAATTTTTATGGGGTTAGTAACAGTTTTCAGTGATGTTTTCTAGTAATGTGACCTAATTTTCATATAAACGTAAGAAAATAGAGGATCATTTTCAGTTGAACAAATTGAACATCAGACTTTTTGTCCTATCAGGGACACTGGCCCCTTGCCTTCAGAGTGGCATTCGTCGACGTGGCATTGCCATCATCCTCCAAATCCTCAACGATCTCCTCAGAGCCGCATCCCACCACCAGGGGGCTCCAACTCCACCTCGTCCTCTTCCTCACTGCTGTCCTGCCTCAGATCTTCCAATCACACAATTCACTACAGAGGAGCCCTGCAAAGCAAGAGGCAGATCACCGCGGACCCAGAGGACAGAGCACAGTGGTAAAAATGTTCATTTGTCAGAATATGTAAATGTGCACTTCCACAATGGGGCATTAAGAAATTTTGATGCTCGTTCATAAAACCAACCCTGTTGAGTTTCATGAAACTTGGTGGCGAGTTGGCGCATGGGCAAAAGAAGGAACCCATCCCATCTGTGTGCATATTTGATCACTTTCATTAAATGTCCCAGACGATGTTACACACTGTTACGTCAAAAAACTCATTCATGGTAATAAATTATGTGGTAGCATACCTTCTACTCTTCTCTGATATTTGTTTGTCATTCATTCAGAACATTAACAGACATGTTGAAAATGTGTGACTATAAGTACAAACATCTAATCGAAATTTACATTTGATAGAAGAATTGCTGACACAAACCATTTTGCTTCTAAATAAATACTTTTGCTTTGCACATTGAAGGGATTATAAGTACTTTCCCTTAAGTAAACGGTTTGAATGTTTTTTTTCCCACCGATTTTTGGATTCAGACCTTTGAACCTCTATAGTGAACTACATTTCCCATGTCTCCTTGTCATCATTCCTTACAACCCTAATTAAGCACAAGTGATCAAATCCCTGTTTAGAGCTTTGTTTCTTTCAACTGAAAAGCTAAATTGTGAAACTGTAGGGTTTTTTTTTCTCTACCAAACATTTCCGCAAATGTGTAGCTCCTGGTAAATGCACTACTTCAAAACAGAAAACAGAAGAAAATAGTCGCTACAATGAGTTGTATTCTCTCTTTGTGTTTTATATCTAACGTGTTATTTCCGGCCTCTCCTGCAGGTGATGAGAGTCAGCTGCTGCACACATCCACAGAGGAAAATAAAACACTACAAGCTAAGCTGGAGCGCCTCCAGGTTTTGATGCATCAGAGGCGTCTTCGCAGACGGACGCGCAGGAGCTCGCACCTCCATCAAACCACTCGTCCAAACCGTCACCGTCAACATCGCTCCTAGTTGCCTTCGTGGAAAAAATAAATTAAAATCCACTCACTGAGACAGCTTTGTTGGTTTTCTGAGCAGGGGTGACCATTGAAACCACAGCTGACCTTTGACTTTATGGAGAGATATCTGTGGAGCACACAGGGTCATAAAACAAGGTGATGCTTTTTTTTTTTTTAGTGATTTACACTGTGGACGTTTCAGATATATAAGTACTTAGCATGGCTCTGAGTCTATCCTCCAGTGACAACAGAGGTCAATGTAGCATCGTGTCACAGAGAAGCTTGCTGTTTTTGTGTCATACATTTCTCTGATTGGTCAAAGAACTCTTTGTTTCTTTGTGTAACCCGAATTGTCTGCAGAAGGCAACTGACCTATGTTTTGGTTCTTGGAAAGGTCTCACCTCATGAAAGAGGCACCGTCTCTTTTAACTGACTCTCGTCAGTTTCAGGATATTTCTTCAGAATGTCTTTGGGTGTTTCCTCAGCCGAAAGTCACAAGAATCATGGTGTGAATGGTGGCTGAAACAGCTTGGAGAGGAATGTAATGATTGCATTATGTAGCTTATAGACGGTGCTGTAGACCATCACCCCTCCAAAGACATTGTGACAGGGAGAAAACGCCTTGTCCATCGGGCCAATGAATTGTCAATTGTCTTTTTTTTTTCTTTTTTTAATCCTTCTTCCTTAGACATTTATTCTCGGCCATGTAATGTAGGTTTACGTTCCAGCTGGCTAGTGAGTAAAAGAGCAGGGTTTGGTCTGTATGTAAAGGTTAGGTTTCTGATTTAAATGCTGAGACTTCTAAATGTTTTAAATGTCGAGACTCCTGTCTTAAATGTGCACAATACAGTCTAAAAACACGTCTTGTTTCCTTCTGACTTTCTCTCTCGTGAACTTGGTGTTGCTGTCCAACAAGTTTGTACGTTCTGTGAAAACTTTCTTTTCTTGAGTTCATTTTTTTGGCCAAGATGTCATTCACATATTTGGACCAGTTGCGGGTGCTTCCCACCTCCTCAGTGTAATAACTGTATGTATTTGTCCTCATTGAACAAAATGTATTTGTATGTGTTTAATGTGGCTTCTTATTTCTATTTGAATTTAGATGCCTTAACAGTACTTGTATTGAATGTACAACATAAAGAGGGTGTTATCTCTGCTGATGTGTTCCCTTTAAATGATCTGGTGTTCCAGTATTAAAAAGTAAAAAAAAAAAAAAGGGGGGGGGGATATGCAAAGAATAAATGAAAATATGAAAACCTGAAAATATTGGTGAATCAAGTATTTTTCATGAATCAAATACATATTATTGTCGGTTTTGTAATCCAAATCTTTCTCTAGATTCACTCATACATGATGGGACATGAATGGAAACAACCGTAATACATGTTTAACATTTGTCCCTTTAGAATAGAGATCTGATAGCACACACGGCCTATATACTCACCATTAAAACTTGAAAATTGTCCAGTGTTGGAGAGCTCATGCTCAGATTCTATCATGATGCAGATGCATTTGATGAATGTATCCTAACAAGCCGACAGTCTTGTCAAAGCAGAGTGAGAAGTACAATGTTCCTGTTTCTGTTACACTGATTGCTTTGTCAGACCAGAGATGCATACAGAAGTAAGGACAAAGTATTTTATAAGAAAGCTGATAAAGGACACATGAGAGGGTAAGAGGCCACTAGTAAGTAGTGGCTTTCAGAACTTTTCACATTAATGCGAAGTGCTTTGCTGAAAACTAGTTATTCAGCTTTTCATGCATCTTTTTAGAGGGTCAACAACTGGCTGATGACTCTTGTCTGTTTTATTGTTACGCTGAAAAGCCCATTCTCATGCTTTATAGTCACTCTGAGCTTCTCTCCTAACAACCAATCAACTAGTCCTGCAACCCCCACCCCAACCCCAAAGCCTCTCCCCATGCATTCAGGAACCGATAAATGCAAACTACCATTACCATTGTTCCAGCTGAGTTCAATCAAAATCTGCACACGAATTCAAGAGCCAGGCCCAAACAATGTCCCATCCCACTGTGTGCAGCCTAGCCTCATGCAACAGATCAGAGGATAGGATTGAAGTATATTCTTGCTTTAAACGATACACCATCAAGTCTGAATGAGAACTGACTTAATGCCTTGTGATCTATTGTTGTCTGAGTGGCTGGTGTTGGCCTGACTGAAAGGGTAGCTTTCCTCTCTCTGTACATTCAACTCTTCACAATAACATTCCTCAGGAATGTGAGGTTTCCCCTGCTACTCCTTATCATCTGAGCAAATATCTGCACTGCCTCACACTCCTTTCTTAAACTCACATACTCCACGTTCATCTGCCTTAGATGGCAATGAGTCTTACGATGGTGCCTAAACATACTGAAAATGGATGTGTTCACAGATGCATTAATGATAACAGACTTTAAGGTCAGCAAAGACTACCAGTATAGCTGGCATAACAGACTTATTTGATGAGATCTGCAAGCTACATCTGACCCAGTTTTTTGTCGCTATCTTAAAGTCTTGGACCATTCAAGGACATACATTGCGTAGAATGAACAGAGTGGACATGTACAAGATAGGGACATAGGTGAAACACATAGTTGCTCATCTTTAAATGTGGGCATTATTTGCAGCATTATTACTGACATCTTACTGACAGTCTTCCTCTGATATTATTTACATGTGTACATTTTAGTCCTCATTCGTCAGCAAAAAAATGTGAACGTGAGTCTGACTGTTGGTATTAACTGTCTCCTTTCATTTAAAGCAAACAAATGACTAAAGAAAATTCTAAATTCTGATCTTTTCCTCTCGCTACATACTTTATGGACAGACAGGGCTAGGCTTTGAACCTCTTGTGGATGCTACTTTTTACCTTCCACGTGAAGTCCATCAAACACACGCCTTTGCTGATGAGTGCTTTCACTGACACATTTACTTCCCACATATCCACATTGGGTCATGTTATACTTCTCACACAGCTCTCATCATGAATGACTCACAAACTATTTCACATAAACAAAATACTTCAAATCAGATTAAGTAAGGCTGTATTCATAATCCCAGTCAATTAACTTAATTGACAATGACATACACAAAAGGGAAATACATGTATGATGTTCATACCCATCTGAGATACTGTCCTTTATATTGCAAGAACATCTATTCCTATGCATTTCTTTACATAACTCTATAACTGGAAATTATTTGAACACAAAAACTAAGCTAAAATATAGCTCTTTATGGCATCTCAGTCAATTCCAGACTTTCTATTTATGATGCACAGCTACATGGACAAAAAAGACCACTTTAACTGTTTTGGAAGCCAGTAGTGGTCATATGTTTCATGTAAGCAAGCATAATGACCTCCACTTTTTTTCCAAAAGTGGATATTTCAGTCCTGGTTTTAACCTTGTACTTGCAGATTTATTATAACAGAGAATAGCGGTTAACAAGGAGTATGATTTTACTAAAAAGGGTAAAACAAGTTAGACACTTAAAGCCAGTTTATTGATTACATGTTGATAAATAGGCCTGCTGGTTAAATCCACGAAGAGAAGAGACGACAAAGAGTTAAAACCGTGTCCAAAAGTGTCGTAAAAATGAATCACAGAGAGACAATAACTACAAAATGACAAAGAATATAAAATAATCCAAATTTCAAACAGGGAAATAGCCAAGGCTAAAAATCGCCATGGAATGGTGCAAAAGACATCAAGCAACAACAAAAAAAAAATTGGGATAAGTTGGAAATGATCAGAAAGACACACAAAGTAACCATGACTGATAGTGAAAAAAAAAATCAACAATGGATCACCCATTAACCAAAAGGAAAGGTGTAATGATACCATGAATCAGGAAATGTACAATGATAAAAAAAATCACGTGTTTTAGAGGCCACAGGTGAAAACTGGACGGTTTGTGGCTGTTTTATATCATGTTCGGTATTGTTATCTTACCTTTTTGATGAAGGACATGTAGCTTTTTGAGTTGTTTATTAATGAGTCAGAGTGTAGTAACAAATACTGGTTTTGCATTGTTTCTGAGATCATGTTTCTTGATGTCACATTGTACTGAACAGTAGGTGGCAGTCATAGGCGGTAAGGTGGCGGTATGGACCTAAGATCATGTAAACACCAGAAGAAGAAGTGGTTGGCAGCAGATATAAGTCAGGAATGCCCCTCCTCCTCTTTCTCATTCGACCTGCATTGCGGCACGGTGCAACACCCTTCTCAACTCTCCAAAACAAAAAAAAGGTAACTGCATTTTCATGATTTTATGTTGCACTTTTTTCCCACCAAAAAGTGTAGTACATGTGCATATATGCATTGATATGGCATGAATGATGCAATTTATATCTGTTAATTTAAAGAAATGTTGTGGTATAAAGCGTGTTATATAATGTAATCGAGTCGTTTTGAGATCGAGTTTAAATTGTTGCTGGTTTTATACTGTTAACTGGTTAAAAGTGCTAAAGGGATCGTAAACCTCCATTTGTCGTTCTGTGTATAATTAAAAGTAGGCCACAGAGCCGCATTGTGAGCTCATCGCTAAGTGGGTCACCGAGACAAAGGAACACGAGTCAATGCTACAAAATGGCGCCGGAAAAAAAATTCGCAGCCGTTGGTCGACGAAATGCTATTAATTTCACATACCTCTGGCCTTGGTTACCTTTAATCGGTACCTTTTAACTATTTTTTTCACCATAACTGGTGAAATAGTCTGCAAGCTAGAATTGTTAGATTTATCAACGTGGGGAAGAAGCCTGCGCGAAAGTGCGCAACGCGCGGTCGCCATTTTATAGAAGTGGCATGGTGACCCATTTTCGCGCTTCGTCTGACGCAATTCGGGCTTAGATTATACAATGGACGAGGTGTTTTGACAATAACAAATAACATTTTCCCCCCTTTTAGCAACATTTAAAATGTCGGACGAGGGAAAATTGTTCATTGGAGGTCTGAGCTTCGAGACCAACGAAGACTCCTTGGCTGCCGCCTTTGGCAAATACGGAACCATCGAAAAAGGTAAATTAATCGAAGTCGCCTGTTACTCACTGGCTATATAATTTAAACGTTGTGAAGTTATACATATTTTTAAAAAAACTTTTTTCCCCTCATTAGTCGACGTTATCAGAGACAAAGAAACTGGCAGATCGCGTGGATTTGGCTTCGTGAAATACGACAGTGTCGAGGATGCAAAAGACGCATTGGATGCCATGAATGGAAAGGTAATTACTCAGCTGGAGCTCATGAAATATAAACATTTTATGTAAAATTGTACATAAAGTTAAAAAAAATGTTTTTGTTTTAAGACCTTAGATGGGCGGGCTATCAGAGTGGATGAGGCAGGGAAGGGCGGTCGCACCAGAGGAGGGTTTGGATCAGCCCCACGTGGTGGCAGATATGGTGGATCCCGGGCGAGAGGTGGTGGAAGAGGCTTCAGAGGTGAAAGTATGTTGTCGGCCATTTCCCCCTTCCACAATACCAAAATTGCTGTTGTTTTTATCACTTTTAACAATCTACCTTTGCTTGATAGACTACGACAGAAACTATGGCGAAAGGAGCTACGGCGACAGGAGCTTTGGTGGTAGCGACAGGAGTTTTGGTGGCAGTGGATACAGGAGTGGAGGATATTCCTCAGGTGGCTACAGAGAAAATAGGTCAGTACTTGCACAATTTTTTTTATATTATATTTTATCATATTTTTTTGCTAAAGATCAATACATCCCAATACTTGAAACTAAAGATTTTGTTCTCTTTAACAGGGGACAGGGTGGATATGGTGACCGTTCTGGATCATACCGCGATGGATATGACAGCTATGGTAAGCATTAATTATTGATTTCTTTTGAGTGATGTATGTAGGCTATTGTTGGGGCTGTGACTTGAGTATCTTAAATGGCACTAACATGTGTATATACACTTATTATGCTTCTATAATAGTTACTGATTGTAGCACTACACAACTTTAATTTTGAAACAATTACTTGCTTCATTCCTTTATACATAATATCACCAGGCATCCTCAACCTTGGTTTTGGTAGAACAGCCCTAACCTTTCAAGACTCAAATGAACTGTCCCTCAGTTTTGTACCTGAGCCCAAGTTGATGCATATAGTTGCCAAACTTTGCTGGCCTGTTCCCACTCTGATAAAGAAGTTGGCAAAGCAATTGAAGAACTAAAGCAAATGCTGAAGGTTGCCTGCTCAAAAGATGCTCATTTCTCAACTGATGGAGCCCCTTAAGCAAAGACCATGGGAGGGATTTTAAACTGTCTTGTGGGTTGAGGGGGGGTTGTAATGAAACTCCAGTGTCGGAACTTTCAGTGTCTTTACCTGTGTGCCCACTTCTTATCCTCCAGCTACACACGAGTAAACATCTCCCTGATTCAAGATCATCACTTGGCTGGCTGTATTTGAAAGATGCTCCCTCAAGAAAAATGTCCACGTGTTTTTGCTGACCTTAGTTCTGTTGTAGTAGCTTGGCATCTTCAAAACAATGTAGCCATGAGTTTTGGTCCTCAACAAACCATGTTACAAAATACAGTTCAAGAATCTTACATTGCATAATTGGGCATCTTTATTTAAGTCATCTTAAGATTTTTGTGTAATGTGACTACTGCAAGTCCCAATCTGGGATCAAACAGATCTTCACATGGCTTTTCATTGATCAGCCACTACATCGCTGTAGACCATTTGTCCAGCACTTTGTTTCCTGATTGAATTCTATAGCTTTTTATATACTGAAGTATCTGGGGCTTTTTTGTTTTATCTTTCTCAGTCATCGACTGACCCTACCTCCTGCCAAGTGTTAAGAGTGAGGAAAGAGCTATACAATTAAACTTTGGGGGATTTAATGCTAAAGACCTTTTAGCCATTAAAAGAGAACCTTAGTTTAGCCGAAGCTCCTTTGTGTTCAATTTCCCAAAAGAGTGAATTCCTTTCAGACTGGTGAACTACACATCCGAAGTGGCCGGCTGTTCATGAAGTTGCAAAATGCAGCATGCTACAGTCTGTCCAAGGTATCTTCTGTGCTCTGCTCAACATCTGCATTTTAAATGTGCTGTAAAAATGGACTAATCTTGTTGAAAGTGATCGAAAATGTAACGTCGTTTACCCAGAGTAAATTTAAACCGGGAACAGTTTTGTACTTTATGTTTGTATGATCCAATATTTTTTTTTCTTTGTCAGTTTGGCTTCATGGAGCCTATTAAACAAATTGTGGAAAATGATCCTGATTCTGTTGCCTGTTCAAAATGACCGCATGGGGGGAGTTTACTGGGAGCTGTGGCTCAGGTGTTGCAGTGTGAGAATGGTCACCTGCTCTAAGCCTTGAAATGGATGTCTCTGAAGGGCTAGTGATTGGCTTTTTCTTAAAATGGAGGGATAAGCTATGCCACTTTCTAATTTGCTACCTGTTAAAATTAACCTGTTTCCTAGCCCAATGCCTCGGATTTTTTTTTTCTAAAGATCTAGTAGCAATGTTTTTCCATTTTTATTGTATTGAACTAAAACTTCTAGTGAAGTTTTAGCAAGTCCCTGAAGTGGCAGAAGAAAATGGTGGTAAAATGTCAGCTGGTGTCATGTCAATGCTTCAGTACGTTCAAGAACTCCGCTACTTCAAAAACCTACAAGTCCTTGGAGAGTGAGGTGTTGCGTCTACCAACAAGTGCTCAACAGAGAGGAAAGCCGCTCTCTTGCCTAATTCAAATGTGGAGAGTAGGCCAATGCACGTGAGGTAAAAATCTCCTTTTGCTTTGCTCACATCCTTCAAACTCAGTCTCATTGTTTCCATGAATACCTTCAAGTTAGTCGCTGTTTTAAGTCCTCTGCTTCAGATGTCCACCAAAAATAAGCCAAAGCCTCCCCCTGATTGAGATTCTTAAGACCAGTGGGATTCTTAAGGGGGAGGTTTCTAAGAAGCTCCTCTGGATTGTAGTGCTCCACCTAAAGTCTGCCTTAAAAGCATTTGCCTCTTAAGTCATGGGTAGCATTGTGCTCAGTCCACTTCTGTTCACTGCATCACTCTTCAAAATTTGCTCCAGTAAAGCCCCACAACAGTCCTAATTGATGTGATGGTACCTAGACTGTATTCACAAGCCTTTCTGTACTCTTAGTTATCAGTGTGGTGAGTTTATAGTATGGCATGCATTTGCTTGTTTGAGACCAACATCTTTCCCGGCTTAACATTAATCTCTCTTTAGGGTGAACCGACCAGCTGAGGATTTACTGATCTCCTCGCAGCTTAAGTAGCCGACTGATGATGGCAGTCTCCTGCATCCATGTTGGTTCAGGTAAAAACTTATTACGTACTTATGCAAAATGTTGAGTCCTAATATTCAAATGGATTTGTCAGGTTGTAAATTCTTGCTAATGTGTTTCAGGTCCAACATGCAACAGGAGTGGAGCAGCTGCAAGCAGCATCCATACAGAGGAACCTTCCAGCTCGAGTTGTATGATGTGATGCGACGGCTTGATGTTAAAACATCTATTCTGTGTCAGTGGACAGGAAAGATGATGGAATTGGGTTTGGTTTTTAAAATTTTATATGGTTCAAGCTTTTCTGTAACTAATTCTGAATTTCTAAATAAAGATTATGGACTGAAATATGCCTCATCTCCGTTTTATCACTCAAACTTGATTTACAATCAAGACCGAATGTTATAGATTTTTTTTTAAATACAACCTAAAGATGCTGTCTGCTGCTGAATGAATTCTATTAATTTTTATAAAATTAACAATTGTGCAGCTTCTTTCAGAAAAATTACACTATTTTGCCAACAAAACTGTAGGAGGAACATCTGGACAACTAATTTTTTCATCTTATTTATTTTTCTTGGTAGTAGGGAATTTCCTTGGGTCGCCTAAAATCTTTGTTAGATACTGTTAGGCATCACACGGGAACCGGTGTCTGATTTGATAACTGAAAACTTGGCAAACGCTAACTCGTGTGTACCTAAACACGGACAAGCGGTAATAAAATTAAAGAACACGTCGCCATTTTAAATGTTGGTGGATTGGATCGTCCAAAGAAACGCCCTCCTGTGATTGGTTGGTAGGACGTCAGGTGACGTACAGAGTTTGAGTTACGTATCTAACAATAGTCGAAGGGCGTCCCTCCGGTCGATCCAATGTCTTTAGGTAGAGATGACGTGCAAAAATGGTTGTGGGCGATCACAGTGGGATACTGTGTACGGCTTCAGCGAAGCTTGCTTACCATGCCGATTTCAATGAGTTTTATATAGAGTATATGTAGCTCCAATACACTGTAATTCAAAATAGGGTAACTTATTTCGTTAGTAGACTATAGTCGTTAAATTCTCTGCATTTTATCAATGCGTTTTCGGTAAACTAAATGGCTGAGTGAAGACAGAATATCAGAGGGGCACAAAATGTCCGCCTGCAGAAGTATTCTTTCACACCTGTCACACTTTTTATCAGTCGATCCAGCATTTTTCCAAACCACAATTAGGGTGGGGACTCCATACCTCGTTGCAGCTGCTATAAGGTCTCATGTACTTTGCATTTTTGAAATTGTAGTGTAGTTAATTTTTTATTTTTTTTAGTTGAATTAATTGGATTAGAGATTAATTGAATTTGTCAATTGAATTATGATTACAATTTATTGAACTCCAATTGGCTTGAATTAGACTAAATTATTTAAGTTCCTTGAGATGACATTTGTAATTTGGCGCTATATAAATAACTGAATTGAAATAGTAAAGCAGTTGCTGACCATAAGAACCGAGCAGAATGTTTTCAGGAGACTCTTTCCTCAGTTTGTAGTTTATTCATCAAACTGGCAGTAACCCAGCACAATAGAGGGAAAGTTCATGTGTGCAAGACCAAGAAAGGCTTTAAAAAGTGATCACAATCTGAACTTTAAAAGCAATGCTAAATTCAGACTATGAAGTGTCCTCCAAATTTAGCTTTGGACGCCTTTATTTAATGCATTTTGCCTTTTTTTTTTATTTCTAATTTTGAAACTTAAGATGCTGAAGAAATCTGAACAATAGAAGCACTAAACAGCTAACCTCATCAAAAGTAGGTCTTATATCAGTGTCAATAAAAATTGAACCAAACAAGACAAAAAAAAAAAAGACAAGGAAAGATTTGGTACAGAAAAAAAGGGGATACTTTAATATTGAACATTTACAAGCTGAGGCGAGCGAGGGCTCAGGACCACGTGGTTCTGCCTGTGGAAGGTGGTGGAGCTCGGGTCACTTTCTCGATGGCGATCACACGTACCACAAGAAGCCAAAGCGCTTGTGCAAAAGCTCTTCACGGGGCCGGAGGTTGAACAGCTCCTCTGACAAAGGCGTGATCCAGCGGTCTGTGTGGAAGACGCTCTCGCCAACCTGCAGGAGCGTGTTACAATAATTGAGATTAACGGGCGCGTGGAGGCGGATGACAACCATGAAAGATGAACTGCATTTCGAGCTGCCTAGCTTCAGTGTAAGGATTTAATGCTACATTAGAGCATATTTTCACAGAAGAAGCTGTCATTTGTCAAAAGGTTTCGACCAATAATCTCAATTTTACCATCAACATGATGCACTAGTCAATGGAACCTGCAGTTTTCCACATTGTTGCTCAAAAGTTATGTATAAGGAGAAGAATATGTGTATTAAAACTTTATTTTTTTTTTTAAATGTGAGAAGTATATTGTGTATGCCTCGTGCAAACGTGTCGAGCAAATGTTAGTCGGGCGTTTCTAAATTTCTGAGGCCAGAAAATGCTGATTCAGTGCAACGTGCTGCAGTTTGATTCCGTCATGTGAGGCTGCTCGACGGGGTTTAGTGGATACTACAAAGTACGACGAAAAGATACAGTGTTACAAATGAAAGGGCAGATATTAAAGGAAAAATGTTAGCTGAGTTATCGACAATGGGAGTTGTGAAGACACATGAATGTTTTTTTTTGTCATAAAAGAAACAAAAAACAAAACAAAAACAGCAGCAGCAAAGAGGCAGCAGACTTAAAAAAAAAAAAAAAAAGATTCTTTACCTTCCACCCGGGAACGTCTTTCATGATGACCGCTTCCTCTTCTAAGTTCTCCCTCAGCATCCGTAAAGTCCTGGCAAAAATGGAAGTATAGTCGTTAGAAAAACACTGATCCACAGCTGTTTGCCTGTTCTTTCACAGAATATTATTGAGTTTTTTTATGATCACCTCCGGTCGTGCTCTGCCTGCAGCAGGGGCATCAGTGCTATCCTGGCTTCGAGCTCCTCAATCTGCAGGCGCCTGTGACACAAACACATCATCGGCACCAGTTTACGCTCCGCTATGAACATTCGACACGGCAAAACCAAATACACGTTCACGCAAATGGTCTTACCTCCTCTCTCTGTTCCAGCTAAAAAGCCTCCAATAGCCAAACACCATGACGCCGATGCCAATGCCAAACATACTATATCCTGTTGATAAAATAAGTCATTTTAGCACCAAAATATTTTTCCCACGTTAGCTGGATTTTGATTTACATTTTAACACGTCTTTAGAAACAGCAGAACCTACAGAAACAGCTACACAACAACCATTCTTATGTTTGTTAAGTAACATAGTTAGAAAATAGAAATACAAAGAAGTTTTCTAGCTTGTGCTTTACCGAGATTACTCAGGAATAAATCCATCTTTAGCTAAGTGTATTGAGAAAAAAAGAAGACAAATGTTAAGAATAAACACAAAAAAAACTACTTTTTTCCCCGCTGTCACTATTCCAAATCACCACTGGAATCCAGTTCACTGTTACCAGTAAAGATCCTTCGCACAGAAGTTGGAAAAGTCACAAATATACGTGAGCATGGCGTGAGTTGAATGGTAGTATTTGTGTTGATCGTGGCTTGCTTTGTTGGGCCAAATCAAAGTTTTTTTCGATTTCGGTCACAGTCTGTCAGTCTCACAGTCATTTGGAACACATATCGTCGGCTCTCGTACTGTGTTAGAGCGTAACATAGCCTGTCTAATGTTTTGGATTGTTTGGTTTTTGAGCTGCAACAGAAGCTGACTTGCATTTTCCTCAAAGTCACTTATGTCCATTATCATTTAAAACAAAAGTCAATTTTCTCTGATTTTTAGTCTAGTCACCATTTCAACTGTTTTTACAATACAAATTTATTCTTTATTCTGTCTGGTATGGATCTACGTTTAATGTTGTTCTACTGTTTTTAGACAGCCTGATGAAACCGACTTACTATTACCAGAAACTAAACACATTCAGATAAGGCATTCTTTCCGAATGGAAAAGCTATTTGTTTATCTATGTACATTATAGTCAGTGTGCACCCGGCATATAAAGAAAACACAGTCAAAGAAAGCTTCAACACCCACAAAAGACACGTTATTTACCAGCAGAACCTGAAGTTTGAGCCAGCGTCTGTACACATTTGTGCAGAAATCTAACTATGAAAACATTTTCAACTAAACCCTGAACACACCTATTTTAATTTGAATATCATCAGCAAGGATGATGAATTGCTGCAGGCATTGTTACGTGGTATAAAACGCGGCACACCTTATATCTTAGTTTTAAAGTTGCTGACATAATTTTTTGCCCGCCCCCCAAGAATTTTCAGGTAATTTTACCACTGTAAATGGTTTTTTATCAGGCCATACAGTGCATTATACTGGTTTAATCGGCGACCTGATAAGTATGTACGCCTTTGACAGCAGTGACAACAAAAAAACGCTTGTGTCGCTGAAAATAGATGTGTCTACACGGAGACAACCCTTTTTTTCACCCGTCCTTGGTTGCACCTATTCTGACGGTCACACATTTATGTGCAACACCAGTTTCACGCCATCAAATTTCACCCAGTGATCTTTTGGCTTTCTAGTTTGCAAAAAACACCAGTGTTACAGCTTATACAACAATCTGTATTTGATAGCTTCTATACCTAATTTCAACCCCAAACTATATGGCAAAATAAATACATATATGACGAGAAAGACTGAAGAATGACCAAAGTAGCTACGAAAGCTAGCTAGTTAGCAGATGGCTGTCATTACTGTCAATAACATTTCGCCTAGCAGCTTAAATATTTTACAGACTTTCACCATGACCTGTGGTAGTACACAATCATTATTCATTTGAGCAACAAGCAAAAATATAAAAGCGTCCAACAACCGCAGCACTTTAATTTGAGCTTTCATCTCTTCAACTGGACGCAGAGCAGTTAGCATTAGCCGTTGTTTATTAAGTCGCAAATATCAAGCAAACTGTCCATGTCTCATCAGTGCTGTGTGGGTCGGTGAATGTAGCTAGGTGTGAATGTGGTGTGAGTACCCGAAAGTCCTCGTTTCGGTAAATTTCTCTTGTAATCGATGGGACCATAACCTCCCGGAGGAGGCATGTCCTGCTTCACCTTGGACCCCGCCATCTTCCTCCAGCCTCCACCACAACACGTCGGTCAACGTCACGCAGACGATTCTTCTTCGCCTGTAAATAAAGGGTTGTCGTACGGCTTTGCTGCCCCCACGTGTCCTGATCAGGAAGTATTTATCTCTTTGAAATAGATGTATAGAAGTCAAAGTGCAGTATTTCCCTCTTTCTGAAATAGACTAGTATTATATGTATTCAGTAAAATGGATACATTCAAGTACTTGCAGTTCCTGAGTACTTCGCTACAGTATCTGACCTGTAAAATAATGAGCAGAACATAAAAGTTTGGCTACCTCTTTTTAAGGTTATTTGTTTTCTGGCAGTGATTAGTGGCAAATCTAAATATTCTTTCTTGATGAGATGACATGCCACCGACTTCGAACTCACTTACCTGCCGCTTGATCATCCATTTTGTAAAATTAATTCTCGTTAACATTCAGTTTGTCCTGCTGTTTCTTTACATTTTAATTTAAATTACATTATCCCTCTTTCTCTCAGACCATAGATTTACAAATTCAAGAGACCACTGGATTTTAAAAGACAAAAGATTTTGTTAAGTTTTCTGAAAGTGCCTTTAAATGTGACAAGATGAAACAGCAGACCGATACTGATACTTCAACAGATGTCAGGAGGAAGTCTTCACGATAAACCTGAAATATGAGCTTTTGTCCTGGATAAAAATGTCTGGGTCACTTCCTGGATTTATGTAAATAAATTATTCAGGCTTCCTTCAGCTGGTCAGGTCTAGATTCAGAAACATTGTGTGTCCAGAAAGAGAAGAGTCAGCTGACTTCCTGAATATTTACTAAGTGACCAGGTTTTTCCATCAATAGATAATATTTTTTGTTTCCCTGATGTCACAGTCTTATTTTAGGATAACAATTCCAGGATTTATCCGGGTTAAATATAGAAAGATTGGTTCAGGGTGCATGTCATCAGCTTCACACATGGACTTTCCACCAGAGTCCAGAGCAAGGAGAATCTTTGGTGCTTCAGAAGACATCACAGAGTGGTCCAAAGCTCTCATCAGTTACAGATGTAGTTAAAAATGAATGCAAAGAATGTTGTCATTATGATAAAGGAACGATTCCATGGCTACTGCGTGCTGTAGCTCAATGTGATCCAACTCTTTATTAGAGTGAGAGACAAAATTAAAATTAATCCCAAAACAAAGGCACATTTAAAATTTATATTTTTTTTATTATTTCTTTAGGAGCTAGGAAAAATGTAAACCAAATAAATTTTAACATAACTCTCAAATATGCAATTAAGATTACTGGAAAGCAGAGAAATTATGCAACATAGGAAAGGAATTCAAGATGGTCTTGTGTAATCTGGAGTCTTGGTAACAGAGATGTTTTCCTTTAAGAACTGACTCAGGGCCGCGTACACCCCCGTGTCGTGAATGATAGATTATGGATAAATATTGGAGGCAATATCTCTAGCTCCAGTGTGACAAATTCAGCTCCTTCAGTTTGCATTTCTCAGTGATGACGTAACACTCAAAAATAATCTTACAATGTTGACATCAATATAAAATAAGCAAATTACAGATGGTAATTACAGATGACTTAAGCAATGACACCAGCTAAGGTGCAAAACAGGCGTAAAGGATAGACATGCTGTTAAAACAGAAAAAGAAAAGAAAAAAGAAAAACAAAGCTAGAATAAACTCTTCATCAGTGGAAACCACGTTATATACTGAGCGATTTTAAACATCAGTCCAAAAAAAAAAAAAGAAAAAGAAAGAAAGAAAGAAACGAAAAAGAAATAACTTACTGTAAAAATAAATTCAAACCTTAAACTACACAGGTGATGAAATGAAAATTTTACAACTTGGTTATTTAGTTTTCACTTAAAATAGATGTGTTCTTGCTACTCCTGCGTATGACTGTAACCATTCAAGTGTCAAAGACTGGGCCCATCTGACCCACATCATGGCAGAAAGGGCTAATAAGCCTAAAACGGAGTACTAATTTTTCACATGGTGCTCAGAGCAGATATCACCTCTTATCACGCATCATTTAAGTATTCAGTCTGCAAGACAGAGCCTAGGGGGAGCCCTTCAAGTACTGTTCTTTCTTCGCCCCACTCAAATCAAAAATGGTTTATGCATGATTATCAAAGAACGGCGAACTTCAAAATAGATGACAGAAATTATGAAAAAAAAAAAAACAGCCAAAAAGGAACGTTTCTTCACTTTTGAGAGATTGTAGTTGCTAAACAGTCCTGCGGGGGTGCTGTGGGCCATATCACTGGAGCTGAGGAAGCTGAGGAACAAAAACTAATTCTGAACAGCAGTAGATTGTTTATTCAATTATTTCCACGTGTTTGCAGTCTGCGAGATCGACGAACGAGACGGGATCATGTCCAGCAGGTATTCTCTCTGACGAGCGTCAACGGTGGCTGAGGTCTTGTGACCCGTCAGGCTGGGGTTCACGTAGGCCATAGTCACCCCTGTAACCACGAAACAGAGCCACAGGTCAGCGTTTAGAGCAGGCTGCTTGCTGTTGAGTTTAATGCTGTTTGACAGTGAGAGTTGCCACCACAACGTGTCTCCACCAACGCACACAGACAGAGGGAAACGACACTAAGGTAGACACCCTGGAAAAATACGAGACCACAAAACTAAGGGACCCAAGTAGGAAAATGGAGATCAATTTCAGTAAGAGGAGAGGAGAGTGGGATTAGGATTGCCTCGTCTGAAAACATTTCCTCTTATATCTAAACTGCATTCTCTTTTACTCCAAAGAGGGACATTAATTCATAGAGCAGTTTATAAAAAATAAAAAAAAGATTACACTAAAAAAAATCTGTATCAAAAAATGTTCAAGGATTGCTTTTGGACCAGACAGGAATTGAAAGAGAGCAGATGTCAGGCGCCAGAGTTGGGCTGGTATTAATGCGGGTCTACCTGTATTGCTGTTGCTCTGCTTCTTCCATGCAGTGGATGACGCAATACCTCCGCTGATATTCCTGCCGCCGCTGATCCCACTGCTGCTCACCTTTGAACTCTGGACAGAGCGGTGGGAAACATGGGCGTGCTTACCTGGCCGGCTGACCAAAGCCGCGGCCGCCACTGCACTCTGCAGCTGGGAGGAGGAGGAGAAGGAGTGGGGGATGCCTCTCACCCCAACTGACGAGACACCGTGGGACAGGTGGCCCTTTGAGCTCTGTGAGGAGATAAGAGACAGAAAAAGGAGGTTAAAGTCACAGAGGCTAACGGCAAAGGCGTTTCTCTTAAAATAAGAAAGCCTTTCCAACCTGCTTGATGGAGTGATGATGAAGGATGTTGGCTCCCTGGCTGGCCTGGTGGTGGTGGTGGTGGTGGTGGAGGGAGGACATTCTAGCCTGAACCTGCTTCAGCTGTTGAGACACCAGCTGCTCTGCCTTCATTGACAAAGAGGCCGATGATGAGGATGATGAGGTACTGTGGGAGGCTGGGGAGGATGTCTGCTGAATGATACGCTGCTCTATTTCTTGCTCCTGTTGCAGTGCTTTGACGAAAGCAGCTTTCAGCCTATTGGTATGCTCAGCTTTCAATGCCTTTTTCTGATTGGATGACATGCAGTCTTCACAGAGCACCGCTCCCCCTTTTGTCTTGTCCAGCCTCCAGCGGCAGGTGAAGTCGGTGTTGCACTGGGTGCAGATGAAGGGTTCTCTGACGATTGGCTTGGACAGTGATACACCTGTCTTTCCTGGAGAGGGAGAGATGGCAAATGCATAGGGATCGAAGCAAAGGCAAATCAAGCTGCTTGGATGGCATGAAAACAAAGATGCAATCAGAGATATTCCATTTCATCTCTGTTAACTCGCTGCTTTACTCCAACAACATGTAAACTGAAGCCACACAAGCTAACGAAAAAGAACCAGAAAAATATCAACCCACCTCTGTGGATGGTATCAAGGAGATTCTGTACCACTTCCTCAAGTCCCACCAGGTAGATGAACTCATTATTGGCTGCTGAGGGCAGGAAGTTGAACTCTGGGGCAGGTGGCTTAGGTGGAGGAATCTCCAGAAGGGTCTTCTCCAGCTGCTTCCGCAAGGCGAGTTTAGCTGCAGCTTGGCGGCTGGCTGGAGAGTCATTGATGCTAACCACAGATATGCTGCTTCCTGAGGAGCCCTTCAAACTCGATGACGAGGCCTTGGAAAACAAGCAGACATGAACAACATGAACATGGAAACTACTCCGAATAGGTCTGATTTCTGTGAGCAATTCAGTTGTTAGAACATGGCTGCTGGTGTTGTTCGACTCCAAAGTTCTGCATGGGCAAAGTTCACAGATCAATGGAGCTCTACTCAAAGGTCTGTGGGAATCCATAAATAAAATTCAGATTAAAGCATGCTTGAAGTGGGGTTGGGCTGATGAAGCTTTAGCAGACATATCAGAAATAGATAAACAATACGTAAACACCCTGCATAGTTCAGCGTTAGATAAATACAGCCTCAGATTAACAACAACACATGACAGGTTGTCAATATTTAACAAAAACTTAAGAGGATAAGGAGCAGCTAGGCGCTGATAATCAAATGGTCTTGATTAACTGATTATCAGCAGGTTTTGTCAGTTTGCTGGCGTGGAGCATTCAGGTGTCTGTTAACACAACGCCAAGGACAAAAGCCATCAGCAATGATCTTAGAGAAAGCAATTGTTGCTGCCCATCATTCAGGGGAGAGTTATAAGGCCGTCCAAGATTGTTCACAAGGAAAAACATTCAAAACACTTGAAAATCTTCCCATTGGAGGAACCGGAGCGTGCAAAAGACCCAACAGCTACATCTCAGACACTAAAGACCTCAGTAAGCATATTAAAGTTCAGACAAGTATGGCTTGTTTGGCAGGGTCGTCAGGAGAAAACCTCCTCCAGCTGTATCTGTCGAGCATGGCGGTGGAGCCGCAGGACCTGGACACCTTGCAGTCACTGAGTCCACCGTGAACTCCTCTGTATACCAAAGCATTCTAGAGTCAAATGCGAGGCCATCTGTCTGACAGCTAAAGCTTGGCAGAAACTGGGTCATGTAACAAGACAATGATCCCAAACACGGCAGCAAATCTACAACAGAAAGGCTGAAAAAGAAAAGAGTCGAGGTGCTGTGATGACCGAGTCAAAGTCCAGACCTCAACTTGATTGAAATGCTGTGGTGGGAGCTTAAGAGAGCTGTGCATGAACTGAAGCAACAACGTAAATGTGAATGGACCAAGCCCTGATATCATATTATGATAAAGATCACATCAAGGCTAAGAAAAATAGCTAGAATGCAAATAAATTGGTTTTTGTTTGCACATTAACACCAAGTCAGAACAAGTATGCTTTGCCTTTACTTGAGAGGGAAAAGCTGGATAGAAAAACTCATTTGAGCTGATATTGTCTCTTGTGAAATACCAACCAGCGTGTTTGCACTACTGCCAACTCTGATGAGTCCTGACTGGATCATGCCTCTCTGGCCCTGGCCTGCAGGGGCTGACGTCCTGGGGCCCAACAGCAGAGGAGGAGGTCCTGACCCTGAGCCTCCAGTCACAGCCATCTGCTGCTGTTGCTGCTGGCGGAGAGCCTGGATCTGCTGTGGAGATACAGAGATGGGCTAACCAGGACAATGACAGGGTTGACATGGAGGAACATCACAGACAGAGGAAGTGGAGGACAAGGGGGGGGGGAGGGACATCAAAAGCACCAAAGCAAAAAGCACACACAAACAGAGAGAGGTGCAAAGAAAGATCATAAGTCCTAAGTATTCACCACCGGGCACTTTATCTCTCGAGAGTTTACTGACAGCAGTTCTGAGTGAACATCTCAGCCCGTCACTACCCTGACAAATTCCAGATTTAAATATGCAAAGACAATTATGGTGGATTGAGATCTTACTAATTATATCAACAATTCCCTCATGACTCACCTGTGCCCCTCTAACCAGAGGAGGCATGATGATCTGGGAGCCGTGTTTAGATGACATCTGCTGCCCTCCTTTCACCAGAGGGGGAGGGATGACTGTGCCTGAACTCCTTCCTGTCAAAATCTGGTCAGAGGGAAAATCAAAAGGTAATTTAGTATGCTATAGCATGGTCGTGCTTTCATACCAACAATCTGTCTGAATGCACGTGAGATAATGGAGCATTAACCTGCAGAGAGCCTTTATTGTTTGTAATCGTTCCTCGAATTAAAGGAGGGGGGGCAGAAGAACCAGATAAACCTGAGGGCTGAAAAACAGACAAAGTTATTAACAGCTAACACTCATCTCTGTACATCTCAGCTAAACAAAACTCTGCTCGCTGCTTACGTGAGGCTTAGTGATTCAGAAATCAACTTAAGAAATAATACAGCATCAAAGTTACCGAACGTGCCAAGTTCTCTGTGACAAATGACTACCTCCACAATACATTTAGCTACCTCTCTGGTGAGCCTCATCCCATGGACGGACTCCACCTTGACCTGCAGCTGACGACTAATCCTTGTTCTACTCTGAATCTCGTTGATCTTAGAACGGGCAGCACCCGAGCCGAGTCTGAATCTACAGTAAGTTCTTTCTGGAGCGGCTCAGAGAAGCTCGAGTTCACAGCACCAGACTCAACCAGTGGGCAGCTGAATGAAAACAAGGATTGCCACACAAGTTTCGGACTAGCCTGCAGGTATGGGAGACACTGTAGTGGAACGCATGCTGTTACCCTCTTAAGTGGATTATTCTAAATAAATAAATAAATAAAGGGTTCATTAAAATATAGTGGCAGCTGTGCCTGATGCTCTGTTCAAATACAGTTAAGGTCATTTGAAGTTTCCCTTTATGAACGTTGTTACTTACGGTGTCATAACTGCTGTCAGTTGAGCTGTTTTTAATCATACTAAATCATATCAAAGTACTAAATTGTCCTTGTTAGCAGAAGAAGAACACATGCAATCCATTCACACGACAATAATCAGCGAGTTTAGGAGGGACACAACCTGACGTGGGGGAAGCGTGACGCCGTGTTGGTGTGGGCAACATCTAACGTTTACCTTCTGCAGCGTATCCCTCTGTATTTGGCTCTGTCGTAGCTTCTTCAGCAGCACCAGCTTGGCCTCCTCCAGTCTCAGCTCTTCCTTCAGCTGTTTAATGATACGCTCCCTCTCAGCTGGGCTACTCTTCTGGACTCAACAGAAGATCGGAACATCAGTTCCATTCCCAACAAACATTTGTAGTCTATAAAACGTTACCCAAACCCCCATCAAACCCACCCTTGAGCGTTAAAACAACCTGAAGCAGAATGGCAGCATGAAATCTCTTTTTGTCTCACCATGAGCAGATCCGTGTCCAGCTCTTTGAAGTGGCTCAGGCCGTTCATCGGTGGACTGGGGGAGTCATTATCTGACAAGATGATGACATCGTCATCTTCAGGGGACGGAGGGCGCTTCTCCCTTTTTATACTGCTGATCAAAATATGGACAATAGGGTTCAGCCTCGAATACTGTCTGCATATGAACTGAACACTGATACTGAGAGCTCAGAACAGAATTGGGTCTGAACCACAGAATTGTTAAATAAAATAACACTTTTAATGATGTGAGAAAAAAAAGGCCTTTGTTTTTCTATTCTTAATGTACAGTTTGAGTTCATTTTCTTCCCTTCTTCACCAGATTCCACATTAACAAGAATACAGCCGTTACTTATCGGCCCATTCTGCCTCCACATCCTTCTGATTCAGTATCATAACACAGGTACTTCTGGCTTTGTCAGTTCAATAAAAAAAGACCACAATCGTCTGAATGTTCATGCAAACATTTATGCACATTTCCACTAAATTCAGCTAAACTTTGGAAGTTTAATACTATGTGTACGTGGTAACGGGTTGAGGCAAAAAAAATCAAACATAGCTCTACTATATTTGAATATTAGCATCTATTACTAAAGCCTGCTTTCCAGTAGGTCTGCCACACATTCATAATTATATTTCATGACTGCAGGCTTATCTGATCCACTCTAATCTAACAAGTCCAGACACCTCTCCACACAGCTTCCTTCTTCATGTTGATGCTTTGACAACAACAGGCGAATGGTGCTAAATGTCTAGGAGGGTTAAGGTAGGCCTTAAAGCTCTTAAATGTCTTTAAGTCACAAAGAAAAGGCTGTCTTGGAGAACGTATTTCCTGTTGAAACGGGACACTTCGGCAGGGTATAACAGGCGTCTGAGGCATTTGGGAGTGACCTGTACAGGGCTAAGTACATCACACAAAGCATGCTAAGAAAACGAAAGCAAATGGTGATCTTGCGAAGGCATTTTAGATCGAGCCACACTCACTAGCCTTTGGTCTACTAAATCCCACCCTCATGCATATTTCACTCATACCACATATAGCATCCATAGTGACAAGTTTAGCTGCAGGCTATGCGTTAGGTGACCTAAATTCTTTGTCTGCTCAAAAACTAAAGTGAAGTAGTAATGATCCTATAAAAAACAAGAACGCCCTTGTGATTGCACAGATTATTCACCTCTATGAAGCACAAGATTTTTTTGAAGTCAACACATGATAACATGAGGCCTGTCTCTCTTTGCCGACCTCCTTATCTGAGTGTGTGTGTGTGTGTGTATTAATCTCTCCTCGGGGCTTAGCGCCATCATCACTTCCTGTGGATTAATCACTACTCTTCCAAAGAAATCACATGACATCAAAGTCATCATCACGTGACACATCGACCCCCCCCCCCCCCCCCCCCCCCTCAACCACCAGTGTTCCTTCCACTGTGGAAACCATGGCAACAACCGGCTGGAACCAGTTTGTGACACACGGCTTCATTTTGTGAGAAGGGAGTTTTTAGGGTTCAGGTGGAGAGTGGAGGGAAAATGGAGGTAGACTGAAAGATGCACCCCACGTCCAGACGAACAAAATGAGTGCTTTAAGTAATATAAGGAGTAAAAAAAGTTACTTTAAAACACCTTTAGTCTTTCCATGTTCACAGAAAGTGTCAGTTATCCTTTTGTAAACTCCCATAAGTGAGATTTTAAAAACAAAATGTCCTCACGAGTAGCTGGCATTACTTCTGATGTCGAAAGAGACGATCACTCATGTGATCAGTTATGCAAGTTAAATGTTGACAGCATCAGAACTTGCAGTGGAAAATCTTTTTTTCCCTTTAATTTTGTACTTTCTATCAACTTTTTCTTATGCAATACTTCAACATGTGCAACAACAGAATTTCTGATGGCAACACTGTTTATGTGTTTAGTTTCTCACCCTCGGGTGGTGCTCATGTCCACAGGCTGCTCTGTCTGAACTTCAACTTTTATGGTGGCCTTTACTTCGCCTGCAGCCAGCAAGCCACCCGGCGCCTTTGGTTCTGTCGGCCTGACGCGGCTCCTTGCATCCATATCCAGCTCCATCCTCGTCCTGCTTGCTTTGTCGCTGCAGTCAGTCCGATTGTCTGAGCTGGGTTCAACCATCTGCTTCGGCGTTCGATCCCTATCATCCTTCACTGGCTGGGAAACCAAGGGTAACACTAAAGATAATGGCAACAGGCTCTGCTCTGGCTCTGGCTCTGGCTTCAGCTCCGTCTCGTGGTCTGACCCGGGTCTAGTCCGGCTCTGAACATCCTGTGCCAGTAAAAGGTCAGGCTTAGGTTGAGTTTGTGCCTCTGATTCGGGTTCAGACGGGTCCAGTTTAGGCTTTTTGCAGTCATTGTCAGTGTCGGAGGGCTCTTCAGACAGCGGAGCAGCCTCCCTCTCCAGCGCCCTCTTCTGGCTGCGTGTCTGGCGGACCGCCTCCTCAGACATCCCCTGAAAACACAGAAAGTATATTATCCGAATTGCTTAACGTTCAAAGATCAAAATTACAGATACAACTCCACAAGACCCACAAAGACTTCTCCTATATCAAGTCCTGTCATGCCAACAGTCAGGCAGCCAAACTGGCCTGACTGTTGCCGAGCTGGAACTGATGAAATTTGCGACCACACAAAAAAACACACAGACTGTGTAGGGTCTGTGTGGGACCAGCTCGTACAACTCGTTAGTCCTTTCTGAATGAGATGGGGCTAATTTCTTAAAGAGAGTTGAAATGCATACATTTACGAGGAAAATGGCATGTGTGACCCGGTCTTAAAATGTAGTCATTTGTTTGTTCAAAGCAGTTCAAAAAGTGTCATCATTGAATAAATGAAGAATGTAATATGAGGATTGACTCATGTCGACCACGACGGGGTTAGACATGAGTTTATGGATAGATGCTGTTGAAATCCTGGAGCCGTCGCTGAAAAGGAGCGTCTCTGCTGCCCAGATGGTAAAACTGTTGGCTGTGAGTTTCACCGTGTTACCGCCAACTCATCAGCTAAGTTGTTGCCAAGCTACAAAAAAATAATAATAAATACACCCCAATCCGTTCATGGCACTTTCTAAAGATTTGCCTGCTGCTTTTTATTCAAAATAAATAACACTGCACTATTTTCTGAGGTATTGACCTATAAAAAAATGACGGTTATCGTCTTCACCCAAAGTGCTGTCGTAATTGTGCCGCTATCATCAAGTCAGACAAAACTGACCCTGAATCAGCTGCAGGTTATAGAGCCCCCACAGACAAAACATGTTGGATTATCATGGTCACGGGACCGAGATGTTGACTTCAGTAGAATTAAAAAAAAAAAAAAACATCCAATTATCCAAATTTCCGTCTAACCCAAAAACCAAAGAAAGGGAAAACTGAAAAAATATGGAGCTGGTCAGCATGTACTTCATGTTCACAGAGCGAAGAAGAAGAAAAAAGAAAAAACCCAACTAAATAACTATGAATTATTTCAGTGAAACGACAGGGTTTGTCCAACATCGTGATCAAATTAGAAAGAATTCTTCTCAAACACTCACAGACCCACCTATTTCAGTTTATTTATTGCTTTCCAAAGACTTTGGCTTACAAAAAGGTTTCTTTCACCCAGTCAGGCCCTGAGGAGCGCCACATCCATTATAGTCTGATCTTCACTGTGCCACAGATCCGATCCCATCAGACGTCGATGCAGTTGTAGTGGAGACAAAGGCGTGCAACAGCTCGCTCCGACAGACAGACAGACAGACAGACGAGCTTTACAGCGTGCACTTGTGCTCTTGCAGAGCTGCACCAGTACATGGCACACAGTGTCACACATGTGCCCCGACACTGGCTGCTCTGAAGCCCTCAGTCATGTCAGAAACCACAGCAGAGACGGGGAGACGTTAAACCACATCAGTCAATACAGGTTCACATTTATAGTACATGACCTATTGCATTATTCGCAGCTCATCTCTAATGCACTTTCCATATCAATGGTTAAAAGACCTGTTCATGTATAATAGAGCACATACCTTTTTAAAAAAAAGAGGCTCAGTCTTCCTATTGATAAACTCTGTGGTCAAGCATATGATCAGAAGTACACAGAGTCTTGCCAGACAGCATTACAAATACTCAGATAATATGGCAGTGTGCTCACACACGAGTAGGGAACGCTCAGAATACAATATCCAGGATAAATGTAGTTTTCATGGGCAAAAAAAAAATGATTGATGGTTTAAAAGAAACAATCTATCTGATGTGCAGCATCCAGACAGCAGTGGGAATAAGTGCACAGGATCTGAACTTCTTACTCTGACTCACTTATTTTCCTTCTTCATCGATAATCTCCATCTTTTCGTGTACAGTTGAGTACAACTCCATGAATGCATTTCAGGACAGATAGTGTGTTTTAGAGTAACCACGTTTAAATGTTCACCTCCTTTTACAGGTAACAGGATTTTACCTCACTCCCAAGTGTGTGTTTTAACACTTTTGCTTTCCAGCATGGTAAAAAACACACAGCCCACCCACTATTTGACTCTCTGACTCTAAGCACAGCTACACAACTCGAGAAGAAAAAAAACAAACTGTTCCGTTAGTCTGAATGAAACCGGAATTCTAAAATGCATCCAACCAACACGGTTCTTAAAGGTAGACCAACACAACCAGATGATGCAGCTGGGGATCGAATCGCTCCTTCGTGTATAAGCTCGACTAAACTCGCCGACCTTTGCGCTCGGCACGCGCTCCAAAGTTCCTTCTTTTGGTAAGAAACAGTAAGGTATAATTATAAATTAATCCAGCTGTTCCAAAAACAGCTCTTCTCATTCACTTCCTCTTCTAAAGATGTCACAAACTGTGAGCGAAGATCCATCTATTAAGACTACGTGTGAACGACCAGTCATTTAAAGCATTGCCAGTGAATTCAGCGATACTCACTGACAACAACGTGATTATTTCCTTCGTAGCAACAACTCTTTTCTGTAACAGCAGAACTAAGAAACAGGGACACTGTGACACCAAACGGAGATATTCAGGCTCCTGGTAATTCTCTACGATACCAGTGGAGTGGGTGGAGATACCAAAATGATAAATGCAGCAGGCTGACAGAAAACAAACTCAGTTTGGCCTAAACTTCTGCCGTAACAGAACAGTTAACATGAGTTTGCATAAACCTGGATGCTGTTATGACCGTGTATGGAGAGTCTACCCCTAACTTGGTTGATCAATGTAAACTCTACATCCTGAAAATACTTTTGTGAATATGTCGGTAGCCTGAGTCACCTTGGTCATTATCACATGTGGAAAAAGTAAACACATGTTGACCCACATGGCATGCTTCAGTGAGAGAGGAGACAACTTGTGCTCAAAGTTCACAGAATGTTCAACAGATGGTAGTGTTCAAAGACATCTCTCTGATGACCACAAGAAGAAAAACAGCGTAGTCATGTTGTGAATCTATGCATTTACTGTTTGGGAAAGAATGGAGACCCAGTCCTTCCAGTCTGCGGAGGCCTGTATACTGACAGGAAGCTATGATTTAGAGTAAAAAAAAATAATAATACTACAATTAACCTTTATAACCTGGGCTATTACTCAGTGACGCACACTGTACACACTTCTAACCCCTCCCCTTCCTGTCCTTAAAGTAGTTATGACGGCGAGCATCAAGTACACTTTGTGTATTCATGGCATACCTATACAATATGCACACAGAGCCCCAATGTGGCACGCAGAGCAATCATCTGATAACTGAGAGCTGACCAAGTTTTTTTTTTTTTTTTAAATACTCTGACATCACTGAGACACACATGACATGACCCTTCCCAGAATTCACTGGGACACACAAAGCACTTTTCCTGTGAACCGGTTTAAACCGGTTGGCTAGTGTGTGTGTGTGTGTGTGTGTGTGAGACTGAGAGAGAGAAGCTGAAGCTGGTTTTAACCCTTCAGGTGCTGGAGCAACGCGGGGCTTCCACAGTGACAGCCATTATACAGTTTGTGAGCGCGCACCGGGGGTGGGGGTTGGGTGATGCCGTGATTATTACCAATTCTGGAGCATACTGCATTAAAATGATGCTGATGGAAGACGCTGGACACGAGACACGCCATACAACAGCGCCCCCACCCCCCCTTCCTTCACCCCAACCCTACACAGACACTGGCCCTATCTTTGTAACAGGGGATGTAAATGGCTGACAGAGTTCATGTTTCATCTCCGTGGCAGTTTACACATAATTCCACACACACACACACACACACACACACACACACACACACTGAGTGGATCAGACCCAGACCCACCAAAGAACCTAACCTGACATATGGCCATTGCAAAGCCGGATAGCAAAATCCAAATCACAAATTCATGCTATGTGCGTTCAGGAACAAACATTTGAGGATATAGAGCAACACAGCTCATATCAGGGTTGTGCTGTTTTTTTTTAAATCAGCAGGCATGTGTGATTATAACAGGATCACGGCACTAGGATCTGAACAGTCTCGCATACAAACGTCATCCTGATGAATTCTCAAACATGATGGAAATCTTGAAACGCTGCACCATGAGGGATGATAGGCACTGGGCCCTCAGTGTGTCTGGTTGTCACTCTTAAGGGTTTTACAGCTGCATATCTTGAAAAAAAAAAAAAAAAAAGATCAACGTACACTTGAAACATATTCCCTCTGATAAGGGTTACAGTTTCTTCGCTCACAAAACACATTATTTCTCTGTGAATCGCATAGGTGAGCCAGATGTTGCAACAGGTCAAAAACGACAGAAACCTTCAGAAACAGAGTACCTGTCACACGTGTGACGCGTTACGAAGCACAAGTCACGCCACTGAGCTCCTATCGCACACGAGAGGGTTAAACCGAAGAATCTTTGGCCGATTCAGATTGTCTTTAACTGACTGCGATTGACATCTTTGTTACTCAATCAAAAAAATGAGTCACAATAAAGCACTGACATTTTCATACATCTCCAAAAAGGTTAAAGAACTTCTGTCACTCGCGCCGAAACAAGTCTCAGAATAAAAAGGCGAAAGGTTACCCGACAGACCTTTTTTTTTTTTTAGCACAAATGAAGGGTTGAAAAAAAAGAAAGAAAAAAAGTAAGCTGCCAGAGTTGCACTTCGTTGCCAGTCTCTGTGCAGTAATCTCACAGCTGGCTGCTCATGGGGACCGGTGTCATTTGTCCAGCTCAAAGGGACGACTTGTGAGGAAAATGAGGTCGTGGCTCGTTGTCCGTCTTACCACAGCTGGAGAGAAACTGAGCGTGCCCTTCAACAACATTCTGAATGCGAGTGTATGTGAAACACTTCATGATTCAGGTGGAACAGCTGGTTTGTGTTGCTGACTTATATGTGAACAAACAGAAACCACAACGCAAAGTGGGAGCTTTCTTACCTTGAATAACAGAGATAAACCTCAGTGGTGTAATTGTGGTTGTATCATCAGCATCTGTGTCATTGTATATAAAATAATGTACTATTGTGTGACTGATTCCGTCTGAGACGAATACATCCAAGAAGCAGCCAGTCACCTACCCACCATCTATTCGTACAACTATTTTATAGAAATAAACAAAGAAGCTTATAGCTATGTAACAAACAAAGAAAGGTAGCCCAACTTCAACGACTATCAAGTGAAATGCAAAAATCAAAAATGAATGAGGAAACAAGGAATCCCTCTGTGTTACCCTGTTTCAGACATATTTTACGTACAAACTGGAACGTCTTTGCAAAGCAGTAATTGGGATTTTAAAAATAGCAATTTTGCTCAACCCCCTTCAAATGCAACAACAATGCAAGAAATACCTGGTGTGTGCTGCTTTTTTTCAGTGAAAAGTCACAGCACACAGACGCTGATGTTTACCACGATGATCACAAGGCTGGCTTTCGAAAAAAAACAACAAAAGAAACGCTGGATGTACCTGCAATTAACACCTTCTGTGTAATTAAATCACAGTTATCACCAACACGTGAGCACACCGCGCAGCACTGTGCAAGTGCTTGACTCTTAACAAGTGTGGCTTTCGCCGGCGCAGAATACGCAAACTTTAATCTGGCATCAGGTTGCGACCACTATCAGAGCACTGTGCTCTCTTCCTGCTGGGAGAAGATTATTTATCTAGCCACTCTTGAATCCTGTCAAGCATCGAAGGTCCCTGCCGACAGACTTTCTCTAAACCTTCGGCAATGTCGGGCTGCACATAGAGTGTGTGTTCAGCAGTGTACTTACCCACTGACAGACCTTTACCCTGAGAAAACATATTCATGCCGTGCACAAGAATTTAAAAAACTTCACAACAATGCAGCCACGCTGCCTTGTAAAAGTGCTGCATTGTATTCCAGTCACATTTTGCTTCCGAGCAAATTTTAGTCAAAGCTGGCTTGCTTCTCTCTCCAACTTGCCACTTGTCTGATAACTCGGCATCAACAGATCCTTTATTTACGTACTTATTTTTTACACAGCGGGTAACAGCGCCGTCTGAGCAACCTGAAAAAGGCCCTCGGAAAACCCGGCGCTCCCTGCCTGTTGGAGGTAGACGACGATGACGTTTGACCACAGGAGTTCTACGCAGCAGCTTGAAATATGGCCAGCAGATGACCCCGTGCAGATCCATGGCCGATTACACAATTACTCTGGACCAGTCGCGTGTGTGTGTGAGATCACTGGAAAAGTCCTTTCTGCAAAGGCTGAAACTTGTAAACAGATTCTGACTCAGTCAGTCTTATAAATCTAATGCTATAAAAAAAAAAACAGCCATAGCACGACTGAGGCATCATGCTGCGAGCACACAACTTCGACACCATCAGTCGGGACATGTAGTTCAGTCGCCCCAATGTCGAAGCAAAGCCCTGTCCCCCTTTCTGAGTGCACCTTCACCAGAGGCAACTGGCAAACGTGTAAATAACACTTTACAAGGCATTTGTTCACATAAACAAATGAGGGTTCATTCCAGATCACCACAAAGAGGCAATAAAGTCACTCACCTGACCTCACTGTACGTTGCATAAGTGCTTATGTTTTGCAGCAGCCTGCCCATAGTACTAACTATCCAGTAATGACTGAAAACAAGTTAAACATGCATGATTAGAGCAGTCCAATCACTTGTAAGCAAATAGTAAAAGTAGGTCCTCCCTACTCTTACAACAGGACTCATCAGAATGTCTGGACAGTCGCTCTGACAAAACAAAGGGAGTCTTACAATTTCAATGACCCCCCCTCCCCTTGCTATCACAAACACATAAAGCCACTTAAATAGGTGACAAATATTCAGCAGCTTCAGTGAGCTCAAAAGAAAAAAACATCTCTCAGTTCACTCCTTCATGTTACAATTTATTGGCTGGTTTGCTCTAAGCCAAATTATGATGATGCAGAAGTGATGAGCTATTGTTGCAGAAAGCAGTCTGACAACAGAAAGGAAACTGAAATCTGTCCTTTTTCTATCAAATTCAGTATTTCATCAGGAAGGCAAACAATAAAGACTTCAATGATCACAAATAAGTTATCAGCAGCTACCAGAGTCTGGACTGCACGGCGTTAGATCCCACATGTGGTTTTGTGAACATATCGTGAGACACCGTCTTCCCTCATATCCAGTCAAATAACATTAGAAAATGTCTGAATCGGCCCACGTAAACAGACGATGCGCGGTTTTTCGAAAACTGGTTGGATGAAAGAAATCCTGAGAAAAGCTGTTGTGCTGAAGCGCTGCAAACTGGTGCTGGGAAGTGTGTGTGTGTGTGTGTGTGTGTGCCGAGAGGAAGAAGCAGAGTGGGAGTGTGTGCGGTGTGTGTGTGTCACAGAGTGCGTGTGTGTGTGTGTTCAGCTTTAAGAGGAGGAAGACTATGGTTGTCACAGAGAGAAGTAGGAAGATTAGCTACCAGATAGCAGAACCAACACTGGTGCCACGGGGCTTAAAGCGGGCAGCCGCGTCCACCATTAACGTTTAACCAGCCAGTAGTCCATCCAAACCAAACTCAGCCCTTTAAAAACTAAACCCAGCCCACACTACATGTGCAACTAGCCGGCTTTTTTTTATTACTGACACCGCCTCGAAGGAGGTGTGCGTGTTATTAGTTAGCGAGCTAACATTAGCTACATGGCACAAACAAAAACACGAAGCCTCATCAGCTCCGACAAAAGCGGTTAATGTGCGGGCATTAACGGCCGCCGGGGGCTTCGAGTCAAACTGGCGAAAGTCCTCCAACCCGGCAGCTGCTCAACAACATGACCCGCACATCCAGAACCGAGCCCGAATCGTTGACCTGGCTGCACCCCGATGCGGGACAGCGCAAAGGGAGGAAAAAACAAACTTTCATCACACAGCCGTAAAAGTACGGTTGTAGGAGGCTCACCGGGACTGTTTACCTGTGTGTCCACTCCTGAGGAAAAACCTTCGACTCGGAACTCATAAATTTCATCGACCGGCCCACGGACCGAGCTTGCCGCCGACGAGCCGCCGGCGATGTAACGTTGTAATCCTTACCTCATTTAACGACTTCTACCGCACAAAATCAAGTCCAACTGTCATATTTACAAACCGGTGCGCCTAAGAGAGGGTAAAATAAAATAAATTTCGTCTGAGCTGCCCCCCTCCCCTCTCCTCCCCGGTGCTCAACCTTTGGCTCTGCGGAGAAGTGTTACTTTTCAACAGCCCATCAGCTTCTTTATCGTCACAGATAGGTGGAGGAAAACCTGGCTCCTCTCGTCGAGTCCGAATAAAAGGCTCCCCTCAATCCACTTACTAAAAAACTTAAGCTTCACATAAGTCAACTTACTTTGTAGCTTTGTCGCTCGTTCTTCGCCGATGGTCGAACAAGGAATGTTTAATCTGCAGTTAACCTCGATAAATCGTTGCTTTTTTTGAAATCCAGGGGATATCCTCTTTTTTCGGCCCTCCCCACTGCCGCGTCTGTTGCCAAATAATGCGCCTCAACACACATGGAGCCGCTGCGTCCTCTTAGTGGGCATGCGCACCTCGGCATACCAGGGCGACCGGATCACATCATGCAAGCCACTGACCACCAAGGGCCAAAGCAGGGCAACAATGTCACCCCCCCCTCTCGGGGTCCTTGAGGTGACCCATGACTGCACCGGCAAGAACACAGATACCCTTCAATATATACTGGGGCACACACACACACACACACACACTGTATGTTACAGTGAGGATCTAAAAATGAATAAAACACCACACGTTTTACACCCCCATATTACCAGCAGCATCACATATTTGATCTGCCAAGAGTAAAAACTTATATCTACATCCCTGCCAGTAGCACATGGTCATCCAAGACAGATGATCGAGAGCCATATTCATTTGTATAACAGCTGGCAGGCAGAGATTGCAATAGCATGCATTCAGGAAATCCAGTTAACTCCCCCAAGGGTCCAGACCCTGACAGGTTTTACTGGAGTCCAATGTCCACTGTTTTGGTCCCTTGATTAGCTGCTGATATGTTAAGGAATTTGCACCACTAAAGTATAATCAGCCAGCGTGAGTTCTGCATTAATCCATAATGTTGTAACAGTATCTGGTGGCTGTGGCTAAATCTGAATTGTTTCGTTGTATTAAGCCCATACAGCACACGCACTGTTAGAAGGTGTCTTGTCTTTATGTATCGCATGTTTTGAAAATCAAGCCGTGCTCACTGTAAGCCTTGATAGATAGGCACCATATTAACCGGGAGCTGGACGTGCAGGAGTTAAATCATCACACTGATAAATGTAAATCCCTCATAGATTAATTAAATAAATCTTACAGCAATGCCCCAGATGTATATGTGTCCCTACTCAAAAAGTCCAGCTGCTTCAACATAACATTATCTCCAGAGGGTCACGGTGACATCCTTTGTAAGCCATTTGTCTCCCTGATGCCAAAATACAACCTGAGTCATCCCATGCTACACGTTCTGATTGAGCAACCGTTCCCAGTTACGTCCTGATCCACAATCACTGTCTGCGACAGCCGCGGTGCGACTGCAAGTAGGGCCCGCGAACCACAAGAACATACTCAATTTATGTCTGTTTTAAACTGGAGATCGGAGGAGGTTTGCTTTAATGACTTCTCTGGCAGTCCCACAGATCCAAACATGCAAGCCCAGAACATTCCCAGCAGGGTGACTACATGAGCGGCAGAGTCGCCTCTGTAAAGGCTCCAGCTGGCGTCCTCTTTCATGACAAGACCTGTGTCGGTTCAAAGCATCAAACCCTGTGAACCGAACTAATCCTCAGTCCTCCACAGACGTGAATATAAATGCACACACACACACATTCATATGTGTTTGAAATACCATGATCCAAGTAAGCGTCCATAAAGCCTGAAGTGGTGATGTTATACTCAAACAGCTGGTGGTGGGGGGGGGAGGTGAAGTGCTTTGTCAGCCTCATCCTGCTGTTCTTTAAATGACAAAAAAGAGCTCTCTCTAGATGTTGCTGTGTCATCAGGTCTGATTGTTTCAGTTCTCCCATCCCAACACACCATCTCCTGAGGCTACAGATTGTTTCGTATAAAAACAGTCGGATCTCATAATGACCGTGTACTAAGCAAAACTAAAAAAGTAAGTTAAGAAGACCCTCCGGTGTTGGAATTAATGTTACACTGTATCTTTCTGTAAGTATGTCCCTGTGGGTCCAGGGGCATGTGGACTTTACGATATCTCCACCTGAGGAGAGTCTGAATTAAAGTAGAGTGGAGACTTTCTGGTAAAAGGCTTCAAACCAAAACACTTTGAATTGAAAAATGAAGAAGTTTCTGAAGTTATTAAAGAACAATGCTGTTTGTGCCCACAATTGTCACTTTATTTCACTATGAATGGAGATGTGTCACTTCCCCATGGTGACATAACAGGAAAACTCAGGGACTCCCTAAAGCTATTATAGGAAACATACCATTTTGTGTAATAGTTTGTTTTTTTTTTGATTGAACCTACTGGACAAGTGACTTATTAAACTGCTGCTGTTGCTTGGTAAGAAGGGAACTACTCTGGTGTTAATCCTCTGATGATCGTGAATGTCTGAATCCATTCAGTGTTTCAGCCCAGGCTAAAGTCATACAATCCAACATGGCAATGATGTCCCAACAGCAAGTGTGTATTAGAAAGTACATTTTCATCGACTGACAGTAAAGATTCAGTAGTTTTCATTTTCAATCCAACAGTAATACACCTATACTCCACCACAGTGGCTTTGTTGAGAACACAGAAAAAGTCCAAATCAAATAACAAAACATTTTTGGAAAGTTCTTTTTGTGGGAGAGGGGTACATATGCAAGTAAATAACAGGTAGTATGATATAGTGAAAAAAAAGACTTGCTTACAATACAGTATGAGGTGCTTACAGTAAAGTCGAGGTTCTGGTTAAGGTCATGGTTTGTCTGTTTTTAGATTAGAGAGGATTTCTGAGACCACAGCTTTGTGGTGTTGTGTTGGATCACACAATAATGTACAAAGTGTAGTTTAGCCACTTTCTGATTGTTCTAATTGTCTATAACCATTATGATAGATTATGAAGATAGCAGAAATGCAGGGATGTGAGATGTCTTATTGTTAAACAGGTGATGTAATATTTTTAATGGATGTAGAAGCAGGAAGGGGAGTAGTATTGGATGATACACTGTACCACATGTAAATTACATATATATATATGACTAGTATTTGGCAGGACAGAGTCCCAGAGGGCCATCTCCAGGTGAGGAGATCTGATCTGAAGTAAAGCCAAGGTGAAGTCAGCAAGCCCTCAGCTCCCCTCTCCATTCCCCTCCGTGCGGTGCGGCCCTAATGGCCGCCCTTTACAACATGACAGCTTCAACTTAATCCTCATTAAGCACTGTAACAATGCAGGAAGTAGCTACTGCAGTCACGATTAGACGGGCGCACTATTTGGCAGGAAACAGCTCCGTTCAGCTGCTGCGTCCAAGACACCTAAAGCGTCCCAAAACTTTTCACTTTTCACTAACCCTCTGCCTTTGGTGAAGATCGTCTGCCAGCGCATTCGGCCACGAAGATACGAAGATTGATAGTGGTGTGGTAAAATAAAATAAATTTCAAAGATGCAATTTTGATGAGCTCTTCCCGGGGATCTCATCTTACCGATGCGCACGAGAGGCTGCGGCTCATTCTTGACAGACGAAGATGGCAGAGTAAAAGAAATGTATCAATAACATGTTTTCTCAATGTAAACTAAGACATCTACGTACTTACGATAATAAGCCTATCCATCCGTTAATGTACTTATCCATACAGGTCGCATAGGACTTTATATCTGAATAGTAATGTTAAGTTTGGACTCTTAAGTGAACATTACCTGTTTGTTATTTTTGTAGATAAAATCTTTTAAGTATCCGGTTGCAAGTCATAGATAATCATAATACACAATCATAATATCATAATATACATAAATCCTATCCTATTATTTGGCAAACTGATTTAATATGGACTATGTGCAATTTCGCTAACTGTAGGCTAATTCAAGCCTAGAAAAAAAAGAAGAATAATCTGATACAATAAACTCACAGACTTTCCTGAGCTTTCCTGAAATATGTGTTTGTGAGACTTTTGTCTCTGTACGTATAATGTAATAAAATGCAATAAGATTCAGACTGAGACAGCTTTTTTAATCCCAATTAACAATTCATTTGTAGCCTCTTAGTCTCTGTATTGTATTCATTTAACACCAACCAAACAGTTCAAATGTTTCATGAAACACATCAAAAAGGTACGAGAGTTTCCTTAACTGGAAGCAGTAAATAAAAAAAAACCCAAAACAATGTAATTAAAAAAAAAACAGCATCAAACAATAAGTCCTGTAAATCTTCAAGAAAGCAATTATCTCATTGAATAGAGCATTGTCTGTGTTGAGCAGCCAAATAGCTGAAGTATTAAAGATATACAACATGTGTGTCCCTCTGTGGCAGGACTCTGAGGGCCGCTCGCCCTTTCAGGAATACAACCTCTTTACCTTCTGCCCCTTGTGTGCCTTCATTAACCTCACAAACACGTTTGCCTCTCTTGAGAAGGCGGGTAGCACGTCTGAAAAATAACAGCTCCGTGTCATAAATGTGTCATAGAGGCAAAGCTCTCATCCCAAATGAACCGCGGTTGTTTTGCATTCAAACAGCAAACATCTGGTTTTGAATATGTTGTGAAACAACATTCTTTTTCACCCAATGTCCTCTGCTGCTCATGCAAATCAAGTAACTGGGAATAACTTCCGGGAGAGATTTGCTTCACCTCTCATGAGCTGAAACGCGGAGCCCTTTGAAGACATTTGCCTCAGCTGATGACCTTCATCTCCCCTGTACCCTTCATACAGGAGTTTTGTCGTGTCTCTCACACTCTTCATCCACTGTGAAGTGTTGTGTAAAACAGCGGCACGGCACCTTTAAATTGTGCTCTTGATTTTGTTGAATGAAAATACTGTTCGTATTTTCTTTGGGAGTCTTTGAGTCTTGCTCAGGCATAAATAATGCATGCACTACAGAGGACTCAGAGGACAGAGGAATTTGATTTAGGTCAACTTTTACCCCTTAATTAGCTGTGCATCTTCATTTTCCAGTTATTTTCTCAGCCTTTTATTGCCAAGTTAAGCTTGAACCCTTTCTAACTTTTGTTGGCTGTAATTGCAATCTCAGCATGCTCTTAATTGGAATGACTGAGCTTTTGTGTCTGTTTTGACTCTTTGCAACTTTATGTGGATGTTTTAAGTGAACACTGTGAAGAGCTTGTTGCAACACAGGTTGGTTGCTTTTAATACATAAAAGTAGCACCCAACACAAGTTCCGTCTGTGTGTGGAGTTGAATGGGGGTTGCAATGAGGGGGATGCAGTTTAGAAGAACAAATGACAGGTCATATACAGTACTTAGCTGGTACTTCATTTTGATTTCATCAAATGATCCCCTTTTGGCATCAATTTTGAATTTTATGGATAGTGAATTCCATGTCTGAGAAAGCTGTTTGTCCCAGTGAAGATATATGCAAAAGCACCTCACAATGCTAGAAGATGCTCCAAATGTAACTGAGCTTGTGAGTGGAACCTCAAGGTCCCTGCACAGCTCAGGAGCTGCACATTTAACAGTAGAAAATTGAATTGAGGTGTGTTCCACGGGTCCCCTCCTGTGTAACCAGCTACCTGCTTGGGTGCGGAACATGGACACCCTACCTGCTTTAAAACTGAAGCTTTAAATGTACCTGCTTGAAAGAGCTTATTCCTATTGATATGCCTCTGATATACTTGTTTTAATATACCTCTACTATTTAATATACGTCTTTTGTTTTTTCCATTTCCATTTTTTATTTCCATTTGAACTTTTTTAATGAGTTAAATTTGTATTTTTATCTTTTTGCCTTGGCTGTTTTGTCTTGGTTTTGCTTTTACTCCGTAAGGCACTTTGGGATTACAATTGTGTTTGAAAGATGCCATGTAAAGTTGAGTTGAGCTAAGAATTTATTGGGCCTCCTGTGCAATATCATAAATGTCTGATTACATATCATTCAAAGCAACTTGATTGTTATTGTGACCGAGTGGTTGCACATTAACCTATATGAGAGATAATCAAACAGCGTATGAAACTATTCACAGCATAAAATGGTGCATAGTCCCCGTTGAGTCTAAATGTATGTCAGTTGTTTTTTTTTTAACTTTGCAAATAATCTCTTTTTGCCAAAATTTTAGATGAAAATGCAATGTGAGACCAAGGTATTTTAGTTCAGCTGCCTGTTGTTTCCCATTGATTCTAAGATTTGAATCATTGCTCCCAATTAAAGATTTGGACATGGAGAATACATTCCCAACACTATAAAAACACTGCTATGCCCATTAGCACAAATGACACGCTATCAATCATTGGTGGCAAGCTCTGATTTATTCCTTGGCCACGGGGGGAAACTGAGACGATTTGTGATTAATGCCATTTGTTTGTGTGTCAAAAGGACTACATTAAAAAATCGCTAATATCTTCTCAAACATGGCGGAGAAGTGCAGCTCGAGTAAGATAATAAGTGATTCATCTTTTTGTGCATCAATATCTTTCAAGCTGTGGAATAGGCCATTGGCCTTGTTTAAGGATACTACCACAAAAGTGTCCTCCGAGTTTAAACTGCAGGGCACACACTCATACAGAAGCACTGGCTTCATGTTTCATATACTACAGGGCATCAAACTTCTCAGACTTATTCAATAAGTATAATCAAGTCATTCATCTCATAGACTTTTTCTGATAAAACTAAAATCTAAAAGTGATGAAAGTTACAAGTGATGAAAAAAAACAAACAAAAAAAATTCCTTTTTATAAAACGCTACTAAAACTTATGACATTTGTTAACGTTTTGTCTTACTTCAATAATGACAATACAAATGATCAAAGTCAGTAGCTTATTTTTAACTAAACAGTCAGTATGGAAATATGCTCAAGCCATTTACAACACAAACCTAAAAGTATACCTTTCCTACATTTGCAAACTTCTATTCCCATCCGTTTTTAAAAGAATAATGTATCAAAACTGTACTGATGCAGAACAGATAGATCTGGTTTTAAAGTAAAGCAGAAATAAATATGTCACACACACACAGATTTGTGACGCCCTCATCTGGAGGAAATGAGTACAAAAGGAAATGAGATGAACAGAAGTGGAATCAAAATTGCTTTTCCAAATCGATCGTTTGGAAAAGATAAAAAGTGTGAGTTTCATCATGAAACACAACATGTGTGCAAAGAGCCTGCAGTTAATCTTATTTAGTAAGAATATTGCTGGTATTACTGGTCTCTGGAGCCCCAGGTCTGCAGGTTTGACCTGGGGCTCCAGACCTCCATCACTGTCTCTCAACATGTTTGAATTTTTAACACCACTGCATGTTACGCAACATGGTGGTTGTGTTTATGTATAATGGCACCAAGATTTTACAGCTCTGATAGAATTTGAGACTTGTCATCAATCTCAACCCATCATGAACTCTCACAATCATCTTTTCTCAGCAACTAACCCCTATATCAAAACAAACAGTAATACCATTACATATACATATACATATACTGTATATGTATGTATAGAGTAATGAGATTAAGTTAAACAGGAAAACTCACCATTTTATATCACTACAAATACTACAGTTTTTATACAGATGTAGCATGATAATCAGTGGGTTCTCTGATTAGATTTTTTCAACAGAGCAACAACTGGGGACGGATGCATGAACTGAGTGTGTGCACAATGGGAGAAATGTGCATTATTTTTGTCAGATTCATAATACCACGTGTAAACATCGTTTTCTTTTATGAATATCAACCACTGTGAGATCAGCATGCATTTATTTTTTTTCTGTGCACATATCCAGTATACATCTGGCCCCAGCTGTTTCCCTCCTTTTCACTCAGATGCTGTCATTTAGGCAGATTAACCATATTAATGTGAAAGTGGTTACAGGAAATATTCCTGGTCAGGAGCACAGACTTTTCTAAAAACGTCAAACTTTTCTCTTCTCATACTTTAGGCTGCTTCTAATCCAGTCCTGGTTCTCAAAAAAGATAAAGGACAGCACCGTGTGGAAGGATGCTATATACTGCGGTGCTCTTTCTAATTTCTTTAGCCCTCTTTTCTCTTTCCCATTGTATGAGCATGAGCATAGGTCTGTGTTTGTAGTGTAACTGATTGCTCACGCTGGTGAGGATGTATTCAGGGAGGCTGCAGGCTGCAATGTGCAGGAGCTGCTGGGAAAAGTTCTGACCCATCTGGGCCACCGCATGGGCATCCATGGTGTTTCCACAAGCCTTGTTCAGATCTGCAGGGAAACATCATTGTGAACACTGTGGATGCTTTAAGTTTCAGGACTTTTTCAGATCCCACCTTGAATATGCTTACATGTATCATGCATCACGAAGTGTGCTTCGCTCACTTTGTTGTATTCTCTAAACCTTATCCAATTCTAACTCAGTTGTGGCTTCATTGCTCTGGTGTATTGATGCTGTAACTGGATGACAAATCCATAAAACACTGCTCCCTCTGCAATGGATCTCTCTGTGTGCTGAATGTTGATGCAGAAGCAGGTAAAATGCTTCTGATGCTGTAAGGGTGTACCAGTAAAAAGTGAAGTTTGTGAGCAAAAGTGTGCAAAATAGTTGCAATAGTTTCTTTTCTGTTTATCTTTTGTGGGATGAAAAAGTGTAGCAGCAGAGTCCAGCGTCACTGGTGGGAAGCCACAAAATGGACCCAAACACTCAAATAAAAATTTGATGACTCTGGATACCAGATGAAAATGTCCTGGTTACAAACACATTATCTGTGAGATCTCATGAGGATACTGATCATCTTGGCGTTACATCTAGTTCCACCGTCAGGCCAAAATGTTAAGTTGTGCTTATTATATACACATGATGTAATCCAATTCTTAATCCCAGCACCACAAACAGCATCGTCCAAAACTGTTATAAAGTTGAATCAGAACTCTAAACAGTTCAGTTTGAATACAGTCATTCAGAGTTGAGGAAGATGACGGTTATGGCTGCACTGCTGGATTATTCTGCGACCTCTCCTCAGGCTCCTCAGAAATGAACAGGAGTAGCATGTCATGATCCATTGTTTTTTTGTGTTTTGATTTTCTTGTTTTTGTTTCGGCTCTTTTTTATGGTGTAATTATTTCTTAGCTCTCTGATTTACTCTGTTTTGTGTTCTTAGTTGGTCGTTTCTTTGAACTCTTTGATTTTTCCTGTTATTTGGGTGTCAATGGTTTAATTATTTCCTGGTTCCTTGGTTGCTCTCTGTTCTATGTTCTATGTTGGTATTTTTGTTTCAGAATATTGTTCTGGTCATTACTCCTTGTTATCCTCACTTCCTCTGTTTTGGTCCTCAGCTCCACTTACACACCTGTAACTCAATCAGCCACAGCAATCACCTCATTTGTTCCCCTCCATATTAATTCCCCTTGGTTAATCTTAGTTCTTATCAGATTTTCGCTATCAGAGAAGTCTACTGGTAGAACTCAGACCTAAGGAGGTGATAATATTCACCTCATATACACCTAAAGTGATCTGTAAAATAAAACAATGCTGTAAATCAAGCCAGTGAAGCATTCAGACCTCTGTCAGGCAGGGACTCTTGCAAAATGAGCTCTCCATGCACTCAAGGCCTCCTGGCCCCTTTGACGAACAAAAATCCTTTTAAATCATAGAACACGGGAGGTGCTGTTTATTTCTTCCAAACAATTGTTGAAAAACATATTTCAGTAGACAGCCAGGTTAAAACCAAAGAAAGTTTAATTGACCTACATGATACAGCTGAATCCTGCACCTTGTGCTGAATCAACTTTAGATAATCGGACTCAAGGCAGTTGGGTCTGCAGAACCTACTCTAATCAATTGGCATTTCCAATTTTTATATGCTTCAAAAGATCATATCTTGCACCCCCTACAGGCCAGAACGTAAACACAAACTGGAAGAACAACTGTGAGATTGACCTTTTGAGTATGAATTTGATAATATATTGCTATGGGTTATAATTTTAACAAGACGTTCAGCTCGTAAAGGGCAAACAGTTGAATTTCAGATTTTCTTATGCTATTTTACAAAATTTAAGTTAGGGCTGCCCCCTAATAGTCCACCAAGCTTTAACCGACAATAAGAATCTTAGCCATCTAAATTTTCATTGGTCGGTTGGCTGTAAGATACAGAAGGTGTCAGTACTTTGTCATGAATTCAATACATACACATATATATTTAGTTATTGTTATTAGATTAGAAGCAACATTAATTATTCCATGTCTGGATCCGTGTTCGCTGAATTACCAGCCTGTATGAGCATTATGCGATGCACAGATACAGTCTCCCTGTCGGTGCTCAAAGCAGCGCAGGGTAAAGAGGGACGGTCCAACAGAGAAATCACTTTTCTGAAAAGAGAAAGCGATGCTAACTGGGCCTGAAAAAATGTCTCAAAGTCAGTAAGATCTAATAAGCATTTGTATGTATGATCATGTACTGATCATATTTGGAGAGGAAGGGGGGTGGGAGTGGGAGCAGGGTGGTGAAAGAGAAAGGGGGACTGAGTTGAAGTGCCGCATGCCGCCACAAAAAGTAAACTATTTGCTTTAAACTTGCTTTAAACTTCTGCTCAATCAAGAAAAGTTCTCAGGGGGAGCCTAATTTAAGTTTTCCTGTGACATTAACTAAGAATGTTAGTCAAGGTTTAGTGACAGCTCTACCTTTGAAAAGATCGAGGAACAGAGCTGCACAGACATGTCAAGGATCTTGCTGGCCAATTGCATGGTAGGAACCACCATGTTCTTACTTTCCTGTAGAACATATAGAACAGACCACGCACTTAAATCTGCTATTCAAAGATAACCATCAACTGCATGTGTGTTCTAACAGACAAGAAATGTGGAGATAAGCAGACTCACCCTGTGGTTGCCAAGAACAAAGAATATGGACCGATACACTGACATTTTCAGTTATTGTAATTAGATTAGAAGCAACCTTAATTTTCCATGTCAGCCTGTCTGGATCTGTGTTCGCTGATATCAGCCTGTATGATCCTGTGTTATCAGCCTGTATGATCATTATGAAATGCACAGATACAAAGTCTCCCTCTCTGTGCGCGAAGCAAGCATTTGAGAAAACAAGAAAACACAACCTTGTTTTTAAAAAGGCTGGAATGCTGCGTAGAACGTAAATAAAAGCAGAATGCAACGGGTCATCCCCAGCAGAACATAGAAAACATATCAAATGTTGAAATTGATACATTTTACTATTTCAAGAAAAATATAAGCTCATCTTGAATTTGATGGCAGCAAAATCTCACGGAAGTTGGGCCATGTTTACCACTGTGTAGCATCCCCACTTCTTTTAACAACTGAGACTGAGGAGACCAGCTGTTGGACCTCTGGGAGAGGAATGTTGTCCCATTCTTGACTGATATAGGATTTCAGCTGCTCAACAGTCCTGAGTCTTCGTTGTCCAATTTTGTGTTTCATGATGCACAAAATGTTTTCAATTGCTGAAAGAATCTGACTCTCTTAGTGCTACAAATTTGTATCCGTCTGATAACAGAACAATTTTGAACTTTGTCTCTGTCCATTTTAAATGACCTTTGGTCCAGAGAGGACAGTGAACTTTGTTCACAGGCACTACTTTCTGAGTGTTCCTGAGCTCATGCAGTGATTTCAATGACAGGATCATATTTGTTTTTAATGCAGTGCTACATGAAGGCATGAATGACCGCTGGAGCCTATCCCAGCGGTCTTTGGGCGAGAGGCAGAGTACACCCTGGACAGGTCGCCAGTCCATCACAGGGCCACACAGAGACAAGCGAGACACAACCACACACACGCTCACACTCACTCCTTGGGACAATTTAGAGACACCAATTAACCTAACATGCATGTTTTTGGACAGTGGGAAGAAGCTGGAGTATCCGGACTCCGTTTTATATTACATTGATGGAAATCATTCAGAACTTTCTCATCCAAATCTGATCCACAACTTGTAGGCGCAGATTCCTGAATTCCTGAAGGTGTTTTTAAATTTTATTTTTTACATGCAATCATGTTACTCACCTGTTGCCAGTTAACCTAGTAAGTTGCAATAATTTCCTCCAGTGGTTTCTATTTTGTATGACCTACTTCTTTACCCTTATATCCACATCTCAACCTTTTTTTTTTAGATGCGTCACTGCCATGAAATTCCAGATGAGCCTGAACATTTTTCATGAAATGCCTCTATTTCAACATTTAACATGCTTTCTATGTTCTATTGTGAATAAAATATTAGTGCATGGAATTTGCAAATCATTGCAATCTGCTTTGATGCGCTTTTCACACAACATCCCAACTTTTTTGGATGTGGGGATGTAGTATCCAGACAGCCTTTCGTAAGAAGAGAAAAGCTGAAGCTCACCATTCCCTTACCTAATAAGAACACAGCTCTGCTGGAACACAGAAGAATATACGGTACTTAATGTGAGATAAAACACTACCGTATGTCAATGTGCAGTCTCTCTGTGATCTGTTTATCTTGTGAATTTTGATCCCATGATACTCTTGGATACTCTGCACCCACTCCCAGGAAGTCACGGGCAGACAATAAATCTTTCTCTAGTGCATGCAGTTGCTGTAAGAGAAAATAATATCACATACACAAATTGAACAAGCTTCAAATCGATTTACTAAACATAAACATGTGTACATTGCATGATGCATTTTACTGCCAACTGAAAAAGTTGACCTGAAATTTCTTAATAAAACATGCATGGCATTACTGCTGACGTTACACATCTTACATTAATATGTATGCGTTTTCATATCGTAGCTGAAAGTACAGTTTCTGGATCCGGGCCTCGACCCTCGAGGGCGGATTGAACTGTAGCACCGTCTGCAGACAGTGGACAGAGGCGGATCTTCGGTGGACGACGTACGGAAATGCTCCGCGAAGCCCAGCAGGGCCAGGTACCAAGGGGAGCCTCTGTGCTCGCTGCCATCACAAGTCATTCAAAAAAAAAAAAAAAAAAGCGACAGCAATATGGCTTGGTTAGTGGCTCTGCTACAAATGGCCATTGTTGTGTTTTTGGTAATTTGCACGGGTAGCAGCGACTAGTCCCAACTGACTAGTTCCAGTTGTTATGCTGACTTGACATTGAAACTAATAGTCTCTTCAAAAAGAGGCATGTCACGTCACAATATATGACTGCGAATATCATCAAATCATCAAATTATTTTAATTATTTTAAAAAGAAAAATTAAACCATCATTTGAAAGTCCCTGCGTACTTTCCATCGTTTGCTCCATGTTTATGTATATTATGGATATTTACGTATGATTAATCAATTTGATTACATATGTACTGCTAAATGTTCAATTTTTAAAAAAGTTAATTGCCAAATTATTGAAAAAATTGTTTATAGGAACTAATGTTTTTCAGTCTGTGTTGCAACTAAGCAAATATTAGGGTGGGACATTTGGCGGAATTTGCTATTCACAGCGCACAGCCATCCGTCGATCGTCTCATTTATAACAGCGGCAGCTACGACAAGTGCGTAACTTCATTCATCGCAGGGGAGCAAGTTGCATGTCACTGGGCGGAGGTAACAGTTTATTGTTTTGATAAAATTTCTTTAAATGAACCCTTCTTAAAAAGAAAACATTGTATGATTCTACTAACTTTATTGAACGTTGGCTTTATGAACTTCAGCTACAAGAGGAGGAGGGGACATACATAGCATCTATTAGCTAACAATAGCTGACGTTCGCTTTCCCTTGAGTATGACTGATTGAGCTAACGTTTTTCATGTTTTGTCACATTCGCTGTCGTGCTTCATTTCACAGAGGAAACCTTAACCTGGTAAAATGGCGAAAAGGAGGATCACGCAGGAAACCTTTGATGCTGCAGTTAGGGAAAACATGGAGGAATTTGAGATGGATCCTGATGAGGCTCTGAGGGATGCAGTCGAGCAGTTTGAGTCTCAAGGTAAACACAAGAAAGTGAGACAAAACCATGACATAAAACGGCTGACAGTTTAACACATTGTACTTTGTGTCTGTTAAACTTATACATTAAATGCTAGTCATAAATCAGTTTTATTGGTATGTAATAATTACTTAGTTCAGGGCTTATTTGCACTTCTAGTGAGCAGAAGTTTTAATTCTTCACACTAAAGAGACATGGAAAGGAATCAAGGGGGTGTTGGACAACAGTTAAGCACAGACAACCCCAAAAATTATGCAAACAATCAATACGATTAATGTGAGACACAAAACAAACATAAAAAAACTATACAGAATGAACAGGAAGAGATACACAAATGAGCAAAAATGGGACATAACACCCATTTAGAAGCCTAAACAACTCTTCATGCAGAGCTCCTCAGTCCATACATGGTACAATGAGAGGGAGGCTTTCACACATATGTGCATGATTGAAACCCTCTCTGTGGCAGTCTAACTTAATATTTATGTGGTTAAACAGAGAGGATAAAGTATTGAAAGGCCTCTGTTAAGGTTAATGGTCCTGTAGCCCACATACAAAGTAAGACTTCACTATGACTGAAACCAATCTGATAGCTTGTGCAGATATGAAGAAGAGAACACACTTGTGCATACCTTTTTCTGTAAACACTTTGTTTTTCACCTTGTTACTCCTGTACACTCCTGATATGTCAGTAGGTTCACCACTGAAATCATTTCAACCCTTTTTTTTTTTATGTGAGCTCAGTAAAATCATTAACATAAGAGCATCATGGTTTATAACGCAGGTGTGGACCTCGGTTGCATCGTAAAAGCTGTACCAGCTGTTTTATCCAATGATAATCAAGAGGAGCAGATGCATGAGGTCTTACAGGTGAGCCTTGACCCCTTTTGTGAAAAGGGACAGATTACCGCACTATGACCTCTCATCACAATCTCCCCCAATGTTCACCTGTTTTCCTGCTCGCAGGCTTTGGAATCTCTCCGAATTGGAAAAGACTCTGCTGCTGTATCTGAAGTGACAGCAGACATGAGATGCTTCACTTCACAATGCTCAGCTGGATTTGCACAGCGGTACCTGGCCGCCCAAAAAGATGCCTACCCCGTCATCCTCTCCTATTGCAAAAGGAGTGTGGAAGAGCAGGATGCTGTGTTGGTTGTATTATCTTCTCTGGCTGCACTGACAGATGGGCAGCCAGACTTGTTGGATGCAGAGGGCCAGAAGTTCCTTTTGGATGTCCTCAAGAAGTACCGGACAGATTCCTCAGTGACACGTGTCGCCATCTGCGCCGTGCGTCATTGCTGCATAAAACATGAACAGAACAGGCAGGATTTGGTGAAAGGGGGCGCCCTGCCACTGCTGACCGGTGCCATTACGCAACACCGTGGATGTGCTGAGCTGGTCAAGGAGGCCTCCGCTGCTCTCAGGGTCATGACGTTTGATGATGATGTCCGAGTTACGTTTGGCCATGCGCACGAACATGCCAAGATGATTGTTCTTGAGCACAGTGGGCTAAAAGTTTTAATTGATGCTGCAAAAGGTAAGTCCAACCTATGACTTGTTTGTTCATTAAATAGGATCGGCTACGGCATTTGACACTTTTTGATAGCTTTATTTCACCTTTCATTTATTTCACTCCTCCCAGCTCACCACAATAATACTTCAGTTCTGAGTGAGCTGTGTGCCACTTTATCCCGCCTGGCGGTTAGGAACGAGTTTTGTCAAGACATCTGTGATCTGGGTGGATTAAAATTCATGATGACATTGCTCGCAGACAGCTATGAGTCAGCGGTAGAGTACAAAAACAAGGCTTGTGATCCAAACAAATTCAAGACTCAACTTGTATATTTACTCTTCTCACTAAGTTTTCTGCTTTTGCAGGAGTTGGTCCGGCAGGTCCTCAGCGCAATACGAGCTGTGGCAGGAAATGATGACGTGAAAGATGCAGTTGTTAATGCCGGTGGAGTTCAGCTCATTGTCATTGCCATGAACAGGCACATGAACAACCCCGCTGTGAGTTGTCACGCCTACACACTAAATCACTTTTGTTTTGATGAGCTTTACTATTGCAATGTATCAGTGTTGATCCTCTGCTGCAGGTGTGTGAGCAGGGCTGTGCATGCCTCTCTGTCCTTGCTTTACGTAAACCCAGCAACTGTAAAGTCATCATGGAGAATGGAGGTGCCTTGGCTGCAGTTCAGGCTATGAAGGCTCACTCTGATGTGGTGAATGTACAGGTAGCTTGATGTCATTCATACGCTTACTTGACAACACTGGCCGTGTAGCCACGCCATGCTGCAGCTGTTGGTTCGTGTGTCTGATTTTCTCCCTTTTAATCAACAGAAACAGGCATGCATGCTGTTGAGAAACCTGGTTGCACGCATGCAGGACTTCAGCCAACCAATCTTGGACATGGGAGCAGAGGCCCTGATAACTCAGGCTGTCCAGACACATCAAGAATGTGGTGATGTGGGTAAAGCAGCCCTCAGAGATCTGGGATGTAAGGTGGAACTTCGAGAGCTGTGGACTGGCAAACGCAGCGGCCTTACCAACTGAAAGCTGATGAGGTCATCGCTGCAGATCGTGCATCCTTACAATGAGTTGTAAAATGGAATACTATGACATTGGTATACTCTGTTTTTAGACAGTAGAGGATGCAGATACACCAACCTAACCATAGATATTTACACCGTGTAATCGTTGTTGAAAAGGCACCAGTATGACACAAATACCTTCACAGACTATGTCCCACAATTCAAATAACTTCAAAAAGGCCTTTTGATTGTTTTATTTATTTTTTTATTTTTTATTTTTAGATATTTGTAACACTTATGTTTATAATGTGTACATTTTTGTCTTTTGTGCCATGAGTTAATATTGATATATTTGCTGCTATGCACTGTACAAATTCCTTTCTCATACTGGTTCAGCCCAATTTAAACATGTACTGAAAACCTTATAGCTGTACTGCTTCTTTTTTTTCCACTTATATTCTTTATTCATAGTTGAAGTGGGGTTTTTCAGTTTCAGCTTGCTTATAAGAGTCTCAGAAGCATGATGCCACCTTACAGAGTACTGAGATCTATGAATCACTTGCTTTTGGAATTCCCTTGAACCATGCTAAAAGGCAGAGATGATACGGCCTTTTCACTTGTTAGAGAAATAACCTGACTAAACAAAAGTGATCCAATGTTTTATAAATCTGAGTGCTTTCAGTATTTGGTATTGCTTTCAGCCCGTTCGTCTGTACAGAACAGCATCAACTGTTCCCTTTAAGGGGATTACCTTAAATTAACTGTATGTTTAGGGGCCCTCCTGCAGAATTTCTATCTGATCAGTCTGAACTTTAAATCCAATTTTTTTTCTTTTCCCTTCTACCATAATTTAGTAGAAAGACTTCTTTAGTTCTCTGGCTGATATCCTGACACTTTCTCTTAGAATTAGCTGGTCTAAAGTTTCAGCAGAAATGCCAAGCTGCTCTGGATCAGATAAAATGTAACAAGCCCAGGCCACATTTTTTCACTCAAAGGCTCAGGCTTCTCTGGCGAGTAGTTTTCTTTTACCCAAACATCAAGCTTTGCTTCTCATTTAAACCAAAAGTTCTACCTATACACAAAACATTTACACAAACTTAGGTCTAACAAACTTCTGGAGTGTTCGTGTGCCTATAATGTATGTGAGGCCCTTAATAACTTCAACTACATTCCTTTTAAACCACAGACTGTAGTACACACCTTGCTCTGGGAGTGTTATTTGTTGACCAACCACTTATGGGCAGATTTATGTTTATAATGTGTACATTTGTGTCTTTTGTGCCATGAGTTAATATTGATGTTTTTGCTAACCCAGTCTGTCTGACTGGGTAAGTAGAGTCCCAACCCTTAATGAACAGTATTGTAACCTATGCTACCCTACTGCATAGACATATAAAAATATGTCTATGTCCTACTGGGCATCAAGAACTCTTTAAGAGGTCCTCTGAAATCTTTGTTATTTGAGCCTGTGCAGATTTCCACAAATATGCTGTGAAGAGAAGATCACAGTTTGAACTTTCTTTTGTGCACGTTGTTCAAAAGGGTTCTCTGCCTCTGCTCTCACTATTCGTGTGAAAATGTGATTATGAGTTAGGTCATATTTTTGCAGACATATTTTGAAGGTTTCTATATCTTGCTGCCAGTACGGTTATGATAAAAAGTGGTTATCCTCAGTCTACAATTGTAGTAGATCTTCCACTATACATTGTATCTAGCGAGACCGAAGCTGTTGATTCAGAGGCAAATAAAAGTACAGCATACTTCACGGTTAAAAACCCCCCCAGAAGTTACCAAGTCCTGCACACGCCCCTCTAACCGACCTATCCAAGCGCCCCATCTCACATAGACTTCATTTCCCACAATGCCGTAGTGCTCGTCCTTGTCAAACCTCACTGTGGTCAAGCTAACGTGAACTGCCTCGGGTGGCTGACAGGCAGGAGAAGTAATGGCAGGGATACATCAGCATGGGAGATGTCTGTCATATGAAGTCACTGTTTGACTGTTAGATTTATGAATTGTTTATAAAACAGTGCCTTTGCTTCCACGACATATTCTCTCTTAGCTCTCAACTTTACAGTTGTTATCTCCACTGCACAGTTAACGAGAGTAACAGTCGTTAGTGTAGCGATAAGCTAGCAGCTAGCTTACGTTACTTAACCTACCATTTGGCTAACTTAAAAAACATTTCCAGAACAACTCGCTGACGACTTGAAATAACAATTCAAGTGAGGACTATCAATTCACAAGAAACCTCCGTGCAGGTGTCAGGTTTGTAAGGTAAGATATATTGCGTTTGTTACAAGTGACAGCTCACTGGCTGCAAACACTGACTGTGTTCTGTTGGTTGACAAGTTTAGACGAGGCTGGTGCACCATACAGGAACACTGAGATGGAGTGAGGGAGAAGCATGGCTGTTATTCTGTGAATAACTGACTGATCGTGTGGGGATACCGTTGAACCGTAACTAAGCCCAGGTTTAGTTTGTGTCAGAACTGTACTAACACAATTAATGATAAAGGATGTTACATGCCAGGGAAAATGGTAGCATTTGAGATTAAGTGCTGGCAGAATCGTTCAGCAGTAACGAAACAGTCAAACATATTTGGAGATGGACCGATAACAAAAGCTTCTCGTTATATAACCCAGTTCATTATGGCATGGTAAAATTTTTGTGGAGTTGACATAATTCGCAGCTGAAGGTAACTGTAACGGTTGACTGAACGTTTGATTGCGGCCTTTCTTTATATACTGTGTAAACTGGAATTCTCTTTCGGAGGCATTTCTACCCCAGAGCGACAATATAAGTGCACTATGCAATATTTTTTGTATGCACTTGTTGACAGATTCTGACACTGAACGCATGGAGAGCGTCTAAATAACAACCATTAAGTAACCCAGTTGAAAGGTCAGGTTTATGGAAAATAAAATAAAAAGTCCCTGCGTTGTATTGAACATTGTAAACCTCTGTATCACAAAGAAATGCGACATTTTAAGACTCCCAAAGCAAACATGGCTAGCTGTAAGGAACAAGAAACTGTAAAATGATCTGCATGTGGAGCAAGGCCAGAGGGAGGGTTAAGGGACATATTTCTACAGGACAATGGATGGGGTCTGAAAGGGACTGCAGCAGAGATCTAAGTGCACATTTGAGGATCTGGCTGGAGGCCCCGTTGTACTGATGCCAGGGTTATAGTTGCCCCTGACTACCCAGCATTTCAGCAGACTTTCTGTTTGCATCCACGGCTCATGTCTGTTTTGATTTGCTGAGTATCCAAAGTGTTCCAAAGGTCCTTGATTCAGTAAAGTTTTCAAACTTTAACAGCTTTTCTCTGTTTCTTTTCTTTTTTTGACCTCGTCACGACTCAGACATGAGCTCAAGCCAGATGTATAAACTGAGCTGGATATCCTTTTTACAGATGAACAGCAAACAGATGAACAGTGACCTTGGCATTGAGCAAGATATTTGTTGTAAAACCATGTATCAAAGTTAGTGTGAAGCTGCACAAAGAACTTTGGAGCTGTGTCGGGAGGTTCGACTCATTGTGTTGCTGACGGGCTCATAAACCTTTACCTTTGTTAACCTTCACTCCTGTCTTATCATCAATCCAGAACAAGCTGTAAGTGGGACATTTAGCAAGCAAAGAGAGATATTTCCAGAGCACAGTTGTTACAGTTTTGATACTTTTTCAAAATTTCAAACAGTTCCTTTGCATTACAAATGACTTGTAATAGTATAATATAAATATGATACTAGTTTAAGAACATTGTTATAGCTTCTCACTTCAGTGTCATGTATGTCAGAGTAGGAACAGCAAACCCTATTGCAGTAACTTTACTATATAAACTCAATGATCTGTTTACAAATTGAACTCTTAAGTAATCTGAGTAATTGTGAATAATTCACATTTGCTTAAAAACAACTAGAAATCATCATGTCCTTGCGTGCTTTATGATGCACGATGATTTAAAAAGTGACGTAATTCAGCTGTACACATGTAACTCGGGTTGTTCAGCTTGCATGGTTATCCAAAGCGGAGTTGTTGTGAGTGCCGCTCGGCCGTGACACTCGTGTTTAACAATAAACCAGTGTGGGGGTTAAAGGTTGAATGAATGGGGGATTTGTGCACTGAAATGATTAGCTCATTGAAATACATGGACATGCCTTTGTTTGTAAAAGTAGCGAGATCCCCCTAAATAATGTTTTTCCTCCAACCTGGTTTCAGTCTTTGCTGATTAGATAAGAGTGATTGTCTCGCCTGTGGGAAGTCGTGGTTACGCTGAAACGTGAAGTGCTCACAGGGGAGGTGCCTGGTTGGCACTTGTGCTGCTCAGACGGACACCTTTCACCTACAAGTCCCCAGCGTTGTCCTCCAAGAGATTTATTTTTATATATTTGCTCTCCTTTGCTCTTCACGTAGCCCTCACTGCTGCGGTGGTTGGTTACGGACACTGGATTATTCTCCAGGCAACTGTTCAGCCGAGATATATGTGTTTTGTCAGAGTCTCTTTTTAAATAAATCCACCCTCTTGTCGTCATCACATACTGACACGACTGCAGTGGGCTGAAGGGGGATATAAACATGCTGGAACAAATCAGTTTTCTCTGGTCATGGTTTGTCATTTCCACACGATGTTCTCCTCAGTGCAGAATCAGATTTGGAAACAGTGTTTCCGTGACAGTTCTTGAAGTCGTGCTCGTCACTTGATCCTGATGCAGTGCCCCAGAGTAACAAGCGAATACGCTTAGCCAGCAACATAGCGTGTTTGTTTTATTTTTAGACCAACTTAAAAGTGACCTCTGTTTTTCTCTTTTTTTCCCTCTGACCTCTGTCGCTCCCAGCTCCTGTTGGTACTGCCCCTCCCTGGTGGGTTGAATTCATGAGCGTGCTCAGTGTATAGGCTGTGGGGATGGGGAGTGGAGTCCAGGAACAACGGGCATCACTGACTCAGGCAGAAGTGCTGCCGCTGGCGTCCTCCACTCAGTCAGAAGGGAGCTATGAGGTAAAATCTCACACATGCTCCTTCCCTAACACATAATAGATGAATGGATGTCTAACTGGATGATGAATGAATCAGATTTAGTTAAATCTTGATTTTATCTTATTTTTTCTTTATCATGACAGATAACAGGAGGCTCAGTTGGGGGAACACTGGGAAAAGTTAGCCACGATCTGAGCATATGTGTGTGAATCTGCTCAGTTTGCACCATCAGAATGAACAAAATGAAATTCTTTTAATTGTTTCCTTCACAAATTAATATATTTTTTAAAAGCTCTTTGGGAATAACCTTGTTGGCGTAAAATTTCTGTCAAACTGTGTTATCGTTGGTAGTTGTCAATTGGTAGAACTAAAGAAATGAGAACAAATTGTCTCTTTTTGATGAGCTGCTAGTAACAAATTACCTAAAGATTCGAGGTCGGGAACAAGGACTGGACTGAAAATCAGTGACAAACTTTTGAAGACCTCCAGAAAGTCCGCTGAACTATTGTTCAAGACCACTTTAAAAGTTCACACGAAAGTTTGGCTCCTTGAAAGCAAAACAGGAGGAAAGTGGGGGTGGCTCAAGGCCTCAGCGCAGCACCCTATGTGAAACTTACAGGCTGGACCTTGTCTGGCAGCGTCATGGCCACGTTGGTTCATTAAACATCTTGTGTGGGAGGTTTTGTGCTTATCCCTTTGTCGCTGTTGCTGACTCTAAATCTGATTCCTCCTTTGCTGCGCAGGGCATGAAGCAGACTCGATCTGTCCTCAACTCGCTGTTCTCCGGGGCTTTAGCTGGAGCTGTGGCCAAGACGGCTGTAGCCCCGCTGGATAGAACTAAAATCATCTTTCAAGGCAAGTTGGATTCTCCGCTGACCTAAAAGAATGTTTTTACATTGGAAATGATCTGAATAAATGGCTTGGAACTATATCTAGTGATACGTTGGTGGGGAATAGCTAGACTTATGGTGAATGCTGCATCGTCATTATTTATCTTATTCACATTTGTTGTTTTCTTACAGTGTCTTCAGCAAGATTCTCTGCCAAGGTACGTATGAGCAAAAGCATCCTACATTTCATGTTACTTGTCTGCTCCTCATTCATAAAGTCATGTCCACAGCTGTTAACATTAGCCACAGGCTTTGTTGAGGATCATTTGTAGTTCAAATAAACATACACACACTTTTGTTTTCCATCTGACCCTCACGGAATGTACGAGTGAAAACAGATCATTTTAATTTGAACAGATAATCTGTTAAAAGAGATCATTTTAAACCGAAAGCTAGCATAAACATGTGTTTATGCATTGCAGGAAGCTTACAGGTTGATCTACCGCACCTACCTGAAGGATGGCTTTTTCAGTCTGTGGAGAGGGAACTCTGCCACCATGGTGCGAGTCATCCCATATGCAGCCATCCAATTCTGTGCACATGAGCAGTACAAGAGGCTGCTGGGAGGCTACTATGGCTTCCAAGGGAAGTAAGTGTTTAAGAACTGTTTTCAACTGCTGTTTCTTGTTAAGTAATAAAGCAATTGTGAAAATCTTTTACTTGATTTCCTCATGATTCCTAGAGTCCTACCTCCAGTCCCAAGGTTACTGGCTGGGTCTTTGGCCGGTACCACAGCAGCCATGCTGACCTATCCGCTGGACATGGTGCGAGCCAGGATGGCTGTAACGCCAAAAGAAATGTAAGGCCATTTTTAGTAGCTGATGAGTTATCAGTGGATAGGAGGAGATTTTATTAGTAACCGCTGTACTACAATATAAAAACACTACATGCACAAGAGAGCAGAACTTCTAATGGTGGTAATATGTACACTATACAGTAAGGGAAACCCAAAGATTTAAATAAGAATAAGATTTTTTTCAAAGAATTAGATAAATAAACGAAAGTTGTGTTTGCTGTGTGCTTGTTTTTTTGGGGTAATATTATACAGAGCTGGCCTCTCTTGAGTCATGGTTTTTAAGTTTTCCAGGGAAAAACAAACATTTGAAAAGTAAATATGATTTACTTTAATTTCTGCAGTACAAATTTCAGTTTTTAAAGAAAAAAAATAATTTTAAGTGTCACAGCAAAAAGCCTTTAATTTTTTTGTCTTCTGTTTCTCTGCTCAGGTACAGTAACATTCTGCACGTTTTTGTGCGGATCTCTCGAGAAGAGGGCCTGAAAACCATATATCGAGGATTCACTCCAACCATACTGGGCGTTGTCCCCTATGCTGGTCTCAGCTTTTTTACTTATGAAACTCTGAAGAAGATGCATGCAGGTACCACACGTGCAACCACGTTCATTCCTTTAACACAAACACATATATGTGATATGTAAAACGCCCCCTCCTTCCATCCTCCCCTTCCCTGCAGAGCACAGCGGCCGCTCGCAGCCCTACTCTTACGAGCGTCTGGCTTTTGGGGCCTGTGCTGGCCTCCTTGGCCAGTCGGCGTCTTACCCTCTGGATGTGGTGAGGCGGCGCATGCAGACTGCAGGTGTCACGGGCCACACGTATGGCACCATCCTGGGCACTATGAAAGAGATCGTTTCTGAGGAGGGGGTTGTCCGCGGACTCTACAAAGGTCTCAGTATGAACTGGGTCAAAGGACCTATTGCTGTGGGAATCAGCTTCACCACCTTTGACCTTACACAGATTCTCCTGAGGAAGCTGCATCAAATGGGCTATACTCGATAGTAGTGACACAGGGAGGGTGGAATGACAAGATCCCTCCCGTAGTTAAATAAAGACGAGTGATAGAGAGACTGAAGAATGTTTGTTGCTCGATAGAAGCGAATGCACAGGATGTGAGGGTAATATCAAGCTGTAGTCTCTTGCTGTGCGTCAGAGGTAAGTTTGATATAAAGAGCACAACCTATTGTCATGTGCAATATGATCAAGCATCTTATGTGTGTGCACATCAATTAGAATTCTCCAACCCTGGAGAACCAGATCTGAGTGCATGTGTCGGAGAGTTAAGAGGAATGCACAGACTGATGTATCCCAGTCATACGCTGCAACGAACACTTTGTTTTAAGCAGCGATCCCAAAGGTAATGATCTGAGCTGAGATTATATGATGTTAGTGTTTTTAAGCATGAAGTTAGTGTGAAGTTTCTCAGCACAGAAGTGTGAAGCGGTAACATTAACACATTTCTTTGAGGTGAATATATAAAAGAAATCCCTACACCCTTAAGATTACATTCGCAACTTTATTTGCGGTTGAGCTGCTGCAGTGACAGCAGAACGATGAGCTATCCTTTATGCCAGTGCCAACACAATTTGAAGTATTAACAGTGGCCATTTTGTTTTATGATTGTTTTCATTGTAAACATGCCGTTGGCTTTTTGTGAGATTGTAAATTAAGGCCTGTCCGAAGCGTCAGTACAGATTTCCCCCTCCTGGCGACACGTGATGCTGAGTAAAGCGCATCAAAGCGCTGCGTCGGGTCACGCTCAGAATGGGAGATCTTGTACTCTAACGTGGTAGAACCTGCACTATATGATAATGTAATCCAATAACAGCCTCCTGTGAGTACTGCCTTTACACTGCTGCTGTCACCGCGTGAGAGGCGTTGCTTTAGATATATGGTCATTTTGATCTTTTCGCGAGGTTGTTTTGGGTTACAGTATATTGAGGCATTTTAAGGACCCACAGTATATACAGATATCGTCTTCCATCTGCCATCAGTGCGACAGCTGCATGGTGTGTCTTCACTACCGGTTTTGCTTTAGAATGAACACGATGCAAGTTCACGTAGAGCTGTAGCAGCAAACGCTGATGGGATAACGTGAGTGGAAATATGCAAACGTCACAAGAGTTTTTTCATTTAGGACATTTTCTTCTTCTTAGTGTTGTACTTTACCTCATCACATAATCAGATGTTTTTTTTGTCACACATCATTGTGTTGTTGTGTGTGGTGGCAAAAAGGGGACTTACCTGCAGCCAAACCGCTTGTTAGGTTGTAGGTACGCTGGAACAGTGCGCTCTCGGGGTCGCTCGAGTGTCGATGGTTTCTATAGTTAGGCCACACATACTGAGGCAGGGTGGCAGCTGAGTGGATGCAGGGCCAAGTGGAGCAGAGAGCGCGTCAGGCCATTCGTACGAGAACACTGTCTTATTAGGGCAGCACAAGTGATTATTATTGGTAGTGTTCTGATTTGTATTTTATTTTTTGAATCACTGGACAAATTCCCAAGTGAAATGCTAGAGTGCAGAGTTGTTGTAATGTTAACAAGGGTTTTAAGGTGCGTTGCCTGGCCAAAAAAAAAAAAGAAAAAAAGTTAACTTAGCAAATGATCTGAGGGTGAATCAGTTTGTCAGGTCTGGGTTCAGCAATGTGATGTTGCCCAAAAATGAAAGTCAGCTGACTGAACTACTGAGATGCTTGACTGAAATACTTTGTGATGTTCTGGAGGAGACTTTATGCAGGGGGGCCCCCATCATCGGTGGAAGATCTTGGTGAAAATCTAATGCAACTCTGGACAGAAATGAATGTTATCATTTTTTTTTTAAATCAGCCTGTTGAAATGAGTGAGATCTAAAATCAAAGCAAAAATTAGACTTTTTGTGGCCGGCGGCGTATTATCGAGAAAAGATCAACTTGGCCTTTGTCTTAGTGAAATGGGGGCTGTACAGTCAGAATAGATTTATTTTATTTTTCATTTTTTTCAATGAACAGATTGTTTTAAAAAAAAATAAAAAATTCTTTCCTCACAATTATTGGAAAATGTGCAGTTGGAGTGCTGATATAGTTGGATTTAACCAGCAGCATCTCAGTGTTAGGACTGTAAATGTGTTTCTGTCCCCATTTTCAAATGCTGAATGTGGGAAAAGAAACGAGTAAAACTGACTTTTTAAACGCTAAAACAACTAGTTGTGGGCACTCATGTAGTACGTGCTCCAGAACTGAATCATTTCTTCGACTAATTCTCAACTTCCTCACTGAGGTTCATGAAATTGAGCTTTTTGTTTGAAATATGAGCTCCTCAGCTCAACCTTGTTGGAGTTAATCATTTAAAAAAAAGTGACAAATCTAATCAACCCAACTTGATCTTTCATTTCAGTGAATAACAGACAAATGCAGAGATTCAATACCCAGCTTTCGTCAGTGATTTACATCACTGGAGCTCTGATTGGTAAATTCACTGCCGTCCCCTAACTCGCCCCCGTCTGACTGATCATCTCATCCACACTGCCTGTGGATATCATGATTGTTCTCACATGGGGAAAATGTGCTCTGGTGAGCCATCCTGCGCTCACACATACATCAAAGCAGAGGCTTGCTGGCAGAGCAGTCTTATCAGGTGAAACTGAGAGTGGGATTTTCTTTTGTAGAGCTCATTTCCTGCCAGCCAAGCACATCTGTCCAATCAGCTGCAGGTAACAGGTAACTGCTGGTTACAGCTGTAGTGTTGTAATATCGGTTCGTAATCTTTAACCCTCCTGAGAGACGCTTCGATCAGCGACAGCTTGGTCTTTAAGCAGCACACGTTCCGAGTTGAAGGGTTGAAGTTTGCCGCACGGTTCAAGGGAACTGAAAGCTGAATAAAGGGTAGTTAGTGACTCTTAAGTGCCTAGAGAGGAATAGTAAGCATCTTACTATGACTAAGCTAACTTTGCTAACCTTTTTGAAGGTTGCTTCCATTTTTCTAGCCTTGTTTCAGTTTTGAAGTTAGGAGGAGGAGGAGGCAGATGTTTGAGAGTGGCTTTAGGTTTGGTGACTGGTTGACCTCAGTAACTGAATGTATTAACTTCAGGTCCAGTTTTTGTATGTGAATTTTGTAAAACTTTAACTGCCTTGCAGAATATTGCTGTGTGGGGGATGACACGTGTTTGGTTCTTGTTGTTGTTGGTTCCCTGCTCATTCAAACAAAGTTTTGGACTCCTTTTCAAAGAGCTAGGAATTATCTAAAAAAAAACAAAAAACAAGCTGACTCCTTAAAGAGTTGGGTGAATGAAATGCCCTGTGACGGAGAGAGGCTGTCGGTCTGCAAGACAATCATTCAATGCCAAAAAAAAGTTTTCGTTGCAGGATGACAACGTGACAGCAGCTTAACTCGGTGAAATACTGAAGCACTACAAGAACTAACTGTGGTACAAGCTGTGATTTTTATTTTGTTTGTTTGTGATAACTCCGTACAAATGCAGACGTAAACTGTTCCTGTAATTTTCATTTTGCAGCAGATAATCTTGTTCTGCAACGATTCAACAGCTGTTTTGTAACTCCTAGTAATTTGTGCCAACTGAATGTAACTAACATACCTACTAAATAACCACACCCTGTGTCCGTTCTCAAGTGATAATGGTGTATCTGTGGGGTATAGTGTTAATAAAATATCAGATTCTTGAATAAAACTGGATGTCTGTTTTATGTTCTTCAGCACATATTTCCATGAATGCTGTTTCTTAGTGCCTGCTTGTTCACTGAAGAGATAGATGGATATTTATGTAACTCATGTTGAGTTATTGAAAGTGGAAAGTCGTAAACAAATAATTGAAATAAAAAGATAGGTGGACTAATTTGGCGTAAATCATGGATGAAAGTGGCGAAACTTGAATATCCCATCTTGCTACGGGTACTCTGATGTGCCTGGTGTGTTTGAGTGTACTGATATAATTTCACCACTAGAGGGGGCAACATCTCCATGAGTGTGTCGACTTCTCTGGCTGCAATGCCTCGTTCGACCAGCAGGTGGTAGCGCAGCACAGCTCCGATGGAGGTTGATGGCGCTACTTCTCTGCCCGAGGCCGTGTTGGCGCTTTCAACATGACCGTGAACGCAACGCAGCAACACATGAAGCCAACGAAGAAACAGTCATGCCTAAATTGCATAAATTATTTCTCATTGTCTAATATAATGTCTGAGCATTTGATTCAAAGGTACCTTGAGAGTTTTGTTGAAAGAAAACAGATGCTCATTTTATTCAAGGAAAATTTACTGGATGTTTTTGTTCAACCAAAATCAGATGAATTACAGTATTTGTTGTAGTCTTGGTTTTAATGAACCCGGCAGGCAGTTCAATCCAGATCCTTTGTGCACAGATTTTTTTTGGGAAGGTTGAAAAGAAAATGCCCCGGAAGAAAGGACCTATAGGGAAGACAGAAGGCTAATTAAAGAGGGAAGAAGGGAGGGAAGGATGGAGGCTGTCAGTGGATGTGGTTGCTATAGATACTTGGCATGATGCCGGATGGAGGCTTAGCCCATTTGCATTCATTCATATGATGGTTGCTCACATTTTTTTCTTCTGAAATAAAAGCAGCACATGAACGATTTATTCCCCTTCAATTTCTTCCTTTTCAGTTACTTAATGTCTTTTTAAGGCAGCCTCTTGTTTTTATACAGACCAAAGGAAAAATTATTTACAATGTGACACTATCCTACATATGTTTTATGAAAAATACATGTGATGTTCTGATGAATATGGGAGGATGTTTAGGTTTGATAGCTCAGAAAGTCAAATGTTTTTAGCTAGGCAACTAGCAGGCTTTTTTATTTAGTCAGAGATTTATTTATTAATTGTTTTGGCTGGAAACAGTAAGACTAGAATGTTACTTATTCCTCTTTGTTTTCGTTAAGTAACCTAAAATAATAAAATCCTGCACACCACATTCAAGGCCTGTGTATATTTTCGCTGTAGGCCTAAAAATTGAGCTTTTTTTTAAAGAAAAAAACCAACAACTTAATTTTTATATCGCTCCTCTAATGTCTATTCAGTATTATGACTTGGGTTCAGGTCAATGGTTGGAGATAATACAGTAGCTCTATTAGTCACTGTTGGGCCTCAGGAATAATGATAATTGTTATCATTTAGATTTTTTGGTAATATTGCTGCGACACCTCGGTGGAAAGAAAGAAAAAAACAACCATCCTCCTTTGCCAAAAGGGCCATTACAGAAATGTAAAAATAATACTGGAAATTGTGGTTACTGAAATTGATTTTGTAGTCGTTCCTCTGTAACAACAAGAAGTGGTGTACGTTTTCAGGTAAATTATGGTAAATCGTCACCAAACAGACTGATAAACGTTTCTGATCCTTTAATAACATTTTGAAAATAAACATTTTACAGTAACATGTGTTCATTGTGGAAAGTGGGAAAATGAAAAATGTGCTTCATTTGGAAAACCTGTGCGGTCAAATCCCCCACATTACCACACACACACAGAGGCAAAGTGTTGGGAACACTATAAAAAATAGCAGAATCATCTCTTTTATTTAGTGCTAACAAAGACTGCAATTGTAGACACAACGTAAACTATATAATTTTTTTAAAAAGGCGCCACATTTTTAGCATCTGTGTGGTGTTTCTGATAGAGTGGCCACTGTTTACTAAGAATTCATATTATTCACATAACAAACTAAAACACAAGGGCTTTTCTAAATGGACTTAACTTCACCATCAGGGCAAATATAGCATCCTGACCAACAGGATCAAATAAAGTAAAAACCTGGACATCTGTAATTGAAATGTTCATCTAAGTGCCATGGTTACTTTCTACAGAAAACAAAACACAAAATGCACTTTATTATTGATATATTTATTAACAAGAACACATTTGTTTGTTGGCAATACAGCACATCACAAGGCACAACTGGTGGAAGGACTTACGTACAGTTTGTATCAATGCTGTGAATGAACAATATGATCTTACTATGTTTCTTTGTGAATGTGTTTGAATGTTAAATAGTAACCTTAAAAAACATGTTCAGCAGGGAATCAACAAAAATGTTTCAATTAGTTGAGTCTTTTAGTCAAATGCGGCTGATCAGAGATTTCCCAGCATGTCATCAACCTGCAAAACAACAGGCAGACAGAGGAAATTAGTGACAGAACTGGGGTGCAGAATAAAGAGACAAAATTAAACTGTCACATTTTTCACAGTGAGGTTTCCTAAAATATAACTGCCACAGCACTGACGAGGCAGATACGGACAAGAACTTCTTTTAAGAAAAAGACGGAGTTGTAGAGAGCATTCCTTCCTCATGACTACCAATATCTGTCTGTGTCTGAGTCTACACCCTGTCACCCACTGACCCTGAAAGTCTGGAGCGTCACACTCAGACGGGATCCCACAATTATGCCTAAGGGAAAACAGACACCCACCCACAAGGTTCTGCTGTCTGGTTTTGCACCGTCATGACTGAACAAGATAAGAAGCTGACTCACAGAGAAAAGGGAGGTAGTCCTCATTTGTTCAAGCTTTAATCATCACAGTGATTATTAATGAGAAACATTGACCGCATGATGTGTCCGCTGCTCGCAAAAATCACCGAGCAAAACCTTCCAAGGCCCCTACAATCACTTCAGGTTGGCAGATTTGAAACAGCAGCATTATTTGTAGTACAGGCTCGTGGGCAGCAAAAATCAAGGTGTGTGGGGGTTGTTAGCTGGAAGAGGAGGAGGAAGAAGGTGGCTATGAATGAGGAGATCAGAGCTGGACAACATTTCCTGGATAGATGCAGGATTTCAGACACTGGTTAGTAATGAGGGGCCTTCCTGAGTCTGTAGGGCTCTTCTCCTGCCTGCACTGTCCCAACTACCAGTTAATGTATGCAGAGAGGAGCCAACGAGCCTGTCTCCACAAAACACACAGAGACATGCACAAAGACCGTATTGTTGTCAAAAATACAAGCTTTGATTGTTTGTTGTTCTTTTCGTTTGATTAAAAGCGAGAAGAAAGGGGGCAAAGTTGCGAGTTTCTTCCTGAATATGCTGTAACAACATTAAACCCAGAGAATGTGAGTAATACACACAGAAACATCAACTATCTGTCTTTTCTGCATCCGTCTGCTGTACATACTTTAATTGTCCATAGAAAATAAAAATCACAAGATTTATATAACTTAATATAACATAAAATTGCATAGTCATACATAATGGTTATCATGATAAGACTCAAATTCAGTTTATCCTATTCCAAAATGTAAGATTTTCACTTCTTTAAGGCTTGGTTTGATTTGGATCAAAACAGGAGCAATAAAGTCCTGAAGTTTTGACCAATAAAAGGTCTAAGAGAGGCTGTTTGACTGTAGCGTTGCTCTATTGTTAAGACAGCTCAGACCCAATAGATTAATTTATTTAGAAATTCAATTTTATTTTTTTTTAACATCAGCATTAGCAGTAAACTTGCTTTGTCAGGATGTCAGACAGTTTGTGTGTGAGATATATAACTTTTCTAAGAGTCCATCTTTTGATGAGCTTTTAGAAAAGAGCGGACAGTATCATATTACACAAAGTGGTACTGACCGCTTGTGTGTGTGAGAGACAGTTTTTAGAACAAGAGATGTGTAAATGGACACAGAAGAAGCCTGATATTGAGGAAGATACATGTGTTTGCATGGGGGGGGGGATCCTTTCTTTTTGTATTCCACTCTGCATCTCCCAACACACACACACACACACACACACACACACACACGCACACACCCTTAGGCTGACATTGTGTCCATCCAACAAAGACGTCCCTGCAGCCCCCTCATTATAAATACATGTCATTGGATCACAGCTCGTCTGAATCCCTGAGTCTGCTGCGCTCTAAGTGGCCGTGACCAAGCCCTGAATGGGTGGCCAAGCGACAGCTCTACCAATAGAGCCAACAGCGTGTGTGTCGCTTCAGCCTATGGGAATGAACGCTTCACAGTAGGACGAGGTCAGAGGTCAGGGTGTCTGTTATGTGTGAGTACACGTATATACGCACACATATTTTCTAGCTTTTGGGTGTGCTGCTCATAATTAAGAAGCAATGCAGAAAAAAGGAAAAAAAAAATGTGACTGAGGTTTGCCTTAAATCTGGGGCAATAAGTTTCCTGCTGCCTCAACAACAAAGCTGCATGGATGAAGTCCTAGTTCACTCAGTGTGTGTTTGTGTGTGCGTTTGCGTGCATATACATTATGTGTGAGTGTTAAAAGAGCTCCTCCCATCTTGTTATACAGGGGAAATACGAAAGTGTCTCTATCCCTCTGGAACCGCAAACCAGGCCACTGTGTTTTACCCTCATTCCTCCTTGCTCCTCCGCCATCAAGCTTCTATTTCTGACTCACAGCATAAATTTCTTCATGGGTTTTAACAAAGTTTTCCTCCCTCTACTTTCACTGAAGTTTTTAATCTCCAGAGATATGACCGGAAGTCAACTGGAAATGAATAATCATAGCATGATGAATCATTCGGTTTTTTTTTTTAAATTCTAAATAGCCAATGTTACCTGAACTTACTGAATAAATGCATGACATCTGTTTCCAGATGAAGGATTTGAATAAAAAAATGATTTTGTTTTATCTATCTATCTATGACTCAAATGTGCCATGTACAAGTTTGAGATCACGAGTGCTTTTTCAAGGCCTCATTTCTGTGTGGTTGTTGACAGACCTATACAGACGAATGACTACACTGCTTAGATCTTGTGTGTCTTAACCAATGAAGCATCAGGTTGCCCCGACAGAGATCAGATGAAGATGATACAACATGAAGGTTTACGTAAAAATACAATCTTTGAGAGATTCTCGCCAGTAGTTGTTGACAATCCTGAATCCATGTTGTCAGGTATAAATGAAGATGAATAGTAGGTAGCTCACAAATAGGAATGTACAGTTGACAGTATGCAATTGAAATGTCTCCCAGAAAAGTGATGTATTTTTAAAATTTGTGCAAATTGATTTTCGTTTCTGCTTCTCTTCTTTTTTTTTGTGTCAGTTTGTCCTGTGCTGCACCACAAGTTGCCTTTCGAAGGACACTGTGCTTTTCCAAGTCAAAATACTGTGTAAACTGAATTCATTGGTGCAATTTGTGGAGGGAAAAATATCTGCAGATCTGCTCAAATAAACTAAATAGATGTACCTTTGTTAAGGGTAGAAGCTTTATGTAATGTCAGTATTACAGAGACGTGTAAGAGAAGAAAAGGCAAAGGTGTGGTAAAAGTAAAATAAAACAGTCTGTGGGGGATGAGGAACAAAGAGACTTGAAGAGAAAAACAGTACGAAATGGAGAATGATGAATGGTGTGAGCACAGTGTGCATGTGTGAGAAAATAAGACTGGGGGACAAAGACTGTGTGAGAGAGATGTGAGTCTTAAAAAAGTGTCAATGCCAGGCTTCCTTTGGGCATGAGTGAGAAACTATGAGGCCTGCTGGCGTGTCAGTGGTTCAGAAACCCACACACGAGAACATGCGCGCATACTGCATGCACGGCACACACACCCTCCCTGCTGAGCCAGAGCCTGTGCCAGAGACAGGTCTATGGGTCTATTGAGGGGACTGTGAGCGAGTTGTCCCTTTCTGTAGAGCTAATGAAGCCTGGACCCGCAAGCATAAAGGAGTGGAGAGAGTTAGCACTGCACTCCTTCACCCATTCACTCACTTCCTTCCTTTACACTGCTCCTGATGAGGTAATGCGATCTACCTTAAAGAAATGCCATGAGAAATGGACACTGTGCTTGCATGACTTTCCAACCGGACATTAGAAAAAAATGATCTCAAATTGCTGCATGTATCAGCAACGCAACATTCTAATTGAGACAAATCGGCAGATTCCTACTGTGTAAGAAAAAGAAAAGACGTTTAAATACTTTTTGTTGATTGTAGACAAGATGTACACATTTTGATTATAAGAAAAAATAAGTGAATAGCCCCATTGACTTCCAGCTAAAGATATGAAACTTTGAGAAATGATCCAAAAATGTACTTGCTTAATTGTCAATCAAGAGTCTAGTCGTTATCAATCACTAATTAAGAGTTTTTTTTTTCTATTTTCAGTTGCAGATGAACACAAATGTACTGCCTCAGCAGAACAGCACTTCTGTATTAAACTATAACAACAAAACAAAAGCAACCAAGCCAAAAAATAATGATAAAAATACATTGTGCCCAGGTTAATCACAATTAACAAACGGTGTTTTAAATGCTTTGGTAATGAATGGAGCTCTGTGGTATAAAGAAATAATTGCATGCCTGTAGTTTTTTCAGAGTATAAATGCTAATTAGAAGCATACATTCAAAGGAGGGCTCAGATGTTAAAAAGACAAAGATGGAAGCATCGGCATGAATTAAATTAGGAAATTGAAAATAATCTTGATTGGATGTAAGTGTTTCAGATTTATGAATATTTCTTTCACGCGGACAAAAAAAATCTAAATTTTTCAGGAGCTTACGACAGGATAATTTTTTTCTTTCAAATATTTATTGATGTAGATTAGAATCTATTTAATGGTGGAGCAACTCCATGAGGCAAAGCTGTGAGAAATATCACTTTCTTCCATGGTCTTCATCTGAAGACTTTTTAAATGAATTCTTGTACTTTTAATGGGAGAAAGCATCCATCATTTTTCTCAACTGCCACTATTAAGTAATAAGTACCAAAATTATTAGATGACTGGCTTTTTAATTAACTTTAAGAGTAGCCGTTTTACCACATTTTTCTTTGATAAGAAAAAAAAAAGTAAGAAAAATGTTGTTAAATATAGTCTAAACTGGTGCACTCTTGGCGATTTCCTCCATCATGGAAATGTGAAGCTTTGCCACAAAGCTGCCGTCAATCAGTGAAAAACAAAGACGGGCACCACACTGGAGAGCCTGAGACCAACATGTCACTCAGAGAAGAAATGTCACAGAAAGCAGAGATGTGGGGAGAAAAGGCTTCCAAACAACACAATCACACTTTCAGCAGGGGAGGTCTGACTTCAGGCTGCCTGTCTATCTGCCTGTCTGCGACTGCTACGACTACAAAATGATGAAGGAGCTCTTGTCCAAATCTACACCCGGCCTGGTCCTCTAACAAACAGACGGAGTTAATAAAGGGCAGGAGTGATTATCAAACAGCCTCGCGGCATAATTTGCATCCTGCACGACCCAGACAGCGGCCAAAGAGGCCCTAAACGCACACACACACACGAACCAGACAACCTCTTCAATGGCCTTGACCCATGAACTCTAGGGTCCTCTTTCACCTGCTACAACACTATTCATACAAGCAGGGACGTCTAGCCAGCTCTTGACTGCTCTGCATATGTCCTCCGAAGATTCCCACGCTCCAAGCTCAGACCTTCAGTACGTGATCACAACGCAGCAGTATTCATAGGGAACATTATGGACATCTGCATTGTATCCGTGTCTGGCTGTCTGACTTTTTGGGGCTCTTGATGACCCTATAGCAGAGGCTTTCATTACCCCTTAAATTATCTGTATTTTATAATCTGACTGTGACACAAAGAAATGCGACTTGGTGTTCATTTGAATTTCTAATAAAATGCTTTATTTTTGTGCTGTCCACACATTTAAAGCCATGTAAGCCTTGTTACAATATAATGCTCTCTTGTGTCGTTCCTACCCCTCCCACTCCGTTTTGTTTTCCTCTCCTTGTTTCTATCCTGTATTTGTTTTGTTGCCTCTCCTTTCTCCAGCACACCAAGGGTAAACTCATGACTTGCCTCGCCTTTCCTTCCTCTTCCTCATTTTTAGCTGTTCGCCATTGGCTGAGAGCAGCTTTGCAGATTCTCATTGGCTAGTGTAACGTACAGAAACAGCGATGCGGCTAACGCAAGGCTCCAGTATAGTAGGGGTGTTTAGGTGTTATTTTGAGAAATGGATGAGAGCATCTCCTGCAGATAATGTGACTGTCAGATTGAAGGTTGCAAATTAGATCACGTGAGAGAGACCTACAGAAGCATATACAGAACTCACCTTGCTGCACAACATATGGACGAATTCGTTATCACATGTTCACAAATGCTGACAACCTAACCCCCTCTCTGACACCCCCACCCTCCAATCCTTCATTAATGGTTCCTCCTTATACCACCCACCCCCCCCTTTCAAATAATAACCTCTCCACTTGCACCCTCTTCTCCATCTTTCCCCTCCCCACAGTCTAGACCCCCCGAACCATGTCTTTCTCAAACCAGACACCCCAAAAATCCCCCACCCAGACCCCTATCTCCTCCTCTCCCCTCTCCACTCCTCAGCTCCCACGATCAGTGAACAGACCCCCTGATTCGTATGACCGCCATTTTGCTGCCCACTCCAGACCTGACTGTACAGCAGCTGTGTTGATGTTTAATGCAAATAAGAACGCTGTATTGTTGTTAAGCTGATCTGATCCCATGAATTAACATTCCCAAAAAGCAAGCGACTGCAATAATGTTACATATTAATTCATACAGCTACTATACAAAACAGCTCAGAATGGTATTGTGCAAAGATATTAGTTGTTTACTATTTTTTCATTACATGAGAGATAATGGCCCAAAGTTTAAAATGGATGCAGAGCTGTGAAGTTGTCTCACTTTCTCCTCTTACTGGTGTGTTATCAGGAAATAGCGCTGATATGATACTTCAAACTACAATCCAGTGGTCTTCAGGCAGCACATTACGAGCTACTGCCTATTTATATGTGTCATGAACAGCTCCTTACCAGCAAAATTGGTCACCCCTCGATTTGTTCAGTGCCATGGTAACCAGACACCCATGTGCATGAAAATGAGACTATTATGGCCTGTGTGTCTGGACTTTGTTGGGCCTATGGATCCCTTCTTAATTAGAGTACGTCTGAGCTTTTCTGTGTGCTTTGCGCTTTCATCTGTGCATTATGTACATTTGTGTGTTAAAGAACTGAGTGTGCATGTGTGACAGCACTCTCTGATTAAACAAAGGCTCGGCTTAATCTTTTGTACAGTGTCACATTTGCATACCGGGGAATCACTCACAAACACGCGCACCATATGGCACAATATGTCTAGACACTTGATCTCACAAGCTCCGAAAACCTATAAAGCACATTTCAGGGTGTAAATACCTGCACCCCGCGAGACAAACAAACAGCACCGAATACACTTTTAAAACATCTCTACAGTCCTGCTTGCTTGCGGCCATGCCACCCTCGCAGGATCAATAATCGGCATACGCCAACGGCATGATGCTTAGAGGTTATGCAAATGCAATTAGGCTTGATTTGCATTCAACGACAGTTAACGGATGCACAGATGGCAGACAGCAGAGATGCACTCGCCATCTTTGGCAGAGGGAAAGACTGGCAGCCATTTTGTCTGAAGCTGTGCCCATCTGGATGGAAACGGCTACACTGCATTACTGTGAAGGCGACAGCAGTTTGAGAGCTGTGGGTGCACTCTGCTGCTGCTCGCGCTCAAACACTCTCAAGGCCAGACATATACAGTCCATTCACACACACATTGGGCTCTCTGATTCAGATAATAACACTTAAAGCTGGGGAGCCATCTCATGACGTTCTTGTTTGATTGACATTTAATAATGAAATTAATTTAACTTCCAAACATTTCTTGGAGTTGAGGAAACACCCTTTACAGCTGTTCTCATCATCCTCAATTGTTCTCACAGTTACGGTCTCTCTTACACACACAATATATGAGGCAATGAAATCACATTCAGATTTGTTCATAATATTGAGTGCTACTGAGAGATACTTGCCATTTTACCATCTCCACTGCAAGGTCTCTCATTTCTGTGATCTTCAGCCCACTTTGCCTTTCAGTCATTATTTGCTCTCTTTTGCACAGTCTGATATTGAATAAATGGCGTGATGGAGGGGAAAAAAAAGCTGTTCATACTTTGTCTGCCAGTATTTTTGGTTTGGACAGACACGTGTCTGCAGCTCACAATAGAAACTGCAAGCCAAGGATGGAGAAGAAAATAAAGATCGCAGTGTCTGTTTGTCAAATGGAACTAGTTGGGGAATAAGCAGCAGATGAGTTGAGGATGGTGAGTGAGTCAAAAGCCGAACTCCCAAGCTGGTTTTTAAACAGCCAGAGGCAAAACGTTGGGAAATATGTCAATCTCATGCTGGGGAAAAAAAAGTAGAGAAAGAAATATCCCTCTCAGCAGTCTTTCAACATTGTGGGTATCATTTGGGGAGAAACTCCCTTCAGCAGAACCACACACAGACAGTGGAGATCAGGACTGGGGTCCAGTAAGGGCTGCAGCTGAGAGAGCAACGCCGGGCCTGTCCTTTGGAGGTCTGCTGGCCCCTGAGGCTAAACACTTTAAAACACAGGAAACCCCACTCAGAACTGTGAAGATTCTGTGTTTTGTATTGATTTCTCCCGCATGCCGGTAGCTCCAGAGGTGATTCAAGCCTTTGGGGACCTTCTCCATCCTTTCCATCCCACTCACTAGCTTCTTGCCTGGGCTTTACTGGCTCTGCTGGACCCCTGGATGGAGGTACGAGCCACAGGAGGAGAGGAAGAAGACAAGAGCCCTTGGCAATGATGATGAGCTGTGCCGGGTCTCTGAGTTCAGTCATCTACCAGCCTTTATCCATCCTTCCAACCACCCACCTTTGTTTCCATCTGAAAAAAAGAGAAAATAGAGTGTTTTTCAAAATCTCACCTTTGGCATTCAGCATCCCTCTGCTCAATGCAAATGCAAATGTAAACACTAACACTTTGATTAAAAATATGTGGGAAGAAAACGCCAACTTGCTCTTTTGTAACCCACCCCAAGGCTCTTACTGCTGTACAGAAACAAATAAAAATGCTCAACATGCTGTGTTCAACACAAAAGCTTCCATTTCTGTTCATATTTTAAAAGTTGTCCAAAAATATACATTTTTTTGGTAATCAATTCACACACCTAACCTCTTTTCTTAGGAAATATCAACAATGTTAATAATTTAATGTGCACAGACTCCATTGTTGTGGTGCATTTTGACATAATCTGAAAGTATTATGAATTCTGTTATCATGCTAATACGATAAGGTCCTTTGTGTGTTTCTTTGTTCTATTCTCTAAGAAAAAAATGAATTGCAGGGGCCTCCTTCAGCAACCGTACACCCATGGGCTCCAAATTTTTGTCAAGCACAGCTACAAAGAGATATTCAGAACTCAATGTGCTCTGCTGGAAAATGAATGAGACACAGAAAGTAGCAGGTTAAATCGGCCAGGGTCAGTTAGGGGTTGGGTTGTTAACAAATATCAGTTGGGTGTTACTTGCAAATTTTCTTCATATAATGGGGGAGCATGCAAAGTATCCCCTAGCTTGCCCTGCACTGGGTAGAGGGTGACGTGGGGTGAGTTTGGGTGAGCTGGAGGAAGATTCAGACACAATGTCCCCATTGAGGGGGTTCAGACATGGGTGTTAACTCGCCATTCCTTCACACACAATAGGGCCCCCCACAAGAGCCAGCGCAAGGGACAATGTTGGTTCAGGGAAGGCCTCCACTCATTGAGAAAGAAAAGAGCTGCATTATCAAAATGGGTGGGAGTGGGTGGGTGATGGGGCAGGAGGAGAGAGACACATAGCAGATAGAGGGATATGTTTGGGTAAAGGAGGACTTGGGGAGAGATGAGTCCTGTGACCCATGGCTTTGGACTTGAGGAACAAAAACAACAGCACCATCAGGGATCCTACAGCCTTCAAATCTAACTGTCTCACTAAAATACTTTAGTATTAGTCTGGTTAAAAGCTACAAATATTTAACTCATTTACATATTTAGGGTGGTGTAGATGAATGTGCATAAATGGGAGTAAAATGTAGATAATAAACCAGTGTTGTCCCAAACACAAACGGTCCTTTTTAAAACATCAAAGGCCTTTTAATGTCAGAGCCATTCAGACGGCAGGCAATTTTATAAATAACTGATTTTTTTTTTTTTTGTATTCAATGTACTGAGAATAACTGGTTTCAGAGTAGATTATTCAATTAAATTAAATAAGGGCAGGCTCAGACCAGGTGAATATGTAGAAGAAGTTTGCTTGGTGTAGTGAGTCAGAACCAGCCCCCAATGCAATACGATCAAAATAGGGGTCCAATATAAGGAATCATAAGGTTCTGCTTTCCATTCTTTTATCTATATGGTTGTTGCTACGCAGAAATATACCTTTCTCCAAGCATATAATGCAGGTACATATTTGAACTCAAATAGTCAAGAAATTATTTTTTAAATACAATTTGAAAATGTGAAACTATGTCAATAAACTGTGACCAAACCTTGGTTGGTAGAATTATGTTATTGCATTATCAATTCTATCAATTCTATGATTAAAACGGAGTATTCCACCATAGAGCGGATGACTTTGATCACAGAACTATAGAAACTTACCTCTGCATTTTAGTTGCAGTTGGTTCATAGCATACTCATATTATAAGAGTGCAAAAAAAAGCAGAGAGAAGAGTCACTGCAACTGAATAAACTGCATGTGGAGGTTATGTTTTTGCATGGCATAAACGTTGGGCTTATATACAATATTGTGTTTGTATCAGTGTAATTTTTAAAAGGTGATACGTAATAAATAAACCATACGTCAAGTTCACAACGGCATCTGATAAATTGACGGTGCATCTTAAAGAAAAAGATGAAGCCAAACAAACAGAAATCAGCCACAATCAATATAAGCACGAGAGTCAAAGCTAGTCGGGTCTTTCAGTTGAAGCTCATTACCCTACCAAACAGTTAAGTTACTTAGATGTTGCATGCTTGTTTTTGAAACATCCTAATGACTCCGTCTAAATCACTGTCTAACTTAAATTTTATTTAAGGCAATTTTTTCAGTTAACGTCATTCTCTTTCCCTGTCACTTATTTGTCGCTGGAAATAAAAGAGTACTGATAAAGGGTGGAACATGATAGCATCAGTCTATAAAAGCAGCAGTACCTTCTAGTTGAAGTTGCCCTAATGACACATTTTCTTAGTCAAGGAGAAGCAGAGAAATGAAACACCAGAATTGCTTGTCCACGTTTGTTTGTCACAGTGAAATACGCAGCCCAGTTGTGAATTTGAAATGAAGGATATAGGGGAGTTTATCTGCTGATTTTAATGGCATGTTTGCAGCGCAGAGCAAGAAGCTCATCCTCCAATGACTTCAGCATTTATTTATTTTTAATCATCTTCAGCATTCCTCCAAAGACCATGTAACAAGCATTTGCTTGTTGCAGTTGCTTGTTATTTACCATGTGCTTGGGAGCGAGTTTGGGAGTGAGGCTGACAGCGTTAACAAGCCGTTGGTAAAGTAAGTGTATAAGCTTTAATTCTACATTCCTTTTCCAGACAGGTAAATCTCCCCAGGCAAAACAAAAGGGAGGTTCATGTTTAGAGTGCATAAAGGATACTATCAGTTTGGCTGTTTGAGACCGTGAGGCTGTATACGAGGTGTGGTGGGGGCGCAAGAGAAGCTGGAAAATGTTTATGGAGATCTTGTGTCTCTCTGGGAGCCTAATAGAATCCTGTGGCTGAAGTGAAAGCTCATTGTGCCACTGTAAAGGATTACACTGGTAAACTGGTAAAACAGGGGAAAGAGCCTAAACACTCTCTACCTCCTATGGAGAGGCAACGAAGCATCGAACAATGAGGGGGAGTCTGCTACAGACGGACTCGTTTTATCAAGAGGGGAGAAAAACTATTGAAGGGGCTGTGACTGGAGGAAGATAGAGAAAATAGATTAGGGAGTTCATATACATGCATACGCACGGGCAAAAGCAAAATAGCTGCCGATGGAGCGAAAGATAGAAAAGAAGGGGAGCAGAAGGGGATGCATGGACGGCGGTTTCAGTATTAGAGGGTAATATGGGCAAATGATGTCTGTCTTGCTTGTCTGTCTGCATCCTGAGTGACAGTTTACAATCTCCGAGGCAGCAGGCAAGCCCAGTAGGTCGGCTCTTTGGCTCCACACAATCCCTCATTTCCCAACCTATCTTTTTCTCTTTTAGTCTACCTTCATCTTTTCCCCATTCATCTGTAATCTCCCTCACTCCTCCACTGCAAACACCACCTTCCCTCTCAAATTTGTCTACATTTAAAAAAAAAAAAAAAAAAATTGCTTCTCAAATTGATCATCATCTTCATTCTGAATATACAACATATGTTTTTAAACTTAAAACTTTGTAGCAAGATTGTAGATTTCTAAGATGCAGTCTCTTTGTCAGCGAGTTGGCTTATGCTCGTTCTTTCCCCTCTTATGCAAACAAGGGACTGTGAGTTATGAGGAGCTGTGATCACCATCTTCATGCTCAACCAGTGAATTAATTCTCAGCAAAAATTTCTGTGTTGAAAATAAATCCACGAAGAGATGACGCCTGACGAGCACGCTGACCTCCGTATATTTCCCACAGTTTTCATGGACAACATGCAAGTAGGGCATTATTCTCCTCACATTTGCTGTTCAACTGGAAACCATGCTGGGCATAATGCATCATCTGCATTCTGCAACCTGCCACGCTGAAAGACTCCTCTCTCCTCCTTCGCTTTCTTTATCTCTGTTCCTTCAAAGGCTGCCGAGGGTGCATTCAAACAGCAGGATACACACTCAGCTAACAAACCTCATTAAGGGCCCATACACTCTTTCTCAATGCAAACACTAGCTGTCACAGATCCTCTCTCAATACACACACTGGTGGTCGCAGTGACCACAACAAAGCATCTTTACAGAGCTAATTAGGAGGGTTCTCCCTCCATTTGAAACTCATCTGAATAGGAGGGAACATGATAATGAGGAGCAGAGGACAAGATAGAGAAGGAGGGAGAGTCAGAAGCAAGGAGGAAAAAGGAGTCGCTGGCAAAGAGTGAGTGAGAGGAGAGGGTGCTTGCTAATGTATTCACAGACATGGAAGGCGTGTTTTTCATAGCATGGAATTAAAGTACGGGGCTCAAGAAAGCATGGGGAACCGAATTAGTGTGACACCGCTCTGAGAGGCTCTGATGCAGCATGGAGGCGAGCGGGGAGGGAAGTGAACGCTGCACCATTTTGTTTGGTGTGCCATGCCGTATCTAGAGAGGGATAGAAGGAAGGAATGGGTGGGACCCCAGCTTCATGGAGAAGGCGGTAAAAGAGCAGCTCCTGTAAAAGCCAGCAATTCAGGAAATGATGTCGTTCAACACATGATTAAATGGAGGACACTGAAACAGAAAAAAAAAAAACTCATACAAATTTCTTTTTTATAGAAGCTTGTTATTATTATGAAGATTTTTTTTGGGTAAGAAAAGTAAACATCCCACTAAACATCTTCAATCTCTTTCAGCTCGTTTTGTGAACAAGAACTTATATTACGAGCTCATCTCCGAGACATCAGCACTACATCTATCAACTCTAATTTTATGTAGAAATTTTAGTTTGTGTTCCTCTGAAACACAGGTGTGAGTGTGTGTCTTCGCTCATATTACAGACATGAAGGGGACCTACATCTATTTAAACAATCACATAATAGGGACATGTATTCATTTTGGGGACAAATTCTAACGATTCAGTCTAAGGTCCTTTTCTTGTTTAAGGCCAGATCTTCACAATTTGTAGTTAAGCACATCCAGGCAAAATGAATGCCTGGATGTGCTTCAATTTAATGTCAATTTAATGTCCTCTGAAGTCAAGGGAAAACAACTATCTGTGTGTGTGTGTGTGTGTGCAGACAATGTCAAGTTGACAGTTAGTGTCTCAGATTAAGCACAAAGCCCTGTTAGTCACAGATTGAATAATCAGACACATCAGAACCTGCAGAGGGATTGCAGTGGTTCTCCAAACCATTGATACCATAGCTTGAAGATATAAATAATAATGCTAACAATATTGTATAGTTGCTCTTTTCTGTTCTTCTAATGTAACAACAACAGAATGTACTGTCAACATTAATTCAAAGTGCACCTCTACCTTAAAATAAAGAATTAAAAGAAAACAGCCTCTTTTCAATCTTCAGCAGAATTTTAAGTTCAAGTTGAAGTTATGACCCAACTGTTATTTCATGAAGACCACTGACCCCTGATGGGAGTGCAAAGCATTCTGGGAGAATAGCAGGTGTCCCCATGTCACAGAGCTTCCCAGACAGCTTGTTAATTTGCACAACTTTTACACACAGTCTCTGCCTCTATGTGTGTGCATGTGTGTATATATTAGAGATGGGACTTGACCCGAGCGAGCTGCGGCAGTGTTTCGCGTCTTGCTGGGCGTGGGAAAAAGACGGGACCCCTTTTCACAGCTGCCTGGACAAGGCCAGGACTGCTTGGGGGCCCCTGTACCCCCTCCGCACGCACCCCCTTTCTCCCTTGTCCAAACCCCTCCTCCTCCTCCTTCTATCCCATTCAGACTCCAGCATACTGGCTTTCAAAAGCAGGACCCCCTTTCCAGCCCTTCATAAATACATCTCATTATTCAAGCCCTAGTTTGCATAGGGATTCCAAAGAGATCTCCACTTGGCTCGTGAGGCCTGAAGCCCCTCAGCCTTTTAGACCGCACAAGTGCAAATTTCGACTTAGTAATCTCCCTGTGTTAATATTTGTTTTAAAACAATGTATACACACTTTCAAGGCTGTTCCACCACTGGTGCGACTGTCCAGAAACTTCAAATTTGGTGCACATTGCACTTAAAATTCTTAATTGTTCACAGAAATTAGGCAGAAGATGAGGTGAAACACAAGCCAATGAAAAGAGAATTTAACATTACTATTAGCAAGCAGTTTGCTAGTCTGTATTCCATCTGCCACGTTCTATTGTACAGTACAATACACACACACACTACAAGCCCTCGATAACACCCCCCCACACACACACATACACCCCCAGTCGCCATTCGCTGCAATGCATTACTGCAGAGATTTATCTCCTATCATCCTGTATAATACTGAGGTTATAATTTACATCCACTTTAGAAAACAGCAGGTCTGGTCCTTGCATATGCTAATATAAAGCTTGGGAAAATCTGGGGGACTTAAAGAACTCCATAGTAAATTTGAATAACTGAGCTTTCTATTGAGCCTCAAGGTTGTGGAACCATGAAGATGTGACCTTGCTAACAATATGTACTTATTGTTTAATTCCTAATTCTCATCTATTTATGGGAGAATTGGAGGGAAAATTCTGAAAACCTTAAATCCAGGAATATCTTGAGAAATAACAACAGTAGAATAATGTCTTCGAGCCTTGAGTTTTTATTTTCTTAGTGGACTTAAAATTGTGATTTAAAAAAACCCCAAAACATTTTGACCTCCTGATAATCTTAGACTCAACAAAATGCTGCCATTGCTGAACATCTCCTATACCTTTATGCAAAATTGCCCTTGGTAATCAGGAGACGTTGGACAAAGAGAGGGTGGTCTGTCAAGGCTTTAGGGTCGAAAAAGACAGAGCCACCCAAAGACTGTTTCCACATGAGCAGGTCCAAACCTTGGGTGAGCCTTCGCGCTCCTAAAGGGATAAAGCATGGCAGCATAGATTACATGACAACCTCCCCTGCACCTACCACACACTCTACCTGACAAATAGGATCACAGTGTTTAAAGGGATAAAACACTGAATATATGAGTATGTAAAAGAGAGTTGTGTGTATTTGAGCATGAGGAAGATGGGGGTGGGGGGGGGGGGTGTAAGGTAAAAAATGCTAACACTTGAAAGGAGAAAGCAACAATGGAATTCAACATAGGGGCCCTACTTCACTTTCTCTTTTGCTGCAGGCTGGAAGTCTATCGCCGTTTCACATGGTATTCGCATTTTGAGATGTACTACAGAGGTATAAAACTGACATTTATGCCACATGCAAATAAAAATGGTAGTAAATGTCGCTCTAAATGCTCCTTTTTGTTTGAGTGTGATGGTGAGGATTACAGCAAAGGAAGACACTTCTGTAAAATAGAATTCCAAAATTTAAATTCTGACCGTCTTTTTCCCTGCCCACACACACAACCACAACTCTACATAACAGACAATCAAACACCAGCAAAGCTCCATGGCTAGCTGATAATGCTAAATACAAAAATACCAGAATCTTACTTTACAACTAAATGCCATGGACTTACAGTAAAAAAGTACAAACCAGGAAATGCACAGTGTTTCTGCACTTGATATCATGAGTCTTCTTATTTTTAATATTTACCTGCAGGCTGACAGGTACTCCTCATCCTGCCTGCTGGCAATTTGTCCCCACTGCATGTTAATGCAAACTTCAGGGCTGATGTTGAAAGCATTTTCCTTTAAAAGACAAAAGAAAAGAAAGTCAGAATGTGTATAAAAATCACAAGTTGCAGTCACTTATATGGAAGTGTATTTCAGTAAGAAATAGATGGCTTGCATGAATGCATATTGAATTTGTGTTGACCTTGCAGCAACAAAAGTCTGCTAAACTTGTTTAACTTTATCATAACAGTCTCACTATTTTCCCTCGTTGCAAGGTTAGACATCTTTGTGTTGTGCATACAGAAAACCGTACTTGAGCAATGTATCTAATAAGATGTCATCAAAAGACAGTTTTTTTTAATCTGGCCACCATCATTTTTAAACAAATTTGCACACAAAAAGAAAATATTGTAAAAACGCTTAAAAAAAAAAGTTGCTTGCAGTTTAACATAAAAACATCGATTACACAATCCTTTCTATATCTTAATTCCTGCCTTTTGTCCCCATCAGTTCAAGATGGAAAAGATTTGGCTGAACTAGTTTTAGTTTACCCCAGTTTGCACTGGCTCAAACTGCACGCTGAATACTTACACAAAAATAAATCTCCTGTTTAACAGCGCAGATCAAATGTTGTCAGTCATACTCTAAATAGAGCATGCTTAGACATCAGGGATATTCAGTGCTCTCTAAGGCTTGCTGATTCTGGTCTAAGAATAGATCAAACTCTGAGCCGATGTCCTATTTTGTTCTCATCTAGCAGGAAAACACAAAAATAATCCAGCGAGCAGAACGCAAATTTGAACATATTTGCCATGTCTAAGTCGGATTCAGCTTGAAAGCAGGGTAAACGTGGCCTTCTTTTTCTCTCAATGACTGATCCTTTGTAATGCTGATGTTTTGTAGCCTGCAGGTTGTTTGGGTTGCAGTATGTGATATCCAGATAAGAGCAAGTATGTTTGCTCACAGAAGTTGAGTCCAGTTCCTATAAGGCTTCATCTTGCACCAAATGTCCACGTGCATCCAATTTTTCATCACACTCCTTAGTTAATTACTACCAGTAGACATCACTTAGATATCACACTCATAAAGGAAGGGCACTGATAGTATTTTAGGAGTGAGGAAGTCTGCAATTGCTTTGGATGCGGCTCTGTAGAATACATTTTAACTGTGACAACTAGCTTAAATGAAAACCAGCTTCTAGGCCTGTAAGAAATAACACTAACAAAAATGAGAGATTATAGAAAGCGATCTGATGCTACCGCTGCCAACACCATCACGTGAGTCCTGGATTGACCAATCACTTGAACGCTTTAACTATTTCTGTCTCACCCCTCGAGATATTACTGTTATAACACCCACACAGTTATGACAACACAGCAGCATGAAATGTGTTTTTTTTTAAGCATCATTTCCCACATGCAGCACTCCCTTGTGTCTTAAAGTTGGACTTATTTCTTGGTCCCTTATAGGCCCCATGCAGCAACACCGCGATGCACAAACCACGAGCCTAGAGAGCAGCAACATTCACGCCCTCACACACGCGCGAGCAGCTCTTCTGGAGGTGCTAGTACCCATCCCGAAGAGGTGGACCAGCGTTTGCTAAAATCTCCCCGGTGCTTCACCCCATCCCCTCCAGCACTCCTCCTCCGCGGCGGCAGCGTTCGGCGGCGCTCAGCCTCCCTCAGCATCCGTTCCTCCAGCTTTCCTCCTTCGCTGCTGCCCGCCCGGCTTCATCTCCTCCTCCATGGCGAGCGAGAGGACCCCCAGCTCCGAAGTGATCGGCGTCAGTTCGTACTTTCGGTTCTCTAGCTTTATGAAATTAAAACTCATACAGCTAGATAACCAAAGACACAAACTAACCCGTTGTCTCTTAAAGGGGCCGACCCGCTGAGAGAAAACAGGATAGAAAGGGACAGAGGGAGAGAGCCTGCCTGTGGTCACATTACAGCGAGAGCCCCTCACACACTCTCTCACACACGCTCACACACAGGAGAGAGAGAGGGGGGGGGGGGGGTGCTCAGTATATTGAAATATATAATCATATGTGCTTTAACACTTTAGAGGCGAAAATGGGTGAACGGCACAGGATGTATTGGCTTCTTTGACTAGTTTGATACAACACACACACACACAATCACATCGACTCTCACACTTTGATTGAGAGCCACCATCCAATTCAGCTCTACTGACATCATCATGGTTGAATACGCTATTGCCAAAGCAAAAACAGTGCTTTAAAAGTAAGACCACGTAGTCTGATGCTTAAACCAGCATTTTGTGCCGTAAACTGAAGGCCAGACACATTAGGATACTGGTCTCACGTGCACGCCCGTCAACACCCATAAAGGTTGTGTTTTGCAGGAAGGGCTGCTTTTTGTCAGCATTGCAGGTTTGCACAGCCAGATCTGAGTCTTCGATTCCGCAGCATCAAACCTAAGTAAAGTTGCAATCGAAATGGATTAAAGTGTAGGCCATGTTGTAATGTCACAGCCTTACTTTACACTCCTTAGAAACACAAAACCACAACGCGTGCCTACATAAATGTGATGAGGGAGTCCGTTGATAACACTAAACTGCCGACTTAGTTGGAATAGTGGTTGTTTCAGTGACATTTTCACCAGTCATATAAAGCCAGCATCCTACTTACTTGCACAACAGGCTAACTCCACTCCGCCACAGTCAAAATATTCTCCACCCTGACTTGGCTTTTTCTTTAAATCTGCGTCTGGTTTTTGCCGCGTCCGACGATAGGAAAGAGGGTGAAAGACTAGATTTTTGAAACTACGAGGCGTCCTTCATGTGCGCAGATTTGTAAAGAAACAACATCCTCTCCCTCGCACACGCAGGCTGCGACTGGCAAGTGCGGAGAGTCCACACTGTGAGCAGAGGGGATAAACTCCGCCTCAGAGAGAGACTGAGGGACAGGGAGAGAGAAAGAGAGGCGGGAAGCAGAGATTATCGAAGCCAATTTGAACATGAATGCAGGTGTGTGTCAATCAGAGAGCTGATTCCTCCAATTATCCTCATTAGTGAGGCCGCGAAGAACACAGAGGAGTGCGTAAATTATTACTAGGAGCAAATTAGGAGCCGGAGCAAACCTGACGTTGTAATTACACATTAGTAAAAATTCCTCTTTTTGAATAAGCCACACAACGGTATTCAGAGAGCATAATGGAAGCTCAAACGTAAGAAAAAAATATTTAAATCTGTAGAGTATCCTGCAGGGACAAATAATCTTCAAACCTGCCCTCCAGATAACAACTCTTGTCGAAACACTAGATGATAGTTTGGTTTGGTTCTCATCAAATCATTTCAAGGCGCCAAAGAAAAAGTCAGGAGGCAAAAAAACGCAAAATGTTTTATCATCCACCATAAAAGTCTTTGTCACTGATATTTCAAATAATCTGCCAAGAAAGCCTTCTCCTCTGTGCACACTTTGAAAAAACGCATTATGTGATTGCATAGCCTTCATTTTATGGAAATATTTGAGAAATAAGGCTAGGTGGTCAGCATATTTCCACCACGGTATGATGCGACCTGGCTGAGGCTGTCCCATTAATTCATTTACATTATAGTGATAATATTTCCCCAACGTTTACACTCACAATAACGCGTTAAACTGCATTAGACGGCTTATTTGCGCAGTCGGTGCCTTGTCCAGCACATAGGTTCTATAACCGAGAGGAAATGTTGCAACAGGGTCGCTTTCTAATTTCAACAACATAAAAACTCGCAGAGGAATTCAAACTCTCTGTCCTTGGTGCAGACAAAGGCTCAGCCTAGCCAAATCCTGATAGCATTCAGTGCTGTAGCTATGTGCACCCTTATCGAGTGCGATAGTATATGAATGATACCTTAAAGTTGAGTGAATGTGTGATATGAATGATAGAGAGCATGATTACAAGCATGGCCTTTGATGGAGGAAGCCAGTTACAGAGACAAGACCACGAGAGCAACTTGCAATATCTTCCAAAGTTTGAAAGGATATTTGAAAAGATGATGGAATCTATGTGTGTGTAAATGAGTAAACCAATAAAAAAATAAATATATATTTAGATAAAGAAAAATTGAACTATATAGGGAGCTAGAGTCCGGTGTTTCGAACGAGGCTTGCATCAGATAGCAGTCACATATCTGATTATTGCGCATGAGCAATCTGTTAGTGTCGTGGAGGTGCAGCTCTCCTGTCAAGCTGCAGCACAGGTCAGACTTTACTGTGTGAATCCGCATCTTTTCTAAACAGATCTAATCAGCTGTGGCCTCTGCTGCTGCCATCCTGTAATTGAGCTCCCACCTACAAACAAGCGAGAAGGCTTGCACGCACTGTCCAAAAAAAAGAAAAAGAAAGGAAAAAAGAATTCTTGCAACATTAGCATGAGAGAGGTGCGGCTTGCACGGTCATCACCGCTCCCGAGCATGCGCGTCCAAGTCTTGGAGTGCACGTGTATCTCTGTACAGCATCTGCTTGCAAATTACTGTAAAGTAACGGACATGATCCACTGGTAAATTTAAGTTTAATTCAGCAGCGTCTTTAAAGGCATCAAAACCCTGGTTTTGCTGTTTGTGCTCTATTTTGGAATGTTTTGTCAGTTGACAGAGAAGCTCTATTGTTTGAAGTTTTTGCGGAATATAAATGTATGAATACAGTGCGAAGAATACAATTTATTTATTTTCTTTTACGCAAATATTTAATTCCTGAATTTTTGGAAATAAAAGTACTTGTAGTAAGCTTTGCTGAACGTTTGAAATGCATGTGTGTGTGTGTGTGTGTCCTAAGATGGATTTTCCCACAAACAAGTGACAGGGAAAATTCACCCCCCTCCTCAACCTTTAAAAAAAAAAAAAAAAAGAGAGAGAGAGAGAGGGAGGGAAAGAGAAAGAAAGAAGTCAACATCAAGTTCAACAACGTGCCGGAGAGAAATTAACATGACAATCCGGTCTGGGATCCTTGAAGTCCCCCCACCCCGCACAACAGAGTCTGGCGTCAGCCCCGCTACACTTTCCCAGGCTCACAACAATATCTCCCTGCTGAACTCTGCACTGCAGCGCTGCCTGGGGCCTCCTCCTCCTCCTCCATCACCACCACCACCACCCCCTCCTCCTCCTTCTCAGCCACCACATGAATACTTCTTACACGAGCAGCTATAATATCCTCATTAATTATTCCGAAGTTCACTTAAACTTAAAAATAAAATTGGATTCTTCCGTGCAAGGTGAGAAAAAAAAAGAAAGAAAATAATTTACGGGAAATTGATGGAAATCAATATGCTTTATGGTATATTGCGGTGAATTTTCAAATTACAACAGGATAATCATGTGGAATCAGACTGCAATTACCCATTCGTGTCCCTCTATATTTAAGGAAACTGCCAAGCACAAGGAAAATTCAGCTGGACGGAAAACAAATGCTTTTGAGCGATTTTTAGACTTGCTGATTTTGCTAAAATTGCTCATTTGCCATATTTTCTTTTTGTAGGTAACACACGCCAGTATTTGTCCTTCTCTTAAAATCAGAAATGTTACCAGCAACATTAAGTGAAGTTCAAATGAATTAAAACACATGACCTCCAAAAATGTTAAAGGTTACTTACATATTGCAGGAGAATAATCCAAGTCCAAGCACCTGGATTTTAAAAAGGCATCGTCAAGAGAGTGACTTTCGCCTCCTCCTTCTTCCCTGCACTTGATCCACATACACTAGGCTTCACGCTAAGAGCGGGAGATGTGTGTCCCTGCTCTTTTGGGCGGTAAAAGTGCACCGCTAAGCCTATTTATCTATTTTTTTTTTGTAGAATATCTGCTCCACATACTCGAGATCTCTTACCGGATAAAGCGGGTCAGACAGGAAGGTGAGCGCAGCGGCTGCGAACAGCGAGGGAGGCGAAAGGAGCTGGGGAGGTTGATGATGATGATGATGAGGAGGAGGAGGAGGAGGAGGAGGGAATACAGCCGGCTCAGGGCCTATCAAATCTGTCTAACAGGCCCTATATGATTTTTTAAGAGGAATAAAGTGGGATGCAAAACGACCAGAAAGATAGATTAGGCTCTAGTTTAAAATAGAAATCAAAATCCCATCGACCAAATGATGAGAGCCTCAGATGTGAAGCTGTGGTGACAAATAAGGCTGATGATGTAAAAATCTGCAGGTCTATTATAGAAAAAGACAAACAACAACACCAGTTCACAGGCGCAACACACCTGCTTTACGAAGCCTTTGTGTCAGCTGACTAACTTTTCTCATGACACCCAACTTTACACCACCTCCACGCATCATGCTTCATTTGACTTCCACGACGTCTTGATTTCACACGCACGAAGAAGAAAACACACTCCCAAGACTGAGCCGCATTAAGCTTTCCTTTCAGGACCAGTTGCTCTAATCTCTCCTGCCACGGACACATTCACTCAACTTTAAGGAAACAAAACAGAACAAACTGGGGGAAAAAAAATAACGTGATCAGTTATGCAAAACCACAGGATAAACTTAACATGGGCGAAAGTTAAATACGAAATGATGGTATGTCAGAGAAGAAGATAAATATATGTAATTACCATTATTATGACAATACAGTAGAAATGACACAATGATGAAGCTACATGCTACTCTTCATGAATGCTTTTCAGCTAAACATCGTCCTGTAACAGAGTCATTTACATTGGAATAATCAGTCCTTATGGGAGGTTTCACTTGCTCTCTAACAGCTCGTGCCTCTTACAAGAGCAGGGGAAATGAGTTTTAAGCATTTAGAGCTTTAGACCCAACGACATGCTGTCAAGTCGTGGCTTCTTTTGAAAGGCTATGATGTGTGCATATGTGCATGCAGCAATATGCAAAAAACACGGGTCGAAACAGCGACACTCTTTGGTCGGAAAAGAGCCACCTCTGGTGAAATGTGCTCTCAGTGCAGGGACGCGTCTCTGCTTTGTTTCGAAACAACGTCCATGTGCTGTGTGAGAACCGCGAGTTTGCTCAAAGGCAAAGAAAAATAAAGACAAGAAATGAGGGGAGAAACCGCACGCCTGCTCTGGCGGAGGCAAAGTCTTTGCAGCCTAAATAAATGTAAAACGCGCGTTTATTACAAGCATCTCACCCGTGGATTAAAAGCAGCGTTTCAATTAGTAAGAAATTGTGTTGGACATTTTCAGGGTCAGGGAAGCAAAGCTGCAATGGGAAATAGAGCTCCAACTGCAAACCCTTCTTCAGGAAGAATGTGCAGCCTGGACAATTTGTGGCTCAACAGTGTTTTATAATTTCACGTTAAGAATTGTTAGAATTTTCAGGCTAGAATATTTTTTTGTCAATGATTTGTTAGACCAGTTCAACTCTTGAACCTCAGACTGCAATATTAAAAAAAAAGGTTAAAATACTTTACCTTTCATGTGATCTATTATTATTATTATTATTATTATTATTATTATTATTATTATTATTATTATTATTATTATTATTATTATTATTATTATTATTATTGTTATTATTATCTGATGTTGTTATGATTACTATAATTATTATTATTGCTGCTGTTTGTTCAAACCACCACACTGCTGTGTTTCACTGTTACTTTGTGTCTTTGTCGTTATTTACAGCTAATAATGTCTGTATGAGTTACTGTAAGGGCTATGGGCAAATTTACCCTGAGAGTGCATCTATTTTAGGTATTCTCCAGCCTCCTGTGAGCATTTCACACTTTATTTAAAATCATGCAGCTATTTGCAGATTTTTGATCAAATGCTAATTGATTTTGGTCCTTCAGTCCCACCGTTTTAACCAGTAACCCTTGGTGTTTATTTATATTTCTTGGAAACGTTTTCTCCTGCTCATCCTTATTGATTCCTATGTTTTTGTGTGTATGTTTTTCCCTTTGTTCCTACATTTTTGTTGCAAAGCAATTTTATGCATTTGTGTGAAAGGTGGAATACAATTTCGGTTTATTATGAAAGTTAACAACAACTGCTGTGAGATTTTGTAAAGATGAGATGGCAAATGATGACTTTTACAAAAAACACCTATAGTTTACTACACTTGACCTTTAAAAATTTAAAAACAAATTATATTTTGGTCATTTTGTCAATGATTTAGAGAAAAAAGTATATTGACTGCACTTCTGAATTCTTCCTGTGATTATCTCATTAAGCAAAATGTGTTCAACAGGTGCCTGCAGAGAAACATTTTGGCTCAAATATGTTACATGAATTCTCTGGAACCGACTCCGCATGCCCTGATTTATTTAGCTTGTACTGTATGTACTTATTAATCTCTGACATGTAATACATTTAGTCTGGTGTGTGTGGTTAGCTAGAAGCAAAAACACTTCAGCATGTTCATTCAGAATAAACTCTTAACTCGCTGAACTTGAAGTTTTTGGTATATTTCTTAAATTTCTGAACTGATCAGCACCCACGACAAAACTTTGTGGACATTTGTAGCTTTTGTTTTTCACATATGAGTGAATCAGAGGAAAATGCATGGAAACATTTTCTATCTAATCTTTCCTAAACAGCACTGTGAACAGAATGGTATTGAATTAGACAATTTAAGTCTTCTTTTTTTTCTTAAAAAAGATTTTTAATTGATGTTCTCTCACTGATATATGTGCAAATTTGAATTTTTTTTCCACTTCTTCAAATTCATCAAATTAAAAGTAAGATGGTAAATAACGATGAACAATGGCATAAATGTAGAAATGTTTGGAGTCCCTATCATCTGCATCAGGTTGAAGGAGCATCTGGGCAGAGTGATGGAGTCACTGTTGCATGTTATCGCTTGCAGGCCTCATGTCAGGCTCAACTGTACATGACAGAATCAACCCAAGATGGATGCAGCATCTGACCAAAGTTTGGCCTGTGAAAGAAGCATTTTGATCTGAAGCAAGTGAAGAAGCAAAAACTGGTTTAAAACCACACAATAAAAAAGGAAATTGCTCTGTTTTTACTCCTTTTTCTTGTCTTATCAGATATTTTTCATGGATCAGTGTTTTTTAGTGTGTGCATCCGTCATTATTGGGACAATTACAAATGCAGCATTAGTGACTGATCTTGAAATCAAACCAAAAGATTGAATTTTCACAAATAAACACACAAAAGATTTCTAAAAATGCCAAAAACAAAATATCTACAAATAACTTAGAAGTTCAAACTATATATTTTGTGCAAGAAGCAACAAAGAAAATCTTTTTCAGAAAGATAAAAAAAAAATAAGAAAAAGAATAATGTTCTCAGTCACTTTACAAATTCCCACAAAACACAAAATTATTTAAATGACTCATCACAACTTGCACGTTACATTTAATTAAAAAGAAGAAGTATTTGCTGAATTAATAACATCGTTAGAAATAAAGACTTTTTTTTACCCCTTCATGCTTGTTTTGGTCAGAGACAGTAAGACAAAACAGCAACACACACCAACAAATATGATCAGTTTTTAGATAGATTGATAACAACTTTAAAAGCTCGAGAGGTCGTCATGGTAACATTGTCACAGATAAGCACAATGTAAAAGGCAGCAGAAATGTGCTCATTTTACTGCGTTTTAGTGAAAGCTTGTAAGCTTTGAAAAGACCAACTTAAAAACATGGTTGCGACTTCTTTTTTTTTCTTCTTCCACAAACCCAAGAGAACTATTACTGTGACGGCTCAGCAGAAGTTGCGTAAATGTAAAGCAGTTCTTACCGCAGCAGGCTCGTGCAGAGACCTGTTAATTCCTCCTCTGCCTGGTGTGAAAGAGGGACCGGGAGCCCGAGTCCTGCTGCCTTAATTTGAAGCAGGCTGGGTTTTATGATAATGAGAGCTGACACCGACCTGTGCGCCATGAATAGAGGAGGGCACCCCAGAGCCTGCGTTCCCACGAGCCGCATTCCTGCGGTCAAGTTCAAGCTCAAAGCGCGAGCCGGCATTACTATGCGAGGCGTGCCGCGTGGCTAATTCCAAAAAGGCGCGCACTCCCCGCCGTGGGAGAGTTCGTCACCTTGCATTCAAATGCAGCAGCAGATACACAGACAGGCCCAGTGTGTGGCTGTCAGCAGCGCTCTGAACAAACAGCAGAGAAAGAGGCGTCTGTTGTGTTTTCTTTGACCAAAAGAGTAAATAAATAATGAAAAAAAAACACCTCTACAATTGTTAAGGGATTTATTTATTTATTTTTTACTAATAAAGAAAAAGTCCTAAACCTTATCTCTACAGTTTGAGGACTTCCATCATCTCTCAGTTTTACCTGTGATGAAGCCTTTCTGCTGGGATTTGGTTCACCTCTCCTCGTCTCCAGCTACTGCCTCCTGGTTGAATAATGAAAATCTGAACGCATTTAACTAAAAGTGACATAAAACATTTTTTTTTACAGCGCTTAAGTACAGTCTCATACAATTCCCATATTTTCTTGTCTCAGCCAACACAATCAAAACATCTTTTTTTTTTTCTCAGCAAGGACGCCAACTTCTAACAAGTTTTCAAAGGCTGGAGGAACACATAAAGCTCCTTCTGGACAGTTGCAGTGCAGAGCTGCAGCGTTGGTGACCGACTGCTGTATTCATACCAAATCTCAGTAATGTATTCACTGGTGTGAATGCGAGCATGGGTTGTTGATTGAACCTCTGGGCACAACAAATCAAAGATGATTGAATTGAAACACGGATGAAGACAAATAAAAGCATCGTTAGTAAGGTTGCAGCACTTTTCTTTTGCCAGGTCACGTGCTTGTGGCAATGTCTGTTGTATGATTTTTTTTTTGCCCAAAATGCTTCTTTTTTTGATTTCTCAGTGTTGTAATATGTTTCGCTCATGAGTTAAATGAAGCAAAAACACTTTGGTTACAAAGAAACATGTTTAATGAAGATGTAAGTGATACAAAATGTCAAATATCACACAATACTCAAATGTGGATGATAAATAAAGGCTTTTGGGCTTGTTACATGATCTTAAACAGTTCAGCACCCAGAGTCTTCCTCTACAGAGTAATGCTCTTGTAATAGATTCAGTATGCAGTTTCTGAAAAAGACGCTGTCTGAATGATCTAAAACCTACATCTACCTCTCATCTCTGATGGTGCCTTTCTCTATACCTACTAGTTCCATTGGCACAAATGCACCTTCATACCATCAGAGATGCAGGCTTTTGAACTGAGCGCAAATAACCAGCCGGATGGTCCCTCTCCTCTTTCATCTGGAGGATTCCCAAAAGAATTTCAAATTGCAATTTATTTGACCACGGAACACTTCTCCATATTACCTCAGTCTATTTCAAATGAGCTTTGGTGCAGAGAGGGCTGTGGTATTTCTGGAGGATGATCACCTTCAGCAAAATCTGCATTTGTTGCATGACAAACTGTGTTCACAGACAATGATTTCTGAGCCCAGTGATTTTTAAGACAAGCTTATACCTGCTTTTAATGCTCAGCCGCCTGAGGGCATGAAGATCACGGGGATCTAGCTTTTTGCTTTTGTCCCTTGTGCACAGAGATGTTTCCAGATTCTCTGACACTTTTCACGACATTGAAATGTGACGATGGAATATTCCGTTGAGAAACATCTTTGTGACATTGCTCCACAATTTTTAGTTGTAGTGTTTTTGCTGCCTGCTGAACCTCTGGCCATCCTTACTTCTGAGAGACTCTGCCTCCCTAAAGTACTCTTGATGCCCTTGATGTGATTATGACCTGTTTCAGATCAATCTAATAAGTTGCATTATATTCCTCCAGCTGTTTCTTTTTAGTATCTTTTACTGTTTTTCAGGCTTTTGTTGCTCACGTTTGATGTTTTTTATTAATGTGATTGTGTATAAAATATTACTTTTTAGATTTGCAAATCGTTGTATTCTATTTTCTATTTCCACAGTTTAGACATAGTCCAGATTTTTTGTGACTGGGGTTGTGAAACCATGGTCCTGACTTTGTATTCCTGTTGTCAAAATTGATCGACTATGCAGTAATGTTTACAATATTTAGAAAATCTGATGATTTCTTACAGTGAAGAAAAAAGGAATTTGCCCAGTTTTCCTTTGCATCTAAAAGAAAATCAAAGCCTGTATCATTCTGTGAACCTACTGACTTCCACTGAATACTGTTTATGAGTAAACACAGCCAGTTGTGTCTATTCAGAGCGGTTTGAGCTGCTTGCTAAACTTTGTATTTGTTTCATAATGCTAAATACACATTAAGTTATATTTAACTGAATTTGAGTACAATACTGTTTAGTTCTCACAGGTCATTTTAACCAGGACCAGGTGTCTGTATACATAAACAGGATCCTTTTGTGGGCTAATTTCAGACGATTCACACATGTATGGCATGTAAGTGTGATGTGTCTAGCCAGAGTATAATTGGCTGGCTCACTCCCAGACAGCCCTGTCCCACCTCCCTATGTTCCTGCATTTGAGGTCCCATATAAAAGTGTCTGCTTCGCTGATCCCATGACCCCCGAGGGAATAAATCCTTCACTCATGATTTGGATTCTCCACCTCTGTCTGTGATCGTGAAAAGAAGACTTTTACATCTCAAGAAGTCATTCCCTCACGATCCTTGTGTCATGTAGTTATATTTTATGCTGGTACTCCACTCTGCTTTTGTTGAAGGCTGGAATCCTCTGTCACCGTAATATATGTAAAAGTAATAGTCACATCTGCAGTTTAAGTCAGGCTCAGGCAGTTATGTGTCATCAGAATTCTTTATAACTGAATTAAAGGGAAAGATTGAATCACACAAGCAGCATGTAGCTTTGCTATTGTAGCCCATTTATTAGCCTATATACCTTTTCACTAGTTTCCTGTTTACAGACCTCTTAAGTTAGTCTTTAAAGGTTGGACAACCTCATAAAGACATTTTACAGTCAACTCTCTGAGGCCCTACTAAAAGAAATAGATTGATCAGTGTGGAGGGAAACGTCTTGTTATGTAAAGATGACAAAAAGGGCTGGCCAGGTCAGAGGGGAGATGAACCCCTGACCCGCCCTTAGCCGTGGAGTGTGTCGGTGACCACAGGGCTGTTGATGAACTCGTAAACCAGTGGACACTACATTTGGTGACCTTTGGTGTCACTTGCTGGACAGCAGACGGATGTGTCTTTAACTCAGTAGGTCCTGATCAGTTGACCTGTGGAGGCAGAAAGCAGCTCTGGTGATGATGTTATCTCAGAGGACCGTTCCATTTGAGAGACCAAAACTGGCTCAAAAACTAGTGAAATTACAAATTACAAGAACAACATTATGTCTTCAATGTCCTTTATAAACAGTATGTATGATTAATGGTTTATTGAGACATTTTGATAGGTTATACATGTAATATTATACATACAATCTTATTCATAAGTGATGCAGAAACACTTGCATGTAAAAAAATGTACATGATTACACAATTAACCAAAGTCTTACATGTCTTACATGAGATGTGAAACCTTCATTTAACTCGGTAAGTTTTTTAAAACATGGATTAAACTGTTTACGTATACTGTCTAGATTTATTCTGACAGTATACGTAAACAGAATTAATTTTGGTGATGGTTATTTGAATAAATGCGTAAGAAAAATATATATAAATATGATTTATGACTACATATTTTATATGGTCAGCCATGATCACTGAGTAATACTACAGGGGCAGTGTTTTTGCTGTTAAACAGATCGAGACACACCTGCTTACAGCTACTTACAATGTTGTAGCGTGTTTGGAACCATTTAATAATTGTTGTATTGCTAATAAAGTAACCGTTTCCTCTGAATGACTGAACATGTGTTAAGAAGCGCAGTTCTGAGCAATATTAGCTCTTTGTTAAATGATAATATTCCAAAGGTGTGATAAGTGGTACCAAGGTCTGGTAGCTTGAGTGCATAAGCAAATGAGACACACTCTGATCCTTAGCCAGCCAAACACACCCACCCAGACAGTGGGACGACTGGCTGTCACACACATAACTGACTACATATAAACAAAGGAACACACCAAGGTAACTTATTTAATACATGTATGATTTCTAAACTTCCTTAAAGAAATATTTTTCGTATGGCCAGTTTTGTTTTGGCATACTAGAACTGTTTCGTCCTCAGAAAGCTGCTCCTTAGCGGTAGAATATTTTTCATATTTTGCCATTGCTTGGTGGTCGGTATTAAACAAGAATGGGTATGAACTGGTGGACAGACATTTCCCATCCCTAGCCCATCACACAGACACACTACAGGGCAGTCATTTTTCAATTGGCCCTATGGGCCTCTGACAGGTCTGGGAGAGGGTCTGCCTCTGTGTAAGGCAGACTGGCAGAACCGACACCTCCGTATAGCATCGTTAATTATGGGCATCTGTTTGGATGTCCCAGTGTAGGGGCCTTCCAGGGTCCTTGGCTGTTGCCATAGGGACAGTGAAGAACCGTTGGTGGTTTGCGGACCAGACAGAGACCCCGTTATTCTCCTGAGAGGTGGCCAGACATGACCCCCCACGACTCACCCCCATTGATTCGGGTGGGAAACAGGGAGCAGCCATCCAGGAGAGACACAGATCATTTCATGTTCATTTTGCATGCTGTGGGTGGGGATCATGGGAGAGAGGGAAAAAAAAGATTTTGGGTTTGCACGCTGTAAACTGTATGTCTATGTCAGAGAATGGTCACTACGTTTCAAATTATTCTCTGTAAGTAAGTGTATTTTTTTAATTTACCGTATGGGCAACTTGGCTAAAATTGAGTTGGTAAACTGTGATATGGTTTCAAAAAGATAAAGGGCAAATGAATTAGAAATACTAAACAATTCATACACCACCCACAGACACACACAGACACATGCAGACTGCATGAGCACCCTTTATTCCCACTTTGCATATATTAGCCAGTGTCTGCGCACTGAGATGCATTGTTGTGTTTTCCCACACCTCCCTATTTGATGTCTCTTTTGTCACTGTGAATAAAAGCAGACTGATGAATGGGCAGTGGGCTGCAGATCCATCTGAGGGGGAAGAGACTCGCACTGAGGCAGCAACAGCGGGTGACTCCTGCTGGACAACATGTGAAAAGCAGAGGAAACTCTGATGCTCCTGATTTGAATCGGAATCTTTTTTTACTTTTAGATATACACTAAGACTTTGCCCATACAAAGGAAATAGATTCAAGTTTTAGTGGAGAAAGAACTCCCATGCATTTTACAGGAAAATGCCCTCTTTCTGAAACTCCTGGCTATTCAGTCTCGGTTTAAGGGTTGTCCCTTAAATATAGATATTGGTCTGGATTCTCTGAATCTTAGATGATATATGATGATGATAAGATTCTTAAATATATTTTGTTTAAAGTAATCACTTTTACTATTACTATATGATGATCAAGATGGAGTTACAGTGTCACTGTTTTTTTATACAGACAACAGTATAAACTATGCTTTTGCATCACACATAAAATATATATGTATATGAATATACATGTATTTATATATATGTACAGCACTTTTCCAGTCTAGTTGACCAGTCACACTACTTTTACAGTACAAACCACATTAAACCCATTCACATACACACACTCAGTCACACCTAATCTACATAATGCTCTTTTCTCTATCACACACATTCCCACACCGATGGACGTATCAGCAGGTAACGATGGGTTCAGTGTCTTGCCCAAGGATGCTTGTGGAAACTATGAGCAGCACTTTTCCAGTTCTTTTGTTTCCCCTTGTCCCACCTTTCATCAGTGTGTCGAAAGGTATTAAACTCAAATTATACAAATATAATGTAAAATAAGAAAAGTTTATTCATATATCGTGTCTCTGGTTGTACATCTGTTATGCTGTCTTTGCTCTGTTTGTGATATAAGATCAGGTTTAAATGACTTGAAATCATTGTGTTATTATTTAGATGTTATTATTTAGATTTGATATAATATACCAACCTTTTCACAAATGGGCTGGTAAGTCTACATGATTTAGGTATCATTAGCAAAAATTACCAGAAGTATCAAATGATCAGTAATGCTTAAAACTGGCTAATGTTCCCTTTGTTGTGAAATGAAATGGTAAAATAGTACTAATTTAGCAGAAAACGCAATCCCAAAAAGATATTTGTTTGACATTATATTTGAAATGTATAATACTAATAAAACATTTTACAGACTCTATGTGGATCCCATTAATGTGAAAACAACATATTCAAATCTGATCACTTAAGAAAAAAAAAGGAGGGAGGGGCGAGGGGCTGCAATTTATCTGCAATTACTTCAGTTCATGAACATGGATGCTTCGTTTCCACTAAAAACGAAAATGAATCCAACCCTCCATAGAGAAGAGGAAGCATTGTTTTTCTCCTCTTGAATTAATTTGTTCATTCATTCATTCATTCATTTAGCAAGGGCAACGGACAATACATCTTTGTACTAGATTTAGCCAAACGCACATCTAAATCTGTAATCTTGTCATAAAAAACAAAACAAACATCAACAACAAAAAACCCCAAAACAAATTAACAAAAAAGGCCACAATGATGGTGTGGTGCTTAATTTCCTTTGACTCTTTCTTCCTCTTTCATATAAGCATCCATCACATGTTATCTCATCATTTTACCTTTCATTCTTGAGCGCTTGAGAAAAAAAAGAAAAAGAAAGGTTTGCTTGCATGTGTGCACCACTTACAGCCACTAGATGGCCCTAAAGTATCACAGTGAATGCACGCAGCATCCTCATGAAGCTGAACTCTCTTGTCCCTTTATTAATGTAACATTTGTTCTGTGGTAGAGAATGAGAAGCTTAAAGAGGTTTTGTTCTGTCAAGTTTTTCAAACCTCAAACGTCTAAAATTTTACTCCACATATTTAGTTCAGAGTGGACATCTTTACAAAAGCTTGAGCATCCTTTTCTGTCCTTCAGCATGATCAACCATGTCCAGCAGTCCAAGGCGTAATTTACTGGAGCACCGAGGACAACCATCTGCAACTTGATGTCCTTCAAGAAAGTTTCTCCAATTATTTATGAGCAAGGAAGTGGCAGCATGGGGGCAAGAGTGGCAGATGGGAGAAACAATGGTTGCATTGCAGTGATGAGACCATTAGAGGCACAGTACTGCAAAAGAGTGGAGACACAGGACAAATGGAGGTGACCTGTTATCAGTTCAGCTCTCCTGAGGCTGCTGAGGTTTCAATTATATCGTCCTTTTTACCCCAGAGGTTAAAGACCAGCCCTCTGCACAGGTCAGTGGGATTGTTAGCCAGCTCACCGGGTGTGTGAGTGTGTATGTGTGCCTTAAACCTAGAAATCAATACCATAGAGAAAACAATATATGAGTTTGTACTTTAAGAGAGGGCATTCTGTCAAGGATGGTGCTGTGATTTGTTTCATGGATCTGTCTGTCAGTCAAGGATTTACAGGCTTGTCAGCATAATCCTCAGCCAACATGCCCGCCTCATCCTCGCCAGACACAGCAGCAACACAACAGGTAGAGGAGAGTGATGTTCGACGTCTGACAGACAAATGAAGGATGACCAATAGGGACATTTAGGCAATCATTTTTTAATTTTGTATTTTGGGAAGTGCTGTCAACCAGATTGGTTTCTGTTGAAGACTGATTCCGATCCTCACCTGACCCTTTTTCTGAGAACTGAATCCACCTGCCTGCATTTTTATAAGCTCATTAATTAAGCTAAAAAACGGGAGTGCCAATGTGGAGGGATGTTCTCTTGCCATCTCTCTGTCTTGCAGCAATATTACTCCTTAAAATTCTGGTTGAATTTGATGAAACTTCATTGGAAAGTGGAGCATAAGCAACAGAAGAACCCATTGAATTTCGGTCTGATATTCACACTCTTCCTTTGAAACTTGGCCCTGAAGCTTGCAAAGATGTAAAATGCAAAGCCCAGACAACAAGTTCAGCCCATTAAACTCAGTATAATATCTTATAACACATTCATTTTACTACTGGTCTGTCTGAGAAATTATGCATGTTTGTTATTTTTCAATTTCAACAAAGTTAAGCACTAAACAAACTACGACTCCAGTGACAAAACACATACAACAATACACATCAAATACTTGCTCAAAAGGCTCTGCTGCAGAGCTGGATTTCTTATATTGTAATTATCCTTCAGTGTGATTTTTGCGGGGTGGTTCTTTAAATTCTAGTACATAAACGGGACTTTCTGGTTTGAATTGATCTCTTTATAAGCTATAATTAAGACTTTTTGATTGTAGTGTTACAGATGACTATGAGCATCACCTTCATTATCAACTCTACTGATTTTGGTAAACTCAACATGATGTTTTTGGCCACAGTAGGTATCTGTTCCCAGGGAACTCCCACCATCCAGAAAACTTGCATGTTAGGTTAATTGGTGACTCTAAAATTGTCCTTAGAAGTGAGTGTGAGCGTGTGTGGTTGTTCGCCCTGTTGTTGTTGTTGCCCTGTGATGGACTGACAACCTGTCCAGGGTGCACCCCGCCTCTCGCCCGATGACCGCTCGGATAAGCTCCAGCTCCCCCGAGACCCGAGCGACGGAACAAGCGGGTATAGAAAATAGATGGATGGATGGGAGGGTGGTCAGAAACCTAACCCCTAATGAAAGCAAATGTTCTCTGTGTGACACCATATTATCATTTGACTACAAGATCCACACACCAACTGCCACTGGGTGAATATATCTTAGATCATTACTACTGCCAAGTGAAAATGGTGCAAATTAATGAGTTGTCAAAACAAATCAAACTGATCGTGTACACAGAGGCACTCATGACACTCTAAATGGCGCCCATGACACTTTGATAAACATGTAACTTCAAGATACTCAAAGTCTCCAGTGGGATTAAGTGCTTTCAGAAAATATGTTGGATTTAAGCTGTGTTAATGTTCTGACACGCCAAGTGCGACAGAACTTAGAGAATAAACCAGTTGGGTTAATTGTGCTAAGAATCTATCTTTTCTAAGGTCTATCTTTAGTTTATTTTATCTTTCAGACAAATGTCTTCAAACAATCTTAAAGGACTTGTTGATTTGATGCAAAATTTACCAATTTACCATCCAGTCAACGACCAACATCTTTCTTGCTGCTGTAGCAATGTGAATTTCCCCATTGTGGGACAATAAAGGGAAATCTAATCTAATTTAATCTAACATTAGAGCAGACTCAAGATGTTCCAATCTCTCACAGTAAAGGCTCAAAAATTGTTGAATTAGTGGTTACGTGCTGACTTGTGATATCATTGACTCTCCCTAACATTAACTTACAAATGATCACATTACATGTTTTCTTGTGAGAACTTGAGTTCAGAATCAACCCCAAACCAAGACATTTCCACCACCGTGCTTCACAGTTAGTCTGAGGTTCTTCTCCTGAAAAGAGTCCTTATTTCTGCTGCAAACATGTTCACAATTATGTTAGACTAACAACTATCTCTTATTTGTCCTCAGGATATTATTCCCACTGAACCGATCTCTGCCTTCATGATTTAACTGTATTTTTCAAACACACACACGCACACAAGTCAAATTAGAGCAATATCTTTCACTGTAGATGTAGTAGTTTGATGCAAACATGTCAGATCCTGTGATGTTATTCTTAACAGTGGGATGATTTATTTTACATAATTTGGCCCTGTCAAACTCACAGACATTCACAGCCTTTTGCTGGTGGCTGTATAGAGCTGCTTTAAATCTGGCACCAAATCTGGATCACCAGATTCTAAATATATGGATTCAGGAGTGGGATGAGTGTAGGGAAGTAGTTTTTCTACGTGACTGACCTGCTTTTCCAAGCCATAGAAATTACAACAAGTATCCTGTTTTGTGTATCACCAGTTGAAATATTTCGCCTTCCATAGCGTGTACTTTTTATGGCTTTATGGTCAATACATGAACAAACCATTCAAACTTCTTTGTGAAGCATCCTGTTTGTTCAATAACCTTGTAAAAAAGACAGGTGATCCAGTTTACCCTCCAGACACAACCTGTTATGATCTTTTATATAATACCATGATCTGATCTGACCTCTCACCCAGAGAATGAATAACATGCATGTCAGTGGCAAGGATCCCGTGTTCTCGTTTTAACAGCAGGCAGTAAAGAAGGGGCTGATGTCTGAGACATGATGAAAGGCTTCCAGAGGAAGAAGGTGCGGTGAAAGTAGAGCATGCGTTTTGACAAAAATAAGAGAAGAAAAAACAATTGGGCAAAGAAGCAAAGTTTTAGCTGGAGTAATGTAAGAGATAAAGTGTGTCTGTAGATTAAACTGATCAAATCCTATCAGTGTCAGAGAGGCAGAATGAGGCAATAAGAATGAAACACACTTAGACCAAGTGGGGCAAGTCCTACCTGCAGCGATGAAGAAATAAAAGCCAAGTTGTTAAATTATTTCATGACTCTAAAATTTATTCCTGTATGAAGTTACAATGAACTGTGGGTATGAACACTACAGAGGAATAATGATGTGTGTAGGAGAGGAAACGAAGTCAAAGTACAGCCAATTAGTGCGTACTGGAGAAGGCCAGAAGAGTTAAAGGGACACTCTATTGATTTCAAATGATAAGTTCACGCATCTCAATAAGAATTGCATAATATGCATTTGAAAACACCCGTTTGCTTCAGAGAGAGCTAAAGTCTTCAGAAAATGATGGCAGAGTGATGCCATCAGAGTAATCTTGGACAGGAGCTGACACCTTAAATTTTAAACACTCAGCTTGCATTACACAGCAGACGCGTGAAATTTAAAACATTTTATCAGAGCAGGGAGGATCTAATGACAGATACCACTGAGACAAGTGACAGTAAATTTAGTATCAAGTGTTTCTGGAAGTTCACCCGCAGCAAGGGGACATTGATGTAAACATGTGATCTAATTTTCAGCGGCCTCATCAAAGCTGTAACAAAAGACCATCTTGTAAAATGCGATACATAATGTCTGACAAAGATTTAGAAAAGCATATTATGCTTTTTAATTCATGGGTGGAACACTGCAATTCATTCCATAATGGCCTTTCAAATAAGATCATTAAACATTTGCAGCTCTTCCAGAATGCTGCTGCTGGAATACAGACTAATACCAGGAAGGGAGAAGACATCACTCCAATTATAGTAGATCCTTGCACTGGTTTCTAGTTAGATATATGCCTGGATTTCAAGCCACTTTTATCAGCTGCACTTCTCTGAATGATCTGGGCCCAAAATATATCAGATATACTGTATGTTTGACCAAACAAGATGAAAACTTGTTCAACTTTATTTTTAAAGTGGTGTTGTGTAATAAGTGGGTTGTTTAAATACACTTAGCTTGCCTTAAATCCCATCAAAGCAAAGTGAGAAGAATACTGCTTATAATAACTTCTGCATCTTGATAACTCTTGTGCTGAATGTAGTTGTTGAGATATGGGAAAGCTGCAACATTCCAATTAAACACGGGCCACGCAGCAGAAAGCCTAAGCGGTGACGTCATCTAAACAATTTTAAGTTGTTGAGGCCTGCTTGTCAAAGCCTGAGCCATTGTGGATAAACTGTAAACAGTTTAGATTTCTTCAGTTATGTGTGAATTTGGTGAAAACTATAAGGTCCAATCAAAACCTAAGCAAAGGTGGGGTAATTTTTCTGCTAACCTGTTATTTTCTTAGAATATTCTGTTGAACTGGCTCACCTGCACATCTTTTTGGACAAATATTTCTAGAGTTGGTGCTACACCTTCAGATCTCATGGTTATAACGTGGTTAAACAATGCTATCGTAACTGGCAGAAATTAGGGCTGAAGCTGTTACAATAAAACCCAAGTTGTAATAAGATCTTGCTTTTCTGAAAGCAGAGTGAGCATTATGGATAATAGTAGAGTTACAGCACAGCATTGCAGAGAAAAGAGGACAGCAGAGGTAGCTGGGTTTGAAACAAATTTATAGCAGAGTACAGTGACACAGAGTAAAACAGAGCACAGCTGAACAGAGTTTGAGTTGTTATGATAAAATAGAGAAGAGTACAGCCGAGAAGATTAAAGTTCCAGTAGTAGAGTATATAGGATTGATCGTGCTAGCAATCTATTTGTGGAAATGGCAATATGAGAGAAAACCTTTGGTGTGTGTTTGTATCCGTGTGTGTTTCTCTCAATTTGTGTGTAATATCAAAAAAGCCTTGACAGCTGAGCTTCCTCTTAAAAGCTGTGTGTTTTTTATCTGCTCCTGTGAAGACTACGACTCCCACAGAAACAGATGAAAGCAGGAGGAGGAGGATGAAGACTGAGTGTGACACGGACCACAGATGCTGCACAGGAGATCTCATTAGAGACACACACACACACACACACATTTAAATCATTTCTGCACACCCCAATCATGCATGAGAATGTGTCCCACACAGACACGTGTGCATGAGCATCGGCACACTCGTGCACGCACAGCTGCTCCTTCACACATGACCTGAATTTTAACTGCCGAGATACATCAGAGCCTAATTTCGCATGTAAAAAGGTTTCTCTTTTTCGTGCTTTTTTTCTTTACTTTCATGACTGTGCGTGTCTTTCTGGGTGGTAAAGTGTGTTGTTGGAAATTGGGGACATTAGAGCTGTCGTCCAGTCTGTTTGTAAAGCCAAACTGTAACAGAAGCCCAGACACGTGCACCAGGGCATGCACAAACAAAAAAAGCTCAAATCTGATGAATATATTTAAAAGAAAAGCAGCACCAGAAATAGTATCTGTATGTCTAAGAAGCATGTCTAAGAACATTTGTGTTATCACGGTCAGACTACATTTGGTTAGGAATTTGTATCTTCTTGTTCATTCCCGCTCTAAGTCTCTCCTCCCTTGTTTGCTTCTTATAAAGTCTTTCCAGGTTGCCAAAACCTTCTTTTTCTCTGACTCCTGGCAGTTATTCCCTCTAACTTGACATCAAGATTAATGAAAAGACCTTACTCCTTAAAAATGATAGGTTGTGATCTTTCATTTGCAGTTTTAAACATTAATCTTAATCAGTGAATTGTGTTTGCTTTGTTTTAATGGGAAAGTAAATCACATACTGTCTGCAGCCCATAAAGGAGCATGTATGTTGAAATGATAAAATGAGAGAATGTATCCTGAAGGATTATCTGAAAAAAGATGAAACAGCTCATCACCAATGATGAGTCAATGTTTTCACTGAATAGAGATGAGGTGGGAAACAGAAGTTATATTTATGGAATGATTTGAACCCATTTTAGATAAAAGATGTCATCTGATGTTGGATGTGAACATCATCTCTGATCTTTCTCCAGCTGTCCACCAGCTTTGATCAATGGCTAGATCATGTGATGTAAGCTGAACCATGACAACAGAGCAAACTTGAAATGAAATGTATTACATTATGCTGAAATCCCTGAAAATTCAAATGTACATACACATGCATGAAGAAATCAAATGACTGCAACTTTACTTGGTACAGGATGCATAACAGGGAAAGAAGTGGCGTGAAGAATCTTTGGCTATTTGACCCCCTATTACAAACCTTATTGGTGGCATCACTCATGAGCCTGAAGAAATATCCCCCTGATGGACACTGGATGACCCTCATCATTGGATCCTCTGAAATAGAAGGACATGAAATGACAGCTGAATGTAGCACACCTAGAACAGATAAAAGAAATGGAATTACATTTTAACACCAGTATAGATTAAAATGATCTTATAGGGTCAAATTAAATATAACTGATGTTGAGCAGTTCTAGTATTTTCTGTGATTACCTTATCAAAAAGGCGGTAGTAGCAGTAAAGTAGTAGTAAAAACAGACAACAAAACTGATGTAATTAATTATGCAGAGACTACTGATGCTGGAAAACTGAAAATTTCACATTGAATATTACAACCTATCGAAACCATCTCTATTGTTCAGATTAGGTATGCCATGCTAAAATAAAGTATGTTATACCATTACTTTTACAAGGTGTGATTCTTTTACCATGAAGCATTTCCCCCACCATTTGTGAAAAATAAGAAAAACAAACATTCCTTCTGATTATCATTGCCACAAGGAAACAACCCCCCCCCCAAAAGAAACCAAAGGGTAAAGTAACATATTTTTTCTTTGCTTTTTTTGTTTTAGTGCGTATAAATTTAAGGATAAACTGGTATTGAGGTAACGTCTTGAAGAATGCAGCCAAACTTTTTTAAAACTTTTTTTCCCTCCACTTTCGGGTTATGGTTATTGGTTCTATATCTCCATTACCAATTTAATAAAGACTAAATGTCCATCCTCATGGTAGTGTGGCAGTTAGAGCTCTGTTGGGTCCTTTCTGTGAGGACTTTGCATAGTCTTCCTATGCCTGTTTGGGTTCTCTCTAGGTATTCTGGCTTTCATCTACAGTCCAAAACATGCATGTTAGCTAAATCGATTATTTTAAATTGAACATAGGGATGAGCGTGCGCAGTTGTTGGCCTTGTGATGTATTTGCAACCTGTTCAGGGTGTACCCTGCCATTCTGTTGCATCGGCAGCTGGGATAGGCTCCAACCGCCCTGTGAACTGGATAAAGCAGGTATGGAAAATCTATGACTGTACTTATTTGCTTCTTCATCGTCCCATAATGGGACTTTGTAAAAAAGTGCTTCTAAAAACATAGCACACGCCTCAATCCTTGAAAGTGCCACAAAAACACAAACAAGATATTTTAAAGAGTTCCCATTAGGTGTAGACAAAGCAAACATAAACCCTTGGGCTGTGGCTGGACAGTATGGAGGTATTACATGTGGTCGGTAACAGTGCAAGCCATGTCTCCTTGGCTTCCTATATCGGCTGCCCTGCTGCCACCCAGATGGGGCCACTTGACTTGGAAACATTAACACAGCATGGTGGTGATACCAAGTCTGCCCCATCAGCAAACTCAAGACTAGAGTTTATAAAATCCACTTTAATAGACCTAGCTCCACCAGGAGATATCCTGTTTCCCCTCTTTTTATGTGGCTTGTTTGATCTCTTTGCATTAACAGCCTGCCCTGCAAATAACAAGTAAACAGGGGTTTAAATACACCGTCTCAGTGAGGATAAACACAGCTGAAAAGCTTCATTATGTCTCTGATTCTTTCAGGGGGGTAGCATGTGTTCCTTAGAAGTGTCATTTTGTTCCCTTTAATATGCTGTAAGAGCTTTAGAAAAATCAACAGAAAAATAGTTTTTGAGTTGTCCTCATCCTTCATCCATTGTGTGCTGTGTTTTCTGCATTGTGTGTGGACAGTTGGTGGGGAGTGACTGACACTGTTCGGCCACGCACCTGACATTTTTAAAAGTCATGGCTCACATTAAGGCTGAGTGAAACCATCTCTCACATCTGTGTGTGATTACGAGTGTATGCACTACAGTATGAAATTGTGCAATCCAATATTTAATCTCATAAACAATGTGCATGAACAGACACATTTGCCTACTTCCACCTCATGCAATGAAATATATGTTGAATACATCAAAGTTAAGGGTATTTTGTCCATACAGCATCTCTTATGCTGCATCAGAGCAGCTACTGAGCAAATAAAAATAGCACAGAGCAAACATGTTCATCCTGCAATGATAGATCTGGTGTGCTCATGATCTTGAAGTGTTTCACATGTTTGAAGCTCCATGGAACAGTTCCCTGAGGCCTTTGCAGTAAAACTTTCAGATCAGAGTTTAGTTCTCCTGCATGTCTTCCTGTTCCTCCTCCTTCTGTAATTTTCGGAGGGAATCCAGGATGTAGTGAGAGCTTTATGAATCCTCCTCTGCTCCATCTGTCTCTTTTAACCCTCACAGGCTAGTTTGTAAATGTGTTGGCTTGTAAAATAAACACCGTGTCTGGATCAGGGGCATCGTTGAAAGCCTGCAACTCATATTCTTGCTTGTGTGAGCCCAAACCCCCCCCCGGTTTTAGAAAACCCACTATTATGTTTTGAATGTAAGCTGAAACAAGCTTAAAACTATTGTTTGTGATTGTCACGGCAAGAAGTCTAGCCCTCAAACGAACCCAGCAGACACAGGATTGAAGGGAAGTAAAAGTAAATAGTATTTATTGAGAGGAGGTGGTAGGGAGTGGTAGGGAGAGTCAAGAGTAGAATCCCGGAGGACGTGAAACTTTATTTTCAGAGAATGTCCAAGGTGGAGGGGAGGGTGCTGGCTGTGGTGTAAGGTTCCTGAGTCGTGTCCTGATGAGGGCAAATGAGAAGCAGGTGTGACAGCAGAAAAGCCGCTGAACATCTAAAGAGCATGACAAGGTAGTTTTCCCTGAGGATGCTTAGCTGGCTGGAGGTTTGCTGCGACATGCAACGAGTATTGACTTGACATTCAGTTCTGCAACCGTTCTGTTGTACATTTAAGGTGACAAAGAGGACGCCGGATGTGCTTTTATCCACATTATTTGGATCTTTCTAGTGCTGCCCATACAAGATTATAATAATAATAAAAAAACATTAGTATTTATGTCAGGGGTGCACAAACCATTAGTCTACATAGTGAAATAAGAGTAATCAATACTTGCTATGTGAAACTCTCACACCTCATTGGCACTGTGAAAAGAATACCTGTCCTCAGTTTTAGTTCCAGAGGATCACTTTCCAGCTAAAGTACAACAAGTGTTTCATTGCAGGTTTGACCTTGTATATCACTCTGTATCCGTCTGCTCTGAATTCCTCTAATAGTCAGTAAACATTTCTCTGTTATACCCCGCAATCAAGAAATTACATTATTGTGTTCTCTATTCTTGGTATCTGTCAGTATTCAAGTTGCAGAATTTTGAACTGGTTGCAGGTCTTATTGGGACAGTCACTGACTAGTGCATTGCCAGTTTTAAAGATACCATAATGACAATTTCTAACGCTCTGTACCCAAGGTATGCACTAAGCACCAGCCCTAGTTGTTGATTGCCAAAAATAATTATGTCATGTCTTACCTTTAATTTGTTGTAGAGGGTTTAGCTGAATCTAGATGTTTACTTTTTCTATACACAGATACAGCCAATATATAGGTCTAAAATCATGTAGTGTCAGATAGGACTTGGTATCATCTGCATAGATGACAAAGGCGACCCCAGAGTCTTGGAGAATATGCAAAAGGGAAGCTGAAAGGAATAGGGCAAGAACAGATTCTTGTGGGACCCCATACATGTGGCAGATCTGAAAGAATAATAAATAAATTAATATAAGTAAAAAAATATTTTCTACCAATCATCACTGAAGTTGACAAGAATATTTTTCAGTGACATTGTGAGACCTGTGCATAGTTTCTATGTCTATTTCTATTTATACTTTTGGGTCCGCTGTGCTGGAACTTCCTAAGTATTGGAATGTAATCGATTTACAACTCATTGCAGAAGTATGCATGGTGGTGGTTCTCTGTAAAGTCTCCCAAAAAAAGTGCCAATTTGTTTTTCTCTTCCTTGCCTAATTTGCTTTTTGTACTTTATTTCTAAATAGAAATTGATTCTGCGCATCTGTAGTTACTGTGCTCAGAATGGCGGTTACAAACATTTGAGCTGCATGTGAAAGGCTGCAGGGCCCAGAAGAACCCTCTTGGACTGGTGCGGATGACAAAATTTGCATCACACGAGCAGACATGGAAACAGTGAATTGAATTTAAGGCAGCTGGATTCTTTTAGAGCTCTGATATCACAGCCAGGTTCCGTGTGTGGCCAAAACACAAAAGTTCAGTCTGTATAATGGCAGCTATGGACGGGGTTTACGTTTCAACAAATATGGATCCTAATCATTGATTGTGTGGGTAGTGATTAGTTAGTGTGAGTGGCTGAACTTTGCTTTTATGCTTTATCAAATTACCTGCACTTTTTACCAGAGTTAACAGATGCATGGCCAACCATCTGAGATGTCAAGTTAGATGTTCGGACCAACCTTCAGAAAAGAATCTATAGTGGATTTAGCATCGTAGCCAAATCAAACTGACAGGAAGTCAGGTCCTAATGCACAAAAGCTCTCACTTCTCATATCTGAACTTGGTACATGGACTTTGGATCCTATTTAGAGAAAGCAAACAGTTTTGCACAATGGGGCCAGTAGATGGAGTTACAATGCTCCAAACTGCATTGTGTTAATAACTTGTTATTTTTGCCTTAAATAATTCTGACATCTGATCATGTAATGAGAGGTATCAGGCAGTGGGTGCTGTAAATAGTTGGGCTTGGGTGAGATATCAGTATGCTTCTTTACATTCCTTTAAAGATGTTCTTTTCAAAGGTAAAACAAACAAAACAGGAAAACCTTGAGTATTCAACAGCAGTTTCATGCAGTTTCTCTTAGAAGCTTTTTTTGACCATCTTTTTGCTCAGTACTTTGGTTTTATGTCCCACAGCTTTACTGTCTTGGTTCACTTCAACACCTCTCATCAACATCATCTTAAGAAACCGTAGCCAGCAGTTTTTTTTATTTCTGTTTTTGAAGAAAAATTAAGGAAGCACTCCCTCTGCAGCAAATGCACATGAAAGCAACCATTTTCTATTTTCATGTCACATTTAGTAACAGAAAAATAACAGAAATAATGGTATGTTCAAGAGTTTGGGTGCCCTTTTAAGTGAGTGTTTGGTGAATCAGCTTTGACACGCCTCTGCTTGTAAAAGCTATTGCCTGATATGCGTTTTTGTATTCCTTTCCCTACCTCCTCCTTGATCTGCCTACGGCACTGGAAACAAAAAACACTGGCCTATTCAAATGTTGTGTTGTATACTTCAGACACTGACTTTTTTGATGAGGCAGCAGTCTCCTCTTCCAGAGACTATAGTTTGTAAACCATGTTTGTTTGGAATGGTGGACCATGACTGCTGTGTCTGTTAAAGCTTTCCACAGCTCCTTTGCAGTCATATTAGGCTTTTTGTCTTTCTGCTTTGCAGTCAGGCAGTTTCATCTAGATGTTTTCTCAGTGACAACTCAAACTGTAGAAATTGTGAGCGGAATGCACTTTGATATTTTGTTTCATAGACTTCCCCTGCTTTGTGTGCATCAGTATGCTTCATTTTTAGATCCTCAGCTAGCTGCTGCATAAAGAAGCACGTGTTGGTGCATGTTACCATAAGGACTAAAGATCCTTTTCAAGCGTTTAACTGTCATGTGCAGATGAAGGCCAATTGAGTTGAAGAAGCTCACACATGTACACAGGCCACTGATAGCACCTAATTTTAAAACAAAACAAAAAATAGACATTTTTCCAGTTGACTACTGGGACAGACTCTTGGCCCCCAACTTACGGATTAAGCGGGTATAGAAAATGGATGGATGGATGTATTTTTCCAATAGAAAGCAACAACACCTTAACATATAACAATATCAAAATGATCATTTGATTGTGAGCTTACAGCATGGTTGTCTGCATAAAACTTTAGCTGTTCTAAGTTTCAGTTTCAGGCAATGAAACTGCACGATATACAACATTTAAACCAAAGACCCCACCAAACCAAAATGTCTCTCGCATATTTTTTTAATGATTCCTCAAAATTCAACGAGGTAACTCATGAAAACTTTTGGACATTTGAAACTTGAATGAAATTTTGATGTGAAGTAAGACTGATCAAAAGGAGAAAGGTAAAATGAGCTTAAAACCAATTAGAATTCTTCATAAACCTTTTGGAGAAGTCTTTATTTTCAGACAGACCAGCTAAATGAAATATGTCAATTTTCCAAAACTTGAGTGATTGAAAAGAACCCTTGGCCTCATCTAGGGTCATTGTGATTACTATAATTGGTGGGTCAGCCATGATTCCAAAACCTACCCCGGTCTCAATTACACAAGGGAAGATGCATAATTCAAAGCCATCTTGAGCATGAGAGACTGCAGACCTGATGAATAACAAAGAGCAGCCCGCTGCACCTCTTCTCACTTTATCACTGACAGAAGTCAATGTAAGAGCTGAACCTGTGCTCAGGCAGCCTCACATAAGCAACAAAAAAGCTCTTTTCTCCGTTTTCTCCGTTGTTTTAAATGCAGTAAATTATGTAGTTTGGTGTGTATTGGCTCTACTGCAGCACTGAGATGTTGGCTTTTGGCAGACTTGGAGAGACGTTTGTGGATGCTGTGTTTTTACTGATGAGTTGGGATACTTAAATATGCTCAGAATTAGCCAAATGTAACTTCTGCACGCATGGATTGGATAGAGAAAACATGATCTTTACTTTTCCTCATCCGAATAGAAGGCCTTGTTATATGCGAGTTGCGTCGCGTAAAAGATATGAACGGAAATTAACAGAAACAGATTACACGAGAGGGTGACGTGAGTATATACGCAGGGGGGGGTTCAACTGATGGTCATTGTAAGCTCATGTGTCAATTCTAGTGATGCACAGACACCAGATCAGTGTTTTAGGTTTATGTAGGAATCGGATTATGGTCTCATAAAGTCCACCCCCCCGTCTCTTTTTCACCCCCACTCTCGCCTCCCATTCCCGTCTTGAATGGGGGCGCTGCGTCTGCCTGTCACCGCTCGCCTCTTTGTTCAAACCGATGTTGCCTCTCTCCCTCCGTGTTGCTGCCGGTGCGGAGGGGGACGCTGGGAGCACCTTGCTGTCTCTTGTGTGCGCGAGTCTTTGAGTGTGTATGCATCTATTCCCATCTGGCAAAAATCAGTGTCTGGCGGGATGACCTGCGCATAGACTGCTGCTCAGCGAGGAGGAGGTAATGCCGTGGGAGTGAAAAGTCCAAAAACCTGGAGCGCTCGTGCACACACTCAGTCCTGTTTCTTCTGCCTCTGCAAAGTGCTGTTTCACCCTTGTTTCGTCGTTTTCCGTCTCCGCACCCATCGGGAGCTTTGGGGAACACCTGCACTGAGGGCGCACAGCTTTCGCTGGCATTCCTGCGGATTGCACCAAAAGAAAAACGCATCTTCGTCTCTTAAATACGGTAAGAACAAAAGCGAACAGGGAAAAACTGTTTTTCTCTTACATGCTTTATGATATCAATTATTTGGTCAGTGTGTCATTGCTCAAGCCACAGGGTGGCTGGAGGCGCCTGACACCACTCATCTACTCACAATTTTAAGTGAATCAATGCATGTTTGCAATGCGCTTCTGGAGTAACTTGAACTAAAACAAGAATCAAGAATTTCAGGCTTGCTCTCGCATCGCGCATTTTTGCGATATTTTATCACATTCAATTTGTGAAAGCAAGTATAGTAATTTTCCCGTGGACCACGATCACGGCATCATCTTCTGACACGCACACACATTTGACTTCTTTGGGATATATTTAATTATTTACAGATCAAAGCTTTTTGATATTGGTCTATATTTATGGCCCATGTAGGTTCATACATAAATCATCAACTCAGCAAGTAACCTTGTAAGTGTGTCCTTTTCTCGGTTTCATCTTAAGAGATCCCGTCTTCCTTTCATAAGAATGCATACTTTGGTTCACACAAGCTGCCTTTGCAGCTGACAAAATCAGAAGGAATCAAAGGTGAAGGTTGTTGATGTTAGGAGATGCGACTGTGAAAGCAGATCTGAACACGTGAACAGGTGTTTGTGAAAGCTTTTATGTAAATCAGAGCCTTTAGGTGAGCCGACAACATTTGCTGAAAAACTGACAAAATCAGGTCTGCTATTGATCCACCTTCAGAACTGTCACCTGGGCATTACATCAAAGATATTCTGTTGAAACTAGATTACCACTGGGTCTGCTGGCTGCTTCACATTGAAGTACCTCATGTCTGCTCAAGCCAACTTTACTTTGGTCCTGAATAATACAAAAGTGAGAAAATTATGGTAAAAGATTGGTAGCCTGGCACATAGCAGGGGTTTAAATATTTGAGAATCCCATATTGATGGGTGTCTGCTCTGTAAACAAACACTGGCATAAACAAATCACAGTGAAGGAAGACGTTTGGGTCACCTTGACAAATGAGCTGTATTGTTTAAGAATATGAAAGCCCCCGTTGCCCAGTAAAGCCCATTCTGTTCCCCTTTACAACCTCAGTCTGTAGGAGTCCAAGCCTTTTCTTATTTGGCCTTGTTCGTAAGCCTACCACCAGCTGTGTGTCAGTGGCATAAAGCAGGACAAGATTAACTAGGCAACGCAACATTATAGAGAAGCTGGAGCTCAGGAAATGTATGTTTAAGGCAAAGAGGTTGTGCCTGTGGGATGAGCTAAGAGGAGAATATGAAGGAATGAGGTGGAGAGACCTAGCTGAAAGTTTACTGAATGCATTTTTCATTCTGTCTGGAAGTGGTAGTACGTTTGTGTGACAGAGAGAGGTTGTCTGGGCTTCCATGAGACCCGGCACGCATACAGTAGCGTGTGTCTTAATGTGAGTTCGTAGATGAGTGCTCTCATACGCGCAGAGGGATCGGAGAGCGGTGTTGTGGGGAAGAAAAGAGTCTGATTCTAAAATAGAGTACAAGCTCAGTTTAGCTACCTCCCTGTCTGTTGCTGCTCACTTTGAACCCACGCAGCCTCAGTCTTGTTTATCATGTCTGGGTCTGGACATCTGGAATCACTTTTTGTGGGCAGGTGATAAGAAAAGGGTTATGTGAGATGCTTTGAGATGGTGGGATTTGTGTCAAGATAATAGATTATAAATAGTTATTTAGCAGGAGAAGTATTCTTAACTATTGCATATCATTGCTCAATCAAAAAGGCCAAAACGAACCCCTGGTTTCAGCTTCCAAATAATGTGTATTTGCTGTTTTTCTTTGTCTTGAATGCATACCAAATGAATATCTATAGGTTCGACTGGACAAAACTTTTTCTTAAGCATTTAATACATAGCGACAAGACTTGACTGATAAAGTTATTATGTTTTATCATTATAAATTCATTATCTTTGGGTTCTGATAAGTTATCTTGGTCTGGAGGAAAGAGTTATTACCATTTTCTTTATAATCTGATGAAAATTATAATTTGTTCATAATTTAAACGAGACAGTTCAACCATGCTGCTCACAAATATGTAGATTTTTCCAGTCGGATTATATGAATGCATTTCAAGAGCCTTGTTGATAATTTATTTTTTGGAGAAGCCAAAGGTAATTCAGAGTTAGGGTTTGATATGATTTTCTACGGCAAAAAAGTACACACTCTAATATGTCACTTATGCGATTATGGGTCCTATTCCTCCCCTAATACAGTGTTAATAGCTAACAGAATGGGGCTATATAAATGCAAATGAGTGCCAGCACTCACTTATAGCAGCCAAGTTATGATCAAAATAAGCTTCACCTTTGAGAGAGCCTCATGCTTCTTGCTTTATGAGCATGCCTCCCTTAAAATGGAAGGATTTTGTTCAGAGGATTAATGAGTAGTGCAGGTTTTGTTGTTGTTGGTGTTGTTGTTTTTTTAACAGCAGATCCAACTGTGAACCTGACTAACCTGACTGTGAACTAAAGTGTGAATTTTATGATGTCTTTGAACTTTGTGACTCGTTTACAGCCAAGTTGGGAATAAGTGTTTGCATAACAATACCTTCACAGTCACTGAAGTGAAAACTGTTCCCATTTTCAGCACTGGACAGTTCCCAATTCTCACAGTCCAAAGATCCAACTGCAAATGTCTGTCAAACGCAGAAAGTGAAGTGAATGTGTTTCGTACTGCTGAATGGGGACTCAATCTCAAACTCTGTCTCCCTCTCACTGTGGAATATTGAAACCCTTTTGCAGAGTGACTGCCCTGCTACCAAAACCCAAAGAGGATTGGACGCACCAATCTATCAGTCAGCTTCAGTCTTTAGCCGGGGAGGGACTAAAGCTGCCCACCAGGCCAATCATCAGGAGCATAGATGAGGTCGCAGCTGAACAGCTCACCCACACAAAGAGAGAGGTCCCTCTCTTTGTCTTTGGCCTGGGGCTCTTCTCGAAGGTCTGGTATAAGGCAAATGTTTGGCTTCACAGTTGGATGAGAAATACTTAAGGCTGCACCAAAGTTTTATCAGCCTCTTCAACATGAACATTACAATTACTGATCACCTTCTACAGGTCCAGAGGTCATTGCACTTGTGTTAGTTTTTTTTTTATAAGTATTAGAAAAAAATAAGACAAGTGTTAAGTGCAGATGTTAAGATAAGCTTTTAGCTTCCATCTCTCTGAGCATTTGACACACTTGAAGGGCAGTAATAGTTTTTTTCTCTATTCCTTGCCTTGTTGGTATTCCACAGACTCAGCACATCAATAAAACAAGGAATTCTTGAATGAAGTCCCACCAGCATTTCCATGTTTGTGTCTGCTATTCCATTTCATTTCACAGTTTCTCACTTGTTTTACCACCTTTCTGTAGATAAAAATGTAGTCTTTCTGTGTTATGTGTGGTTGCTTTGTTGTTGCAGATAGTGTATGTGTGTGTGTGTGTGTGTGTGTGTGTGTGTGTGCGTGTGTAGTATAATACGTTTAATGTACTCAATACAATAGTAGTGCCTCATGCACCTGATCCTTTTTTCGCTTTGTTTCTAAGAGCTAACCTTTGAACCTAACCTTTAACCTCCGCTGAAACAGCTCACATAGTAGTCCCATAGACAGCCTGCTAACAACCCATAGCTGTTTATACATAACCTCTGACCCTTAAGTCATAACTTTAAACTATAATTTTCATATCAAACATTTCAACTTTCAAACTCCCTTTTAAAGCAGTTATAACAAATTGTTTAGGACAACTATAGATTAATGGGTGATGTCATTACTAGTTTGAGTCTTTTGAGCCCAATTTAGATTGTTTTGGTTTTGCATCTGCAGCTTGGTTGTTTTGGTTAACTCATACTGCTCTCCTCATGTCATTTTCTCTGACATGTCCTGCACCAGACAGTAGACAGACAAAGTTTGCAACTAACACCAGTAAGGGACAAGGTTAAAACTATTCATAGGTGAACTGAGTAACACCAATAATCTTTTTGCAGTGGTACAGTGTGTTTGGCTACAAAGCCTTGGACCGTGTCTGGTATGTGGATGCTACTTTGTAAAGTAACACCTTCCAAAATTTTGTTGGAGTCCAATTAACTACATGACTCCTTGGTCATGGCGTTCATAAGACAGCAATATCCAACATGATATTGTTTGCAACACATTACTCAGGAATGTGGGAAGATCCCCAAGGTGTTGACCCACCATCCACATTTCCCCGTTTCTCATCTGATTCAGTAGCTGTGGGATGTTCTGGAATAAGTCTTGTTCATGCAGAGCACCACAACCTACAGGTCCCGAAGGAAGCATAAGGACGGCTTATATAATGATACATTTACTACAGTCGAAGGCTTTCCTCGACTGTTAATGGAGAGCAAAACTTAGCTCATAATGGAGTGAAGGTCTATGTTTTTAGACCAGAAACAAGACCCCAAACTGGCTCTTCTGTCAAAGTAAATATCCTCCTTCATGCTGTTATGCCATTATTGCTAACTTAAGTAGTGCATATTAAGCACAATCAGAATGGGACATTGTATCTGCTCTTTTGGATATGACATAAAAAGCATTACAATGAATCCCGCTTCTGGCTGGAGAAGGTAAACTGTAATTAGAAAAGTACATGAAATGTTAGGAAGTGCTAATTTAATAACTTCAGACGTTTGAAATCATAACTATGATACAGTCAGTAGGAATTATGCCTGTATGCATTAGAATTCTAATCACATTATTCGGAATCTTAGTGGTTTTTGTCCATTCACTGTCTCCTCATTTTTGTTTTATAGACCAGCAGCGATGTGTCTCCAGGGACAGCAGTGACAGGCAAAAATAAATGTTGCTGACATGCCGTTAAGTTAAACTGATTTAAACTTATTGTGATGCAGATGAGCATCAAGGGAAGACAAATATGCCACTGACTGACACAGCCACCACATTTTGAAGTGGACAGTATACGGCAAAGTTACCAAGGCAACCAGAGCCAGTATCGTCCACTAGTAATCTAACTTTCAGATATAAAGACATGAGTGCCAAGTAGATTTTAAAATTTTTTCAAAGAATATATACAATATAGTTTTTTTTACACACCGCAGCCTGAAATTGTTTCCACTCTAACCAGTTTCACTGTGGGAGTATTTGAATTTGAATTCACTTTAATTCTCACTAACCAATCACTAGAGACCAACAACATCAGTTCCTCACGTGATGTTGACTGGCTAATAGTCCTGTTAATGTTTCCATTGAACTGAGAAACTTTTATTTCATGTAATTATAAATCAGGTACTTTTGTAAAAGGATTTAAATATTTGAAGACAGAAAGTCTTACTCATTATCTACAGACTTTAGTATTTAAGATACAGATTCTTTTTTGTGTGATGTAACGAGAATATTTTTCTCTCCAGTACAAGGGTTATGATCCAATTGCTGTTGATGTGATTTGATCTTTTTGGTGCTTTACAGTAACGAGTGCTAATAATTCCACTGAGGTTGCTGTTTCGTGCACGATACTTTCTATTTCCACCGAAAGCTATGTGACAATACTCAATTCTCACACATTTATGGGCACACGTAAAATCATTATGGCTCCCTGATATGTTAATTAAATGGATTTAAATAAATTGTTTTATTTTTCTGTGCTCATATTTGGGCACCACACACCATATCTCACATAGCCAAATCTACACATGCACATGTAACAAAAGCACACATTTGTCAGTGCCAGAAAATAGCTGAGAATGAAGAGTTGAAGAGAGAAAATAAGCCATCAGAGATCCTCTGCTGCAGGTCTGCTGAGTGTAGGTACACAGCAGCTTAAAGGCACTACAAGAAGGTAGGAAATAGCTGGTATGAAATGGCTGTTATAAGATCTGTCAACCTCTTTTAGGTATGAGTGAGACTTGCATTAAACATAGATTCCTCATGGGTACCCACTGTACAGTAAGGTTTACTGATAGTTATTACAAAATCCAAGACATGACCCAAAAGAAACTCTCCTCACCGTCTCCTTTTCACTGGACTTATTTGTCAAAGATTCTTCCAGATGGTTCTAAATTCCCCCCTTTCACAACATTATTGCATATACATCTTACCAGAGTTTACCTTGGCCTCTCCAGTGCATGTTAACAAGCTAGTTTGAATAACCCCTGTCCCTATTCTCAGTGAGATCAATGGTGTCACTGTGCGAGGACAGAGTGTGCAGCCTTGAACTGGAGGGGGCAGAAGCTTTCCAGACCCCTCTCTCCATCTGAATCTTGGGCCAGAACAGCATGAGTCATTAGTTGCTTTGAGTGTGATTAGTCACCACCAGCACAAAGACTATCAGTGTATTTGTGTGCAAAAAGAGTGAAAATCTGATTCAGCTCAGCTCACTTTCCTTCTGCAGTGTCCATCTCTCATTTTTAATTTCTTGAGCAATTAATGCTCCTGCACTTTGCTTTTATGGGCTCTTATGACACCAAATCACCACCGCAACCAGCTCTCTCTCAATTTTTTGTAGGAATCTTTTGAATAAATTGATGAAACTTGTTTCTGCGCGAGCACTGGTCGGTACACTCAAGCATCAACCAGACATCAATCAGTCATATAAAATCTGCAGCCTTTTTTTTTTCTTTTGCAAAAAGCAAATTAAAAAGACTTACAGGGCTTCTACAGCAGCCTTTCTGAAGAGCTTTCATCAGAGCAGTGTGTTATTGTCAAAATGTTGATAAGATGACCTTCCTTTCAGCTCTCTTCCTTCATCCTCCTCCCCACACCACTTTGTCTGTCACTTATCTAGAGCTGCTATGCTGCTGTTCACGCTGCTGCTCTCTGGGGGTAATAGTTTTGTGAGATATGATTAAAGAAAAAGGAAAGGACAGGAATTACCTTCTCCTGTCATGTCCCAGGAGGAGAAAAAAAGACAGACAGACTTTTTCTTGTAAAAGTGGCTCTGTTTCTGTCCTCTTGCCAGAGTTTACAATTACATTACATTTCTTGACATTGATTCTGCTCTTTCTTCTTGTCACCGTGATGTTTTCCGAAAAAGGCTTTGAAATTTCCTGAGAAAAACACAGTATTAACTCTTGGATTTTACCTCTGTCGGGATTTCGCCCAAAGGGCACCAGGAGCTCAAACTCTCCATGTTCTGTCAAATGTGAAGCAAAGGGGAAAAGATTTATTTATTTTTTTTAACCGTAGAAATTACTGCACCTTGAGATTAAAAAAAGGAAACTTGAACAGTAGAGTAAATGCTAAAGGAATAACCTTGTATTGGTAAACTTTGTCCTGTTTCCCTGTTTGTTTGTTTTTTTTTTGTAGTTGAAATGATTGATAGGAAAAAGATTCTTTCCAATCTGTCCAGTATTGAGATGGATTACTCTAACAGGCAACCACGTAAATGGTTGCAATTAAGCTCCATTATCTTTGCATGTGAAGCTACATTATCATTTAATGAGCCTTTATCAATGTTTGTAATTCACCAGTAGCTTCTCCGTGATGACAAGTCAAAATGTCTGCTGTGTACATTCTGTTAGATAAGAAAAGTTTATATCATCATGAAGCAGAGACCCAATTATGAAAAGCAAAACATTGACTTGATCTATATGTCAATTGTCCATATCTTTATATTATAATCAGGGTTATGATTTTAAAAATGAATCACTTTTAATTTTTGTGATGTGGATAACTTACACATGAAGCTTATTTACTACAACATGAACTCATATCTAACATTGCTGTCAGCTTCCAGTGTGGGTTTGTTTTGCAGACTATGTTTTGTGCACACAAATGCAGGAGTGCATTTTCTTGGACTTGAAACTGGGCTTTATTATAAATGTGTGTTTGCGTGTCTCGTGAAGTGTTAAAGGACACGTGTGTATTTTGTTGTGCTAACAACACTGATTTGTCCTGTGCAGATCAATGCCTGATAGGATGTGTTCCACACTTCTCATGTTTTTTCTTCAAGCTATTTTCCCACTGACTGCAGACCTAAAGGAGATCTGGGTCGATGGGCCCATCTCGTCTGTGTCACGATGACCGTCAGGGCACTTGGTCTCTTGCTTTAACAAAGTGACAGCATAATGCTGAGCCATAATGTAGGTCTGCCAGCCTCGGCGGTTAGCTCTCTTTACATCTCTGTCACTCCGTTTGCCAGCTCTTACAATTGGCCAAGAATGCGTCCTATTCAAACAACATCATGGAAATGTGTCAGATGGAAATCCACATTGAAGTCCACTGAAGCATTTTACAGACTTCTGGCTCTTTTCTCTTCAAGACACAACTCTGCCCAAGAGAGTGAAGAGGGGCCATTTAAAGGGAGGCGTTCATGACATCGAATGCCTCGTTCTTTACAAAAGAAGGCTCTGGTTAGTATGCTGCTGGTGTGATTGCATGACCAGTTCACTACATGTCGTAAATTCCCTCTGGTAAAACTTTAAATGGCTGCTATTTTTTCACATGCAGTTTTGTATGTTGTATAGCATTTATTGTGATGTCTGCAGGCTAAACTCTGTACACTGTAGGTGCAGCTACTGGCTGGTGGGTCCTTGCCAATCCCAGGCCCTCAGATACAGCCCTCTAATGCTCTCTGTTGGTGAGACTTGGCAAACTCTTCATGGTCATGACCCTCTCCAAGCCTTTAGAAATGTCTTGTCAGCCACCCAACCAACCCAACTACTGGTGTGGGCCTTCAACATGCAAAGAGTCCAATGGTTGGAGCCCAATCTGTCACAGTCCATCACAAGGTCCTAACCCACCTTCAGAGATGGAGGGCCTCAAAGTGTGTGGCACAGCGGTGTCTTACCCGCACCACAATATTCTTTTTAGTACTCTTAAAACTTAAATGGATGCCTACTATTAAAACTTGCACAGCAAATTGTTGTTTAACGATTGTATGGTTTGTCAGATGAATGCTTGCCTTTGACCCACGCGCTCCAGTTTTAAACAGTTGAAGGTTTTACTGGGCTTTCACATGGTCGGGAGAGAGAGTCAGTATTATTCCTGTAGTTTGTAAAGAGCTGAGTTGCTGTTGCATAATCTTCTTTCTAAGTATCAGGGATGCTGTTGGCTTGAGCTGTAGTTACCTTGGTGAATGCAAAAAGGCCTTTCTGGGATGAATTATTTAGTTTATGTAACTGAAATGGAGACAGCCTAACCTGGGCAGCAAACATCACCTCAAACTAATTTCAGATTCTTCAAAGTGCCTCGAGGACACCTCTTTTACTAATGCATAGTCAAGAACATTAACATTCATCCACAAGTTTGTCTAATTTACGTCTATTTGTGTTGCCTAACTCCCCCATAAAACAAGCACGATAAAGCAGAGCTGTCTTTTCCCGAAACTGCACACTCTCTTCTTCATCTCCATTTCATACGGGCTCTGTTTCAGGCATCTCTCCATTGAACTGTGAAGCTTTGGGCCCCAAGCCAAATCCTCTGGCAAAGTCAGCAGCTCATTTTTGATGTGTGGTCGGATTTTCTCAATGTTGTGCAGTAGGAATGCAGCAGAGTTACTGTTTACTGCGGTAAAATAAAAGTTAAACCAATCTTATAGACAATTTTAGAGTGACACGGTTGCCATAGGATATGTTCTAGATTTCTTCATTAATCTTATTGCTCGTTGACACAAGATGAAGACTTTACAAAGTCTGGTGTGGACACATCTTGCATATATACATTTGTATTAGTAATACAGATTTTATTGTAGCTCAAGTGGAAGAGAGGATCTTGGGTGAACACATTACTACGGACGACAGTGTCTCCGATCCAACAGTGTCTACTAACATCTCGAGGAGAGTCAAAAGTCACCTTGTCTCACTGAGTGCTAACAATTTACAGCCTCTCACTTATAATAATTTGTGTTATAGCTCACTCTCTGGAAAACACTGAGTGAAAGCACCAGTGTTGTCTGTTTATGATGCAGTATCGTTCAAGCGATAAATAAGAGGGCTCTACATTTGCCTGGCACTGACCACTCTTTCACTCAGTGTTCAAATTCTTTCGGAGGGCGTCTTATGCATTTTTTAAAGGCGTTGCCAGTTGCGAGTTGGTAGTAATGGTAAGGCTGTAACAATGAAACTTGTTTTAAAATGAGCATTAGTTTTTGTGCGAGTCCATGCTGCTCCTTCAATAACCGGAGTGGCTTCACAGATTCTGGTCATCCAAACTTGTCACTAGTTACCATCTTATCAAGAAGAAAGGGATCTTCGGGGGGGTTTGAGAAAACAAGATATTTGGACTTAGTATGAACTATCAGGAAAACATGTCCCTTCAAAGCGGTGAACATGATTCCAAAATTTAGCTTTAATCAGCAGTTCAAAATCAATATACTTTAGTTCTTTAATTATGTACAGTTCTAAAATGTTTCTAATTGATTTAATGTTACGCCTATAATTCAATCTATCTATCGAGTTTAAATAGACATTTAAATAGAATTGAAGAGGTTTTCTTTTGTATGCTTACCTCTTAGTGCTACCTATTTCATCACTTAGGATTTTTGTATTAGTTTATCCCCAAGGTCACGGGTCAAGGGTTAAAAGTAGGTCTTTCATTTTGTTGTATCAATATAGTTGAAAAAAGAACTCATAATGATGGAAACTTGAACAAAAGTGAAGGCACTGTTAAGTTTTTACAACAAAAAAATTAAAGAATGAACTTCATTGTGTATGAGTGCTTTGACACCCCACCACCTCCCACCCCACCCACCCCACCCCACCCCAACCAAAAAAAAAAAAAACACGCACAAGTATAAGTGTATCTGGGCTCTTCACTTTTCCTTCTTAACCTCATCTCAATGCTCTGCTCTCTGATTTCTCCCACTTTCTCAGCAGGTCGAGGATGGTGCTCACTCGGCGTGCAGCTCGGCGGCAGGTCTTTTTCGCTCTCATGCTGCTGCTTCTCTCTTCAGGCTTGGGTGAGTTCTCTGTCTCCTCCTGCACTTTGTATTTCCTTTAGCTGCTCCTTCATCACCAGGGCCAGCAGAATTTAATTGGCTGGTTTAGAAGCAAAGAAATGAAGCTAGTAGTAAAACATTATGTTCGGGTGCAGATGAGTTCAGGAAAATGAACAGCTGGATCAGAATACAACCACATCACACAAAAATCTTTCAAACAGACAAGCAAACAGGATCGTTCTGTACTAGTGTTGTAAGTGAGAGATGAGATGTTGTGGATGTTTGCATACATGCTCTGAAGGACTGAGCTGGAATCCCTCCAAAGCCATTTCAGTGTGTTTAGTTGACCATCTGTTCTGTCACAGCGCTATATGAAATTCAAAATGTTTGAATAAAGGCCAAATATCTCCAAGCTGCAGGTTGCAGTTGGATTATCTCAGGTTTAAGGTCCCTCATGCAGGCTGCTGACTGTCTGCAGAATAGATAAGTTCCTCTCCTTAATTACTTTTCTTTGCATTTAGCATCAATGATGGTGGTCAGCATGGATTTTCATTAAATCTGAACCTGCATCGCTTATTTCCATAATTAAATCATTACCTCACCAGATAAAATTCTTTCTCTACGTCCAATTACGTTTTGTCTGTATTTCTGAAGGACAAAAATGAATGAATATTGTATTCTGAGGCTGTACTAAGTTTATCACCACAAAACTGCCCTCAAGCACACAACCAAGTACATCAAGACATTAGACTATGAATACTGACTTTTATAGGATGAATTGATGACAAATGGCTAACAGCGTGCCAGAATATAGACACAATATTGTTTCTTAAGGTGAAACCCTGCTTACAAAGCCAAGTTTCTTTGTAATATCTAACAGATATGACTTATACCAGAAGTAAAACCCTGTTTCATCAAACTCAAGATGAGCTAATGTTTTTCTTAAAATAATAAAGTAACTCAAGTCCCAATTTTTTTATGTTGTATATGTTCTACTGTAAAAAGTATAAAAAGAGATATAGGTTTATAAGATTTGAATATCACTGCATTCGTTTTCTATTTAGATTTTACACAGCATCCCAACCTTTTTGGAATAAAGGCTATTGTTTCCAACCAAAGAATTATGGAATTTTAGTGCATGTGCCGGATACTTAGATGAAGCTGGAAACGGATGTTTTGAAGTCTAAGCAGAAGATGATTTTTATGCTCAGTGAAAAAACTCTGTGAATGACAGACGTGATTTTTTTCATGTCACTTCCAGCTCTCTCTTTTCATCTCTTTATTGGCTGTTTTTCTTTGTCCCATATGTCACCACCGTGCTACAAGTAGTACACCTGTCATCCAAACCGATTCAGTTTCCACCATTTAGCTTCTTAATATCTGATTAACTCTTGTCCTCGACGTGTCTCTCGGTCTCTTGCTTTCACATACATTTAATTTGAAGGGAAGCAATGGCGGGTGTCTTCAACTCATTGAGTTCATCTAATCCAAATGCAGATAGAAATATCTTTGTGGGATTTAATTCCACCATGTGCAGTATTCCTAATAATATTAATGATTTTATTTTTCTTGCAGGTCATGTTACATTTTTCCCTCGTGAACATAATATGGATTATTAAAGGGTCTAAAGTAATTAGATATAGTTTTGTTTACAAAATTTTGGGATTTTTGTGATGATTATGATGATGATTGTTTTGTTTAAAAGAACCAACAACAAAGCAATAACAATTCCCGGCTGTGGCCTTTCTCTGTGGAGTTTGCGTGTTCTCTCCAGGTATTCCAGCTTCATCCCACCAACCAAAAACATGCATGTTAGGTAAACTGGTGACTCTAAAGTGTGAGCACGGATGGTTGTGTGTCACGTTTGTCTCTATGTGGCCCTGTGATGGACTGACAACCTGTCCAGGATGTATCCTGCCTCTCGCCTAACTGCAAAATGTGGAAAATGCTCACCTGACATAGTTGTAGCTTTATTCTCTTTGTTCTGTGTAAACAGTCATGACAAGACTTACCATTATTGATAATAACCATAATTATACTGAGTTGATTTTGAGTTTGACTTTAGATAATATTATATAATATCATCATTTGGTCTCAGCTGCCATTGTATTGATGGCAGGTTTTAGACGTTGTAGATTGTTTATATATCAATACAAGTTGTGTCCTTTTCAGTATTTATCCAGCTCCAACACTCTCATGTTGAACATTGTTCATGATTATGATGATTGCATTTTATGATAGCAGCTATTATTATCTTTATCATCAGCTTTCATTAGATATAGCTATTAGTTACATTTCAGTGTCAAAGTCTTTGATGGTTAAAAAATTCAATAATCAAAATCAATCAGAATCAAAGAATTCAAGAATTCAATTTGCGCTCCTCATAGAATAAACATACTGCACACTGTACCAATTACATTAAGACTAATTGTAGGATATAAATCACAATATACTGTATGATAAAACAGCAGAAGCCTGGTATGTTGTTGGAATTGGTTGGTTAGACAGCAAATCTTATACAGGTAATGATGTTGTCATGGTTACATTGCACCTGTCATAGAAACCAGACTGAGTGAAGTGCTGATATCTATCTGCAGAGCCATGAGTGTAACCGTTTTGTAACCGAGTTGCAGCACTGAAACGTCCGCAGCAGGACATTCCTCTTAATTAATTAGCTTAAGTCACCCATGGAGTCATTTGTGTTAACTGCAAAGCTTGGGAGGAAGAAAGAGAAACTTTACTATTGATTGAATTGGCTCCTGTGCCCATTAATAATCACTTTCTCATTTTTATCAGACAACCAGTTTCTCAGTCCTATGTGGAAAACGTGAAATTGCTAAGGAGGATCTGAGTTATCCCGCTTTTAGAAAAAAATGTACTCTCACATGTTTTAAGTCATAGTCAATTTATTGTTTGTCCTCTTTAGGTGCAGCCTCCACCATAGTAAACATGCGTAGGATCACCCATCCTACCGTACAGCAAATGCTTGCAGGCAAAGCTGTCCTCCCCTGTGTCTTCACTCTCCAGACCAGCTCCTCCATTCAGCCTCCACAACTCCTGTGGACTCACACAAAATCAGGGGGACAAGGCACTCCTCTGGAGCAGATTGTGCTTTCTGCTAAAGGTAAAACAAAACTGCAATGTTCATCATTAGTCAGCTCTATCGAAATAACATTAATGGTGCTTCAAGTGACAAGTTAAAGCTGCAGTAATCAAGAGTTTTATATTTACAGCAGAGACAATTACTGAAATGAGTGGTACATGGGAAATTATCAGCTGATTCTGGAGTTTAACCCCACTGTTTTTTCACAGTGCTTCTAAATGTCAAAACTTACTTGAGTGGAATAATTGAAGGCTATGCACAGATAAAAGCACATTAAAAGGTTTATTGTCGTTTTACAGCCTACAACTTTGTAGGTTTGGTTCAGCCTCACAGCTTTTAGGGGCAATGTTGTTGCAACGTTTCAGCAAAAAAAAAGCTCTAAAACCCATAAATGAGAAATTTGAGGTTAATTCCAATAACGTCCCCAAACATTTTTTTTGGTCCACACTTAGTCAGCACCTTTTAATCTCATCTATGTTCCACAAAGTGCTTTACGGTGTATTTTTCCTGAACCGAAACACAAATGAAGTACTCATACAGTTGTACTATATGCAGTGCTTATCGGGGGAGTGTGTGTGTGTGTGTGGTGGGGGCAGGGTCCAGGACTGGGGATTAATCCACAGATCTTCTTGTTGGAACTCTACAACTCTACCAACTTGAGCCACAACTGGCCCCATGTGAGCATCCAGCTGCTCAGAGTCATGCTTGCCCCACAAATGAGACAAAATAAATAGCAGATGTTGATACTGGATATACATTTGATGTGTAAATATGTCAGCGTTGTCCTAATAGCTTGTTACTGCTGCTTCTGAGTTGCCAAAAGATTGTTTACTGTGCCAGAAAAGCACAGTATAGTCTAGTATAGTATAATCTATAATCTTTTTCATAGTGTTTCATCCATAAATGGAGTATATTGTGATTATTTATTGATAATTAATGCAAGCAGCAACTAAGACCAAAACAAACTCGCTAAACACCAAAGCTAAAACTAAAAGCTTGAGGCATAGCCTCTAAAACACTTTATAAATCTCTGTCTCAGATAGAACAGACCAAATTGGATTCAGACGGCATCCCTCTTTTTCACCAAAGAGGTTGTGTTGTTCAGAGGAGGAAGAGCTAGAACTTCACTCTTTCCAAAAGGAGCGCACATACATGTTTGCACACAAGTGTGTTCAGGCACACATGGCGAGACTGTCATGGCAACAAATAACTTTTAAGAATCAAGTATGAGGCAGACAGGTAGAGAGAGACTCTTTGTTCTACTAAGAACATCAATACACCACTATATCATGGAGTTGAAATAGAGAAACTGTCATTTATTCATGCTTGGTGGACAAAAGTATGCGACATCAGATGAAAACCAGCAAGAAAAGTTAAGACAAAAGATGCAAATATAATTTTCTTTCAAAGGAAAATAGTAGTTATTGTTCTAACATTGGACACGAGTGTGTTATGAGACTACATCGTTGCTAGCACAAGATCTAGAGGATCTAGAAAAATGCACATATTTAGGACTCTTTAAAAGTCAATATTCTGCTTCCAAAAAATTGGAGGATGCCAGAAGACATTGTAATGGAGAAACTCTCTTTTTGTGCCAAAGGTGATGTGATCAAGGTGAATAAGGCTTTCAGTGGCCGCGTCGTGCTGCCAGGATACACTGCCAATTCTCTGAATGCTACCATGGAGATCTCCAATCTCCGTACCAACGACTCAGGCATTTACCACTGTCAGGTTGTCATGGGCAACGACTATGAGAGAGACACTGTGGCCCTTGTGGTCTCGGGTAAGTGCAGCAGCCACTGATGAAAGAAAAGTTTAGTGCCACAGCTCCACAAAGGAAACATTTAAACAAAGCAGAAATACTGAGGAGAGCTTAAGCTACATTAACACAAGAACTTGTGAAATCTTTCTTCTTACGTCATTCATTTTTGTTGCGGCTTTTAATTGTTATCTTGATGTGTTGGCAGATAAAAGGCAGCTTTTAAAACAGGAGCACAGTCAACCCTTTTTGGCTTTTTTATTTAATTAAACATTCATTTATCAGCATTGCATTGACTGGCTTAATTAATGCATGTTAGCACTCTCTGAGTGTGCATTGTTTTGTTATCTTGTTTTCCTCTCGAATAGCTGTATAATTTTTTTAATTAAAGCATTTGGGCGAAATCCAAATTATGTTTTTTTTCTGCTCATCTGTGAAGTTTCGGCTGAATCTGTTTGTGGTCATGCTAATGTGCTGTCAGAGATTCCACTGAGTTATTGATTTTAGATTTTTCTATTGATTTTTTTTTTTTTTAAATCTGTCACATGAAGAGAACTAAAATTTTTACCACATGTCTCTGTGCATAGGTGTGGTGTTTCACTACAAGGCTCCTAACGCCCGTTACACCCTCTCATTCTCCGATGCACAGCGAGCCTGCCAGGAAAACTCGGCTCAGATCGCCACACCGGCTCAGCTGTGGGCAGCATACCATGACGGCTTTGCCAGTTGTTCAGCCGGCTGGTTGGATGATCAGACTGTCCGGTGAGGAGAATACTAATACCTGCTTTTTTATGTTACAATCTCATTGAATTATTGGCTAACTGTAATTGTTCTGAGTACTTAAAGACCAAAACAAACCATTTCCTCTATTGCTGATCAATCTAGTAGAGTAGAGTATTTTCAAAACAATTACTTAGGTTTCATGTTTAAATTGTTATAAAACACATTTTAGAAAATTTTAGAAGATTTTAGAAAACTAGCTTGGTAATCACAACTATAAGAGCTCATATTACTACACCACATGCAAACACAATCTGAGAACCCATTAGCAGAATGCTTTGAGGCTTCAATGTATCCCTATTCTGTGCTCTGTCATTTTCTAAAATGCAAATATATTAAAAGTTCCATCCATTTTCTATACCTCCTTAGTCCAAGTAAGAGTCATGGGGTGGGGGTTTGTTTTTTTAGAGAAAGAGAAACTTCTGCAAATGCTTCCAACCCGTTTCATACTAACAGTTAGATGAAAACATCGAAACCACTCTCGTGTTTTAATGCTATTTATAAAGCTCGCTCCAGCAGCTTGTTAGCTCAGCTTAGGCACTCTGTACACACTGCAAAGTTCAGTGATTAAAAATGAGGCCATTAGGACTTTGTGTCAAGTTGAGTTTGTTTAAAACATTTCCAGACTGTTGCCTTGCTCTTTTTATAATCCTGATGAAATCCTGATTTAGCATCATCGAACAAACTCACCCACTAAGTACCTTTAAGATAACTTTGCAGTGAATTCATCTATACTTCATGATCTCTCAGAGAAAGTTAGAAACGAAAGAATTTCTTCGACACTTTCTCCCATCGTCCTCTAGTCATTACTCAATTTCCCTCCCATGCTGGTAACATACTGGTAAAAGGATTAAATGACCAGGTCAAACTCTAACCATAGCTTGACTTAACTGTACATGTACTGTGTTTATGTTAAGCTAAGCTAACAGTTGTTGGCTGTACCCACTCCCTGTTTCCACAGCTAACACCTGCCAAGACAACAAATAAGTTTCCCAGATGATTTGACATTCATCAAAATAGCTGCTAATTTGACTTGGTTAACACTTCACTTCTGAAGAATGATAGATTACGTGATAATTTTCTATTTAAAGGACACACACATGTTCCAGTCCCATTTGTTCCCTCTCTTCTTCAGTTAGATTATTTATTTACCAATATTATTCTATTTTGCCATTCAATTTGCTTCAGAATCATGTTAGTTTTTAGCACTGTTGTTTTATTCACTCTTAATTGTGTCTTAATTCATTCTAATGCTGTGCCCTTCAAAAGTGAATACAAATAAGAATTTATTGTTAAATGACATTTCAAAACATCATCTTCATGCAATAAAGTGTCCACAAGACCTTTATGCTTTATAATTTCTATTGTTAGTATTGAATAACGAGGTTAACTCCCATTTATGACTCCCACATGTTTGTATCTACAGTTATTCCGTCCAATTGCCAGAGCTTGGTTGCTATGGACACAAGGAGTACTCTGCTGGAGTGAGGAACTATGGAAAAAGAGACCCGAAAGAGCTGTTTGATGTGTACTGTTTTGCGAAAGAACTGGATGGTACACTCAGATACACACAAAACACCAACACACACGCACATGAAACACATCAAAACCTGTCACTGCTCTTAGCTTCCACACTGATGTTTGCATCATAGTCTGCTGCAATATTAAAGGGCAAGTCCTGGGGTATTTGTATGATATTTTTACTACCAATTGAGTGAAAAATCCCTGGCCAGCCATGACTTGATCTCATAAATGTATGTTGTTAGTGTAGCCAAAGAGTGATATGAGTCTGTGTTGCAGAGCTGCACTTTTGTAGAAAATCGACTGAAAAAAAAAGAAAGAAGAAACATTTGCTTAAACGCTCTGAATTAAACGCAGGTTTAATCATTGCACCTTCAGCTGTAGATTGTGTGTTTTAACAGATGTGTATGCATTCAAAGCTTGAGTCCACAAAAACACACCAGATACAACCTTTTTGAGTAGTTTTTGCCGTAAACCACAGTTACTAATTGTCTTGGGAAATTATTAAGCACTTCTAAATTAATTTTTTTTTAAACATATATATATATGTGTTTTTCATTTGAATTGTGCTTATAGATCTGATTGGCCTTGTGGTCAAGTGCCACAAGAATATGACAAAAATATAAGCTATCAGCTTTTGGTACCTTCATGTAAAATATACATGCTTTCTTTCAGTGAATGCATTTATCTAACCAAAGTCTACCTCCAAGAAACTGATCAGGCATCATCTGCTTGTTGACAAGCTTTCCTCTGATGTCTTCTTCCTCCAGGTGAAGTGTTTCACTCCTCAGTCCCAGGCAGACTGTCACTGTCTTCAGCCTCTGACCGCTGTGTGTCTCTCGGGGGTCAGCTTGCCACAGTGGGACAACTTTATCTGGCCTGGAGGGCCGGTCTGGACAGCTGTGCCCCAGGCTGGCTCTCTGATGGCAGCATCCGCTACCCAGTGGCCTGGCCTCGCCAAGAATGTGGTGGGAGCCAGCCAGGAGTTCGCACTGTCACACCTAACAGCACTGTTGACAACACGACAGCACTTTATGATGCTTACTGCTACAGAGGTATCGTCTCACGGGAGGATAACCACTCCCTGGATTAATATGCTGTTACTGTTTTTGTCATATTTTCAGCTAGCTCATTACTAATGGTTAATATAGAATAAAACATGAACACCAAATGTTTACAGTTTGATCAGGATGTTTGCTTGATTTGATTGTTTCAAATCAACATCACAAATGATGGTACAACTGAGTGAATATACAAGTAAAGCTTCCATCTCACTGGTAACCAAAGCTTTGACTGGTATTAATGCAGCAAAAACAACAATAAAAGTCATTGCTGCTGTTGTAGCCATGACAACACACTGATTTTTGATCCCACCATCATGTATCTAAGAAACTGCTGGATTGACAGACGCTGTGGGAAGGAGGGAAAGAGAGGACAGAATATGTTAAATATCGAGACGTTCAGCTGTCATTTCAGGATTCTGTGTTGACTGATGTTGCCATCTTCAGCTTAAGCTTTTAGATGTTTCAGTGATTCATGTGAGAAAAAATCTCTTAAAATTGTTTCCAAGGTAAAGTCAAGAATACAGGCTCCATCTCCCAGATCTACAGCTCATTGTGGAAGCCCTGGAGCTATCTTGCAGATTCAAGCAATGCTGATTCTGCAGGGACAGACGGCTCCAACCAGACAACACAGCAAACCACCGCTTTAAGAGGTTTTGCATTTTACATTTAGCAACTACATCATGAACCAGCAGATTAATTAGAAAATGAATCACACAATCGGGCACAATAAGAATGAATAATAACCGGACACATATTTGATTTTTCATTGCACATTCAGGGACCTCAGATGGTATCAAAGTTTCACCTTCAAACTGGACAGGATTGGTTGACCTTGAGGAAGAAGCCTCCCCTCACAGTGCTTGTAAGTTTGCTTTAACACATGCTTCTATTGATCTCAGAGGATAATGTTAAATGTTATTTTCCCAACTGTCTGAAGCCGTAGATCCCTGGTCGTCAGAGTCCTCAGGGTCATTTGTGACCCTTCAAATGATCCCTGGAAAGAGTTCCTTTGACTGGGGAGAGCCACTGGAACCTGGTCCCGACTCTGAGGAGTTTCTCCAACCTCCAGTTGACCCAACTCCTGCTGAGAAAAAGGTCTGTTTTAAGGATTTTTAAAAAAAGTCTTTGTTGTGTTTTAAAAACTGAATCAGCATTGCTTAGAATTAGTCTATTCCCATGTTATTTTAGGTGATTTCAAAGATAGTGAAGTCTATTTGGAAGCCTTGGAACTACCTGGTGGGGACTGGAGATGAGGAGGGAACCCAAGCACCAAATCATGCAGGAGAAGTGACAGCAACGAAAGAGACTGATGAGGGGTCAGATTCCTCCAGTGCAGCATCACCAGGTAAATGTCTGAACTAATAGTGAAATTTTCTACCTAGAACTGCTTTTGTTACAGAATTAAATCAGTTTAACTTTAAACTCAGTTGTCTCAAATTCAGGATAAGCAGTGTGTTTTTTGTCCAGGCTGTGGAACAGTAGACCAGATCTTTACTCACAGAGTGGCTCAGGGGGTCTATGAAGTTTGACCATTCAGTTTACGTGTGGTTTTTGATGTTAAAGAGAGGACGTACAACCGTGTCACTCTGAGGATTCTGTGGGGTGCTGCCAGAACAAGCTACCGGAGTCATTGTTGTGTTGGGATCTGTTCGATATGGGATGGTCCTGCATGATCAAAGTGTCCACATTCGTGGCATAAAGTTGAGCAAGTTGGGAACATTTCATTTAATTTAATTTCAGCATTTCAACTTTTGTGGATGATTTAGTTCTGTTGACGTCTTCAGACCACTTCAAACTTCAAAACACCCTTGGGCAGTCTACAGCCAGGATGAAAATCAGCCCTTCCAATTCTAAGGCCCTGGTTTGCTTCTTGAAAAGGATGCTCCCTCCTCATTCTTTTGGTAGTGACTGAGAGAATGAGACTGCAAATACAAAGGACAGCTGAAATGAGCTTTCTTTGGAGAGTGGCTGTGCTCAGCCTTAGAGATAAGGTCAGAAGCTCATATGCTGGGCGTAGCTCTGAGCCACTGCTCCTCTCCATTGAAAGGAGTCAGCTGAGGTGGTTAGGGCATTTGATTAGGATGCCTGCTGGTCGCCTCCTTTGAGAAGTTTATCGGGTACGTCTGACTGGGAGGAGACCCTAGAGCAGACCCTGAACTTGCTGGAGGGATCATATATCTCTTCTTGCCTGGGAACTGCTCAGGATCCCCATGAGGAGCAGGAGATTTTTGCTGGGGTGACGGATGTCTGAGTTTCCCTCGGACTTGCCTCTGACTTCAGATAAGCATAAGAAAATGGATGGATGGGTGGATGGATGGATGGATGGATATACACAGTAGAATAGCAGGGTTCTCTTTCACTTTGCACTGTAAGTATCAGCATGTATGTAATATAGCCCATGTTACAGTCTATAGAGTGTTGAAAATGTGGGTCTTCTCATTTGTCTAATTTATGGCTCCTCTTCCTGCCTGTGACCTGAAAATTGATCTCAGCAATACATTTTGACAAATATCTTAGTTCCTAAAATGCACCTGAAGAAGGGACAAGGCCACCTAAGGAACAATGAGGGAGGACATTGTCAAATTAATTAAGTAAATACAAACACTGGCCTTCAATGTCTGCCCTTGATGTGGTTGTGTCACATGTTGTAATTTAATTGATGTTGACTAAAGAAGATGATGGCTCTGAAGCAAGTATGTCTCCTTCTGTTAGAGCCCTCTTACCTCATCTCCTTCCTTCATGCCTCTTTCTCATCTATTCCACAGGCGTTCGTGGTGGGAGGAAAAAAGACATGAGAAGAGAAATTAAGGAGGTAGAGATTGAGAAGTGGGCTAAAGGAACAACTCAGTGACAGTGTGTGTTTAAAACAGTAGATTTTAAGTAAACTACATCTGTATGGTGTGGTGTTAAAAAAAGGCATCTTAACATGATGGTGATTATTATTTACTATTCTTATAGTATTTATTAGCTTTTTGAAAACCACCACATTAAGGGAAGAGGAGGTTTTTAGTGAGGAGAGAACAGAGGAGGTGCATTCTTTCATAAAAACAGCAAAAACTGCTTGATGTCTGGAGACAAACTGGAATCACAGTGACCTTTCTCTGCTGCTGCTCTCATAGGGATGCTAACAAGCTGTGATTGATAGCAGGCGCGACAGCTGACAAATCCTAGCCGTAGGCATCTGCACTCCTCACAGTGATGTACAATTAACACGGTTAGAAATGTACGGTGGAGTCTTTTTACAGCTACCTGTGCTTGACTTTTAGAGAAAATGTTAAGAGTGTCAATTATTAATCTCTATTAATGAAAAATCTAAATTAATGTCTCTCAATAAAAAATATGAATACTCCTCAAAGCATATAGATATAGATTAAGAAAACTTTAGAATTCAGATGCTGATAGAGAATAAGGTACTGAAGAGCCATGCTGAGAGTTAGATAATTCCCTTATATAGGAAAGTTTCCCATCATATAGTTTTTTCTCCCTCAGTTTTTTTTTTCAAATACATATTTTGAGTGAATTTTTTTCAGTCTCTTCATATCTTGGTGGGTTGTTACCGTTCTGCTTTAGTACTACACCTTAAACTACTGCCTATGTTTTTCTGGTGGGGCTACCCAACAGGCTTGGGAATTTGCATTGAAAAAAATTTAGTTTTTCTTCAAACTTAGATACATCTCATCAACTCCTTTCCCTATATCTCTTGTTTCCGGGGTCCAGCGGGTTCACAGGGTTTTCCCGTAACGGCAGTGGATGGAAGTGGTTTGCAAAAAGGCGGTTGAGTGTTTGTTGGAACTGTATTACAGAGCTGCTGATTTAATTCTGAGGCAATTTGTGAGACTGCGGTGCATTTTAGTCTCTGACTCTGACTGTGTATGTGCAAACGTTTGTATCTGTGTGAGCTTTTTATTGAACTTTGTTTCCAAAGTTTATCACTAAATGGTTGTTTGCTTTTACCTTATTTTGTCATGAAACTTGAAAATGTATTTCTGCCATAGTAGAGTTGTGGCTTTCAGACTGTTAGCTCTTGCCAATATTGTTGATTGCCTAAAGCAGTGAAAAGGGTCACTTGAAATGGATTTTGGAAATGTTTACAAATAGGAAGCATTGACATTACTAATGAAGGCTGCGTGGTTGCAAATTTGGTATTCATGACTTTAGCAATACAATACAATAACAATTAAGGATCAATCGAAGTGCCTTGATACACAATATCATGTTACAGTGGACTTTACAAGTCAGAAATAAGTCATTCATAGTGTAATATTTTCAACGTTCACATTCAGCCGGATGAATCTCAACTGTCTAATTTCTTTTTTAACCACAATTAGTTTTCCCTATGTTATCCATCCTCTCTCTACAGTATTTTGTGGTTTTATTCATTCAAATTATGTCACTGTACACGGAAATGATATGCTCTACTGAAATTTCGTTTCGAAATTTTTCCTCACAATGTCCACAAAGCTTTGTTTGCTGCAGCTCGTGATATTGAAGTGTACACAGTGCTACTCCTGTATGAAGCTTCTGATGAAATCTCAAAAAACTTACAAGTGTTTGTTTTGTGGCTCATGGCAAAGTGGTGAAAATCCATTGGATTTTCACTTTGTAACTCTCGGCTTTGTCTTTTGTACTCAATTTCCTGTTGGCAGTAATTGATTGCTTTGTGCCCTGCACAGGTCTGTTTTCTTGGGGAAGCTCATGGTTCAGCAGCCCCTCAAGGCAGAACACCACACCAGACAGTGAAGATTCAACCACTCATCTGGCATCTACTCTGTCCTCCTCCAGTAACTCTATGACTGCAGAGAGCACCAAGAGCTTGGAGAACTCAGAGGCACACACATTCACCGCCTCCAGCCCTCCACTTGAAATCACCTTTTCCAGGAGAGAAACCTGGATCCGTGTTGAAGCAGAGACCACAACCCAGCTGGCTGACAAGAGAGAAGAAACAGTGACTTCCAGAGCAAGTGGAAGAGGAGGACGAGGACGGGGAAAGAAGAACAGGGGGGAGGAGAGGGGCAGAGGGGAAGGCAAGGGGAGAGGAGAGGAGAAGGGGAAAGCAGAGGAAGAGGGGAGTGGAGAAATTACTGGTGCTGAAGCAAAAGGGGAGATTCAAGTCTCACGTCGACTAGTTGGAACAATTAAACCAAGAGAAAGATCCAGAGAAAGGAAAGGAAGGAAAGGACAGTCCACCACCACCACCACCACAACCACCCCCACCACCAGTCCTCTGGACACCACAGGGTTTACCACAACAGGGACAGAAAGTGACTTTGCGGCATCCAAATATCAGTCCACTTTATCAGCAGCAGAAAACTCATCCCTGTCAATCTCACAGGAACCATATCAAACTATGTCATCCTCTACATTCCCATCTCCATCAGACTCACCGCCCAGGTCTTCTTCTCAATCGTCCCAAACAGAATTCCTTTTACAATCTCAGTCTTTCCAACCATCCCAATCCATTACCTCTTCCTCCTCCTCATCTCCCTTACCACCTTCAACCTCATCCCTCTCTCCCACACCATCACCATCCCCCTCCCATCTCCCATCACAGACTGAAACCGTTGGATTAGCTCCATCTACTCAGGCAGACATTCAGGACAGCTCCACCGACTCCCTGACATCTCTTCACTTGGTCCCAGTGGAGGAGGCGACCATCAACAGCTCTTTGGATTATCCTCTGTCCCAACGAGGGCGGCCAGATGATGAGGAGCCCGCCTGGTTGCATACTGTGGGCTCGGGGGCCCTTTTACCAGGTAATATGGACGAGGAGAGCAACAGAGGAGGAGTCAACATCAGCAGCACAACTCTCAGTCCAACAGGTAGGCATCTGTTTGAACATTTTATTGTATCCTTTTTGTTTGCCCATATTTCTGTTAGCTACAAAGTGTCAGTAATTCTCAGTTTGTTAATGCTGTCATTACTGCCTATAATTAGATTGTAACAGAAAGGTATCAGAGCAATAAAAAAAACAGCAGTCAGAGTAGTCTGTTTCAGGTCACATCCACACTAACATGTTTTAGTTTTAAACAACAGTGGTGTGTAATTTATTGATATAGCGTGCCAGCTCCATGGAAACAGTACTGATGGAAAGTCCATTAGCAGCTTTGTTGTGGTGGTCATACAAATTATCTTGTTCAGCTGTGGCACCATATATGCTGAGAGAAAAGTACAGAGAAAGTACACAGAACTGGGGCAGTTCTGTCTCTATTACTGGGGCAGTAATGGAATTGCAACACATTCAGTCAGGAGCCTGGGATTTGATCCCTGTGTGGGACCTTTTTTTTAGGCAAGAAAATATGAATTAGGTGGCCTGAAAAAAAATCCACCTGTCTGACTATGTGCATATAGTGTTCACGTTGTCACCTGCGTACACAGTGATCGTCATTCAAGCAACAGACATGAAGGAGGAGAAGCCTTCTCTCATCATATAAAGTTCTTTAGTTTTTCTTAAAGTGATTACCATGGATATCTTTGGGGTTTTTTTTACTTTCATTTTTCATTCAAATGAAGTGGGTCAGGTCTTCTTGATAAAATAGTGTCTTGTCGGCTACATAATACTTTGTGGGGGTCTCATATTTGCTGTCTCAAGATCTCTTATTCAGTAATCTGAAAGCTAGTTCTAGACTTTGAAGGTCTTAAAAGTAACTGATCCCATCCTAAATTAGTAGATTATCTAAAATTTGCATTTCCTATTGGATTAGTTTCAGCAAAGCTTCACTGTCACAGCTATAGTGTTTATTTTTGCTCATGATTTTTCCACGTTTTTATTTACATGGAAATTAAAAAGTAACATTCAGGGCTTATTTAAGTGGGAAAAAAGTCAGCAGTTGGAGGCAGGTCAGTGAGGCTCAAATTTTCGGTCACAAGCAGCACTTGTTATACTAATTCATTAAGATTTACATACTTTCCGAATTAGGCTTTAATAAATACTTGGTTTGTTTTGCCAAAAATACTCTCATACATTGTCAATGTACCATAAATTAATTACTTTAGTGTTGAGTCTTATCGTAGTGAAGTCCTCCCCATCAGCTAATGACACAAAAAGATGTGCAGGTATGAAAGAAACCTCCCACTGATCTTGTAAAGCCATGCAGTGTGCAAAGAAAAAGATGCAGACTTTGCGAGTATGTGCATGGAAAAAAATCATTTTCTTTCATGCCTAATGATGATTCACTGTGAGACTGCTCTGAAACGTCAAGAAAAAAGGGGAAGTATCCTTCAAGACTGCCTTTTAATTTTCTCTGACCTTGCCACCGGCAGAATTATTCAAACAATTCAGTGTTTTTCCCCCAGGTACATATCTTTTGTTCCCACCACAAACAGAGACCACATCCCTGCCACAATCTGATGATTAAGTCTGCAGCACAGCACATCTCCATGCGGCTGCTGGCTGGCCACCTGGCTTACTACTTATTTCTTGCTTGATAATGAGAGCACATACAGGAAGCATCCTATCGCTGAGCGTTTAAAAGCCCCACGGGCATCGTGCTATCACGCATTTCTATGCTGATTTATTTTTACTGCCTCTGAAAGCAGCTCGTGTCTGCGGCAGGCCTGCTGAACCGCCTGCCAGGGAATGAGGAGTCTATGGATGGAAAACAGCTGTAAACTGTATCGACAAGAAGCCGAGGGCAACCATCTGGGCTGCTGGTGCTCGGTATGAGGGTTGATTGATTGACTGAAAGACCCTGGAGTCATGCGGGCAGAGGACCATAAACACACAAACACACACTGATATCTTTGCTAGACAAACAGCAGAGGTGGATAGATGCAGTCGCAGGAGATTGGACTTGAATAATGGCTTTCAGCTTCCATCTCTCTTTCATGTACACACTCCAGCTCTTGTTCAGTGTCTTGTGGTTGGAGTTCCATGGTGGTGGTGGTCAGTATTTGCTCTCCTGGCTGGATCACAAAGCACTTTATCAGTCAGTTCAGTCAATGACACTGACAAACAAATAGAAGCCTAAAGTTGGATTCAAGGACCTTCAGCAGCAAAACAGTGTCCTCACTTGTGGATATGCACATTTCTTTCCACTACCTTTTCTTAGTCAGTGTGTCTTTCTTTCTTTAAAATGCTTTGAGTTCTTTTTTGTTTTCACTCTTTTGATTCGGGCTTTCCTGCTTTCACCAATGCAACTTGTGATTTTTAGATGTATCTATAAATTCCAAGATAGCCAACATTTTCACTCTGGCTGTAATTACACAAAACATCAGCAATGTGTATATAAATGCTTATATTGATCAAAGCATTGCTGTGGCAACATGTTGTCCCCTAACTGTTGCGTGTAATTTGTTGGATCTTTCGGTTTCCAGCTTATTGTTGTTGTTTGCGCTGGTGGTGTGCAGACCAAAGGACAGTCCACTCTGTCAGCTCCTTCCAGAGAGTATTGATTTTTATGCACCACTCGTTTTAATGAACAACCAATTGTGTAAGGTTTATCTAACACACAGGCACACATAAGTTGGTAAATCTTCTTGTCATATTTGCCAAGACGTGCCATGACCTTGACTGATGTGAAGAGTACAAATGCACGCTGGCCCGGGTTTGCGTACATCAAATGAAATGCATGGCTGGTTTTAGCACCTGACTTCAGCAGAATTCAAAGCATAAGCAGCGAAGAGTCACATGCAACATTTATCATAGTGCTGAAGCTGTAGAGAGATCTTTCTCTGTGCTAGGTTGTGATGGAAAACCCTCAATCTTCTTTTTTTTTATTGTTCCTGAACCTTTATTTTGAGCCACGAAGCATGATGATAAATCAGAAGATGTGAGCTTGAGATGTCTTCTCCTGGGAAGTTATTGAAGAGGCTAAGCCTCAGGGCTAATCATGGCCAAGGTATTGATTTTCGTTCATCGTACCATGTTGACACAAACACACAAACCTGCGCACACGGACACCACCCCCTCCTAAGCAGCCGTCAGTGTTAAAGCCAGAGTTGGTAGAACAAAGACTCAAACAGCTGAGCTTTTGCGGCTAGACTGAATAAGTGGTGGTTTTGAAAGACCTTAAGTTGTTATAATGAGCGGCTTGTTGGTGGTGGGGGTGGGGGAGGGGGCACGTGGTAGTGTGTCAATTGATATGGAAATGTCTGTTGGTGGAAGTAGACCACACACACGCAAACATTTACGCACTGAATAGCAGGGATGAAGCGCTCAGCGGGAGGTCTGCTCATTTCTGTTGAGGATGGCTAATGTCTGAAGTTCTCACGCTGCCCACTACGCCCAGTGGAGTGAGTCGTGGCTTGCTTTCCATATGGTAACCATGACAACTGTGGCTGTGAGTGGATGGTGGGGTTGAAGCTCTTTGGCTTTGAATCCTTTTGAAATGAGACAAAGGTGAAATGGATATGCATGTGTTGTAACTGCTGGTTTTGGCTGAGCTGCATGGATAGAAAATTAGGGAGGCAATTTTATTTGTTTACGAAGTCATTACGTACATTGATTTTGTTTTTAACCAGAATCTGGGCTGTCCCAAGTTTACATGATTGCCATGGATATAACATGTCAAGCTTGGATGCATCTGATCCAGGAAAAAAGATTAATTCACAGTGTCACTAATTAACTGCAATATTTTTCCAAATACCCCCCCTCCCCATTCCCCCATCCACCCACACACACATACATATACACACGCTTACCTCCCCCTCCTCCACCAACACCCCCGTGCCCGTCTGTCTCTATTAGCTGAGGTGGAGCCCTGCGTGACAAACCCGTGTCTGCACGGCGGAAAGTGCCTTCCTCAGGGAACGGGATACAGCTGCTACTGCCCACAAGGATACGCTGGAGAGAACTGTGAGATTGGTGGGTGATGCCCTCACATACACACTAAAGTGGCAGACACACACACACACAGACATAATGAAGCAAAGCTCTCCAACGGCCGACCGTCAGGTCAAAGGCCAAGCGGCCCCTCATAGCGTGAGAGGAGGTTATATGGTAGATTGGGTCAAAGGTTATATTCAGACTGGCAGAAGAGAACATTATGATCCCTTCAGGTCAAAGTACACCAGCTTTCACTTACAGGGTTTTTATTTTGAAAAAAAAAAAACAAGTAAAAAAGACTTGTTGAAAATAAAAAGGAAATTGTGCTGCAGTCATAAATGGCTGTCCAGCACAAATCTCTGGCTCTCTAACTTACTGTTATACTTAAATAAGTCAGTACTAGCTCTTAAAAATTGAAGGTGAATTGATCTATTTTTTCCGGAGGCAAGCAAAGCAAAAAAATAAATAAAATCAGATAATCCATTCTCTAAGTCTGACTAAATGAACGTTTTCTTCTTACTTTAAGAGCCCTGAAAGGCAAGCAATGAAAATAAAATCCTGGTCTCACGACTTATTCTCTTTTTTTTTTTTTTTACTTTATAAGCCTAGTACAGGAGACTCTATAGTTACTGTTAGTCAATGGTTTGGTTTTTATAAGAAATGTAAACAAAACATTTTAATAGCAAAATTACAACATTTTAATTTGCAACAAATCCTGCACTAATAAATTCTTCAACATCTACATGTCTTCCTGTGCCCTGAACTTAATTTTATTTATGAGGATAAATCTGTTATGGGGATGTAAAGATTTTTTGCAATAAAGTTAAAAAGTTGATGATTGAAGATATTTGTACTTCACTTGTAAATACGTCAAGCTTTAGGTAAGTTTCCTTCAAGAACAAAGTCAGGACTCCAAAAGCTAACAAAAGTAATACTAAGCACCTGCATTTTTACAGATAGCTCATGCTCATGGTGGCTTGAAAATGTCAGAAAAGCACGATCTAAATGGAATTTAGCCACTATTAATGGGATTAGTTGCACTTGTGCATCAATACATTGTTTATCTGTGAATTGATTTAGCTGAATCAACCAAAAATAGATATGAAGTTTGGGAAAATTGTTCTGTATTAAGGTATCATGGTTGAACATTCAGCACAAATCATCCCTATGGCCAGTTTGAAAAAAAAAGAAACATCCAAAAGATGACGCAGGACACCCCTTTGCACAGGTTGTTGGACACTCCAACCATGAGGTGTAAAACATACTTCACTTCATCCCTATGATAATACATGCTCAGCTCATTAAGCTGTCATTCCTTAGTGAACAACTTATGAATAAATTAACTACATCCAGTAGCATATTTACTTCACAGCTTCAGTGAGGAGGACAGAAAAAAAAATCAAACTGACAGCTAGCAGCACATGTGCGGGTATGCAGGGAGGCTTTGCAGTGGATTTACAGAATTTGCTGTATTATCTCTCCGAGGAGCAGTTTCCATTCTGCATAATGGATGAGAGGGACAATGGGATCAGAGTTCTCATAGTGAACAACAAAGAGCTGCGCTGATTTAACATGAAAAGACAGTTGGTGGTGTTAATCGGTGAACAAGCAAATCTCGAGGTCCTTCAAGATTACAACACTCATAATTAGGCCAGGAATGTTTCTCTGACAAAAATGTGTTACTGTAACTGTAAACGTCTGCGGTCGGAGTCAGCACATGACCCTGGGGAGCTCTGTTGTCCATAAGAAGTAAAAAAAAAACGTGGTTAGGATTGAAGCCTTTTTAAACACTGAACATAAAAAATTTATCTTTTTTTTTGTAAAAGGTGTAAAGCATAAGTGTATTTTACAGCTGAATTCCCATATTCCTGTGCATTCATGTGTTTTTTTTGTCAGATAGCTAAACGTGTCAGAAATCGCATTCAAAAAGCAACTCGTTGAGACTGCATGTCAACTAAAAGCCATTTAAAAGCATTTTCAGTGTGACTCCGCTCTTATAAAATCCGGATTATATTACTGCATCGCTATCTGGCAAAATCATCATTCAAATAACTGAAAGCCAACGTCTGCGTGATGAATTCAGCTTTACTTACATGTGCGATGATCTCCCACACGGAAAGATAGAAGTGGCAGAATGTCTTTAACATTTGCTCACACATTCCACAGCATTGGACATAATGAAGTCAACAAATCAATTTCCCTCTGCTGCATGTGCACTGGAATAGGGACAGTAGTCCCAATTAAATGGCCAAGCCCACTGCAACCATAGCTCGACTCAACTATGTATGCAACCATACTGACAAGTTTGTAATTTTCTAACGAAAACAATCCGAGTTAGGTGCAAGAGCTTTAGATAACAACTAAAGTGAAATGTCGAATGCTTCACGTGGTGGAGATGGTTATTTTTCAGCAAGAATTGAGACTCTTGTTCTCTTGAAATTATATTTGATGTTATACACAAACAACACTGATTGATCACAAACTTTAGTCTGTTGGAAGAGCGATAAATCTTAAAATACATCAGCTTAAAAGAATCTCTGGTTTCAGTCTCTACATCTGTCCGCAACAAACAGTCTCCCTCTCTTTCATTCATCTAGAAAGAGCTGCCATTTTCATAAACAGATAAACAACCTCTGCTGCCAGTATAAAGTCAAACAACACTTTTTAGATGTTGAAGCCTCAGCAAAGACTAAAATTGGAAAATGGGCTTAAAAAGTATTCAAGTATGATCTTACACAGTCTCACGCTGGTACATTGCAACATATTTTACTAACCAACCATGGATAAGCCCAGATTAATGTTTGATTCTTTTGCAACCAGCACTGTGAAAGTCTTGGTTAAGGCTACAGGTCATTCTAGTTTGATCTGTCAGACACATTTAGCTCCTCACAGCCATCGACCCTTTTCCCAGCTCTGCTTTTTGCTTGGAACTAAGTAACCGTTAAAAAGTGAGAAAATAATGTGAAGTAAGTTTGAACTTGAGCTTTTTTGTTTCGCTCTTGCTGTGAGTTGTAATGGATTTCTGAAGTCCTGGGGTGCATCTGTTATTCTGGGTCCCGAAAAACCCACTGTGGTGAGGATTATACGCCCTCTATTTACCATGATAAAGTGATACTATATTGATCCCTGTAGTGAAATGTTCCCTTTGCCACCCCTCCCACAGAGCAGTTAGGGTGCATAGACTGCTGCAGAGCAACAGCCCTGGAACTGGTTGGGTTTCTGTTGCTGCTGAAAGCCTCTCCGGCAGGGATGAAGTCTGCCAAAATAGGAGATTGAACCCAGACCCCAGGTTCAGAATACTGCTGAGTCATCCAAGAAATTTATGTCTGCACTGTAACTGCATTAAAGTAAAAGCAATGGAACGTGAAGTCTCTATTTTTATTTCAAGCAGTTTTTTGTAAATTGAGACAATGGACAGAGATGAAAGAGAAGATCACACATACGGTGAATGAAGACAACTTTAAGTTCTGTAAACACAGAAATGAGGTTTTAACACTTAAAAGGCTTTTAGAGTTCATTCCACTACGAGAGAATAAGGACAAACAAGAAAAGTGAGGGTGATTAGGCGTTCTGCACACTCTGCAGACCCTGTTTGAATTATGGTAATTTATTCACCAACATGGACACACTTCAGTATTGAAAGCAGGACTGATAACTGACTCATTTTGTGGCAGATTTTAAATTGCAGAAGGTTTTTTTTGTTTTTTGAACATCACTTCAGCAGAACACGTTTCTATCTTGAACCCTAAAGAGATCTTCAACTGGTATGTTTTTGCTACCTTTTCTTCCCTGCAGACGTTGATGACTGCCAGTCCGAGCCTTGTGAAAATGGAGGGACTTGCGTTGACAAGATTGATTCATTCCTCTGCCTTTGCCTGCCAAGCTATGGAGGAGACACGTGTGAGAAAGGTGAGAGGAAGAGTACTGCAGTCATAGAGAAATATCAGATAACTGTGCGAAAGGAATTATCATGCACTGGTTGTTCTTAAGAAATGTTACTGGACTGTGGCACCAGCTAATTCTGAACACCGTTGAGTGTGTAACCACAGAGATACATTTTTAAAGATTCCCAGTCATGTAATTGTGTTAAAGGATTGTTACTTGCTGTGCTGGAGGACATAGTCCTAATCAGTGTGCAGCGTCTGTTTCTGTTGTATGTCATAACACATCCCACAAGGCCACATCTATTCACAGCTATCGGACAATGCATCTGTGCGTCACTGGGCTCCAGGGTAACAAATGCGGAATAAATCCCAAGGATTTTTTCTAGGCAACGGCTACTGTTTTTGCAGAAAAGAATGCACTAATAGAAATTCTTCCACTAGTTTGACAGAAGTGGCAGGAATCCATATTTGAGCTGCTCATGTTACAGTGTTACTTGATGAAAAAAAGTAATTTTTAACAAATACAGAATTTTTGCAGGTTTTTTCAAAGTTCCTTAAGTGTGTTGGTAACATTTTCCAGATAGTATGTAGCCGATTTACACATCTACCTGTGATGCATTGGTTTCTCCACATAAACAGCACCAAGCTAATTGCTGATTTGGAGCTGGGGCACCAGCATCACTCTCCTCCTAAATGGGCCTTGGCACCAGCTGTTGTAAAGCTGTGCTTGGCTTGCAGGTGTTTCTTCACATTTGAAGCAAAACTTTTTGCAGCAGGCATTAGGACATGATCTCCCATGGTCAGTTTGCATTATACAGTGAAATTTTAATTTTTCAAGTAGAATCAAAATCATTTGAATATTTCAGCAAAGACTGCCCCTTCAGTCAAGTCAAATATCCAAGTCAATACATATGACTGTTCGTATCCTTAAATAGAACTCATAAAGGGAATGTCTAAACTAATGTTCCGGGATAAAGGAGATATTGCACATCTCAGGAAGGTCTCGTATTGGCCTGAATGTCTGAATCTTCAACTTCCAATATAGAAAAAAATGAAAAAGGACAATTAGAGGCCAAATTTGTTCATTCAGTTTTGAGAATTTGTCATAAAAGCTGAGCAAGAGCAAAAATATGTGAACTACCCACTGATGCACAGCGTGTGCAGCCTAGAATTAAAGCTGGGCGAAGATAAAGCTGGATTAGGCTGGATTTTTCTGCTCAGGGTTAGGGGTGTGACATTGAAATTTTCAAACATGGGATACCGAAGCAAAGTGTAAGGGTTGTGCTTCATGATTTTTGAGTTATTAGTAACTTAAAACAGTGTTTCCTTTAAAACACTGTACAAACATGTATTCCAACTGCGTTACAGACCAAAGGAAATACAAGAAAAAGGGAAATGAAGTAGAAAGAGATATATGGTTTAAAAGAAAGCAGATAAGTGGAAAGACAACAAGTAAATACAAACTTAATGCAAATACATGGCTAAAAAAAAAGTTAAAGCCACATTTTTCAATGAGAAACAAACCAGGGAGAGCAGGAAGACTTTTTCTGAAAACAAACCAAGCTAACCTTGCACTAAACCAGAAATAATTTGATACAGTAATTCGGTAATGAAAAAAGAAAATCTGGTGATCAAAGAGACATGTAGCAGCAACGAACCCACTGACACTGTGTTGGTGGTACATAATTCAACAAAAAAAGAAGAAAATCTGATCTCTCGAGCTTCCTCAATGTGAATAATAAACACCAGATTCAAGATTCAGAAGCAAGATAAACATGAGCATTTTTGCGGTACATGGCACAAATTACAACCAGGATAACACACTTAAACCCACGTTAAGATGCACACACACAAATGCTGATTCACCTCCTCACAGGTTAGAGACACCTCCAGCTCCAGAGCTCACCTCCCTGAAAGCGTGTGTGTGTTGTGTGCCGGCAGTAATGAGAATTAATGAATATCTTACAGTTATAAATGAATGCTCAAGCCTTGCTGTTATTAATGAATACCAATAGGGCAGAGAGGGGGCCACATGTGGTGTGAATGGAAAATATACACATGTAATTGCAGTTCATGTATTTGGCTCAAGATGACACAGTCATCTATTTTAGTCTTTATTTGCCAAATGAGATAGAAAACTGCCTCTCTCTGCATCCTCCACAGACTTTTAATCTAATTATTATCTGACTTTCTGCATTTAAGTATATTTTGGGGAAGAAATTGTTTTAACTTCATTTCCCCACCATTTTACAGACATTGAAGGTTGTGAGCATGGATGGAGGAAGTTTCACGGCCACTGCTACAGGTAGGATAGATAAAAAATTGTGTGAAAACCATTGGAGTTATAATAAATGTACCTGCAACCACAGAACGCTCATACATCTGTAATGCCCTTTTACACCCTTAAGTTAACCATGGCATACTCACATTACTACTCAGAACCACTTAAATCTGTCTGGCTGCATAATAGGTATTTTCCTCTGAGCTTCCATTGTTCCATCCCATAGGTATTTCACCCACAGACACACCTGGGAAGATGCAGAGAAAGACTGCAGAGAGCACAGTGCCCACCTCAGTAGTGTCCTTTCCAGCACTGAGCAGGAGTTTATCAACGGTATGTGTGACCGACTTTGTTTCTGTTGATTTGGTTTTATCACCTTCACCCATCTAACACAGAACTTTTTTTTAGCAAAGACAAAAGATCAGGGCACTTAAAATTCTGTCCTGCACAATCTGACCCGGTCAGTCAGAGCAAGAACATTTAAAAAAAAAAGTAAAGTTAATGCAGTATTTAGAAAAGCAGGCTAAAAGTAGATACACATATAAAACGCATAAAAAAGAAACGGGGTAAATGGTACGTTAATATCAAATGTAAGTCACTTATACTGTTGTTTGTTTCAGGTCTTGGTCATGACAACGCCTGGATTGGTCTGAATGATCGCACAGTGGAGGAGGACTTCCAGTGGACCGATGGCAATGATATGGTCTGTGATCAGTTTTTAGTTTATGAGAATCCCCCACTCAATCTTTAATGGTGCTTGAAACCACCATTCCATGAAAAAGTTGTTGTTGAGAAGATTCTGGGCTGAAATAGAATAAATCCAAGCTAAAAATATGAGAAAACTATGAACGAATAATCCCATAATTTATTAGAATGGAAAGGCAAATTACACCATGCATGCAACTTTGGCCCCTTTGCGGTGATGCCATCATAGTTTAAGTGTGCAGCACCACGTTCCAGTAGATCAGAATCTACTGTAATGTTCTACACATGAGCACAACGAATTGAATCAGTAGTCAAATCTGTATGTTTAAAATAAATTGGCACTTTTGCAATCATCAGCAGAAAGCTGCCCACACATCCTCTGAATATGACACCTCCATAATGTACAATGTGTAAACCTCTCTAGAGCCCCGCACACTCAGGGAGGAGTGCCATACCTGTAAGCAGGAAATTCCCGAAAAAACAAGAAAAACAAGACTTGTAGTAAAGTAAACTCACTCAGCCATGACTCATGACCCAATAGAAGTGTGCAGTGGTGTATTTTTCTTCAGAGAGACAGCCCTCTGCCTGTGTTTTTCTTATTTCTTATTATTCAGTTATGTTTGGGACATTTTAGGGGTGCAAGGGGTGAGTAGACACCAGACAATGAGTGGGTGCGGTTAAAATCACCGTTTCCTCCCTCTGCTCTCTGTGTGCACGTCTGTTCAACACACAATGTGGTTCAGTCTCAGTCCTCCACTTGGGCTTCTCCTTCCAATTTGCAGAGGGATACTATCTCTTCTCTTGCAGAAATTAAGGAGTAGCAGTCGTATAGCTACCCAGTATCCCCCCAAAGACACGATTGAAGGGCTGGTTGACCGCAGCTCATCGATCCTAAAAGAAATGGGGCACTTTACCCAGGGGAGGAATCAGGATTGGGCCTTTGGTAGAAAAAGCACTTTCAAGTAAAATCTTAGGATGCTGTATCTTCCTGAAGGATTGTGTGGAAGTGTGAGCAAATGTGGACTTTTTTGTTTTTGTTTTTGAACATAACCAAGATTTAAGAAGCTAAAGAAGGTTTTGTTTTTTTCTCTTAACACGTTGTTCTTTTCTTGGATGGCAAATTATCTTTTGAACACTAGCATTGTTCCAACACTCTTTCATGTTGTGCAGGAAGGAAGGGTCACGTTTGAATGCTGTGTTCCACATTCAGTTACTGAAAATAGTAGCTTTTTCTGACTTTAAATAGCATTTATCACCAAGACTGCGTGGATGAGCAAAGAACCCAGCAGCTGATCAGTCCGATTTTGACGACTGTTTTCTGACTGGTACAAGATAAAAACAGAAATACTGAAATCCAACACACAGTACTTTGGAAGGATTTGAGCTCATGTGTTTCATGTAAAAAAAAAAAAAATAGGAGTGATTTATTTTTAATTAAAATCTCATTCTTGTTTATGTGCAAAGTCTCATCCTGTAATCCTCCAAATGGCATTAATGTGAAAATACCCATTTTTAATCTCTGCTTTAGATAAATAGGAAATGAGCTGACTGAAAATTTCCAGTCTTGCTGTCCTGACATGAAAGCAATTGCAGCTGAATTCTAGTCTTTGCCGATGTGCAGATATATGAGAATTGGAGGGAGAGCCAGCCGGACAACTTCTTTGCTGGCGGTGAGGACTGTGTGGTGACCATTGCCCATGAGGACGGCAAGTGGAACGACGTGCCCTGCAACTACAACCTGCCCTACATCTGCAAGAAAGGCACAGGTACTGTGATACTGCTAATGCCCTGCAGCTGACAGCACTTATTAACAGAATTTTCTTGTCATCATTCTCTGTTTGACAAATTATATTTTCTCACCACATAAAAGGTTAATAATCAGTTCATGTGCAGAGACAGTCTGGTTGCTTGTGTGTGACCAGCTGGCCCCCTGTTAGTCATCAGTGCTCATCATCACCGCTTGTTCTCTATGTACAGATAACGCTTCCTTTTCACAAAGTATCAGTAGTTGGCCACACTTGAGCAGATGTTTCACATCACTTACAGCTTTGCCTTTCACAAAAGGTCACCGCAGCACAAAAAATTATGACAAACACAAATTTAAGTGAAGACTGTGATTCCGTCCAAAACCTGTATTGATTTTTTATAGCAATATCAGTCTCAATCTTCCTCTTATTGGTGTCTCTGGCCCCACTTACTCTCGTCCAGGCTCTTGCAGTTATTGCCAGGTTCGCAAATATCATCTAAAATTCCTCTGAGCAATTTTGCCAGGTTGTCTTGATGCTCGCCCCCACTCCTTCCCTCTTGGATTCAGCCAACCTCAATGTGTGTGCCATGAGAGCTTGTATGAGTCAAAGAAAACACATGGAAGACATGAGGCAGGGAATGTTGGAGGAAGAAAGAGAAGGATGAAGAAGGGACAGAGAGGGATTAAGCAGTTTGAGAGTGTGTGTTTGTCTGGCTGTAAAAACCATGTTAGCTGAAGAGACACATCACCTCACTCTGGCTTCATTACATTCCCTCAGTGATCGGATACAGCAACAAGGCTGCCATCTAGAGGCAGCGTGCACCTGAAACATTGTTCCTGAATGATTGATTTTCCACACTTTACTTGATGTCATCACTTACGTTTGACAAATGTTTCATTTGTGACACCAGACACAGTGATTATGATTAATTCAGCATCTTCTATTTGATAAGAAGCATGTCTTTGGAGCTTTCTCTGTATGAGTTGTATGGCTTAATTGAACTGTTTTTGGCAGTTTTATGTGGGACCCCACCGGCAGTGGAGAATGCCCATTTGATAGGTCGGCGGAGATCACATTATGACATCCATTCAGTGGTGCGCTACCAGTGCTCTGAGGGATTTTACCAGCGTCACATTCCCACTGCACGCTGCCGGGCCGACGGAAGCTGGGAGCGACCCAGGATTATCTGCACAAAGTGTGAGTGTGCAGTTTAAATCTGCTTTATGTCAGACATAACTGACTTTGGGGTCTCATGAATATTGTCATGTATCTTGTTACAGTGTTTTTAAGCCTTGTTCCCCAGTCACCATAATGCCAAATGTTCTACAGAATTTTCATCGTATGTATATAATTATTTGTTTTCATTTGCATATTCTGGATTTAAAATGATCTAATTCTGGTATTTGGGTCCCTTGGAGTTGGACAATACAGCTATCGCAGCCATGAAATGGGATTCACTTATTTTAATCACTGAAATTCCAATTTAATCAAAGTGTCGAGTGTGGCTTTGGGGTCTGGACACTTACAATGAACTGCAACCAGCCGAAGAGTTTTAATAAATGAACAGTCATTTAATCTTTCTCTCTCTTCTACAAAGCTTTTTACTGCTGAAAAGCTCAAAATAAGAGGAAACTCCATAATTCTCCACACCAATACATCAGCACAAATGAGTTATGTTGAGGTTGAGATCATATAGGTCTGCTAATTACCTATAGGAATTGATATGGAAATAGCTAAATTACCCCAGAACATATAGTTTTTATAAGGTTTCCACTAAAATAGTTTTACCATTACATGCTCGTTGGTGTCGGTGTAATTCAAGACACTAGAGGTAAAAAATTATTTCGTGCACCACTGCCACCACCAGTTTGGGTTCAAAAAAGGTTTTCTTTCACAGAGCTTTTAGTTATAAAATGTCTGTCATTTTGGTTGCTGGAGATTTGTGAGACCAGGTCAAGTCAAAAGAACCTAAGGAGTCATCAAACAATCATAAAGCAGGTGCTTTTGATACAGACACAAAGGATAAACAATGGAAAATAATTTCATGCTATATTATGTTGGATCGTCCTCCCTTAGGTCATTTATACTATTACTAAATGTCAACACAATGCCTTGGCATAGAAAAAGGGCTCTGCATCAGAGATCTTGATGAGCATGTTCTCTCTTTGTGTAGATTAGGTTTTAATGTCAAAATAACTACTGAGTTCATATAGAGAAAGAAATTGTACTCCCAGAAGGACTACTGTCTCAGGCCTCATTACTAAATGTAGCCCTGGCTTTGATCCCCACCATGATTTAAAAAGGCAAAAAGAAATGATGGAAAAATCTCCTCAGTATTTTGAGGCTTTCAGTGAAAATTCTTGAAATTCTACAATACATATTCTTAAATTTGTGGAACCCTTGTGGCTCTGAGCTTTTTCGTCTTTTTCACTGGTGAAAAAGGCAGTGGTGTTCCACATTTTTCTGCGCAGCCTCAGTTTCTGACCCCGTTCCTCCTCTGAATACTGTGTCTATTTATCATCTAGAGCATCAAAACATTTTGACGAAGTTTTTTTTTTTCAACCCCATGGCTTCCCTACCCCTCAGTGGTATAGCCTGTGCCATCTCTTTACAGTTGATCTTCATCAGGACCGTCATATGTGGCTGGTGTAAAATTCATCACTACTAGTGGTTATCTAAGAACGTCACAAAAGACACCAGTTTAAAAACTGAGCAAACTTGCTTTGCAAGAGATTCACTTTAATGTGTTCTCAAAAACATTCCTTTTTTAGTCTCTGTGCTACAAATTTAAAACTTATCAGTTTTGCTTCAATTGATATTCTGAATATTTCTGCAGAAGTCCCCTAGAGCCTGACTTAAAGATGATTTGTCAAACAGATGAAAATTTACCAAACAAATATGAGGAAATTGACATGTGAAAAACAAGTGGATAGTAAGAACTGGAGTGAGACATTGACATATCAACAGATTTTTAAACACGACGGAGGGGATTTAATTCACTGGGGTTCAGGAATCTTAAACCTGCCACCTTTATTTATGTGAGCTGTGTTGTAGGTCTGCTGCGCACACGCAACATTGACCCAGAAAAACATGTTTCCCTCCTCCTGCAGCTCGGCGTTCGCACCGGTACCGACGCCATCACCACAACCAGCACCATGAACGCCGCAGGAATAGGAGACATGGAGGAGAGGGGCACAAAGCCAGAGAGGACGTGCACAGCTACTACTGAACCAAATAATACAACATCTGCATTGCCTAGGTGCTAACTATGGCCAATAAAGACAGTAGTTCACATAACTCCTATCTCCTTTCCTGCTTCTCATCACGCTCTCTCTCTCTGCTTAGCTTTATTCCTCCTGATATATAGTATCATTTCACTTCTAACATACAGCTGATCTCCATAGTCCTATTTCGGAGTTTGGTTCTTTTAACTGAGGTCCATGCGAACACCTACTATAAGACTTACTCTTAAAACCCTCCGTCCCTTACGTCTCAGTAGTCATTTCTCCACCTGTCTAACAAACTATAATCTTCTCTTGGCCTGTCAGACTGACAGCAGTGTGTGAGCTTGTGCGATTGTGTGCATCTAAGACAGAAACTTAGCGAAGAGTCCATCCGTCCATCCATTTTCTATACCCACTTAATCCAATTTAGGGTTGCGGGGGGTTCTGGAGCCTATCCTAGTTTAGAGAAGAGTCACTTTTTGTAATAGTTTGCTTGATCTACATGAAACATAACTTATCCTAGTGTTCTGTTTACACAGACGGCAGTGATGCAAGATAGCGTTTAATCCGTGGTAACCCTGAGCTGTTTGTATGTGTACTGTAGCTGTTACTTTTTCCATAGAGCACCTAAGTAGCTGTTCTGTTTTATTCTACTGACATGCTTTTTTCTAATATTTGCTGTTTGTGTAATGTTTCTATTTATTATGAATCATTTGCTAGTGAATATGCTGTCTTTTTTACTTATACACCAGAGAGCCAGTGTAACATCATTTTTCTATACCGGTATGTAAGTCCAACAGTCAGTCAGTTACAAAATGAATCATCCGATTGCCTCTAATCTCTGTATTGTATATATTGTGTTGTGTTTTATTGGCTGATTCCTGATCAATAGCTGGACCTTGTCCAATCAAATAGATTCCCCACAACGCCCTAAGAAGCCACCAACACATATGTCTCATTGACATAGGTTGTGTGGGTGGGATTATAAAATACTCGACTGAGGTAAACATTTGATTGTATCCAGTTTGCTAATCACCTTTGGTCTTTGCACGGCTATATTTACACGATGAGTAGAATGTCACTATTTTTTGTCTTTGGTCCATTTGATATTTGATCTGTCATCCACTTTTTTGGTGTTCTTATGACTTTTTGTCCTGCTGTTGTATTCCATTCTTAATAAAGTGAATAAAACTTGTGATTGATCTTTTATTTAAGCAAACAAACCCATCCTGACCAGCCGCCTCCCAAAGGATGATTAAAAGTATTTTTTAGCTGTTCAGTTGCACAATTAGATGCTGTACATCTATGTTCAAGCAGATTAGCCTAATAAGTCAGCTGCTGGGTTCACTATTGATTTATGCGGATGGTGTGATAGCCAGGAGACACTCAGGATCCCCAGATGATGAAGCTTACAAAACTTTGGTCTTGCTATTTTAAAGGGGCACTGTGGTTCAACAATAAATGAAAATGAACAGACAACAGACTCATCCTCACAGACCACACACAGCTGGAAACTGCTGGTGTTCTTGCACCCACTGCTTGCTCTGCTACCCTATGAGAAGGAAAACATGGACTGGGATCTGCCGACACTAGACACTAGAAAACTCCCCCAGTGTCCATGGATGAGATCCCAGCTGTCAAACTGACAGTAACGAATCTGCATTTAAGATGCACATTGCCATGGTGTTTCAAATCTTCAAAATCACTTGACAAATGACAGCTATGTTCTTCATATGGCAAGTAAAACAGTATGGTGTGTATCTTGTCATCTCATCATTCCAATCAGCATAATTATACTTTTTTTCTGGCTAGCTGCCACCTTTCCAATACTAGTAATTGCTAAAGAGAAAGTTTACCACAGTCCCTCACATATAAACAATCTGAAATAGATGTTGATGATAAGATGAGATCCTGTGAATACAGTTAGCTGCACTGCCATGTAAGGGGACAGCATTCTTCTTTTTCTTTTCTTTAGTCAGCCCATTTCAATCATAAAAACTATCAAACGGGTATGTTGGCATGGCTATACACCTGAGTCAGCTTTGAAAAATTACATTTAAGTCATGAGGCAACCAATTTTCATTTTCTAACTTACAAATCGATGCCAAAAAGAACATGTTGCATGCTGATACCCGTTATTACCTCAGTGGTAATTTGTTAGGGAAAAATCAAACACCCCCCAGGGAAACTGATTAGAGTGGAAGTAATATTAGATAAGAGCTGGGAATGGAGTGTAACAAGATCACAGTTTGAAATCTAGTAAAATCAGAGAAGAAGAGGAGGTATGACCCAGAATTCCAGAATTTTCCTTCAAGACACTGGGGGTACTGGTTGAATAGTCCACTTCACTCCTATCCTCTTCCCCTGAGCTCTTTTCCTCGACCTCCTCGGAAAATGTCATAAGATTAAGGAAAGATGATACGAAACAATCTTAAGTACTTAGGAAAAAACATCAGCGCCACAATAAGAATCAAACGACATTCACACTAAGCTTTTCTTTGTCTCATTGTTTCATCTCGCTCCACTTTTTCACAGATGTAAATATATTACTTTACATATTATATAACTTTAAGTATTAAGGTTGGTCGTTTAAAAAAGTAAAGTGAAAGATGTCACAGGCAGCTCACGTCCACCCTCCTGTTTCTTTACATGAACCACACTTAGTAGCTGCGACTGTATGACAATAATCAGGCATCAATGTGAAAGGTGGGTTGCAAAGAAATGTGAGACAGAGCTATGATGATTATCCAGTGTTTCCTATGCTAAAGAAGATCATAAAAGGAACCATTCATACTCCTGTCCTTAAAATCTGAGTATTTTGACTATTTCTTTTTGTGGCTGCCTTTTAGATGCTTCTGACTCATTTCACTTAGTCAGGAACCTCCCATAGCAAAGGAGACTTCCCAGGAGAATGGGGTAACCAGAACTAACAAGCTGCTACCATAAATCTAGGATCTAACCTTCCAAAGAAGTGAGAAAAAAAAGAAAAACATTTTCTTCAGTGTATGTATGACAAATGAAGCAGTCTTTTTTTTGTTGTTTTTAAACGCTTATGTGAAAATTATATTTTTGCGTCAAACACAAACAGTCTGAGCCACAGACTTCTGACCAGTTTGACATTAGATCAGTTGTGAGTGACAGTTCACCTAAATCCAGGGTCCACCTCTTATCAGTTTCACATGAGCATTGGACTGCTCATAGTGCACAGTGACATCACAGCGGAGGACAATATTGATCACAGAGGACACAGTGCAGTTAAGCTAGTAAACCACTTAGTTTTTGTAATCAGTTCATTGTGTAAGTTTAGAGGCACGGACACACAGTAGGTGAAAAATTCAGAGTCTGTGCACACCTGAGACTCACTGCAAAAAAGGGAGGTGCTTAGCTGAGATGGTACATTGATGGACAGAACTATGATGATCATTGAAGTAGTTTATTAAACAAATAGGCCAAAAAAAAAAAAAAGAAGAGTACCAGTAGTTTCTATCAATTTGGACTGTTTACACACAGACAAAATGCTTTCAAAGTTAAATGCAACTTGAATTTCTCATCTTCCTTATCAGCAGGTCTTCAGTTATTCAGCCTTTCAAATATTCAGTGGATTCTGTTGACATTTAATAAACACCCACAGTTTATACAGGACGGAAGCTGTGATAGTTTTTACGGACACAGGATTTCCAGTGAGTAAAATATTTATAAAACAGTGGACCTGTGGAGTTTTTGGTATGGATTTCTGCAAAGACATAACCATATCCTCACTCCTGCAGTGGTGCATAGCTGACCCATACGATCCAGGTTAGTAGTCCAAGTTTGGCAGGACACTAACTGGGTGTCACCTGAAAGCTGTGCGATCTGATAGCAGTCCTCACCTCCACCAACAGCCTTATCAGGGTCCAACAGTTCATGCAGGGAGTGCCACGAGGTGGAAGATTTTCATCAGCTGACTCGGAAAATAATGTTCTTGGATTCCCTCCGAGTATTAAGGTTGAAAAATGTGTGTTTTTGTGCACAAAAACAGTCCCATGAAAACAATAGCTTTGTCACAGCGAGAAGCAATCCTCGACTGTAGGCGACTGGCGTGTGGTCTAGTTTTTCTTTTTGTTGTCATTGGCCTGTCCCTTTGGAACAGGTTTCATAAAATAACCAGGGTTTGTGTGGCAGCGCAGAGCCAACAGAACTGGAGCAACAGCGAGCAGTACATTGAGGGTCATAACAGTCCACCGTTTATCTGCTGGGACTCTGTATGTGAAGGGAGTGCGGGAGTGCAGTGATGCTCCGATATGGCACCACTGAGTCTGGAGAGGAAAGGAAGCGAGGAGGTCAGCAAGGAGCACTGACTTCTGCTTTTTCAATGAGTGTCAATGACAGAAAAAATATAACACCAGCTACCTGAGCCATAGCAGCTGCTAAGAAGATGGTCCAGTCCAACATCCAGCTGCAGCCAGGAGTCTTTAGACCATAGATGAGGACTGTGAGCAGGGGCACGGCGTAGAACAAATACACCAGCATCTAAAAGAATCGTGCCCAATAAGATAAGATATCCTTTTGAGCAAGAATACAGAATGTATTTGGTTGATCTTTTTTGTCTCTGGACTGACCATAACCCTGGGAAAGCCAACTGGGTCTTTGAGGTATGGCTCGTACTGATAAATGTAGGTGAAACAGGTGTCCAGAGGACAGTCCAGCACCACCTGGAGCACAACATAAAAACAGATACAGTACTCAGTACTAAAACATCAGAAACATAAGCACTGAACAGAAACAGCAAGCCTCCTGTTGCGTTACTTACAAAGCCCCTGAAAACACAGAAGGCTATGGCTCCCAGCAGCAGGAGACACAGAAGCAGGTCAGCAGGTCGAAACAGCAGACCTTTCTTCTGCTCCGCAGCAATCTACTCAACACACACACAATTTCAGGTAAGTTGCTCCAAAAGGAAATCGTAGTTAAACTAAAGATTCTGTGGCCTAAATTTTATGTTTATTTCAGGTTACATTTTCAAGTTCATGTGTGTTTTACTGAAATTAAAAAATGCTGCTCTTAAGAGGTTGTTTTCAGTTTTCTGTCATTTTCTTTAATCAGATTTTTTGAGAGGGTCAAAGCAGAATAGATGCTGGGACTCAGTTTTTCCCTATAAGTTGAAGTAGAAAGCAGAGGAAAAAAAATCATGAAACTTTATAATATGGTATCAACGCCTTCCACTACTCACACCCCAAAAGTTAAGGTACAGCTCCCATAGGTGCTGGTGTAAATGTCAAGTTGACATTTTCAAAATTATCTGGGAAAATGCTTGGCCCGGAGTCAAAACTCTTCTCATTATTTTAATGTCTGAGATCGTCTCCATATTTTCTTAATTAGTCCTCTTCAGAAACAACTGGACCAGTCATTGCAAAACTGACTCGGGATCATCCAGAGACTTTTAATGTCTGTGTTAATATGGTAATTTGCTTAGATTTTGAAAAGCCAATCATTTTGAAAAATCTGCAGTAACTCATTACAGTGTTGAAATGTCAACCTGAACTTGGTTTGCATGGGTACATGCAAAATTTCAAATGCAAACTGGGAATAAGGGGATTCAAGATAATTACAAATCGATGTTTCTTTTCACAAAGGTAAGCGAGTTCACATTTTCACTTTATACTTTTCATATTTGCATGCTGTACTTGATTCCTGTTCTGCTTTGCACCTCTGGGTGTTTAAAAGAATATTCAGTTTACACAGATCTTTACAAATAAACCTTACCTTGTCTGCTGTGACGACTGGCATCTCCCTCGGTTTGCTAAAGAGCAGAGACGCTGCCCAGAATGGCACCAAAAAGAAGGGGACGTTCCTCCAAAAGGCAGGTCGAATGTTTGACCCATACTTACCTGAATGAATGAGGACATCGTCAATAAACGCTTTCTAACTACTTCTGCTGTTCTGACAAAACAAAGTGTTTAAATGAAGGCAACTCTCACCAATGAGAACTCCTGGAATGAAGACAATTTGCTGGGCAATGGAGGAGCCCGCCCACAAAAGGCCCAGACTTCTGTAAGACTTCCTGTGTGGACACAAGATCAACAGGTTTCAACAGAGGTCTCATTGAACACACAGCTGAGAGGTTGTGGTGGTCGTGATGCAACAGTTTACCCTGTAAACATGCGGTGGATGATTGTAAGGAAGAGGATGAAGTGCACAAGACCCTCCCAATAGGACATCATCACAGCATAGGCTGTACTAAGATGAGGCTCACCCTGAAAAGACAGAGCGTCAAACACTGAAATCACATTTTTGTGACATGTGAACTTCTTAAATCAAAACATCTATACATGAGAGTGTTAAAAACAATAACACAAGGAAAGGCTTAAACTCAACAACAGTCTCCTTACCATCTTAATGTAGAAGCTCATGAAGCCAGAGATGAACCCATCCTGCTCTAAGGCATTGGTCAAGCCCACCATGCAGGTGAAGGAAAACTCTGCAAAAACTTCACACACATACAAGCACAATGAAATAATAGCAATCTGCCTTTGTTTCGCACATTTGCATTAAGCTGCGTGTTTGTACCATAAAATAAAGGGTCCACTTTTGTCTTGTCTTGAACTGTGAGGAGGAGGAGGAGAAGAACCGATCCCAGGACAAACATTCCCATTCCCAGGATAGGAAGAGGTCTACAGTGAAGGTGGAGGCATCCGTTTAATTTGAGCTAAAGCAATGGGTACACTGATGGACTAATAACAATAATTATACATTTGATATTCAATAATTGACTTTTTTTGCTTTTGGCAAAAACTTTCAATATTAATTTCTTCTAGCAAAGAAGCTCAAAGTGAAAGGAAAACAATCCATTTTCATGCTTCATTTGGTGCCTTATTGTATCAGAAAGATGCCAACTTTCTGACAAGTTGCTGATCACAGAATGACAAAGAGAATAACCATTAACTGATGAAAATGAAATCAAAATAACTGGTTGCAGCCCAAATTCTTCTATCATATTCCAAATATTCAGACAAAGGTTCTAAGGGTTGGACCCTGTCTAAGTCACGTGATCTTGTGAATCTAATCATTCATGAGTAGCTTTAAACAGTCAATATTGATCAGGCTGGAAAATAATTCAAGCTTTAGTCAATTACCTGAACAGAGACTTAAAGCATTTCCTATTGCCTTCATTGGCTTTACTTTCAAGAATAGTAAATATCCTGTTTTCTGCAGATTCTCAACAGTAATCATACACTCATTAACATCAGCGTGCCCAGTTAATACAGCGGCCCGTGATCTCAGAACATGATCACACACTTACTCCTGAAACGCAGGGATGTTGTTCATTGTGAACAAAACTCCAGGAGCCAACAGGGAGAGCAGAAACACACTGACTTCAACCGGCGGCCGCATTCTTGCAAACGTGTTGTTTAAAAATCTTAAATAACTTTTCAAAAATGTTCTGAGTGAAATCTATCGATCTAAACACGTTTATGGGCCGTCAAACGAGGCATGTCACAGGCCAGCGTCCTGTCCAGCGCAGCCGAGGGAGAGAGAGGATTTGAAGGAGTGCCACTCGTTGCCTTTTGATACGCGATGAAGCAACGGTGGAACTCCAACACGCCTGATATCTAGTAGTAAGTTTCAAAGTTCAGCTGAGGACTCTTCTTCTTCTTATACATCTCCAAAAGGACAGAAATCTCCCAGCCCATTACTGCCTCTTGCAGGCAGTTTGAGGCTTGGTGGGTTTATTTCTAAAAGCTGTAGAGCGCATGTAATCGCACACCACTGCGTGTGGTGTGTGACAGAATTGTTTCGAACCCTTCAGTCCCTCGTCATGCCATCATCTCTAGATCTCATGACAGGGTTTTTCAGAGTTTACACTCTTTTGTATTGAGTCCACCACTGATTCTTGTACACGGCTCTTAGATAAAATGTATCCTCACGTGCAAAACAGAGGCACAAAGAGACACAAAAAAAACTGTGTGCTATAGAAAGTATACCGTTGTGTTTAGGGAAATATTATCATATCTTCAGTTTTGTTGTGTTTTTTTTTAATATATAGTTTTGTTTTGGCCTTTCAAAACCACTACATCAAGGAGTCATGTCCAATCGCAAAAACTTTGATGGAAAGCACTGCAAAGGCTGCAGAGAAGTGAATTATATGAAGTAACTAATTTATTATTTTGCCTGAAGCTTCCAGCCAAAATGGACTCTTAAGTTTGCACAGACTGCCACCTGCTGGAAACCATCCTGTCTATGAGAGATGGAGTCGGTCTCCGCTGTCATCGGGGAAAAAAGGTAGGGTACATTTTGGCCAGTATAAGGTCCATCATAGGGCTAATCATGGAAAGATGGATAATCATTTACATCTATGTCAAGTTTAGAATCACCAGTCACCCAAACATGCATGTTTTTGCTCTGAGGAAGTTGATAGGAGCACCCAGAGAAAGTCTAGTCAGTTTATTTATGCGGCATATTGAGAACAACAAACGTTGATCAAAGTTCTGCACCAAATCAGATTAAAAAACACAAAATGATAAAAGACATTATATCAATAAAAATGGAAGGACAAGTTTCAAACAATAAAAGACTAACTTAAAATAACCGGAAATAAATTAAATTACCTAAAAGGGCAAACTGACGCATAGGAAAGCCACACATCTGACAGAAGAGTCTACGTTGTTCCATTCAAGCACTCGCACATGATCAACAGGATTTTGTCAATAGTCCTTGACTGGACAGAAAACTAATGGGATTATGCTAAAATAGGTTAATTAAGTTTATGTTTCCAGTCCAAAGTCCAGTAGTCTGGCTTCAGAAAGCCCTAAGATGAGAGGCAGGTTGTGAAGTATCGGTGTTAATTGTGCTAACAGCATTCCAATGTCAGTAAACTCTTTCCTTGAAGGGTTTTCGTTCCCGTTTGAAACACTGAACTTCATTTTAAGCTTTTGCCTTCTAATAGCATGCAGTTGGTGAACTCCCGTGACCCCGTGGTTCATTTAAGGAGCCATCTGTCCTGTTTTGTGTAAGATTAAGAACTCCAGCAACTGATGTTTCAAGACATGATTAGATTCTGGATTATATCCCACTGAGAACATAAAGTTCAGAACAAACATAATTATTCTTTTAAGTCAGGGTGTTACTTAAAATGCATCATTGTAATAACATTTCTCTCACGGCCTCTGTACAAAAAGTCTTCGGCTTCTACCACAGTTTTCTGTGCGTATTAAAAAGAGGGCGAGCATTGTTGTGTAACAGCATCTTATGGATATGTAAAGGAGGCCCACACCTAATGCAACCTTATCTTCTGTAACAAAGCTCCTGAAGAGGATTATGCTGTTGTTGCCACAGAAACTTAGTGACCAGTGGAAAGCGAGAGTTGAGAGGGGTGGGGAGTCCATGAAGAGAGTCGAGGCAGTTGGAGAGGCGATTATACACAGACAACCCTTTGCCCACACAGCAGACACACTTTTATTTTTCATTTGAGGTGACAGATTTTTTTTCACTTAGTCTGCCACCATGATAAACCCTTTGATCATTTTCATCATGACCGTAAACACATCTGTAACCGTCATTTACTGGGCCTTCCTGGTGGGCGATACCTACTTAAAATGGATGGTGGAGCCAGAAGACAAACCCCAGAGGATTGTCAGCCCAGCCTAAGGGAGTGACCATGGATCTACCTGACAGAGTGACTGGGATTTAATTTGCTTAGGGAGCAGTGCAGCTTGTAGCGCTTTTTCGCGGAGTCAAATTTGAAATCAGTCTGCTTTCTTTTCTTTTCTTTCTTTTTCTTTCTTTTTTTTTTTACCTGGAGAAGATTTGGATACCTTCTGTAAATTCAATCGTACTAAACTCCGATAATCCTGAGAATAAGTGAGCAAGGAGTTATTCTTTCAGGTAATCTCTATTGAAATGTACATGTTTTATTGTGTGTGAATTGTCCTCTTGCAGTAAGTGTTTGTCAGAGTGTAAATCAGCTGCTCAAACTGCACCACCCCTCAGGGTCAAACTGTTCCCCGGATGACGCCAAAGGAACTCCATCTTCTGTTTTGCTGTCTGCTGACTCAGTGAAAAGCCGGTGACTGTGGCATGTGTCAACCAAATCCTGTCAAGGATTACTAAAGAACACCTTAATAGCGACACAGACAGGGCCCCCCCCCTTCCCCTTGATAGTCTCATTCCGAGACACATTCATTTCATATGCACCTTTGGTCTGCTTCTCCATCAACCTCCTCAGTCTCTCTCCATCACATGGCTCCCACCTTCTACTACGGTCTGCATCCAGTCACTTGGTTCATTGTATTTATGAATGTCACCGTCACCCTCATTGAATGGCAGTTTCTAAGCCGCCGGTTTTGTAGTACGACGTTGTCACCAAAAGAAGACGAGCCTAAGTCTTAGAGGAAAACACCATCATCCTGATCCTGATGCTGCACCAAGAAGATCTGTGAGGATGAAAAAGCATTTGAATGACTCTTTAATTGCCTGCTTGTAGAGGAAACGTTTGGGGGTTTAATGTTAGAGGTGCCACTAAAGCAACCCTTCTGTTTACCTTAACTTAACCCTTTGCTGTATGTTTGCTGTTGTTTATTTCCAGAGCTGTCACGATAGAATACACGCCCATTTGGAAGCCCTTTCGATCTCAAGTCAAGGAAAAGAGCTCAGCAGCTGTCTCTATTCTTGACGACAGGTAATTCGTTTTAGATTTTTCACACATCTTTCATTTCATCTCTCATTTTCTCATCTTTTACCAATGTTTGTAAGATGTAAAGAATAGCATCTGCTAGTTATAGCTATTCGCTGTAACTCAGAAATCAGTTCATTGTTTGACAGGATATTTGTAGAATATAGAAAGAGGAACTTGTTGTGCTTAAGATGACGTAAAGCACACATTAAATGATGTCTATTTAAACAGCATAGAAAGTGATTTTGCTTAATTTGTACATCATATGTATATAGATTTGTATGAAACGTGATGGAGGATAACCATAAGCCTCTTTGGGGCATTACTGTCCACGTCTCCTCACACACATCTCTAATCCCTGCAGATGGAAAGCTGATATTGCTCTATGACCGACTCAATCCTATTACCGCTGTCTGCCCTATATTTCCCTATCCTCTATCTTACACCCCTCTGTCTCCTGGAAATTTGACCAAAGACCCCTGTGAAAAAGAGCAGAAGTAAGAAATGAAGGACTTAAGTCTCGACTAAAAAGTTGGAGAAACAGAACTTGTATCCTATCAGCTCTTACTTGTCTGATGGATTACATTTTTATAGATCTATTTATTGGGGGAAGAACTGTGTGTTAATTTCTAAATCTCCTTAACATTTCCATCCTTCACACAAACCTGCCATTCTCCACAGAAAATGTTCACAATCTTCTAATGCTCAGGTCCTCTCTCTACTGTGACACCTCTTTTCCAAATATTTTCAGTGAAGGGAAGAAAGTCGGATCAGCAAGAAGACAATAAATCCGTCATCACCCAAAGAAACAGACCCCAACCCTAACTGACAGCGTTTCAAAAAGCAGCTAAACCATGAGCCAGCAACCTGTGGTCCTGAATACCTCAGGAGGAGTTCAGCTTTTGAACTTCACCCAGCTGGTGTTTGACCACCGACGGCTCCTCCAGCTCTACAGAAGAAAAGAGGAGGAGGAGGCCTTTTTTGTGGACTACATCCCCCCAGCGAGAGATGCTATAACTCTCCCACGCAGTGTAGTCTATGTCCTGGTCGGAGTGGTGTTGATAATAGTGGCCACTTATGCCATAGTGGGTCACCTGATTAAAGACCTGATGCATGACCTGGCAGGTAACCTCAGGAAGGAACTGACGTCCTCCCTCACTTATCTGTCACCGTGTCCACTCTTGACGTCCATGTTCGTGGTGTTATTGAGTCCTTTCTGTCCCTGAGCTTTTGAGCTCGGGCTACATCAACGTGTTGTTCTGTCCTCCCCCCTCTTACGGCTAATTCTGTTGTTTCATGACAGTTTTCTTCATTTCCCTGTGGTTTGTGTACAGTGGACAACCCCTCCAACGGTGTGATTGTCAGTTCATTAAGGTGAATGCCAACAACTGAGCTATTCCAAACAGTATACTGCTGTTGAAATAACACCTTAAAGAAGCACTCTGGTTGTGAAGTTTTGCTGCTCTAAAAAGATCATTTACTTGCGCCAGATACAGTAATTGTTGAGACATAACGATGCTTTGTTTTGAATTGAAGAAAAAAAAAGATTCTGCTTTTCCACCATGCAACTGCATTGCATTTCATCTTTATGTCGACTCTTCTCACAGACTGGATCTTTGGTCCCAAACCAGTGGAAGAGGATCCAGAGGGAGGGAATGCGGAAATAGAGGAAGAGCAGCGGAACAGCATCTCCAGTAAGCTGACGGAGACAGAAGATGGGCAAGGGACAGAGAAAGAAAAATATGTGCTGCTGCCTGGTTTCCACCAGGAAGATGGAGGCTGCCGCCATCCATCCACCGCTCCTCCGCTGAGAAGCGCCATCACGTCATCCTTCTGCGGAGAAAAAAGGATATCCACACATAGTGTGACCTTCGCCTGCTCCGTCGCCCCTTATGCCACCTCCCTTTGAGTTTCGGTCACTGTCACACAGCAGTATCTCAGTTCATATCTGTCACAGGCAACAAGTCTTTTCAGAGCAGTATCAGTGTTCTCTTGCTGTAGTATTGTGCAAGCTGTTTGATGTAAAAACCGCGATAGTTATAGTTTGTGCTCATTTAAAAGACAATGCATTCTTACTTTCTTTCTTACTTTCTTTCTTTCTTTCTTTATTAAGTATTCAGTGTAAACATTATCCAAAAGATTTCATTTCATTATACTGCACTCTATTAATATGAATGTAAACTAATGATTCAATTATTGATTCGATTTGTAAAAAGATATTAATGTAAGATATATACTTATATATATATATACATCATACACAAAGATGTATGAAAACACACAGTTCAAGTACATTGGTCGAACTCTCATAAACCTCGATCCTCCTGTTACATTACGTATTGTTCTGGTCTGGGTCTGAAGAAAATGTACATCTCTTCTCTTGTACTGGTACTGGAGTAATCTTCCTTCAAGTAAACAAGTTATTAATACAAGTGTGTTATTGTGTCTTGTCTGCTTTCATTAATCCACCTCACCTTGTTCTAATACCTGCTTGTGTCAGGTGTCAGGTATAGAGGTGACCTTATTTATAAAAGCCGAGGATTATTGTACGTCATCCATATTACATACCGTCCAGTGCTGATGTAAGCACAAATGGACTGGATAGATAGATAGATAGATAGACAGACAGACAGATACAGAAAACTATAAATATCTTGAGACCATCATCGACAATAAGCTCAACTTTGAGGCAAACTGTGAAGCTGTGTTCAAGAAGGGGAACCAGCCTTTCTATTATCTGAGGAAACTGTCCTCCTTTCATTTTACAGTAAAATGCTAACCATGTTTTACCTCTGCTTCATCGAATCTGTTATATCCTTTAGCCTGGTGTCTTGGTTCAGCAACCTATCCCTAAAAAATAACAACTCCCTGAACCAAAGTGTGAGATGTTTTTTTTTTAGGCTGACTGGAGAGCCACAGCTGAACCCAGAATCCCTACAAAATAAGCAGCTACAGAGGCTAGCTGGGTCTATCTTACAAGATGGCTCCCACTCACTATATGGTGAATTTCAGCCTCTCCCATCAGGCCGCAGGTATAAAATGCCTGTTTGCAAAACAAAGGGATATAAAGGCAGCTTTTTTCCCTCAGCCATCGAAACGTTAAATAGTAATTAGGTTATTGTTGGACTATACACTAACTTTTTAACTTATTAACTGTACAGCCGTCTTAATCACCCCTAAATGTTGTCTGTGTGTGTAAGCAGCCAACTCTTTAAACTGCAACCAAATCTACCCTTGCGTATGAATAAATTACCTGACCTAACTTAACCTAAGATAGATAGATAGATAGATAGATAGATAGATAGATAGATAGATAGATAGATAGATAGATAGATAGATAGATAGATAGAGACAGATAGAGAGATGTGTGTGTTGTGATTGAGCAGCTGCTGCAGCTTATCTATTTTCCATGAGCTTAGCTCGATGAACAGACATGCCGGGAGTTTGTACTAGAAGACAAAATGAAGAGCTTCCAAAGGTGAGACATATTTTTTAATTTGAATTAGATTTACATATTTCCGTTACACATTGAGTTTAGCCAAGAGCCTGCACATTAGAGGATCTTTGCTGTGATAGTTTTGATTCACTCAAGCTGCTAACCTTTCCAAACCTTTGCTGTTAACAGTATGTGAGGTCAGACTCACACACTGTAGACTCTTATTTGGTTTTGAATATTGCAAACCATATAACCACATGTATCTCTTACTGATATTTTTTGCATAGAATGCACGGTCAGATTGAATCCTAATGCTGGCTTTGTAATGTGGCGATGGCTCTGAGATATTAAGTGGACTCGATGGCTGACAGCACAGACTACAACACAGCAATGGATGCACCAGTAGAAGGTTTAAATATTCGTTACAAGGATGAAGATGGCACCGTACTCTACGAGTCTTATATCCCTCCTTCTCGGGATGCCATCTACATGCCTACCTATGTCCTCTACCTGCTCATAGCCGTCTTTATCGTGGTGTCTGTTCTTTATGCCATCATTGGCCACCTAATCAAAGACCTCATCCATGACTTTGCAGGTTTGTTACTGTACTTGTACCCGTTGCAATAATTTAAACAAGAAAACACTCAATGTTGTTACTGGGAGTGCTTTTCTTTGGCATCTCATTCTTCCCTCTTTCTTCCTTCTTTGCTTTCCAGACTGGCTGTTTGGGGAGCAGCCTGAGGAAGTGATAGTTAACTATTGTGAGGCCAAGGACAAGTTCATGGTAGACTGGTCCCCTGAAACCTCCCCTGAACTGGAGGCAATGGCTCGGGCAGAGGAGAACAAGATGGTTGACAGCGACTTTATGAAAGCCCCTGCCATCTGGATCCTCTCCACAGAACCACGAGGCAGCAAGACAGGACCCCGTGTGGTTTTTGGGAAGAGGACTTAGTTGTGCAAAGGAAAATAACTGCAAATGCTGAAATAGATAGAAGACCTCCGGCTGATACAGACTTCCAATGTTTAATGTGATGTATAGATAGATGACTTTATTCATCTCCGAAGGGAAATTATTAGGTATGATAACTTTGATGGCTGATAATTTTGAAGAAACTTTGTGTAAAAGTATTTCTAAGACTGAACATGTTTTGAATCATATTGTAATTATTGTGGGGTTTATATGGGTTATATGCTTCTCTGGTCCTTTACTGACATCTACTGTCTATTGTGGGCAAAACAAATTATACCAGAATAAATTCCCAGACATTACAACAACTAAACAAAATAGAATCAATATGAGCATGCCTTACATGATGTTTGATTTCCAAAACTACCGTTTCATAGCTTCAGACAGTTCTTTTACCTGCTGAAAACTAACAGATTTATCTTTCCTCTCCAGCATATGTGATAGTAGTCAATCCAGTACAACCAAGAGAAGATGCCCCAGTTGTATCTACTTATCTATTTTTAACAAAGACAGGAAAACATTTTATAGCGCACAAATGTTTTTTCAGATCGGTCATTAATATTTCACTTGGATAGTTTGTGAAAAAGCTCTTAGTTTCTGAATTAATTATAGAAACAAGAAAAAGCATTTGTCAGACTGTGTCATTTGTTTTTCCCGTGTACTCAGGTGTGCAGTCATATGCAACATATACATTAACAAAGGACAGAAGCCTCAAGTGTCACAAAATTTGATTATATGTTCATTACTGAGGTCCTAACCATAGCAGTCGTACTACCATATTATCAAATGTTCTTAACATTTTTATTGAATTGAAGCCAGGTGTAAAGTTAGTTTCAGACAGTTGGCAGCAGCAGTGGCAGATTTAGTTGTTGGAGGATTTTTCATTCTAAATTTACCAGCAGCAGCAGGTCCAGTAAGATGCTGTAGTTAGATACTGTTTACTGTTAGATAGTTTTTTGTCGTAGTTTATAAAATTTACAATTTACAATAAATGGCTATAGTTTTATCAGTAAATACTTTTTATTTACAGTATGTAACCTTCATCATCATCGTGTTTTACTAACTACGACAGTACTGCCATAACTACCTGGAAAAAAAAACAAATAGAATAATACCAATACTAATAATAATGATGGAAATATCCAGTCGCTTTACACACTTTATATTGCAGAGGATCACAAAAAACTTGATCCAGTCCCAGCAGCCATTGGGCTAGAGTAACGTGTTGGCCAAGTCACCAGTAAACCACAAGGCTGACACAAAGGTGTACAACCAACCATGATCATATTCAGACTTACTGACAATTTACAGTTACCAAGACAGCATCTTTGCATGGTTGCCAACTGGATATATGTACACAGTGAACTCTGTAACTGTAAATGTAAACTGTAAACTTCAACTAACATAAAACATTTGGTTTTCTTCCCCCCAGAGTGGATACCAGCTCACATTATGACACTGGGTGGCAATAATAGAGCTGAAAAGATATCCAAAACTCAACGTAAAACGACACCAAAAGCTTTCAGTGTACTTTGGAACATTAGATATTTTCTTGTAAGAGTGAAGATGAACGGACGCCATGAAAAATACTGTGCTGTTATTCGCTCACAATGCTGCATCAGGCATACACAAAGACGCACACCGGCAAGCACTGCAGAGTGGTAACTACAGCCCACAGGAGGGAGCTGTGGCAAAGAAAATACTAATCAAAGCACATACTACTTCATACACACGGTACATGGAATGTTCGTGGGTTGATATATGACTGCAGTGTTCGGACAGTGTCCTCTTGTTAGCTTAAATAAATTATTTGGCTATTTGTTCTTCAGGCTTCAGTAAGCACGGCACTGTTTCTATTGCTTCTATATTTTCAGGAGGGATTTTGTTTATGGTATTGGCTCTGAGTGCTCAATAAAATGACCATATAATCTCTGATTTTAGATGCATGGGAAGGAATCTCTGTAAAAATGTTTCAAATCCACTCCCGATTCCATCTGCTGACTTTTTTGAAAAGTGAAAAAAAGCCGAATCTCAGAATAACTACATGAAATATGTGATGGATGTGAAGCTGTGCGGCCCTCTCCTGTTGGATTTAATTATTTGAGTGGTTCTCTCATATTTTGTCAGCACATTGGGTTTAACTGTAATGAAATGGGCTATAGAACATTGCCGTTGTCAATGTAGACTATTAAATTGACTTATTCTCAGTAAAATCACAGAAAATCGCAGAATTTTGAAGTGTTTTGGTAATACTCTCGCATCGTGTTTTTCTACCTTCAACGAGATATTCTGCCACCATAGTTATCGTGCATTTGTATATTTATTCAGCCAGACCTCGTGGTGTTCTGTCACAGCAAAAGCTCCAATAAAAAGTTTTATTTTGAACACAGCTTGAGGTGTTTTAGATAGAAAAAAAATCAGCTTTTTCCAGTAAATTACGAGGCAACTCCATGTTTAGTTATTTTCTGTCTTGAAAAGCGTGTCCTTTCTCCTCTGTGGTGGAACAACAGGGGCTCTGCTCTGTAGTGTGGGGGCTCGGCAACCTCCTTGTTCGCCTTTCAGGGCGCGCATCCTTTTCCAAGACACACACACACACACACATCTCCTAACCTGAACGGTGTGGTGTGAGGCGACGCGACCGCTGCAGATAACATGCTCTTGTGTAACGGCTGTAGCTTCTACTCACTGAAACGGTCATAATGGACGGGTGATTTGAAGGCAGCGGCTTTGCGGCATGGATGCCCGCTGACTGAAAGATCAGCCTTTATGGATTGGAGCTCATCATCGCCAGAGCAAATCTGGGGAGAATCAGAGAGGTAAGGTGGGATGCGAATGCCGTGCCGTGGGGGAGACACCGCAGCGGAAACTGGCGCTCATTGGATATTTTATTTTACAAAAACCTTACAGACAAACCGTAGTAAGACATAACCAGACCATGTTCCCGTAAGGATCGTGAAATCTATTGTTTGGCATGTCATACAGAAGGCCATTTTCTGCACCCACTATCTGGCTGTAGCTATCACTGCTGCATGCTTTATGGATCGGGGGATAAAGCTATTGAGGCCGCTATTGACTTTGATAGGAGGAATGTTTTCCTTTTTTTTTTGTTTCTCAATGTATCCACATTTGTAGAACATTGTCGGATTAAACGTGGCTAAACTTGTGCTTCCTGAGGTTGATTTGGACCTAATTTGCAGACCGGAGCATACATTTTGATGCAGTAGGATAATAGGGCAGTTAAAAAAAATGGCCCAGTTCTGCATTTGGAAAACAGCCAGGGAGACACTTAATGCAGATTGAACGAGAGGTGATTCCTCCACTCATGCATGGCCAGAGAAAAGGATGTAAGGTTTTTTTGACTTTCACTCTCAACAACGGTTGGTATTCTTCACGTAATGCTGGTTTAGTAATAGCAACCTGCTCAAATTCTCAGTGCAGATCACCATATTATATCTGGGTTACTGCATCACAATAAGCCCTCCCTCACAGAGGGACACTGTGACCATATGGACCACCTCACTGGTGTTTGCATTAAGAGAACAGTTGTGAAACGCGAAGCCCTGCCCATCACAGCAATGTTGCATGTAGACTATTTACCCACCTGGTGAACTTTTAAATCCAAGGCATGCAGCAACTGTCTTTACATTTAACGACCCAGCAGCAGCTGTCAGAGGAATTTATCGCGCACTGATGGCCTGTAAAGTACTGTATCAACAGAAAATAATGGGTACAAAGTACTACTGCATGTTTGGGTGTAGGGGCTTTGTGGCATAGCCACTGATATTGTGTTTTAGTCTATTTTTATCGTGTGCTTTCAGTTGCATTCAGTGTATTTTCTTGCACCCTGTTCGGGTGTAGCTATAACTGGATAAAGACAAGATTGTAACTACAAAGACAAAGTCTTTGTTGCTCGGCAGCAGATATTCAGGGTCAGTTGAACTCTGACCCACAGAGGCTCCTCCCAACACCTCATATCTCCCCTGCTGAGACCCCTGATGACCCCCACTCCTCTACTGAGGTGCAAATGAGGTCATACTGTTGTAATGAAAAGAGCTTAGGAGCATTTTGAGCTAAAGAAAAGGTTTTTGTTCTCAAAGTGAGGCTGCTAGTTACTTATTTTGTGTGATGACACAGCAATGGATGTTTCAAAACTTTAAGATGTTGCCAGTGTTTGTTAACATGTTCTTTTCTTCTTTTTCTGTCTCTCGTGTGCTTTTTCTTTTGTTTTGTTTGCTGCTGACTTTGCGTTTCTCTTACAGTACTGTGGAAGAGGAGTCCTCATCCAAGACCACAGGTCACATGACAGGTAGCTCTCATTTATATGAGGCTGGAATGAATCCAATTAACTTTTGGTAATCCAATTAACTGTTTTTTTTTCTTTTTCAGATTTGTGCTGTGATGGAACAGACAACTCTCCTCCTCTGCAGCCTCACACACTCAAGGAGTTCGAACAGGTGAGGTGCTTTTTTTGTTTTTTGAAAGATGTCTGAGCTGGATGTGAGTGTCACTACCTTTTTCTTTCCTCCATAACGAATAATTTTGTATTTGGATAAGAATTATTATGATAACATGTTCTACAGTGCCATCATGTGGCTCTATATGTTTGCTACAAAAACTAAGTCAGTATTGAGGACATCAGGAGTGATTTGCCACAAATTTGCACACAAATCCAAACTATGTGTAGAACATGCCTTAAAGAACAAAAGAGAGGATCTGCAGCTGGGAATGTGGGATGGAAAACACCCAGAACCCTCCTGGTATTTTTAACTGCCTCCAGGTACTCCATGGCCCACTTTAGGATTCCTGTCTCCTCTGTGCTATCACTGTAAAGAGGAGACTGAATATCATACATAAAGTCCATTAAATATTAGTTTTAAAGTTTGGCAGCTTGGTGCTTGTGAGCAGAGAGAGTCTTATATGTAGTGCTTATTTAATCAATGACACTTTTTCTGTATATGATACATCACTGAAATTAAGGAAGTGTCGAGGTGAATTACAGAATGTGAAATTTACATTTTCATAAACGAACACCACAGAAAGTGTATTGAATTTGTCGAGAATCTGTCTGCCTTTTTTTTTCCGCGGTTGTTGTTTGCATCTGCACTTTACAGCAGGAGATTCCATGTGGACAGTGGCACAAAAGCCACAGTTGCATCCACAGGCATCTACAAAGAGTATTTCAAAGGAGCGCGTGGACAGAGAATACACATGAATGGTTAAGGCATACAAATGAATGTCCCATGTTTTATTAGATGATGAAGGACACAAGATATGGAGTGTAATTTAATGAGCTTTAGGTGACGGTAGATCGTTTTCTACAATCTCGGGCAACTACCTGCTGATTTTAGCATCCTAATCAGCACCCGAACACATGACTTTTAATTAAGTTGTCAATGAGCTTGGAGCAAAATGAGCGTATTTCCCAAAAAAACCTCCATGTCAATGTTTTGCCACAGTATTGAGTTATGTTGAGCATGTTAACGTATCTTACCTGGTCAGCAGATCTGCAGCGGTACCGTTTAGCTCTCTCCATTTGTCAGTTGTTGTTAGTTCTTAGCTTTGCCAAGTAAAATAAAACTGTCGCAGGGAACCTCTGATATTCTTATCTGATAATGTCTTAATGGTTGGGAAGGTACTCTAATTGGAATGAGTCTAAATTGCCCAATTGCAGACTTGCCGATAACATCAGAAACTAAAGCTATTTGTAAAGCGATCAACACAAGCATGGCTAAATGTATGAAAAAGTCCTGTTATAAAAGGAGGTGTGACAAACCAGTGCCAAACTGAGGAGCAGCTTGACCAGAGCTGGAGTTATTTACATGGCTGCCCTCCATGGATGTGTTGCTTTTACACTTGACATAAACACTTGGAAGCACACGCACACACATTTTTACACACCGTCACTCCTATTTATTTGTCTTTGATCGAGGGCTGCAACACACATATGTGTGTGAGTTAGAGCACGGTCTGTGTATATGATGTCATGCCTAATGTTATGGCGAGGCTCGCATTGGCGCCTGGCCTATCTTTGCTCTGAATTATTTAGTAACAGGGTGCAACGTGACACCATAATGGTGACACTGAATGCATCACAATCTAAAAATTCTACAACTGCTGTGTCTTAGTCACTATCGTGCAAGCTTGGTTTGTGTGGTGTTAAAGGTCTGTCGTTGCTTTATCACGAGGATAAAAAGACTCTAAAAGACATTTTCTAAAGCCCCTGTTTAATTTTTACTCTTCACTTCTGTCAGTTCTTTCAGTTCAATCTTCTCTCTTAGGGACATTCAGGGATTCACCACTCTCCAAGATTCAGGACACGTTCCTATTAATAGCACGGTGGCTCACTGCTCCCAGGTCTCCTATTTCTACCAACTTCTTCCCACTCACCTGTTTGTCCCGCTCCCACCAGCCTTTCTAACTTTATGTCCCAGTGTCTTTGTCGGAGCAGTTTCTGATTTTTAGTACAGCTGTCGAGTTGTGACTGTGTCTCCACCCAAAGTGTCCAGCTCTTTTAGCCAAATAACTTTTTGTTTTGTCTCTTTCATACCGTTTGTTGTCTGCTTCAACCACAAATCTAAAAATCAGTTTAGACAATCATATGTTGATGAATGCAACTACACAACAAGCTTCTCCATATTGATCTGGCTAAGTGCCTATGATAAAGGGACAGGCACTGTTGTCGCAACAGTAGAGATGAAAGGTAAAATGTTACTATATCAATCTGGATTATTCAGCACAGCAAACGCCACTCCTAAAGTTGAAGTTTCCTTGCGAGGCTTATCAGCTTGTCCAAAATGATCAGACAGAAGCATCTCCTGGGCAAGTATTTTTGGGGATAAATGTTGTGGAAATATTTCCTTAAGAGGTTCCTTACATAACCTCTACCTATGTAATGTATTTCTCAAAGACTCAAAGAGAAAACCAAACCTGCCAAAAGAATAACTAATGTGCTGGTGTTGTAGGTGCAGTACCATTAAATGGCCACGAGCTTCTAAATGCCTCCAGCTTGTAAAGATCAACAATCAAAAACCATCAACCTTTCTGTCATGAAATACTCACTCAATAAATTTGTCCAACAAGTCCTCATATACTCATAGCCTACATTTTCTTCCTCTGACGAGTGGGTATCCTTTAGTCCAAATATGGTTATTTCTGAATCCAAAACAACAACATTTAGCCAAAACGGCTAAATTCTATATTTAAGGCATCAAAATGGCAGTTCACAGCTCCCGTCATGTCATAGTGGCTTTATATGGTTCTTATATTTAGTCCAGGCTTGTTTTTTCTTGGGTAAACAAAAAGCTTACCTTGTCCATGAGGTAATTTCAGGTTTAGACTCTGGATGTTTTTCTCTTTTAGATGATCCTCACCCAGAGACTTTGCGTAGCCAAATGCAGAATTATCTTTTTTTCACCAATAGAAGACCCAGAATTAAAGCTAATGTGGAACCAGGACTGTGGTTTACAACCTTTATTTAAAGGCGCTGTCCCTTAATGCTGTTAAGAATGATAATGTGATTCAGATAACGCATAATGTGGTGTATAGGGGATACTGATACTGAACACTACAAAGTGGAATTTAATTGTATTGTGTCTCTGCAAAATCAAAGTGAAACCTACAACTAAGACGGCAAGATATTCTGTTCTCCTATTTTGATAAACCTGATCATTATACACTGAGTTATTTACAACAGCAGAAACAAAGGGATTGACACACTAAAATACCAAATTAGAACAGACTACAATTAGATTACCATGTCCCTACACATCAGCTGATGTGGACCACGTCAAAAAAGAAAAGTTACAAAAGTACATGTACAAAGTACAAAAGTAGTGCTTTTACTTTCAATTCATCTGAAAGGAAGACAGCAAAATAAAAGGGACAGAGTGAAACTCACATCTGTCTCCTTCTGTCTCATTAAATACTTGTTTGTTCTTGTCAGCTCTCCATATTTGCAGAGCGGTGAGATTTCTCTTAATACTGTGTCACAAGTGCCTGTAAGCCCTTTGCGTCCCCTTCCCTCCTCCCTCCTCCCTCCTCCCTCCTCTGCCCTTCCACCCATCTCCCCTGGCAGTCTGGGATTCCAGGGATGTCTCCCCTACAGTAAAATAAGCTCCTGCCCCATCCTCAGCAGACCACAACACACCATGGAGCTGCCACGGCTGCATCTCTGACCACTGGGCTGCAGAGTGGCCCTCTGCACTGCAAACGCCCTGAAAGACTGTAGTGTGTGTGTGATTGTGTGTGAATGTGTTCGCTTCGGTGTGTGTGTTTTAGTAAGCTGTGTCCCTATGGCCTGTTAGAGGCTAGGATGCATCTTTGTAAATGATTTTATTTTTTTGACAGTATGCTTTTATTTAGAAGGCAGTAGCATGTCAGCCTGTTACTGGACTCTAACAGAGGACAAGCCCTGATGGGTGCTTTCCTTTAAAATGGACTCCGTATTCCCTTATGAAACGGAGATGTCCAAGGCGACGGTGTCCTTGACGATTATGTCTAACGGTTACCGTACTTTATCACAGCACCTGAATGACCTGAAGAAGGAGAACTTCAGCCTCAAGCTCCGCATCTACTTCCTGGAGGAGAGGATTCAGCAGAAGTACGAGGAGAGCAGTGAAGATGTTTACCGCACCGTAAGTAGAAAATCTCTCCTTAAATGCTACCTTGTACTAAAGGGGACTGTAAGTGGTTGCTCTTCATCAGAAAAAGGTCCTTTCATGAGCAAAACAGTAGCAGCATGAGCTGATTTTTTTTTCCTTTACAGAGGGAGTTGGATCTGAGTTGTTGATCTGAAGAGTTTGATTGCCCCTTTATCATACTTAATGATTTTTTAGCTTCCTCAGTTTGTTGACCCAGCTGTTACACTGATCTGGCTGAGGTGATGCAGCCTGACGTGTATTTGTGAGACGGATCTGCCCTGTTAAAGCTGGAGTTTGTTTAACACAGCAGTTCCTGCGTGTTCCTGCTCCTCAGCTTTGCTCTCCATTGCTAGTTCTCACCAGGATTTGTAAAGCTCTGATGCTCAACGGTCAAATTTAATCAAAATGATCTCACCTGACAAGTTGAATTGCATTTGTGAGACTCTTGCAGGAATTTAGGGAAATGTCCCATAATTTTGAAAAAGAAAAAAAAAAAAATCATTTTTAAAATCTTTTTTGTCAGACTGGAATTATTAGTCTTTAGTTAATGTTTTATCCTTCAACGCACCAAAACAATATTCTTTAGCTTTTCTTTTTTTTTTTAAATAACTCCTTGCAGTGAGGTGTACTCATTTGTGTCAGGAACAAAAAGATTACGGGCACTGAAATACCACAAGATAATATACCCAACATTTAGACTGTTAAAACTATACATTCATCAAACAGTCAATTATTGACATTTTTAAAAGGCCAATTTTAATTCTATCTTGTATTAAGACAGTAAGTGACAAGATGACTAACTTTTTAAACAGCAGATTATGCAATTCTCCTTAAAGAATCAAAAATTCTCCTTTATTCACATTTGCTGTCGTGAAACAGCAGATAACATCTTTTCGCCCTGGTTTTATAAGTGCTCACACGGGTCAAACACCAACATTTCCAATTCTTCTGCTGGCTTTGATACTAACACCTTTTTTTCTCTGTGCTGCTTTATTATCAGCCGGCTTTCTTTCCAGATATTGTATCAGCTTTTGGCTTTATCTCAAGCAAACATGATATATTTTCATTGCAAAAAAAAAAAAGATCTATTTTCTAGCTTATGTAAGTAAATATATATGAACATGTTGCCGTTGCTCTGTTTCTAAACATGTCTGCATCTGTGTGTCTGTCTGCATATGTGCACGTAAAGCCTGCATTTTTACTGTAAGGGGACCTAACTAAGCTGTTGTCTGTTTGCACAACCTCAGCGGCATCACTTAAAGCACAACCCTTTCTCCCCCCTTTCGTTCTAAATCCCCTCTGATCATTAACAGCTCTTTGATATGAGAAAACTAAATGGTTGCGTGATCTAGCCAAACAAGACCCGAGCCTTCATCCACGTATCTTCCGCTATTACTGCATACCAGCAGGGATTGAGTAAACTGATCCCATGTTGAACAGACATCCAACTGAAGTTTAATCCTCGTGCTTCACAATCTTTGTTGACCCAAGTTTAATCAGTAAAATCAGTTTTTATTGGAAGCTAAACCTTTTTTCTGTTGTCGTCACCTGAACTGAGTTGCTTGTATTCGATCACATTTGAGTGGAAGAATTCACGTCCTCGCTATAAAACAGTGTAACACAGTACAGTCTAGGTGTGTAAGTCCTAGGTACATAGTGATCTCCATGTGGGCTCGAGAATTTCTATTTATAGAGCAGGCTTCAGCGTGATGATTTATTTATCACATGTATTCAGATGAGAGTCCACAGGACACGATCCAAACATTATACATGTTGATAAGTTTCTCTTCTCTTTTTGTCACGTCAGATATTTTACCTTATCAAAATTGAAATTGAGTTGCGACATTAATTCTCAACAATGTGTCTGATTGATACCCAAATTTACAGTCCAAAATCCAGAGATATCCTATTGGCTGAGATAATCAGCAAATCTTCACATGCTGCTGAAGCTGTGGTTGATTAATAGAGTGCTAATGATTCAGCCAAATCAGAATTGATTTAAACAGAGCGAGCATGGTCGTCACGTTATCTGATAATATCTCACTATCAGATGATCAGTCACACTGCTGCAGATGTGTTGGTGGTAGTCCTGTCAGGCGTCTTCCTCCTCAGGGTTAAAAGTGGAGCTGTTGCTGTGGGCTCACGAACCAGCAGGGGTAAAAGTAGCAGGTGCACAGTGATGGGCGTCTAAATATAGAGCAGTTTTCTGGATGAGAAGATGTCTTTCTGTAAACCACGTTGTTGGCACACACACAAGAATACACAGCCTTCCTACTTGCGTGCAACACTATTCATTTTCAAGGCCTTGGCAAGTCATCTAGCAGCATTAGCTCTGCAGAGCGTGCATCTGATCACACAGGATGCACTTTTTCTGATCTTGTTAGGACAATAGTTCTTTTAGATTTAGGCGCCTTTATTTTAACAAATCACCCCCTTCAAGTCTCTCCTTTTTCATTTAATGCATTTCAGCCTGTGATGCTATGTTTTCTCAATATTAATTGAAAAAAAGAAATGTTTGAATATTAACATTAGAAACTTAATAACAAACAGCCCAAAGCCATTTACCATGGAAGAAGAGGGCACAAACAGAGAAAAACAATGAGGAAATAATAATTTTAATATGACAATTCTGGAAGCTTGTGCCAATGAATCAGGACATTATTAATAGTTATGCATAATAATTGTAATTGTGCAAATATGTAATTATTTTGTGAGGCCTGTTTCCTAAATTGAAACAAATTGGAAGTCCTTCAACAGTTTTTATCGGAACGCCTTATAGAATAAGATATGAAATCCAGTCAGTAGGACTGTTTTTTAACTTCACCACATATTTCTTTGTACCAAAAACAATCCACTGTGAGACTAAAACTCTAACAGTTGGAGCTGATAAAGAACCCAAATGCAGTCTCAACAGGCAGGAGGCAGGTAAGTATGAAAAAACCCAAAATAGTTTGACATTCAAGTCTCATCCAATTAAAAACTGAACTCAAACATCAATCCAAAAACAGGTTGTTAAAGTCAAACCTTTAAAAAAAGCAATAAACTGTCTAGTCTCAAATGCACTCTCCTGAACTCTATCAAAGAAAATAGCTATTTACTGAAAATATATTTTCAGTAATTTTTCTTTTTTCTTTCTTTTATTCTTTTAATTAGTTTATCTGTGATGTTCTGCCTCTTAACGTCTGCATTAATCAAGTAATTATTTATCTTCCAATAAAAAAAAGAAACAGTAAAACATGAAAATGTACACACTGATTATTCATGTTCTTAACCAGACCAATTAGTTGCCATATTCAGACAACAGTTTCACAAAATCTTTTCACAGAATCGGCTTCAGGCTATTTCCTAACACTAATAAATGAAACCAGACACTTGTGCATTGCAGGCATTGTTCTCAGTGTGGATTCTGTGAGCATTTCATTCAGTGTGAGCAATAACGATCTACTTAGGCAGAGATACAGCAGACAATAAATGTGGTATAAATCTTGATCTCGATGATTCCATTTTATTGGATAATTAAAAAGCCGTTTTTGCCACCTCTAGCAAAAATTTCCATGGCAGTTTCCCACAGTCCAAGTTGATGACTTTAAATGTCTTTCAGCTACGATGAAAAGAAGAAGTAAAGGAAAAGCAAACTGATTAAAAAATGTTTTTAAAAGATAGTTTTCCTTTTTTTTTTGGTGGAATGATTACTCAGCTTTTCAGTCCAGCCCTATAGATCTGTTCAGTTATCTTAAATTGAATTATTTTTTATTTTTTTTGTCTTTGCTCTTTTAAGTTATATCAAGTCTGTAAATGAAAATGAAAATTATTATTATGATAGTTGTGATATATAACTTTCTGGACTTATCTTAATTTGCCAAACAACATGAAAAGTGTGAGGACCCTACACACGTTGCAAATATGCAGAATTAATGTGCATGTATGTGGTGACGAGCAGTGTGTATGTTGAGTACTCACTGTCCCTTTCAGAAGCATGTTTATTTGCAGGTTTCAGGCTATTGTTGCATGTGGAGACGTGCTCTTTGGACATAGCTTAAGATAATAAACAAGAGAGAGACTGACAGGTGGGAGCAGCATCTCATCAGAGATCAACAGACAAATAAAGACAGACACATCAGCTACCCTCTCCTGTCTGTCTTTGGTCAAAGTGGAAAGATTGAGCCCCACTGTACCCTCTGTCCAAATCCTCTGTCACGTAGCCTGATGTGATAGCACTTATTGGCCCCTCAAATGCCCCCTGTAGACTCCAGCAAGTAAACAAACTGTTGAGTTCAGCCTTTGGCCCCGTGAGTGAGTATCTGAGCTGCTCCAAATTCTCCAGCTCTAAATATACCAGCTATGACAGCAGCGTCAGATGTCCTGTGCTGATGACACGCAACACCCACCGGCCCTGATTTACACAACAGAGGGATGTTACAGTATGATGAGAGATGTGATGGCTGAGGAAAGTGAGAGAGTGAGAAAAATGAGTGCTGGATGTGTGAGTGAGCCCTCAATTTAGACAAACCCAATAAATATCTCATATTCATCTTAAAATCTGAAATACTGTTTTACTGTAGGCAAGAAACGGCTCTATAGTGTCTGGGTGGGGTTTATGAAGTTTGAGTTCATTATCTGGGATATTGGCCCTAATTTTCTTTTTAATTTTACCATTACAGCTATTTTCAATTTTTGATGAAAATTAAGAATATTTAAAAGCAGCTGCGATGACTGATGATAAACTGTAGATACCACCAATGCTGTGCTGGTGATGTGCCTCTGACACGGATGATTGTGATCTGTTGCAGAACATCGAGCTGAAGGTGGAAGTAGAGAGCTTGAAGCAGGAGCTCCAGGAGAAACAAGACCTTCTGGACAAAGCGCTGTGAGTTCACAAGTGACACCAACAATTGCCACACACCTCTGTCTGAGTATGATGAATACGTTAAGGTTTTGTTCCTGTCAAAACAGTTCAATACTGCTGAAACATTTTAAGTAACTGATACATCAAGATCAACAAATGAAAAAGTATCTGCTGTAAAAACAAAAAAACTCTTAAACATCACAGCTGTGGTGTGTGTGTTCATGTAGTTGTGAAACTCAATCTATAGATGTTGATGCATGTTCCTACTTGAGACATATCTCTCTCATAACTGCAGTAACACAGCAGGTAACAGCTCATTGGCCTTTCAGCTGCTGATATCACACACAAACACAATAGTTTAACACAACTCACGCTGTAATCCTGCAACAAAAATGTGTTTTAAATTGGTCGGGGGGTTACACGCATGATTGCAGAGTCATCCTTTTGAAGTGGACATCAGTGAAAGAGTGGGAAAAAAGTAAATACTGATGTTCAGAGTTTCATCAACAAACTTGGCGAGTGTGTTCGGCGGCCTATTCATTGGAAAATGTATTAAACTACCATGTAGGGCATATCTGCAGCCCCATTTTGTCAATGTGATGGTGTCACAACTGTGCAGCAGTCATAACATTTCCAGTCATGTTGTTGGGATAAAGATAAAGGCCAAGTTCAGAGTTTATGATTAAACTGATGAGTTCTGAGTAGAGAGCAGCACGAGTAGAGCTCCTTTGTTACTCACCACACCAGCTTTCTAACAGAAAATAGGCATGATCCAGGAGCTTTTTGAGGTTGAGCTGGTGTAATCCCATCACAAGATGGTCTCGAGATTCATTGCATGTAGTTTAAGACCAGGAAAGCCAAAGGAATGTATCTAAAGGCAGTTATTTTTGGTTTTGACACTCAGCACGTTGACATGTTAAGTTGAGCTACAGTTAGAGTTTGACCTGGGTATTTAATCGCACCAGCATCCTCGTCCTGGTATACATGAACAGGATGGAAATATTGACTGAACCATGTCTGATGCTGCCATACTGTGGACTCTTTGACAAAGATGTTCAGGACATTCTGCTGATCTAACTCACTCTGTTGGAGATCACTGTACATGTAAATGCAGCTTAGGTTACTGGAATGATGTCAGATAATGCTGCAGTTATGCTGTACTGATTTAATGAAAAGGTGCATGCTATCCCTTCTGCTTATTCCTTATTGTTACCAGCTTATTTTTCTTCTGTGTACTGGACAGGAACTGTAGAGCACCTTGGCCCATTGGAGTGTAGTTGAGCGTTTACATGTAGGAGTGATTCAGTCTCCAACTGCTTTCTCTGGGTGTGTTAGTCATGTAAATATTCTCACTGTTGATTCCTTGAATTAGATTTTTTCTTCTACCTGCGGGCCCTGCTGTTCCAAGTTGGAGCTTTGTAGATTATATTGACATTGGAGGCAAAGAAAGGGCTCTCATTATGCAGCATTGTTATTGTGGTAGCTTTCCAGTCGCCACTAGATAGTGCTGTTTACACTTCACAGTTTGAGGAGCTAAATGAGTTTTCAAGATTTAGATCAGCTTGGTGAACTGCAGTTGCTGTTGGAATAGAGAAACAAATTTTTGATTATTCTGGTTGCCGTTGTTGGTTCTCTGCACTTTCTGTAGTATTGATACAGGTTAAAAGGCAGGTGTGAACAGCTGTTAGAGATCAGAGTCAGATTCTACTCTCTGTCCTGGCCTAATCTTATGCTGCTTTGAAATGTATGCATATGCTTTGGTCTAATTGCCACAACAGCATCAATTACAGCAGTTTGGATTACCACATGTTCATTCTTCAGACTTTTTGCTTAAAGTGGGGTATGTGGGCTGTCTGCATAACTTCAGAGCCTTGTCCACTCTACAAGAAGGACACTTGTCCATGAGACAGACGCGTACATTGCTTAGACTGGTTCAAAATATCCCAGTTATTTGAGCTGCTGCATGTGGTGGATGAAGTTAAAAAGGTGCGTAGAGAGCATCCAGAAGAGGACCCGTGGCGACAGGGTGGCGTGTGCCATTCTGGGAGCAGGAATTCTGGGATGCAGTTGTTGACTGACTCAGTGATACAAACAGATGCTTTCATGATTTCAAGAAGTGAGGGAACTCGTCATGAGTCACCCAAAGTGTGGGAAGAGAAAGCGGATGTGAGTCAGATTGAAGTTTAAAATGCACTTTGTGATATAATCACCACGTCTTTAGCTGTGTGTAAGTCTTTCACCACGTACACACATCACATTGGTCACACACAAGCTTCTGGTTGGAGCTAACAGTTGCCATTCAGGGTTACTTGCTAGAAAATATTTGCCATCCTTTACTCTACAAAAATTAAATATTTCTGTTCTATCACACTCAGCGAACATCTCTTTTTCAAGAATATACGATGATATCAGCCTACACTATGGGTGGGGCACTTACCTAATGTTTGCTATAAGTGGACGGGTGTAAGGATATCCCACGAGCCCTGCAGCAGACAGAAAAGACGTGACATCATACTTTCTCTTGGCTCTCCATGATGTCTCCATCACATCCCATCACTGACCCCTCTGATATTTGTATGCACATATAAACTAGTGCTGGAGTTAGAGAGAGTTTTGATGCAATCTCAAATTGGAGTCCGTTCAGATCCGCCATCGAGCCTCTGTAAGTTCTGCTTGCAGCGAGTGCAGGTACAGCAAATGTGATGATAACAATCCAAAGATTCATTTGATATCTGTAAATTTAAAATGTTGGGTGATAAGCTGCAAAAAGTTTTTTGTAGAAAATAGTTGTTAATATAACAATAATGCCACAACTTGGACATATTTTCTTTGGCAGTATCTCATTTTCATTTTGAAACGTAACATATTAGAACAGTTGAAATACTGTAAATCAAGTTATTATGGAATGACATTTGGAGGTTACAGAGCTCTGTAACTATTTTCCTTTAAATTTTTTCTTACACTATGATATTTATTGATTTAAAAGGGTTAATTTTAAACTGAATAATATCTATTGAAATGTTTGCATGTGGTAGTCATCCATCCATTTTCTATACCTGCTTAATGTGGAATTTAACCTTTCGCAAACAGCTTTTAAAATTTAAAGTTGATACATTTAAATGTTTATGCCATTTTTACATCTGATAGCCTTCTTTATTAAAATTTATTCAAATTCAAATTTGAAATCTTTTGCTATATGCCTGATGTATTGTTTTATTCTTTAACATACACCCGTTCTAGGACTGTTCCAATCATTCTGCAGCCTTGAAATTGCACAAATATTTGTTCTAAAGTAAGAGATCATATATTAGCTGCAAGATTTTGTGAACATTATTTATCGTACAGCGTGTTTCTGAAAGAAATCCCAATGAAACATCCCAGAATAATAAACAGACCCTTCATGTTAATTTTACTCACAGTCTTCAGCAGAGCACATATAGAAAGAGTGTATGAACCAACAAGCTGGTTGACAATTAAGCATTTAAGAATTATTAATCAATTAATTACCATTAATTACCCATTGTAAGAACTTTAACTGTCTTTGCAAGTGATACATGAGAAGATTGCTAATGCCATATTTTTTCCATTGGTCTTCAGACCTTTTCAAATTTGGGTATTGTGAATTGACCCAGTTATCAGAGCTCATTCCTTGTATGAAATGATAATCTGGGTTGAGTTTAATGTGTAATCTGGTAAATTTAGTAGATTCAAATGGGTTTTTTTCTTCTTTTTCTTCAGCACAACAGCAGAGAGCTTGACCAGTCACAATGAGGAAGAACTGCAGAGACGGTGTCAAGAGAGACAGCATGAAATTGACCACATGCAGCAGGTGCTTGAAACAAAGATTCAGCTCCTGCAGGAGGTTGGTCTGTTTGTCCTGTCAGCAACTGTTACTCTCACACACAAGTGCCTCATCTTCACAAATGGGAACTTTTTCCGTGTGGGTGTCTTGCAGGAGGCCCAGCTAGCACGCAGTGAGGCTGAGCGGATGGCCTCGCTGGCTGGATCCCACTCCCATGCCTCCCTTGTCTCATTGGACACCGCCATGGAGGACGAGAGGCCTCCAAGCACCCTGTCGCCCTCCAATACCAACAAAGACAGGTGCAGAACAGTCAGAAATTACTTAGTGAACAACAAACCATTCAAATCCTCCCCCCTGTGGCACTGACTGTTCCTCTGTTTGTGTTCAGGTTAATAGAGGAACTGACTAAAGAGCTTTGCTCCAAGGAGGCCTTCATCACAGAGCTGTGCGGCGAGAAGAACACGCTCACACTCAGGGTGGGAGAGCTTGAGGGACAAGTTCAAGAGCTATCCTCATCTCTGCTACAGAAGGACAAGGATGTTGAGGTGCTATTCTTTATTTCTGATTTAAATTGCAACCCACAATAGAGCTGCTCTTGGGTCGCACACATGTAACTGAGCGTGATCATTTTATTATGTCAGAACTGTGGAAGAGTATGGAATCTGAGGTGAATGTGTTGTCAGTATTTCCCACGCGTTTACATGAAGTGATTCAGTGAGTCTGAACTATTTAAACAGTGTTCTAATATTACTGCATCCCAGTGGATCTCACTGTCTCCTCTGGTGAGACGTCCTTTCTCGAAAGAGGCTCCTGAAGCAGTACATGTGGCATTCCTCAACCTCGTCTTAACTGCTATTCATGTCGGTCACAAGAGATGTTGTCATGCACTAAACTATACACAGATGTGTGTGTGATGGAGGTTCATGTCTTATCTCAGAGTGTTCCCTTCCTGCACAAATCTTAAAACTGAATTGTGGTTGGCACCGTAAGTTTATTATCTCCCTTTCGTTACACAGTTCTATCAGGAGGAACTGGGTCACGAGCGGCTGCGCATCGAACAGGAGATGCAGGTACGTGAATTGCTGTCGGTAAAACGTGATCTTAACTTTGGATTATCAGTGTACAAAACAGTCAAAAGCTGTACAACCCCAATACTAAAAGAGGTGGGACTGTAAAATGTGATAAATAAAAACAGAATCAACATTTTATTTTAAAAAAACACATAGAGAACACATCAGATGCAATATTGATTTTTGACTGTGCACCCTGCTCTCCAGATGTCTCCAGATTCTCCGAATCATTTGATGATGTAGTGTACTGCAGATTGATAGAATATTCAAAGCCGTCACTAATTCACATAGAGAAACATTAGTCTGATATTGCTCCAGAATTTATAGCTGCAGTTTTTGACATATTGCTGAACCTCTGCCCATCTTTCCTTTGGTGCTGTATATCAATGGGTTTGCCAGGGGTGGTTGCACTTAAGCCACTTCAGTGCACATCAGTAAATTACAGCATCACACAGTATCTGTTAAAAAAAAATCTGCTTAAACTTTTTGTTTCTGCCTAAAGAAGAGCAAAAAAAAAAAACATTTTAGGTGGATTTTTTTTTAATGACATATGCATGATGAACAGTATGATATTGTTTAGGTGCAGAGTGCTTCATCAGACAGACTCTGCCTCCTAATGGACGAGTGGAGATAAAACATGATCCACATCTGAATAACTTGCACATTACACAAGTTATTTAACCAAAATACTCTGCAGTGTTTTATTTATAGACTCAAAATGAAACTGAAATATTTTCTGTCACTGCTACTTTTTTTTGTATAAAAACAACTAACTATTATAGTTATTATACTATTATACCAAATGTTTCCAAAATGCATTTTATCTCTGCAGAATATTTTGTGTAGAAATCAAGACAACGACTCCCTGTAATAAAAGAACAAAGACGGCCTTATGCAGTAGCTGAATGAGCCAGTTGTTCAAAGTGTTGAGATAAAATTTAAGTAAACATTCAGTGAAACACCCTTTTTGTGAGCTGAAAGTTTGCCTCTGTTTATGCAGTCCACCGTAAACCTTGTGAATATGACTTAGCACAAACCTCTATAGCTAAGAGAGAGGGGCTCATAAATAACTGGGTGCTTATTAAACCAAAGAGTGTAATGACTGCAATGAGGGGTGCATAATAACAGGCTTCTCGTGAAAGCACGGGGCACCTTATCGTGGGTTTTTCTTATCACATAAAGTGCAAGAATCTCATTACATTTACAAGCTGTGTCTGCAGTGACATCCCAGAGGACACACAGCTGCCCTGATACCTAATGAAACTACTGCAGGGAGGGAGTAATACCTCCACAGCAACCTAACCCAGACACAGAACCTTTTCTGAGTTAGTGTAAACTGATAATCATAATAATTCAGCCATATTTATCTTACTAGCCCGTGCAGTGTTGTGTTTTCAGGCTGCCTCTGCAGTCATTTTAACTTGTAAATCACTTTTGAATGAAAGATGCAAATGTACTTGCCAAGCAGGCTCTCTGCTCGGATTTTAAACTGGAAGCATGAACGCATGAAAGTGTGCATGCAAGAGTGTATGCTTCTGTTTGTGTACACTGAAAACATGAATAAAGCTGAGTCTATGTTCAGAGTGAAAAAACATTTTCTCATAAGGGGAAAGTTTGGGTAAATTGTGTTGTGGTATGACGAGTGTAATATACATGTGATGCATACATATGGAACATGTGGAAAGCTTGAGCCACAGCATTTGTGTTTTGATAGGTCTGTTTGTCGAAGTGAGATTTCTTTCAGTACAAAATTGATCATCAGATAGAAACACAAAACTATCCATTTTAAAATGAATATGAATATTATAACAAAACATCCAAAGTTGTTGAACAAAACCAAAGAATTCCTAAAAGACAGAAAGCAGGTGTACACTAAACTGAGTTGTTAATGAGACAAAATGTTAGCACTGATCTGTGTTTCCTTTTTTAATATTCACATGCCCTTAAATTATCAAAGAACGATGGCTTTCTTGCATAAGAGGATGATCATTTCTACATCATTTACCATGGCGAAGACCAGAGACCACCAGAAAAGAAAAAACCATCAGCTCAAAAAGCTAGAAGGCAGTTGTCATCAGTATGTTGTGTTATTAAGAAGTTTCACAGAGCCTTCAAAGGACATCGTGCTAAGAAGAAGCTCTGTGAGATAAGTCTGTAAAAGTCAGTGTGGATTTTGAAAAAGATTTCACAAAATCACATAAGAGCTTCAGGCTGGTCAGGAGAAATCTGCAATGGTGGTTTCAGCCTATAACACACACTGCACAGGAAACCAATTTAGGAGGACACCACTGCTGAAAGAAATGCAGGAGTAAAAGATTCTATAGATTAACCAGTTTCTTGATTAATGTTCTATGAACAGAGGAAGTCAAAGTAGAACGGTTTAGAAAGAAGAGCACATACTTTTTTTTTATAGAAATGAAGCCTGCAAGAAAAAGAACATATCATACTGGTTCATACTGTGGAGCTGCTTTATTGTATCTGATATTGGAGGCACTGAATTTATCAAAGAAATCATGAAGTCAGATATTAGCAAGGCATTTCATAGTTAAATGTGTTATCCAGTGTCAGAAAACTGGGTATGAAGAGAACCTTTTGGGCGCAAAGCACTCATCCAACAACTCAAAAGCATGGCTGACAAAGAAAAAAAACGCCGAGTTTGTTTTCAGCTGAACAACCATGACTTTTTATGTGAATCTCACTGAAAACCTTTGGACAGGGTATAAATTGTTTATTGCAATGAGAGCTTGTTCAGACGTTTAAAAACTTAATTACATAGTGATGATAGAACAACAAGCTTCTAGATGGCTACAAGTTTTCACAAGCTGTTCTTGCAGCCATACGTTAGTTATGGTGCCAATAATTGCATCTGGGGTACATTAGCTGTACGGGTTTTTCTTTCTTTTATCCACTGAACTAAGATATTGTAGCGAATTATTTTGATAATACAACCTTAGTTCATTTGCATTTATTTCTGAGGATATTCTAAATAAGGGCTGCACGGTGGTGCAGTGGTTCGCATCGTTGCCACACAGTAAGACGGTTCCTGGTTTGAATCCCAGCTGGGGCCTTTCTGTGTGGAGTTTGCATGTTCTGCCTGTGTATGCGTGGGTTCTCTCCAGGTACTCTGGCTTCCTCCCACTGTCCAAACATGCATGTTAGGTTAATTGGTGATTCTAAAGCAGGGATACCCACATCTAAAACCTGCAGGACAGCGGCCCTCGAGGACCAGATGTGGGTATTCCTGCTTGTTTGTCTCTGTGTGGCTCTGTGATGGACTAGTGACCAGTTGGATTAGGCGGGTGTAGAAAATGGGTGGATGGATGAATATTCTAAATAATGTTTTTGAAATTCAGGGGAACTAATATTCCAGCTTTGACAGTAAATCCCAGTTTCATGTCAAATAAAAAAAAGGGGAAAAAATACTTATTAACTTAACTTCTTCTTATCAGATGCTGTTCTAGTGTGTCACAGTTGCATTTGCATCTCGTTGAAAATCAAAAGAGATCAACGAGCAGTATAACTGGGGTCTTGTATATGTGTATGTGTGTGTGTGTGTGTGTGTGCATATGCATGCATTTCCATTAGTATCCATTTCATATGTGCATGAGTACAGAAGGCATCTCCCTAGTTTGCAGTTTAACAGCTCTGGTTTCACCCAGATTGCCAATATGTCAGCTTGACCTTGAGTGCTCTGAGACCACAGCACTACTATCAAATTTTGTTAGGGTTTCAGGCTGACACCAGCCATTAGAGCTCTTAATCATCTCCCCAGACACTACAGACATGTAGCCATTATATGACTGTTGCATCGAGGCTGAGAAAGCAGGGAAAAAATTAAATCTGAAAGTTTGTTTTACATTTGTTTCAAAGGTTTCTTTTTCAAGACTGATTTGTAGTAATGGGTTAATTGTAAACATCTAAAGCCGTTGTGTAATGTAACAATTCATTGTATTTAAGATCAAAAGATTTTAAATCTGAGAAACTATTCACCTGCACCCCTCCTACATATGGCGACCAGCAACAGATCCATCTGATTGAGAGAATATAACTCAGGCTTAGTAACCTTCAAATATCCAGCAATGAAGCAGACAAGCAGTCCCACAACTCAGACTCACATATTAATTAGAATGTGCAGAATCACTCTGTCCTGATGCGGTAGAACTGCTAGGAGGGTGAAAATATAAGGATGGTGTGCTTGAAAGGCACAGCGTGACCATCTGTTTGGGCTTCTCTGGAAAACAAAAATGATGATCACTGCAGAGATAAACTTGCACAGGGAAATGCAGAATAAAGGTCTGGTTGTTTAATCATCACAAGCAAATCATTGAAATCAGCACCATGGCAACGGCAGATGATAAGAATCACGAAGTTGTATCAGTTGTTTGTTTGGCAGCATTCTAAGAAGATAGCAAGTCTTCTTACTGTGAAGACATGTTGATGAAGATTCTCAGTCTTCCAGGTCATGGTAGTCATAAGAGCTTGAATGAGGGCAACTGAAGTCGAGTTAATTCCAAGGTTATTCACTTTTTTGACAGAAAACAGACATTGAATGAAAAACCTGTAAGCAAAATCATGAAATATTTAGATCTGTAAAATGACTAAAACAGTCGATCGGTTATAAAAATGATCATTTGTCTGACTAACTCATATGCTTGCAGCATGACAACGCCCTCAGAGTCACAGCCACCTTTTACTTCTATACAACAAATAAACATCGTATAGGGGCTGACGTATATTTCCTCTCTAGGTCATTGAATTTGCATAGCATGCTGCTGAGCATTTCACCTGTTTAGTCAGGCGCACTGAGCTTAGCAAACAGGGCGGGAGGAAGTAGCAGACTCCCAGGGGAATGCTACTTTGTCTCTTTACCATTGAAACCGAATCAAAAATACATGTATTTCGTGGGGTTGAATATCTGTGTGTGTTTTACAAACAAATTGGGAGCTTTGAATAGGTTCCATAGTGATTATTGATCTGTGAGCATCCCCGTTTTACTGCACTGGACTCCTCCACCCCCGCGTTCCCCGAATGGTGCGCTCCGCCGCTGCAGGTCTGTCTCAGGCAGCCACATCGTTATCTGGCCGGAGGATCCCCGACACCGCGGCGTACCGAGTCCGCTCGGCGTGTTTTTCTGTGCACCCGTCTGTATCAGCCCCGAAATGAATGAGCACACTCTTTTTCGGACACAGACTCCGTACAGGTGTTACTGCTGCCGTTCCGTGTAGAGGCCGGTGGAATGAACACAGCTTCCCTGTCATGATGAACCCGGCGCCGCGCGGTGCGGCTCGTGTGTCCGTGACAGACCAATTGTGGTGGCGCAGAGGCGCGTGCTGTGCTAATGGGAAATACGAAACAGCGGTCTGTTGATTTGGGATATTACACTGTTGGTCACCGCGTCTGCTTGAGGAGACATAACCTGTGTGCGCCATATTAGCGATGCACCTGCGCCTCCAGCATATGCACGGGGAGCCTTAACTGATGGATATCTGATGGTCACAGTGTCTTGCTTTTACCCCAAGGTTTATGCCCTGCCAAGAAACACATTGGCAGCTATTCTCTACAAATCTACCTGCTTTGATATACGGCTTAATTTGATGTGCAAAGATTGTCATGAGATTATTTATTTGATTGTGATCTCTACTCAGCTGGAGCTTGACATTTGGCTCCTTTTGTCGTTTATAAGAGATCAAGGATCCAGGTCAGAAAGACTGTTAAGTTAGAGACGCATAAACAAGACACTCTACTATTTCTTGATTTTTAAAAGTCTGTAGAATGCTTGATCTGAAGATGAAGGAGACCTGCCGTATCTGTGGAAGGGAGCTCTGCGGTAACCAGAGGCGATGGATCTTCCACCCCACCGCCAAACTGAACTTACAGGTGCTGCTCTCTCATGCCCTGGGGCAAGAGCTGACCCGTGATGGCAAAGGAGAGTTTGCGTGCTCGAAGTGCACCTTCATGCTGGACCGCATGTACCGCTTCGACACAGTCATCGCCCGCGTGGAGGCCCTGTCCATTGAAAGGTTGCAGCGGCTCCTGCAGGAGAAACATCGACTGAGGCAGTGCATCGGTGGGCTTTACCGCAAAACCAATTCAGAGGAGGGTGCAGGGATATTAACTGGAATTAATGAAGAGCCAGGAGATGGGATGGTGGATATTTCCGGTCTAACCCACGCAAGGTACTGTGCTCTACTCCAGGAGGATCTAGTCTACTCTTTGTACGAGTCCTGGGCTGATGACGGCCTGGACTGCCACCATCAACACCACCCTCAGTGCTCTGCTGGTCCAGGGTCAGAAGCCACAGCTGCAGCCTCACACCGCTGTGTACATAGCACACCAAGGAGGTGTCGTGGATGTTCCTACTGGCGGGTGGCTGACTCTGACTATGAAGCTGTGTGTAAGGTGCCCAGGAAGTTGGCTCGGAGTATTTCTTGTGGGCCTTCTACGAGATCTTCAGCCAGTGTTATTGGAGGCAGTGTGACTGGAGGAGGTGGACAACCGGAGAAAAAGCATGTGGAAGATTCAGAAGAAGCCCCGTCCTCACAAACTCTAGTCCCTGGATCCCAGGACCTCTCCAGGATGTCAGACAGTGATCGCACTCTTGCTGGAAGAGTCAGCTCCAGCCCCTCTGTTGCATCCCTGGAGACTGCTGAAGAATACGCTCATCCTGGAACCATAATGGATGGACTTCTGAGGTCCCCCAGAGAAGCAATAGAAGACAATTTTTCTGACTCCCTGTCTGAGGAGCACATGGGGGCATCGCATGGCCAAGCCTCACCTGCACCCAGCCTCTCTCTTACCCTCTGTTTGCTGCAGAGCTATGTTGCCTACCGGCCAGTTCGGAGAACCAAGGGGAGCAAGCTGCCAGTTTTGCTTCGACGGAGCTCCACTAATGAATGCACAAGACCTCCTATGGGAATGTCCTATGGAACCCCAGAAGAAGAAAAAGACAGCCACATGCCAACACCCGAGCTGGACACCCCTTTGATAAGGCTGGGTTTTGGGGAGGATCAGGAGCTGAACCTGGCTAATATGGACGATTTATTGGAAGATTTGTACAATGAATATCCTCCCCCACGCCCACACCAGGTATTAAGCCTTAACTAGAGCAATAATGGTGCCGAGAAGCAGCATTTCACTACTACAGGATGATGAGCATTGAAGTTTGCCCTTGCAACTCTGCAGCATCTGCCGCACCCTGAACGAACAGGCCAAACGGGCTTTGATGTTCCCACCACTTTTAGCTTAAGTAGCTTCATAATGCAGCTGTCTGTCACTCATTCTACCCGCAACCTCTTCAAATAGCTTTGAACCAGGATTGCGTTAGTGTGTGTGCTTAATCTTCCACGTGTGGAAACACCGTACACTAGAAGTGCAGTCAGGTCTCGGTAAGCAGTTGCACATGGCAAGGCCTAATTGCCTAATGAGTGCATTTATGCACACTCAGCAAGGACAATAATGTCAGCAAAGAAGCCGGGAAGTAAAGTGTTTGTTTGTTTTATTTTCAAAATCAAAGACTATAGATGTCTTAACATTTTTAGACCAATGATCTATACATTCTGATTAATCCTTGCGGATTAAACAACCTTTATACAGATGTGTTCGCATGCGTGAAATATTAAAATCCCAGTTCCCACAAACTGATAGTCCTTTAAGGACGTTGTGCACTCGTCCCTGAATTCAGTTCTTGTCCTTTGGAAGAATGTGTGATCGTGAAGAACATACTGCTGACAGAAGTAGGTTAGATGAAGGGAAACGTTAAGTCTTAGTGACTCTACAACTGGCCTATTTTCACTCAGAAGCCTTGGGGCAAAGAGATCCACGTAATGTCAGACCACCCTGTCCTCTCAGCCGTGGTTGGCTACTATAGTAACACTATTTAGTGAGGCTATCTGAAGAAAGGAAGCACAGAATGAAATCATAAGCATTTATTGATTGAATTCTGCACCACACTACATGCTAATCTTAGTGTAAATGCAGCCAAACACAGGGAGACATTCCTCCTGTACTTAGTGAAAATTGGAAGCATTATATGCTGGTTACGTAAAGATAACATGAGAAGCAATCTAGGCTCTTTCACTCATGCTAACTCATGTGTGCAGATGCTCACAAACCACTCTATTGACTCTTCTTCGCCACAGCTTTTCGCAGAGTAGACATATGAATGGGCGGAGGTTATATATGTTTTCTTTTGCGCCTGCATTATTACACAATTCAGTGTGGTGTTCATGCAGCCTGCGTATTTTTCATTCATAGGAGACAAATACAGGTTTCTTACAAATGATTCAGCTCAAGGCTTGAAGTTGCTGTTGTAACTTTGAACTCTCCCTTCCTATTCTTTGCAGAACCTTGTCGAAGAGCAGCAGAGTCAACTCAACCAATATGAATGTGCGGCTGGTCAGTGTGTCAGCGAGCTGCAGAAGGCCCAGCTGCAGGTCCAGTCCCTACAAGCCAAAATCCACGAGAGCGAGGCCAACAACATGGTGCGGCACAGAAAAACTGCTCGTCGACGTTTAGTGTCCTCTGTGTGTCTGAGGTCTGAAGACAGCCGTAAACCCTGTTTTCCATTTGCAGAAGCTGCAGGAGAAGCTGAGTGAGATGGAGTGTGAGCTGCGTTCACTTCGCCAGGCTACTCAGAGTCAGGAAAGAACCATCCAGGGCCTCACTGAGTCCATGACCACCAAAGACAGTGAGGTGTGTGTTTGCTGTATACTAATTAGTAGATCAACACAGAGATTATACCTGAGCCTTTTTTAGAATGTGCCGATTTCTGTAATTCATTTTCTTCCAAGGCCCAGGAGCTGTACCAGCTCATTGAAGGACAAAACACCACTCTGTGTAAGCTGCAAGAATTGGCCCATGTTAGCCAGCTTACTCAAAGCAAGGTGAGATCTGATATATATCCAGTCAGGCCTTAACATTCTTACGGAAGACTGTCTCATACTGTCCGATCATTCCTTCTCCAGGTTCCAGGAGGGGTGAGTGAGTCCTTGACACTCTCCCAGCTGCAGAGTGAGCTGGTCGGGGTGCAGAGCTCCCTCTTCTCTCTTGGTCTGGAGCTGGAGGCCAGCCAGAGGAGTCTGAGCCAGAGCCAGAGGCAAGGAGATGACCTAATGAGATTTAAGGACAGACTCAACTCCGACCTACAAGAGGCACTGCAACACAGGGAGGTCACTGAAAAACACAACCAGGTTAGTGGGGTTTTGAACGTGCGATTAGGCCAAACGCGTGTTGAGGAGGCATGTGAAAGCTCTCGTCTGCCTGCCGCAGGACCTGCGAAGCGCCCTTCAGAAACTTCGCTCCGAGCTCCAAGCTAAAGAAGCGTCTCTAAAGGAGAACGAAACGGAGAAACACACGGCGATACAGGAGAAAGACAGGAGCATTGCTCAGCTCAAATGCTCCCTGCAGGACAAGGAGCAACAGCTACAGGTAACATATACAGTCCCACACACTCTGCATTGGTACAGATCTATGCAGGTAGACTTTTTCTTTTTTGATCCTGTCTGTTCTGATGTCTGTAGGAGTACTCGGAGATGTTGGAGTCTACAGGAAATTCCAAACATAGAGATGCCCTGCTGGAAAAGCTAAGGGAGCGGATTAAAGAACGAGACAGAGCTCTGGAGGTAAAACACACCCACTTATGCTCTTTTCATGAGGATAATTCCAGTTTTAGAAACAGTTTTACAATATAGACGACATTGAAAAGGATGTTGATTTAACGAATGCTAATGTCTGGTTCTGATACATGTGATTTGACTAGTTTATGACAAATAAGAGGTCGTAAAACTGCACGTCTCCTCAGAACAGCATGCTGTAAAAGAATATGTCAAAGAAGAATATCAGATTAGAGGGCTTAAGTAGCAGTTTCCTCTCCGTCTGCTGCCTGCAGCGCTCCATTGATGAAAAGTTTCGCTGCCTGGAGGAACGCGATGGCCAGGTGAGGACGCTGCAGCTGGCCCTCAGGGAGAAGGAACGAGACCTGGAGAGACTCCGCTGCATTCTGACCAACAACGAGGAGACCATCACGGTACTCTCACAAACCACAGCTACTGCGGTTATGGTTTACAGATGCTTGGATTGATGAGCACCAACTCATGTCATTTCTGTGTTTGGTCCCACTTTGCTGCTGTGACCGTCAGAGTCTGGATGCTCTGATGCGCGGTAAAGAGCTGGAGCTGGAGCAGGCAGCAGAGGCCTACAGGAACCTGCAGTGGCTGAAGCAGCAGAGCGAGGAGAGGGAGAGAAACACCCTGAGAGAGAAGGACACCATCATTAACCAGCTCCAGGCAGCTCTGCAGACACGCAGCCAGGAGACACAGGTAACACACGTTTCCCAGAAGTTGCTATCATCCTCCAAGGAGCAGCCGTGTGGTCAAACCTGTGTGACCTGTTTCCATAAACGCAGCAGGTGTGCTGACGGTGCTCTTTCTGGGTATTTCCTTTTTTTTTGTGTGTGTGTGTGCATGCAGGACCTGACAGCCGCCCTTGTTGCCAGAGCGCATGCTGGTCCCACCGACGTCGTGGAGGAGCTGAAGGCTCAGCTGGGCCTTAAAGAGAAGCTCTTCCAGGAGCTGTTGTCAGACCGCAGCCGCCAGACTAATGAGCACCAAGCCCAGGTCCAGGATCTGCTCAACACCCTCAGCTCCAAAGACCAGTATCTGCAGGTAGGCGGTGGTGCTGGTATTGATAAGCAGCTGGTCGACTTGAGCAGAACCATAAAGGATTATCACTCTTTCTCTGCCAGGACTACTCCTACAGGCTTTCCTTAGTGGTTAGTGAGCGGACAGGCCAGCTGCAGGAGCTTCGCAGACAGCTGACACAAACAGAGCAGGAGCTGTGTGAGCTGAGACGGGACAAGGAGAGGGAGATGGGAGGAGAGACGGAGCATCTGCGGGTTCTGCTTAAAGAGAAGGAAGCCTTTATCAAGGTATTGGGTCATACATCTCCCATTGCTTTCCCCCCTTTGCTTTCTCTTCCGCACACCTGATCATCATCACTGTGTATCAGGAGCTGATTCAGGCCCAGGAAGAAACTGTGCAGCCATTTTCAAAGGAGAGCGAGTCCGAGATGAAGGCTCTGAAGGATGAGATGCAGCTTGTGCTGAAGAAAGAGATGGAGGCTCAGGTATCTGTGTATGTGGAGCTGGAGATGATGCGCCAAAACACGGCTGTTGTTTCCTAATCTCAGAAATGTTTATTTCCTCTCCCTGCAGAAGGAGCTCTCGGCTCTGCGTTTGTCTCTGGCTCGCCACCAGTCGGAGGGAGTCGTCACAAAAGACAGCCCTGATCACCAAGTAAGGTTTCCCATCACGTAAACCGTTTTTAGGGTTTGTATTGCTTACAAGTGATTTATATTAAAGGCTTATCTTGCTTGCCGCTGTGCTTTAGTGTGTGCTGGAGCAGTTGGTGACTGAATACAACAAGTTAAATGACGCCCTGAGAGTGGAGAAGAGGTTGTACCAAAATATGACGCACATTCATAATAGTGACCGGTAAGGTTCACCACAAGGCGTGCCGAGGCGCCTGCCAGATTTCTGTCAGCACGGTATGTTGGAGGGTTTTATGTGTTTGCTTTAAAGAGTCCTTTATGTGTTCCTCTTTATGCAGCAAATCAGAGAAGATCCAGGCTCTCCACACTGAGCTGGATTCGGTTCAAGCACTACGCGGACAGCTTGAGGAGGTCCTGGCCAGGACCAGTAACATGGCCCTGGTGCTGGAAAGGGCAGCTAAAAGGCAGCCTGACTTTGGAGGTGGGAATGGGCAGGGTCCAGCCTCCAAGGCTGCAGGCGGCACTCTCACTAACGCTCCTTAATGCTCTGCACCACTGAGTGAAACTGGCAGAATTATTGTGAGACAGAGCTGCCTGTAACCATTGAGGGTCAGGTTTAGGAAAGACTGTGGTTATATATTGAATATGATGAGGCTCAATCTACTCAAATTATGTGTGAAAACAAGAATCTGACCCTTAATCTTCAGACAGCTTTGTCCAGTTAGCACAAGCACCACTGACAGAAAGAGCCCTGAACAGATTAACCTGCGTGAAATGAAAATGTGCAGCTCAGAGTTTTATTTATTAACATATTTTGTGAGTTTGGTGTGAACATGTTTTTATATTATTCTTTTGGAAAACTGCCTGCTTTGTAGTTGTGATCGTTCTATAATGCCATTTCTGTGTACTGTCTCTCACCGGTGTCCCTCTTCCAGCCTTACTGTCACAGTGAAGTTCCGTCTTGTGGAGAAATTCAAGTTCATGCCTTACAGTGAAACGTCTCGCCATCCATCATTTGTTTTGTATCATCTGTTTGTTAACAGGATGTGCACACTTAGCAAAGGCCTAAGCTACAAATCCGAAAAGGTGTCCAAGCACTTAAACTCAGCGCAGTGTTAACCTTTCATACATTTTGTGATGTAAACCTGCTCTGCTTTAGTTTCATTTTAGTCAAACAGATACGCATGAAACCGGTTAGACACATTAGATATAAGCTTGTAGGTGCGCCAATCGCTTTAATGAAACAATGTGGTTATTTATTGAGATGTGCACCACTTTTAGTATATGTGCTTATCACTTCAGCTTTGTACTGATATATATATGAGAATATAGAATATTGAGCCATTCTACAGTCTGCGCATATATCTGGAGATGTGAAGTAATACCAGCCCACTAGAGATTTATATTAGCTAGAGGACATTTTCCAGGGATTTGTGCCCCAATCCTCATCTAGCCTCAAAGATAAAATCATTGTCAACATTTTTTTTCATTTTTTTTGTATTTTAAATGCATAAAAATAAACGTACTGGCTTTTTCTCAAAAGCACCTCTGGTATGGATTTCTCTTCATTGTGTTTGATTGGGAGTTAGTTTTAAGAATATCCCAAACCTGAAATCCCCCACTTGGTCCTCGATTAGACTACCCCTTCTTCCCCGTAAAGATCAACCCTCAGTGTGTTGTACTTACCTCCTAAACCCCATTGAGCCCAAAACACTTACATCTACTCTTCAGTCTGCTCAGTTTATGTTTGTCCTGGTGTTGAATTTTACTCATGAACACACACTTTGAATTGTTGAAATGTCACAATGGACATATGATCACAAATTTGAGATTTGGAATTCATGTATACATGTAAACATCCGCATTGAGCAGTACTGTGTGCTCGAGTCCAAATGTCCTTGCTCCCTCTTGCATGATTGTGGCATGGTTTTCATGTTTGCATGGCTGTTCGGTTGTAATAAGCAGTTGGGTATTCATGATTGACCAATTAAGGGATGTTGACTGCCCTTTCACTCAACATCTCAAATAGCAATCTGTTATTTAAAAAGAAAAAAAACAATGAAAAAAAAAAACAAAGATGGAAGTATGTGGTAGCATTATGTAGTCCGCAGTGTGTAAACAAGGCCCCGCATTCTCTCCCGTTCAGCTTTCAGAGCACATTGTTTAGTCAATAATAGCCCGGCGTTTCACTGCAGGAGATTCCCGGCCTCTCTTTATCACCACAAACACAGTTATTATATTTAACTCTCACTTGTTTTTGACGGTTTAAGGGTGGAGACATGTTCGAAGTCGGGTACCTTTACGCTTTCCCTGATTTTGAAATAATCCGATAAGTCTCGGTGATTCATCTAAAGAAACACACGTGCACCTGTGAGCACACTGCTCAGCTTGTGTGTGCTGTGTATCATCGGTCCCTTTTCTGTGAAACAACTTCCCTTTGAAATTCTTGTCGGCCACTTTCCACAGAACATTTCCTTCCTGCAAACTAACACCTACCCACGTGTTCCTCTCCCGCTCTTTGTATGGCCGTGTGTGTCTCTGCATTTTCACGACTAAGAGTGTGATACAGAGTACGCAATCACCAGTCACCCTTTTATAAAACGCAAGATTCTATAATGCCTGTGTCAGTTTTGAGGATTGAAAGTTGCTCTCATAAACACACACCTACACACACTCATTGTGGATTACGCAGACTTGAGTGTTTTTGGCTGGCTGGCAGGCAGGCAGTGTATGACATAACAATTCCCTTCAGTCCCATGACTTCCAATGTGGTGATTCAGTACAGGTCTGTGGAAAGAGAGGGACGCTGGAGTAGGAGAGACAGAAACTTTCTAGAATAAAAGGAATAGCTGCAGTTGAAGATCTAATTTAAAGAACTAACTGGAGTTGCAAAGAGGATCTTTTCCTTAAATGGTTATTGTGCTTTCAGAGCTCAGCACAGAGGAGGAGGAGGAGGAGGGGGATGATGAAGATGGCAGCAGCGATGAGTTCACAGACAGCATAGAGGAGGATGACAATAATGTGAGCAGCAGAAGCTTGAACTCTGTTCAGGTATACATTTTTAACTACCTTTGCTTTTTTAAATGCCTTTAATATAAAGCAGCATGTGGCCATGAAATGTGAGAGCAAGTAGAATAAAGTAATCTTTTTCCTGGCTTGCTTTTTTCAGGCTTGTGTAAAGGCTCAAAGATCTGAGTGTGTGACTGCAGAGCTAATAGGAGGCGTATTCCCACAGAATGCTGATATAAAGCAGCTTGAAGAAGCAAAGAGGGCACTCGAAGTTGAGCTTGAAGAAATAAAGTCCCAACTTGAAAAGGATGGCTATACTTCTATGGTCGAAATGAGGTGCATGTTTCAAAATTCCCTCAGAAATATCCATGTTTTGATTCACTCTTTACCCCTACTGGGCTAGTCGGGTATTTGTTGGCAACATTGTTTAGCTCTGTGTCGCTCTCTCTCAATAGGAGTGCCCTGCAGAGGCTGCAGCAGGAGAACCAGGCTCTGACAGAAAGGCAGGGATGGGCTGGAGCGACTGGACTGAGGACAAAGGGGAAAAAGAATCTGAACCAAGAGGAAGAGGGTAGCGAGGGAGCGGATGAAGACTTGGAAACATCGCCTGTGCTGTCAGGGAAGCGAGGTCCTCCTAGTTTCAGTCTGAGCAACGAGTCAGGAAAGAGGCACTGCCTGAGGCCGCGCTCTCTGGACCTGTCGTCCCGCCACACTAAAACGGTAACATGTATTCTATACATTTATTAAATGTGATTGTTAATCATAGTTTTAATCTCTTTGTTTTCATATCAGAGTCTTGAAGGGAGTAAGATTTGACTATATCATTTGAGACTTTAATTCAATAAACATATCAAATGTTGAATTATTTCATGAAAAATATGAGATCATCTTGAATTTGATGACAGCAACACATTAAAAAAAGGACAGGGCCAACAAAAAGCTAAAAAAGTAAGTGATTCAAAAAATAAACAAATAATTACGGATCATTAGCAACAGGTCAGCGACATGATTGGGTATAGAGAGAGCCTTAAAGAGGCAGAGTCTCCGAGGAGTAAGCAGAGGGTCATCAATCTGCAAAAAAAACACATACTGCATCGAGTACAACAGCAAGGCTTCATAGTAGAAAAGTCCAGTTGCCAGAGTGGTCTGCATGCAAACAAGACCCTTCACCAATAAAAAAACATTTGGTGCATCATAAAATGCAAAATATGACAAGAGGACCCAGGACTGTTGAGCTGCTAGAATTCTATATCAGGACATTCCTCTCCCAAAACTGATCTCAACTGGTCTCAGTTCCCAGACATTTACAGACTGTTGTTAAAAGTAGAGGGGCTGGTAAACATGGACCTGTCCCAACTTTATTGACACATGTTGCTGCCATCAAATTGTAGTTGAGTTGCTGATTCGGTCATGGTACGTTGCTGAAACACTTTGCTTTTGCAGGATGTGGGGCCTGCTGGTGGAAGGAGTGAGGTGGGATTGCTCTGGCAGGATATAGAGAAGGGTCTACGCGAGCAGGCAGCTTGTCTTCGCTCCGACCTGGTTCTGAGCCAGAAGGAGAACAGAGAGCTGCAGGAGAGGTTGATGGTGTCTGAAGCCACCGTTCAGGCTCAGGCCGAACAGCTGAAGGACTACAGAGATCTGCTCAGTGAGTGTCTCCTGAGCATGTATGTAAAGGAGGACCTGACAAGTGATCAGATGCTGAAGTGTGTTCTTTTTTCATGTCCATGCAGCAGAGACATCTGTCCAGCAGGCCAGTAAGCAGGTGCAGGTGGACCTCCAGGATCTGGGTTATGAGACTTGCGGCCGCAGCGAGAATGAAGCTGAGAGAGAAGACACCAGCAGTCCAGGTGATTAACAGGGAGCAGTTTTCTCTGGGACTAAAACAGACTATATTTCCCTTCTGTAAAATACACTCACTTCTCCTCATTACTCATGCTTAAGTACGTGTCTTCATCTCTCCCCCACTCAGAGTTTGATGACCTGGAAATGTGCACAGCACTCTCCCATCATCAGGACTCGGAGGGTGTGGGCAGCGGCTGGTACCCCGGAAACTGCAGCCATAACAGAGGCGCGTATGAAACGCAGGATGAATCAGCCTCTCTCCAGCATCTTGTCCAGGATCTTCGCTCTCAGCTGACCCGCTGCCACAAAGTGATTCGTGGACTGCAGCTGCGAGTCCGTTCCTTGTCTGCCACCAGTGACTACGCCTCCAGTCTGGAGCGCACCCCTCGCAAGGTTCTATACATTATCCTCTGACTTATTCTAGGTTCAGAACAATTCCAGAGCTTTATTTAGTTTTGTCCTCGTCATTCAGGTAAACTGGGCTTTTGAGACATCACCAGCTCCTAGTGGTGCAGAGGAAGATGAAGGCTGGATGTCTGACACGCAAGGAATGCGCTCCAGTTCCAGGCCCAGCAGGGAGCTACAAGAGCTAATGGAACGAGTTGCGACACTTGAGAATCAGTTAAAGGGAAGCAAAATGGAGGGCAAAGAAGAGGGGAAATGCGCCACCTGGCCTGGGTAAGTGGACAGATAGATGAAAGAAGGGAAAGAGGGGCAGGAAAGGCCTCTTACTTCTTGCTATAATTCCTGTTGCTACTATTATTACTCTGTTTCCTGATAGGCACATTTTATTTAATTTAAAATCGGTCAGATGCTCATGAGAGCACTGACTCATGTGACTTAAAGCCTTTAGTACTCAGAAAGCTAGACTCTATTAATTTTATGGGTTTTTTTTGTCCATCTGGCTGTTCTTCTTCCTACCCTCGCAGGAAGTACAACTCTCTGATCCAAGCACAAGCTCGTGAGCTTTCCCATCTGAGGCAAAGGATGAGAGAGGGGCAAGGAGTCTGCCACATCCTGACCCAGCATCTGGGAGATACCACAAAGGTGCTTCATTCATTTCTTTATTCAGTGATATTTTACCCATTATCTACTAAATTAGGTCACACGAAGGTTTAGGGGAAGATTGATAGTCACACTTGCTCATTTCCCAACAACTTTCAGGGATTCGAGGAGCTTCTGCGGGCCAATGATATTGATTACTACATGGGTCAGAGCTTTAGAGAGCAGCTGGCTCAGAGCACTGCCCTGGCTCAGAGGGTTATCATCAAGATAAGTGGACGTAAGTAACGCGTTCCCATCATAGAGAACAATACTGGCACCCATTTGACTTTTGTCCTCTATACCTGAAATTGTTGCTTTTATTTCCCTTCTTCATACTCCATCTCTCATGGTTGGATTCTGTAGGAGAACGTGCAGAGAGCCATGATGACAAAACGGGCCATGAGTTGCTTGCCTTAAGGTGAGTCTGCCTGATTTTACTTGTGTGTTTATGCTAACATTTAGTATGGGAGTAATATAAACCAAGTAGTGTTCTGAGGGATTAAAGTTTACTAATCCCTCAGGGTACTAATCCACAACTAAATAATAATCTTTCTCATAATTCAATCACCAAGCACATATTTGGCATTATATCATGAATGTTTGTACATGGTATGAGCATGTAATATACAGCATTTAGGCAATCACTATAAATAATCCCAACCTTTAAATTCTCATCAAGAAAAGACTATAGTATCGCCTAAACTCTGTGTTCTGTTACCTTCCTTAAAGGTTTTAGCTTTGGCATATTAATTTAGCAATTTAACTCTGACTCCTCCCCCAGTAATTAGTTCAGTCATGTGACCATGTGACATGTGAGGAGCACTCCACATGACTGCTAATAGGGACAGAAGGTTGCTGTTAATCCGCACTCACAGGTCACATAATGTGCTGTAGTTCAACAGACATCTTGCAGGTGTTCCACCAGGCAGGCTGAAGACAATCAGAGCTGCTGATTCTTTCTGGGATACTGTCTTGAGTCAGTCACATCCTGATGAGCAGCATAATGTGTCCCTTATTTAGGGATTTCTCTTATTTTGACATCTGCTTCTATGGTGGTTACTTTGTGTAATATCCAGCATTTTTAATGGGTCATCATGACAATTTTATAAGGTGAAAGAAATTTTAAGAGGATTTTCCTCCTGTTAGTTAAGGCTCCTTGGGGTTAAATCTGAATTGGGTGTTTCCACGACAAACAGCATTGTTTTTGTTGGGTCTTTGTACAGCAAAAGGCTTGCTTAAAATCATCAAAACATTCATGGGTCTAATTTTTGTTTTTAATCTTTTAGAGCTATCAACTCAGATTATAACTGTTGAGTTTGATCTTTGTGTGCAGGCTGAGTAAGGAGTTGCAGCAGAAAGATAAACTCATCGAGTCACTCCACAGCAAGCTGCAGCAGCGTCCCGAGACCCCGTCCAGCTGCCATGCCCTCTCTGAGACGACTGACCAATCAGACAGGACCTCCCTGGTGTCTGATGAGTACCAAACCAATGAGGACTTGGAGCTGTGCTCTGATTTAGACGCCAGGGAATTTCAGGAGGATCACCGGCTGCGGCAGCAAAGACACATGACAGAATCAGACGGTAATGTTGAATCTAATATTTCTTCCACCCACCGAAATGCATCGTTCTATCCCTTCACTTTCCCTTCCCCTCTTTTAGTTCGTTCATCTCTCCCTCCTCCTCATGGCTTCCTCAAGTCTTCCAGCAGCTGTCCCAACATGCTTTGCTCAGCCACTGTGGGTCTGACCAGTCAGTCCGCAAGAGGTATGAGACTCAGAGTTGGTTATGACTAGCAAAGTAACAACGGCGTCAGTTTTCATTTTTCCTCCTCCTTTGTGTTCTGTGCCATTTTCTGTCATTCTCCTCCAGCCCTTGTCAGTGTTCCCGTCTCCTCCTCCCTCTCTGTCCCCTCTGGCCCTGATGTCTGGGGTTATGAAGTCTCTTCTGACCCCCGGCCCAGGGCCCTGTCTGTGATTGCTGTTCGCCCAGAGCTGGACTCGCTGTACAAACAGATGAGTGAGCACAACAGGGGTGAGGGCCCTAAGAGAGAGTGCCATGAGTGAAAATACTTGAAACTTCTTTGAAATCACCATCTGACTCACAAATTAAAATTCTCTGTTGTCCTGTGAGTGCTTCCACTTCTTCTTCACTTCCCTCCTCCTCTTTGTTTGTGTGGTTACAGTTTATGGAGTTGCCCAAGAGAAGACTCCATTCAGTCTTTCACCCAGTGCCCACAACCAGCACGACCTCTCAAGCTACAGCCAACTATCCCATCATGCCTTTCAACAGTACCAGCTGGGTGGCATCCCCGAGGACCACTCGATGAAGTCTGACTCAGGTCTAGTGACAGGAAGACCTTTGTGGGATGTGGAAAACTTTGTTCAGCCATTCGGAAGCTATTCTGGAAACCAACCAGGAAGCAGCCAAGCAGGTGTGACACAATCCATTTTGTGATATTAACTCATGGTGATATCAATTCTTGGCCTGCCGGGATTCATGTCTTTTTATATATTTTGAAGATATTCATCATCGGTTACTGTTTTTTTTCTAGGGGTAAATTTAATAGAAGAGCACCTGCGGGAGGTAAGGAACCTGCGTCAGCGTTTGGAGGAATCCATTAGAACCAATGAGAGACTCCGACAGCAGCTGGAAGAGAAAGTGGCCTCCGCTGGGCGGGATGGAGGTAATGTAACCTCCCACGCTTGATATACTCCAAATATCTAAGTAACTAAGTAGTGAGTAATATGTCCTGATAATCTTTTGTTATTCAGGTGCACCAACAAACATCTATATTCAGGGACTGGACACAGTCACTCAACTGTCCAATGAGATCAGAGTCCTGAAAGAGGAGAATCTCGGTCTACAGTCTCGCCTGCAGGCCAGCACAGGTGCTGCGTCGTAATGGGTCACCAACACAGAACAGAAGTGATTTTAATTTGGGGCATATTCACAGGAACCTATCTGGTCTCACCTTTTCTCACAGATACAAATGAGGAGATGGTGCAGTTGCGGGAGGCAGTTTTTACCGCACGTGCCCGCCTGAAGCAGGCGGAGCTGGAAGCCGAGCAGTGGAAAGAGGAGCTGAGACGGCTTCAAGCTCACAGTCAGGAGCAGGGACAGCAGATTCACACATTAAGACAGGAGCGACAGGCCGGCCAGGAGAAGAGCAACAGGTTGGCATCTTTTTTTTTGTGTCTATGTGTGTGGACCTGTTAGTGCTTTGACTTTAATCTATCACAATGTATCTGTGCTTTGTCAGGCTACAGCATGAGGTGTCTCTGCTTCAACAGCAGCTATGTGAGAGCAGGGATCTCATCCACTCCCTGCAGAGTGAACTGCACGTTTATGATCGAGTGTGTTCAAGTGCAAAGGCAAACAAAGGTCAGTCTATAATTTTGTAAGCTTGCAATGCACCTTTAATAACTAAAGTTCAAACTACGGTGCAGTCTCCTGTGAATTTCTTTACTTTGGCTCCATCTAGTGGTAAATAAAAGAATGGATGAATAGCCTGAAAATAATGGCCCATCATTTCTTTATAAGACAGAAATGATCAACAAACTCCTGTCTGTGTGCAAGTGCCACATACTGCATCCATAACTCACCAGTAATTGTGTCTTTCCACTTCAGGATACCTGTGTGAGGTCGCAGGTCTTCCAGTGGAGCTGAGCGAGCTGCTGGCAGAGGTGAGGAGTTTGCGGGCCCAGCTGCAGAGCAGTGTCCAGGAAAACAGCGCCCTCAAACAGCTGGAGCTCCACAAGCAGCTGGAACAGAAGTTAGGTGTTGCGTCGCCTCGAACTCCTTCTCTCTCCGCCCTCACTGCCAGCCCTCAGAGAGAAAACTTCTACAGGCGACAGCTGCTTCACGGTGAGACAGACGCTTCGAGGCTCGACTCCGACGTACTGCAAGGCAACATGTTTGTGAGGCTCAGTGTGCTGTGTCGTGGTTTGATGTGTGTCCAAGCCTGGTTTGTGTATCTGTGTGCTCCACAGACCCAGCTCCGTCTCCACCTGTCAGGGACATTGGTCTGTTTAACTGTGGATCTCCTGGTCCCCCCTACTCAGACTTGGAAGACAGCCATAGCACTGCCAATGGTGTGACTTTAACTGCAACTGCTTTACTGCAACTTAATCTGACTTGAAATTGTTGCTTTATTATGGAGAAAAGTGTATTGCCTCATAACAATAATAACTCTGCTTTGATTTAATCCACCTGTCCGCCTTGTATTAATAACTTCTAACCTCCACTAAATCCTCTTTTCCATTACAAAATACTGAATTGCTATTCTGTTAAAATACATTCCCGTTGTGTTACCTCCAGCCGACCCTCTTGACCCGCACTCTGAACTGGAAGGGGAGGCACCTGATGGCTCATTTGCGAACCGTAACGGTCGCCACGCTATCGGTCATGTGGACGACTTCAGTGCTCTGCAGCAGCAAGTCCTGGAGGGCCGGAGCCTCATCCAACGCATGGAGGCAACCCTGCAGGCCTGTCTCACCCCGCCACTGCTGGAGGGCAACCAGAAAGACGGCAGCGATCTGGTCTGTTTCCATCATTCAAATAGTTACCAATACAGACAAACCACAATCCTAGTCATGACTGTAGAGCACACATTTCTCACTCAGCTCTATCGGCAGGTTCTGGACTATGGATGTGTGAAGAGTCTTCTGTCCAACACCAAGACTCTGAGGCAGATCTTGGAGGAGGCGATGTCTCTGCTGAAGATGTTCTGGAGAGCAGCTCTTCCAAGCACAGATCCCCCCATCCAAAACCTCAAGAAGGTTTGAAGAATATCTCATATACGATAGTGATGATAATTAGATTTTAAGACTTGATGAGCTCAGTCAAAAATGTTGTATAGACACAAATGTTAATAAATGTGCGCCTGTTTTTGCGTGTATGTTTTGGAACAGGAGCAGTGCATGCAGGAGGAGATCCTGTCCCTGAAACTGCGCATCTCTGAACAGGAAGAGGTTCTGAAGGGGACAATACAAAGACTGAGGAGCACCAGCCGCACCAAGGAGAGCATGGAGCACTTTATTGTCAACCAGCGTGAGTGTTTATGAGCACAAGTGTGTGACAGAGTGGCACAAAAAATGTGGGCCGGGCGAGGGCAAAACCAAAGACCTAATAAGGTCAGAGTAAAGGAAGTTTTGTCAGCAGGCAACACTACACATCCCTTCATGGAAGTGGAAGTGGAGAAATACCTGGTTGTGGTTCGACAGTCACAATAAGCCAAGCAAATGCACTGTTCCTCAGGTTTTAACACACCAAAGGCCTTTGCAGCTTTCACATAAACACACAGGGCCTGAGGTCCACAAGCACGAAAAACAGCTGTATGCTGATGTGTTTTTATTGCTGTTTTAATTCCTCTTAGTTGTGCAACAACAGAAGCTAATTATTTTTTTTCTTCTTGTTTTTGCAGTATCAAGAACTCGAGATGTGCTGAGAAAAGCTAGGACAAATTTGGAGGTAATCAGAAATCACAGCTTCACACACACCCACAGTTATATCAATTGAATGTTGTTAGGTTATATACCCCACAATACTGTGTCTGTTAGGACTCCATGGTGTGATGTCACCGGTGTCTGAAATGTCTGTTGTAAATTCACCACTTCGCTGTCTCACTTGTTCCTTCTTCCTGAATTTGTCTCTCCTCCTTTTTTCCTTTAAAACCCCCAGAAGAATGAGCTGAGACTTTCTTCTCTAAGCTCCTCCTCTTCCTCTCCCTATGCTGGTAATTGTCTGACATCATGTGGTGTGGCAGTTAGGTACATGTTGTCCCAGGTGCCCTTTTTTCTAGTTCTTTTTTTTTTTGGCTTGTAAATGTAAACATGATCAGGATTCTATGAACTGGGGCCTGCTTTTTCTAATCACATTGACATCACTGCTTTATCATCTAACAGCTAAACAATCTTTGTCTTTCTGCTTAATGTTTTATATAATTTGTGCCTGAGTTATAGAAAACACAAGGACATGAAATGTAATGAAGATGATGACACAGTTCTGGTCCAGAGTATAAAACCAAACTGACTGCACACACAGAGCTCCGCTGAACAACGTAATGATAAAAAACATGCTTATTAAGTGTCTTTGACACCTTGTTTTCCTCTTAAGACACAACAATACCACAAGGTGTGTATCCACCTCACACAAAATCCCTTTGAATCCACAGAATTTTAACTGTAGGTTCTGCAACACAAACACCAAACTACATTAAAACTCAGCAGCAAAGCGTTATTTACTTCAACACATACCGCTGGTATTAAAGCTGAGTCTATTTACAGCTTTACTTGCCCGCAGTAAGTGCCAAAATAACCCACGAGTTTCCACTCTGCCCGTGTTGTCAGAGTATCCGTGACTGACGTGACAGACTTAGAAAAGTTTACCTGTTTTCCTGAAATCACAGGAATGAGCAGCAACCCAAACACCTGGATTCTTTCCCCACCAGAAAACACAGCATAAACACTGCAAGTGAGTGTTGTGTGTCAGTGTGCCTGGATTTGTGGAACAGCATTGCTCGCTGTAAAATCACTCATTCAGCTGTGCTTGGGGAATTTCATCACAACTAACCTTTTGCACAGCGAACCTCTCTTTGCTGTTGTTTGTTTTTGAATGAGTAGTGTGACATTTTGGGAAGTATTTGTATTTGTTGATTGATTTTCAGACTTATATGTCCTCATATAGACAGATAACTCATTTCTATCAACTTAAAATAAAAATAAAAGTTAAGTTTAAGCAAGTAGATATTCACCCCGTGCACATTTAAAGGGGACCTATTATGGCCTTTTCAGGCTGAATGTGACATGCTCTGCACCCGCTGCTTGAGTCAGAGCATCGGTCACGGAGTGCTGATCAAAATTAGCTGGAGCTTTCAACACTTAAAGCTTATTATTTTGTTGTTGGCAAGAGGGAACATCCCAGCTTGTATGCAATGCATCTGGAAGGCTGCCTCCTGTCCATTCAATGCTTGAGTTTTCTCCGTAGTGCAACCCTTAGCAGTACACTGCATGAGGCGCACACCCTGCTCGGCACAGCAGCAAATCCTCATTGTGCAGCACAGCCCAATGAGATGTGGTGACATCACCGCATTTGGTCTGAAAGGACCATTATTCTTATTTGCAGCTATAACTTTTTCATATCAGGCGACTCGTCATGACAAACACTCGTATACATTTTCCCGTGACCGGCCAACTTCTGGAAGGGTTCCAGGCAGCGCTTATGCTGTTTATGCGCTGTATTGCCTGTTACTCATCGGTGTGTTATGCCCAAAGCACATGTCTGTATAAATCAATTTGTGACCAACTGATGTTAAAAACTAGACGCAGTCTTTGGCCTGAGATGTAGAATTGTAAAGATTACATATGTTTACTTCAATAAAGAGAGGTTTATCCATATTAAATATGATTATCTGAAACTGTAACAGTATATGTAACAGTAAATAAGAAAAACATAATGGGTCTCTTAAAATATGGGAAATTATGTCATGTGTAGGGTACATCAGACAACGGTGGGTACGTAAAAAAAAACGTCTTGCACCAGGAGAGAAGTACATAAACAATGTCCAAAACGGCAGGGACTAAAGGAATTTACTGCTTTCTGCTCAGATATAATACATTTTCTTTACAGAATACATTTTCAGTCTTTAGGTCTTGTATGTGTGCTGATTATTAATCTACTAATTAGCAGATTCCATCTGCTCACCTAACTCTTGATGCGAAAGTAAATGAGCAATGTTACCCAAAATGTCAAACTGTTCCTTTAATGTTGCATCCCATCCAGTTTTAACTCTCTTCATCAGGACTGCTGATCTAATATTGTCCCTTCTCCGCACATGTCCAGCTGAAGACCCAGGAGGCGCTGCCAGAGAGCTCCCTACCGATCGCAGTGTCCTGAAGATGAGCTGTGCTTCTGGAGTCGCCGCGATGGCAGCCAATCAGCGCACGGCAACGAGGAAGCGCAGCAGCCAATGCCTGCTGTAGACTTTTAAGGAACCACACTCAGTGCCACCACATCTGACCTCTATGCTAAAACAGCCAAGTCCCACCCGCCGTTCCTCCCACTCCACACACCAGCCTGCCCTCTCCCGTCCAACCGACCTCTGTCCAGCCATGAAAAGACTTGCATTCTTCCCTCCTTGGGGCAATATGTGCTCAGTATAATCTGCACCTTGAGCCTTACCAAACCCCTCTTAATCCTGTAACCTGTTTGTGACACTTTCCTCCATCACATTGTCTTTGAGTGACACAGTTAACAGTTTGCCTTGTCGAATGTGTGACAGAAGGTTGATTGAAATGGGGTTTCTGTGATGTGCGTTCTATTGATGGAACTGTCTGAAGATGCCTTTGGCCACTTATCCATGAATCAAAGTGGTTTTCACCAGGTCAGGGGGATATATTACAGAAGCATTCTGGTCATGTAGGTGTTACTCTTTTATTTTTTACTCTTTTAAGTAACAGAACTGGATAAAGATTGGATGATGTAAACCAAAACGTTTCTTTAATATACCCTCTTATCTGCGTTTAAGAGCATCCACTCAGAGCCAGACAGCCTGTGGACAGAAAAGATGTTTGTGCATGTTTAAAATGGCTTGTGGAAGGAATTCTGTACACATGTGCACAGACTTACTATTTTAAACAGTATGTCTGTGTGTGATCGAACACAGCTCACTCAAAGACAAGACCGCCTCACCTATGACTGCCACAGAAATGCAAGCTTACTCTTCGTGGTTCTTTTATTAACGAGGACATTTTTTTTTGCAAATGCAATGCAAAGAAAAGCGACCCCTGCAATGTATCATTACACAAGATGGAGGAATGTGCATTAAGTTTGTGTGTGTTGCTGTATCTGTATTTGTTGAGGAAGCTTATGAATGATAAGTCAGCCATTAGCCAAGGGGTTAGTATTAATACAGCAATGCAACAAAAGGGTCATAAAGGTGTTTTATTGGCCTCAAACTGCAAAATAAAAAAGTATTAAATTCACACAAGACAGGGGAGCCGGGTCCATCAGAGTGGGCTTGATGTATAGTACGCTATAATAACAAATAAGAGAGGTCAGTGTACTCAAATGGAACCAGGCTAAACACGCGTAATCACTCCTCTGTAGGAGTTCTCATATGAGCATGTGCAATAATGATGTTTTTTCTGAAATTATGCTGCACTGGATTATTGTTGACACTCATAGTCATGTTTTGGACACAGCCAGTGTCATGATTGTACTTATTTCTCGTGTGTTGAAGCATGACAAGAGTTTGCAAATGAAAATATAAGTAATGGAACAGAGAATTGCCATTACTTGCCAAAGTTTGAGCTTCATACTCTTTGCTCTGACTTGCCTTATTCATGTGAATGATAAGTTTGGATAAGCCGCAGGGTTACCAACGTGTCTTTTTTTCTTTTTTTTTTATCCTCTGAGGGGTTTTAGAAGCACAGAGATGCTAAATGTTGGACAAATGGTTTAGTTCATTTAGAACTGCCACAGAGATGAGCTCCTATTTTTTTCTTCTTTTTTTTTTTTTTTTGGACCAAAACTCAACAAAAATGCCTTTTTGAAAGAAAAAAAACCCACACAGGGCCATATGCTAGTTTCTTAATGGTATTTCTCTTGGTTCAGGCCTTCTTAGCATTCCCATGGCAAAGGCAAAGGAGACTAAGTTCTTACAAAGGATACAAACTTTGGCAGGCTGCTGGTTGGGTCATTCTTCTGCAGCTTGTTCACTTAGAGCAGTTCAACTTCACATGTAGCTTGGTGCGTTTTCTTGCTGTACATTTGCCATTTTGTGCTGTAAATAACCTGCTTTTCTGTATGAATTTTTGCGTGTGTGTGTGTGTGTGTGAGAACAGCCAACATTTGCTTTTTGCAAAGTTGATTATCTGGGTAGCTGTGCAATAGTTCCGTATATTTTATTTTGATGTTAAACATCATTTCATTGCAATGTGTGTATTTGGCCATCATCACCCCCTGCAGTGTATGACATATGCAGTGTGTGTTAGAGGATTATGCCACTTTGAATCAATTAGTCAAAAAAGCTGCATCTGATAAGTAATTACAAACTATGCCTTCATGATATTTAAGACACTGATCACCTGTCATCTATAAACGATAACCGCTGCTTCGCTTGCCTTTAAATTTAGCCTGAGAGCTTCTTCAGTCTGCTCTCAGAGGTAGGAATTGCCTTGAACAAGCATCTACCCGAGTTGTGCCAAATTAGGATTAGTTTGCGCTTAGGTCTTCAGGAAAAAAAAAAAAAAAAGACTAAAGTTGCCAAGTTTGGGCTGTATGAAGTTAAAGAGGGAAGGTTTTTTTGAAGAAGTCAGTACAGTTCAACAAAAAGGAAAGCCAGCTCCCGAAGCCTTTTTGCCATTTGTTGTTAAGAAGGGAATCGAACTGCGGGTTTGTGCTGTCGGTGCAGAGTTGCATATGTATATACTGCTGTCTGATTGGTGCAGCTTTTTCCTGAGTTTGTGCGTAACAAACTAGAAAGCCGATACGGGTCTTGTATGGATCCTGTGTCTGATCCGGTGTGTTGTATTGGGTTAAGTAGTAGCAATGGATTTTGAGAAAGAATGAATAAAACAATTCAAAAGCTTCTGTGGTTTACTTGTGATCCGTCCACCGTCTCGGTTTTAGATGTGGATTCCCACTGACTTCTGCTTGTGCTGTAGTTCATCAGAGCGACTTAGTATCCGGTGGAAACGGTGTCCTGACCCGCACTTATGGGCGGTCCTAAATCCCTGCAGCAAGGTGAGACGTCAAAGATGCACTCAGATAAGACAGTTGAGTCAAGCTATGGTCTGGGTTTGACTGGTTTGTTTTGTCTTGTCTCGCACGGATACGATCTCTAACCAGGAATCCCAAGAATTGCTCCCTTGACTAAAAAAAGAAGACAAACAGGCTGGAATTTGGACGAGTAGGTCCTGCTTTTATTTGCAAACAAGTAAAACCTTGTAAATGTGGATTCTTACACTGCTTCTGCAAAGCATTATTTTTTTTTTTTTTTTTAAAACATTCACGAAACAGCTGCAAAATTCAAGTTTTGGTTTCAGCTTCAAAACTGCAACCACACACGTTATCAAACCTGTGAGTCTAAAAATCTCTTCGGACAAAACTTCAGAGCCGAGCTCAACATTTCACGAAATGCTTTTAGCGCATCCAGTCGAACACCAACAGGATTTATGAAAGCCCTTTAATAAGTCTAAAGAGTTCATCAGCTGTGAGCATTAATGTGCAATTAAACAGGACAACATCCACCATTTCAAAGAATATACAGAGTAGCTTAAACACTTTTATGAACACACACACACACACACACCAGCAAACTCTTTACAACATTTAAATCCATGGCAACTCCTCCTCGTCATAGCCCTGTTAATTCAAGTGGTGACGATCACTTTTTCGACAGAATCCGAATGTGTTCGTAGCCACACAAGATGCAGGCATTCAATACGAAGCGGACCATTGAAACCGTTTGAGTGTACTGGCCTCTGTGTGGAGCTATATATATGTAGAACACCTAGATACAGTGCATTCATTTTTGATAAATAGAACTGAAAACTGACACACAACTACGGAGAACACGGCGAGACCTAAATTATGTCCGAGAAGCTACAGTACGAGAGCGGTTTGCTGCATAGTTAAACGCTTACATCACCACTCCAGCTCACAGGGTGCTAAAGTGCTCACAAGCTTACGTCAGGATGAAGGCAACAGAACGTTAACACAGACCTGCGACCACCTTCTTCAATCTGGAGAGTGGACTCCCTCTTGAAACAAATTCATAGTGACCACAACGGAAATCCAAGCCGTCTGCAGTTCAGCTGCTCAGGCCTCTGGATCTACCAACATTAGGAACTCCGAATAGTTTTTTATGGCAAGTTATTGCGCTTCATGTTAAACCACTGCCAAGTCTGTAGCTGCAGGTCGCACTTCCTTCTCTTTCAGCGTGCATTTAAGCAAGTAATTTAAAAACGTAACAGAATCCGACGAGGGACATTATAACATGACAGTTCTTCGAATCAAGCTGTTAAACCAAATCAGTAACAATTAAAGTCCCAAGACACTGATCTTTCACAGGTCTTCGTCGTTTTTTGGGTTGTTTTTTTGCCTCCAAACTGATTTAGTCATCAATACAAGCCATAGTACAGTTGCGATCCCTCCCTTAAACCTGACACAGCACAAAAACACGCACTTCGCTGCCTTTGTTCAGAGCCCTATGCAGGCAGAAGTGCATCCTCACTCCGTGCCATCGGCCTTCAGCTCACCTGTGAATGCGTTTCAGTGCAAGATTTGGCAAAATGTGATGACGAGCACCCAAAAAAACAAACAGAATACAAACAAGCTGCTCTCTAAGAGCACCGTGGAGTGCCCGAGGAGAGGTTTAGATGGGCTTGTAAAGCAGAGAAGTGACATATTTCTTCTTGTATCTGTGCGTGGCACTCAGCACCATCACTCCATCCTACACGCAGAGGAAAAAACACAAAACAGAAGGAAGGTGCGGTAAGAAACACCCACGACCCCGGTGCACATGATCAGAGATGCTAAAATCTGTGTAAATGCCACATACTTACAGAAAATAAGAATCTGATTTTAAACAATCGGGAAAAATTAGGACTTTAAGACTTTGAGAAAACAAAAAACAGTACAAATTTGGGAAGTTGTGGAGAAATTGTGGAGAAAACTGTGAGATTACGTCACTGTGGATAACAGACAGTAAATGGAACAGGAAAATATGTCATAACTTATAACAATAACAGCCGGTACAAGACAGATTTCTCCTGCTGGTGAACCTACCTTTATTGAAAGGGCATAGAGGTGATTTAGCATGACGTGGTTGGGTTCAGGCAGCAGAGCAGGATCACACTGAAACAATGAAAGAAAAATCACGGATCAACAAAAACGGTAAGTAATGGCGAGACGTGAAAAGATTCAACTGGATCTGTAAGAAGGTAGACGCAGCTGAGAACACTGACGGATATATTGGTGTCTTTGTTCAGGATGACTTGAAGCAGGTGAGGCGGGAGTATAGGCGGGGCTTTAAAGTGCTCCTCAGGTCTGAAGCTGTACTGCTCCTGGCCATATGGTCCTGGAGGGGAGCTGGACAGGTCTGTGAAGACACAGCAGTCTTTATTCCACAACTGATACAAGATTCACGTCCACTCAGCACTGTGCAGCACTGTGTAACTTGATAGCTACTAACAAATCTAAATGTTTTTCATCAAAATTAGCAACACCAGCACAAGAGGCAACTACATAATATAAATACATATGTGTGAGACATAAAATTAAATCAATTGACGACATCTCGCTGACTGAATAAAAGCAGCACAACAGTAACTGAATGCAGGCAGACCTGATGTGTCGGAGCATTCCAGGGAGTCGACCTGCAGAGCGTCAAAAACCTCGAAGTCTGACTTCTTCACCTGAATCAGGTTGTTGATGGTGCCGAGCTGGCTGGTAACCACTGGCTACAAAAACAGGACGATAAACCCAGAGTTCACGATAAAGCACTTCTGCTTTCACACAGTTCCGAAATGCAAACCTGCCAGGCATCCAACGCAGAGCAGCGTCGGGTGTAGCAGATACATACGCCGGGGAAAGAGTGTAATGTTATCTATTCACTTGCATTTTTATTTCACTGAAGGTGTTCAAAGCAAAATTGTAAATATGTTAATTATGATGACACCTAATCTGAATAGTTTATTTAAAGTGTTGTTAAGATGAGTCAAAGAGGTCACATTTCACTACACTGCGATCACGAGACACACGTTCACATTTGAATTATTTTTGCTCGCATGAGACTCGAGGGTTAAAACACAGTGAGAAGCAGAGAAGCCTTGTAGTTCAATTCTATAGTATGCTATGTTGGCCATTCATTTCTTTGCTTCAGGGACTATGGATAAAAATCATGATCTAGTAACTAAGGAACAGCCAGTCTCTCTATCTGCACACCACTCTCCAAACGTCATGGCACACAGCATGCGACTGTTTTAGGTCAGTTAGCAAAACTCCAAGTATCCTTTCGAACAGGAGAAATGGACCGATAATCGTGTGGAGGTCTCAGACTGGAGACGGAAAGCTTCTCCAGGCACAGAGGAGCTTGTGGCGTATTCTGTGACTTTCTTTTTCCTGAGCCACCAGCATGACACCCTCTCTGAGACCTGAGACCTCCTCTTTCACAAATTTAGCACAGAGAGCTATCAAAAAAAGCAGTGGTGCAGTACGGGTCACAAAGCGAGTAGAGGAAGAACGGCCATTTGTTAGGATTCAGTCATCATTTCATGATTAATCCCTGAAAATTAGAAATTAATGGCAAGAAGAGGATTATCACAATATTTTCGCCTGGTAAAATTTCTCAGTTTAGAGTCTAACCGATAAAGGGAAAACTTTCAGAATCCATTTGTCTGTTCATGAAAATGACAATCGCAACAAAACCCGAAAGCGATGGTGCCGTACCTCTGAGGGATCATGGACCCACTGTCCGTCTACAAAAAACTTGTACTGGTGCTCTCCTTCGGGCAGGTCCAGAATTGCCACGAAGTCATTATGGCTTTAAAGAGGGAGAGGAAACAGAGTAAGTGCAACATCAGGATTTCTTAACTCAAGAAACTCAGCAAATGGCACGTACTGCAAAAGAACCGTCTTTACCTCTTATTCAGGGGTATCTTTGTGTTCCAGCTGTTGAACGAACCAGCTATGTAAACTTCCTTCCCCCCTCCAGCCCAGCGAATCACAGTGGGTCGAGCCTGAGGACCCGTTTTAACCAGGTCATCCATATCCGGGGTGAACTCTTTCTCTAGTGACGTCTGAAAGAAAGAAATATGCAAATCTCAACTGGAAGCCCTCTTAAGAGAGATGCTTTGAAATCTGAAAGGTTTAAAAAAAAAAAAAAATAAAGATTCTGAGCAATATGCGATACTGCTGGATGCACACCTTGGATTCAGGTCCGTGTGTGTTGAAGATGTTGGGGTCATCTGTGCTGTCCACCATCTTGCTGCTGGGTTCGTGGTCTTTGTGACTCCCGCTGCTGTCGGAGCGATGTGCTTTGCCTCCATGGCGTTCTCCGGACACCCTGTCACTTGTGTTGCCCATAACGCCTCTCTAGTTGTGCTCCTAGAAAGATGGGACCATTTATTCATTGATTTTCCAACATGGGACACCAACCATAAACTAAAGAACTCTCATTCTACTAGAATTTAGCCTTTCGGAAACTAGAAATAAAAGCTTTTGTCTTTCAGAGATTACAGGTGGGGAAAAAAAAGATAATCAAGATAAAAAAAATTTTAAAAGATGGCTTTTTTACTCTGAGGGCTCTTAAATGTTAACCACCATTCCTGAACTTCTTCGCTGTGCATCTGGTTTAAATGTGAAACAAAAGAAGCAGGTGAGCGCTGAAACTATCCCTCTGAAGTGATTCTAGAGGGAGGTAAAAAATAAATCAATCAGTTAGTTTAATAGATGATGGACGCCGCCGTGCTTACAACACACTTCTGGCAGCTTTGGTCAATGATCCAACTTATGATGATGGCTGTTGAGCTTTGAAAAGCATTCAGACTTGGCTTTGCACCCTTCAGGCTATGACTTGTGGTCACAGCGTGATAATCAGACACATTAGGTGAACTATCTCGCGACAGTATGATTTTGGCGATCATCCTTTTAGGTAGTAAAAATATTTCCATACAAGCTGTGGTGCATTTCTTGCCATTTTCCGATTTTTCTCACAAGTGATCAGCTTAGTAACAGGGGCAAGCTTCATATTCAGATTTGCAAGTTGTGTAAAGCCAATAAGGAGCAACTATAATTTACTTATAAGGCAACCAAACAACGAGGCCTGCTCGTGAGATGTTTGATTGTTTTCTTGACTTTATAGAACCAGCTGCGTCAATGCACAAACCTGAGCTACCATTGACAAGAGATTACAAACGAGATATGTCAGTTACAGTGACCGGTTGCTATGGTGAACCCCATTTTGCAACTCGCATGTGTCATCATGAGCATGTGATGACAATACGTGACCAGCACAAGCTGTTAGATGTGCCCGTTTATTCATTAACAGAAGCAGAATTAGAAATAATACTGATATGAGACGAACAACGTCACAAAACGATGGACAGCTGCCCGATTCACGTAAAATGCTAAACGGCTTTCCTGAAAGGCTAAAAGGCTTATCGTCGACAGGCTCGGCAGATGAAGCGAGGTAACTGAGACTGAGACGGTCTCCGGTGAACCTGCACTTGCCAGAATAAATCACACAACACCGGCGCTTGACGTAAACACACTCATTTAGTCGGATTTAACACAGAACACCGTCAGTTAACACCCAATAGCTTCGAGCTCAACAAGTTTTAACCTCCTAAACTAAATAATAGGTAAAAGTACGTGTTCATCAAAAGCGCCTGCTATCTGTAGCCCACCGAAGCCTACCCGCTGGATGTTCAGCTGTGCCCACCCACCTCCGCTCACTCCAGGAGAATATTTTTAGCTGCAGCTCGCAGTTAAAGTCAGCTAGCTGCTAGCTGTCGCTGTCAACAAACTAGCAATTTCTTTGTCTTAACTAAGTAGCCAGTGTCGACAACAAGCCCACGCGCTTGAAATGAAGATTTGTCGTTCACGGTGTCATTATAACGGGGCGAAGAGACTCACCGACACGAGCTGCTTTTGCTCTGACAGTAGTTAGTGTTGTAGCGGAGGAGGGTCCGTCACTATCCAGAGTCCTCCTCTTTACAACAGCCGCGGTGCCACAACTACGGCGAGCGGTGAGGACTAAATTGCTTTTGAGGTTTCATCTGCTAGGAAGAGCAAAGAGATGTCTGTCGCGCTAATTATTTGGCAGGGAAACATAGTCAACTAAATAATCTATTTGAGATTCTGTATATCGTTTGGATACTTTAGAGCAGAATACGTGTTTTAGAGCCAGAGGTCATGAAAGTTTGCCATGCTGTTCACTGGTTTCCTATCTGAACTTTTTACCATAAATAGTACAATGGATATATTAGAGTTAATATGATTTTCAGTGGTTAAAAGAAACTAAGAATATTTACTCAAGTAATATACTTAAAGACAAGTTACAGGCAGCTGTGCTTCTATTTCTATTTATGCTACTTTATACTTTACTCAACTACAAATCAGAAGTAACTAATATACTTTCAGCTCCTCTACATTTATCTAATCACTTTAGCTACATTTTACAACGCAAGTTAGTGTTTTACACAATGAATGATATATACTAATGTGACAACCTGCTATTTAGAATTAAACCAGCGGTACCTAATGTTTTGGATAATTGACTTATAAAAAGTGGTGTCTTGTCACTTTTTACATGTGTATGAGTTGTTGACAGCTCCACCAAACATGGGCTTTTCCTGCTAAACTTCACACATGGTCTAATTTCATTAGATGTTCAAATGACCCAGTATCTAGCCAAAAGTCACAGACTCTGGGAACATAAATATTTGTCAGAGGTTTGGGTTTTTTTTTCAACTTTTCTCTTACATTAAGTACATTAATCCCAGTGAAACCCTTCAATATCATCTACTGTCTCCGTTTAGAAAATTCTATACGAACAAATGAGTCCCACCTCCAGCAGCTATAACAGTGATCTGCTGCTTACACGCTGATGCTCATAAATAATCTAATATTGATGCAGATAAAAAGTTGGTCAGAAAGACCAAAGTAATACTATCACTCTTAAAGATTCACCAGCATGTGCAGGGGTATTACTTACAAAATGACTAGTTTTGTATTGCTTTTGGGACTTTTATGTGGTTGAAGACAACACAATATTCTACTTTCTCACATCATTTCTTCTTCTAGGTGCTAGCAGGATAATTTAAGTGTATTATCTTTACTGATGCAAATACTGTGTGGAGATACAACGCTCCACATTTAAAGCTCCAGCAGGTAAAGCAAGCAACACTGCTCATCTTATTGCAATGCAAAGCTGTGCTGGGAAAACTGCATCCTGGCATTCTCATGGATGTGACTTTAATGCCTCGCACCAACCTTTGCAATTTTTTAGACTAGTCTCACACGCACACACACCCACACCCACACCTATCCCCACCCTCATACTGTTACGGCTAATCAGTGTATGCCCACATGTTTTGTCTTAAATTACCATCAATGCAAAGCTTTTAAACAGCCCACATTACCATATGTTCACTTCGAGACTTTATTCAAGGAATGTACCAGACTTTGTTTGGTTAACATGCTTTAATGTAGAAAAAAGAAAAAAATTATACATTGCTGGAGCATGTGTTGCTACCTGATGTTTTTAGATTTTGTCACTTTAATCCCCTCCTTTCGAAAGGTTCAGTCTGAGGGAGCTGCTTACGCTCGAGGTGTGCCAACCTGGCCACTGGACAGCCATTACACAAACTATATTCATGGTGATTCAGACAAAGGGTATCCAGGTGAACTAAAACCCTGGGGGATTTTGGCTTTAAAACTTCTTACATTCATAAAAAAAAAGAAAAAGAAACAACCCACCTTAAGGATGGGAAAAACTGAAAAAGCATTACATGAGCATTTCAAGTGGCGCATCCATAACGCTGTATTCATGCACAGTTTTAATATGCCACAAAAAATAAATAAATAAATACACAAAGACATTCTAGGAGAAAAAAAAAATAGCTGAACACAGAAAATATGACAAAATTTATTTGAGAAAAATCCCAAGCATTTGTTCTCGGGAGAGTTGAAAAACTTAGTTCAGCAAGTAAAAGCTAACATACAGACACAAGTCCACACAGAGCTGTTACCAGAACTCCAGGAGAATTTAGCTGTAGTGTTCATTCATTCATGGTTGGCTTTACCTCCTTGTACTGTCATCATGGTTCTGACTTAAGAACGAGCAACACCTACAACCACGACAATCTAAGCGAATCCACACTTTATCAACGTTTTTTCAATGGCGGATAAAAACTCTGCTTATTGAGCAGATTTTCTGAAAATTTGCTAAAAATCAACAATGCATCTGGATGGAAAACTCTGTTCAATGATCGTCAAACCAGAGATCCCTGGTTACTCTGAAGAACGAACGCCAAAAAAACCCCAAAGGGCTTACTGTCATCTTTGCATGCTAAAACAAACAACCGCCCCAAACTTTCTAACCTTTGGCTGCGTGAAAGAGCAACTAGCAAAACGCGAACCGTGTCATGATGCTATTTTGCATGTCATCTGTAGGTTTAAGGGGATGTGGTCTTAATCTGTTGCCAAAGAGGTGACACGTGACAAAATTGAGCTCTTTGCAGATATTTCAGTCCAACGACCAGTTATCACTGCCATCACTATCACTGAGGTCAATAAATAAGCAGAACTAAAAACACTTATATATATATATATTTATATACCTATATACACACAGTACATAAATACAGTATATATAGCTTAAAAAAACTCATCTCCAAGGTTTGTATCAAGAGGCTGTAAGGCACATTTAAGTGTTTACCACATAGAGAACGTGGGATTAGTTGTTTTCACATTGCGTGTGTCTTTATACACGCACACACACTATTCCAGTGTTAACAAGTATTGATTTTTGAGGACCAGTTACCTTCAGCTGACAGCTGGCCTCTGGAGCGGCACCTTTCTGAAGCGGATGTCATTCGAGGGCAGGTGTTTAAAACCTAAAAGTGTTCAGTTACATCTCCAGTGTTTGAACATGCGCGGACACGTGAGCACTGAAACAGAGAGTGTTGCTTTCATACGTTACATTCCTGAACAAAAGTGGCCCGAGATAAGAGCCAAACTTCTCTTTGGAACAACAAAAAAAGCAAAAAGAAAAGCAAAAAAAAATAAAAAAAAGCACAACATTGTGTCCGACAGTTTAAAGGAAAAACAATGGCATAAATTAAATACCACCTCTTCTTTTTAAACTACTTCTTGATATATCATCTAGAGAACTGTCTCTTTCAAGCATTGTTTGGGACTGTCTGTAAAGGTAGGGAGTGTGTTATGGGAAACTTTCAAAATAAAATAATAAATAAAGCATGCGCATCACAATTTGTGTGAAACTTTAGCTACTGGCAGGCAACTCTTATAACATACAGCTTTCCACCTGAAGAACCGATGAGGTCATGCTCTGTACGTCTGATGTCTGTCTGTCCTTTTGGAGTTTTTTCTTTTTTTCTTTCTTTCTTTCTTTTTTTTCCAGGCATTTTCAAGTTGAATACGAATGCAGTGAATGTTCTCTCTCAGTATCATTTTGAGATTCCCAAGCCAGTCTTCATATACTCGTAAACCACATAGCTAATGCTGACAGCAGGAATGACTTTCATGAAGTTTGGCAGGATGCCCCGGTAGAGCCCAAAGAAGCCATCTTTGGCTACTATTGTCCTCAACAGAGAACTCATGGAAGGTTGGTCTGACGCATCCAGAGACGCTGAAAAGAAATACTGAGTTAGAGAGGCCCTGTTGTATCAAAAAACATTTATTAAAAAATAAAAAAAAATCAAATGACAGTCACAGATCAACTGTTGCAATGTGTAAAAGAACATTGGACAAGTCATCAACAAAACTGGCTAAATTAACTATAGTGTGAAAAGTAACAGAAACACACCATTCCATTTAGGTTTTACAGGGCTGTTCTCAAAGGCCAGACTGAGCTTACCTTGCGCCTGCATCCGTGTGCGTACGAGTGCGAGAGGATAGCTGGCCAGCTGGCCACAGGTACTAGAGATGGTACCGCAGCCCAACAACACCAGAATTCCAGGATTAGCCGAGTCTTTGGCGTAATACGACAACCATGTGTTCTTCAGAGTCTGAGACATGAGAGAGACTTCAAATGTACATCAGCATACCTCATAAATGCATTTGTCTGATTAACATCAATGTGACAAACTGCTATACAACTGTCAGTGTCAAAGAATGGATTTATAACAAAGCGCACTCCTTTATGAAAGATGACTAAGGGGGCTGCTTCCAGTACAAGGCCTGCACACCTCATAAACAGCAAGGTCTATCCCAGCGTAAGGAATTATGCCAAGTAAATTTGGAATGTAGCCCTTGTAGAAAGCTATGACACCCTCCTTCCTCAGGATCTTCTTGGCACAGTCAAACATTCCTGCGTACTGGCCGGTTTTCCTCAGGGTCAGACGGGTCTTTAGCACCTTCCAGAGAGTCGGTACAGAAGAGGCACAAATGAGGCACAGCTTCTCGTGGTTTGCGAGGTATTGATTTTCTTTTAAAAGGTTTTATCGTATTATTAAAGCAGCACGACAAAGCAGCCCTCTTACCTCCATTGGGTAAATGGCCGTCTGTGCCGTGGCCCCTGCCATGGAGCCAGCGATAAACCTCTTATGTGTCTCAATCTTCTTTCCCTCTGATGATAGCAACTTCTTATACTGTCAAATTAAAACAATGTGTCAGTAGCTGCTTAGTTTGTTGTAAACATGTCATAGCTAGAGTCCTACAAAGTAAAAAAAAAAAAAAAGGTGCAGTTACTTGTTCATATGCCATGAACTTGATTGCGGTCTCAGGTGCAATCTTTAAAACGTTGATCCCGTTTCCCCTCCACAGTGACGACAGACCTCCCTCTACAATCATCTGCCTGAAGCCCCCGATCAGATTTATCTGGTTGGTCTTGGAAGAATGAACCTGTGATGCAATTACTTACTTTTAGCGCAGCAGTTTTACAGACTTCAAATGATCCGCCTGTGCGTTTCCGTCTTTCGTATCGCTCACCTGCATGAAGACTTTCAATCTGTCCAGCGGGGCAGTGCCAGTGCGAGAGACCGCACCGGCCATGGCACCCGCAGCGAGCTGCTTCCACCAGATACCCGAGCTCTTCTCTTCATCTGTAAATTCATCGGGGATGGCGAGACTGTCACCGATGTCCAGCACCTAGTGATGACACACACGCTCCGACTCAGACGGGATTCATGTCCATCAGCAGAACATATATTCTCATGCACATTCTGAGTCTGCTCAAGCACAATAAACACTGACCACAGTGAGAGTTATTCATGCTGTCCCACACAAAGCTGCTTGTCATGTCGAGTCTGTGTGGCTGAGACTTGAAACGAGAACTCTTTTTTTTTTTTTTTAAGCCTTGCCAGGCAACACAACAGATTTACACAACCTTGATCATGAAGTTTCTACCAAAAGAGCTGATACATCAAGAACGTAACAGACTTTTTTTTAACCAGATGTGTTCAAAAGCCACGCAAAAAAAGGCCGGAGGAAAGGCTGAAGTGTGGTTATCTAATGCTTTGAGCTCTTTGTCCTTTCACTGCTTGTGAAATCATAATCACCGAGCTGACTGAGCGCTTGTCTCGCATGCTTTAGCTGTTACAGATAAACAGATCCGATGTTTTCCCAAAAGCATTACGGTGGCCGGAGGAAAACAAGGTGCTGTGGCCATTGAATGCAACACTGCTGGGAAACGCACAGGATTATGGAGCTAGTTACTCTGTGTCCTGCGCTCAAATTAATGACGCATTTCTGTGTGGTTTGCAGAGGAACATTCAGAAACGGGGCCTGTCAGGAGAGGCAAACCGGTCACAGACACCTTTCTGTGCTGCAAGAATATGGAGTCGGGGTATATGGGCCCTGTATAAGAAGAGGTGGAGGAGCAAGCTGAGGGAAGCAGTGTGGCTCTGTGACCTAATTAACTTGGTTGGTTTAGACTCTGGAAGCTGCTGCCTATTGAGAACTGCAGATAAAATCCATAGTGTCTAACACAAGAGGAGCAGAGGACATGTGATTTATTCCACTGCTGTAGCCTCAGAGTGTCTCACAAACTGTTTCTATCTGGGCCATACCGAGGAGTGCTTCCAATAGCGTATGATTTCTTCCAGGTTGTGGGCAGGGTACAGGAGGAAGTGTTCTCTCCACTCGTTCCAGTCGACCATCATGGTCCCATCAATGTCCATGCTGAGGAGGCACAAACAGCTCTTTACCTAAAAGCTTATTATGCGGGATAACATTATGTTTGGTGTTTACAGGTGTGTACAGAAGTGCACAGAACTGGAGCTCAAACCTCTGTAAGATTTTCAGGGCGTCCTCCTTGCTGACGTCCATGCCCAGCTCTGCCAGGGACTGCTGGATCTCAGAGGCATCGATGCGCCCTGACACACATAAAAACTCTACTGAGAAAGTGCTGCAGCATTAAAAAAAAAAAAAAAAGCGAATATGTGACATGGTGCGCATACACTGGCCGGTGACGTGGACGCGCACTAATGCCTCACTCATCTCCTACCATCGTTGTTTCTGTCCAGACTCTTAAAGGTCAGCAACAGCTTCTTCTCGTGCTCTTTCAGGTATTTGGTGAACTCATTGAAGTCCAAAAAGCCGTCATTGTTTTGGTCACCAGATGACACGATTTTCTGCAGAGAGGAGACACAGTCTAGAATCAGTAAAGTCAGACGGGAGTCACACTCTCAGTCAGACAACCGGTCTCTCTACAACGGAATTTCGCATAAGAGCAGCCCGGGACTTGAAACTCGTATCGGTTACATGCAGATGCAGTAAACGGGATCCCTTGCTTCGAGTTACCTGTGCGGCACCGTGGCGGAATATCCCCATTGCCTTGAGGCCCGCTCGTAACTCTGCGACATCCACCTTGCCATCTTTATTGGTATCTAGCCTATCAAACAGGTCCTGGTATGACCGCTCATTAGTGGCATCCCAGCACCGGGCACTTGACAGTAAAGACGTCCGTAACGTCTGATACATCGCAGAGCTAATGTGGAAGCAGCGTTCAGACGAGCCGTCCTGCAAACGTTAATCTGATTATTAATCCATACTGAGAATCATTCATTAATCCTGCGCATAATCCACACACGAGCCGTTGCGTTGCGTTGACAATGACAAAAAGGCTTTCCCGTTGCTATATTTTGCGGAGTGCCCCGAGCAAAGGTTCACTCCGCAGCGTTTCTGAGGAACTGCAGTGATCGAGGGCGGAGCTACGAGAGCTGCGTGGCTGCTTTACGGATTTTTTTTTAGCGGAAAAGTGGGAAAGACGGTAAAATAGCAAAGTGGTGAAATCAACACCCCCTGGATATCCCTAACCCGGTTGATGCTTATTAAAGTGAGCATAATCAGGGTTTTTTTTCATCTTATTTTCCTGTGAGATATGTGACCGTGCATTACAAGGGAAATATAATCTCCTTATCTAGAGGGACGTGTCAGCAGAAAGAGAAACACTGAGCTTAGCATTTACTTCAGCGCAGCGCCGCTGGTCGCCGATAGAGGGCGACGTTTCACCGCTGCACCGGTAAAAGGAACCGATACAGAGGTGTCATTTCAGTAATAATGACGAGAAGAGGAAGAAAATGTACGGAAGTCAGACATATGGATAACTGTAAAAACTTCCTTACCATCTAGTATTGTGGGTGTATGTGGCCCATACAAAATAAAGAAAACAGCACATCTAATGATGTCTGCAATGCTCCCATAGTGCTGAATGACCATATTTATGTGCTGCCATCCATTTGTCATTTTAAGAGCTTAAATATAGATAACTTGACTTCTGATGGCTAGAGGCTGAAGCTGCCTTTCAGATGAGGACTGAAACCTTTTTAAAAAAACAAGAAAACAAAGTCCAGTTGCCCTTATTCAAGGTCTTACAATAACAATGCTTAAGATATTCATAATATTACTACAGAGCACTTGTTGCTGGCTTTGTCCCCTGTTTGCCATGCTTTAACGGTTTGTTTGCTTTGCAGTGCCTTTCCAGATTTGATCACTCTTGTTTATTGCTAGTCATAAAGAACAAGACTGATTGTCTAAATAGAAGGGATAGTTAAAGTGAAACATGCAGGTTAACAACTTCGGTGACCTGTGTAGAAACATGTTGGAATAACCAAGTTTGTTGTTGGTTCTGATTGGACAGGAAATGTTATTGCTCAAAACTGACAATCAGTTTGGTTTTCAGAAAAGAAGGAGTGGCACTGTAATGTGTGTTGCTCAGTATGTGAGTCCAAATCCCACTGGATATGCACGTCTTACTTTTTGTATTCAAGGTTGTGAACAGAATGATGAAATATGACTCCGGACAGTGTTTCCCGGAGATTTCCAGAGTATACACTTACAATACTGGTCTTCACAGGCGTATCAGATGATGCGGGTTGAGTAAGGTCAGTGTTGTTTCTGCCCTGTTTAATGTCAATAATGTGCCCCTTTAAAACGACTGGCAGCATGTAAAGCTGCATGCCTTACGTGTGCTTGGTGTTGTTACAGTAATAGTGGTATGTGGGAGCTCAAATAGGCTTGTAATGATGCTCTGAAGCTACTGCCTCAAGTTTTCCAGGTGGCAGATTGTGTCAGGTGTCTGTCAGGTGTTTGTGTTCACCGGTGTTCCCACATGTTAGCTCACATCAAAGGTTGGCTGAGTCAGAGTGCAGCATCACTGAGGGTTTAAGCCAAGAAGAACTGCTCTCACCGCTCATCCAGACTTAGAAAAACACTGCATGAGGCAGCATGTACGTAACATTATGATTTACCTGTGTTGATTCAAAGGATGCTATTATTATCATTCATTTCTTATTGCTATGGAACCCTCTGAGAATATGAAACAAACTGAGAATTGAATTGAATCGCGTATCAACAGTACTGTGTAAAAGTCTTGTGGCACCCCTTTTCCTTTCCGTACTGCTTGGCATGGCAATAAGCTACGTACAAACGTCAGCTCATTTAAAGTAAATTAGAGTAAAACTGTATTAATAATTGAAAGTCAGTAATTGGTATGAATGCCCTTATTTTTCCAACACAGCCTGAACTCACTCGTCTGGTCTTTGTTGTTTTTTTTTTCCTGTTTCTTTCTTAAGAATATTATTTTCAGATAATGTTCATCTGCTGCAGACCATATCTATTGTTTGCCTTCAACTTGTCTTGTTTTCTCAGATCTTTATGAGGACACACAGCGTGTCATGCAGAGATATGCCCGGGTTTGGACTAAAGGTTATTTGGGAAGTCACCTTGTTTGAGCAAAAATGCCTTTTTTTATGCCTTGTCAGACTGTGCCTTATAGCATTATAATAGATGCAACCAAATAAATGGTGGCTGGTGAGATACCATTAAAAATCTACTCTGTGTTAAATTATTTAACACAGAGTATAATTATTCCTAGACAAGACCTTTATTATGCGTTAATGATTCATAGGTCAGTTTTTAGTGGTTTAACAAGCACAAAATGCAGCCAGGTACAAACACTGGACCAAAATTAGTAATAAAAAAAAACAATGTTCAAAGAAAAGCTTGAACTTTCTGAAAACTTTTGACTTTCGGAAAGCCTGGAGTATCATTGTTCTTGACCATCTTAAAAGATGACCATAAATTGTGGCTCCTTGAAATAAAAAAGAAAGCAAAGAAGTGAAGGCTGGCTTCAGACCTTTGCGCAGCCAACTGTATGCACTCTGAAATGCCAATATGGGACATATATATGGCTGTTTTAAGCACATTGTCTGAATAGTTGTACTGAAGAATAAATACCCCTTCATGAAATAAAAACAGACAGAAATGAGATTCAGAAAGATAAACGGTATAAATTCAGGGGGAGCCTTTGCTCAATGAATTCAGCAGCAGCAGCATTCGTGGTTGTTGAGAAGCTGTGGCGTGGATTTTTTTTCCGTTCACAGATTTATGCATTTCTTGTTTTATCATATGACTACTGAAATGGGATATTCTGACACGTGTGACTTCTCATTTTGTGATCACATGAATAAAGCCTCATGGCTGCATTAACGAGGAGCAGAACGAGTCATCTCTCCTTTTAGTAGGCGTTTTGAATGACTTCTAATGAGACTCATCTGAAATGAACTACCTGAAAATCTGACCTGACGTCTTTTTTTTTTTGCACCCGGCTGTCCAATTAAACCGCGGAGTTCCCCCCACGTCACGCACTCTGTTTTTCAGTGGGTGGGAAAGAAGGGGTTTGAACTTTGAGTCGTGTCTGCAGCGCCGCACAGCAGCAGCAGCAGCAGCAGCTGACAGCAGCACCAGACTGAAAGCCCCCTGCTTCCCCGGCCGTGTTTGAACGCCTCTTCTTCGGCCAAGCCTTACCGTGTCGCAGCCAAACATTATGTCTTTCATTCTGATGAAGAAAAAGAGGTTTAAATTCAAAGTAGACTTTGACTTGGAGGAATTGTCGTCGGTTCCCTTCGTGAACGGAGTTTTGTTTTGTAAAGTGAGACTCTTAAACGGAGGCTTTGCCGAGGAGTCGTCTCGGTAAGATATTCCTCTATTTATAGCTCGAACACGGTTAGCTCAGACTCCAGCGAAACTTTTGAGCAGTTTTGAGACTTTTATCGGCTGACTTCTGACACCCGCTTATCATTTGTTGGAACGGTGTTGCTGCTTAACGGACAACAGCATTACGTTGGGGTGTACAACAGGGCAACTTACCGGCGCTAGTTGGACACTTTCCTGCTTGGAGGCGATAAAACCCAGTGTGCTGAGATTTAACGCGATTTTAACTTGAACGGAGTTTATATCAGTTCAAATGGAGCTTTTCTTATGCGATAGAGGTCATATACTTTTTCGGTAAACTTCGGTTGCCGTTGACTAAAGCAGTTGCTAAGCAACTACTTGTAGAGGGTAGTGTTGGCATTTACCAGAGCGGCTATTTCAGTCCACGGTGGCAAGTTAACAGCGACAATGACAGTAAATGGAAGATATTTTTTAATGGAAAAGGACTTTTTCATGTTGTACACTGAGGTTAATGAGGACTTTTTGTACATTTATCATTTATCACAACGACGACCAAAAACAAACCGCAAATAAAATGGTGAATAATTAAAAGTCCTTCCGCTGTCGAGGAACATGAGACTTCGGGATATAGCTACTTGTGCTCAAATCATTCTGGGAAAACGGACGCAGATAAACTTAATTTTCCTTTCCACATATCTTCCCCTAAAGAAAACGTCAACACCTCTTAGTTATATCCTGCTTCAACCAGTTTCGCCACTTGTGTATATATGCCCCGCCGGTTAATTGGTTAATTTAAAAAAAAAAAAAGTTTTTATCGATCCTAAAGCAATTACTGCAACTTTCATTTCCATCTGAAAAAAATTTAAATCGAGTTTTTTTTGTTGCTGTACCCTATCCCAATTCACATTTGGCGAGAAGCAGTGTTTACACTGGGCAGGCCACTTGTCCATCACATCAATAAGACAGAGAGACGGGCAACTACTCCCACTCAAGCTTACTGTATGTGCTATTCAGAATTGGACATATAAAAAGCCACGGGAAGAACATGTTAACTTCACGCAGAAAGGGTTAGTGTATATGGGTTAGTGTATATTTAGATGAATCACCCAACAGCGCTTTACTGGAATTACTTGAAGCAAAAAGCAAGGTTGATGCTTCATTTCACAGGCCAAACATGTTCCCTCCTTACTCTTGATAATCTGGTGCACATCTTCCCCTCACACTCTGACAATAACTGACATAGATGTGGGAGATTTTTGCTTAATATCTACTTTGCCAGAGTTCAGCTCGCCTGTGGGTTTTGATTTCTAAATAAAACGTGTTTGCACATGTGACTGTCTCACAGGGAGCCTGTCCAAGCCAACTGTGTGCACTGGAAGAAGAGGTTCTCTATCATGTGCAAGATGAGTGCCAATGCTGGGACGGGCGTGCTAGACCCCTGCCTGTGCCGAGTTTCTGTGCGCAAGGTAAGGACTTTTTTTCTGCAGTCAAGTTCTGCTTCACTAACGCAACAAAAACGCACCGCAGCAGTTTTCCATAGCAGGAAATGGTGGCTGGTGTATGTGTGATAGGAAATGGCGAGTGTTCTGTTTTAAAGACAAGCTTCAAATACAAGCTACGATCGCACATTCTCTTAATTGCTATTTTTTTCTTCAATTTCAGGAGCTGAAGGGCGGGAAAACTTTTGCAAAGGTAACGCCTCTCCTCTCAAGCCTGTGAACAAAGCAGCTTTAGAACAAAAGATGTGTTGGTGTTCTAGAAAAGCATATATGATAACAGTTAACTCTCAAGTGCTCTCAGAGGGCTCTTTATTTAGATGAGGGGTTTTGTTACTCCTTCTCACCTTTGGTTACTGAGTTAAAAGGTTTAGGAGACAAAGCCTGAGCCATGTTAACCAATAACTTTAATGGTGAGTGAAAAAAAAGCAATTGTTTGAGTTCCCAAGCACTGAATGTCCTTTGTCGTACAGCTGGGCTTTGCTGACCTGAACCTGTCCGAGTTTGCTGGCTCCGGCAGCACTGTGCGACGGTGTCTCCTTGAAGGATATGACACGAAGAACACCAGACAAGACAACTCAATTCTCAAGGTATGCTAGTTAATGAGCACATTGCTGTGTACAGCAGCAAAAGACGTGTATAAGCAGATTTCCCAGCCTTCCACGGTCTTCTTGCCCTTATGTAATGCCACCAGTTCTTCTGAAGATGCTCTTCTGTTGGAGAAAGTTTGAAGTATGACATAACACATTAGACATGTCAGAGCCTGTAAAGTTATGAGGCATTTGTTATGAGGCAAGTTATGAGATATTTGGGCCTCAAAATATCTGCAGGAGCTTTACGAAACCACACTACACAGGATAATTGACTCTTTTTGTGACTCGCAAATAAAGTTGCTTGTAAGCCTAAAACCTGAAAATCTTCCTTTTCTTGTCCCTGTTTCAGGTTGTAATCACCACCCAACTTATGTCTGGAGACCCCTGCTTTAAAACGTAAGCCCTCTTCTTGACCCTGTTGAACAGTTTATTTCAAGTCTGAATTCCAACTCATTTAGAAACTAAGGATATATTTACTTGTCTGTTCTGGGTTTTGTAGTCGTGGTTGACTGTTGGAGAGTGCATGTCCCTCGGGTACAAAAGTCTGCATCTAACCACAATAGAGAGTGCTTTCTTCACATCCTGTCTGTCACCAAGCTGAAGACGTGCCCTCACTTGTCGGATATTACAGGCACGCACAGTTTTATGTTAGTTTAATGTTACAAGCGGCAGCTTTGTAGCTGAGATCTTATCTAAAATTTACCCTATCATAAATCACACCTAGACATAAAGCTACCCAACCTCAGTGATGTGAAACAATTGAAATGGGATCAGCTCAGAGGTCATATTTGGAGGAAATTCAAGAGCTATATCTTAAACAGTCTCTCACAAAATGATATGTTATAAGGCCACAAGCCTGGCAAAGCTAGTTCCATGTTCAAATGGTACACTTTCTACATCCGACACAAGTCTTCGTCTGTATTTTTCACCGTTCCAACTGTCATTCAGTTCTTGTTTATTGTGATAATATACAGCCTGCTGCCTTGGAAACGCCTAAAGTTTAGTCATTCATCCCACACAGTGTTACTCATTGTGTGTGAAGGGTTTACAATAGTACATGAGTGCCAAGATGACACACCATTTCTTTCTTTCCTCCTTCCCTTTTTTTCTTATTAACACTAGTGTGCCCCTGCCTTCATGCTTGTGTTTCATGTAGCATTTCAGTAGCAGTGAATGGGAGTTTCCTTTTGACTTGAGGGGAAAAGCAACCGTTGAACACATTTTAGCTCAGATTCATCAGCAGTCCCAGTAAGCTGCTATAGTAAATGTGTAGCATGTATTGAACCAGGACCCTTTGGTGAGTTCACTTAAATGGAATGCAGTTGTTAATGATCAATTCCTTTTTCCGCTTTTCCTGCTGTGATCAGCCATATTGTCTGTTGAGAAAAAGATCTGTGGCTGGTTCAATGCACATGGAGCGAAAGTGAGCAAAAATAAGTGCAGCGTGCTTGTTGCAGTATTACACAAAGCAGAGGGCGTATATCTCATTAAACCCCGACATTTGTTTGATTCATTAGCGCTTAAAGATCTATTTGCAGAAGTGAAATGTAATGTTCATAGTTCAGTCTTCCTTGGTGCATGTTTACCATCAGAACATTGTATCAAACACAGGGAGTGGTTGCTCTTCCATGGACTCGACCATGTTGCAGTGCCGTGTTTCTATAGTAGCCCTGAATGGACAAACTAAACACTTGCACTAGAGAGGGCTTTTCATCTGAGAGATTTGAGACAATATTTCACATTTGGTTGGATACTTGCCTCAGGTGCCCACTTTCAAACTGTAGAGAGATTCAGGGATGTTTTAGAACCTGTAGCTTCTTTTCAGCAACACTAATGTTTTAAGTGTTGACTATTTGTGCAATTACATAACTTTTGTTAGACTTAGCTTTTCTGGCCAAATTGATGCATGTCATATATTTAATTCATCGTGTAGTAGTAGTTTCAGCCTGCAACTTTACCTGTTGGTGGAGGTTTACACCCATGAAGTCACTGAATGAGGACTTTTTCCAGTTATCCTCTGTGATACTTTAGACACTGACCTTTATCCTGGCCGGTTCATGTGTCTCCTTTAGTCCACCATCTACAGCCATGACTGTGGGAATCCCACATGCTGAAGCGGAGCATCTCCTTGAGGACAGAAAAGGAGGAGACATGCTAATATCTCACTTTGTCGCTGGTATGCATACAAACATTCTGTGGCTTAAATAATGAGCTATCTCTTTACTCCAATTTAATTTTGATATTCAAGAAAATAAAGGATAATGAAATAAATAGCAAATCCTCTAGAGCATCAGCACAGTTTAACTGCCACTATACATTAATTGTATATTGTGTGATTTTACTTATTTGTCATACCTTTTTTCTCTCTCTTTTTTTAAATTTATTTTATTTATTTTTTATTTTTTGCAGAGACCCCGAGAAAGTCCATGTCAGTCCCAGAGGAGCTGACCGCATACAGTCACTCCAGAAATTCCAGCTATACAAGTCAACTGTCAAAAATTTCAGGTGCGAGCAGTGATGGATGTTTATTTCCTTTAATCAAAGACAACTATATAACATTTCTTATATTTACTGTACAAATAACAAATATCTCCTCTCACATGGTGCCTTTTTTTTTCTCTCTCCTGTCCTCTAGGTTATAGTTCAGACCACTCCAGTTTAACGGATCTGAGCCACCGGCGAAGCAGTTCAGGAGGTTCTGCCTCCACAGGCATCAGCAGCATCGGGCCCAGCGATCAGCAGGGGGAGAAGGAGAGCAGGCCCACTCCCACAGTGTCTGCATCTTGTCATCGTGTTTGTGAAAAGCCCTCCACCCCGACCAAGGTTTTAAGGTAACAGTCACAGTCAGTCTTGGCCTATAAAAGTATGTCATTGCCAGTTTTCTGACTTAAAGAGGTTTTCTAAAAGGGGGAAAAGATGTTTTGATCCACTAAAGTATAGAATTGCCACAATATGTTGCTCAGACATGCAGATGCTACATAAATCATCAACCAAGAGCAAGCTGTTGCAAGAAAGAAGAAAATGACTGTGGTTTGTCAAGTTGAACAGGATTTACATAATATTGCATGTCATTATAATAACTCTTAAAAACACTTTTTTGTTTGTTTAGTTTTATTGTTTATATTTAACAACAAACCAATTATTTCCCTCGCCTCCTTTTTCACGATCGCATTATCTAAATGTTTGCATTTGGACCTTGTGTATTATTTTAGTATCCGTCTTGTCTTTGAATGAGGAAGATACTTGTTCTTTCTCCATTAGACACCCAGTGAAGCAGAACTCGGTGGAGAATCAGCTGAAGAGAGTCGATGCCACCAGGGTGGACGCTGATGACATAATAGAGAAAATCCTCCAAGGCCAGGATTTCAGCCATGGCCTCTTGGATTCCAGCGCAGAGGGTGTGTACACCTAATCCTGGTGTGGAAAGCTGCCCAGCATCTTGATGATGAGATCAAATTACTTTTAGGCGTTGCAATACAGTCGCGTAATGCCTCTTAGGACTCTGTCCAAATTCTGCGGTGATCAATTGTTGCTCATCTATAAAACCCCACAAATTGAGAGTCGGGTGACTATGTGAAATGGATGTTAGTTTTCTTATTTCTAATGTGTGTACATGTGTGTTGCTGCAGAGGAGGGGCTCAGCTTGTTTGTTGGTCCTGGTGGGAGTACAGCCTTGGGAAGCCAGCACACGAGGTGGGTGTGATTATGTAACTGTGGGTGTCAGAAAGCAGGCATTGACTACAAATATGGAGAATTGCAGCTATACTAGATGAATATGAAATAATTCTGATAAGGAATCATTGTCATAAACACATGATATTCTTTACATTGGATGTCTAACATTTAGGTTTTTATGATGAAAATTCCTCAACATGTTAGCTGTGCATATAAAAGAATGCAACTCAGTAAGATCAGATAACAGCCCTCGTTTCCTGCCATGTAACACATTGTGGTATTCTCTTTCAGGGTTGTGACTGGAGTCTTTGAGCAGGTGGTGATCAAGCGGTAGGCTTTAAGAAGCACGTGTCCGACACAAGAGGGACTCTTCAGTTTTTCGGATGCAGGGGCCACAAGAATGAGCTGTGGATGTGTTGTAAAAAAAAAAGAAAAAAAAAGAAAAGCTTTCTCCCATTTCACCCCAAGAGATTTTATTTCTCTTATGCAATGCCTCCCCATAGGACTTAAAGCATTTGTTGGCCATGACTCCCCCCTAGTGTTCAAAAGGGGGAGCTGAAGGCCAATTAATGAAAAGATTTTTATGGACTGAGATAACTGGTTTACAGACATCTCTGCTGGTCTTCTTGTACTCTGTGAGGACATCGGATCCGGAGTGCATGTATTCTGCACTCTCGTTCTGTGGGACCATTTGAAAAGTACAAATGTGTGTCCCACATGTCCATCCACCCACTGTGGCACAGCTCGGCAGCCGTTTCTTTGCAAGAAAGCAAAACTTTCTGTACTGAAAGGACATTTTGTACCAGTTTGTTTTTTGTATTTTTACTACTAAAAGTAGGTTGTGATCAATTTTACTGACAAAAGGTTCGAAAGTGCAACTGTTTCAGAAATAACGTCTGTTTTTAACAGGTGTTTGTGGGGTTTTTTCTTCTTTTTTTTTTACGTAAACTTCCAAATGGTGGAAATTTTTTATGTATGAAGAGACAACTACAAGTCACCCTCTCTAATCCTAAGACAATTTAGGATATAATGAATGAGTGGAGGGGGGCATTGTCCTGTAGCCCTATATATTTAAAGGAATAGAAAACTGACAACCGACAGTGGGTTATAGTACTGTTAAGTTAACTAATGTTAAGTGTTCATGGTGTTGTGATGGTTAGTGCTGTCACCTCCAAGACTGCCAACCTGTCCAGGGTGTATCCCAACCTGCATTTAGAAGCTGATATGGAGAATGAATGCATAGTTTTGGAAAAGCAATGAATGTTCACCAGATAATGAAAGTGGACACGAGCATATAAAGCACCATGAAGTTTGTACATTTTGTTCCTGAATGAATTATATGTTCTTTGTGTGTATATAATACATAATATAATATGATATATTGTAATATAACATATCTATGTATTTAAATGGGTGGCTTTTATAAAATGTAAAGTAATGGCCTTATTTTTACCTCTATTTTTTTTTCCCAAAGTGCCTAAGTTGAGTGTAAAAGTTATAAAAATGTGTATTTGTCCCACATGATGTCAAATACATATAGTTTGTACACTACGTTCCAAATGTTGAAACGATCTGTATGTCTATCGATTGCCAGATCTTTTAATTAAAAAAAGTTCCGTTACGAAAGCGAGTCGGGGATCATTTTTATGTCATGTTCTCAAGGTAACGGAATGTTTTCGGATTCTTCTTTTCTGCTAACGCAATTAAAAATCTAAAAAGAAACTGACTTGAAACAGTTGCATAAACTATAGAAGCATCCATAACAAGTTAGACATTACCATTTCCTGTTTTAGAAAGTAAACTTCAAAGTAAGTATTTACCGATATGAGAAGCATAAAAGTTAGGGTTTTTTCCTGTGAATGTGTATGTTTTTTGTATGGCAATGGAAGGCAGAATCAGTCGTGCCGTACTTGTATTGACATTTACACAGCGAAAACAATTTAGACCACTGGAGTGTGCTTACGTGCTTTTATTTTCGACAACAAGTATCCACCGTGTTGACGTAGCTGCGGCCGCGCGGCACCAGGCGTTCACAGTGTATCAGTAACGTTCCAGTTCCGGTAGTACCTCGCAGTAGCACTTTAGCTAAAACGGCGGCGGGAAGTTCTTATCAACATTTTAATCACAACTTCGCATAAACTAAGCGAAGAAATTTGTTACCAACTGACATTTAGCTGTCTATTACCGATGGCTCTGTAGCTGGAAATACGTTAACGGTAAACTAAGCTTCGCGGCGTGGGATTTAGCTAAGATGGCTAATGTCGGAAACCAGCTACCAACACAGGCCGTTAGCAAGCCTACATCAGGAAAACATGGAAACGTATTGCCCCTATGGGGCAACGAAAAGACTATGAACCTCAACCCAATGATTCTAACCAATGTGCTTTCCTCGCCGTATTTCAAAGTTCAGCTTTATGAGTTAAAGACTTACCACGAAGTAGTGGACGAAATCTATTTCAAGGTAAGGCCAACATTAGCAAGTGCTAACCAGCACGCATGCTATTAGGTAACCATTACTAGTCTAAATGGGTTTATTGTGGTAGCAACGTACAGCGGTAGTCAAGTAACAAGCAAAACTGTAATTAAGTGGCGCATACAACAATTTTAGGCATACAACTAGGGAAGATGTCAGCTCGGAGTGTGATTTTTGTCCAGAAATCTGTGTAATGTTTTGTCAGTAATTTCTGAATAGCAACGACTGAGCTGTACGAAGTTAGATGAAAATAAGTGGCCATAGTTTTATTTGTGTATAAATATATATATATATATTTACATCTTCTGTTAGTTGTATTGTGCGTCTTTGGCCAGTCTTTATCTTTCTTGGGTATATCAGGGGACCTGAACCCCCCCATGCCTATTCTCTATAGGCTCGTTCTGTAATCTGCCTTTGTTAAACATTATGTTAAGTTTATTTAGACCTAGTTGGAAGACAGTATCACGTCAGAATGTTCTGTTAATTGTAGCATTCAGGAGGCATGTTAAATTGTGTCTTCATTAGAGATGGGTGGGGGTTTCTAAAGTCTTGTTATGAAATATCAGGAGTAAAAGCACATTCCTCAAAGTTTATAGTTTTGTCTCGGGTTTGATCAGACTGTGTGGGAATGTATTTAATGTTCTCCGTGTGCCTACAGGTCACACATGCTGAGCCCTGGGAAAAAGGAAGCCGAAAGACCGCAGGCCAGACTGGAATGTGCGGAGGGGTAAGTGAGAAGTACGTGATTTTTATATTCCCCCTCTACATTTCTTTACTGATGTGGAGGAATATTTGTAGATTAAATAATGTGGAAACTATTGTATCGCAGTGCCGGTGGCGAGTCGTCACGTGTTATCAAATATTAGCTGTAGATGACGTGCAGTGATTTTTTTTATTTAAAATATTTTCCTCTTTATCTGTGGTAGGTGCGTGGAGTTGGGACTGGTGGGATTGTATCTACAGCTTTCTGTCTTCTATACAAACTGTTTACTCTCAAGCTTACTCGCAAACAGCTGATGGGTCTGATCACTCACACAGACTCTCCATACATCAGAGCACTTGGATTCATGTACATAAGGTATGATTCTTTGCATGAGATGGACGCATTTGACTGTTATCATTCTGATATGTAGGCATTTTATTTCTTCTTGTTTGGGAAGACAAAGGTTTTATTCTCACAGCTGTTTTGACACAAGCGCTGCAGCCTCAGCTGCTTATTTCTAGACATTCCCTGGAAGAGCTGTAGATGCAAACGCGAGTATCAGTATCAGTCGGACTGGATGTTTCCCGGGCCTTACTTTGCTAGCTCCTTATCACAAACTGTGGGTATGTCTAATGTCTGGTTGAGCCCATGAGTGAACAGAGTGAGTAACCTCCCAGGTATTTCATAATAAGGGAGTGTTGGTGCCATTGTCTGCTGCTATGCGCTCTGCTTCCCACTTTTTCAATATTTCAGATGCATCCAGATGAATGCGTCGTAAATTAAACACTACAGTGTTGATAGCAGGGGGCGGTATTTCTTCCCAGACTCCACTCTGGATCAGTAGTGAGGATACTCCTCTTAAAGACGGTGTCAATGGTATATTTGTAGAAGATGCAAAGTTCATGGGTTAAATTGGCTTAAAAGTGTCATTTAAAGATAGGAGTTTGATGATGTTGTATCGCTGGTGCCGCAGATCATGAAAAGTGGTGTGTGTGTGAACATCCTCCCAGGACTTCACACTGAAACTAGTTGTTTAGAAATAGAAATCTGTGCTTCATCGGAAGACAATTCTCTGAATCAAATGATCTATTTGTGCTTTCTGTTTCCTTGTGTCTCAGATACACTCAGCCCCCGGCAGATTTATTAGAGTGGTATGACGGTTTCCTGGATGATGAGGAGGTATGTCACCCCGGGTAATGATTTAACGTTGTTTCCTTTGTCTTTCTTTCTTTTTATTTTTCTTTTATGAAATGCAAAGTCAGCTACCACACTTTAAAAGCCGCTTCCCTCCCCATCATTGTGATGCTCATAGCTGATTTTTCACCTTTGCCTTCATTTGGCTTAATTGTCCCCCAATTTTTGTCCTCTGAGCCTGAGTAGCTAGGTTACTTGCTCACTGCTCTGCTGCTGATTTTTCTCAGGGTAAGTACCACATATGATGCTGAGTAAATCTGTCAGTCAATGTAATATTAAGGCATGCCCTCTGTTTTTTTTTTTGTTTTTTTTAAAGGCTTTTATCAGGACTTGTTGCACAAAACAAAATTTGGGATAAATGGCAATTTGAGTGTTCACACAATCTATGAAGAAAATGTCAAATTTAGCCTAAGTTTTACTTTTCGTGCCTTGGTAAAAAATCTAATCTGGTCCCAGGCTGTGCAACCAGGCCTTCTTTGTTGTTCTGTTGTGTTATATTTGAATTGATCATTATAAAATCGTACCCAACTGGTTATTTCCCCTGTTTTTTTCTTTAGATGTCCATTGTGCAGCAGGTGAATTGGAAATTGTATCTCAGCACTGTTGGTTTGCGTGAGTGCAAAGCAGCTGTTCTTTACCATATAAAGTTGACATCTTTTCAACTGGAGTGCACTTATCCACCTGCTCCAATCTGTGCTTACACTGTGGGCCTTTTTTTTATTTTTTTATTTATTTTTTTTTTTTAAACATCCTCCATGAGAGTTCATAATGCTTTTGGGGAACTGAAGGAGGACGTAGATCTTTGTCTCTTTACCCCTTTAGCACTATGGTGCTGCACTCTCCCTTCCCTTCATTTGCGGATCAGAAAGTAAATGAAATAGAAATCTATTTTAAAACACGATTTGAAGGAAAAAGGGTTGGTTTTTACAAATTTAATGTTTTTTTTTTTTTGTTTTTTTTTTTTTTGCTTTGATGGTTATTCAAGCTCACGCTGTGAATACAGACTCCAGGAACTGCCAGACAGGTTAGATGAGGCAAACGGCTTGTAATATTTATAGTTTAGTTTCCTCTGTTAACAATTCTCACAAGTAACATCAGGCTTATTTGATATGAGAGATTAAGCTAGATGAACAGAGGTGAAGGTTCAGTACTTGGTCATCACAAATTATTGTCTGATGTGAGGCAAGATTGAAAAAGCAATTTAATTTCCCCGTGTCCTAATAATGTGTACTAATTGAGTTATTCTGTGTTTTCCCCGACTGTTTGATTTTTAGGAGCTTGACGTAAAAGCTGGAGGTGGCTGTGTGATGACCATCGGAGAAATGCTCCGCTCCTTCCTGACCAAACTGGAGTGGTTCTCCACTTTGTTTCCCCGGATCCCAGTGCCTGTCCAAAAGATAATCGACCAGCAAATGAAGGCAAGGCCGCGCAAGATAGTCCAAAAGGAGGCTCAGGAGGAGGAGGCGGCCGCATTCACAGAGTCGGGGAGACAAGGGGAAAGGCGGCGCTCCAGGTAAAAGATTTTAAGGTTCTTTGTGTTCGTGTTTCTAGATGAATGCTCACAGAGCACAGTTTGGGCGTGCAGATTGGTTAATTGGTTCCTCCATGTCAAAATTTGTAATGGTAATTTCTCTCTTAACCAACATACCAACGCTTTATCCCTAACCTTAGTGGTAGAATTACTAAATGTGAGAAAATGTGAACATCTGGTTGTGATTCACATGAAGAGTCTCTGGTGACCGCTTTCAACTTTGAGCAAAAAGCAGTTTTTGTCTGTTGTTTCTTATACGTTCAACATCGTAACTTCTCTCCTGATGGTAAAGAAATGTGGAAGTGATTGACACTGCGTTGGAAAAGATTAAACCAGGGGATGCTGTCACTTTTTAGCTTAATCCGTGCTGAACTTGAGGTGGGGCGTGTTCACCTGTGTGCAGCCTGTATTTTATGCCAATAAGTCCCACAGATTGGACCTTTTGCATTTAACAGCTAAAGTGAACGTACAGTACCCTCCGAAAGTACTAAAACCCCTGAAAATGTCCGAGCTTTACAGCCCAGCTGCTGTGTTAGTCAGTTTTATTGACACAAAGCGGTGCTGAAGCACAAACTCTTTAGCGTGACATTGCAGAAGAGCAGTTTGGTGTTTAAGACGCCGAATCTGTGACTCAAAAAGCACTTCAATCGAGGGCTCTCAAGTATAGTTTGAAAGTTATTGTTTTTAACTCAGAAATTGATTTAACAGCTTTTAAAAAGGCTGGAGTGAACAGAAGATGTTTCTAACCTGTTCTGATAAGACTGTCAAATCTTTTTGAATATTTTACTTCGGTTTGTCGAACAGAGGGAGGTCCGCGTTACCTTCCCCCGCTTCGCTGTACTTAAGTGAGTCATGGACCAAGTACAGAGGACAAAGAATTCCTAGAACTATGGGTCAAAGTTCAAGATTTTTGGTTCAAACTCTTGTGTTCTTAGAGCATCGATACAACGATGCACATTTGCACGTCCACGATGCAAAAAGTGACTTCTTTTTGCCCAAGTAGAAATATTGATGTCAGGAAAAACTATTTCCCATTTTCGTAGGTAGATTTGTTTACGTTTACAGTTAATTTAGCAGAGTTAAAATGCATTCTCTTTGCCAGGACACCCAGGCGGACACCGAGCCCCAGGAGGTCACCAAAACGGTCGCCGAAACGGTCGAGGAGCAGGAGCCACCACCGTGAGAGAGAGCGCCACAACCCCAGCTTTGATCGGGAGCTGGAGAGAGAGCGTGACCGCCAGAGGAAGGAGAGGGACCGAGACAGGGACAGGGGGGACAGAGGGGACAGGGAAAGACGGCGATCCCGTAGCGCAGACAAAAACCAAGACCGCCGAGAACGCAAAAAAAGTCGCAGCGGCAGCCGAGAAAGAAGGAGTGAGCGCAGGGAGAAGGAAAGAGAGGGAGGGGATGACAGGAGCAGGAAGAAGGAGCGGGAACACCATAAGGACAGAGGCACTGAAAGGGAGAAGTCCAGAGATAAGAAGAGCAGGGGGGAGGCAGACGATCGGAGGCATAAGGATGATAGGGACAGGCACAGGGAGGAGAGGAGGGCCAAAAGGTCGAGCCGGAGCCGGAGCCGAGACAGGAAGCATCGAAGTGGAGGAGAGGAGAAGTGCAGGAAAAGGGAGCGCAGCCACAGCAGAGAGAGGGACAGAGAGCGAGACGGCGAACAGCGTTCTCACAAGCGTAGTCGTAGCAAAGAGAAGAGCCACCATCAGCGAGAGCCCAGTAACGACCACAGTAAACACAACGAACGCAGAAGGAGTCAGAGCACTGAGTGAACGAGGGCTCGCAGCAGCAGTACTCCTGTGTTCTCCTTCCATCTCTCTATCCGACTGTGTGGTCAACCGCCTTCACCGAAGAGAAGGAGCGCTGGACATCTGGAGTTGTTGTGTTTGGCCAATGTACCGTTGCTTTCAGTTTGTTTTTCTGCTGTCCCACTCCCTGTTAGAGCATTGTTAGTCCTCACTTGAAATCTGTAAAGTGACAAAGATGGCATTTTAATTTTCTATGGTTCTCGTTTTTTGCCCCAAAAAGAAATGTTTGTACATAATGTCTGGAGACGGTCTACACACTATTAATGGGCAGAGTCTAGCTCAAAGGCTCAGCTCCACACTGTTGACGTATACTTTATGTAATTTATAAAGGGTAACCGTAGTTCTTTTCAGCCTGCACAAAAGCAATACAGTTATTTTTTAAGATTTGATTGATGTTGCAGTGCTTATGTGAACGGTTTGAGTTGAGACTTCAGCGAAGAAGCCGCGCGGCTCAGTCGGCACTGAACAGTTCTGTCCGTGACTGGTGTGTAGATGGTCTGAGAATGTTTTAATCCTCCGAAGGGCAGCCTGCAAAGGGTAATTTTTACCACACACTTGATTCCTGCTTGTGTTGTGTTTGAGTTATTGCTCTGTTGCATTTTGTTTTCTAATAAAACACTTTTATAAACGATGCTCTCTTGCTTTTGGAAAATATGCAAACCGGTGCTACTCAAACACCGGTCATCTAAAATGAGCTTTATCTTAATTGTTATCTGTACGTCTATAGATGGAGACGTCTTCCTATAGATTAATGGAGATGTGGAGTCTTTTATTAACAGATTATTGCTCAACCCCAAAAATGTAGAAACGGAATCCGAACAGTATTCAGACAGTTTTATTAGAATGTAGTGAAAATAATCTTCATCTTAAATATACATTTAAAAATGTCAAAAAGTGAATACTTATGTTTATAAACTTCCATATATATATATATATATATTTTCCTGTAAATTTGGTTCATGCAGCATTTACACCAGATAATAGAAAAAGGAACAAAAGCCCATGTAAACAATAATCTTATTTAATGTAACACATTCCAGTGGAACGGGGTCATTTTTCTACTCACCACCTGGATCATCAACAGATGAAGCTTTGGGTGACGTGACCAACATACACTAAAGCCCAGATGTGCAATGTAAAGGTAAACCAGCAGAAATGTGAAAGTCTACCCAAACACATTGCCATGCTTTTTCAAATCTAAACTCTTTGTGCTCTACTAGAACATAATTTGACATTCAAAAGTGCTGCCGCTTGTTCAAAAATGATCATTTCAGTAAGGCGGCGTGAAGACCTGCATACTTCTCCACTAAAGTTAAGTTTTTACAATTCATTGTGGGACCCCTTGACCCGTTTGCACACACACGGGCTCCGACTCCGGCCCACTTGCAGCTGTGTAAAACGCTAAGACGGTGAGACAGTAGGTGGAGTTGGGGCTCAGATCGGTGACGATCATGCTTTCTCCGTACACCATCAGTTCCTGAGTGTCGCCGACGCCGCCTTGCTTCCGGATCAGCAGGTTGTAATAGGTGGCATCCTCCACGGGAGACCACTCCAGGAAAATCACCGTTGGCATGGCCTGCTTCACGTCCAGCAGTGGAGCTGAGAGGTTTCCTAGTGGGGGACAAGCAAGAGGTGTGAGCAAGATCCTCGACTTGTTTTTCGAACACATAGAACGTAAACGCAAATGTTTATGTACTGCATATTGAAACTAACTCTTAAACACCGTTAAAATCAAGGACAAGCCCATTAAAACTTAAAAATAATTAATAAAATATTTGATTGATAGAAAAAAGGCTAAAAAGGATGGACTGATTGTTCTTATATGTCCAAACTTACCATCAACCGGCATTCGTTCACTGAGATCTCTCCTCCTGCGATCTCGTGTTACCACTAAAGAGAAAATGTTCGCGTTAGCTGTTTAAAAAGTACCATTTGTCGACTAATTTCCACACAAATGCGGCATCGGTTCCTACCATCTATGGCATCGGTCGCTTGACTCTCTCCTGCTGCGTTACTGGCTGTGATCACCAGATTATTGACAGCGATGTTGGACAGAGAGCAGGACAGCATCGTAGTGTTGCACAGCTGAGCCCTTGGAGCGACACTGTTGTCATACACGGTGTATGTGGAGGCAAACACAGAAGCGTTCCAGGACACTGTGGCAAAGGAGCTGTTTCCACCGTATGTCACTCCCGATGGTGGGCAAGGGGCTGGGAGGGGAGAAATGAGAATTAAAACCTATTACACGTGCTTTAAATTCTCCAGTTTTACTTTGAAAACAAACACCGTGAAATGAGGGTACCTCATCAGCTGGGCTGCTAGATGTAAAACAGGCTCTAAACAGCGGCTGAGTGTGGCGTACCTGTTGTTCCATTGAGGGGCACAGATTTGGGGCTTGTACCCGCAGCATTCTTGCTCTGCAGCGTGGCAACGAAGGATGAACCGCAGGGGAGAGGAACCTCAAAGTAGGTCGTGTTCGTCCAGTAGGAGGAGAGCTCGAACATGGCCTGGCTGTCTCCCAGGAGACTTCCCGTTAAAGTCAGCAAGTTCCCCGTGTCTCCACAGGTGGTCTGCGTCCAGCTGAAGCGCATCACCTGGATCTGCGCCTCCATCGGCATCAGCTGCACCTCAACAGCATCCGGGGCGCAGGGAGCTGAGGGAGACAGGGGGAGGTTTTCATTGGCTGTTTCATTCGAGAACAAACGTTACTGATGAGTAAGGGGTGGGTATTATACCTCCGCCATCCTGCACAGGGTCACTGAAGGAGCTGTTGCATGTCCCATCTGAGGCCTGAACAGAGAAATTGTATACTGTTCCACACACAAGGCCGTGAACAGTACAGGAGGGGGTCGTGCTGTGACAGTAAAGCATGTCTCCGTTTCCAGCCTGAGCGCAGCCATAATATTCTTCAGCGCTGTCGCTGGGCGTCCACGTTAGAGTCGCAGACTGATTGACGCAGTGGACAGTAACTGAGAGTCCACCTGGCTGGCAAGGACCTGGAAATTGAAACAGTAACTCTGAGTCAAAGTTATACTTACTTATCTTGATCACTGATATTCTACTTGTCTCTGAGAACAAATACCTGTGTTCAGCGTTACGTTCCGACTGGCTTTGCTGGAGCAGTTCTCGTGACTAGCAGTCACAAAGACTGTGTACTCCTGGTCACAGTGGAGCTCTGTTATGCTGCAGTTGCTGGAGCTGGTGTTGCAAGTATGTTCGTGTCCATCCGCGGCCGTAGCCACAGCACGGTAGGTTTCAGCAACAGGAGAAGGTGTCCAGGACACCAGGGCGCTGTGGTCCTCGCAGGAGGCGTTCACCATCACGGCTCTGGGTGGACAGGGCTCTGTGGAGAAGGAAAGGCACGTGTCAGTGTCATGTGTTCTGTTTTTCTCTTTTAGACAGCTAAACTAAATGAAAAATGTTCAAACACATAAACCTCAACTGGTGAAGATGATTGTCCTGAAAGATATCACACCTGTTAAAATGCTAAGACTGTTTCATGTGTTTGGCACAGAGGATTTCAGCTTTTTTCTTCTTTATTTATAAGCTCAACGTTGTAAATAAATCAAATTACGTATCATCACTACGAAATAAAATCAGAATATGTTATGATTTATTATTGACTCGGTCTTTATGTTGAAATGAACAAACCATTTCTTAGCTGAAGCATGTTTATCTAACAGATACGGGAAGTGGCATTTATCTTCTCAACCAACTTCTAAGAAATAGGCTCACTCCCGAGAACTATTGTTTCACACAAGAAGGATCACAAGATGATTTCCACAGGTTTTATGCAACAAAAAAAAATACCCATGCTAATTCTGTACGGAGGACTTCTTAAACTGCTGCACTGGTCTGATGAAGCTGCTACGATGATGGTGTAGCGGAGGCCACATTGGGCTCCGTAGAGGTAGCAGCTGGTGCCGGTGCCATTGCACGACAGGTAGGTACGGTCACTGGCCTCTGCTGTGGCAGTGTACACGGTGCTTCCCTCGCTCCCCTCCATAAGGTGCCACACAACGAGGATGGAGGAATTGTGACACTCTGCAAAGGCGGTGATACCAGAGAGCGAGCAGGGGGCTGCAGAGGGAAACAGATCACATTAACATCACTCTGTAGCATGAATAAGATATTCTAAGTGAGCCAAAATGAGGCTCTCACTATGTCTGAAATACCTGTCTGCAACTCGATGGCGGCACTCGGCTGACTCTCACACTTGCTGTTTTTCGCAGTGACGGTGAAGTTGTAAAGAACTCCACAGGCCAAATCTTCCACCTCACATGTAGTGTTGGAGGATGTGGTGCAGTTAGCTGTCTGGCTGTCTCCACCGACAGCGGACACGGTGTATCTGTCCGCCCCAGGGGCAGAGTCCCATGAGATCCGGGCAGAATTGGTCACACAGTCCAGGTTGCCTCTGATTCCCTGAGGCTTGCAGGGAGCTAAGAAGAAAATATCTAGAGATGAACGGCTGAGTGGATGGAGGGAGTTACGATGTTTAATTCAAAGGTTTCATACCTGACTGGATGATCTGGGACAGACTCTGCTGGCTGCGACAGTCGCCTCTCACAGAAGTGACTTGAACGGTGAATGTTTTCCCACAAGTCATGTTGCTGATGGAGCACGCAGTGGTTGTGGTGTTACATACTTCACTAGTTCCTCCGTTTTCAGCAGTTAATGACACCAAAAAGTGGTCAGCATCTCTAATGGCATCCCAAGAAATATTCAAGTCGTTTGACAAACAGCTGATCTGGGCACTGACGTTCTGAGGTGGGCAGGGGCCTGAGAACATCAAGGCAATTGGATCACTCAGCTGGGATTTTCACTCTTAAAATATTTGGTATTCTGTTGACTGGTGTGAAATCTCTCACCTGAGTTGAATACAAGAACCTGACTGGGGACGCTAGAGCAGCTCTCATCTGCTGCCACAACCTGAAGAGTGTAGCTGTTGCCACATGTGAGGCTGCTCAGGCTACATCTGAGATCAGAGGTCTGACAGCTGTCGTTGCTATGGCTACTGAGGGCCATCACCGAGTACTGAACCGCACCCCGACTAGCAGACCAGGACACAGCAGCAGAGTTGTTGGTGCAGTCCATGACCACCGAGACGTTAGTGGGAACACACGGTACTGCAGATAGAATACAGAAAACACATGGGATATTACAGAATATACTGTGGTGAGTAAAAACTTCAACATATTGGATTCAAAGTGAAACAATAATGTATGTACTTATCTATCACAGTGGAATGACACCATTTAAATTTAGAAATTATGTGGATAGTTAGAACAATCCCAAAGAAGATGCTTTTCACATTATTGCACCTAAAAGTATCATTACATCAAGTAGACAGCGAAATTCACTTGTTTGCCATCTTAAGGCTGTCCCTGGTAAATTCTATGCGTTCATATGTATTTCCATTAGGTGCCTTAACGTATTTTGTCAGAAAGAAGTCTTGTAAAGCAAATTAATAAAGGACCCAAGTACTTTCAGATGGCATGAATGTCGCGAACAGTAACGTAATGCTTTTTGATGCTCACCTGACTGCAGACTTGTGGTTTGACTGGAGGTGACGTTACACTGCTGGTTGGAAGCTGTGACCGACACAGAGAAGTTGTGCCCACATGTCAGAGCGGGAACACTGCATGCACTGGTTTCAGACATGCACATTTCTGAGATGCCCGTGTCTGTCTGCATGGTGGCCGTGTAGTAGTCTGAGCCGTTGCTAGGATGCCAGGTTACCATGATGATGCTAGAGAGACAATCCTGCGTGGCAGAGATTCCCATGGGTGCGCATGGCCCTGCAAACAAAAAAAAAAAGGGAAACATTTAAGTTAATTTAAAACTGATTTGAGTTCTCGTCTGCTATCATATCTGGGTACATTCATCTTCAGTTTGCTTCTAAAATTCATCTTTGAACAGTACATACAGGTCTGCACAGATGCTGACGCGCTGCGGTTGCCTGGACAGTGATGGTTGTGAGGCGTTACTGTGAGGTTGTAGTTTTGTCCACAGTTCAATTCAGAAAAGTGAGCTGTGGTGATGTTGGTGCTGAGAAAGACTGATCTATCTCCTGCCTGAGCTGATACCATGTACAGATTTGTACTGTTGCTGGCATCCCAGCTCAGAGACACCACTTTCATGTCACAGTTCACAGTAGCAGCCAAAATCTGGGGCATGCAAGGATCTGGAAGAAAACAGAAAGGATGGATATAATGCAACAAATAAAAATTTTTGTATGAATTTTCTTAGAAATTATTCTGAAAATAATGACAAAGAAAAAAGTCTTATGGTAATATAAATATATATATATATGTATATATTTTTGTCAAATAAAGGTGCAGAAATAATTAGAAACTGGCAAAACTCTCCATTGCATACCCATATGTATGATGGAGCTGTTGCTGGGCAGGCTGGTGCAGTTGTCGGCCTTCGCTTTCACCACCACATTGTACTCTTCTCCACAGTGCAAGTCGTCCCATGTGCAGGAGGTGGTGTTGGTGAGACACTGGTGGGTGTGGCCGTCAAGGCCAGTAGCTATAGCAATATATGACTCAGCGCCATCACTGGGGCGCCAGCTGACAGAACCCATGTTAGACTCACACTGCAAGTAAGTTGATACATCCCAGGGGATACATGGTCCTGTGGAGAGATGATGGTTGCAGGTAAAACAAGCACATGAAGTCAAAAGAATGTTCATGTGACTTGATATACAAGTGGCATACCAGTTTTGAAGAAGGCAGGACTGCTGGGGATGCTGTCACACTCGCTGCCCTGTCCTTCCACTGTGACATTATAGTACTGTCCACATGGTAAAGTGGCTGCCAGAATGGTTTGGCTTGTGTTGTGCTTCTCCACATATCCGAGGCTCCCTGTGGCTGTAACTAAATAGTTCACGACACCTCTTGCTTGGTGCCACGAGATCTGGACCTCCTCGCTCTGACAGGACACCTGAGCAGAAACGATCACAGGCTGGCAAGGCTCTGAAAAGAGCAAGAGAGAGAAAAAAAAAATGGGTTCCCAGCTGTAGGAAATGGGGCAAGAAGTCATAGAAGTGCATCTCAAATGTTGAAAGTTTTTAGCTTTTCCTTATTTGAAATTTAAGTAAATATTCATTTTTAACATTGACTCATAACATGTTAAAAACACAGTTTTTTAAAAACCAAAAAGTACCTTAATAATCAAAGCAGTTTTCCTAACGCCCAGTTACATTGCACACGTCTTTTACACAGCAAATCTATTTATTTGTGGTTGATTTATGCCATCAGTCTATGCTGGTGCTTGTTGAGCACGCTAATGGCAACAGTTTTAAGTAGCTATAAGCTATCTGGCCACGGTGATATACTTTAATTGGTGTCAGATATATTACCTCATACTGTTTTGATAACGGAAAGATACAATTTGCACGAGTAGAAAAACCCAGCATGTAACTTTGTTAGCTGTTTTTTCACCTTAACACTACTGCAACAGAAAGCTAAATCAGTGTCCTACTGGATTGTTTACTTTGGAGCTATATGTTTGAACTTGTTAATGAACTAAAGACATGTGAGTCGTTGCAGTTAAGCTTGTGTGGGTCTCTGAGTTGAAATGATAATCTGGTGTTGAATGTGTGGCAACTTTGTTCAAGAAGACTTTTTTTAATTTAAGTTGAACGCACCTGAGTGTTTTCTATGAATGCAATGGAGGAGGAATGAAATGTCTGACATTTAAACAAAACTGCAGCATATATTATAACGTGGGCATTCTTTCTGCTTTTAAAATGTCATGATGAAAGATGGCTGTGGCTTTTAGAATACGATACAGCTGGGTAAAAAGAGAAAAATACACCGAAACAAGGATACAACATCATTGGAATAAGTATATTTAATGAGAATGTGCTTGTATTGGCCCGTGAAGTACCTGTCTGGATGTACACGGTGCTACTGGCCTGGCTCCAGCAGCCTTGAATGTGGGCTTTGACCGTTAAGTTATACATCTCTCCACAGTCCAGACTGAGGAACTGGCAGGTAGAACCTGTGGAGTTGCACTTTTTCTCTACTCCTCCCGACGCTTTGATTGCACTTGCTGTGTACAGCTCAACCTCAGACCTTTCCTCCCAGGATAGGTCAGCAGTGCCGGAACCACACTGCAGGCTAACAGCCACGCGCTGAGGAGGGCAAGGCCCTGAAAAAATGCCCAAAGATGAGGTTAACTTGCAGCAAGCAGCTGCCATGTGTGTAAATAAAGTGCAAAAACTCACGTGTTGTAAAGTTGGTGTGTGTCGGTGCTGTGATGCTGCATTGCTCATTGCTGGCGATGAGGCTGAGATTGTAAGTCTCGCCACAGCTTAGGCCTGTCAGATTACAACTGTTGTGCTGAGTTGTGCACAAAGTTTGAAGACTTCCACCACCGCTGGCCATCAGTGAAACATTTGCTGTGCCATAAGTAGAATTCCAGGACACCACAGTAGCACCGTCAGCCTCACAGCTGACTTCTGCTTCTACCTCTCCAGGCAGGCAGGGAGCTGAGGAAGCAGCATGAGAACAAAATGACTTAACACAAAATTCCAAACCTGAGATAACATCACACATAGTTATATTATTCACCTGATGTCAGAGAGACCACAGAGCTGTCTGAGCTGTTGTACTGCTGTCCAAGAGCCTGGACCCACACACTGTAAACTGTGCCACACTGCAGCCCTGAGATGCTACAGAAGGTTTCTCTGCTTGTGCCAACACAGGAGGTGTGGTGGCCGTTTTGGTTGTCAAAATAGGCGATGTAACCCACAGCAAGGTCACTCTGCTGCCAGGACACAGTTGAAGTCAGCTGCTCACATGTCATTTTTGCTTGAACGTTTGTTGGTGGGCAGGGTTCTGGTTGAAGGGATCACATTTGGACATGAATGAAGAGAATGAATGGAATTGAGAGACAAACATGGACACAGTGCTGTTTAGCCATTTTGCTAATGTGTGACATACCTGTCATGAGCCGGTGGGGTGCAGAGGTCACAGTGTTGTTGCAGGCCAGGTTTCCGGTCATCACAGTGATGTTGTAGATCTGACTGCACTGCAGTCCGGCCAGGGAGCAGTAGGTGTTGGTGGAGTTGCAGGTGACTGTGAGGCCCTGATCCGTCTCAGCCACAACCGAGTATGAGCTGGCACCTTTTGTTGCACCCCACATCACCTCAGCAGTGCTCATGTTGTAGTGGACAGAAACATTCACAGGAGCACATGGTTCTGAAGAAAAAACAGGTCATTTCAAGTATAATATACCGAAAATGGGTTGGTCTGGCGGCAACGCAACAGCTGACATGAAACTTAGTAAGAGTTGAATTAAAGGATTGATAGCATTCTCATTAGGAGTGTTACAATATACTGATATTGATTTTAATTGTGATATTTAAAGAATTAAATAATGATAATGTGTATGTAATAATGCACACTTGATATTATTGAGATTTGATAGCAATAGCAAATTAAAACTGAATGCGAAATGTTTTTGTAATTTTTTTTCAAGTTCCTTCAAGTTATTCAATTTCCCCAAAAAATGAGACAAAAAAACTCGAAAAACAAATGGGAATTAGCCTGATTGGATGAATATTTTTGGCTAATTTGATCGTGTCAGGAAAACAAAACACACACGAGTGCACACACACATTGTACTGTACCTGCTGTGAGGTATCCTGCCATATGAGCCGTACTGTTACACGTCTCTCCAACAGCCGACACAGTGACATTGTATTCCTCCCCACACTGCAGGGAGCTCAGCTGGCAGTTGGTGTGGTTGGTGGTACAGCTGGAGGTGTGGCCTGACAAAGCTGTAAGCGCAGTAAGGTAGGACACGGCTCCAACACTTGGTTGCCAGGATATAGCTACAGAGTGGGCCACGCAGTCTACTATGGCTTCAATGCTGCTGGGCTTACAAGGTCCTGTGGGATTCCAGAGAATTTACAGGTAAATATGAATGTAAAACCAGACACCATTGAGAGCATGTTGTTGCAGAAATAATGTTGTTTGATGATGGGTAAGTCGATGTTTGAGCTGAAATTCTCTGATACATATTTCCCTCATAAACACATAAATTCAAGATTGCATATGCTCCAAAATAATAATCATATCAAAGAAGTTTTACAGAACCAGGAAAAATAGTGAAATTAGCTTGTATATGAATACATTCCGTTGTTGCCTCCACTATCTTATCAAAAAAAGATGAGAGGTGTTAAACTGTTAAATGAATATAATATATATTAAATATATATATAAATAAATGTTGTTATTAGTGGTTGTAAGTAGAATTTCATTACCTGATGTCAGAGAGACCACGGAGCTGTGTGTGCTGTTGTACTGCTGTCCAAGAGCCTTGACCCACACACTGTACACTGTGCCACACTGCAGCCCTGAGACCACACAACTTGTATCTGTGTCTGCACCAATGCAGGAGGTGGAGTGGTTTTGGTTGTCAAAATAGGCAACGTAACCCACAGCAAGGTCACTCTGCTGCCAAGACATGGTCGCAGTAAGCTGTTCGCACGCTACACTGGCTTGAACATTTGTTGGTGGGCAGGGCTCTAAGTGATCAGGAAACACACAAATGAATGTACACACACACATATATTAGAAAGATAGTACCATCATTGTACACAGTAATGTTCCTCTTCTGTAAACAAACCTGTCAGGAGGTTGGCGGTTTCAGAGATCACACCGTCACAGGCCTGATTTTTTGCCATCACGGTGACATTGTAAGTCTGACTGCACTGAAGGCCGTTCAGGAAGCAGCTGGTGTTACTGGTATTACAGGTGGTCATTGGGCCCTGGCCTGCCACCGCCTGAACAAAATATGAGCTGGCACCTTCTGCAGCACTCCACAGCACCCAGGCAGTGCTCACGTTGTAGTGAACGGACACATTCACAGGAACACAGGGCTCTGGAGGGAGATAAACTTCATTTATTCATGTAAAATGACTTCTTCCCATCAGGCGTCTAAGGGTTCGAGTTACACACACCTGTAATAAGTGTGGCAGGAGCACTGACAGGACCAGGACAGCCAGCGTGGATCGCCTCCACAATAACAGAGTACTCCTGTCCACAAACCAGGTTGTCAAGGTAACAGGATGTGCCCAGGTAGCTGCAGGAGGAGTTGTGTCCATTGGAGGAGGTTGCCTGGGCGCTGTAGGCTGTGGCTACAGTTACAGCCGCATTGCTCCAGCTGACCAGAGCACTGTGTGTAGTGCAGTTCAGTTCAGCTGACACACTGGTTGGAGGACACGGCGCTAGAAAAGGAGACGTACAATTTAGAGGAAAGAAATGAGGAGCACTACAAGAACACACAAAAGCCAAAGAGGTTTGAGTTTACAGGGAATATTCTTATCTGCCTTCTGCTTTCTTGTCAAGAGTTAGATTGTAAGATTGATACCATTCTCATCAGGAGTTGTCGTAATATACTAAGAATTAAGTGTTGATATTTTATTGGTGGAAGAGTTATTTTGGTTTTAATTTGTTTTGTGATTTTTAAAGTTCCTCACCTCCTATTTTAGAGTAATTTGCAAAAAAAAACTGAAATTGAAAAAAAACAAAGAAGAATAATTTTTTCTCCAAGTTTTCTATTGATATGATAAAGTCATAATTATGAATGTGGCTGCATGGTGGCTAGCACCAACGCCTCACAGCAAACAGGTTTCAGGTTTGATTCCTGGTTGGAGGAATCTGTGTGGAGTTTGCATGTTCTCCCCACGTGTGCGTGGGTTCTCTCCAGGAACTCTGGCTTCCTCCAAACCATCCAAAAACATGCATTTTTGGTTAATTGGTGAATCTTTATATTTACTGTCCACACATCAGATTACGGTCTCCCTGTCGTTCAACCCAGGAGGACATAAGACAAAATAACAAAAATAAAAAATGTCCTAAGTCTTTCCTAAAACCAATTTCTTTAGGAAAAAGTTGTCAAAGTCAACTTAGTTGCTGTACCAGAGAACGTCTCGATGGGAGTGCTCAGGTCGCTCATGCACACATTAGTGTGTCCCATCACAGTGAAAGTGTAGAGTTGACCACAGCTCAAGTCCAGGAAGGAGCAGCTGCTGTCTGTGGAGTCACAGGTGGCGTTCACACCTGAAGCAGAAGTGGCTTTAACAGTGTAGTTCTGAGCAGCGCTGTCATGGTGCCACTTTACTGTCATAATGTTGGAGCTGCAGTTCTGAACAACAGTTGCGTTCTCAGGCTGGCAAGGAGCTGCAAGACAGTTTTTTGTTTAGAATCAGTGTCAGTTCTTTCGCACGCATTGTTTTAAATCTGAGTACTGAGTGTGGGAGTGCTTCCCTCACCAGACTGAACTTTGTAGTCAGAGCCAGCAATGATTTGGCAGTGAATAGAGGAGGAGGTGACGGCCACCTCGTAGACCTTTCCACACCTCAGATCACGGATGGAGCAGTAGTTCGATGTTGAGTTACAGGAGGCTCTGTGTCCGTCTGTGCTGATGGCCCAGGCTGTGTAGTTATCCGAGCCTGAGGTCTGAGTCCAGTTCACCCTCATCACATTGGTGCTGCACTCTAACTCAGCCACAACATCGTCTGGTAGGCAGGGTGCTATGGCAGAGAGTTGGATGAACCATTAAATGTGTTATTTTGTTCTCATAGATTATTCCTACAAATGAATATAATTCATTTGTCATTTATGATTGGATGACACTTACTACATGTCTGCACTTAATCCTCTCATATGTTAAAACTGCATAACTTTGTTTTATGCTTGAACAAACGTTTTGCATCAATACATCTCTGATAAACCTTGGATTTTCATACACTGTTGAACTCATCTTTTGGAATTCAATGTACAGTTATATTCCTTTTAAGACTCATTCCTGGAATTTTATGGACTTTAACTAAATTGACATCAATAGAAAGACTCTGGTACATGATTTAATAAAGCAGTACTAGACAACGCTACTATATAGTTTAGTCCTTTGTAAGCTACAGCATGTATACTGCAGGCATACATCTGCATCTGTCACAAGGAAAGTCTGTTTTTGCGATCTTACCAGAGTCAAAACTAATGTCAGTGTGTCTGCTGCTGTTACAGCTGTCTGTGGAGGCCACCAGTGATGCAGAGTATGAGTGGCCACAGAGAAGTTTCACAGCACAGGAGGTGTCATTGGAGGAGCAGGATGCTACATGGCCATGTTCTCCCGTAACCTCAACAGTATAAAAACCTGCTCCACTGCTTTCAGCCCAGGAGAAGTTCCCATTGTTTGTCCCACAGTCCACACGAGCAGTTAAATTTTTAGGTGGACAGGGAGCTGAGAGGAAAAGCAAAATTTTCATTGGTTTTACCCTTCTGCAGCAGGTACAACTCTATTGGCTGTTGCTATAGAAACACATCTTACCTGTACTCAATTCTATGGGCAGACTGTAGCTGCTGCTGCAGTTTCCCTCCTGAGCTGCAATGCGGAAAGCATATCTTTCTCCACACAGCAGGCCAGACAAAGTGTGTGAGGTGTTGGAGGTTTTGTACTGTGAAGCAGGATGGCTGTCAGCTATCCTTTCCCACTGTAAAATGTAACGAGCCCCTGTGACTGGGCTCCATGTGAGAGTCAGCATGTTAGTGTCACAGCTGACATGGCCAGTCAAGTTAACTGGGGGACACAGAGCTAGAAAAACACAGGAAATAAAGAAGTTCAAAAGTGTTTTATCATTCACTTCTTTCTTTCTTTCAGTATTTTGTGATTAAATCCATCCAAAGACCCAAAATCTGCTCACTCCAGTTGTCTCTCACCTGCTCGCAGTTGCACCATTGAGCTCGGCTCACTCCAGCAGCCCCCGTCCACTGTAACAACTGTGACAGCGTAGGTCTCCCCACAGTGGAGGTCAGTGAAATTGCATGAGTTAGAATAGTTTGAGCTGCAAGTATGAGTGTGTCCATCATCTGCAGTTGCTGTTGCTATGTACATTTCAGCCCCTGTCACATGAGACCAAGAGACGGCACTGTCCTCACAGGCTGGAGACACAGTGATGTTAGTGGGAGCACAAAGACCTGAGAAGGAAAGAAAAATGTTTAACAATGCCACTCTGAGCTGAGTTGCAGGTGGAACAAGGAAATGTATCTTCAAGCCTCTCTTCACCTGCTCTGAAGCTGGAAGTTGCACTTGGAGCTCCTGCGCATGTCTGGGAGTACGGTGTGGCTGTGACGCTGTACATTTCACCACAGTGGACATCAGGGACTTGGCAACTGGTTGAGTTGGTATGACAGTGGTGTGTATGTCCATCCTGGCCTGTCACTGTCACATTGTATCCAATTGCACTGGGGCTCCCCAGCCACATTACATGGGCTGAGTGATTGGAGCACTGCATGGTTGTGCTGATATTCTCTGGGGCACACGGAACTGGGGAGGGAAAAGAGGAAAAGAAAAAAGATGGGCGACAAGATGGATGAGTTACAAACATACACAAGGTATTAGATGACATATTGTGAGTGTCAGTAATTCAGTCTTATAGGAACAGTTCAACATTTGAGAAAAAAAGTTATTATATTGATTGCACCATCATGTTTAAACCACAAAATGGTATTGTGTTATCATCCATCCCGTTTGTTTTTTTTTTACCTGTTTGAAGGATTTCACTGACACTGAGGCTGCTGTTGCACTCTGCTCCTTGAGCCTGAATAGTTACATTTAAATCCAAGCCACAGGGAAGATTTTGGAACAAACAAGTGGTATTTGTAGTGTGGCAGCTGTCTTGATATCCCTCTCCTGCTACCTTAGCAAGGAAGCTGAGGCTACCCACAGGGTCTGACCAACTAAGCAGTGCTGTGTTGCTACCACAGGTATACTGTTTAGTTCTGACAGTCGGAGGACAGGGTGCTGAAAGCAAGATAAAAGATACCATATATTTACAGTGTCTTTGTTAAGCTGTAGGTTGTGTAGGTTAGTCTCACTCTAATCACAAACACACCCACCTGTGGTGATGTTGGTGCTGGGTCCAGGTGCACTGTCACACTGGCTCCCTCGAGCAGTGACTGCGGCCACATAGGTTTCACCACACCGGAGATCTGTTAGGCTACACGAAGCCGTGATCGAGCTGCACGAAACGCTGTGCCCATTTACAGCTGACGCATTAACTACATAACCTATTGCATCAGCCATTGGCATCCAGGAAAGAAGTGAGGAGCTGTTGCCACAGATCAGAGTGCTGCTCTGAACTGAAGGAGAACATGGAGCTGAAAGGAGAGACACAAAAAAAGCAAGGATCAGTACTGCTGTGGACTGATTCTGGATGTCTGCTGTTTGTCCACTGTTCCCGTCTTCCACCTGTCATCAGGACTCCGTGGGTTGCTCCAGTGCTGTTACAGGTGTCATCTTCAGCCATAACAGTCATGTTGTACATTTTTCCACACTGCAGCTGTTTCAGCTGACAGGAAGTTGTATTACTCCTGCAGGAAATGTAATGATGAGAGCCGTCCTCCTGAGCGAACACAGTGTAGGCCACAGCCCCGGCAGCTGCAGCCCACGACAATGTGGCCGTGTCTGAGGCACACTGGAGGATGCTGGTCAAATTTAACGGGTTGCATGGCCCTGCAGAGACAGGCAGATTGAGGATAGCCGTCTTGTTATGTGTTCTAAAACAGGAAAATTAATTTGAGAATTCAACACAAAGCAAAATGAAAAATGAACCACCACCTGTCTGCATAACAGCTTGAATGGGAGCGCTGATGCAGAGGCTTTCCTGGGATGTTACTGAAATGTTGTACTGAGTGGCACACTGCAGGTCTGAGAAAGACCATGTGAGATTTGATGTGGAGAAGGTTTCAGAGAAGCCATTGGGCCCCGTCACTGTCGCTGCGTATGTGGAGGTACCAGGAGAAGCATCCCAAGAGGCCAGGATAGAGTTTGTATCACAGTCTCTCACTGCAGTTAAGCTCTGAAGGGAGCACGATGCTGGGAAGAGATATCACAACATAAAGAATAAAATCACTTCACAAGATACATCTCATAGACATTATACTTACAATAAACATTCTCACTACCTGTGTGAATGGTCTGTGAGGGGCTATATGGTCCACTGCAGCTGCCAGAGGAGGCTTTAACAGACACATTATAAGTGTGTCCACACTGAAGGCCACTGAGAACACAGCTGGCATGATTAGTATGGCAGGTGACTGAACTGATATTGCCATTCAGCGGCACAGCAGTGACACTGTAGTTGAGGGGCAGAGCAGAAGAAGTCCAGCCGACCGTCACGTCATTGGTGCCACATTGTAAGTGAGTAGAGACGTTCCCTGGAGCACATGGTACTAACAGGGACAGAACGTTGTGGAATGAGTCAAAAAGGTGCTGAAACAGATAGGACTTCTATCATGTCTGAATAAGTAGCTAAATTTTGCAATATCATTATTTATTTTCTCTTTTTATTTCAAGAATATTCACGAAAGTATGATACTACTTGGTCTATTGCTTACATTTGCGAGTTTAAAAAATGCCAGTGGGTGTTTATATATCTATTTTCTTCCTTACATATCAGTAGTGGAGGAAATCATCACATCTTTACTTGAGTAAAAGTATTAATGTAAAACTGTGGAAGTTCTACACTGAAAAAATAACTTACGTAAATTCTTAACATGACTTGTGTGAAAAAATCTTAATTTATAAAGTAACAGTATATATCATGTGATACATATATATGTATATATAATTTGTACTTCTTTTGGAGTCTAAAGTTTCCATGTGACCATAAAGCAGTAAAACAGCCAGGTGATAAAAAGCCTAAGTTAAATTATCTGAAAACATATAGGTGGGACTGTAATGAGAATCAGGGCTACAAACTTAATTCAAGTACAGCTTTTGCAAGCACATTGAATAACCTCTTTCTCTCAGTACCTTGGTCTTGCCTGAAGGGGATGCTGTAGTTGCTGACACATGTGCCGTCAGTGGCGGACACCAAAATGTCATACGCTTGGCCGCAGACCAGGTCACTCAGCGAGCAGTTGGAGAAGGAGCTGCTGCAGGTGAGGGTCTGATTGTCGCTGGTGGCTTTCACATCGTAGCTCACTGCGTTCGCACTGTGGGTCCAGAACACCTGAGCAGCTCCGGCGCTGCAGATCACCTGACTGGTCACATTAGAGGGTGCACATGGCTCTGGAGAGGGAATCAGATATAACATTTTCAATAATCCCTTTTGAATAGAAATCTCTTAACCAAGTCATTTGTTGGGTGTTGGTCAGTGTTGTCTTACCTGTATTCAGGGAGATGGAGTTGCTCGGTTGACCTGTACAGTTGTCATCAGCGGCTGAAACACTGATGGTATAAGCTTCCCCACACTGCAGCTCAGGAAGGCTGCACGACGTCTTGTTGGTTGTACACTCAGACCTGTGACCTCCGCTGCTCACAGCCACAGCGGTGTAGTGTTTGGCATCGCTAGTGGCAGCCCACGACACAGGAACAAGATCTGGAGCACACGTGTGCACAGCTGTGACGTTGGTGGGAGGACACGGCACTGAAGGAAAACACAGATGGAGCAGACGTGTGAGGATGTGTTTCACTAAGTTCCACCTCCGTATCTGCAGCCCTGTTTGTGTGGTTCTCACATGTTTGCACCGGGACCTCTGTACTCGGCATGCTGAAGCACGTCCCCGTTACAGAGAACACAATCACCGAGTAGGAGCTTCCACACAGCAACCCTCCCGTGGTGCACTGGGTCTCTGTGGAGTTACAGTATAAAGGGTGACCCATTCCTCTGGAGATGATGGCGGTGTAGTTCTCTGCAGGGATGGAGATGTTCCAGGTGACTGATAACTCTTCAGTGCTGCAGCTCACACTGGCCTTCACATCCTCAGGACCACAGGGCACTGAAACAAGAAAGTAGATGTCATCATATGTCTTTGATATTAGATTTAGTTTGTTATGTATTATATATTACATATAACAATAATAAAATAAATGACTCTGCTTAGTTGGTTAATTGTTTTTGCTTTGGACTCTAATTATTGTTTTTTGTGAGGATCAGTTCTTGGTTGGTGATGGTGCTTTGGTGAGAAACTGCACAGGAAACATTTTGTAAGAGTTTTAAAAACCAAATTAACAGACAGCTGTGTTACCTGAGTCCATGCTAGTAGGTGTTGAGATGGACTGACAGTTTCCGTCACTGTATGTGACAGTGACATTGTAGTTCTGTCCACAAGGCAGAGAGGGGATTTTACAGTTGTTGACTGTGTTGCTGGTGCAGTTGAGCTGAGCTCCGCTCTGATCCTCTATTGTCGCTGTATATAGGCCTGACGTCTGATGGTTCTGCCAGACTACCAGAGCATGATTGGCGTCGCAGTCTCTGAACGCCTCGATGTTGGTTGGAGGGCAAGGTGCTGGAGCAGAAGCAGAGGAATCAGTTTATAGTGACTCTGGTAAAACATTGTTTATAGTGGAATAATCAGTTTTTAGCCTCCTTTTTTTCTCTGTAACACAATCACCCACCTGTCAAAAATGCAACCTTCTGACTTTCGGTGCTGTTGCACTGTAAATTAGAGCCAATAACACTGGTAGTGTAGTTCTGTCCACATCTCAAGCCTTCAATCAAACAGCTTGTACCCAGTGTATGGCAGCTGTGTGGATTTCCATTTGCAGCTTCAACAACAGCAATGTAGAATATAGCCCCATGACTGGTTTCCCAGTTAATCTTTGCAGAATCTTGGCTGCACTCCGCTGATGCTGAAACACCGGTGGGTGTACAGGGAACTGCAGATAGGGGGAAAAACATTGTGTATCAGAATAAAAAAAGAGTGTGATACCAGCTCTCTGGGCCAGCAATGTGATGTCACAGTGTTCTTGGTACATACCAGTTTGGGCAGCATTTCCCAGCACCCTGCCAGTGGAGCAGTTGTCGTTAGAGGCGACCATCCACACGCTGAGATGTTCACCACATGGCACACCGCTAATTGCACAGCTGTTTGTCGGGGAGGAGCAGTTGTAGATTTCTCCATTGTTCCCCTTAGCTTCTACAGTGTATGAAAGAGCTCCTTCAGAGGAGTCCCAGGTTGTGATGAGCATGTCAGACTGACACTCTGCTGCTGTCTTTATGTTTGTTGGTTTGCAAGGAGCTGGAGGAGGAAGATGGGGGAAGAACACGTCACTCAGAGTGGTACTTTGATTAGTTAAAACAGCTTAAGATAAGATCAGATGAATAGAACATGACTGACACTACCCTTACGAAAAATATTTTTTATCATGTAAGTGTGCCAAACAAGTCAATTCCTACTCACAGGTCCGGACAAACTCGGGTTCACTGACTCTGCTGTTACACTTAGAGCTCACGGCGTACACTCTGTACGTGTAGAACTGACCACAGCCAGTATTAGTGAAGAAACACGTGGTGTCTGTTGTCCTGCACTCAGTCACTGTGCCAGTCTTGTCCACAGCCGTGGCTACGTAGTAGTTGGTGTTGTTGGTGGGCTGCCAGTTGAAAAGGATCACGTTGGAGGAGCAATCATGTGAGGTCTGAGGGTAAGCTGGAGCACAGGGAACTGAAGGGGATGAGAGGGAGAGTTAGACATTAAAGCAAAGTTACTGTTGAGGAAATAGATGCAAAGGTTGGTAGGGATTATGTTCAAAATTTGTTTGAGAGGGGAGAAAAAAAACATTGTGGAGTAGTGGAGTATCTGCGCTTTTTTCATGTTTGTGTGACATTTATGACTTCATCAGAGCAGACAAGCCATTGTGCAGGGTTTGTATGCATGGTATTAGATCAATACCCTGGCAGGCCTACTTTATCTTTGAACTTTTCAGACTAATAATATAGCTGACCTTTGAGATAACTACCTGTCTTCAAAAGACAGGGCTTTAAGTAGACTGGTGTTGGATGGCTGGTTTCTTTGGCTAATCAGTGGGTGTGTTATGCAGCTCAACAAGAGAAAAGAGTATAGGACACCATGAGAAGAACGTAACCAGCTTCCCATGGGGAACACTTATGGTAAACTTAGAGTATGCCCAGAAGTGTATGTGTTTTTGTGAGACAAAAAAAGAGACGGTGTGTGCTTGCATGTGCAATATGAGCAGTAAAAAACGGGAAAGGCAAGCCAGTTCAATCCACGTTAATCTTCCCATGTACAGGTGCTTTCCTTACCTGTCTCAAACAAGGCGGAGGTGTTGGAGGTGCTCTCACAGTCGTCAGACACAACTGTGACGTAGACCCCGTAGCTCTCACCGCATTTTAGCATGGTGATCTGGCAGCTGGTGGAGGCCGATGTACAGTTAAGGGAGGCACCGGTGCCATCGATGGCTGTGGCCCTGTATAGGTTGGCCCCAATCACTGAATCCCATGTTACTGTCACCATGCCACTGGAGCAGCTGTAGTCCACAGAGATTGATGTTACAGCGTTAATAGCTGAGGAAAAAGGTAGAGAAGTTGAAAAAGGTGTTACGATTACTTAAAATGATTGTCCAATTGAAGACGAAGTACTTGTTAACAAATCACATGACATTATTGACATTTATAAGTCAGTATGATACAGCGTGACTATTTTTCTGTTTGATAAGAATATATATATATTTTTAATGATGTTTAGGTAAAACATACACAGGTAAAATAATACAGTGGATTTTCATATAATCTCCATATCAGATTGGTGCAACGCCACTCTCCTATAAATCCTACATAAGTTATTTTACAGTCGAAGTTCAGTCAAAGTTTATCTTGAAGAGATCAAGCAGTAGCATCAGATAGACCCCAAGTATGCAGACATGTGTAGATAGTGTGCTGTATATTTATTAATCTGTCACTGACTGCTGGTTTCTCTTATGGTGGCAATTTATGAGAATGCTCACCACTTCCCCAGTGTTGCAGAAACCATTCACATCTCACTCAGTACTCAGTTACAGAGGAAAGTCCCTCATTAACTTCTGTTAGTAACAAAAATGTAAATATTCTGTTATCACAGTAGACTAAATATATCAGTGCTATTAACTGATAAATCAATTAGTTGTCAATTAATATATTGTCAAACATATTTTGTCAAACATATTTTGTAAAGAAATATCTAATAATCAGAAATGATAAGTCAAAACGTATCTCAGCCTCTTAACTTTTAATAATTTCTTGTTCCTCTACTCCATTTTGATAACTTGGATGTTACCATTTAAAGAATCATCATAATCAGGCTTTGGGAATAAACAGCTGTATAGTGCAGAGTGCAGTGCCACAACCAGGGGCTGAAATTGTATCCAGTTGCCAGTTGGATGTTTTTTTTTGTTTGTTTTTAGAAACACCAGGAAGTAACATTATGTTTGCTCTCTCTGGGCATTTATCAAAATATTTGCCAGCTATCTGTCGGCTAACAAACTGATTCCTTGATCAATGTTCCAGATGGACTGTAAACTGTTGGATGGTCCAGTTTATGACAAAATATTCTATGATGTAAGTTTTTTCTATGTTTTATGTGAAAAAGTAACTTGCGTCTGTCGGATGAGTATAATGAGTGTAATGAATGAAAAAGTTAGAGCAGAAGTAGAGAATGATGTGAAAAATTAAATCTGAACTCCCTCAAATTTCACACACAAGTACAATACGCACTGAATTTGGGTTTCATCATATGTTTCTTTCAATACTCTATTAATGCACTGAAAGATTCTGGATTTATGAGGATCTTTTTCAAATATAAAACCAGAATCTGAGGGGCCCCAGTGAATAGATCAGACAAAGCGATATTATACTCATATACTCACGAGAGGTGGTGTGCGTAATGTTGGAGGCCTCCCCGGGCACCAAGAACACATTGACTGATGATACTCCCACTGTGTAAGTGGAGCAGGGCTCCAGATTACTAATATCCATAAATGTGGCTGTGGTGTTCCTGATGACTGGGGTGTTTTCAGGGTTGTCGTTGTCACTCACAGTCACTTGGTAAAGCAGGATTTTGTTGACAGGGTTCCATGTCACTCGGGCTTTGCTCTTTTCCGTTACTTCAAAAGTCACACCAGTTGGTGGCTGCACCACTTTGGGCAGAGAATACAAGTGTTAACCATTTAAACACCACTGTGCTTGCATGCATATATGCCCGGAGGTTTCTAAAAAAAAACAACTTGTGAAAAAAAATGTAGCAAAACCAGCATTTTATTGCATGTGCACTTACATGTCACGACTGTCCTGATGTTACTTTTGGCGCCTTTTCCTGCACTATTGGAGGAGTAAACGTAACAGATGTAAGTTGTAGCGGGAGTCAGGTCATCCACTTGTCCACTCAGGGATGTGAAGGTCTGGTTGTAAATCTTTGCAGGAACACTGAAAAGCTCCTCCACAAACAAGTTGTAGCTGTCCGCCCCCATCACGCTCGACCACTCAAACTTTACAGATGTACTTGAGATTGCTTTGGAAGATGTTATTTCAGATCGAGCAGGAACTATGGAAATGTTGAACGAAAGAAATCAGCATTATTCAACAAAGGCATTCCACTGGGAAATGTAACGGGTTAGGTTTTCAAAATCTGTCTTCTTACCTGTCCAGGCTATTTCAGTAACCGTGCACAACGGAGTATACAAAAGCTCAAAGGCCTTCAATGTGACTTGATAAACATGTCCGGGTCTTAAGCCCTGTATTAGCCTCTGAGTGCTATGCGCTGATTGCATCACCATCAGTGGGGCAATATTCGTTGAGTTCACAATTCTCAAGTCTAGAACATAAACTGAAGCATCTGGGTGGCTGCTCCATATCACTTTCAGTGTAGATGCAGAGGGAGATGTCACTGACAGTGTATTACATTCTAAAATAAGAGAAAGGAGATATTTGATATGTTTCTGGACAGGGAAAGAAAAGAGCAACAGGGTTTCTGTAGGGAGCAAAGTATTATGAGGAGATCATAAACATAATGCACAGACCATCAAATGCAATACTCTTATGTTCTGAAGTATCATAAGATCTGTGTAAACTTATACTGTCCAGAGAGAACAATGAGAGGAAAAAGACTGAGCTTATCATTAGTTTAATTTGGCTCTGAATAGAATATTGTACAATATGTATTGACTTTTGTCTTCATTCAATTAAATGCACCTCAAGTGTACGTTTCCAAAACATTCAGCATACAGATTCATTATACTGGCTCGAGACAAAGGCTTCATTTGAACTGGTACACGAATCAACTGTTTCTCTAATGTATCTGTTCACTCCACAAACACAGTAAGATGTTATGCATTGTTGATGCAGAAAAAGTAAAAAAAAAAAAAAAAGAGAGAGAGTGAAAACTTTGCTGATGGATGCAAAAAGCAAACAAAAAACAAAGCAGAACACTTACCTGAAGCCACAATTACATGTTGCGTCTGAAAAAAACCCAAAAAGAAAGTGAATTAATCAGAGACAATTACAAAATAAAAGCCCAAGAAAACAAATTGCCTAATCTATCTAAATACCTGTAGGACAGAGAAAAGGGCAAATGATGTATATAACATCCACATCTTATCCACTGTAAGTGTATAGCTTCCCCAATGTTGCAACTATCTGGTAGAACTGTACTCAGCAGCTCATCTGGAACCTTTACAGGCAGAGCATTGTACATCAGTGTCATGGGAACCAATCAGCAGGTCTTAAACGAGGACAGGTGGATGCCCATGGGCTCACTATCATCATGAGAAGGAAACAAAGTACAGTATTCGGTAAGTTGGGTGGAGGTGGGGGTACTTTCAAACCCCTATCCTATCACATTCAGACTGCATTTCCTCCATATTCCTGGGATATTCAATTAATCTCTCTCATGGCTCTGGACTCAACAAAGGACTACATATGTACTGGACTATCCCAACCTTCAACAAGAGCTATAACACTCTGAAAATCTATAGTATATTACTTAGTGTATTATTGTAACAGTCTTTTTTTCTGAAAACAGAATTGCTCTGCTGTAAAGTAATCTGATCTCTTTTGTGTGATACTGTGACTGAAAGGTGAACTTAAGCAAGTTCCCGACAAGTCCTTCCTGGATTGGTGTAATTTTTCTTGGAAAATCTTTGTCACTGGACATTATTTCATCAAGCGTCCTGTGGTTATGCCAAATCAGTTTAATTCAGTTCAATTAATTAACACTTTTTAATCCCCAAAGGGACTTTATATGGCTGGAGTATAAATTTTAATTCAAAGATATGCTTTTTCTATAAAATGATACCAAAATTAAACATAAATCAGATGACAAGCATATGGAAAGTTGAAGTGTAGCAGAGAGGAAGGTGTATTAGAAATCTTCAGAGGTCACCATCAGTTGGTTGGGGTGTTATTTTGGTAGCTTGACAAAATCTTCGTTGATGAGTGCACATGCAGTGTTGGCAAGTGACAGTTTATATCTCTCAGAAGACAAGAATTCATAACTAGCAGTTAAAAATCTGAGGTGCAGAGGTGCTCATTGACATGTCCTGGATTACATCATCTGTTGTTAACAAGCACTATAATCCTCTTCCTTCACTGTTACCTCTTTGTCTGCAGTTTCTGTCTGATTAAAGCCTTAGTAGAGAGGTGTTAAGAGTTGTTCCTGCAGCCATGTCTCTTCCTGATCTTCCTGTTGGGTCCAAGCTTGTCCATTTTATCGGCCAGTGATCTCAAACTTTCAGTGAAGATCAATAGAAGAAATGATTGTAAACACGTTCATCTTTTTCTCGATTTTGTTCCTGCTCTGCATCCTAATATGTCTCCCCTTCTACTCATTTTGATTTAAGTTCAGGCATTTCTTGGGCTTTGGAAAGCTCAGTTAGCTCCAACAGATATAAAAGATTACCAGAGTTACAGGCGGAAGTCCTTCCAGCAGCACAGCATCCAGAGACGTTACATTGCTAACAACTTCATGGTGACTTTATTCCAGCAGATTGATATTTAGGAGACTTTCTGTTGTACTTTTGAATACTTCCTCAGCAGTTTTAGCAGGGTCCACTGCTGCTGTGGGGCTGGAGGATCATTTATTTTTCATAAACAACAGAATGACATTTGTTTTCTTACTTACTTGTATGTATAAATCAGGTGACGTTTTAAGTCCCGTTGTTGCAGAAACAGACAATTCTGACAGTTCACAAACTTTCAGGCACCATTGTGCAGTAAAAGGGTTTCAGGGCCTGTGTTTATAGAAGCCAATATCTGTGGGCATTGTGTTGTGAGCTTAATATTACGTCCATCAACATAATGGTTGAGGAAAATAGAAATAAAGATGATCAAAGACAAAATATAAAAATCTATGATGGATTAAGTGTTTGCTGAAGTCCACGACATTTGCATTGAAGAGATCCTTGACATGTGTCTCACTGCACTCCTTACAGCACAGAATGTAAATGTTATTTGTGGGATCATATTCAGATCATACTGATCTCAATAGCTGATGACTTTAATGAAATAATTACTTTCTATAAAATTGAATTCAAGACAAAATTGCAGAGGAGTAGCTGATGATTTCAAAAGTAAACTGGATGTTAACACATGACTGAATAACAATATAATCAGTATGGTCCAACATCACATCACCTTAGACATGGAGATTGTGCAGAACATTAGTGCTCCTAAAACTGACAAAACCACACCAGCAGGCAGTCTATAAAGAGGGAACAGATGTCTTGGTAATGATAATGATAACAAAATAGAATAACATATAAAACTAAATATGTTAAACTCAAGTGTCTTCTGCTGTTTATTGCTGTTAGTCCCTATAAAAAACATTCCTGAAGACATGAAACCCAAGGCTAATATGAAAACCACACAGTTGCAGCTACACTGTATAATGTTTAAACAAAAATAAGAAAACCTGTCCAAAGCCTTGGATAAGGTTGAACTCATTCATCCAAACTTTATCACTGAATAAACTGAAAAAGCTCTGACAGAAACTACATGTCATGAATTAAGTTAAAACGTCGATACTGGCAAAACTGTGTGGCTTCAGGGTTTTCCTGTTCACAACAGCATCGCTTTTATAAGTTTGCTATTTTCTGCTGAGGCTGTTACATAAATGACTGTGATAGCACGTTGCCGAGTGCGGTGCTCAACAAAGAGAGCAGCTTACAAAAGGTACCATACTTTCCTCCACCTCTTCCGTCAGTCACCTCTTCTGTTACAGTCACACTGAAATCTGGCTGTGTGTCTTTTACAATAATGGTAACACATGCACGTTTTACAAATTCAGCCGAGTAATTGTTTTTGGTCGCTCGCCCCTGAAATCTCCGGAGGGAAATACAATGGATCGGTATCCTGTCACACACCTGCACACACACAAGAAACACGTTTAGTAAGAAGCAGGCAGCATAAACTGCACAGCAGGTTATAGAGAAGATGAGTGGAAAAGCAACTTTTAAGAAAGACTAAACACCACTTTTAAAAGAGCTAGGATGCTGTGTAAGACATAAACAAATGCAAAATGCAGTAATTTGACACAAAGGGGCATAGAAAACTGTGGATGGATCAAAAAAAGTTGGGATGGCTAAAAGATATGTAGTACTAAGAGAAACAACTGGAGTGTATAAGAGCACCTCAGAGAGGCCGTCTCTCAGAGGTAAGATGGGAAGAGGTGAGAAGTTCAGCAATCTGCAAAAGTAAAAAAAGAAAAGAAAAACAACTCTTTGAATTAAAATATTTTGTAAAATCGTGAAGACTTTGGATATTCTATCATCTGCAGTACATAATATCATCAAAAGATTCAGAGAATCTGGAGAACTCTCTGTGCAAAAGGGGCATGGCTGAAAAATCTGTTTTAGATGCCTTCAATCTTCAGGCCTTCGGGCAGCACGGCATTAAAAACAGGCCTTTTTCTGCCATGGAAATCACTGCATGGGCTCGGGAACACCTCCAGAAATCATTGTCTGCGAACTCAGTTCACTATTATAAGGAAAAAAATGCAGGTTTAAAAAAACTGACAACCTGCACATCTGGAAAGGAACTACCAATGCCCAAAAGTATTTACAGCTTTCAAATAATGTCTTTTTCTCAGAGAATTCCTCACACATTTCAGCAATTTTCTTGGTCCTTTGGGAAATACTAAAAACTGTTTGTCTGTCTCACCAAGAAAGTGTGGGCAAAAAAAGTAGATACACAGCATTTAAGCTGAGACAGTTGTGCTTTATGAGCCTCTTATCAGTTGAGCTGTCAACCCCTTGCAGAGTGTGCTTGTGTCCTAGTGCCCCCCCGCTACATTATAAAAAGGTAAATGCATAAAAGTATGGAAATTTAAACAATAAAAAGAGCATTATAAGTTTAAAAGAAGATTAATCATCTGAGATATGATATCAGAAGATGTCATGACAAATGATACACTGCACTTAATTAGAAACTTGCAATGATTTCAACGTTGTAAAGTAAAATCTCATTTATTTCATGTTGTCCAATTCATTTTAATGGACCTTATATCTGATTGTAATGAACTGATTAGTGGTGCACTGGTCTGTGTATACATGTGTGTGTTTCCTTTGAAATTGGGGCTTCATGTTCACCTTCTCATTGCTTTTTAAACTGTGGTACAAACTACTCCATATTAATGGGCATCTAATATAAATCTTTACTGACCAAGTTTTATTTGACCTATATTTAATAGGACAAGTCATTTACAATGGTGCCATGGCAAGTGTTGAGTGTCTCTCGTCAGCTGACTAAATCCCAGTTATACCAAGCTTGTGGGTCAGTTATACAACTGAAAGTCAGCTCTTTACGCTGATTTATTGAGACCTACTTTAGGAATTTATCATATTATTTTGTTTCTGGAAGCTGTATCCAAACCCGCACACCTGAGTCTCTAGTTCTTAAAAAAAGGAGTCACACAAATTTATGTTGGGATGCAAAAATTTTGTGCTTTATTGCTTTCATCTGTCAAGTGGGAGCAAACGTATCCAGTGAAAGTGGCGGTAACACTGAATCTTTCTCCAGCAACATGATCAGATGTATCTTCCACAGGACATGCATGCATGACTCCAGGCAGACGAGATCTATTCCTGCTGTTCCACTTTCACGGTGACCCCCTTTTCACTGTAGGCCTCCAAACAGGAGACGTGTCAAACTGCAGCCATACGGAGGTCTTCTACTTGGAGAGGTCCTAATATATTATTTCACCTTTAAATGATTTCTGCTGTGAGGATTTTCAACCCATTTGCCAGAATAAAAAGGTTACATGGATTTTACATTTCCATTCACCAAACTTTTATGTGTCGGCTTTTGCTTTTTGTTCATTTTTACCAGATGTCGTTAAATGTTGAAGTTACATCAAGTTTCACTGAAATTATATTTCGAATTCCTAAATTTACAGCAAAAAAATGCATTCCTTCGAAAGCAGCAAAAACTAAAAATAATTTTCAAATGTACTGAGTGAATGTTCACAGTTAATTTTTCCCCGAACCTTTCTTTTTACCGTCTACTGTATGGCTTTGGTTTTTCTCTTGTCATAAGATTTCCATGAACAATTTGTCAAATATTTCACATGTGTGCCTTGGATCTTTACAGTTTCCACTGGTGTGAACACAGTCATATATCCTTGTTGCTGTGTTGGTGGTGGACGGTGTTCTCTGTAAGTCAAAAGAGAAATATAAAAGATGACTTGTTGGGGAAAAACTGTTTATTATAAATCATGGAAGTATCGGTGCTCATAACCAGCCTAACCTGATGCTTTGTTAAACTTTCTACACTATAAATCAGAAGGCAGCTTAGTTTACTGAGTTTAATCTTACAGTCACTCAACAAAAACACAATGAGATGTCCAAGTCACGTTCCCGCAGCAGATCTCCATCTGCTTTTACCTGAGTCACGTTCTCCTCATTACCATCACAGGTATCCAACGAGTCCCGGAGGTAAAAGGTATCTAACAGAGGTGAAAGTCCCAGAGGTAAAAGCAGACATAGATCAGCATCTACCGTCCCCGAACACTCTCCTTCACCCTTTTGTTCCGCTCAAACATTCCCTCCTATTGTTCTACCCATGTACAGCTAGTTTACGGCTGCTTATGATGCTGTCACAAGATACCCTTCGTTTTGTGAGGCAATGCTATGGATGAGTCACATGAAAACAGCTTTTATCCATTTCTTTCACAATCGACAAGCACAATGTGAAGGAAAGTGTGCCGTTGGTCTCAGGCTGTTATGTAACGTGGTTTCTGTGTGATCTTCGTGATCTGGATGGTGGTTGAGTAATAATAAACCTACCACAATTACTTCACACTTCGTCTTCCACGGGAGATCACTTGAGAGAGAGAAAGAAGACGTTTCAGTACAGTTTAAGCTCATAATTGGATTACATTCATAAGAAATGTTGTTGGTAACTTATTCACTTTCTTGCCAAAAGTGAATAAGTATGAAGCTACAAGTGAGGCCTAATTGGCTCAACTTATGGTGAATGATGAAATAAACAAAACTGAGACAGGTTTTTCCATTATAAGGATTTAGCAAACCAGATATACAGTAGCACTAAGTGAGCTTTGACGGTGCTTGTATGCGATTATGTTGCTGCAAGTCCTCCAAACGATACCACCATGTAGTAGTTCATTTCTTTATACTGTTAAATACCACCTATAAAGTGTCACCATCAAGTGGCAGGAGAGAAAAAGGACTCATATGAGTGTTTCAGTCAGTAACATCTCAAACTTTACTAAAACGCTCTTGTCACTTCCTGGTTGGGTTTAGGTAAAAACAACAATTAGTTAGGGTTTAAAAATGATCATGGTTAGAACTAAAAGTGTTCTTTTCCAACACTGCTGCCACCTTCATGGTGATCTTTCTGGTTGCCTCAGTGACATGTGAACACAAAATGTGACTATGGAACTCATTTAGCTTCATGTTTATCGCACAGCCTTAAAAGTGTGGAAACCTTCCCATTGGCAAGAAATTTAATATTTAACTAAATACTCATAATGTTGACAGTTGATACTCACCCATACCAGCATTACTTCCTGGACAGGGAACTGAGAAGATAAAAGAAATCAACAAATGTTTCCTGACTCTTATATTGTCTCCACAAATTGGAATGTGCTTTGTTAATCATATCAGAGCTCACAGATGACCCACCTGAGTATGTTCTGGGCTGACAGAAGGTGACTTTGATCCCGTGCTGTCCCACTGGTGCCGCCACGACAGTGTAGACATCCCCACATGTTTCCTCCTGGATATCACAGTACATGCTGCCTGCACCTGCGATGCAGGTATAGTTGGCTCCCGTCCCATACAACTCTACTGTGTGATTATGGGCCTGAGGGCCCGGAGAACGCCAGTACACCCTGAGTGAGTTATTGGTCCGGCGATAGAGCTTGACACCTGTTGGACAGCAGGCACCTACAACAGAGGATGTTTTTTTTAGATTTATGTTTATGATCTAACTTTTTCAAATTTGTTATTGTGACTTAACTCCAGATTTCCAAGCTTTTTCTTTGAAATAGCTAAATGTCTGTAAGTATGTATTTGTTCTCACTGGATGAGAATCCGTGGTATTTGCACTCCGACTTGTGTCCTGTGCTGCTGATGGCTTCCAGGTGGACGCTGTAGTTGGTGCCACAGGTGATGCACCCCATCAGGCAGTGGGCATCCAGAGTGTGGCATTTGGCGTGTCCGCGTGGGGATGTCAGGGTGGCAATGTAAGAGCGAGCTCCACTGCCGGGTGACCACGTTACATTGGTCATAGCCTGGGTCACCTGGGTCACATTAACTGATGCGGGGCAGCAGGGACCTTTGGAGAAAGAATACAAAGCAAAAATCTACGTTTTCCTACATGCTAGAGTTTGCATTAGTGAGGCTTTTGTTTTGTGTCACAGTTCAAATAACTTATGAGGAGCCTCAGTTACTCAGATGATAAATTTAGACTGAAGCCATGCAAGCGTAAAAGGTAACTAATTTGACTGCAGAGGTCTTTTAGCTAATCGTGAGATTTATAACAGCTGGGATAACACATGGCCAAAAATTAGCTTTTTTTTAAAGCTTTCTATTAAAGTTTGAACGGCGCACTTTTTTGGCTGTATGAACTTAAAATGTAGTCAGAAAATGTACAGTCGTACCTGTTTCCAGAGTTTTACTGAATCCAGGTAGACTTCTCCCCACTGCTGTTTTGGCCACCGCTACGACCTCATAGGTCGAGCCACAGGGCAGCTGTGTGAGCTCACAGGAGTTATTTTTCGACTGGCACGTATGCTTGTTGTTGCGTCCGGTGGCAGCGACGGTGTAGTTTGTATTAGGGGAGTTGGGTGTGGTGATGAAGACTCTGTAAGTTGAATTGCCGGTCTGCATCATGTTCAGGATCTCCGGAGCGCAGGGAGCTACAGCAGGGCAGGCAGGATAAAAAAAAAAAGAGGTTGTCGTTCCAAAAATGCAAAAAGATGCAATGTAAGAATTTATTTCTACATTTATTTATTTATTTTATACATTCTAGGGTATCGTAGTAGGCCTACTTTGATGTGTCTCACCTGTCTTAACTTTAATTTAGCTTTACTTAAGCTTATATTCCCCTTTTTTCATTTTGTGTGTGTTTACAAATAATTGTGAATTCATGATATAAAATCCCATTCTTCATTAATCTATAATGTATTTTCAAGTAACCTCACAATACCTGTTTCATGTGTGTGGGGGGTACACGTCTGGTTGCATCCTCGTAACTCGCTGCAAGGTGTCACGGTCACAGAATAAGCCGTGTTGCACGTCAAATCTGAGAGTGCACACACTGGTGATGTGTCATTGCAGTGGATGATGTCATTAGTCTGCGCTGCCGTGGTCTCGTACAGCTCAGCCCCTTTGACTGGTGACCACATGACCTCCAGAGTCTCTGTGGAAACCAGCTTTACAGTAACATCCTGTGGACAGCAAGGAACTGGGAGTGGGACGACGCAGGGGGAAGAAGAAGCGCAGATAGGAAAAATGATTAAGATTTGTAAATGAACCTCTATTTTACAGTTTTTAAATTCATATCAAAGCATTTTTGGCATAATGCTGCTTGTATTTGAAACTTCTTATTTTGTTGAGTTGTGTTCTGCAGAATAAGAAGGAAACATTTCACTGATCAAAAAATGTAACCACAGACATGATGGATCGGTTCCATTTACCCTCAAAGATGTACCGGTCAGCCAGGGCTATAGTAAAAGAGATGGCACACCTAATACAGTATGACTTACATCTGCGCTTTTAACGTCATTATATTCCAAAGTTTCTTCCTTGAAAAAGCGTATTCTCAAAACAATGAAATGGTGGACATTTCAGGGAAGTTCATATCTGAGATCTATGAGCAAGCTGCCAAAACCTTTGAGCCATGGAATACGGTGACAAAGTAAACAAAAGAGAATAAAAGAAAAGAAAAAAGCAGTTATAAAAAGAAAAAGGTGGTGAAAGGTGTTTCTTTTGGTAAAATGGTCATATAAGAAGGTGTGGCGCACAGTAATTATACATGATAATGTAATATAAAGTACTTGACACTTATAACGATGTTTGATATCACATTTTATACAAGAGCGTGACTTGAAGAGTTGAGGGTGCTATGATCTCACTGGTGGTGTAGTTGCGGACGTGTGCGTAAAGGCTGGTGCCGGCCTGGTTGTAGGGGAACACGCTGGTGAGGTAGGTGTAGCCACACATGCAAAAAAAACTGCAGGTGGTTTCAGTGGTGTTGCATGACTTCTCTGTCCCATCGTCCCTCTTTATAAAAGCCACATAGTACTCCACCAGGGGCACTTCTTCCCACACCACCGAGCAGTTACCGGCGGTGGGCTCCTCCACCCAGATGTTTTCTGGGGGACAGGGGTCTGTCAGAAAAAGGAATATAAGAGAGGATTATATACTTACTGGCTTTCTTGCGAACACTTCTAGTTACTTGCAGCAGGAAAGCAAAGACGCATGTTTCCCAAAATGTTGTATTACTGTTCTAAACATAAAATATCTCGATAGGACGAATGTCATGTGAAAATGAAAGTTGCCCTTCTTTCAATTCTAAGGTTGTATGTATCAAGGTCACATCAACATCTGCGTTTTTATCTTGTCTGTCAGTATGACATTGTTCTAGAAGTCTTTCAGTTCAGATACAACTTGGCAAACCTATGGGGTTTTCTCCTGCAACCCTTCCAAACAAACCATAATTGTTCAGTCTTTTTTCTAAATGTACCGTCCTGAAGTTTAACATTTAACATACTAACTGAGGCCTGTAGAAAACAGATGACGTTCTTAGGTTTTTTTTCACAATTTCTACAAGCATTGCACCTTGTCTGACCTTGGGGTGAACTTGCTCAGATGACTGCTCCTGGGAAGATTGACAGCTGAATTTCTTGAATGTTTTCCCCTTGTGAATAATTCTTCTCACTGTAGAATGATGGATTCTAAATGATTTTTAAACAACCCTTCCCAGATTGATGGGCAGCAACAATTGCTTCTTTAAGATAATTGCTGATTTCTCTCCTCCTTGGCATTGTGTTAACACACACCTGCTGATGATCAGTTAATGAAATGTATTTGGCTGTAGCGCCATGCTGCTACTTATCTTCTTACCCTCTATGGAAGCAGGAAAGTTGTACTAAAGTTTTCACTTTCCTTCTACATTTTGGCTTAGTTTTTGTTGAATGAATAAGGACACAGTGTAATATGTCATGTGATGTTGTTCATCTGAGGCTGCAGACCTGATAAGGAACAGATTATTTTCGGTTATAACCTGATACACAAAACCTTGAAGAATTGAAAGAGGGTGTACTGTCTTTTGTATGACTGTAAGTAACTTGCGCATGACTGTGGTTGTGTGTGATTAGCCCACATGTAATGTAGTCAGCTGGTTGTGAGGGGCTGCTGGGTCCAGCGTCGTTGTAAGCTGTGACAGAGACAGAGTGATTCTGGCCGCACTCTGCGGGTATGATGTAACAATAATTATTTTCCGTGGAACAGTTTTGGCCATTAGAAGTCCAAGCCATGTAGCTCTTGGCTCCTTGCACTGATACCCAGTAGACAGCAATCCCAAGAGAGCGACCTTGAGTCACTTGGACATGTGTCACATCTGGGCTTAGAGGACCTGGAAGAGATACCAGAATGTTTCCAGCCAGTTATTTATCAGGTTTGTGTGGTGCTGACTTAAATTCACATGTTTGTCAGCGTAACTGGTGCTTACGTGTGATCTGGCAGACAGTGAGGTCATCACCAGTGCGCCCCTCAGCGTCCCAGGCCGTGCTCTTGATACAGTAGGTAGTTCCTGCTTCGAGATTGTCAAAAGTCATGGCTGTGTCAGTGGTGTTCAGTTTGAGGCGGGTGCTGGAGCCCTCTCGGATGATGCACAGCGTGTAGAGGACGGCGTGTTTCACTGGGGCCCAGGTCACAAAGATGGTGTCGTTGCTGGGGGAGGATTTGTTCAACTTTGGTGCCATTACAACTAGAAACAAGGTCACGAAGAGAGCAATGAGTTGAAAAAAAAAAACTCCATTGATATTCCCTAATTCAACCCTGTCTTTGCCAATTCTTTTTTTTTTAAAACAATTTTACTGGGATCATATTTCATTCATTTACTTTCAAGAAAAGAGACAACCCAGTTCTCATGGTTTCTCTTTTCATGTTATGAAAATGGTACAGTACAGAAGGTTGGATAAAGTTTCCACCCTCTTGCCTTCGCAACAACAAGTAGAAATTCGAGACAATGGACAGTGAAACGATGATCTGTTGTTGCTGGTGGAATGAGATAACACGTTATTGTTCGACAGGAACAACATAAAGGCTGCATTTCACGCTTCATACATTGATTATCTTATTGAGTAAACTCATAATGTGCACTGTCTGGACAAGTGAAAGTGGACTGAAAAGACTGTTAAGTTGTGACAGTATTGTTTGTCTTGATGGTAAAACATTTTTTATCTGTCTTCGATCAGTATCTGAGTGTGACGTGTCAGGGACTGGTACCTGTCCTGGCCTCAGTGGGGTATGACGGTTGGCTTCTTCCCCCTGAGTTGACGGACATGACACTCAGAATGTAGTCGGTGTAGGGCTGGAGCTGCTCCACTGTGCCAGAGGAGCCGGTGACGTTGGTCTCAGAGAAGAAATCCCCCGTCTTTGACTCTGTCCTTAGGATGTAGCTGGTTGCCCCAGAAACCTCTGTGAACTCAACAGTGATGCTGTCGCTGTTTTTGGAGTAGGCCTGGTCAATGCTGGGCACATCAGGAGCTGCAGAGAAAATCACAAAGAGATACTGATGTCAAAATATGACAACATATGGCATGACATTGGGCTGTGTTTCAGGGCAGTATGTATAACTGACAGGCCTTTGATGGTAGAGGGAAGCTCACATCCTCACCTAAATAAGGATATAATAAACCTCACTGTATTCATATCCTGTGAAGAGATTCATTTAATGTTAAATTAATTAATTAAATGTTCTACTTTTCATTGAAGTGCAATTATTTGAATGCTGTGGAAACGAGTTACTTTAAAAATATAAGAGCAACTCACGAATAAGTAATTGATCATTTCCTTCCTTGAATTTTTTCATTCAACCGATCAAATTTTGCTGATCGGTTGAATTGCTTCTGTTACTGACCTGTTGTTTCCTCAGCCTCTGCACTGCTGAGGACATTGAGGGCATTGTCCATGGCTTCTAGCTGCATGGTGTACACTGTGTTTGGTGACAGAGAGTTAACTGAGCCCATCACGGTGCTGCCGCTGAACTGAGCAAAGACCGGCTGCTCTGGAGAGTTCTTGGGGGTCGCTGTAATCTTGTAGGAGCTGGCACCAGTGAGACCGCTCCACTGCACAGTCATACTCTTTGATGTGACCGTAAACACTGACAGCGTGATGTCTGAGGTAGATAAAGAGAAAGAAATGCTGGAGTTAATTCAAAATGACCTCTAAGTGCTGATGGAAATATTATGTATTGAGATTTTAGGTGAAAATAAAGCAAAGTGTGCACGTTTGGGGTGTTTTCAGAATAATTTGAGTGCGTTTTTAGGAGATAATGCCCTGTGTTTGAACTTGCCATGAAGAATCTTTGAAAAGCAAAAAAAAAAAATAGAGAATTACTTACCATTTTGAGCTGTGCATATCTGAAAGTGAGATAACATAGCAGGTTAATGAGTGAAACAAGAAAATACCTTGATGATGAGTGACAGGAGATAGTGTTTTCAAGACAAGGGCATAATTGCAGAGGTCGCAAACTGCTGGTATTCCACATTATATCCTGAAGCTAATTATGCCCTGTATCATATTCTCAGAGCAAGAGAGGCAGCAGGTTGCACATTACCTTCACTCAACACAGATTTCAGGCCTGCTCAGCGCAGGTATTTCTTTCAGGTTGGTATGAATTTGTCTATTGAGCTCAGGCTGGGGCCGCCACACGCACTCGTTGACAGCAGATACACTCAAAGAGCCTGTGTTCATTTGTTTCAAAAATCCATCCTATATACACTGTTTCTTATCTGGATGTAGAAATATCCACCAAATCACACATAGCAAAAAGTGGCATCTGCTGCACAATGAGGTTCTTCTCTGTGTTGGTAAATTGTCAAAATACTTGTGATTCAATCAATAAAACTATATGAATAAATTGTCATAACTTACCCCTGTAGAGACGAGTAAAAGCAGAAGTTTTAGCATCCTTAACTGCATTGTTCCCATGCTTTTGGGGGTTTTCTGCCTGGGGGGGAAGATGTGTGATGCTGTTTCTCAAAGTGACTTCAGGGCAGCAGCTCAGGCTTAATTTGAACTTTTCTTTTCCCTCCTGTTTCCTCTCTTTCTCCCTCTCAGATGAGACCACAGGTGCTTTATTGTTTCAGAAAATACCAAAGAGCCCCAAGGCTGTAACTCCACCCCTCAGGGATGTTTACGTGGCCTATCAGAGCGAGATATGGAAGCTCATCTTCGTTAGATGAGGATGTTGATAAGGACAATGGATTCCAAACTGGTGTGTTTTGTTTTGCAGCCATTTCATTTCAATAAAAGCGTTGAGACTGTGTCCTGCATGTTAGTTATTTATATCCATCAAAGAAACTACCCTGACAAACCAGCTGAGGAATACACACTTCTTACATCAATGGGTAACTTGAAATAAGTGATTACCTATTTCTCGCTCTAAACAGTTAAACAACAGTTCAACCCTTGTGGTTCACTCGGGATGCTTTTTTTTTTTTTTTTAAATTGACTTTGTCTGTGATTTGCTAACGCTTGAGTAATTATGAATACACCTTTAATCTAAATATACCTGCTGCATTCTATTAAATTTTGGTTGGTGTTTGCTGCATTTTGGTCCTTAGTTACTCTGGAAGTTATTACCTTGGTTTCCAGTTCTACCGAGATGAACCTTGGAGTCTTTTTTGACTGGGATTAATCTTTTAGTTCTCATATCAAACAGATCTCCAGAATGGAATCTGACTCTCTGACTAAAGAAATGACAGAATCCAATCAGAGGATCATTCCTGTGATGACTGTATGTAATACAACCATTCAAAATCCATGGCTCTCTAACGACATATTAAAATCTATTAAGCACAAAAATAAATTGCATAAACGCTACTTAAAAAATGCAAACATGTGTAATATGAATTTATATCAGTAATTATAGAAACAAACTAAAAAAATGTAATAATCATTTAATATCCACTGGAGAAAACCTTACCTCAGAGTGCCTCTTTTAAACATTACCTGTTGTGTACTAATCCAAATTAGAAGCCTACTGATTCTGATAAAGTTCATAAAATCATTATAAATATGAACATTACAAATTCAGCTGGAGCTCATGAAATTTCCAGCAAAATCGTGAAAAACATTAGCAGTGTAATTACTGAACCTCTCATCTGTTGCATTGACCTGTCTCTACTCTCTGGAATAGTGCCTCAAACTGCAAAAACAGCACAAGTTACAGCAGTCTTTGAATCCAGTGATAAGAACGATTTGAGCAGCTATCGTCCAGTTTCCATTCTGCCCAGTCACTTTAAGGTTTTGGGAATAATCATAATCCCATCCCAACAGGGCTTCTGAAAGAAAAATACTACTGATATGGCAGTGCTTCAATCTGAAAATATCAATACATTTTTGCTATGACCATATCAACTAATCTAATGTAACCAGAAAGCAGGAGTATCTGTTGTTATATTCAAAAACTATCTAGCCCATATCTAGTCTATAACCACTTTATTGTAGAAAACTGGGTCCTCTATCAGAAGCTTTAAGTAGCTACCTTTGGGTGACTCTTTCACACTTATAAAAGTGTGCACTGTACACATACTGTATTTAATTTAATTTCACGATTGATGACGGATGAGTGTGTGTGAATAGTCTTTCGTTTATGTAATATAACATGGATCTTGGCCACCCTGTCCCAAAGTGATGCTGAAAAACTGGTCCACACATCTGGCCTGGACTAAGATCCTTCAGTTGAGCCAAAATGCTGCTAAGCAGAACCACCAAGAGAGACTACACTCTTCCTGTGTTAGCGTTGCTATACTGACTCTCTGTAAGTTTCATCAAATCTATAACAGCAGAGCTCCGCCTTTTTGGTTCCTTTTTACCCCACAACAGCTCTTTGTTCCCAAAACTCTGGCCTGCTTTTGATGCCAAGAATATTTTCCTACCGGAATGGGTGGCAGAGCTTTCAGTTTCCAGGCCCCTCTCCTGTGGATCCAGCTCCCTGTGCGGGTATAAAATGCCGACACTGTTTTTGTGCTACCTGCTTCATTGTTTTTACCCAGTTTTTTTTTTTTTTATTGCTTTCAAACTACCTGTAGAGCTGCTCTGGATTATCAAGCACAGACAGTCTTAAGAACATGGGTTTATTGATCTGCTCTATCATTGTATATGGTTTTAATATGAAACCAAAATTAAACTGCACCGGTTGAGAAGTCATGTTGCCAGTTGCCCTTCTGATGGCCTACAGGTTAATCGAACATCAAGAACTCCACCTCTTGCTTAAACAACGACAGCAGGTGGCTCAGGAATCTTGTTCGGACCCTTTTCAAACAGAGAAACTCAACACCACAGAAAAAATAACTGAACGCAGTCCGTCACCAGGAGGCTATGGCAGTGACAAGAACAGGGACGCAAAGGCGTTCGACAGAAACTCAGTAAGAAGACACTGTATCAGTAACACAGGCCCCGGCCAGCAGGGATGGGAATTCAAGGCGTCAAATGAGCACATTAGCTTAAAGGAGAGAAGTTGATAGTCATACTAAAGACAGGGAGGGTTTTTCCTGAAACACAATATTACAAATCTGACCTAGATTTAATTTGATTTAACCGCACTTTTCTCTGCCTGTGGCAGCCTGAATGTCTAAAATAACGCACAGCGAGGAAGCAGCTGAACTCAAAACAATGGCGAACGGTTAAGATGACTTAATTGTACTGACACGGGGCACTGAGAAAATATAAAGTTGATGTTTATTTCTTCAGCTGATGGTTGACTTTGTAGTGAATGACTACAGCTGGCCTCACAATTGCGGTGCCTCTGTTTGAGTTCTTCATGGTAAAATATTACTGATGAAATCTATAAAGTTATGAGCAATGGACTCAACCAGTTTTACCTATAACAGTTAATACAAAGTGTTTGTTTGGTGTACATTTTACACACTGATGAGAAAAAAGTTGAGATCAAGGAGGATTTCTTTCAAAGAATGAAATACCTGGAAGAAATCGAATAAAAGTATGAAAACATATTCGATATAAACAAAATTAATAAAAAAGTTCATTTTATACAAGATAATAATATCAAAGTCTTAGTTTTACAGTCTGATCAGAGTCATTTTACTGATTCCTGTCTGTTTATTAATGATGTACAAAAGAAACTTAAACAAACTCAGCACAAAAGTTCGCCTGCAGATAAATTAAAAAAAGATTTTGTCATTAGATGAATGCTACATGGACCTCAGCTGTCATACAGACATGAACTGATCTGTACTCTGGTGTTACGAAGCCTGGTGTTTCCTGCCCCCCAGTGGCTGCATGTTGTGAAGTCTCCTGTGCAGCTGAGCCTTGGCCAAGTCTGCAGACAGCCGTCTGGCCATGCGGTCCGTGGTCCACTTCATGGTGCGGGCCACCTCAATCGCTTGATCCAAAGTCCTGTTTATGTCCTCCTCCTGTGAAACAGTGAGAAACTATTTTAAAAAGCTGAGCACATTTCAGAGTGACGCACAACGATATTAGCTAACTGTTCCATTTTAAGATGAGCACCAGATGTTCTTTGTATAAAGAAAAAGAAGCTCTAAAATACATCGCAATTTTCAGGAGTCACGCACATCAAAAGAGGACATTTCTGACCTTTTTCCCTCTTCGTCTGCTAGTCTTACTGGCCGTCCTGGAGGATAATGAGACTGGAGACAGTGTGTGCTGGAAGTACACGTTGCTGGGCAGGAGTGCAGTGTCTGACTGAGTGGAGCGTTTTCTATGGTCAGACGGGGACTGCGAATGTGGCTCCCTCACTTTATAGCTGGATTTGAGTGCAAACAATGAGAGAAGAACTTTAAAACAACTTCATTGCTCATCAACTTGACAGGAGACTGCTGCTAGTAGCTGTATACCTGCTTTGCACAGGTGAGACATACTTACCTGGCTGGCAGGCTGCTGGATGAGCCATAGCTGACCTGGAGAAGGGGTTTCTGGAGAGATGGAATCGAGAAATGGGACCACTCATCCTTGGAGTAAAAACTCTTGATGGCTGCTAATCACAGAAAGATGAGATATCATACAGTGTATGTTCTAATAACCCATGCTACTGTACATACGGACAGTGCAGGCTTCTGTGACAATCCTAAATTTGACTCCTTCTTTTACTAATGGCATTCATGTACCGTAGCCGTTTTCATGCTATCGCTTGTGCGCACTTGTTCCTGATGTTTAAACAAATAGAAATTCAATTCAAGTCGTTTGAAACCTGGCATTCCCAGCCACTGATGAGAAGGTTGCTCACTCTGTTGTCTTTGCTTCATGTTGGTTTTTGTGGCCAAATTCTTCTCTTTCTTTAAAATGAGGTCGTTTTCCAGTGTCCCTGCAAGAGGACCAACATAATCTTTAGTTTAACTGCCTAGGAACAGATCAACCTTTCTTTAAAGAGTTGGAACAAATAGCCGAGTACACTGTGAGATGACTGACCCCTGTTGGACTGTGTTGTCGTGTCTTGAAACTCAGCCGACGAAAAAACATTTCTTTTTCCTCTCCTGCCTCTTACAGATGAATCTTGTTGCATTATCTCCTGGCAACTTGCGTCACTGCTAACGGTGCCTGCAGAGCAAATGACAAAATTGAATTCAATGGTGTAAGGAATTGAATGATTGAATGAGAGACAGATAAGGTGAGAATCAATCAATCTATCTATCTATCTATCTATCTATCTATCTATCTATCTATCTATCTATCTATCTATCTATCTATCTATCTATCTATCTATCTATCTATCTAGAACATTATATTGATATACACAGTGTTACATGGAGGCGGAGTACCTTTGCTCTTGCTGGGATCCATGTCTGAAGAGATCCAGTCTTCTATCCTCAGCTGACTGGAACTGAGGTTACTCACACCTCTGTCACTTGACTTCCCCTCTCTATAAATAGTTATACTCAGTTATGAGAACACAACAGCACTGATGTCTCATTTTATCCAACTATTGTAGGTTAAATTCAACCAAATAAAGTCACATGAATACTCTAACAATCCACATCTTCTCAGCAAGTCACTTCAGAATCAGATCCCCACCTGCTAATAGCTGGTGTCTGGTGGGATCTGGTTTTAGACCTGCACCCCTGACGTTCTTGAGTATACTTTGAGGTAAGATAGTCCATCCTCTGTGCTAACTGAGGCAGCTGGACCAAGCCTTCCGCCAGGTCCGTCTTTAGCCTCAACACCTCTGACTGCAATGCCAGGATGGCCTCACTGGGTAAACACATATATTTTGTTGTTCACAAATAAGGAACGGAACCTAAGACAGGAATGAAATCTTTCCGTCTCATTCACCAGTGGAGCTGTCATATACTGCCACATACTGACCCATTACATGAGCAAGAGTGCAGTGGGCTGCCACCGTCTACTGTATCCATGGCGGTGCCGAGTACAGGCTCAGATATGTAGTGTTTGAGCTGAGGAGGCAGCTTTTGGTCAGTTCCTGTTTGGCCAGCAGTAAAGAACAGTCCATCACCTCAGTATTTATCTGACAAGATGACATTAAAAGTGAGCATGAAGAAGGGTTCACTCACCTTGCAGCCTGACTGAAGGCTCCTTAGTGGTGCTCTCCACCCACAGTTCCACTGCAGCTGCTGCTTCACGGTGCTGTAATTGGACAGATGTGTGGGGGTTTGCCCACTGGTGGTCAGTCAGGGCTGCAGAGTGAATGGCTGTCTGCAGGTTGGAGCAGGAGCCCTCACTGTCTGATCTACTCAGGGATCGAACACTGTAGGGAAACCAACCCCGAATCACCATAAAGTTAGACCAGAATGATGTGTGGATGACAATCAGTCATTTAAAAACTCTTTTTTACCTTCCTGTGAGATTTGGTTGAAATGTTCCAGAGGAGGACTGATTCAAAAAAGAGCTACCAAATCCACTGTCTGTCTCTGGACTCACGATCCTCTGCAACCCAAAAAGACACACTGGTTACCATAAAGTATCTTATGCACCATGTAACATCATGCATCTACTGTAATTGAAATAGTATCCCTGAAACCCAGCAGCACAAGATCAAATTCTAATCCGATTCTGGGGTCGGGAGGAGTTCCCAATTGTCAAACCATGAAACATTCATCTGCGACTGACCTGTGACACATAGGAGCTGTTGAGAGGAGGCTCTGAGACAGAGTGGCTGTCTGAGTCTCTGGGAGCATCAGAAGAACAGGAGACCTTCACTGCCAGACTCATAGAACTACCAAGATCACACACACCACAGACAAGACAAATGTTTACATATGAAGAGTTTGTATTGGAGAGAAACAGTGATGGGAGTAAGTAATACGTGTATTAAATAATTCTAATTCTGCAGATTACATGTAGTGTGTGTGTAACACACCTGTCTTAAACAGCTGTTTATACGGTCACACATTTTAACTTATCTCCACACTGACCTGTTGGTTGCCCTCGGCGTCTGTCTTAGGTTAGAACTGGTTCTTCTTAGATATGCTATGATGTCGCTGTGATCTATCGCCTCTGATAAAACAGAACTCCTCTCCTCCCCGCTTCCCTCCTCATCCTCAGTTGTCCGGGTGTCTAGTCCTTCCAGAGAGTCCAGCAAGTCCCTGAAACAGTCCACAGAAGACAACATGCGCAAATAGATCCAAACACTCTGTTCCCTCTGTACTGGGAAACCTAACACCAAACTGAACCTGAAACACTATCTGCCCACGGGAAGGCTGAGAACCTTTTATATGAGCACAAACACACATGCAAGTGCACCACAAAAGTGTCAATAGCTGAAGACAATATGGTATTTTAATACATATACAGTTTAAAGTATGGTTCCAAGGCAGGAAAACGACTCTTTTTACTTTCTCTCTATAGACTAATGAATATTTGGACCATATTTGAAAGGAAAAGCATTAATAAAGATGTAGTAAATACAGAAAATTCAATCTGAACTTAAACAACAAATGCTGCATTAAATAACGAAAAGGACAAATCGTTTGTACCGTGAATGGCAGATGTTACAGTCAACTGTTAGGAGCTCACTGCTTTGGTTTAATCCACCAATTACATGGACCTCACTGGGCTTCTCCACTTCCTCGTGTTTTACTTCCTCTTCCTGTGCATCCATCTCACAGCTCACAGTGGAAAAGCTTGGACTTGCACCCTGAAACACAAAATCCAGTCAGGTATTTTGGTTGTTGGTGCAAGCGTTCGTTGACACTCGGCATGTCCTCTAGGAGAGGATCTGTTGTTGATGAGGATGCGGCGTGTGGATACAAATAAGCTGCTACTTTTTAAGAAAGATAAGTCTACATCCTCTGGGCCTAAGCTCATTTAAGCGAGCCAGAGAGAGCTGCAGTGTTTCTGCTTCTTGTTAACTTTGCAGGGTGGAGTTTTAACTTGTGTTTGATAAAGTTGTGATGAACTGTGTACAGTTTAAAGGATTTCAGAAGCGTTCCCAAGCCCATATAGTGATTTTTAGCACAGGATTAAGTCTGCTAAAGGATAAAGTCCCCCTGCCCCACCCCCACCTTGTCTCCTGTGTACAGATATTTAGAGATAATATCTTTTTTTTTATGATATTAGAAATGTAGATGATGGCATCCCTAAATTCTGATTCATTTCTTAAATCATTCCCTCATTTATTTATTAAATGGTGAAACTAGTTGTCCACACAGCAGACTTTCACACGTGGCAAACTCCTCCCCATGTTTACCTCTGAAGGATCAGCCTCTCTGAGATGCTTCTGTTATACATTTTATACTGAACTCTTACCAATGTATCTAAATCGTCTAAACATATTTAGTTAGTTTGTACGTCTAAGTACTCATAACTGTTAGATGACTGTATGAAAAATGTTATAAAATGATCAGCTAAAAGTATGGATTAACACCTGAATCTGTCGGCTTAGTGGACAAACAGCAAAAGTAACTAGCTAATATGGAAAAATAGATGAAAGTGATAGATGCTGTGCAACAGTTGAAATGAGTAGATAACTACTGATAAATGTTAAATTGTGAGAAGATTAAATGAATATGCATGAAATTGAAAGCAAAAAATATGGAATCTACGTCAACAAATGGTTAAAATGACAAAGAAATTATTTATTAAGGAATTAGATAATCTGGAATGAAATGGATTTTTTTTTTTTAAATGAGCGACTCAGAATAAATAAATTCATATTTAAAACACCAAAATCATGTTTGATAATCACAATGTACGTTGGATATCCAGAGTTCTGTGTGTACTCCTGGTAATATACTGTCTGGTCAAATGTTGTTGCAACGTGTGACAACATGCAATTCTCTGTGGATTGATTGCCATTAAGCATACTGAGAGCGTCGGTGTGACTGCGAGCTTGTTACCTCGTGCAGGGATGGTGGGGGTGAAAGTGTGGGCATGCAGGGTGGGTCAGGTTTAACCTGCAGAGGCACTGTTATGGGTTTGGGAGTGGAGGACGACTGGGGTGGAGAAATCTGCTCAAACATGTTTTTGTCAATCATCTCCTTAATGTCCTCGAGGTGCATGCCTATCCTGAATATGTCTCCCTCCACTAGTCTGCACACAAGAACATGGACACACACACACACAGACTTGTATGAAAGGATGTACATACATGATATTTACACATTCTCACAATTTCAACAATGGGGTCTTTTAAACCTGTTTGGGTCAAAGGTGCCAGTATTCCTGGACAGGCCCATGTGGTTTTGCATCTCCAGGGCTCTGTGCTCTTCCTTCTTACTGATGTATTTCCTTTCCAGCTGGTCCTGAGCCTCCATCATGCTCCTCAACATCTGACAGAGGACAAAGATTTTTATTCATACACATGCAGAAAAGATGCTGTCAGTATGTTCAAAATACAACAAAATCAAGAGTTACCATTTGCTTTTCTGATGTGTTTACAGCCATGTTGCTCACGCTAAATTTAAATGCCTCCACCTGAAAGCAATGTTTGTTAAAATGGCTTAATAAGTCTCTGAATTCAATGATAACCGAGTAATGCTGTTTAAGGAACATTTTAAACCTTCTGCATAAACTGGCTGATGATGTCTCTGAGCTCAGCGGTCATTCTCTCACCATCACCGGAACCATCTTCATGCTGGTTTGAGGAAACTGTGGTCTGCTCCTTAATGGTTTTATGGTGAGTTGCTTCTTTTTCATGTAAATCCTCTGAAAATATACCAACACAGGAATGCATACCCAACATAGCAACATAGGCTGAATAATATGCATGATAAACTCACATTTCTGTGAGAATTTAAAAGTGCACGCTGTAAAAAAAAGAAAATTCTGGACAGTAATAACATTTTAGGACAACTAAATCTTTTTTATATTAAGTTTGTTAAGCACCAACAGTACTAACTCATTTGGCTGTGGTGATAAGTCTGAGGGAAAAAAAACAACAACAACATGTTGTGCCTCAGTTTTTTTCAAGGTTGGAAAATGTCACAAAGAAAATATCTTAGGTTGGCTTGTCCAATTTATATTGATTTGCCATTTAATATTTAAGCAAAGTAAAGAAAAGTTCACGTGGTTAGAATGCTTTCATCTGAACTCATTTGCTTCTCTGGAAATCGGTTCGGGTTCACTGGAGACAAATTGCAGGTAGCTAAGCAAAGCGTTGGCCTGTCATAACATCATGTGTTAGACATACCTGGCTGGGGAAGATGAGGACCCAAGAGCCCATGATGATTCCCTTTATCAAACTCAACCTGTTCATTATCATCATGTTCTGAATAAAACATCTCTGAGGATGGCTGAGTCTGTGGAGAGAGATCAATAAGTTTGTAAATTGAGTACATGTTTCTGAACTTGTAAATATTTTCTTGTAAATCTGCACTTAAACAGAAACAGCTTCTCACTTACATTTGTTCCTAGTCTCATTTGGTCTATTAAGTTCTCTGCTTCGGCATACTTGGTTAGCAATTTATTATATTCAGCCTAAAGAAATTAGATACAAATTGTATCTAAATCTCAGAGAGCCCAACTTTGCGATACAAAAAGAAATACAAGCAGAGGAGACATAATGTGTTCGGTGTGGCTGGACAATGGATTTTTAACACTTAATTCTACCTGCAGGTGATGCACCAGTACTGGTGAAGTCTGTTTGTCATCGTCTTTGAAGACATAGGGCTTCATCGGTGGCTGAACCGAATCCTCCAGGACTCTGCTGATCACCTCTAACATCTCAGGTGAAGACTGGGCTCCGTGCATGGTGTGAGGACTCTGAGGAACAGATCTGATGGGCCCGCTTGGAGCTTTGGGGATCTTTACCTTTGGTGCAACCTTGGAGAAGTCGGGGAGGGGGTAATGAACTTGGCCTTGGCCATACTTAAGCTCGCTGAAGGATCTGGTACCCACCAGAGGGACTCTCTGAATCTGATCATCCTCTTCTACCGTTTCATGCTTCACTAAATTTGCAGTGATATCCCCACTGCTCTGGTTTGAACTTGCAGAGCTGGATACATTTTTATAAAATGATGGAAGATGATCAATGTTCTTTTCTGTCCTTACATTTAAGCTTACATTTTTTGGTGCAGTGTGACTCCTTTCATTTGAGCTTTCGGTGTGGTTACCGTGTATTGCTGTACTGTTGTGTGTTAGAGCCAAGCTTAAAACAGTGTCATCCACACTCTCCAGCAGTGACACCTCCGGCAGGGTCTCAGCCTCGATCAGCCTACCTGATAGCAGCAGCTCCTCCTGGGAGAAGTGTCGCAGCAACAAGTGGTTAATGTGGGCAGAACCAGGACGAGGTGAGGCTATCTTAGTAGAACTGGACACTTCAGAATGGTTGTCCTGTTTAGTGATGACATCTCCTTGCAACAACTCAGACAGACCAGGAAGATCAGGACTTCCATGAACAGTGCATCCTTCATCAGAGGTTCCCTCAGAGCTAGCTATCTGGTTGAAGTAACGGCTTTCAAGGTCACCATCATACGGTAGATCCTCCTGATCCTCATCGCTGGTATTTTGTCCTGAGTCCTCACACTCCCGTTTTATGGGCGGCTCATCTTGCTGGGTGTTTGGTCTTTGGGCAGAAACATGGCATATGCGGCTTTTAGTGTTGCTCTCGAATGCCTTCACACTCTTACTGCTGAAAACGCTGCTCTCTGAGGAGGTGACATCCAACTCTGACAGCTCTGCACTCCCTGCAAATTAAAAAAAAAACACAAACAGCATAAAAGCCTAATTACAGTCACAGTGATTGTCTGTTTGCCACAACCTTTTTAAGATCGCCCACCATAAACAATGAAAGCAACAACAATTGTCTGTAAACAAACAGGCTTTCTTAAATTTATCAGCACTGGTTACCCAATTTGAAAGCCTATTGTTCTGTCTTACAATATGTGACCCCATCAAAAAGGTCCAACTCTATGAGTGATCATCTCCAGACTACAAATACAAGAAATGGTTTTACCAGCCAATAAAAACACTAGAGATAAAAAAAAAACAATGACTTACCATTAAGATGGATACTGGCCTCTGATGTAGCAGACTCTGCTTGAGACAGATGCAAAGCCAAAGAACTCTCCAGATCACTGAGGTGGAGACTTTCATCCTCACTAAGGTCAACAATGATGCTATGCTCAATGCACCTCTCCCACAACACTGTAGGCTTATCCTCTTCCTGAACATCCTCTTCTGATTCCTCTGAAACTCCCTCCATGTGTACTCGCTCTGTAACAGAAAACATGCCATTCAACTTCTCCTTCACCTGTCTTAGGAGTGAGGGTAAGAAAAGAGGATGGAACACCAGTTCATCACTTAGCAACGCAACTTGTGAACTGACAACATTGGATCAAAATGTGCAAAGTCGTTAATTATTTAACATTCAACACTGGCAGTTTGCATGACCAACTGTTAATTATGTGAAGTGATGTGTGTTCTGAGAAACGTGGACAGAAATAAAAGTGATTTGAAAAGAAAAAAAAAAGCATAAACAACATATTCTTTGAGACACATTCAGTTATCAGTTATTTTCAGATATGTTTGCAAGTTAAACTGGCAAACTATACCTGTAAAATGAATTAAGGTCAAATCTATCACATTTCCTTCTCAAGAATTTTAAAAAAGAAAAAGAAACTAAGGGGGAAAGAGAATAGAACTGAAAAGAGAAGTCCCTTTAAAATTGTTTTAGCTTGTTAAGTGTTGCGTTAGCAGTCTCAAAATAGCAGCTGTGCTCAAGTCTGTCAGAAACATTTTGTTGGTGCTGATAACTTACAGTGACTATGAACTGGTCCCGCTGCAGTGCGACAAAGTTGATCCGATCCACAGACGTGCTCTGGCTCTTGACATCATCTTGAAAGTAGCTACAGTATTCCGCCCTCTTTCTTTCATGACATATGGCTTCTTGGACAGGTTTAGTTTCTGTGGCATCATTAATAATGTAATCTACACAGTAGCGCTGCCCGTCTGGACCAGGACTGGCAGCGTGAACAAGCGTGGTGTGGTTGCTAAGTAACTGTGCTGAACCCACGTCCTGCTGAATGAGTTATTGTTTTAAACTGAGTTTTGGATCATCAACCTCAGTACATTAGGTTATTCATAGATATAGTGCTTATATCTTTTAAGAAGTCCTATTAGAGAGAACTCACTCTCTCCTATCTGAAAAATATACAGCGAAGGGTCAAGTGGAGTTATTTTACAAAAATTGAAGCAAAGGGTAGGTCAAACATTTGTGTTCACCAGATACTGACAGATTAGATATTGTAATACGTCATCTCTTCTCTATTCAAATTGATTGGTCCAATGATCGTATTCGGGGTGTGTCTGTCTTTGAATGAAGGCTCCCGATTGGTTGCTTGTCGAAAACACACACAGCTCGTAGTACAGTGAAGTATTTTTTTTCTGTCCACTAAAAGTTAAATTGAAGTTTTACTGAAGTAAAAAAGACAATGTAATGTTAAACTGAAGAGAGAATAGTTTTTTTTAAACGCTGCGCTTAATTTTCAAACGGTCACATTTTTTTTAATGTTGTGACAAAGTGAAGAAAAGAAGAAGAGAAGCCACCATTGTTCGAGCTGGATCGCTTAACGTAAGTTTAGCAGCTAACAAGCTAACGGAGCTAATCTTTCGCTGCATGGAGAGGGATGAATTCACTGCACACGTCTGTAGCCTCGAACTGGAGTTTATTCCAACTTTTTTTGGTACACCAAACCTCTAACAGCAGTGCACATGCTACAACTCTAATGTTTGCATTCCTCTCCTTAGTCAGGCATACTCACTGAGGATAAGTATGCATGAATGGAGCTGACAGATGGGGGTCTGTCTAAAAGGGATTTAACTAACCGCACAAACTTGGAAAAATAGCTTTAATTTGAGTGCTTTCTACCTGCTCATGTCATTTATAAATAGGAATCTTACATTTATTAGTTCGAGCGTGCTTTATCCATTTGATGAACATATGGAAAATAGCTTAGAAGTAATACTGCTGTTTTGTATTGAACAATAATAACTGTCCCACGAATTTTACCTCACATCATATTGTCATTCATGATCGTAATGAAGCCATCAAAGCTTTTACGCACAACCGCACATCATGTCTCGTGTTTGCACATACTGTATTAAACTATGTGGAATTTCTCAAGACACATTGAGTTAAAACAAGTGCAATGGACCTGCAAATAATCCATTAATGTTCTATGGTGTTTAAACTGTTTCAGAAAGATTTAGTTACAAATCTAACTGGCATATTCGTTGCACCTTGTTGTCGTGTCTGTTTTATTTTGTACACTGTAAAGGTTTGTATGTTTGCAAGATACAGAAATATGATATATTATGTAACCAGATATTGCTACATGGGTTTATCAGATGTAAAGTTATTAATGGTCACAACATTGTTCCCTCCAGGCTTCCCAGATTTCCTGTTCCTGTGTGGAAGAATTACCGGTCAGTATCCCAGTACTAACTGAGTTATTTCTGTCCTATGTTTTGGTCCAGGCTCTTTACTGCCTAATAGTGCAATCGTGGCGTGTCCACATTTAGATTTTGCGGTCAGAGGCAGTTGTAATTTTAGTGCATTAAAGCCCAAAGAAAATAGATCACGACTGCTCAGTGATGAAATCATGTCCTGTTTGTGGCTTTAAAAGGAGTCGTGATTACCTCCCACAAAACTGTCATTAAAAGAGCCTGTTTTCTTTTTTTCGATGTGCCTTTTTAAATGCATTCATTGTTCCCGTTTGTCAACTGGGAAGGGCAGAAACACACCCAGCTGGCACATAGTGACGGAAAAAGGGCTGCGTGTTTAGGCTCAGGTACTGTAAGGCTTCCAAAAACCTCGACAAGTAACGGGTGTAACAACTGTTCACAATTACACAGCGGGACCAATAATAAAAGATGAGCCAAAAGATAATTGCTTTGAATTCCAGCATATTTTTTTTCTGTTTTTTGTCATGTAGCACAAATTCGCAGCATCGCAAATACTTAGCAGAAATGTGGAGGGGTGTATTTAAAATCCAATTTGAATAACAAATAAGTGGTTTTTGTGCCGGTGCCCGCGTAACTGCCAGTATTGTTTTGTACTGCGAGACGATATTGAGTCAGCTAATCTGATGATAACTGCAGCAGTCCTCATAAGCAGGGATTTTACAGTTGATGTGCCCAGCCTGAGGGGCTCTTCACTTTTGGGGCCTTCTTAACATTCAAATGCAAAACAAGAAAATCATTTCTTGCACTCATTTGCTAAGATAGTCGAAATGGGCTGTCGCAGAGTGGGCTCTAAGTCATTTAGGTGGAAAAAGAAACACGGGGATAGTCATTTTCAATGCCTTGAAATGATGTGAACCTGCAGTGTGTGCATGAGCTGTAAGTCCCTGTATCAGAGAAATGGAAGACATCCTCAGGCTCTGGAATGATTTTTTCTACACACACTGCTTGTTTTTCACGTCCGTGTTGCTGTTTTATTGTTTTTCAGCACGAGGAGTTAACCCAGTTAGTGAGTAATTTGTATGTTCGTGTGTGAGGTGGTGGGGAGCAGCCTACGGCTTAAACTTGGGGCACAAATGGTGGTTTATATGATCTCATGGAGAAATTAGGTAACGGTTGGCTCTGGTCTTTATTCGATGCTGTCACTCTTATCCGTGTAGTTTGCTTTATCTGTGTCCTCTCCTTCGGTGGAAGTTCCATAGATTAAGATGGTTTTCTTTTTTTCCATTAACTTAAAAAAAATGTTCTATACAAATCAGGCAAGCAGTTTTCTTGTCGCTCTCTCTGTTTTTAGTGTTTGCCTGACCCACATTTACACATTTTTCCTGTGAGTCCTGAGATATTTGTAGCTTTGTTACTTTCTAGCAACTTTAGAGCTCTCACACACACACACACACACTCTGTGTCTGGACGAACTGAGTCACTGTGCGAGATTGACAGCTCGACTGCACTGGCCCCATCCTTTCTTTTCCCGCCCCACTCTTGCCTGCCCTGCTTGTGCACGCTGCTGTTTGGTTGGTGTTGCCATGGAACCGTGTAGCCGGAAAGAGGCTTCACATACAGCATCTTGTGTTCTCTTCACAGAGCGCTACTAACCAGAGAGGCAGTGACGCAAAACACACAATATACGAAAGCAGCTGTGTGGACTGACGCTCAGGACTCTGCAGCTCTAACACCCATGGGTTTACCTTCCCCTGTGACCATTCAGCAGAGGGGCTGTCACGGACTTTGTCACGTTTGGTGACTTTTTGTTTGGGTATTTCCCAGCTCCACTTGACCAAATATTTCTTCTTTATTTATTCATTTTTTCTCATCGATTCTTTGTTGTTTTTTTTTAAACGCAACCATTTTTTCGGGAACGAAACTGGGATTTTCCCTCATATTATGCACTTCAATGGACACCGGCGGCTCATTGGTTAGCATGCGAGCTGAGGAGCAGCCCTTTCATGTCCGCTACAGGTAGGAATCTCAAGACTCTTTGCTAAAGTGTGGTCGTAGTGTAGAAAGTGTGGCTCAGCTGTTCAGCTTTTGGTCGTTTTCATTTCTTCTCCCGAGTTTGAAGTGCAGTTTTTGGTTGAATTGTTTATTGGTGGATAAAAGCAACAAACACTCTTTCTGTTTTTATCTTTGTGTCACTTTCATGTAACAGACTTTTTATACAGCTGACTTGCTGTGAAAGCGATGTTGGGTGTGATGTGGCATCAGAAATGGATGTAAAGTATTGTTTGGTTATGGTGCGGTCTGGGCTGGTCTGATGTCAGCTGTGCTTCTTCACAAAGGCATCAGCCAGCTGTCCCAACAAACTCAGGTAAACTGCTCTTGCAGCAGGTGTGACCTGTGGACCAGAGACCTTTTTCTTTCAGTATGGCTTTAATATTTAAACAAGCCCTGAAAAATTAATTCCCGCTGGGCTTTCTTTAGGGCCACACGTGTGTCCATCTTACTAGGACAGTGTATATCTGTGTCAAACGAGAGGATGGCTGATTTCTTCTGGAAGGACGGCTAACGTCAATGAATTGATTCCATTAGACGTCAGCACAGAGTCTGCTTAGGTCAGACAGGTCTAATCAAGCTACTTAGCATTCTCCAGCTTTGTAATCTGTCAGGTGCATACCCTACAGACCTAATCTCAAGATGACCAGGTCGTCAGAAGAGAGAGCACTTGGAGGAAAGACAAGCAGATTAGCCGAGAAAGTGCTGATTGAGCAATTTCCCTGCTGCCATGCATTGGAAGTTAATACTGTGACAGCATCACACGGGTCTCCTTGAATGTGTTTAAATATCTCTGTGACGTCAAATGAGTGATAGTTTTGGTGTCAAAGAAAAAGGAATGCTATATACTTTGAATCTTTTTTTTTTTTAGACAAACAAGCTTGTCAACTTCTTTTAGTAAAGGCTGCTCTGTGGGTCCAAGGTAGTAGACCAAGGTCCATGCTTCAGAGACACAGAAGGAGCCGCAGCCTGGAAGTTTTTCCAGTGGAAACCTCAGTAGATGCCTCCCAGATGTTCCATGTGCTGCTGCTGTTGTAAGACACAAAAAGCTGGCAGGTAGGCTAGTATTCACCAGAGCTACAGTGTCAAATGGTATAATGTAAAGTAGGTAGTGAACAAAAAATAGGATCCTGTAATTTAAGGCCTAAGACTGCTGAGCTGAGCCTTGGGAGACCGTGTTTGCTTTTGTTCACAAATGATAGCCTAGCTGTTTGGTGAGACAAGCTACTGTGTTAGGTGTTTTTGCGTCACCTCAGTTGCACACAATAGCCTGTGTAAGCTATTACTTCATGCAAGGACTCCAGCCCAGAGCATGCCTGCGTGTTAGTGCTTCTTGGTCTGTTTTTGAGAGCCTTTAGATAACAACTGGGTGGGTACAAAAGAAAAAGTCGCTGAAAAGATTTTGAATCTTTTCCCAAGAACAGTTTCCTGAAAAAACAAAGTTGGCCGTCTGTTTTTGCTTCGCTCCAGTACGCTGCCTAATCTTCCGTTGGATGATAAGCCACTAGCAGGTCTGACACTCCGTTTAACTCGACTAAGCTTTGTTGTTTCATTGTCTAAGAGGACCCATTTGTAAATGCTGCTAGCCTGTGTTTTTCTGATGGAATATGGTGCAGCTTTTGACGTTTTGAAAAGAAACGCGTAGTGTTTTGGGAGCAGTATTTGAAATGGTTGACAGTAATGTCCAGAAAAGTACACACAGCTTTCAGTTATAACGGGCTGAAACATGCTTCCTTTTACTAGAGATATTCTCAGATATTCCTTTTAAATCAGCTGCAGCAAGCAAGCATGACATTTGTTTGCTTTGTTCAACTTTAGAAAGACCTCGCATTCAGAGGCATGTCAGAAGGATGTGAGATCTATCCAAATAAACTAAAGCTCAGTTTGAGCCATTGTTCTCTGTAGGTGGAAGGAAGTAGCTGAACAACATTCCCTGTTGAAAGCTTTTGCTTCGAAAGAAGTTTTGTTCCCTTGTTGAGGGTGAACTCTCTTTATTTGGCGTTGGGTTGCAGCCGCAGAAGACTTCTTTTTCCTCAGTTTGTTCAACTTGTGGTTTCGGAGCTTCATTTTCATTATTCTTAGAGGCTAAATCAAGTCAAACAGAAGTCGGGAGCTTTGATTGACAGCTTCTCTCTCCCGTAGGATGGAGGTGTCCTGCTTGGAGCTCGCATTGGAGGGTGAGCGGCTCTGTAAGGTGGGTGACTACAGAGCAGGCGTCTCCTTCTTTGAAGCCGCCATCCAGGTGGGCACAGAGGACCTTCAGGTGCTCAGTGCCATCTACAGCCAGCTGGGAAATGCCTACTTCCACCTGAATGACTACGGCAAGGCTTTGGAGTTCCACCGACACGATCTCACCTTAACCAGGTTGGACACACTCAACACAAGCTACCCTGCAAATATTATTAGACTATTTATCATTATTAACATTGCAAGTGTTGCTTAGGACCATTGGTGACCTGCTTGGAGAAGCCAAAGCCAGTGGAAACCTTGGCAACACATTAAAGGTGCTGGGGCGGTTTGATGAGGCTGTGGTTTGCTGCCAGAGGCACTTGGATATCGCAAGGGACATTAATGACAAGGTGAGGCTGCATATTCAAGCAAAACAGCGCAAGCAGTCCGATATTCTGTAGTTTCAGAAGATTTCACCGGTGACATGCTTTTCCTGGCTTAATTTAGGTGGGGCAGGCGCGAGCTCTCTATAACTTTGGGAATGTGTACCATGCCAAAGGCAAAAGTATCTGTTGGAGCGGGGCTGAGCCTGGAGATTTCCCAGAAGAGGTCATGACAGCACTGAGGAAGGCAGCTGAGTACTATGAGTAAGTCGCAGTGTGTGGATGTTTGAATCATACTAAACCAGCATTAAAAAAAACACATTTAGTCATGTAACACGTCACATGTTTGCTGTTTTGGATTATTAGGGCGAACTTGGCGATAGTGAAGGAGCTCGGGGACCGAGCCGCCCAGGGACGAACTTGTGGCAATCTCGGCAACACACATTACTTGTTGGGAAATTTTGGCAAAGCCGTGGCTTCTCACGAACAGGTGAGGCTGACCCTTGACGGCTCTTTCTTTGTCGAGAGTGTAAACAAGCCTGGTTATTCCAGAACATTTCTGTTGCAGCGCTTGCTGATTGCTAAGGAGTTCGGCGACCGCTCGGCAGAAAGACGCGCTTACTGCAACCTGGGAAACGCATATATCTTTTTGGGGGAATTTGACGTGGCAGCTGAGCATTACAAGTAAGCCCCGCCTCACTCATTGGTGTATGTGAAAGTGATGACAGTGCATTCGCCCATGTGATACTGCTTTGGTTTATCAGACCAAGGCAATGTGATTTATTTTTTCCATTTTAGCTTTGAAATGTCAAGTGATGGATCTCAGTCTGCTTATTCCCACCAGGGTACATTTCGAATGGGGCTTGACTCGTCTTTGTTGAAAGATCACATCTGTGCTTAAATGAAGCCTTTTGTTTTGCTTTTTCCATCCACGGTGCTCTTTACGCTGTCTTTCTGATGAAACTCTCTGAAAGCGTGTACCCAGACTGAGCCTCGCCTGAGGGAGTGGGCCAGCGGGGCTTTGAAGAAGGAAGCAAACAAACCGAAGCCTGTCTGCAATGTTTTCATACAGCTTGTGTGTGTGTTTGTTTGTCAGGAGGACGCTGCAGCTGGCGAGGCAGTTGAAAGACCGAGCTGTGGAGGCGCAGGCCTGCTACAGTCTGGGCAACACCTACACGCTACTTCAGGACTATGAGAGAGCCATAGACTATCACCTCAAACACCTCATCATAGCACAGGACCTCAATGACAGGTTAAACACACACTTAATAGAAGCTGTTGTTGCGTTTCCTCTATTTTAAGCCAACCATTCACATGGATTTATGTGTGTTTTCTTGTGTGTAGGATTGGGGAGGGTCGTGCATGCTGGAGTCTTGGAAATGCTCACACTGCACTGGGAAACCACGACCAGGCTATGCACTTTGCTGAGAAGCACCTGGAGATCTGCAAAGAGGTGCATGAGCTGAAAGCAAACAAAGTTCCAGTAAAGTGGCTTCACCTGCGTGCTCATGTTGATTTATTTTGGTTTGCCCCAGACTGGAGACAGGAGCGGGGAGCTGACGGCTCGTATGAACGTGTCTGATCTGCAAACGGTTTTAGGGTTGAGCTACAGCACTAATGGCTCCACGCTGTCGGAAAATAAGGAAATAGACTACAACTTACACGGTAAAAACGATACAACAACACTGCTTGGTCTCTTTTTTTTTTTTGATGATTTAATAATCTGCTTCATGTGAAACTGTCATTTGTTTTTTAGGAGCACGGCCCAGAATGAGCAGACGACATAGCATGGAGAACCTGGAGCTGATGAAACTCACTCCAGACAAGATCAATGTAAGAACTGCTTAAACATGAGACATGCCTCCTGTTTTTCCCTCTGAAAAAAATGATCATTTCTCTTCATCCAGTTCTGTTGAATCCTTTTTAATTTCATATTTTCAGTGTCATAATCAGTCTATTCCTGTGTATTAAAGGGTCAGAAGTGGAGCAGTGACATCCTGACGAAACAGTCCAAGCCCTCTCTGACGAAGAGCTCCTCCAAGCTGTTCTTTGTCAGCCGTTTGCGTGGGAAAAAGTACAAGTCCGGCGGCTCCAGTAAGGTCCTCCAGGATACCAGCAACACGCTGGATACCAGCCAAACTCCTGCTCAGGGATCACAGAAAGTATGCAGCACAGGACGCACTCATTCCATAACCACACCTCCTTTAGCTGTCTTCAAACAATATTTATTCTGCTTTCCTGTTTTTCACGTTTCTTCTGTCTTTTTTTTTTTTCTTAAATCAGAGACTCAGTCCTGACATGCTCGGAGATGAGGGTTTCTTTGACCTTCTGAGCCGTTTCCAGAGCAACCGTATGGATGATCAGCGTTGCTCAGTACAGGATAGAGGTAGCAGGTTGTCACTGAACAGCGGTCCGGATTCGCCGCCCAGATCCATCAGGAAATGTGGGTGCTCTTTTTCAATCTCCACAAAACTCAAAGTGCAACTTGAAGGTTAAGGGCTTCTGCGGCTTAAAGGGAATGTTTTTATGTCACGGACTGACTTGCAGTCGAGTCTCACCTGCAGGTCAAAGTGCTCTCTGTTTGGAGAGTCAGACGTTTTCCTGATGGGTGAGCTAAAACAACTCAAACCTAAACATTTTATGGCAATGATGAAGCCAGCAAATTCTAGCTCCCACACTTTAAAGTGGAACATATTATCGAACAAAACACTTGTTTTCTGTGCTCCATAGTATATATTTGGGTATCTGAAGTCACTACCAACTCATAAACTCAGAAAAACAGCATGTTGGACCCCCACATCTGAAGCTGTAAAGATTTGCAAGCACACGCAGCCTCCTCCCTCTGTCTCTACCCAACTAAAACTTCAGAGGATGCTGCATTCCATGCGTCTCAGATGATGGAAGTTAAGATGTTTTTGCTTTGCTATGAACTTCAGATCACATCATTAGTTCTAAAGTTCTCTAAACTGAAGAAATAAATGAGCTAATAGTGCTTTGCTTGTACTTTATTTTGTTTGATGTTCTCAGCAGCCCCGACTTCTGCGTTTTAACAACGTTCCCTTAAGTCTCTGAAAATGTTCCATCTTCAAGTTGCACTTTTGTCTGCCATCACAGTGATACTTGATTTTCAGACTGATCTAACTGCCCCCCCCTTAATCTTTAGCTGTGTCCGAGTCCGTCAACGTCTCAGGCGCCTCAGGCAGGCGGTTAGAGGAGTCGGTGGCAGGTGGGAGCCTGCCTGGCCTCAGGCTCAATCAGAGCAGCAACCAGGCCGTGCTCAGCCACCTAATGGCCAACGCTGACAACGCTGAGCCCGACGATGACTTCTTTGATATGCTCGTCAAGTGCCAGGTACTTAATCTTACCTAGCAGAAAGCATGTGAAGGAAACGCATGTCGGATTCCCTGTTTGACCCAAACCGAGATCTAATTATAGATCACCAGATGTCAAAAGCTTGATTCTCTTCTTTTGAACACCTTCTTCTCAGGGCTCACGCTTGGATGACCAGCGATGTGCCCCTCCCCCTCCTCCGGTCCGAGGACCCACTGTACCAGACGAGGACTTCTTCAGCCTCATCATGCGCTCTCAGGCCAAACGAATGGACGAGCAACGCGTCACCTTGCCTTCTGCAGGCAACACTGCAGCCAGGTCCACTTCCAGCTCCAACTGAACTAAGCACTAAACGGACAAGTTTTTTTTGTTTTTTTTTAACCAGATTTCATGAAGGTGCGACCCGCATTGTTATCGACTCAGTATATAACACTTGTGTCTCTTTCATTTGTCCTATTGGACAAAACAAAGCACTGTCAGCATTACATGAACAAGTCAGTATGGAAAAATCTCAAAATAATGTGTTCAGTAGCATCAGGGACAATAATGTATATATTTTCAAAGTCTTTTAATGATTCTGTACTGCTGCATATTTCATTTAATCCAAAGTGTATTTTTCAATACACGACTGCAGACTTGTTTGTATTTATTGTACTTTTTATGATTGTTATGGTTCTGTTAACTGCCGTCCCGCCACTATAAAGTAATGCGCTTATACTCTCAGTGGTGTATGAGTCAGTATGGACAGAGGTACAGCTCTCTGTATTGTGTTTATATGCAAAGTCTTTGTTTGGTTTTAGAGTTATCGCAGAGTAGCAAAAGAAAATAAGTTGCATTTGAATGAATTTAACCCATGTACAGCCGTTTGCTCTTTTGTACTAAATGTGTCTGAATGAGGTCAGAAATAAAACTTCATTCATGTCGGGGTCTCCCGTTTCGACTTTTGCATTCGTGTACAAGTGACAGAACGGCTTGTAAAAGACACTTTATTGAACGTACCAGCAATCAGACATCAGTTAGCTTGAATTCATTTAAGTCATTTTTTTGTCTTTTTAAAAACAAGATTTAGAAAGACTTAAATAGAAGAGCCGCTAGCGTTTCAAAAACAAGGAACTACATACGGAAACTCAATGGAATAAATACAGCTATGTTTCGTATTAGTTTGGCCTCATTTCTGAAAACAATATATACTTTACATCAACATAAAAACTTAAAATATGCATCTTTGTAAGTAAATCAATATTAGAAGAAAATGTTAAAAGACAAAGTGCGTATGGAAAATAAAAGAACATAACTTATATGCCCCAAATACTGTTTCTAAATAAATAAGAAAACACCCGTTCCTCCATCCAGATTTCATTGTGCATATGGTTAGACTCTTGGTAGTCGAAGTCTGCCACCTACTGTTATTACACCACAACAGCATTAACTTAATGTAGGAGCGCCCTACCAAAAGCTATTTTTTTTTACTATTTCCCTTTGATGCTGATCTAATAATGGTCTTCCACTGCAAGCAAGCCACTGCAAGACACTAACAGCATCAGCTAAATGAACAAAAAAAACTCAATTCAAATTTGAAACGAATGCACCAGCTAATTTACACATTTTTGAGTCTAGCATTGCAGCTGATACAGTAACATTAGACGTCCCGCGGGGGATCCACAGAGAGTCTCCACAGACTCAGCCTCCGGGTAGGAAAAGCTCACCACGTGAAACTGACATTTACACGAGCTTTTTCTTTTTCTACACAATAGCAGCATTTACACCAGCCGTGAGAAAATGATGCAAAAAGAAGGAATGGACGATGTCTCAAAACGACTTTGAACTGGATCATAAGAGATTACCACAGTATCACTGTTGTTACGGAAACAGACAACTCAAGGAAGGCACCATCATGAACAAAGCACTCCTGTCATGTTAACCTCCACAACTCCTCAGTGACCTCATACGGACATGCAGTGAGTGATGGGTGTTGGTAGGGGGGTGGGGGGGGTGAAAATGCAGGAGTGAACTGAGAGTAGTGGACAATCCAGCAGTTTTACACCTCAGAATTGCAACAATCGAAGTGAGAGATGTCCAGAGAGGGGAGAACATGTGCTTCTGATGTGTCCCAGATGCATATCCAACTGGTTTCCTACAGACACGAAGGGCTCATTCACCTGTTTGTGAGTGTGTGCAAGTGTGTTTATCCGACTGTGAAGTGTGCTGAAAGGGTACGACGGGTGTTTTACAGAGAAAGGGGAATGTGTGTGTGTGTGTGTGTTTCCGATTGCAGCAACTAGTTGTCTGTTTGTGTGCGCGTTAAGGGTTGTGTGTCCAGAGAGTGACGGTGCGGTCAGCAGAAGATGAGAGGAAGGACAGGTCCTGTGTGTGCCAGCGACACTGAATCACCTTGTCGCCGTGCTCTCCCACCACAGTCACAGGCAACTGCTTGGTCAGGTCACCTAGAAACAGAGGGCAGCAAACCGTTACAGTACGTACACACCAAAGTACATAAAAACACAACCATTTCGCACCACTTCTTCTTTTTTGTCCTGCACATATGATACTCTGGTTTTCAACCCTTAAACGTGTGACCCTGGATCAGTGTATGTTCAGGCATTTTGTGTTTCTTCTTTGATGAAAAAAAAGGAAAAAAGTCTGTGGTTTGAACATTTTACTGCTTCAGAACCAAGAGAATAAAAAAAAAACAACAACAGCTAAGCTGGCTTTCAGTTTTTGTTGTCAGACATGAAAAACCGAAGTTGAGAAACAGCCCATTTTCTGTGAGTAAAGGGAAATAATCACTTAGAAGAAGTCAGGTTAGTTGTCATACAAAATCGTGCACACCACAGCGGAGGATTTTATTCCCGCTGGCTCACAGACGTACCTTGAAGGTTGGTGACCAGGACTTTTGTGTCATAGGACCCAGTGAGCAGGTAGTGAGCGCCGGGGGAAAACCTGACGGACCGAACGTCGCTGCTGTGCGGCCGGTACACCTGGACGATCCGTCCTCCTCTGATGTCATACAGCATGCAGGCACTGTCTTCCTGTCCTGTTGCTAGGAGACGGCCACTTGGATCGACTGCCACCGAAGCAACGGGACTGCCTGTTTGGTAAAAACGTGGGCGTAGCTGTATGAATTTCACTGCAAATAATATCTCTTCTGACTTATAGCCATCATCAGCATCCATTTCAATAATTGTCCACATAGTGCTGCTTCTGGTTTCATGCATTGCTCACAGCTTCTAAGCCTGTATGAAGAGGGTTATAAAGGTGAAACTCACGGCCCACACGGCGATCCATACCTGAGCCGTGGAAAGCAGTTCCCACCACCCGCACACAGCTGGGCACCCTGAGATCCCAGAAGCGCACCGTCTTGTCCTGAGAACCGGAGGCAATCATCCAGCCTCCCCACGTGTAAAGAGACAGAATGTGACCTGGACAGAAACCACGCATTATTCACTCCTCTGTACACATACTGCTCTGTTGGAGGGGTGGAGGGTTGAATCCGTACCCGTGTGTCCGCTGAGGGCGTGCAGCCCCTGTCCTCTCTGGCAGTCGGTGGTGTAGATGTTACAATCTCCTGCTCCAGCGCTGATCAAGATGGCTCCTCCGCTTTCTGGACCCTCCATGAAGGCGAGGTCTCTGATGGTACCGTCGTGCATGCTGAACTCCAGGTCTGGACCTGTGACACACGGAGGCCCAAAAATAAGAATCCTGACGGCGCCAAACTCCACGGTCATCGCGTAACCCTGCAGAGCGGCCTCACCTGTGGCGTTGCATGTCTCGGCGCTGAAAGGTAAGACTTTGACGTATTTGTCGTTGGAGCCCGTTGCCAGCAGCTGCCCACAGTGGCTCCAGGCCACGCAGTAGATGGAGCCTTTGTGGTGTTTGTTCCTCTTGAAGCGAACGACCGGCTGCTTCGTTGGACTCGATTCGCTGGAGAGAGGAAAAGTGGAGAGAGGAAGAAAACGAAAAACGTGCTTAACGACAGTAACAAAAAAAGATCACCAAAATAAAGAGTTTTTTTTTTTCTCCAACAGCCCAGTGTGCATTTGAAAGTCACATGATCTCCACACATCACTTCCCATCAATGAACCCTTTTTCCATTGTACTGGTTACATTTACCTTCTGTTGTTAAGTGCTCAACGTCTCTCAACTGTTTCCATCCAGCAGTTTTTATGCATCTTTCCCAAAATATCTGGATGTTTTTAAAACGTAAAACATTTGCACCCAAAACATCTGGATGGAAAGAAAACTTAAGACTAAAGTGAGCCAAGGTGGGAAAAAAATGTTGATTAGCAAAAAGTAAGGCTACACTAAACACATTAAAAAAAGATTCAATGAGTCTCCCCTGAAGCTCTTTAGCCGATTCTCGACACCTTACCTCGTGTCCAGCGTTTCTGGATATGCGCACACACGTAGAGTTTTGGAGTTTGAACCCACGGCGTACAGCGTTCCAGACGGGTGGAAGGCAACGGCTCGCACAGCCTGAGTGTCCTCCAAAGTATGCACCGGGACAAACAGGCTTTTTGGTTTATCATCCTGAGAACACATCAACATATTTCTTAAAAAAAAGCACATCAACACACAGATTAATGCACACTAATGTCATTTGACCATCAAGCCAGTTATATACGTGTTCATATAGCAACCAATAAAATCTGGCTCAATACCAACATATCATTACCCTGCAGGGTTAGCTTTACAATCGGATCAGAAACAAAGTGTGCTGGATAACTATTGTTCTCACAGAACAGTGGATCTAAACTGAGTCACACTGTGAAGATCATTTCAGCTTAAACTTGGTAAAGAATTAATTATTAACAGCAGGCCTGATGGAACTGTGTCTTCTGCACCGGATCAGTTTCTGCCATGTCATGCTGTTTCTTGAGCCCCCCCCTTACCTCTTTGCTTCGGGATAAAGATCCGGGAGAATCTCCTGGTTGACTTTTTGGTTTCTGCTCACTGTCAACCAACAGGAAACACAGTCATCGTCTCATTCAGCTAAACTGTGGTGCAAAAGGCAAAAAAGAATTCACACCGACCTCTGCGAGACAACGGGGGACTCGTCTGGAGGCGGGACCACCCGACCTCCCACGCTGCGTTGCGGGGTGCTGCTGAGCACCCCTTCCCCTTGGGTTCGGCTCTGCTCTGGGGTCACAGATGGAGGGTTATTATTGTCCTCTGAGGTGGGCGTGTTCCCGTTGCCATTACACTGCTGGGCCAAGGACTTCACCTCTTCTCCTAAATTCTCCATCCCCACATTGAGCTCTTCCAGTTTCTGGATGGACCTGCACCAACAATTACACACGCACATGTTTTTTTGGACTCTTTCTTTTAGTATTCTTCTCTTTTCCTTTAAAAAAGGCATTTGAGCTTTTTCTAACAGGCTGTTTTTGGCCTGACGTGTTCGTGAAACCTAGTTCAAACTTAAAGAAAAGGGACAAAAGGAAACAGAAATAATGATGTCATTATGCACGGCAACCCTGGGGAATTATTTAGAGGACAACAGATGTAGTGGAGAGGGAGGACTGGGAGGAAATCTAAATCAAAGGCCCTTTGTTCTGCTGAAAGAGTAAAAAGAAACAAACTGTTTTCCTACCTCGTTTTAGTCATTGTATTCCAGCCAAATGTAATAACGTGGCGGTTTGAGAGAATGCTGACATGGCAGGATGCATGTGTGATGAAGCTAGTTTTGACAGGACTTGGGTTCAATATTGTGCAGAACTGTGGTAAACATGGTGCCATGTGATGTAGCTGATCAGAGCAGATGGTGCCGTGCAGGCTGCAGGGGGGGGGGGTGTGTGTTACGTGAAGAAAAACCACAGGGGACCCATCATTTTCGGGGGTTTAACACGTCAGCTTTATGTTTTCTGACAGCTGCTCCTCTATTGTTTGACGACACTGAAAGCCAAGCAGTAATTAGCATGCTTAATTCAAGTGAGCTGCGCCCCAAGTACCCACGACTTAGAAGCATTTATTTTCCTTTACCATATGTTTCACATCTGCCCTGTGTTAGAAGTACAAATGCACGTGTGAATACTGCCAGTCTCAAGTTGTTATCTTATTGCTGTGTCTGTACCTATTGAGGAACTTCTCTGTGAGGCTGTGCTGCATTTCGCTGGGCGGGGGCTCCTGCTGGACCCCTCCTTCCAGGAGCATCTGCTGGTACATTTGCCTCTGCTGCTGCTTCTGCTCCAGATGCTGCTGCACACGAAGACGCTGGCGATAATACTCCTCATACTTCTCTGTTGAGTCACGAAGCTGGGGATGAAACGCAGTGCCGGTAAAGTGGCCATGCTCCTGAGAAACGCATCCATTTCAATGCAAGAAAAAGACTTTCTCTGCTAGAAACACACTTGCTGGGTTGTACTTGAACTGGACTGACGGGTGGTTGAACCCTTTTAGAAATCTAAATTGTTTATATATAATCTTAAAGGCCATTATAAGAAGACAATATACAGTTTAGAAATACTGATAAAAAGAGAATTTATGAAGATTTCATGACGAATGGCATAGATTAATTCATATTCACTGGTTATTTATGATTATATTCTACTGTTGCATTAATTTGAAGAAGCAAAAGTTTCTCTGTACATTATGTAATGGCTTGAAATAATATTATAAACATTTCAAATGAGCAAGCCTCGATCAGGAGCTTCAACGCTATCCAAAGGCACTATTGTGCTCATGTGAACCCTTCTTCTCCTCACTCTTTTCAGCTCAGGTACTAGAGCAGGAAGGAGGGTGAGACTGAGAGCTGAGGACAGGTCACTTCCCCCATCTGTACTCTGCGTCCTGCCCTAACAATGTGATGGGAATTTACTGGAAAGAGGAGACACACTGGCCTAGTGCCAGCCCCGGGGAAAAGAGAGAGGGGGGGGGGGGATCACAGTGAGATCACAGAGGCCCCAAAGTCTGCTTCCCTCCCTAACCTCTTCATGGGTCTCCAGGGTGATGGGGAAAGCAGAGCAAAGCACAAGGGGCCCAGAATAGCAACCATGAGGCAGTCAGACACTGTTAACACTGTGTTAACACTGTGTTTACAGGCAACACGAGCCCCACATCACCACTGACCCGGGGTCACCTGAGATGTGAATATGAAAAATTCAATGGCAACAGTAAAAACAGAAAAAAAACTGAATGAAGCCGTTTTTTTTTAACTGATAAACATGAATTGAGTGTAAAACTTTCCTTCACAGCGCTGAACAGCGTGTGATGCTGAGCTGTGGCTGCATTCGCCCCGCAGGCGCACACTCTGCCAGAAGCCACGGACCTTGCAGTGATTTCTGCACCAATCACCACCTTAAATACCGTTCATAGACCTAATTCAACGGTGTAAGGACACTTACAGACGGGCAGACATAGACTTGTTTTGAACTATGCAGCAACACTCGCAGCCGATGGCATGACAGATATAGACAACAAGCAGCACATTCAAACACAAGGAGGTTTCAGAAGAACTAGGAAGAAGTCGCAAGGATGTAATAGATGCCTGTGCAGAGCAGGAAGCCAGAGAACTCCTATATGTTTAACTTTTGTTTTGGTGCTGACAGCCACAGTTTCACTGACTGTCCTCAGCATCGTCCTCCACTGCCACCAAATATGATTCCATCTGCTGTCAGGCTCCCAAACCCTATTTGGCACACAGCTGCTAGTTTCTTTTAGGTGCCTGACATGTTGGTGTTGTGGGATGCTGTGAAGGTGCATTGTTTCACTCGCTGCTGAAAGTTCCCTTATGTTAGCGTGATGTTAATTGTGCGACTGAAGCATTTACCGCTGGACCACCGCTGGCTATTATTATCATCAAATAAAAGCAGGCTAGGCACTTTTACATGTGATTCTGAGTGTGTTGATGGTTAGTATTTAAAACATATCAATGCAGAGATGTGCGTGACCCTGCTGAGATGGCTGTGGGGCCCATGTTCCAGTGCTTTATAGCTTTCCACATCACAACGCGATCACAAAGGTGAGCAAAGGAAAGTGAAGTAGCTCATCTGGGGACTGTGAACTTAGTTCTGATAAACTATTAACATGAACTGATTCATTTTTAATCTGTGTCGACTGAACTTCGGACCAGTTCTTGTAAAGTGTGAACACTGGTATATTCCCAGATACACTAATCCAGATATTCACTGAGATTAAAGCAATTCCTAAAGAAGAGCTCTCTCTTTTCCTCTTGTGGATGTCCACCGCAGTTGTTCTTGCTTTTTTTCCACTTTCTGATTAAAACATCTACTTCTTCTACTAAATTACAAACACTAGCCATGTATCCTACACCCCCACCCTCGGATGACCCAATGCTCTCACGTTTTTTTGCTTCAAAGCAGCAAATGAAAATGTGTCTGATTTCCACTTGTAACCTAGTCAGTAGCATGTACCTCATTCCTTTCAGCAGAGCCACCCGGCGGTGCGTCCTCGCCTGGAGCTGAAGCAGGACGCGTGTTCTGAACTCCACCTGAGCTCATCATCTTGTCCACAGGTGTGTCTGTCCTTGACCTACACAGAGAAAACACAGCAGCATAAAAACTGAATCAACACCACCACTATGCTCATTCCTTTAGTGTTTCTGGGGGGGAGGGGGGGGATTTACAGACAAACAGAAACCGGTTTTATTTCTCTTACGTTTCAGGGGATTCCTCAAAGATGCTGTGGCAGTCGGAGCTCTCCATCATAAGACTCCTGCTCAGGCTCTGCCCTCCTGCTCCAGGGTAATGGAAGTTGGCAAACGAATGAGACATTGGAGAGACCCCTTTACCTGGGGCAATCTCCCCACCACTGGCTCGCTTATCCTGACCAGAAAGCCCATAGGACAACCCATCCAACGCAGGGTTCAAGGAGCGGGACATGTACGTATCGGCGGACTGGGGGCGGCGGAGGGGGGAGGAGGGGTAGGGCGAGAGTTTGCTGATCAGCGGGGTGAGGAGGTCAGCGTAGCCAGTCTTAGCGGGCTTGACCAGGCGGTCTACGTGTATGTTGAGCTGCTTCTGTTCAAAGGCGCAGGAGAAAACGCTGTGGGAGAGGTTCTGCATCCAGGAGAGCAAAGACAGGTCCAGGTCATCGCAGCCGTTACCGCACAGCATGTCAACACCCAGGAGGACCTCACTCTCTGTGATCTCTTCACCCGTCGCCTTGCTCTGCACACAAAAACATCGGAATACCTCAGAGATTATCAAGGTAACGCCCATAGAAGACAGTTAACAAGCAGTAACAAGGTACAAATTAGCTTGGGTTAAAGTATCTTTTCACTTATTTAGTTTTAGAACCTGGCAGAACTCCACACAGCACTCATAGAGGACTCCCTTGAGGAGCAGCTGGAAGAGTCGATCTCGGCTGGCCTTGAACCCAGCCTCACTCAGCTTCCTGTCCGCAGGAATGAACTCAGCCACCATGTTGCAGGCCTCCTCAAAACACTGCACCCTGGCCGTGCTCGGGTTCCAGTCCTAACAGAAAAATCAGGACATCCAGATAGAAGCAAACCTTCAGCAAAACAATCGGGCCAAAGTCAAAAATCTTTGTTTTTTTAACTGACATAAACCTGCACAGGTGACTCACATTTCAAACAAAGGTAAAAAATATAAGACAAGGGAGGATAAATTCAAGAATAAAACACCTTGAACTCAGCGTGGTTTGTGAGGCGTGGCAGTGTGAGGAGCAGACACAGTTTGCTGTAGTCATCTTTAGTGGGGCAGAACTCCTCCAGAGCATGGAGATACTTGACTGCTTCCTGCATGGTGAACTCCAACTGAAAAACATTAAACATACACCAGCCGCAACATCAAAACCACCGACAACAGATCTTACACAAGGTTGTCCTTAGAAGCCCCACATCCTGGCAGTCATGATGTTTGATACAGAGCGGTATCTAATCTGGATTAAGAACTGAAGGACATTCCACTCTGGGTGGATATTGGCAAAGCAATGCAGGCTTCCACATAAAGAGTCATTACCAGCACGCAACCAAGTATCTGAGCTAATCCAATCAATAGGAAACAATGTAGCTCTGACAGTGTTGGAAGCTGCATCCACAGACAAAGACAACGACCGGAGGAGGAAGAGTGAGTTTTGCAACTGCCTGTCTAAAACAGTGAGTCATATTTATGATGCATTTAGCAAGTGAAATATCTATTCATTGGCATTAACAGAGCAAATTAGTAATCTACCACATTTTAGCGCTGAAGTCAGTATTTTATGTTGACATTTATGCAACACATGGAAAACGTCCACTTTTATACTAGCAGCAACAACCCACCCAGGCAAGTGGCACTGATTCAAATATGGATTCATCTGCTGATCTGAATCTGATAGAAAACAATGAAGCATGTCCGCAACAGCATCCAACAGCTAAAGGCAAAGTCAAAACGTCATTTGCTTTGTGTGACAGTTGGTCACTCCGAATGATTGAGTTTATCATCATGAAAGGCAGAGAAACACTAATTCTTACGTTCATAAAGTTTTGCATTGGCACAACCGTATAATAAATCAGCTGTTATCTTGAAAATGGTCCTTATCCAGCCAGATACTCGTTTGAAATTGGCTCATTTAGATTTGAGCTCTCCGTCTGTGTACGAAGTCAAAATACTGCCATATTGGATTCATTTCGATGCCAACTTATTTCAGTATTGATCCAGCGAATAAAGGTCTTCTCGTCATGACCCCAAATTACAAGAAGAAGCAGCGGCGCTCTTACAAAGTAGCGAGATCCAAGACTGGTTTAGGAGGCTTAGATAACTTCAAAAACACCTACCGGTACAACTAGTCTCTTTAATTGCAGCGTCTGAACTTACGTGCTGTGGCTCGTCTTCGGCAGACATGGCGTTGTTCACACACAGAGCCTCAAGAAACTTCTGCTTCAGGACGATGTAACGAAACCTGCGCACAACAGCCCAAACGTTTGTTGACATTCGACACTAAAAGACACGGGCGTTATTGTCCTCAAAGATTAAAGAGGGAAATGAGCTTACCTTTTCCTATCAAACTTGTCCATGCCCTCTAAAGGCTGGATGAACTGCAAGACCTCATCCCACTGACCGTCAAGGACCAATTGCCTGAAACAGAAACGAAAAAAGTTCGCTCACTTTCCATCACGCATGTGTGCAGACTCGTGGGGGGGGGCTCCACTAAGGGGAACGTAGCTCTCTTTCAGACACCTGTGGTCTGGTCAAATAGCATTTTCAGCTCAGGAGCGTTCCTTCCTGAATGAAACGAGTCTCAACCATGCCAGGAGCTGCTCAAATTCTCTAAATGCTAACAAAAGGAGCATCAGTGCTTCCAGCTGGGATTCCTGATGATAAATATGAGGACAGAATAGTGAAAGTGAGCAATTATCTTTTCCTAAGTCCTCAAGAATTTCTCCTCTTTTTTTTTTTTCTTAAAAAGATGGTACCATCTTTCTTCTTTTTCTTAAACAAAACATCTATATTCTGCCATTGTTTGGAGTAAAGAAAGAGTCTTTTGCAATATTGATACTTAGCATGTTGAGATCCCAAAGACATACACATTTCCGCTCTACTTCAAGTCATTTTCAATCCAGACTGTGCCAAAAGTTTAGGCTGATCACCTGAGGAATAGCATGTCGTCTGAATAGAGTCCATTGATGACACCACTTTCCTTTTCCAGCGCCAGCATGCTGATGTGCAACTTCCTGGAGTTGAGAAAGTCCAAGATCACCTTGATGATCTCCACCTCCTTCACATTTATGGTTTCTTCCGCTGTCATGGTGACGACGGACTGCCGATGACGGAGAAATCGGAACAAAAAGGACAAAAGAGCGGTCAGAAGAGTTTGAGGGTTCTGTCGTGTCTTTTGACCAGATTCTGCCTCTGCCGAGCATCTATTGTAAAAAAAAATCAGAATATATATGAATGGACTGTCGATTTCAGTCTGATCTCTCAGATCTGGAGTTTCTCCTTTTACAGTCCAAGAAACCTTTAAATGCTGGAGTGAAGCTGGGCAGCGGCACTGACTGACAACAGTGTAAATGTGAGAGGAAGTCTCATTTTTTTGGGGGGGATTCAAAAGAATAATAATCAAATAAATTCAAATGGATACACTGTCACCATAGCAAATGTGCTGATCAAAAGTCTCCTAACCTGTGTAAAACTATAGCAGCTATTCATATGAAGCTATAAATCCCAGCTGACCAGTCTGCTGTGCTTTATGTGAATTAACTGAGTGAGTCTGACACAGGACATCAGCATCTGACTTATAACACAGCTGCTGTGTTTTAACCGAAATGTGAAGTGCAGAGATTTTAGTGAAGTCAGAAACTGCTTCATCCAACACAGCCTGAAATGATGCACAGCCCTTCACGTGTTGTGTCCACACTGAAGAAAACACCCCATGTAACTTCGTTTTTACAGTCACTTTTCCCTGACACATTCGTGTTTATCTGTCCGTATGGGAGAGGTTTTATTTACACACAAACAGCTGTAAATAAACTAGCCAGAAAGCTACTTTAGCGGGCCAGCAAATAATCAGGCACAAGCACTGCAGTCCTGCTAAGCTAGCCTGAGACTTGGTTAGCCCATAATACTGGCTCTAAGCCACAAGTCAAACATAAGAAGCTTAAGCTACTTGTTAGCTTTATATAGGCATCGTATTTAGCCACGGGATTAAAGCAAAACCAAATAGCTAGTTACTGTCAAATCTCATACAAAGCTGACTAATTTTACCAGCTGGAGGAGGGAGACTGACGAGCTAGCCAGGCCGAGGAGGGGAGAGGCATCATCCGCTAGTTAGCTGGACGGGCGGGGTGACAGCTTTCCACCCAACAACACAAACCAGCCGCCGAGCTGCCATTAAGTCACGCTCACCTGTTTCTAAAAATACATGGGATGAAAACGCTGTCCCCGGACTGTGTCCACGCTGTCGACAGGCGGTGTCACGACGGTACCGCTCGGTATCGTCAGCGCCGTTTGTTCAGCTGGTTAACGGTCCCTCCTCCGCGGCTGTGTCGCTTCCTCGCTGGTTCTTTCTGTGCCGCTCCGCTGACTGCGGTCTGCCCAGCCCAGCCCAGCCCAACCTGCTGCCTGCCTGCCTGCCTGTTGTTGTTTCCTGCGGGGCACCGCCTCCATCCATCCACCCGACCCACAAACTTCCAGCCAATCTACAGACTATGTTCATTATGAAACAGTAATGGCATGTTTTTGTGAAGAGACACACATAATGACAGTGATGTATCAGTACATAACACGCAGTTTGGGTGTGACAGACAGTGAAATGCACAAAGGGTGAGGTTGGGGGTTCTTTCATTGAGGGGCACCTCCCTCTTTGACCTACAGCTGTGTTCCCAAGACTATATGTTCAGATCACAATTACGTGAATCCACTTTGACAGACTGTGTTTGTGGCCAAATAAAGTACAGATGTGCTGGACCAGACACCGTTTTTACTACAAAGCAGCTCCAAAGACAAAGGGCAGCTCCTTAAGAGTTTACTTTCTGAAAGCATCTTGAATAATAAAAAGCAATTTTTTTTTAAAAATGCTCTGACTTTTCCAAATGCATGGCAGCTTCCTAAATGCTTTCATTGTTACCAATATAAACCACATAAAAGTGCGTAAACCTGCATTTTCAAAGTGACCAAAAAGGTCAATACTAAAAACTTTAGTAGTCGCAAAAAACGTTAAATGCAGAAGTCTGTAAGAAGATGACTGTACCTCCTACACAACTCTTCACCTCAGTAAAACCTCAGTTACATTTTCATGTCAGTGTTTTTGTTGATTTCTCATTCAGAGTCGGACTCAGAACAGAAGGACCAAGTAGAACTTTGCAGGCCCGGGTGAAGAAAAAGTGAAGCCATCCAGCAGTACTGGTGACTCACACCAGTACTGCTGTACTCAACATGTGAGTTTTTTGTCTGAATATAAATTTTTCAATGCGGAATAGTACTATTTTGGCATATTATTGTCCAGTATTACAGGATTACATTTAGATTGGGAAGTCACAACCCTGTGGGTGAGCACATTCTCTGTGTGTTTCACATCTTGTTGGTGACAAGTGGTTTGAGAAAAAATTGTTAAAGTCAAATTGCAGAATTTAAGGCTGCACAAGCGGCCTGATGCATCAGCATCCTGCTCTTACATTTACATTTTAGTTATCTTGTAGACAACTTTCTTTCAAAGGGGATTAAAAGAGATTAACATGTAATTCAACCTTCAGTAAAGTAAGAAACCCTGGGGTAGACATTGGGAACTGAATCTATTTAATCGTACAGGGCATGATTAAAAAAGGTTAAGTGAAAATTAAGAGCAAGTTTGGCGTTAGAGTTTTAGAGATGTTGGCAGAGGAGGTGTTTTCAAGGTCTTTTGCAGATTACTGAAGGAAAAAGGGACACTTCTGCTTTGATGCTTTTGCACAGTACAAATTTGGCCCTAAACATGGAAGAAACAAATATAAACTGTTAGGCGTTCACATGTTGCAGATAAATAGTCTTACTCCACAAGTTTGGTTGGTGCAGTATTGTGTGGTGACGATAAATGGCGCCAACCAGTGTTTGGGTGACTCGGATTTATTTGAACTAGCTGACATTCGTCCCTTTAGGCAGTGGAATGAATCATTTCTTGTGATGATGTGAATATGCCATTTGTGATGTGCTACATTGATATCCTCAGCTTTGTTTGGTCACCTGATTTCCTGTTACAGCTTCCAGTGCTCTCAAAAAACAGCTGGTGTTCTCTTAAAGCCTGGCCAGAAAGTACACGTGCACACAAACTCAGCACGAAATTTTCCCCAACAGCTTGCATCGTTCTCTGTCTGTCTGTCCTTTACGGATCAATCTTCTCTGCTCTTTCTGACAGTCGCAGCATTAGGATAGAGCATGTTGGCTGTTCAGATTGTAAAGTTAAAAGGCAAATTTGCAGGTTTTTTTGGATACAAAGCAATTAACAATGAAAAGGACCTTAATTTAAAAAATATTTCAGACCTTTTTTTTTGGTTAATAATGCACTTGTGTTGCACATATTTCTAAATAAAGTGTTTTAAATCAAACAACCAAAACTATTTGATGCATGCAAACCTTGGGACCAGTCCACTTTCCTCAAGAGAGGAGTGCTAATTAAACCATATCAGGAGTAGTTTCTAATGTTAAGCTTTCTGAGCTGCTGACAAAAGTCTTGAGAATTTAAATGACATAAATTATGTACAGATGGTTTATATTTATATATTTTTTTACTGTAGCCTACATTTAATCTGGTTTCCAGCTGCATTTTTGTTTATGTATCAATTTATCAGTCGTTTTACCATCAGCTTAATCTGCTTATTTAATGTTGCCTGTAAATGAAAAATATTTTTTTCATTTTATCTTTATTTATGTTCATTATCCAGTAGAGTTTGCAATTCGAAAAGGAAGTCCCCTCTGAGGGACTTCACTATTGATTGTGTGGGGTGAATAGGCTGAAGTGGGTGTTGGCCGTGGCCTCCCCTTGACTCTGCCCCAGGGCAGCAACAATGAGAGTAACACAGTCAGACAGATGCTAATCAGCTAAATGATACCAGCTCTGATTATTTGTTATGTACTTGGCTCTTTACTGAGAGTCATGTAAGCACACTTGACTTTACTATGATTCAGTCAGGACACAAGTAAAATAAGGCACCAAGAGTACTGTTGATAGGTGACATTTTAATAAAGCTTAAAGAAATAGAAAAGCCACAAAAATCCATGAACAACTGAGCATACTTTGTTATTTGGAAAAAAAAAATAAAAATCAGAATTTTGGGGGGGGGGGGGGGGAAATCTCAGTATCCTTACTTGATTTCATACAACGCCACAACAATAGAGCCTCAATAAGACTTTAAGTATCTCGGCTATACTTTGCATTCAACACTCGTCCTTAAACAGTGTACTGCTTCATAAGTACACACTTCCAACTGGTAAATGTCATTACAAAAAATACTTTTATATGCCAAAATATATCTGTACAGTGTCAACACACACTGAGAAAATGCATAATAAAAAATAAAACAACAACAGCGAGGTAAAAGTAAAGTAAAGAGGATGACAATTCTGACGTGGAGGGGACTTGAAATGCTATCATAGGCGAGTTCATCATTTTTATTTACAACTGTGGACTACTTCGATGGTGAGCTGGATCTAATAGTTACGACAGTAACCACGTTTAAGTGACGTTTTGAGTATCTGCAACATGGTGACTGTTAAAAGGACTCTTAAACTGCACAAACTGATGACACAGTGAGGGATTTCCATCTAGTCTACAACTCAAAGTGTTATCTGTGATACGGTCGAGCGATCGCGCTCTTTGCATCGGTAGCACATTAAAAGGCCCCAAACATACTTATACACATATACATGATAAATTATAAAAGCTACTCAAATGCTACCACAAGCTGACTCGTTCATTCTGAAGGGAACTGCCACTATATACAAAGTAACTCAACTTATTCACGCAGTGTATTACAGTTCTCTGAACGGAATGAAAGACGCTTTTTAAAATATCTTCAAAGCATTATCAAAATGAAATAAATTAAAAGTCTATTCCAGGTGCTTTCCAGAATCATTTGACGGTACTCCAACCACCTCGTCACGTCACACTTTTGGAGAGCAATTGCAATCACCAGCTGAGGTGTGCCCCACTCTCCTCTTGGCACTTCACTGTACACACATACACAATTATGACCTGTTTATAAGTTTGTCAGTTACACGTATAAAAGCAAAAATACATGCCTGCATAACGGCAAAAAAGCTTCCTCTCATCACAGACAGGCCAGCCTTTAAATGACCGGGGGGGAGGGGTGTAATCGGACCCCATAACGGTGTGTACGCACAGCAAAGACACTTTTTCACCTGGCGCAGACAAAGTGACACCAACACTCACGGTGCATCCATATGACACAAAACAAGCATAAGGCCACACATGATCAACTTAGAGAAACCAAACTGCCTCCGAGAGGCGTGACATTCAGTGCTTCAGTGGTTCAACTAGGTAAGGCATTGGCTCGCCTGTTATTATCTTCTTGTTTTTTTTTTATTTGGCACATGAGAACATTAAAACACATGCTTACAAGTGCACACTCGTGCCTCATTGTGGCGCCACATCCCAGTTGTGATCTTCCACAATGGGAGCGTGTGTCCCTCTAATGAAAAGTATAATCCTCTAATTCTTCTGTCTGTTCCACTGGAGCATGTGCAGATGTTGCCCCCACCATCTGGCGTTACTTTGAGTGTTTGTTGGGCGTCCCCTGCTTCTTGGTCTGCCACAGATGGCTGGCGATGGTGATGGCGTCCACGCTAGCAGACATGGTTTTTGCTGGGATCTTGCTGAACTGCTTCCTATCGGAGTTGTACTTGTACAGCGACTCGATCATCTTGGTTGTGATAGCTTTTGGTCCGATGCCAGCCAGTCTGGTGATCTCCTCGGTCTCGGGGCAGTAGGCGTACACGGACCTGAATTGGCATCCGGAATCACGGAACAGCACCAGGAAGTTATTGGCTTCGGATTTCTCCATTTCCTGCAGAAGATCATGCAAAAAACAACAACATTTCTATCAGTGCACTGAGTTCGCACTGCCATTTTCTGTTTTTCTCATAATAAATATATGGATAAAGTGACAATATCTTTAACGTATATTTTGTTGGTCGCTTACAGACTTCTAAAGCAATGCTGAGCGTTGGGCTTAATGAGCTTGCTGGGAAAAGAGAAGCCTATATATGGTCATTAAGAACAGTACAGTGTGTAAAAGATTCTTAATAGTGCCAGGAGTTCCTTTGCTGCACGGTTGAATGAAGATATGCCGTGAGGAAACTGCGGTTCTGGCGCCTGTACTGAACTTTCATCAGTGGCATAGCTCATAAATCAAGAAGAATGATAAAAACAATAAACACCTGCATATTAAGGGAGCTGCTAGTTTGTACCCATCAATGTTCAGATACCAGACAAATCATAGCAGAGGTCATTGTAATCTAACTCAAGCTGTCAACACTCCTTTCAGTGGAAGAAACAGAGAAACACTACATACATCAAGTATCTTGTTTTTCTGTCCTTCATTGACTTTGCCAGCCAGGCAGCAGTGAGCCAGGGCATTCTGGATGATATGCTTGTTGGACTTGGCACTCGGCGCCTTATATAGCTTGGGTCCTGAGGGAAGGAAGCATGAGATAGCAAAAATGAAAAACCCTTTTGCGTAGAGTGGGTAGGAGGACAGAACACATACTGTGTTCCTACCTGTGTACTCATTGTTGGAGGGATTGGAGGAGGTGGTCGATTCATTTTCCCAGTCTTTTTCTTCATTACGACTACCAGCTGAAGGACAAGAAGAAAATCCCCCAGCAGAATCCGGCCTGAGGACCAAGACAACGCAAACCAACAAATGACACACACAAACACAAAAACAAACACAGAAAGGCAGAAGAACACAAGCGTGGAAAGTATATTAAGCCATCGTACGCATACAGACATGCATACAAACACAGAGATGTGGTGAAACAAGGTCAGACACTGTGACACAATTCTCCAAACCCTGCCTGTTGTCTTGCATCACATCAGACTGTAATAAGGTTTAGATAAGATGAAGCTCAGCAGTGACGGTCAAGAAAAGCATGTTCAGCCAAGCAAAGCAAAGTCTTACTGCTGCCTTTATCGATACTGCGAGAGATGAACTGGAGGAGTTCAGAAGGAAACAAGTAAATACACAAGTGAAGCATAGAGAATATAGCAAAGCAAAGGCTGAAAGCAAGACTGCCAAAGACGGGAGGAGGAAAAAGAGGTGGAAACAGCTCTACAGCGCAAGTCTGATGAACCTTAATGGAGAAGCAAAAGCTACACTGATGGGATAACTGCACTACGGCAACACATCTGTTTACTTTGATGCGTTTGTCGACGCTGACACAAAGAATTACAAGAAGCTACAGCATAGCTACAGGGAGCCACATCTACAACAGCTTAACATCTTTTCACAGCATTACTAACCTTCCCTTTCTTTCTTTGGGAGAGCTTAAAAAAAACGGGATTGGGGCAGAAGCTACTTTGTTGCCTCTTTGTTGCGTGCAGAGTAGAGGGAAAAGGGGAGAGAGGGATGAGATAAGAATCAAGTCGTAGACTGCAGAGCTCACAGGTTCATGAGGTTTCCGTGAGCGAAAACAGCGAGACACAAGCTAAAAAACTTAACATTCCAACCATCAAAATCACAACTGGGTTTATGATGCATTGGCTGTCGCATAAAGGAAGTACAGGGATGGAAGTTGTGACTTTATTTAAGTTTAACCAGGAGCGTAAACAATTATGGGCACAGACTAAACGCTGCAGACATATTTGTTTTTCTGTTAGCGATTAACAAAAAAAGGGAGAAGTAAGCAAGTTTAAATCGGAGATTAGGTCTTACCTGTTATTCTTCCTATTATCTGACTGGTCTCTGTCATTGTCAGCCAGATTGAGAGATGCCAAGGAGACACTAGAGACAGAGAAGCCTCGAGGACGCACCCCTGCACCACGACAGCACACAGGACGAGCATGGATCAACGTGTGTCGCACAGTGACAGCGTGCGTTTGCTCATGCGTTTCTCTGTGCGGCTCACCTGCGGCTCTCACAGGAGGAATTGACGACTCCATGACGTCCCTGTGGATCGACTTAGGCCGCGGCTTTTTCTTGAGACTCCCAGATCGAGGCTTGATGACCTCATCCATGTCCTCCATCAGTTTGAGCTGCTTTCTCCTCATGTATTCGTGCTTGATGTAATCCCTCCTCGCCTTCTCTTCGTCCTTCTTCAGCTGCTCCTCCTCTGCTTTTAACCTGGAAAATGATCATTTTTGAAAACCCAGGTTCAACAGATGCATAATACAGTATGCATCAATGCAAATCTGGCAGCTTTGCGAGGCAGGGAGACGCACCGAGCAGCTTCCCTCTTCTGCTCCTGGTCCAGCTCCTGTTGTTGCTTCTTTTCCTGAGCCTCCTTTTCCCTCCGAAGCCTTTTCTCCAGCAGAGCTGCTTTCTTTGCCGCCATGTCCTCTTCACCTTTCACGTCATCCTGGTGTTGGACGAAAACACACGTGCACACCAACTTGGGTTATATGAGGAAAAAAAATTTACTCATAAGATATATACTACATCTTGTAACAAGTTGCAGTTAAGTACAAAAGTACAGCTGCAGTGTGCAAGTTGTCCCGCTGAGGGAGAAGTCTTGCTTTTGGGAGGCAAGTTGTTGTTTGGAATGTGAAGTTTAAATGAGAGTGAGAGCAGACACAAGGAAGGGTGGAGAAATGTTGCACAGCAGGAATACCAAGCACAGCTTTCTGGAGAAAAACATGGTTCATTGTTGTGCTTACAGAACATCAAGGCAACATTTTGGGACAGTTTTACAGACTACTGTAGTGCACACACTGGCAGAGGTGCCAGTAAAATAGGACAAGAAATCCCACAGCCAAGTAATGAGGCTGTGAGGAGGTCACTTTATCTGCAAAACTTCCCCTTCCTCTGACTGTTGCTGTTCTGTCTCTCCTTATCCTCTTTTCAGACACTAGGTCTATTTCTATGAACCATAGCCCACAGCTGTCAACTTCAAAGCTACTTTTTCCTGGTTAAACAAAAAAAAAAAAAACAGCATGCCTCCAAATACTTTAAACCTAAATACAAGGCAAAGTAGGGCCCAGGCTGGAAAGTCCTGGATTTTTTTCTGTAAGTACCTTTGGCCAACAAGCTCCAATGTTGCTCTATAATCAAAGTTTATTGGACTACTTTTTGTGCTCAGGCTCTTTATTCGTCTTTGGCCCAGATTCCCCAATGTTTCTGTGGCTCAACAAGCAGCGCACTGCGCAGGTTGGTCCGTGTTGCTCACAGTCTGAGATCCTTCCCGTTGAAGTTCCCTGCACACAGCAACATGAGGCTGTGCAGTTCGTTTTAAATAATGAGAAGTTATCAGACTGTGCACGAGTGCCTCAGTTATTCCAAACCTGGGAGATTGCTAAAAGGGTTAGAAATGTGGAAACAGGAGGTTACTACATGCAGTAATGAGTGTTTTCTATCAACAGAACCAAAACCAAAGATATTACGTTTACACTTATTCAAAATCTCATACCTGCAAAAAGTTGGTCATCTTTGCTTGAAAAATGATTCAAACCATGAATCAGTTAAAAAAAAAGTAGTCATTCACTAAGCCAGTGCCTCCATAATTCTATATCTTCAGTTCAACAGAAATAAACATGTGTCCCATCCTACCAAGTCCTCATTTGTTTAGCTTAAATACAGAAATCAGTTCACACTCGAGACGATCTTTAGAGAAACTAAAACATTCCGTCTCTGTAGCTCCAGCTCACCTTAAAGAAGAATCCACAGCACATCTTTTGGTCTTCGCCATAATTTTCTCCACCTGTTTCTCCCGCCATCTCCTGGCCTTGGCCTCCTGGAGGCTTCAGCACAGACAGAGCCACCTCAACCAGGTCCCTCCTCTCCTGGGGCTCTTCCTGAGCCTGGCTGCCAGCACCCCCTTGTTTCTCAGACACCGGCTGACACAACACCTCTGCCGGCTTCGGCTGTTTGACCTCTCTCTTCAACTTGGTCCGCTCCTCTTTCTTCTCTGCTTCTTCTTCTTCATCGCTTTTCTTCGCTTCCGCCTCCTCTTTGTTCTTAGAGCTGTCTTTTTTGTCCTTGGTGTCTTGGCTGTTTCTGTCTCTGGGTGCCTCATCATTGCCCAGGTAGGAAAAAGGGCTGATCTGGGTTTGGCTGGAGTTGAAACGCCTGAGTCTGGGTAGGCTGTCCACTGAGGTGGGGGTGTTGAGCATTCGGCTGAAGGGGGTGACCTTCAGATCATTTGGACGTGGAGTCCGAGATGTTCTGGCATGGAAGGAAGCTGGTCTTCGCTTGATGCCAGCTGGGGAGTGATTCGGGGCACGGGGGGAGCCAGAAGAAGATAGGATTGGGGATAAAGACCCCACCGAGCCTCGGCCTGATCCCCGGCCGGTTACACTGCTGCTGCGCAACTCACGGAGCTGCCTGTGTCAAAAGAAAAAGAAAGAAAGTCAACAAATACAGAATCTCACAGCATGATGGCAAAAATGAGTATTTAAACCACCTTATTAGTTACTGGAATTAAGTGATACCTGTGTGGAGACGGAGCAGGGGGGGGTATGACCCAGGCTTGTTGTTGCTGATCTCTTATGGCCATGATCTTCTCCTGCTGCTGGGCCAAACGCTGCATCTCAGTCTGCAGGAAGCCGAGTGACGTGTTCAGCCTCTCGATGGAGCGTGTATATTCTACAAGGTCAACTTCTCCCGGGGTCACACCTGATTACCACAGAGAAAATTCCAATGGGTTATTCCAATACTGTGAGCACAATCATTGAGAAGAAAAGCAAAGTGCAATGCAAACTTTGAAATAAATCTTTGTTTTACAGTGTGTGTCAGCTCTGAATAGTGAATAAATCAGTAAAGTGGGGTTTCCCATGGCCTGGGACACCAAGCTCACTTAAAATATTTGCCACTGGGCCAACATTGAGTGACAAAACCCACCGCCACCATCTTCACAGGGGGATCTGGGAGCTGCTCCGTCTGGTTTACACCGCTCCGTCTGCTCCATATTGCTCCGGCGGCTCTCCTTTGAGGAAGCTGCCTCTGGTGACGGTGTTTCTGCTCCTCCTGAGTTGGGGCTGAGAGGGGCCGTCACACCTTTCCTTTTCACTATATTCAGAAAGGCTGTCCTGCCCATTTTCTGGCGATGCCGGGTGAAAGCCGCCTCCACCTGGAGGAGGGAATTGCGAGGAGAGCATCGTTATGTTTGGACTCATACTTGAAAAGAAACGGTTGGACATTTCTTTTGTTGTCACATCTGTTTACCTTTTTCTTTTGGGCTTCAATGGCTCTGCGTTTCTCTTCGAGCTTCATCCTCAACTGAATCATCTCTGAAGCTATGAGATGGGAGGGGTCTCTTGGAGAAGGAGTCACTGGAGAGGGCGAGGTGATGGGCAGGGGAGGTGTAGAGAACTAGAAAAACAGTGTGATGATGACTGACATTAATTCAGCACCAATCTGCCTCCTCAGCAGCTTCAACTGAAGATTATTTGGTGAAGAAATAAGTGGCACAGAATGAGTCACAAACCTGAGAGGAGAGGCTTCTTGTTGGGTGCGTATATGGTACATTGAGATCAGAACTGTCTGGCGTGGTTCCTCCACTGCTTCTTCCCTCTAACTTCCTGAACTTCTGCTCTGCAAAGCTCGTCATCCGCACCAGGCCACCAGAGCCACCCGACGATGAGACGGGACTGACTGTGTGTGATCTGGGGAGTGTGGGTGCTGAACTGGGACAGGGACTGCTGCGGTCACCTCCATTGCCTCTTTCTTCCTCCAGATTGGCTTCACCAACCCCTTTGTGTCCTCCATCCCTGCTTCTCGCCACCTCTGGACAGGCGGGCAGTGGACACGACCGGGTTGTGGCCTCACAGTCTGGGTCTATATCTGAATAGTCTCTCAAGGAGGAAGAGTCCTCATCCAAGCTCTGAATGTCCTCAGTCCGCACATGGATGCCAGTGTCAACTTCATCAGTAGATGCGGAGTTGGGGTCATTCAGCCGTGCTTTGGCTGAACCCGGGTCGTCTCCTGGACCATGGGCCCCTGGAGGGTCCACAGGCTCCGAACCATGGAGAAAGAAGCCATTGTCTCCGTCTCCAATGCCCAGGCTGGCATGGGGCCTTTCTGTGTTGTGAATGATCTTGAGGGCCTCCTCAATGCTTGGGGGAGTTGATGGGCTTATGTCACCAGAGTGGTTGCCATGGTGTTTAGTGGGGCTGCTGCTGTCTGGTAGGACTCCATTGGAGTATCTACAGAGATATCCAGATAAATTAGCACACAGTGATCGCCCAGCTTGGAGTGTTTATTCCTATGTTAACAAAACCTGCTGAATAGCATTTGTATCTGAACAGCCATCAATCTTGTTTAAGAGCAAAGAGAAAATGTTTAAGGACTCCGAGTAGTTCAAGAATAACTTTATCAAGAATAAATTGGATTTTATCAACAAACTTTGTCAGGAAAAAGTCATTTCTGCACATAAAATAGGGTCCTTAAACAAACAATTAGACATTATATTTTCACTAATATAATTTTTTTTTTTCACTTGTAAAAATGATCTTGTTCATATAACGCCACTTCCCAGCTGACGTATGCAATCTTTTACTCTCTCATCTGTACCTGCTTTGGTTCTTCAGCGAAAATGTGTTGTTCCGTCCTAATGGCTTGTGGGAAGTGAAGTCCTCGTCCTCTTCTGGTATGTGTCTGTTCTGGCCATTCACATTGATGCCTCCGCGAGATGCATAGTGAACTTTGAACCCCAGGCCGTCACTACTAGCTGAGCGAGTCATACCGCGGAGCGAAGGAGCCTCACAGGGTGGCAACGTCGGGTCTCCATCCAGGGGAATCTCAAAGGAGATTCCCCGAGAGGAAGAGCTGGAGAAAGCCGGGGATAGGAGATGTGTTGTAAGTTAAATAGGAAAACAATAGACCACTTAACAAACAAGCTGATAAATGTCTTGTACTGACTGTTTCTCTTTGGGCCACGTCCCAACACAGCCATCAACATAGGACAAGGAGGTAGACCTCTTCATAACACCTGTTATAAACAAAGATAAGTTTCTTTAGGTTTCTTACTTAAGGTGTTAAATTCTTTTTTTTACAAGCCAACAGCAAATGATGCTTTTGGGTACATAAAGAGGAGGGCTTATCCAATGTGTGTGTGTAAATATACAAGGATAAGACTGTCTTTGCTAGACTTTATATCAGGTATTTTTGCACAAGACTGCAGCTGTTAGACACTCATTTTAGAGGCATTTTGTTAATTAATCAAAACTTGCATTGATATATTTATGGCTAAATACTCAATTACAGTTCTTAATGGTTTATGCCCGACCTGGGAACCGATGTAGAGCCACAAGTCTGCCACTAGGGGGCCTCTAGGTTTAAAACGAAAGACATCAGCACTTCTGCTGATCAGCTTTCATGCTCTGGCAGCTGCTTTTAATAATGTTTAATCTATTTCAAAAGCCATATAAAAACTCTCTATAGGGTGAGGTCAATGGGGTAGTGAAACAATTTTCTGTAAAAGTTGTGTTAAACTACTACTCTGTGTTGTTTTTGCACAGAAAATAAACCTGCTTAAACAAGCATTTTGGCACCTCTGCCCGTCTGATCGCTTCTTCTTTTCGCTCCTCTGCATCCAAATATATCTCCAGCATATTTTCTCTGCACGTGTGCAAACCCACTCAGTCTCACCTCTCTGGCATTGTCCCTGGTTTCCAAACCAGTCCATCTTTCTCACTTCAAACACTCATAGCAGCAGCTTTTACTCAGCTGTCTTCATCTCCACCTCCTGTCTTTTTCTTCTTTTTTTTTTCTTTCTTTACGTGACACTAGAAAAAACCTAAATATTGCTTGTAAACAAATTGGTCCCACTGAAACTGTATGAAATCAAGGTTTTCAAAACCCGAGTAGCACACCCAGACATGCGACTCCATGTTTACACTCAGCCAGACTCAAAGGGGCGGAGGCCTCCGCATGCTTTCATGGTCCATCTTTTAATAAAAACAGTACAGTGTAAGCGCAAATGACTACAGACAAATTTCCAACAAAGCTGCTGTCGTTCACACATTTTTCTGTTTCTTCTGTCAGACGGCTAAACGTATCGGCCATTGTGACTGAAAACCATGCTCGCTTAGAGCATTTCCAGGCTGTCACTTTGCTCTAATAGAATCCAGACGCGGTTATTTTGAAGTAGTCATATTCTGCTTTTGGGCTTTGCCTTTTCCCTTCAGCTTGTTAAACGGATTTTTGAGCAATTAACAGGTCTTTAGAGTTATTCTCTGACAAGCCATGCTGGAGCAATGTGGAGTAGCAGAGGAAAAATGTGTGATTTTTGAATGTTAAAGAATGTACACCTGATCTAGTAAACCCCTATCAAAAAGTGAACACAATATGGGTTATTTAACTTTGTTTGACTTGGGGACATTCTTTTGTACCACAAGCAAGCAGTCAAGACAATGGAACAGAGCATATATTGCAGAGTACAATTGAAAATACCTTCCGCGGAGAGGTTTTCCGGGCTGGAAGGTCTGTCTGCATAGCTCTGTTTGACAGGACTGGACACAGGAGGCATATCTCTACAGGATGATACGGGTTCACAGGCTGCAGGAGAAAACAAATTCTCAATATTCAAACTGAAGTGACTCATTAGAGATAACAGTTACCACTCATCACACACTAAAAATGAATGCCGTCATGTACACTATTAATAAACTGGACTGTACCGTTTGGGTCGAAGACTCTGGGCTGTACAAATGACGGTTTAACCACTTCAAACCACCAGAAAAGCTCAGCCATAAACACCAGGTAGTTACTCTGCAAGACAACACACATCTTTAGTTTGTAGTCACACACGCAGCACCTCTTTTTGCAGCTCATTCCCCACACATCTCTCTGTAAAGCTGCTAGATGAGCCACAAATGCTGTATCATCCTGCTTTCTGACAGATCACCGAGGCCACGGCCAGCCAACTGTTGCTAAGTAACTGGCTCCATGGGTGTGTTTGTGTACTTAAAAATCTGTGCATGTTTCATTGTCTGACTTGCTTGATATCAAACCCAGGCGTGTCATGAAAACTGCCAAAACAACATCTGGAGTATAGCTTAAATGTGTCACATGTACACAAATACACTGAATATGTCAAGTGGGCGACCGACATCAAAGACAAATGAATTCATACAGAAAACAGGCGAGCTCAGAAGGTCCTTTCAAGTGTAGAAAAACATGTAATCAGCTTATCAGTGATTTCTACTCCTCTAAACTGCATTTACTCATTGCAGAGTACACTGCTAAACAGCACTTCTCTTCACATAATTTATCTTACAAATACACTCACATTAAGCTTCTGTGGGCAGTGAGTCTGTGGTGAACAGGCAGTGTGCCAGAGTCTCTAAATGCCCCCTCTTGACCCCTGCAGCACTATTATACCAGCATTCAGTCAATATACAATATGAACAAAAACGGTGAATGAGAAATGAATGCAGAAAGATAAATACAGAGCAAAGAGTGTGAAAATGATCTGCTGTGCTGTAATGGAGAGAGGAAAGTCTCAGTCAGTTCAAGTCAGGACCATGACTTGAATGTGAATGTTGCTGCCCACGCTCTCTGCATACTATTTACCCACACTGGTTGTGCTGCCTTTGGTGTCTGGATGGCACGGAGATGCTCTTGAACAGTACAGTAGTTCTTTTATTAATCACAAACAAAACCAGGGGGCGGGGGGGGGTGGGGTTGGTGGTGGATCAGCAAATTCAAATATTTGGTATCCTGGTAAAAACTGGAGGGGCGTGGAGGAAAGGGAAAGAGGGAGGCAGGCAGACGGGTCATGGCTGTAAACCTCCTTGAAGCAGAATCTGTCCTCTGTCAGAGCAGGGAGTGGGTTGGGGTAAAGTGGGGTGGCCGAGTGCAGCATCTCCACATGGAAAGCACCCGTACACAGAAAGGCTATTATAACATACATATATAACGCAGCACCAAGACAATCCTCAGTGCAGCACAAGGATCTTTATGCCTCTAATGAATGCACACACATAGGCAGAACAAAAACCCCTATGAAAGCCAAACCATTCGCATTCATTATTAAACTTTTCCCTGTGTGACTCATTCTCGCCTTTGTGCTACTCCAAAAAACCCTTTTCACCCCTTCTTCAGCTGCAACTACACCATAAAAACAACTCTCCACATCTTCCACACACATATATTTGAGCACTTGTTTCCTTACCTTTATTGATGCATGTGCATAGAGCATGTCCTCCAGGCTGAAGTGGCAGCAGTGGTTGAGATTGTTTCTGCAAAACTCCTGCACCAGCTGGAGGTTGTACAGACTGTCAGCTAGGGACATGGTCTCTTTGAGGCAGATGTCTGCTCCGCCAGGGGAGGGGTCAAATACACACAAGAGGGAGGAGGGATAATAGCAAAGGCCAGACAGGAAGACAAGGAAAGATAAGACTTAGTTTATGTTTAAAAAGAATAGCTGAGAAGAAAATAACCCTACTTGAAAACTTGAAGTGGCAATTTTGAATCCCACAGAATCCTCCAGACAATTCACAACACCAGTTTAGTAACCGTCTTAAAATGCTTCCAGATGAATCATCAGGATTTTTAGCCCCTGATGTTTCAGTACCGTAAGACCGGCCCAGGCATGTGTGGGACGTTTGACAAGAGGGAACATAGTCAACAGTCAACGGAGTAGCTAATTTCTCTGGCATGATGTCACGCTGAACTTTACTGTACTCCTTTTGTTATTTCTAGAGTAAATCAAGCTTCAAGCAAGAAACCTTAATGAAGCGCAGCTTGCTTTCACATCTGGCTCGTGTGTGTGTGTGTGTGTGTGTGACCTTCCAAGCGAACTCAATTTAATCCAGAGGGTTTTTAGAGAATCGACACAGGAGCGGTTTATCTTTGAAACAGCAGCCAGCTAACAACTCCTCTAACGGTCCTCTGACGCATACAACTCGTGACCAATCACATCGGAGCCCGGGGCATTTTTAGAATGCAGGCAAGCTGGGAGGAAACACCTCTTTGTTCCTTGCCGTCTTAGTCTTAGCATGTTTGTCATAAGTCCTGTCTGTGCTGCAGTGCAACAACACCAGTACCAGTGTGTAAAGATTGACAGCGGGGCTAATACCTTTTTAAATATGTGGTAGAATAAGAGTTTGTAGACTAGAGAAAGCCTAAAAAATAACTCGTATACATAAGGCTGACTAAAAGTACTATTTTGCAAAAGAGAAAACCTCAGAATAAAAAAGCTAATGGATGATAAATATATTCTTTGTCTCAAGCATCCTGTTCAAATTTGTTGTGACAATCACAGTAGCAGAGAGAGCAGAAGACAGGGTCCTTTGTACTGTCCAGATGAGGCTAAAAATGTTAGCTCGCTGCATTGTCATTCTTACCTACTTTAAGTATGTTATCACACAGAATTTTGTCAACTTTATGGAATGAATATGATGACAGAATAAAAAGTTGGTGAGTAAGACCGGGTGTGGTTATGGCTTGTCCCACCTTCCAGCCTGACAGCCTGCGGGCAGTAGAAGTGCAGCAGGGCAGTGAGGGCGCAGCCGTCTGTGTTATCCTTCAGCAGGTTCTCCACCAGGGGGAGTGATGGAGCGCTCCTCTGGGCATGTTCCCTCCTGTACCGAGCCTGAAACCATGGCAACGGCACAAAGACATCGCCTTTATGTGTCATCGGGGTGGATATGAACGGCTCTCTTTGATTACCGGTACAAAACACAGCAACATATGCAGGCACTCTTTCAAATGCATGCAATAGTAAGTCACACATACATTAACACAAATGCAAGTGTTAATCTGAGGAATTTCGAGCATACGGCTGAAATAATGCAGATTGCACTGTTCATGCAAATAACCAGCCACTGATATACACTCAAAAACTACCTTTAGAAACATCACCTTGCATTTTAATCATAAAGATGTAATCAAAACAGTCACAACTTTGCTCTCTATAATCAGTTTTGGGGAGTGGTTAGTTCCTTATCAGGACGGTGAGAAGCAGAATGCATGATAGCAAATGAATGGTTTGCATCACTTAACGTCTGGTGAGACATCAGTGGCACTAAGGAAGTCCAAACCTCAGCTATGGATATGTAGCAGACAATACATGTGATTTAGGATTCTAATAACAATCTATGTAAAGACATCCTTCCTGTCTGAAGCTTTTCTATACGTCTCTCTGGTTCTGCAAAGACAACAGTAAAAACTAGAGGGACAGCACTCCTATATGATGTCTTCAGGGCATCAGCGCTCCCCGTTTGCTTGTAAACAAAAGTTTTATGATGTCTGCTATTTTACAACAGAAGCAGTGCGAGGAACAAACTGTCGTACTTCACCGTTTCATTGGTACTGTAAAACAGGTGTTTCCTTTTTACAGAAGACAATTTCATCTGCTTTCAGTGCAAAATGCAGACAACAAAAATGTCACGTTCATTTGCAACAGAACAGCTGGAGTTCAGGTGATCATGCAGTTGTGACTGTATGTTGTGACCTACTGTGATGTAGGTCAATAAATAGTCACTATGCCTTATATTTAAGTGAAAATGAGGTACAGGTTGGAAGAGTAGGAATAGTGATGGGGCTCAAGGCCACATGCAGTGACAAACAAAGCAGCGAGGGGGGGGGGGGGGGGGGTGCATAATGTAAAGGATGGGATCAAGGAAGAGGAGAGTTGCTGGTGGGGTTGTTAAGCCGGGGAGGGAGGGAGGGGGTGTTCTTCAGAATGGATGGACTTACAGGTACTAATCTCCAGTACCATTTGCTAGGAGACTTGATGGAGGATCGTGATTGGACAAGAGGAGAGAGTGGGATAGGTATTAGGTCGACAGCTTGGGAAAAAAGTGCGACCTCTGCATGGACTGGGGGACAAATCTCCTCTTAAAAGCAGAAAGCTACACCTCTGCAAAAGCCAGATAATTCTTCAACATATTATCTGCATAAAAGACCAAGTTATAGACAGTGATGAAATGCATCTGCTACAGCAGTGGATGTCGAGTTGTGTCGAGTGTCCAGCACACATGGGCAACAAGGACGTAAAAGCAAAAGTATGAATACAACTGTGGAGGTGAAACATTCTCAGATGATAACTTTCCCAAACAAACAACTTTCCAGTAATTCCTGGAATAACATCATAACAGAAAAAAACTTGTCTTTCAAGTGTTAGCAATAAAATGTGAGACAAAACATTCTCTTCCTTGGAAGAACATACCCTCTTTTTAATAAGAGAGTAATACTACTTCAGTTAATAACACTAAAGTGTCACATAAGGAGCTTTTGAAATGGTTTCAGTTTGACCTCAGTCACAGTAATTAAAGAGTCCATCCAATACTAATTTATACACACATAAAACTCATTGCTTTTCACGGTTTCCATTTTTGCATCGCCGTTTGTCATCTTCTGCCTTTCCTCCTTTGTTTTTGCCGTTTTAGTCTCTTTAAAGCTTCCCCCTCTCGAAAAGCCCACTCTGCTCTGACTGGTTTAGCTGGCTAATAAAAAAAAAACAAACTGCAGTGTGAGACACCTACACAATCTTGGGTTGACGTGTGCCAAGTTAGCCACCAAGCAGGCGTTACAAGAATGTGTTACATGGTGATAATATGAAAAAACAGAACAAAAGCCTGGACTGCAGGAAACAGCACCGGGGCGGTGTGTAAGTGTCGGAGAGAATTACTCCCTGTGGTATGGGGCTTGGCTTTGAAACTTTACAGACCTTGGAGATACACAAAAACAGATAAAATACTCTTTAAACAGTCTCTTTTTCATCAATAAATCTAATAATAGTTTCTTTGACTAATGTGCGCGTGCCTTGATAAAGTATAACCTAACATTAGTAAGATCGTTGTATATATTACATTGGAATAACAAACTATTTACCCAGATGAGTTTCTTTTGCAGTGCAAGATGACGAATCGACAGTTGTGCTCGCGGCTCTGACAGGCTGCACTGAATTAATGCCATCGTGCCAATTTACTGTGAAATACAGCACTAAAATTCAGGTTTCGTCTGCGCATTCAGCGAACCAACATTAGCTAATTAGCTATAAACATACTTACAGAGGCCAATAATAACTTCAGTCTTGGCGACCAAACTTATTGGAAAAGTCTGACCCGATGATGGCGAAAGGAAAGTTGCGGCGTAATCAAAGTCTGTGGGTTTCATTCCACCAAATTCACCGAAAGCTTTTTGGAGGTTTTTGCGAAATGTGTTGTATATCAGAAAACACTCAATGACAGGACCTCGAAGTTAAGCCCCTTGATCATCGTTTCTTTTGAAACCACACAAGCCCCTGATTGTCATGTAGTGATTCAACATGTATTTGTCTAAGTTTCCCCTGAGTTGTAGAGTAAGCACCGACAGCATGTCGAGCGCAAACATTCTCCGAAAAACCACACAAAAATGAGCGAGGGCTTAGTCATATGACCACAGTTAAACACTTTTCACATGGTCCCAGAATAAACAAGACTGGGAAGGGTCTTGTGCTCGTCTATTTAAGAGTGAATGCTGCAGAGGCACATGTATGTGTGTGAGTGAAATTATCTCCTCTCACTACTCCCTAATCACTGAATAGACTTCTGTTGAGGCTAACACTGCAGAGAAGGAGCTGTGTGACGAAGCGTGGAGTAGGAAAGCAGCTGACTGACGCCGAGTGTCCACATTCCTTTAAGGACCGTCCTGCTTTGACAAAGCATGTTACTATGGTATAGGTCACACACCCATGTGTTATCAGCTCACGGTGAGCTAGTGATCTCTCTCTCACTATACTAACGACAACAAACAGAGAGCAGTACATACTCCTCTCACGACATCCTGCTGCTCTCCGAAGAAATGACTTTAGCTCCATACGAGAGAATGGGGTCACACTCACCATGACCTCAGCAGCCATTTTGAAATCTGTTATATGTAAACAGTTTAATCTGTGACAATACGCCGTGCTCGAGCTGTATTTTCATGGATGGCGTGTCGATGTCAGTCAGTACATATTATTCATTATTATCCTGATGACTTCGGGGATCTCGTTTTTTTTTTCTTCGAGCCTTCATGAGGTGGTGTTTCTTATCTATATGTCAAAACAAACTGTGACTTGTTTACTCTGAAGAAGGAAATCATCTGACAGTAGACACAAGTTGTGAAGTTGTGCATTGACCCTCTCTTAAGCTTTTAGCTCTCGGACTGCATAGGTGAAATCTCCATTTTGGATCTGTGATCTGTCGTGAAATTATTTGGAATTCGCCGTTAGCCGTGACATCAGTGTGGCTATCAGCAGCCCATCACTGTGGTCTGAACTGAAAAATGTCTACGGGTTGGTTTGCAAGTCACATTGTCATTCATGCTTCCCAGAGAATGAATCCTACGAAGGTTTAAGATTAAAATCTTATTTGATTCCTTCATCAGGGCAAAGCTTCCCTTTTGAAAAGCTACAGGCGGATAGTGAAAAATAATACTGCATGTTACTTTCATTTGGAGTCGACTCTACCGAGGAGGAGGAAGTCCTGCCCCCATTCTCCCCTGCATTAAAACCCCTGCTTTCCATAAATTACCACCACAGATTATTATATTACCCAACTTCTCGATTATTTCTCGTTCTCTGTGATTTGGGGGGTCTGGTCAAGTGGTATTTTTTTCTTTTTTTAGCTAGGAAAGTTCCTAGCTGAGTGAAATACCCTAAAGGTATCTAAATGGCAGCCATGTTAGCAGCTGGTTGAATTCTCCAAATGCTAAGGAAAAGGAATTCCAGTGCTCCCTTTATTATGTCCCTTACCATTGGAAACACTGGATGATTCTTTATGAAAGGCTAAAATACCATCCCACAATTCCACAAAGCCATAACATTTAAAGACATGCTGGATTATTTTCATTATGGTCGTAATAACCATGATTCATGGAAATAAATATAAGGACAGAAGGGTGAGTGTGAGGAGCTTTTGCTTTTTTGCTGTTTCTTTACAGTTTTAGGACTGACTGAGGCCCGGCAAAGCACTGTACTGTAGCTTTATAGTTATATGAGTAGAAGAACATGGCAGCTGACTGCAGCATGTTTGTGCCAGTAGACTGATTTGTGTCGAAGGGACATTACATAACTACAAAGCCTGCAGGATGCCTGTCTGTCAATGACTGTCTTTTGCTACAGCTGCCAAAGCTCCTGGGTGTCCCTGTCCTCCAACATGGTGCCATTTCTCCCTTTTCTCCTCATCTCCAACGACCACTTCTCACTTCTCTTTTCCCACTTTCACCCTCTCCTCTCCTCCTCTGCCCTGCACATTTCTTTGTCTCCTCCAACAGCAGAGTGGCAACTCTTGCCAAACTTTCTCTGCAGCTGGTCTGACACTGACCTCATCTGTTCCTCTGATTAGCAGAGCTGCGTGCTGTGTCATAAGAGTGTGTGTCTGCATGTGTCTGACGTGGACACAGACATGCCTTTGGTTAAAAGTTTGAATCCATTAATATCGACTCTCTGAAAGAAGATGTTCCTAATAATATTGAGCTACTAATTCAAACATCATTTGGGTGAATGATGACAGAGTTTGTATTGGAGTATAGTGTGTGTGCATGTGTTCTTACTTTATGCGTTGTGGTGTTTGATTCTTGGAGGGAAGCCTCTCTTAACTTCTGCTCCTCCACCAGGATGTCCCTCAGGTGTTCATTCACCTTGACAGAAAGAAACGAACAGAGAAGAGAACATAGCAGGGCTCAGATTTCACACCAGCATTTGGGGCATAAAGAGGCTCAATGGTACGTCTGTGCCGAACACAAGAGAAACACGAACCTCAGAGAATACCTTTTCACTGCCACTTAAGCACTTATTCTAAATATCACTGGGACATAAAACACAGCAATCAGCATGCCTGCCTACTCAAGCATAATGTAAGAAGAAAGGTTGCTCTAATGACAGAAAATGTACTTTAAAAGTCTTTTCTGCTTTTTTTGTCTACAAAGTTGTGTTTATAGCCTTAGAATTCACAAAATCACATAACCCAGTCCTACCCTTGGCTTCCAGTATGTCTCTGCAAAGAGAAACAATCCCCCATGTTTTTAATATGTGCGTCTGTCAATGAATCCTGCCTCTGAGTGTGTGTGTGTGTGTGTGTGTGTATCTTCCTTCCTCTGGTCTCTCAAACAGAGCAGGAAACACATGAGTTGAATATTTCCAACCGCAATTCCAGAAAGGCCAGGATGCTGTGCGAGATGTAAATAAAAGCAGAATGCAATGATCGAGGCCTGACAAAGTGCTGCGCTGCAGCAGTGGTGCTTCAAAATTAGCTAACATTTTTAACGGAATAATACAATAACTCACTCACTTTTAATAGCCGATATGTTTTCTATGTTCAGGCCTTAATAAAATATAGGCTTATGAGTTTTGCAAATCAATGCATTCTGTTTTTATTTACACCTTACACAGCCGCCCTGCCTTGTGGAATTGGGGGTTGTAACTAATGCCTCACTAAGACTTCTTCAACCATTCTGTACAAAAGTAGAATAACTAATCCTTTAAGACATCAACTTGATATATTTCTTAAAGCATCTCTGTATGGGTAAAAAAAAACAACTTAAAAAAGCAACTTCAAGTGAATACGTAATCTTGAAGAGATTAACCACTGTCCCCTAAAGATCAAGGCTCACCCCAGGTCTGACTTTTCTCTCAATCCTGCTTTAGCAGACCAGAGGATTTTGAGCTGAGTCAGTTTTCTCTTGCTAATCTCTCTGACTTTAGTGCATGCGGTTGTTTCTGGTTTTTCTATCTGGATCTCAAGCAAACAAATGAGTGAACTCCGAGCTGACGCCAATCCACTGAACTCAGAATGAAACAAAGACCTGTGGGTCAAATCAAAAGCAACGCCTCTAAAAGGCTCAATGACGTGCCCAGTTATGAGCAGCACATATCCTGGTGTTTCTGTGTGGAGCCAAAAGGGCCCCTGCGTGTACCTTGTTGATCCAGGTGATGATTGCATCCTCTGTGTCATACGGCAGCTCCTGGACAAGTCCGTCGGTATGTAAGGGTTCAGCAGACGAGTACTTGTTGATGCAGGACATCACCCTCTCCACACTCACCATCTCCACTGTATACGCCATCATCAGGGTATCAATGAGTGCCAGGTGGGAACTCTGTACAGACACACAGCAGCAACAACAACCAGTTAGGAAGATAAACTTTTTCCTCTCAAAAGCATTAAACAGGCAGTTGAAGCCCTAACATAAGATTTCTGTGTTAGCGCTTCTCCACGCTTCTGCGCATCACATGAACGATTTCATGTTACTGTCAGCTACACGAGATCCTATAGAGTTTATCTTTCGTTCTCATCAACATTCCCACCACCCCTCCTACTTCATTACACTGGAGACCACTTTACTCAGCTTAACATCTGCCGAAACTGTTCTCAAAGAGCTCACTTCGCCTGATATTGAGTCACTCACTTTATTTGAGTGGTTTTACCAGCCATCTACACCTACACAAAGCTTGACATTCTCCTGGCCTTTCTAGTCCCATTGAAGGCCGGTTAAAACAACAGACCTCCCCTTCCCTTTCCTGTCACCCTACAGGGCCACTTAAAAACATTTGTGCGTGTAAGCGCTCTTGTTGCTTACCTAAGCATCCATCTGAGGGTCCGACCTAACTGTACAAATGTCTAACGTCTGGTGCCTCACAGTCCAGGTGACTGAAGCTGACAAAAACTGTTTCAGGGAACAAGAACAGGCCTCTATTCACAGCTACAGAGCTAACAGCAAGTGTGACCAAGTCTTTCCTCAAGAAACAAATTGTTGGTCCAGTGGTTTGACTCTGAGCTGCTGCTGGTGCTCAGTGCCATCACCTCATGTACTGCCAGTGTAAACAGAGTGCGCACATGTAAGAGGATTGCTGGAAACACAGTCCTCATGGAAACAAGTGCTTAAAGGCTTGGACCATGTCAGTAATTGCAACTACATGGTTTACTCGACTAAATAAAAGAATGAAATGAACCAATCCAAAGTGTCATTTCATCTAACAACAGCTTGACAATAACTGATCAGTTATTGAAATTGTTGTCGACTTCCACATATAAGCAGTTTATCACTAATCATTTCAACACAAGGTGTGTGAGAAAATAAATATACATACGAGCTATAACATATCTGAAGTGATTGCACAGCAGTGCTGGTAGACGTACAGTATGTTACTGAAGGCTACAGCTGTGGCACATTACATGGGTAAACAATATTGTCTGATTGAATAGGAGTGATATTGAACTTTTTTTTTTAATCAAACAGTCTGCAGACGCTGTTTTGTTTTCATGCAGTTTCAGGATATTGCCAGATATTTCACATTGTATGCATTCTCCCCCAGAGGTCATCTGGCTGACAGCTGACCGGCCGACTGATGGAGAGAAGGGGGAGACGGGCCAGGCAGCTTAGACAGAAGCTGGAGATCCACAAGACATCCTTTTTCAAAACCCACTCAGCTTTTCCTGTGATTGAAGATTTTCTAACCTCATTTGCATAAATCTCCTAAATCTTTCATGTTGTTAAGAAGCTTTTGGAGGTATGTGGGTCTGTTCAGATCTCTGGGCAGAGAAACCATGTGAATTTACAAGACAGCCACAAATATATTAAGTGCATTTAAACAAGAATAAAATGCAGGAATGTCCTCAATCACTTTTTGGGGGAAGAATTATGACAGTAATAGAATACGAAACAGTAATAGTCTCAACTGCTGGTTTGGGGAAAACATGTTAACATGCCAAATGTTGAACTGTAGAAGTGTGGATAAGCACTAGAGAGCTCGCTTTAACACCCTTTACCCTCAGATGGCTCTGCGTGGTCCAACTCACCTGTCTTTGGTTAACACATGCAGAAGCACTAACCAGCAACCTACAGGGCTGGAAACTGAGCCAGCATGGAATTCTAAGTTTACAATGTGGTAAAAAAAAAAAAAAAAAAACTGTTTTGGCATCTACAGCTAACTATCTGCTTAGTTATAGCTCCAGCTAAATGGTAGCTAATTTTATCACAACTGCACGGGGATGAATATTCATCAAACTCAACAGTAGGAATTCTTATTAAATATAAAGAACTGAAATGATGCATTATTATGGGCAGAGCCAAACTGCCTCTGTGACGTCACTTTAACATCCATTATTAAGACAACCTAGGTGTAGTACCTGCATGAACGCCCATTGACTGTCTTTTGTATCAAAGTATTCTTTGAATAAAACTACATTTTTAAAAAGGGAGACATAGGATTCAACCCACATCAAAAATGTTCTTATATTCTTTTAGTTTAATACAAAAAAAATCATTGTTGGTCTGCTCATATGCCTGTGTCATGGTTTTATAACTGAGACACTTCACTCAGCGCTTGTGTGCCTGTGCTTGTCTAAGTACTGTATGGTGAAGTACAAATGGGTGGGAGTCCTAGAGATGAAGATGAAAAGGACAGACAGGAGCTGGAGCCACAGCTTACTTACTTCTCTACATTGTAGGGGGGAAAAAAAGACGCCTCTGTTGACTTTCACAGCATGAATTTAAAAGCCATGTGCTGTCTATTATGCCTCCACAATGACCTTTGGGGTGTGTGTACGTGTGTGTGTGCGCACAGAGACGATTCTAAAGCACTCGTGGTGACAGACACGCCTTATAAGGCTGTGGACATGGCAGACATAGCTCATAAAGAGTGGTACAAAGCTGTGGCTCTCTCATGCACACCATCGAATAGGAGCATCAGTATTCACTACTGTTGCATGGCTGAAAGGATGTGTGTGTGTGCGCTCTTGATCGTGGCATCTAAAGAACAGCACAAGGCAGCTGAGCAAACATAATCAAAGTAGCCACATTGCCCACAAACATCACATGTTCAGTGCAGGTACGCACTCAAAATAACCTACACAAGACTTTCTGTTGCACAACCTCCCAGCTTCTTGTCTGGTTCTGCTGAGATTTGTCTCCTGGCGGTTATGATGCCATTGTCCAAAACTACTTCTCCACACACACACACACACACAGCTTTTAGATGACAGAACACGCCCCTGTGCAGACATTTAATTACAGCTCCCGCGCCGTCTCCATCGTCACTCAGTCTAACTGGAGTTACAGAAAGGTGTACCGGTCTCCTGCTAACTAACCGTAGGTCTGGCATCTCTATAGAAGCGTGTGTGTGTGTGTGTGTGTTTAAAGAGGTTGTAACAGGGGGGCGTCATTTGTGCTCCAGATGAGCCTTGACACACTGTGAGACCCCACCCTCCACACTGCTGCAGTAGTGCACATCACGTCTTCCTCCTCTCCTCTCCTGCAACCTTCCCTTCCTCAACCGTGTGCTCCACACTTCTCCTCCCTCGCCCTCTTGTCTTCTCTCTCCTTCTCCTCCTCTCCCCTCTTCACAGACAGCCATATTAACAGTGGGCCTTTTCCACTCATTCTCTGGCACACACATGTACCCACTATGCCAAAAACGCTCCTTCCTCTCCTTTACATCTTTCCTTCCAGCCTTTCCACAACTCCTCTCCATCTTTCTTCTTCCATTTGTCCTCTACTTTCTTCACCCTTTCCCCTCCTCTATTGATCTACTTTCCTGCTTCTGCCTGGTCTGCAGCCAAATGGCAGCCCCTTTACGGCACCCCCCTTTCCCCACCCGTTTATTTCTACATTCATTCCCCCCTGTGACAGACTGCCACACTCCTCCTCCTCCTACTCCTCCTCCCATTAGTTATTCCTCTGTAGCAGAGCATTTGGAAAACCATGAGGTAATCATTTTCTCTACAGATATACCATAATCCAAAAAGAAAAGCCTCAACTACAGTGTGACTGAAACGGTCCTGCTGAGTCAACAAAGGCACACAGTTGATCTATTTTGCAGAACCATTGTGAACAAAGATGGACGGATTGACAAACAGCCTGACTTTGAGTTACATGAGAAAAGATCAATGTGTTAGAGAGTTGATGGGTGAAAGCTTCATTTGCCTACTTAACGCAGTCACTAAAGCAGTCAATGAATCCTGTAAATGCACACAGAAACACAGCAAGAGATGTGCAGACACACACTCGACATCACGTGCACTTTTCTAAGTGTGAAAGGACAGATCACTGCTCATTACTCCCATCCCAGCAACACCCTCAATCAATAAACTATGCAACAAGTACATCGAGCATGACGATAAAAATGCTATGGAGTTGTTACTTTAAATCATCCTCTGCAGCAGCACAATAAGCAGAGCAGGAGAGGGTCGCTAATAAAATACAGCTACAATCAGGGGGGAGGGAACCCGGCAAAGGCAGGCTCTGCGATTAATGCTAAATGCATTAACATTCAGAGGAAATGTTGTGGTCTCATCTGATCTGTAAAGAAGAGCACGGATGGGGAAACAGATCTAACCTAAAAATGAGTGAACAATAAATAAGGAAAATGACAAGAGATTGGAGAGAAGAAACAGAGAGATGGAGTGAGGGCAGTCAGGGAGGGGGGAGGAAAGAGTGCACTGCAATGCAGACACCTTTTGGCGTCAGCAGAAGTGCCTGATCTCCAGCCATGCATGTGCTAGCAGGGTGTCTGCATCTGCTGCCTCAGACTCACCCTTCTTTCATTGTTAAAACACCATAAATGATCAGTTCCTTACTCAGTTTGAGTCTGAGAAGACGGCAGCATGATATTTAAGTAAACAATGATCAGCTACCCAATTAGTGGACATGGCCAACATTCAGAACTGCTAGTTTACTGCTGTTGTTTTTCCAAGCCAAAAGATACCCCAAAGTTGCTCATTCCAGCCCCTAAATTAATCTACCATCTACCATCCAGAGTTAAATCTACAAACCCAGATCAGAAAAACTGGGATCACATGAAAAAATGCAAGTGAAAAAGAAATGCTGTTGCCATTACAAAAGTTTAAACGAGCTTTTCCAAGAACACTATCAAAACAGCATTCTGTCACAGTCTGGATGGTCCTTTTTGTCTTTGGTCCAGAGCACGTAACTCCAATTTCTTCAAAAAAATCATTTGGAATACTAATTGGTCTGACAACAGTACACATTTCCACTGATAGTCCAAGATGCCTCCAGGCCCCCAGAGATTTATTTCCCAAAACCACATGACTGGCCCTAAAATGTCAGTGTCGCGACTTTTGTTAGGAATGCGTAGGCCTGAAATACAACAAGTCGATGTATATCAAGATATAAAACAAAGCTGACAAGACAAAACACAGAATATTTAAACAAAAGTAACAAAATTCAAGACTTTCAGCTTTTACGTCAGTCTCAGCTTTCTTTCTTTGGGGTTGTAGTTTTGACAACATTGTTCTTCCTGTATCTACAACATCTCTTTGTGATGTGAGCTGAGGCATGTTTGCACCGTGCCGCCTGAAAACACGGGGACTTAACAGTGAGTAATGCGCTGCTACAGGAGGCCTATCATTACACGTGGTTTTCTATCAGCGGGACACATCTTGAAGCACAGTCCATGCAACCATGGCCATCATAAAATCCAATCTAATCCACAGTAACAGTTTAGAGCTGAGACCTTTAATCTAATGAACTAATCACTAAAATGTGTTCGCCAGCAATCTGGACAATTGAGCTGTGCGATTAGTCAAGACAAATTCGAGCATGGTTTATGGGATGTGGCTTTTCCCCCCCGTTTGCATTAACGTGAGTATATTACTGGGGGGGCATTGTTGAGGTCAGGGTTTTGAAAATGTATAATCAAGCATTCTTTTGCATATCTGCATGTTTGAAGTCGGGAGGTCCTGATGCGTCAGCCCACTTCTTCACTGAAGGCAACATATCCCCTCACCATGTGTATGGGCGTGCTGGTCAGATCTCTCTCTGTGACCAGTCTGTCCTGGTCTGTGACATACAGGCCTTTCTGGGCCAGGGCCTGGATGACAGCGTTGTGCCCCAGTAAGGGTTTGACAGCATCGCTGCGGAGGATCAAGCTTCCGGCCCGGCAGTAAAGCTCTGCCGACTGAAGCAGGCAGGCTACTGGAGGCTTCAGGTGCTCCTGGTTGTACTGGTCCCTGTAGAAAGGCTCGGCCAGCTCCTCTGGTACCTCATCTAAGGAGAGAGAGAGGGAGACAGGAGATGAGCTTAAAAGGTTTTGCTTTTCGTAGTTTTCTGCCATCATTGATGTTGCTATGCTTCTCTCCGTTAAAGCTTCACCTTCAGCTACAGCCATCTTGATATCATAGCAACACCAATAGAAACATTTGCAGCATTTGTTTTTTTAGTTTTTTAGGCAGTTGATATGCAAATCTGGACTTTAACAACTTTAACAACATTATCCACCCATCCATCCATCCATTTTCTATACCCGCTTAATCCAACTCAGCAGAACATGTACACTCCACACAGAAAGGCCCCAGGGATTCGAACCAGGAACCCTCTTGCTGTGAGGCGACGGTGCTAACCTACATTATCATCCGTGTATTACCAACTTCTCATTCCTTTCATTTTATAGCTATTCTCAACACCATTATATTGCGATGCCCCTAAATCCCACATTCTGATGCTACAAAACCTTCAATCCTCGATTATTTTCCCTGAAAAATCTTATTCTGGAGAAAAAGAAGATCTAGAAAGCTAAATTTGGAGGGAAATGACTGTGGATTCGCACAGGAGAGACAGTTTGTGTGTGTGTGTCTGGTATATTGTAGTCTATATGAGGTAGGTAGTGGAGGTGTATGTTACAAAGCACAGAGAACCTTGTAATCCAGTCATTTCAAAGAGACAATAACTGCTACTTGCCAAGCCTTAACCCTAAGCGAAAATGGCTGACGTCATAGGGACCTGCTTTTTGTTCCCAAAAGGATAGTGAGAGCCCACGCTGGGATTGTGTTCACATAGTAAAATCACACACTTGCATAGCTACACTACACAAGACTCTTCTTTAGATCTTTATTTCTGTTTCCATGACGCCGTGTTGTTCTTGACTCCATGTCGTGACTCAAAGCTCGACCAAACTAGCCTGTATGACCAAACTGTATGTAAGCACTCTTATCCCATGAGCGCAACTTTCAGCTAGACTATAAGAATGTCTGCGTGTGTGCGCTTGTGCTGACACACTGGTGCTCCTGTATGAGTGTGTATTCCTGGTGTGTGTGGGGTCATTTCCTCTCTGGCTGCCTCTGAATCACTCCGAGGAAAACAAAGGACACTAAAGGAATCCAACTTAAAGGAACAGCTTTCACTCTAAACAAGAGCAGAGTTGAGGCAGAAAGCTCAACCAAACAACCAAATGAATCAAATATGTAATGCTCAGTTGAGAAAAGCTTGTGATCAAACTTTGGCAGTTTTCCAGTGGCTGCGGTAGAAGCAGCTTCACCATGCACCCACCCTGGGTGATGAAAAGAGATATTTAAAGCAACAGGCAGATGTTAAACCACTTCATAACAAGCCCTCATGCATCAAGTCACAAACTTTAAACTGAGCCAATGTCTGTAAATAGTATGAAGCCGATCTGAGATAATAACAATATTTTTGACTGAAACCTTTAGATCCAGTAAAAAATAAACTCGGAGGAATAATCGTGCAGAAGATCACAAAGTTACATGCTTTCCTTTACCGGACACCTTAAATTTCTTATCAGAAATTAGATACAAAAAAGTTTGAGAAGATTATTAAAAAAAACACGGAGAGAACGTGCGTTTTGTGGAGTTCATGAAAAATCTGCCTCGTCAAATAAAAAACCCTTCTCCTTTGTGTTGGCCATCAAAGAGGAAACAGACAGGAAGTAGCTGCCACAGGAAGTCCAGGCATGGAGAAGACTGCTCCCCTGAAGACCCCTGGGAACTCAGCTCGGCATATACAAGCTGTGCTGTCATCAGCAGTGCTTATCTCTGCAAACTTACAGCTCTTTGTTTGGAAAAAACCCAATACATACAGTAATGTACGCTGACATTAAGGACAGAGCTCTGAAGTTCTGAAGGGATTAGATTATTAGCTAGCTTTAGCCTCCGTGGTACTGGTTCCTCCATCGTGAAATAACGCAGATCTCAGTCTCGACACGGATCATTAATAGATGCATCACTTGAACCTGCCATTACAAATTGTTTTGGCTGTGGGGGTGCAGCAGAAACAGACAGTGAACACAACACTGATAGCTGCGTGTAAGCAAAAAGTCCCAAATCCAGCAGACATGGGGCACCTTTAGCATTTCTGAGCTCCTTATTTTCTAAGCCCTTCTCTGTGGTCTTGCCAATTCTGATATAGACTCATAAATATCAGGATTTCAAAAAAAAAGAAGTTCATTTTGAATTTGATGACAGAAACTATTTCGAAAAAAAAAAGGAAAAAGAAGGGAAAAGAAGGGAAAAGAAAAAAATCTGACACGCCAGATCTGGAAAAGAGCAGATACTAAAAAAACAACTGCATGAAGCATCTGCCCATCAGAGGACATGGGGGGGGGGTGTTGAAGTCACACAGAACCAGTCACAAGAACAGGGGCCACCGATGCTAACTATCGACACACAAAACCTGCTCCACTTTTGCGTTTTGGACACAACAGATAGCTTGGAGCCTGGCAATATGGTTTTTCTCAAGTGGTTGTGATCTCACCAATCCCATGAGAACTCAGCTGCTTCGCAAGGTGAGCTGCAGGCGAGAGAGGAAAAGAACCACGTAGCCTGTTGTCAGCACATGCTGCGGCTCAAAAGCCAACCTTACCTATAAAAATGTGCATCGGCACCCACGGCATGGGACACTGACACACCTGTGAGGGCCCCAGTGACGCCAAAAATCGGAATTGAGAAGAATCGTTTCACTTCCACTCGGGTAAAAAGGAGTTGCAAACCTTTTCCATCTGTTTTTCACATTTAAAACTACCTCGCAGCTGTTGCTGAATGCTCCACTAATTTCCACACTGTGAAAGCCATCCACAGCAGAGAGTGTTTAGTGGATTTTCCCCAACTTTTCCAATCAAAACAGCTGAGAGTGGCTCTAACCTAATGTGAAAAAAACCTGAGCTGAGAGTGTAAAGCTGAGGGCTGAAATGAGCAGGGATGGAGTATTTATCCATCTTCTCTAGCCCCCTAAGGGCACCTGCTAAATGAAGTTGCTGTTGGTGACCTGTGGTGGTGATGCTGGTTACATGACTGCCGTGTCCTGAACGATTCAGTCCAGGAAGACTCATGGTGGTCTGGGTACCACAGCTGATAATGTGTGAGGACTCACCCTTGATAATTCAAATTACTGACGAACAAGCCAAGCATCAGGGTGAGATTTGCAGGACTTGTAGTTTCTGATTAATGCAATCAAGACTGGGTAAATAACCCATGTCACATCACGTCAAAACCTATACTCCTACAGTACCAGGTTTCAGTTAAAAGCTGCAGATTTAATTACCACTGACTGCATTTAAACTGAACTCCTGGCATCAAGCAACACAAGACAAATGAATAAATGAATCGGAGCCGCTGGGAGTTGGGCACCTATTCCTTTTTTTTTGTTGTTTTTCTGCTAAAGAAGAGAGTCAAACTTCTGTTTTGAAGACCGAGTGCATGTGGAAATCCATCTCTGAGGTTTCAGCCCAAACTTTGAGCCAATGGGAAAACTGTTGCATCTGAGCATCATCAGATTCAAACCGCAGCTCATCGGTTCAATCTAGGCCAAACAAGGCTCTGAGGACTGCTTATGAATTGGGCCACAGTTCTCGGCGGTGCTAGGAGCTGAATCTGTGTCACCGACGGGCCGGAACAAAAACAAGGCTGCAGCAGTATGCTCCCAGCTACAGGACATGTTGCTGTCTCTCCATCATTTCACACTTACCGAGGCTGTAAAATACCACATCTCAACTCCGAACATACTGTCTGATCAATTGGTGCGATTCGGAGGCCTGTCTCCTCATCTCTTGCTCTTTTTGGATTGTATCTGTCTGCGTGGCATCAAACTGAAACTCAGAGAGCTGAACATGAGGGCGCAGCTGTTAAAAACCTTCATTAAGAGCTGGAGAAACCTCTGGAATAAGAATGCTGGAATGACTTGGTGTTTCATGAGGCCAGGCTACCGAAGCTGCTCTCAGAGGAGAGGCCAACACATACGTTCATGTGTAAGGGAAGAACTGTCACACATATTCATATGAACACATGATGATTGCCATTACCGTCCAGGAAAGCTGAACATTACAACTGGCTGGAATGGTCTTCTGCCATGAATAGTTTTCCAGTTAATAAGCAATTTCAAGAACTCCCGGTGGCTGGAGTGTAAGGGCCTTTCTTCGCTAATTTGATTGGACAATTAAGAAGATTAAGATGTCTGAAATGGCAGAAAGTTCAGTTTTATTTCAGAAGCTAACGTACCTCTGTGATGCTTCACCCAATCAGACAAAATGCCCCCCCCCCCCGTGTGCTTGAGCCGCTATTTTTGATGATTATTGTTCAGATAATGGATTTTTTTGCATTGACTCCCACTTGAGAGCCAGTAAAAGAGACATTTTGAAAAGCAACTTTTCGCCAGAGAGCAAACTACTTTGAGACGCATCCCTGAGCTTGAGTCAGGAGGCAGAAGTTAAGTCTTTGCATCTGTTGAGGTAGTGCAGTAAAGAACTGTAGTCAGAGTTACATAAGCAGCGGCTAAGGACTGCAGGTAAGTACAAGGTGACAGGATGCAGTGAACATGACCTAAGACCTGCAGGATGTCACATGGAAAACAAACTAAAAAGTCCCACAGTTCCTGAAAAGCCAGCCCTCACTTTGCTGTGGTATAGGCCACTTCTCACTCTATGAGTAAGCCAGGCTTCTGCCATTCTGTTTTTGGCTACCAAACTCATCCCTAAAGCAGAAAGTGCAGTACTTTTTTTTTTTTTTTTAATCATTATTTGTGTGACAGCCTGAGAAAGGAGGAGCACAATCGAGTTGGTCTGCTGAGAGCTTGATTACAAGACGCTGTTTACAAAAGAGTCCCCCTTGCAAACCAGCTGCTCCCACAACAGCAGGCCACATTATCGCACGCGCTCGATAATTACCTCAGCAGTGTTTTCCACTCATCTCACCCGAAATGAAACCGTTTAAGGAGGCGCCACCTACCCGAGCCGAAAGCTTTGGCCACCAGCCACGTCAGGCTGCACGATATCTTGGCCCTGGTGAAGTCGTAGTGGTCGAAGCTCTTGATGGCAGGGACGATGAAGGTCCGCTTCATCCCTCTGTCATCTGCCGCATCTCCCATCGTGTCTCTGTCTGTGAGCCGCTACACTGCTGCTGCTGCTGCTGCTGCTGCTGGAGGCTCATCAGCCGGAGGAGCTCCTCCTGAATGCGGATGACATCCCTTCCAGAGGAATTCAATGCAGCAAAATTCCCCCCTTCTGCTGGAAAAATTATGGGAGGGAGGTTAAAAAAAAAACACTAAAAAAAAAACCCCCGAAAAAACAAACAAACTTTGAGCTTGACTGATGGTAGCAGAGGACGCCCCTCGGTTATGTGAGCACCATCCTCAGTTTAATGCCCTTATGTCCCCGGCAGAAGCCTTAAACCCTGACAGCGCGGCACAGTTTAGTGGCAGGATTTCGGCAGATTTGCTCCATTCCTTGACATCATTCTCCTCAGGTTGCTCGACATAACGGAGCGGCTGTGCGGCTCAGGCAGGGAAGCTACAGGCCCGCAGACAAACTACACAAGCTGTGTGTGTTCATGTTCTCCTTTTCTTTTCTAACTGTTTTCCTCTCCCTTTTTTCCCTCCGCGGTGGCTCCTCTGCGCTTTTCCTGCCGCACTGATCGGGGGATGGAGTGTTGTGCGCACGCGCGGTCCACCCACCCAGTCTGCTCGATCCTGACAGGAGTCACCAAAATGTAACCCAAACTGAGGTGGAGTTTACTCACAGGATGGCCTCTGACTCACTCCCAGATGTTGTTTCCATGGAGAAATACATGTAGAAACTCTTTGTGTTTCTTTAACACTGGGATTGGCAGATTTATCTAATCCGGTGAATCAAATGTTCAAGTGATTTTGATTAACTTTGAGTGTAGTTCTTACCGACTAAAAATGGGTAAATGACCTACAGATACAAATCACATTTTATAAAATCCTCCAAAAACTCTAGTCAATGTATTTGATTTTCAGATTTCCTTGAAGGGTCCACTTATATATTCACTTTATTATTTCATTTGATTGTTGAGGTGTTAAGAATGAGTCTATGTTGTATATTCACAAGGTACCTTCTTTTGTCATGTTGTGTATGGCTGCAGGACCCCTTCTGTTTGAAACTTTCCATGTTAGTTTCTGTCTCTTTAAAGCCTGCCTCCCAAAAGGTCAAGTCTGCTCCAATTGGTCAGCTTAGTGTCCAAAATGGTGGAGTACAAGTCTCCTGCTCAGGCACATTTATAGGCCCTCGCCAAAGCCACCAATTATGTTACCGCAGCTTCTTACCCTGAGAAAAATGCAGAATGAGCGTGTTGTGGCGTGTATTTTGGGTGGCATCATTTTCATGATGTAAATTTGACATAATGTTGATACTTTCATTATTTTTTTCTGCATATTCATATTTTTGGATGCATATTGATGAATACGTTTGATGTATCACACGCACTGATGGATTTCTGGATGCAACTATGTACACAGTAACCAGTCTAAAGAGGGGCCTGGAGCTCTGTTCTTGTTCAGCACCATTACAACAACCGGCACACACTGCCGTTGCTCCTAGCGGGCAGAGTTTTCACATCGTTTAAATGACACAACGGCCGACATATATGCCAGATGCTCTGCTCAGATCCAACAGCACAAGCTGCCAATACACCCACCTCAATCACATGGCTGATACATACATATGTCATCTTGGCATCTTTTTCGCCAAGATGACAAGTAACAATGTAGTCCTAAATGGTAAAAATGTATTTTAAGTAGTACATAAACAAGCAGGTGAATTGATGGAACACTTCATTTGTAATGACTGAAGAAAACTTGATCACTTTGACCATTACTGTCTGAAGATGTCGTCGATCCTGTTGCTTGTCATCACTTCCGGCCGGCTTATGAGCAGTGAAATTAAAGGGAGCAGACCCAGTTACATGATGCTGTCGTCAAGTTAAGCTTGGACCAGAGACAAGGTGTTTCATACAGATCAGGAGCGGTGACTTCTGCTACGAAGACCAAAACACACACACACGCACGCAATGAAAGACAATTCAACCCCCTGCAAAACAGTGGCTCGTTTAAGTTGCCTTTGCTTTATCAAAGTTGGATTCCACAACAGTGCTCAAGTTCAAACACGGCGCCTAAACAATGAGTTTGAGATGAGGCATCACATGTATGCACACTCACTAACACACCGTAAGAGGTGGGATGAGGTGCGATGCTATCTTGGATTAAAGTTTAAGCAGCTTTGTTCTCTCCTGGGGAAAGATGTCGTTCCAATCAGTTTCAACATTTGCAAAAAATGTAATATTGGACTGATACCATGGCAGCCTCAGCCTCAAAGCCAGGTCATCCAAACCACGCGTACCTCTGGAACACTGCATTTCACATTCTCATAAAATATGAATAAAGTAAATACGTAAAATAGACATTTTCCCACCTATTTACAGCAAATGTAAACTTCCTTTTATGTCCTTTATGTTGCTCTATTATTATTTATTACAGAAATGTGTTTAAAATAAAAACCATCAATGTATTGTATGAGCTCCTCTGACAGCTTTGGATTTTCTTGGATAAGTCCATACAGACATTATTTTGTCTGTTTACTTCACTCCTCTCTGCAGATCCTGTTTCTCTCTCTCTGTTCTTGTGGTTTATGTCTGGATTTTGTTGAACATGGGTCGGTGTATGTCATCCGTCACGTCTTTGCCGCTGTGAGTCACCCTGAAACCACGACGTTACCTCCACCATGCTTCACTGCAAGGATTTATTTAAGAACTGAGCAGCGATAGGGGTTTGTCAGTCTTTAGGCTAAAAGGTTTCCTCAAAAGTTCAGTTTTTGACTCATCTGATCAAACCATCAGGGTTTTCTGATCATGGACTTTTGGGATTCTGTATCTAACGGAGTCATCTTTCTTGGTTACTCGGTTTATCTGATTTGCCAACTCCAGGCTGAAGCCTGGTGGTTTGAAAATTTCTACATTTCACAATAATCAAGGCTGCTGCATCTTGGAAACAATAAAGGCTTTTCTAAAGGTTTTATGAACTGTTCCTTAACACAGTTTTGTCATGGAGTTCTGCAGAGAGCTCCTTGAATTTAATGTTTTGCTTTTGTCATGGCATTGTGGGATCATACCATATACAAAAACAAATATTCTAAACTCTTTGTCTTCATTTTTCCACTGGACTGAACACGTGTAGAAGAGGATTGGAGAGTACAATTAAGAGCATCTTTTTGTAAATGACAGACATCACTTTGTGATTTATTTTATTGCCAAAAAATTCCAAAAACTTCTTTATTTCTTTTAACACCAGTCATTACGCATTATTGAGTGTAGATTGATGTGAAAAAGGCGGTCGGAAAACTTTCTGAAGGTACTGCAAATAGGAGACACAATTTATAGAGGTCCGCTGGTGTGATGAAAGCTTTGTATGTTCCCTCAATAATGTTGCGTTTGAATGTTTTTCCTCATGTGAACGTTTCCCTTAAACGCGTCTGCTGTTGGAACGTGTGCCTGTTTTTACAGCACAGTTAAAGAAAAGGAGTCGATCCAAATCAAGCACGTGTCACGGATACATCGACAGCTATTTATGTCTTTCTTCTGCATCTTGGCTACGTTTACAAAGCCTCCTGAGGTCGTTTGTTGAACTATTCAACCGGTATTCCTGTCTCCCATGATGATTACTACTGTTGCCCTTCGTGCCGATTGCAAAATGAACTCTGAGAAGTGACAAAACCCAAAATGAAATGTCGTAAAAATTCAGAATATAAAGTATATTTTGAAGATGGTTTCAGTTGGAAGAAAACCGATCAAACACACACATGTTTTCCCATAGCTTTAATGTCGCAGCGATTGAAACTTCCCAAGGCTCATGCAGAATCACCATTATATATGAATAAGAGAAAGATTCCATTCTTCCTTAAACGGAAGGACAGTTGGAGGAAGGTGCACTGACGACTGTGACAGGAGCGCCCCCTGGTGTGAACAGAGCGTTCATACAGCTGAAGGCCAGGCAGTAAGCGTCAGATATCCACCAGTAGGTGGCAGTCTTTTACTAAAGATAAAAAGAAACTGTCCTGCTTGTCACCGCGTCTTCTCATAACGTTTAGATCGGACATGACTGCTCTCTTCAGTTTTATTGAATGCTTCACCGGTGAGGTTGTTATTATGTGGTCTAATAATCTGGAACGGACCACAGTTGTGAAATTCTTAATTAAAACATGAGTATTTGTGCCATTTTCCACACATCTATCAGGCCTTTTTTTTAAAAAAAAAAAGAAAAAAGAAAAAAAAGCCTCATTGCTCCTCCTCCTCAGCACAGACTGAACTATCTTTGTCCCCACTTCCACCAAAATCCACAGTCATTTTAGAGTCATTACCGATCATAACGTAGTTTGAATTTACGATATGAATGTTAGGCTGCTGTGGCCACCAAGGTCTGCCGTCACCGCCATCCTGTCCTAGAGCCCCACTGGGACTGAGGAGAAGTTTTTGTTCCATGGAAAGACTCAGTTTCTCTTTTTCCTGCAATTTTTGTTTCAAAGATTGCTCCTGGGTCCAGATTTTTCTCTGTTTCTCAATCTTTGCTGCAGACAATGACCTTTGTAGTTTTCTCTCAAAGCTCTTGTTCTCCTCCAGTGCAACTAAAGTCTGCAGCGCCATGGGGATACTCTGCCGGGGCATGCAGTTCTCCTTTGGCAGCAGGGGTATAACTGTGTTGAACTTGTGTTTTTTATTTATGGAGTTGATGAGAGCAATGTTTGTCTTCATCTCCAGCATTTTTGTGTTGAAGTTGCGGGTGAGCAGCAGGAACGTAAAGGCCGAGTTATTGATGGCATCCTCCACACACCTCAGAGTGCTCTTTCCAAGAATGGCAAAGTCCTCAGAGAAAGTTGCACCTTCACTACAGATGACTTTTTCGAGTTTTTCCCTCATGCATTCAGCCATATCTTCATCCTCTGGTGCATGCAAAATGACAAATGCATAAAATCTTTCCTCTTCCTCCTCTTCTGCATCTTTTCTTTCATGTATTTCTTTTGAAACAGGCATCTTGGGTAAAGAAATGTATGTGGCAGATGGCTGAGCCAATTTAGGTTCAATGCTTGGCTTGTTCGACCGGGATGGGATTTCATTATGGCTTTTCAACCTACTGCTAGCTGCTAATGTTTCATCCATCTTTGGGTCTGTCTCTGCTCCAAACAGCGGAGATCCAGTGGATCTGAGCTGCAGCTCAGGTGACTGAGGTTGGCAAGAGGCTTGTTTTGCTTGACTTACCGTCAGGATTGAGGGATTTACTTTGGGGTTTTGTAATGTTGCTGGAGCTGCCTTGTCTCCTGTAAATGAAGCTGTGGGAGGAACACTTATCTCAAGATGAGAAGGATATGAGGGCACTGAGGTGCTCTCCTGCAGGGGGCTGGGAATACCTGATAATTTAGCATCAGACTCCGATACTTTTAGAGTTGCATTTCCCTCATCTAGACTCCTGTTAGGATCACAAGAAGATTCCAACTTGAGGTCCGAGGTGGAGAACATCCACTCTGCAGGCCCACATGCAACTTTAGCTTCCTCTCTGAATTGATGATATCGCAGATTATCATAGTTGCCCGTCTTTAAACAGTCGCTGGAAAGGGCTCTCTGATAAGCTAGATTTCTCAGAAGTGGTTCACACAACCTCTGCTCTGATAAAACTTTAAAAATCCGAGCCAATGCTGACAAAGATTCCGCCGTTTGTGCCTGAAAATGACCACACTGAACTCCAAAATCTTCAAATTTACCTCCACTCGCAGACCACTTTTCGGCCAGATGTTTAGCGAGGGGGTTATCCCCCAGCATCTGGAGTTTGTTCAGGGCTTGTGCCTCTCTCTGGAGGATGATCAGACACAAGGCATGTATGATATTGTCTTCAGGAGACTCACCCAGCTGGAATGTCAGGCTTAGCAATCGTTCTGAAGGTGCCTTTAAAAGAATGTCGAAGACATCGCCCAGTCCTGTCCCTTGATTTTCTGGTCTCACATGACTCATCTTCAGTCTTACTTGCCAACAAATAACGATCGGTAATTAAAAAAAGTTAATAGGATCTCGTGTTTTTCCAACATAATCTTCTTCAGACCTTCCAGAAAGGTAGTTGTTGAAGAGCGATGCACAAATTCCTGGACATTCTTGTTTCTTTAAACAGATATAAAAAACAAAAAAAACAAAAGTCAGGACTTAGAGAGCACAAGGGTTACAGAACAGTGTGTGTGTTCGTGTGTGTGTCCCTTCAATAGCATGCTTAAAAGAAGCTGCTAACCGGTTAAAGTGAAGAAAATTAACTTAATTCCATTCCTAGAATTATAAGCCTTGAGCTGATTTTCTGATAGCGATGAAATTCTTTGTGAAAGTTACTCACCGGCACAGTGTGGCAGAAGCCATGACAGTAGATTCATTCAGTGAGCTCCCCAACTCAAACAAGGAAGTGACTCAGAGTGTGTCTTCCAGTTTAGGTGCACTTGTAGCAAAGCTTTTCTTTGAACAGAAAGCTCTCGGTGCACATTTGAGTTTGACCTGGTCGATCATGGCTGGGCGCCTCAAAAAACTTTTGGATATCAGTTTCCCAGTAGTTGGAAGTTGGAGGCCTCTGCCTGCTTGAAGTAGTTTAGCCCGACATAATGATGATGTCACGGGCTGTGAAGTATGGAAGCTCGAGAGGGATAAAAGTGAAACCAGGAAGCAGATTTTGTCCCAGCTGTGATTATTCGATTATAGCCACATTTTACAGCCTTGTGCCATTCCTGAGAGGCTGTTTTCGTGAAGCAAATGTTCACGACTACAATGCAAATATTTTGATTCGCTATCGGTCTGTTAATTCTGTCGCCTACTTATATTTCTCACATTTAAAATCAGCAAAAAAAAGTCCCTTTTGTTTGGAACTGTGTCAGTCTTTGGCTTCTTGAGCACAATGGGTGCATGAAAGAGAAGAATTCACTTTTTTTTCTCTCCCTCTCTGCTGAGAGGCCAGAGTATTTTTATCCACGGAGGAAACCTCCAACCCTTTATTTAACAGGGGTGGGGTCACATCAGGCAGAGTGCAAGCCAACATCAAATCCCTCAATGCAGTGCAGACAGAGAGCCTCTGTGCTCTGAGTGCAGTGATATACGTTAACTGCAAGACCACTTCTAAAGGATTACTATAACTTTATAGGAAGTGTGGTTTCTACACCTTAAATATGACTATAGTAAGAGCCGTGTGGATGTTTCCTCACAGAATAAAGTTTCACCATTCAGCTGAGCTATGTGTTGATGCAGGGGCTGCCAAGACCACAGCTCTGTTGTTTTAATGATATTTCTATCTACAGCTCAGAGCACATCGAGCCAACAAGGGGACTGTTAGAAAATGATCAGAGGAAGCCATTTTGTCACACTTCTACATTTTTTTATTTTAGTTTACTGCTGTGTTTGATAAAGAATATAAGCATCTACGGTATGACTCAGCACTGTTGGTTACTTAGCCAGATGTGTTCATTGCAGTTTACTGAAACGGAGAAACAGATGCATTTCAGAATCATCTGAGGTGCAGGGTCATCTTGTCAAACCTGAATCCTCTTGTGGGCAGCAAAGAGATAGCTGAAGTTATTTTAAATAATTGTGTTTAGTTTTTAAAGCTAAACCAGTGTTGTATCAAACCACTGAGATTCAGCTACTGAAAACATGTATGGCCTCCAGCCCAAATTTGGACCATTTTAATGTGATTCTTATTACTTCTGTCTGGATTCCTCTTTCTTTTTGCTGTGATTTGATTTAACATTTTGAAAATATGAATTTTTGGAAGGTTACCTGATGGTGAATTGGTTATTACTGCTTAAGGACACAGAAGGTGATGGGTCATAGTGAAACACCAGGGTTCAGGTGAAGATTTTGTCACGGTTTAGGGGGGCGGTGGAGGCGAAGGAACATGGACCCAAATGCAGACACGGACAGGAGCCAGAGTTAAACTCAAAGGGTTTATTGTAGAAAAAATAAAAATCACAGCAATGCTGGAAAAAAATAGAAACTAAGGAACTAGAAAATGCACTAGAAGGATAACAAAACTAAACTCTGCAACACTCAGAAGGAAAACCACAGGGCTCACGACTACGAGGATGACGGCGTGGATGACGGCAAGGACCTGACAAAGACTGAGAACAAAGACTAAATACTGAGGAGAGGATGATTACTGATAGACTACACCTGAGGAGAATTAGCACGGGAGATGGGAGTGGAACTGGAGACTAAGAGGGAACTGAGGGAAACAGGAAATGACAATGAAAACTCATAGGAAAGTAAACAGACTCGAAAACCAGAATACAGAACTAAACCAGAAAAATACAAAAACAACAAGGATCATGACAGATTTTCCATTCCGCATTCGGTTGAGAGTACACTCCAAAAATCCAAATGTAATCTAAGTAAAAAAACATTTGGCAGTTGTTTTCCTCAACTACTATATTTAGTCAGGCAATCCTTTAAAGCCAGACATTCTAATGACCAGCTGTGTGGCTCAGCTTATATGCGTTTGAGTACATAACAAATTTTCCAGATAACCGTAGTCATGTTAGTGAGAGACAAAGTAAGTGAATGAAAGATGTTAAGGTTACACAAAGATTTAAGGTACCAGATTTAGTCATATGTGCACTAAGACTAAGACTGTTGGCTTAAAGACTTAGATTAAATTAAGAATGAAAATTGTCTAGAGAATGTCAGTGACCAACTGCTATGTAGACGTATTGACATATACGTAAATACGTATATTTACGTATTGACATATACGTATGTAAATGTTTTGTGTAGCAGAAATACCTATTAAAGTTTGTGTGCTAACCTGCACATCCCATGGTCAGCTCGACACAGCAACTGATTTCGCTACATAGTGAACAAAGTACCAAAAATGTTTAAATCAGTTTCACATAAAGCATTGTCCAACCTTTGCATTTGCACCCCTCCCCCCCAAAAAAATTAAATTGAATAGAAACATAATGCCTTCTTATCAGTTTTATCATTTTTAGCATGGTCAGCTCACGCAGCAACAAGCAAATCGTTCTGTTTTCTTTTTCACTTCCAGCTGAAACATGGTTAACTTTGGTGTGATGTCCTTTCCAGCACCGAATTCTGATTTCAAATTTGCAAATTCAAATGTTAGCCTTAGCTAATGGACTTGGTATGTTTCATTTATCGTATACGCTGCTCATTCAGCCATTGCTATCAGTGAGGACTGGAGGCCTGGCGTCAGGCTGCAGCAAGGAACGTCTGTGTTGCTTATCCAGCCAATCGTTTCAGCAGCGTTTCAGCAGATTGTTTCAGCAGCGTCTGGCAGTCAGCACTAAAAAAAACCTCAACAAATTGTTATATTAATCAGACCCTACCGGCCTTCTAAAACATGTGCACGCATGTTAGTCCGACTGAAATCGTATGCAACTGAAGCTCTCGAAGCCAGCCTGTCACACCAAGATAATTAGTTTGGGGATTGTTTAATTATTCCTGCATGTTTCTGCTAAACTAAACTCTAATGTTGTACGAACACAAGCGACTCCCCTTTTACATGTTTATTACTATAGCCTAAAAAGCACAGTTGTGTGAGTTTGTGTGTGAGGTTTCTGCTTGTGGGAGAGAACTCTGAGGGAGACACAGAGAGGTCACATATAAGAGGCTTCAGGGCAGACAAGTGAAAGGGAGGCCATTGCTGACCAGATCTATCCTGGGCTCTGACTAGGAAATAACAGAGGACACCGGTACACAGAAGAAGAAGAAGTCAGTAACAGTAAAGATTGACCGTGAGGGTCAACATCAACACTATTTGCTCTCTGTGGTAGATATTTCACCAGGAACCCAAAAAGTAAAAGTGAGCCAGTATGAAACGGTCTCTCATTTTCCCATCACTGTAAAGGAACTTTCAGCATACCTTAGTCTTACCATAAATGTAATAATCTGGCCTAACTGATAATCGATATATCTGTAATAACCAGAAATGTATTAGTGTCTCTTTTTTTTCCAGATATTTAGAGCTGGAATATTTTATACATTCTAAGATTGACAATCTCCAGTGTGTACATTGGCTGTAATGTAAACAAACAGAAAGCCTGATATCTGAATTGGTATTAGATTCATAAAAACTGTGTCCATCAAGAATGTGTTATTGTTATTTTGGACCTGTTGGACAGGGAGATGTCGTACTCCTTTAAAGTCAAGAAAAGAGTACAAAGAAAGTATTAATAAAGCCCGACTCTGCCCACCCCAGAAACTTCAAACAGTCCCTAAATAGGCATCGTATGAACACACTGTCCTACAGTTTCACAGCAGATTTGCCCTTGTATACCTCCTTCACACAATTTACGTCCCAAACACTCAATCATTAACACACACACATACACCCATGTACACAAAAAAATCCCAACACCCACACTGCCCCAAGATGATCCTCAGTCAGTTATGTAACGTGCTGCCAAACGTCCATCTCTATTGAGGACAATTCCTTTAACGAGAGACACACTCTCCCAGCAGCTGTGTTAGTCAGCCTGGCCCTAAATTTGCTTCCACCTTCAGGCAAAACATATAGTAAGAGGCTGTGTCAGTTCTGCACATCCTGGCATTATACAGCCTCTGTAACGATGTTTGGAGCAAATTAGTTCTGACCTCTGCTTGTTTTTGTGTGCAATATAATGTTGTACGAACACAAGCGACTCCCCTTTTACGTGTTTATTACTATAGCCCAAAAAGCACAGTTGTGTGTTATCTGTGCGTTTGTATGTGAGGTTTCTGCTTGTGGGAGAGAACTCTGAGGGAGACACAGAGAGGTCACATATAAGAGGCTTTAGGGCAGACAAGTGAAAGGGAGGCCCTTTCTTGGACAGAGACTAAGGATTAGGATGAAAGACGTATGAGTGGGGGATGCTCCCTCTTGTGTCACCCACTTGCTGCATCTCTTGCATTCAATCTGCATTGAGTCTATTCAAAATGAGCAGGCGATAGAAGAAAGAGAGCCTCGGCGCATAAAACAAATAGATAAAATGGTGAGACGTGGCAGCAGATCAAAAGACAAAGTGACAGATCGAGAGATTCTTTAGAATTCAGTACCAAAGAGGCCGTACAAGACACTGCTCTTTTGCCAATCATTTGATTCGTCACACATACAAAGAGAATTTAACACACTTGCCTCTTGCAGGCAAACATGTTCTCCCCACAGTGAAGGCATGAACAAATACAATAGCATGCACTCCTTCAATTAAGCATCAACGCCCACAGTTTGGCCTCTGTTTCAATAGAAACCTGCGCTCCAAAGAAAAGTTTTGCACTCTCAACACTTTTCGTTTTGAAAACACAAAACAGCGCAGAGAGATTTAAAAGCTTACGCAACAGTGTATTTTCTTCATATAAGACAGAGGTCATGTATAGATGCAGCTTAGGTAACCTACATACATTCATGCGTATGATGTGCATCAAAGCAAAAATAACCTAAAATATCACATACTGAGGGTAGATTATGTTGTTGACATTGCAGCCCAACAGATCTGAGTTAATGTGACAGTTAACTAGCATTAATTCAGGAGCAAAAGTAAATGAAGCGGGCCTGCGGACATGACATGGGAGTGCAGTGGGGATGGGAAGACGTGTGTACTGTACCACACTGCACCATGCTTGGGTGAGCATGTAGGCCATGCCAACAACAATGCATAATACAGCCTCTGGTGATGGGGGATGGATATATACACACACACACACACAACACTCCCACCTCACCTCACTAGCGCACACACGCCACACGCACACAAACATAGATGCTAACTTGTACGAACAGACACACACAAAGTCCCACACACGCATAGACATTGACGGTGATGGGGCATGGAGCAGTTTATGCTCATATCAGGGGAAAGGCTTTGATCAGTGTGACAGGAAGGGCACTCGCCCCAAAGGAATGAGCTAACTCTTGCTTTGCAAAAGCACATCCACAATAAATCAGGCATGCTTTCATTTGCAACACAAGGGAGAGAAGGTCTGATATTTTGCTTCATTAATATGCTAAATGTAGGAATATATTTTTTTCCACTTCAGTGTCCGGTTCAGAACTGGATGTCCAGAGTGGCATCATTAGCATAAAGAGCAGGATGTGCAGAAATTCGGGTTGCAAGTATAATCCGCTCGGTGTAACAGCCAATTAAAATGCACTGGCCGTTCATGTGCGGCTTTTAAATTAACACGATTATTTCTTTTCATTTCTCAGACAAATAAGTGTTCTTGCACAGTCCATGAATATTATTAATTTGTTTATTATTTTGTTTCTATCCACCTTTTTTTATTTTATACAATCAGGAAAAGTGTCACCAAAATTTGACATTTCTTCATCCAGTTTATATCCTGCTTGACCTCTCTCAGTGTATTTACCTGATATTATTCATTGGAAATAGTTTTGAGAAAAATGTCTTTCTTGCTGAGTGTCAGCATTGAGATTAGAACCGAAAGCAAAGGCCACCAAAATATATCATCTTTCCTTGTTCAGACTGAAACAAACATAGCTGGCGTGTGTATGCTTTCGGCTCGCATTCAACTATTCTCAGTTCCCATCCTCCCTTCAGAATCTCACCCACTCTTGTGTACAAGCACCACTGGAGATTTGAGTTCTAACCCTAACCAAAAATCTCACTTCTCACAGCACAGATGTTGGAATCTTGCATCAGAGTCACAAAAGGTTTAACACAACAGCATCAGTGTCTGGTTGAGTGTGTTTGACTGTCAATCGCTTTCACATTTTTTGTTTTGGCGCCGCAACTTTCTCCACTTCTGGCTTAAAGGTTTGCGTAAAATACCTCTCGGAGTGCTGTATGATTACACATATTGCGGCAACATGTTTTCTATAAAAACACAAGCCAGCATCCCCAGAAAACCTCATCTATGAACCAGGTCTGCTAAAATGTGAAATAGTTAAAAAAAGCATTTAATTGGAAGTGATATTAATACAAGCCACTGATTGCAGAGAATTCTCTCTTTTTTTTAATATAAACTGTGTCTATTGAATTTTTCAGAGATTTGAAATTCTAAAATACTGCTATTGATAGCTTCATACAAAATTGCTTTTGATCATTGTTGGGCTGGATACATGTGATGTGAAGTGCATGACGTATCAGAACAAATATCAAAACATTAAATTTGATTTGAAGGACAAAAGTTATTTTTGATTGCACTTTTAAGGTATCCTCATTCCATTTCATTCCATCTGCCCCTTACACAGAATAAAAACAGAAAAAAAAACACAGGAACTCAGGACAATTTCTGTAAAACCAGTTTTTGTGCAGATTAACAGCCCAGTTTCACCAGAAATTGTAATGGGAATGTTGTCCCATTTCCCAATACATAGGGGTTTCACATTCCAGACTTGTGTACTTTCGTGATGGGCAGCGTTGCATCATGCGACAGGAACCGTGACCAATGAGTGCTTAACTGTGCAGTTTGTGACAATGTGTATTAATCTAACCCCAATCACCATTTTTCGAAAACATCTAAACCTAATCATATTTAATAATTGTAACACTAATCGTGTGCATTTAATTCCCAACCATAACCATTAGCTGGTGGGTGGGAAGAAGGAAACCAAGCAGTCACAGAAGGACATCTAAAGCAGACAAGTGAAAGGATGTGCAGGACAGAATCCGAACCAACAATCTTTCACTTGAAGGTGAGCAGTGTAACTCCGCCCAACAACCACTAATATCACATTTTACTCTCAGTCAAAAAGTGACGAGAGCATCACCATCGTCATGTTGAAACATAATCAGAAGTGGGACAATAGCTGTGTCACGGTAAAGAACCGAGAATCGAACAGTTTTCGAGTCTTAACTGTGAAATTTCTACATATTTTTCCATGCACCAACTAATGTATTTTACAGTCTGTTATGTTGTGTTTTGATTCAACACAAAAAATATATAATGAGCAACAAAATTAGTTTTGAAGGTGCTGATAGACTGAAATAGCAGTTTTCCCGCCTCCAGTCCCAATCCTGTTGCTAAACAAGATGGAGGCTGTTTTTAACTTTATCTATACACAGAAACTATAATGGCAATGAGCTTTTCATCTCACTTTTGGCAATAAAATAAATCCAATATCACTTACCACATAATGCCATATAATACTATTATTACAGCATTGCATTGCAATAATGCTGGTTTTCACATATAGTAATTCTAGTACTACCACTTCTGCCTTCTTAGTACAAAGTATCTTACTTTGTATTGCATTTCTATCTATCCAGGAATATGGTCCCTGTTCTGTTTTACTTCCTGAAATGTTTCTTTTTCCCTCCTCCAACATGTCCTTAGCGCGTGGCTTTTCCTCATCTACCATGGTCAAAATTTGATGGTTCTAAATATGGCCGATGAAAATCTTTGTCAAAGGTTATTAAAGTTCTCCACCCAAAGCAGAAGAGAAAGGAAGCAAGAGGATAAGATCGCAATGAGGAGGAATTAAAACCCGCATTGTAGCAGCAATGAACAGCGTTAAAAGAATAAATCAACTCAATCTGGTTGCACTTGGTGTTTAAAAGGCTGCCCATCCAAAAGCCAATGCCCAATCCACCATGTCACTTTTGTCCGTCTCCAAACCCTGCGGATGCTCTGCTTTTATAGCAGATGCGCAGAACCAAAGGATGCGAGGCATGAAAGCAATGGGAAATTCATTACATATTCCTACCCCCCTCCGCTCACCATAATCACCACAATTAGCAGACATCTGCAGTGACTCCAAAGCTGGGAGTGTATTCAGGCAATCAGAGCAGCTTCAGCGACAACACTGACTGCAGCCCCCTCTGTGATGGGCCTCATCCTGTAGGGAAGCATTCCATTAGAAACTCAGTGATTAATTGAGACAGAGAACTCGCTTCTGGCATCAAGCAAGAATGAAACCCAACAGGAGGCAAACATGATGGCAGGGTTGTACTTAGGGCTGGAGGAGGAGGTCCAGAGTTAACGGGGACTGTACCACAATGTTGTTGGTGTGAGATAAGGAACACACACTGGGGTTTGCAATTAGCTGTATGAGAATAGTTTCTTGACATGGGCTATCTGAAGAATTTCTGACCCATCAAGTAAACAAAACCTGTGTGTGTCTAATGATAATTCAGATTTTGTAGATCCTTTAGGATATTGCTGTTGTTGAGGTTCTTTCTTTCTCATTCTGAAACAGCCGATATCTTGATTCCTAGATTACATTAAAGCAGTATAATTGTGTATGTTGTACACCATAAATGTATCCCATATGTAACATTCAACCTCTAAAAGTGTTAAGGAACTGTTTAATTTACTTTCCTCCTTTTTTTCTCTGGTTTTAATGGTGAATAAGAGAATAACAATTGTTACTTCAAGATTGGACCACTGTAATTCTTTAATGTTATTTATTATTGGGCTGTCCCAAAAGGTCTCTGAAAAGCCTCCAGCTGATTCAAAATGCTGCAGCCGGAGTTCTGATGAGAACTAACAGGAGAGATCATATTTCTCCAGTTTTAGCTTCTCCTCACTGGCTCCCTGTTAAATTCAGAATAGAATTTAAAATTCTTCTCCTCGCATATAAAGCTCTTAATGACCAAGCTCCAACATACCTTAAAGATCTCATGGTTAGATATTTTCCAAACAGAGCACTTCACTCTCAGACTTCTGGTCCACCCCCATTCTACATTTAGAAACTCTAAAAGTAGAATGGGAGCCAGAGCCTTCAGTTATCAGGCACCCCTGTTGTGGTTCCCGCTGCCAGCATTCATAGGGGAGGCAGACACCCTCTCAATCTTAAAGATTAGGTTTAAAAACTTCCTTTTTGATAAAGCTTATAGTTATGCTGCTATAGGCTTATGCTGCTATAGGCTGAGACTGCTGGGGGACCTCCCATGATGCACCTTTCCTGACAGTGCTCTCTATACTCTCAGTGTACATATGTCATTGCTGTCATTAACTTGTGTTTTTCTTTCTCATTCAGTATCCCTGGCCTGGTGTTATGGTGCTTGCTGTCCCTGCTTTACTGTCCAGTTCAGCCAAAGGTTTCTTCCAGTTAAAAGGAAAAAAAGAAGTTTTTCCTTCCCACAGTCGCCTCATGCATGCTCAGGATGGGAGATTGGATCGAAGAGAAGTTTCAATGCAGTCTTTTGTTTTCCTTAGCCAAGCAACCTTTTTTTCTTTTCACTCTCTCTCCATGAATTGGACCAATTTAGAATTTAATTAATTTGATTTGATTGGATTGTGACTGTATTTCAATGAATTGGATTCTGACCGGGGTGAATTGGACTGTACCTTTGAAGTGCTTTGAGATGTGATTTGGTGCTTTATAAATAAAACTGAGCTGAATTGAATAGTTCCGTCCAACACTATATTTGTTGTTTTTAAAAGTAGCTTCTTGTTTAATGGTGACATTTGAAGGTGTTGTTAGGCAGATTTTCTCTCTGTTTAACTGCTGCTTTTTGTATTGTCATATTTTCTGCTTTCTTGTGATGATCACTGAAATGTTGTTTTCTGAAAGTTTGTCATGTTTACTCTTTTGTTTTCATATTTTAGGATTTGTTACTAGATTCATTAAAATGAGGTGTTTTAAGATATCATTTACTTTGAGAAATATTGACATTTTTACAGATTTGTTGATGTGTTTTCTGAAGATGTCATGATCCATGGAGTGTTTTGAGTTTTCCTGTGTTCTGGATTTTCTTATGCTCTGGTTTTCCTTTTTTGGTCTTTAGTCACTTTACTTCCTGTTCTCATTTTTAGAGTTTCCCCATGTTTATCCTTTTGAGTTTTACTTTCACTCTTTGTCACACCTGGTTTCCTTTGCTTATTGCCTCACCTGCCGCTCATCTGCAACGTTCTCCCTCAGTAAATTTACCTCTGGGTTTCAGTTGTTTGCTCATTCATGTTATTTCCTTCCATGTTTTGTACGCGTGTCGTTTGCTGCTGTTTGAGTCTTCATTTCATTATTTTCTGTCAGTTTGTTAGTCAGTCAGTGGTCCTATTTTTGTTTCTGTTTAGTTGTTTTTGCAGTTCTTTCTCCTGCCTTTGTCTGCACCTTATTTCCAAATAAAACCTTTGTTCATCTCCATCGCCTGTCCTTGTCTCCTCAGTCCAGAATTTGGGTCCAGTCTCTCCATGGATTATGACAGAAGTGTTGTCTTTCATTCACCGTTTGCAGTCATGAGCATCACACAACTGTGAGAGTTGTATAAACCTTTTTCACCTAACTCTCATCTACAATGAATGAACAGAACACTTCTGACTGAATAATCATCTAATATGTGGAGTGGTCCACTGTACGGATATGTGTATGCCCTCCATCTGGAGGACGACAGCATGTTAGACAACTCATTACTGAAGCAGTTGGAGATCTCACTCTGACTAGGCACCGTATGCTTCAGCCATGATTTTAAGCCTCAGCTTAACATGTTGTCATGGAAATCAAAAACATCACTGGACACTTTTCATTTGTGTTAAGACCAAACTTGGCTTTTGTCTGGATCACATCTGGATGTAAGAGTGACAGCACAAATCAGTGTAGCTTACACAGGCTCGGCTGTAAATGAACCCCATTCCCACAGAGTCAGTTTTTCATAAACTTAGCAGATGTATTTTCAGGCTGATGAGACACACATTTTGGGGTCTGTAAAATTGGTTTGCAGGCTACTGAATTATCAGAGCACGCAAAAGAAATGGTCTGCACCACTTTCCAATTGGGTAGTTTTTGACACCATACAGCATTTTTACAGACAGCTATCAAAGATCGATCATTTACTGATCAATTGATTAGAAGAATGTTTGGGTTATCATGCCATTTATCCTTTTGATAAAAATCACATTTTTAACCGTGTTTGCATTTCCTTACGATGTTTTTCTTTTCTTTAAAGAAAAAAAAGTCTTTTTGGGGCTTTCTACTTAAATCTGCAGAGCACCACCTACAATATTAGAAAGGCGAAGTCAGATGGCCCTTATTGTTTATGGAGACGATTGGAGGAACCATTTCTGGCAACTTGCTGGTTGGTGCTGTGCAGTTAATTTGCATGTGCTGTGAGGAACCAGCATATGCAAAGGAGTTAAAATAGCTTGGTGAGGAAGCCACACATTTTGCTTTTGTTGCAATGATAGCAGACCTTTCAGGTTGTTTTCATGACTTTGATGGCGCAAAACTTTTTTTCTGTCAGCTTCCGCGTCTTATCCAAAGATATTGAGCTATGACAGAAGTGGATTCAGTTTTTTTGGAAATTGTCCCATCAAAAATGTCATGGGTCGGAAGTCGTCATGGGTTACGCGCTTGCACTACTTCTAAAATCTGAGGCTGTTCCAGCAGTTCATCTGGGTGACACCAACAGGCAGGTTCATTTTTCAGTGTTTTTTCTCTTTGTCTTTCATCACAATCCCTGCCCTTAAGTGCTAAGTCTTTTGGTAAATGGGGCTTAGACAGGCTCCTTAGCTCTTCAAATTTTAGAATTTAGAACTAAGTTTTTAGGGGACTAATAACTCCTGGAGTGGTACTCTAACTGAACTGCAGTCGGTATCCTCTTGCTTGTTTGTGTGCTCATACAGTCGAGTAAGATGTGAGCACAGGGCAAAACAGTGGCATGGCATCAATGAGACCAAATGTGACTTTATGTTAAAAGACGAGTTGACTAAAGTTCAACTGTTTGACTATAAACTATATTTAAGTTGTATTTGACATCTCAGAACTGACAAAATGCTTACATAAAGTGTTGCACAAGTGTGATATCACACTCCTGAAATTGTCACTTAGCCTACTGTATGGAAACCCTGTCAGGGCCCATCTGTGTAATATTGGAATGGACTCGGCAAAGTTTAATGCTTTGTGAAAGAGTGCATTTTTATCACAACCACGATAACAATCTTTTTTCTAGCTCCTACCAAGTTGTTTTAGTGTCAAACCATCAAAGTGCAAATAGAAATGAAACTAAAGAAACATTTGTAGAACACAAGACTTGAGTCTATGTGTGCAGGGTGACTCGTCACCTTCACTGGTCTATTCTGCTACAGACAGAATGACAAATATCACCATGGATAGGTTAGGCGATGTGAAACTGGAGTTACGCTCTTTCATGGGCTGGGTGTTCTGGTGTTTTGGTGCCTTTTTTAAATCTTATTTATACAACCTGTATATGGCTAGGAAAAAGATCTCTATTGAGATTCAACATCTCTTTCAGACGGGAGTCAAGGCCAAGCCAGCAACAGCACAGTTAACAGAACAGAACCACGTGAACAGACATGAGTACACAAAATTCACACAAAGCTAAAGACAAAATCACAGAATACAAGACTGAAGCTGTCATCATCAGGGGTCATTAGGGTGCGAGAACATCGGTCAAAACACGAGGGTCTTTGAAATCAAGTTTTCCTGGGACCATTTAGGCTTTTGTACATGCGCACATTATGCATGCGCTGCCTCCTCACAAAAAAAAAAGTTTTGGAAGGGTAACATTTGCATGACTTTTTCTCTATTCGCTCGTCACAAAATCAGCCATTCTATGTGGCCATGTTGGTCAAATTACCCCCACTGTGTGGGCTCACTGCATTTTGTGAGCCTGGCAAACAGTAGAGCAATTGATTTGAATCAGTTGGTCCGGTTTATAGTGTAAAATGTCAGGACAGGCTCACGTAAAAATGTGAAATAGTCATGAAACAGAACACTTTTCTCTTCATACTGATTACGTCAGTATTTTTTTCCCCATGCCACCCACCAGGACATTCATATCGCTGAATTGCAGTAGGACGTGCTATTGTCACATCTAAGCGTTTGTGGGACTTAGAAGACATTAATCTAGGAGAGGAGCAGTTTGATGTGATACTTTGATATAGTGTCTCTTATAATGCAAGACATGATGTTTTTCAAACCTTAACCAAGTGGTTTTTACTGTGTGAAACAGCGACTAAACAGGGGCTGAAATGGAAAGAGACAGTGACTGAATCCTGAATCCTGAATTTCGTGTTAGGGTACTTTAAAACAACAGAGGTTCGGACGAAAGTTGAACTTTCAAATGACAGCTTGGTCATTTCATGACTATTTTACTCAGTTTTGTGGCACAAAAATTAGTTCTCTTGGCACAAGTCATGAGAAAAGGTTCTTATAACTGTTTAAATTTTTGCTGGGAGTCTGGGCTACAAATGTATTAGTAAGTGTGTAAAAGTTGCAGCCACAGTATGATCTAGCTCAACTATTCCATCAAATCCTGACAAAATACTACAAGAATTTTTGGTGTAGCAAACCTGACTCAGAGATATCGTGCGATGTGGAGACAGTTTATGGGCCCATCCTTTTTTATGAACTATAAGCTTATTGCGCGTTTTGTCGCTTGCCGTCATAACCAGTCATAATCTATTGCAAACATAAATACTCAGCACTAAACACAATAGCAGTGACCGCATGATTAACAGCCACGTGGAACAATGAAAACAGCACATCTACAGTAAAAAGCTGCGGTTCATGTCAGTCAGCCCAGTGAGAACAACACTCAATAATGTTGCCTTAAATAGGACAAAACAAAAATGACTGAAAGAACAGCATTTCCAATGTTACCTTTGCAATTTGCCCTAGATCTGGCAAGTTAGTCTGCTGACCTCATCATCGTATATCGCATTATCCAACACATGTAATCTTGCATGCTTTTCAGTTGTGTAATGTGGTAGATTGTGGCATAAGAAGGTTGACAAACACAGAAAAGAAAAAAGAAAATAGGGCATGAACACAGAAGCAACAGGGTCGGAATTTGCTAAAGGCTTGATTAGAATGATACATAAAGCTACAAGGAAGCAAACGTCCTCCAGAGCTGCCATATTCCAGAGCTGCAAACTACCTGCCGTGGGCAGAAATCCAAAGAATCAGTCAGAGAAATTACCAAGATTAGGATGACTGAAGCCCAAATGGGCCGAGAAACACACGAAGACAGACTTTTCAAAGGTTTTGTGAACAGACTAAATGAGAATGACCCCGTATGGAGCAGATGGTACGGCCTTTTTGAATCTGGACTAAAAATCAACTCCAAAACATACTGCCAGTTTCTCAGAGGGGCTTTCTTCAAGCAGTGGAAGAAGTCAGGAGTGTTCCATTAGGGCACGATCTATATGCCACATCACATGCATCCAAGTACTCCCTTACTTTTCTAGCCAGCAAAGCCTTTAAAAAAACTCAGACTGAATAATGACCTGACTCCCTTCCACACTTCACTTAGATCTTGTTTTTGAAGGACGCATAGTTCACATTTTTCTTATTGCAATGTATAATTTCTTACTGTGCAAACAGACTCTCTGAGTGGCTTTTTAAAAAGCTATTTTGCACTAACACTTTTAGCGTATTTGTGTCTTTTAGTGATGGAGACTAAATCTGCCATCTCAAAAAAGCCACGAGAACATGTACACAGTGTCTGCGGTGTAAAAAGCACCGTTTCAGCCAAACACGTTTATCCGTTAATCTCAGCTGTCTGAGACAAAAGTCTGGAAAACTACCAGGTGTGAATGGTCTCTGCGGAGGCGGGTGTCTGTGGTCATCGACGGGTCTCCTTCAGCTTGGCTCTTCACAAAATGAATCCACCACTTCTTCATCTCATCATTCCTGGAAAACTTAGACAAAGAGCTTGCGTTGCTCTGCAAATTCTGGCATCTAGGGAAGATGGATTTGTGTCATGAAGCACCTACTAGCTGGATTTTAGATGCATAGCTAGATGGCATAGTTAGGGAGTGAAACCTTAATGTGCTTTACTGTTAATGCCACAGTGTTAGAGCTGGGGTTGTGGTTAAAAACAACCATGATTTCTTAAGTTTTAGTAAACAGTTATGTTTGGAGTTATTGACTAAAGTAAGTAAGGACTTTTTTGATGACGTTTTCCTTTTTCTACAAGGGCTTTGAATCTGAAATCTAAAAGTTTCTGTGTAAGTTTATAATTCTGTCGTGTCAGTGCCAACCACATAAATGGACCCTCTGAGGGTTGGTAGTCCAGCGAAAGAAGTCGTTTTATTTCTAGCTTATAGCTATGCATTTACGAATGACTGCCTGTTGTCGTAGACATGTTGTTATCATCACAGTTAGGAAACGAGCCAATAGTCTTGTGGCAATAACTGAAACTGTCAAAATCATAATCCATTATTTTGTGTTCTCAGAAAATGTCTCTTTTTTTTACGAGTAAAGGCATTTTGTGCAATAGTAACCAAATTAATGTTTAACTAGTTTTACTAAGCACTTTTTAAAAACTGGTTGCTTACTTTTGGTGCCCTGATTAGATTTAGGCATTAAGAACTACTTGTTGGAATAATGAAAAAAAAATCCAGTTAGCCTTGAAATAGGCAAAACATCACACCACACCGGTGCAGACAAAGAGAAAACCCATAACTGAAAAACATCACTTTTAGATTTGTGCTGGAGGTCATTTCAGAAAATTGCAATTTGATGATGATCCGAAGGTATGAGATTGCTTTTTTTTTTTTATATTTGCATTTAGAATTGAATCAATTACCTATGTTATCAAAAAATGTGACACCATTATGAGGAGTGAAGAGTTATTATATCTGTGAGATCACAAACATGTGGGACATCATTAGTGAGGGCCCCACAGTAGTGGACCCCAAAAATACACACATATGATACTTTTAGCTGGAAAATTGAAAAAAAAAAAAAGATAAAATAAACAAAAAACATGAACTGCACCGAATGTGGAGTTAGAATATTTTCACATAATAGCAGTTGCACACATGAACACCCACACAGTCAGATTTGTGAAAGAGCCACGATCGAAGCTGCCGGCTAAAATTCAGAGTAAAGAGAGATTAGAGGCTTAAAGAAAATCCTGTCAGGGCTGTTGCTCTCATTTGGATGTTTGAAATTAGAATACTTGATAAATCTAGGTGCTGCACTTCTGAGAGAATCATTCCCACCAGTCATGCAAATTGGCTTTCGAACTGAGACAATAATCGGATGATGCGCTGCTTTGTTTGAGGTTATTTATGCTACTGGTACTGGTTTAACTGAGACAAGGGCAGAGCGTGTGTCTTCCAAAAAAAAATCTGATGTTGTCAATGGCCTTTAATATCTTGTAAAATAAAGGAAATGGACTTGATCCTCAGCTTGGTATGTCCCTCTTTCCAGTTAACAGGTCTTGGCCTGATAAAAGGCCAGTTGGTGTAGAACAGTCAGACCACCTTTCTGCCGTGTGGTGAAATGTGTTCAATCACCATGACTACCAGTTAGAGCAGTCCCCGCTGTGGCTATCAGGATTTCTCTGTCAGATCAGTGTTCAGGTGAACAACTCACTGTCTGTATTATGGATGTGTGTGTGTTCAGGCAGGCCTATAAGTCCGCTCCAATTATGCATTTTAATTAATCTTCCAAAAGGGAGAAGAAGTGACGTTTGGAAGCATCATCTCAAGAAAATACCAAATGGATCACCCCAGACTCCAGTGCCTCCCAATGGCAGCACTACAGTGGGAACATGAGAAAGCTTTGAGCACTATTGATTCAGCCGAGTACTCTCGGAGTGAGCACCAGAGGATCCAAGGAGAGAATTATCCATGCACCATTTCCTCCCCTGCTCCTGTGTGGAAAATTCTGCAGTTCCAGCTTTCTGGTAGCCTACATTCAGCAGAAGTACACAGGCACTCAGGGCCCCTTCTAGCAGAGAAACACACACACAAAGAAAGTCATATTCACACTTACACACCCTGTATTGAGGTTTGAGAATAGTAGCTGTTTGATTTATTTATAGTCATTCCCTTTAATCTGATTGGCCCAGGTTTTTTTTTCCTCTGTCAAATTAATCTTAAAATAGGACAAACTAACACAGAAGGAATAACTACAAAGACAGGCTGTTATAATGGAGGTAATTTAAGTTTTTTTTCCCTCGTGTATGATTTTTCCAGCAGGAAATTGTCATTTTGAGGTTATTACAGTGATCCCATTGGATCTATTAAGTGTGCTGAGGTCGTGAAAGCTAGCACAGACTAACACTGATCTGACCGTTATGAAGAGATTATCTCCATAAACAAACAAAAAATACATATCTGAGAAATATCTGGGCATTGTCTGCGCATATGACGCTTTGCCCCGAGAGTATCCTCCTCCTCTCCTCCCCACCCTGATTCTCCTGAATAATACACGCCAGCCCCCCCCTTATTCCCTCTCCTTACCACCCAGCTGTCCCGGCGTCCAATTGCAGACGCCCATTTTTATCAAGCTATCCCGTCGGAGCCAATCCCCGTCGTTCCAGTGATCCCTGTAAACCGGATGCCCTCCCTTCTGCCCCCCCAAACTCACGTAATCTGTGGATAGGAGAGACAGGCGCACAGTCGGTGTGGAGTTGGTCTCGGATGGAGATGAGAGTAAAAATAGTGACCATAGCAGACAGGAAGACAGCGCATCCGTCCACCTCATCAGGACTGTGAACCCTGCTGTTTTACAGGCAGGTGAAGGGAAATCTCGTAAGTATGTCATAACGCAAAATGCATAAAGTGTAATGTCAACGAGAGGCAGGCTTTTGTTTAATCCAGTTGTGTTTGAGCGGAAGATTATGCTTATTTAATGTGTTATTTATTAAGAAAAAAGAAAGTTTGACTGCTTTGATGAATATGGACTGAGTGAGAAACTCCGTGGTGGGTTTTTGAAGGTGGCGCTACGCGCTTTAACCAGGCGGCTCCGCGTCTCTTAACACCAGCGCGTGTGAATTTGTTCTACATGCCAGTCGTTTCTTGTGGCTACGACTCGAGGAAAAACGCATTTTATCGATTGCTCTGTGAAATACGAAGCCTCCTTATGCGCACGCGAACTTTTGAAATGCTTCCCAAGACGTATCGATGTCCAGATCTTGTCCTCGCCTTTCGGAAAAGTTTTCACGATATGTCTGGATAGCTCGCGAAATTCTGATGGAAGACTCCAAAACAATGTAACTTTGATTCATTTCTCCTTATTCCCACCGGGCCTGAGAATAAGTGATCGCTGATAAATGGTGCCTATTATTTTTCAGCTGAACAATGCGCACCGGCTTTGTGAGCACCATCTGTCATCATATCGACATTACAGCAGCGCTCCCGCCCCAAAGACACCTGAAGAGCAGAAAAGAGGCAGCGATCACTCAGAGCCGCCACCCGTATTTCGCCAAACCCTGACTCATGATGTGATCAGTCTGGAGGGATGGGTGCGTAACGCAGCCGGAAAATGAAAGCCTCTGGAACAAACCGGTGCAGTTAAAATGTGCCATGTTTCGTGAAGAGATGCCACACGTGTATAAATCATTTATGTTATCCAAAATGCTACAAGGAAGTGGAACGGTGCAAGGAGATTAGAAGCGTGGCTTTTGCGCATCCTGAGTTCTCGGAAACCACTCTTGCGCATCTGACTTCCTCCCGGATTTTGAGCCCTCTGCACATGGCAAAAACAGCCAGACTGCCATTTTCAGGGTGGGCGCTCCGAAAGGCTGCACACTCCCCAAATAAACATACTTCATCGTTAGTATTGCGCACTCAGTTTTGTCTCCAGCTAGTTCTAGGCAACAGACACTCGTTTTTTTTTTTTACGGCAACTGTAGAAAGTGCGCTGCTCAGATTCTCGATGTGCAGTGCCAAGCACTAATATGCCTTAAGGTTAATGAGGCAGTCTCCATAAATTCTCCTGCCATGTGGATATATAGGGTCTAGACGCTTAGAGCAGCACTGCATTTTACTGACTATGGAGTGCTTTAATGAAAAAGGCAAATTCATGGATTATTTTTTTTGTTTCAGTTTTGGAAGGCACAATAACATTTATAAAATTAGCTCTTATTTAAATTTCTCGTACAAAAAGAATGAAAGAAAAATATCTCTATAAAGCAGTGTAGTACACAAGCAGTCTTGATGGATGCTGATGTGATATGCTGTGATGGCTTCACTTCCGCTCCTCTCAGGGCTGAGTTACATATAATTCACTTTAGCTGTGTTCTTTTTGAAGAAAAAAAAAAGCAGCAACCTCCTTCTCCCTCACAATAAAGTGCAGCGCATGTCCAAATGCATAACTGTTTAATTCAGTTTCCAGTTGCTCTCACAGAGTCATCAGCGAAGGATCAGCGAACAGAGCAAAGTAAATGTCTTCCTGCTGCTCTGATGTGGACAAAGACGCATTCGGATTTCAGCTTATCTGATCTCCTGCTGCAGCTATGATCATTATTCCTGTATAACTCATTATCACATATTCATCAGATTCATCAGCTGCACCCTGCAATTATGTCGAGAAGCAAACCTGCTATCAGAGTGGAAAGACACTCAACCACAGATAGCTGTTGCACCTCTACTGCTCACTATATCTCTCTCACAAAAGAACAATTCAGATGAATAACTAATGTTGCTATAGTTTGTCTTTGTCAGTGAGAACGTCATGACACGCGGCTCTATTCTTTTCAGTTCAATGCAACATGAAAGCAGTTTAATTCACGATTGTTTTAAACACCGTGAAATGTTGCAGATAATGATCTCAACTTTCAGAAGAAGAGATCGAGCTGATATTCCACGTTTCCACGTCAGCCGTTATTGTGTATGGATCAGAAAAAGGAAATCTCTTCACTGCTGCTTAGCAGAGGCATTTGTGTTTATGTGTCTCTGGTAAACAGAAGTTCTTTTTTAGGCCTGAATGGGCACACATCAACAGGAACCTATGTTTGTAACGTAATGTGTTTGTGCTTTCCTGTGCAGCGGAGGGTAAATGGAAAGGTTAGGTAATGGAGACCCCTGGCCCCTGCCTCGGGCCTTGCGACATTCTGCCTATCTAGATGAGTGATCGACCTCTGACCCTTTGTCTAGCCAAGGGCTCGGGTCTGTTTGGGTCAAGCCAGGTGGCTTTCAAGAGCCTATTGGCCCGTTTAGATGCACATGACATTTGAACTCTTTCCACTTTTGGACCAAATGCACTCTTTTGGTTCATTAAGAACCTCTTGGTGAGTGTGTGTGATTGTGTGTGTATGTATATATATATATTAATATCTCTCTCTCTCTATATATATATATATATATATGAGTATATAAAAAGTATTTGTTAGAAAGCTGTTTAATACTTTCGGGAAAACTTATTAAACACAGAGCTGCTATTTTCTGAAATACGCTTGTTTTAACTTTGTTTTCTGTGATTACTAATGCCAGTCATTTATGTACCAAATTATCTAATGGTTAAACCACCTTTATCTAGAGGTGTAAAGAAAAATGTAGATATAGGTGTGAAAAACAATACAATTCCGGGGACGAGATTTCACTCATTACAGCTGTGTCACTATATTTTACGATTGTCTTTTGTAAATGGTAGAATATAGTGACACACAAAGTAGCCAGGATCTCGTCACAGCTGAGAGAACAGCCTGTCTTGCCTCTGTCACAACATGCTCTCTTATTGTATCACTGTGCAAGAAACTCCCCGTGGAAATTTTGGAATCTTTCCCATTGTTCCTAAAGGAAAGGGGGCTTTCATATGGAAGTAGGGAACGCCAGGAAATGACAGGCATTCTTTGTGGACTGTTTGAAAATAAACTTGTGGGTCCTAGCCTCCCTCTCGACAGCTTAGCAAAAACTAGAAATTAGAAGAGCGGCTTGAGGATTATGGCCTTAACAATTCCTCCAAGGCATTTTCACGTTCCGATGTTTTCTGCTGCAGTTTTTCCCCAGTGTATATTTTTGTATTCAGCGTACCGGAGAGACCTTCCATCAGAGTTTCAGCTAAAGAGCCTTTGTCGACAGCTTTTCAGTCTTTTCTCTATAGGTTTGTGAATGAGTTCAGTTTTATTTTCCTCGGTATTTGTCCTTATGTTGCCTGATCTCCCCCCCTTGGCTTTAAACTCAACCCTGCTGCTTGAGCTTTGCTTTATGAGGTGTGACAGTGAGGTCTGGTTGCCGAGGCAGGCCGCGTGGACTGGAACGTACAGCTTTACATTCAGCCGGCCGTGGCCAGGGTTAGGAAGGACTTAAACTCACTTCACCCCTATACGTTTCCTTGTGCACAGGAACTCCCTTCATTCTGCTGAGCAGGCATGAAAGTATAGCATAGAAAGAAGGGGGGGAGAAAAAGACTAACCTCAGACTTCCTATGGTTCCACAGTTCTTTCATAACAAAAAAAATAAAAAGAAAGAAAATCAGAAACAAAGGGGTCATTTATAGCTTGTAAATTTTTTACATTAACAACATGACCATCTTTCTCATGTACTAGTTGGTACCACCTGTTCACAGTTTGCTTTGGAGATTTTAATAACCTGTTTTGTTTCAGATTTAGTCTTCCTTTGCTGGTAATGCCTCAGCCTTGCACTCACACCTTATCCCCCCTCCTCTCTATCTGTCGCTCTTCCTCCTCCTCCTCTTGTTGTTTTTCCCACTAGGCCAGTGGTAGTTCCCAGGTATTTGACCGGTGTAGCGTAGCCGGGAGGCTGGTTGTTCTGTCCTCGGTGAAACAAAGGCAGTGTGCCTCAAGGAGAGGGATGAAAGGAAACGGGGCTGTGCCGCCACTCCTGTTTACAATGGGAAACCTCCTTAGTGAGGCTGTAGAGCAAATAACCACATTCTCTCTTCCTTCTTTTAACAAGCACAGACACTGAGTGTGTCTCCATCTTTTTGTAGAGACCAGTGCTATGATTGTACGTACAGTACGGGTGTGAGTATGTATGCATGTAGCGAGGAAAGGGAGTTCTGTACTTATACACAGAATGAAAATCAGCCTTCTGTTTGCGACACCTGCTGTCTGATCAGACAGATAGTGCTGCACTCTAAGAGACTTTTCCTCTATTGAGGTTTGTTTAAACTGTAAGTACAGGATTGGAAATTGAGGAGACAACGTAAGAAAAGAAGTCTTTTAGTGATGTAAATGATGCTGTGCCAGTTTGCTGTCTAACAACTTAGCATTTAAAACATTGAATAGAGGCAACTAATTAATTACAGAAAATTTGTCTTATAAGGAGTCAGCAAAACTATTCAAAAGAAAATTTTCAAATGTTAAACGTAAGTAAATATCGAAACATTCTATGAGTTTTAGGAGGCACTGACTCCGACTTCTTACAGCATATATTATTGTGTTGTGCAACACAATGCATAAAGGTTTATCATCTGATCAGAGAACCTACATTTGTGGGTTTTTTTGCACTTAAATGCTGAGAACTAAAATAATTCACCACATAATGGAACTATTAAAGTAAGATTGCGATTGTATCAGTGCGCTCTAAACATTTTTTTGCGTCATTCCACGTTTCCACGTGTTTTCTCATTACGGTGAGAAAACACGCTTGTGCGATAGTTCCAACCGACGTTTAACCACATTACTGCATGTGTTCTGTGAGTCTAACTTTGTCTCTGCTGTTTATCTCTGCCCGCTCTAACCCACTGCTGCTCAGTCTTCTGTCATCATCTCGGGTGGTAGTCAGGGGGGGGAGCGGAAGCCGCGGGAGTCTTTTATGGCTGGAGTTCCAGAGACAACCTGTTCTCAGGCACCTCTCTGCTGGCACTTTTTTATGACATCATAAATTCCCCCATTTCCTCTGACCAGCCCTAGGTGGGTATAAAGAACGTACCTGGCCAGTAATTGTCTGTCTGACTCTCTCATCTGTCAGATTCCTTATACTGCTGGCGACTTCCTCCAGAGACAGACCCTCAGTCCGCCTGAAGATGCACAGATCTGACAGATTTGGACCAATAAAAAAAAAAAACTTGTTTGTTTGATTTGCAGAGGGACTGTTTTACTGCATCTTCCTTGGCCATTTGGGTCTGTGTGGAGGGTGGGCCTGGCACCAGTGTTTGGGGCCTCCTTTGCGTGCATGTGCACTCGGGCCATCAACGGCATCCCACTCTTAGACCTGTTGATATCTTTTGTTTGCTGAAGTTTTAGGGATGAAGAGCAGAAAAGAAAGGATTAGAGGAAGAAAGAGGAGATTTTGGGGGGGGTGAAAAGAGACCCTCAGGAACATTCATCGCTCACATTCATTTGACGCTTGGCTCGGCTGGCCTCAGGGAGGCTGGAACAATACACGCACCAGCGTGGCAACATTCCTTAAGGTTAAAAAGGTCAAGGGTCACCCAGTGACCCCACCCTGCCAATCAGTCCCAGGGCACCAACTCAGTGCCTTTTCGCTTTATGTCTTTGCACTTGTTGAACACACTCTGCACCTTGTGTTACAATGTGCCCTTTGCTCTTTCATAGACTAGAATGGCACGGATTGCTTTTAGCAGTTTTCTAATGCTTGTTAAATCGGATTTAACTGATGTAGTGATAGTTTAGATAGGCAGAGAGGAGGGAGGATATTATTTTCTTTTGATTTTAATGCTTTAAGGTCCAGTTCCAGAAATGCTGTATAAAACGAGGAGTCAAGACAGACACAAGTTAGCTCGAAGCTGCAAGACGTGGAGATGTGAGTTTGAATGCTCTCTCCAGGTTTACTTGGCAATATATTTTCTAAACTACGTCTGTAGCCTATGGCACATACAATAACCCAACCAGATGTTATGCAAACCCCGGATCTATATATGGTAAAAAAAAAAAAAGAGAGCTACCACAAAACAGCTCAGCTGTAATTACTGTCCATATTTTAAACTGATTTATGCTTAGTTTATATAATCAGCCCTCAAGGGTCAATGATTAATCCATCAAGGGTACCGGAGAAACTCAACTCTTGCATTTTTCCTCCCTTATGAAAAATCCAGGTTCAGTTTTTTGCGAGTACCACAGCACACTTCAAATAAAGGCTGATGGCTGCTATTAAAATGGAGCATATGCATGTGTAGGCATAGAGCAGCATGTGAGGCCCCTACAGGCAGACTGCAGGTCTGTTAGTCATTATGAGTGAGCATACAGTACACACTGGAGTGGACATGCAGCTACATTAAAGCCTCACCCACGGCCACATTAGACCACCCCAGAGACACACTGCTGGCACTTCCGCTGCCAGCTTCCATCACTCAGTCTCAAGGGAAGTGCGTTTTGGGATTTCCGGGGCATGCACTGGGCATTAATTGCTTTTTGATGAGGAACTTTCTGAGTGAAAATCAAATTAACCGTGGTTAGATTCCCTGAGAAAAATTTGGATTTTTATGTTCTTTCTGTTAGAATCAACATTCAATGTGTGCTTTGCCTCTAACTGATTTGTGCTTACTTCTGCTTTTGTTTTCTTCTAGGCTTTCACACACTTTCCATGACTTGATGAAGATCAATTCTATCAGGTATCTTGCTCAACATCATAAGAACGTCTTCATAGATATCTCTCTTATTCACTATATGTCACATTCTTTTGTACTCTTCCTCGATGGAGTGGCTTCTCAGAAAGTTGACCGTAAAGCCCCTGTTTTTTTTCCTGTTTTTTTTTTTATCCTGCTCAATAAATCCGCTTACAGTAGAGGAAAGAGACTCTGCTCTCTCTATTAGTCTGCAGTTAGAAATGAAAGCCTATCCGGCTGCAGCTGTGGAGGAGCTCTAAAGATGGGGACGTTTATTGTCAGGAACAAATAGAGGCCTTTTTATTTTGTCTAGCAGCTGACGCCTCTCCCCACCCACTCCTCTAAAACCGCTTTTGTCGGTAATGTGGAGTGGCCTGCTCAGGCAAGAGCGAGACACCATGAGAGTTTCCGAGCAGAAAAAAAAAAAAAAGTGGCGACAGGCTTGTGGAGGAAAGGCCCGGCTGTTTGCCATATGGTGTAATTACCTGCTATTTTAAAAGATTATCTCCCTCCATCAATATAGCATTTAAATGTATGTGTAGATAAATATGTGTGTGTTAGTTTGATAGCTGGTCTGTAACCCTGGTGTAATGTTGAGACTCCTAGGCCTGCAGCCCCCCCCCCAAACCCATATGAGCTGGGTTAGCCATGACCCTCCCCACTCCCCAACACACACAACCTCAACCCTGTAACCCTCCCCCATTTGTGAGAGCTCCGTCCCGCACACATACACACACATGTATACACGCAGAGCCTCTGAACACAAAAGAAATATTCAGCTGTAGAGAGTGGGTCCCCTCAGAGGGCGCGACATTGAACTGGGGGGGATTAAGAAGAAATGGCTGGCTGACACCAGGGTTGCCATGGCAAAGCCCCCTTTTCTCCTCTCCCTCGACCCTCAGCTTATTTTTCATTTTATGTCTCATTGTGGGGTGAGGTATAAGTGTGTGATTGTCACTGTGATGGAGAAGTGATGGTGTAGTACGGACTAATCTGGTTGGATGCTGTGCTCCACCCTCACAGCAATATTTTCAGCGGTAGTTTATTAGGCTACTTAGAATATAACATGACATTATTAGAAAATCCCTGTGCTTTTCTCTCAGTCAGATTGTAAAAAACAATTTGTGCACTGTTGCATATTCATAGAGGAAAGCATGTCATGAGGGAATGCAGCTGCAGTAATTTAAAGATCCGGCATATCCACGAGACAAAAACCATTTTGTCTGTTTTATGACCTTCTAAATAACGGCTGCAATAATGTGACACATTACTCATCCATTGTAGCCAGTGTCTTATCATGCAGGCTTGATGTTGGCCTCCCTGTCCCGGCAGAGTAATGGATGCGGGTCTAGCTTGCACAATGACATCAGCACCCCAAAGCCAATGAAGCGGGGCGATGGATGACCATAGATCAGTGTTTGTCATTCTGACGTCAGTCCCTGCTTACTTAGCAGCCAGCAGCCCAGTGACACTGCCGGTGGTTGTTCCCCCTGCTTTGGCCAGCCTCTGACAATGGAAGCTCATAGACACGCTGCGCAGCGGAGGGGGTCTGGAAGAAGCTGGGCTGCACAGTAGGGCGTCAGCATTGTTCTCTGGACTGGATGTCCATGAGAGTTGTGGCAGACTTGAAGATGGCTCAGTAATGTTAAACTGAACAATGTCAAAGCAGAGTGGTGGTGGTGGAGGTGGGGTTTGATGGGGTTGTCAGGATTTGGACATATTTGTCTCTGAGATTGCAGCCGCCAATACAAAGCAATGCATATGAGTTAGATGTTGTCCCAGAAACGTTTCTGCACGCGAGACGATGTCTTTTTAAATGTTATCAGAGGCACTGAAGAAAAAGTCAGAATGAGAAGAATGGCAGAATATTTTGAGGCTTATTTTGAGTAGTTGGGCCATGCTGTTATTCAGTATTTTAGAATTTATTTTTCAACTATCATACTCGCTGAAATCTCAGACAGATTGAAGGAAGCCGAATTTATCACCGTGCCACCGTACAAAAAAAGAAAAGAAAAGATCATTCCTGTCTCTTTGTAATTTTGCTTGCAATCTTGAAAGATTCTTTTCAAAGACAAGAATAGTGTGGAGTATTTGTGCTAACAACCACCTATTTGTGTGTGTTTCAGATGCTGTTACGGCCTGTTTTCATCTGAAGATGAGAAACTACAAATTCCTGTGTTTAATGAGACAGTAGTTATAGAATAAAGCCGATCCTCACCGGTTATGTTTAGGCTTAAGCATACCTAGTTATTCTTTTTGTGTATAAAATGATCAAAGCTGCCAGTGCCCTGCAGACAGAACAGTCACTCTGCCACTGTCTTGTGTCATTACATCCCCTTGTTGTGCAACCTGACCTCTGTGGTTTGAGCGACGTCTCTGTCCCTCGCCTGTCTGACTGTCTGTCCTTCCTCCTCCGCGCCCTGCCTTCTCTTGTCAGCTCAGCTCACAGTTACAGCTGCCGTCCCGCCTGCTTCGGTGAACATTCAACGCTGTCGGTGAGTTTGGTATGGATGGCATAAAAACCATCGACCGTTGACTGTGCCCCGCGGCTTGCTCTGACGACGTCAAGAATAGGCAAAGGAAAAAAAAATAGAACAAAAAGGACAAGTGGGCGCCGCCTGCAAGTGCAGAGACACGCCACACGCATACGTGCACATAAGTGCCACTCTGTTCCCACTGTACCCAAAGACCAAAGGTCACAATCAACATTCATTGCTGTCGCTGGGTTGGACTGTGTAGAAAAGCTCACTGAACAATGAGTGCAACTGTGGCCCAGATCAGCCTGACTCGCGTCTCAGCCAATCAGCCGACCGGATGTGAAGCACTCTGATTTCTTTATTTATATACTTCTTGTTTTTCACTTCTATTTTCTCCTGTCTTCCTCCCCAGCGCTGGGAGTGTAAAGGGAAGAGAAAGATAGACACGCAAATAGATTTCTGGCTGCTTGCTTTCTGATCCTCCTCTCCTCTAATTGATGGTTATGTGTGCAGCAAGGGGGAAGGAAGCGAAGTGAATGTGTAATCATTTGGAGTCTCTTCTCTTCTAGATGTTTCATCCCTCTCTTTTTTGTTTGTCTAATTATATACTGAGCTCAGTTAACTGTGTGTCTGTGCTGCCAGGAAAGACAGGTTGGCAGAAAGGGAGGACAAAGGAACAAAAAAGGTAGAAGGATTACAGCTCGAGAAATATGATTATCTGCTTTTTTTTAGTGTATTTCCCACAATATTCTTGCTGGTGTTGCTGCAAATACTGTTGGATAAAAACATTTTTCAAATTGCAAAAAGAAGATTGTTTCCACCTTTCTGACTGTGGATGTCTCATTATCTGTGTGCGAGTTTCATGAGAAGCTGTCTGGTTTCCTGCCTGCTCCTATTGTGTGTGCGTGTGTGTGTGTGTGTGTGTTGTGCACATGCACTATGATAGAGGACCTGTCTCCTGATCTCATGGTGCAATATGTTATTTTCTTTCTATACTAAAGCCAGCTCTCTCATGGGAAAAAGCCGTCTATAACCTTGTCTTCTCTCACATTCTGGGACTGGTCACACTGCTGCCATATCTCACTGTAACCATTTAGTTTCAGCTCAGCTAAAAACCTGTCCTGTATCAGTTATTCATGCAAGATAGACACACAACTCACATTATTGAAATGTGATTGTGGAGAAGTCCTTTCATTCCAAAGAAATCTTGACACATGATGCAAAATAGTATCAGTCACTCAATAAAGATGAATGCACACCAATTTATCTGCGTCCAGTGTGGATTATTTGCTTGTTATTTGGATTGCACAACTAGCTCACATCGAGTGAAATTTCAGTGAAAGTATCTCTGCAAGTCCTTCTCTCAGTTGTCTCCATCGCTTTTTTTTTCTAAACTAATGCACTCCTTCTGTCATTTAGTAACCAAGCCCCCAGTCCATGTCCCCCTCTCCCAAGTCTCTCTGTATTATTCATAGAAAAGCACTCTGTGCAGTGGTGCAGAAGAGTGGAAGTGATGTAACAGCGGCTGCGAGCGTCACTTCGGACTGTCATTTGGGATAGATTCATGGGACGGGAGAAAATGCCAAGTTTATGAAGCTTTGTTGCACTGCCAACAGCTACTGCTGATGCCTGAGATTGGTCATTAATGAAAAAAAAAGTTTTTTATGGAAATGAATGCAGGAGTCTGATTGAAATTAGTAAGTTACATATCAAATATGTTACTTCCATGAGAGATCCTTGCTGTGCAAGTGTTTGAAAGTGAGGGAAAGAGTGTGGAAATTCAGATAAGAGTCCACAGTGTGAAGTTAACATTTTCACACGTTCAACAGCTCTGCAGCTGCATGTCTGATTTGTTATTTCACGGCACTTTGAAGTGATGCTACCTCCACCTAGTGTTGAGTTATTTACATGGCTTCAGTCTATAATTAGTGTGGTATTCACTAAATAGTTTCCAGAAACCAAACCAAACCGCCGTATTGAAGTAATTTGTTTTCTCAGTACATTATTTAAATTTTTTTTAAACCTCTCTTGGTCTCAGGTAATTTGTTTGAATTATCATCTCCTTTGAAAGAACCTCGTCCTTTTGCACCTCTGACTTTTGCCCTGTTTGTTGAAATTTCTGCATGTATTTAATTCACACATCAACAACAAAACTGTTGAAATGTCAAAGAACAGAATTTATTCACGTTATTATAAATAATGAACAGTTGTATTTACCAGTGAATGGCTCAAACACCCCCCACATGTTTACTATCGATTGTAAATCAACATTATCACAGTAGTGTGTTATTTTAAATTTTTATTCAAACTTAAACTGTCTAGGAATGTTGTAAACAATTGATTTACATTTCAACTGGTTTGATGAAACTTGTCAACATAAACACTTCAATCGACACAGATGTTTAAGTCTGACCACAACTGAAGAACAGCTCAATGCTTCGAAGGAGAGTTTGACGCGCCCTGTTTCCTGTTTCCTTTCATCAGCAAGAAATTATTCACACAACTTAAAGGTGCATTGCTCTCGGCTACACGGAAAAAGAATTAACTTCTAATTGTGATGAAAACATATTACCATGACGTGGGCCTTTTTGGAAAATAGAACAGACTGAAGAGATTTATGTATAGGTGCAAAAGGTGCAAAATACACAATCACAGAAACGGAGAGAAGTTACTGAATGTGGAAGAATTCTTTTATTCATCTGTTAAGCACAATATTATTCATTAACTGTAAAGACTAATGAAAGGTATAACTATAATTATCATTGTATTATCTTTGTAAATATGTCTTTTAAATATCTCTATTAGCCTTTTAATGAGATTGAAAGTTTTTAAATGTAATTTTCAGTTGTTTTTTTTCTAATTTCTGGACTAGTTTTAAACAAAGATTTCAACTAAACTTCATTCATTCAGAAATCCACTGCATTTAAATTTTTGTTCGTCCTCTGCAGATGTTCTTTGCAGTCTGGTCGACATCAACAGAACCTGTGGTCCGCTTTACTCTCACCTGTTTCTGTTGGCACATTTTAGAGGTATTACTGTGTAACTGACATTATGTTGGGGTTAGTTAGTATAACATTCATCCCTTCTTGTGCTGCTGTTTCATCATTCTTCCATCGTGGCCACAGACTGTGTCGGGGTGTTACTGAGTCTTGTCTCAAGCTTATAAAATAAGTGATGACTTCATAGTTTTTCTGATGGAGGCCAGGATCATTGCCATAAATAAAGCTCCTACACACACACACACACACACACATACACACACTTTTTTTTGCATTGTGGCCTGCTTGTGTATAAATTGCACAATATAATATATCAATCAAACTTCTCATGCTAGGCCTTCTATTCCTATTACTACCACGCTAAAACTTCAAACAACCACTGGTAAAGGGAGATAAAAACACACAAAAAAGCTTGGGAGGTTAAACTTTAGGGTTAAAAAAACGACACATTCTGTGGGTTAGGGTTAGGGGGTCAGGGTTCTGTGTTACTGTGGAGAGTGCATCTGTTCAGGTTCATCTCTGGGATGTGGTCTCAAGCCAGAAGAGGAGGTGGGACATGAAATTCCCTCACTCAATAAAAAATGATTTGCAGCATTATTTCAACACCCTGAAATGTGAAATCATTGTGGAATCTCTTGCAGTAGACGTGGGCGAAACAGAGACTGTACTTGCATTTTGAATAGCTCTCTGGTTGTTTTATAACATTGTTCTAATTTAATGTTAGCTTGTTGTGGGGAATGGAACTGGGTGACAACTTTTGAAGTTATTACTTTATCTGGCAAGTGGGCAAGCAGCTCATAGGTCAGGAAAGTCGCACCAGCTGCGGGTAAACTGGACATCTGATTAAATTTGAAACTGAACACCTGATAAAATGTGAAACCAAACACCTGCTAAAATCTGACACCAAACTCCTGATAAAATCTGACACCAAACTCCTGATAAAATCTGACACCAAACTCCTGATAAAATCTGACACCAAACTCCTGATAAAATCTGACACCAAACTCCTGATAAAATCTGATACTGAACATGAGACAAAATATAAACCGTCTGATTATATGTGAATCAAAAGTGAAAGGAAATTGACCTCTTTTAATGAAAGGAAGTTTAAATGTCATTAACTTTAATTGTTCTAAACAACTTTCAAGCATTAAGTTCCCAAGTTACCCTCCCAAAAACGGACTAAAGAAAGTTTCTTGAACCTAAATAAAAACTAGAGTATGTATGAATGAATAAACACTGCTGAAATAGACACTTTAGTCAGAAGTACAACTCGACAGCTAAATCAAAAACTGTGGCCCAAAATAACGTTGGCATCATATGCAGAACCAGTCCTTTTTTACTTTTGAGAACAAACAGACCAACAGCTGCAGCTTGAGCGCCCGTGCAATGACTTTCCAGTGTTCTTTTCATCCAAGAAGGCAGTGAAATATGCAGTTCCTCCGATCTCTAACCTGGCTCACTATACCCCACAGCTGAAGAAGCAGACCAATTTAGGCAAATATTCAACAAAAACAATTGTATGGTTTCACAACATTGTATGGTCTGGCAATGGCTATGATGGTGACCCGTGTCCACCATTGTGCATGTAAAAGCCTGGATTAAACTAAAATTTTAGTACCTCCAACATTCTATGATGGATTATGGAGAATGTGTCTCACATTCTTTTAAAAATTCACGTGAGTCGATATAAACGAGGCCATTAGTAGGGAAATATGATTGAAGTGTTACATTAAAAGCATTCATTTGCTTTCTTTCACCTACATACCACAGACCAGACATTTAGATTATGTATACATAAGCATCAGTGTAGAAGCTGCACGTCACTGTTGTCGAAAAGTATATAATAAGTATATAATAATATATAATCTATTAATAACGTTTATCTATATAATCTATTCTGCAAACTTATGTTATAGTTAACAAAAGAAGCTAAATAAATTTATGGATTGCAAAGCAGGGCACAATTCCCTGAGTGAGCGTTTGAGTAAATGTACTTTCCAGCACTCACTGTATCTACAACAGATTGAAAGCTATGTTGCAACAAGCAGATGCAGAGCGTGTTCAGAGTATTGTGTTGTGATTAAAGCCTGCTAAAAGAATGCACGTGTCTATAAGAGACTCATTAAACTATGACCGACAGCTATGATCAAGCTTCCCCATTTACTCCGGCTGATCTCAGCGTTCATACAGCAGCTTGTGAGTCAACACTGAAACATCTGTTCTGTAACCTGTTTGAAATTAATATTTCCCATAACTTCCCCCTGCTGATGTCACATGTCTCTCGCTATTCAACTCACTTCCAGGTTTGATAACAAGGCACAAAACTTCCAGAGGTGGATTTTTACCTCATGACAGCGTTGATAAGGAAGTTGGTTAAACTAGTACGCTGTGGCACAAAGCTTTTACACTTCTGGGAAAATTCCAACAGACGTATAGCTTGTTTTACTTAAGAGATGCATCACCTGCCTGGTACTCCTTTTATTTGTATGTTAATATTTAACCATGAACAGGCACTGGACAAATGATTGTTTTTTTTTAGCAACCCTTTATTAGTTGATTATTCAAACAGGTACAACAACAAACTCTCATACACAAAAAGAATATAAAAAAGTTAACATGCCATTATACACGGCTCTTACAACTGAGCGTATATCTACACAGCTTCGCATCTTTGTTCGTTGCCTGCAGGCTTGCCAAGCTGGGGCCCACTGAGCTATAAAACAGTGAAACCTCCTCTGTTACTGAATAACAGGCGAAGCTGAGATAGAAAACAAGTTTGCAGTAGCTGGACTGTGCTGTCTCTCCTTCGAATGAGTAGAGGGGCTCCTTCGTCTGTGACATCTATTGCCGAGATTGTGATTTCTGGTGAACTTTTTGAGCTTTATACCTGCAATGAAAATTGATAATTGAAAGAATCGATCATTATTTCGCAATTTTCATGCAGAATTGTGTTGTTTGGGGGCTACTTTGTTTGATTGTTTTGCTAAATCTCACCTTATACGGTTGACGTAGTCCATCACCCATTCCAGTGCAGGATTAGTACACACTTTGCCCTTCCTTGTATGGAAACTAAGCAATTTAAAAAAAAAAGAAAAGAAAAACATTAACACACTTATGAACACTTGTGAATTATACGACCTATTATGAGTAAGTAGAGGATGAACATCACTTCAATGATACTCACATGATGGCATTGATTGGGCACATCTCTGAAACATCCTGCACTGAGTATCCCTTTATTACTCGAAATGGCAATTGGCCTTTGATGTAACTTTGACAACATCCACGATAAACTGTGAGAAAAGACAGAAGAACGTTTGATTAGATCAGAGAAGAGAGAGTGATGCATGTGCCTGTCACAGGCAGAGAAAGTTCCTGTCTATCATGTGTAAATGTAAGACAAAGTAAACAGGAATAACAAAGAATGAAAACATGAAGACACAAAGAATGAAAGCAATGCATACCTGCAGACGTGTTTGAGGCCAGCACACAAACAGTAATGAGTGCGATCGCCATTATCGTGACTTTGATTGACACCATATTGTCCTCTGAGCTTGTGGCAGTGACTGATCTGAGCTGCCTGTCTCGCTTTTCATTAGGTGGAGTCGTGGTGACAGAGTGCTGATCACAGCAGATTATATATCTCTCAGAGGCAAAAAAAACCTGATCAGATCGGCCCACAACAGACGTGTTTGAGCGGCACAGAAAACCCCCAGCTTTTTCCCCAGAGACAAATGGGGTAGATGTCACATGGTCACACACAATGTTGAAAATTCCTCAAATCAGTGTGCTCTTTGTAAACAGATGCTATCAGAATTAAGGTACTTTATCCTGAGAAACGTTTATTGTAAATGTTCTATTATACGATATCAAGATGTACAGTGCAAGTCAAAAGTTTGGATTCACCTACCAATGAATGCATTTTTATAGATTTCTTTAGTCATTAATTTGAGTTATTGACGAAAAAAAGAATTTAATCATTACATATTACCTGATTAATTAACCTAAGTAGTTTGTTGTATTGTATGAAAAAAACATTGTTGTAATGCTTATTTTGTCAAACCGAATGATTAACGAATAAATTGCTGAAATGCAAAAGTTCATTTAAAAAGAAAAAAATCAGCACAGACCAAAAGAGGCCAAAACCAAAAAAGGTGGTTGGCATCATAACAAACAAAGCGTTAACGCTGCTTCTATCTATGACGCAGCAACTGAATCCATGACAGAAAAACTGTTGTATAAGTTTACACAATTTGTAACGGAACGAGTAATCACTGCCATCTGGGGAAAGTTGCCCTTTGCATAGTTGTGGAACAGAAGTATCAAGTGGTATGAAAAGAATCCAGTTTTTCTTTATTTAAGAAAGAGACCTGTAGAGCCAGCTCAGCATGGGAAGTTACAAGCTGTGGCTCCTCTCTGTAAAAATCACCAAACACATAAAGGTAATGAAACAACTGATTGATTGAACAAAAACATTATATTTAGCAGCAAGTGGAAAATAGATTAGGAAGGACAAAATGATTACGCTGAAGACCTCCGTGCAACAAGCTGATGTGGGCTGCTTAGTGGGTCGGGGAGAGGTTGCACAGAGTCTTTTTTCTAGGTCAGAGGAACACTTACAATATACTCAAGACCCATGCATCAAAGGAAAAAAATGCACAAAGAGCATTGAAATAGGTCATGTTGCAGTCAAATTCTGTATCATCAACTTTCCAAAAAAACCACAACGTGTTCGTGTTAAATGCCATGTTTCTGATTTCCTGCAATCTGCCCTTTTATATGGTGACATGGTTCCAACTTTATATGTTGATTATTTTTTCTACACAGTCAAAATACACACAGCCCTTTCTACAAATGTCTTTCTACGTTACAAAATATACTTTCTCGTGTCTGATTCCTGACGCAACTCGCTCCCCGTCAGTGGTACAAAATCAAATGTGAGGAGCAGAACAAAGCTGCTCAAAGGAACATTTTCCTTTTTATTCAGCAGCCTGTTGGAGGGTTGGTGGCTGTGACAGTCTGTCCAGTTTAGAACAGACAAGAAGCTGAAGCCTGTGACCCAAGATAAAACATACAGGCTTTCTGTCAAATCGACTGGGGACTGATTTGAATATTTTTAACTTACTGTGAGAACGAGACAACATGAGTTCAACCATGAACAGATGTCTTGGTTGTCCATTGCTTTTGTTGCGGCCCTTGGCCTTGGAAGAAGTGGTGCAGCCTCCCTCTATGGAGATATCAGTGTGGCAACACACCCTGAGGATTGGCTGTTTGGAACCTTTGGCCTTCTCCCTCCTGTGGGAAATCCATTGGACTAAGAGACACTGGACCAATCAGGACGGCTGAAACTAAACACCTGTTGCTTCAGAAGGCCCTGAGGAGGGGAAGCTTTGCACTGATGATGTTGGGTTGTAACACTTTCAAACCAGTGACAGAAGCAGAGGGGAAAAGTAAGGGAACACCACAAATCACATCATGTGAAACAACCTAAATGTCCCAAATTTGGTGCGTAGATTGATCAAATTTCTTTATGGCCGTTGTCATAAGGAAGTAAGTAGGAAGTTGATTTTGAAACTGAATTTTGAAGGGTTTTTGATTGTTAAAGTGGGATTACAACTTCCTCTCTCTGGAAAGAACAGTAATAGCTGTACCGAAATAAGTCATTTAACAGATAACACTTTGATGTGTCATAGTAAGAAAAGCATTTGTGTTAGTTGTAGCTTGAACTTCTTGCTTTGTATTCAAGTCTGACAGTGACCCAGCACCCACAGTACCAGCAGAAGAAAACTACAGCAGATAGATGTAATGCAGCCACGTGGACTGTAGAAAATAACGGTCGGCACTCCAATACTCACTGATTGTTTTATTTTTCAAAGCGCCTGAGCTGACTTAAACTTTCAGCTCACTTTCTTAAAATTGGTGTACAAGATAAATTATATAACAATACAGAAGAACTGTTTGTGCTCACGATTACAGAAAATTGCAATAAGGTCAGCAGGATGTATTTTTACTAGGTTAGAGGTTGTTGTGTGTTGTGTGCGGTGATCGCAAGTCTCTCTTGAGATCTTGTTGAGAGTAGGGGAAGAAGCATTCAAACACTTTACATAAACTACCAATAGACCATAAAGATATCCCACTATCTGTGATCGAGACATTTACCAAGTGAAAGATTCTCGGTAACAATAGCGGCAAGTTGAGTATTGAAAGTAAAAGCTGTCATCATGCTGGCAATATTATACTGCCGTATAACGTAATCTGACATAATCATTACGATATATGGCCTGGGAAATCTATTTAATCCACTTCTTACAACAGATGGTTTAACATATGAAAATCTACTGAATTTTGAAAAGCAATCGTGTATCACGGGCATGAAATACGAATCATCAAAGCATAGCTGTCAAACCATTGCTGTGGTCTAAAAAGTCGAGTAAAACATTTGTTCCTCCAATAAAGTATGGAGGAAGAAAATTGCATGGGACTAGATTTATCAAGTACAGAGGAAATTTCCCATATTTGTGATTTATCAGCTTATCTGAAGGAATAAATGACTCTAAATGATGAAATAAAGTTAAAAGAACAATGCACAGTAATAACCTCCCATGTACTGTTTTTCCTTAGTGAATATCATCAACATGATATTTATCAGTCAGCACATTATTTACTAAAATGCTAGTTAGAACACTGTTATTTTACTAATCAGTATATTCTGACGATATGATGACTTGCGTAATCTATTTCCTTCTTTCTGTCCTTGCAGAGGGGTTTTTCTTTTTTGGGATGCCACAACTGGTTTATGTTACACTCATACTTCCTGCTTGACCTAAATAGAAAGAGTTCAGGTGTTTCCAGATTTCTTGCTCTGTGGTTGGACAGTTCCTTTCCATGTGAAGTATTTAAATGTCTCTGCCAGAGGTAGACTTTGTCAGATGTGAGAATCCTGAAAACCTCTCAACGCTGAAGAAGATGGTTAAGCCTTTTGTGTGCGTCTCCGTCTCCATACTGCTGGTACTGCTGTTGGCTTTGAGTCACTCCAGTAAGTATGACTTCACTGAGGATTCCCTGCTTCATGATAGTGTTTTTGGGGATTATCGTTGACCTTTAAAAGCATTTATATACTTCAATGATGGGTTTTGTGAAATTAAAGTAGGTCATTGTATATATATATATATATAAGCAGTCTTTTAATTTAGATGTCTGTTATTCTTCAAAGGTTCCACGGGACCTTGCTGCACAGACTACTACAAAGATCCAATCGCAGTAAAATACATGAGACACTTCAAATTCCAAAATGGCACGGATTACTGCAACATCAAGGCAATAATGTAAGGAAGACTGATGAAAACCAAATAAACAGCCATCATCATGAAGTGCATGTTAAGCACCAGCTCTGTATTTGTACTAATGTCTAAACTTCTTTGCTTTTTTGATGACAGTTTCAAGTTGAGAAAAGGCAAAATTGTCTGTGCCAATCCTGACCAGCCGTGGGTGAAGAAGGCTATTGAAACAGTGCCCTAGTAAGATATTCTTTTACTTAACTCTTTTTTTTTTTAATATTGCCAGCACCAACACTTTATTTAATAATTTCCATTTTGTCTTTCTTAACAGTAAACCTTGAGCGGAGTCTGCATTCATGGAGACCACCAAGATATGGCGACACACACACCCCAAATTGAATGTATCACTTTAAACGATAATGTAATAATAATGTATTATTGTTTTTCATGATTCTTAAAATGTCTTGTTTTAAAGTCAATAAATGCATCATAATTTAAAAAAAAAAAAAAAACTTTGTCACATGGATTAATTCGTTTTCAAGGTGTTTTCAAAAACAGAACACACTACTTTCTATTCCAACCTCGAGCGAGAATTTTCACAGAGGTAAAAACATTACAAACTTTATTCAGGATGGGAAACTTTCAGAAAAAGGTTCAATCAAAGCTAATTCACAAAAGGGTGTTGGCATACACATCAACAGGTGTACTCCGTTGTTCCTGTTTAAGATTTGTCACCATAAATTGAAAGACATCATCAAAAAGTCATGAAGTAATGCATCAAAATGTGACTCTAATTCACTTACACGTGCCACACTCATGTAATCAGGGCAGATCAAAGTCAAATACTTATCATGTAATCAATGTAATCTGTAGTCAGTGTAATCTGATCATATGCCCTCTGCAGCAACCAAACCCGATCTGTTCTACTACACTGCATGAGTTACCATACAGTCAAACAGGACAACACGGTGTGTAATTCAGTGCGCTAACAGTGGGCGGCAGTGCCAAACAACACAGGAAGGATCCACTGTCTCAGTGACCCAAGCCAGCTGTCCAAGCGGAAGGCGCTTTACGTGCTCTTTCTCTCTGCAACATGACGTGTCTGGTTGGGACATAACTGTTACTCATAACAAAACGCGCCATGTCGATAAACAGCTGCTGCTGTAATAGTTCTGAAACCATGATAAGATAAAGAGATACGGAGATGCCCGCGTGCCTGGGAGTGTAGCGCAAGCTAGCTGAAGCTAACTGTGCTAGCATGCGTTATTTTGAATTTTGACAGCAGGGGAGGGGGGGGAAGATGCTTGACAGAGAAGAAAGGTAAGACAGAGGAAAATGTACGAGAGCCACGCTGTTACCAGCCCCGTCAATGTGGAAGCAAATACAGCTTACAGCTTTTCGTTTACATGCACATTAGTTTAATGCTCAGCATGCGCTACCTCAGCCGTGTCCGTTCTCTTATGGAGACAGATGAATTTGTACAGTGAGACTCGAAAAGGGTTCAATTCTGCACGCGGCGGTTTTACTCGGAATATATTTGCACAAACCCACTAATGTAATGCCTTGTCACGCGTGTATAATGCAAGCAGTGTGTTCTGTTTAGGTGAGTACTGGATTGAATACGGTGAAGATGGTGTCGGCAGGCTGAAGTTCACCTGCTGACCCAGCAGGGATTCCAGGAGACATGAAAGAGGAGGGCAGGCCCGCGTGCTCGGGGGCAGCTCTGTTTGAGGATCCGGACTTCCCCTGTGAGGACACATCTCTGTTCTCTCACAGCTCCACGCCCATCGCCAGGCTGCAGGGAGACGTCACATGGGAGCGCCCGCAGGTTAGAGGGCCTGGGAAAACTGGAGATACCGCCGTAAATTCCTCGAATGCCTTGTGTTGGTGAACATGACTGTCCTGTCAAGCTGCCCTTAGGCTTTTGGGTCATAAAGTCACATCACCTGTCAAAGATCTGCTCAGCCAAAGAGGGATTTTCCCTGTGAGGTGGTTGACATAGTGATGAAAGGTTATGAAAAACAACACATGTAGAGGAGGAAGTAAAAAAATATTCTTCTCATCATTGTTGTTTATCTGTAAATGCTGTTTCAGCTGGTTGAAACTTGCTTGTGTTAAGTTAACGCACTCTGTTCTCTGTAGCCGTTTCCAGCGAGTTATTCTTTAAGACTTACTTCAACTTTCATTCACATCTCAAGGAGCTCTGCCAGTCGCCATCTCTGTTTCCTACCAACATCAACCTGGCCCATGCGAAACAAGGCCTGTTAGGAGATTGCTGGTTTCTGTGTGCATGCACCTTCCTGCTCAGGAATCAACACCTTTTAAACAAGGTACACAAGCAGCTGTATTATGATCCATCTAACGTACATTTAGGATCTGTTGCACTGCCCTGCTCACTGTGTCTTTGGATTCTGTGCAGGTGTTACCTCCAGGCCAGCCCCAGTGGGGGGACAGCAGGTACAGGGGCTCCTTTCATTTTCGCTTTTGGCAGCAGGGACACTGGACAGAAGTGACCATCGACGACCGGCTGCCCTGTATGACTTCCACACTCTGCTTCTCACGCTGCCACTCCCCCTCTGCTTTTTGGGTAGCCTTGCTGGAAAAGGCCTATGCCAAGTAAGAAGCGGGGGCTGTGGAGTTTCCCCCCGTCTTATCTCTGTTTAACCTAATGTACCATGAGTTTGATGCAGGACTTTTTTTCTTTTTCCCCTTCTACTTTTCATCTACTTTGTTGTGCATTCCCAGAAACAAGTTTAGCCAAGTTTGAAAATCCCATTCCCTGTCTATATGCTCCTCTCCAGACTTCATGGTTCGTATGAGCAACTGTGGGCAGGGCAGGTGTCTGAGGCCCTGGTGGACCTGACCGGCAGCCTGGCTGAGCGCTGGAGCCTGGGAGACCTGGGCTCAGAGGAGGAGCAGCCAGCAGAGCAGGACAGTGATCAGATGAGGAGGAAAAAGCTGAATCTGAACCTTCTGAACCCAGTGAAGGATGACTGTGCACTGAGCTGCTCCACTCACAGCACCCCCGGAGGTTAGAAAAGTCTTTCCCTGTGGATAATGCAGTAAGTGATCCCGCAGCAAATCTCCTGCTGACAGTCTTACTGATTTAGGTGTCAGTGAGCTGGGACAGTACCATGCTCTGACTGTGATGGAGTGGATGGACATAAAGAAGGTGTCAGGGAGTGAAGTGCGGCTGCTTAGGATCAGAAACCCCTGGGGACGATGCTGCTGGGGAGGTGCTTGGATACAAAGGTAGACACGTGTGACACGGTGCCGATTTCTTCTTATAGTGATGGGTAAACCCAAATATCCACTGTCTAATCTTGTGTACTGAGAAGTACTCAAACCCTGCTCCAAAAGTTTCCAGACATTGCTAAACTGTATCCTGATTCTGGGATTGTTCTTTAACTATTACAAGATTTCAAACTTAAACTAGTCCGTGCATTTAAAACTCGTCTCACACCAACTTCATCTTTATCTCATCAGCACATGTCTAAGTCTAATTTCTCATTTCTAAAACGCAGACGAAGGAGAAGGGGTCTCACATTAGCAAATACCTGACCTTTCTCTGCAAATAACCTTAAATACGCCAAGTCTCATGCACATTTTGGGCCTTTTTTGAGGCTGATTGGTCACCAGGCTTTTGATGGACTATCTTGACCACACAGATTATTAATCAAAGCTTACATCCATTTTATTTTGTCTCCACCTGCTGGCTGGAGTGATTTGATTTAGTTTTAAGTGAGCCACATGTTGTTGTTCAGACCTCTCCCCAACACTGCAGTTTGTTTATTTTGCAGTTCTAAAAAAAATGACAGCCCTTTGTTAACACTTAAATGCCATCTTTCTTTTATCGATCTCATTATATTAACCCATTATGACTTGTTTTTACCTGCGTCACATCTTTTTCGTGGTACACGGGCGATTCTTTCACATGTACTGATGCAGTCAAGGGAAAAAGAAGGGTTTGAGTTCTCAAATGGTTTTCTATTACGTCTGTCTTCTGAGACATGAAAGGTTTTAGTGGACAGTCCTACGGTTTCGTTTATATTTAAACAAAAACAGTGGCTCGTGCTTGTGGTACGCGTCGTAAGGCACACATTACTTTTTATCAGCTTTTTTGCCATAAATGTTCGCACCTCCGTAGATTGTGTGTGTTATCTTTCTGTCGCTCTCTGCAGCGGTGCAGGCTGGAGTTGTGTCGACCCCGTTTGTGCCTCAGATCTACAGTCCCGGGTCACCGAGGGGGAGTTTTGGCTGGATGAGGCTGAGTTTATGTCCCAGTTTGATGACGTCACAGTGGGATATCCGATCAGTAAAGAGGGACACCTGAAGAGCATTTATACAGGTTATTCTCTCTCTTTTTTTATCATGCTAAAGAGGTTTTCTTCCTTATGTGCCTGATTTTTGACCCACTCTGTGCCTCACAGGAAATCTTCTGACACACAACCATCAGCTGGCTGGTCGGTGGATAAAAGGGCACACTGCTGGCGGGAGCCGAAACAGCAGCAGCTACGGCAGCAATCCCAAGTTTTGGCTCAAAGTGCGTGAGAGCGGAGAGGTCCTGGTGTCCCTGCTGCAGCATCGAAAATGGAGAAACGCAGAGAAACGCGCACAAACACCACATGAAGACGGCAGGAACACAAAGCACCAGCACTACCAGGCTATCGCTCTTCACATGTGGAAGGTTTGGGCTTGCATTTGCAGATGTTTCTGTGTGTGGTTTTGTAGCAGTTCGGCTCACATGTAACTGTCATCAGGTGGAAAAGAAGCGTTTTAATCTGAGCCGGACGTTGAACAAACCACCTTGTACTTCTACTCACTGCCACGCCTATGAGAGAGAGGTGATCCTCCACGGGCACCTGGAACCTGGACACTACCTTCTCATCCCCAGCACCTACCAGCCAGGAGCCGAGGCCCGCTTTCTCATCAGGGTCTTTTCCTCCTCCTCCACATCCCTCAGGTAAGACTGACACATCAAGAATAGTCAACTATTGTGTGTGTTAGTGTTTTTTGTCTTTTCCAGCGTTGCATTGTGTTGCAGAAGATGGGTTTTCTCTGTGTGACACTTTTGTCTGATTGTCATCCTCAGTGCCCTGAAAACCCCAGCACCCTCACTGCCGTTGAGAACAGAGGGCGAATGGGAGACCAGTCACTTCCGGGGCTCGTGGGAAGAGGGCAGGACGGCCGGAGGAAGCAGAAACTTCCCGTCTCACTGGCAGAACCCCCGCTTCCCTTTTACAGTGTGTGACGAACCAGAGGCGACAGAGGCTGTTAATGTCAGCGTCACCCTGCGCCAGAGCTGCCCTGACAGTGACCTGCACCCTATCGGCTTCCATATTTACAAGGTCCGTCTGCAGGAAAACGAGAGTGTTAGTGTCAGGAAAAGTTGTAGCGTGTAATTCACTCTGTGATTAGTCACGTATTGTCACTTTTAATTTAGAAAATATAGCTTCTGAGTTGAAAAGGTCATGAGTCATCTCTGTGAAAGGGACACATTTAGCATGTGTGTGTACATTTGGTTTGTTTGTGGATTAGAAAGCTCAAAATGTATGTGTTTGTCTGTTCACTGCCCTTTGGACTCAGCAGAAACTAACCGAATTTTAAAAAAAAAAACAAATAGTGCATGGATAGTTAAACTGCCCCAGAATTTTACAAGAAAATAAGGATTAAACCATTCAAATAATCAGTATTAAAGTTTGATGATTGTTTGATGAAGGCTTTGAAAGAATGGAGTCATTTTAAACTCAAGCTACTGCAGTATGAGTCACTCAGGGTGGTTTTTAAATGTAGTTATTGGATTTTAACAATGTACCCAGGTCTCAGCGGGGGACTGTGAGCAGAATATAGCCAGGGATGAGGATCCTGTGGCCAGTTGCGTCCCCCACTGTTACACGCGGGATGTCAGTCTGGACTGCTCTCTTCCTCCTGGTTACTACACCATTGTACCGTCCACTTATCAGCCTGACTGCTCTGCAAACTTCACCCTCAGCCTGGCTCGCAGAATACACCGGTTAGCTCTCATTTTCTGAGGCTCCTTGTGTCATAATCAACCACTAAATCAGAGGTGGTAGCTTGGATTGCGCCTCTTGTTGCATAATTCAGCTAACGTTAGCTGATTTGTGTCTCTTTCAGGAAAGTGGTGAAAAGTCAGGAAAGGCTCGGCAGAGCCATTCAAGAGGTGGGTTGATTAATTTTTAGCATTAACTCAACATACAATATAATTTCCCCTTTTTGACCTGAAACAGGTTTTGAATGTGAAGAATATCTTTTTTTTTTTACATTCATTTTCATTATTTGGCTTTTGTACCAAGCTATCCATCAATGTGAATGCATAATGTCTGGCAGTGACTGACAGGTGTTATAATCCATAAATCATAACATAATCTACTAAATCATTTTTAGTTGCCACACTTGTAATACCTTAGATTGTTATCTAAAATCCAGATGATCCCATTTCCATCTCAGCACCACCCCTCACACTATCCTTTTCACAATCAGCAAATCGAACGCTGACAGAACGAGGCCTCGGGGCCTTTGGAACTCGGGACAGTGCATAGTTCATATTTACATTTTCAGGTTTGATGATTGTCGTCAGAAGATGGCAGCACTGAATAATCCCTTTCTTGTTGTGTCTGTCACTGGGGCGGCAGGTCTCTCACATCTCTGTGATGCAAAACTAGTTCTCCGGGACTGTTGGTGCTCCACTGACGTCAGCTCACCTCCTTGTGCCTCTTGGCCCATGATGAAACGACCAGTTCGGCCATTCACCCTCACTACAGAAGCCATGGCTGTTTGTGTGTGTGCCATGTATCTACCATGAGTGGCTGTGAAGGCAGGGAGACAAACTGCTGAGGCTCAGAGTTTCTGTGGAGCTACACACTCATCGGCGATTAGAACATCACAAGGTGTCGGTGGGCTGGGCTGCTAATGAAGTATGACGGGACTGGCTGGTGTAAACAAACAGCCGCCACTGAAGAAGGCCGCCGCTGCTCTTGCTCATTCACTCACTGGTGCGCCTGCCGGCCCAGAACAAAGAGTTCTCTCATGAAGGTCCTCACAGAGACTGGGGGGGGCAAGGGGTGAGGGGATGGTCTGCATCGGCAGAGCCAACCAAACCACACCATGCCATACCATCCCAGAGCTTTCCACCCATCCCTCACCCCATACTCTATGCTTCATATGTAGCTTGCATTGTTTGTTTCAGTACACACATGCAGGGATGTCACAGTCCCAGCCCATAGCTCTGTCAAACACTAATGTCAAGCTGAAACCAAAAGAAGTCCACTTTGTTCCCAACTCCATCCTCACCCTTATGCTCCCCTTTTGTCCCCTAGACTTCGACTACAGCTCTGTTTGGACCCGAACAGAAACAGCGTTTGAAGTTGCCGCCAGAACAGATGACAAGCGAAGAGATGAAATGAGGAAAGCAGGACATCAGAGGAAGCCGGTTCCTAAGAAGAAACCGCCAGTCCTCTTTGTGTTGACGCTGCACATGTGCGGTGGGGTGTGTCTGCCAGCTCGCACCCATGTCTGTGAACTGAAGTCACTGGGTTTCTGATCACTTTCTGGTGCCAGGGTTACCAGACTTTTAGAAAGCTATGATTAACTGATCAGCGTGGTACTGTGTTGTATATTTATTATGCTGGAAGTTATGATATGTGATGAATAAAGTTGTCAAACATAACCTGATGTTGATTATAGCTCTGATGTTGGTATGTCTTTACATGTACAATATGTGTTATACATGTATAATTCCGGCGAGCATAAATGAATATATGCGAAGGATGGCGCTTGTGTCACCCCTGACCTCTCCAGCTCATCAGACGGCATGCGCGTCCACGTGTCACTACTGCTCGTCGCCGTTCCTGCGGAATACAGGAGGCTGTGATCGCACTCCGAAAGACTCTCATTTAGAAGATAATGAACAACAAATTTGACGCGTGAGTACAAGTTTTGATGGAGTATGTTTCGGTGAGTTGGCTCTCTGTCGCCTCTGCTAATGCACCGGGGAGCTAAAAGTTGATAAAAGCTATGCTTCGTATTAAATGAGAGGTGTGTCAGCTTTATAACATGGTGCTGCATGCTTTCTGTTCGCTTATGAATCCGCATGAGATGGAGGCCCACACACGCGGCTGCATTTAAAACGTGGTGATGCAATATTAAAAAGTAGATGGTAGCTTATATTGAGAAATGGGATATGTTGTTAGCATTAGCTTAGCCTGGCGGAAGATGGGCAGGCCTCGAATCACCGGTGTGGTAGTACTTGACAGGCGGGAAACGGTGCGTGCAGGCTCGGCTTAAACAGGACTCAAATTACCCTTCAGTACAAATGAATAAGCAAGTGCTGTTTTTTGACGGAATGGTAGTTTCTGTTAAACGACCGGAGTAGTTTAACTAGATATATGTGCTTGTGCTTTACGGTTAGTTTTAATTTTTGGAGGCCAAATGGAAAAATAGTAACCAGTTTATCAGGCTCGGCTAGCTTCGCTTGAAGTTGTAAAATATAGAAGCCTACAACGAATCCTCCACTATACGAGAGTAGAGGTAATGTTTAGGTTTTTCTGTTTTTTTTAAATTTATTTGTACTTTTATAATGTTTCGAACAAAAACGTGCTTACTCTGGTGAGGGGAAAATGGACATGAAAATGAAGACTAATCTGTAAGTGTAGCAACAGTGTTCAACCGCTTCTCCAGTAAGTGCTGCTTCTGCAGCGACCATAAAGTGTCTCCCAAGACCCCTAAAACACTTCTATTAAAGCAGGATGTATGTCTGTTGACTGTGAGCTGCGTTTATGCCATGCCAATATCCTAACGCACTAATGCGAACATGTCCCAATGTTTCCATCAAATCCAGGTTGAAAGACGATGACAGTGGAGATCACGACCAGGACCAGGGCTCACCGAAAGACAGTGAAAAGGAAAAAAACGAAGAAGACGACAGGGAACAGAATACTATCAAGAAAAGAGTGAGGCTCCTGAATCATTGAAGAAGTTTTATTGTCATTCCAAAAATTGTCCCATGTGCTCAAAGCCACAAATAAGCTTCTTCCTGGTTCTTGGCAGATGGTGGTTCCGGGCGCAGGAGAGCACCCTCTTCAGTACAACTACACCTTCTGGTACTCCAGGCGCACCCCAGGGAGACCAGCCAGCACTCAGAGCTATGAGCAGAACATCAAACAGATTGGCAGCTTCGCTTCGGTGTGTGTGTCCCCTTGTGAACTCATTATAAGACACTGTTGGCTTTTGTGCATCACCTCAGCTACATGCCGTCAGCACATTCAAGCTCTGCTGCCTCATTCTGTCTCAGGTAACCAAGGCCAATGTTAATATTTCTTCTTCTTCTCAAGGTGGAGCAGTTCTGGCGTTTCTATAGTCACATGATCCGGCCTGGCGACCTGACAGGTCATAGTGACTTCCACCTCTTCAAAGAAGGAATTAAACCCATGTGGGAGGTTTGTACATTTGTTGTTTTATATATATATATATATATATATATATATATATATATTTTTTGTGCTAAAATCATGAAAGTGCATTTAGGCTCCATCAGTGATGAACCTGCTTGGGAACTGTGCATGTGTTTAGGATGATGCCAATAAGATGGGTGGGAAGTGGATCATTCGTTTAAGGAAAGGCCTGGCATCTCGGTGCTGGGAGAACCTGATCCTGGCCATGCTGGGGGAGCAGTTCATGGTGGGAGAAGAGATCTGCGGCGCCGTCGTGTCCGTACGCTTCCAGGTAAAGCCCACTAAGAGACTCGCACCCGTTGAACGTAACGGCGTGATCTCACCGCACTCACATGGGCCGTTTCTTTGTGCTTCTTTGACGTCAGGAGGACATCATCTCCATCTGGAACAAAACGGCCAGTGACCAAGCGACCACAGCCCGCATCAGAGACACGCTGCGTAGAGTCCTCAACCTGCCGCCCAACACCATCATGGAGTACAAGACGCATACAGACAGCATTAAGTATGTATGTCTCCGCGCTTTATTATTTTTTTCTTCTACTCTTCTCTGTCTGTACACTTTCATAAACGTGCATGCCCTTAAACTTTTTCTCACCAGTGAGGCATTGGAAATGTCACGTTTGTTTCAAAGAGCACAGTTTTAGTAAAGCAGCGCTCATTTCTCACATTTTAAAATGAGAGAAACAACATTTGTAATCGTTAATGGAAGTGACTTTTCAGTAATTCTCCATCCATCTTTGGTAATGATGGTAATTGCATTAATTTAATCCAATGCTCACAGGTATTAGAAATAGCTGTGATGTTTTCATTGCTTTCATTTGGTGTTGTATTTATAGGAAATGTTATCTAAAACAGATTCATTATGTTTGTCTTGGATAAAAATGTTTTGTGTTCTCTGAATTTCGTGTGTTGTAATCGACTAAGAATGTTGAAATCTTGGCTCGGAAAAGATTTTATTGAATTTATTTCTTATCACATTAGCAACAAAGTGCATTTGTCCCTGTTAGTGATGGGCGAGACCGTGTGTTGTGATACAACTTGGTCCACTTTTAAAGAATAATATCACAATGAATCCGGACATTGGAAAACAAGTGAATGAATTGTCGAGTATCGCAGCCCGACGTGTTGAACGTGCTTTTGGAATCAACTGATGCGGCTGTGATTCTCTCAATGAAAATGCATAAAAAGCTAAAGAGTGTTTTACTGTGAATGATGATGCACTGTGTGCTCCTCTGTTTACAGAGCCTGGGAAGACTTCCATGGTCTGGTGAATGCTAGTGGTGGACGTTAGCCCCTCGCACCGAGATGCTCTGAGAAGAGTAAGAACGAATGCCTCACTAGTTTTTGTAAACCAAGATGATTTTATCTGATGCACTTAAGTGTTCCGGTGCTGCGATTTAGAGCCAACACAGGTGTTTTTTTTTGTTTTTTTTTTAATTTTTAAAAACAATACAAATTAGATGGCAAATGAGGAAAATGATAGCAGGAAAATGAGGGGAACAACGAGTTTATGTTCTTCCTTCTTTTATTTTTTTAAAATTCTTGAATTAAGCAGAATAAATACTGTGCTTGCTCTTTAATTTTGAAAGTTTTGGTCAAAATATTTTAGATTATCTGGTTGATCTTCGTCACCCGACTCGAGTTGTTATTCGCTCTGGATTAGCAAAGGGTTGGTGCTAAAGTAGCACCAATCATTCGGGACGGCAACCAGAGCTTCGTCGGCCAAAACAGATAGAACTGGTTCTGTTAGACTCTGGCTCTAAACCAGCACTGGAACCACTCTGGTGGAAGCCCCCCCCACCCCCTTTTGTCTCATCCTAATTTTGTGTGTGTTTGTGCTATTTAGGTGTGTGTGTGTATATGTAACGTGTTGGGGGGTGGACGAGTCCATGGAAGGATACCTCTGCAAGGATTGGCACTGTGTGACATGAAGACGGAGCAAAAGTCAGGAACAGAGGCCCGAAGACCATTCCCTTTGTCTGTTAAATTGGAAACGAATAGAAAACCTGCCAGCAGACGAATAAACCAAGCTGAAGAGGGAGAAACACTTTTAACCAACTGTTGGAAAGCAAAGCCTCCCTATTTTTCTTCTTTTTTGTTTTTTTTTTTAAATGCAAGTTCTATCATCTGTTAACTTGCCACCAGAGGGAGGCTGTGTGACTGTTGTATGCTGATCAGGTCATTTGCTGTCGACAAGGTGTGCTTGACAAAAGACAACAAAATCAGTCTAATGTAAAGCTTAGATATGGTTTTATTGCTTAACGTGACATCACATCTACTGTTAAAATAAGTCTGTGTTAATCAGTTTTATTGGGACTCAAACAGGGTTGCAGGTTGACAATATTTTATTACAGTGCTGTATTTTAATTGCAGTTCCTCTGGTCATTTTGAGCTACAACAGATATTGTGTATGATATATTTGTAAATACAGTTCACTTCACGATCACGTGATTGAATCGGCAACGATTCTGACTTGGAAGTTGAATTCCAAAGGATGAGGACCATTGTGTGTAAGGCAGAGGGTTGTATGATCTCCACCTTGAGAATGAACTGCCAAGCTGCCTAAATCACTGTGCCTGGCCTCGATCCCGGCTTCTGTCAGTTCTATCTGTACTTCATCTCTAAAGAGTCCACAGGAAGGACTTTGCTTTAAGGCCATCAGCAGGAAATGTGAGCGTCCTAAAAAAAAAACAACCAATCTGTTATTTTTTCCTTTTTGTATTAGTGGAAATGAAATTGGACCCAGGATGAGGGTCCGGTACAGATTTTTATCCTGGGCAGCATTTTTTTTCTTCTTTTTTTTTTTTTTTTTTCCTTGGAAGAAAAGCGCTTTTGTGGATAAACTTTTGCTGCCCAAATCTGGTCGTGTGATGTTGGAAGCAGGTGTTTCTGTCAGGAGTGAAGAAACACTGTGTTGGATGTACACCTGATGGATTATAGCAATAAATGTTGAATATGCATCTGCTGCTAAAGCTGGTTCAGTGTCACTACGTTTTGTTAATGGATGCTGGAGCACTGACGTCTGTCGAGGAAAAACGAGGCTCTGCTTCACTTTTAGTTTCCCATGGTGCACCTTTTGTAAGCGACAGGAACCCGGTGCACGTGGTGCGGTCTCTTGCTCCGTATGCCGGCTGAGCTGAATGGTGTTATTAATGAAAGGCCTTTGTTCTGATCAGCTCATCTCAAAGAACATGTGATTCTGCAGAGAAATGAGAGGGGGGGGAAAGGTGAGGTGCTTTCATTGTGTTGGAGTACTAAATCCTACGTAATATTTTAAAAGATTTATATTTTTTGCAACTACTTGCTTTGCAGAAACATTTTAAAGTGTAGGGTTTAGTACTATTTTCTAACTTTAGGGGTTCCTTGATGGAGCATTACACTCTACTGTGTATGTAATTATCAAAGTATACTCTATGAAGTACAATTTTAATGCATGAAACTACCTTTGTACCAAGTCTTAAAATTAGGTAAGTATAACATCAGATGAACAACACATGGCATGCTACAGAAGATAATTTATTTAACAACACTTAAGCCAAAATGAAAAGTCAGTGTTTAACACAATCCTAAGGCAGGGAAGTAATTTAAGGTCAGTTGTTACTGTCCATTGATCTAGGAAGGGTTATAAGACCATTTCTATCATTCTATAGTGAGAAAAATGATTCACAAATGGAAAACATTCAAGACGGTTGTCAAATCTTCAGGAGTGGACGTCCCAAGGTCAGACTCGTCAATACTCAAGAGAGATGGCAAAACCCTATTCCAAGCGTTTAGTTTCAGGCCTGACATGGCAGCACGGTTTAGTTGCACCTGGAAAAACCACCAGACTTCTGGAGCAATGTCCTTTGGACAGATGACACCAAAATGGAGATGTTTGGTCACAATGCACAGCACCAAATTTGAAGAAAACCAAATCAAATTTGAGGCCAGTCGACAGAAAAACAGTACTTAGTTTTTCCACAGATTGCAGATTGGCTTAGTTTTTTGTTAAATAAATAATCACACAGTGTATCTGTGACACGTGTTGGTTAGGTTGTGATTTCCTAATTTAAGAACCAGTTTCATGTGATTTTTATCACATACATAAGGTACAACAGGACAATTCTAATGCATTTAATCATATTGGATCCTAATAACATATCATCCCACACAAAAGGGAAGAGAAGTGTAAATGCTTACCAATAAGAAAGTGGCTGCAAGAAGCAGGAGTTTGGTGTGTGAGTCCAAACTCAATGGCACTAGAGGATAGAAACAGATCCACAAATGCCAGAATTACTGGCTTTAAATGAAAGAGTACACAAGCCTGCATGTAATCCATAGATCACCATTCACTAAAAAGACAAGAGACACATTAAAGGAAATTTTCTTAATAAGGTGTTGCTTGACTTGATTATAAAAATCTGTGCAACTCTTCTTGAAATATCTCGCAATGGAATAAAATTGATCACTCAAATCACTTTGTATTGCTTTCTGGTGACCTCTCTCTCTCTCTTCTAAGAAGAAATTCATTTGGCTTACCTAGGTGTGTTTTAGAAATGAGACAGCCTGATGCTAGTCTTGTGTCTCTCAAAAGACAGATTTGCCACTTCACGAGCAACTGGAAGTAACATATCTTGATATATACTCACCCTCCAACCCAAAAAATTCATGGTCCATGTTACGCTCATCATTGAAGCCAGGCCATTTCTTCCATATTGTGCCTATTTGCTCACCAACATTGGAGACAATCTGAAGTACAATTTAAAACAATGGGGAACGAGAATCAATGATACATAGTGTGTTATGCTGATGTATTGAAGTTATATAAAGTTACATGAAGTTATATAAACCTGGAAGTGCTGGTTGGTGAGGCAGCGGCTTGGGCAGCAGGAGCCCTGGATCCTGATTGTAGATTCTCCATCTGAATTGCACACCTCAAGGAGGGGGGTGAACATGCTCCACCTGAAAACACACTCGGCAAACACAGCAATAAGAAGCCTCACGTTGAGCAGTAGTTGCCACTGTGGTGCAGCCCAGCCTTGATGCTTGGTTGACCACGTTTTCAGTTGTCATGATCCTGTGGCGCAGAACCACAATTTGCTCAGTGTCAGAAGAGCTCAGATCGGGGCAATTCAATTCAATTCAATTTTATTTATATAGCGCCAGATTACAACAGCACACTTTATTTTAGCACAACTGAGAGAATATTTATACCGTGTCGATTTCTGGTCACTAAAACCTTTTCCGGGTGGCTGCTTATTGGACACAACCTCAATGAGTGTTACTTCTGGAAAACTCTAAACTCGTCACACAAAAGCAGTCCTGCTCACCCTGGAGTCAGATTTCTAGCAAATGAAGAAAGAAGGATGCCACATTCCTTCCTTGCAAGCCCAAAGCATCCATGTTGATGTATTTCCATGCAGACAGCTGTTTTGTGCATTAACCCTCCCAGGTTTAGACTACACCCCGGCTGTGTGGAACATTTAAGGCCCTCACTGCTATTTGCAGAAAGGCCAGGGAATCTAGGGTGACTCTGGGTCGCCAGGCACTGGGGTAACATGGAAACTGCCCCATATGATGAGTTGTTCAGTCTGAAGAGTCGAGTATTACTTTTACAGGAACAGTATTGTGATAACACAACCTAATTCCGAAAAAGGGTCACACAACTCATTGTTAAATTAGTTGGAATTGAGGCATATTTATCACTGTGCTGCTTCACCTTTTCTTGACTAAGCGCACAGCCATGCTGTTGTAAGAGTGTTTTCTGGAATTGTCTTGCTGAAATAAGCAAAGCCTTCACTGAAAAAAGTGCCTGGGTGGTAGCATATGTTGCGACCTGAATACCATGTTTATTCTCTAAACCTTCATGTGTGCAAGTTACCTATGTCACGAGCACTAATATACTTCTATACGATCAAATTGGCTGGTTGATAAAAAACTCGATGTTCCCTCTGTTGTTCAGGCTGGAGATTGAGGCATTTTGTCAAATTCACACCACAAGACAGTTTTGGTTTTAGTCTCAGCACATTTTAAATAAACTCAGGCCAAAAGAAGACAGCAGAAATTTTAGGTCTTATTTCTAAACGTTTGTCGTCTTATTTTAACTCGCCTTGGTTTATTCCACAGATTTAAGCATATTTGGCAGAGCCTTTAAAAACTAAACTCTTATAATATTTGGCATATATTCTAAGTGTAACTTTATTATGGCCATGACTCATTAATTCGGTCTTTTCACCTCAGACCTTTAAAACTGAGCTGAGCCTCATTAGCAAACTACACACACACACGTCATCAGTGTTTGGTGCCAGCTTTAGACTCACTATAAAAGCTCTAAAACAAAATGGACAAAAGTCTTCCATGTTCAAAAAGTAACATGATATTAGAATAATAGAATTTTTTTTTATGGAGACAAGAGCAACAGAGCAATGTTTAGACTGACTCACCTCTGACACACAGCGCCAATGAGATTCTTTTGAGGTGAGTAGGCTCTAATCTCCATCAGGCAGCAGCCGAGGCAGCAGGCATCCACCCTGAAAGGCCTCTTGAAGTAAAAGACCGGGCGGCCTTGACAGTCAAAGCCCTGCAGGGAACAGGCCCGAGCTGGACCGCAACACTGAAGGCACACACAAGAGCTCTCTGACAGCAGGGGGAGATTAAAGAAATGGTGAGTATACACTGAAATGCATCACAAATCCCTGTTAATGAGACGTTCTCAGTGACGACACGTAGCTGAACACTTTGAGTACCTTCCACGGCTACAAACAGCTGAGGATTCCTGCCTTCTGTGGTGATGCTGTAGATCCTCCTGGAAACACATTGTGGACCTGCGATGAGAAAGAAGTGTTTACTTAAAACAGCCAAGTTACTTCTTTTACACTCAGAAATACACAAAGTAATCCCACTTAATTCACCTTGCAGCTCTGGTCTGGCAGTGATATGAATCTGACTGACTGTTTCCAGTACAGTCAGAAAGTTCAGTCCCGCTTCACCTCCCAGCTTCTGCACCTCCACCTCCGGCCTCTTCGGTGCCCCTGGTGGTTGCACGCAGCTGTTCTCCATCCCCCTCTGAGGAGTCAGATCTGACAGCTGTCCCTCAGATTCCCTATCCGTTGGCTCTTGGCGGGATTTGGGTCTGGCTAAGTGAGTCTGGCACTCACAAGAAGGTTCACAGTGGTTTTGGAAAGCTTTGAAGATCATCTGGATGTGCCCTTCTCGCTCAAGTGGACCAAAGGGAAGAGGCTGATGGGTCACTGCCGACATGGTGCTCAGCTAAAAACGGCATACATGGTAAATACTTCAAATCAGATGCAAGTGTTGATTTCTAAGAAATGTTTCTGAAGAATATTTTTAGGTTCTGGAGGAGGAGCAGCTGAGCTGAGTCGCTGAGGAATTTTTCAGTTAATTTACGTTGGAGCAGAAAATGCTGGACTGTAAACTTGAAAATGATTCAACAGAGTCTTTAGATTTTCAAAGAATAACCAACAGTTAAGCGTAAGTCCCGAGAATAGAAATTACTTTTTCACGACTACAACTTACTTTTTAGATACTGGGTTAGTTCCTCAGGTTGTGATGGAAAGTTTCGGGAAAACAACTCTCCTGCTTGTGACACGGTGTTTCTTACAAGTGGCTCTAGTCAGCTCCCTGGCAGCAATATAAACATCAGTCTCACCATAGCAGCCTGCCTGAGCCCCTTTTCATTCACATCACACACCAACAGTCCTGTTTCATAACATGGTCGGTGTCCATATAAGCAGTAGAAGCAGAAGTTTGACTTTAAAGTACATCCCACAAATCAAATAATTCAAGTTGAACATTTACAATCTTCCTGCCGCGTTTACTGTGATTTATTTGACATAAAAGTAAGAAAAGATTAGAAAGACAAACAAAAACAGAAAAGGTCTTGCTTCCTACCATTAGTGGCAAACCTCCAGTCACCTCGAGACTTTGACCATCTAACTGTGAGAGACCAGGCAAACATTCCCGATCAGGAAGGGTTAAGCCTCCTTACCACCTGTGTGTGTGACTATTCACGTAGCAATGTTTGGCTTTGTGAGTGTGTGTTTCTGGATGTCTCACGCCAGCTCTCTCTGTCTCACCCCGACTCCGTTTCCATCCCAACCAGCCGGATCTGCCTTTTGTTGTGCTAGAAAGGCACCACTCAGCCATGTAATTGAAATCCTGCTTCCAGAGGTGGGGGGGCTGTGTGGCTGCGTTTGTATTTTGGTGGGAGGCCGGAGGTCTCTGCTCTCTAATGGCATCGAAGATGGTGTCAAACACAGGATGATTAAAAAAAAACAAAAAACTGTGGCATGGCCATGATGTCATAACTTTACACTGTGCATTTATTGATAAACGTTTTTATTTAGAGCATCTGGTTTTACACGTATCCTCACACTTATTAATAAAATCATCAAATGAAACATTTTGCAGCTAACGCTGAGATGAAATGATTTCTCCTGATTTTGATTTTGACAAAAATGTTCAATCTCACATGTCATTTACACCTCATACCATGCATCCACACTACAGTACAGCAGATCCTTTATCACCAAGAGCACGCAACTTCACCACTGACAGGCCACAGGCCCACAACTGACAGCTCTGTCAGGTTTCCAGTTTGGAGTTACGTATGTAAACAGACAGTTTCCTCCCGGCTCACCTCAGGAAATCAGCACATATTGCATTCTACACCAGTGTGTTGTTTAATGGAGGGAGATACTTCTTTGGATCATTGAGGAAAGGGGAGGAGGGCGGCTGGTTGAAATGACCCATTAGGAAGATCCCAATAGTGCCGATGAAGAAGACTGATGCCATGACAATAAAGCAGACTCTGTCGATCACCCGGGCAACCAAGAACCATTCTTCATTCTCCTAGGGTTAAGTAAAAATGACAGATTAAGGGCTGATTGCATTATGTGCTAATCGCTCATTAGCATAATAACCCCTCAAGCATCATAAACAGATGAAGAACAAAATGGGCGTATATGTGTAAGAGCTTACATTTTGGAAGTTGTTTTGCTGTCTTGCAGTCTCTGCTATGTGCTTGCAGGAGGCCACGCACTGCTTCAGCTCTGGAGAAGCGTGTGCCAGACTGGTATAAAGATTCTCAGCCGAACCTCCTCTTATTCCATCATCTGGGTACATAATATATCAAATCCTAATATTAGATTCATGACAGAAGGCAAACACCCTTTCATACACAGCTTGTAGAAACTTACGCAGCTTCTCTAACGCTGACTTCACCAATCCGCTTCTGTCCTTGAGTCTGGAAAACATGAGCTCAGATCGAGCAGTTTTCATCAGATATTCTTCTGCCTTGGTGATGAGAGTCAGGGAGCTGCGGCGTCGGCTGGGAACTCCGTCATCAGACAGAGAGTCTGAGGTTTTGTCATTGTCTGGTGTCCAAGGTTGCATCTGCATCCGCAGTAGCTGAGGTAGGCTGTTCAGGAGGATCTGAGGATGACACGAGGTTGGAGGTAAATTTGAAGAGAAACAGACTCATTAATCTTTATGCAGCTGCTGTAGAAGATCCGGACACAGTCTCACCTTTCGGACATTGTCTGTCATTACGTGGGTGTTTGGGGTTCTCAGGGATACGTTGAGGACTATCACACAGTTCATCACAACCATGGTGGTCACTGACATCACAAACATCAGATACCTGCAGTGAAATGTTCTCACATCATCCCTCTCTCTGCGCTGTTATGGATCAGGACATGTCAGGCTGAAACTCTGACCAACATAAACTTACTTTTCAATAAGAGGCACTGCTTTTGAAGTCTCTGGAACCTTCTTAGCGATCAGGAGGAGAAACACAGTCTGTCCCAAAAGGGTGGCAATTGACATGGTGCACTTCTGACCACCGGCTGCAAAACTCAAACCAATATAAAGTCAGAGTGGTGAGGTTTTAGGCTAATATAAACACACAGGTAAATGCTAGCTTCAATTGGTTTGTTACAGTCTCAAACGGACCACCTCTCTTTTAACATGGTCACAAGTGAATACAAATCCTGGGGCAATATGAAATTGAAGTGACAAAGGTCAAACAACACAAGATGAGACATTTAAATATACAAAAAGAGGGAAACCTTTGGCAGGTAAGTAGTAAACCAGCAAGCCGAGGGAGGAGAAGAGCACACAGGGAGCAATAATGTTGATGATGTAGAAGAGGGGCTTTCTCTGGATGACAAGGAAGAAAACTACTTCCTGGTACTCCAGGTCATCTTTGGTGTACTGAGTGTTGATCACTTTCTTGGCTGGTCTGTGTTTGATGATCCACTCTCCATTCTCTTAACACAACAGAGTCAAAGTCTTTCATTTGTTTTAGATGAAGAAGAACATCTTATTGCTTTACATAAAGCCCAGAAGTGCTTGTGTTTTGTACAATTATTCAAAATCCGTTCTTCAAAATTTTCCATACCTGTGAAAGCCTCTGGATCAATATCCACCCACTCCAGCGTGTGGTTGTCCTCCTGCTTGAGAACTAACTCAATCTCATTGGCGCTGTAAGTACGGGAGCTGAACACAGAGAAGACATGCAGTCTGTGTCCACGACAAAAACAACCATCAATTCTACTTTACAAGACAGAATGCTGAAAAGGGACCATGAATGTAGAAACTTACTCTGAACTCTGCAGATTTTAGTGATGCACAAAGATGCCTAACCAGTGACCGTGTAAGTTTTTTGCTCTTATGTCCAGTTGTGTCTTGGACAATCCAAAGGACCATAGAAATTAAACACGCCATCAAAACAATTGTGGAACCTTAATTCTAATTCTAGACTTACTAGTTAATTAAATGGTTAAAAAACAGTCCTTTGAAAACTTGCCTTAAACCTTTTTGGAAACCCGATTTAAGTCATCACGTGAAACGACAACAGCCATGTTTAATTATGTATAACTATGGGATGTAAACTCACAATTTATCAGAAAACATTCAATGTAGTCATGTGTTCTCAGAGCAACATGTGAAGATATTCATTTCAAAATGAGATCTCCCATTTTCTATTTTAAAGAAGGCTCACATACTCACCGGAAGACCATGGTGCAGTTTTGCCAGTCAAAGGGAAAGTAGTTCACCGTGATGGCACATGCACTGCGGTAGATGGCAGGAGGCAGCCAGTACACACAGCCGTTAGGGGAAACCAGCGCATTGCAGTAAAGTGCCACCTCAAATTGTCCATCCACACTGCAGACCAGAAGAAAGAAGAAGAATGAGGCTGGTTCAAGCTGTTCCACACATACAAAGCAAAAATGATTCTTGATCATTTTGTGTGCAAACATCATGTCAATACACAGTTACACAGTTTTGAAGATCAGCGCCTCCTCTGATATAGTCCAGCCTGCCAACTAAAAATGTGTACAACCTTAAAAAGTTGCCCGAATGCTTAAGGCGCAAAGTTTGGAGGTTTATTTTGTTATTCTTCTTCTATGAATAGCTTTATTTTCTCAATGTAATTTCTGCTCTGCCATTTTAGGAAGCAGTTTTTCAACCAGCGAGGTGGCTGTAGCTCAGGAGGAAAAGCATTCATCTACCAGTCGCAACATGGGTAGTTCAAGTCCAGAGGGCAAGGATTGAGAAAGTTATTGTTCTGTTAAGAATTTAAACGATAGCTACTGTAGGTCATATCCTAACCTGCTTAAACTAATGCACTTAATTGGTTTGGTGTGACTTAAGAAAACTCAACCCAATAGTGAGATTTAATTTTAAAGAAATGTGAGGTCATCAGCTTTGGCAACCCGTATCCTAACTGCTGTGCCTGATTATTATTAGAATTTTTTTTTTTTTATTTACCACCACGAGAGTGTAGAATGTAAACAAACACAGGATGCTGTGTTTTGTAAATCTCATTAACCAATATTTAATTCAAAATAGAGCATAGAATTATATAGAATATTCAAAATGAGACATTTTACTATTTAATAAAAAGAAAATTTGTTAATGTTGAATCTAACGAGTCCTCATTTAACATTTTGTAGCATCCCCCTTTGCTGCAACAATGGTGTGTAAACATTTGGAAACTAAGGGGACTAGCAGCTGGACCTTTGGGGGAGAAATTTTTTCTGATTCTTGTCTGATAGGATTCTCGCTGCTTTGGTGCAGACAAGCCAGCAGCATTTCTGGATCATGTTCACATGGCTTCTACTTTGCATGATACAACTTTAACCTGCATTTGTGTATGGTGCCACTTTCAGCAGTTCTGTGTTGACGGTGGTCTATGTTGTAATGAGAGTAAAACATTAGTTTTGTGAGATTTTAAAATAATTGCATTTAATTTTTTATTAACGTTTAAAGAATATATATATATGAATAGAACTAGTAGACAAGCTGGCCATTTTATCAAGCAAATGAAAATGTTTTTTTAATCACCTGACATAGTCAGATAGGAAGGTAGATGCACTTACTTGTTCTCCAGTATGACATCAGGCAGCCAGATACTTTTGGAGGGGACACGTAGTTCAGATGTTATGTTCCCATATAGAGCTGATCTTGGTGGTTGGTCCCACCTGAGCCTGTAGTCACACCATTGCTGCATACACAAATTCAGTAGGTTTGACTTTTGACTGTCTAACTAATGGACCATCTTTGTAAAGATCCAGCAGATGAAGTGTGAGCAAAGTTACCATTTCTATCCAGACGCTGGTCATCAGGGCCTCCTCCTTCTCATTCTAGTTAGTGACAAATTAACAAAGAATGTTAGCTTTAAGGCCTGTTAAACCACTGGCACTGCTGAAAGTATCACACTGAGAACTGCTCACCAGAGAAATGAGGTTGGTGAGTGTCATTTTGATGTAGACCTGGGTGATGTCTCCACTCTTCTCCGTGGGCTGGACGTTCTTGTTGTAGCCCTTCATCAAATCCTTAAAAAGTTCTCCCTCGAGGTTGACCGCTGACACTTTGGTTAAAATACAAATAACAGAGCAAGAAAATATGAACGGCTCACAGGGTCACAGCAAAGATTTAAAAGAGATGTAGCTCAGTAGATTTTACATGTTTTTTGGCACATTTTGCAGAGTAAAACTCTTTGCAAACCACAGTCAAAACTCCAGGATTCCAGTTGTATACTTAAGAGCTTTATTAGACCAAAAGAGACCTCCAAACGATTTATCATGAAGCATCTATTTGACCTTACATCTGACTTTTGACCTCTTCATAACATAAGCTTGGATTAAAAACTGGAAAAATGAGGTAAGAAAAAAGTTAGGATCAAAATTTCCATCAAGTGCCCTCCTCCGGTGTCTTTTTTGTACATTCTTAATATACAAAAAATAGGATATCTTCAGAGTAAAAAAAGTGTTTTTTTTTCTTTCAAGTTCAATTTGCTCAGCCCAGTTTAAACAAATGCAGGGTAACACAAATCTGAAAGAAACTTCAGAGCCTGTTAGCTAAACCAAGAAGAACCCTTTTGTCAAACTTAATTAGTTAAAAGTGTTTGGTTCAAAAAGTAATTCAAAACTCCTTGTGTTGAATATCATGAAACAGCCAACATAAGACAGTCACACAGGTATTATTTCAAGTAGTAAAATGCCTTCTGTCTGTAGCAGAACACACTATATACCAATATAGTATGAGTGTGCAGCTCATTCGACACAATTCAGAGATCAAAAAGGTGTTTTAATAAAACAGTTGATCCTTGTTGTATCCCTAGCCTTTAGTTTCGAAATGTGCCACAAAGCTTAATGAATTGTGAAGAATTATGAAAAAAGTCATGCTTTTTAAAATTAGGTGCCTACTTCAAGAATGTTGTGCCCTTGTTTAAACATGATCTCCACTGAAGAAAAATCTAATTCCATACTGAATCCAAATGTGAGGTGAGTCCCTACCTGTGGCAGAAATCACGAGCACTCTCACAAAGAGCAGCAGAGGGCATCGGGATCCAGAATCCATCAGTGTGTGTGTGCGCAGCACAGTCTGAGACAAAGTCGTGATCACAAATCTGATACACAAGGACACTACTTGGTGGAGCTGCCGGTCCTTGGCTTATTTATGTGCGTGTGTCTCCATGCGAGTGTTTCCCAGCAGAAGTCAGTTCTCGGGCTGATGGGCACATTGGGTTGTAAAGGAGGGTTCGGAAGGGGGTGGGGGAGTTTAAGATAGTTAGGGTTAAATCCAAAAGTGTTTTTCCAGTCATGGCCGGCTGTCACAACACATGCACAGAGGACATAACATGCACATGGTTTGGGCGCTGTACTCTGTACATGGCTGCCCTCCAGTGTTGCACAAGTTGTATTGTACTTCTGTTTAGGGCACCTGGCTATTGTCATTTAGTGGTTGATGTGAGCAATGGAATATGGGGTCTTTGAGTGCAACTTTAGCTCAGCAACCATCTATAAAAAGCCCGTCAACAGCTTTTCCAGCAGAAATCATGGCTATTTGTGTTCTTTATGATAAAAGGATCAGAAAAAAAACAGATAAAACAAAGGCAGAGACATTGTGTGTGCGTGGGTGTGTGTGTGTGTGTGCGTGTGTTAGACATAACATTAAAAACAAGGCAACACAGTGGTCAAGAGAACAGGTGGTAAGTCTAAGCCATTTGCACACCCTCTCTGATGACTGACTGGGCTCTGCTGGGGTTACAGACACATTTGTGGTCTGTCATTACCTTGTGTATGTGCTACGTGTGTTTCTGTGTGAGTCGCAAAAAATACTTGCCATAATAAGGCACACTTCCCACTCACTCACACAAACACACCAGGCTGAAGAAGGAGTTGATGAGTTGCAACAGAGGCATGCGTCTGCGTAATCCCTGAATATCCCTCTTATCGGACTTGGGCTGGGCAGAAAGATGTAGAGGGAAGCTAATTTGGTCTATGCAGCCAATCATCACTCAGACAGGGGCTGAGACCTGGTCAACAAAAAGAAACTGGAAAAAAGCAACACACAGCAATCCACACAATGAGAGACAGTAAAGGTCAGAGTAGTTCTGCCACCCAGCCAGGAAATAAGGAAAGAAAATAGAAGGGTTCCAGTTGTCATCACTGGGCAGCAGCTGTAATGTTGATGGTTAAGGGCTTATACCCTTATAGGGTGTAATGATTGAGGTTAGTGTGGGGTCACAAAGATGGAACAGTCAGAAAATTGTTCTTGTGAAATTATGCCTGTGTGCTGAGAGAACTGCAGCACAGGTTATGAGCAGCATTGCTATGAGCTTAAACGAAATATCTAATATTGAAAGTTCAATCTGAGAAGAATGAATTAAATTAACCCAACATGCCAGAGCCTTCATAGCAATTTATTCATATGTTGATACATTTTTTTTTTATTACAAAAATACAAAGACCTTTTCTATACAAATAAATATTCCAAGAATAAAGATAACATGAATGATATATATGCAGTCTGTGTGCTTCACAAGAGGCTCAACCTTTGTGGAAGACAATATGAATAACTTATCATTTTGTACAGATTCATAAGTTAGACAAAGCCACATATAAAAATCATGCGGCGTGGCTGGTGGCCAATTATGTGACTGATACATTCAGGTTTGCATTAAGAGTCACAGTCTAGCTCTCAGCAGGGTCAGAAATAATGCTTTTCTCTGGAGACAGCAGAGGAAGAAAAGTTTGTACAAGTGTCTGCTTGATGTGCATCTCTCTCTCAGGACAGAGTTTTTAGTTCCACACACCACTCATTGTCTCTTATTCTTTCAGTCGACTTTCAGTCGTAAGCTAAGTCTTGAGAACCTCCAGTGCCAAAGCAATAATCCTTGGCAAACTGCGGTAGAATGATTCGTTCTCCAGGCCAACAAGACTGTAGAAGGTCGAGGGTCGTCCTCCCACCACAGCTCTGATCCGCGCCTGGTAAAGTCCTCGATCATTCTTTGAGCTCAAATCAACTAACACCTGAAGAAAAGAGAGACCCAGTTAGAGGGGCAAATCAGAGCTAAGAAAGCACATTGACTTCCTTATTGTCAGGCATTTACCTCTTGGAAATTCATGTGCAAATTTTTGTTTGGGATGTTTAAGACCCAACTGTAGGAGTCTCTGATTAGGCTGACTTGCTGAGAAGACTCTCTCAGCCCGGGACAAACTATAACACACATACACAACAAAACATTTTAGTTTAGACAATTTGGAAAAAATATCCACCAATAATATATTTACATAGTAAAGATGTTCAATAAAACATTTGTCAGAGCATGGTATGACATACCTTTCCCACTGGCACCAGCTATCTGCCTCTTGCGAAGAAGACTCCTGTATTTTCTGTGAAGACTTGAAGGTTTAACAGCATGTCTGAGGTCAGATGTTTTTGTGTGAGCGCTCTCAATGACTTGCTGTACATCAGCAGTTGACTGTTCTGAGAGCGGTAAGGCTGAAGTTTTGATTTCTACTCCATCTTCATTCTCAACAAATGTAAAATCCTCTGATGTGACGCTCCAGTCTCCATCAGGAGAAGCATTTTTACTGGCTGAGGATTCAATCGGAGATGCGTCTTCTGCTGCAGTCTCATCTTGTGTACTTAGTTTTTGAATTTCATCCATCAAGGCTGTCAGAAGCGACCAAGGCTCCTGGGATTCCTGGGAATGGGGGGATGGATTGGTGAGGACAGGCGCTCCAGTAGAAGAGGTAAAAACAGGCAGATTGTTGGTAGAGCCCTCCTGGAGGTAGACCGGGTCCAAGTGCAAGAGGGGAGGAGCAGCTCTGGAGCCCAGTTTAGAGCGAAGAGCTGAAATAACAGACTGATATTGTCCTTCCAGCTGTTGCACCACGGAATCCCGTGGCTGTAAATGACATGTAAAAATACACATTGATGTTAAGCTTAGGCTGTAATAAATCCGTGTGAAAACAAAAAGGAACGAAGACTGCGTTACAACGTCTATAGTTTTTTTGTGCTTTAGTATGTGTGCATTTATTTCCCATTCTCAAAAGCAAATTGTCTTGAAAACCTTCAAATTATTTGTAACATTGAACCAAAGACAGATTCAGTTGTTTTTGCTAGTCAAGTAAATGTGCAGAGAATCGCATCCTGATCAAAAAAAGATGCAGCATCACTTTGTTTGTTAATAATACCTGAGAAAAAAGGCTATCCTCGTGTCTTTTTGCTGAAGATGAGACGTTTGTGACTGCATCAGTGTGTTGTTTATCCATATCATCTGCCATGTTTCTCAGGTATTTCTCCCAGTCATCCACCGAAGGTCCAACATCTCTGAATAAAGCTGGGGAAGGGTGAGAAGGACTCTGCTCTGCTGGCCTCACAGCTCCACCTAGCTGTTCTGCAAGAAATTAAATACCTGTTTCAAACCCGCATGGTATACCCCCGCTCAGCATCATAATGCTGTGCCGTTCAACACCACAGGATGTGGATAACTGGATGTGCTTAAGGATTCTTGCCAAACATGCAACGATGCAATCACATAATCAGCCAGTCCTGTACCTTTAATCTGTGTGAGACCATGGTTCAGGCTTAGGTCTCTCCTCTCTCTCGTCTGAGAGAAAGCTGTGCTGTAGATGTGCTCTACAAGCTGAGGCAGAGTCTGGGTGAAAAAAGTCAAGTCCACTTTGTCCCTAATGTAGTCCTCAGCCCTCTGGAGCAAGTCCAACAGGGTCTGCAGGAATGAGCGCAACTCTAGGTGACAGAGAGTGGACAAAAGTTCAGAAACCTCTACAGCAAACAACCCCCAAATCAAGAAATATCTTTAAAGTTCAGTCAAAGTCTAATAAGAGAAGCTTTTGAATAAAAGAACTTACGACATTTCTTGAAGCGGATGAGGCATTTGTCCTCGGCCATTTGACTACAGGCGCTGGCAGACTGACCAGAAGGACAGGTCAGGGTATAGAAGCGACACAAAGAACTAAACTCCGACCTCTGTTCCTCTTCTGTCATTTCAGTTGTCTTTAAAAGCTCTGGACATGTTGGCTCCCTGCTCCCAAATGCCTCTAAAGAAGAGAGAAATCATACAGGTAATTACATTTTAATTAATAATTAAATAATTAAATAAAGTATTATTATACTATATAACAGGTATTATTATAGTAAAAAAATATCCAAAATATCTAACTTTGTGTGCTGTGTCATTATTGCTTGAAACTCACTCTGTATTTCAGCCTGAATCCAATCAGAGAACGCAGACACCCGTGTGTATACTCCAGGCTTGCCTTTCTCCCCACAGCCATCTCCCCAAGAAGTGATGCCATAGAGCTGAAAGCGACCTGAAATTCGGTCCTGGTAGATCAGCGGGCCTCCAGAATCTCCCTGAAGATGACACAAAATTGTCCAAAGGCTTGAAAAGCGTGTCTCTCTATGAAATGGTTTATTTCTTTAAGATTCTGGGGGAGTCTTGGAACTTTTACCATTAATTAAACCTAAGTGAGACACAGTTCCCAAATAGAACTTGAGAGATCTGAAACCAAGGACAACATCCCTTGAAAATAATGGTGGTTTGCCTACCTGACAGGAGTCAATTCCTCCAGACAGATAGCCAGCACAAAGCATGGTGTTGGTGACCAGTTCTTTCCCAAGAGCACTCTTACAGGTGCTTTGAGGAAGCAGGGGCACCTTGGCCTCCATCACTACGTCAGCAGATGGGCCATCTGTAGAGAAAAATCCAAAAACGTGTTGAATTTTCACAGGTTGCAGCATTCAGAAATCAATACCATGGTATAGAGACTAATTATCATCAGCAGGTTCTTTTTTGTTTTTTTAAGAGTACTAAACTATTAACAGCTGTGACCCGGGGAAGGTACTTGACATCCCCCCCACTCACCCTCATAAAGAGACCCCCAGCCTGCTACCAGACACGGGCTGCCGGTGGGAAGCTCAATGCTAGAAGGGAGGCACACTGGGGTGACGTGCTCTGACAGGACCACCGGGGATGTCAGCTCCACCAGCGCTATATCGTTGTTAAATGTCTTTGGGTTGAACTGCAGGAAAAGGAGACGGTTAAATTTACTGACTTAAAAACTGAACTGGGACACTTAAATGAAAGCCAAATTAATTCAATCCAAGCTGAAATGTATGAGATAATAAGATACTGTTCTCATATGTTTATATATTTTCTACCTTAGGATGGGGAATGATGCGGTTCACTTTGACAGCCTGCTCATCGGGGTCAGTCTTGGTGATGTCAAACTCACCCACTACAGCAGTCCAGTGACTCTCACTGCGGCTGCTACAGAGAAAGTAGAAGGAGTGAAATGGTGAAGATAGAATAAAAATATAATCATTTGCAATTAAAACACTTTCTTACTATTACTTGATAACGGCCTATTCTCTTAGTGACACAGGTGCACTTACCCAGCAAAACAATGTGCAGCAGTGACCACCCATGAGCTGTCCACTAGAACCCCTCCGCACATCAGCCCGCCATCTACTTGAAGGTTGACGAGCCAGGGCCAGCTGCCAGGCGGCGCGGGGGAGCCACCGACAATCCTGGAGCGGGGCTGTGTGATGTTTTGCACTGTGGATGACCTCTGACCGCACACTGCTGCTGGGATAGAGAGACACTGATGGTCAAATTAGTCAACATGCACAGAAAATCAGAGTTGTGCAAATCAACCCTGTGCATCAGGATAATCTGTTTGTATGTGTCAGCATGATGGAAGGTGTGTGCCCCTCACCCTGTGCGTGTGTCTGCATAACAGGCTCCAGGTTCTGCATCGTGTTCAGCAGGCTGCACTGAAGGACACGGGCGCTGCAACTCTCGCCCATGATCCTGATGCAGCTTTCACTGTCTAATTCCCCAGGTGGGCAGCGATGCTGATAGTATGCACACGCCTGACTCAGAGCCCAGCTCCGTTCTGCCTCAACTTGAAGCTTCTGAGCCTTACTGATTACATCACAGCTGGGCTGTGATAAGGCACTAGAAGGTGATGCTGTGGGACAGGAGAGGGAGATTTTGGTGTCATGAATTTAGTAAGAAGGCATTTTGTAGTAACATAACATGATAAAAGGAAGATAAAAAAAAAAGGGCAACGTCATTCTTACAGCAAGACCCGAACAGCTGTCCACAGTTCTGAAACAGGCAGGGAACACAACCTTGACAGTTTGCCTCGGCCTGACTTCTCTCGGATGACGCACGCTCAAGGGTGGAAAGGGCACTAGCCATGGCTGCTTCTAGAACAACTGTGCCACGATCAGACAGAGCTGCAAGATGGACCAAGAAGAAAAGAAATGTGTTTTAGGACTTTGAATTCTATTAGTGGCATATTAGAGATCAGAGAGAATGCAGCGACAGAAATACACAGATAAACATCAGCATATTTTACTGACAAGTTTTCTATATCAGTTAGCAGATATGCAGTAATTACAATAGATAAATGTCAAAGACAACATGTGGATTTTCTCTCTGTTACACAGTTTGTCAAAGTGAAATGTTTATTTTTTTCAAATTGGTATTGGTGTCAAAAATTGAGAGCCGAGTCATCTTGCAGTGTAATACAATTATCAGGGTAACAGATTTTTGATTAAAAAAAAAACATCCAAAGATAAATTTGCAGATCTGCTGAATTCTGACAAAACTACCGAGTTTGGACAGGACTTTGGCAGCAAAATTAAAGAAAGGACATCTAGGTCGTCACATGGAAGACTGTTATTTGCTGTGGGAACATTATGTGTGGATGTGGGCATTAGCATGAATTGCTGCAACTTTCTGGTATGTGTGTGAGTAGCCCCCTTTTCTCATGCTGCTCTTTGAGCTCATTGGCAGCATTTTAGGGAAGCTAGCTCACGCTCAGCGCACTGTTGTGGCTTCTACAGACACACTTCAATCGGGCCGCCAACCCTGCAGCCCCCCCTCTGTGCTGCACCACATCACAGGATAGGTCACTAACAACAAGAATACTGATTGAAGACTTAATTAGAAGGCCAGGGCTGAGCGGGCAGAGGCTGGTGGGCAGAGGGACCAGCTCCCTCAGGGCACCGGCTGCCAGTCCCTAGTACTGAACACTCAACAGTGCCATTACTGGCCTTGTTTGAAGGCTCAGCTGTAATCAGCACCACAACCAGAGAAGGCCCTGAACAGCTTTTGATGAGTTATTTCAGCCGCAGGGGTTTTCAAACCTGAGACCTAAAATTAGGGGAAAAAAGACCAAAAACTAAACCCACCCTTTTTTCTTAGCTCTGATCAATTCTGCGTATAGGATCGTGATTATGCTGTTTAATCCAATTCATATTTAGCAAGTGAGCCAAAATAACCACATATTTGTGCTTGACATACCAAGACAACACTGGGTGCAAAAAAGGTATTTATTACTTACTAATTATGGGAAAAAATAATTTTCCCAAAACCAATGTATGAAGAGATGTCAGCATCATTAAAACATTACAGAATCATCATTGTTTATTTGAAGGCTTATAACTCAAATGCAATAATATATTTTGATAATCTTTCAATAAGAATTAAAAAAAAAAGAAAGTTATCTTCGTTTGAATAAACCCACCTTGCTGAGATCAAATTTTCCATATATAGTCAGTGACGGTTACTATGGCAACTACTTCCCAAACAGCTAGAAAAGGTTTAGAGAAAAATACCTTTGAGTGCACTTTGGGGCATCCTGTAGACCTCCCTACCTGCTGGGGCACCCAGCAAACAGTCCAACCCCGTAAGCAAAAGTGATATCAGCAGCAGCAGCATGGTGTCAGAACATCAGACCTCCACTCCACAGTGACAGTAAACAGACAGAGGGAGCCCCACAGGGTGACTGAAAAGGATGTAGAGGTGCTGGAGATAAGGGTAGTCTGCAGAGTTTCCACGTTGTTGTTGTCAGCGGCTCTACGCAATAATTACTGACTGTCTCTCTCCTCCTGACTCTCTGGGCTCTCTCCCAGACTGCGGTGCAGGGCATCTGTTTGTAAGTTTACTTAGAGGAACAATAGATGCCTGGAGTGGTCCCTGGTATATATAGAGTCCCCAAGGGAACACCAATATGAGGGAGGGGGATGAGGATAGGGAAGGGAGGGAGAAATGCTCCCTTGGCCAATACACAAACAGATGAATTCATTAAGACTGTGACAGCAAATCGGGCGCAACTTGCCAAGGCTGGACATCACAAAGAGGTTTGGTTCTATGAAAGGAGACAGAGGGAGGGAGAAAGCGAGATTCGGAAAGGGAGGGGGAGAAGGGGTAAGCAGAGTGATGGGCTGGGCGACAGGGAAAGGGGTGTTGTTTGAATTAATTACTGTGAGAGGAAGAGGGAGAAAGTTATTCAGATAAGACTATTCGCTGATCTGGCCCGAGAGTAGAGGAATATGGTGTGAGAAGGATGTCAATCACTGTCTGAACCGAAGAGTTGCGGTGTGAGTGGGACACACAGGGAGGCTGAGTGTGAGAGAGCAGGAGTGAGGGGGAAGTGTCTGCCATTCGTGCCCCTCAAAGAGGGCATTGTTCCTGGCATCCCTCTGAGGATGCCCACATCAAAGCCATCCCCCGGGCATCACTTGGCTGCCGCCTCCATTGATCACTTACAGTCTTTTATCCCTCCCATTAAAATATTGTCAGTTCACATCACTTTTGTCTTTCTCTGCTGAACTCTGCTTTTGTTACATAAAGATACGGTAATACACTGCTTATGAACATGGAGGATTTTAAATTAAAAAAAGCATAAAAGCATTTACTGAACATATGACATATAATATATAGCTCTATATATTGTCTTCAGCATTCTTCCAACTTTTTTTTGTTTCCTTCAACCTGACCCTCTAAAGCAAAACTGACAAAAAGTTTGATAATGATAATGCATCATGCAAAATTGATAATGCATAGAGGAAAATGCCACAGAACAAGCCTGACAAATCACCTTCCTATATGTTTCATTCATTACATCTGACACTTATCTGATCACCGCTCCAGACATTGACAAATTCAATCAGTAAAAGCTACACAAGCATAAAGCCAAGCTGAGCTACCACGAGATTTACAGCAAGTCTTCTTCTCTTTATCACATTAACATTTTTATCTCTGCCTCATCAAAACGGTAAATCAGAAAAGTACATAACAGCCTCCAGTATCGATCCTGTTCTTAAAGTCTCAACAGGAAATTTGTCGCAACACAACATGTATTTTAGTCATGATTGGAAAAGCAGCCTCTTCTTTTTAAATGATCGTGCCTGGAAAGCTTTGAAAAATGGTGTTGATTATGTTTTGATGACAAATAAAGACAGACCCATAAGCCTCAAGGATGAGCAATATTAAGATTGTGTGAGCTACATCCACCTCTGTAAAAATATTAAACATGTAATGCATAATGATTAAGCCATGTCCTCATCTAACTGATTTCACTAATTGTAAAAGTGTGTGTATAATAGTGCAAATTAAGAGGACACAAAGTAAACAGACATTTCAAAGCTTTTGGCCAACTGAAACATGAGTGTTTGTCTGCATTCAATCATTGTGCGTTTTTAACAGCTAGGTATCATTCTAACTATTAATCTGAAAAATGCATGCCACTATCATATCATGTTACAATGCTATCAATGGTAAAACTGCAGCAAGCGATCCACTGTATAAAACTAGTAAAAACAAGATGGTCAGGACATTCGCAGGCTTCAAAATGGTCGCAGTCTGGATAGAGACAGTAAGAAGTCTGTCTACAAGAGAAGAACAAATTGGAGTCAGCTTTGAACCAGCTGACTGGCTGAACAATATAAAGAGCGGTGGCTGAATCAAGCAGGGCATCATCAAAGACAGCCGTCCACTGCTGCCACAAGTCAGCTCTGACAGTAGAGTTCATACTGACAACATATGGCAGTTGTTAGTGTGCGACTGTGTGTTTGTGTTTCAGTCAAAGGCTGTGGAGCCAGCTTTGGTAAATTTGGACGGTTTAATGGCATATCTGCAAGGATGGGGAAGAAAGCTCTAGACAGAATGAAGAGTTGAGTTAGAGGAGTTAAGATGAGCAAACTGAAAACTTAAAATGAAAGTTCTTCATTTCAAGCTCTGTGCTCAGTGTGCGTATGTTTTGCTGTGCCTCAACCCCCTTCATGCACCCATGTGGCACAATAGCTCAGAGATCTGAGGGCAGGCTCAGGCAGAGCGGAGCGGGAACAGCCTGGGACAAACGGGCGGCACTTTTTCATTCCATCCTTCTCTCCATCCATTTGCCTTTGATGTCCTTTGATTAATTTGCCTTCTGCTCACTCTTCGTTCATCTATCCATCAAGCTTGGAGCACCATTTTTTTTTCTTCACTCTCTCACTTCCAGCCTGTCTCAGTGTCTACAACTGTGATGTTTATCTAGTGGTGTCATTACTGGTCATACGCACCATACTATATATGCATTCAGTCAGTTCTGAAGCTATTCAACTGTACACTCTGGTGAAAAAAATAACTAAGACATGTAATTTAGCATCTTTAGATACTTCAGAAAACGCAAATTACTTAGAAATCTAACAATTGACAACCATGCAAGTACTACTACTTTACTTTAAAGTTTAAGAATATTTTGAAAAGACCACCTGCTCTGGAGAAGTTCATGACTCGGATGCAAATTATATACTTTGCACTAATTCATCAATAGCTGGCTGCCTGAGCAGGTTACATTTAAAAAAAAAAAAAAGGTGTAGAAAAAACACAATGCACAGCATAAACTCATCCTACAATAAAAAGCTTCACAACAATTGTGTTGAATAACACCCAGGTATTGTGTTCAGTCATGAAACCATTTCGCCTATTGTCTCAGGGAGAAAACAATTGAAATCTAGGTCAGTGGGCTACACAACAGAGAAGAGGTTCCCAACATTTCAGCACAGACAGACAGACACTTGAACCCCCTGACAATAGTCAAGCAGAAGCAGCTCATCTGAACAGGCCTGTAATAGGTCATTGTTAGACATGTTGTTAATTAGATCTCTTATGACCCCAACAGTCACATTAACTGCCATTAAATGCACGTTAAACACCAACTGTTGAATAATGAAACATCCAATTTACATAATGGAGTGAGAATGACAGCGCGGTTGATTATGTTCATGTGGAAACACTGCTAAGAACCGCTCTTTCTGCTTGTAGTTACACAACACAGGCCCTTGATCTGGTCTTACAACATACTAGTTTCACCTGAAAAAAAGATGCTTAAATTTGCTAAAGAGCAGCAGGTAAACAAGAAAGTAACGTGAGACCTCCATTTTGCAGGAGAGTTATAACTGTTGGACTGATGTTGAGATCTTAAAAGCACAAGGTCATCTGGTGCTTTGGCCTAACTTTAGCAAGTAGAAACAGATAGCTGCATCTTTGTGCATGCAAACAAGTTCAGGAGGAGCAGGATCAGGAGCAAGAACCTGCACTCTATTCCCTCATGGGCCATGACCCCATCTGTCCATTACGTTTTTCAGCTTGGAGTGCAGATGCAATGAAACTACTCAGCATCTCGTGGACGTACCTGTTATAAAAGGGAGAGGCGCAGCCTTTCTCAATGTGCTTTGAGGCTTTTAAGCTTATTCTTTTTTTTTTTACTCTAGCTATCACCTGGAAAAAGACCAAAATGCTTTTTGCAATAGGAACAGTGAACAGAAACAGTCACTTATTTGTGTGTTGCTTTGTAAATAGATTACATTTCACAATGATATATGATGAATAAGTACTAACTATGAACTAACAACAAAAGAGGAAATGCTCACTATTGTGAGCCGGTGATTTCTCAGGTGTTGCTGTTCTTTATCCTGCTCTTATATAGATTCATCCACCCCCTTCAACAAACTCCAAAACACTCCAAAACATCTCTATGTCCTCATCGGATGTACCGAGTACAAGATAAACTGAGGAAACACGTAACCTTGTATTAAAAAATATATACTTATTCCATGTAAAAATTGACCGGTATTAACAAAATAAAAAACATGTTTTAATTTTTCTCTCTTTCTTTTTTTTTTCGAATTCTCTCCTGACACCCAATTCAACAATTAAAAGTGTTCTAAGTTGAAAAGTCAAAAGAAAGAAAGAAAAAAAAGAATGAATTCAGGTCCATAATGGGTGATTATAAAGGGATTTGTACTAGAGAAAAGATTATCTTCTGATATTCTGACAAGGGAGACAGAACACACAAACAGAATCCACCACAGCAGGGATAAGCTACTGATTTGCAAAGACTGACATCTAGTGCCCGCTGATTACATTTTATTTAATAGACCTGTTGTCGATTCTGGTAAGGATTTGTCTTGTGGTGAGAATGCAGCATACTGTATTCTACAGTTTTGAGTAACTTGCGTTAAGTCATGTTGTTTAAGTCGTTCCTGTAGAATCCTAAGAGAAAATCCTCCTCTTTTCCATGGCAACTGTGATTAACATATTAACAACATATTTTAAAACTGCAGCAACCTTACAATCAGTGTAAAGGTAACAAGACAAACTGCATGATTCTGATGTGATAGAAAAGCATTTGAAGAATCCTAACCCTTCATTCAATCAATATTTCTATGATTTGTGTTCTTGTGGCACAGGAGATCTACATCCTTTAACAACTTGTACTGCTTACACCCACAAGAGCGCAATGAACTTTAAACTGCTTTTGCTTAAAAATGAAGTAGCTATGTTTTCATTGCTAATTGCCAACCGGGACATTGTTTTACTCGGTCTTTTAACTTTGAATATCAGTTTTTAAGTGGCTGTAGCCTTAACTTCTTGTTAACTGCATCTGTACAGTTTTCTCTCCAATGGCTACAATATTTTGTAGCATCCATTTGATAGCTAAGGCTAACATAGAAAGGTATGTTGGCAAGAAAAAGGTCTGAAAAATGGAAACTGTTACATTAATGCATCAAAGCTAACTTTCTTCAATTAGCAAGTCCGCTAGATTGCAAATAAAAATCATCACAGTTATGGTGAAAAAAAAAGTGAATATCTAAAAATAACAATTTATGCACTTTTTAATGACTGCAAAAGCAAATTACACGCATGTGTTTTTCTTTTAAACAGGCTGAACAACTATCAAAAAGCACAAAGGTGTTAATTGAGTCCTTTCACAGTTTGGCATGACTTATTATCACAATTCACTCTTTAACATTGTTTGTGTGGTATCCCTATAACTGGACTATTTATAACCAGTTTCAGTGTATTGGTAGAATTAAGCAGTAAAGGTTTAGGGTTTTTGAAAAGGGTCTTATCATTTAAATATACAGGAAAAGAATATATATATATATATATATATATATATATACATATATATATATATATATATATATATATCAGTGCTGAGTTGTTTCTATGCAGTGTATGAAGTCATAATACACGTGTCCTTGTGAAACCATGACATTAGTACATCAGTAGGTGAAATGAAATAGGCCACATGGTGGCAGGATGGGACACGGTTTGGAAGTATGAACTAATCTCCTTCTCTGTCACTCTGAAGCACAGACATACATAAAAACAATTTTCAGTGGCATAAACACAGCTGATCCAGATCACTTCATGATATCACACACTAAAATCAAAGTGCAGAAAACATAGTTGATGAAGAATATAAAGCTATATGAAACAATAATCATACAAATGCAACTCAAGACACAGCATGAACATTAAAACAAAAACTGAGTGCTCCCCACAATGGGATGTTTCCCTCCTCTGACCTTCTCTCCCTTTGCATCTGCCTGTTTGCCTTGTAAATTAATACACCTATTGGACATAGAACTGACAAATAGCAGTGATGAAAATATCTAAAATAATCATGTCATATATCATCTCCTGAAAAATAAACAACAAATCTCGTAATCAGCCGATCACATAATCAATTGTATTTCTCTGTTGCATTCAAAATACTGGTCTTTGATAAATGACAACGTAACTAAAGTGGTTTCTACAGTGAATTTAGGAGAGTGTATATGCTTTGAAAGTATATTCATACAATCAAATATCACCATACATCCAAACAGTTAAATATCATTATTTTTTCTTGTAGCTATAGCTGTACCATTTTTTTTCTTTGTACACTATGGTATTGGAACCATTAAAATGGTAATGTGAAGACAAAAAAACTGCAGCTTCTGTGGTCCTAACAGCCCATGTCTGCTGCTGCTGTCTGACTGACCTGTTGGGAGATGCAGAACACACCACCCCCCTCCTCTCTCTAGCCAAGCCATTAGCCATGAATTATGGTGCTGCTACCATCACAGCCAATTCTCTGGACGAAAAGCAGGCTCTGCCTCACTTACCGTTGTGTGTTAGCTTGTGCCTGAACGGCAGGTTCACGATCATAGATTGTGATCAGCTCGGTAGTCCAGGTCAGAGCAGGTAAGCGGATGACATTTCACATAAAAGGGAAAGTAGGTTTGTGCAGAGGTGCATGCTGGTGATAGATCACAGCAGTGAGACTTGTCTGTTTACTAAAAAGAAAATCAAAGGGAAGGCATAGAGGCTGCCCAAAAATCAAATTTTATGTTGTCTATAGCTCGAGGATGGATGTCTATGTCAAAAATGCTTCACACAGTCCGAATTGGCTAATAAACTGCTGTGGATGCTGATGATATTTATCACAGATATTGCTCTGTACTTTTTATATCATGTTGTCAGTTTTATGGATTTGTATTGTGGATGTATTTATATCACAGGGCAACTGGTGCATTATTTGAGAGGAGACGGAGAGAGAGGAGAGCGCAGTGTCAGTTATCAGGAAAACTCCTCCAACGTATATCACCGGGAAACCCACAAGCGCATGTAGTGCTGGAGTGATGCAGACACTGGACTCAAAGGGAAATTATCTGGCTCTGGACAAGTACAGTAAGTGTTCCCGAACAAGCATTTTGCCTGTTATCTGTGGCTTGTAACTGTCATCCAGACAGACTGAGGCGGTTTCCAGAGCTCACTCCTGGACAAATATGCTAAGCAAGCACCAGACAGATTAATCAAACTTACCAGAGAAAAAACTGAATCCTCACTTTGTGAAATGCACTTTTTTTTTGCTGATTGTAGTTTGAGTCACTGCTGCTTTGATAACTTTGTTGTTTACCAAAATGTGAAACTGAAAGCTCCAGGATTTTTTCTTATGTATGTCTGTTTTTGAGTGTAAGATAGAACTTCTGAAGGTTAGTGTATGTATATGTATGTAATTTATTCTGCATCATCACCCTGCAGAGTTTTAAAGTCTTGTGTTGTCTTACTAATACATATATTTTTCACACTAACAAAACTGAGCAGTGTTATCAGCTCTGTCAGAGGTCTGAGGCTGAGCAGGTGACAGTATAGACAGGTCACAAGGTTGTGCTACTTTTTGTGTGTATTCAAACAGCAACAATTTTCCCTACTTGGAACAAACCAGACATTTATTAGCTTGTTATGAGCTGAGAGTGCAGTAGCCAGATGGAGGCTGTTGATCTTGTTAGAAAGGTGGATGTGAGAACACCATTACCTGGATCACAGCAAACACACGCAGACATGCACATGCACCCAAGTGCGCATATTCAAACTCACACATGCACACACACACACAGTTTTGTGTACTCTACCTTTCACCTGGTGATGTGCACACTGCTCTCAGCACCTGTGGCTCTTAAAGTTATTCAAATTGAGCCATAAAGAATTGCTGTGCAGCTTGAGTGAAATGGAAAAATAGCAATTAGGAGCAGAGTTAAGGCCATAGTTGCAGGTACACGTGGGTTTGCATACTGGTTGTCCGCTGATATCAGACGATGGGCCTGATTTGTAGGGTAATAAGTGCTGACTTGTTATGTTAATGATCAACCAAGGCTGTTATACACAAACTCTCACAAGGGGTTGCTAGGAGCTGCTGGACAGGAGACAGCTTGGATACATGTCCAGAAGCTGATGTGCTCATCTCATATAAATAAATACCTGCCGGGCATATGTACACGAAAAAGTAAACACCTTCAATTTGAGCCATGCAGGAAAAACATCAGGTCTGATTCACAGACTTTGTGATTGTACATTAAATAGAAAATGAAATCATTTAAATGCACACTCACATATTCCTTTTCCTGTCTGTTTAGACCATTTCACTGAGCTGTGTACCTGTGTTTTCGTGTACCCAGCAAAGTAAAGGCTACTGAAAAGATGGTGGGGCTGAGAAACCGCTCAACGTGGGAGCCGCTGTTACTCAAAGCCTCCTACATCAAGTCATGTGCCAATGGCTGCTCCATGGGCATCACTGCACACCTTACCTATGCCAATGCTGACATAGAGTCTGTGGAAGGTGAGTCTTGGGATAATTTACTCTTAGTGGTAATTTTAGCATTGCACAGTATATCATAACATTACTTAACTTTTCTCACAGCATCATCAAGCAGCAAATCAAGCGCGCTTATGCAGTGGAAAAAACACCAAGTATGGATGTTATCCGCGGCAAATATCACTTTTTCACACTTTTAGGCTTATCGAACAGGTGGTCTTGTAAAGAAAACTGACTGTATTCTTTGTGGGCAGTTTTAATTGCTCTGCAGAGAAGCTTTTATCATCTCAAGGAAATTATCATCTTTCAGTTTGCTTGGAGACACCGTCTTCACCATCATCTCTGCTCTCCGGTGTTTGAGAGGAGAAGCTGAACTTAAACTCAGCAGTGAATCAGATTTTTTTTCATGTTCATTTGGACTAAGCACTGTTAGGTAATGTAAATGTGTCATTCATTTATAAATCAATAAGTTGAGTTTTTCTTAAAAGCAGATCAAAAGCCAAGTTAAGACCCACCACTTCTAGTCATATCAATCTGTTAAAGTGCCGGTATGCAGTTTTAGACTTGTGCTGAGTTGAAAATGATATCATGTTACAAAGTAAGAGATGGTAAACTGCCCTCATAAATTGTTCCAGAAAAGCACCAGGGTGCTCATTCAGACATGATGCGGTCATGTTCAGTTGCAGTAAGGTGGATGGCAAGCAGTGCACGTCTTATATGAAGCTAGTTTATTTGCCAGAGGTGTTTTTTTTCTTCAAATTTGACAGATGTTTTGAGTTAAACTAAAACTTTGTGAAGACAGCAGAGTGGGGAGCACATTTTTGTAGTGTTCTTTAAAGGCAGCATTTTTGTTGTGTTCTTTAAAGGCCTCTATTGTACACTGACATATTCCATGTGATATGTCATACAGGTTATATGATAAATATAAGTATATACAGTGTATATATTGGATATCAAGTAAAAGCCTGGTTTAAGTTTAAGTATCTTAGCAATTCTGAGGAAACACTTGGGGATTGTTCTTTACCTGGTGCTTCTGTAACTCTGTCCAGGTGTGTTTGTCTACCCTCTTGGGGAAAAAGAGGTTGTGGTGGGCTTTGAGGCTGTGATTGCCGGCCGACTGGTGGGAGTGCAGATCCAGAGTCGAGGGAAGCTGAAAGACTGCTGTCTGGACTGCTGTCCTGGATCTGGTTTTGATGGACACAGTGGGAATGGCCGGGAGTGGGGCTGCTGTGGGATGTCCAGCCTAGACATGCAATGCACCAACGGTGAGGAGGGAGGGTTAAACAATTTTTTTTTTTTTTTTAAATCAAGAAAATCTGCTATTTCTATTTCATACACTTCAGTATAGGATTTAGATATTCATTCTTGTTGAGCATTGAATTACACTGCTTTGAAAGCTATTTGGTATCCCAACCAACATATTAATAAGGCAGAATAAACGGTTATTGTGCAGAAACTGACATGACTGATTGGCTCGGTGTTTTTGCCAAACCAAGACCTGATCAGGGCTCTCTAAACAAGCCCTCTTTATGCTTGTGACAATAATTACTTTATAATGTCCATTACACATGACAAAGTATCAATTACTGGTAGAAAAGGAAAGCATCTAAAATCTGTTGTTTCACTATATTACTGTAAATGGACCACATATCACATCCTAAGTACTGTTTTGTCCGCTGTAATGATGTGGTTTATGTAAGCCTTAAAACAGCTGTCTTGTTGTAATGAATAGAAATGATATATGACTTCCTGCCCAGTGCTGAAGCCTCATTTACTTATCAACATAAATACAACTGAGGCTCTTCTCCTGTGGGGGTTTTATGAACAACACCAGCAGCCTTTAGTTACTTTGATTTCAAGACTGGAATGATTTTACTATTTGTGCTGGATTTTAAAACTAAATACTTTGACACATGTTGTCTGCCTGTGTGCTCGATCTTACTGAAAGCTGCCTGAAGCAAATGTTTTTAGCTACAGCCTTATCAGATCTAATTCACATTGCCTGCTGTTTGTTAAAGTATTAAGAAATAATGAGCAGCCATTTTAGCATTTTGATAATTGTTAGAAATACACTGCCTGACTAAGAAAAAGGTCACTCTGTATTATGTTGCTGGGCCACCTTTAGCCTTTGTCAATGCACTCATTTGCCAATAAGCTTTTGCAATGTTGCAGCATTTATTTACAACCAGAGTTTAATACATTTTTCTCTAAGATCTTGTATTGATGATGGGACAGTCCGAGCTCTGGACTCTCTCAGAGGACTCTCTGCTGACCAATCCAACTGTGAAAACGATGTGTCATGCTCCTTGAACAACTCTTTCACAATTTGAAAGAGTAACTGAAAGGACCAGCTCTGGTCATCTTGATAATGCTCCACTGTGGTACTGTACTATCATCAGGAAACATGGAAACAATAAATTTCCATTATCGTGCTGGTGACACGGAGCTGTATCTGAAGCCAGATAAAACAAATCAGGTCATTACAATACAGGGCTGCCTTATGGACACAAAAGTCTGGGTCTTCTGTGATATATTAAATTCAGACAAAACAAAAATAATTGTTTTGGGGTTGAAAAACTTTGTTACTTCAAGGCTAGACCATTATAACTCCTTATTATCTGGGTGTCCCGATGGTTATTTGAAAAATCTTCAGCTAACTCAAAATATTAAAGCTAGAGTGCTGACAGGACCAGCAAGAAGGATTATTTTTCTCCCAGCCTGCAATCTCTTCATTGTCCCCCTGTGACATTTAGAATTGAATTTAAATCCTTCACCTCACTCATGGAACTCTAAATGACCAGTCTCCATCATATCTTAAAGGCCTTCTAGTCCCATATTATCCTAACAAAGCACTTTGCTCCCAAAATTAAGGCTTGCCATTGGTCCCTAGAGTTTCTAGGAGTGAAATGGGAGGCACAGCCTTCAGTTATCAGCGGAACTAAATCCCAGTTTGGTTTAGGGAGGCAGACACTCTCTCTCTGCTTTAAAGATTAAACTTAAAACTTCCCTTTTGGATAAATCTTATTGCTAAGACTGGCTCAGCTGATTCAGATCCTCCAGTCATCTATCCTGCCATATATCTGCTCGTTGAAAGGGTCTGTGTGATGCTTCTGGGCTCTCTTTCTCACACGCCTGCTGGTTCTTTAACATACAACCATTGGTGAGATTACATATCCTCATTAGGTCTGTGAATTGTGGTTGCCATTTTCTGCTCTGAATTATCAGTGGGTTTATTTCTTTTTGATCAGTTTTCATCTCCTGCATATCATTTTTCAATCAGTCCTCTTGTAGAGTTTGAAATGTCTTTCACTACTCTCCCCAGCCTAAAAACTTTCATGTGTGTTTGAATTATTTTCTAATTTTTTGGTTTTAGGACATCTCATCCTGGACGAAGACCTGGAAAGAACCACCTTCATCGTGGGCTGTGGAGTCATTGGTCCCATGGATATAGTATCTGTGATCATAAGCACCACATTAGAACTGCCCACATTAGAAAATGGGGCAATCCACATCGTCTACCCAGGACTGCTTACCCCAATTGTTACTGGCCAGATGACCCCAAGCAAGAGTGAAAATGGAGGGAAATCTGAGGAAACTGGGTATTTATGACAACTGTGGCAATCTTTTTCCTGAGACAGTAAATAAAACAAATTCAAAAAGATAAAAATGTATTAATTTAATGTGGACTGACTTTATGCCAATAATGCGTTTTCCCCAGGGCAACCAGCTGTTTTGGTGCCACCTCAGGAAAACAAGATCGGGCCTTAGACTCTGAGCAGCAGTGCTCCCATGGCATCTTCACCAGTCCGGCTGCCAACCTGGCACCCTACGAACTCAACTTCCAGCTGCTGGTCAGAGGAGCCTGTCTGCTGGCTGGTACTGTCAAATAAGTCGGATTCAGAGTCAGTTGTTGTGAAATGTTGAAGCAGACGATAATCCCTCTTTGACAAAATAAAGAGGGCCTGAGTCTACACAAAATTTACTCCACAATATCAACGACTGATGCTGAAGTATTTTAACCTCCTTAGTTTTTCCTCTTATTTGCAGGACTAGAGAGCCCTACTCATGCTCTGAGGGCAGACGCAGATCCTAGTGCTCATAGTGCCTCTGCCACCTACATCACCTTGGCACAAGAGCATCCGTATGACAGACACATAGAGATCATTTTGCACCTCAGTGGTGAGCAATGAGATATTTCCTCTAAAAAATAAAAATAAAAAAAAGGCTGAAGTTATTTCTTCATTTTATTTGTTCTTTACTCTTTCAACATTTATCTTCACTCTTTTCCAGAACCTCACAGTCCATTGGTCATATTAGAGAGAGGCAGACTTTCCTTCAGTCAGTATGAGCAGCAGATTTGTTCCCGCCGGGATTTCATTCGCTGCACTCGCAAAGACTCAGAGCCTGAGAGAAAGGTTGATGAATAACTCCCCGTGCCTTACCAATTCTGGTGTGCATACCGCATGCATTTATATACATCTGTCCTAATTCTGTACCTAAGGAATAATGTTTTGGTCCGACAGCTGGAATTTGTGAGAAGGCGATACCACAAGGACGTCCTCTGTAGCCCCGTCTTAATGCTCAATTTCTGCCCTGACTTGCTGTCTGAACCTCTGGAGCTGCACAAAGCCACCAGAGAGCTGCTGTTCCTTGTTGATCGCAGTGGCAGCATGAGTGGCACCAACATTCATCGTGTAAAGGTGGGCTGCAGTCAAAAGCATGTCAAATAAACAGCAGTATAAAGATGAGGGACATATATTGACCAGACTTTTTTTTTTTTTTATCTTTTCTTGTTTCATCAGGAAGCCATGGTGGTGGCCATGAAGAGTCTGCCCTCTGGGACAATGCTCAATATTGTTGGATTTGGTACCACCATCAAGCCCTTGTTCACCTCCAGCAGGCTATGCACTGATGTCAGTTTCTCACAGTGGCCCTTGTTATAAAAGTTATTTTAGTCTGGCTTATTTATTTGATTTTCACTCAAGTCAAAGAAGTCATGACATTGCAAATTCTGTTTTCGATAAATATGGATCCCTCTTTCTGAAGCATTTAGATCATGTTTCCTTAATGTAGATGTTATTCAAGCAAGCAGAACTATCTGTTCTATTCGGTCTACTCTCTAATCAGGCAATAGGTCTGTTCCTGGTGTTGCCTTAGTAGCAGAGTATCAGGTTTTATGCAGACCAGGGGCTGCAAGGACAAACAGTCTTTGCACATTCTCATCACCATATGGTGGCCTTTCATGCATTTTCACTTAGGCAGGAGATGTCCCTCCATCTCCTGTCCTGCCAGGCATGTTTATCTACAGTGTGAACTGAGGGCATTTTAAGGCAGCTGCTAATGTGTACACTTGTGTGCTGTCTTTATAAGAGAGAAGCTGTCTCACAGGCTAACTGGGGCATCTAACATCAAACAGGAAAACAATCTCATGTGGTGTTTTCACTGGTACAGCTTCTCCGTCCTTTACAGTTTGTCTGATTGCATCCCTATTTTAAACTACTACACTGTATGTATGCATCTAGGTGACTCTAATGCAGGCTTATGAATACGTCCAGAGGATGAGAGCTGACATGCGAGGCACCAACCTGCTGGGGGCACTGTCTTGGCTCTACCAGCAGCCTATGCAGCGCTCATATCCTCGTCAGGTCTTCATCATTACAGATGGTTCCATCAGCAATGTGGCCAAAGTGCTGGAGTTGGTACGCAGAAACACGTGCGCTGGCAGGTATGGAAACCATGTGTGAAGAATGTGACAGAGAGACATAAGATGGACCATGAAAAAAAGAAAAAAAAGACAAAATGGAGTTGAATTCAAACAAAAGTGCACTGTATGGATAGCATGTTGTAGGACAACATCATTGTGACTAGTAATGGATAAATGAGTGTAGGCAGGATGAGGTGAGACATGACCCAGGGAGGAGAGGAGAAAAAAAAAAGAGGACCCACGAAAACAAGGATCATATATCTGAGAGCAAAGCACTGGGAAGGACAGAAAAAGGGTTGAATTTTTCTTCAGCCCCGCCCAGTAATCCCGCTAAGTGCTCTGCTCTGCAGTGAGAGTCACGCCCCTTGCTTTTTTCCAGGCTCCTTAAGCAATGCAGAATAACTCCATTTATGTCTCATTAGTATTCTGCTGTTAGACTGACATTCTCCTCTGTATTCCGACTTTCTCTCTGCAAACTGCACGTTTGTTCTTCTTTATCCTCATGCAATGCATCCAATTTCAATGACAGCTGCACATTTACAGTCTGCTTGTAAATGAGATTCTGCTCTTGGTTGGACATGATTTCCATTTCTCTTAGTCATACATGGCTAACAACATCTAACCTATCTAGCCACAGACACCTGCTGTTTTGAGAGACTAAGCTAATCATATATACGTATCCCCTGTATCACCTTTGCAGATGCTTTGGTCTTGGCCTTGGTCCCCGAGCCTGCAGGAGACTCCTGCAAGGAATTGCCAAACTGACAGGGGGGACTACGGAGTTTTTGGATGATGAGGCGAGACTCCAGCCCAAGGTAAGCAGCAGCGTGGTACTGCCATCTACTGGAGAAATATGAAACGCACAGCAGTTACATTCACAATGTTTAAAAGATAAATACATAAAGCTGTGGTTCTTTACAGTTCTCTTTTGAAACAGCAAAAGTAATAAACAGCTTAAAAAATTAAACTTGTCTAAAGTATATACCCATGTAAAAAGATTTACTGATGAAACCAAAGGTTGACTATATTTTTGCCTTATGACCGCTTCCAAAAAAGTGCCTCTTTACGGACTATTTTCACATTTCAGATACCAATGGTTAACCACTTAACCAAAGCTTTAAACTGGGAAAAAACCAACAATGACCAATGTATTGCTCAACTCTGCTGCAGTTAATCAAGTCTCTGAAAAAGGCCTTTGAACCTGTGCTGACTGATGTTCGGATCGACTGGTATCTGCCAGAGAACATGGAGGCTCTTCTTTCACCCAATGAAATCCCTCCGCTCTACCCTGGTGATTGTCTCATTGGATATTGCACTCTTTACGACATGTCGAGTTTCAGAGCAAAAAAGATGGAGGTATGCCGCATATAATTGCATTGAAAAACATGCAAGTTCATCTTGGCGAGATTCTGTGTAAGATCTCTTAAATTGTATTTTGTAGTCTCACCATAAACGTTCACATCGTGACTCCACTGGTTCAGTGTTTGGCCAGTCGAATGATGAGCTTTCACCTCCCACTGCTTCCGAGCTGATGCCTGTGGTGACTTGTGCTGATGGCACTGACCTGGAGGAGGCCCTGAGAGAAATTTCCAGAGAAATATCATCTGAGTTCTCCTGCGCAAGAGTCACAGATCCAGGAACCAGTCCAGGTCAGTACTTCATCACTGGAATCTACATTTGCCCTCTGGGCACATTTGGCCATGATGGTTAACAGCTGGGTTTTCTACACTCCAGGTGTGGAGCTGGACTGGTCCAGTGATATAAGGCGGAGGATCCAGGAGAGCTCTTACATTCAGGAGCAGTACGTCCTCACTCACTGCTCCCTCAGCAGTGAGCGAAGTCTTCAAACACAGTCCCACTCACTCATACACGCCTCAAACTCGGACTCTGCAGGCGATGCCTTTTTGTGCGACTCTCATTCCTCTGGTCCAGTGTTGGACACAGGGTCTCTACCCCAAGGACTTGAGAAGATGCCCCCCCCAGAAGAGAGATCATCTTTGTCTCGTTGGGCAGATCCAGCATGGCAGCAAAACCTTTCAGCTGAAACACCTGACAACGGGGCAAGAAAGGCAAGACTAACAGTAACAAATTCACTGAGATTACTCATGGAATAGGCTAAACATAACAGGCTGGTGCTTTACAAGCAGATAACTCCCAATGTTGATTTCAGGTATATGTTGTTTCAGAGAAAAATAGAACAGTATAGTCTAACCTGGGATTTTTAAGACCTCTTTGGTTTTCCCTCTCACACAACCAGAATGGGCGTTTGGATGGGGGCGAGGAGTCTCGTAAGAGGCAAAAAGCACTCGCCCGTTCAGCCATGGCAGCGAGGAGTTTCTCATCACCCCAGGGTGAGCTGGAGATGCATCGCCTGAGGAGGGCTCTGGAGAAGGTATCCTTTGACCAAACACTAGGGGGGAGGCTTGATGAAAGTGATGGGGAAACAAAGCCTCCATCAAGAGGAACACTGTCCCACATGAGCCTAACTGACTCCAGTGAGTAATCGTGAATGCAAAGAAAGACAAGACCACCCTTACTAATTCAGTTTAATCAAATTTTTATCCCCTTTCTCTCTCTGGTCCTCAGATGGACTTCTGTTTCCTGCCTCTCCCCTGGACTGGGACAACCTCACAGACCCAGAGTATCTCTTCACTGCCGTTCCACAAGAGGATCCTCCACCGGGTCACTGCCGCTCCCTCATTCACGGGATGCTGAGTGGAAGGCCAGTGTCCTGGGAGGTCACTGTGGACCTGGGGCAACTCTGGACCCCCGAGGGCGAGGAAATCAAAGGGGTTAACAGATGTGAAGGCGGTGGGGAAGACGGAGGGAAGCCGTGGGAAGAGATCATTCACCAACTGACTGCTCGTTCTGTTATAAGGGACTTTGAGAAAATGGCAGAAAGGGAGAGCAACACTGGAAATGGTGATGACTACTGATTAAAAATTACAATATACTCTGAACTATCACACAGACTGTCCATCTCTTATTGTTTTACCTTATTTTGTGTTGGTTTTTTTTAGGTTCAGCTAAACGACACAGAATGAAGGCCATCCAGACCAGTAAGCATTGCAACATCATCTGTATGTACACAGCCTTCAGCACCACTAACAGCAGCCCCAAGAAAGACTCGTCGGAGAGCGCGGATGTATGCAACACAGGTACGCTGCAGACTGACACGGACGTAGGTTGGGCAGTTTCACTCAGGACACTTTTCAGATCGAGTGTCATTCTGTTTAACGAGAAGAGCTGTTGTAGCCACATTTTTCCAGTAGTGAAGATGGTTCTCTTTTATTTTGCTCTGATCGCCATTTTAATTCATACAACACACCTAATCTGTTAGGTAGGAGGTAGTTTGAAAAGTTTTGATATTAATCTGCAGCTAAAAGTGCCACATTTTCATCGATTCTTTCCTGATAGGAGTGTATGATGTGCCATGTTGAGCCAGACATCAGGGGTGCCACCGTGCAAAGCTTTGCAGTTACAGAAGTAGAAATAGTTGGATATGCATGGCGTCTTATTGGAAATCTACGAGAACTCGGTTGTATTAAGCTCCATCCTAATTTGGTGCACAGACAGTTTTGCAGCTTTTTTTGGCCAAAAGCTAAAATGGTTTCCATCTGAAATGGTTTTCCATCTCCATATGGGGCCGTTCAGGCATGCATGTAAACGCACGTGTCTGTGCCATTTTAAATGACTCACTCTTAATTCTTTATGGTAACAACCTGTACCGCCAGACTGAAAAAGGCCGTACGTGATTGGCCCGCATCAAAACACACAGAGCCTGAGGATGTAAAAGCCGTTGGCAAGGAAAGTTTTTCGTTTGTTGGGGTTTCAGATTGTTAGCAGTTATTGATCACTCTTAACTTAATGTAACCTAATTAAAAATGGAGTAAAGCATCAGGGTTAACACCCTTAGTGAGCAGAGACATGTATACACTTTGTGCAGGATTTGAATAGCACCATATATACCCCTTGGGTTTCAAGAGGCACTTGTAAAGTTACAAGGATTCAATTTAAAAGATTTTCATTCTATATTTGAGTCGTGTGTGTCGTTGTGCGCATGCAGGGATTCATATGGGGAACATGCAGACTTCTCAGTCAGGCAGTCGCAGGCAGAGACCCTATTCTGTGGGACTGGGCAGACGACGAACCAGCGGAGACAGCGAAGAGGTTGAAGACGCCTGCAACTCAACAGGTAGACTGAAAAACATCAGCCCCCAGTTCTGTTGTCAATACTTTATACCGCACTCTTTGTATCTCTCAGACAGAGATGACACTCCTGCCTCACCCTGTAGCGTTACATCCTGGAACTCTAGTAAGTATGGCTGTGGAAACACTGTGGAAACACTTTAGTGTCAGTATAGTCTCAAGAAGAGAGGCGTCTGACCTGGAGGGTCTGTACAGAGGAGACATCAGCACTTCTCTCCCCTGGCTGGATTACAAATTAAGTTTTAGTTCATGCCGATTACAAAAATATGTACCTGATCTCGTGTTATCCAGTCTTGCAGATAAATTCGATTTTATTTGCAGTTTTATCCAACATTTCTTTTTTTGGTTCTTTCACCCAGTTACAGTGGAGATACATTTTTTTGTTCACCAAAAATATCCATTTCTTTATCATTGGTAAACATGTATTAACAGGAACATTGTCCTCTTTGTTTGATAAAACAACGATAAAACATCACTTCATCACCTGCTGATTACACAATATCATTTGTTTTACTCCATTATGTTCTCAGATGCAGGAGGCATTGGTTACTGCTCAATGGGCCCTGCAACGACGGGCCCCTCATGCAATCGTTCACAGCGATCCATCGAGAGCAAGTCAATGGAGAGCTTCTTTGGCACCAGGTAAGACTCCTCTAATGTGTCATTAACTGCAAGAAATGGGGTTGATAAAGATGCGACGAAATTGCACATAATAAAGAATTCAAACTTCAGTGTAAATGTGGTTGGTTGGTAAAAAGTGTGCACTACTTTGGGTTTTCTCTAAGGAGTGTACTGTGCATTGTGCTTTCATGTATTCCAGGTTCCCACTGGGCAGACTCAGGTCCTCTATTTCATCAGGGAAGCAGGTTCCTCTCAAGTCCCACTGCTTATCTGCAGAAACTGACAAACAATCCGAGAGTGAAGCTCCAGACTACCTGCCCCTGGTGAGCTGACAACACATACAGCACAGGGCGGGACATTTTAGATATTTAAATCTTTAACCATCGCACAATACCACCTAGTAGGAGTCTATTTGAGGCCAAAGACCTGAGCACTGTGGAAAAATTACTACGGTTTCAAAGGCTAATGGTGACCCTGAGTGCCAATTAATGGCATTTTTTTACATTCTCTTCGGTACTAAGTCTTATGCAAAGTGTTAAACTGTTATACTACACGCATGCATGAAAGCTCCTGCATTGATTCATGTTCATGGACTCTTCCCAGGTGCATCTACAGCTTGCATCAGGAGCTTTTCTACTGACAGAGATCTACTCTGACTGTGTTCAGATACCCCTGGACCGCCTTAAAAGAGCATCACCTTACAGTCTCCACCGCCGCAGTCTCAGCCCAGCCTTCCGCTGCACATCTCCCAGCGCGCCCTCTTTATCCACCGCCGCCAAGCCTCCAGGTGTTCCCATCAGCCACCATGTTACCTTTTCTCCTTCGTCCTGCTCGCTTGCCAAACCAGCTGCTCCTCCTTTCCATCACACTCCTGACGACACCCCACTGATTTTGGAGTCACGGCTTCTGCGAAGACACCTGTCTGACCGAGACCCCGCCATCTCGCCCCCTGACCTCCCCAGCTCCGAGGAGGGCTCCTTGGAGCTATCCGTCGGCCTCTCTCAGAGCCAGAGCCTTGGCCAAGCAGACAGCGGTCGCGGTTCAGAGACGGACATCTGTGAAGGCTCCTCAGTAGAGCCCGGTGACCTCCAGGGCAGCAGCCAGTTGGCTCAAGAGGATCTGGAGGGCTCAAGCTGGGCCACAGCTGTGGCTCTGGCTTGGCTGGAGCACCGGTGCGCCGGCTACTTTATGGAGTGGGAACTTGTGGCAGCTAAAGCAGACTTCTGGCTGCGCTGTCAGGAGCTGCCGGAGGGAGTGGACCTGGCAGGGCTCAGGGGGGCAGCAAGACAGCTGTTCCTGCTGCTACGCCACTGGGATGAGAACATCCAGCTGAACATGCTGTGTTATAACCCAAATAATATGTGAGACAATCATCTTAGAAGAAACTGAGCCAGATCTAATGATTAGTTACTAGTTATTAATTACTTGTTACAAATGATACTGACGAAACATCTGTCCATGGAAAATAAAATGCTGTATTTTATTAACCGATACTGTGCCGTTCTAACTCTACATGGCATAGACCAAGTGGCCTTTAATCATAATTAAGCTTTATGCAAACACGAGAATGCCTTGACCATTCGAAAAAGCTCTTTGTAGTATAGAATGTAGCTTGAAGCCAGTGTAATGTATTCCGTACCAAATGCCTAATCACATCCACTGATGATCGGGATTATTATTTGATTTGTTAAAGATGACTTTATCTTATATGATGAAAAAAAAAGAAAATAAAACTAATTCTGGAAATAAAGCAGTTGTTGTTGTTTGTAGAAATGAGGAAAATAGCAGAAAAGTTTAAATGGCATCAATGTTTAACAGACCTTTTTTCTGTTTCAGTGTTCAGCACATTGATCATACTGGGCTGATTATTTGCTCAAAGTTGAGGTTTGACTAATAAAGAAGACAGACATTCCTAATTGTCTACAGCTTACGTTTACATATTTGTTTGACACACTTTAAGGAAAAAAAAAATGTTGGCTTTGTGGTTGAGAATACTTCAGTCATGGCAGGGAAAATATCACAAACCTTTGTCACAAAATATCTTAATTTAAAGCTCTCGATCTAATTGTTGTTCTCTGACATTCTAAAATAAAACGCTTCCTGTAAACACATTACAATGTAACCTGGGCACCAATAACTGCCAATTTCTGATAAACCAGCATATGAAAGAAGGTCAAATTATGGATAGCGTGCCGTTTTATCAGTAGGAATATTCTGTAACCTATATAACAAATCCTTTCAACACAGTATTACATTCATCGCTGCACCCTTCTTCTGATTGTACAACTGAAAATGAAACCTGAGAATCCACCACCTCTCCCCTCGTCTCTTCAACTGCAAGTGGCAGCTACAAGCCGTTGCATCATGCAGGCGACTGTCTGCAACCACGTTACCTTCCGTCACTTCAAACAGTGAGCGGAGATGAAAGTATTAAATGGCTCCTTTTATCCACTCAGAAACAGTCCCACCACAGTGACCTCTTTTTGCAATGGATGTTGCGAGAATCAAAGGGGGGGAGGATGATGATGATGATGATGATGATGATGGAGGCTGCCAACTTCCAGTCCGATCTGGCTGTGGCTCAGTGGCGTTTCTCCCTAACGGCTGTGTGTTCATGTGTTTCTTCTGAGGTTGGAGCCAGCCATAAATAAAGGAGGATGACGAGGTGGCAGACATGAAGGACAGCTGAGCTGCTGTTCGTCGAAGGATATGTGTTCCACGAAAGCTCGATCAGACCCAGGATCAGGACTCTGCACAACAGACAGACACAGCTCGTCACTTCTATGTACGAGGGCTTGGGAACGTGCGACACATTGAAAAAGGTGGTTTAATACTTAAGAGTTCCTCATACTTGAGCAGCTTCTTGACTCCTCCACTCCAGAGCAGGTAAGGCAGCGTGTGGAAGTACCACACGTAGAACTGATAGTGCAACGAACGGCTGAAGCACATGCCAATGAAGTTAGAGGTGAACAGAATCAGCACAATCTGTGATGGTCTGTTAAGGCTCGACAACACCAGGAACATCATTCATTTAATCCCTGACCAACGCAACGCAGACACTTTGGTTCGTGCACTCTGGTCAAGTTAAGAAACGGGGGGGGGGGGGGATTTTTCACATGCTAAAACTGCTCTGACGGGAGTCAACTATAACAGAAGGATATGATCCACAGTGCATTTCTGAGCAGGGATTTTTCTCTTGCTCGGGTCCTTGAGGAGTTCAAAGATGCTTTCTCCTGGTCTAGGGAGAGAAAACAGTCATTTGATATTTTAAAACGTTTACAATTACACCTTTAAGCAAAGAACCTAAACAGCTGACGGACAACTTGGCAGAGGGCCTATTAAAATGTTCCCATTATGCTCTGATAAAGAGTAATCCTTAATAATTAATAAGTTATATTGTAAAAACAGTATTCCATTTACAGTAACATAGCAAATAACAAGAAACACCAAAATTCAATGTCAAAAGGGTTTCTCAAAAATGCAGAGTAGTGAAGATGTAACATGTTAATATAAAGATTTCATCCTTCAAGGATGATGCTGCTGATGTTTTTTGGTTTTTGCATTTCTTAACGATAAGCATCTTCTTCTCCTGTTTCCAGGTACAACCACTGCAGAGAAATGTGGAGGATTCTCTCTCGCTCCCTGGCTTGTGCCATATACTCAGTGTCTGTGTGGAGGTTTCCACACCAGTTTTTCCTTGGCCAGGTTCCTTGGCTAGGTTCACATAATGGACAGCAAAACATGCAAATATCTAGATAATCTTACAACAGAGTCTATGAAATCAGGCAAAGCCTGTTGTGTTCTGGTCGTATTGCCCAGTTAAGCTCATCTTTCCTCATACAACAATAGCATCGGTACAGCCAAAGTGTGTCTCACCTTTTCCAGCGGCGGAAGGCAAAGAGCAGCAGGATGAGCAGGTGAGTGGCCAGCAGGAGCAAGTGGAAATAGCGATTCAAGAAGAGCCACTCTGGCAGGAATCGCCAGTTGACCGTCCACTTGAATATGAACTGACGCCCAAGATCAAAGGCCCGGCTTACATAACCAACAGGATTCTCTAAGATGAACGGAAGTCCCAGCAAAAGCTGTATTAAAGATAAACATGGAGATTAATGGGGCCAAAACAGAATAAAGAATGTGTGCCTTTAAGTTAAAGGGTGCATTTACCTGTATGGCTGCACACAGAGACAGTTTAGGGATTGTCCTGATGAGGCCAAGCTCGGACAGGAGGAGAAAAAGGAGCCCAGGGGCAAAAAGAAGGACGTTCATTTTCACAGACACTGCTAAACTGTCAGAAAGAGAGGAAGATTGAGTTGTAATTACTTCATGTCACTCAGGGCAAAAATTATCACAAACAATAAATAGTTGAACACATGAATGTAAATTACATCCGTTTAAATCTTCATCATACGGAAGCAATTTAATGAGCAGCTGCAAGGAGTCCACACTTGCCTGTAAAAGCAGCAGCCAAAGGTCCAGTACCCATCCATGAATAGATTGACAGCTGCAAACAGTAGCATCATGGCCACCGGATCATTAAAAAGACGCAGCACAAAGATGGAATGGATCCGATAGGAGGCACAGCACACAAAGAAGAACACATATGGAGGTACCTGGAATAATTTCAGGAAATTAAGATGCATTATTCTAAGAACAGAAAATACGCAGCTCTGCTTTTTAAACACAGAATATAATATATTTGCAGAGCGCAAGCTGGTTTGAAGTGCTGCAGAGATTTAAAGTAGGCAGGTGCAACAGATTTTACAGCCTTATCACAACAGACTGACCTTCTTAGTGCGGCAGTATATCCTGAAAACGAGCAGCAGTGTAATGAGATAGAAGACTGCAAAAATGTACTGGCCCAGACGAATATTCACCCCGTGGCTGGTAGCGTAGTACAGAGCTACGAAGATGTAGACAAAACCCGCGGGGTACCTGCAACAACAAGATCCTAATTTATCCAGAACACCTACTACTGAAGGAAGGAGAGACCGCCGACACCAAAGACTTTTGAGACTCACACCAAAGGGCCGGTGTCTCCTTTAAGCTGGGTGTAGTCATAAGTACCGTTGATGACCCCCTCCACCTCATCCATGTAGGCTTTCCAGTCGATCTCAGTGTCTGCAGTAAATGACATCCAAACAGAGACCATGTCGGATAACTCGAAAGCAAACATGTTCTACTACTTTCAATATAGCATCCATTAAAAACAGTTCAAGATAACAAGTAAAAAACAATTCATCAAAGACAATTTGCTTCTGTCTTCTGTTTAAAAACAAAAATATGCTAAATTAACCACCGTAAATGGATCATTTCAGTTATTAAATAACATTTCAAACATTCACTGGCTCCAACCTCTACGCTATAAATATATTATTTTTTTTAGTATAGTATAACAAATTAACTAATTTGTGTTTATGTGCTCTGTATTAGCTTATTTGCACTGTCGAAATAAAGTCAGAAAAATGTCACTTGTGCACATTATTAGTTTAGTTGAAATCCATTTGTATTTTCATCTCCGACCGATTAAATTTCAGATTCCATGGCCACGTGTATCTAACTAAACAGATTTGATTTCACTACTGCTCAACACAATGCTAAGTGCTATTACTTCAATGTATCATTATGCTGCTGTAACATATAATAAATACTCATCCAGTTATTACCAAGTCATTGGGATTACTGTAAATCTAAATACTATTACGGTATACTATAGTATAACAGTATAAAAGTGTTTTCTTCAATATGTAGTTATTTTTATGCCATTAGAAGTAGACTTATAACATCATCGATGAAGAGCCCACCTTTGACCGCCTATCTTTAAAAGTCAGAAGCGGCTGAAATAAAGATTGTCGCGAGTCAGAATAGACGAAAGCTGTAAGGCAGTGACAGTAAATTCCCGTGGACAGGTGGCGTGTAAGTTAATGCTTTGCTAAGGCTAGCTACTTAGCATTCAGACGCCCTCATAAAAGTGACAAAACACCAGAGCATGCTAGCTAGCCGCGTGGCTACTTACAAGCTACTTTCTGTATGACCCACAAATTGATTCCGATTTCCAGGAACCACAGCACCGAAACGACCAGTAACGTGTACTCCGTTTTGAACAGAGCCAAATGCTTGTCCTGCCAGAGCGTGTGAAGTTTCCCCCATAGTGGGGACGGAGAAGCTGGAGACTTTCTCCGCGTACCTCCTGCCATCTCAGCGAAGTTAAGTGACGCGGAGATGAGGCCGCAACTGACATGAGTCCATTCTACGTGACGTACCGTTTTCATCACTTGCGTCACGTGACATGGACAGCGCCGCTCAAGTAATGTCGACCTGGCAGGATTCTTTTCTCTGACAGGTAAGAAAACAACGTCAACCCAACACTCGCTCTTCTCGATAATTAACACATATGTCCTCGTAGACGTTTTTCTTCTTTATCGCTCATGTGGGCTTTTATTGCTGGGTCGTAAAAACGTTTAGAGGTCACTGTTGTTCCCCCAGCTGCCCTAGCAACGTTAGCAAGCTAGAGGCTAACTTTACTTTGAACAGAACAGTTTTAGTGGAATATGATTTCATGATTTTGTAAGTAATGTGGTAAACACTTATAACAGAGCTACGGGCTTTCAGGATATTGTCATGCATTTTAATTCGGCTATGACAAGTACAATCTTACTGAACCTTGATGTATCGAGCTCTTAGGCAATAACAGGTGTGCGATTGTCTCTACTTCTGCCTTTTCCCCCATTTAATCTCCTGCTTTGCTATTGAAGTTCCAACTCCTCGCAGTATCTCGACCTTCCGTCACATTAGCTCACATTTTTAAAAGAATGTGCACGACAGGCATCCTTTGAAAAAGATTAAGGGAGGTGTTTAAAAATTCTCGTTCTGATTGCATTTCGAGACACCCCTCAAAAACTTGCTCTTGAATTTAAAATCACGTATAGCTGGCTTCGTTTTCTTTCAAACGTCAACAACGAAGCATTCGACATCCTCCCGAATTCACAAATTCACGCAGGAGGTAAACGACGCGTTTAAAGTTGCATGCTACTTTCTTTTTTAACGTTCTTCCAGTATTTAACTTTTAAATACACTCGCCAATGCAGCTTATTGCCAGATGCTCTATCAATAACTCTGTGGGATTTGTTCTACACTTTACAGAGCCAGAACTCTGCAGGCTCACTGCTGTAGATTGACTGTTGATAGACACATTGTGCTTGTTCTATGTTGTATGAGTGTGCTGGTCTGCTTTTAGGGTTGTACCAGGACAGTCGGAGGGAATGGATGGATTCACTGTGACGTTTACCGAGGCAGTGTGTCTTGGGGCCAGCTTCGCCTTGTCAGGCATCTTCTACTATTTGCATAAGAAAAGCCGAACGACAGTTGATAAACTTGATGTAAGTTGTGGTTTTTTTGTTTGTTTTTTTTGCAATTTACACACTTACTCTAACAGTGTGGTATTTTGTCCATTGATTTCTCTAAAATGTTTGGATGCTAATGCACACAGAGTGTGCTGAGCACAGGTAACAGCGTAACTTGTAGTTATTTTCAGAGGCCAGAAAAAGTATATAGTGCAGAAATATTTAAAGCTGGGGAAGTTAAAAGGCTTAATTTTATGTGGCACAAAGACAGTCCTGTCTTGTTTTACAGGGTATAAAAGTCTTGTTGAGAGGCTGCTCTTGGTTAAAAAAAAAACATTGAAGTCGAGTGTGCAAATTTGTAATTTTGTGTTTGTGCTGTTTTGTTTGCTGCTTATTTTGATGATCTTTGTGTTTTATTGTCAGAATGCTCCACAATTCGCCATAGATGGAAAACTCAAAGACCTTTTGAAAGTTACTCCAGGAGCGTGTCTGCGATATGCCGTCATTGAAGGTGATCAGGCTGTCATTGCTTTGACACATACAAGAGCTGACGGCACGCTTTCCTACTGTATACCACCTTGCCTCTCGTTCTCTGACACTGCATGTGTGTGTGTGTATATGTTGTAGGTACTGTGACACCAGTAGGTGAGCATCTGTCGAGTCAGTTCAACAAAGAAATTTCTGGCGTGCTACAAAAATTCACATTGAAGGAACACAGGCTGGTGTGGAGCAGCATTTCACGCACATGGTGAGAACACTCGGAGAAGAATACTCAGGGACAGTTCAACCCAACACACTTTTGTAAAAGTGTGTTAAATGCAATTTTTAGTGTTGGTCAAAAAGATGCATTCACGTCATACAAGACGGATGGTGCAGACGGTACATTTATTAAGATTCCTATGTTAATGACGTTCTAGGGTTCTTGGATTTTGTTCTTTCTTTACGGGTTGAATGGGACTCTGTTTAATGAAGAAATTCTAAACAGTAGGACCACAGGGAATTTATTCATGAAGGTGCAGCTACTTCTACAGATTGTGTGTGAGAGTTAGATTTTTTCCTTTTCTACTACTGTGAAAGGTTAAGGCCTCAAAAAAGCAACTTTAAAATGTTCTGTACCTACAATTTTTCTTATTAACGTAGCACAATATTCTTAAAAAGCGGATTTAAATATCTTGAGTATTGTACTTTTAAGTGGATTGCTCAATTTGTGTTGTGACACAGTGTGGCTAAAGCAAAGATACAATCATTTTGCCTTTATGATCATCATTCTGTCTCTCTCCACCTGTTCCAGGTTGGACACTGAGCGAGTTTTGCACGAAAGAGTGAATGTGGTGCCCTTTTCGTTGGCTGGATTGGATGAGACCACAGTCAAAGTCGTGTCCCCCCTACAAGCCTCTGGAAATCACACAGAGATCACCAATGAGAAATTTCACCAGGCTAATTTTGGTTTTGGAGAGCTTGTCGGACAATACCTCAGCGGGGAGAAGCCTAAAGGTCTCCTGGAGATCGAGGAAATGCTCAAAGTCAGTTAGATTCTTACATGTTTAACTTCTGTTACTCTAATGAATTCGTATGCAAGCTACGATTTTTGGCGCTTGCGACTCAGACGTTTGTGAGTAAACAGTGAAAAAGTAAGTACATTGTGCATTTATTAACTATTTTCCAGGTGGGAACAACTATTACGGGTGTTGGCGAGTTGATACTGGACACGGATGGCACTCTGAGTCTTCGACCCCCTTCTGATAGCTCCCAGTACTTCTTGAGCATGGCAGATTTTGAAACCCTGCGAAGAGAGAATGACAACATGGCTGCTTGGTGGAAAGTGCTGGCTGTTGCCTCTGCTTTGGCAGGGGCAGCGGTCTTCTTCTGGGCCAGCCTACGCTATTACCGTCACCTTAAAGCTCGCTGGGAGCAGGATAAGGAAAACAGAGAATTTGCAAGACGGCAGACTGAAGCCTTAGAACTACCTGCTACTGAGGCCCCTCAAGACGGGGCCGACAATCATGTTTGTGTGATTTGTCTCAGTCAACCACGAGACTGTATCCTGTTGGATTGTGGGCACGTATGTTGCTGCCACGTCTGCTTCCTGGCCCTGCACCGACGGACATGCCCCATCTGCAGACAGGACGTTGTCAGAGTGCTGCCTTTTTATCAGCCCTGAAGTACCCGTGTGACCGTAGCAACCTCGATGGACTTGAACACCTCACAAAATATTCCCGTTTTGCTTCTCAATGGTTCGAACTGTTGCACTTTTAATTTTGAAATAAATGAGAATTTAGTGGACACCTGGCAAACATTTTGCTCTTAATGGAGGGTCAGTGAGTTACTTTTTTATCTGAAATCGTATATGAGAAGTTAAGTTACATGAAATCATTGGAAAAAATGTGTAAATCCAAGCGATACAGAAGTATATTTTCGTAAATGTTTGTGCCTTACTCTGTTAATGAACCTGGCTGCTGCTGTCTCAGTAATGGTATTGTACTGTACGTTTTAAAGGGGAACTCCGGTATTTTTAAACTTAGACCTTATTTCTGGCATGAAATGCGTTCATCTACTCACCGAGAGCAGTTTGGTGAAAGTCGGAGAGCTCATTCACGGTAAGGACGTCCATCATACTCAAAGTTGTCGTCAAAATCTGATAAATATCCTGCCATGTTGCACAAAACTATCAGTAGCAGACTACATGTGAAGTTAGCCGACTGTCACAGAGCAAGGAGTAAATAAACTGTGCAGCAGCTCGCATCGATGACGTCATCCCAGTAGATGAGTGTGTAGAAAGCCCTCTATAAGCCCCCCGATAGCCGCCAATAACAACAACACAGCAGCTATGAGCTAACAGTGCAATAGTACGCGTTCATTCATTCATTCATTCGTCTTAAAGTATTGGTGAAATAAAGACAGATAATGCCTTATTTAGAGGCTGCATCGTCTATGCCCCGTTCACTCCGTTATATGGATATACGCTGATCTTGAGCAATCTAAATATCTAACGAAGGACGCCGACTTTCACCAAACTGTTCTCAGTGAGTAGATAAACGTATTTCATGCCAGAAATAAGGTCTAGGTAAAAATACCGGAGTTCCCCTTTAAGGTTGCGGTTTAATTAATGCACTACAGCAAAGGGAGGATGTAAAACTTTATTGTTACAGAAGTAACAATCGCTCTCTCAAATAACATTTGTGCAAGTACTTCACTTATTAGTTGTATAATAGTATAGTATCTAATAGTATACAGCTATTAGTTGTGGAGGAATTAGCTTAGCAACTAACATGAAGCGGAAGTCTACCTAATTTTTTTAAAAGCTTACCATCGCATACTGTGAAAGCATGAATAACACAAAAAAAAGTTGAATAAAGCATTGTCGAAGAACCTGCACGCAGTCTCATAGTGCCTGGAGTGATGCTAACTGATTTATCAGCCTGATCCTTTTCTCTATCTGAGGTTAGAAGCCTGAGAATACATTTGCCATAACATATAAATGGTAACTCGTCCGAAGTCCCAACCGCATTGTCACCAGTCGAGTTGCATTGTGGGTAATGATGGTTTCAGCATTTGAGGGGAAAAAAACAAACCGAACAATGAGGTCATAATTTCCGATGCTGCTGCATCAGTTTTGGTCCTCGATAATTGTTCAGCCACGGTATTTGGACACTGGGATAGCTCGTCCTAAGTTCAGAATCCTTGTTATTAGATCATTAGTTCACTTAATCTGCTAAACTTTTTTCTGCTACCTGGAGAAACAACAGGATACTTTGCCGGGTGAACACTTTATTCTTATCACTTTGTCTCCAGGAACATATTGAAAATGTTAGGGAGAAATTAAGATACACCTGCCTACAAATTATTAAATCCTGGCCATCCTATTGACCACATAAACAGAAGTGGTCAGGTCTCTTTATGTAGTGAAGTGCATCTAAACTTGGCTATTACTGGTAATAAATCAGAGTATTTGGTAATACTTTATAATAAGGATACAAATCATGTTGATTGGCGATGTGTCAAATTCCTGTTGCTCACATTTAAAAAATGATCAAACTGATATGATTGCGAAGGATTAGTTCCAACCTATATGATCAGCTAAGGAATATTAATTAAAAGTTTCTCCATACACGCTGGGTAGCAGCTCAATAAAACTATTTCCAACTTGCGTATTTGCCGGTCCTCTCAGAGAAGTGCCCATGCTTGCGGAAACATGAAGCAAACTGGTTATCACACGCAAACATGAGTGCATTGATAAGCTTTTATGCTACTGAAATCCAGCTGACGTGATTTGCATATAAACCAAACGGCACCAACAAGTCTGGACACACCTAACCGTTCATTTTGAATGGGTGGTTGCGTCCAAACTTTAGGCTGGTGCTGAATCCCTATCATGAACGCAGTAACCAGTGGTGTAAACTCATCAAATAAAGTTATTGTGACTTGATCATCATTTCACTGTAAGCAGCAGTGCCTGATGATGCATCCTCCATTTATTCATGCATGAGTGGTGCATAATTTGGGTTACTCTCTACTGCAATGATCAGAAGTGTATGACTTTCTGAATTCACAAAGTGCATTTAGTCTCAGAAAGTTTAGTAGATGAAGCTTGCTTCTTTATCAAACAGATAGATAATCGTGTATATTTGAAGAGTCGGTGCACTACCCACCTGTGTCTCCAAATAATAGCTATAAAATCTAATAGCTGCTGCTAAGTTCAGGCTTCAATAGCAGCACGTCTCTCACTTTCAAGACTCAATATGAGGTTTTCTTTCTTTTCCAAAAGCGCAAATGCTTGTTGACGGCACCTGGTGTCTGAAAAGGCTTGTAGTGAGTCATCGAGACTTCTATTTCTGTCACCTCTAAGCAGCAGTGAGTTGATGCTGTAACAGTGGTTAGAAGAAATGCCACTTTTAAGAAATGTACTTTCAGTAATTCCATAGAGAAGGAAAAAATACATACATGTATGTGTGTGTCAGTAGAGAGTTGAAGAGTGCAGTATCAGGCTGGACTCGGGGGGGGGGGGGGGGGGGGATGAGCAGCTGGACGACACAGGATCCCATCAATCGTCCACAATGAGCACAAGGGCTGACTTTGTCAAATTTTTCATGAGCCTCCTCGCGAGTGGAGCAGCTGTGGCTCTGGGGGGAAAAGGCTATCAATGTAACACTTGCTGACGTCTCAGGGTGTGGCCAATACTAGTATTTGATTTGCTCACTCCAACTGAACTGAGAGATTTGAACACATCAGAACAAAGGAGAGGTTGGTGTTGCTTTTGAAAAAAGAAATAATACATGCACAGCCCAAGAAAAGATAAGTCTGCTAAAGTGATCATTTGCACTCTGTCCTAACTGTCTGTCTACCGATATTTAAAAAAAAAAAACAGATTTCATCTCTTCCATAACTGTATATGTTACTGCAAGCAATTCCAGTGTAAAAAGGTTCTTACAGAGAACTGCTGTTTCTACCACTAGATGTCCATCTTTTTCTTTCTGTACTGACAGGCAACGAGGACACACACTGACTCCAGTGGCTGGTTCCCACATCACATGCAATTATCATACACTGCGACATCCTGTTTAATTCTCTCTGATAGCTGCCAAACAATTTAGATGACATGATTATTCCCTAACTGACTCAGCCAAATGGACTGTGATGGTAGGGGTGCAGAGTGGTGGGTCAGCCAGGTGAAACCTCATCAAATTATATGTAGTACATAACCATGACTTCTGCTTTATCACACCAGTTTGGTGAGGAATAAATTCTGTCAACTATTTAGATTAATTACCAGAAAATTGCATTCCTATATCCACAGTTCCCGGACAATATAAAGCCAAATGACTGGTTTTAATCACCTATTATGTAAATCCATATAATTTCAGTGTGAATGCATTTATTTGTTTGGTAAAGTGCCGTGATGTTCTTTTGTGTGTCGAAGTCTTGTGTCCAGAAAGTATGAAAGCCCAGCCAAAGCACAGCAGATGGAGGCGAATGCTGCATTTAGCTCAGAAGATTTTCAAATAAAACTGGCACGGCGACAGCTCTGCAGAACAAAAGTCCAATGAATCTTTGGAAAAATCCTGACACCTGACCTTATGTGCTTTTGCTCCACATAGAAAGGGCCAGGACGGAAGGCTGTGTTTGTTTGTTTTTTGTTTTTTTTCTTTGACTCTGTCGGCCAGGTTTTAGCAGACACTCCAACAGAGATGCATTATCTCAGGAGAGAGGACCATCACAGCGTGGCATAGTCCGTGATGCCAATTACCGCTGTCACCCATCTGCTTTGGGCACGCAGTGAAACGTGGGATAAGCGACCTACTTTCTGACAGTAGTGTGACTGCAGAGCTTCTCCTCTCATCAACAAAACGCCCTCCCTGAGGATAAGGAGACAGGGACAGGACCAAGGTAAATAAGAAATTAAGATGGCTTTGTTAAGGTTTTGTGTTTAAGTCCACTAGGTTAATTTTCCCAAGATCCGACTAAGATATTGTGCCTTTAACATCTTTTTTTTTTGCAAGCCAAAACTGATTACCTCTCTTACCCAGTTTTGATTTATTTGCCTCTTCTTTTATATTTTCTGCTGCTGAGATTTTGGCTCCTCCCATTTGGGATAAAACTGATCGTGCAACACATCGCATTTGAAAAGGAAAACTGAAAGAATTTCAATTATGCCAGAGTTACTTTTGCTAATCCACAGACATGGCAGTCGCTAGCCAGTCCACACGAGACACAACCATGCACGCTCATGCTTACTGCTACGGACAATTTACAGTTGATTTATTTACTCGTAAGCCTGAAAGAGGCCATGTTTTACAAAAATAAAAGATCCAATTTATTCCTACATTTTAGTTTTATCACTAACATGTTGTAGCTACAGCCGGGTTAGGCTCCAACCTAACAGGTTAAGAAATTTAGAAACTTAGGGTTACCTGTTGCTAGGACCCTTCAGATGCAGCAGAAGGTCGGCAGTTCATTTCCCTGATCGGCAGGAAAAAATGGGATCTGGGTCAGTGAATGGCAAGTGCAGTCATGCTCCACTATGTATTACTACTGTATTCACGGCTAAAGAGCTCTTGTCCAAAGCACTGAATCCCTGGGTGATCCAAGCTGCACCTGCAGCTGCCCTCTGCGTTGAGTTTGTGTTCACTGCCTCTGTTATGTGTATCTGCGTGCAAACTGTTATGTATTCATTACTTAAATGCAGAATTCAAAGCCTTTTTTTGTGGAAAAAGGCACAATTTGAAAAAGAATTGATTGACAAAACTTTACTCCATTTAAAAATCACTAATGTGGGACACGAATGAGGTACGTGAGGCAGAGTGTACAGTGTGGCTTCTGTGTAGCTTTTGTGTGCTGTATGCTCCAGCTGTGAGCCTTTCTAATTCAGCCGTGTGCTCACTGATTCAGGAGCAGGAGATCTGCCAATGTTCCCACACTCTAATGGAGGATGTTTATAACCGTAAACAAACAGCATTCATCTTTATGATGAGCGGTACCGATATACAAAGTGCTGTCACTTAGTAAAAGATGGTGTACACAGCTCCTCTTTCTGCAGGTACAGTTTTAGTTTGCCTGATATATAGACCTGCTTTATCTGTCCCTCTCTGACACACACACATCCACACACATCTAGTCCTAAGTGCTAAATTGATCCGGACTCTTAGCTCCAGGCTTGTTATTGGTGTTTTTCCTCGACTTGAGTGTTCCTCGAGGAGGAACATAGTGTGTTTATACAAAGTGTGTGCGTTCAGAAAACTTGGTCTGTGCGAGCAGAAAGATAGGGAGGGGGTACATGACTCAGCAGAATGATTCATTTGTAATTGGGAGCACTGCTTCAAGAGCACACAAACACGGATACACTTTTTCAGGGTGGTTGCCCTTGTCAGCGACGATAGGACTGATAGAGTGAGGCTGATTATTAAAAGCTGCTGCCTGCTCTCAAGGGAGAGAAGGCAAAACATAAAGAATGACACAGAGGAGAAATCCCAGCAAAGACCAAGATCAACTGTTCTCAAATCTTCTGCACTAAACTCAGCTGAGTTTGATGTGCACAAACCTGTGCATCTCTAAGGGAAGGGATAAGAAAGGCTTTCCAGTCGGTACAACATATGCACATTCCAGCTCGAAATTTGAAGCAGCATCTGGTACCATGTGGGGCAGCAGGTCAAATTTTGCCCAAGAGCCTCTCACTCTGTCGCAGAGAGATGACGTCATGTGATTTTCATGGCCTTCGCTTGAACCTCACTGCATGAATCAACATCTTCGCTAGCTGACAGCTGGAGGCTGCAGTTTATTGGGCAGGAGCAGCTTTGTGAGTCATTGGTGGGAAATTACATTTGGATATGGCATAAGATTTACGATCTCTGATGCATAGCCCTTAATGCTGAGAGTGAATCCATATTAGACAAGCCAAGTTGATTCATTTTTACAACCGGAAACAATCTCAAACAACACCCCTGTGTGGTGATTAACAGAAATGATCTCAGTACACTGATATACAGTAGGTTTTGCCTTTGTGGAACCAGACTGCAGACAGGAGAAAATCCCTGCAGGAAAAACAGGAGCTCTTCCAGCCACACTGATCTCAAGACTGTCAGCTGGTCACTTTAACCCTTCAGTTATGCAGACTGGCTGCTAAAAGATAGGAGCACGTCTCACTTGAGAGGTTATTTTGTGTTTATAGTCGGGTCAGCTGGTCTTTGTTATTGAAATAGGTTTGATCCAATAATAGCTTTTCTGCTAGTTTATTGTCCTTGCTCTTTATGAGACACCATATGTTGTGTGGACAGGCTACAGAGTAGAATGATATCATTTCAAATGTAACTGGTGTACAAACTGCTCTAGCCCTTGTTGTGATTAACCGTTTTAGCAGAATTTCAGGAGGAATTGATTTAGATATTTAGTAATAGTACAATTTTTGACAATCATGTCAAAATCAGGACAATTAAAAAAATAATTTTTCATCCTTAAAGCCAACCAACTTCATACCCAATTAAATGTTCTGTAGTATGCATCGATTAGTAGAGCAGAGGTCATCTTTGGTTTCAGTTCAAGCCTTACACTGTTGTTTGCGGTTTTAGTCCTTTTCTGACCTCTGAAACGGTGGTCGCATCAGGAAAGCATGCCAGCAGATATTACTGGCAGAGTAATAAAAAGAGTGGTGACATGAAGAAGACACACAGGGCATATTTGGAGTCATTACAGACTACTGCAGGACCATGTAGGCTACACAAAGAACATCCTAAAGAAAATTCTACGTTTTCAAGCTTGAAATCTGCCTCAATAAAGAGCTGTTTCATCTGTCTCCTGTTGGTGTCACTCGTGCTCCTCTACCACTTGGAGTCTCCCCGCGAACACACACGCTCACACGCAAACACACGCGCACGCTCGCGCGCTTCAAACCCGGATGGATGACTTCACCGCTCCGCCTGGGTTTCCTTTATGATCCCGGGATCTCCCACTTCCCTCGCCAGACATCAGCCAGCAACACAAGCGAACGCAGCTCCCTCTCTGCCTCTGTATCACTACATATACACACACACACACGCTCACACACACCTTGCCTCTGCAGCTGCAACACATCCAGAGACCACGGAGAGACCTCAACAGCACCCGGACCGCACACACTGGCCCCACTTGAGGATCCCTGCAGGAGCCGCACCAAACGCTGCAACCGTGCACAACGAAGGATCTACAACTCCTGAGAAAGACTACATTTCACGCTGGTGATTCTTCTCCATTGTACGTGCCACAATGTCCGAGGTGCTGCCATATAACGAGGGCAAAATGAGCGGCTATGGGGCAGACAGCGAGGTCAGCCAGATGTCCTTTAGCTGCGGACTGCAGGACACAAGCGCCTTCTTCGCTGCGTCGCAGGCGAAAAGACCTCCAAAGCTCGGACAGATCGGCAGAGCCAAGCGAGGTAAAAGATGGTTTTACTGAGGATTCACACTTTGCAGGCTTGTCATTATTTTTAGATACACAAAAATAGTGATTTTATGTGATGCATCTAAGTACAAAGCTGCAGTGCATTAAGGGGAATTAGAGTGAGCAGAGTAGTGAGTTCAGTTATCCTCTTTTATTCCAGGATGTACCCAGAATGTACCCAGAATGTCCCATACACCCGCTACTTTAAAAATATCCACATCGGATATATCTGTCTTTATTCTCAGGGTCAGAAATTGTTGTCGACATTCTGACTGTTTACATTTCCGCACGAGAAATTACCTTTGTGCAATGACACACCCCACAGACGTTGAGAAAACAACAGGGTTAAACCGTGAGGGTGAAAATCTGCTTCAGACCATTACCAGAAACGAGTTGTTTTCTCCAGGTGCGCCTTCCTCCGCAGAGGGGATTTTCTGTAATGCTTTGATATTTTTTCTTTATTTACTCACCTACAACTGCACCAGTTCCATCTGCCCGCAATACTTATGTTCTTTAGTGCGCCTTTTCTTGTAGGTTTTAAAGAAGTAAAATAAATAGTGGCTCATCATGTTATGTTGTAGAGGTATTACAGACATCTCATGTTGCATTGAAAGTGCCTTGGTCTCAGTAAACATCTTCTCTCTTTTCCTCTCCACAGTGGTCATCGAGGACGACCGAATAGACGAGGTCCTGAAGGGGATGACAGACAAGTCTTCACCTGGCGTTTAAACGGCAACGATGCCTTGCAGACTTTTTTAATTTTTGATCACCGATTTGAAGCACTTGTCGGCCGTGCATGTTCGAGGATTGCAGGGGAAAACGGCAGCTCGATGCGAGAATGGGATGACGGCAAGGGAAACGAGAAGAGGCCAAGGATGGGGCTAAAAGACGATGAAGAGATGCGAGGAGGGGAAGAGGTGAAGAAAGAATGATGGACTCTGGACAAGACCAAGATATATCGTGGGATTGCTGGCAAATCTCCAAACGAATCCCGATTTTTACTACTGCTGCGCAGCAAGGTGTTGAGATGGCTGACACCGCTCCGTATCTCAACCTCTGCTGACTTAAAATGATGGATGAACTTGTCATTACTTCACGACCATCTCTTTCAGTTCCTTTCTAAAAGCGCTGTAAGCAACAAAACACTGCAACTAAAGGGCGAAGCTAAATCCCAGCCCTATTTCAATAAGTTGTACAGTAGGTAGGCTAAGCTCTCAGACTCTCCCCTTGCTCACCCACTCCTTTAGGCTTTGCTTTGTTGATTGAATCAGCGACGGTGCATTCAAGGGAGCTGTCCTTTCAGCACCGGTCCAATGCATTCCTGTTGCTGCTAATAATGCTTTTTTGAAAACAAGACCAACCAAATTCATCAGGTCTACTAAATAGAGGAGACTCATTGTATGTAGAAATCATATATCCGAGGATGGTGCAATGTTAATATTTTCTGTAGTAGAGCCATATTTATTTTAGCACTTAAACAGCACTAGGCCCCAGATTAAACCTAGAGACAGGCTACATCCTTCTTATTGCATTACCCGTCAGTGGTTTAACGGTGCAGACTGACACCTTCATGTAGCTGATTCACACCTGCACATATCTTTCTTTTTCTCTCTTTGTCTTTTGTTTGGCACTTTCAAATGCTCAGATATCTACAAAGGGCCAGCAGAAATGCGGAGATTCTGGTAAATGTTTTAAATGATACTCACAAACTGATGGGAAAAGAAAACGATTTGTATGATTTGTTTTCTTTTAATTTAGCAATTGTTTGTGTTTTCGTCCTCTATGAATTCAAAGTTTTCCTCCATCTATTTGCATGAACTGTCACTCCGGGTGCCAACGCAGGTGCCACCACTCTTACCCTGGCACGCTTCTTTTTAACAAAAGTCATATTTGTATTTTTATATCTAAATATTTGTTATTTAAATTATATGCTCGTCTATCGTCTTACAAATCATCAACAAAAATATTTGTACTTCAGAGAGGATATACCGAATGAGACTGGGCCTCACACAGGCGAATCTAAGATTTTGGTGGACTGGTCTCACTCTATATCAAAGGTCAGACATTTTTTAAAGACTTACTGAATGTGTCTGGGGTTTTTGCACACATCAATGTTAAACTATTATTAAGAAATCGTATACTGTGACTTGAGCTTCGTTGATGAATTTGTTAGAAAATGGCAGTTTTAGAGTATATTGCACTGTTTACGAGTATCCTCAAATAACAGAGTGTTATTTGACTGATTTTGGACATTACGGTTTTTGTTTTTTAATTTTGTTTATTTTGTACCATTATTTTAAAGAAACTGGATATGGTTTGTTGTGCATGAAACCTTAATATTTTCAATAATAAAACATTGTTTAATGAAGCAAAAAAAAAAAAAGCAACAAAAATGTCATGACATTCTAAGAATGAGTCATTGTATATTATGATGCCATTTTCACTGTATTTGGTGAATTAATAAATGGTGACGGAAAAATGTTAATGCGATTCTTTGACGTGGCTTTTGTCCCAAGACATTCGGTGAACATAATGACAAACAATGAGCCAGCACTGCAGCACATACCTGGGCTTGCTCTGCAAATGAAATTGAGAAGGACAAAAATACAGGACACGTCATCTCCCCTCATTAACGATCACGAGCAACTTTAACATCTTCCAAACAAGGTTTGGGGCCTCTGCAGCCTTTTGGAAAGATTTGCCATCACCTTAGTGACAGTAAATACTGATTCTTAATTAAAGAGTGGAGAAAAAACAGTGATCCATCTGTTGAGTTGTTAAACAGCTTCGTGCTGGCCTACACAAGTGAATCCATTAAATCACAGAGCCCTGGGGAGCAACGATTGGCCACATGATCATCTATCAAAGCCCGGCTCTAAAATGCCCTCGTACAGTGGCTCGCACACAGGCATGTACACAATCACTTCACTTGGTTTTAACCTCTAATGCAGCAAGAAAGTCCTAAAATACAAACCTTATGTTGCTTATTCCAGTGTGTTCTTTTTTGGCCCAACATGTAGACAGAACCTGACCAGCTGGGCTCATGTATTGTATCCTTGTGACAGATGATAAGCTGTATTGCTCAGCAGCATTTGATGGAGAACAGAACACAGTGACTTTGGTAAATCCCTGGCAGACTAACATAAGACTTACCTGACATTGAATCTAGTAGTAATCAGACTCGGTATCTTACTTCTTCTTACCAAATCTGCCTATATATCACTATAATCTGATATGGAAGAAGTGGAGACACTCATCTACTGGTCTTAGATTTTCAGCTTTATTAGGTGGATTCTTATTCACGTTAGCAAAACCACCGCACAGTCTTTTTTTTGTTTTGTTTGGTAACTAGAAAAACCCGGCCAAAAGCTAGAGACGATTCAAGATGGGAAGCATTGCTCTTTTACATCAAGATATCTGTGAAATTAGGTGAAAGTGTCAGGTGGAAGAAAAGGGTGAAGACTACAGTACTACAATGTTTGCCAGCAGTGTTAAGGCAGGAAATTGGGTCAGCCAGTATCATCTTTCTTCCACCTGTAGTACACAAACCTGAGCAGCACTAACAACCCAATGGGAATTAATTTCCCTGTAATCACACTCCAATGTTCCTGGAAACCAAACTGGATAAATCACAGTTTATTGGTTCAAGAACGTTGCCATTACGTTGCCATTACGCATCTATAAAAAGCTACGTGTTCTGACAAACACATAGACGCTGATCCTTATATCATTCTGAATTGCACTTCACTGTAATAAAAGGACATCAGCGAAGCATCACAAGTGTAACCATCCACATTCCCATCAGCAAGAGTATTGACTGTCCCAGTAACAACAACACTGTGAACAAATAGTGCTATTGATCATGTAGTAATGCATGCTGTGTGTGTGTGTGTTTGTTTGTTGCCATGAACAATTATACTTTTGATGGTAATGGACTGCCCTGGATGACCAGAACCGGACTGACATATTTGGGCATAGATTGGATTGTGTCATTTCTGCCTCATACTACTCGTCCTGTCATGTGTGTGTCTATGAACACAGAGCTGTACTGCAGTTTATACTATGTTTACTGGCCCTTGTGATGGTGTATAGCTCACTGGACATTGTAAGATGTGCATACTAATGCATAATTTCCCAACTAAAATGGTCTTTGGCAATAAAGAGCCAGAGGACTTAAAGAATAACATTTTTCTTTTTGTTTCAATGATTATCAATAGATACCCAAAGGAGAACAGAGATGAATGGAGCTTTATAAAACAAACAAAACATCTTTGCATCAGAACTTTACTGTCTACTAGGATCCACTAGAACAGACTGCGTCTCCTCAGTACAGTGATCAACTAAATGTAGCTGTGGTGCATTTTAAAGGGAAATTTTAGTCAGGTGTTCAATCAGCAGGGCTACAAGGAGAAAGTCACTGCTCCTCAAAGAGAACATGGCTAAGGATTACTTGGACAAGCAATAAGGCCAAAACAGTTTTCAGTTTGGAGAAAAGAAAACATTGCGTTTCAGCATAAGAGTCTTATCCCATTGGTGAAACATGCTGGTGGCAGTATCATGGTTTGGGCCTGTTTTGTGTCATCCGGGTCAGGACTTATTTAGAATCATAACAGGGAATTCTGTACGAGTGTACGGGCATCTATTTGTAAAATGTGTCTGATAACACAAGCAATTCTTCAAAAGAAAAGTTAAAAAATAATAAAGTTTATGTGTTGGACTAAAAGGATTGATCTTAAACCAATGGAAATACAGTGAAAGCACATTTCATGGAAACTTTTACTTGCTGTTACAGTTGCAAAAGGGGTCCCACCAGACACTTAAGATGAGGGTTCACCACACACAAATATATATTGGACCATTTTTCTGAATAATAAATAAGCATGTTAGAATTGAAAGTTTTAATCAATCTAAGAGGATCCTCTCTAACCTGAAGACTTATGTGAACGATGATGTTTTACATAATATCTATACATGAATACATAAAACTCTAAGGTTCATGAACTTTGAAGTACAACTATATATACCGGAGATGCATAAATCTTGTAAATTACACTAAGCACTATAAATTTTTGGTTATAAATAACGTGAAATGGCACTTTAGAGATTACAAGAATATATTTGAGATGATTTAGAAACATACCATGCTCTCTCTGCTCTCCTTAACTTTTCCACCCACTGAATTCCTTGATAAATAAACTGAGCTGAGTTATTTAACACTGTGGCCTACATGTCTATTAGATGCATTTTGTGCATCTAGCAAATTAAAGATGCACCAAAGTCATAGATGTATTTCTCAAAAAAAAAAAGAAATGAATTAAATAAACAAAAGCACTGGCAGCAGCTTTCAAAAATCTGATCTCTAAAACTGGTTCTATGCTTCAATGTCGATGCAGAGCCTATGAGGTTTACGTGTAGCCTACAGCGGGGCTTCTAACTGTGACTGGTCTGCATGAGTTTACAGGGCACACCGCTTTTCCCAGCTATAATGCCCCAGTGGAGCACAAATGTATAATGGCCAGAGTTGAATCATGTCTGTTTACAATGCAAACACAATAAGCAGCTTTCTACCTGCAGCTATTTTCTCATTTTATTTCAAGTTCAGCCAATTCACTCAGCTCAATGCCGTCTTCTTTGAAATCTTCCCCCTTTTAAGTATTACAGTAGCTTCACTGAAACTCCGTGTTATCAAACATTTATTAGCTCCCCACACAGTCACAGAATTAGAGTTACTTTATGAAACTTGCTTTTAGTCACGCTGTATTAGAAACCCTGCTGCCAACAATGGCTTTGAGGGGCTAAATATTACACAAGCATAAATGCTCACATGAGCATGGTTATGTATGGTTAGTTATGTATGCTCCCCTGCACGCTTTGCAAAGAACAAACAAAGCTTTGAACATTTACTGCAGCTCAATATGTACATATCAATTAATACAAATAAATAAATAAAGATTTAAAATGACCATTGATCATCTTTTGACAAGTCTAAGATAGCAGTTTTTCTCCATTTTTTATTTGTCTTTGTGCTTTCTTATATGCTTGGTACAGTACAGCGTGTTTTCAAAAACGCTGAATCATGGCTCTAAGTAGGCTCTAACCTCCTCTGGGTAAATATTAAAATTTAAAGTTAGCATTGTATAATCCCCTTCATTTTAAAAATCTAAACTTTCTGTGACTCCTTAATCTCTGCATGGAAGCAGCTGCATTTGTTCCAATTGATCCAATTTATTGTTCAACTGTCTAATCAAGGTTTCTTCTTTAATTGGTTACTCTAATTGTACATCCCGTCTTTATGATACTTTTCAGCAATGGTTTAGTTTTTTGGTAATTTGATAAGATTTGCAGAGAGTAATAAAACACAAATACTTCTTTAAACTATAAGGAAAGATGGGTATCTACGCATACAGCTGATGACCTGCTGCTGGATTATGAGCTTGACATCTGATGAGGGTCAGAGGCTACCTGACTGTTACTGGGAGCTGTAGATCATGGTGGGGGAGTGCATGCCATGTGGTCAATAAAAAAACATTCTGTGGATGGCTCCCCATTGAACAGTCTACAGTGTAATCACAGAAAAAACTGGGTGGAGACAGCCATCACAAACAGTCACAAAGTACAGAACAAGGTAAATCCCTCAGTCAGACACTGACAGAACATTGTAAATGTCATTGTAACCTCTGCTGTCATCGCTCAAGTACACAAACGCCACTGTCACTCCACCCTGAGTGGTCATCCATTAATATTCCTCCTCCTGTTACATAAGTCTGCCATTCAATATACAGTATTATGCTATTATGCTGCCTCAAGAGACATGGGCAGATATGCATTGCTGTTTCCTCTTTGCCCGCACTGCATCAAATGCAACAATAGCAATTCCCTTTATCCTTTGAACACAAGTCTAAAGCAAGTGGCTAAACAGGCCAAAGGTAAAAAGAAGATTTTAATATACTTACAAACATTTGGCCACAATTTATATGTAGCATTGAGTTCTGTTGCATGATTGCATAAGTACCTTTGGTATGTTGGAAAAAGTAATCCAGAAATAAACAGTCATAATGAATGCAGTAATCAGATTGGGAACCTCTCCAAATCGCTATTGACAGAGTGTCCCTGAAACTCAGATATTAAAACCTCCAAACAAAAGCACCTTTTGTACAAAAGAAGCACAAAAAAGGTTTGAGTCATGTAACATAATGGGTATTTTCAGCTAATCAGGGATGTTTAAGACTATTAATATATCAACAGAGCAAATGTTAATATACTTCCATAAAATCATGCAAATGATCTAATTAGTTATGTTCATATGATTATTTATATTGACACAAAAATAGGTATAAAATTGATGTATCAGAATCACTGGATGTCATATAAGAGCAACATCATTTCCATCTTAGACAAATAGAAACAAGACCAGGCTTCATTTGGAGTACTTTCGCATCTCATAAGGCTCCTCATTTTAGGAAAGTCAGAGCAATGTGGACAGAATAATCTGGAAAGTTTGCCACACTTTAAAGAGGCCTGGCAGCTACAGCATAGACCAAAGAAGCTTGGGTTATGATGCACAGCAGGAGAGTTACCGTTTCGCCTAAGATCGTTACTGCTTCACTATGTCGGCAAATAGTTTGCCGCAGCATCGATGTTCTTGATTACAGTATTTAGAAGCTTTAACAGAGATTTGCTTATTAAACGATCAAATCTAAATGGACCAAGAGGAAAAACTCACCAGCAGCGAAAGCAGGTTAACCGGCATGTTTTACTGCATTTCCCCATTCGGATCGATGACTTTGACCCATTTTACCGTCACTGTTGTGTTACATTGTACATTGTTTATCTTCTTTAATGGAAGAGGAGAAAGCAAGACCAGTGAATATTTATTTGCTAAGGCCTTTAATGTGTTTCAGTTGGTAATATGACCCATGTGGTGTTCCAGGAAGACCCACTGATGTTGATTTTTACTACTGGTGGCGGATAGTAATTTTAACATTCACTTTTTCGTCATCTTTCACAGGTCAGGCTAACTAGAGGTTTGTTTGATGAGGAAATGTTATGCTTTTGGCGCTTTTCTTTTTCTTCCATCATTTAAAGCTTCATGTAACACATATACTCTAATGCCATCCTTGGGGCTAGTTTTGTAAAATCATGAGTAGCTATGTCACACAACTAATTTCTTTGTGCAAATTAGCTTACCAGTCAGAGGGATTTAGCAGGGCCTTAAATTGATAGCAGCTCAAATGGAATATTTCAGACTAAACAGGACAAGAAGTGCATCAACAATGAATAGTATTTAAAAAAATGCAGCTTTAAAATAAAATGTATGACTGTGTCAACCTAACGCTTAGTTAACTTGGTGAGTCTCATTACTAGAACCAACACAAATGCTGATATTTCAGTGGGATGCAGGAAGTAAAGCTGTGTCGTGATTCAGTTTAAACACAGACTGACCAGAATAAACTCAGAACTGTTGTGTCAAAGCATGCATTCAACCTTTTTTACTTCTATGACCTGACGCATAACACCCACACAACAAATCACTCTGGGTCAAACATGGTGGTGTGAGAAGAGGAGTGATTGGGAAAGTAAAAGAGAGACAGAGAAGCATTGAGCATATCATAGATTAGTGCTGTTGCTGCCCTTGGGCAAAAGAGCATGGAGGACAATTAACAGCAGGAGAAAAAAAAAAAAACATTCTGGCTCTTCTTTCTCACAGCCAGAGAGACCTGGATAATACAAGAGCATGTAAAAAAAAAAAGTCCATAAAACAGGATTTGTGTTTAAATAATGACCAAACCACTCCTACGTAAGACCTCTGCTCCGCTCTGTGGTTATATAACTTAAGTCCACTCCAGTTAAATCTCACTGTCTGCATCTATGCCATTGCAGATCAGTCAGTCCCACTGAGGCAGCTGAAAATTTAATTTAAAGGACTTCTGAGTTTTTAATATATTCACATAATGACAACACAAACAGAGGTAAGATTAAACTACATACAAATGAGGAAGAAAGCTGCATCATGCTTTGTGGGAAAATGAAGCAGAAAAACTTGCTCTCCACGTGTAGGGATGCATCCAGCCTCCATCCACCCAAAGAGTAATGAATCCATCAAATCTTTTTATGTCCCGGTGCAGCAGCATGGCTGCAGCCTCACTAGTCAATATCAAAACCATGACCATTTAAGGCTTACATAAGCACCTTCATGTCACCCAACCTCCCAGTAAAATAGGTGGCAGGCTGTTCCTGAACCCTCCCACCCAAGTAGTCAGGGCATTACACCAATTTGTCACCATAGAAAGCAGATAACAGCCAGATAACTATCAGGGTTTATCCATAAATGTATGTGTGCAAACTGTAAAATGAGTAGTTAATGAAATCCAAGGTACACAGTGGAAAAGTTGAATCTTCTTTCAGTAACAAACATGCAAAGAAAAAATCTATTTTCATTCACCTGAATAATCTAATACATCTTTAAATCAAAGAGCACAACATCGGTTATAACATCAGGATTTTATCAGAGCAGTTCTGCAGTCCGTAAAACATTTTTAGTGACTGCAAGTTTAGATGCACTGTAAAAGTTTTGGATGTTATCTAAATGGAGATGATTATACATCAGCAAACCAAGCACTAGCATTTTAGGGTAACAACTGGCCATTAGTGCACGTTAGGCCTCTTCCACAAGCTTCTCGTTTGGGTTCAACGTGCTCTAAGGGTACGTTTGCGTGACTTGGTCAAAAGCTCAACAGCAACAACAGCGACATTGTGGTGAGGCCGTTCTGTTAAAACTGAAGTTAGAGTTGACCAAACTATCATGATACTCCAGCTAAGAAACCATGGGAAGACAGAAGAGCCGTCTGAAAAATCACACAGCTTTTTTTTTTTTTTCCCAAAGTCTTAAAAATAGGCGGTAATTAGATCTCAGTGGAGGATTAAAAATAAATGATTTCTTCTTTATTAATGTGGTCCCCTCCAGTCAGAAGTCTTCCTGCCTGTCTGCACGCACGGATCTCTCCCCCCACTCTGGTCTATATTTTTAGCAGCAGAAAGCACAGGACCAGAGACTCGTATCATGTGTCCTCAACAAATTACACACAGGGTCCGCTGTTACTTTATGTACTTGGGGAGGTGAATGCATGCTGCTTTACAGGTGTGTCAAACACACACACGCACATTTCCATTAGCAGCTTTTTTCTGGAATCTAAAGCAGACACAACACCGAGGTATACCACTCCAACAGAACAGAAGGAGACACTGACACACTGATCGACTTAAGCACTGACTTTACAAGTGAGCAGGTGCAGCTGTTGTGCGCTCTGTCTAGACTTGCCCGTTCGTCCTGCAATTTGCTTAGAATTTGAACGGCACTGGAAACAACACACATTGCTGAAGCGTATTGAAATATATTTTCAGGCATGACATTCGACTGGGAAGTAAAAAAAGGTTTATAAATGATAAAAAATTCTATAAAGCACTGACAGGAAACTGTGATGCAGGCAGGAGGGAAACCGTCCGTCCATCCATCCATTTTCTAAACCAGCTTAATCCAATTCAGGGTCACAGGGGGGATTGGAGCCTATCCCAGCTGTCATTGGGTAATACAACCTAGACAGGTCGCCAGTCCATCACAAGGCCACACAGAGACAAATGAGACAACAAAGCAAGCACATACTCACTTCTAGGGTCCATTTAGAATCACCAATTAACACAGCGTGCATACTTTTGGACAGTGGGACGAAGCTGAAGTACCCGGAGAGAACCCATGTGTGCCCGGGGAGAACATGCAAACTCCACACAGAAAGGCCACAGCCTTCCTTGCTGTGAGGCGATGCTGCCAACCACCACACCACTGAGAAGCCGAGGAGGGAAACCACGATGAGTAATTGTTAACCTGATCTTTGTCAGCAGTTAGCGGTTGGTATAAGTCTGCTTTGGACTGGGTAACTTGAACAGTATTTTCATTCACTTTCAACATCTATGTTGCTGCCATTTTCTAAATTCACCCTAAAATGGAAAAAAAGTTTAAAACAAATTTTTGGACTGTAAATATTTTTATAAAACTACAAAGAATATTTTTTACATTTACGGTCAAATGTAAATATTTTTACATGTCCCTTCAGCAACTCCCTTATAGTTTAAAGATCTCTGGGATAATTCTTTTAAGAGAATTGCACGAACAGTAAAGGAAAGTAACCAAAATCCTAATAAACATCTCTGGAAATACTTCTGATCAGACATATCTTACAATGTCTCTTAGTTTTTAGGGTTTGCTCTTCAGTTTTCTCAATCTCCATCTTTATGGTGAAATACCATGATTTTGATTTTCTTAAATAAATCTTATTATCTATTTAATTCAACCAAATTTATAAAAATTTGTAATGAAACACACAGAAATAATTTCCTTAAATACTGCTATCATAACAAAAGACAGTGTTGCGTTGCATCCATCGAGGTGTGAAATCAAGTTAGAACAAGTCCACAATAGTTCTAATTCATACTAGTTATAACAGTAAATGTTTATTTTCGCAGTAAACGAAAATAAATGTCTGTTATATTCTTTTAAGCCTGAGAAGTTGCTTCTCTTTACTCTTTATCACACAATAGAACACACTTATAAAGGCAATCTTACAGGTGTATTCCTGAGTTTACATGATATTCTTATTCCAGTCATCTCACAAATTAATATTAGACAGGAAGTCCTCCTTGTCTTCATTTTGTGCAGTGATGAGGCTGGAAGGTGGGGACTTGCTTTCCTCCAGCAGCTTTTGTTCCAGAGCGGCATCTTCTGGGCTGAGCTCCTCTCCTTTGGTCATTTCATACATGAAATATTCAAAGCCGTCCCCATAGCTGTGATGTTTGATTGACCAGTTGTACTGGGCGCGAGCGTAGAGGCGCTTCCTGAAGAAGGGCTGGGCAAAAGTAATGGAGACAAAGCGACCCCCGGGTTTTAAGCAGCGGCTAATCTGTGAGAACAGCAACACAAAACAAGGAGAAGACATTTGCATAATCAACGTTGCCAGGAAATCAGACAGCATCACAATTCACATCATCTTTTTTTCCTCTGCCACCTTAAGAGGCAGTCAATGACTTATATGACAGTGCTGTGTCTTAACCAGCATCATTTCTATGGTTGATAACTGGATATACAAACCTGATAACTACCTTTAGATATTTTCAAAAGAATAATTTCGGACAAAAATGTATTTACTTATTTTTTTTCATCTAAGAGGTAGAGCTATGGGTAAATATGCAGACGTGTGGACGGGCACGTTCGTTCATGCACATCTCTTTCTTATTTGGCTTAGCTTCCCTTGCACAATTTGTTGACTTGTTGCTTTTCTTTTTATAACAAGGTCTTAGGCCTTAATTTCCTTTCACCGATCATGACTTGTTCATAATAATAATTGGAAAAAGCCAGATTATGATCATTTAAAGCAGCTATGGATTTTACAGCTGCCCAATTCTCGAAAAATTAAAACCACTGGTGCCCGCAAGGCTGTGAGAAAAAAGAAAGAGTAGTTCTCCAAGTAGCTCAGTTGGCATCATTCCCATTATCTAATGACGCAACAAAAAGAATGAAGGTCACAGAGACAAAGTGTGCAGAATTTAATGAAAACCTTCCAACTGTTTAGACATGATTCATCCGCTGCTGTTGGATATCATGATTGGGGCATGTGTTACAGCCAATGGAAGGAGAGCATGTCAATTTTGATTGGATACAATAAAATATCAGAAAACAAACATCATACTGTTTGTATTAAGCTGAGGATCCAAAGATGATGAGTTCTGCAGCAGAATAGTGATCCTTATCACATCTTAAAATCCACAATTCCTTCTGGAGTTGCAATCTGAAGGTTTTTTGCATGGCTCTAACAGTTGCCCCATCTGAACATCATAGGAAACCAATAGATAGACCGAAAATAGCACTGTGTTTGTACAAGCTAGGTTTTTTACAGGAAGACACAAAACCTGAAAGATTCTAGGTTGCAACAAAAAGTGTTAATGAGCAGTGATACTTGCCAAAGATGGAGGGAGGGTAACAAGTATGCATGCCTTGATGAGAAATTCTACTGATTAGCCAGTGTGTCTGAGGTATGACATATCTGGTATATTTTTTTGACCAATTCATTAATGTAAATTAATTGCAATACTTCCAAATACAGTACATTGAGCAGTGTGTTTATGTTATAGTCATTTGCTATTAGTTTTGAATTATTAGTCACTATACTGATAATGACATGTTGTGCTCTAATTTTGAGAGCAGAAACACTATCCTGAAGTCAGAGTCCAGGGTCTGTGCAGACAAAGGACAGCCTCAGAGCGAGCGGAAATATAATACGGCATCTAAGCAAACCAACAACAGGGACGTTAGCTTCACATTCTCTAAACCTTTTTTGGTTCATCTTTAATTTGTTCAATTTTTCGTAGTAACAGATATTCTGAACAGGCTGAAAACAAGCTCTCAGATTAGTGTCATTTCTTTGGATGTGGAGCTGGATTTATCCTTTCAACGGCTGCAAAGATGTATCTTGGATATATTCTTGTAAATGGTTCACAGTATGTAGCTTTTCGTTTTAGTCCGCTGCACCTGTTAAATTTTTAATCTAAAGGGGTTGAATCAGCCAATCAGACAGCTTGATATGCAAATGTCCAAATTTACAGTCACCTGTGACACCCTTCTCAGGGTTTATTAAGACACTAAAATGTATCTTAGGGAAAACCTAACTCCAGGCTGAGAGTATAATCTCTCAGCACTCTGACACCTCAGAGGTAACGTCTTATCATTACACATGGCAGGTTCTTTGAAAATAAGACCCGAGCCATGATAAGATGCCGTTTATCTATAGTAAGGTTATTGGAGAAACAATCCTCCAAACAAAATGGAAATTTGAGTCTTACACCTACATGTTACTTGATATAAATCAAACCAAATTTGAAAATTGCCACTTCTACATATCTGTCAAACCACAAATCACTTTCAACAATAAACTCTCCAAGCAGGGACATGCATTAAATCATGGTCACCCAGGGGAGACACTTCAGACACTGATCATTTCAGTTCAGTGCTGCTGCTCAGTTGTGCAGTCTGATAATGCAGTGTGACAGCAAGAAAACTATTAGAGTCCCTTCAGACAAATAATTGTTACTTGGATTCCCTCACTGGTGCATTCATAGAGAACAGCTTCTTGGGAGGACTGCAGAACTCAATAAAATAAGAGTACAGTATACACACTTTAAAAATTCCCACACAATCACACAGAGTATGAAAACCAACACAGATTTAGTCAGACTTTGGCAGTGAGTTTCACCAGAGACAGAAGTGTGTGTGGGAGTGAGGGGACAGAATATGCAGAACAGTGACTGGAGTGAAACAAAGATTTTGTACTTCATAAACTGTTTTTGACACAAGGACTCAGGAAGTTGTCTGGAGTGGCGCTTTCATACTTGTACTAAAGAACAGGAGCTCATCCAAGTGAGATGCTTTCCGACACCTCAGAACTTTCCGGAGTGGCTGCTGCACCAGAGGCAGGGCATGATGTAGAAAGTCTGCAGAGGAAAGTGAAGCAATAGCAAAACGCATAGGTGATGTAAAGAAAACTTCAGAGCTATAGAGATTATTGGAAAATAGCTGGGTCAGTTACATTATGTCAACAAAAGGAACGACAGAGATAGTTCTTAAAGCTGTGGGACATAAACATGTAGTGAGAGGCTACAGCATGGTCTCTGTGGGTGGCTTCATGCCAGGGCTAACATGTAACTGTCGTAAAAGCAGGGATGGTAAGGTCCAGGACAGAGTGGCTGTGCTCTGCAAAGTAAGCTGTGGCAGAGTAGAGAAGTCCCCCCCCCAACCCTTTTGAGAGAAGAGTCGCTCTGAGTTGAGCACATGTATCCTGCTCTTCTCACATGATTTATATCCACCAGCAAGAAGCCCGAGTATGAATTATTCACCCCGTGCAGCGACATGGAGGAGAAGCGACGGGATGGGTGGAGGTGGTCTTGGATACGGAATAAATTAATTAATACAATGCTCAGAACCGGGGAGGTGAAAGATCCAGTTGAGAGGGTGAGGAGGTAGGGGGGCTGAAATGAACAATCTCTTTATCCTTCACAATACTTTCATGATTATCTCTAGACTGGGCAAAAAAAATGCATATTTTATCATATTCAAAGATACTGAACCTGCCCAGGGGTAACTTGAAGGTTACTGATTGCACTGTAATGACTGCAAAAGTATGCAAAACTGGAATTTCAAGGAAACAGCGCATGTTCTACAAACAAGCAGAATCTCTGTCAAATTTGTGAGACTTGGGGATCTGGAAGAAATAAAGGTTGAGAAAGTCTTGAGTCAAGCTTTGTTCAAACAATGAAAGCAGAAGCAACTTAGAAATATTTATTCAAGATGTGTGTGTGGATTCAGTTCTCCATTGTGACTGTTTGATTTATCTGTTTTTGTGGGAATAGCAGGCTTGTACAGTGTGATGAATAGGGCTAAATACTCACTGGAAATCAATGCATCAGTCGCAGGCTTGTGCAGAACAATCGTTTGAAGAGATCCATTTCATCTGAATCAGGTGTGTGGAAGCAGAGAAACATCTAAAACCTGCAGGACAGTGGCCCTTGAGGACCAACTTTGGACATCCCTGGCTTACAGTATCTGATTTCATGCTATCACAGTCATAAACATCTGTCATTCTAGCAACCAGAACCAACTTGCTTCTCCACTTTGACTGTCTTAGTGTCTCCTAAAACTTGCTAAAGTCTTCAGGATTGGTTGACGCTGGTTCCCTTCAGAGAGTCTTCGTAGAACATTTGAGCAGCTTGACTTTGCCTTTCTGAGGCAAAGGGCGATGCTCTGCAGAATCAAAGCAGAAATCCCCAACGATGGTAAAAAAAACAAAAAAAAAACAAAACAAAAAACAACACCATATGAACACGTTAAAAAAGTGGAAAAGTATATTTTTAGTGGAGGGGGACTTTAAAGAGTGTCAAACTTTTTCACATGCAGCCTTCATGCCAAACATACATTTGCGTTTCAATAAAAAATAAGAAACTGAGCAAAAAAACTGAGTTTCCTCCAAATTTGATGTGCCAGATAACTTCCTAGTAAAGCCAAAATACAGTTCACATGTTTCCCTCAGAGGTTGAAATGAATCAGCAAATCACAATGGGAGCTAAAATGCAACATCCTGACTTCACCACTTTAGCAATTATTCATGAAAATGACGTGTGTGTGTGTGTGTGCACGCTCTGTTCCTCTGCAGTGTAATTTCAGAGGCTTATGTCACAGGTGAGTGGAGGACTGAGGTCATTGGAACTTGAGATGAGACTCAGCTAAGGTTAAAAAAATCAGCTATAACCACTGTAGCAGAGAAGCAATTGGAAGCAGAAAAATGTTGTGTGATGTCTAAGGCCCTTTAACTGCAAAGGTGGCATTTTGGCAAATGCCCCATTTCACTGTGTGTTTGCCGGATACATTACTATCAGCATACATTACCAAACACAGAAATCTTCCTTAGGGAGTGCAGGAGGGTGCATCTTGTTAGCGGAGTCAGTTTTCTACACATTTTGTATGTTTAGCCCATGCACTATAACCGAATGTATGTAAATCACAGGTGAGAGGTCATATTCAAGGAGAAGCATCTATGCTATGTATTTATAAATGACACACACTTGGGTTAATAACATAGGGTTGAAAGTTAATGAGAATTTAAATCAAAGAACTAAAGAAGCATCAAGATTTACAGCCTAAACAGCATCCATAGACACACAAATCCTGGTTTAAATCCAGCCCCTGTCAATCAGACATTTGTAAAATTACCTAATGTGGGTCATGGGCTTAGAGGACGAGGGAAACCACTGTTAACTCTCTCTCTTTCACCTACACACACACACACACAGTATCATGGTCTGGCCTGAATTATTCAGCATGGTGGCGGAAGCTTGTGTCTAAGTGACCTGACTTTGTCTTTAGTGTCTCTGCAGCTTTCTTATAGACTAACATGAAGCTAACTATCACTGTTAGGGGTTGTTTTCCTCAATCAAACAGCTTCCCAAAAAATTTGGTTTAACATAATATAACATTCCTGAAACATACATTTATTTTTCAAATTGCAGCACCAAAGAGGTTATTCTCCCATGCTGAATAAAAACTCTCATTGAGGCTTTAAGTCGTGACGGGTAAATTACTGAATGTAATTGCTGTACTCTCAGGTTTTCTCTCACATCCATCTCTTGCATATAATTCTACTTGAAAAAAAGTCAAGATGGCGACAGCCAAATATTAAACGTCAGGCTTCGAGCACTTGGACCACAAATCCATGGGGGAAGCCATAGTGGTTATGTACATCTCTTATATGCAGTCTATGATCAGAGCACAACATAAACTAAATGAATTGACACCAACTATAATACTGATAATAATGGTTCCCAATGCATTTCCTGATGTTCTTTGTGTGGCGCCATCATCAGGTTCAAAATTGCCAAAACTTGGTTTACAAGTGAAGTTTTTACCCTGAAAACCTTTGTGTGTGTGTGTGTGTGTGTTTAATGTTAATCAGTATAATGCTAAAATGCTAAACAACAGTCATGTAAATAGTAAATCCCTTTATCATACTAGCATGTCAGTGCTGGCATGGTGATCTTGTTAAATTTACTGACAATCCAAATAGGTCCTGCAGTTGCATTATTCCATTGAAATATTGCCAATCCAAAAAATCTGGTCGTATTTATACAAAAATAAAAGAAGTGTTTTTTGTGTGTTCACACACCTGAACTAGTTTGTAAAACGCGGCCGTACTGTGCAAGAATCTTAAAACCACCACTCACTCGTTCATATACTGCCAGGAAAACAGAAGATACAGTCGGTGCGCAATTTGTTGAAACGTATGCAAGGAGACATGAAAATACAGAGTATGAGGCAAAAGTGCAGCTTGTAAAAATCTGGAATCATTACTTTTAGTCTTCAGCACAGCCTGAACCCTCTTAGACAAGCTTTCTGCTCATTTGTTCAGGCTTCTTGAATGACAATCAAAAGCTCTTCTTTGGCTGTTGGCTTTCTTTTGAAGATGATCCCACACAGCTTCAGTAATGTCGAGGTGCAAGTACATCACTTTCAGATACTGTTCATTTGGCTGTAGATAGTTTTTTAGGCTTGCCAGTTCCTCTTTTGACCTCCACTTGTCCACTTTAAGGACATACTGCATGTCATGTTGACGTGGCAATTTTTGAGCTTTGGGAATCACTTTGCTGATGTGAAAATACTACTTTTTCAAACTGTTATCTTTGTCATTTTATGCAGACACAACTAAAGAAATGGGAAGAAATTATTGCTTATTATTTTTGCTACAGGCTGGTAAGAAAGTGCCTGAAGTTAGAAATAAAATGTTTTATTTGCAAAGTTGTCTCGACACAACACTAGTCCATCCCTTGAGTTAAATACCCTTTCATGTTTGAATGGTTCATAAGTTACTGTTTAATGGCTTCACAAACAAAATGACACAATCCTCTGAAAATAGTCCGGTATGAGGAATGAAATGAAAAAAGTGGTCTATATCTGTCTGGCTCCCAAGAAACAAATGATACAGAAATGCAGGGTGGCTGAAGACTTTTCCACATTACTGTGTGCTTTGGTAGAAATAGCTGAACTTGTCTAAACCTTTGAAATATTAACTTTGTATATGTCAGTCCAAGTCCCTCCCTGACCTTTCCACATTAACCAGAGAAAAGATAAGGTGTTGGTCCAAGGAGAATGACATTTCATCTACTCAGTAGTCTCCCTTTTTCCAGATGAACATCTTTATTTTCTCCTATTCATTGCTTTGACTTTCTGTCCTCAGTGAACCACAATATTACGGCTCATCCTTTGTTATCTCCATTTTCTCTTCTTTGAGCTCAGGTTTGCCCGAAGATACTGTACACGAGATAACAGACTATCTTTGGTGGTCAGATGAGGACAGAGAGGCGGGTTGTCAGCACCGTGCTGTTTCACTCAGCCAGACCCCCAGGTTTCGTAATCTGGGTTCATCCGAGAACGCAAAGGTAAGTGAGTGGCTACTGAACACAGAGTCATCCTCTCCAGTTCTTGTGCTCTAGCAACACTCTCTCAACATTACAACATTTTCATATAGTTGAAATAAAAATAAAGACAATAACAACCGGGTCTGAATTTGAAATTAATTCTTGATAGTCTACAAGAAACAGAAAAAACACGATTCGATATCAAGGACAGAGACACCTGAGACGTGCTGTGAAAGGTTTCCTGATGTTATGTAGTTACAACGGCAAGAAGCTGCAAGGAAGAAAACGTAAAACAGATCTATTCCTTCATTTGATTCTTTTATTTGTTTAAAAGAATCCCCATTAGCTGTCTACATCGTAATACAATTTTACACCCGTAACTCAAACCCCTAATCCACCCATGTGACTGTCTGTTTCTCCACTGCTGTTTCTCTGTATTATGAGCAGCTACATTTAATGTAGGTGGGTCTGAGTGAACTACTTTGTGACAAATAAGACCACCTACTAAACATATAATGGAAGCATGAGAGAAATCAGATACACAGCTAAAAGTGGTGACATTAAGGCAAGTGATTACCTCGGTCCAGACCTTTGAAACATTCCCTCCACTGAGTTGACTGATGAATAGAAGACTTATTTCAATTTGATCTTAAGCCAGAAACTAAAACTGGTTCGCCCGTAATGATTTCTTTTGAGACATTGTCAAATCTACAGTAAGTACACCTCTACAAGTATGTTTTAATGTTTCAGTCTGACCAAGAAAAAAAACAGACAGTAACCCCCACAGTGATTAACTTATGCTTAACTCAACTTAACTTTAACTGTAATACTTTCTCTCGTAGTGAGGTTTTAGGTACCTCTGAGTGTGTGGTGTCAGGAGTAAATTCAAGCGATTTGTCACAATCACAATCCTCTGGAAGCCTGACTACCTCACAACACCCAAACAAACCGGCAACTGAACGTTTTCCAACAGCATTTTGCAGCTTCAAAGCGTGCTATTGCAGAGTAAAAAATTTTAACCGTGGAATAAAGAAGTACAAGCAGACCTCTCACAGCTGGAACCCTGATCACATTGTTAGTGATATTGCTGAACTAAGAATAATGTTGGAGTCATGTTTTTGACAAAGAAGAACACGTGGAATTAGAAGAAAATCAGCATTTCTACTGTGTCAAAATTTGACACTTTTTAAACATATGTCCATCTCAAAAGGCTTTGGTTGGTTTGTGGGAAAAAAAAAGAAATAGTCTGCTCCAAATTGATGATGGAAGCAGGAGTGTGGAGGAGGATTAGTGAGGGGCAAGCAGAGGTGGTGCTTTGTGTGAGTGCACACCCACTTCACCGTGGGTGAAGCGGAGCCGATCAGTGGGAAGAGACAACAACAGAGTGCTATCTCTGGACAGCAGACCTGTACGGACCATAGCTCCTCCGTCTCCTTTGGATACTCTACACCTACACACAAAACAGAACGACACGCATTCACAGCAGCAAATTTGTGCCGCTCTTAATTGTTCACGAGCAGACCATACTTGAAGCGGGGCAAGAAAAAAAAAAAAGTGGGAGAAGGTGCACTTTTTTAAATCTAGGTCATATGTTCATATCATGTTTAATAAATGCTCTGAGCTTGTTTACTAGTATCATGAAGCTCTGCAGATCCCCTTCATTGCAGCCTCCCCCCCGCCTAAAGGAATGTGCATCGGAAATCAACCACCTCTCTTTCTTTCCATTTCACCTCACCAGTAGCCTGCAGCCAAACATGTGGCTGGCGAAAACGTGTAAGCGTCTCGAGGAGATGAGGAAACGAAGAGGGAGAGGGTCTAAACAAAGCAAATCTGCTCTTCTGCCCCCCCCTCCAGGGGTGCAACAGACTGCTTTGTTTCCCTCATCCCTTCATCCCAATTTTATCCGTCTCTTTCTCTTCTTCCTTCTCCAAGCCTCTGCCTCTCAGAGCCAAATGTATAAATGCTATAGGACACCATCTGCCCTAAAGGAGCTTCATTTTGCACAATGCCAAGTATAAATTTACCTAAGTGAGTGGGCTGCTGCACGATTAAAGTATTTTCCTCATAAATAGGTTTGAAATGAAAAACTAAAGTTCTAAAACAAGTCTCAAGAAACCTCATGCACAAAACAGAAAGGGTAAACAGCACAACTATTTTTCTTTATCTATACGGGCCCATATACCCACTGGAAGACTTGGAGCAGTACTAAAAAAAACATGCAAAACGTGAGAGTGCTGGATTCCCACTTCTTGCCTCCTCCTTTTGCCCACCCAAATTTCCTCTCCTCACCCCATCTCCTCCTCCCACTGACTACATGGATGAATTATACATCAGAAAGGGGGGCAAAACGGCTTGCTTGTGCCGGGGTGCATCTGCACTGATGCTTAACACAGATTCATGATTCTGATTTCTCAGCTTAACGCCCTCCTTTAAGAGCAGGTCGTGTGGGCTTGTGGAGGCTCAGGCGACTGTTAGAAGACAACAGCATCCAGCTTTTTAAATAAACACATCTCTTCTTCTCAACTCTGCTTTGCAGTGGAGATAAAGGATTCACGGTTGTCTCAGTAACATACAGTAGTATGTGGGTCACACCATTTCTTTGAGAGCTGAGGCTGTTTCAGTGGGCTGACAAGCATAATGGGTAGACATCTTTCTCAGCAGCCTTATTAGCGGTGGTGCCTTGGGTTAATATGCAAGAGTTCAAGAAAGACAAATAATCACTGTTTTTTGACAGTAAATGTTGCTCTGAACTGGGTCACTGCTAATGCTCTGCTTCTTCAAAAAGAAGAAAGCTCTTGCGAGGTTGTCTCGCTTTAAAAACGACGGAAACTCTCGTCTTCAGGCTGCTTTTGCATGATAGATTCATGTTGAGAGGCGCAGTGTTAGTGTTGGCGTGTGCTGTGAGCTTGAGGACCCGTGTCTAAGTGATCGACATCTTCACATTCAACCGCCACATTCTCCACTCGTAGCAATCTGGCACACAAAACTAAAAATAAAACTTTTTTTCTTCATCAAAAAATAACAGACTCTTGCTTTTATCTCTTCTTTCTCCTTTATCTCTCCCACTCCCCCATGCCGCCTCCTCACCCTTTCTGCTTTCCTTTCTCCACTGGGGACCAGACAGAGGTTTGCTTTAATTACTGAACTACATTTCACACCGGTGGAGAAAGACAGAGGCACACTTCAGACACCCACACCCGCCCACTGTCATGCTCCCAGCTCTGCCTTTCATGCATATATTCCTTTGTGTGAGTGTATGGAGATGTGCGTATGTTTAATTTTGTAAAGTCTCCTTTATAAATGCCTCCTCCATGGCTTTACAGCAGCAGACCGCTGTGGTCAAATATGCTAAATATATTAAGCAATGTTTGCGATTTTTGGCACTGAAAAAATTATGCAGACTTTGTGAAAAACTTTGAGATGGACGGGATGGAAAGGAGTGAGCAAATGTGTAATTAATAAACTCATCTGCTTTTAAGGATACTTTAGAAAAAAAACAAACAGAAGAATAAGAGCTGCAGGGAAACTAGAGCAAAATGTGAGCGGCTGGTACAGTGACACTGAGAGGAGGGAGGGTGTTTCCTTAGTTTTCTAACTTACTCCTTTTTGTACCCTGTGCGTCTCTCTTTTTTTTTAGCAGTCTCTCAAACTTCCTTTTCTTTTTTAAAGCCTGTAATGCACAATCATACATATCAAACTCATGCTTAAGAGTAGTTTTGCATGAAAATTTGTTCGCAAGTCTTATGGAATTTTCTGTATCTCTGCTTAGATTTTGAACTAAAACATTATCAGATGGCCGTTAACTCATTTGAGAAAAATGTTTAAATTATAAATATCTGAATGGCAAAAAAACAGGGGGATGAGAGTCAGATCTGAGTTGTTGTCCTGGTTTTAGCAGAACAGAGATTCATCACAGCACATTTGTGGAAGTTTATCACGGTAAGAAAAATTTGCCATAAAGGTGCTAAAATACCCAGCTCTCGTTAGCTCTTGTATCTTGCACAGCGGCTAGTGCTATATCGCTTTGTATCATTTACCACTTGTTTTGGGGCATAAGCTGCCAGACAGCAATACAAAAGTCAATCTCATAGTGACACATTCTGTGGATGCACCGAGAGCCAAAGCAACTACATCAGTAAAGTGTGTTTCTGTCCTTTTTAATGGGAGCCAGCGATGAAGAGCTTGGCAGCAGCTGGAGGAGGAGAGAGACACAGAAGGAGAGGCAGAGCAGGAGGTGAAAATGGGCCAGTGTGTCTGGCTGCTGAAGGGGTCTCCAGCGGGATAGAAAGGGGGACAGGACAGCCCGATGGAGGTTCCCACAGCACACTAACACAGTCCACTCCATTCAATGGGCCACTAGCACAGTAACTAAAAACTGGAAATGGCATTACAATTGGGCACTTGTACCGTCTTCATCACTCTAATACATCCCATTTAACTCTGAAGCAGGAATACAACAATTACCAGTGAGGTGTTTGATGCCATGAACTTGAGACTACATGACTTTCTCTTCCTCAGGCATAAAAGGAAGGTTGACCAATTTCTTCTGCTCTCAAATCTAAACCAACCACTTAGTCCTCATCCGAGGACTCCCCTTACTTTTAAAATTGAAGAATATTGTTGGAAAACACCTTAAATAAAGCACAGACTGCCTTGCAGAGTTTGTTTACTTTTTAAACATCTTAGCACTTTGGCCAGAGGCAATGAGACTAAACATACATTTTTATTACAAGCTGAAGCACGAAGCTGCGGGTAGAGGAAATGCTGCTTTGTACCAGGAGCCACTGTTGCTAACAACCAGATGGGACATGCTGAAAAACATGTCTTCAGTCTTTATCAATCATATCACCATTTTCATCCTGCATTATTGCCCTTGGAGTGCAGCCAAGCAGCACCTTTCCTCCTTTACAGTTTTGGCCATCCAAACTCAATCTGCTTCCACTTCACCGGAAGTATTTGTGACAAAGAAATAAGGAGTGTGCCACAGAGTGTGATTTATTTATCTTGGATACTTTTACGGGTTGTTTTTAACGTGTGAGTATGGTTGTATACAAGCCACTGCAAGCTCTGCAATGAAAGGAAGAAAAGGTTCACTGCAAGCTAACAAGCCTGTTGAGTTAAAATAGTGCTTTTAAGAAACATCAAAGTAAGCTGGCAATTCATCATGGTGGCTACAGGACACTGGTGCACCTACTCCATCATTCACTGGTTCGTGTGCTGCACTTGTTTCTTTTTAAGCTCCATAGAGCAGAAAAGAAATCCTCAAGAAAAAACAAAACAGCAAAGAACTGCTTCCAGTGGCAATTTGTGCACCAAATACACGGTGTACGGGACGCAGAGCGTTGATTACCTGCTGCTGTGTGGCTGTGCAGAGCATGAGATACAGGGAACTTCTGTTCAGCTCAGGACTGCTGCAGACGCAGGCAGGCAGGCCAGTTTCCATAACAACGTAGGGAAAAGAAACAGAAAAACCCAAACAATTTCAGCAAATTTATTCTTGAGGTTTGGATGCGAGAGAGCCAGGCATTTTTTTTTAGCTATTTAATAAACAGATAAAGCTTACCAGTGCAGCCCAAGTTGAGTTTTATACAACAATTTGATTAAAAAAGCTACAATTCTACGATATTGCACTTGTCACATCAGTCGTGTTGAACAATATTTGCTTATAATTCTTTCATTTAGAAATCATTGAAGATCAGCTGTTTGAGATGCTGTGTGCCAGTGAATTATGACTGACCGTCCAGTTAATCCATTGTTTTTTTTAATCTGATCTCAACTGCCAAACTGGGCTCCATATCAAGGTGCTTTTTGACTGATCAACAATAATATCACTGAGCGCATCTTAACTCCGGATCTCTGTTCTTTTAAGTCAGAAACATTGCATTCAAAGGGTCACTGAAATCTGGCTAATTGGCAGAGGCACGTTACCAAAGATTCTCAATACCCAAAACACTACAAACTCATCAATTTCACTGATTTAGTAAGAGGTGGAGGAATAATAGGAGACGACAATAATTGAGTGCTCCGGTGGCGCCGGAGAGAGTAGCCCAGACTCGAGGCATTTGATGTCATCACAGCACAAAACGCTGTGTTCATTGTCATTATGGAACAATAGCTGTTGATTATATATGGTTATTTAAAGCTTTTACTTTAGATTTTTCTGCTTTAGATGTCCCAGTTTTTTCTCTGCAAGATCACATTGGGTGCAATAAAAAATGCCCAGAAAAAACCCCCAAAAAACACTTTTATTTAGTCCTTTATTTTGTAGGACTTTTTAGATGAAACAGTCATTGGAGCCTTTACAAAGAACCTTTTGAAGAACTTAGCTCTTGGAGGCATGAATGAAGAAGTGTCCCAGAAAGTCCTGTGTGCCAAATCCTCTTAAAACGTCAGATATTTTTCCTCAGATGATCTGCTATCAAAAACACAAAACCAAAGGGCCTGCATGTGGCTGTGCGTCAAACACCAAAGAATTTTCCATGAAACAATAAACACGATCATATCAGTTTCTCATATTTACTCACGGTTACTTCTGAACCCCTACATCTCAGGCACATATCCAGACTCAAATCAGAGCTGAATTCTGGCAGTTTAATGTAGTATCCTTATTTTCATCTCAAACCAAATATGCTGAGGCTCAGAGCCTGAAGAGCAAAAAAAAAATAAGACACAGATACTGGTCATGAGAGTATCTGAGTATGTATTCTGGATGTACATAGAAATCAGGATGAGAGAAACTGACACATTAGCTTTTATATTATATATTTTATATTACATTAGGCCTGAATTGATTTCGGCGACACTGATATATTTTAAGCATCTCTTTGGGCCTCAATTACTTAAGCTCCAAAAATCTTTGTTAACCATGTTACATCTCAGGGCTGGAAGCTGAGAGAAGCAACTGATATCAAAATTTGTAAACTTTGGGATTTTTTGTTTGTTAGCATGTAGTCTGTCTGGATTAACAAGATCATGATAAGACAGTGACCAACACAAAATCTGCTAAACTAATTTGTTTCCAGTGTTACTCAGTGCTTTATGGCAAACACAGTATCTGCACTTTGACCTCGGAGGGACCTTTTCCTGGCAGTTGACTATATCTTCCCGAAAAGGATATTTATAGCAATGACAAATAAACTACATGAGAATAACAATGATTATCTCAAAGAACAACTGTCAGAAAGTATGGCCCCTTTTAAAGCTTTCAGGCTTGAAAAAAGTGTGTAAATATTGTGAGACATACATAACAGAAAGTTATGTCCGACTATAGTCTCTGTTTATGCATAAAGATAAGGTGTCTTCAAATGTCCCCTGTTATGGGTAATACTGCAATTATCTCACAGTTCTCTCTGGGTCAACAATAAGACAGAACTCTTTTTCTTTTTTTTGACCCAGCAGCTTTTCACACCAAACCAGGCTGAGACTCATTAAGTGCTAAATCATAAAACTGTTCTCTAACGAAGCCTCTACTGTCTCATTATAGAGTAAGAAAATCAGACAAGTGCTGGAGCCTTCACAGACAGGCAGTCATAGCTGCAGAGGGTAACAAGTGAAGGGTTGGAGCTCAGTGTAGTGTGACTGTACTATATGTGGTGGTGGTGGGACTGAAAACTCATTAGGGAGTGATGACCACAGAGAGCGAGATGCAGAAAATGAAGGTTTGAAACGCAGATTACAAAGAGGAAGAGAGATTTGTGTGTGCGTATTGTTCGCATACAGTACATCTCCTCGTCAAATGGGGTGCAAATGCTTTTTGACGCTAAAACTAAAGTGAGGATGCAATCAAAATAATTGTACTTTTGCATACTACTTTATGCGTGCGGGAACCTGCCTCTGTCAGGGTGGGGGGGGTTATATACAGTAAATATGACCATAATCCCCAGACACAGCCATTTTGTTTTGTTTAATTAGCTTTCTGCCCTGGACTACATGGGCATGACCAACATCTCTCCAAATCCATTCTTTCTGTGAGGATAAATCAGTTTATTAGTATACAGTTCAGACAATAGACCCCCCCCAACATTTATGACTTCGATTGTACACTTGTCCAACTGACTGTATAGTCTAGTTCCATAGAAACGTTGGTATATGTGATATGACAGGCTGAAGACACCAACAAAACCGATGCCATGCTAACTGAATCAATCAAATGGAGCAGCTTAATAGTATTCATAATGCAAATTTACAAAGCAGTTAAAAGCTACTCTCTGTCAACAGCGCTGTTATAGTGAGATGTGCTGTGCCTGGTATCTGGCCAATGAGGGTGGCTATGAATAGAGTCTGTGGTGAGCCAAACATTTCCTGAAGGATGGATCCTCCAAAAGATAGTTGGCTTCATTCTGACATCTGATGGCTGTGCTGGCAATGCTGAGCCACAGCTTTGTGTGCAGCTTCAGTGGAAACATATCCTTTGGTCTAAGTTAAGATACCTGGCATTTAATGCTGTATCTCGCCAAGAACGGTAGCTGAATACATGCATTATCGCTGCGGAAGGCCCACGGTGACAGAATGACAATACGTTACAGTTCACAGGTGTTTTCTACTTCCACCTGGTTGGTCTGGACTCCCACAGTGAACAGAGTAGCAGTCGCTGTACAAGCTGATGTTGAGGTGACTGAAGTGGGAGTGAGTCACTGGTTAAGAAGCTTATTTAATAGCCAGAGGAATTTCCCAACGGTTGTACTGCAGCATCAGGACTGACAGCACACAGCAAAACGTTATTCACGTTATTAACACTTCATAACGTGTTTCTGTTGCTTTTGAGAGTTTTCAAGTCCGTGTGGATTTACATGATCTGTGACAGCTGGTCACACACTTAATATTTTTTTTTGCCAGACTTAATTCCAGACTCATCTGACTGATCTCTATCAAGCAGCAGTAAAGCAAACAAACCTTTTTCTCATCATTACCGTTAAACTTTAGATGCTACAAGCAGCTGCTCGTGGTTCAATCTGTTGTCGTGAGTTGAAGAGAAAAGGCCACTTTTTTCTCTCGAGTTCGTCACGAGGCTGGAAACATCCAAGAGGCATTGGTGTTCTCACCAGAGTTAAACTGATTTCCGTTCAGTCTCTTGAGGAGACTGTAGTTTATTTATGCTCTGCGTCATGCTTGTCTGTTTTTTTTTCCTTTTCCAAGTTTCCTCTTGGTCTCTCATTGGCTTTGGCTCCTCGCTGATTGCTCACTCAAAACTCATCCTGACTAGAAAATATCAAACAAGCTGGATATTCAGTCAGGACTCAGATCATAAGTCACATCTTTGTAACATTCACATATTGCAGATGATGATATAAAAGTTGTGAGTGGAACTGGATGAAAACCAAACACTTAAGGCAATTATCGTCATGTATTCATGCAACAATACAATGAGACATTATCTATTACCCCTCACCTTAAAAGGTGTGTGCTGAGATATGATTTTAGCCCATATTCCATTTGAATTTCTAGACCTTCATTTTAGATTTTAAGCACTAAAAAAGGCGCTTTCAGTGAAGTACTGCCTGGATAGATAGGTTTGAATGAGGTTTACTGTAGGATATAACTGCTGTTGTTGGGAAACCTGCTCAGAGCAGCTGGAGGATTCATCTCAGGCCTAAATACAGATGTCTGGAAGGAAGCTCAAAATAAATGCAAACTGTTTACTGCTGTACTTTAGAATAGTCTCTCTCTGAGACAAATAAATACCTTGTAAATAAATGAACGAAATATTAACAGTATATATTCTCGTTGCCAGGCTAGTTCCAAACTGTTGTTTTATGTATCAAAATTCATTTAAAACCAGCTGATGTGAGCTGCATGTTGTCAAATATTGCTTATCTCGTTGGCGGCACCGTTCTCCAAGTTGAATGTTGGCTTGATTTCCATGGACAGCAATGACAAACAACATCAAGGGTGCTTTTCCCAGTGCAAATCCCAAAGGGGGCCGAACAAATCCCTTTGCATCGTGCCACTGGCATCAAAGCTGGTGCTAGTTACACTACACATCAAAGCCTGAAAATGCCTTGAAATTTTTCTTTTTTTTTTTTTTAAATCCTCCTCCTTCCTTTTCATTTTTTGAGTCTTTCCAGTGAATAACCACAAACAAGACAAATGCTCAGCGCTGTGAGCTGTTCTGTCCAACCAGAAAATGTCCCATCCAATTCAACAGACACTCAGTAGTGCCTTGATTTGCTCAAGTGCCGGTGAACTGTTGCTTTTATTGAGGAGCTATTTTTGTGGCAGCAGTCGATCCTGCAGGCAGAGTATGCAGCCTGTAGACTGCTATGGCAGCATCTAGTCATGTGCTGTAAACCAGGTCAGCAGCATTAGACAGTGGGTTTCAGCTCGCCCACTTAGGTATCCTCAGACTCTGGACCCTTCATTATACTGAAACAGACAAGATGAAAACCTTCTGTGCTTTAAAATCTTTGCTGTAAGCAGTTCTTTCGTCTGGTTTTCATATAAAAAAGCTTTTAGACAACAAGAAACTTAAGTCATTTGTGGCCACTGGTGTTTAAAATGTAACAAGACAGTATGTTTAAATTTAATTTTCCTAAAAATCAGACTTCAGTAGTAGCAGGAACTGATACCACCTCAGCAGCAGGCTGTCACTCTATCACACCTTCTGTTTGATTTTGCACCCTTCTTATCTGTCACTTCTTTTTCACTCCCTGTCCTTCCTGCATCTGAGGAAGGATGGATTCAAAAAGCAGTGGTTGTTTTAGGAAAATTCTACATGCCCCCAGGCTGTTGTTTTTCATAACTGAATACCGAGGCAACAAATCAGGCTGGAAACAAAACCCATACCAGACTGGGATGCTTACTGTGCCGTGTCCAAATATTCCTCCTTTTCAAATCTATTTAGTACAAGTCAGAACAAACTGACTTCATACAGTAGAGCAGAATGGGTTTAAGCCAGTGGAGGAACTTCAGAGCAATACTAACTGTTCCGAACATGTAAGACAGCACAACATACTCCCTTCCCCACCTCCCCTCATCCTCTGTCCCTTAACACATGAGCGGCTTTGTCTTCCGAGGGCTCTGCTGTTATGCCAAATTTGAGCCGATAGAAAAGCCTGGTCCATTTTTGTATAACTGCATCCTTTTTCAAGCGGCGTGGTTATTGCAAGCCCTGTACACAATGAAGGGGTGCTGAGAAAAACTTCTTTGGATGGTGAGGAGAAAATTGCATATAACTGGGAAATGGACACGTCTGTAAAATGAAAGTGGGTCATCACAGATGTTTAGCGATTTACATTCTTCAAAACACATCAACTGAGACGTGCAATGCAACAACCTAAACATACAACGACTTTGTCATCACCTTTCATATATGGAAGCTGCTAAGACTTATATACTGCATGCATGCGAGACACAAATCCATTGAACTGTTAATCTAGATTTAAAGACTATATAATTTTCTGTAGATTCTCCGCATGTCTGAAATAATGAGTTAAAATCAAACCTGCAGTCTCACTTTGATTTCAGTTAAAACAAGACGAACAAAGAAAACTTTCCCTCTCTGAACACCTCTCGCCTAGCAGTGGTGGGTTGGGATGGGATGGGAGGGATGCGCCACACTGTCACCTAGTTTCCATGGTAACACGTTGCTATGGAAACAGGCCCTGGAACAGACTCGGCGTCTGGGTGGTGGAGATTTTGTTCAGGGGGAGGGAGGTGAGGAGAGAACGTGAGAGAAGCAAAAACATAGAGAAAGTAAAGTGGGGGGGGGGGCTCAAATTAGGTGTATGCAAACTTCAATTTGAAGCATTAACACAGCTCGCCTGTAACCCGAGCTTCAGCGTACAATTCACTCAGATTTTCGGAATAATGAAGATGTTGCATTGGAGAAAAGAAGGGAGCAGCTTCGGTGACATTCATTTCACTCCTATGATGTGCAGAAAATATTACATAACCAGTGAAATAGCTGACAATACAACCAGGGACAAGTGTTTTGATTTTAAGATATTTTGACCCTTGGAGAGTTGAGGATTCAAGTGAGAATCAGTTAGTTTAGGTGTATGGGGTAATGTTTGTGTTTGTCTGTTACATTTAAGGTAAAAAGAGGGAATAAAAAGCAGAGTCTTAAAAAATAAAGTCTTAACTCAGGGTGCATGTTTCCCTGAAGGTTTCCTTTGTGGATCAGGCGTCAATAAAGGACTGCACCTTCAAGTTGACAGTTGAATGTCTTTTAGTATTCACAGTTATTACAAATAATATGAACAGCAGAGGAGAGCAGTCAACAGCAGCATATGTTTGTGACTGAGAAAATAACAAGGAGGCAATGCAGCCTGCCAGCAGGTAAATCCAAGCCTAACACACTCGTTTGCAGATGTCCACATAGACGGCTGTTTCCCAGAAATTACAGACCGACCAGCCGTGGGACATTTGATTTCCCGTAATGTCTCCTTGCACACTCACACCTCCCCCTCTTCATCTCCATCTAGCCCTCTAATCTTTCCCCGGTCGAATTTGGACTGCAGCCTGCCGGGTTAGTCTATTTGACTGCTGTCACATAAAGAGCCTTGGAGCACGTTGTGTACTACACTCAGGAACAAACAATATGCACAGCAACTGGCAGGAAGCACTATAGGACAGATGGATGCATACACACAAATACATTCAGATTGTCACTTGTTTATGCAGTTTGAAGCTTATATGTCCTGGGGCTCTGACAAAGTGGACAAACTGGACTGCAAAGTTCAGTCAGACTTCCTCCATTACAGCTGTAATACAAACACAAGGGCCTGAAATACAAACAAAGCTGACAGCAAAGATGTGCAAACAGGAAATCAATTATTAACTTAGTGCACATAGAGCTGAACCCCTAAAAGCATTTCTAATGTATGGTTTTCTTCATTAGAAGAATTGGACATAGTTTGTAATCAAACCAAATGAAGGAGGTAAATAAGATTTTAGCAAATGCAAATCCAACAATGTTTATACAAAGGTTTAGAAGGTCAGCGTTCTGCGTAAATAAGCCATGTTCTACGTGACTATACCCTAAAAATAACGGTCTGGATGAGTAATCTCATGCTGGCTAACCTTTTTTACTGGTAGCCTAATTCATATTTATGACCTGGAGATACAGTACAAGCTGAAAAAGTTTGACATTTTGGGAAATTTCTCAGGGGGTTTGCTGTCAGAATATTTATTGGAAAGGGCCAATAAAGTTCTGATTTCCAGGCAATGATTGCTTACTGAGGAAGTCATGCTCATAACTTAACTTTTCATTCATATATATAGAGATATACGGTTTTATTAATGGTTTTTCGAGGTGGAAGTCCATGTGCTGAGACTGGTTTAAGTAGCTTTACCGCTTATTACTGTGCTATTTAAATTTTCAGTTAATAAAATTAATAAACAAATGAATAAATAAATAAAAGTTCATATATCAAAACGTAAAACTTAAAAATAGCTGCTTTAGAATAAGTGTTTTGCAGACCTGGTTTGTTTGGAGTTAACTGCTCTAAATACAAAAGGCTGTGATGTTGAAATATTAACTTTAACTGTGAGATTCTCTTCACACAAATGTCATGCAGTCACCACACCTGCTTCCTGTTATTTAACTGTATAAGAACACTACTTAGAGCCAATGACTAGTGGCAGGTTTGTTTTATTCTCCTAGAAATGATCCTCTTTGGCTCGCAATCAATCCATTTTGTAATCAGGGTGTTCTGGTGATGATCCAGATGCGGGAAAGGAGTCAGGAACTTAAAGAAACAAAATGTAATAAAAAGCTTCATTGTAAAGCTCATAGAAGTCTGAGATTGCAGCAAAAAGAAAAAGTCTGAAGCTATAATCAAAAAGGAAAACAAAAGTAAGGCAATCTGGAATAAAAGACTATTAATAGAAAGTGGAAATTGGGGAGTCTAAAAAGGAGGGAAAGACACAAAAAAAAGTCTTTCTACTACTCCTCCTTGAAACCAGATTCAAAATGCAACAGAGTGCAAGAGCCCAGCCCAATTCCCATTTCAAGTATCTCATATTTTGTCAGCTTTCGTTCTTATGTTTCTGCAATGACATGTTTTGATTAAGATTTGAGTCGCTGTTTAAGAAGGAACAAGATGCGAAGTGATAAGAAGAAAGAGAGACGAGGCTAAACAAAAAAAGAACGTCCGATGGCCAACATCAGAGGAGAATGAGGAAGAATTGAGGAAAACTTTGCTCTATAAATTGTCACAGCTGCCTACAGCAACACCTTTTTCTGTAAAGGACTGGATGAAAGGTTTGCGATGACTTCAGTTTGATGGCGAGGAGGCGATTTAATTAACTGATTGGGTGTATTACACAACACCACTTCTGTCCAAAGAAGTGTAAGCCTACAACCCACAAGTAAGCTTGAGTAATACGCAGCATACATGTTATCTGTTTAAAGAGAACTAATCAATTCTAATCCACAGCTCCATGCCTGTTTACCTTTATGCTTGTAATCTAAGTTAATGATAGAGTAAGTGTGTGTTTTTAAATGTTTGATCTATATCTCCAGTCAGCAGGTAATTAGTTTTAAGAAAAAGTTCTCTTTGTTGTCTTTTTATAAAGAGATGCCATGATTGGGATCGAATTTTTTGTTGAGCCGAGGCGACCTCAAAATACAACAAATTCATTTAATATGTTCAAAGCTCAACACGCCCAGATCAATTGTGCATAGATTTATTACACCAAAGGCTATTTATAACAAGGTAATAACAGATACGAGGACACCTTCTGGGCTTGATTTACATATTTCCTCATCACTTCACTGTTGGCCTGTAATGTATGTGTGTGAATATCGGTGTATGGCAAAAGCTTGTTGACAGCTGCTGTGTTGCAAATGCCAATGTCATTGTCGCAGCATCACACCTCTTTCAGCATAGAAGGTGTCAGCTAAATAAATGTATAATTATGCTCTCATGAAGCAGTTTGGTGCGGCTCCGGTCTGCCTGACTCGAATGAAAAGAAAGATGTAATACTCTTTTCACTGCTACAGAGAACACCAAGCAAAGAACTCTGCCTCCACATCTGGAGCCGTGTCTCTGAAGGGCACTGATTTGCAACTGTGTGTGTGTGCCATAAGAATGTTTTTCTTTTTGAGTACTTGTGTATGCATGTGTCCTTAGCGGCCTTGGCCAGCTGTTCAATAGTGGAATCCCTGCACATCTGGCAACCTGGAGTTGTGAGGGTATCTGCCATGCAGCAGTGATGGGAGGGGGGGGACGAAAAGGATAAGATTAAAGAGAGATGAAACACAAAGGTGGTGGATTTATCTTCACCAAATGACAGGGAAACTGATTAACAATGAGAGACATGGATGAGCGGCTTTTGAAGCAGACAAGGAGAGAAGTTGGTGAACGATCTGCTGTAGGACTCCTTTAAAGTGAAAAATGGGAATGTGAAGATGTGGTGAGGTGAGCCGTGCAGCGACCTGACAGATCATCATGTTAAACCTCTGTGGACTAGAAGGTCAGGGTTAAAGCTAGATTAGTGGCGCCAGAAGATCAGAGATCAGTGAAATGCTATCACTGGGAGCTCTGTCTATACACTTAAGTGACAAATACACAAACATACACACACACGTATAAAAACTCATCCTCAATCCAAACTGCAACACTTTCCTGTCTGGTCTAGATCTGGGAAAGGTGAAAATAACACATTCAGATGTGACATTCGGCCCCGTCTTTTCATTACCATTTCTTATACTTGTTCAAGCGTGTACAGGGAATAGAAGTCCAATACCAATGCTAAGTTCACATAGAGAACATTCAAAATTGAGAATTTATCTGAATGTTGAACATCTGAGCTCCACTTCACAGGGTAATAGATGTGCAGCGTTTAATACTCACAGCAAAGCGCTGCACATAGATTTCCAATAGCAGTTTGGGTCCTCCCAAATATTAACATTGTGTGGTAAACCCTGAAAATGGTGACGTGCAAAGCAGCTGTTCATTCTTTGTTTCAGCTGTACCAAACGAGCCACTCGACTTGTCATTTTGTAGATGTGTGTCATGACGATATAGATACACAGAAGAAGAATAGTCTGGACTACAAATGAGGCATGTCAGGCAATCAGAGGCAGATTCTTTCCTGGTAGAGAATAGCTCCCTTTGCTGTGGAATCAGGGTTTTGACAACCATCTACATACAGAAAAAAAAAAAAACTTAAAACACCAAAAGAAACATCCTCACAAGTTGGAAGCCGCAGTGCACATACAGATGTGTCCAGCTGTTAAACATTAGGAATTTAAAACATTAACAGAATCTGAGCAGGTATGAAATTTAAAAAAATATATATATTGATCCAGCCAGACTGTTCTTAGACTGTTTGTTTTAACCATTTAATGTCCACACTGAGGGAAAAAAATCAAAGGAAAACTATAGTTTCTTTGTTCTTTCTTTTTTTTTCATTAACTTGAGGCAACAATAATCAAAATCATTGTTCTTTTCTACGAATGGTTGGGGTGGTACTCCAGAGTAAAAAGTATCAAGATTTCAAGAAGTTGGCCAGATAAATATATTTTAGCGTCTTCGTAGCTAAACTGATCTGTAGAGATGGTTAAAGTAGGTTTACTTCCATTTGTTTTTGATAAGTTACAGTATAGTCACTGAAAAAAGTGCTCTACCAAAGGACAGAGCAGAACATTAAGCATGAAGATAATCTTTTAAAGGCACACTCTTGTGATGAAGGGATAAATGTGCTCAATATGAGGACAGCTGCTCAGCTGGCACAACAGTAATGCCTTTTGTGGGTGTACATAAGCTACACGATTTTGACTCCGATAAATCAAGTTAAACGAGACTTCTTCTGCATAAAAAACTCTAGTTCATATGGGCATGCTAATATTAGGACAAAGAGCTCGAGCTATCTCCTCTGGTCCATTACGTAAAACGTGAAGAGGTCATTTTGGTCACTTGATACTGAACCAATATAAAGCAGTACGGACCTCTGCTAGCAGATAAAATGCCATTTCTTAGAAGTCTTCTATGGGTCCTATAAAGGAGTGGAGAGAGGAGAGACAGTGACCTGACAACAGGCTTGATTGATCCGCTGTGTGGAGGGAGGGAGTTTTCGCATTTGGCTGGTTCGATCAATTCAGAAACACTTCACATACTCGAGCGTGCTCTTATACAAACAAGATCATGCCCGTGCACATGCAAGCAAACAAACAGTTTCTCCTACATTCACATAGCTGATTCTTGGATTCTTCAAATCCATCCATCCATAAGGAATATCCACTTTATCCAGCAGAGAGAGGCTAGGAGCCAGAGCAAACCGCCATGGAATGAGAGGTGGGGTAACCACCGAACAGGTCACCAGTCTATCACAGGGCTAACACAGAGACAGACAACCAGGCTCACTCACACTGACAGACTATTTATAATTTACAATTAACCGGTTGTGCATGTCTCTGGACTGTGAGAGTAGGTCTGATCACCCAGAGAAAACTCGAGCAGGCACATGGACACGAAACTAGCAGACCAGTCTGTTCTAATCCAGGGATGGCAGTGGTAAACTTTGTACCACCGAGCCAATGCACACATATATTGTGCAGGAAAATAATCCAGATCACGCCGGATGAGTTTTCCCATCATCCATGAAGTCTCCGAATAAGACTGCATGTTTGCTTGTATCTTGATCTTTTAATATGCAACGTATAACATGATGTGTTCACCCCAGTGTGCGGTTATAGAGAAATATAACACCCAGCATGCAGCTCTTACTGATAGAACTGATTGCAACCAGTGCATAGTGAGTTTTAGCAAAGATGCAATAGAGATGCTTGAATAAATGCTTAACTGATCTAAATCTCCTTAACTGCAACATTAACGTTTAAATGAGAAAAAAAAGTGATTCAGATAGATAAAACTCTCCCCTCCCTACCTCCTTCCTGTCTGACTTTGAGAGACCTTAATGTGAGAAAAGTGTCTTTATTGATTCCTTTGCATTCTAACACTTGAAGAACAAAAGAGACGGAAGATCTGGACAGAGTCAGTATAGGGGATGGAGAGTTGATCTCATTTTAAAGCCTCCAGATATTGCAGCGAATTTAGGACGAGTGCACGCTGTAAAAATAACCCAGATTATACATTTAATGGTGTAAATGTTAAGCAATTTCGTCAAAGTGTCAGTAAAACTGACAAAGAAAGATAAATACAACTATGATTTTGTTTGTTTGTGCATGTCAGAGCAAAGATGCTTATTTCTGCATGCTTCTCTCTAACACTCAGGAATGAGAAAGCAGGAATACTGATGTCAATGAATGTATACCTGAACTCATTTGAGGTGTGTGTGGCAGATGCAAAAGTTTGACACTTAAAAACAGGTTCAGAAACACTCTCACATGCACACTCCAAGCAAATTTGCATAATCTACTAACCTTCAAAGTTTGCACTTCACTCCACTTCCCTGTGGCCGACACTGTTTTCCCCGCATCCACTTAAACATGGATTAACCCCTTTTTTGCTCCCTACTGGGTTGTGCTTATCTTATCAAATCAAATCAAACTTTATTTATACAGCACTTTTTATACAGAAGCAGCACAAAGTGCTTTACACAATAAAATCAATACATACATAAACTCACACACAACATCACACTGACAACCACACCCCACACATAGCCATCGCCACGGGGAACCGCCCAGATCAGGGCAGGTCGGCGTCCACACCACAGCCAGGGCTGCGGTGCAGGATCCCCCCAGCCACCCAGACCAGGGGGCCAAGACACACAAGAGAAATGTACAAGACTGATAACGGCCAAAAACAAAGAGCAAATGGAAATAAATAATGCAGAACAGTTTATGAGAGCACCCGTGTAAAAAAAAATGTTTCAAAGTACGTTAGGCTTCTTTTCAGGTTTTCTGACCAACTGTAGAGCCACTTGCTCTTCCTCATTATCTGTTTTCCTGTCCTTTGCCCTCGGTCTCCCTCATCCCTCTCCCCATATACTCTCTTATTCCAATTAATGCTCTTTCTCCTTTAGGCATCCGTTGTTTCCATAGGAACAGTGTTCCGTAGTCGATATTGGTTGTCTTGGCAACAGTGAGCTAGGCGAGCTGTTTCGTGTGTTAGTGTGTGTGTGTGTGTGTGAGATGGCGCGTGCACATTTGGCATGTTTACTTGATTTGAGCTTGCCCCCTCACTGAGGCACAGGTGTTTTGTGTTTTCAAGTTTTCTTGACTTATATTCAATTACATATGGCAGGAAAAGCTGAGCTGAGGAAAAGCTTCCATCCTTCGGTATTGTGCACATATTTACAGACTGGCAACAAGTAGGGGGGCAAATTGTAATTTGTTTGAATCTTTATCTAACAGAAACGACTCCAAATTAATTATTTAGCAGTGCCTGAAGTGATCGACTTCGTTGCATTTAGAAAATATAAACATTTAAAATTTCACACGCTCAAACACTCATTTCAGCACACTCCAAAAGGTTTGGAGAGAAGCAGAAGAATAACAGCAAAGTTTATGGTTTATAGTGACAGTGCTCTGGAAGATTCTACAATCAGCAGATTAATCGGTGAAAAGTGAGGGTGTCAGGATCCAGTATAAAAGGGGCATTTAGTTCTGTCACACCACGGTGAGGTCATCTGGGTTTTATTTTGTCATGTTGTGTCGTCTTATCATTTCCTGTTTTATTTTTGAAAGATTAACTCTCCTCTCTTTCCAGGTCACTTGCCCTTCCTCATGTGTCACCAGTCTGATTGTCTTCCCTGATTCCCAGTTGTCTCCACCTGTTCCCCACGTCCCTCCATGTGTACTATAGTCTTATAGTCCTTGTGTTCGAGCGTTCATTCTAGCCATGCCACAGTATTTCTAAGCCTTGAATCCATAGCCATTTGGGTTCTGCTCCTTTTTTCCTCCTACAGAGTCATTTTAATTTGTAAGTCTTGTATCATAGATTTTAGTTAGCTGATTTAAGATTTCATAGCTTTTTGTTTCCTCCGTTCGGAGTGATTTTTGTTTTGGTTACATTTCATAGTGCCTCCAGTTTTCAGGAGTGCTTTTTGTTATTTGACATTGCCTCCTTAGTGAGAGAACTTACCTGTTATTGATAAAGTTTATTAATCTTTTTGTTTTCCTTCAAGAGTGGAGTGATTATTATTTTGATCATTTTCATAGCCACACTTCTTCCACTGTATTTACTGGATGAAGTGTGCTAGAGATAATTTTGATAGCCTATAATTATTTCTCTGTCTTGGAGAATTTTCATCTTGGAAATAAAGACTACTTTATAATTTAAAAACCCTGCCTCTGTGTCCTGCCGGGTCGTGACAGAGTTGTGGTTCACCATTTTGTGTCAAACTCAGTCAGATAACCACTGATAAGCTCGAAAAAATAATTCTTGATGCAAGATTGCAAAGAATGTCTTCAGGTGTAGTGTTGAAGCCTTGCACTGGGGCAAAAAGCAAACCTGTTCCTGAAGACCAGAGACATCTTGAAGTGGATTCACAACGCACCAGAAGATCTGAGATGCACTTAGGCCCTCAGCTGTTTAAAAATTGACGGCAGTATTTTAAAATCAACTCCTTGATGGACATGAAGCCAGTGTAGAGCCCTCAGGGGTGAAGTGATACTATCCACTTCTCTGGTCTTAGTGAGGACTTGAGCAGCAGTGTTCTGAATCGGCTAAAAACCGTCTGATTGATCTTTTAGGCAGAACTGTAAACAAACTGTTAAGAGTAATTAAATCTACTGAAGACAAATGCATGGACCAGCTTTCAGGCGATAGTTGGCTGAATTTCATAACTGACTTAATATGGCTGTAGAAGCTCCATAGGAACACCCAGAAATCTGGCTTCGTAGTTTTTAACATTACAGACTGACGCTGAGCAGAGATTTTGACGCGTTCTTCCTTGGCTCCAAAAACAATTTCTGGGACATCCAGTTGTTTATTTGTTCTAGGTATTTAATGAGTGTCAGAGTTTATAATCCCCAGGCAATATGGTGTACGTAGATTGGTGAAGAGGCATCTTTTTCCCCTCAAGGTCAGTGATTATTTATTTCAGCAGGACAATCAGACCTCATTCAGCATGACCTCCAACAGCACAGATTCGTAGACACAGATGCTTACAGACATAGATTGTGTGTGTTTGACTTGCGCTCTGATCTGTCTCCTACTGAAAATGTATAAAATGTTGTGAAAAGAAGAGGCAGACAGCCACAGACAGTTCAGCTGTTTAGATCTTGTATTCAGAAAGCATGAACACAGATTCCTCTTTTGAAACTCCAGTAATTAATACACTCAGGTAAAATGGGCTGACATGATGGCAAATGTGCCTCTGAGTGTGTTGTTGGCATCAAATTGTACACTTGTTTATTTTTTTTAGATAATATCAAGTTGATCTGTGAAGACACTGAAATACACCTCTGCTGCGTTAAAGGTTCAAACAAAAAGAAATGAAAGATGTACGTTTTTATAGCATTTCAGCAATATATAAACATGTTTCATTACTTTTATCATACAGGTCAACCACGGCTTTAACCTCCTCTGATTTATAGCCCTCACTGAGCAGAGGGAGAAATCATCATAATCACAGCCGTGTCAGGACATCACTGGACATGTTATATCCATGTGGGCAATCTTGTTGTAAGCTTGAAACATTGTGGTGTGTGTGTGTACGTGAGCATCTGCGGGCGAGAGTTGAACGAGCGGAGGGGGCTAAAGATTTTATGTTGGAAATGGGAGCAGAGGGAGTGCATCTGGCTCCGGGGGCTTCCCTGTTCCCAGCTGGGATAAACTTCAACGCTGGATAAACAAGCGTGTCCACACATAGAAAGAGAAAGCACGAGGTAGACAGTACAGGCAGGGTTTGGGATGAAATCAGCACACAGGGCAAGAAGGAATATGTAGTGAAAAGAGAAAATTTGTCAAACATTTTATAGGCTGCAATTACAGAATATCAACTCATAACAATATGATCTGAAGCACAAAGGCATTCGTGTTTATGTCTCACATCCATTTTACAGAAAACTCTTCATCAGTATAATGAAAAGGGGCGAAGAAAAGGAAGTGTCTTATTCACAAAACTCCTAAAAAACAAACACACACATTTCAAACCAACCAAAGACTAAAAGGAAAGCAAACTAGCACACACACAAACACACATACAGTCAATATAGATTATACACACAATACGAGTGTGACACAGTACATTCTGTGCCGTTTTGGTGCTGGTATTTATGTGAACAGGACATGCCATCTGCCAATTTGAGTTGCAAGTCTGTATATGACTGAGCATGTGCAGCAAATCATTCCAGAGCCGTGTGAAATATCTCTCAAGAGCCGGGGGATTCGGCTCAGCAGCCCGTTCCCTGACACACACACACACACATACGCACTCACACGAGCATACATGTATGCAAATCGCATGCTGACACACATGTTGATGCACAAGTGTGAGAATGCATGAAAACAAACAAACATTTTTGTTAATCCATATAGTGGCCCACAAGCACCCGCTTTTACACAACAAATGTAAAAACCAAGCAAGCATACACAAACGCACTTGCACACCCTGTTTTTGATCCCGTGCTCAAATCACTACACATGCGCAACCAGAACTGCAACCTCCCATGTTCCCTCTCACTCACGTGTGCTCCAGTGCTCTACTTTCCTTCTGCTGAAGCTGAAAATGCACACCTACACGCGCGCGCAGAAAACTGTGGACAGTAGTGGTGTGAAAAGGCACGCACGCACATCAGCACACAGCATCACGGTACACGAGCACAGCAGGCAAACTCAAAGACACAAACACACACGAACAGGCGACCACCCGTAGCCGACAATGCACACGCATATGCATTCAAAAAATGTATAGACTACGGTAAATGTGCACACATGCGTAAAACGACATGTACATGTGTAAGAAAGGGAAAGGGGGGTGGGGGTGGGGGTGGAGCTTACCAGGGTTGTGGGATAAAAACACATGTACACACACACACAAACGGTGATTGTATTAAATATACTATAGATATCACCATTCATCACGCTGAAAAATTCCCTTACTGATTAACTGCATCTCCACAGCTGCAAATTCCTCCTCCCTAAACCTTCGCAGATGTACTCTTTACAAATGAATTTATGTCCACATATATTTATTGGGTGTCTGTATATCGACATATGAAACTGGCAGTAAATAAAACGAACTTAAGCCAAAGCGGTGAGACTAGGCCTGACATTTTTTCGGTGTATTTGAACCTTTGGAGGGTACTGAATGTTCTTTTACCGCTGCCAACCGCCGGCTTAAGAAGGACTTGAAATGAAGCAAGTCAGTAAAACACACTCCGCTCTGACAGGTGGGACATTCTGATCACAACATATTATTAAAAATAATCTAGCTAACGGTTTGCTGGCTTTTTGTCATTAATAAATGTTAACATGATTTATTTAATTCTGTGGCGCAGTATTGGCTGTAAGCATGAGAAGAAGGACATGATCTACAACCTCAACATTTCTCCTCGTGCATGTAAAGGACTTTAGCGTTGTGTGTGTGTGTAAATATGTGTGTGTGTGCTCTTCATGGTGCAGCAGACTGTGATAGAAAGCTGCATCAACACTGTCAAAATGACACATCCTGCATCTGGACAGGAGTAGTGAATATGCCTCACAGACAATGTCTTCAGTTAGAGATTGAGCAACATTTTCATGCAACTAGCAAACAAGCGATATATCAACAAATAAGATACAGTATTTTCTTCAGCACAGGGGTGCCCCAGGGCCTGTCTAATACTGGATTCCGGTAGAGCAATAATTTATCTTACCTACGGTGGATGACATTTGTTATGTTTAAAGTTTGAAGCAGTAGACATGACCCTAACCCTAACCCCATGGAAGCCAAAACAATTTACAGCATAAACAAGCAATAACTAATTAAATAGTTCTAACCCTAAATGTTACGGAGCCTTTTCATAGGTTTACCTCACCGTCAGACAGGACACATACTGAGTCTGTTGTTTTCAAAGGTTAGTGTGGCTCCAAAGTGATGTGTTGAAACATTAATAAAACAAACTAACTGATCGAGGCAGCCCAGCAACTCTCTTGCTCTGTGAGCTTTACGGCTTTGAGAGAGCACAGAGTGATATAATGGGTTCGGTCCCCTGTTGAGCAAGTGAGGCTGCCTAACAGTGAAGTAAGGAGGAGATTTTTGAATTTTTTTTTCTTAAACTGATTGACTTTCATGCCGGCTCTCCCGCCTACTTCTCCAACCTGAGGTTAAACAGATCACAATCTATTGTGGCTAATGCACTGATAATGTATAAGTACTTTCTACAATCCCACTTCAAGGAAATCAAGGGTACTTTAGAATCTCTTTGCATCAAGGTCCATAATTTATACTCATGAAACCATAACTTTGTCAAAGCTGCTCAAATAGGCAGGATAAACCTAATTTCAGTTTAAGCGTGAATGTCATATTGTATTGTACGCTTGTATGTACACATTTGATTGACGATTCCTTCATTGCCGCTGTACAAAGTGTAGTGAAACCCCCCCACACACACACAAAAAAAAAGAAAGAAAAGAATGTCACTCGAAAATCTGCGTGCAGGCAAATCCTTGTACTTACTAAATACAGGAGACAAATTTTCCAATTAATTTCTTTTTTCAACTTGTCATAATGCCAAGAAAGTTTTAAGCTTTAGTTTCAAGCTTTTTGTAGCAAAATACATCAAATATATATGAAAGTGCAAAAATCACAAGGCTAAGGGTTGTAATGTGGCTGAGGTATTCATAGAGACATTTCCGTGTTGCTGCTGCTCCAAAGGTAATATTGGAGGCGAATCCGGTTTCAGATCATTATTTTAAGTATTCAGATTACACTGAATTCTCTACTCCATGTACGAGCTTTGCCTTTCGTATAAAAATGGGGGTAAGTGAGGTGGAGAAGAAAAAGTGTGACTCGACAGGAAGAATTAAATGGATTGATATAATCCACTTTATCCTAGAACAAAAGGTTCACACAGCAATGAAAACACACTGAGATCAAAACACAGGAGATAATCACACACATCCACTCAGTGGGGTTACACGGCACTGTAAAGAATCGGATTAATGGCTAAATTACATCTTAATTTGACTAAAAATTGGACCAGATCGGGTTACTCGCAGTCGGATTAAGACCCACAGATAACTCGGTTGATAGTCACACTAAACGTGCTTGTAGACGGTGAAGCACGTGGTGAATTGGACTTTGCATTCTGCGTATGCTCGAGACTTTTTTCCCGGGGTCGTGACCCGGAAGTGAAAGGAGTCGATGTTACTGTTGTTGTTGTCGCCGCCGTTGGAAACAACGCAATGGAGAATGCGCCGTTGTGCATCGTGTTTGTGCAATAACCAGCTCATCACAAATAAAATGTAGAGCGACATAGCTTCGTCTTGCTCTTCGTTCGCCATCTGAGTTTGTTGTTGGTGGTGAAGAGGTCAACCAGAAGTGGCTCTATTAGCTATAGTTAAAATGGGTACAGCGCCACCTGTCATACCGGGGTATGACGTGCTTTGTGCCAGTGATTTGATTCATTCACCGCAATATATACTTGGATAACTGCCCTTCCTCAAATAAGGAGCATAACGCAATTATTGCTATAATCAAATTAATCTCCCATCATGTAACCCCACTGACTGTTACTGACAAACACAAGTGACACAAAAAGTTGAAAAATATTCAAATAACCGGACACTCTGAGATGGGAGGCTGCAGTGTTTCTGTGTGGTATTTGCGTTTTGCTGTGTGTGTGCCCACATATGACTGCTCCCCTGGGGCCGTCTTCCTGGCAGGCATCCAGGCCTCTTGGAAACAAAGCAGCGGAGAGCTCTGCACAGCAGGAGCCAGGAACAACCAATCAATGTCATCAGTGTCTCTGCATTCAGCCAACTCAGGATGATTTAATAACACCAGTCTCTCCTCCACGATAGCTTCACAGTCGTACAGTCCTGTTTTCTAAAAACTTGAAATGCTGTGTAGAATGTAAATGTAAATGAGATAGGTCAGTTTAGCACTTAGACTTTTTCCTCTTGAACGCCGTCCCTGAGATGCTCTGTTTGTAACTATGATTCTGGCTGTTTCAGATTAACTTAATGTGTTTTTCTCATTCTTTTGTGTATCTGAAATCAAATTCAAAATAAGCCTGTAGTCATAAAACAATGACGCTGATGCAATGAAATTTTGGTTTCAACTAATGTTTCAACAACTGCTATGTAACATTTGTGCCGTTTTTTAAGAAGACAGCAGGTTTTAAATTACTTGCAGACCAGTAATGTTGTTTTTATATACATTTCACGTAGTAACGAGGTTGTTACTGTTATCTGTTGCTATGAGTCACGATTTGAGCTAAAATTCATCAGCTGTTCATTTCAATCAAAAACAAATCAACGAATACATGAATTGCAATTGCTGCATTGCATTCTCGAATAAACAGCTCATATGTGACAATGACCTAAATGACCCACAGAACGGAGAGGTGTCCCAGTTACAGCCTGTTCACAGCCAGTTCTTTTGAAGGATTCCGGACAGTAGAACAGTCTTTCACAAGATTTGATGGCATGAAATCCTAGAAATGGCAGCCATGAAGGATCCTTTCTTTACTTCAAGAAGCACTTCACGGTTTTGAAGTGCGTCAGTCGAGCAGTTGTTGAGATATTCCACAGTGGACCAGAGACTGACAAGACAGGCTGATACTGCCAAGCTGCTAGTATGGACAGGAACTCAGCCTTGGGTCATCAGGCAAAACTTTTTGCACATCTGCTGCACAGAGTCATGACTTCACTGCCTCAGTTCTGATTATCTACTGCACCTGTATACACTGCAACTGTGCAGAATTACCAAACACGTAAACTAGGCCAAATTTTAAGTTGCACTTAAGTAAACCTCTGTGTGCATAATCTCCCCTTCAGTCGCACCACCTCCAAAGACATTACTCTTTTGCCAAATCCACGTAATACACATTGAAGAGGATATAAGAGAAACTCTCTACGTCAAGTACATCGATGTCACAGAACTTCAAACAAAAGCATTCTCTTTCACAACTAATTTAAGACTCCAAGAAATTAACTGTCTTCAGGTAAACTCATGTCTTTGAATAAGCCCAAAGACTAGTCTTTACCTTTTTAAACAGTACTAAAGGTTAGCAATTAAAAGTGCTAGTCTGAAATGGTATCCAATGAAAGAGTCGCCATAGCAACAGCTAGAGCGATTCATAGAGCGTGTCAGGCAGTGAAATAAATTTCACACATCAATGCACAACGGCCTCTATGGTGAGATTGTACTTGTGTGTATTTGTGTGTGCGCAACACCATACAGACCTTTGTTTTTACGTTTGTTGTACGGTGTTGTGTTGGTTGTAAAACCTGCCCTCCCATCCCATTTTAGTGGCTAAAAGTTAGCTGAAAGTCTGAAGCACAAGAGAATTTGTTTAAGCATCGATTCAGATGTGATCAGCTGACCATCTTCAATGACAAATCTTGACTTTGCAGTTTATAATAACTCCATGAAAGGAAAACACCCGGACTGAATCTGCTTAAACGTTTAGCAGCTTTTTGAGTTTAGATCAATCAATCGTAATAAAAGGGGCAAACATCTTTGAAATTACATATTGAGCAAGAGCGCTGTGAAAGGTATCCGGGAAACATGTAAACCCATGGGGCAATTATACACATTAAAATAAATGTTCTTGTTTTTGCCACCTGACACAGGCACTGCTAACTGTAATATATTTCTATCTATGGAAAGTTTCCAGCTGACGTAATCACTTGCTGTCCTTCTGGAAATTAAGCAGTTACATGTTGTGGTGGATTACTCTGAAGGCCTTTCCATAGACAATCGATCATTTCTGTATGATGGTAGAATATATTCATCTGAACCACAGTTGAAAGATGAAACTGGAGGTAGAGGCAGAAAGACTAAAGGGCTGTCCTGAAATAACACAGAACTCTGGAAACTGCACTTCGATCTGCTGCTGACTGAGACACTTGTGCTGGGAAGAGCGGAATATGCCAATGCAAGACTTGGAGAATATCCATGTGTCCAGAAGGCGTTTCAATTTCATTCAAAATTCATACAAACATGGGAAAAATTACAAATGAACAAACCTGTTTGAGTTCAAAATGTTTCAGTGAGTGCAGCTGACCTATTGCAGTTATTTTGAGCTGTGATCCAGCAGAGAGCTACCTGAAACGAACTTCCACCATCAGCTTGACCTTATGCATGCCCCGTTGTCTTATCAGTAAACTTATAGTTATATTGTTTTCGGCAAGAATATAGGAAACTGTCGGACACTATTGAGAACAAAATCCCAACTCAGAAGCACTTGTGGAGCAGTGTGTGAAAGTAATATGGGTTCTCACTGCTGAGGATAAAGTAGCGAACAACAAAAAAAGGCTCCTTGTTGACTATGTTGGAAAAACTAAAAAAGAAAATTCAGCAGCCAGCTCCAGCAGGCCTAACACAGGAGCCTCAAAGAAATACCATCGTGGATGTATAGGGACCTCTGTGCACCTTATTCAAGAGTTCTCATCACATTGTTAATCAAATGAGAGCTGTGCTTCATTAGACAGATATTCTCATTACAGGCACAGGTACAAGGACGCCCAAACTTTTGAACATGCCACAGTTAAAGTTTTTGCAGTAAAACTCAAGGAGTTACGCACTTCTTGCATCTTCAAAGATCACCAGAATGAGAAATTTGCCCAAACTTTTGTATTCAACCCTCCTTGATATGCTCAAGAAATAACTGCCATACTTGTGTGAGATAAAGATATAAGTATAAAATTGTATCATTTGTCATTTTTCGCTAGTAGATTGCTACTTTTTTGTCTTCGGCACAATTAATTGTTAGGAAACAGGCTCAGGGAAGGTTTTATACCAAACTGTGCTGCACTTGTCTTCCTCCCCTCCTCTTTGACTCTTTCCTTTGCTACCTTGCTCCCATCGGTCTTATACTGGCACACTGCTCATTAGCTTTCTGTCAGTCTTGGTTTCTGTCTTCCCCTCTCTTCTCCCACTCTCTTTCTCCTTTGCTGTCATGCACTTTCCTCACCCTCCTCTTTCTGCTTTTTCATCAATTCATTCTTTCTTGTCTGTGATTTCAACAAAAGATCCTTCAGGGATCTCCTTCCTTCTTATCCCCCTCTCCGCCATCCAGTCCATTTTCTTGCTTCTACTAAACTGTTCCCTCTTTCTTTCCTTGTTCTTCTTTCTTTCTCATCCCTTTCCATCTGCCCTCCTCTTCTAATTTGCGAGAATGTTTTCTGTAAGAAAACAGGCTCCCAACAGACCTCCCACATTTCTGCAAAAACACACACACACACACACACACACACGAACAGGAATCGTGACTGCTGTACCCGTATAAGCCATGGTGTAGCGCAGAGGACTATGGACTTATAGGTGATTATAAATACGCGTGCACATACACAAACATACACCAGCAATTACACACATGCATACCACTCAAAGTGTGGTACAAAGACAACATGATCACAGTCACACATTACCGTCACTACACAGCCTTGAGCATGGAGCAGGTGAGAGAAGTGAATGCATAAATGAAGGGGGAAATGAAGTGAGAATCAAGAGGTGAGAAAAGAAGAGCAGGTGATGACTAGTGAGCAGAAACCCGACTCTGTAACTTTTCTGGTGTCCAAACAGAGCTGCTATATGAACTCAGCCTCACTCCTTTTGAAGGAGAGTCGAATCCTCCCATCTGTCCACCAACCACACTGACTGATCTTCCTTTGATACTTCCTTCTGTTAGAGGAAAACACCCAGGGCACTGTCTCCGTTTTGTGCACTTGTGTGTGTTGCTATTGTGAGATGCTGTCCTTAAAAACTCGGCCCATATATCGCAGTGTATATGCCTTTGTATAATTCATGAGTCAGGCTTGTTTCTGGTAGGGTTCACGATTGTGAATCCGGAGTTAATTCGGTCAAAAGTTCCTTAAAATACTTGAGCAAGACAACATTTATCCTGTCTCACAGTCCTTCAAGGATGATGGATTCCATTGATGACACAGAAGATAAATGGATATTAGAGATGTAAAGATGGACAGATAAGAATCTAACCTGATTTTTACGCTGAAGATGTCATTACACTGATACATGGACATGAATCAAGAAAGATTCCTTCTTTCTTCACAAGAAAGAATGGAAATTGCACAGCGGAGCATTGATTAATTAGAACAACAAAATGGAAGACTCACCTGGTGAGACATGATGGTGAGTCCCTGGGTGACGATACAAATAGCATAAGTAACAACAACCTACAAGATAACCTACAAGATCACTTAAGTACGTTGAATGTTTTTTCCGATCACAATTCGGCCACAACTCAACAAGGTCAAAGATGATTCCAGCAGCTACTGCACAATTTACGGCTAAACAGTTACAGTCTTCCCATCTGGTTAAGAGTGGCGGCTTTGTTGACATGATAATGTAATACATTATTGCTGTGGTAAGAGACTCCGACTTGACAGTATTTCACCAACAATTTAGTGCCAGATTTCAACATCAGAAGCATTTTTCCTGTTCTACTAAAAATACGTGCGATTCCCTGGTCTTTCATTTAATATTTGTTTGAAGGCAGCTCATCAATGCCACATTTACAGAAATGACTTAACGGTTCCCTTAACTTAACGGTTTTTGTCATTTTCAGCTGAAAGCATTACAACATTTGTGCATATTCAGAAATGTCAGCATTTCAAATACACATGCTCAGATGTCGACCTTTTCCATTGTCACATCGAGTGTAATTTAATATTCAGTCTGCGTGTTGAACTCGAACCGAAACCTGTAATTACAAACTAAACTTTTGATTGTGACCCATTTAGTTGTGCTTCAAATGTGGTGGCGAGAGGCTCCTGAGTAATTCTTTGCAATTCAGAAATCTTGATCTACCTACTTCAGTTAATAATGGTATTCTCTTGTCTCTGCGTGTCAAGGTCTAGCATGGCTAATGGCCAAAACATTGTCATTGTTGCACTGACACAGTGAGTGCTGCGGCCAACAGCACTTCGAATCCTGACAGTCAAGTGATGGGCTGTGGAGTGGAAATGTTAAGTGCCACTATTACTGATTTCACTGTCAGAAAGTAATTTGCAGATAAACTCTTACTGTGGACATTCAGATCACTCTCTATTTGTACAGCACTAAAAGGTGAAACGGAGGTAATTCACAGTGTATACATTTGGCCTTTTGTTTTTTTGTGTACCGCGGCCATAGAAGAATTCAAATGCATTCCAGTCTTTCAAAAGGCACTACTGTGATGTAGAGCATGAGTGAAAAGCACTGGAACAACTACTCAGTGTCTGGAGGACATGATAACACTGAAAGAGCATCAGCCATCTTGAGACTTTCAGCAAACAAATTTCACTCTGTGTCCTGAAAATTATATTTTCATGCATCTTATGTATTGTACCTCACACACAAAAATACGTTTACTATAACTTTAATTTCGAAAGAAGTTGTTAAACTATACTTAATCGTTCTCAGGCCTCGGTTAAGGTTGGCTTCAGACTGTTGTCTGGATTAACAGATTTAAAAATGCAGGGTTACGCAACCACCTTTGTGTTTTACACTAATCTTTATACAGGGCTTTCAAAAAGGACATGGAGGAGTCAGCCAGTGAGGGAAATCGTCAGCCGGCTTTCCCCACTGATTGGGACCATGCTGGGGGACTAAAGAAGCTACACTGAGGCCATCCGCACTGGATTCTGGGGTTTGATTAGTTACTACAGCTAACATCTCCTTTTCAGCAATGTAGAGCTGTGTTTCCAGTTCAGTGAGCATCATGTCCAGTGCTCGGAAAATACTTAATTCATAAAGAGGTATGACTATCTAAAAGAAGACATAGCCTCTCAGTTGAGTGTGTGAATACACATTTATATGAAACCTGTGCGGATGTTATTACAACAAGATACAACATTATTTTGAACTGGAGGTGAGTGGTCGTATAATTTACATGCATGCAATAAAGTAGCCAGTTGAAATGAAGTAAGTAGCAAGCTATTTGGATGGCAGCCAGCACTTTTAGTAAGGCCTCTCTATAAGAGAGGAGAAAATTGCATCCTCCAGAATGACCTCAATCTTATATCTTAAACCTGATATGTCATCATACAACGAAGCATGACATTAGGTCTTTCACTGGGGTTCTAAGATGTTTCCAGGACACACTCAAGGCTCTACAAAGCTGCCTTCTCTTTTCATGCAGCCGAGTCATGGAAAAACTGCCAAATACGATGCCCCTCCAGACACTCCACTTTTTGAATATGTTTTTACGGTTTGCTTTTAAGGAGAATTTGACCTAATGTAGGTGCACATGTTGAGCAGTCGGTATGATATGTACGTTATCCTCCAGTCAGAATAGCTGTGCGTGCCCATTATCCACCCCAACCACCTCCCGCCCCGGCTGTTGTACTGCTTCATTCATTAAATTAACTAATTCCTTCTTTCATTCATCAAAAGTATCACAACATGAACCATGGTCCGATACAATACAGACGGAGGTTGAATGTTTCCACATAATAACTTTTCAAGAAAACTGATATTGACAAAAGCTAAGATTTCTAACCATAAAAGACATTTTATTTTAGCATTGAAGCTGCCTAAAAAAGTTGCTACAGCTGAGAGTTATTTGCTACGATAATAATATTTGAAGGTTAGGCTGTTAAGCTATGAGATTTCAGATTTTTCGACAGCAACAGTAAGTCGAACAATTTATTTCAGCAAGAATACCTTCCATGCAAACAGATCTCAGTCCAAAAGTGATCAAACTCTACACAAAAATCTTCAACAATACCTCCATCAGAGCTTGGTGAATGAAACAGGCGGTTTCAGGGGACACCTCCCAAGGAGTTTTCTCCTCCACCATGATGGCATCCAGCGTGGCCTTCTCTAGGATGACATCAAATGATGCGTCAGAGAACGAGAGCTGGCGGACGTCCATCTGGTGCCAGGTCATGCTGGGACAGTCGCTGTATCTGGCTCTCATATTACTGATGCACACTGAAGAGTAATCAATATTGGTGATAGCGTGGTAGCCGGCGTTGTACATGTCACCACTCATGCTGCTGTTTCCACAACCTGAGGGAAGAGAAATAAAACAGGACATTGCCAGATGAAAAGGGCAGCCCCCTATGGTGCAGAGGAGAGGGGGTCAAACTGAGGAGGGGAAGATGATTAAACTAAGAGGATGAATTGGTAAGAAGATGTGGTCGGCTAATAAAAATATAACGTGATTACTCCAGCATAACTTGACTAAACATCAAGTGACTCCTACAAGAACAGAAAAGAAATATTGTAGATCATGCTAAGGAAGTCCTTTCTTATCTATAAGAATATACATCTACCACCTGAGGGTAGACCTACATTAAATGACTAGAATCAGTTACAGGCCATCAAAAGTAAGCAACAACATTCAAATTCTGACTAGCTTACATGTTCATGTCTCAGTAATTAGAGCCTCCTGAAGAACTGTGACTAATAAATGTCGATCATTCTTTCAAAGAGCACATGAAGGCATGAGTCCTTTTAGCTTAAATGGAATATATATAAACATACATGGATAAATACAGCTTATAAATACCAAAGGACAACATTCATGTTGTCTACAGTAATGTATAACTAATGTACTGTAGTCGATAAGTTTATGCAAGGGTAGTGAAATATGTACGATATAGGCGTGGCAGGCTTTGTGGGAGACTATGAATGGCTGTGGTGTCCTCCTACACCCTCACGTGGGGCAATACTGGTAAAGTGCAACAGTAAGCGCTAAATACAGCAGTTGACAAATAAAATAATGAGTAATATTTGTATTTCTGTGGAAAAATTTATCCCAAAGCTAGAACCCAGACTTGACAAATTGAAAATGTCACAGAGAGACGGCTGCTCACTGGTAAAGTGATCTGAAGAAAATGGAAAATGTCATTTTTACGCCCACTGTTCATTTATTTCTATTTGGACTGTGCAAATTGAACAAAGCACTGCAAAGTGTTATATGGACCAAAACCTTACACTCTACACACTAAGTTTGCACAGGTAGTGCAGCTTTTCCTAACATGATGCCATACTTGAAAAAAAAAAGTCATCAGTGTTTGAACTTGTTGCCAGCTGCTGGCTGACAGATAGATATGACAGATCTGAGAGGGGAACAACACAATGACAAAAGAAAAGCGAACAGAGCCTCACATGTAGCAAGACAAGATGAAAATAACCAGCTGAATGCAGCATCTCACCTTTCGGATCATATGACTCAGATAGTGTCGATGGAGGAGGAGGAGGAGTGGGTGGAGAAGGTAGGCAAAGACAAAGAGGAAAAGAAAAGAGTAGGAGGAAGACTTATGGGGGACATATAAACTCTACTGAAGCTCATGTTCTGTCTCAGTAAAAAGGTTGTGTGAGGCGGCTGTCAAGACAGTAAAATTTCCTTGTACTTTTTAAAATGTGTATACACGCATCTGTATTTAAGAGCATCTGCCTGGGAACATGTGAGCGAGTGTGATGGGTGTGGCTGTGACTTCCAGCAGCACGACGGTACCGACACCTCAGTTGCAAATGTGTGGCTGCCGCTTGTTATCACCTTACTGCTTCAACTAATTACAAGCCAGCAACGGCTTCCCAAATGTGTCGAAGAATGATTCCATTTTCAGTCTCACACCGAACAACATGTCTGTAACCTGTTTAGATTTGCATGTGCTTGCCTGCGGCGCTGAACATGTGGAAAGCTGCTGTTGTACAATCTAAGGTACAATGCCGTTACATCTGTACACGACTAAAAGGCAGAATATGTGAGAAAGACATGGATAAAGATGGAAAGAACGTGACAAGAATAGAAACTGTAGCCAAAGATACAGAAAGATCTGGAAATATTTAGACGACACCATTTCCATTGTGTACGCCACAATACTAAGTAGAAATGTGTCATCGGGCAACAGGCAGGGTGTAATAAACATAATGATTTTCATTTTTCAATACTTTCACAAGTATCCTTTGCAGGCAATGACCATCTTGACGGTATTAGATCTAGGATTGAAAAAGAGGGGCGAAGTTTATGTTCAACATCACACTCTCACCATTTCACACCCACTGAAATTTTGCTGTGGGAAATTCACTGGGTTTTCCCTGCAGTCTCATCCTGCCATTTTCCTTGAAAGACAGAACTGAAGCTGACTGTGTTCCATTTGCAAAATGGAAAACCTGTAGGGATATCCAACTTTGGAGAGGCATTAAAGCTGATTTTTCCAACTGACAACTCGAAAACTCCAATTAACGAGTTCAAACTAAACACACCATCGTGCCGCCTTTCAGTCATTTCAAAATTGCTGTGTTTATGCTGCATTTTCCATTTGTCTAATCAGAAATATCAGATTCTCGCATATAAATATCCTTTCACCAACATCAAAATTGGAATTTTTTGTTCTACTTTATTGCCTGTTTTCCTACAAGATATACACCCTGCATCACTATAGCTGTAAGAAGTGTTTGAAGTGCCACAGTTTTACTCATTTGTCAAGAGTCTAGCGCCCTTTTAGTCGTCATGAAAAAAATGGATTTTTGCATTTATGATGCTTTGTAATATAGAACCCTTGCCGTGGCTGTCCTCAGATGTTTTTGTTTGTTAGTGTTTCCACCTTTAATGTTTCTTGTATTGACATGTAGCTCAGGCATGCTATCAGCTGACAGACTGGCCACTGCAGAATTTTCCACTTCTCTTGGGTTGCCTTCTCAGTATGTTTTGTCCATCTGTTCAGTGAAGTGCTGTCCTGTCAAATTTCCTGCATCTAGCTGAATCTGAGCAGACAGAATTTCTTGGCAGAACTCAGAATTCATCCTGTTGCTTCTGTTTTAATTCACATCTTTGATGAACCCTGCTGACCCAGTCCCACGGGAAGCCACGCATGTCCATGTCGTCACAGCTTTCCATTCTTTTAAGGGTTGATCGTTTGGCCTATTTTCCATCAGATTGTGTGAATCAACAAGTTTGCATTTGCCTGCATTTGTTCTGGTAAACAGCTAAAACAAGAACTGTGTCCAAATATATTTGAAATCACAATACGGAAAATAGATAACTTTTTTTTTCTGCATTCAAATGTAAGCGTGCGCTTGTGCACGTGTGTGTTCTGGACACCAGAGGGTGGAAGGTGGTGCCAGCTCTCTGAGAAGTTGGCTTCAAAACAAGGACTGAAAATATGTCATCGCTGCTTGTCACACACACATAGCAGAACATTTTCTTTATGGATGGCGAGGAAATGTGTCAAGAGTTGAATTACACAGACTCACCAGTGTCTTTCAGATAACTGCCAAAAGCAACTGGCAGCTACACTGTATCAAGAGAAGGCAACTTCACAGACAAGGAATTAGTGGAAGAACTCATTTCTTTTAAAAACAGCAAGAGACAGCGCAAATATTGTGGCTTCAGCCCTCATGAAAAGCGATTTCCCAACTCCTGTTCAGTTAGGGGTAAAAATAAGAACCCGGTCTCCAGGCCACATATGGTGCTGACCACATTGGGTTAAATCGCTGCCCCTACCCCTCTCAAATCCCCAGTCACACCAGACATTGTTTCCAAAGGGTTTTCCCCGTAGACACACTGATGTGCGAGTGCGTGTGGGAGTGTGTGCGCTATCTTTTTCCATGTACTTCGCTCGGAGGAAGGGGTGTCACATGACATCTTGTTCCTGGGGGTTGTTGCGACAATTATAGTTGCAAGGCTGTCATCGAGAAGACAACTTTTATTCTGGGTCTGTTACATCAGCTGGTGGCCCCCGCAGCCTCTGACCTACACACGAACACGTCGACCTACCTGCACACACTAGCTGCATGTGAGTTTGTGTGTATGTGGAAGTTTGGAGACTGAAGGCAAGCCACCATAAGCTCCCAACAACCACATAATGCCTCCTTGCTGGATTATTCAGAGCAGCAGAGGGGGAGACTAAAGTTAGAGGTGTCATATCACCTCTTTCTGCTGGCTATGTAAACATGTGATGGAAAATTTGAGTCCCAGTCTTAAAATGTTTCATACCACTCATAACAAACCGGGCAAAACAAACAGATTAATATCAGTCATCTGAATGTCACATGTTAGTTTTTTTTATTGCTTTTGCTTTTTTTTGTCGATTAACACGGGAAATTCAAGTATATACAAATTTTATCAGGATAGGAAGTAACCTCGCTTTTAATGCAGAGAGGAATATCGTCCACAGATGCAGGCTGTTCTCTATGGCAGACTCAGCGATGCTCTGTTCAACAATGGTATCGGGTTGAGTGTCTGACCTGATGAAGTCTGATATTCAAAAAAACAGCCTAACATGTGACTAACAGCTGAGGAGATACAACACAGGAAAGGAAACCTCTGAGGCAATCCACAGGAATAACCCTGGATCCCTCAGCTGCTGCTGATACACAGATGTTTTACCAAGCATGGGGAAATAGCTCCACAACATTCAAGTGTTTTTATCTAAGTACAATATCCAAACCAAACTGAGAGGCTGAACTTGTACATACTGTAACTCCCCTCCGGAAATTCTGAAACAAATGAAAAAAATGTGAACTCTACTTGAATGATGACAAAACTTGTCTTTGGTCTAAGATCTGCAATGGCAGGGTATCTGCATCTCAATTAATGCAACACGTGCATTTCATGACCCAAATTATGGAGTCAAATTCTTATGTGCCATCTATCGGCAGCAATGTCGTATAATATGTGTGTTTCTTTTGCAGAAATTTCATTCAGTTCACGTCCTTGACTTCTGACTCATACATTGGAGGATTGACCTTTGAGCTTCAAGATGACAACCATCCACAAACAGCAACTTTAGAGACTCCATCTATGGTCAAGAGGGGTGGTGGGTGGGGAACCCCTGCGTGTGAGCCAGCAGTTTGAAATATCAAAGCTGCCATCGGTCAGGTGAGCCGAGTGCAGCAGTGGAAACTCCATGATGTCAGAAGCATGTGGGGCATTCATTCACATCCCAGACTGGTTTAGACACATTAAGGACGGGGACCGTGGCCAATGCTGAGGAAAGGTGATCTTCACATGCACACTTAGCAACAACACCGAGCTCCATCACCCCCACACACTCAAGCTTTGGGCTTGCCCAGAGTAAGCTGAACTCCATGATCACACTAAGTTTAGCTGCTACTGCTGTAAATGTCAACAAATGGAAAGCTCCCATGTGGAAGGCTGTTTGTTTTTGTGTGTGACTCCATCTGTGTGTGTGTCTGTGTGTGTGTGTGTGTGCACATGCACATTAATTATATGGATGTGTATGTTTGGTGTCACAGCTTGTATTACTCGTATTACCCCACATTAAAGATGGAAACGGAGAGGAATTTTCCATTATTTACACAGATGTAAAGCTTATTTTAGCTGTTTTTAAAAAGAAAGAAAAAACAAAACACTGTCACGTGATTATTTGAGGTCATAAAAGCCTGCACGTGTTGGGGCGGAGGGTGCTTGTGTGTGCACTGAGACAATAATAAAATCAGACAGTGTCACATGGGACCTTTTTCTAACCAATTATCTCTCATTATATTTCCCCATAAGTTAGTGTCCACTTTTATTTGGTTAATTAAGTATAACCATTAGGTGCAAATAGGGAAAGCTCTTGGAAAAAAACTGCACTAGAAACAGTTTGTGCAAGCGTTTAAGGATGTGGATTGTTCTTTAACTTCTGCCAGAAGGGTTAGAGTGGAGTAGTGTCCGTGTAAAGTGGGTCTCTGAACTTATTGTAATTACCTTGTAAAGGTCTAAGCAGTTCTTGAAGGTTTTCTCCTGAAATCAACAGTGATCTCTTTTGTTGTGCTAGGCACTAGTTTGTTGTCCAGACACCACTTCGACAGATGTTACAACTCCTCCCTGTAGTCTATCTCTGTCACCTGAAATCCGGCTAACTGTGCGTCCGTGCGGTAAAGTGGGCTGAAGTGTGTGACTACAGCAAAGTGTTAAATATAGTCCAATCCCTTTGTAATTGGCCAGTTTGACATAATTGCATGGCAGACTGACAGTCCTAAGGCAATGTTTTCCGCTGTCTGCCTTATTGTGAAGAATGCTAAAATATATAAAAGAACCACCAGGAAACAAGGGCAATTTTTTTGGGTTGTCCAGGTAGCTATGTAATGCACAAGGGAAGGTGGATTCTCTCTTGATCCGTTTGCTGTCTGTGGTAATTTTATACAATCAGTCTCTCTGAGCTTGTTGCTGTTGATCCTGAGAAACGTGGGCTTCGTTCCAGTGAAAGTAAATGGTTTCTACTTAAGTGTGTGGTGAGACTGGGTGCGTAAGCGTCCTCCTTATGGCTGTCAAAAGAGGCAAAATGCTTTGCAAAGTGTGGAAAGGTTGCCACATAATTTAGTTGAGGTTTAGAGTTTTACTTCTGGAGTTTGTCAGAATGTTGGTTCCTTTCCAGATGGGATAGGCTCCATCTTTAAAAAAGCTCTGCTGTGTTACACTGTAGGTTTGTGTCAACTTAAATGCACCATCTCTCTTTCTTTCTCCGCGCCGAAGCTTCCAGCAAAGGAGGCCTTGGCTTTTATGCAATTCATGTTTTTCTGTCACCGAAATTATGACAGCAAAGTGGATGAGAGGTTTTACAAAACTAAAAAACATTAACTAAAAAACGGCAGAAGAGAAAAGGAGGGAGTAGACGAGCGAAGGAGAGAGGAGACAAAGAGAGATGCACGACTGGGTTAACTAAGCAGCCTCGTCTCCATGGTGCTGTGAACCCCCTGCTTGATGTACACCAAGTCCCCAGTGTTTTTACGTCACTCTCTGTGTATGTGAACATACATCACCAGCTTGCACTGATGTAATCTGATGAAGGGATATTTACAAACATAGCTGGATGTATGGTTCTGTATATGTGCATATATTATATATTCTCTTTGCATCTGCATCAGATTCAAATACTCTACAGAGAAATGATTTTCTAGCCGTTTCAGATGCTTCAGAAAAGTTGCATCAGTGCAGTGGCCAGATGAAATTCTCTCAAAAGCTCAGCTCTTCCGGCAAGTTCTCCACAAGTCTCTTCTTTTCTCCACTTACAAAAGCAACCTCAGTTATGTAACCGGGTATAGAGATAATTAGTGACTGAATAATTAAGCGTGTGCCTGTGACAGTGTGGCTGTTTGATGGAGTGTGTGCCTGTGTGTGCATGTGTATGTGAGAGAGATGGAGGACTTTTGGAAGGACTCCACAGTATGAATCTGCCTCTCTGTTGTGGCATGGCGCCCAAAGCCTTTCTGCGATCCAAAACACCAACAGGCACCAGGAATGGAAACTTAATAAACTGCAACAAGATAGAAAGCCATTGCTTCTCACTTTATTTTTTCTTGTTTATGCCAGAACTAACAGTTATTGAAAGCCACCCACATCCCTCTTTATATTACTATTTATGCCTTAAACAATAACATAAGTCAAGCATTTGCTGCACGTTTTTTTTTTTTTTTTTTTGGAAAACTAGAGGCCTGAGTGTATTACATTTTAAGCTTTGCATAAAAAAGAATTCTCATCTGTGGAAGCTGCGGCACTACAGTGTGCATTTAAAGCCCACTTTAACCCTTAAACATGGTCAAACAGCCACTGAAACACCTTTTGTGCTGTGGTAAAACTCTTGAGATGAGGAACGATGGATGGAGCACTAATGTGAAAGCTGTGCAGCCGTCAGACAAAGTAGGCGAGATGGCGGCAAGTAGGGTGACTAAAAGTGGGAGTAGGAGTTAGACAAGAGAAACAAAGACAGACAGTGCGGTACAGAGGCTAAATGATGCAATTTGAGCTGCCCTTTTTGTGCAAATGAAGGAGCAGTGGGGGCAAACACACTGTATGAGTCAGATGTATCACAGCACATCAGGTCCTCGTACAGGATGATGCTGTGGCCTGTTACACTTCCAGAAACAACAGTAAGCACTCCTCCCTTGGAATTATACATAATGATACAATAAAGTGAACAGACTGATATTATATGATGACAGTCAGCTATTCGTAGAGCTATTGTGTCCATATCCCCATCACTTGCAGTTTTCTTTGCACTGAATTGGCAACACAAAATTACATCAATCAACACCCCACACAGCATGTCTAAATACGCTCACACTTCGCATTGTGGTATTGACAAATACAGATGTGTGACACCTTACTCTCTCTGGATATCCTCTGGATGGATGAACGCAACGCCTAAAAAAGATATTCCATCAGTCAGTGTTTTCATCATCACGGAAAAGATGTGGGTAACTAGTAAGCTGTGGATTGGAAAAGTTTTTGAATGAGAACCACGGTGCTGTTCTGCAACAAATCATCAGTAATCTTACTAGATTGGTTTCTCCCTTTGGGTGTGGACATGCATGCTCAGCTGCATTTCTTACTTTGGGATATGATTTTTTTTTTTTTTGTCAGAATAATTCCACAGATAATGTCACGAAATGAACGAATAATCATCATTTACAGCTATAGAAGCAGGAACAAACCATGATGACTTTTTGCACCAATTTAAGAGACTTGGTTCATTTCTGTACTTTCTGTCTTTTTTCGCATACATGTATGCTCTTAATAAATAAATAAAATCTAAATAAATACCAATTTTACTCATTGGCCACCAGTACAAAATGCAAAAGCAGGCCTTAAAAGTGGTCCAAGTATCTGTCCATAAGGTTTGTAACCTGAAGACTTGGATGGATTCATCTGCATTACACATACTAGTGTATTTACCTAGGGGGTGGGTTTAACCTGATTTTATATATATGGCTTGTCTTACCTCAGTTTGAATATAAACCAAACATACAACACATCTCCCCTGACACCTTTCACTGTGCCACACCTGTCATGGAAAATCACCATCACTGTATGACACAGTAAGATCACCAGCTCTCTCCATTAGTTTAAAAAGAAACTTCCACTGCAGTGGAAAAATCCACATTGTCACAGCTTTTGTAGGTCGTATTATATACAGTACGAGTAAAACTGAACCATAGGAGCTCGTCTGGTGTGTACGTGCATGGTTGTATTATCGACTGCGTCTGTCAACATCTTCCCTCCTCGCTCACCTTGACATTCATTAAAGCCACTCAGCCAGGCTGAGTCAGAGATACTGATATTTACTTTTCCATCAGGCCATACTAGCATGGACCTATGTGATTATGCAGTGTGCGTGCATGCTTGTGTGCGTGTGTACATCTCCCTCTGTACTGCAGCATTGTTTTAATCTGTCAGTGAGTCAGTGTTGTCGCAGCAGAAAGGTCATGATTCAGCAATAAACTGAGTGTGTAAGTGTGTGAAAGAGCAGATTGACAGGATGTGATTAATCCATCTCACCCTACCTGTGGTGAGATGGGCACATGACACACACACACGTTCATTAGAAGGAGGAAACTAGTGCAGTGAATGAAAAGAAAAAAAAAGAAAAATACTGCACTACAGCAAAGTTAGACAGAAGCAGTTGTTTTTTCTTTTTCTTCCTACACATCCCTCAGATCTATCATGAGAAAAACCAGCACAAGACAGATGCTACAATGACGTACTGTTTTGCAAAAATACGTCTTAACTTAAATGTTTGAGGTACTATTTCAATTATTCCAAAACATGTGTCGGTTATGCTTGTGAATGACCCGTGCTGTGAACAAGACACAAGCACGTAAACACACAAAGACAGACGTGCACACAGACATTATGTGGAGAAGAAAAAGAGAGAGTAACAGCAGTATAGGTATTTTCAATTAGCCACCTACCAAGACTGCGTCTGTGACAAAATGGAATAGCAGAGAAAGTACAGGTATTATTAAGCTTATAAGTACACACACACACACACACACACACACACACACACACACACACACACACACACACACACACACACACACACAGTGGCTCAAACTTGAGTTGACTGGTTAATTTTCTGCCCGGCTGGCAGGCAAGTTTTGTCAGTTCAAGGTGCCTGCGTCTGTATGTAAATGGCTCTCTTGCTTGACCTTGGTGTGATTATGCAGTATGGATCAGGTACAACAGAAGAGGCCCGGTCCACTGTGGGAGCTTTATGGCTGACAAAGCATATTGATTCCTGCAGGAGGAAATAGCATGTCTCCCTGCAGTTTCATCGTGTCACAGCTTGATCTGAGAACAGGCTCTAAATCAAGGGGGCTTCTAGAAATGTGTTACCCGGTGACAGCCGCTGATTCAAGGTATTAAAAAGTCTCTAAATTATACGGCATAAGTTTTTGTTTGCATGAGTCTTAAGTAATTGATTATTGTAACGACACTACTACACTGAACGGATGGACAGAAGTTTCAACTCACAGCATGTGAGGCACTTGGTGTACACCTGTAAGTGTTGGTCACTCCACCCACCACCTCAAGCAAATTTTCAACCTGGGAAAACTGCAGTGAAATATACACACAGTTGAAAAAACAACAGCTAAGTAGCACTTAGCACTGAAGCTGTCACCATTTGGGACTGGATAGTGTAGTGGTAAGAGTGCCACCTTTCATGTGTGTGACCTGGGTTCAAATCCGCTGCATGAAAGGTACTATTACCTCCAGTAGGGGTCCTTAGGCAAGGCCCCCTTACCCTGTCTGCCTACCTGTAAGTCGCTTTGGATAAAAGCGTCTGCTAAATGCATAAACATAAACATAAACCGTTTGAATATAGGGACCCGTTTGAAAGGGCCACCACAACTCAAACCACAGACTTGTGATCAAGCAAGTGACGTTCTAATATCAGCTTGACCCGGATGCCCTGTTGACTTCTACTGTAGGTAAAGCAAGCTAATAATCTTACATTTGCAATGACAACAGGGGGGTGGGGCCATAAAGCTGCCCTGAGAGGACAATCACAACACCAAAGCATCTGTTTAGCAGTATTTTGAAGTACTTTGATTTTATCCCATAGATGGTAAAGTAACTAATAAAGGTAAGATTGTTTAGACTTTTTACATAACAGCTGTCTTCCTTTACACAGTTAACCTGCAGACTCAGCAGCTAGCTCGTCACCCAAGTCAGGCAGCAGAGGCACGAAGCGACGCCAGGTGTGCAACATCGTCTGACTGCCTTTTATTTAGCAGAGTCAACTTTAGCAACCTGCCAGTCAGGAGTTTGAAAAGATCACATGATTAATAGCAAGACTTAAATGCAAAGACATGGAGCCTATCAGCACTAATTAAATGAGTAATTGTAAATCAATATAAAGACTTGTCTCTTTGATTAAAGCTGAGCGGTATATGGCACCAGGGTTCTATACTAAAGTTTTTTTTTGTTTTTTTTTTAAGTATATTTCCACTGTTTGAATATCAGCAGATGCAAAAGTTCACATGATCAATCACACACCACATCCATACCATACATTGACATAAACTATTTAACACAATGAAAAACCCACATTTTGTGTTTTGCCAGACCAATGTGAACAAAGCAAGATTAGTGTCCAGTACTTGCTGGCACATTAAGTATGACTCAGCAAGGGAATCTGGAGCAGTCACTCACAATCACAACACAGAGTTGTGATTGCTGTTACTGTGGGTGCATAGAAGCAACAAGAGATGAGTCTGAGCTTCTCAGTGTACTTTACAATGTGTTTAGATAAGAGTGGAGGTGCTCCTTTGTTTAGACTGATCCTTGATCCAGTTAAAAATCAAGAAAAAAAGTTGTTAGTCACTGCTTTTTTTTTTTTATCATTTACATTTACCTTTACATTTTTATCATTACAGTCTCTAAGGCACATCAATCTTAAATGAAGAGATATCTCCTGTGCACACCTAAAGATATGTTGATGCAGCTTCTCATTCATTTATGTGGCATACACAACACCAGGAAGAGGTGTTATTCCTAGTGTTTAATTATTTGTGATTCATACAGATGTGCCTTATTTAGCAGGGCAGGCAAACCTGGTAGGGTTCAAATTTGATTACAGTCTTTAAGTAAAAGTGCTTTTGACACACATGTGGCAATGAAATAAAATGGAACATTTAGCCCAAATCGAATAAAATACCAGCATATGCCTCTCTGCCTAGAAATACTGTGAGAGGGATTAAATGGCACAAGCATTACCTCTTACCTCTATATGGCCCAAGATTGCATAGGCTGAGTCATTAAGTGTCATCCATTTAGAGTCAATGAACATCTGTGCCAGATATATGAGTGGCTAAGCTTGCTGTCTGGCTCAGTATTAAAACAGGTGTTGACAATTAATGATTCAACATTAAAAAAGCTTTAATATATGATGAGGAGTCAACCTCATCCGACAGGCAGAATATTAAAAAAAAAACGTGCTCGCTCCAAAATAGTTCCTGTAGTTTGTACCAACATGATAGTGGGGTTTTCAGCCTGCTTTCAGGTCTTCAATGAGCAACTGACAGCGACGAAGTTGCTAATGAAGAGTGAGTCAGCCTCTGTGACAGGCTGGTGGATGAAGATGGTGATTAATGCAGCATGCTTTGTCCCTTCCTCTGGTCTGCTGCTACATGCCATATGCCAATGCGTCAACGCTACTCCCCATCATGCAAATACATAGACACACATATTGATCCAGTCATCCAGCTGCTTGTCTGATGCTGCATCAGGAAGCTGTTATTTATCATTTGTGATTCACTGGGATTTCTGTCCGTATTTCTTGCAGTCAACCAGCGCATAATGGATGCTGGGTAAGTGATTTTGCCTGTTGCAAGTAACTGCTGCTTTGATTGTACAATATGAGATGCACAAATTGGAACACAGTAAATAATCAGTCCTCACTGAATCATGACCACTTGTCCCGTTTGGCGGGGACTGCGTGTTCTTCGTCCATGACAAAAGCAAGGAAGATGAAGTGGAGGACGTGAGAAGTCGAGTGCGAGTGTGAAACAATAGTTGTGTGCCGATTATCTCACAACAGGCTTCCCAAAGTACAAACACAATCCCATCATCCAAAAAAAAGTGATCTTTTACCGTAGACGCTCAAGTCAGACCAACACTGTGATCTCGCTCATTTGGCACAGAGGAAGTACTTATATGGGCACGGAAACAGGAACCCCAAGAAGAGGGGTGAGTGTCACTGTGGCGGTATCTGTGATGTTCAGAGGCAACCTGCAGTGTGTTGAGGACTGCTGAAACTCCTGAACAGCTTTTTCCCAGGCTGCAGGGGATTGAGGGAGAGGTATGAATGACATTCAATTTGGTGGAAATGAGAAAGCGAGAGATGTGAAAGGCTGGGGCAATGAATGAGGATAAGAGCGGTGGAATTTAGTGGGTGGGGTAGATATTGAAAGGGAAGAGATGCGGAAGAAGAGCAGGCTGAGATAGATAAGTGTGAAAAGGCATAATTGGCAAGTGCGACAATGAAGAGGGGAGCGCAGAAGCTGGAAGAGAGCGGGTGGTATGACGTATTCAGAGTCTTTCTCCAACTCTCTCTTCCCTCTCCTGCTCTCTCTATTAGGCATCTCTACTGCAGCGTTGACTCCAGCGGCATACTTGATGAGAGAGCCAGCACAGGTCCTGAAACACAACACACACACACAAGCGCACAGTTGGAAAAGGCGGCGCCAGGCTAAGCGCTGAGTCTGGCACCGATACTGAACTGTTACCACCACCAAACAAACTGCCAGAGACACACACAGTATCACACATACAGCAAAGAGAAGGTCACACCAGGGTTGCACCATTTCCAGCAGCGTTTTTCAGGCTATGGGATATCTGTTTACTTACAATGCGTTGATGAGAGGGCAGAAAACCACGCCAAACAGTGAACTAAGGAGCAAACATAGAAATGGGCGTCAATGGAACTACACAAACCCTGATACTATAGGCAAATAGCGATTGTTACTTTTCTGGTATTTGCACTAAAGGAGGACCCTATTATGAAAGCCGAGAGTCTTGATTTGACATCACTGAGAAGTGGTGAGCTCGGTGAATATTTTCAACAACAAAATGCTTGCATATTCTTGTCTCACTTGAGTCTCTGATGGAGAAACATGCTGAACTTTGAGATCAACAGTGAGATATGCGGGATCCATATAAGTCCATACAACCTACAAATGGTAACTACTACGGACAGATAGTTGCAATTCCTTAAGTCCCAGGTGCTGGATGCTTCCACAGGTAAAGTCTTAAGTTAAAAACAAAAAGATCCATTTGGAGGAGTTGTTGATATTGTTCATTTTATAATTGATAGTTGTGAATTTGTTCGCTCTACTCTTAAAAATTCATAGTGGAAAACTTCTTAGTGGAATAATAATGGAATCATTCAGCTGTGATTTTATAGAGTTTCCTCTGGAAATGCAAACACCTAATAAATATACACATTGCACAGCACAAAGCTTGTTTTACTCAGTTCCTACTTAGTCTGAATTTACTAAGATTCTGTGTTGACACAGTTGCATCATGCTCACATTAAACCATTGCATTGTCTCACAAATCCAGTTGTTGTACTGATCTGGAAAGAAGACGAGGAGGAAACCTTTTATATGGCTGTTGAATATCGCAATGATGATATTATGTCAATTTAAGGTGTTAAGTCCAAATGTATTGAAAAGGCTGCGTTCCATGCCTGCACCTGTGCATGCTGAGTCGTTGTACAACATGCACAAAAGAAGAACTTATTCTGAGGAGAATTCATTTCTTGATAACACCTGTGCTTGTCATTTTTTTATTTTTCCAAGTCAAACTGTCTTCTCAGCATGGATGTTGTCATGATCTGTGTCTTTCTGTGTTTTTTCTGTCTCGTCTCAGTCCTGTTCGCTTCCTTACTTCCTCAGTCTCTCTTCAGTCCGGCCATCAGCTCCACTCCCTTGTTATCGTGTTATTTTCCCTCAGCTGTCTTCACTCTCCAATCACCCTCCTCTGTATCTAAACTCCTGCTTTCGTTCAGTCCTTGTCAGATCCTCTGTTTTCTCCAGGTTGTCGCGGCTGTCCTTTTTTTCAGTTCTATATTATTCCTGGCTTTCCTCGTCAGGTCTGCTTTTTCTGGTTTTGTTTTCTAGTTTTTTTTTTTTTTTTTTAGAAATGGTTTGCTGCGCCTTTTGTTTAATATAAATGTTTTTTCATTTAATTTTACCTCCTGGCTCTCAAGCTGTGTGAGCACCTGGGTCCTCTTTCCTCGCCACCTCCTACATGTGACAGATATAGCACATGTTGGTATCGCAGCAGCCATAAACTTGTTTTTGCAGCCCTCGTGGTTTTTATTGAACAGGTTTTTTGTTATGCCTTGAAAACCATGCCGCTACTCAAATTCAGACTTTTTCTGTTTTTGTCATTTTTCAGACATGAAAGACAAACTAATTGAGGGCACCTTGAAAACAGCTTTTTTTCCCCCTCTAATTTTCTTACAGTTAAATCGAAGTCTTTAAATTTGTTTAAGAGGTCATACTGCACAATACTACTGACAGCAGTATGCAGAAAGTAATATATAGTTTCTTGTATTTGTTGATAAGACGCTTGGCAGTTCGGAACACAGACTTTGTGTCAGTAATATTTGTTGGGCAACTTAAACTAGCTAACTCAAGTCACCATAATCACAGCAAGGAAATCTGGCTTGCAAACATATTCAAATAGTTTTTATTTTATCTTTATTACCGTACATAAAACCAAATTAAATAAAAGATGTATATGTCAGGTGACCTGGCTTCAAAACCTTATAGCTAAGCATTCATTAGGTGCTGAGAGATTTCAGTCCGGACCAGCATGGTGGACAAATGTACTAACTGACCATCAGTGCAGCAACACTGCTAGCACAACTAAAGTAGTTTTATCCTTTTCCTTCAATTGGTGAACATCTTGCACGTCATTATATTTGAGCTCTTTGTGCCATTACAAACACAAGACGCCCAGATTGGACTCACAAATACAAAAAATATGCAAGCCGGATTTTCCCTGCCACAGATGAGAGTAAAGATATGAAAGAGAAGAGTGAGTCATGGATTAAAAAGCTTTACTTTATAATAACCAGTCCTTTTCAGTGTGTAAGCAGCCCCTGCCTCCCCTGTCCTACACGGTCCTCAGTGAGCGGTAATAAAAAAAGAAAGACAGAAAAGATCATTGCACATACACATCGCATACACAAAATATCTATAGGCAAACACACACAAAAGCAATGCTGAATGCAGTCGAAAGAGTTAGTAGTCCAAAAGTTTAACATTTTCTGTTTGCTGTCAAAAAACCATGAATATGACAAAGAATGATTTGCCAAGGCCAAATGCTGTCTGGCTAGCTATCAGTCAATATAAAATAAAATATGTCAACACTTATTGCTTATATTAAAACAAAGACTATTTTCTAAGCTCCAGTCTGTTCCAATAACCAAGAGTAGGCTGCTGTGGTTTAAAAGATTGTTATGATGCGCACGTTGCCTAATGATAAATCTGTTGCTGTCAAAATCATGATAACTTCTCCTCCCTGAATGAAAAGATTGTAGTTACAAATACTACATTAGTGAATGATGTTTAGATGATAGATAAAAGGATTCAAAAACATAATGCGATCAATGATCTGTACCAGTCAATCCTGCTTCTGACAATCAGTGATTGGTCCCAAAAATTCTGCTTGGAGCACTGCTAGCCTCCTTCTTTGCTCTGGCCAAGCAAAAACTTGGTGCTGAACAGTAAGAACCAGATCAAAGCAGGACTCTGGATCCAAACCAGCACTAAAACCACTCAAAAAACCCCATATTCTGTGAATAATGTATGAAAATTTTCCTGATCTCACCAATTAGGCTCTGACATGTCAACTGTTTTTCTAACCAAACAAAATGTTCACATTTTACATTTGTTTTGTTTTCTTGTGTTGATCAATTAAATAAAAGATCAATGAATGAATGCAAGGTGTGCAATTTAAAGGAACCACACAATAAATGGATGGTAGACTCAAAAATTGTTCGGAATAATATCACTTAAAACATGTTCAAAGCCGAAAAACAAAGAAAAACACAGAATGCTGGTGCCAATATTTTTTCATTATGTTCTGCTGTCATGTCGAATTTCTCTCCACCCCTTGAATCTTATTCACCCCAATAATATTGACCTGTTGCCGGGAAATGCATTGGGAACAACATTATGACCTAAAAGAAATTGTCCTGAGTGATAAGAGTGGGAGGCAGAGACTGAGAGAAGGACTGCTCAAAGGCTGGGCAAAATAATACTTGGCAAGGGTGAAGTCTGCTGCCAAAATGAAGTTACATCATTTCAGGTCAGCGAGGGAAATTGTAATCACGATACAAATTAGATGAGGAGGGTATGAGAGAGGGGGAGGAGAAAGGGGGGAGGTGCAGAGAGGCAGCCCAGATGTCAGCCCCTAAAGATGAAAATGAGCTGGACCAGCAGCAAAGGCTACATACATTTAAACAAGAAGACAAAAGACAGAGGAGCAATATGAACAGAGAAGTAACTATGCTATGTATGTGAGAAAATCCAACCAAAATCAGTGGATGAAGAGCACACATCCACCAACCCTGCAGTTACACAAAACAACAACAAATAAGATGAGAATCTGCCCAAAAATTAAGACCCAGACTGGCCGCATCTGTTGCTTGGACACATTAGAAAATCAGGCCTGTCTGCGGATGAGCACGATATCATCTTCCCCTCCTCCATCCATTTTCACTTCCTTACTTTCACCACTTCTCCCCCAGCTTCTCTCTAATATGTATTATGTAACCTGGGCTAAGAACTCCCGAGAAGGGTGCCAGGGATAAAGAAGGAAGACTGTGTGCCGAGGGTAGAGACAGAAAAACAGATATGCGTCGACAGGCATAAAATGGACCTGAAAACAGATGCAAGCACCGGGAGTACAAAGAGACAAGAGGTGTGAGGCGTGAGGGCGGTTGCCATGAGTCCATGAGTCATGAGGAGGCTCTTTAAGGAGAAACAAGAGGCAGCAGAGAGTGAAAAGCAGGACAGAGTCAGAGGCCAAAGTCACAAAGTGGTTTAAAGAAAAGGCTTAAAGAAGAAGAAGAAGAAGAAAATAATAAAGAACATGAGACAACAGATACTTAAACAATTAGAAAAGAAAAGAAGAGTAGGCTATTTAGATGAGAGAGGAAAGACACTACACTGTGGGTGTCAGTATTTCATTAATGTAACTATACTCAGTATAAAAACCAGAGAGAATCACAGATTTTCTCATCATCAAATAATCATGGGCCTCGCACTCATTGCCTTTCATGTAGTTTCATTAGCAGCACACAGTGGCAGGAAACACAGCCATCATCCCAGCACAATGCACAGAAGGTAAATGGCTCTTTAAACTAAGAGCTATGTTAAAGGGCCCAAGGAAACCTCATCAGCTGGGTTTGTGCAGAGCACGGATGAAAGACAGCGTGACAGCTTGTGTCATAACATAACATTCGCAGTCCGGTTTGGGGTGAGGTAGTTTGAATACAACTATTTTGTGTGTGTCTGTGTGTGCATTGGATTTAATCTGCGCGGGAACATGAGGTCTGGAAGGACTCCCATCAGTGGGATTTGTGAAAATCTGCAGCTCAATTCACTCCTGTCTCCAAATCTTTCTTTTTTCCTCTTTGTCTGGTTTCCTTTTTTTCCCTCTTTTTTTTTCATGAACCCAGTAACAGGTAAACTAACAGTTCACGGTCCTCCCGCTGAACAACATTAGTCCAGTCATGTCAAAGCAAATCTAACCCCACACAGGAGGCCTGCCCAGCTTGGGACGTCTTCATATGCTGAAAACGTAAGCCGAAGTGTAAGGGATGGCCTAAATCATTTTGTTATCTGTCAACAAGTAAATCTAAGATGGAAATATAACATGTCCAGCTGACAAAGTAGTAGCTGAGAATGTAATTTACAATCCAGTGTACGGAAGACAGTCCTGGAACTAACCTCTTTGATTCAGATTTCATCACATGCAAAAGTCTCTTAAGTCCTCGTCCTAAAAGCTTGATCTCTTATAGCGTCCCACTTGAAATATTCTGTTTAGAAATACAATTAGGCACTCAAATGGGGTTGTATTAAAAAAAAAGTTTACATTTTTCCAAATTATACTTCCAATGCTAGCCAAACTAGTTCCACCGTGAAGCAAAAAAAAAAAAACAGTGCTAATTGTTCCTTCGGCTCTACTGATCAGGTAATTTGATGGCATAAGATACCAAAGTGACATGTAGAAAAAAAATTACACAATTTCCTTTGTTACAACTGTTTCTAAATATCTAAAACATCTAGCAAATCATTATAACAGCTGTAAAGTGCGCATATATGCTGTGTGAAAAGGGAAAGCGTGACAGAACGTATAAAACAGTAAGTAAGGGAGGCTTAGGGTTTAGTTATTAGTCAAATAAACACAATATACTGATCCCTGATAAAGCGATAAGTGGAGTCCTTCGTTATATCATGGTATAGGTCCTGTGACATCGCTGTGGTCTTTGTTGGCTCTCACTCTCAAACTCACACAAAGAGACAAAAACACCACCTTTTCTTTTCAGCTCAACAGTAAAATTAATGCATAACAATGTGTTTTTAAATAAATATTGTCTTGGGAAGAAGGTAGCTATGGCAACAAGCAGAGGAATTGATTCTGCAGTGGTGGTTTTGGTTTGTCTCTTGATACTCTCGCAGACTCCAACATGGAATAATACTGAGGGGATTGCAGGGAGTGTCTTGATCAATTTTACTGCATTTGATAGCTCAAAACTTATGAGTTAATTTCTCTCAGTCTTACTTGACTGACCAAACATTTCTCACCTTTCCTTCCTTGCTTCCTAATACTTTCTGTGTGTGTTCAAAAGCAAGGGTTATTTCAAGGTTTAGGTTAAGTGAGCAGAGAATACAAACTATGGCAGACCATCTGCTCTCTGATTCCCTTCACAGGCAAATATAGGCCATGCATACACAGGGTAGTTTGTTATGGTGTTTGTTACGCACCACTGGACAAAAGAACCCACAATACAATCATGAGCATCTTTACAATACCTTTTAAAAGATGGTAAAAATTAGAATCGGACATCTTTCAACCAACTGGTTAAAAGTGAATAAACTTGGCTGCATAGTGTTGCCAGAGGGTGGCAGTATAAGCTACATTGCAAGAAAACATAACCAGCTGAAGAAGTTGTTTTAACTGGAAACAAGAGTAAAAAAAACAACACCGACTGTGGTGGACATCCACAAGAGGCAATTAGAGAGGGCTCCTTATCAGTAGTTACTTCAATTTCCTGGAATATCTGGGATATTAGAACCCCAATTCCCCAAAAGTTGACACACTGTGTAAAATTACAAAATAGAAGACATATCAAATCTTGAAAGTCTGATTTCTCACTGTTTCATGAAATATATTAGCTCATGTTGAATTTGATGGCAGCAACACATCTCAAAAAAGAGACAACAAAAGTCTGGCAAAGTGTGCGGTACTAAAAAGAAACAGCTGGAGGACCATGTTGCAACTAATTTGTTTCGTGGGTAACAGGTCAGTAACAAGACTGAATATGGAAAAAGCACCTTAGAGAGGCAGAGTCTCTCAGAAGTAGAGATGGCTCAGGTTCAGCAATCTGCCAAAAATCTTCCTACAAAATGTGGAACAATTTATGAAATATTGTTCTTCAACGTGAAGCTGCAAAGACTTATTCTATCATCTAAAGTACACAATATCATCAAAAGATGTTTCTTATTATCACAAATGGAGAACTCTGGAGAATTATGTTGCATACACTACATCAATAATGAGGTTTATGTCTTACACAAGAATTAAGAAATAAAATTTTCTGGTTAAATCTTTTAGTTTTGATAAACCAGTCTGACCGAAAAAGAAAAAAACAAATATATCTATATATGGAATTTTTAATCATAAAGTCCTCTGTGATTGTACACCGAGGGATTTGACTGCTGGCAACAAAACACAGCAAGTATCTCAGTAATAACAAGCATACTGTGTATCAAATAACTGTGGCAAAGTTGTGCAAAGGGTCCTTTGTAATGGATAAACTACAGCCTGAATTCTTATCTTATCATAACTTATTCAACAAAAATACAATTCCTTACTGCTTTGAGGAGCTTGTTAAAAGACACAATGTTCTCCATCTGCGGTAAGAAGAGACATTTACCCCACAAAAATACCAAATTATACTTACTGCCTGCAAAGATTAAGTGAAAATTGTCACACCATCTTACATAGTTCACAATGTGGACTGATTGTGTCTTTCTACACACATCACACTACAACGCCAGCAACACAAAGAACATAGCACATTAAGGTTCGTTAAAATCAGTCATGTTCACATAGCGTGAAAGTAGCTTTCAGCAAGCAAGAGTCAACACTAAGTGGTTTCAACCATTTATCTATTCAGTCATCACCACCCGAGTTCTTGTCTTCCCGTGTCTCACTGAGTTCTCACGTTGGACCTCTGGTCAGTTCATCCAATCTCCAAGAGCCACTCTAATACGTACAGACAATGCAGAGAAGCGGCACTGAGAGAAAAATCATCATTTCTATTCTTTCAATCCAGCACGGCATTGGTTAAAGGTCACTGCAAAGCCGTGTCCACATGAAGTATGCTGAATTATACAAGCTAAATGACAACTGTAAAGTTATTACCCGGATAATTCTAAGGAAAATTGATTTATTTTCAAAAACTACCTTCTTCCAGATTAATCACAAATCACTAATCTGATTTGAAGCACTAATCTCTCCAGATTCCAGATTCCTGGAGAGATTAGTGCTTCAGATCCTCTGCCCCATGGTCAGGCAGCACTAGGTCCCTGCAGTTTGCCTATCAGGCCAAGATGGATGTGGATGATGCCATCATCTACCTGCTGCACCGTGTAAACAGCCATCTGGACAAGCCTGGAGGGACTCTAAGAATTATGTTCTTCAATTTATCCAGCACTTTCAACACCATTCAGCCAGCCTGACCAGGGAGTTTCTGCCATGCAGGTAGATGCTCCTTTGGTCTTGTGGCTTATGGACTACCTGACCGAAAGGCCACAGCATGTGAAGCTGCAGTTGGGTGCGTCTGATACAGAATTAAGTAACACAGCAACTCCACAAGGAACAGTTCTTTCACCATTCCTCTTCACCCTGTGCACATCCACCTTCAGGTACAACACAGAGGGATGCCATCTGCAGAAGTTCTCAGATGACTCTGCAACAGTCGGATGCATCACGCATGAGGATGAGACGCAGATAGAGTACAGGAGGGTTGTGGACAGTTTTGTGTGAGCTTAATCAGTTGACCGAACTGCTCAAAGAACGTGTTAGCCACTTAGAAGAAGGGCCAAAGTAGGTTATATTTCCTACACAGTCTTTTGAAGTCTCCAACACCAAGCAAAGGATGTTCTATGAGTCTGTGCTTGCCAGCGCAATCTTCTTTGCTGTGACATGTTGGGATGGCGGCTTGAAGGTGGCGGGGACATTAAAAAAAGACTTATCAAACTGATCTCAACTCAACACTTTGGAGACCGATGGATAAGAAAATGTTGTCGAGACTCAAATCTATCGTAAACAATGAAGATCATTCGCTCTGTGACGCGGTGGCAGGACGGAGGAGCTCTTTGAGCCACTAACAATCACCTAATAAGAGTAATCATGTGCAATATCTTTCTGTTGATAAGTGCAGCACTACTGTTTTCATGGTTTTTTGTTACTTGTATTTATCACCTTGTGCAATATACTCATTGTTCGAGCACAATCATGGACAATATCATCATCATATCACTACACTCTTCACTTTTTATGTTATGTGCATTAAGGTAGTATTACATATCTTTACATAGAGTTTGACATATTTTTATCTGAAAATATTTTTATATTTCTATTTTCACGAGTTAGTTGGTTTTCTTTCATATTTCGTTGTCCATCCATACGTTTTCTGAGCATGCTGCTTGCAATAGCAGCTGTAATTCTGCGTCATATTTATTCATTCATAAAAAGGAAAAGAAAAAGAATAAACAACAAGAACCTAATGAAAAGCTTATCTTTTATTCTTAATGAGGCCTGACGGTGAAGATTCAAAACCAGACAGAATTAACTTCAAAACAAAGACAACACTTTTTTGGCGGTGCACTTAAAAGACAAAGTTAGATGTACCAGTGCCTCCTATGCAAAAAGGTCAGCCTGGAGCCATGCCTAAACAAAATATAAAGAGATATCAAGGTCATTGGAAATGACCAAGAAAGGACAAAAATACTAAGAAACAAAAACGTCCAAAATACTAAACTAATTTCCCTGAAAACAGAGAGAGGATAGCGTAATCTTGTTTGAATAAAACTCCGTCTGAATTGTACATCTATGTGTGTGTGTGTGTGTGTGTGTGAGTAGGTACATGTGTATTTGTGCATTTTTGACAAGGGAGACTACAAAAACAAATGGAGAGTTACATAAGATTACCAAACTAAAGTAACTGTTCTATCCCAGATAAACAAGCAGTAGAAAATATACAGACACTGAGAAAATAAAGAAAATATCGTAGACTGAGCAAAACAGAAGAAAAAGACATGCAGAGAATTAGCAAACAACAAAGATAAACTCTGAAGTGCAAATCTGCCTGTTCAGAGACACACAGACAAAGAAATAAATGTGCTAGCAGATAAAGGTATCGATGCACATAGAATGGGTTAGTAAGAGAGACAGATGTGTAACTTTAAGATGCAGAAGTGGAGGTACTGGAGTCTGTGCCTGCAGAATTACAAGCAGTATTATGTAAGATTGCCGCCTCCCACAAAGCCTGCGCCTTCAAATAAAAATCCTATTGGACACAAGCAAAAAAAAAAAAAAACCACACATACAAACACAAGAGAAAAAACATAGCTTTTAATTACAAGAAAGCAGGAATGTTCTTACAGGGGATGAATAGGGGACCTGGACACAGGTGTGGAACATATTGCAACGAAAGGTTTGGGTAAAAAAAAAAGAAAAAATCTGATTAGTGACAAGACAAAAGAAAGACGATGTTGTGACAAATATGTTCAGTATCAGAAAGAAATAACACTGGTGGGTTGACGGTACAATGCTGTGTATTTTTTAATAGATAATCCTTCAACAGCAGACATTTCAGCCTATCACATCCTTGTAAGTGGTGTCAGAAAGTGGGTCTAGACATCACTATCAGGCCCATAGACTTGGTAAACATAGTTGCTATGCCAACCTAAATAACATACTAAGTGCACCTGAGGTTCAGCTGCTATAACTCACAGCTGGAGACAGTGTTATGTGATTTAACAGACAGAGGTTTGCGATGTTGGCCAAGGAGCGCTGCAAAGTACACACTAACAGTGCTATCAAAATGATTAGCCCTGGGAATATTCTGAACATAATTCTTACATAAATTAAAATGATACAAAGTTCAGCTGTATGTAATTCTCAGGGTGCATATGTGTTTCGATCATATGTATGATGGCTTGGTTTAAGAGATGAACACCTTACATTGAGGTTTGTACCTTTAATAATAATCAGCAGCTTTACCCTTAAAAACAAATGAGCGTAAGGGAAAAATAAAAAGATATGTCACTCTTTAAACAAGCATTTTTTGGGAGATGATCTCTGGACAGTCAAACATTTTGTTTTGAATAGTTAAAAGAATTAGGGGGTGGGGAAATGAAATTTAATTCAGTTTAATAAAATCTCATTTAATTTAATTTTCTAAATAAAGGGGAAATTACATCACTGACTTGTGCAGCACCCTTTTTTTTTTTTTACAATCAGGTCAAGGGACTCCAGAGCATTCCCAAGCATAGACCCAGCCCTCTTTACCAATTTGTTAAGTTTCTTTTAGTCACTGGCTCTGATGTTGCTGCCCGTACAGATGGCTGTAGAGCAGATTGCACCATCTGCCACAGACTTGCAGAAGATATGCAACATCTTAGTGGAGACATTGAAGGAGCTCAGCTTCCTTAAGAAGAACAGTTTGTTATGTCCTTTCTTGAGGACAGGCCTCAGTGTTGCATTTCCGGCCCAGTCTGCTGTCCACGTAGACTCCCAGGTATCTGCATTCCTCAACCATTTCTGCCTCTTCACCTACGGTGGAGGTGTTTGGCTTACTCCTAGTCCTCCAAAAATCCACCGTCATCTCTTTTGTTTTGTTTGTGTTCAAGATGAGGGGATTGTTCTCGCACGATGCCACAAAAGGATTCAAACTCGTCAACCACTGATACATCCAACAACGGCACAGTCATCGGAGTATTTCTGGAGATGACAGGACTCAGATTGTACTGAAAGTCTGAGGTGTACAGAGTGAAGAAAAAAGAGTACAGTTCCCTGTTGTGCTCCTGTGCTGCTGACCACCTTCTCAGTCTGTTTATTCAAGTGGTTGTGGAGTCATCCTTCTGTATGTTCTGCAGTTTCTTACATAACAGTAGAGGCTTTGTCCAGAAGAGAGTGAAGCATGTAGATGATGGCCTCTTCAAACACCAACCCCAGGAAGATAAGCAAACCGCAGTGGATCCTGAACATCTTCCGCCACAATGGAACTTTCTCCTGACTCAGGCTAAAGTTGAGGAGGTGCTGAAGAATTACACACAGCTTCGTCAAGACCCTGGGGTTGACACCATCTACACCTGCAGCCTTGTTCTGGTTCAATCTCTCCAGTTGCCTCTTGACCGGACTGCTGGAAACAGACAGGCTGGTTGGGGGGTAGAGGAGGTCTTATAGGGTCCTGGTGTGGGGGGAGATGTTCATAAGGTTGAGTTGTTGTGATATGAGGTTAGGTTGCCATGAAAATGTCGGAATATTGTGTTTGTAGCCTGGACAAGACCGGGGTGATGACATCATAGAGTGTGTTGGCAGCAAAGCCAGGTAAAATATAAACTCCTACCAAAATAAAACTCTCTCGGTAGATAATATGGACATAAACTCACAGCGAGCAGTTCAATATCCCAAGAACAAATCCTCTCCTGCACATTGACATGTCCAGGATGACATAATGTGGTGTTAACAAGCACTGTTCCCTAAAAATCTAGAAAGAAACGAGCTAAACGTGTTCTACCAGTACTTTGTTTTATTTCTGACAAGGAAGTCCATCTTCTTTTTTGGCATTACATGTGTAAGTATTTGAGCAGAAAACTGTCAGTCAACGTTTTTTACATTCGTCTGGTGTGTGGTAGCGTGAGCTCAATGTACTGTGTGGGTTTGAGTGAGCTGTCAGGCAAGCTACTACATACAAATTGCTTTAAGGGTCATCGTCTTGAATTTGTGTCTAAAGCTGTATCCCTACCACTACACTGTATCACTGTATTTTGACTAAAGCAGGTCACAAACATTTCATTAAGAACTCAAGATGTTCCCAAATGTCTCCTTTAAGAACAGGCCGAGGTCATACTGAAAAACAGTGCCAAAACCTCCTGCCGATTTCTCAAATAATCTCCCTTCAAGCAGGGGGGGGGGGGGGGCAGGAAGAAATCCGCAGCTTTCTGGCAGAACATGATCTTTATGCAGGACAAACTTTGTGAGTCCCTCTCAGGCTAGAGATTTGCAGCAGGAGATGGCAATACTCTTTCTTTGAACAGCATCCGAGAGTCTGTGGTTGCCACTTCACCAAAGGCTGAATGTGAACAGAAGAAAGATATATTTCCTTGGTTGAAAAAAGCTTACTGCAGTTAATGAAAATAAACGTTGTTGTATTGGTCACTGAATATTTTCAAAAGGCCAAAAATATATTATTTGTCAGTTGGGAATAGGCATAGGACTTAGGAAATCCCCACAGTATAATGTACAGTACACATCTAAACAGCTCATTGACACAATTTTTTTGTAAATCATCCACAGATACCAAAATAAACAGCACTGCACTCAACTTTCAGGCGACAGAAGCGTATAACTGCGTCACCGGAGATACCTAAATGCATTGGCAGACCGATGACGCACACATATCACTTCGCTGATAGGGGTTTCCCTGCTCAGAGCTATGTGATGACAGGGTAATGACGCCACAGAGACACTCGCAGACAGAGCCAAGCTGTCTAACAAAGCCAAAATAAAAGACACATTTCTGTCTTACAACTTTATTTTTAGAGAAAAACCTTAATAAACCACATTTATACTACATAATATACTGTTTAGTTAGGTGTAATTACATGTGTGTGAGCATATTTGCTCATTTGTGCGTGGGTGTGGGTGTGTGTGTGTAAGATGTGAATATGTAAGCCTCTGAAGCTTACTGCTGATGCAATAAAGTACAACACACCGTCCGGAGCCGTGGCTGTTTGATACTCCTCATCAGGTTTGTGCTGCTGGACACGTCTGTGGCTGCAAGATTTATTGTGAAGCATAAACATGCACCCATGACAACGTCCAAATATGGGTGAACAATCAAATCCAAGAGATACAAATACAACGCTAACGTAGCTTGATATTTCTTAAATGTATACATTTATACATGTTAATGTTTAGCCATTAGAGATGCATTTAGTGCTATGTTACTCTCACCTCCAAAGAAGGCTCACGTGTGCTCCAATGCTCCTGCCGCATGTCCATCTGTACTTTTAATTTTGCCATCAGTTAATCCTATCAAATCAATCAATTCTCTCAAAGCCATTTTTTTAATCTTGCATGTAGATTTTTCCAGGCAGAAAAAAAAAAAAAAATCACTGATTTAAGTCAACAAAGTCGACAAGGTCACAGAAAAGCAACTTTCTGTGCCGCAACACACAGTGATTGTCACAGCAAGCGCAGCGTCTCTTTTGACGCTGATGACAAAAGAGCAGTGCAACCGAACGCACTTAGACAACCCATCTCTGAGGCTGACTTGATGTCTTTTTGAACAAATCACAGCTGGAACTTCACAGCACTCCGAGATGACACATCCACTCTTGCCAAGTGACTCTAGCTGCACATGCGCCTCTCAGCAGCTGCTCTTCAGCCGTCCTTCTCCTTTCTACTGGAAAAAAAGGGGAATAGAGAAGAGACACTAAGGAGGGGAAAAGATGAGAAAGAGGGAAGGGTGTGAGTTAAAGTGTGGCAGGAGAGAGCCGTGCGGACAGAAGGGGGTTTTACGAAAACTCAAAGTTTTGTCCAGTTCCATTAAAAAAAATGGGCCTTGTAACCTAAAGGTGACAAATACCCAAGAGGCTCTTTTCTTATAGGTACACAATTCAATCGATCACACATGCTCTGCACATGCAGCTGGATGTGACTGGTTGTGCCTGCACCATTACAGAATACTTGGTTACTCAAGGAAGAAGAGTGGCTTCACATTTCCATTCATTAGTCATCAACCGCACCATCCACTGACACTTGAACGAACACATCTGCAGGCACTCAGGGCTGCAACTGAAAGAAGACAGTTATGTGTGGCTGCTGGCATACAAAAACGCTGTGCAGTTTTAAAGCTCTGGGACTCTGAGCTGTCAAATTGTCACCTCAAGTACAGTGGACTGCTACCTGCACCTACCGTTATCTACTTTAATAGCAAACTTTCCGTGCAGCTTCCTCTCCATCAGTACATCCTTTCGTGAGGCAAGCTGACTGACCTTGAGGTGAACAGATTTCACTGAGTTTCATCCAACCAGTTAAATTAACATCAGACCTAGTGTTTGGCAGATTATCCGCTTCTTATTTGGGTCATTGTTTCCAGAAAGCATCTGTGCTGTTGAAATTTCCTTTGTAATCCAGTTGTAATACACCTCTCCATAACATACAATCCTGGTCACAATTATTGACACCCCTGAGCTGCCTGAGATATGAATAAAAATGAACCGGTGTTGTATAATCATCATCTTTCATAGCCAGACAGAGTCTTTATGTCTATAAATTAATCACTTCGAGGGATGGCCACTTGAGATGAGCAGCCAATCAGAAGTCTTACAGCCATGGCTGAAATCCAGCATCTTTAATGCACTTACTGTGGAATAAGATGACTTTAAATTAGTTCTTTAAACAGAACAAAATAAAAAATAAGACCTCTTTGTGCTTTGTTTTCAGTATTCGCTTTACCTTAAATAGCTCATTTTTATAATCATAAGCTATAATTGTATCCAGTTTCTCTTTAACGATGATAAAGACCAGACTGAACCAAAGACGGTATAATAAAAAAGAAAAACAAACAATTCCAAAGGCTACAACGCCTTGGCCAAAGATCTTGAAACCCTTATTTAACAAAAAAAGAAAACGTCAGTGAAGGTTGTTGTAGATTGTGGGGGGGGGGTGACACACCACATGAGTCCTATAAGGAGCTTTAAGCTGACACAGAACAATGTGGACTTCTGATATCAGCCTGGTCCATATGCTGCAGACTGAGGCCCGTGCTGCTCAAAGGATGACGGCCAAAGGAGACACCATTAATGACAGATAAACACAAAGAGGCGAGACTAATGTTTCCAAAAACTTTCAGCGATAAGCCACGGTCTTTCTAGAATATAGTGTTTCGGAGAGAGGGAAGTAAAGTAGGACTCTTCAGAAACGCAGCGTATCCATTAATAGCTGAAATGAAGCCTATAAAGAAAAGATCCCCCCTTCCTTCAGTAAAACATGGTGATTTAGCAGCTTTGTTGCCTCTGGCACTTGAGTCATTAAATGTATCAAAGAAGCATTGAAATCAAGAGATTACGAAGCACTTTACAGCAAAAGAAAAAGTTACTTGGAGTAAGAATACTTGGTTTCAGGTGATGCTGTCAGTATTTTCAGCATAAAGCAACATCAAAGAGCACATGCTAAAGATTGAAAAGGAAAAGACTGGCTGTTTTAAGTTGACCAGCGAGCAGTCCTGACCTAATTACCACTGAATTCCTTCGGAAAGAGCTGAAATCTGCCTTTCATGCACACTACAAAGAGCTTGCATTACACAAGCGGAAGAGTTCCAGAAACTACAGCACCACAGGACAGATGAAGATTCTAGATGGTTACAAGACAAATCAGAAGAGGTTATGATTAATGAAAAGGGCTCAGTGACCAAATATCAGTTAAGGGTGCCAATAATTCTGATCAGGGCCGTGGCGCCTTCGCAGAAAGACGAGTCACTTGCTTTTTTTCTCGTGCTACCTTTACTTTCCTTACATGTCTTACATCCCCCAACCTCATTCAGCCCACTTTATTTTTCCCAACAATCTGGCTTAGTCTGACAAAAACTGCACCTATAAAAGAATAATTGTATGCAAAACCTGCTGTGACCTGCTTTAGTCAAAATACAGTGATACAGTGTAGTGGTAGGGATCTAATCACTTCAAGTCGTCTGATTTATTGTTCCAGAGTGTAATTTGCACTCTGAGCGGGTCTCTTCTCTTGTCTTCCAGTGACTGTACTTTTACTGTAAGCACATGAATCAGGATAGTGTGTGTGGTCACCCCCGTAGTTGGACTGAGGGAGTGAACACACACACACACCTGACTGAGGGTGTTCAGTGCCATTAAAAGACTAACGAAAAATAGAAACAGATTCCGCATCCACACAAAAATCAGCAAACCCACCTCCACTGCATTTTGTGCGATTTAAATATCCACAAACATAACCACAGGTTGGTTATAAAAACCTTTAAAAGAAAGGATAAATCAGAGATTTTTTTACTTGTTCGCGAACAAAGAAACTCCCACTGCAACATCAGAAAGCCTGCGACACACACACACACACACACATCACTGCACCCCCTGTGTGCTCTGTTTATCAGGGCCAGGCCCATCGATCATACTTGCCTGGTTGCCCGGGTAACCCTGTTATTATTCAAAGCACGGAGCGGTAGCTTGCAGAGAGGACTGTGTGCATGTGTGTGTGTGTTGTTTAGGTAGTGGAGATTCCCATTGGCTCAAAGGCAAAGCAGCCACCTTTCCAGGTATCATCTTTCCCAGCATCCTCCCTGATCTGCATTCGTAGGCGTGTGAACATAGACATGCACACACACAAACACACACACACACACACAGTGGCATATCAATGGACCACAAATGGAGCGCACCCATCTCTCCAATGTGATTTCACCTTCTTTAATTCTAACACCAAGGTTACACCACCATCCCTCTCCCCCCCACTGTGACTGTCATTCACCATCTTTCCAACATCTTTCCACCATCTTCCACACTGCTTTGCTGCATTTCATTCAGCCCCGCAACCTTATCTGCTCACTCCCTCTCATTGTTCATTCACAGTCTGCGGCTACAAGGCTCATTCATAAACAGCACCAGTCCTTACAGCAGCAAAAAGTGGGGAGGTAGGGAGGGGAGAGGAGAGGAGAGGAGGAAAGGGCTGATTGGAGGCAGGGTTACCCCTACTGACTTACTGGCTGCTGCATGGAGAGGGCTCCCTGAACACAGAGAACAGCAAATGCAGAGAAGAGGGGAGGAGGAGGGTGGGGAGGGGGAGATGTAAGGAGAGAGAATGGGGGGGGGGGGGGGGGTAAAGGAATCTATCTGCTTCAAGCCACACTCTCCTCTGCTCATCTTTCGTTCATTCATTCATTCAAGCCGACAGCCATTCATTCCCTCAAATCATCGTCCATTCACATCAGCCCTCATCTGCTGCTTTGTACCTGCAGCAGGAGTTCCAGCTGATCTCTATTAGACAGTGCAGTGGTGTACACAGTTTGTGTGAAAGGTCAGTAAAGGTATACGCATAGGTGTGGGGGTGTGTGAGTGTAATTTCCCTCCCGTTGAAGCCAGAGGACACTGCAGACAAAACAACCTCTGCTGCCTTGGTTTGTTTTGCAGTTACATTAAACACTGCATTATCTTCCTCCTGACAAAAGACTTAAGATTTCCACATCGTCGCTGCTCGTTCTTAAGCAAGGCATGCAAATCCTTCAGGAGTGTCAATGAAGGAACTTTGCAAGAGCGTAATTAACATTTAAACTTATCTGGGCTCGCTGTGGCCTCTAAGACGATACATTCGACACAGAATTAGTTACATACATGAAACTAATATCTGGCACAAACCAGGGGGGAACTGAGTCGATTCAAGCCTATCTGATCATACATGTTCCAACCCCAGCCACTGCAGGAAGGAAAGGCCCTTGCTTCTGTTGAAGCAAGCGTGAAATAGCTATGGCCCGTCTCCTGGTAGTATTATTCCCCTGATAGCTTCTTATGCCACACGGTTTTGCTGTTGTTGTTGGATGAATGCATGCATGCAGGTGTGAGGAGAGAGGGGGAAAAGAAAGATGAAACTGATCACCAAATACAGATAAACAAGGGGAAAAGAAAGATGAAACTGATCACCAAATACAGATAAACAAGGGGAAAAGAAAGATGAAACCGATCACCAAATACAGATAAACAAGGGGAAAAGGAGAATACAGAGTGGAAATAAAAGCAATAAGATGTGTTAAAGACCAAAACATTTAGGTAGAGATAATATGAAAAGCTGTTGAGACTAAAGGTTCAGAAATGAGGGATGAACTCCAAGTCCAAAAGCAAATCTGTTATGAGTTGGATCATCTGACAGCTGCAGAGACTTCCAACCTCTCTCACTCTGTCCCATGCTCTCTGTTGCCAGTGACTTTCCATTCCATCAGCATTTTGCCTCTCTGAGAGTGCATGAGCCTGTGTGTGCATTTATAACACAGTAGGGGGGCAAAAATACGTAAGAGGATTGCCACAGAAGTTCTCCTACCAACCTACATGATCCTCCAGCTTAAGACGTATGATATAAAATCATGAGAAAAAACAAATGCACCCCCCGTTAACCTAAAAAAAAAAAAAGGCTCATCTTTGAGAATGCACCTGAATGTAACGCACTGAACTGAATTAATCAATCTTTTTTTTTTTAATGTAGACCCTTTACTTCTCACAGTGAGAAATTAAAATGAAATCAATAACATTAAATACCCAAGTAAGTCCAAGAGTTTTCTGCTATGAGATGCTGGAATTTCTGCTGTATGACTGGCAAAAGGACAGCTGGGTCAACGACCGTGGACTGTTTGACCTGCAGGAAAACAGAGAACGTCTAAAACGGGGGAGAACGATTATGCAAACGCCTGCACCAACAGACACAGAGAGAAGACTTTTTAGAAAAGTGTAAAAAGTCATAAAGAGACAAATAGACTGCAGCAATTCAGTGAGGCAGCTGTGATCCAAGTTTGAAAACATGGGAACAGTTTGTGTCTGGTAAGTAAAAAATTCTTATTGTACAAGAGATTGACAAACAGATTGACTGTTTATCATCTCCCATTTCTAATCTGTGTAACGGCAACGTGTTTCCAACTAATGGGGATAAGTTTGTGTGACAGTGATTAATGCATAATGGAGACGGGTGAGACGTTAGCCCGTCAGGACCAGAGGTGTGTTGTAAGCATTCGGTTGCAAAGAACCCCGGGTTTCACCGGAGCTGCAGTGTGTGCAAACTTCTCCCCACAGAAAAGGCTGTACCTGGACTCTGCAGCCAAATCAAACTCCAGATAAAGGTTTCATTGTGCAGTGCTCATCCAATAGCCATGAGTCGGATGATGACACGGCACATTTATCTGGAGGAAATTCGTTATATGCATCTATCTGTAAGAACTGAAATCAGAGAACTACCATTTTAAATGAGGGGTGGGATGAGGGCTACGCTTTTTCCAGTGACTGAGGGTCTAAACTCAAACGGAACGTGCTCATCCTGACGGGGACACACAAGCACAGAGACACAGCTCTGTACGCTCGATTTTCAGCATCTGTGGGTGAAGGCGGCTTTCTACTATAAATCTTTAAAAAAATAATGCTACGCATTGAATATTCAACACTCATTTAAATACTGACCTAAATTGATAAAGTATATAACAGAAATTATACAGCAGCAGTGGCTGAAAGCTTCCCCTTGAAATGTGCAAAAAAAAAAAAAAAACTAATACAAAACTCAGGGGGATGTCAATTTCTCAATGAGTCGTAAATCAACATAATAGCCCGGTCAGTTAGCTGGACTCTCCAGTGAAAAATTCAGCTCCCACACCTCTCAACACAGTTGTAAACACCTCTGCTCAGGCTACATATATATATATATATATATATATATATATATATATAAATAAATAACTGGGCCCCACTCAGGGTACACAGGTGGACATCTGTGACATCAAATGCTGACAGGCGGACATAGAAGAGGGTAAAAGACGAGAAGTAAGGCGATGGTCCGTGTTGAAATGAGAGGTGGGGAAGACAAAATGGAGGAGATAAAGGGGTATCAGGAGGTGACAAAAGGATGTGATGAAGAGCGAGAGAAGAAACTGGAACAAGGAGGCTAAAGGTGAATAAAGTGATGGAGGCTGGGCTTCAAAAGGTTCCGGTGTTGCTATCGTGTAGCAAAATTCTTTATAAAAACACGGCATGTCGTCGGGGCGCTGTGTCACACAAGCGAACCGCACAGTCACACTCACAATTCCTTCGGCAATAAACACCACTTACATCATCCTCAGGAACTGAAAGGAGCGAGAGAGAGACAAACCAATAATGTCAGTGGGTCAGCTCAAATGGAAGCACAATTCAGGGCCCGAATGCCCCGAGTTAGAGAATACCTTTTATCAGCATGAGCGGCTTATTGGAACAGCATAAAAAAAATAACTGTCACTGTCTGGGAAACTGTTGATTCTGAACTAAAATGCTCACTTCAAGGGACTTAATTTGATGACTCCAAACGATGATATCTGAATTCACAACTCCACTTACCGTCTCGTTCCGGAAATGTCATGGTCAAGAGTATGTGTGACAAGCACTTTAAATGGAACTTGGTCCAATTCTGAACTGTTGAGCCCTGATGCTAAAATGCAGCCATACAGTTTTCAGTTGCCCTGTGGACACTCAAACGCAGCTCTCAGGTCCGATCGGTTGTATCTAACACAGAAACTCTTGCGGAAATACAACACACGCACCTCAGCTCCACACACTGCGAGATAAAAGAGCCATTACATCATCACGGCTCGCTTAGGGGAACAAGCCATGAGCAGCGAGCACTCGGAGACGCGGGGTCATTACATCACTGGCAGCGGCCTGGGGCAGGCCATAAATGAAGGGGCTGGGGCTTTGTGGCAGGCAGGAACTGGGCCATGTGTGAGCTGATCATTGCTAATGTTTGATAATGTTGCAAACTCACATACTGGTGAGATGGAAGGTCAGGGACTGTTTGACGCAATGCTATGACACACATGACTCCGAGGCTTTTTCTTACCGTGCAGACAGACCAGCATGTAATGAGAATAATAACAATGAGAACGTCACATTATGAGGCCCATAATTATGTGCCAATGGCATTTTTTTGTATCCTGCCGCTGAATTTCATAACTGCAGGCTTTTCATAATCCAACCCATTCCGGTATTTGTCCACGTTTTCAGGACAAATACGAGAAAAGCTACGACGACACAGAAACGAGAAAAAAACTCTGAGAAACACTATGTTTTCAAGCATGACAACACGTACGATCCAGATGTATGCGTTGGAGCCAGAAACCGATCCCAAAATATCAAAGCGAGCAGCATGATTAAGCATCAAAATGAAGATAAAGTATGCTCTGTGTTTCTGAGCGGTGGTGGAAGCAACAAATGGATCTGTTCAGCTGTGTTGAGTAGAAATGTATTCACACAAAGTAGCAGCAGCCCCCGCAGCTGCTTTTTGACTCAGCGTAACCAGAATGTTTGTAATTCTGACACCAACCCAACGCAGACATTTGAAACAGTTTCGGCTCAGATTTGTGCCCTTTTTGTGATGGAACGGCTGAAATGTTCAATTCCCGTCTCCTCTCAAAGCCAGCGTCATGCTGGTTCTTATTCCTAAAACTGTCGTCCTTGGACTGTTGTGAACAAATCCAAATCTTTTCCCCCCCAACTGTGTCGCTGGCCAGGAAAAACAAACTGCATCCACTTATCCAAACTGCTGGGTCTTTGGGAAAGCTGAAAAAGGTCAACTTGCCCCCTCAACCAAAAACACATTTTCTTGAGACATTTCTGAAGTAGCATGCTCTGAAAAGCACTGCAACCTCCACACTCCAGTCCCCCACAGTGTGCACAACTTCGACAAATTCCTCCATTCCTGCTTTTCGCTCATTGTGACGTACCAATGATGAAAGGTACCGGATAAAATGAGTTCCCTCTTTCTAGAAAAATACTAAAACAAGTGTGAACGTCTTAGTCTGACTAATGCAGCAGCTACGTTCATTTCCAGCAAAAAATACTACTGGAAATCACAGGAAATGAAGTGACTGTTTTTTTAGTTCAACGACAAACTTTTTCCTTCATCGGGGGGGGGGGAATGTGTGCAGGGTGCTTTGCTCTCACATGACAAGCTACATATCAAGACGATTGTCGTATGAAGTGTGCGAATTCTTTTCACATCGTGAATATTAGAGAACTGTAAATCATTGCCCTTTCTTAACAATGTGGTGGAGAGACTCCTCAGCTTTTATCCTTTAAGCTGATGTACATGTAACTTAAAGTGTAATACCACCAGCGATCCACTCCGGTTTCATTTTCAAAATGGACTTTTTGTGCTGCTGTGTACGGACGCTGCTGAAAACAAACAATAAAGTCACTTTTTGAAAATCCTTATTTATTTACTATTGACAGCTACTGAGTAGCATTGGCCTGAATGGTCAGGGATGCTCCATTATCTCCTGCAATTACACACGATCTCAATATGTTAATGAAGGTAAAGGAGCAAAAAACAGAAGAAAAGGAGAGGATGCTGGATGTGCGGTGTTGAGTGTCGAGTAAAAGATTAACAGCAAGTTGTGACATAAAGCTGTAGAGATAAAGTGAAGCATGAAATGCATGTAGAAACTTGAACGAAGCAGACTGAGAGAGACCTTAAATCTGCCGTTCTTTCTCTCTCGTTCGGATTATCTAAATGGAAATGACCTCCATCTCGGAAAGCCGAGCAGCCCAAACTTGATTAGCTATTTACCTCCCTTCCAGATCTTTCTTCTATTCACTCATCAGCCCACAAACAGCTCTGTGGCACCTTCAATCTTTCCTTAAGTCTTCCTCCTTCTCCATTTTTCTGTAAAGTTAAATCCCCAGATACCGTTAGGAGACAACGTCATGTGCCGTTTCACAGGAGTCAGCTGTCACTGTCCTGTCTCGGAATTTTCAGATTTGACAAAGTGGTGTAGCCAGTGAGACGTGTGGCGAGCATTTGTCAAAGCACGGTTACATTGAAGTGCTTTGAAAAGCTCTTCATTTCGACACAAAACGTGATTCTTCACACGTCTTGACTCCCTCCGTAGCTCCCCATCTGTGCAACAGTCTCTTGATTTGGGGGAAGAGAAGAGAGACAGAGAAAGATTCCCCCTTCGAGATGAGAGCTCTCGAGCACAACGGTTCTCCTTTGAGTTTAAATCAAAGTACAGAAAGTGGTCAGACCTGGTGCGGCGTGATGCGGGACTAAAGCAAGAGAAGATGTCCTATATGTCAGACTCCAGAGCCTCTGAGCCCACTCACGCCTCTGCTGTAGGTGTGCCTATGACTCACACTGAAAAATGAGGCTGCATCTTATCTCAGACCGTTTCTAACTTACTAATTCAAAACACAGTTCTTCACCAGTAAGGTGTCCTATTATCAAAGCATAAATGGAAATTGAATTGTAAGACCTACTGCCAAACGAAGCTGTCAGCATTCTGGAAATAAAGTAGCATCAGAACACAGAGCATGTTGAGAAAACAGAGCCCAACTTTTGACAACCCCACCAGTCTTGTTCCCACCAGCACACTAAACGCCTCCCAGACAGCCCCTGTCACTCCCTGACACAAATTTAACGAACCCCTGACACACCGAAACACCCACAAACATCACTGCACATGCAGAAACAAAGCTTGCAACAAAGAGGAATAAGACCCCCCTGCCATCTTTTGCATTCTAAACGTCTGCTTGTAAGAATAATAACACATCAGCCTCACACACACCATCAGCCTCAGAGACAGAATGCTTGCTTTGATCGTGTTTAAACTAATCTGTGCAGTTGAGAGTGTAATGTACAGCTGTGCTCTGGCTTGGTGGGTTAAAACAAGTCTTTGTTTAAGTAATTATCTGCTATGAGTCAAGATCCTCAAGCTTCACATTTGGTGCAGTTAGGATTCCTGTGACGAGAAGATCGACTCTACTCCATCAGCCAAAATGCCATGTTCGCAACTGAAATGTATCTGTAGTCTTACAGAGCAGCAGGGCCATAAAAGCACAGTGAGGCAGGTGAGTGCGAGGCAGCTGGATTCATTTCAGTGCAACAGTGACACCCTGTGGACATTTGCTGGAACTTCATTCTCTGTTTTTTTTTTTTCCCCCCATTCAGACCATGTGCACTCACAGCAAGATGCTTTTACATCTCCACGTTTATCAGCACACTCCTTATTAATATTTTTCCCCATCAGAATGTACAACGCAACTAAGCATCACTGCAGCATATACACTGAAACAGCCCAGACTGAACTGAAAAAGGGGCATCAAGAAGTAACTGGGACTTTACGTTGGTGAGTTTCCACAGACTTCGACAGACAACACATCCTTTAATTTCCTGTAGCTCATGAAGCAGCTTCACTCAGTATATACAGTGAGCCAGCCTGGATTTCCATATAATGCACATGTAAGCAAAACAATATTAATGTTAGGTTGTCAGAGCAGTGGTGGCAGATCAGAAAAGAAACTGTTCCCTGCGGATTAAATACTCATTTTCTCAATTGTATTCTGTATTTTCAAGTATCATCCTGTCCATGACTACTTGGTTTTGCCTCGTAAATAAAAGTGTTTTGGTTTTTTTCTTCTGGAAATGGTAAAAGAAAAAAAAAGGAGATGCTGCTGAAAATGATCAGACATCATCCAGCCCCATCAAAGAACTGCATTAAAAAGTACAACTATTCAGCAGATGTCTCCACATCTGACCAGTTGTCAAGTGTGTCAACATTTTACATCTGAAGACTGAAGTCAGTTCCACCACCTATGGATAATTCTATGCAAATGACTGACTGGAAAAGTTTTATGACACTACCGGCTACCGTAATGACAGTAATGACAATCATATGGATTATATGTGACAGCCATAATGACAAATGGTGGCAGGGACTTCTCCCTTTATTGGCAGCAGACAGCGGAGAGGTGACAGGAACGGACGAGTGAGAAAGAAGCTCTGACATGCGACACGGCCACAGTCAAACACAAAGCAGATACATTTGCTGCAGCGTGTGGGATCTAAGACCATTACAACGCGTGTTCTGAACACCTGGCAAAAACGCAAAAGAAGAAGAACTACTAACCCAGTATCAGAATTGAGTCGTCTTTCTTGATTAGTTTTCCCAGAAGGTGCTGGAATTTGGAGAGGCTCCCCAACCAGTCATAGGTCTGCTCCGTCTTGTACCTCTCATCCCAGTAGGCAACATCTTTGTATCTGGAGTTGTCATCTGGCAGGTAGTCCATATTCTCTGCAACAGGTCAGTTTGACAAAACATTTCTAAATACTGGATATGTCCCAATGATACTATTTTCACTGCGCTGGTTGCTTACCTTCACCTGCTCTCAGTCGGCAGGAACCCCTGCTAATACGAGAGAAACCGAAGTAATGAGTGAGTGAGGGTCACTTGGTGCCAGAATTCCAGAATCACTTTCACAGTATAAACGAGTACAATGAGCAGATCGAATCGATTTATACCAGCATCTGTTGAAACACACTTTATGTATGCAGAATCTTTCAGACTTATGCTTTAAATTAAACGTGAAAAAAGGTATAAAAGAACAATACCGACATCCACATCAAGTTCTGCTGAAGTTGAGACAATTAATCAGTAGAAACTCGTCTGTCATCTGTATTTTGATCAGTATACAGATCAATTACTGTAGTTACTGCAGACCATAACTAGTCATCGAACGTTAAGAGCTTGCGTCGCAGTTTGCTGTTACCAAACGTCTTTATTGTTCCTGAGAGATTAATATGTTTTCATGCTTTTTATCTCTTGGACAATAAGCTTGGCTGCTTTGAATAGTTTCACACAGGTTCACATTCTCACTTGCTGTAACATCTTGAACGTGTTTGAAGAAACTTGTTTTGAATCAAATTCATTCCAATTCATAAATAGTATATTCAAAAGTATTTATACTGTTACAATGATATTAAAACCTCTTGGAACTTCTCGTGTATAATGTATTGTCATAAGTATAGCTTTGAAATACTACATAATTAAATCGTTTACAAGAGTGAAAGCTGGAATCCGTGGCGTGTTATTTGGTGCTCTTGAACTTCCCTCCGCAAACTAACAGTGAAATAACCACGCCCACGACGCACAGCGCATGCGTGGAAGAGCTGATCAGTTTAATCAAGGAACCATGTTCCGTAAAGTTAATGTAAGACAGTGACATCAATTATTAAGAACAGACTCTGAATTGCATATTACTTACTTATTCGTTACGAACTACTCGTTAGCTTCGGCACGTCTGTGGCGGGTAAACAAGCGTAAGCCGGTCTCTACTGCGAATAAGTCCACGTGTGGTAATTTACAGCAACAAATAGTCCCCAGACAGGACGGGTAAGCTTACTGTGGATGTGTTCGTACAACGACATCAACCTCAATGATACACGAAATAACCCCTGTCTAAAATCTAAGTTCACAGAATTGGTTTAAAGAGAGAAACATCACATCTTCACAGTATCTCTTACAACTGCATGTTTTGTAGGCGGAGCTACGTGTTTTAACACGTGGTTGTTCTGGAGTCGTGTGGCTTTCAAATACTCCTTAAAAAATTGTTAAATCTTTGCAGCGCATTCAAGTTACGCTTCAGTGAAACTGGTGTTTTTGCTCGAAAAATAAGGAAATGTCTGCTTTTTTTCTTCTATAGTAATAGTTAGCGTGTAGTATTTAATTAGGCCAGAAATATCATGAATTCATACAACAACGTGTGTTAATAAAGGAGCAAGAAAAGTTGTACGAGGCAGTTATTGCCGAGGTCATTTGAACAACTGTAACGAGGAATACATTCCGCATTTCACTTAAGAACGCTTTTGATTTGGGACATTACACAATTTAAAGAACCCATATCAGTAATTTCCAAAATATTTAAACAAAAAGAAGAAAGAATCTGCAGACTTACACTTCATATGGCATAGAAATCTAAATATTCAGTGAAACGTTTTAAAAGAAAAGTTGGATGCAAATAAAGTGCATCTTCCTATCAGCATTTAGCATTTCTTTTTTTTTTCTTTTTCCCCTTGTCCTGTCCAGCACTATGGCAGCAGAATTGTAATTGAATACCTTTTATGCCAAACAGATTTGCTTTGCCAAGGGAAGCTTTATAAATCTAAAGCTCCCCTTGATGCCCATCAACTGCCCATTTATTTATTTTTGTTACAATATTTCACATGTTATGTCGAACCCGGGGAACAGGGAAAGAGGAAGAGCAAAGAAGAAGAAACAGAACAAAAATAGAAAGAAAAACCAGACAACCAGCTGCTACACCTGTAAAAACAAAACAGACAACAATCTAAGGCCTCTGTGGGGAATCCAGCCTTAGCGCCACCAGGAGCACCTGAAAGCAGACAAGCAGAGAAAAAACACACACACAAACAAACAAAAACAAGCACAAGTCGCGCCAATCGCATACAACACAACTGTGGATATGAATTACCTGAAACCACAGGATAATACATAAACTGCTTAGCGAGCATGCTACTGGGCTAATTTATGTGTGTGTGTGTGCATGAACATGTAATACCCATGGCACAGGATCTACATGATAACCCTGCTTAATTATGAGTGTATAAGTGTACAGAGCCACAATCCACAGTCCCCACCCCAATCGGGAACAGCACAAGCAGGCCAGCACATCCCATACATTCACACATTATTCTGAGTGAGTTATTCAGCATTTAGCATTTCTAAGTAGACAAAACTTTCCTTACCATGTCACTTTTGGTTGCCTCACTCAGCAGCTGTTAATGGACATAATAGCCAAAGATACCTATGAAATGCATTTTTCCACTGTTGATCTACTGTGATTAAAGTGAGCGATACACAGAAATGCTGCATTTATTTCTCAAATTTGGTCTATATTGTTTCAGAACACATAGGAGAATGTATTTTATAGCCGGATGAACATCTCCAGTTATCACTTGAGGAAAAAGAACAACGTGCCAGCTAAAGGACAACACAGCCTCAGAACTGGACCCGTGTTAATGAGCGGGAGAAGCAGGCAGGGACTGGCATGCTTTAAGTTTCCTCTACCACATGTCAACATAAAACAGAACACAAATCAAATTAAGAACATAAAAATACAGAAGGAAAAGAGGTGTAACATCTAACGGGATACAGAAATACAATCTAACATCAAACATCAGTAATTAATGGAACTTTGGACAGTAAAATTAGCCCTGACCATGACTTGAGAATAGTGGCCATTGTGTAAACAGCTATAAATGAAGCAGACACGCATTGATACTTAGACATCCATCCACTTATGGAGAGATTACTGAACAGGGCTAAAAACAAATTGACCTGGAGCCCAAATGTGCATGAGGTCCCCTAGTTCTGGGCATCAGTTTAAAGTGACTGTTAACAGGTCTTTTCATGAAAATCAACAAAATTACTACAAAGAGATAAAAACTCCCACACACATAACGACTAGGAGATGCAGATGACTTAAAACTATATATAAACGCACAGTTACCACGGGGAGACATAATACAGAAAGTAAGAAGACATAGACTACAATGAAGATAATATTGAGAATACATGAGTGGAGAAGGATATGTTGCAGGTATGTATCAAATGGTGTAGCTCCTTTATGGTCACAGCCGCAAAATTGAGCCATATTTGAAAAAATCCAGAATATTTCTGGTTTATGACGTGCACCAAAGGAACATACCCAAACAAAGCAAAACAACAACAACAAAACCAACACCTTTTAAGGGTAATACCATATTTTTCCCTGCAGATGGTAGTATCACATTGATATTTCTTGGTTTCATACCTTGGAAAAAATACTTACAACCAGAGATGCACAAATAAGTCAACCATCATCAACCCTATTTTATTATGCGTTTCATTACCTGAAAGTACGTGGTGTGAACAAAGCAGCGAGAACCTAAAGATGATACATCAGCTGCAAGCAGGCATTTGTCTTTATCGACAAGATTTGTTTTATTTGTGTCTAACTCACTTGAGGGATTCTTAAACTGTTTGTGCCTGTCTGTGTGAGACTGAGCCTACCTGCTTCCTTGGGAACAGCTGAGGGAGATAAATTAATATGCCATAAGTGCATCTGGTGCCATTTTGTCTTCCATTTTACACTCTCTGAGCTGTAATCACAAACTTTCCCCATAGTCCTGGTTGGGAATGAGCTTTTAGGGCTTCACTCTTTAATAGCCACTTCAGCATTGTAGACAAATAAGCAGTTTTCTCAAATAAAACCAAGTACTTTGCAGCCTCTCCATCCTGATGAATACCATAAAGGAATTGGAAACACATAGAGACACTTTTTTTATCCTGTAATCTCATGGGTTTATTATGACGTTCATAATTCCATGCTCATTCCACCTCAAACAGACCGAAGAAGACGGCTTGTTGAACACTCTGTTGCTTTTCTTTTGACAAGACACATTTTTCACGTGATACATTCTGACCAGTCAGTAATGGCTCTGTTTTATTAAAGTTTCCCAAGTTTTCCATCCATTGTCTATACCCGCTTAATCTGATTCAGGGTCACAGGGGTGCTGAAACGTATCCCAGTTGACCTTGGGAGAGAGGGAGGTACACCCTGGACAGGTCACCAGTCCATCCCAGGGCCACACAGAGACAAATGAGACAAATAAGCATAAACACCCACACTCACGCCAAGGGCCAATTTAGATTCACCAATTAACCTAACATGCATGTTTTTGGATGGTGGAAAGAAGTCAGAGTACCCAGAAAGAACCCACAATGCACAGGGAGAACATGCCCACTCCACACAGAAATGCCCCAGCCGGGATTTGAACCAGGAACCCTGTTGCTGTGAAGTGAGCCACCAGGGAGGACTGAAAACATGCCAGTGCTAGTGTGAGTAATAACAATAATTCAGGCTGTACTTGTGTATTCACATGAGTCAGATTCAGGATGAACATGCTGGCTTGCTGAAAAAGCCACCTTAGAAACTTAATGAGGCAGAGACAGTGCCATTTGTGCATTTCCTGCACTGACCAAAAAAGTCTATACCAGGGCCCTGTAACCATAGCAACCAAAAATAATTTAACATAACTATATTTCTTTTACCCAATGATTTTCCTCTTGTGGCATGCTGAAAGTCTTTGGTTGCCTGTTGTTTTACCTTTTGATTATGTCATGGTTTATTAAACATGTTCAGTAGGCTGTAACGTAAACATGCAATGCTCCCCACAAATATATATATATATATAAAAACCTTATTTGGGCCAAAGCAACTTCACAAGATAAACTGTCATGTACAAATGAACTACATTATTATTTGACATTATGTAAAGTGTCTTGTAGGTATGATCATACACGTGGAGACACCAAACCATTTACCCGCATGGTTTGTGGTTGTTTGGTGGATGTCGTTGTTGTCCAAGAATGTTCAGGGTTGTCTTGGTGTGACGAGTCGTCTGCATCCAGGGGCCCATTGTTTCATAATCCATACCCGTCCACATGTTCTCCAGCTGGCCTTGGCTGATTAAAAGCTTTACTGTAGCCTATGCTGTGCGTTGGGCACTGCATCAAAGTTATGTAACCTCACTTTTAGCAGTCGGGGTACAGTGATTTTGGGGATTTGGTCATGGAAAAACAAGCCATAATGCATCTCCGGTTAAAGCTTTTAACTTCGGTGTAGTGGACACAAATAACCTCGTTATTCGGAGTTTTCGTCCCCTCAGACAGATGCAGACACCAGGATCCAGCTGAAGCTGCAGAGAATAATTTGAGTCAGATTCCTCTGCATAGTGGAGCACTATCCCAGACCACGTGAGAGGAATATTCAATGACGGTCCCCGACAGACCGGCTCATCTCCGCTGGCACTCCTCTGTTGCTGATATGGGCTCCTGGACACTCAGCTTCCCAGAAACAGACGTGGAGGGTGGGCGATACTACGTCTGAATGTAACCTTTGATCCTTTGCCGTTTTCTGTTCTTTTTCTGTTCTTTTTCTTTGTTTCCCCCCTTTTTTCTTCTCCCTTCTGTAAGTGTAACAGTTAGGGGGAGTATGGCTTGGCCGTGCATCAGCAGAGTGTGCTGCCTGGCTCGCTTTTGGAATCAGTTCGACAAATCAGACCTTTCCGTTCCGTTGACTATCCAGAACTACTCGGATATCACCGAGCAGGAGGTGCGGTCCGTTACCAAACAGGTCTCCGACTTGGAGCGCGCGCCTGGGAATAACTATTCAGTCCCAGAGCCTCGTGCCAGAGGATCCCCAAAGGCTCCCACAGATGGCTCGGGGACCCGAGGATCGTTTAGGGGACGGAGGGAGCCAAGCTACAAGCCCCGGGAGGACTACCACCCACCCGGCGTGCCTTTCCCCAGCGTCACCCAGTACAAGCAGGATTTCAAACCCTGGCCCATTCCCAGGAAGGAGAATTTCCCTTGGATTAATAACGGGGGCAGCAGTGTTTCGGACAGCCCGGTGAACAGCTACCAAGTTCAGGCGCAGTCGGGGGAGAGCCGGGGTGACAGAGAGGAGCGGGGCAAAGGGCACAGATGGGGGGAGCAGCAGGTGATGGAAGAGAGCAAGACTAGCTCTTACAGGTATGTCTTTCACTCATTTCAGCACCAGGAGCTGTCCACACCATCTGAACACTAGACCAGTGAGGAAAACTGAGGGTTGATGATGTGCTGATGGTGCCTTCCTTGATGCTTGATGAGACTGGATTTATTTATAGTTCTGAGAAGTCCAACTGGGGGAAGGGGCATGGTGATCAATAATTCTCTTAGACATTCTATATTAATGCCCTCAGGGGGCTCAGATATTAATATTTGATTTAGTTTACATTCTATTTAAAGTATGATGTATATGGCTCGCAGTAAACTCTGCTTGATGTGTAATGAGTGCTCCCTTTAAGTCAATCTTGAGTGATCCTGTATGCAGCAGGCAGCAGTAAACACCAAGTACCCTATAGCAAATTATTACTTGCACCAAGGCATTCCTTCAAAAACATATCTGGTATGAAGTTTTTGTCCTAGCTTCATCGGCAGTCTAATGTTTTTTTTTCCTCCAGGCAAGAGTACAGGCCGTGGACTGGGGTGAAACCGGCCAAAAGTGCGAGGAGAAATCCCTCCACTCAATACTCCAGCCCAGGGACGGAGGCCGCCCACATCCCACGTGAGACCAGCTACCAGGCTGCCTACAGTGGGGAGGTTGGCAGGTCAGCAAGTGTGCATCAGGGGGCACACATTTGCTCAGCTGCTGCCTCCAACACCCAACCTCCTCCTGTCACCCAGCACACCCTCACTGCCCAGCAAGCCGGCAGCACACCAACCCCTTCCAGCCTCCAGCACAGCATCCTGCCCGAGAGGACCGAGTCCAGTGGAACAACCAAGGGAGAGGTTAGTACATTCAAACTCCAGGAGCTGTCTTGCCTTCTTGATTTTTAACAAGCTGTATGTTCAAAGACTTGAGGGGGAAAGCTACAGATTTAAACTGCAGCGTGCTCCTCCCGAAAGTCTTCTTTGCTCATCTCCCATGTGGCCTGTTGCTGTTGGGGCACCTCAGAAAAGTGATACAGCATTCTGTCCCAAAGCAGCTCAAAGTGACCCAGCTGTTTAAAACGGGCCATGTGCTCTGTTAGGTAACACTGCTGGTGTTGCACTCATTCCTCTGACCTGAATAAAACCGAGCTGGCATGAAGTAAATGATTAAGTCTCCCAACCGTGGTTGATTTAAGCCGAAAAACACAAAAAATGTCTTGACATCTGTCAAACAATCATTTCTTATCATAGCTGCTATCACATACTTGATCATCCTGTCACATTTGTCATTTCTAACACTGAGAAAAAACAACCTACCACCACACGGTACCAGAAAACTGTTCTTCTTTATACCTGCATATCATTTCTTAAATATATTGGCCCCAGCATCAACTGACTTATTAACTCTTTTATTAAATATAACTCTCTTAAGTAAAATTACTAAACACTAAATATATAAGTGCAGGTCCTCTTTTAAAACAAAACATGAAATACAGTTCAAATTATTGAAACTTTTAACTCAGGAGTGATTTTTTTTTTAATTCAATGGTTTTAATGGTCAGTGTCTGGTCAGTATAGAGAATATAGAACTCTTGACTTAATTACATACATGTTAAAGACAGTGAGAAATAAAAGTCAAGCCAGCATTTATTTTCCTTTTCCTTAGGAATGTTGCCTGAAGCTGATGAATCAGTGGAGTATTTACACAATTCTACAGTTGACCCAGATTTATGCCTTTCAGCATAAGAGACAAAAACAAAAAAAAGAAAGAAAGAAAAATGTTATTGGAGATTTGAAGCAAAAATGAACTGCAGCAAGATAGGAAGATTTGCAGAGGAAGCTGAGGGCTCATCGGTCTGTTTCTAGATTAGGATAAACTGGGTTAGGGGACATAATCCCACCTTTCTCTCACCTCTACCAAGATGCCATTTTAGGTCAGCTGTTGCGTGACAGTTTTGGGGAAACTCCAGAGGTTTAGTGCCATCCCTCCTCCCCACACACAACTCTCTGCACCATCTGCCAGCACCGAGCTGGGGCTGCTCTCACTGGGTTAGGTCAGGTAGTTTGTCTGGGTTGCAACAGCTGCTCCAATAATCCCATAGATATTTGGGAGGGAAGGCTAGACAGTATGTATGCTGTTGTGTTTGCCCTCACTTTTGCAGCTTTACTTTACTCCAGAGGGTGTTATTAGTGCGTGGAAGTAAAATAAGATCTCCCCTCAGATTATTTGCATCATTTTCAGAACATTTCCTGCTTTGTTAGGCTGTTCTGTCCTCCAGTATCCTGTGTGATGATGATGAAGGTCGAAGTGAGAGATGTCAATGACAGGACACAGACTCTAATAATAACGCCGACCCAGCTGGATGGAGAGTTCACAGCACATACAGCAAAGGAAAGGATGTGCTGCTGGCAGTGTGTAGGAGCACTGCAGTGAAAATTCTTCTTACATACTCTATATAGGTTGTGCATTTGTCAGTGTTCTTGCGTTTCATAGGTCAATCTGACAGTATGACAAAAGCCGGCCTGGCAGGAAATCAAGTTGATCTCGGATAATCCACCCCAGCCCCACTCGCTGCCAACTCATTAGTGACTCACCAGCCCCCTGCAGAGGTGTCTGACCAAGCATTACACATCCCACTTCACCAGTCATTACACTGTGTGGTGGCGTTTGGGCTGGTGTTGGTCCACGAGGGCTGTCTCCTGTTTTGATTCATTTCTGTAAAAATTCATGTCTTCCCCAAGCTTTGTCTTCACCAGCACGCAAAGCTTCTGCATTTAATGTGGAACACATCGGCCGGATCAATGAAAAGGGCCGTGCCTCTTCACGGAAAGATTTGATGGTTGAGTCCCACATACGCTGCCGAAATGAAATCAATCTGCTCTTGATGACAAAGGGAAAAAAAAAAAAACGGCCTTACAGTTCTCATTACTGTTTCAATCAATTAGTAGAATTGTGTGCTCACCACCCCGGAGCAGATAAAACCATCTCAGAGGACAAAAGCTGACTCTAATTTTAAGACAAACAGGCAACTGACCGAGTAAAAGACGGTGATGCTTCGAATGATGAAAGAGCTGCATTTTCATGAACTCACAAACCAAATTTAAAGCATCCCAGTGAGAGGCTGAGCAAAGGAACCTCTGTCAAACCTGACACCCAGCCGGTTCGGATTAAATGAGGGCACAGTATGCTTGTGTGCGTTTGTATTAGAAATCAAGCCCCCGTAACACAAGGCAAATAATCTGCAGTGTTTGTCAGGGATGAACAAAACGTAACAGCTGACTGTGGACGACTTTTCACGTGAAGATGGAAAACCTCATCAGAAACTGTTGTTTGGACAAATTCTTGGGTGTTTCATTGTCAGTAGGGTCAGCGACAATATGAGATTATGTGATGGTGGCGTTTTTTCTTATGACAGTGGCACAGATAGACCGTAGAGGGATGATGGAAATGTTGCTCACGTTGGTTTAAAACTGCATAAAGAGGATTAGATCGCCTTCTGGGACAATGCATCCTGAAATCCACTTCCCTGTTACCTCCTTTTACTCATTTCTCTCTCGTGCTCCAGTTAGCCAGGAGCGAGGATGGGGGAGTGGCACAGACCTGCGCTGGGATCTGGTTTTCCTCTCTTGGGACCTCATTTAGAAAATGAGCTACAATCAGTTTTTGAATTGTGTAGGAATTAAGCAAGAAAATCTATGTTGTCACGATTGCTCCTTTCTATCCGTGTTGGTTAAGATCAGGCTGCTTCTTTTAAACATCAGCTGCAAGTCTATATTTCTGCCTCACCTTAGTCAATACAGTCGAGTCCCTTTCCAATGCTGCATGTTTGACTAAATTCCCTACTTAAGCCATAGCCTGGCTTCAGAAGCTTTACCATCACGCTGAGCTCAACTTCCACACAAAAGCTTTTCTCTTGATCTTTTGCTATTCCTGGCTAAACCCTGATTTGTGCATGTATAATTCAATGTGAAATGACTGCAGTCAAAGTCATGTTAACTCAAGTAAATATGAGCTTCATAAACTACAGCGGCTCAAGTTAGAAAACTGATTATTTTAGAAGCTGTTTATTTAATTTAATTTCTTTTTTCTTAACATCTTCAATTAATTAAATGCAAGCGCACCATCGGGGCTGTTCTTGAGTATTAAGCTGAAATTTCTATAAATGAGTCCCCGAGTGCAACCCCTGCCAGAGAGAGTGATAGCGAGTTGGCTCATAAGAGTCGCAAATGGATTGCTCCGAATGAAGTGGAAGTTTTCTTGTTGGCAAATCGAAACGACCACAGAAAGACAAATAACAAGCTGAGGCACTCCTTTAAAACTGTCCCCCAGTTTTCCCCCTCATTTGGTTTTCTAAACCCACCTCTGCTGTCATCTGCTTCACCCACCCTTACATTATTTTCCCTCCCTCCTTTTTCCTCTATAACCAGAGCCAAGCCCCCCCCCGTGTTTGTCTCTCTCCCTGTTCTTTTACTTGGACCTCATCCCCATTCCCACGCTGCCCAGCACCACAGAGGGAGACTCCGGTGCCAAACTGGCAGGGCTTAAAGGCTGGGAAAGCATTGTATTAAAAGCAGGGGAAAGGTAAGAGAAGAGTGAGGGAAAGGAATGGGAAAAGATAAGGTGAGAGGAATGTGATAGGTGCAGGCGAAGGAGAGAGATGGGGAAGTGGGGGAGGGGAGTAGGGTGCATCATTTGATGGATTATCTGTTAAAGTGCAATGTTGCACAGGGTTGCAGTCTTGTTTGGCACTAATCTAATTTAGGAAAGAGACAGGCCCTGCTGCTACATAGAGCAGAAAAGACTGAGTGTGTGTGTATGCAGGGTGGAGGTGAACACACTTGCACACCAATCCCACTTGCTGAACAACTCCTGCTGCCTTCCTTGCCACTCACAACCCTGTGAAGTCGCACTCAAAGCGGTGCTGGGAACACAAGCTGACAATCCTTCCGAAGACTTGTGCTCTAATTGCCTGATAAAACTCTCCAAACTCCACAGATACCCACTGTAATATTTTGGCACATTTTCATTGCCTGATTCCATGATAATAACTGCCAGAAAGAGCAGTATGATGTCGACTTCCCCGTGTTACCGGACAGGCCAGACAGATTCGGGCTGGGCTTTGAGAACATTGTCCATCAGCAGAACAGAGCAGCACTAAGGAAACATCGGCACAGTCAACACGGCTTGTGCTCTGACAAGAGATCTGATGCTTTGTGACGGCACTGTCCAGCCAGTCTCCTCTCATTTCACGGGTCCAGTGAGAGCGTAACATCTGCTGCCCTTTGCTTTATCTCTCTCTGACCACCCTAAAACGTGTCTCTCTTTTCCCTCGTTTAGGAGCATCTGGTGAGGACCAAACTCCCCCCAAACCCTTCTGCTGTCTTTCAAAGCGGGTCGAGGGTCTTCAACATCTGACAGCTGCTGCCGCTCTCTCTCCCCATACCACTTCAATCAGTTTCAACTTTCTGGAATCGGCAGGGGAATGCTTCCAGTCCATTCCACAACACAAGAATCTATGCAAGGGAATGTATTGTAGTGAACCTTGTAGAGCTGCCGCTCCGTGTCCCGAGAGGAGACAAACAGACACCCCTCTTTTACACTCCTCCCAGCACCCCCTGTTGCTATGGAAACGAATGTGCATGTAACAGATAAGTTTTGAAACAAGGTCCTCCTTTTGTTTTCCGGTTCTAGACGCACATGAAACTGGCTGCTCTGTGTGCGCCTGCTGATTTGTCCTTTTCTCGTACATAACGTCGACTCTGCACCAGTGGCAAAGGACATCGTGTGTTTGCTTAGAGTGTTATTATGCCCTTTGGTGTTGCTAGAAATCTGCTTGAAAATAAGTTATTTCCTTAGTACTATACAGTTAGTTGACTATTTTGGGAATTTTTTTTTGTTTGGTCTCTTTTTTTGTAAATTTATTGTCAAAGAAAAGGAACAATTATATCGTGTAAGTGGAATTACAATAAAAGATTATTAGCAAGGTTCTTAGCACTTTCTTTGAGAGCCACACCCCCCCCTCCAGCTTTTTCTTTAAATAGCATCACATCATTTCTAATAATATAGTATCGTGTGAGCTTTAGTCATGACTGTATGAATGGATATATTAAAAGTTGTGTCAAATGCCATAAAATCTCATCAATGGCCAGTTGATGTGGATTACAACAGAAATATTTTCTGGCATACTGGGCCACACAATGTAAAGAGACCTGGTTTCAGTTTGTCTGAGATAGTGTCTTAGACAGAGGAGTGGTTCAACATCACAGGAGTAGCACTAATTACAGTTACAGAAAAGACTTACATAGTTATATAGAATATATTTCTGTGCTCCGGAATACTGGCGTATATTCAAGATTCCTTCGGTTTTTAAAAGGGTTTAAAAATGTGAGAATCACAGACGAGAGTATTTGTGGGACAGAAGTCGGAGGCAAAAATATCAATTTAGCACACTTAAAAACATATTTACAAGACAAACACAATTTCTTTTTGTTTTTAAAGATGCGATTTGTGCAAACATGTCCTCCAACTGTGCGTTTATGATGACGACTGCATAATATTTCCTCGTTCGGCGCGTTGTAGAAAGTAGATCCTGACAGCGTTTGTTCAGAGAACAAACCTGAAAAAACACGCACAGACACACAATTCTGGTTTGCATGAAATATTTTTCACAGTTTATTATAAGAATATCGATATTTTTGGTTCGCACTGAAAAAAAGACAATACAATGTTCAGGTACACTAATTCGATTTGGTTTTACAGGCATCACAACCACTCAGCCCAAACGCATCCGCTTGGCTTGTCCAACCATCCACACACACTAACATGATGTAAACGTCCACATTAGACAGACTTTACCAACACAACATCAGCTTTCTCGTATCAAATGACAAAACACTTAACAGTCATTCACTTACGACAAATTTCATAGAATTCTGCGGGCACAACGTCCAGTTTCCGCACTCGTATAAACACACTACTGTTGGGCTGTTACTGTTTGAAGGCGTTGATCTCAGCTGAGAAAAAGAAGCATTATCTGAAAACAACATAATTCAGACACCGGTCATGTGCACCAATCAGCCACAACATGCAAAATCATCAGCGAAATACTTGGTCGGTGTCCACACTTTTCAATTGTCCCGGTAGATTCCATGCTGAGGCCTTAGTGAACTGCTTCTATTCCCGCACGGCCCTCAGAGATGCTTGGTTGGACGGGGCTTTGGGAAGTTTTAGATGCCGAGTCAATGCTCGGAGCCTCATTATCGTGTTCCTTTGTCTGTGACAATGATTAGGTGGCGGTATGTGTCAGTGTCACTTCCACATGACTGCCAGGACCAAGGGTTCCCGAAAGCAGAGTCGCATTGCAACATAAGGATCTGCGGGATTTCAATGTTGTGGCCGATTTGTGTGCACTCTACATGAAATGATAGATACAATTAAAGTTGTTAAACAGAACACTTAAAAGTGCTTCAAAACGGCTACCGAACCTTGTTTGTGAATGACACAGAAAAATTCTGTCAGGATTTTTCATTTATTACACTACGACTGTCGCTCACTGGTCAGACGTAACATTTCATTCTAAGTGACATAACCAGCTGCTGTTTAAAAATATTTTTAAAAAAACCAACTCTGTCACCGTTTGTGAAGACCCTTCGAAAAAACAGTTTCTTCCTGCATGATTGTATTGCAAGACTCATAATTACCTCTGCTGGGTAACACAGACACATCAAGGTTGCTGGTAATGGTGATCACAGGTTGTCATGGCAGCAACACCTTTTCGAAATACCTCTGAGATTGCTCTGCCCAAAGCATCCACTGGCAGAACACCCAGATGATCATTAGTGTTTGCAAATTGCTGTAAATCTGTGGATGAAGATCTGAATCCAAATACAGCAAGATGTAGAGGGCAAGCGAGGACAGCTGTCATATGGGTGTTATCCAGTCCTCTAAGTCACTCAGGCTTCATTTCCCTGTGAGCAGCTGCCTGCCGGCAAAGACTCTGTCGTCAAAATAATAATTTTATAAAAGGTACTTTAGAGCATAACTGTCACTGTAAATCAAACGTCCCACGATGCGGCTTCTCTGGAAACGTTTGGAGTAAAATGTGACAATATACCCGCAATATTAAAAACATTTGTCATTCTGCTGCTCAGTAGCTGCTTTGAGACGCAAGCTGAGCCTTTCTGTGATCATGTTAATGAATACAGTAACACTAGTTATTACTGCACAACCTGAAGCTACGGGACAACATCTGGCTGACAATTACCGCACAACAGAGCTGTCGCTTTCAAAAGAAGAGAGTCTCTTTGTCGGGGCTAAAAACGTAAAGACGTCCTCATCAGTCCAAGCGTGTCAGCTGCCAGTCAATGTGACATCTTGGCTGAGCTCAGTTGTCCTTTATCAGGTAACCCGTGTGTGCGTTGGTGAGGAAGTCACAGGTGGGGACGCCACTGACCGCCTGGTGGATGTTCAAGGTTGTAATCTCTCTCGGTGCCCTGAAAACCCAAATATGTCCATATTAGGATTTAAGAACACCGCAGCACATCAGCAATGTGTGTTAGACTGAGTCTGCTCCTGAAGATTCAGGATTCTTGAATAGTGATCTCAGAATAAACACTTTATTCGCCTTCTAACATTATGTTAGACATTATGTCAGAACCCCGAGTAACAGGCGGTGTTTCTCAGTCTGTTGTTCGAAACTGTCCCAGTTTTTTGGAACATGTTGCAGGCAACAAATTCAAAACGAGTGAATATTCATCAGTTTGAACATTAAATATTCGTTGTAGTGTCTTCCCTTAAATATAGGCTGAAAAGGATTCGCAAATCATTGTATTCCTGTTTTTATTTACGTTTTACATATTGTCCCAGCTGCACTGGAATTTGCTTTGTGGTTTGTATTTTGCAGGCAGGGACAGAAAATTAAATTATTCTAATTGTAGCAAAAAAATAAATAAAAAAAGGATGATGAAAAAAGCCTTTCAGCTGATTATTACTTATTGAGCTTACTCACACTTAATAGTGCTGCAGCATTTATTTCTTCCTGCAGGATGGTGTTTGTGAGGCTGGCTCAATAAATATAACAGCAATGTGCACAGTGCTATGGTGCAACTTACAGATGTGCTTTTGATCAATCATTTCAGGTCTATAGTTATTCATTTCAATTTACTCCTGAAACTATTTCATTTGCTGTTAACTAAGTTGTTCAATGTCATGAGATAACTATTATTGAATATTATATGTCCAAGAAGTGAAAATGCTCAGGACAATCAGTGTACTACACTGGTGGGCTCGACAAGCCCTAGATGTAATCATTCAAGTGAGAAATGGAGCACTGAGCAGGGTGCGTGATATCGAAAAAAGAAAAAGATAAAAAAAAGCTGACCTGTTCGGAGGGGATTTGGCGTAGGCCCCAGCTAGAGCTTCCCTCAGGATGTCACTGGCAAACTGTTGTGTAGCCTGCAGTAAATACACATATACAGAGAGTCATCATCAGTCACATTTAGAAAAACAAACAAACACTGTCCTTCATAGGACACCGCGAAATACACGACATGCATGAAATGTGGGAGAACATTCAATTGATGCTCGTGGTGCCAATTCACGGCAAAAAAAGCCATCTAAGACACCAATAAAGAGCCCAGTCAACCCATCGATTTCACATGCATGTATACATAAAAATGCATATTAATTATTCAAGACTTTTAGGATTATATCAGTTCATATAAATGGATTGCTCTCTTGGTGCCTATTCTGGCCCACATAGTGACCGACCTTCAGGATCATGGCTTCGACTGCTGGAGCAAACACATTCTTCTCCACCTCCACTGGCTGAAAGGTTACCCCGATCTAAAAGAGACAAACGGGTCAACATCTATATGCCAAAGGTGTAGCTACTTCACTTATTAAACGCAGCAAAGTCAGAACATCGCTGGCTGAATTGATCAGCTCTTCCAACAGCATGTCTCCATAACCCAAGAGGGGGTTCCTGACCTGCTGAGCTGCTTCACTGACAAACTGGGAGGCCAAGCAGGGCTCCAGGAAGAATTTGGGCTCCGTATCGGTTTCCTGCTCCTCCTCTTTGACCTTCAGTTTCTGACAGGGAGGAGTCATAGTGACGATGTCGACTATTTCGTCGTCTGCCTCCTCGGGTTCAGTCTTCAGCAGAGCTTGCATTTGCTCCAGCCGCAGCATCAGCTCCTCACAGCTGCTCAGCGTGGATGGGCACTCTGCAGAGAGATTCATGTGTGCGTTTAACACACCGTTCAACAAGCAGCAGCAAAGCATTGACTGCGTGTGTTTAAAGGAAAGGTGGAAGACGTGAGAGATGCTTTTTTTTCGGTCAATTATAGACTCGTTTTACCAGTTCAACGATCAGGCAATTAAATATCCAGATATTTGAGCAAGACAGAGGCGGGTGAGCCAAACAAACAAACAAAAAAGAAAGATTTTCGTGCCGTCTGGCTCAGGCGAGTGACTCACAGAGCTAAGCAGCCTCGTCTCTCACCTTTTAGAGACAAAAGACTGAATTAATGAGAACTCGCTGTGAATAGAAGTGCAACTGAACAAAAACACAGAGGCTGCAAACTGGCCACCCTCACACACACAAGTGGACTGCAAACACATTACTGGATCAAGTGGTACCTACAACAGCAATACACCCACACATGCAACACTGAAGGGATGACATCGATCCACTGCGGACTGCTGAAAACGGAAAAGAGTGAAAGTGCAATAAACTAGCCAAAGTAGATCCTTTTTGGAGAAGACGGGCACCAAAAAGGCGAAGAGAGGAGTTAACTCACCTGGTTCATTATCTATTTGTGTGAGGATGTCTTCGATGGACTCGTCATCATTCTTGTGTTGGGGCTCAGGGTCTGGAGGCGTATAGCCCCTCTGCCGGCACCACTGCACCACCTCTCTGGTCTTGGGGGGTGTGAGGGCCTGCAGGCGGGGTGAGCGGTCCAGCACGTCCTGGACAACCCGCTTCACTGCCACTGCTCGCTGAAGCTTCACAGACACACACATGCAAAAGTCTGTTTAGCAAAACTTTTTGAAAAAAAAAAAAAAAAGCCTAAAATTCACAGATTAACATAGTTTCACATGTTTTTGTTGATACTGATCAAAATAGCTCCATTTGGAAGTGCAGAAATGAACTATTTTTCTCCACAGCCTTTCTTCCTTCGTGCTCAGGTTGTAAAGCATTGTGCTTTGAGCTCCCTGCCCTCTAACTAAATCTGTAACTAGTAGATATAAATACCCACGTCGCGGCTTGTCTGAATTCCTGTTATAGCCACAGAAAAGACGAACAGACAGGGGCTGGCCTCTATGAGCTATTGATGAACCCATTGGAAAGAGATGACCGGGCAGAGATACACATCTGACCTGATAGAAAGCCATGAAGCAAGCAGAAAGCTCACTGAGTCAGGACGCAGCTCCAAGACAGATTACACAGACAACAATACTGCACACGCTGCATATTATTACTGGCATTACAGATGCCCTCAACCTGGATCCTGGAAAAGTGTGCTTGTAATACAGGGCTCCTGTCCCTCTCGGGTGAGTTCGAGTTCATTCTTAAACTGAGGTGACTATTCTGCATGCATGGCACTACTAATATCACTGGAACGTGAGTCTATTAAAGCATCTGCAGGATATAAAAAAAAAAAATAGAAAAGTCTCGACAAAGGCACGTCTTCGCTGTTCTATTAGCGGTTTGACTGCAATGTGACTTTATAATTACTGGAGACAAGGACATAATTAAATTGGAATTTTCATTCTTATAGGCACACAGAAAGGAAGAAGGAAAAAAAAAACAGTTACCTCTGATGCTCTGCGCTTGCCAATATTCCAAGAATAATACTGGTCTGCCGAAGAGGCACAAAATGGATGAGAGTCTTCAGCTAAACAAACAGACAAAGAGAATTCAAGGAGGCTGATACTTCGATTTTTCAGGCATTTATCACATATAAAGATCCTGTAAAAGGTATGCTTACTTTTATCGGGCACAATTAGAGGGAACTTCTTCACCACAGCTGTCAGCAGCTGCATCATGGTTTCAATGTGCTCGGTGCTGAGAAAAAGCAGTTACAGCTGTTAAGTTTACTGGGTGGAAAACATCCAATGAAGTGGCAGCGAGGAGGGAAAAGTATTCCCAGAAGCCCTCATTTATATAACAGCAGCCCTGTGCTAAATTAACTTCCTCTTTTTGCCACTCTTCTTAAGTGACAAATTAGTTGTTTACTGTTGATGCAACTCGAAGTTAAAAATCAACACTTTTTTTTAACCAACATTTCCTAAAAGAGTCGAGTAGATGCATGCACTGTGGCATCATAACTCCGCCTTATCCTTACTTGATGAGGTCGTGTGCAGAGTTATCTGCGCCTTGCTCCTGCTTGACGGTGGTAGCTGCAGAGGCGACGTGGACAGAGGCGGGTGCAGCACCTGTGACGGAGGGCGATGGACTTGCTGTGATAGCTGTACTAGCACCAGGTTCTGTTTTCACTGTGGCAGCAGTGTGAGAAAGCAGTAAGAGTATGAGAGAAGTATCAGTTATAGGCAACATATTCTACACTTTTCAATTGGGAAAGAAAAGAAAGTTGTGAGATGAAAGTAAAGATAAGTACTTTGACTGGGAATGATAAACTTTAACACTCTGGGTACTCATCAAGATTACCTTTAGCATCAAGTACTAAAAACCAGATGGATTCCAGCTTTTTTTACTTATACTTACCGTTAAGAGTGTAAATTATTTTGATAATGTTATTCTATCTCATTTCTATCAAATACAAATTATTTCCAGTTATCAATCAATATCTAGTATAATATAAATGATAAAATATGTTTGTTATTTGTTGTAATGAGGTATAAAAATGTATCTACTTGTGCTCAGTGCTACTACTTCTAACTCGTGCAGAAAATGGAGGGAACAAAAAAGAAAAAAAGAGCAGAGAGGTTGGAATGAGGATGGACCCCTCTCACCTTGTGCCAGAGGCAGGGCAAGGGAGGGGGAGACCTGGCTGGCAGGACTTAGGGAGGCTCCAGCTCCAGATGCTCCAGGGGTTGTGGAAAAGGAGATGGAGGACGGAGTACTGGAGACTGGGCCTTTAGACACTACTACACACAGAGAAAACACGCTATGATGAATCAATGGTCCATCGAACGAGCAGGCTTTACAGTGAGATGAAAAATTAAAGGGGATGAGGATGGGCAAAACAAAGCTGTTTTCACAGAAAAGAGAATATGGTATGCTTGAATAGTCATTTGAAGACTGAGCTCAGTTCAGCACAACAAAATAAAGCTGTAAGCTTATGTAGTCTTCTTACAGTCACCAGATTACTGCTTTCATTTCATCTATCAGAACCTTTATAAAGCTAAAAAATGTGCTAACAAATCCATCTATATCAATGCAGTTCAATATTTTATCAATCAACAACAGCTTTAGTTTTTTTCCTTAATATGTAATATAGTACCACTGTCTTTCTGTTCATAGACGACACCTTACCTTTCCCAACAGGCATGAATATGGTCTGCAGTCCTCCAGACCCGGTGCCAACGCCCAGCTGCTTGAGCTGGTTGGCAGGTATCGTTAAGACTGTCTGCTGGGAGCTGGAGCCTCCAGAGTGGATCTTCAGCATACCTGGATGACACATAATGTATTCTGTATGGAGAGCATTTCGTGGCTGAACGTGTACTAATGTGTCCAATGTGCACATTCAGACCAACAGTTGAACGTAGTCAGAGGTTTTCTTTCTGCCTACCTGAGAGTGCAGCACTCGTCTTCCCTCCTCCAGCTGCCGCCCCGCTGACTAATGACGCTGCAGAAACTAATGATGTGCCACTGCTTTTGGGCACACCTGCCACAGTCCCCACCCCCGCTCCTTTGGACATGCTGATGACGGGCATATTGGTGACTCCTTTTGCAACCGTTACTACGGCTCCAGTTGAACCTACTGGAGCACTCTTTGTCATTGCAGCAGAGCCGCCTGCTCCTTTGACTAAGGAGGCCACAGCTGTCTTGGACAGGCTCCCGCCGGCCGCAGCGCTGGCGTTCTTGGCGGCACTGATTACTGCTGCCTGGTTGGCTGCCACCAGAAGCGAGGGGTGCTGAGAGGCAGGCTTCCCACCTTCAGTAGCCTGCGTGGACACAGAAGCACATCTGTCAACGAGAAAAATCTAAAGAATGCTGCACTTTTGAACTCTTTAAACGTGTCTGTTATTCAGCTGCGTGCAGCAAACTCGCTACATTTGATTCTACCTTCCTGACCAAAAAAGTGAGGCAGAGAAAGAGAAGAGTTTCATGGAGAAAAGTCTCTGCACTGCACACTGTCAGTGTTTTCGTGACAAATGGAGATATTCAGGTGGAATCTAAATGGGTTCGGGAGAGGGGTATATACTGAAAACTGATATGTGCGCTGAAGCTGAAACTGTCCAAGTCTCACGGAACATGTTGCTGGTGAAATGGCTGCCTGTGTAGGGAGGAGACGACCGAGCATAAAATAGGATCCCAAATCTTATAAGATGTAGTTTGAAAGGTACTGATAACATTTTAGTTCTCAGAGAACATTTTGCAGTGTTGGAGGAAACAAGTAGACCTACATAAGCCCTACGCTTCCAACTGGAAGCTTTCAGGACATGGTAATGGAAGCCGGAATATATAATTTTACATTAAAAACATTTACATTCTACATTAAATATTCATGTAAAAAGGAAAGCTGTAGTAACTAAAAAAAGTAACTGCTTAGATTGGAAAGAAAAGTCTTAGAAGAACAGTCGTCAGGCCCAATAAAAGACGAAAGAAGGAGGAAACTAGCCTGTTGTTGACTGGCTGCTGCGGCGGTGCTGGCAGGGGTGGAGCTAGCAGCAGTGATGACTCCACCCGTCATCCTCAGCGTGGTAGTACCCGGCTTGGACATGTGGCCGGCTCCTGCTGCCGTTACCGTCTTAACAGAGCCGTCAGACAGCTTCAGCTGTGCCCCCTGAGAGCTGCCCACCACCTGTCAATCACAGAAAAAGATCAGTTACACACAGACGGTGACAGACGTTCACATGAGCCCGATAAAACTTACAAAGAAGTGAGCGAGAGGACAGAAAGATCAAGAATAACGGATCGATACAAATCCACCATCTTTGCAGACATCAATTAAAAACACTTTTTATCCAACAAATCTAGTAAAAAAACAAAAAAAACATTAAATCAGACCAACTATTCTTCGGAACAATGAGAATATAAAAAAAAATAATTCTTGTTATATCAAATTTGCAACCAGCCATGTCGATTTAGAATTTCCAGCTGGGGAAAGACAGTTATATAAAGTGAGAGATTAAAATGCAGCTGCACATGCTGTTGCCTGAACAAGCTCTTTATGCAAATAGATTATTATCAGATTGGATGGGAAAAGATGGGAACACCGACTTTATATTTTCCATTTTTTGTTACAGTAAAAACATCTTTCCAACACACGAATCTCTACAATTTGTTTCGATTCAGTTCGACTCAATATTACTTTATTCATCCCCAAAAGGAAATAATATTGCTGCATTGCAAATAATCATTAACAGATGTGCTTTTATCATCGATGGATGACAAAATAAAATAAAAATCAGCTAACAAACATTTAGACGGTTCAAGCGTAGGAGAGAGAGGTGTGGTAGAAATCTTCTTGAGGTGTTGTTTTTGTGGCTTAGCAACAACTTTGCTGTTTTGGAAAGCTCAATCAGCTGCTCCCACATGCAGACAGCTTGCCTTTTTGCCATGGTTATGCATCATAACAGATCTAAAACGGTGCCAACGTTAGCACCAGATATCATTACAGTGGTACAGCAGCCAACCCGGCGCAGGAAGACGTCTCCATAATCAGAGGAAAAGAAAGGAACACTTGATATTTTGGCACTCATGATACTGAGTATGAAGAGAATTGCTGGCAAACACCAAGTGAGGCATTAAGTTACTGCTGTATCAAAACTGTATTAATTGTTGTACTAGGAGACATTTTTTAAAAAACTGAGCCTCAGGACTGGCCAAATCTGAACTGTGCTGGCATAACAGTTAAGAAACAGAAGGAAGAGTCAATAAAGGTAATTAGAATCCCACAGTGTAGAGATCAGAGCAAAGTTCTGACCTCTGACAAGTTCCCAGTACTCGCCTGAGCCAGGATGGCCGCCTTCTGTCCAGCAGTGACCCGGATAGCCTGCTGGGTGGCAGTTGCTGAAGATGATGCTGAATGACCTGCTGAACTGGAACCCCCCTGTTTTCCTGATCCCTGTGCTGGCTGGCCAACCAGAAATGTACCCTGGGGGAAAAAAAAAAGACATCACAACAGAAGAGAGAGATGAATCAACAAATACTTTATTTCAATGGGACTGTTGCATTGTTGTTAAACCATCCAAAGACTGAGCTCATTATGTCACCACCACTGCACTGTTAACATGAACAAGGCATGACAACAGCGCCTGGACCAAGAAAACAAACAAACAAAAATAAATTATTGAACGACCAGGTTTTTCCACCAACAGATATTTTTTTCCCCCCTAAAGGCATGGACACAAATCATAACAACAAGAGAATTCATCTGGCTGTAATTGGTTCAGGCTGCATGACACATCATTTCCACCACAGAGCCCAGACCACAACCCCACTGGGAACCTTTAGGATGTGCTAAAGAAAACTTTCTGCAGCGATCCAGTGCATCTTCATCTACACAAGATCCTAATGGAAAGGTAACGTAACTCTGAATGGAAACTAATACTGCGGCATTGCATGAGCTTGTGTGTTGCAATCGAAAATAAAGTTGGCCCAACACATTAGTCGGCATATTTTGAGTAAGTAAGTCGTATGCAAATCATAATTTAGGTCTGAACAAAGATGTGGGTGCACTTTTTAAGTGTTGAGTTTCAACAGTTCCGTGAACAGACATCAAGAAGTACTCTCACAGAAGATGGATGTTAGTATAGACAGTGCATCTTCTAACTTTAACTTCAGCTGAAAACATCTGTGAAACCTCTGTAAACACTCACTATTGTCCAAATGCACAGGGAGCACTGTTCGAAAGGTGACTGCAAGATCAATGCGGCTATAATGTCGCCTAATTAGGAACAAGCCAACCTCTTGTAGATGGTAAAAATCTGAGTCACAGAGGAAAAGAAACACTGAAAATCTGTTTTTGTACCAGCAGTGATCAGTATACTGATGCTGGTAAAGACATACTAGTGCTCTAGGAATCAAAAATAGAAATTTACAGAGACACACGATATTTCAGCCATCTTTCCATCTGGTCAGGTTTAAGGGAGAGGGGGGGGGGGCTAACCCAGATGTCACTGAACAAGGGGCCGGGTTGTCAGTTCATCACAGAGTCATCACAGAAAGATAACCAGGTACACTCAAGAGCCGATTTAGAATTCCCAATCAACCTAACAAGTCTTTGCACTGTGGGAGGAAACTACAGCATCCAGAGAAAACCCACACAGGCACACAGGAAGAATTATGCTAACTTCATGTAGAAAGATCCAACCCAGCATCCAAACTGGAAACCTTCTTTGAGAGTGCTTACCTCCAGAAGCCACTCCCACAAGGCATAGAACAGAAAAAAAAGGTATGAATAGTTCACCAAAAAAAGTGTCTACCAACCTGTGGAGTCTGTTTAAGGATGTAGGATGTGTAGGAGAGGTTGGAAGGCAGACTGCTTGAAGAGGAAGAGGATGAGGAGGAGTTCTGAGAGCCTCCTGTGCCCGTTGACGAGCTGCTCTGGGACTGCTGACCTAAATTACAGACAGCCAGACACACATCAGTCCCAAACCAGATAAACAATCCTTTTATTCCACTCATTTTGAATAAGTAAAAGCATAAAACAGAGAGACTGGTGCTATTACTAAGAGAAAAAAAAAAAGAAAGAAACATCTCTCATCAGAAGGAAACAGATGACCGACTGTGTGCTGTAGCAATTCTGCAACTGCTGCTAGAAATAAGAAACATAAAAGATGTGAAGCTTCTCACTTGCACTGGAGGCTCGGAGAATAGCTCCTTGCGGGATAAGAAGCAGCTTTCCCTTCCCTGATGGGTTCTTACTGTTGGTGGTCAGGTACAGCTTGGTACCTGGAGGCAAATTGGCCAGATTGGCCAAGTTGTTGGCTGGGAGCTGAAGAGTAGCCATCACTAAGAAAACAAAACAAACAAAAAAAACCACTGATTGAACCCATTAAACAGTAATGATATATTTCCTGAACTAAAGCTAAATGTGAGAGGGTCTCTAAATGTTTGAGTCAGAAAACTAGCTTTTCATGCCATCCATCCATTTTCTATAACTACATAATCCATCAGCAATGGTTTAGCAAAATGATAGCTAAATAAACAATACCACTGTAAAACCATGCAGTGTGTTTGTGTGTGCATGTGAACTCTGACCTCCACTCTTGCCACCTGAGCCACCGGCTGCCTTAGCACCAGCCTGTTGACCGGAAATGCTGCTGGCTCCACTGACAATGGCTTTAGCAACTCCCTGGGCCAAAACCTGCTTCCCTCCCATCACCTTAGACACTGAAGGGTTGCCCTTGGCAACCAGAATCTGTCCGCTGCTGATGGCAACCTGTTTGACTGAAGACTGAAGTGTCGAGCCAACAGGAATACTCAACATCTATAAAAGAGAAGCGCTAAAATAAGCTTAGCAATAAATTAACTTGTAAAAGTAGATAACCGTTCTCATGACTTATCGGTATGATTCTGGGTATATCCAAGGAAGTCTGACCTTGCTAGTTGTGGATCCTGTGGCCCCTCCGGCCTGTTTCTGGGCCGACATGGAGATCATGTGACCTCCCTTCACTGCGACAAACTGATGAGCTGCTGTAGCAGCAGGTTGCTGCTGGCTGGTTACTGTGGAAACCATCTGCTGTTGCTGTGTTGAAACTTCCCCTGGCTCCTGCTTGATAATAACCTGCAAGAGGAACATGAGGAGAGGGACACTGACCGGATGGCCACACTGCCTTGAAAGCTCAAAGGGTTGCCGATATTGCAGCTTCTATACAAGTTGTGAGACGTCGTCTTCAATTAAAAATGTACATATATGCATCATGTAAATGAGGATGTGCTTATCCTTTTGGAGTAGGTCACAGATAGTAGATCACAGACATGTTGCCTGAAAATTTTTAAAATCTGCATCATTATCAATTCATCACAGAGGTTTTTGCGTCTCCCTTTCAATAAGACAGTAGAAGTCGAGAGTTTATAAAAGAGAAAACAGAATCAAAACCAATGAGAGCATAAATGTGACGGAGGGGAGATTTTCAGAAGAAATCATTTTTCATTCTTTGTGGAAAGTGAAGAGACAATGAGCACGTAGGAGTGGGATCGTATTACAGCGAGACGTTTGCTGAGAAACTGAACGTCTGCAGTTTTCTCCTTAAAGCTCCCCACACAGGTCCCATTTAAATAGCTGCCAAGGCATTCACATCTGCTGAAGATAGCGGCTCTGGCCTACAATTAATACCACACTGCTTTGGTAAAGATACGGACGCTACAGGGTTAGACTACAGTCACCACAGATCAGGTAAAGAACACATAAGCTCATATGAATTCATGTTTGAGGACAAAAGCTTGAAGCGTCTAAAGACTCACCTTCACCCCTGAGGAGAGAAAGGTGCCCGTGTGAACTTTAGGTGCTGGAGATCGAGTGCCTTGAGCCTGTTTGGTGGAGTGGCTTCCTGTTAAATAATGTACACACCAACACAATATGTCAGGGAACAAATGGCTATACTGGTGAGAGGCTTTGCAGTTTTCTTCAAACCTTTCCACAGACATGAAAGCAACATTGGTGTCAGGTGTAATGTTTCTGTCGCTGAGGTCCACATTCAAATGCACAATGCTTCTCTACCTGCTGACCTACTGCGGTAAAAACAAAAAGGTTTGGCGAATAAGCCACAACACCCACATCAACCTCATTCAATGTGATGAGACATGTAACAGCACTCCAAGCCAGATCTGGTTGAGCTGTGCACTTGTGGAGGAAGCGTAGGAGCGGCTGAGTGGGCGTAAGAGAGCAATGTAGGGCCAAGAACTCCACAGTGTAAAGCAAGCTGACTCTTCAGATGTTGAAAACTAAATACAACTGCTACGGTTGTAGGAAGACTACTTCATGATGCAGTGACGCACATTGGTTTCACCTGGCAGCGAACCGTCATCTTTGCAGATGGCAGAAATTATATTTTTGGGGAAAAATAGTCCAGATAGGTACGTACAAAACTTGATGCGTGTGTGTGAGCTCTCATCCAACATCCTCCTGATCTGACCATGAAATACATCAGCCCAGTCACCATGGTAACCTCACATCCCCCCAACTATGCTGGCTCACCATACGTCACAGTTCAAGAGTGCGAATTTGAGGGACAAAAAGAGGCAGGAAGATTAGATGAAAGTAAACAAGAAAAGAAAAGAAAAGATGAGAAGAAATGTTGCCACATTTATATAGAGGAAAAGAGAGCAAGGGAAGTCCAGAAGGCACTGTCCTACAGTAGACTATATACTTCACAGCCATTTTTGTGCTTTATGTGGGCGGCTCAGACAGCGATTCTCAATTTTGCCGCTGGTCCACTTCCAATTTAAGGTAGTCTTTGACTCGGAGAAGGAGATATGTACCTGTGGAGGCGGCAGATGAGGAAGCCATGCCGATGACCTGGCCCGGTTTATCGACTATAATATAAGGATTGTTGAGCACAGAAGAAGAGCTCTGCTTGCTGTGGACAGGGGTGGAGCTCGCAGGTGCGCGGGGCAGAGGAGAGTGGCTCGGGGTAGAGATGGGTGAGCCTGTAAGCACAAAGAAGGCCAGCTGTCAAATAAAAAATAAAAACAAATCTCTTTTGAGAGATGCTGGCTCAGTTTAAGCAGAAATTGTGAGGTAGGAATGTGAGAGTATTGCTTGACGGGTAGAATATCTGGCCACAGACTTCTCTCTCAGGTTTACATGATGTGTTACTTGATGTAAAATATACATGCATGTGGTACACTTTAATCTACAATCTTTCCAGTATTTATTCCATTCATTTATTTTGTTGGAAGTCCTATTAAGGCTGGTTTATCTCATCTTTTCTGAGCCGTACAGCAAATTACTGACACTGACGATAACAGTTAAATACACGTGTTTGCTTTTCATATTGTTTTCATATCTCACCTAAAATAAAAGGAAATCATTTGTGTGGGGTGGGTTAATTACAGGAGTGGATTAAAGGAGTTCTGCAACTTAAAATTATTTCATTTCAGTGAAAAATATCCAGTTTCTTAAAATTTCTTCGGAAGGTAAGGAGAAACAGTTTGAAGTGAAGAATCCATGTTGGTAGAGCCGCTTACCTGACACTATTTTACAACTCATGGTGATGGGTTGGAATGATTTTCCAGGAGACTCGGCAGGGCTGGGTGGCTGTCCTTGGGGGACTATCTTACAGCTTGCTGTGATGGGCTGGAAGGCAGAGTTGCCATGGGAACCAAGAGTGACCCTATCATCAGCTTTGGGCCGGGTTGGAGTGCGTTCGCCAGCAGCGAGGCCTAAACTGTGACCACCAGCAGGCCTTCCCATCTCTGCTTTGATGAAACCTGGAGGCCGAGGAGGAGATTGCATTAAAACTCTGTTGCAACCTGGAATTGGCACAAAGTTACACACGATAATGTTCTCCATCTAATTCTATCTTTGAAAAAATAGAATATCCATTTAAGAAAGACTCTAAAATTAAAGAAGTGACCGAGTGAACAATAGCTGGTGGAGTCAAACTAAAACTGTGTATTACCTAAAACCTTTAGACACATTACAATAAACCCTATTATGATTATCTAATGGAGTGCTTAAAGAAAGGCCTCTTAATCTGAGCAGCAGGAGGTAGGTGCACCCCGTTTCCTTAAATGTGCTAAAATGTCTCTTTCCATGCTTATTCAAAGGGGGAATCGGTTCTGTTGGTTTACCTTTGTCAACACTGGAGTCATCCGAGATAGGAGAACTAGAGGCTCCATAAGCTTGGGTCAGGGAGGAGGCCAACACAGGACTAGCTGCTCTGTGAGTCACCTTGGAGGACGAGGGCTGAGGGATGTAGTTTTCCCCCAGAGAATCCCTATGGAGCTCTACGTCAACCACCTAGAACAAATATAGCCATGAGCGCAAAGCCCTGAGAAGAAAAGTCAGGGCAGAAAAACAGAACGCACATTTAGAACTTACAGTTTCTGCCCCAAGTGTCTGCAGCCCGGTGTATGTTCGGTCCAGCTGCGAGAAAACAAGAGAAGTCACACAATAAAAGGTGCTGAACTGGATTCATGTGTTATCATCACTATCAAGTTTATTCAGATCCTAAATTAGAAACAACAAATCAAACTATGCACACATATCTAATTGAGAAAACACAAAATACTATGTTAAAAAAAACACTGGTTTTGGTCTTAAAAAATATGACACGTGATCTTTTTAGTTGTGTGTCAAAAGAAAATGTTTCAATCAGTTTGTAAGGCTCAGTTAAAACTGCATATGGAGAATACTGGGTTCCTGTCAGAAGAGGAAAGCAAGCTGACCTTTAACTGGTGGATGATATCAATACGTTTGTTGCGAGGGTCTTTAAAGTGGATCTGGATCCTCACAGGGAACTCCCCCCAGCCACGGCGTGTTAGATGAAAATGAGGCTCGCTGAGAACAGACACATTGCAAATGCAAGCGTGACTTCATCAGCATACAAATATACACTGGATACAGTTCACAATGCCTTTAAGAGAAAAAAAAATCAATAACTTGAGGGACTCTTATCTCTTTCCCCTTGTTTCAACTTGTTTCAACTGAACGTCAACTCCTCTGTCTGCCAGCATGTTTAAGGACATGTGTGTGTGCCTCAATAATTGGTGTCTATTCAAGACAACCCTATAAATAATGTACTCGTTTTTCTTACTTATATTCATCCCTTATCTAGATTCAGGGTGCGTAGGTAGTCAGCAGAGGGCATCGGGCCTCTATATAGGGTTAATGAAGGAATGAAGACTTGTTCATGAGCTGCTGCAACAGCAACGTGAGCTCACACAGCCTGGAGGCTACAACACGGAGTGCTGACTAATCAAAGAGATTATTTATGCAAAAGTCATGATCAAAACACGTTTTGTGCTCTAGGCTAAGGTAGAGCAGACTGAAAATATGACAGGTGTGTACACGACTAGTCATATTGTTTTTGCCTTGGAGTCCCACCCGCCGCACATTAAATTAGGTCAGCTTATGATCTGCTGGGACAAGCTGCATAACGAATACGTTTCTATCACCCACTTACTGGCTTTTAAAATGAGTTGAAATGTTTTGAGCGGCATCATCAAGACGGCACAAGGGGGCGCTGTTTATTAAAGAAAGACTCAAATTTCTGCTCAGTGCCAAGTCAACAAACCGACTTGCCACTCAGAGTTTTGTAGAAGACTGCCTCTTACACAAGTATTGTCATGCAGGACTGTTTCTTTGCTCCCTTCTGCTTGGAAAGTGGTGTGTGTGGAAAGGAGGCGGGGCAAACGACTGACTGAAGAACAACACGAGGTTATATGTGTTGCCTACGTGTGTGTTAATGTGGCTTGTGATGTAAAAGCCCTTTGAGTGGCCACCAAGACTAGAGAAGCGCTAGATTTGTTGCTACCTCAGGTGAAAACAGCAGAGTGAGGCCCATCTTAAATAATGTGTGCATAACTGGGCAGTGTTTACGAACATGGTTTGCTTTCAATATGCAGAAAACCCATACAGTTACAAACCTGACTTCAACCAGATCGTTGGGCTTGTAGCTGGGATGCAAAAAGAACCAGACTTTCTTCACAAAGTGGTCGATGCTCGGTTCTCTCCTGGAACCTCTGACATACACCATCCACTTATGGGTAGACTGATCATTCTCTTCCCGCTTATCTGGGGGAATGTACCTGAAATCAAGAAAGAGGGAGGAAAAAAAAAAACAGCCATAGGCAGTGAGGATTTTGCTCCAGTGAACAGTATGATCGCATTTATGATGCTGTAAAAAGATAAGTGGTTTAAGGCGCTTACATGACTTATTCACTCTGCAAGTAGCAAAACAAAAACAGGTGAAAGGGAGGGGATAGGATGACCGTAATGAGCTGTAACGGTGGTTGTTTTATGTTTCTGAAACCTCGGAATAGAGGACTGGGAAGAATAGAGGACTGTGGGTAGACGGTGCTGCGTGGGTTAAAACTAATGACGAATAACAAACTCCAGTTCGGGCAAAATATTTTCACAGAATTACGATTTCATCTAGCCCTCCGTCACGTGTAATGTTCTCCAAGTATCAACATGTCCTTTATCTTACACTGAATCAAGTGGTCTTAAAAAACTGTCAGTTACTTGGATCACTGGCCCCAGGCAAATGAGGTAAAAAAAAAAAAAAAAGTTCAACTGTATAATTCAATTCAGAAGCACCACCGCTCAGTTTTGCAATTCACCTTGACTGTGTGTGTGTGTGTGTATGTGTGCATGTGTGTCAAGATTTCTCACACTTTAGACAATTTTAGTTCTTTCAAGTGAGTTTTACAGCTAAGAAACTGAAGAAGGGATCAAGTTGCATCTCCCATCCAAACAAACACTTCAATAACAACTGAAGCAACACTGAGGAACTGTGAACCTCACAACTATGTGCTTCTGACTTGTTTTTCTGAACATCAAGCTTTATGTGTACATTCCCGGATCTGAAACAGCTCTGGAGTGCCCAGAGGCTGATATACTGCACTTGAGCTGCTTGGCACGATGTTGTTTTGCTTTACAGTAACACATATGTCTTAGTATGTAAAAATGAGCAGTCTCAAGTTTGTTAGGTCCTGTAACATTACCACATCTTTTTTTTTTTTTTAAGTCAGCCTCGAATGACAGCAAATTCACCTGTAGAGCTGTACATGTGCAGGGTTCAGACCGAGGTTTTTTTTCTGTATGACAGTGGCGTTATGTCCCACGACTTTACGGGGAGCCAAGGAGCAAAAACTGCCAAAATCTCACAGTGATGCTTGTAGCATTTTGGTAACTTGAAAACCTTTGACACAGGTCACTCTTATTCTCAATAACTGCTCAGTAATATTGTGTAACATTCATTTTAAAACCTACTCAAGAGATAATTTCACTTGTCATATGAACACTGTCATGATTTCCTAATAGCGCTCTGCTCCACAACATACTGAGTCAGAAAAAAGACAGAGTGTGTAAAATGTATGCTCTGTTTGGGTGCCTACTTAGACACGTTCCCCACAACGATCGTCTTCTTTGCGTAGAGTCGAGAGGCTTCGTCTCCAGTAGTGTGGTAGGCCACCCTCTTCTCACCGCCTGTGGATGATGGCACGCCAAATGTGTCCTACAGCAAATAAAACAGAGCATGAGGGGTAAAACAAAAAAATGGTGCTACTTCGCAAACTGGAAATAATCAATGATCCCGACATCTAATTCTCACTTTGCCTGTGTTGCGTCCAGGTCTGCGCTCCTGTCTGCTGCCGTCCTCTCTCCAAGCTCCGTCTCCATTCCTCTCAGCTCCCTCTCCTTGCTGTGAGAGGGACTCGGACTCTGAGTGGACCAACGAGGGAGTCTCAGAGCCCTGGTTGAGAGGGGAAGAGGAACGAGATGGAGACTCCAAGAACCGGCGGATGGCCGGATGGTTCAAAACGGCGGGGTCACTCTTAGAGGCATGCTAGGACACAGAGAAAATGTTATGTGCTGCTGCAACACAGTACCATCGCAGCTTTTAGCTGTCTGGTTCCAGTTATGTGGGTACATACCTCAGGAACCCTTGTCATTCCAGCACTGGCGTAGTAATTAGCCACGATGCATGCCCGTAGCTTGTCCATCATCCTCCTGGCTTCATTTAGACGCTGCAAAACAGTAAGGAAACAATACACCAACATGTTCTGCTTTACACTAAACATACAAAGAACATCTGCAATGCATTTTGCAAAATAACAGACTTTTTCTGCATTTCTCATAAAAGATGAATGAAACATTATCAAGATACCTGACTTATCACATCTATTTCATGCTCCTTGTTCTTCATTTCCAAAGAAAACTGCTCCCTGATGATTGTTTCTATCTTCTGTATTGTCGCTTCCCGAGCTGACAAAAAGACAAAACACGAGGAGCACATATTAAAGACCAGGGTCACCTCTGGTTTTAACCAGAAAGCAGGCGAAGCGGGACTGCGGGTCAGAGTAGTAACTTACCATTATGTTCAACCGTTTTGTTTCTCTTATTATTTTGAACCAGCGCAATATTCTCATAGTCTGGATCATTGCCTTCTATTTTCCTTTTAACACCCGACATGGTTGCCTGTAAAGAGGAATATGTAAGGGGGGGGTGAAGCATTTTAAGGTTAACGTTAACCAGACTATATTCCATGCTCCGACAGCCAGTTGATAGTTGTTAACTGAATTAGCTATGTAGCAGAAAATATACCGTCATCTGTAATGCCTGAAGCTAACTTTAGCACAGACTAGCTAGCAAGGTAGCAAAGCTGTCTTCCACTTAGCACTTCGGACTTTTAGTTTTGGCCAGTTGGTGAAAAACAGAAGCGAATTTAAGCAGTGTATATTAAGGGTGATTGTACTGTACCGCACCACTGCTGTTTTGGATAAATCCGAGCCTGTAGTTCGCACAGCCGGCAGCACTGTCACGTTAGCGAGCGCTATCCCTGTTTGCTAATTTAGCTAACATCAGCACACCTTTGTAGACACTGACTAAGACTGTATGAAATGCAGACTTTCTGAGGTGCCCTGTGCTGTGGAGCAACGTGCCTTTGAAATGTGTACGTTTAACCCAATGTGAGCATGTCCTTGCTGTGTTTGTCCAGTTTTTTCTGTTGTATAAATTGCCAAACCTCAAGCTGGAGATGTAAGCTAGCTTAAAAAGTGGACAGATACCCTCACATTTCAGAGAAACGGCCACTAGGCATCGCTATTGTGCAAAACAGGTTGCAATACTCTTGAGACACTGAACAATATAGAATTGTTATGTTATTCGTTTTAACGGGAAAAGGATCGTTTGCTTTGATAGAAATGTTTGACAAGTATTTGCCTAACTAACCGGACAAGTAATTCAGGAACAAAAGTAGCTAGCCATTGTGCGAAAACTGTTGCATTACTGGAATAATTGGATTACACTTCCTTCAACCTGGTCAACAGGCAAAATACGCAAGAACTCCCATAGTACTTCACCGCACTGTTATCACGGAGTCTGAAATTACACAGGCTCCGTGGAACTCTTCAGACATCACATACCTGTGGTTAAAAGCAAAATCTAAGGAATCTATTAAGGGCTTTAGACGGGTTGCTAAGAAGCAGACGTGACGCGCAGATAGGGGCTGCTTCTCAAGTACTAGTACAGAACAAATTAACTACAAATTAGGGTTACATTTCACGAGACTTTATACTTTTACTCCAGTACATCTCAGAGGGAAGCAATGCACATCTTAGTTTATTACAATCATTATCATCTTTAGGTAGTTGTTACCGTAGAAATGCAGAGTTTTGCACATGCAGACCTTATGAAATATTTACTGTTAGCAGTTAAACTACCCAACAATATGGACATCCGAATATATATATATATATATATATATATATATATATATATATATATATATATATATATATATATTCATTTAATTGATTAGAAAATTGACAGAAAAAAAAACAGACTGATCATTACTATTCTTATAATTATCATTGTTTTTATTGCCCATTTCAGTGTGAAGATGTGCTGTTCTTTGCGTTACTGTGACATCATTTGAATGCCTTTTCAATCTTTTCATTCTGTTTTAGTGCTCGGAGAGACAGACTCTGTGAAGGAGGCGCTTTGGGTCACGGCAGCTGCTCTTTTGCTAATCAGACAGCCGGGCCAGCTTACTGTGGACGATTGATATTAATCTAAGGGTTGAATGAATGTTAGTACAACACTCACAGGAGACATCTGCACCAAGTGCGTTTCACTGATCATACAGATACATTTTTACTGAAGTAAGATTTTATTCAAGTGAAGGAGTCAAACGCTTCCCCAGTAAAAAGGGCAACATTGCGCATATTGTGTAATTGTTACAGTTTTGGAACTGTGTACCTTTGGAACTTGTCAACTCAGACAGATTACACGAATGAACCCAAGGCCAAATCTAATGAGCATTTTTTTAAATGATCTGGAATGGGATCAGTTCCAGCGCCACGTGCCTGACAACAATCTTCTTTTTCATCGACACTGTTGTTATGCCAGTTGATAAGGATCTCATAATAGAAAGAATGTATGATGCTAAAAAGACCACAAAAAAAAACTCAGATTTATTATTTTTTTTTGTGACAGATGAGTGTTGATGCTGTTTACCTGTGAAGCTCGACGGGACTTTCTGGTTGCGTTAATGAACCAGAGCCAACACCTGTCAGAGGCAGCGTGTTTCTGATGAGCATATTTGAGACGATGTGGAATGGGATCAGTTCCATGTGGCTTACCACCGTTCCCCCCCACCACATTCGCGTTGGTGTTGTCACACATTTCAGACCACCCAGAAACACCAACCCTGTCGTCCACCTTTTCCAAAACTAAACAGACGGCTGCTTCTTAATGTTCTTGAAAGAAACAACAGTTTTCCTTTCCATGACGTAAGAGGTTGCGAGTTAGTTCATCATGGCGCGGTAATGCGGGGAAGACACATAAAACATCAGTGTTCTATCTGTCAGAAGAATATTGTTTTGATAGACCCAAACAATGATATGGAGCGCGTAATGCAAATCGCAGAAGATATCGACAGCAGCTCGACTTGCTCAACCCTGCTTGGGATACTGTGGCTGGTTTTGTGCTATGCTTTGCTCCAACACAATGGCTCGTTAAAGCGTCACCAGCATGACTGATTGATCCCTTTAATGAGCTGAAAACATAAACATCCATATGCAGCAGACTGGGACGGAGCGCAAAACACTTGTTGGTTCACTAAAAAAAAAAAAAAATGTGAGGCATTTCCACTGAAGTCTGTGGTAAATCTGCTGTGGGTTCAATAAGTTTGAACACATCAATCTTCTTTTTTTTTATTTGCCATCTCCTCGTGGTACATCCAGCGTGTGACTGTCTGCTTTACAAGGACTTTAAGATGAGAATATCGACTTATTGTTGCGTGAGATTTCTTTATTACACCAACCACAACTGCTGCCCATCATCTCCGTCTTCTAATTTCTTTTAGATTAACTGTTTGGAGTTTTGTATGAGCTGGTATGAAAAAGAGCTAAATTAAACCAACATGTCTTGCAATAGACGAATAATGGCATTTGTGTTTTCACTTTATTACAGCTCAAATGTGGTGCCTTCACGCTGCTCTTTATTGGGTGTTTTTTTTATTGCATTGATGACACGGGGACAAAACACTTGATACTGAAAGAAAAACTTTATTGATGTTCCTCTTACAAAAGTCAACCATTACATTTCAACATACTGCAGTTTTCCACAAATCCGAAGCTTCTTCCTCGCAGTTTGACAACGAGCATTGAAGGAGAAAGTGGCGTTAAACTGTTACATCACACATACAATAATATAGGTTTATATTCTTTTTTTTATTATTCTTTTTTTAAATTTATTTTAAGGCAAACAGGGCATCAATTAACAGGGTAAAGCTTTGATCTTGCATCCACAAAAAGGACCTTTGGGACTTGATCAAATACACTTTGGCTGATATCTGCATTCATTAAAAAAAAAAAAAAAAAAAAAAAAAAAACAACTCATCAACCTTCAGTGCTCTGATTTTCCACATCACGTTCCATTCACATGTTGGAATCAAAATATCTCAGCAACACACAAACCCACAATCGACCACAACAAACAGAAGAACATCGGATCGTCTTATCAAAAGTCCACAATAAATGAAAGTCTCTACATAGCCAATAATGGGGAGAAAAAAAACAAACAAACAATAAATCAGCATAACCGGACAGTTTCTGTGTCCCTTAAGAGTAAATATTCAATAAAATTACAGGCGCACACACACTCAAAGTCACCCTTTCTCACTCTTTAACTTGGTTCCTTTTTTCTTACTTTCTTGCTCGTCGCCTCGTCATGTCGGCCTCCTGATTTAGCATGTATCGCTGAAAAGAATCGTGGTTGGTGCTGGCGTTTTCTTTTTAATATATACTGCCGTTACCATCCAGACAGTGAACTCATCTTTCTAAAAAAAAAAAAAAAAAAAACAACCTGGACGATTTAAACTGAAATAACTCCACCGGCTTTTAAACTGCTCGTGGAAAACAGACGCACAATCTGCGCTGCTCAAAGAGTATGCTGCAACTCATTGAAAGCCTCCATCTCCTGATATGAAAAGCTGAAACTGGTTGTTTTTGTCGGGACAACAGCGGTTAGCAGGTAAGTGACCAACAGGAGGAGCCGACAGGCCTTTCCACTGACTCGCCCACGCGTCACATGGAAGCAAATAAAGAAGGAACTCGTTCTCATGATTCCACATTTAACAGAATTCTGTCAAAGTGCACAATATGGGCTCTCAGTTACAAAAAAATAGTACTATGCAACCACAAAAAGATACATTTACATACAAAAACAACACATTACATTTATATTCACAGCTATTTCACTAATCTATCAATACCAACTACTGTAAAAAAACTTTTACTGACCGTGAGCCACAGCCTCTCGAATCATTGTCATTCAGAACTCTTAACTCCACCGTGTGAGGTATGGCAGTGGTACACACCTTCGCTGTAAACACCATCAAACACACATACAGACATACGCACCTGGAGGTATCCATGGTTACCCCGAGTTACAATGCTACGTGTAAATGTTCAGGTGGCGGGTGCCGGCATCAGCGAAAAGAGTTCTATTAGCAGTCGTGCAATGCTTTGACTATAGCTCTGTGGTAAACCTGCTTGGCTCCGATGCAGTCAGACTGAGTCGTCACAGTCACACACACTCACACACACACACACACCACCTATTCAGAGCTGTCTGATCTACAAAAGGCTACTCACATCTAAAAAAAAAACAAAAAACACACCGCCCAAAAGCCCAGTACACCAATGAAATTACATATTAAACTGACACTTTAACTGCGTATCATACAAAAAACATCCAATTGTAAAAAAAAAAAAAAAAAGAAGGGGACAAACAAATATAACTTAAGAAACATTTTTTTAAAAAAGAAAATTTTTAGAAAATTAGTTATTATCATTTTAATGGAAAAAAGAGCAATGTAGATAAAAAAAAAAGTGAGGTGATAACACAGGTGGAACAGGGAAGTGGAACCTCTGAGGAAAAACAGGAAACAACACAGCTGAGATAACAGTGGCTACATTTCAATAGTTTTTGTACAGCTGCGGCTCCTCATCTCCGCTCTTCAAATGTTCATTAGTTTGAGGGGTGAAAGCAACTCATAAATATGACGGCTGATGCTGTGGCGCGGCAGCTGGCTGACTGCATTTCCATCAGGTGGTTCTAAGTATCAATGAGAGGTTAAAAGGAATCTGGATCAGTGCAGCGGGCACGAGGGCTAAAAATATGGCCGGGCTGCTCTTCTTCCTGATGAAACCAGTCAGGTGATTTTTCAGCAGACACAGCAATCTTTGCTTTCATGAGTATTTTTTTATCACCGCGGTCTGCGATCGCCTCATCTCCTCCGTGGCCTCAGAGCGAACTTGCTTTGCACAGAGTTGGGAAGTTGAGTAATGACCCGCTTGTTGTGATTAGCTTCATGATATAAAGAAGAACTGCTGAGAACTTAATAATCCAAGTCAACGAGCCAGTTCAGTTAGTACAGCATTAAATCAAATTAAACATGCAGTTTGGTTGGGCTGCTGTCATTTACAGCTTCTGCAATCAAAAACACTCGCCATAAGTCATTTTCTCTCTCTTAATCCTACAATGTCCTGCTCAACTGTTCGGCAGAACGTGTTTTCATTACATCTTATCAAAAGCCCGACTGAGCCATCTTAACCTCTATCTGTTGAGGCACGTAGGCCTACTGCAAAATGTAAGTATATTTTCTGCCTTTACTTAGTTAGTGACATCTCAATCATTTCTTTTAAAAAAATAAATCATTCTTATTATCATCAAAAAGGTGAAAATAATCACTTTTGTGTTGTTGTTGGTTGTTGTTTTTTTAATTTGGACATTAAAAAGGTATAAAACTCAGTTAATGTTACCAAACAGTTGTTCTGAAAATTAAGAGCTAATCTCTAGTCTATACTATTATGTACTTACACTCAATATATTAATCTAATTGTGTAAATCGACAAGATACCATGTTTCTACAAGCATCTGCAGTCATGTATGATGAGTTACTTCCCCACATTGTGCAGTCACTACCAAACTGATCCAATTCCATTTTAGCTCAGGTCGCACTCAAACATTATCAGCCTGTGGAGCTTTTACACAGATGGGAAATAGTTATGGTTTACAAAAGAAAAAGAAAAAGAAGGAAAAGATTGACAGAACCACATTGAGTGTTGCTACATGCAGTGAGGAGATATATAAGCTCCATGGTACTTTGGACTAAAGTAGTACTGTGTCAGTTGTAAAAAGAAGTGAGTCGAGTTTAGGTTCCTTGGTGTGTCCTCACATGTGAAAGTGTGTGTCCATTCATGCGTTTACAGTCATGGCTTATAGTACTTGTCATTGTAGCGGTGGATGGTTACACAGCCGTGGTAGGAGATGGGTCGCGGCATGGCTGCAACTCCTGTGATGATACCCGTTGCCGGGTCGTAGCACAGGATCGTGTCCATGGCTTCACCGTTTTCCCCCCGGCCACCGAGAATGAAGATCTTACCGTTGCACACCGACATGCCGCAGCTCTCCTGCAGAGTGACACAGACACAAATTTAAGAGTGCAGCTGCAGCGTATACAGGCTGAAGTCAATCAGCTCACCGTCTGCTTCTAATCTGTTACCTGTTTGTTAAAGGTGTGAACAACATGCATCCAGTAGTCCTCCACAGGGTCGTAGCAGAAAATGGACTTGGTGAGACCTCCGCACACATAGATCAGGTTGTTGAGGGACACCGCTGTGATGCAGCGCTTGGCAATGGGGATGTTGGCCCGGAGCATCCAAACGTCGGTCTCTGGATCATAGCACTGAACCTATGATGTACAGTTAAATGAAGGGTGAAAGAGAGAATGGAATAGTTATACTTTTTTTTTTCCTATTGCATACCAGTGTTGTGTAAAACTGAAAGGGCTGTAATTTGCTGTGGTTTCATGTACTGTTCTGTAGGCTGACATAGGCTTGCCTCGGAGTGGTCTGCATTCATTCCAAGGATTCTCTCGCCCACTTATACGTTTCAAATTGCCTCCATCAGTGTGGTTACTACACATGTCTAATATGGACAAGATGTCATTCCAACAGTTTAACGTGAAATCACAGGAAACCTTGTAGCTCAGTAGCTTGAGGGAGTTAAAGATCGGATGAGCTTCAGACCCCTTTAGCGTACAAAATGTCATTCATGCATTCAGAGAGCCACATATTTCTACCTGATCTCTTATCAGATTGTCCGATGTTTTGTGCCCCCCCCCCCCCGACTGTAGGCAAAACATACCAGCACTCCATGATAGAGATTTTTTCTGTGGAATTCAAGATTCCACTGGAAGACAATTACTAGCTTATCACTGGCAACGTGCCTGTCTGTCAAAACTAAATGATACCATCAAGCAACCGCCGGTGTCTACATTTCTGGGGTTATCTTACATTGTGGAATGACAGATGAGTTTTATATTGCTCACTGTTGCTTTAAGAAAAGTTCGAACTGAAATATAATCAAGCAGTTTTTAAACTACATCACACCTGCACATACTCTACGTGTTGCTTTACTATGAAGGAAGACAAAAAGTAGACCTTAGACATATTTTACAGTTTTACCTTCTTAAAGATGTCACTGATCTTTTTATTTTCATAAACACATTAACTGAGAAACAACTGAAGCTTGAATACTTATTTTGATCTGTTGCTCAGACACTTTGACTTCACAACAACTGGTATAAAAAATGAATTATTAGAAATAAAACAACGAGGGATCCCTAGTGTTGTTGAGATACTATAATTGAAAACAGGTTATCCAAGATAAAAAGGCACATCAACAGTCATTACAAAGCTATTAACTGTGTAGGTGGGAGAGAAAGCATCTGATTCTCACCTTGTCTGAACAAGTTTCATCATCTGGTCCTCCTCCTATGACAAAGAGCTTCCCAGCACAGCTGGCCACAGCTGGAGAGCTGACTGCCTCTTTCAGGGGAGCCACTTCTGTCCAGCGGTTGGAGAAGGAGTCGTAGCACTCCACGCTGCTCAGGCGGGTCTGGCCGTCATAGCCGCCCACAGCGTAGACCTATGAACACAAAAAGAAATGCGAGGATTGAAACAAATGATGTTCACCTGAAACTTCTTATGCAGAGGAGCACAAACTGAGTTAGGGAAGTTATTACCACACACACAGAAACACAGAATCGCTGGGCATTATAAAAACTCATCTTGGAATTGAAGCCTAGTGGTTAATGAGTATAAAAAGCTTGGATGTCAGCACTTACAGAACCAGTTTATCAGGGGCAGAAGATGGATGACACACTGCTTGTGGCCAGCACTATTACTCCTGTCCTTATTGTTCTTACATCTGCACACGCCACTTTGGACCCCTGCATACATAAGTGCAACTGCTCGCCTTGAGAGTTGCCACCAAATCTGCTAAATATTCAATAAAAGCTTAAGATAACCACGAGTCACTGCTTTCTACGCACACCTCTAAGTGTCTTTTGTGCTTTTGTGCTGAATACGTGTTCAGAAACTTTTCAGAACAAGCCTGAGGCCACAAGGCTCGGACATTGTGCTGATATAAGGTTCTAAAGGTGCATTTTTTTTACATGCGAGCGTCGTTCTCTAGAAAGAGATCACGTGTCAAGAATACACAAAGAGCAGCATGACAGATTCCAGTATGCATCAACAGGCTGGGCTCGTGCAACAGAAAACCTGCTCTGAATGTTCCTGTTTCTTAGCAGAACAGGAAGCAAAAATAACTGCAAACTGGAGCAGACGGCATAAAAACTCTGGCAGAGAGGGGAACACAAGAATACTTGTATTTATCATCTGGATAATGGTAGATTGCACTGCTGCTGCCAATTTAAAAGCTGGTGAGAGATACTCTTGTTCACAAGACAGGGGGTGTTTCCAACTAGTGTTGTCTCTGTCTGTCAGAATTCATCTGCTTTCAAGTAGAACGATGCACCGCCGAACCTGCAGCTTTTTTTTGCAAGCAGCTGCCAAACCTTAATACACAGAATCAGACCGGGATCACGTAGCCCAACTCCAGACTGTTTATTTTTATACTCCCACTCGATAGCTGATACCAAGCAATGGTTGTTTGATGCTACAAATAACGGAGATGAGAGGGGAAACAACGAGAGATAAGCAGCAAACGTGGCCATGAAAGATAAAGCTAAAAAGAGCACTCAGAACGTGATAACTGGAAACAATGTTTTTTCTCTGCTGCTCTCAAAGGACTGTTTCACCTCATCTTTAGGACCGCAAGTGAATCTAATCCCTACAGGTTTTAATTTCAGGTTATTAGCTTCTCACAAATTTGGTCTGTGATCTTAAAATGATCGGAAAACCCAACATTTAGTTACATTTTTCACAGTAATGGGAACTAGAAATGGAAACGGGAAGATGCTTCTAACATGTGAGCACACGGACCCTTTAAAGCTCCTCTGATGATATCCAGACACAACTCTGTTTAAAGAAGGTTTTTGTAGCATGTGGGGGCAGGGAACACAAGCTTTCTTTTCATTGCCCTTGCCACAATCTTTGCACCAACAAATTAAAGCCTATCAATACAGGTGCATTTCACATGAGCTCGATGCAGATAAAACATTCCGAATACTGACCCGATTTGAGGCGCAGCATGGAATTAGGACAAAAAAAAAACCCTGACGATTTATCGCTCTGTGCAGACACATTAGCTGCTGAGCAGGTATGCTCTCGCCCACCAGGTGCACGTTCATGGCAGCCTTAGTGATCAACTACTTCCTGAATATGCAAAAAGATGAGAAATGGTGACCTTGAGAGCAAACGAGGTACATTACGATAGATGAGAAAAGCCGTCATTAAGTGCAGCCCCAACAGGGAGGGTAAAACAAGTGGTGACCCGTTTTAGCTCAAAGGAGGCGAGATTAATCCAACAGGTCCTCAAAGACAGCAGGGCAGTCAGCACAGTTATGTGCACAGTGCAGCTACAGCTCGACTTGATCATTTAACAGAGCCACTGGGCTGATTGTCTTCTTTTATCCATCTGACAAAAGAAACAAATATGCAAATAAGAGTAGCTTTATGGTAATTCTGCGTGTTTGTATGGAAATCTTTTTGAAAATGATCTTTAAAGGTTCCTGATTACATTACATCATGGATGTGAATTAGTATAACATACATATGAGTATATGAGACAAAAACAGGTGAGTGAAAAATAAAAATGTCAGATTTTTCCTATCAATAGGCAAATTATTTAGTAACTTCTTGTGGAATGTTTTTGCATATAAGCAACGACATGCCTATGTGATCATTATAGAGGACTGTTTACAGCACCTGGCCTTGTTATTACAAACTTGCAAATGGAGCAACGTTGCTGTCCATCAAAAGGGGAAATTACAGACTGAATGAGAAAATGAGGGAGAACTGACTTACTCGGAAGAGGGGGGAGGGTATTTCTGTGGAAAAATAACAAAGAGAAACATCCGAATGATAGCTACTGAAAGATTGAGGTAAAAACCCAGATACAATCTGGAATGATTGTATCAACAAGAAAGGTTTAAAGGTCCTTCCTGATCACAAACAAGGAACTGAAACATGATAAAGGCTAAAGACAAATTACTTCTAAAGCATCACATTTCCCTAATCCAAAAAGAAGAATATAATGTAAGTTGCATGTTTTTTGTACTTTATGGTAAACGTATAGTACATGATCAAGATGCAAATGAACAAAATCTCCTACAGGCTGGCGACAAAGTATCTTCCCAAAAATAAACACAGATGTTCCTTTTAACTGTAGGCTGCTTATTGACACGTGTAACATGATACTGGCTAATGTAATCAGGTTGTTCTTAAACTGGAAGTGTGAAATGACACACATCCAATGAACTTACACTGTGTTCAAACAAGTATGTCCACCTGCCAGTATCAAAGACAGCAAATAGTATCAGCCCAGTAACAGTGGAATATCAAGTTGAGATCAGGAATTGCCAATCAGCTTACATTAAGACTTTCATTTCACTCACATTTCAAAACCAAACTGCTCCCAGACTTTTAATCTCACACTTGACTTATTGAGCTCGGAACAAAATATAGGAAACTGACATTAGACAGAAATTGTATGAAAACACATATAAGGGAATCTCTTATAACAAGATACAGATGTGTTTTAAGGAATAACTTCAAGTAATATATCAATTATTTTCTATATGTAAGTATGCAATAAGTCAGTCTGTGTTAACATGCCAGAAAACTTCTCCTGTGTGCATTCTGCCTGTCTGAGACAAGCTGGCAACACTTGTAAGTTTGAGGCAATACGCCGTTATGTTACCTACGTGATAAAATACTCTCGTGCAGCGTCACAGAAAGATATCTGATATCATGAACATCAACCTCTTATGTGCCACTGATGAGATATGAATCTAGATGCTGGTCACCAAAGAGTATGCAAAACTGAAAGCAAATTCCTTGAATTCCACAAGGAACTAGTAAGATAAATGACGCTGAAAGCAATCAAGATGTTCAAATGAACATTTACTATCTAATCATTTACAGAACTTCAAAGTCAGTGATGAGAGTCTGCATCCGCATACAATTCTCCAAAGCACTCTTAACTTCCTGTAAACATAAAAAAAACCTTCATAGCTGCTCTTTAGGTCACACACACCTTTTAAAAATGCTTTTATAGCAGTTTTCACACATCCACTGCAGCCTTGAAATTGCAAGCCTTGATGCGTTTTAAACAAAACATCGACACCCGCAGCTTATGTTCTGCATCCTGTAGGTTTTACCCAAGAGTCACTCTGGCAGTGGTGAAAGCAGCAGGTGAAGTCTGACAATGCATTACACGACGAGCATAAAATCAGCTCTATGTCATTCTTACCTTGCCCAAAAGCACACCCATCTTGTGCCTCCAGCGACCTTTGTTAAGAGAAGCCACTCTGATCCAAAGGTTGAGCTGGGAGTTGTACATCCACACATCCCTGCTGTTGATGCGACCACCTGAAGAGAACAGGACCCAAGGAATTATGTTCTGCCCCATTAGGACCCCATAAGTACGACTGGTTATTCCGCCATGAATCTGACTGATCTCATGTTGATTTTATCAGAAAAATATGACAGAATATCAATGAAAACATCTCTGCCCTAAAAATCACAAATCCTCCTCCGTGTCTCTCAGAAATTAGCAGATTTTCGCTTAAATGCAGGAATTGGTACATTCCAGTTTTCAGGAACTAGCATCAAATATATCTGAGTCCATGACATTTTTTCTGTAGCAGTTGGCAATATTCCTTTATGTCTTTGTAAAACAACACAAACAAGTGGCTAAATGGAGTAATGGTAAATAATCGAGAAAAACCTGCGAGTGTAAACATGGATGTCATATTGAGGGAAAAAAACACCTCCCTCCAAGGCCAATTGTTTGAGTAATCAGTGACATCAGCGACTACACATGTTCACTTATCTATGTTTTATAAAGCAGTGTAATTCATGTTCAGCCATTCAAATTTACATTGTGGCAAACAGACAAAAGTTGAAGGGTAAAATGAGGGTAGTTGCAACATGCTTTGTTTACCCAATTGAGCCATATGCTATTTGAAACCACAGCTAAGTGTAGCGGCGCAAGAGTACAGGCTGGAGTTCTTGTAATGCGTTTTAAGCAGTGAGGGAAAAGCAGACAGACAAACAGCTGCTTCAAATGTAATGAAGAGAGTGCAAGATCAAAATACAGTAATACAGTCAAGGCAGGGGGGATTAAATATTACAGGAAAGTGAAAACAGACAATGAGGCTTAAGATATGCTATAAACTAGAAATGCTTATGCACTCTACGCAAGTGAGACAGAAAGCTTCATGTATACAAAGTAGGTTTGACTGCGAGCATCAAATAGATACGATTGAACTCCTGTACAATTTCCCGAAAGAAAATTCATTCACTTCATTTTTGTGCATGAACAACAAGTTGTTTGAATTTGGCAACAACCCTTACTCTGACCTCATTTGTTAAAATGAATGAGGTAATAATCTGCTTTTTTTTTTTCCCTTCCTTGTTTTGTTATGTTTGACCCAAAAAGGCTTACTCCACTCTTTGGCACACAGTTTAATTTCAGAAATACAGCATGAGGTCAACAGAGCAATAACATCTCAGATTTAGATCTTTTTTCAAATTGATGTGAAGGTGGCAAAAGGACCAAAAGGAAGAGAGACGAGGACCAAGCTGGCCGTCTCTTAGCACTGAGCCTAGAGAGTGCATCCAGATGTTGCTCTCATATTTTCCTTCAAGTCAAACTGGCTGAGGCTGTAAAAATAACACAGGGCTAACAGCCAACACAGCCACTCTTACCGCTCCATAGACATATTAGAACTGGACCATGTTCCTCTATGAGAGTACAGATGAAATTTGGTCTCAAAATATTCTAAAAGACAGAAATAAATGATCTATTATTTATGGACTGGATAGTGTAATGGTAACATTGCCACCTTTATTGTGGGGTTCAAATCCCCTGCATGAAAGGTACTACCTCCAGTAGGGGTCCTCAGGCAAGACCCCCTTACCCTACCAGTGTAAGTCGCTTTGGATAAAAGCGTTTGCCAAATGCATAAACACCATAAACATTATGATTGGTTATACTAGCGAGGAAAAACGTTTGGAGCCACAACAGTTTTCTTGAATTATACAAAATATAACAACACAAAAGTATCTTATGTAGCAGCATTTCATTTAACCCTGCCAAGTTGGCAAGTAACATTATCTGGCAACCGTCACCCGAGTGACAGTTTGTGACAAATGCAGGAGGATCTTACCTGACACCAGGATGTCATTGCGCAAGGCACAGACAGCATACTCTGACTTGGTGAACTCAGGTAGTTTTGCCAGTGATTTCCATTCTCCTGTGACTGGATCGTAGCATTCAGTGTAGGGCAGGTTGAAGCCGCCCACCCGCTCACATCCACCCACCACCACAATAACCTCAGTGTAGCCAGTTGACCTGTGCAAAGGAGAAAAACATGGATGGTCACGCAGATAGAGAAAAATGGAAACAAGACAAACGGGTTTCATAAAGAGGTTATTAAACATACATATTTTGTATGGCATCTCATTAAAATACTGTATATTTGTCATCCTAAATAAAGAGCATGTGCACATACGGACACGAGCATGCCAGACTTGTAATTACAGGAACCGCCGGAATAACTTCATTTATCTTCATAGCAGAGTTCAATGTACAATAAAGGTATCGCTCTCGAGTAGAACCAAACTCACACTTGAGACAAGACTTCAGCTGAATTTTCCCGATCACTAAACTTTATTCTTTCACTGTAAACACACGCTGTGGAAATGATTGCAATTCCTGTATAAGGTCCGGGCAAATTCTAATTCTAATATGCATCACTGCACTCTCTCTGTTTACTTCAGTGTAGATCAGAGACAAACCAGGGATCAGGGTTGCTTCACGTACATGTATACAGTTATAGGACAGTATAGCCCACAAATGGTTTAGCTTTGCGTGTGTGTGCACAGGTTAACTTATGTTCTAGTGGTGTGGTGTAGATATGGAAAGGGGAAATCAGGCATCTGTTTTGAGCATTATTTGGCCCTCAGGGCAAACGAAGTAGACCAACTGCTTGCCTGACTCAGATCTCCCCAGATAATGACAATGCACCTGAAATACATGTCACACTGCTTACTAACTGACATCTGGCACCAGCCCCACTTCAACCATTTCAGCAACCTGAATAACAAAGGCAGCTGCACTGCTATTTGTTTTTCAGCAGTCTACCATATGGTATGTTTTGTGTTTCATTCCTAAAAAAAAAAAAAAAAAAAAAAAAGCACTCTTCAAATAACAACAACAACCACTAGAAATGCAAGACTTTTTGATAAATAGATGTAGGATGAACAGGTGGAGACAGAAGGTACCCAAAACAAATATGCAATGTGAGCTAGACTGCTGGTATGATAACAAGACTCAACATTTCATGTGATTGCTATTTCTTGCATCACATTTTTTTTTTTCACTCTTTAAAACAGACGGTTTGTGTTCAAACATGCCCTGCTTCCCTCCATCATTTCCATTAGAAAATACTTCAGAAAAAAAAGGCACAATAATAATCCCTGTCTCTGTCACATGCACATACAACAACACAGCCAGGGGCACTGGGTTCATTAGCAAGTTGTAACCTCTAGCTATACAATGTGAGATAAAAGACCGGTTAACTGCTTTAAAACTGTCATCACAGTGGATAGAATGCTTTGACCAAACAAAACAAAAATGTAGACCGAGGAGATCAAAACAAAATCCTCTTTTCAATAGGAAAGATTAGTCAGTTGCTATTCAAGGGAGTGTAATTGTGCATATGCTGCAGCCTAACAAGTCACACTACTTCTTATCTTGGTTAACTTCCTCATAACAAGGAAGATGACATTTCCATTACCTGCGTGGACGAGTTCTGGGTGACATCATTTCATTTCCTAGCACGTGGTAGCGCCTGGCCTCGTGGAGAAGCTGGTAGCACTCTGGGGCATTCTGGATGATCTGGTCTCCCTCCACCGTCTGGACAAAGTAGTTGGGGTGGAGCAGGGGCAAGCGAACATGGTGCAGCAAAGCCTTCAGAATGGGCCTCCTGCTATCCACACTGTGGTACACCCATCGCATGACCGCCTCAAACACCACCTCCTCCTTACCAACAGACAGCTCATCACTGTTAATGTACTCTTCCAGCTCTTCTTCGCGTAGGTCAAGGAACTCCTCATGCTGCGCCACCTCGGAGAAGGCGGCCAGGGCATAACTGCGGCAGCGGCTGGCAAGCTGTTTCAGAGAATGTGCATCTGCAAAACGCTGGATGCCCAGACAGTTGCACGGGTCCAGCTGGTCCTCCAGAAACTTTGCACACGCATCACGCAGTGTCGCGATTTGGAAGAGGCTTGACGTTTCAAAGAGGAACTGGACATTGTCGGTGGTAATCTTGGCGCGGCCGGTGTAAACATAGGTGAGGAAGGAGTCCATTGCCTCGGCCAGAATGCCATTGATCTCAACCAGCATCTCACGGCTCTCACGGTGATCATTGCAGAACATGGCTCTGAAGTAGGAAGAGCAGGCTGAGAGAACAGCCCGGTGGCAGGGGAACTCACGGCCTTGGACACTGATGACAACATCGGTGAAAAGGCGACAGTCACGAAACTCATTGAAGACCTGCAGGATGCCATCTGAATGCGACGAGCCAGAGCAGAAGTCCAGAACTTCCTGACTGCCTAATGCTTTGGATTCAACCTCAAACACCTTTAGGATAAACAACATGTATAAAGTTATGTAAAACCTGTGGCTTTATTAAAAAATGCCTCAAAATATAAAGTGTAGAAACTGTGGGTGTGACAGCACCTTGCGTTTAACAGCTGGGGAGTCTCTGATCTCAGAGTCCTCTCTGTTCATTCTCCTGCCAAGAATCAACACCATGGCTGCCACCTTCAAGATAATCACTCACGAAACTTCAGGATGATCTACAAATAAAGTAGAGAGGATTGAACAACACAATTAAAGAAAGTGGTTCCATGCAATATTCCAATTGGCCATGATTATATCAACTGTTTCATCTGATAAGGTCAGAGTGGTCCACATGTTGCTGAAAGGGCTTTGAAAGCACTGATAGCAAACTAACTGGATCACTGCAGCACAACTGAGAAAAGTCACCACATGCAAACAGAGCAATCACAGAGACCAGCCGCAAAGCAGTGTACATGCAGGGACAAAGTAAGTGAGCCGCACAAACAAATTTCCCAAGCCTTTGGGGAAAAGATCAAATGTTTTACATCGCAGCTGAAGGAAACGATTTTGAGGAGCCGAATCTGGGCCACACATAAATCTGTGTGGCATTTCCTCTGGCTAGCTTGACACTGCTACAAAACAGTTGTGCCCCGCAGCACAATGGATCGCATGATACTAAGGATGACAAAGAGACAGGCGGGAGAGAGATTGAGCAACGGTTGGAGGGCCAACCTACATGTCAGTCAGGTTTGTTTTGAAGGAGAGTGGGGGCAGGGATACAATTAGACACGACATAAGTGTTTGAACAACTGTAAAGTCAACGCTACTGATAACCTTGAGTAGTGTTTTCTGTTTTGTCGAGGCTATCGTCTTTTTGATACTGTCACTTTTTGGAAAACACCACGTTGTCAAACAACCAAGTGCCTAAGAGAGACAGTCATCTATGATACTTCTATGACTGCTGAAGAAAAATCTTTTGCCTCTGGCCATAGTGTGGCTTTTAAAGTTAGCAACAAGTCTGACCTATGCTCCTATGAAGTCATTTATCTGTTGTTATTTTTAGCTTTTAACTCATTCACGTGGCTAATTGGCCACAGGCAGCGTCTCCCTGCACTGCAACCATGGAAATTAGAGGACAGGTTTAGCTAGAACTGTCAGGGGCATGTCTACCTCAACACTGAGGAAAACAACAATAACAAAAAAAAAAAAAAAAATCTTTTCACTATTAAAATAATAAAATTAATTTGTGTCTCATCTATACCATTTCTTGCTGTTATCCAGGTGAAATCAGGTCAAGTTTAGTGTAAAAACCCTAAATATTGATAGGCACTTTTGACAAATTAAATCCATGCCGGTAAATAAATAATAGGTCAAAATACTAATACAACAACAGAAATGACGCAATAAGGCTTTTCTGCCTTTTGACATAAAAACAACTAATATGTATTTCAGTACAAGGGCAGAAAACCGAATTAGCTGAAAAGGTGTTAGCTCCGGTCAGACAAAGCAAACTTCCCTCGTGCCACAGACGTGAAAAGCCTTGGTCGACCGTTACCGCTCGAAAACAAATAAAAAAAAGAAGAAGAAAGGGCTGTTGTCACACTCAAAGCAAGTAAGAACCCCCCAAAAAATGATATAGAATATAACTCTAATAAATGTATGTAAAATTCAGAATAGCATAGAAAAATCGTTACCTTTTTTCCAGTTTCCAGATGTGTCTTCGTCTTCGAATACAAGTGAAGGGGGGGGGAGGTGGACTGACAAAAACAAATCAGTATCCTGAAAAAGTTGAGCGCTGTCTTTTAAAAATATCCTCACTCAAATGGTTAGGTAAGATTGGACAGGCTGCAAAACAGCCAGGACATTTTGACGTCCGCCTCTAACAAAAACAAAGGCTTCCAACAAACTAACTTTGTTGTAAACACAGCCCATGTATAAATACTTGTCAGACAGAAAAAAAAACCTGCACCCACTCAGATGTTTCAGCTGATGCATTGTGGGTAACAGAGTCTTATTGTCGTGGTTTCGCGTCGATTTAGTTGACGAAAAAACAACACTTCCCTAGGGCCTGTCGTTCTCCACGTGGCTTGCCTTTGTTTGCAAACAAACGTTACTTTTAATGGAGGAAAAAAAAAACTTAACGAAAGGCGAGAGCTGGCCGAAAAACTCTGAAAATAACAACTATACAGCGATGCTTGTATGGACTTGTAGAGGACAGTTAGCATCTTAGCATTCACTGTAACTTGTTGCCAAATGCCATATTATAATCTTAACGGTAAGCCTGTGTAAAGTTGAGTGAATATTGAATATTGAAAACTGGTTGTATATTTACATAGTTATGTAGGTATATACAGTGGTAAACATAAGTGTAAAGGTCATAGCTCGGTAATATGACTCCAGACACGTGAATACAGGATGAAACACAACATGCTCTACTTTTTTTCAGGTGAGGAGGAAGGAGGAGCTTAGTGAGAACAAAGGATGTCACAACTTCCTTAACGTGTTGCAAAATCTTTCTGAGAGGTCTCAGTTGGGTTCCTCGAAATGCCGATGATGTCATTAAGAACATGTGGAGCACGGGTTAGTGCTACTTGGAGACATTTTTCTCAGTAAACATTACATCCTGACTAAGTCTTGTATTTAAGCATGCTTACGTATGTATACACATCCATATTTGCATTTGGGACAATCTCACATAAACATCTATCCTCAACAAGAGTAAAGATAATGGTTAAATGGCCTATGGCTAACTTGAAGATCCACTAGACCTATGTGCGTTTCTTCATTTGGTTACCAGATCAGTAGTCAAAATGAAGAAACACAAAAAAAATTAGGCGTAGTACAGGTTTGCCTGGGGCCCCAAGCACCTGCTGGTCAGGCTGACGAGAGGCAAATTGTGATCAGACAAGGCCATGAGGAAAATTAGCAAAGTAAGTGTCAGTGACAAGATGCTTTTTGTGGAAAGCGGAGACAAATCTGGCTTTTTGTTGCGTGCTTGGAAGTTTGTTATTGTAGTGCTGTAAAGATTTGTTAAAATATGACAAAGTGATATGAGTGGGTTTATGTCTGTCTGATTCACATGCAGAAAAAGAAAAAGGTGGACAATAAGCAGACATACTGAGCATAGTCTATATGAAGGAAACCAACACTCCTTTATCCCATCTATTGCAGGAAATACTAATTGTGCAGCACGGTGGACAGACAAATGTGTCCCTCTGCTGTTGAGCTGTTGTAACGATCACAAATAAGGCACAGGGTTCCTAACTCACCACTATCCACCATTCTTCTCTTGTTAATCATTTTTTTAGCACATCCAGTTGTAAACCAACAAGGCTTTGAACTGAAGCTTATTTACGCCTTTACAAGGCTTTTCGCATGAATGCTAAAAGTAATTTTGTCATGAGACAAGGTGGAAACCAATGGGTCTTTCTCAAACAAATGACTTCACAGCGAGGGAAGACACAACACCTCTTTGAACACTATTTGGGAAGCTGTGGTTGCTGATTCAGTAAAGATTGACTGTGAACAGGATAAGAAACTGACTAATTCAACAGGTGGAAGGCTCATCATGGCAGTTAATAAAAGAAATGAGGCTATATTAGTCACTAAGAATTTTTTAAAATGAAAAAAATGTCCTGTAACTGTAATTTTGTAGTACTTATTAGTTTGAATTACTGAACATTGACAATAAAATAAACTTTCTTTCTGCAATGTAGCCACCTAATCATTCTGCACACTTAGATATTACTTTGAGAAAGACAGAACTCACAAAACAATCACTTACCAGGTCCAAGGATTGACTAGGAACATTGTATTCATCACAATTAATCCAGAGGAAGGAAATTTGACAAATGAAAAGCATGCGTTGTAGAATAACATAAACCAAAAACGAGTTTATTTCTGCGACACGTCCAAAGACAACAAAAGTTCACCAAAGTGCTTCACAGTCGATACAGTTTACAGTCAATAACAAGGTAGTAAAAGATGATAGGATATAAAAACAATAAAAGCACAATGAAAAAAAAAAAAAGAAGAAGAAGAATATACAATGTAGTGCACCAGTCCATTCGAGAGTGAATAACTTTTTCCAGGTGTTATAAGGGGGAAGCTGCTCTCTGGTAGCCACAGGGCCAAGAGTGCCAGCAGAAGTGACAAGTGGATTTGATCTTCCAAGCCAAATGACTCCAGGCTTTTTTTTTCATTGGGATTGTGAAAGGAAAAAAGGAAAGTTCAGCTCATGCTACACATGGACACGGTGTTACTCAGGACTGTAACACTGAGAACGCCTCCTCTGGAAGGCTGGCGGAGGGGGGGGGAGGGGGGGGGGGGGGGGGGGGGGTGTTAACAAGCTGACCAGGCGCTCGCTTTCTACATTAAGACGCAAACTACAAACTACATGTGGTATTTTGGAAGGAATATTTTCAAATCTGACCCTCTTGACACTGAACATTTACAAAGACAGATATATGAAACTTGCACATAACAGAAAGGAAGGTGAATAATCACAAAAAAAGACTTAACTGTGCTTGTAGCCTCAGTATAAAATTCAGCTTATTACCCTTATAATTACATCTTTGTTTGCTGGATGATTACTTAGAGATATCACACAAACGAAGGTATATCACAGTCCCACTGGAGAAGTGCAATAAGCATGGAGAGCAGGTGGTTCTTAGGAGTCATTATGATTAGGTGATCTGGCCGAGTCTCCTGTGGCGATGCAGCAGCAGCGTCAGAGTATCTGCAATCTCCCTGTACCTCAGTCCATACAGGTAAGGGGCAAATGCCCTGGGCAGTAGCATTAAAACATAATTATTGACTGTGCTAACCCACACATGAACATCACGACTCCTCTGGAAGTTGTCAGGACTAGTTTGGAACATGTAGAGTTCCAGGATAAAAACAAAGCCGGGGGCAAAGTAGAGCAGGAGCAGCACCCCGTGGGCCAGCACAGTGACCCGTGCCCGAGAGAAGCGGTTGTGCCAGATTCCCTGTGTCCTTGTTACCATGTAAAGCCGAATGTAGCAGTAAAGAATGAGAAAGGCACAGATTAGTGCAACTACAAAGAAGAAGGAGGTATGGATCTCCCCCGTGTTGAAGGAGATGTGAGCCAGACACAAAGACACTTTTTCACGAGGATTTCCCCACTTTTCCTTCCCCAGGATCATTAAGCTGAAAGGGTACAAGGCTGCCAGCACCCACACTGCCGCCATGATGCAGTGGGTTCGACCAGGTGTCATAACATCATGGTAATGAAGCGGCCAGCGAACAGCAGTGAAAGTGTCGGCCACCATGAGAGTGACGGTGAGAATGGCACAGCTGTAGGAGGTGACGAGGACAGCGGTGGACAGCTCACAAACAATAAAGGGCATCTCAGCTCCCGCAGCATTTCCAATAATTATGGCCAAGTTGAGCACAAGGAAGACCATGTCTGCTGTCAAGGTGTTGGCCACCAGCAGGTAGCGGGTCTCCTGACGCAAGGAGCGGGACACAAAGATGCATATCAGGAGAACAGGGCTGGCCAGCATGGTGGCAAGAGTGAGGAGAGTGGCAGGGATGCAAAACAACTCCAGGTGCCACCTCCTCACACTCTCATACCACTCCTGTGTGAGGTTTGAAATCATTATCGATGACGATTTTAGTTTGTTTTTTTAAAAACTGGACGAAACACAGCGAAAGGCGTGTTTTACGGCGTGTTCTCCGCTACCTCCAGCAAAGTCCTGTGAAAGAAAAACAGCATAAATGACTGGAAACGGTACGGACCTCCTTGAAAAACTAGGCTCAAAAACCTGTGAAGCCGCAGCTCAGCCTGCAGATACTAAATTCTCTTTTTGATGCTACATACTGTAATATAATTAGCAGCTGCAACAAAAGTCAATATGACAAGGAGAAATAGGTAGAATAATAACATATAGTCTTTGGTTTATTTCTTTGCCAATACAATAAGCATCATAATGTGTTTTAGTCTGAGCAAACCAGTACAGCTCCGGCTGACTGTCAGCATGTGGCTTTTACAAAGGTCAGCTTACAGTTATCCAGAATTCTAATAAATTCAATCGAAAGAAAAGTGACACCGCACTTCGTATGTTTGCAGTTAAGACGAATGCAAACTCTGAATGACTTTGTAAATAAAGAACACGAAGCAAGCACACGCCTCACGTACAAAATGTTGTCACAAAGCTGTTTGTGAAAGCTGGAAATGGAGCCCGGCGTCGCGTTTACATGAGTGATTTTGATGGAAAAAGCATTGCAAACGAGATGAAAGTGCCACCACCTCCTTAAATGCTTCTCAATAAATTAGACATAAATTGACCCGTTCTGATCAAGCTCGGCACGTGCGCGCAAACTGAGAACTTATTGATTGTCCGAAGAGGAGTTAGCTTACCTTACGTCCAAATTGGAAAAACTCCGACTGAGCTGCATAAATCAATGGCTGTTGTACGGCTTTTCTCACTCGGTGTCCTTATCTGACGCACTCTTTGTTGACTCTGAGATAACATAGAGATGCAGAGAGCCGCGGCCACTTGGATGTCGCATGGTAACAGGGTGGAGCTTTTTATCCTCTTTAAGTGCTCCACACGCCGTTTGTTTTTACTGTGTTTTTCTGCTTTGGGTTCGATATCTGAGCTGTTCTAAGAACCCTGGCCTGATCCGATTAGATTGAACAGAGTTGAACTCTAAAACTGCTTTCATTCACAGTGTCGCAGCCGAACTTTTGGACCGTAGACAGACTGCACCATTCATTCACTCTCACACACACACACACACACACACACGCGCCTGACATTTGGCCCAAACAGTCCACATCTGTCAGCCTAAGCTAAAAGCAATGCCATCACCCCTCACATCCTGCTGCTGCAACTTACATAAACACAAAAATTAGCTCCATGTCAGAGAGTTTGTTCAATGAAAGAGAAAAGAACTGGTAAAATGAGACACAATGCCTCCCATGATTGTTTTCATTTTCTTTAGCGCTCGCTGAAAAACTAGCCCTCAACAAGCAGTCAAAACGGAAGCGTTTTATTGATTCTTTCAGACCTGTCAACTATTTTCTCTTATAATGCAACTTCCTATTCATATAGTTTCTTTTTTCTCCCACTTCACTGTTTTTTCTTTTTCCTCTTCATATAGCTACTTTTTCCTCCAGTCTCTTCCTCCTCCTCCGCTTCATCATCATCATCATCATCACCATCATCATCAGCCTCAATCCTGCCCTGCTGCAACCCCTCTTCTTTCCACTCTCTTGCCAAGAGTTTCTGAAAGACGTCGTACTCCTCCGCCGACGCCTGGGCAACGTGTGTGACGAAGGTGTCCCGGTCCACGTTTAGGACGCTGTCCAGCTTGGGGTTGACGATGGTCGTCTGTCCTTTCTTGTCCGGGGTTTGGTACAGGCCCCGCCGCTCAAGAAAACTGTGTCGACATCGCACCTCGTCCAGGGTTAAACGGAACAACCTGCACTTCACCATCTCTCTCTGCTTGACACCCATTCGGAAGTAGACGTACTGTGGAGAGAGAGCTGGGTTAATAAGCTCTGTCGCAAACAGCAAATCTGCGAGGACACAAACACAGAACATAAAACAAGGATGGATCATAGAGGCTGTTCTTCAGATACCCAAACTTTCTAGCAATGCTCCAAATAATTGTCGGGTAGTCACTTGGGGAAGTCACTCGGAACTTTATGAAAGGTTTTGAAATTCATCCATGGGATACATTCATATATCCGAACCCCTACAACACACATTCTTAGAGTTGTCCCATTAAGGGAGGAAACTAAATAAAGAAAACATTTCATATTTCACTGGGGTTGCAGACGAACACCATTGTGACACACTGGACCCACAATGGAAATATTTATTACCGCATAACTAGGCCATGGCTTTAGACTGCAGGCTTCTACAACTCTGGCACCCATGGCTGCAATGTTTACTCATAATTTGAGGAAGTCCATAAATCTGGCTTTATCTGCTGTGTGAAAATCTGCTTACCATAGGAACCGTTTCCCCCTCAAATCAAACAGACGGGAGAAAGTCACTAAAACGACAAATTCAGATAACCGCTGGGAACTCTGAATAACATTTACGGCGGCAACTACCCACCGAGCACTCTGGCCTTTGATATTTACAAAACTTGTTGTAAATGTCAAAGTAATACGTAGACATCTATCAGAAAATAGCACGTACACCATAAACTCTTCACGCATGCAGTATATTATGCAGTATGCAAATATTTGTGTGCGTTCTATGCTTTTTCTTCCTTTTAAACATATAATATTCCCCCATAACCCGGATCTGTAACAGAGCTTAAGTAGCAACACAACGTTGAGTTGAAGTTTATTGCTTTTGAAAGCTAATCACAACTTGCCAGCGTGTTAACTTCAGATCGAAAATCTTAAAACACGGGAAATCTGTCTCATTTTGCTGGATTGCTTTACTTGCTGACCTGAAACTTGTACTCCAGCTCACCCAGGTCCTCCAGTGCCACCGCAGGACTATCTCTGAGGATGTCTGTGACCTGCTGTGCAGTGAAGAGGCACTTCTCTCTGAGGAACATGACCACGTTTTTGACTGACTTCACTCGCAGAGCCAGGATCTTTGGGTAATGGACCACCATCCTCTGAAGACTGCCTGTGAGCGAGATGAGGGGAACATGTGGGTTTGACACACAGACACAAACTCTGGGCTCTGTCTGCTAAAGGAATTTCTGGTGATATAACGATCTCACCTTCAACTAAACCAAGCTTCCGCAAGTTGCTTATGCGCTGCTGAAGCTGCGCTTCTTTAACAGTGTAAAGTTCAGGACATTTGTCCAGCATTTTCAACACACTGGTGGGGTTGAGCCCGAGGACGAACAGAACCGTGAGAGTTGACAAAACGTGTTTGGCAACACTTCCTCCTCTGAGACTGGACGCGGCCTCAAATATCCGCCCTGCCTGGCAATCTGTGAAGCCCATATCAGTCAGTGAGCGCAGGGACAGCTCAGTAGACGGTTGCCCGGATACAGATGCGAGTTCATGGCTGTGCTGCGTTGACTGTGAAGCAGTCTGACCGTCTGACGAACAGAGCCGTCTGCAGTCCATGCACAGAGACGACAAGTGGTGTCTCCTGAGCCGGAGAGGACTGAACACAGAGGGGCGGACATTTCTCAAAGTCAACCGAAGAATCTGTGAAAAGAAATAAAATAAGTCTCCCGTTAACACAATGACAGCAGCTTCGTCCTCGTAGAATAGAAGTGGGCAGAGGACGTGAGAGGTTTCGTGTGGAAGTCGTTAACTTGAGTTCGCAAACACAAAGGTTACAAGCGAAGAATATTACGTCTTTCAAGCTTTAACACCATTTTCAACATAAAAAAAATAATAATTGGGTACAATAGATACATTTCTTGAGAACCGTAATGGAGCCAACTGAATATGTCAAAATCTAGCTTTATCTTTTAAAGACTTACCATATGCACAACATTGGTACCCATGTTTGTCCGTCGCATAATGTGTTCCGTCTATAAACTACAACGATGCTTCGAGTCCAAGGGTTCCGCTGAATGGCCAACAAGATTTGCTGTCACAATAGACGTAAGAAATTTGCGCATGTGTATTTGTACTATATACGTCAATAACTCTATAGTTTATGTATAAAAATTGTATCAAGTGTGTAACCATTCAATACAACTAATGTTGTATTGAGAACTAAAAACATCCTGTAGCCTTATACAAAAAGCATATCTTAATCAATATCAAAGGGAACAACATTTTTTGGTAAGATATTTATTATGTATAAAAATAAATATGTGAAATATTGTAAATATGCTTACACCAAATCAAATAGGATAAAATATCAAGATTAAAATCAGAAAAAAAAGACGGACTCATCACTTTGGACCTGTTCACGTGGTTTCTTTAAGATAAACAGCTCACAGTTGTGGTCATTTTAGGCTTTTGATATCAAAGCAGGGTGCATCACTATTATTTTGCATCTAAAAGTTTTTCCAAAATTCCAAAGAATTAATAAAACACATTATATTGATGAAAAACAACATCTGCAGAAAAATGATGAGATATCCTACTTCATCTGCTTCTCTCAGATCTGAAGGGTGGGGGTGGGGGGTGAGCTGTGACCAGCCAATGATGACAACCCTCAGTCCATTTGTCTGCAAATAACTTTGTCTTGACAGCAGATTTCTATCATTGTCTCGGTATAAAACAAGCTTCCCTTTTCTTATTTTGCTACTTTGATCATCAGAAGACTGCCGCAGACCAAATGTTGGACAGATAGTTAGACTTCACTCTCTTTACATTCAGTCTCTAATCCTCATGGAGGTACTTCTGGAGCTCAGTTTCCAGCGCCACCATTGAGAGCCTCTCGTCTTCATCTTCCTCCTCTTCTTCCTCAGGCAGAGTCTCATCTCTGTGATCTAGGAACAAGCCTGGTCTGATGTACGCCACAGGACTGGACTCTTGATGCTGCGGAGAGCCTGTTAGAAGACGAGAGCCCCAAGAACTGTACGTGAAAAACATGGACGGCCATTGTCGGTCTAACTTTGGTGCTCGAGAGTACTCACAGCTTTCAGATGCAGGAACCACCTCAGCCCAGCTGTATTCTGCAAGAGAGATAGGCTGGCTAATCCAGGGCTGCAAGACCAGGTGATCCAATGTCAGCCTCCTCTTTGGATTAGGGTGGAGCAGCCCACACAGCACACGATGCAACTCTGAGAGTACACAGAACATTTTCATGACCGCACTGCCAAAACGAACAAAAAACAACAACGAAAAAGCTCTGCAAACTGAACAGGTTTTTTTCTTTTTCTTTTGAGAAACAGTCAAACTAGCAACCAGTAAGAGAGGACGTCAGTATACCTGGAGACAAGGGGAATGGGGGCTTTAATTTGGCTTCCAGGATCTCACCCACATCACAGAAGGGGTTTTCACTGAACAGCAGAGTGTAGAGTAAAACTCCCAGAGACCACGACTCCAGCTCTGGACCTTCATAGCTAGACAGGAGCAGAAAAAAAAAAAGCGCAAAAAAAAAATTCAAATACGCCTTTAAGTGGCAATATGGGCCACATGGCACTGGCAGTTGCCTTTGCATAGCTTTACTAATGTTACCAGTTTTCAGTCAACATTGTAAAGTTTAAAGAGTCATAAAAAGCCAAAGGACTGTTGAATGTTGAGAGTCTTCATGCAGGTTTTTTCAGCCAACGGGGACTGAAGACTTAAATGTGCGTAAAGCCATACATCTGAAAAGGGGTTCTGATGTATGGCTTTAAGCCCATTCTAATACCACCGTTCCATTTTATGCATTAATCATAGTTAATACGTGCTTCAATCAGTTTTCCTTCTCAATTTTGATCATGTGGTTAATTATTGTAAAGTCTCCTTGTGCGTTTGAGCCAACAGTCTGCAGGTAATTGTAAACCTGATCAACTTTCCACTAATTCCCTTGTTTAAGAAGCAAGTCGATCTTTTGATTTCTCCTGCAGTCTAGTCTTCTTTTGGGAAGCATCTTTACTCTCCATTTTCCCTCAGAGATATTATCTACATGTAATAGCAGGTGGATATAATGTTACCGTGAACATAAATAAAGGTTGTCCTTTCAGTAGTTTATTCATTAACTACCTAAAGACCTTAAGTAAAGACTAGGGTAGCTCTGTTTTAACTCTGTAGACCCATGTGAGGAACAAACAACTCGGCATTTACATGAAATACTCACGGATTTCCCTGAAGCACTTCTGGGGAGCAGTACTCCAGTGTGCCACAGAAATTGTAAAAGAGCTTGCTGGGAGCCAATATCGCCGCAGAACCAAAATCTATCAGTCGAATGTGAAAGCATTTGTCGATTATGATGTTTTCATCTTTTATGTCCCTGTGAATTATGTTCTTGCTCCTCAAGTAGAACACAGCTGCCACAAGCTAGAAAGAGACATTACATCCATTTCAACAGGGAACAAAACATCTCTCTTCACACTGCAGACTCCATTCTCCTGTTAGTTCTATAGTTTAGGGCCATTTCACATACCTGTCTGAAAATGTAGCTCGCCAGAGGCTCATCCAGCCTCGGCTGCATGTCTATGAATTCAAAAAGGTCCAAACAGTCTCCATGTTTCTCCATCACCATCTGGAAGTAACTCCCATTCTCAAACACCTCCACCACCTGAAGAGGTGCAGACAGATTGGTGCAGATTACAGAGCGATACGAATAAAAGATTCTGACAGCTTGTGACTTAAATGCCCTGAAGAGACAAAGCCGTTACCTTGACAATATTATGGTGCTGCACTCGAGTTAGTATGGCAATCTCCTGGCTCACTCTTCCCAACATGGGGTCATCTACCCAGCAGTCACTCACTATCCTGGCCTTGCTAATGAATTTCACTATCACCTGCAGATTTTCAAGTTAACGAAGATGACATATCATCACAATCTTATCCTCCTTGAGAAAGAAAGAAATTTGACATGTTTAAGATGTGCTTCTGCATAAATAAGAATGTTTCTAACTTCTTGTCCATCACAGCGTCTTATGGCATTCCAGACGAAACCGAAGGCTCCTTTACCCACAGCTTTGAGTGGCTGGTACTCTTCTCTGAACTGGCCGTCACAGGCTCGAGAATGTTCGAGGTCCACCGTGGAGCGCAGCGCTTCCCCTTGGCTGACCTCAGCGATCCTCTGAGTGAAGGAACGCCAAATTAGATAAAAGTAGAACAATCACTCTGATGTATAGCAATTTGTTACAGTGCGCCGTGCCCACTCAAAAAGATCTATGGTGTATCTGACCTCTCCCAGACTGACTCCCGATTGATCGTTAAATGATCGATCTGTGTGCAACAATGTCCCCTGCTGGCCAGACCTGCTGATCCACACACAGAACATGAAGCTTCCGTCAGGGAGTTTAGTCATCCGGACATCACACTGCAATTCTAGAGAGAGATGAGTTGTGTTATTGTTATGTTTATGCTTTTTTTTTTTTGGGGGTGGAAAAACAGACCAATATACAGATTTATTACCAACCTATTCTTGTGCCATCCCTGTGGTATCCATTCCCTTCAACTCGTCCCTCAAGTATCTGTAGAGTGTGTGTCGATAGATTGTGTCCATTAATCTTCTGTTTCTTAGGTGTTGACGTGGCAGGCATGTCGGTCTGTGACTGAGTCCCAGAATTCATTTGTGGAGAGCACTCTTGGCCCTTTCCCTTGTGAATAGCAGAGAGAGCTGCCCACTGGTCTTGCTCGTGGTGTTCCTTCTCTGGGTCCTCACTCGCGCCGTTCTTGAGCCCCATAGCAGCGAACGCCGTCTCAGCAGATTCTGCAGACTCTGCTTCCTGGTCTGACCCTACCACACACGGGGAGGGTGTCCGCAGGAGCTCAGCTGTATCGCAAGATATCATAGAGTGTTGGCTGTCATTGTGGTACTCTCCGCCACTGAGCAGCTCTAAGCTACCACTCAGGTCTAGTTCGGCTAATGCCAGAGTAACCAGATCTCCATTGCTGTTGATGTCCAGGAAGCAGCTTGCCGAGTCCACTGTGTGCACTGAAGAAAGGTCTTCTGCCTGAACAGGATCAGAACCAACATTGCCAGCAAACTTCTCGCAGAAGCCAGAGGAAGATCTGGAAATTAAGGTTCAATAAACCAGTCACAATTCATTTTGTATTTACACACGCAGGTGTTTTTAGTGCTGCTGCAGAATGTTTACAGTTTTGTGACTATTCTAGATTTAGTACGTTAGTGGCTTTAAGGACTCCAGTGCAAGCACATAGCAGAAAACCATCTCCCCTCACCTGCTCTCAAGTGAGATGACCTCGAAACTTGAGTCTTGGAGGACCGAGGCACACGAGTGACAGTCTTTTCCTACATCAGTGCAGATGCCACCTCCTGTTTCAACACCATGTCCATGCTGATCTGGAGTACCTACAAAAGAGGAAAAAACATCTCTGTGGAAAAACATGGTCCAAGTCTGACCTGTGTCTGAGTTTAGGAACAGACAAACAAAAGCTAAGAAAACAACAATATAACCACATCCCACCTGGTATAATATTGAGAGTAGGTGCATTATTTTTCTGGACCACATCATTCAGCCACTCTGCTCTGTTATGGCGCGGTGCTTCAGTGGGAACCAAGTGGCAGAAGTCTTCACTTAGAGGTTCCACCCAGGTAAAGGTCTTGAGGAGCGCCTGTGTTGTATCCACACTGCTCAGCTGGCCACTTAAGGGAGCTACCTGAGCTGCTTCCGCCATCAGTTCTGTAGTATCATTGGCCCTGAAGAAAGAATGGATGTTTGAATCCAGTTGATCATTTCATACTAAGAATACATATCGTAAGTCCAACTTGAAATGCAATGATTCAGTTACATAATACTAAGAAATGACTCATCTTTTTGTGAGGACAAATACTCACAAAAAGATGCAAAGTTTTATACATGTTCTACGGTCATGGCATTAATAGACTTGTAAAATCCTCCTGCAGTTTGGAGAAATGGGTTGATCAGAGTTTGTGCAAGGAGCTGTAGATCTTCACTTTTAAATCAACTAAAAGATCAAGAATAAGATCGTATGAAAGAGCATAATTAGCCAATAATGTACTGGAAGAGAAACCTAACCGTTACCGATGTATATGCAAGTTTGACTGTATTAACGCGATGGAACACCACAGAAAAGGATGCGCTTAATTACTTATGAACTTACTTGTGAAAATCAGAATAACTCTGAAACTACAGCAAGGTTAACTTTTCTTCATATAAAAAAGGTCCAAGACGATCAAAAACACCGAATGATGACGGTGATCTCCTTCACTAAATGTTTAAAATCAAATAAATGTCATGAATCCCTGTAATGTAAAACTGCTTTAAAAAAAAAAAACAACTGAATATGATGGGTCTTTATTTGCTGAACACGTGGCAAGAGAGAGGACACATCAGACACTGTGACGCTCATCTTAGAATCAAGATATACAGTCATTCAAGACTAGGGCTGTAGCGATACACTAATCTCACAATACGATGCACGGCATTCAGCCGACAAATGAATTAATGCCAATACCATATCACGTGTAATTAACTTACATAATTACACATGTGGAGGAGATTGCAGGAGGTGAGATGGTGGACAGAGCGCTGCCTTGTTTGTCCAGCCTGGTGGTGGTGGTTCCAGTGAAGATCCTGCCTCTTCCTGTTGAGCTCCTTCCCTGGACAGCCTGCTGCACCATTGCCATGTCTCCAGCGACCAGGGAGGAAGGTTCTAAAGTAAAGAGAAGGAGAATAATAACAAAATAATACACAGTGTGAATGAATGATACTGTAGGGTCAAAGTAAAACTATATAAAAAGATATTAACAGCACTGCCATGACAGGAAGCCATTTTGAAGTTCATATTTTGAAAAAAAAAAAATACACTACATTGCTATAATTTTTCACTGATATATTCAGATGCTCACCAGATTTCCTTGATGTTTTGAATGAGACTGGACTTTTTTCCACCTCCAAATGAGAATCAGAGAGGAGGCCAGCCTTTCTGTCTGAGTCAGACATCCATTCGTAGAAACCAGGCATCAGGAAAGTGACACTCTGTGGATGACAAAGCAGCAGCGACAGAAATGAGAGCTGGCGTGATCCTCAGTCCAAGCAGCCTATATCAGCTGATCCCGGCGGCTAACCTTTCCCAGCAGCTCGTCTTTGCTGTACCCAAACAGACTGAGGGCCAGATGGTTGTGGATGCTGAAAATTGAGCCATCGGGACGAAGGATAAGAAGGCCGCTCAGAGGAGCAAAAACCCAAACTGTTCCTGAGTACTCCGGTGGTGGGTTGGGGGAGAAAATGATGTCGTCCACTTTGAATTCTGTGAAGGCCCAGACACATATTTAGCATGCAGGTTTACAGAAAACACAGTAGCGCTTTCAAAATCCCTAAAAATGTTTAAACACTGAACAAATATGCACATGTCAAGTAATTTCATGGACATTTTTCAACTGGCACACATAACAGCTGGACCCATTAACATCTCACAACTCAATATTTGCGGGTTTCAGTCACACAGTCACAGCGCAGTGCGGTGGATTATGCACCAGTTTCTTCCAGAAGTTTGAATAAAGGTCCCAGTTTAGTCATGATTAAACTCTCAATTAAAAAAATTCAATCAAAACCCACCTGATGACTGCTCCTTACTATGAGGCTGCTCACATTGGGAAGTTTCAGTCTTCCACACATGTTGCTTGTGTTCCCCATTAGAGAGTTCCAGATCTTCTCTTGAGGTGCTCCCATACTGCTCATTCTGGTGTTGAGGTTTTCCACATAGTGCAGCACCCTGAAGTTTTACACAGAGTGGGACTGACGCACCTCCTCTGCTTTTCCCAGACACTCTCTGAACCCTCAGCATCTGAGAGAAGGAAGACATAAAAGCAAAGTCAGACACGGTGGCATAATGAAATTCCCGAGCTTAGAAAGTTGAGGGGTATAATTTATTTTCTGTCTGCTAAGAGGCCCTCAAGCAAAACAGGCACTGCAAAGCAGTCATGGTTAAGAATGGGACATTTCCTCTGCAAAGCGGAATAGTTTTAGTTGTAAAGTATGCTTACTTTGGGCAACGCGTGACTATAGAGAGGGATTTGCAAAGAGGGAATCAGCTCTTTAATCGACACTCCTTTTAAATCCTCAGGGTGGTGGTATCCATGAAGATATGCAAATGCCTGGTCACAGGTTAAGATACAGCCCTAGAAATAGTATCAAACGTGTACATTTATCATACATTTCATTTTTAGTGTAAAAGATCAAAATTTCAGTAAATATAAACAGGAGGATCCCACTCTCAAGATTGCTAGATAAGAGTATACTTACATCTTGTGAAAAGGACAAAAAAGCCGATACCCTCTCTACACTTTCCATCATGACAAGCCAATGCTCTTCGTTTTGTCTGTGGGTACACACCGAAACTGGCACCTCTCCAGATACTGTCACAACATCGACCTACATAAAAAAATATATATATATTTTTTAAAATCAGTCCAATAAACATACAAAACACACTTGTAAAACCTGCACAAACAGATCGTTGCAGCAGAAGTGCAGGACATTAGAGATACTGATATGAAAATTAGCATGATGTGTGAAAAAAAATAAAGTCTAAACATAGTATATTTCATACCACTTTTCCAGATAAAGCAACAACAGTTCCATCTGCAAGAGGAAAATCTTCCTCCAATGCTTCTTCCAGGACCTGACTGGTTTTCTTTAAGATAGAAGACAGCTTCTTTCCAATCAGTTCCTCAGTGGAGCACTCAAAGAGTTTCCCTGCCTGCTCATTTGCTGACAAAACCTGAAAAACAAACAAATGGTAAAAAACCCATTTACACTTGATAGTTACTGTACCTGAGAACGTGTTTAACCAGTGCTACTAAGCAACCACAGCTCACAGTTAATACACATACAGTACCTCTTTGGTTTTACGAGAGACAGTTAGAATGACTTTGTTTGGGTTTAGAGTGGAAGGGTATCCAGACAGGCCAAGATCTCCTGAGGTAAGCAGACTGAAAAGGCTCTCCTCTGTTTCTGATGCGGTTGTCGGGTGTGGCAGAGAAACTGCAGAAACTTGGGAGCCAGGAGGTAAGCAAGAGAGTTGATAATTTCTTGCTGCCACGGAGGTGCAAACGTCCAAACCTGTAAACAAAAATAGGGGATTACTCACTCTCATTGTCAAAATTAACACAGCAACAACAGTTATTAGCCTAGTGCAATGTCTTCATATTGGTGGTTTTGACTGAAACATGTCCACAGTCATTAAAACAGTCAACATATTTAATTTAGAACACAACTAAATCAGCACAAAGAAAATTTGGTCACTTGTGTTTCCGGGAAAACTGGTTAACAAAACAGATTGTGATTTTTTTTTTAACGAGAGCTGTAAACACAATTACAATCAAAACAATTAGTCCAACCTGTTATGAAACCAGGATAATGACGACGCTGTAGGCTGGTCTTGTACGTCGGTCTCCGAGTACATGGGTACGACTTATTCAAGTCAAAATCATCTTCCAAGGGACCAGAGGAGAGGTCGGGTGCCACACAAATAGTCTGTCTTTTATCTCTCGTGCTCTGGGTGGCCACAAATCGAGCCTCAGTCGACAGCGACATTACGACTTATCACCTGGAAATTATACTTGATTGAATTACAGATGCGGATGAGTGGATTATAGAGACACTTGTTTGGAAATGGGTCAACGGAGAACATTTATGATGATACAGATAATTATCATCTAGATCAAAGAAACACCTACCTCAAGTCGATGGCGGTCTGTATTTCTTAGAGGGTAGGATATATTACAGCCAGGCAGGGCAGTTTCAGTTGACGTTAGTTGACAAGGTAACAAGTTGAGGATGCCTCCCCTGCATTATCTGGCTAGCTTACCATATGCTAACTTCCCTGCTAATGCTAATACAAACAAACCTGCTCGGTTCTGTCGGGCACTAAAGCAGCAACGTTTTCACCCTCTATTTGAAATGACTTTATCCTCACTACATTACCGTGGTCTTAGCTCGTCGTCGACATCCACACGTGTCAGTCTTAGTGAAAAAATACTTTATTATTATTATTTCTCTTCATCCCGTATTGTTATTTTGTAAACCGCGGGCTTCAGGCGCCAGCGACTGGGAAGTTGGGGATATTTTCATTCAGCCAATCAAACTTTAGGCTCCTGAACAGGGAGAGCTCATTGGATAACAAACCGATAACGACCGCCTTTGCTTCCATGGAAACGTTGTCACAGGAAGCCAAACAAACAAAAAAAAATGGATAAAGAACATTAGATATTCGCGAGAAAATGTCTTCAGTGTTATTGTTAAACAGAAAGACACAGATTACACCCCAAAAACGAACAGTACTATGCAAGAGTGTTTCAAATTAGGTTGTTTTTTTCCTGTTGCAGCTCTCAATCCAGCAAAGCAAACGCTGACTATATGCTATATATGATTTAATCTGTATTTGAAAACAAACAAAAAAAAAAACCAACAACCCTAAAACGTGTCACATTAGAGCTATAAGCTTTTTATTTTTTAATGTACAAATCTGATTAACAACACCACGTACATATTTGAACGAACAGAACAGAACATAACAAAGATAAACCCATTACATAAAACTGCCATCTGGGAGAAGCTGGGTAAAAAGTCTGCATGTTCTAGGTACAGTTACTGCGTGGGTCCATATGGTGTTCATTTTTTTTAAGTCTCTATATTAATCACGTGGCTTTATTTGTTATCCCCAAGCTTTGCAGGGTTTTTTTTATAAGTGAAAAAATAAATAATATATACATATAGATATATAAGTCTACTGTCTTCTTACCCCTTATGTTGTATCTATTTTTATTTTACTTATATATGTATATATAAAACACATATATATAACAGTGCATATATATATGAATATATATATTTCTGTTTATATATATATATTTAGAACAATCAGTACAGATAATCATATTTTTGTTAAACTTAGCTCTCTTGGTGTTAACTAAAACATTGTGAGTTTTATTATCATTTTATTATTTAATTCAGTACAGTCCAATTTATCAAACTTACAGACAATTTCCAGCTTTAATGGGATATATTATTCCAGGCCTCTGAGAGCAGGAACCAATTTTAACATCGCTAACTCTTTTTAACACAGTACAAGCTAAAAATTCTTCAGCATAAGGTACATTTTGATGCAGATCATCTTTTTTTTTTAAAGCTTTCTGCACTGTCATGAGGTCAGTGAGATGCTTGGAGGTAATAAGTTCTGCTAAAGTTTCCTAACCGTGCATTAACAGCCATATTCACACAAGTACTTTGAACATTGATGATATGTCTTCGTAATCATTTTCTTCAATGAATTTGTGGTTCAGCACCTTCTGGACAGTTTGTTGGAGTGAAAGAGGTTTTCACTCAGGAAATCGTCTTGGTGGATCTGCTAAATTTTGTTTAGTCCTGTGTGTGGTTGCTATAACCGTAGCATGCATGCTTTGTCATCAAGCAGCTCACTGTATGTTAATGAGTTGTAAGAGCCAAGCGTAACACATTGCACAGTCACACACATACACACAGTCAGACACACGCAAGCAATCCTGGGCGCACACTAAAGGTGCCATGGCTGTGGAAAGTGAGCTTTCATAAGCTTTTTGAGCATAGTTCACTTGGAGGGGTTCATTCCTAATGGTGGTAGTCCCTTTTACTGTGTGGACGGTTGCCCAGTATATGATCCACATCTGAGGCAATACCTGCTGTAACCTTGGGAATTACCTGAAAACAATGAAAGAGCACATCAAGATAGGTGGCAATACTGTGCAGCAAGACCAATGACTCAAATGCTTACATGACTTTGAGAAGGCTTTAAAATCTACCTGAATGGCTCCCAGGTTTTCTGTAAGTTGGCTTGGATTGGAGGACCCCAGGAGCACTGAGCTCACTCCCTCGTTTCTTAAGCACCAAGCTAAGGATCAGTGACAGTGGAATATTATTGTCTTTCATAGTTATTGTAAAGGCAGAAATATACTGATGTCTTTAAATCATTCATGTTATGAGTTTAAAAATGTGAAATCAAGGCAAGGTCCAGTTTGTTAGATATCCTTTACCTATGGCTAGCTGTGGCAAAGTGCATCCAAGCTTCTCTGCAATATGAGTCAGTTCTTTTAGTTTGGCTTGTTGTTTTCTCCCATCCTCACTCAACACCTTCTCCCTCAACCACTGGTATGGCTACAAAAGCAGTACAAGAAAAAGCTTAAGAATTGTGGTTTGAAAACAGGCAAAAAAAAACTTGAACATGATTATGTTACATGACTATTCAAGCTACAACTCGTGGCAAAAAAACTTATGTAATCACCACTCTAGGAGAATGTGCACTCAGCTGTTTAAGCTTCATTATATCATCATCATCCAAAAACATTTACAAAGCCAGAATGTTCATGACTTTTAGTCATAACCACGATACATTTATTTCTTTAGACATTCCAACTTATTAAACATCCTGTGAATAAGGTGATTCAACAAATTTTGCCAGGGGGTGTATAAAGCTCCGGAGAGATGGCCAAATGAAATTCAACTTCTACCTTTATGGCAGCCCTGGAGGATTCTGGGATGCCATTTTCGTACTTCCCGGTAATAATTCCGCAGGCCAAAGGAGACCAAGAGACCACACCCACGCCTGTTATAACACAATGACCACTGAGCAACGAAAAAAGAGAATCTGCGGCAGCTCTCTTTAAAAAAGCTTTAGGGCATCGGAAATTTACCACACACCTACCTATTTTGTGGTAGAGCTCTGGAAGCTGAGTTTCTACTTTCTCCCTCTGAAAGAAATGATACTCAGCCTGCTCACACACCGGTGGAATAAGATTAAACTGCCTGGCCACGGAATAAGCTTCCTAATGAAATGTGAAGAAGGAAAAACAAGAAAGGTGTAAAATGTCACGGAGATTAGGAACATGCACAAAATGTCTAATGACTGTTATCTTTTCCCAGTGGTGCATATGGAGCCGTCTTTCACTGTAGTAGCTCACTCAGTATTTAATTGGATTTCATACCAGCCTCTACAGTATAGAGAAAACTGGGCATATTCCACAGTGTTGACAGCCTAAGCCGTGACAGAACATTTGATTTATCATAAACCAAACTATTGCTGAACTCTATTTCACTGCATTGGTCATATATTTTTGTTTAGCTGACAGAAAACACAAAGCAACTCGTTGGATGATGTTTATTCAATGAGACTGGACAGAAATATCATTTTCAACTGTATCTGCTGTCTTGAACATTTCTTTGTTGTAAGATGTGTTTTATGGTATTTAAAAAGCACCCTATTTTTTTAACAGGGACAAACAAATGTCAACATGTATTGCCCAATTGGAATTTATCTTTGTGGGATGGGACATGTCTTTTTTTAAACCACTTACCATAATCTCCATAGCAGACCAGCGTGAAGTTCCCCAGTACATAGACATCCCTTGGTTGATCACATGAGTCATTGCTCTCACTATCTCTGTAGAAACAAAATATTGAAGACCAAAATAAGTAAATTAACAATCACTGGACAGTAGGTGGCACCATTATTGCAAATTGGAAGACCACCTTCAAAACAAGACTTGTGTTGAAGTTGATTCGCAACCTTTTAATCTTAAAATGATATTATACTTTTTTTTTCCTTATCATTTAATATCAAAAGTTTCAAAAAGATTGAGCTGGCATTTTCAATGTTTGCCTCCTTTAGAATTCATGTATAGGCAGAAATGATTTGCCACACTACCTAATGTGGTCAAATGCTGCACGGGTGAAATGAAAAGCTCCATTCAGTCTTGGCAGCATGTTGCTAATCCAGCGCAATAAATCATTCCAAGTTTAAACTGACGCTGCAGAAGTCAGACACAGGTCCCGCGGCAGTTTACATATTCATGCCAGAGGATGCTGCGTGGATGTAATGCTTGATGGAGGAGAGGAGAGACAAAACTGTTTTTGTGCAGACTATTGTGAAGTTGTTCATTTCTTTTTCTTTTGGACCAAGGACATCTCTACTTATACAAGGAAATACATTTCTTATTTTGTCTAAGTGTCTCTTTTATGCTATATACAAACTCCCTAGTTGCTGAACAACAACAAAGTGGTATGTGTAACTTGCATACACCAATGAAACATCTGCTACATGAGCACAATGCAAATGCTGGAAAATGTGCAACAGAGGGAGTAACAGAGAGAGAAAAAAAATGTAATTCCTATTCATCAGTACCTCTCTCTTTGGACAAAAATGTAAGTCAGTGTGAGCATGTGTGTGTGTGTTGTGTGTGTGTGTGTGTGTGTGTGTGTGTGTGTGTGGGGGGGGGGGGGGTGGGGGGGGGGGGGGGGTTGAAGCATGTGGGAAGGCAGCGGAATAACTGTGCACCTGCTCCAAAAGGGAGGGAGGGAGGGAGGAAAGGAGGAAAGGAGAAAAGACCGGATTTACAGAGATGTAAGGACAGAAGGCAAAAAAGTGAAGGAGGAAACTTAGAGGCAAACAGTTCACAGAGTTTGAGAATACATGAATAATCCACCTCAGTGCCAGGAGGGAAAGACGACAACTTGATTTACAGCAACATTCATGTCTTAACATAAAGCTACTTTTCAGTAGGCCACGGTGAGTCATCAGCTCCAACAACAGAAGGCACACTGTGCCTGGAGCTCAGGTGAGAGTTCCAGCAATCACTATCAGCACTGATCTCAAAAAAACCCAGTTGGAGGGTGAAGCTGTGTCCATATGCACATGTGTGTGAGTCAAATACTTTGTCATGCATTTGCACATATGAGCTTCATGTACAATTTAGATGTGAAGATTAGCATATATTATACAACAAGCAATCAATTCATGGCATTAAGGCTTGCGACAGGAGATCTAAAAAGTGGAAACTGGGTCCGAACAAAGGTATCAAAATCCACCTGCTTGCATCTCCAAAGCTGACTCATTTGCATGCATATAACATAAATTCATTTGGATGTTAGCCAGCATCTGCTTGTCCTTGAGCCCTCTCACAGCAGCAACACACCTCTGAGTCTGGGAGATTTGTTCAACTTCAGCCGGCAGGTGTGACAGCCGACCTTCTGTACAGTCCAGAAGAAAGAATTTAACACACACCGATCTCCATATTCGTCTGGACAGGTGTCTGTACAGATGTGAGAGATTTTTTCTTTTTTGATGAATGTGTCACGATCATGTTTGGCTGTGTTGTTGTTGCAGTTTCTGGGCTTTAGGTGGGGCTGAGCAGGTTTCTAGGAAGTCCGGGGCAGAGTCTGGATTACTACTGCCTTCCCACCTTTTTCCTCGTTTGTCCTCATCAAGACACAGTCTTAAAGAGCTGCGGGAGCAACCAGCCTTCGCCAGACTGTCTCACTTCCCCAGTGGCAGTTAGGCTGACTCCTGTGTTCCATAGAGAGTTATATTGTAGTACTTGCCTTGCCTTCTTGTTTTTCTTCAGTACTTGTTTAGCTTCCGTCGTCGATTCTCCTCACTCTGGATTCCAATTCTAAGGACTTAGCATGGCTGTCAGATAACAGGAAACTTTGAAGGGCTGAAAAATGCCTCGCTTTGTGGTCAGGGAAAAAGGGAAGTTTAAATGTAGTGTGACAAGGAAATTAAAGAGGTGTGTGTGTGTGTGTGTGTGGTGGTTGTGGGGGGTTCTTGATGGGTCTTTTCCTCTTCTCTGCCTTTCTATCCCATTCTTTACCTATTTTTTATATATATATTATTCAATATTCATTTGATTGAATGAATTCAATTTGCTTCATATTACTCTGTGCAGTAAAATCGGATTTTGAATGATTGGATAGCGGCATTGTGTGGCACCTAAGACAATTTACTCTGTGAGCCATGGTGTACCTATTAATACAATGAATTAAATTGACATGACATAGATTCATCTCCTGGAGGCCCATTTTCATTATATTTGCTGTAATGAGTGTTTCATAAATGAAATGATTTGATGACATGTTAGCTTGGGGAAACTTTTACAGTGTTGCCTTGTAACCAACAGCTGCAACAGTACAGCACAGTAGAAGTGATAAGATTGGAGTAAGAGCCTTGCAAATAAGGAGGAGATTGTATATTTATGACACATTGGGTCAGTATACTTCCAAAGAATGTAAGTAAAAAAGACCAAAACATCTATTTAGAGAGGGATAGGAAGGAGGCAGAGGAGGATGCGGCTATAGGAGAAGGAAGCAGTGATGGTAACAAAAGCAGACTCTGCTGCCATGACATCACTTTTTTTTGTCCCCAAGGGGACACGAGTTGTCTCACGCATAGTCGGAGGTAGTTAAAGTCACAAAAACAAACATGAATGCATGCAGATGCACCTTTTAGTCAGTGCTACATTTTTTCTATGTCACTTGGAGATCTCAAATGCTCCCTTTTGCATTTTAATGATGTTGTTAAGCCAGTTTGACTTTCAGTCACTGATGTGGGCGTGTGAATCGATACCTCTGACATGTGAATAACAAGTTCTATGTGCTGCATATGCTCACGGAGAGGGAGTAACCAACAGTGCTGCTTGGATACTTAGTGAGTGTCAACAAGCCACCACACTCAAATTAAAGATGTTTATCCTGTCCATGATTTAGAACAGCGATTTAGCAGCTTTGACGTGAACGATGAAGCAAACGTGAACAATCTTGTAGTAAATATCACTTGCAAAAAGTTTTTCTAACTGCTAAGACCCGACTGCAACACAGGCCCAAATCATGATTATACCACCCTCTCATTTACAAGTTAAAGAGCTGCTTTAATTCAATTCTTTGATTTTTTTTTCTCCAAACATTTCTTTGTGGATTATGGCCATTCAGTTTTTTTTTTTTTTAACTTTAACAGCTCATATGACTTGTTTCTAGAAGGCTTTAAGCTTGTTAAGATGTTCTTTTGCAGAATCTGAAAAATCTTCCTGCGGGGTGTTTTGAAGTCAAAGAACGATTTGATTTGTCCTTTTAATCCAATTAGCAGTTGTCTCTAAAATCTTTCATGGTAGTCTCAACTTGATCTCCAACAGTCCTCTTAACTACTGATTCATGATTACTTTAAAAACTGTGGAAAATGGCTAACTGTTAACACTTTGCTACTTTTCAAAGCTTTCTCCTGCTTTTTTTCTTCTTCAGAGGAATGGACTCCCGCTTAAACGAGCCCGTTGCTCTTGATTAGCGGACAAGGCTTGAACAGTCATACTATAAAGTTTTTGAAATTTGCATCAGCTGGCCTTTTTTTTCAAGCAATAATTGAGAACAAATCCTTGTCATCACATAAGCTGAAGTCTGAGACCTTGGTAAAAATGTCAAGAGTTAAATCTCTAGGAATATCCAAATGTTTCCTCATTTTATGGTGGTCCTTTCCTTTTTTTTTAACCACTGAACTGTGTAAAACAAAAATAATACACACATACTGCTTTGTCTACATAGAAAAACAATTCAGAACTGTCAATTTTCCAATACATTTTTTCATCTGGTATCCCTCCTGTCATCCTGTTTGACGCTATATCAATTATTTTGTCAATCAGATGAGACTTTGTGACATCAGCTGTCAATGGCTAAGATTTGATGGAGAAGTCTGTGGGGCTTTACCTGCCAATCACCAGTATCATTAGTGACAGCAAGGCCCGTGGAACCTTAAATATGACAGATTGGCCTCCCACATTCAGCTGTCTCACAGAGGAGGAAGAAAGGGGGGCAAAGGAGGAGAGATTGAAAGATATTTTTAATATCAGTCAAAACCTGTGGATGGGAGTTTGTGTGAAAAGCCAGGAAAGGAACCCAAGTATCTGTGATTGTCACATCAAGGGAGAAGTAATTGAGGAAGACTATAGAAAAAAATAAATAGTAACATGAGGTAGATGTGTGGGAAAGGCTGCACCAGAGCACTGAAGGAATCATCCGCACAGTAGGGCTCGTATCTAGTGAGACCAGCCCAAAAATACACCAGCCTCTCCTGAGGGGGGGCAGATAATCCTGCTTCTGAAGAGCAGGGTTGGCTGGGAGCTGGTGCAGCTCAGAGACCCTGTGAAAGCTAGTGATCCCACAGAGACAGAAGAGAAATAGAGGGAGACTGGCAGACTGAAATAGAGGACAAGAGATGAGGTAAGATTGTCTGATTGCCTGTGTGTGTGTTAAAGGAACACACTCCTATCTGACCTCAAAGCCACAGGTCCGGCAACAGCAGTGTTACCATCAGTATTTTTCACCTTCTCATATTACAGAACAACATGTGTTGTCACTGTCCCAACCCTCCACTTGTCCCATGGGATCACTCACCCTCCATGGGAGTATTGCTGTCTGTCCGGTTGGCAAACACCACATCCACATACTCGAGCTGCATCCTCTGGAGGGAGCCTTTTAAACCTGAAGCGAGAGAAGAGATGGAATGTTTTTTTTTAAAGACTTGACTGTAAAAGCTGAAGTAAGAAATTTGAATTTTGTGTGCTGGAGTAGAAGTACACATGGGATTGTCCACTGTATAAGGCCCAGATCTGCATAGAATTGACCTTCACCTAGTGCTTTCTAACTCTTTATCCAGCTCAATCAAATAGATAAGCCATATGAACAACTTTATACAAAAACTAGATTTACAGATAAATCTAGAGTTTAAAAACTAGAGTTTACAGCACACCTATGGTTATCTCTACTACACATGAACAAAGTGCAAGTAGAGGTATTCAAAAGTTGTAGTTAGGTAAAAGGAGCATGGGTTGAACATGTTCATAAACGTGGCGAAGTGAGATTTGACCATATGTGGCTCAAGGCCTTCCCGCTGTACATGACCAGGAACATATTTTGATCCAGTTTGCTTTGCATGCAAATCTGAGTTGTAATGTTCAGTCTGGTAAATTTCGTAGATTACAAGTTCTTAATTGCTGAACAGCTTAAAAAAGCAATTATTTATCACTTTAAATATTGATGTCAGTGATGTGGCAAAGAAAAGTCATGTAAAATAAAAATGAAAACAGAATACCTTGACTTACAAATCATTTAAACCTGATATTTGTGATGAAATTGCACACAGACATTTTATGTAATGTTAAGACTGAGAAATGTTGCCTGGGGTCAGGAACATGTGCAAAATTCTGCCATCTAAAAAACACAAACCTAAAATATTTCATAGCAGTTCAGTTGAAAAAAAAATCTACAATGTATCGCTTATACATTGTAGATTTTTTTTTCAACAGGCCACTAGTGCATCAGGCTGCCTAGCGTATCCTGCTGCTGACCACAATTATATTTTTGATTTCTGAGTTGATTTAGATGGCAAAAATTCACCCTTTTTTCTCCCCTGATCTCAGTAGGTGTTAGCTAGGCTTACTTGAGAAAATTCCCTCCTTCTTCTCCTAACAATCGACATTAATCGACAATAAAAGACAAACTATGGACTGAAAACGATAGAACTGCTTTTATTAATGGTCGTTTCATTAAAAATTGAAGCTACCACCGCAGACACCTAGTTGCATCTTTTACACAGCAATCAAAGTAATGATTTTTTTTCAGTATTTCTTTTTTTTTTTGAGTATTCAAGACAGCTTTCAGGATAATCACCTTCAAGCTGAGCTCACATTCTGATAAGAAGATTTACTGTACGAGAGGGATACTTGCCTCACACCTGTAAAATCCTCTATCCTGGTTACATAAATACATTTTGTTTGCAAGTTGGTTGGGAAAACCAAACTATTCAATGACAGGAGTAGACAAGGGATCAGAAAAAAGGTCACGTTCACTGCACTGAAGCAGCTCAGCACCACCATTCAAAACACGGACACAGAAGACCAGATGAGAAATGAAAAGCGCACACGAGAGGCTGTCACAAAAGAGGACAGAACAGCAACAGAGAAGTGGAAACGCATGAGTGTGTATGTGGCAGATTAGTGCCAGAGGATTCTTCATCACCCACTAATCTCAGCTGAGAGTTATACGTTCCCTACTACTGTTAGAAAACCACTTCTGTCATTTGTACCCCCCACAATTCCAGAAACACCCTCTACATGGATCCTAGTCTGAGCCTCCACTGTCACCGCTGCCATCAGGATTAGCTGGAGTTACAGGCTGAGAAGTTAGTCTATTTTTGGAACAGGGAAAAGATGCCGAACAACAAATCAACTCTACTGGATTCTGAATAATGCATTTGAATATATGTTTGATGAAAATGTCTCAAATTGTCGTGAAATTTAGGAAAATGTCGGACACACTATTGGATTTTTAGAGAGAGTTGAGGTGACATGTTCTTGCACAGTCACCTCAGTGTTAATCTAAGCTCAGCTCATGGATCATTAAGTTAGGACACCATATCATACCCAGTAAAATATACTGTGTCAATTAAATGAGTCAGTGACAGGCAGTTGACATGGAAAATGGTGTCAGCAGATGTTTCACTCAGCAAGTGCATAAGCCTGTGATGACATGTGCCACACCAATTGTGACAGCAATGCTGCAGCTTCTGCCAGAAATGATATCAACTAAACTGGGTTTAGCTAATTGATTGCGCACTGCAGACATTTTCACTGTCCCTGTCCTTCTCTAGTAGACTTTTTGAGGTGATTTTCCCATCCTTTGTTTGCAGGGGAAAGTTGCAGAGGCTGCCGTGAATGCTAATAATGTGGAAGAGAGCTGAGTCACTGCTGGAGGTGCATTGCGCTGTGGAGTGGCGAGTTGTTTGAGGAATAAGGGGTGAGAAAGTCTTGTTGCTACAAGCTTGACTAAGGCCAGATTTCTACTTAAGATCGGCTAGCAGGGGAGATAAGAACAGATAATACAACTGATGCTAGTACTGTAAGATGAAGGCATTTATTAAATAGAGGCTTGTAAAGGTATTACAAGCGAACAGACAAAACATCTGCAAACGTCTGATTTACTACTGCACCAACATCAAAGAGGTGAAAATAGTTGCAGACAGGAACAAAGAGGGAGGAAAACAGATAAAAGAAGGAGATTACGGAGCAGCGGCAGAGCTCAGAGTGCAAAGAACCTGACTTGTTACCTTCAATTATGTGTTTTCTGTTGAGGCCTCTTTCTGTCTCTGCTCTGCAACAGGTTGGAAATAATTGCATGTCAGGCATGTCAAGGACATTAATATTGGAAAACACACACATACATGCATATGAACATAACTTTCCATAACTAAAGCAGACCATTAAATACAATAGACAAGGTCCTACAGGGAAAATACTTAAGTGCACCCATTCGATTCTGCCTATTGAGCCTAGAGCTATCAAACAAACCATACAGTGCAACTGTGCAGTGGGCAAATTCAGTGCGTATTATAACTGATAGTGCTGATCACAAGTGATATGTGAAGTGGTCTCAGAGTTAGCTTGGCTTTGGTGAAATTGTTTTGCACACCCATGGAACAGATCACCACTGTATTTCACATGAAAAAAGTTTGTCAGTCATTTTAATATTATCATAGTGAGGTGCATATAGATATATACAGGACCGACTACCTCAGACCAGTTGTTGCCAGGCCAAAGGCAGAACTAGAACAAAACGTATGCACATTTTAATTACAGAGATATATTATTTTGTTCATTACTTACATTTGTAATTTTGTACTTCTATTTCACAAAGGTTCCAAGAGAAATATCATTTTAATGTCATTGGGTCTTTTTTTCTAGAAGTACTCATTCAGAGAGAACTACCTGGTCATAAAAATGCGTTTGTGTGTAATTTTAAATTTTTATTTTATTTTGGCAGTAAAAACAATGGAGCATCTCTGCCTTTCCCTGTGTGAAAGTGAAAATATGATACATATAATAACTCCTTTAGTAGTAGACTTTGGGCACTGCAGATTTGCAGACTTGGACATGTTCAGAAAAGCTGAGGGAAACATTAACAGAAAGGAGGAGGAAAAGTTAGAACAACATCAGAGAGCATATGTTGCCTTGTAGAACGTGCCCTCAAGTTTTTGGCTATGTGACAAGTCCAATATCCACTCTCCTTTTAGCTTTGTCTTGGTCTCCACAAATTTGTGTGGGAGATATCTAGCTTTGTAGCTGTGAAATGTTATCTCTAAGCTTTCTTGACACGTAGCTCTAAGCCTGTTGAGTAACTCAGAACTGTTTTGTTGAAGCTGATGGTTTGTCTGAAAACTACTCATGTCAGTCGCCACAGTTGTGTTTATTCAGTCACCTCAAGGTTTTTTCAACTTCCACTTTGCTCATTTCTTTTCATTCTATTTTACTATCTTTCTTTTTCCTCAGTTGCCTACTCTTTGTCATACGTTTCTCCTTTTCCTCATTTCACATTTCTCTCCATCTTTCTCTTTGTTTTGTGGTGCTCCAGCATGCTCGGGATAACATTAATTTATTAGAAACATAAAACATGCTGTCCCTCCTCCATATTATCATATCTTCTTACTCTTTGTGCAAACAATAAAGGAGGTGCAGTGAATGTGCAACTATCAGATGTTCAAATGCGTGATAACTACCCTTCCATCTCACAGCCTTCATATTTGAGGGTTAAGTTCTGAGGGTTGAGGGTTGTCCTCCAAATCCATCTGAGGTGGAAAGAGATTTGAAATACCTTGATGGTATTCTGAGAGGGTGAGCTTAAATTAAATTCACACAATCTCTCCTGGGTTTTAGTCTACTGAGCTATATCAGATTGAAAGAAAACCAAAGGCAGTATGTGGATGTACTGGTGGATGCACTACTTCCCTCAGTGAAAGCCTGAAGACTAAGAAGAAGAGGGAATGTGACTAATGCAGACTGAACTCAGGGGGCTTCTGCATGAGAGTAGTAGCAGATATGACATTTGTCTAGAAGCCTGAGGAGGGGAAAGACAGTTACGAAAAGGGTGACCACAAATATGCTGTCATTTTTGAGTGTGTCCTCTCCGTCTGTGCGCCTGTGGTTTTCCCAGAATTTCTAATCTTATGTCCCACTCCCTACAGCTGGCAGCTAAAGCTTTGTCTCGTGCCAGTTGTTGGCCAAATAGACTGAACATTTGAGTCAGAAAATCCACATGCTGGACACACTTACTTTCCTCCCCAGTAGAGCTTTGTGGTGATCACTAGGCTGGATCTCCTGAAGGAGTGCAGACAGACACATCAAACAGACAAAAACACATTTGCACATTAGCGTGACAATGCCTGCATTTGGGCTTACGACTGTGTGTACACAAGACAATTAAGGCAATCAAATTTGTGCACTGTATAAAGTCCCTCAGTAACTTTACATGTTTCAGTGAGAAGTGTCAGACAGGCTGTGCTCCTTTGGCAAACATGAGCCTATCAACTATGATGGCTTACAGAGGGAGTCTTGTCTCTGAACTCTAACAAGATCTAGCTCCCTCATAATCAAATCCTCCATGCTTGAACGATCAATAATTTAAACGGATTCAGAGTTGGGGTAGAGGGAGGCTGAGAATCGTCCTGAGATGCTGAGAAATGCTTGTCTGTGCAGTATGGGAGTGCATGCATTCTAGGTAGTGCAAGAATAAGATAAAACCGAAGTTTTCTGTGAAGGAGTGACAGGTTGCGCTGATTTAACATTCAGATCTTTCCACATAGTGAATAGAGTGAATCAGTGCTTAATCTCCATCTAAGATACAGTAGGTAAGATGAATATTCCTGCACCTTCACTTATTTACTGTCATCATGCAGAATGCTTGAAAGCAGAAACATAAAAACATACCGAGCATAAGAGCCTTGTAGAAAAGATATGGAGAAAATTAACGGGCTGCTTTTCATGATAACATAAATTTGATAAAATGATAGCATAAATTTAGCATAAATCTGGAGCCACAAGACAATTTAATGAAAATCACAAAAATGTTTTGGAACATTTAATTAATTTTCCCCATTAAGATTCAATTTATTATCATGCATATATGCACACACTCGAAATTTGTCCTCCGCTTTTAACCCATCCAGGTCGGCACCTGTTGACACACATGCACATAGACAGGGTCACACACTCATAGAGACAGATGCCATACACTGGAGCAGTGGGCAGCTATTCACAGAGCCTGGGGAGCACGGGGGTACTGTGCCTTGCTCAAGGGCACCTCAGCTGTGACAAGGAGGTGGACTGACACCCCTCCAGCTGTAAGTATCACCAATCATTTTTTTGATTGGTGAGAATTGAACCGCCAACCTTGCGGTTATTGGACAACTCACTCTAAGCACTGAGCACACCGCTAATGACCATGTTACCAGTGTGTATCTATAGATGGTAATGCTATTGAATCATCTGTGTATTCAACTATAAGATGGATTGGAACAAATTAATTTTCACAAGACTATGAGAATGGGCCTCAGTCACTTGGGGATTTATTTATTTTTCTTGAACACCCTTAGCATGAGCCTTTTTATCTAAAATTAATACTGTGTGAATTGTTAGTCTCAGGGGCTTTTGCCTTCAATGTTGTTACTGAAGAATGTCTGAATGCTTTGATATGACATTCTTGTTAGTAGGATAGTTGCATCAATACTAAAATAATGCTTTGTGACCATGAACCTTCTGCTAGCGTTGAGCTTCAAGTATATCAGTGCCTAAATGACTAAAATACTGATTAAATGATTTTATAACTTTTCTCTTTTTATCATTTATTTATCTATCTATTAAACTTTTTTTCTCATGAAATGCCTTTTACCTCTAGCTCCACATTCTGTAAAATTAAAACCAAAAAACCAAAAAACCAAAAAGCTTCTTCAAATGAAACCAAACACAGCCCTTTGCCATGTCCAGCTGTGCAATGACAGCTTACATAACTGCGTTTAAATCCCCTGTATAATATTGTGTATGCTCCATTTAATCTCCCAAAATTACATACCATTCTCATTACCAGGGCATTAACAACTGAATAGATCTGTAAAATACACATAAGGTGTCCTTACCAGAGCAGTACTTTACACCTGGGCCATACACTGTCTGTTGTGCAATCCACAAAGTCTGAATTAGCAGACAGGAGAGGATGTGGTGGTTGCAGGATGTTAAAATCTGGGTTTTACCAGTGTGTCACAAGCATTGTTTCATTTTGTTTTGCCGTGAATATGGCAGCTCCTGTTTCTCATTCACTGATTGGTTAAGTTTATGCAATAAAAATCATTAGGGTTGAAAACAAAATCTACTTGGTTAGGTACAGGAAAAGATCCCGATCTGGTTTAGGAAATATTGTAAGCCTTTCTTTCATAATGTTAACCCTGCACAGAGAAAAAAGAAGAAGAAAAAATGCTAAATCATACCCACTGTCCTGCATGCCTGACTCTGAGAGGTTTGCAGTGGATCCTTTGCGTCCTGTGGACTGCAGATGTATTGGTATATATGTGTTCAGCCCCATCCTGTGGATGCTCGAAAGGATTTCAGTGTGGGATTTTGAAGGCTAGCTTAATGCTTGAGCTCAATGTTGGGTTTTCTGAGCAGTGCCTTTGCAGTTTTTATGATGACGTTCACATTCTCTTGCTGGTGGAGGCTGCTTTCTTGGAAATGTGTCAGTGTGTGTGCAGAGGTGGGTGGTTGTAGAAGTTATATCCTCATGAATGCACCTTTCCCCAACAGAAATAATAATTTTAACAATGATCAGTGTTGTTCATTTCACCTGTCAGTGAGTTCAATGAGTGTGGCTGATCTGTGTACACAGCAAATAAATCAGCTTCATTTTTATTGCAAGGCTTGGGCTTGATGTTTTGATTTAAAATGGACATTAACCACTGTAACAAGAGTCTTTTTTCCCAGTCTGACTGACTCCACACACAAAATGTGGTCCATAAGGAGAAGGATTTTTTTTTTTTCAACCTCCATCTTTACAACAAATGGAAACACCAGGATTTTATCAACCAACACCAGTGTTGTCACTAACGCTCTTGTGACAGAATGGGAACGAATCCTTGCTGCCAGGCTTCTGAATCTTGTAGAAAAACCATCAGAGGAGTGGCTGCTGTCATAGTAGCAAATGATATCTCATGGATTTGGAATTCATGATGTAAAATATGAACATAATATGTATACAAATTTAGAGACATCACATGTACAATCTAAAACAAACATTATATGGAATCTGTTTGTTTTGTTTAGTCCACACTTTACCTCCAGCACTTTTTCTTGATGATGTTTCCCAGGATTATCTCTGCTCTGCAAAGAAAATAAATAAATGATGAATGGAAAATAGAAGAACACACGTGAGATTAGACTGCTATTATTCTAACAGCGTGTGAGCATGAGCATTATCTGCCACACAGCTACAGCATAAATGCCTGATTAAAAAAACCAGAGGGGGTACAAGATACATGAGAAATGCATCTTACATTGTATGCCTGCATTTCACCAGCAGCTTTGAAATGAATATTCATCCGATTACAGCTGTAATATGTCCTGCATTATTTACTTAAACGATGTCCAGGCAGGAGGTTAGATTGAGCTGCGAGCATAAACAAGAGGGTCTAATGATGAATAAAATTATGTATATTACTTCAGAGACATAGGTACTTCTCAGTTTGCATGTTGCTAATGTCTGATGTCCTATAGGGGAGAGAGCTGACAAGGCCAGAACAGTGCTACGTTGGCGAAAACAAATGGGAGACATCACTCACTTCCCTCCGGAGTAGACCTCGGCCGTGTCGAACAGGTTGACCCCGCTCTCGTATGCGATAGTCATCAGCTGCTCTGCCACCTGACAGGCGGGAGGGTGAAAAGTATTCCCCCATGATCCTCAGTGTGTTGTAATAAACGTGAATAAAAGATTACCTGAACTACATTTCAAAAAGCAAAGAAATTCCCAGAAGAACCTGAAGGAGGGAAAATATGTTTGCTGCACCAGGAACATTGCACTAGCTGCTTGTTGATTTAAGCTGTTTACTGGAAACTGCAACTCAGACTTTGTGACCCAGTTATTTTGTCTGCACTTTTTACAGAAAGGGAGATAGCATGACAATGACAGGCCAGTTGTGACATGGTTAAATCCTCCTTCTGTACTCTGCTTTTGGGAATCTGTTTGTGTCTCTGGGTTACTTTGTCCCAGTGGTTATCAGCCATTTATAAGTTGTCTCATTCAGCAATTTTTTCCCCTTCAAGGCTGGGTCATTTAACTGGAAAAGGTCTTCTGTGAAATAACTAGTGACGGTGAGGAATGAGACCTGACCACTTGGCCTTGGTTAAGCCACCAGGGACTTAACAGCCCGCGGTGAAATTGAAAAATTGACAATTGAATGGATATCATGGTCGACTAAAACCCCCACCGCTGTAGATCCAGTTACATTAAATTGCTGCTCTAGAGCTGTGACAGCAGAACAATGAAATTGACATAAAGTCTTACCTCATCAGAGATCTGACCTCCAAATGTTACCCATGTTCCTGTTAAAGAAAATGTCAAAAGTCAAAGTTTTGGCACAGGCAACCAACACTCAAGACCTTTTGCATGTAAATGAAATATTTTCAATGTGCATTTATTCATAATTTGACATTTTTGGCAAGGACACATGACAAAATGCCTCCTGAGGTATAATTACTAATGCCAAATGAATGTTGACAGATTGACAGAGAAAAGGCTCAGTGCCCTATGACTTTCCTGTGTTTTTGTCTTTAAACAACAAGTGACTGCATTTAATTTTGTTTACATAAATGTGACACATTCTCATTGTGTAGCCGTGTGCCTCAGGCATGTTGAGATTTCCTGTGTAGGAGAACATGAAAGTTTGGGTTGGCTGTTATTACATGGAGACTTTATTATGTTTTTCTTTTCCAAAGGAGTAAGTGCATGTTGAGAGACACATTGATATGTGTATTTCTTTTTTTAATCTTGAATCAAATATAATGATTTGCAATGAAGATCAAGGACAATTTCTTTGAATATTCTTAATTAGCTTTTCATTCAGAATTTTTTTGGTCTGCCTCTTTGGAGGACTCACTTCTCAAAGATGACAGAGAAGAAGAGGAGTGTTCCATATCCACGTGGATCTAAAAGCTTGTCAGGAGCTTTAAGAACTGTTTGATTGCTGTGTTAGTAGATGAAAGCTTTGCAAGTGATTACTAAGAAAGGCTATGGATTAAATAAATATGAACGAAAATGTTATATGAAGAAACATTTTATGTAGTTGTACCATAAGATGCTTTTCATGTGTTACAATACATGTGGGGCTGTACAGGGGCTGTAATTAACACATGCTGTTATGAACAGAGGAAATTAGAAGCTAGCTAGCAGAGGAGAAGTCGATACAGACTAGGTGGAGAAGGAGAGGGCTGTGTGAGGAGCGGTAGTGCTCAATGAGCTGTGGGAGGCAGCGAGACGCTTGCAGAGTTAACCGCAGAAGCCACCTGCTCCAGCATCACAGGGTTAGAGAGGGCTGGGACCAGACTAACCTCTATGCTGGGCTGAAAGCCATCTGGATCCTTGCTCACTGCGGAAGCTGCTAGCAGCTACCCCGCTGGAGCTGGAGTTACCCCACAGATGAGTTTTAAGAGGATTTATACTGCCAGAGTGGGATTTTGAATCTATATGTTGACGATACAGTTATACATACACTTAGCTGTTCAAAACAAGCTACATTCACTTACTGAAGACACATGTCAGTAAGCTGATTGTGTCTAAATTCAACTGTAATGCAAACATGATATTCATGATATTCAGGGTTTAGGATTCACCATCATCTGTAGAAACCAAATATATTTCAGAGCTGTGAAACTTTACAAGTTGTTTATTAACAACAGTGAACGTTCTCCTTGTGAAATGCAGTCAGTAAAAAGTCTAATAATGAGCAATAAACATGCATATACTGATGAACATTGTTGTTGCAAATGCATGCAGCAATTTTTTGTTCTTCTTCCAAGCAGCACAAGTTGCGCAGTTTTCTTTTTTAATTGTTTACATCTTCCTCTCAATCTTTTGCTGCTCAAGTGTCACACGAAGCTTGCTAATCTTCTCTAATATGAAATAATGGAAAGCCTGATTTTAAATTGGTAACCAACTGTGCAGCAGTATAGTAGCAGATTGGTGTAGGCGCAGTCTGACTTTTCTCAGCTGGCAATGGTCAAAACAAAATCTGCCCAATTTCATAAGATTGACTTGACAGCTGAAACAGGTTACAAAATGCTGACTAAATATGGGTGCCACAGTTTTTAATGAGCTCTTCTCTATAGAGGGTAAGTGTTAAGAATGATTAATGTAATGCTAAATTAAACAAACGATTGTTTGCCATATTTGCAGATCCCTGGCGCTTTAGTTCTGGGGTATTTGTGTTTAAATCTTTTCTTTCAAATTTTCCTGTCTACAATTTCAAAGCTTCATTTGAGAAACACAGATTAGGAAAACATCCAATGGCAAAACCCACTTTTCCATATTCTTTGCATGTCGCCTTGACATGGCTGGTGTAGATAAAGCAACATGAATAAGCACAGGATTGACTGAGCAATCAGCACTCATGTGTCAAGGGTCAAATTTAGCTCTGAGTCATATGAGTGCTTCTTACTGTTCCCGCATGAGCGCATACATGCATATGCACATGCAAAGGCTGCACTGATGTACGGCACACGATAAATAAGCAGTTTATTCTCCAAACATGACATGTCTTTGGAACGTTTATGTTTCCCTATCAATCAGTCATCACCTGAAGCACTGCAGAAGCACCTGTGTCTTAAAAGTCAGTATGATTACCTGCACAGCTGAATCAACCTATGGCTACAGCTCGTCCTGGCCATTTAACTGGACCACCATCCAGGGAAGCTGTAGACTTTGTGAAAAACGTTGAAGACATTCTAGCGCTTCTGACTTTTTCTGTAAGGGGATCATCGGACATATAAGTGGTCAAATTCACGACAGAAATGTTATAAAATTACTGGGATGGTGATTTTCTAAGATCACGCTGCGGTTATAAAATCAGGATTTTGCTGCAGAGTAGAGCCACAGTTGTCATACTGTCATATATACTGCACACATACTCGTTACGGTCTGAAGACAATTTCTGATGCTTTTAGCTGCCTGACTGAATAAATAGAAAATATAGGAATTATAGCAGCTTTATTGCGAATTTGGCTGGATTGATACACAATTACATGATGCTGTGTTTTACACACAGTTGTGTGTAACTGTGCAGCACCGATGCCCATTTGAATCCATTTGAAGTGATTTGATTCGCAACCACATCATCTGGGTGTTTTTAGAAGCTTGATTTAACACGTTTTTGGTCAGACCAATGTGTGAAAGTCTAGTTTTGGACTAACAAAGTAATTTTTTTTCCCCAGCTTAATGATGTGAGGTTTTTGTCAGCAGCTGACTGAGTTGGTTTAAGAATAAAAGAAAGAAAGAAAATCAGAAATTTAAATTCCATGCAAACATACAGCAAGTGCCTCACAGTGAAATTATGCCTCCAGCTCTGCAGAAAACTGGTACAGCAAGGTGTTTGGCTCAAAGGCACTATGTCACGAAGGAGGCAGCTCCTCAGTGTGTTGAGGCTAAATCTTAAAGGAAAAAAAATATCCCTGCTGGGATGGTTGACTATTTAATTCCTCCTCAGTGTTTGCTGGGCCAGGGCCACTGCATCATTTCTTTGCCTTCTAAACTACTGTTTCTTTAGAGGCTCTATCTCTTCAAGCAGTACAATACATAAAAAAACACACACACACAAGAGTTTTACTGAATGAATCTAGAAGAATGAGTATTTCCCCTGTAGTGTCCATTGGATTTGTGAAAGATTTGTTTTGCCACTGACGAAAAAATAACATGAAAACTATTAATGCTTTCAAAATGGCTCCCTGTTGTCTGTCATGACTTTCTATACAAATCAAAGATGCATCAGGTTTAGAATGGGATAAAATGACATGATGGAAAAGAAAAAGCTGTCCAACTAAGCTTTTGTTGGGCCTCTATTCTCTCTGCACACACACGCACAAACAGGATGTAAAGCTAAGTTGAACTTGGATGTTTACGAACTTATTAGATATTTGCTAACTCTAATTAAATATACTCACCAAGTCCCAGACAGGAGACACGCAGCCCAGATTTGCCCAGGTTCCTATGAAAGAAATCAAAGCATGAATTAGAAAGTCTGCATTATTTAGACTCCAGGCACCATCAGTCAAATGTGACAGAAGACTCTGCTTCTGTATTACAACGTAGGTTGTCTGGAAACCATTACTGAGGAGGATGAAAAAAGTGCACAGAAATTTAGTGCATCTGAAAGTCAAGAAAATGCTAGGTCTCATAATAACAACATCTAATTTCTTCTCACGTTTGATGGAAATGAGATTTGCCAAATCCGAGGGTCACCTCCATCACAAGCAATCATGAATCATAACGGAGAGATTACAGGGGAGATTTAAAAGGAGCCCACCTTCTCGGGGATGAACACATGGATCCTCCGAGGGTCTGAAATTTTTTCATAATTCACTTATACCTAAGAAAAAAAAAATACAGCTTGCTCTGCTGCATCAGAATATTTGTGCACTGCTTTCTGACAGAAGTTGACTTTTTCTTCCTCTCGTCATTCCTCACTTGGTTGCCTCTCATCCTCTGAGCACTCAACATCTTCCTGCAACAGGGAGCGCTTCAGTCCTCAGGCCTTTTGCTGTTATTATCCCCCCCCCCAAAAAAATGCAGACAATTATGCTCACTCCCAAGCACTCATCTTGCATAACATCCGCGCTGACTCTCTTCCTCTGTTGCATCTCTGTACCCATTTAGCATGCAACTGCATGGTGCATCTGATCCTGATATATCACCTAGATAACAGTCAATTTACATCCAGATGACTTGCAGAAATATAATTTGACTCTCATTGAAATTATAGAAGACAAAGGGAGACATCAGACTTTTTGCCACCATTGACACAACACCGCATTTAATTTCTAGTTTCACAATCTGTGGCACATCAAGTCCAACTGAAAGAGGAGCTCATGTGGTGCAAACATCTAATAGCTTAACACAGACAGTGACTGTAAGAGCGGTTTGTTCTCCCTCCAGCTGCCACAATTGCCTCTCACAGTGTGATGGATGAAGGCTGTAGGTGAGAGAAAACTGCTACAAGGAGATTCAAGATGCTGAAAGGGCAACGACAGACATCTGACCGTAGAGACACTTCTTTTCCAAGGGTGCACACTCACACGCACACAGAACCACTATCACAAGAGAAACGCTGCATTTTGAGAGCTGAACGTGAACAGAAACAACCTCCCGTTATGTTCTTGTGATTGCGCCTTCTGTTCAGTTTTACAGACACTGACTCGTTACAACAAACGAGGCTGTAAAAAAAACTGCCAGCAGTTGCTTTCTCATGCCTGAAAACTAATGGCCCGTGCTTGTCGAGACGAAAGCGGACTAATCCGAGCCTGTGCTGTCTAACTGTGCCCTCAGCCAACTCAGTTAAGTGACCGATGTGGCGACGCATCAGTCACCAAGTCAGTGCTTTAACAGAGATGTTAAGTTGAAAGAGTAAAACATTACAAGAAAAGTATTTACATCTATACACTGAATGTGTAATTAGGGCACTGGTAACAGCATGGCAGGTAGAGACAGATCTCACTGCTGTCACAGATTGAGGGATGTGCTCTTGTCTCTAATATGGTGGAGGAGTTTGGATATTATGTCCTCCATCTCTCTGATGTATTATAGAGTGTGAGCTCCGATCCATGAAAATGTGGGGGGAAGGGCGGGACTGCAGATTAGAAGTATGCTTCTGACTGAATCTGTGTGTTCTCAGTCTGGGTTTACTCAGGACAAACCTCTCTGATGTTAAGGAATCTTCATTGCCACATTCATTGCATAATGCTGCGGGAGAAGAATCTGCTTAATACCTGGAACAGTTATAAATCGTACAGACAATTGCTTTGGGCCTTTATTGGTTCTGTTTTTATGTTCACAATGGTTCCATTAAGCCATCAGCTTCTACTTTAAACAAGCCTTATTTGGAATTCCTCCAAAAGCCAACTTTACTGTGTTTACCCGAAGCTTTAAAAGCACTAGCTGTCTTAATAATTGAGGGGAAGAAAACGATAAGAAAACCAAAAACAACAAAAAATAAAACAAAAGCTGATATTTAACAGCCAAAGAAGGTGCTCCGCTTTTGTATATTTGTTCAAAGTGCCTTCTGGAGACTAAGCAGCACTGGCTACACCTGATTATTAACAACAAAGCCTGCTGTAGCACATTAATAGATCTGTCCAAGTGTGGGATGTGGGTGCCAGCTAATAATGCAGGAAATTACAGTTTGTTATTTCCAACAAAAAAAGGGCACAGAATAACTTTGTATACAAGAGGAAATGTGTGCTCGTGTTTGTTGGAGGCTGAAAGAAACGAACAGGGCTGTCAGGATGCAGCTGCACCTGAAGTATTGTATTGTAAATGGCAACAAAACACACAAAAGATGTGACAGTCGAGCGGTACGAACTCGCACATAAACAACTTTGCAGGCCACCGAGTGTGGCCTGTCCCCTCATGCTTGGATGCTGCTCGAAAAAAAGCCTTGAAGTAAAATGACAAATGAGTCATTTGAAGACGCCCCCTCACACAAACGTGTCACCATTTATGAACATCCTGCGTGAGCTACTGTATGCATTTCTATTCTTGGTGGATCTGGTATGTTATGCTTAATGTGGAGCGTAAACCATAGTAGGAATGTACTCTTAACGTCGGAGGAAATGTTGCGTTTCCGCGAAAGCACTTATATGGCTCCCAAGTCACAGTGGGGCATTTCCTTTGATTTATTTTCTGATGTTGAATTGTTTGAATATATATAAAACATTTGTAAGCAAACACTTTTGCCAAGGTTATGAGTAGACGGATAAAACTCCTCACTCGCAGGGGATTAATGTAGACCAAGTAAACCCACACACAAGCCAACCTTGATGGGCGAAGGGATTAAAAAAACACCCACCTCCTCAGTTCCCACTTCACTCTTGATGGCAACCATAATGTTGTTATTAAAATAATTCTAAGCAGAGAGGTGGGGTCGTACTGGGAATATGAGAAAAAGCAAAGCCTGCGTGGATGGAAAGAAAGTAGGAATATAAAATCAAATATTTCAAGGGATGAAAATCTGAAAGCCTAATGAAAATGTGACAGAAGAACGAAACACAGTTCTGCAAATGGAGAGAGCAACACAAAAACAGCAGACTGAAGCTTCCAGAGTTGCAAGTCTGAGCCCCAAGTCTAAGGAAATCAAATGCCCTCCAAAGATAAATCATTCTCTCTGACAGAGAACAGGAAATAGGAAATGACAATGAGCTCCCTACAGTGTCCAGCACAATGTTTGTATAGTCTGTGTGTTGGAGTATGAGTAATAAAGGCCAGAGTCTGGACATGACTTTTTGCCCTGTTTTCCCACAGGGTCAAAGTCTACATTTATTTTTTTTTGTTTTTTTTTCATGCAGTATACACAAACTCACAAAAAAACACTCTTTTAAATGTGTACTCTCCCATTTTGTAGTGAGCTCTGGTACACTAAAACCCCCTGACATTTCTTTTTCTGTCATTTAAATGCAGAGAATCTCACACACGAGTGAAGCTAAGGGGCCCTTTAGTTGATCCTGTGTTGAAACACATGTGGGCAGATCCAAAGTGGCAGATTCAGTATGGTGTTGATCTTCGAGAGCGAAAGGCAAAAAACATATGATGTCAATCAGAAAACCCTCAGTTCCTATGATTTGATATATAAATACAAGCTAAATATACAATACCAACATCTAATGTCTTCCATGAACACTTCGCAGCTTGTAATTTTTTTATATTTGACAAATGCACATTAAGAGGTAGCTCTATGGGTAGCTCTATCTCATTATGTGATTTGTTTAGCTTAGCTGGCAAGCATTGTTTTGCATTTTACAGTCGTTTTAGTCAGCCAGGATTACACAGCTGCGGCGAGGCTTTCTTTCTGTTTTATCGCTTCCCATTATCTTTCTGCTTGCAGGCTGTTTGGAGGCCGGTTAAGGCGGAAAAGAAAAAAACTGCTTTCACAAGACAGTGCTTTAGATAAACTATCATGTTCACAGAAAGCTATTCCTCTTGTGACCTTTAATTAAAATGTGGTGAGTTCATGCAACTTCCAGGCCTTTGGAACTGAGAGAGTGTGCAGTGCTTACCCATAGGGGCCTGATTGGTCTTTACGCAGAGTGGAGGTTCATGCTACAGGGCTCCTGTTGTGTAACAGTCTGGCTCATATTATCAAATCTACATTTTATAGCAGAGCGGTTGAGGCAAGCACTGAAATTAATGGCGCCGGAACATAAATCTGTTTTCATTGTGTCAAAGGCTGATGAAGACGAGGGGAACACGGTGCCAAACAGTGTGTCTGAACAAAAGCAGCATGATCGGCTCCACGAGAGCAGACATGCGTGAAGCCATGCAAACTCGCACGCATGCACACATGCGCTCCCTCTTCGTTCAAAAGAAAAACATGAAAGATGTAGCCTTTTTTTGTGGTCAGAACTGCTGATGAAACCTGTGTACATCAGTGTTGTCCTTAAATACATTAAATGAGCTGTTTTACAAAGAAAGAAAAGCAGATTTCTTTTTTACTTGCGGCTGAAAATGTAAAAAGAATCTGCTGTCGTATATAATGAATATGTCCTTGATTGAGCTGTTTAACGAGACTGTCTTTATCATACTAACCTAATACAAGTCAGCAGTGATTTTCAGTTGTAAGGCTGATGAGCTCCAAGCAGAGGAAATCCACTACTCTGCTGTTAATAACTAAGGGGACTTGGGAAAAATTATAGTGTTTAGCAAAATTCCCTTCCACCAGTATTTTTCGCTGGGAGGCCGGGTAGTTCAGTGATTTATTAAATAAAATGTCTCGCAGGGGGAGAAAATCGAAAATTAATTAAAAGGATAAGACTAGAGGCACAGCAGATGCAGCCATGAATGCCAGAACGACGTGTGCTCCGAGGCGGCTTCTCTCTCGCAAATAGGACAGAAACTCATACAGTTTCCTACAAAGCACAACTGTGTGTAACTGTGCAACCGAACCTTGAAATAACCAGCATCAACCACGTTTTCCGGTGTGTTCTGCTGCACAAAAAAAAACTGTGTGGCTCATGCATTGCTCACACTGTCAACACTCAGATGTATACACATTTCAGGGTGCCACTCTCTCTGCTGGCAACATGTTTTGCTACACCACGTGTTCTGGCCAGTATATGAAGTGTTTATGGGTTTGTTAAGGGGAAGGGCTGTTGAAAGGTTACATCCAGAGGGCACTGCAATTAGAATTACACTATATTTGGATTGCCATGACAACAACAAAGCTGGGGGTGGTGGTATTATTAGTTTATGCTTGCTGTGCATGCTCAGCACTCCACTTCTTTTTCTTCAACTTGCTACGCCTTCAGATGTTCCTGGTGTCAATGCCACGTGTGCACTTGTTCACTTAATTCAGCATTCCAGTGCATACACCCACAGCTGCATATGCTCTCATCTTTGAGAAAAATCTCTGTATGACACTGTAGTCATCTCACTGAGAAAAGAATATAACTCTTCAATAACTCTTCAAAGAATATGTACGGCACAGGTTCAGATGTGGACGGGATGGCACCTCAGTAGAAAGAGATTCCATGACAGCTGGAATCAAAAGAAACACGAGTAACTACTTTAAAAGCTTTGATGAAGAGGTTTGGAGAGCGAACAAGGAAGTTTTGCTTCTTTGTGGTGAAAGTAGGGTACTTACTGAAGGCTTGAAGCAAGCGTTTCTGTCAGCGTCCCCCACAAGCTTTTACAACGTTGAATCATTCAATTCCAAAAGCAGTTTACTTGCTCAATGGAAGAAAAAAGAAAGGTAAATGCTGGACCGGTTCACACAATGGGCGTCCCCTCGCTTGTGTAGTGCTGAGAAGAGATTGGCCATTTCAAAGTTGTTATGGAAACTAGACGAACCAGTGTGACAATCAGACACTACATGACAGTTGAGCTGCTCCATATCCAATCTGCCCATATTCTGCTAATTGCGCCTTTTGTTTGACGTGACCCATGTGCCCCAATTTCTCTTTTAATTAAATTTCTAATTCTTACTCTTTTTGTGCTTTCTTTCTCTCTCTCTCCTTCCTCCTCTCTAACTCCATGCCTTGCCACGATCCTCTCCTCTCTGCATCTCTCTTGATCTTGACACGGTATAGTGTGATGTCACCCTCTTCTGTGAGTGAACAGGGTGAGGTGCTACTGTTTGGCTCCTGCGGTCTGGGTTAAGAGCTCACTTGCAGAGATAAGAGAGTATTGTTTACTTGGCCCGGCCTTGTTACAACTCCCACACAGACACACACGGAGAGCTCTACCGCCCGCACTCCATAACTTAACTGTCACACTTTCCACAATGTACTGTGCGATTGTGCTTAATTATTAAGAACTAGATGCAGCGTAGTCGGGCTTAAACTGAGATGCTGGAGATCAAACTCAGCTCTAAAATGAGGGCACAGACTGTAAATGTCTAGCTACACCTCAAAATAATGTAATTTAGTTTAAGTACGGTGCCATGCTACTTTAGACTGCTTTCTCTTTATTGAACAGCTTTTTGGTTGGCATATCAGAATATTCCTATCTTACAGATTTAGTCTAATCTTGGTTGTCATGTTAGAGAAATGCTATTGTAACAAGGTTTTCTCTGCATCTTTTGGTCATTTCATTTATGTTGACACTCTAGTAACTTCATTTCTGATTTATTACCTATATTGGTATCAGTAACAAATCTGTTTTAGCATTAGTCTAAAAAATGCTGTCGAAATAGTATTCAGAAATATGACAATGTTGCCCCTCTGAAAAAGAAGGCAATCAGTCAAAAAAGCCCGGCTCCTTGGTATAATTCACAGCCGCATGCTTTAAAGCAGACTGCAAGAAAGTTGCAAGGAAAATGGCGTTCCTCCGGTTTAGAAAACTCTCAAAGACTCTGGAAAGACAGCTGAATAACATAAGAAAGCCCTTTGTAAAGCTGGAACTGCTTATTATTCAGCTCTAAGAACAGTACCAGGTTTCTTTTCAGTCCTATAGCCAGGCTGACAAAGAGCTCTAGCTCTGTTGAGCCTTGTATTCCTTTAACTCTCTTCACCTATAAAATTGTTTCTGTCATAGAGAAGATTCAAGAACTCCTTCCCATCGTTGTCACTGATGTATCATCAAGTAGAGCAGCTTTAGAAGTATCTTTTGAACCTGATTTGTATTTAGACTGTTTTTGTCCAGTCAAACAACAACAATAGCTTCTTCTAAACCATCAACTTGTATTTTAGACTCAATCCTAACCAGACTGTTCAAACTGATGTTCCTTTTAATCAATACTTCCATACTGGATTTGATCAATATGTCTTTGCTGACAGGTTATGTGCCACAGAGTTTTAAGGTTGCTATAATTAAACTTTTACTTAAAAAACCTACTTCTGTTCCAGGAGTGTTAGCTAATTATCGATCTATATTCAATTTCCCTTGTATGTCTAAAGTTCTTGGAAAAAGCACTGCTGCTCAACTTTGTGATAATTTACACAATGATCTCCTCTTAGCCTCTGATAGCGGACTTGTGTCTGTGCTTGTCCTGTATAGATTCCAGTTTGTCCATGTAAACAAAGAATCTTCCTCACACACCAGAGTAAGTCATGGAGTTCTGCAGGGTTCTGTGCTTGGATTGATTATTTTAATTTTATACATGCTTCAATTAGGTAATCTTATTAGACAGCACGGCATACATTTCCATTGCTATATTTCTACAGATGATACTCAACTATACTTATCTATGAAACCAAATTAAACAAATCAGTTGATTGAACTACAACTATCTCAAAGACATAAAGACCTGGTTGACTCTGAATTTTCTGCTTCTAAATTCAGGCAAAACTGGAGTTGTTGTTTTTGGACCTGAGCACTTCAGGAGGAAACTGTCTGGCTATATAATTACTCTATAATTACTTTGACTTCTAGTACTACAGTGAGGAACCTTGGAGTTATTCTTGACCAGAATCTATCCTTTGACTGACATATAAAACAGATTTCTAGGACGGCATTCTTTCACCTTCGTAATATTACCAAAATTAGGAACATCCTGTCTCAGAGTGATGCAGACAAATTAGTCCATGCGTCTATTACTTCAAGATTGGACTACTGCATTTCTTTATTATTGGGCTGCAGCCAGAGTTCTGATGAGAACTAACAGGAGGGATCAGCTCCAGTTTTCTTCTCTTCATTGGCTTCCCATTAAATTCAGAATAAAATGTGACATATCAACATATAAAGCCCTTAATGAACGAGCTCCAACATATCCTAAAGATCTCATAGTTAGATATTTTCCAAACAGAGCACTTCGCTCTCGCTTTAAAGGGTTTTTTCTTTCCACAGTCATCTGATGCATGCAAAGGCTTGGAAATTGGATCGAAGGGAAGTTTTGGTGCAATTTATCTTTTTTTTCTGTCTCTCTGTCTCTCTATGAATTGGACAAATTTGGAATTTAATTAATTTAAATGATGAATAAATGATAAATCTGCAGCCCAGGAAAAATCTATGTATTTTTGTTTTTCTGTCTTGACACAAGCACATTCACACACAGACACCATCCCACTCATCACCCGTCACAGCTCATGCATCTTGTTGTTTTTTTTCTCTATCATTTGCTTCTTTGTTATTCTGCTTGCTGTCAAATTACTTCTCTTTTCCTCACTCAGTCTGAAATGTTGTGGGTGTGAAAACCTGCAACACCCTTCCACTTGCTCCATTCCGCACACTTTCTTCTCTAATAAAGTCTCTATCATCACATCATCATCATCATCGTTTTACATACCGGTACTTCATGCCAGTCAGCTTGGCGGTGGACTCCTTGAGGTTGTGGTGGTAGCGGTGGCTGAAGGAGCCCAGACTACGAGCTATCAGAGCCACCGTACGGAAGCGGGCTCTGGCATGGCTGGTTGTGTTGGGGCTGGTGGCGTTCTGCTTGCTGTGCTCACCATTGCGCGGGGCCTTCAGCCCATGATCCGTACATGCAAAGGACACCTGCATGGCTGTTAAGAAAGTCCCCTAGTTGGTCCAAGAAAAGCAATGCTTTGTTTTTGTGTCCTTAAAGTACTTGATAGTCTATGGAATTTGGACCTTTATTGTTATGGGAAGCTGAAAGTCAGGGGTCCAAGCCAGTCCTTTCTAATGTTGCAGAATTTCATGAGGGAAATGATAGAAAGGGAGGATGTAATTGTGAACTTATTCAGTTTCTTTTGAGAGGAGGGAGATCTGAGAGATCTGAAACCAATTCAACCTTGACTGGACACATCAGTGATGTGGTCTTGGTCAGTGTGTGAGGAGCTGAGATGGTGATCCTGAGCTGGTCAGACTGCACCTGTAAATATAAGAGAGGGTGGAGATGGAGGAAGAAGGATGAAGAAAAAGCACTGAATGAGTCGCTCAGAGAGTGGTCCAACTGAGAAGTGAACTTGACTTGGAGAGGAAAGCATCTCTCCAAATCACAAACAAGAATGAGTGAGAAAAGCCGTCTCTGTTTTCTGTATCTCTGCTGTTTTTTTCAGCTTAACACCTCCTGTTGACATCTTTCCTCCAACATGGTATTCTGTGAAATAAGCTAAAGTCTGTCCCAGTTTTTTCTTGTGTTTTTAAAGCTTATTTTTCTCTTTCTTTGCCTGTCTTGTTGTCTTTGCTTTCAAATTTTTCGATATCTGCTCAGTCTCTCTCACATGCCACTTTTTTCTTTCTCAGATTCTGCCAGGCTGCCGGGCTGCCAGGCGCTATGGGTGTCAAGAAAGTCTTTCTTGCCCTCCAACTGCGACTAAACCCTTTAGTCAAACACCTGAGGTGAGGAGAGTAACACTGCACCACCTCATTGTGCGGTTGACACTGTATGCGCACATGCACATCATCATAGAAACTCACATCTTAAGAAGAAGGTCGTGCTTCATAGAGGCATAAATAAAATATTTGTGTGCACATATTTTCTAGTAAATAGCTGCATTTGCTTCCACTCACAACACACACACAAACCAAACCTTAAAGTGTTCTTACAATGAGGTGCCAGCGATCAGTGAGAAAGACAGATGAGGCAGAGTTGAGTCATGTGTGCTCTCCTACAACTTTCAGAGAAATCAAGCGGTGTTCCAAACAGAGTGGAGGTCCCGCACAGATACGAATTCCAACAGAAGAAACGCTTTCCCTCAGCTGTCCACAGACCAAGCAAAAAGCCTTGTCCTGTCCCCAAAGTCCTCAAGGAAGTCGCTTCTTATGGTCCCTGGCTTTGCAGCAGGAGAGCTCTGTTTGATAGAGGTACCCTGGAATGGTAACAGAGAAGCAAGGCGGAGGAGGAGGCGAATGGTGGATGCATATCTCACTTCATGGAGAGGAGGACAGATGCAGTGAAGAGGCGAGGAGCAGCGTTTGTTGAGCGCAGTGTGAGGCAGTCACTGAATGAGGGGGAGAGACAGTGTGTATAGGCGACTGGCTCTGACTGAGTGGCTGAAAAAACTGCAGTACATTTCACTATGGCGCCACACAGAGAGAGGAAGAGAGAGAGGTAGATTCTGAATGGAAATGAGGAGAGCTGAGCTAACTTGATGTATGTGGCGTGTCCTCTTACTTAAAGAATTCCAACTCAAGCAGGATGTTAAAGTGCCATGAGCTGGTAAATTACATAAATTACATTAACCCTCACGTGAGCATGTGGCATATGGTTTGCTTCAATGCACACCTTACTTGCAATCTCAGCTGTCTGTTGTTTTCTATTACAATGCACACTTTTGTTACAGAGCCTTATTGTTCATATAACAAACACTTCAAGTCTGTATCCTTCAAAAAACAGGACAACAGCATTACATGCATTAAACTGTGAGAAATTACAATTCATAGTTTATTTCAGCCAAGTAAAAGAGGACCAAGACTGACTTGAGTTGTTGAGTACAGATGGGTGTAAGTGCTATATAAAGCAATAGAGCACAAAAAACACTGAACAGAACAGAGCCTTACTGACCTTTCCCGCATTGCTATTATGTGACAATGCCAGATTTCATGGTTCATTGAAGATCCACACACCTCGAGGCCAACATGGCTTTATTTAGATCATTGCGATTGTGGTTGATAAGCATCGACTCTTGCAAAAATACGTTCAGGAAGACTGCGCCATTTTTAAAGAGTCCATTTTACGGTTATTTAATGGTTGACGGTTTTATTTTTGGAGTTGTACTTGACTAGGTTTGCATGGTTTACTGTTCGAAATAGTCTATCAAAGTACTCATTCTGTGCCAAACACTGTGTGAAACACTGTGTGAAACACTGTTTGCATAGACTGAGATAAGGTTACGCTTGTTGAGACAGTGTCGAACTGAGGCAAAGGCTTTTGGGAGTCAACATCTAGCAATTCCAAATGCTTCTGAATTTTCACATCATTGTTTGAGCTCCTTTCCTTCTAACATATCCATCCATTTTCTATACTCGCTTAATCCATCGGTCGGGGGGGGGGGGGGGCACACTGGCCCACACATACATGGGGAGAACATGCAAACTCCACACAGAAAGGCAGCCTGGGAGTTGAACCAGAAACCCTTTTGCTGTGAGACAATGGTGCTAACTACCACACCACCGAGCAGCCCCTTTAATGCTGCTTTGAATGGTCATGGGATTGACGCAAAATGGAAGTACCATTGTTTGAAATGTGCTAAACTAGCCACTGGTTGTCTGGGTGATGTCGTCAAGTAAAGGAAGAAAAACCTGGATGACAAATGAGGCAGTTAACAAGCAGCATCTTTTGTGGGAGAAAAAAACTCCCTTTGGTGAGGACTTTGGGCTTTGTAGACCTGTTAAATGCAAAACTACATATATACACCAGTGAGAGAAAGGGAACAATTCAAAAAGTTGGTCAAGAGGAGCATTTTGGGAGGAGCACTGATGGTGCAAGTAGTTTTTTTTTAAATATGTTTTTTTTCAATCTGACAACTTCTTCTTCTGAATGAACCTGATCTGAATTAATCTATGAAATGTGTTTGATGTGAGTTGTCCTTTGAATTACATGTAATTCATAGGAACGGTCTACATTCTAGGGGAAAGATTATACATTTTTTTTGAGAAAATAGAGGTTTTAGGAAAATCAAACATTACTCAGGATTGATTTAATCGAAGCAGAGACGGGCCAAGAGATCCCAATCTTACTCCTTTTTTGAGACCAATGCTAAAAAATGCTGGATTTCACAACTCCCATAATACAACAACAGTGCTGTTTGGTAAAACTTGCCTCCAGTTATTAGCTTGTGGATTCTGTTGAATATGGAAGATCTTTGAGTCTTAAAACTCAAGCGGACATTAGTCTTGAGTTTTATTTGTATAGCAACAAATCACAACAAATGTCATCTTAAGGCACTTTTGAGACATCAAAGACATCATCAAGGGTATTTTTGCAAATGTGGACAACTCCCTCCAGGGTCTCAGCAAACTGTTCTCTTTGCTTCCCCGGGACACGTAAAATGATTTTGATGTGTGAAATTGGTTGGCAGCTTTGGTGCTGCCACCTCTACATCTTCCACGGCCTCTTTGTTTTTTTGATATGAGCAAGTCATTCCTATATGTTCTAAAGAGTTAGCTTCGCTGCTAGATGACGCTGTGAACATACCTCTAATGTCACAAGCACCTCCAAGGCTTCTATTTTCTGTCTGTTGATCTCATTTGAAAGTGTGTCAGTCTAAAGCGTTCGCTAGGGCTGTTACATTCTCTGCTGGAATCCCCAATGGTCGATAATGCTGTCACCCTGAGGCAACCTTCTCTGCTTTAACTGTTCTAATGAAAAAATCTAATAGGCTTCTGAAACTCTCTTGCTAAACCTCCATAAGGCGAGCGTGCACATGTTTGGAACCCTGGAATTCAAACAGGTAGTCTGCAGCTTGATAGCACTGCCAGTGGCTCACCACAATACTGTATCAAGTCATAGCAATAGCAAGAATTTTTCTTTAGTCACTGCTACTCAAATGCAGCCCTCTGTAACTAGATTCGGTTTCACATAATTACAGCTTTGTAAACAGTCTGCTGTGTGACAAAAATGATTTTGTGTTGCACACATTACTATTATGTTCAAAAGGCAATTCAGCCTCTAATAAATAGTTTTTGTTATCAACGCTCACCTCCTGTAGAGAAAATTAGGGATAATGAGCGAGGAAACCTTTCCAAGCAGCCGCAGTCCCGGCTCTACACTGCTCGATCACTTCTGTCTATATGTTTATCTCCATTCTCCTTTTGCTCACATCTTTAGCCTGTCTCTTACGTACTTGTTTTCCTCCTCTACCCCATCCCCACATTACACCAGCCTGTGCTACAGATTAGATTGGGAGTGCAAGACATTAAGATGCATTGTGCGTACAGCATCCTAATTGTGACTCTGTGTAAACATAATACCAGAGCTATTAAACTTCACAACTATGCCTAAAAAATTGATGAAGATGGGCAACTCTGTGTCAGACATGAGGCCGCAATTCTGTGTGAGGGCATTAGAGAAAAGGCAAGGTCAGCCATCCATCATCCACAGCATCAAAACCATCATCTTTGTCAGCCGTGTGACATTTTGAATCCACTGTGGTGAGACTGACAAATGCTGACATCTTCGTTGTGTCTGCCTCTACGCATACCTCCAGCTTGATGCACCTTATGTGACTGCCCAGCAGGCATGTGGCTACACAGTGGGATATTGAATGACAAGGAGGCACTGAATGTAGGGCCATCTATTCCCAGTGGTGATGCACTTACTGGATGATAGATTTAGTATTGATGAAAAGTTTGAGTTCCTGCAGGGTGAAAGCTTCAGGATAAATGGCCAACAAGCACACTTTGGTGTGTTCTGATAAAACAGCACAGATCACAGCTCAATCTGAATGCACCGGGGAAGGTGTCCCGTGTGTATAAACCTCCCACCTGTTGGAATCAGTTTATGCCCTTCATCCCTTTGCTTTAGGCTTTTTTAGCTTAGCAAAAAGGGGGGAACAATTGCTAGTATCCCTGTGTTTTCCTGTGTTCCCTTTTGCCAAGTGAAACTAATTGTATGAGCTAGATGGGAGAAAAATCAATATAGCAATATATCTTACAGGTTTTTCCACTGAAAAAGAAACAATTGTAAGAAACAATTGAACAAATTTGGAAAGGAAAGGTTCATCCCATTTAAACATACAAAAGGTCATTATAATGAACTACCAACAGCTCTCTGCTTTGACAATCATCTCAAACATTTAAAACTTCTTTAAGTACTTATTCACAGCCTCTGTCTTTTAACGGTACTAAAACCTGCTGAAATGAAGGAGGACACTGCAGCCTTTTGATTGTGGTTCAGTGTGCTTTAAAAATCAGGTCCATTAGGAATGGGAATAGCAGATCACACGGACTCTTCAAGAATTCTTGAAAGTATTCAGGCACCGTGAAAATTCAGCGCTACTTCTAAAACTTTTCTTTCAAATTAGGATATTGCAGCATAGCCAAAATTCATAGCAGTGCATAGAATTTAACAATATACTCCTTGACTAAACACAGTGTCCTACCTGTAGACCATGCTGTCACAAGGAAGAGTAGATGCCTGAAAAAAATGTCTGTGTACATGAAGAAGTTCCTCCACACTCTGCTGCTTTTGAGATGTGTTGGCTTCAAAACTTCCTGGAAGACAGCTGGTGGGGCTTAGGGGGAACATCCTTGTTCCTGCCCCTAGCCTCTGCTGGAGGTAACTAGGGCAGCGATCCAGTCTCGGTCCCCCTCTCTGGCTGGGCACAGAGATCTCCCCACAGGCTGCTTTGAGATACATGTTTCACACAGGCTGATGAGACTCTGTCTTTTGTTAGCATATCCCTTTCAATATTTTTAGCCCTTCGTGGTCTCCATGTAAGTACAATGCAATGTTGGTCATGTGGGACATCACTGTATTTGTTTTGTTGAAGTGCCTCTATCGTGCCTCTGGGCTAACAGAGCAATTTAAAGCATTACCCCTGACACAATTTCCATAGCTGTTTTAAAGTACAAGTGTGCTGAGACAAAGCCTGTACTGCCAGCCAAACAGGCACACACAAATAAATAACTCACAAACCGTACCAAAGGATGTTACAGATCGGGGGCCAACAACAGCTGTGCCACACCTGTGATGTCAACTTTATTCTTAGATGACAGACAAATTAGAAGACAAAGGCAGAGCTTCGTTTGAGCTCCTGGTGGCTCCCGCACAGCAAGTGTGCTCGTATATGAGGGAAGCCGAATAAAGCCGCACGGGGTATTTCTGTCCACTTGTCTTCTTGATAGATGTGTAGTAAGTACAGCCAATTTAAGTTGCAGCTGACAATAAAACCCGATCTACCGTGGTGTGCTCTTGAGTGATTTATTAAATGATGACAGAAACTCAGCCACGGCTATTTGAATGGCATAGTGGTCCAATATGAATATGATCATTTGGGATCATTTTAAAAGTCAGATTTTAAGATCTTAATCTGCAAGTATTAATGTTCACTTCCATCAATGTAGTTGGTATCTCCATAAAGGTTGGCTTTGTTGTCTGTCTGTTTGTGGTCAGGATTATTCAAAAAGCAATGGATGCATTTTGGATACATCTGGATTCTATACATATATACATATATATATACATATTTTTTTTTTGCTTTTGGAGCTTTTATATTTGATAAAGTGACCATACGCATTAATAAATTAAATGTATATAAAACAAACAAACAAAAAAATAAGAGTTGACAATGTTGCTGCCAAATAACCAACAGTGTGGCTGTCTTAACTGAAGCATATTATGGCACAATCCTTGCTGCTCAGTTCAGTGCAACTGAGAGGTACACTGCTTCAAGATGTGTGATTTTGGGAAATATCAAATAAAAGATGACCGATGTGAAGAAGTCAATATTGTTTGCCATGGCTACAAAATAGTTTTATGTTGCACAGTTGGAGATATATAAAGAAGTGTCAGTCTTGCTATCATAGCCTGGGATAAACTGACCGCCAGAAATTCAGGATGAATGTCTCACGGCATAACTGATGCACCTACTCATCGACCAATGGGGATAAAGTATTATATGATGCCCTGATCAATGCAATGCTGGTAGATGGGTATTTATGGGGTAAAATGTGCAAAATTGAATGTTTGGGATTAAAAAAAAAAGTGAAAATGTGTTGAGATGTACCCACAGACACTTTGTTTGTGTGACGAGTCCCTCAGCTGTTTCAACTTCTTCACCCAGGTGGATCTTCACTGGGGTTACTGCGATGTAAAAGTCCTCATCAGAAGATGTGTGTGCAATGCTGTGCAGATGACCATGCATGCAGGAAAGTTTCAGATTCATGCCACACCTCTTGTAGAAGGGTACCAATCTACTGAAAAGTGACAAAGTGGTCTATGTATGCACCCACAAATGAGTATAATTGGCTTTGGAACCCCAAAACTTGTATGAGACTATACAGCCTTTGTTAGAGTCAACTTTGGTGATCCTCCTTCACCTGGAATTAACTTGTTCTTTTTCTTTTCAGTCAAACATCATTACAACTGCTCACTGCATTCCCAAGACAAACATTGCTCTGTCAGTGATCCCCATCTGAGAATACTGAGACCTCCTCTTTCTCCCCCAGTGCTTTTCTTCCTCCAGCAGACAGGTGAGGACACAGCTGGAGAAACTGAAGTGGAACAAGGATCCAGATGGTGTCCACCTCAGGCACCCATAAGCCTGTGCAGACCATGCCTGTGGAGTTCTGCAGCTCTTATTCAGCCTTGGCTTGAGACAGATAGGTTTCCAGTGCTGTGAAAAACATCCTGCCTTGTTCTATCCTTATTGATATAGACCAGACCCAAACATCCCAGACCATGAAAACCATGAGCTTACAACTAAACAAGCACCTCTCGGGACCCACTGCAGTTTGTTTACAGTCCCCAGGTTAAAGCTGAGGACACCTGCTTCAGCCAATACACATACAGACTTCAGTCCTTACTGATGCTCAGGTCCTTGTTGCTTTCAGTGGGTCGATGTCGGTCTTTCTGAGTCTCGAGTGGTTTAAAGGCAAGCGTGCTCCACATTCAGCTGACACCACTCCTGCTGCTCCCGAGCCTGTTCCTCACCTAGCTCATTCTACGACTCCTCCAAAGCCCCGTTTTTATCCAGACACAGTACCAGAGTCAGGTGACCTCTCTCCACCCCCAGAGTCTGCTAACAGCTATCCCACTCCAGTCTTTACTGACTCTCAACTTGAAGAGTATTCATCCACCCTCTTCAGAAGAACATGTTAGGTGTCCTGCAACTTAGCTTTACAGCTTTTGTGTCAACCCTGAGCCCGTGATGGACTGGCAACCTGTCCAGGGTGTACCCTGCCTCTCGCCCAATGACAGCTCGACCCCCCACAGCCCTGAGTTGGATTAAGCGGATATAGAAAATGGATGGATGTATGGATGTCATCCCTTTCATCAGACCTGACACAAAAATCCTGGGTCCAGGACACGAATGGGGTCTACCTCAGCCTCCAGAGCAACGTCTATGCCTGACCTTCTATCCTGTTTTGTCTACTCCTGCTTCATTAGTGTTTGCCTGACCCAATAGGGTTCACTGCAATGCCAATCTTCTGCCCTGTGCTTGGTGAAATCCTACCATCATCTCCTTTCTGAGAAAACATCAAGGTTTTTTTTATTCATTTGCCATTGACTAGAAGCATGGTAGGACTCACAGTCGAGAAAGTAGAACAATGAACATGTTTAAATCATCGTATAATACAAATATTTTGGTTTAAAGAACATGCAGTGTATACACATTGTACATTACGGATGATTTTCCATATGGGTAATATCTTCTTTTTTTGTTAGTTATATCTGCCTGCCCTCTTGTGGACAAGGACGATACAGCTGGTAGGTCATGTTGAAACTAAAGAGACTAATAAAGTTATATTTGTGTTGTTTTTACTTTTACGATTTTTAGCAAAATAACATAAAGTTTTCCTGAAATAATCAACATATCATTATGAATTTCTCTCTCTTTCTATATATCTATCTCTCTCTCTCTCTTTCTCTCTCTGTTAAACTCATGCAAATGCACGCGTATGCACACACACACACACGAACACACACACACAAACTAACCACCACTCATTCATAGGCCTTAGCTCATGAGTATATGTGCTGAAAATGAAGATGTTGGATGAATGTGTGGGAGCTATGAGCACCTCTGTGTCTGCTGTGTCCACCCACTCAGTGTGCAGCGTGAGAGGCAGGAACAGCGATTTCAGTCTATTACAGTCCCTGGATATGTGAGATCTTTTCTTCACTGTTCCGTACAAGAGTAGAGTGATTCATCCACACAGTGGTACGACCACCGGAAGCAAGTATTACTATTAGGACATCAGACCCCAAACGTTAAATCCAAATGCCTTAACTTGCTGTTGAAGACTGGATTGGTTCTTTGGTTTCCTCTAAAGTTTCTGTATTCATGCAGTGTTTAACTTTCATCAGCGATGATCCAAAAGAATGAACTGTTGGTGCGCATATATTTAGGAAGGAAGGGTTATAAGACCATTTTCCACCATTCTACAGTGAGAAAGATTATTCACAGAAAACACCAGAGAATCAATCATTCTTGAAGGGAACGTATCGATAATTTCACCTCAAAGTCAAACCATGCAATGCTCAGAGAATTTGTGAAAAGCCCTGAATTTACATGCCAGATTCTACATGATTCAGTTACCATGTTAAATGTTTAACTTAATGACAATAAAATTAGAAAAGGACTGAAATAACCAACAGAGTGCTAGAACAATGGCCTTTGTATGGACAAGACCAAAGAGACCAAAGGCTTAAAGTTAAGATCCTAGTGAAGGTCATGAAAGCCAAACACAACATCTCATGCTGTTAAAGCAGCACTAGAGAAATTTGTGAACCTTAAATCTAAAAGCTTCTGACTTGTTTTCTCCTAGAGCGTCCATGGGCTGAGATATTGCAGTTTACAACTTTGGTTTCCAGCCTTGCAACACATCGTTTGCTTTACAAATGTTTTTGTGGGCTTTTGATGGTATCTCTATGGCCTCTTCTGCATGACAACAAATTCATATGAATGACTGCACATTAGCAGGGCTCTCGTGGAGATTTGTTTTATGACACTGGTGTTACATCCTGCAACTGGAGGGGGAGCCAAAGAGCAAAGCATTTGCCAAATGATCCAGTCTTACTTTAAGCACAGTGTTAGAGGGCCAATGATTTGGACTTGTGGCCTGGGGATCTGGACACTTTGCATTCACCTTGAACTCAACCTTGAACTCTGTATAGCAAAAGTGTTTTACTGTGAGATGTGAAGCCATCTGTGCACCAGCTAAAGCTTGACTGAAATAGAGTCAGGACAATATTCCCAAGCACTGCAACAATTATTCAACAAAAAAGCTGAAAAAGAAAAGACTCGAGGTGCTGCCAGATTTTAACCTCATTGAAACGATGCCGAAGACATACAAACTATTACTAGTTTTTGGTTTTAATGTGGTTCTACAAGCCATTAAATCATGGAATGTACTTAGTTGTAAAACGTTATTATTCTTCTGAAGCTGCAGTTACTTAGTTTTAAGACCTGCTAAGAAACATATTCTTTATCATGTCCAGATACGAAAATTTAAGATGAGCATGTGAGAAGAAAACGCTATTGTGCCTTGAAGTTATGGCTCTCAGAGATTTCGGGAACTGGCAGATACAGAGGTCTTCAAACTGGCTCTTTGCCGGGGGTGAATCAACAATAATGATTTCACTTGACCTTCGAGACACGAAAGTCTTCGATTGATACTAAGGAGAGACCTACTATCTTTTCTACTTCCCTGACAGTTAATTAACGTTCTTTCTTTTCCTGTGAGGTTGTTGATTAAAACCACACAGTGAAGGTCAAAGACAGCCAGAGACAGTGGCAGCAGTGAAAAATGCCTCAAGCAGATCCTATAGGAGTCTGTACTGCCTGAGCTGGCGGTGAAGGTCATTTATTTGCTGGGCTTTCTAGACAACGGTGTTCACGCTTGCCTGCGGTTTTAGATCCTGGAAAAACATGCAACCCAGTTTTTAAATATTCAACACTGTCTGCAACCATCTCTATTTAACATTTGGCTTGTTAGGCTCCAGCTTGTTTGAGTTTTACAACAGTGAAACAGATAATTTACTTCCTTCTTGTTTTATCCAGGAAAATAACTGCTGTGTCATCCATTAAAGTGCATGACAGAGGGGTTTTTGGATGTGCTTTGTGTCTGTTTTAGATTATAAGTGTGAAGCTAGATTTACATGCAAATTATTCTTGACCATATTTATTCAGAGCTGATTATTATTCTGGAATTGCAGCAGATGTGAAAAAAACTGAACAACGATATTAACTTAGAACATTTATAATAGAGCGTATCAGACCTAAAACAAGTAGAAACAGTTAATTCACCCTCGTTCCGAATGGTCATGACATCTTGCATGTTGGGCTTTATGTGTCACGGATGTGATGCAGATTCAAATGACAGTGTGCATGCACAGCTGTGAGAGTTAGAATAATGGAATATTTGCAATGGAGCACTGACCCTGCTACCTGTTCCAGTGCACACACAAACACACAAAACACACACTCTAAACAAGGTCACCTTCATAGAGAAGCAAACGGTATCTTGGGAATCCGCCTCCGGCAAACAGCTGAAGTTATGTCCACAAACAGGAATACATCTGCAAAGCCAAAGTGTTCCTGCACAGTGAGAGCTGTCACTGCTCTCTGACAGAGAAGGATGAGTTCTGCATGTAAAGCAGTTATAACAGCTGTTCTCAGACCTGGCAAACAGCCTTATCCCATCCTCTGAGTCCACACTAAGTAACACAGCTTTCACGACGTCAAGCTTCGCAGCAAATAGGCACCATTTGATACAATTGCCATAAAATAGCAATCAACAAGCAGGTAGGAGGGGGAGAAAAGAGGATGTATGTTACCTCATTTCAAGGGCAAGAGATAAGAGGAGAGGATGAGAGTCTAGTGACTAAAGCAGGCACTGAATGAAAGAAGACAGATCATGTATAGTGGCTTGAAAAGCTGCTGCTGCTATGATTAAAAATATTTTTTTTACAAGGTGAAGTAATTTTCTAAAGAAAGAAAAGAAAAGACAAAAAACAGAAAGGAGAATTATGCAAAAGTTTACTCAAGAAATCTGAGCTACGAGATAACTTTTATCAAGTCATCTGACTTTACCTTGTTGCAGGGGGCAATGAGTAGTTCACAGTCATTACTAAAAAAGGCGAGTTTAGGCACATTCTGACAAGGTTTAAAATATTTTGTAATCTGAAAATCTTTCCCAACAATCAGCAGCCCTGTGCTCTGCAGCTGCACTGCATTCTGAAAATGAAAATCCCCTGTTCTGATATCTACAAACCAGGAGAGGGCGCTAAAAATATGAAGTGTTTTCAGGTATTGATTCCTTTTTTTAAAAAATCCTAAAGTAATTAGGAATTAGTGGTAAAAGGAGATGGCGGAGATGCAGAAGAGACTCGATCACAAGATTTATAGAGAGAAAGAGCATTTTTTTTCCTTTTTATGCTTAAAAATTTATATCACTGATGGAAATAAAGAAACAAAACCTTTTAGAAATCTGGACACCTAATACTCAGTCATTCATAGTAACAGAAATATAAGTAAAGGTGCATATATGCATATATGTTTGTATGCCACAAAATTGGCAAAGAGATAGAAATGTCTCCGTGAAATGTATTGTGAAAATTATAGGATGTATTTAATTAAAGTCTGACTGAGGAATGAAGAGACCTGACATGGAAATTTGCGATAGGATTTAATTAGCACCGGAAAATAAGTTAACCATTTTACTTTCAGACTGGTTGGGCCGCAGTTACAAATAGCAGAAATTTCTTAGACTGTCAGTTTTCAAGCTTGCCAGCTTGTCAGAATAAAGTTATTAAGACTGGCAACTATTTTATTATTTGGTGTGAAAAGGACTGGGTAATCTTTGATCATTCCCACAGCTGCATTTGCCTGCCCTCTTGTGGACAGAGTCGAGATAAAAGCGTTGCCCCGAGAAGAATGAAGTTTTATGTCCTGGAAGGAAGCATACAGTTCAAATTCCTCTTAAACTACTCTATCGGTTTTAATTTACAGATAATCCAGAAAATAATCAATCAGCGATAAGTATGAAAGTGGATGAATGTGAGAGATAAACCTGCCAACTACAGCCATCACACATTCACAGGCCTGAGCGTACAAGTATATGGAATGAAAACGGAGGAAAGGTGTTGGATGAACGTGGGGGAGCTGAGAGCACCTCTGTGTCTGCTGTGTCCTCCCACTCGGCGAGCAGTGTGGAGGCAGAGGATTTATTCTATTTCGGTCCCTGGATATGTGAGGTCTTTTCTTCACTGTTCCCTACAAGACCGGAGTGACTCATCCACACTTGTGCACAGTCTGCAGGCAGAAAGGCAAAAAAGAATCATTTCCAGACAAACAAGTCACATTTGACTGCTTTTCATTGGCGCAATGATTGTAATGCTGCATCATGCTTTTTCTTATCTTTCTGTGTCATCTTATCTTGTTTTTTTTTGCTCTACTAAATGTTATGGCAGCCATATAGCATGACTTTTATGGTTTTAAGAGAATAAATGTTTTTGTTTAAAGGGCATAGAAGATTACAGACATTTATGCTTCCCACCACAGACATCTAGTCTACACATGATGATATCGGCTTATTTTTGCGATCCATTGCTTTATTCTATATTTATATTATATTTCATTTAAAGTTGACATTTGTGAATTTTAGTGGACCCTTGAGAATCAAATGCAATGATATCAGGGAGCCTCTAACTTCTCATCTTTTACAGAAAGAGAACATTTTGAAATTACAGCTGAATACCTCCAAAACTACTGCCACATTCTTACACTTTACCTGTGCTTTTTACATATTAGAATGATGATATCAAACTGCCCAGGCACAATTAGCCGCATTATCAATTTTGTTACTGAATATTCTGAGTCAGATATGATATTTTCAATTGTAAGTGAATAGACCTGTGTTAGTTTTTACTACAGTAGTTGTATCTGTGATTGATTCAAAATGCTTCAATAGCTCATGTCATCTTTTTACTTTCGTGATGTAGCTTTAATCTAAGAATAGATAAGGAAACATTGAAACACTGAATCGTTGCTCCTTTAAGTTTCTTATTGCCTAACGTGTTGACTATGACTGGTTTATGCACAAATGGCTAATAAAAAACCTTGAACATTGAAATAATCTTCAAAAAACATTTGAAGAACTTTTTCCACTGGTTATTAAGTGATAACCAAAGAAACCTTTGATCAGTAATAATCCTGAAATTGAGGGCAGTGTCTTCTTTGGGTGGTATAAAAGGCACAGTGAGGAGAAATGACGGAAGTAATTCAAGATGAGGACTCCAGTGGCTGTGTTAACTTTATCCCTCTTCTATCTGTGTGCGGCTGAGGTTCCAGATCATCAAGCAGGAGACCCAAACAGCGCCGAAGGTATTGGCATCAAGTCAGCTTGTGCCTGTGCTGCTGACCCAACATCAAGCCAGATAAACTATGGTGAACTTGTTGTCATTTTAAGAGAGTTGAAGACCAAACTGAAATACTCAGAGACACAGCTGGAGATCCTGAGGTCAGAAATCCAAGGTAAGAGCAGTCGGTTTTAGTTTTTTTTTATGTATACTTTACTTTGAATCATCCCTCATTTTCTTGTAACCTCAAGGTAATCGGGTTGCATTTGGAGCAGCTATAAACAATGGTGGAAATATTGGACCCTTCAACACAGAGATTACGCTAATCTACAACAAAGTGTATGCAAACACAGGTTCATTTAACCCTGCAACAGGTAACCATACCACAGTAATAAGTAGCTAAACATTCATCGGTCCATAACATACTGCCACAGATTACTTGAAGTGAACATTTGACTGTGCTAACCATTCCCAGGTATATTCACTGCTCCAGTCAAAGGAGTCTACTACTTCAGCTTCTCTGGCCATAATGTATCATCTAAACCAATGGGGCTGCGGCTGATGAAGAATGGAGAGCAGATGGTCACTGTGTACAACCACGCTGCTGGAAATCGCTATGAAACTGCAACCAATGGCATGACTCTGCCGCTTGAAGTAGGAGACCATGTGTACATGAGACTGAGGCAAGACACCTGGGTTTATGGTAATTCAAATGACCACAATACCTTTATTGGTCATTTGTTATTTCCTCTCTGAGCGTGTGAAGCAGTGGCGGTATTACAACATAGCAAAAAAAAGGATTAAAAATGATTCAATTCTAATGAGAATATTTAGTGTTAAACTTGTTGATAGAGAAACCTAATTATTGTGCAATGTACAGTGTAAAGTTTAAGAAAAATCTGATGCATAGATTTCATATTTTTTATTGTAAAGAGAGTATGTGCTTTTTCAAAATAACTATTTTGAGTGTTAGATTTATTTGTCATTGTTCTTTTAAACTTTAAGTGTTAAAGCTTACTCACTAATTTTGTGAAAACTTGATAAATAGTTTTCTGAAGTCTGACAACTGAACAACTAAATGTATTGACCAACCTGCCAAACATATGTGATTGAGAAAAAGAAATTATTGAAATAAAATATCCAAGAACCACATTAAACGTCTACATGACAGGGCATACTGGGGGCTTTCGAACCACAGCAACAGATTGTTCTTGCAACTTTTGGTTACAGTTCCTCATATTTTTTGTGACCGTACCACAGGAACTCTGGTCGATTGCATTTCATAGTGCGGTCGTCTTCTTAAGCTCCATCTTCAGAGCAGAAACTTTCTTACCATGAGGGAAACCATCTGTGAAGCAGCTGTATTAGTCAGAAATTCATAAGTGAGTGATGATTGGTCCAAATGATGCAAGTGCACAATGATTGGCTGAATGGCCAAGTGCAACAAGAGAAGAAGTCCCTGAGGGTATATTGACCTGTATGAGGCTAATAAACCCCCAGAGAAGCCTGTTTAGTAAATATGTAAATATCTAAATATGCCTGCTGATGTTTTAGCATGTTCATCATCATCTTAACTGAGCTTGTTAATGTCTGTTAACAAGCCCAAAAAAAAAGTATGGCTGAGGCTGAGCAAAGTGACAGACAAATTAAGATTTATTTTGAAATAAATATAAATCATAGAGCCCTCACGATACCATAATGACAGGGTACTGAAAAGACAACACCCTGATACTGTGCTCTGTGCCTACACCCACTCAGGATCTTAAGCATGCAACTTGTACAATGGTAAAATATTTCAGACGATGCAGCCGTTTGACCTGTGTGTAGCACCAAATTAAAAGCATCCACCAGCAAACATACTTAGACTGGCATACTTTACTCTCTTCCATGTAAAGGGTTCCTATATCAGAATTACTTCGATGCTGTTATAAGACAACAGCATTTTTTAGGGTCACCAAGCCTGGCACATTAACTGAAGAGGCTGCCTATAACTATGACAACTAAAATTGATGCAGCATTTGCTTTGCTTCTGTTCCAACACATCAGAGCTGTTTCAGTAACTATAGTGTGGCAGACTAACTGATATGTGGCTGTTATCCACTGTCTTAACTGTTTTGATAAGCTTCTATAATTACAATAACTTGGCTAGCGTTATAAAGCGATCGTGATATGGGCTTAAATACATTCTTTTTACAAAGTGACAGTTACCTTTCTAGACGTACCTCACATACAGTTTGGTCTCATGGCCATTAGAGGTTAAATATTCTTTAAATATGATAATATGTTGTTTTGGCCTATATGAGCATATAACCCATGGGATAATATTTGGGTAGAAAACAGTAGAATAATGTTTTCTATATTTTGGAACACATACACACAAAAAGGGCTTTTGAGGAGCTTGATGGTGGATTTAGTTTCTTCATGCACTCAGTCTTTCTGCTAAATTAAACTTTGCTCAGCCAACATGCTTCTGTTGCTTTGTATTTACCAGAAATAAACAAAATGAAGTATGAGAAATGATTCTACATAATGTCAAACCCTTCCCTGAATGTGGTTGGAGGCTTAGCGAACACATGATTCCATCTGACCTTTCATGTGCTTGCAAACAACAGCAGTGCTGCATTACTGTAACTATGAAAAGCACTAACAACAGAAAAGTTGTAAGTGCCCCATAGCATACAAGATGAAAGAAGACTTTGTTGCATCTGCATTTACTCACATCTCCATTTTATTGCAGGGGTCAAACTGAAAGTATCTGCTGTCACGCTGTTATCAGTCCATGTGATTAAGTGGTTTAAAGAGTAACACATGCAGAGGCTGAGAATGTGTTTTTCAGGGTAACATGTCTGCAGTGGCTTGCGGTTGTTATGATTTGGTTGAGTGTTACAGTTTCTGTCTCTCTTTTTGTGTCCAAAAACCAGACTTACAGTCCATTGTTGTCACATGATCTTGCAGGATTCTTTGCTCAAATCACATGGAGCCCTTGCACGCACTTCAGTGAAGCACGTGAAATCTTTTCATCTTCTCCCTATCCTTTCGCACCACTTCAGTCTCTATCAAGCATTTGGGCTCAGTTTGGAAATAATACAGAGCACACATCTCAGAGCATTATAAAAAAAAAAGGGTCATGCCCTCTGCTGTGTGCATCAAAAGTGGAGCAGGCTGTGACAAAGTATGTTTAAGAGGAACTGCCTGTCTGTTACAACATTTTGTAGATTTGAGGTGAGGTTAAACAGGAAGTGCCCTATCATCCACCCTTCCTTTCCTCTATACGCTAAAAAAAAAGCCCAACACATCAGTGAGCCGTATTCAATAGATTTGCATACAGGGAAATTCTAAGGTGACACTAGTTACAGGCATAGAAACTTCAGGTTAAAACTGTTAAAGGCTTTGTTTAATTTAACTTGATTTAATTTTTCCTATAGATTCTGTGTTTTTAAACTATGCCAGACTATATTTGAAATGTTACGAACGGTGCGTTTGTGTAATGCTGCAGTGAGCAGACAATGGTGTCAGGCAAACCTCCAGCTCTGGGGCGTACTAACACATTTGAAAAACTTGTAACGTGTTTGTAGTTATTGGACACAGTTGAAGAAGCAATGGCAAAACTGAGCAAACACCCTCCACCCCTCAACAGCTGAAAGAAAAAAAACGGTACTTTGCTGTTGAGAAAGATGACTAAGACTAACCAAGAAAAAACTCTTAAGTGTTTCCAGCTGACTCAACTGCCACAGCGTTGGTGATCAACACTGTGAAGAAATACAGGAGTCTCAAACATTAATGCTCATGCTGTTTGTGACTGCTGCACTGCATTAAAAAGAATATACAGTTTAATAGTGACTCTTGAGAATTATAAGTTATAATAACGAGTTATAACACACGTGTATCCTCGTTTCTGCACATTTATACGTAGCATGGAGAAAGTTGCCACGATGGCTCGTAAGAGTAGTTTGAATAAAAGGAAAGCCATGTAAACACTGCTTCTCATGAGAGTTGTTAAGGACTACTGATTTGATTTGATTTTTTCAATTCAAGAGTGACCCTGTCATTACAGAAAGAACTGGGAAAGAAGAATATTTTGCTTTGAAATGCAGGGGAGCAGAAGCCAAAAGCCACAGTGTGTGTGAAAAAGTGTACTTACTGACCAGCGATGAACTATTCAAATTTTGTTTCTGCTCATTTCAGCAACTGCATGGAATTTTTTCACGCTGCATAAAGTTGGCTACCTTTAACCAGTTGCGTGGATGAACATCAGCGACTAAATATAAAGGCTGCACCCAATCACTTAGTCACAACTGCCTATTTAGCGTTGACCAAATCAGTTTTGAAAGTGATCTTGAATGACCTCATGAAATCGCTGCAAGGTTGTCAGGTGTCTGTTGATCACTGCATCCTCACTCAGCTGTGTGTCCACTTTGGTAGAACTGCATGAGAAATGCCTTTAAAAAGTATTTCAAAGTAATTTTTAAGACATTTCGGCCTTTGACGAGTATGAAAGGAGTGAATTATGCAATAATGCTAGAAAATCTCCCGCAGATTGTCACGACAAAAACAAAGTTTTCACCGCAAGAAGAAGAAACTCTTTCTCTGCATATATGACCTGCAGAGTAGGAGCTGGTCCACCGACCGAATTTGGCAATTTGACCTTGAGTCTCTGCGATACGACGGACGCTCGCAGCAGCAGATCGCTGCCCAATCTGAGGAACAACTCTCCAGTCCAATGCCAGTCCACAGGATGTACGGCTGACTGAACTTGGCTGCCGATACAAAAAGCCCTCTCTGTCCTCCACTTTGCAGCCGAGAAAACATGCGGAGGGAAAAGGGGAAGCAGCTCTCCCCAACTAAAACACACTCACTGGAAACCCATTGCACTAACCAAACAAGCGGACAGAGAGGATCATTTATTCACGATTGGCACGACCACAGATTCAACAACAAGTGACTGAAGGCTGTTCATAACTTTTTTTAAAACGTGTCAAATCTGGGATCTTGTGCCCCATCTATAACTGTATCATGTACAAATACAATGAAAGTTAGAAAGAACAAAATGGCATCAATTTCACTTGTACCTATGAATAAGCCTCTTTTTGATTTGTTAAAATGTATAAATATCCAAAAGCACAGGAAAACATGGATCACAAGTTCCCTGAAGTCATCAAATGACATATTGTGTCACAACAGTCCAAACTCCCAAATGCATCTCCTTTGTGACAGCTTTTCAGTGTAAATTTTGGCTGTATATACTGTACAAGTGATTTATTATCAGAGTTTCAAATTAATGGCTCATCAGTCATGTGAAAAAAAAATAAAAAAATGGACACAGTGACAACAAAGTCCAATATAAGCTACACCTAAAGTAAAATGTGGAGACACATATGAGCAGAGACAGGGACGGGACACACAGTGTTAGGTAAAATGTGTTCTGTATTACAAGTCTCTCAAAACTGACAGGTGGATGGCAGAGGATTTGTCCAAAAGGAGAATTGCAATTACGGTAAGTCAAAAATGTCACATTTTAGAAAAGAAAAGGATAAACTAAAACACTATAATAATACATACAGACATGGCTTGCCATTCACATAACCAAAATTCCAGTGGGAAACGTTTTTCTGTTGTTCTCGATGGACTAGTACCTAGAGAAATGACCTGAATCTGACCCCGAAACAGCAGGTCGGTTCCAAGCTTAGCCTCTCGACCGTAGGCTTCGACTCCAAATGAAAACCAGAGTGTACACTGAAAACTGCTAAAATAGTTCTGATTGCCATCGAGACGCGCTGCAGAGGAAGTAGGGCTCATCAGTTGGCACAGTCACAGGAGATTTACTGGGGAAGGCACTTGACATGAGGCTTCGTGGCGTTCCCCATGCAGCGACAGAAATGCACCGACACCCTTGTTTGTGCACATTGTGGAGGGACACCGTCAGCTGGGTGCAAGTTCCATGATAAACATCACCAAACCGAGGAAGGGGAAAACATGAAAATATGTCTATGCAGTACCTCAGTGGCTGGATCACACTTGACAGTCTGAGGGAATTACAAGAAACTGGATTTGATTAACCTGTGCAAGGCTTGAGTGGTCATTTGAAATGCTTTCAGTCCTCCTCCTGCCAGAAAGGCCCTAAAGGTGACGTATCCCGTCTTCTCCCTGCCTAGGGATTTGGCATGATATCTCAGCACCACCACCGCCATCATCATCATCATCATCATCATCATCGCAGCCAGTCTCCAAGACAGAAGAACCCAGCCCAGAAGATATAACAGTACTAAACAGAAAACAAACAGAAAATAACCAGAAAACACGTGTCTCTTAAGTTTCACAATTAGACATTCCCATTGAGGCACAATTCCAGAGAAGTGTCAATACAAAGCTATAAAAAAATACCAAAACATTCAAGTACTCCGTCATGTAAACACTTTTCAAGACTATGGTACAGAATCGATTGTTGTCGTCGTCGATTTTGTTTGTGTGCAACAATAAGACAACATTGTGAGGAGAGAGAATACTTTCGCAAAAAGCCTGCAGCACAGCTTTCGAAGCTCAAACTCAGCACATTTTCTGCATGTTTGTCCGTTGTTTTTTTTGTGTGGTGTTTTTTTTTTTTTTTTTGTAATTTTATTTCACTTTATTTGATTTTATAGAAGGACACATGAGCAGCACTGGCCGCCACCACTGGGAACAGTTGAATAGTTCATCTGTCTCACGATCTCTGCAAACAGTTCGTCGACCGATCCTTTATTTTTGGCTGAAGTTTCCATAAACGGGCAGCTCCACTCTTGAGCCAGCGCCTTTCCTTCCCCGGAAGACACCTCTCTCTCCCCCTCCAGATCCACCTTGTTTCCCACCAGGATCATGGGCACCCTCTCGTACCTCTTCACCCGGATGATCTGGTCTCTCATCGGCTTGATGTCCTGGAAGCTCTGCTGGTTGACCAGGCTGTAAACCAAAATAAAGCCCTGCCCGTTCTTGATGTACAGGTCTCGCATGGAGGCGAACTGCTCAGTCCCCGCCGTGTCCAGGATCTCCAGAACCGACGGAGACGAGTCCACCTCGATCTCCTTCCTGTAGAAATCCTCTATCGTGGGGTCGTACTTTTCGATGAAGGAGCCCGTCACGAACTGGACCGTCAGCGCGGATTTGCCGACTCCGCCCGACCCCAAAACAACCACTTTGTACTCCCTCATGGCTAAGGGGAGAAAAAAAAAGAAAAAAAAAAGGGCAGACACCTCCTTTTTCCGCGACGAAGCCTCCTCTCTCTCCCACCCGCTGACCAACCCCGATGTTTTCAAACCGAGCAGGCTGGGAAAGCTGTCCTCTCGGTCGGATTGTCGTCGAATCCTCCTCGCCTGCTCAGGAAGGGCCGCGGAGTGCAGATCCCAGGAGAGTGGCCGCTCCTGGACATTAGCGGGGCGAGTTAAAGCGCATTTTGATCGCACTGTATTGTGCAACGGTGCGGAGAAGCGTGATCGCTCCTTTGCTCTTGCATGGCGTTTCCTGCCCACATCCTCAGCGCGTCAAAAGCTGAGGCTCAGTTCCGTTTTCTTAAAGGAGCCGTCACCCCAAACCCCAGCTACAGCGATCACATGACCAAACACACGCACCACACTGGCGTCTGTGGCCTGATGTCCACGACCTCTGCCAGCACGTACACGTTCACGGTCACTGCTCTCAACAAGAGGCTCTCCAGCCGCACGCTTTACTCGTAATTATATCCACAAACGCGTCTGCTAATGAGGTCAGTCAGTCAGTCAATAATCAATTGTCCCGTGTCAACTTACTTCATATATGGACAGAATGATCAAGTATGGTTTTTGAAATGGCCTAATGAGAGTTTAACTAATTAGTTTTCAAATATGAAGCGATATTAAGACGTTTAGACTATTACTCCATTTCGTGGCCCTCATTCCTCGTGCGCAGTCTGTTGTGATATTCTGATCACAACTGTGAGGAAACGACAGTTTCTTCACTTCTTAATGTGATTAAGAAATGACAGTTGACAGGAACAGTTGCAGGTCCAGTTTAGGTCTGAGAAATCGCGAAGATTTCCAGTGTGAATTACAAATAAAAAGAAAAAAACGATCCCCGTTTCACTCCAAATAGATGCCTGACTGTGCTGCGTTGGTCCAGTGTTCTCCAAACCTGCCCAAACACGAGCTCTTCATAGAAGAGTCGAATGGGAGGGTGCATCTTCACCTCAAAGTTAATTTTCACATGTTTGTAAATGAAAATCTAAACGAGCCTGAAACAAGTCGTGGGGATTCTGTGTGTTAGAACAGAACTTTAATGGCCCTCCTCTCCACTTAAGCACATTTTTCCGGTGCATGCCAAATGGCACAAGAGTAAGGGGAAATCCAACCAAACATAGAACTGAAAGTTACGGCAAAAAAAAATGGGCAGTGATGTGTGTTAAAAGGGCGTTTATATGTGCTGAATATGCTGGGTTCCAAAGCATTTGCTGTATTTTTTTAACTGTAGAAGATACAAATGCAGATATGGGAGAAATGTGTCATCCCAAACGTATGTCTTCTCAGAGAAGCTCTTACTAGTCTTGATTTTAAAAATAGAAGAAATGATGCTACAGTTTAGCTCTTGTTCGTTCTTTTCTTTTTTTTTTTTTCTTCAAGGCATGGGCCTCACAAACGCATGAATGAACTTCTTCAGTATAAGGTTCCCCTCAGTGAGGAGTTGGGATTGCAGAATTGCTCTGGAAGTTATCTCCCTCTCTCCTGGGTAAACTAGACAGTGATCAGACAGTTTTGATGTCAGAAACAAGAGCAAGATTCTATTTCTTTTGAAATAGCCAAACGAGAAATAAAGCCATGTATCCTAAAGTGGTGATAAGGTAGTATGTGAGGCTGTATGGGCTGTATTATGAGGTGTGAAGGAGAAAAAGCACACAATCTCATAAAATTACACAGTATAACCTCCTGGCTCTGTCACATATCAGTCTCCATGGACCTGCTCCAGAATCTTTGTCTTGATGGCCCTGGAACCTCAGTTGCTCACAAGCTTTAACTTCAGAAATCATACAGACCATGTTATCCTAGACCACATTTCATGCTAGAATTGGCTCAGGGAAATGTTGACCTGCATATCAAAACAGCTAAAAGAGCCGTTTGACCCACACACCCAGAACACACAGAGGCAGTGACCACACAACTGTTGCATGAGCAAATCAAATATTGTTTTATTCAGATTTTTTTTTTTTTCATCCTTACAGCAAGAGTCAATAATGGCAACGATAAAATTTGCGGAAACAAATCTGAAGACAGAATAGTACATTGTTGTGTGGCAACTGTTAGCAAATACATAACTGGTGGGTGCTCTTACGTGTAAAAAGCAGTCAAAGCGTACATGTGCGCCCAGCAGGGAAGAGAAACCTCGGTTGCAGCCGGAAAAGCTGAAGGTTTGATTTGGAGTAAATGGTGCTTTGGTTCTGTAGCAACTATATGAAGCAGCCTCAAGACAGAAACATGTTGACATTGACTGTTACATTCATTTTAAAGACTAATTTTCCAAATACGCTTGTGGTGGGATGAGCCTTCGCCTGCTGAGTGCACAGCTATGAAAGCAAGAACAATTGCTCGTGAGTCAGTGTCGACTGTAATTTTCTCTCTAATGAGAACGTATCTGGGGTGGATGAGTGCTAATATGTTATTCTTTAAATAACATGTTGGCTTAGAAACACAAGAGTAAGATAACTGGTTTTTAAAGTATTATTTCTCCCCACTGTGGATGTTATCTACGATATGTATAGTTTGAATAAAACAAAACAGAATTGCGTATTCTGAAGGTGTTTCCTTTCCTTACATATCTATGCAGTTTCTTTTGTCTACATGGTTGTACTTTTACATGCAGTCAAATCAAACTATAATAGAAGATATATTTTTCATAGATTTATGGATCAACTGTACCATGGGAGCAGCAGTACTGCTTGACCAAGTCCAACAAATGATATATGGACATTATTGGACGCCGTCCTATGAGAGATGTGGGTTTAGCATGACGTGGGGATATCTAGTCCCCTGCAACATTCCTTGGCATTACGAGCCACCAATAAAATAAGACAAAAAGCGCATAGCTTTCTCTGAATGCATTGGCCAAGAAACTAGTGCCCTTCTTTGCAAGCAAATTTTAGCTGGTCTTCTAATTTAAGAATTTAAATTAATCTAACAAAATTCCTTATAATTATAGATCTTTTTTCTTTTTTATTCAAAATAATATCTCAATATGATACACATTTTTTTCTCTGTTCATTTGACTATATACAGAAGTGCAAAAAGTCAACCTTCGTCCCCAAGGTTAGAACTCACTATCTGCAGCATTTCTGACTTCTCCACAGTGGAAAAGTCGTTACGTTCTCACTCTAAATCTCACCAAACATCAACATCAGTCTCACACTGCTCGTTTTGGCCTGACATTCAGGGCAAACTTAAGAAATATTCCAACAAAACTACATACCTCATTGAAATGGATACAGTAGAAAATAACTTTTACTCTAAAACATGGACAGTCTATATTTCATCATAATATTTTCAAAACATGACTTTGACATGTTCTCAGGAGAATTTAAGTCGGTTAAAACTGTTTTTGTTTTCCCTCTACTCGGAGATGAATTAGTCTCATTCCTTGTATCAAAAAAGTTTTCTCGTGAATGAAATTAACTGACAATGTAACATAAACTGAGAAAGACATCCAGCTATATGAATGAAGTGAATATTTAACACATTATCCTGTATATGGTTTAAAAAAGTTATGAATGTCATACTACCTTAAGATCTACAACGACTATATCAATGTTGTCAAGTAATAATATAGTAAGGCCAAAAAAGAAAAATCTAAAACTACATACCTCAAATAGATTCAAATCCTTAAGTAGTACATAACACATAAGTTCAATGAAATTTAAGAGAGTAATTGTTTCTTTTACACAGAGAAAGAAGGAAAAACAAAAAAAACACAAACGTTCATAAGCAGTATGTGAGAACTATAAAACATCATTGGTGTTCTTATCCTGCATGGTGATTGAAAATACATTTGATTGGGTACAAACCCATTAATTGTAATCTAAGGCTTTGTTAGGTACATAACAATCGGTAAAGACACAAGACACACTTCTGTGAAAACGTAAAAGGGAACTAATCCTAAAACACACAGATGAATCAAACACGATGAAAATGTTTCCTTAATTGTTTACGCTTCTTCAGAGATGTCTCCATAACCTACTGAGAATAAAACGGAGAGAAAAACTGTGCTTTGGTTTCTAGATCTAGACGTTGGCGAAACCTTCCATGTTTTGCTTGAGGCACAAGTCAAACGTCTGTCTTGTACTTCGGCAAAAATGAATTGGCTCAAGACGGGATGACCAAAATAAAATGGGGTGACCGGACAATTCAAGTGCACATGTGGTTTAAATGACCTAATAGACCTTTGGGTCCGTCGTTTAAAAATTACCATCAACACATGGCTCATCGGTGCTTCTTGGAGACACAGTTTTGGAGCTGCTCCTCTTTAGAAGCAGGGAAACAAGGTAACACAATACCAATTGAAGCTACACCCTCTTTCAAGTTGATTAACAACTTAATCCAGACGGACAAAAACAATAGTCCACGAAATGAGGTATGACAAACTTTAGAAATCCCTCCTTTTTTGATTAAAAAAAAAAGAAACAAAAAAACAAAACTTAAATATCAAACAAATTAGTTTGGATAAACCTCACTTCTAAAATGAATCAATTTTGAAAAAACAAACCAAAACACTCACAATGAAGATTTTGAAAGCAAAAACAATACAAAAAGAGCCATACAAAACTTTTACCTTCAGTAAACAAATAACACTGCTGAGATAACACTCTGGTTTTAGCTGTATGGCCTCGATGGCACACGACAAGGTGAGAAAAGCTAGCCTGGCTGTGCTTTCAAGGTACACAGGTATGTTGGTTTACCCAGAACATTCATATGTCCAAGACCCTCATTTCAACATCTAGTTTTACTAGTAGCCATAAAAACACAACACTGTACATGCCTAATGCTTTTGGCATAAACAAAATTTGTGTCAAAACTATTGTGCCTTTTCGATTTCAATTCAAATTCAAGGTGCATGGTGTCATTTAATTTGTAAACCATAAAGTACGGCTGTCAATTAGAAAATAAAGCAGAACAAAACAACAAAAGGAAAGAAAAAAATCTTGGTCTTCCAGCGTACCAGCATGTGATGTTGTCTCATGTAACAACAATCTTGACCCTCTGTGCATGCAGTAATGGTGGTAATTAGGACAAACAGAGTGCTATGATTTAATTAGACACAGAGGTATTGTGTGAATGTTTCCAACTGAATCTGGCACCAAACTACGCTCTTCTTTTGGCTGGACGTCGAATTTGACAGCAAATTCTTCTTGATATGGATATGTGGGAAGATGGCACTGATCATATGTTGTACCCTTGGTGTTTACACTTGTGACGAGACCATCGTTGTGGACCGGGCATTAGATGATAGACCCTCCTTGTCCCATTGCTTGACATTCTGAAGGTTATGTACATAAAGGCTGAACTCTTTTGGCTTGGACGGTGCCAGCACACATTCATTTGATCTGTAAGAGACGATGGATTTCACTTGAGTAAAGCTGATGTCAAAATCTTGGGACTGAAGGGAAAATACAAACAGGTCCACTATGAGCATGGAAAGAAAAATCCTGAACCAGAACTAACATGAGTCACACAGAAAACTCGAAACTTAAAATGAAGAGAGCAAATAAGAGGATTGAAATAGGAACTCACTGTTCTTGAAAGGAACTACATTTGAGTCAAGTACTTGTGACTACTCAGATGATCTGCAGATATTATTGGAATCTGGGAATAGAAAACACAGATTAGATAAAACATGCCAAGCTGAAGGCAAACAAAAGTGGACGTTGACCTAAAAAAAAAAAACCCACGGATCAGCACAATTTAACCACGTTTTTTGTTTTTTTTTTTTACATTAAGATGAGTTCATTGCTGAAAAGGCACAACGATGAGAGGATGGGGGGAAAAAAAACTGGGCTACAGTCGAGGCAAAGTTAATTCAGGCGTGTAGTTCGTATGACAGACATTAGAATCAACACACACTTGTGGGTAGCAGGGAGGGGAAGAGGACGATTTTAAAGGAAGGGAGAGACAAGAGGGGGAAGGGAAACTATCAGTTAGTTGGCTTCCCCCATGCAAATTTAAGTCCTCCATGTTGTTGACCTGCACACCTCAATAAAGTGAAGTAAACTGGTTCAGGATGAGGAATAGTAACATGATGGTTCATCTTTAAATCGTTTCACTAACAATTTGAAGTTGTGCAGTAGCTAGCTGCAATATCTTCAACAGAACTCAAATGAAAACGTAGCAAATCGTCTTTAAGGTTGTTTTTTTTTTTCAAACTTTTACAGTGAGTATGTCCAGCTTTTACACACAAAGTACATGATAGAGATTTGCTTTGCGTGCTGGAAGCAGCTGCAAAAAAAAAAAAAAAAAAAAAAGAAGAAAGGAAAAAAAAGTAAGCCAAGCACCAAAGGGCACAGATAGCGACTATTGCACAAGCTGTGCAAATGGCTCTAAAAATGTTGGGGTTTTTTTTTAAAAAGCAAAAAAAACTACCTCATACATACCAATTGCATGTATTCGTTGGTAGTCAACTTTGATAAGGAAGAGTCCTCAAAATGGGAAAGGACAAAAATCGAGGTTACAATGAGGACACACATTAAATGAAATACAGTAGCTTCTTCTGAAAGACAGATAGATCATCTAAGTATTGTAATTCTAGTTGAATGGGATGCATGTATATGATGTAAAACTTGTCACAGTATAATGAAAGCATACAGAACTGCATGTTGGACTCTCGTGTAGGCCAACAAGAAGGAGTACCGCTTTTTACCCAACCCACCCCTTATAAGACACAAGCATTCCAAGTTTGTCAATGTGCACTGAAAGACAGAAATGATAGATAGATAGATAGATAGATAGATAGATAGATAGATAGATAGATAGATAGATAGATAGATAGATAGATAGATAGATAGATAGATAGATAGATAGATAGATAGATAGATAGATAGATAGATAGATAGATAGATAGATAGATAGATAGATAGATAGATAGATAGATAGATAGATAGATAGATAGATAGATAGATAGATAGATAGATAGATAGATAGATAGATAGATAGAGGTGGTAGATGTGCAAACCTGATTGGTGGAGGCAGATGCGAAGGGAACGCTTGTGGCAGATGTGGTGGCTGCAGACACAGTGGCTGGACTACCACCGTGCATCATGGGAACTTTTTTGGAGGGAAAATCATGAAAGCATAAATACACAGGGAAGCACTGTGGCCACATACACACCAGGCAAATGAGGGAGGGAGAAGGAAAGAGGTAGCCAGAGAGGGATTCGATTTTAACTGGTGCCCCTTCTTCTCTCTGCCAAGGCTGACAAGAGTGTTGCGTTTTGAAAGCTTCCCGTTATGCAGGGTAGTTGTAAAAACAGGGAGTTGCTTGCATATTTGGGAGTATTTTATAGAAATCGGACCAGTAGTGCTTTACTTTCCTGATGAACGCCAGATGCCGACTAAAATCTGGTTCTAGAAAAATGATGAATGCGCTGTAACACTATTCTAAAGAATGCAGAATGTATGGCAGAGGAGATGAAGGTGAAAGTTATAATCAAATATCCTCAATTTTCTTTATGTTTTAGAGGTGTTTCAATAGGTTTCAGGTTAGACCAGCCAGAAGCCAAGTTTGGATCAAGCATGAGACTAAGTGTTCAAGCAATACACAGTAAGTATACACATAGAGAGACTAACAAAGTATAGATCAGTTAAACTGATAATATGAAAAACATTAGCTTTTGATTAACAACATTTAAATTGCATAATACTTATCTGTCCAATTGTGGACTCTAGCTTACGCTTCAGTTCACAAAATATATCATTACAGAGGTAAAATAGTGACACTCGGGTCAAAATCACAAATCAATTAAATATACAACACAGACACTGATTTTGGTGACCATCGACCATCAGACATGACTTTACAAATATCTGAAGAAGGAGAGCTGGAACCTACCAACGCCGGCTGCAGGTGTCATGCACAATATTGAGCCTGCCCATCATGCAGTGCAACAGGAAGTGGATTGGATAGGGAAGAGAAATCAAAACAGCCCATCACAAGGTTCGTTAGAGTGAAGGGAGAGAGTGTGGGAAGAAAAAGGTTAATATTTCTTGGACACAAACATCAGTGATTGGAGAAGGCGAAGTAGTGAACTCATCATAAAGCAGTGCGTCGAGTCAGAATTTAGACGTTCTTCGGTAGTGTAATCATATGAATATGTAATCCACCATGAGTGACAGGTTTATGAATCTATTTATCAGATTAGATTACTACTATTAAACAATAAACAAACTCTACAAGGGAGAGGAAGAGTAGATGTTTGCAGAGACCAGACTTTTGAGCCTACTGTTTGTCACCAAACTGAGGCATAAAATATCATCACTGAAGCAATTCAGCCCCATTCATCCAAGCCCAAGCCAAAGCCCCAGAACCATGAGTGATCATACCATGGACAGTTCAATCTAACAACCTCCTATACCTCTGTTCTGCAATCTTATCTCTGGTACCGAAATGACACCATAGCTTCTACTAGGATAACTTTGTTGAGTTGTATTAAAGCAGTTAGTAGATAGAAAGACATTCTAACCACTACTTGGTACCCAGTGGCCATGCAATGCCATACAAAGCATAAAGCACATTTTTTTAAAGATTACGTTAAATACACATGTATACCCATGATAAACATACATCTATAATCCTTACTGGCCTGGAGTGTAAGTTATTACTAACCTAGGTCTGAATTTTGCAACCAAACTGCTCTGTACTGATATCTACCACTCTGCCAAACCCCAGCCAAGCAGGAGTCAGGTTAGACTGATCCAGCCATCCACTGGGTGGTAAGAGCACTCGTGGTGGTTGCTTTGGGAGCCATACCTGATGGGAGGAAAGCAGCCTGCTGCTGAAACTGCATGCTGGCCAGGGCCTGTTGGTACTGGAGCATGCCGGTGTTAAACACGGCAGAGGCCCCGTTGGCCTTCTCCAGGGCAGCCCGCTTTGGGAGGGGAGCCATGACACTAGGGGCGATGCCCTGCCCATCCAGATGGAGGGAAGTAAGTGAGAGAGAAAGTAAAAGGCAGAGCAGAGACAAGAAGAAGAAAGACAGAAAGAGGTGCGTGGAATAGAGAGAGAGAGAGTGTGTTAGAAAGAGGCAAAAACGGGAAAGAAAACAAAAAAGGTACATACGTTAGCGGACATCAGAGTAACAGTGTCACAACATCTTTGTGTGTACAGCAGTAACAATATCATATCATCATTAGCAAGCAAGCAGCAGTCTGATACAAGTACTACACAAGCAGGAGCATGGTGCTTTCTGGAGCTATATGCTAAGAAGCATTCATATATTCATTATGTAGGTTTTTTAAACTTTGTACTCCAAGGGCTGACTAAATGCAACATAAGCAAGCATTAACTATTAAAACAATAAGGCTATTAACAAGGTGGAACAAGTAGGAAGCACAGAGAAAGGGAGGCTGCACTGCTAGCTCCATGATAAACTGTGTAAGCCATGTTTAAGTGATAGTTCACTCTCAGACAAAGGTCAAAAATGGCCTAAGGCCAAGAAATGAGAAACTGACTTTCGATATTTACATGATAAACACTCCGTTTGTAGATGTCATCTTGGCATGAGGCCATTCTTGAGGTCTGAAGATATATATATGTAAGACAAGATCTGATGTAGAGTGAACTACCATTTGAACTGTGATAACCTTTCATGGTGGGGTCACTCCTGTATGAATATAAAGACTTTTCCTCTTAGCCCCACCCATATCAATCTGACATGCACTAGCAACACAGACATGCACACATTTGATTGAGCTGCTTGACACTAACATTTAGACAAAAGACTGAAGCCATGCCATCATTACAGAAGCTCTGCTTCCCTAGCTCTCACTGACTTTTGTTAAATAAGCTGCAGGTGATGAATTGATTGTGGCTCCTTGCTATGAATTCCATATTCTAATTGTGTTTGAGGTAATTGCAAAAAAAAAGAAACTAATTCGTTTCTGGTCACAACTTGAGCCTCAAAAGGCCGCAATCATTTCATCACAGGCAACAATGATAGATCAACAGGAGGACAGAAAAGACATTGCACTCAGACACAACTACAGACATAGCTAGGTATCTGGTTAAAACACTGCTCTACAACAAAGCCACATGCCAAGCTAAAAGGTGAAAGGTCATAGTACCAGGTCAAAGGTTGCGTCGAGGGGTCGCTTCAGTGATTTGACAGCCGACTGAGTCTTAATTAGCAGGCAGCGAGCACATGATGGCAATGGGCCAATGGGGTTCAAGCGCATTAACATAAACCAGCAAGCAGAGGTGCATCATGGGGGCAGCAGTGCAGTTTGGGTATAGGTGAGAAAAAACAAAACAAATAAAAAAACAAATCATTGGAATGCAATATACAAGGGGATAACAGGACTAAGGCATGCACAGTGTGGAGACTAGCTCTGCTACTCAACAGCTAAATGATCACCAAGAATAAATGATAACTATCACTCTATATTAGTTATTGTCACACGAGAGTGGATGAATACGGCGATGAAAAAAAATGATTCAACTATCACTCTAAGTGAGTTTCAGCAACTGGGCAGAAAACTAGATGTAAGCACAATTCACGGGTTTCTGTTTCACTGTGCAAAATCAAAGTCAGGTTCACATTACAATGATTCGACCTCCAGTTTCACTGTGTCAATAAGAGCATGTGGAAAACACTGCGATCAACAGATAAGTGTGGCTGCACCACAGTTCAGCGGTGCCATTACTGCAGGACAGGACTGAAAGCACAATGAGTCCTTTTTAATAATGTCAAGAGGAAGAGAAGTTGTAGATAGGAAGCACAGAAACAATGGAGTCAAAAATAAGGCCAGGCCACCTGAGAGAGAAAAGGGAGGAACTGGACTGTCTGCTTGTGGTCTGGGATGAAATGAACAAGGAACAAGACATTCAGTTTGTCAAATTAGGAAGAAAAACACTTGGCATGACAATAGTCAGGGTTATAATGTTCTGCTGTCCGATCCTTTGTCATGTCATCCACCACTGGGCAGATTTTACCCAAACCAGCATGCAGACCTTTTAAGTTTGATCTGGCAAAAGCAGAACTGAAAATTCAACATAATACCAAGACGGAAAGTGAGACTAATTTCAACATGACTATGAGACATGTAGCGCCCTAGCTATCTCAATCTAACATAGCTAGCCCTAATGTCAGTTCAGATCTCCTTAAGAAGGTTTCTCAGCCTGTCGTGTGAGCGTAGATGAGTGTGAGCTCACTAATACTGATTGCTCACCATGGCCGCGGCGGCTGTGGCCTGGTTCACCTGATGCTGGGTAGCCTTAATTTTGGCCTGCAGATGGGCTGGCGGGTGGAAGTACTTGCACTTTTCCCTGGAGCACCGACCCTTGATGTAGTCCATGCATACGGTGACGGTGTTGTCGTTGGTGTCAATCATGGTGCTGTCCGCGGGGTGAGCAAAGCGGCAGTCGCTCTCCCCGCGAGCGCAGTTTCCCCTCTGATACTCCCGACATACCTAGAACATGTGAAAGGAATATTAAGTTAACCTACAACTTCAGGCAACTATAAGAATAGTTTCATTTATTCATACTGTCCTGCTTTGCAGATTTGTATCTTACAAACATCCGTATGACTAATCAAGCTTTTGCTTAATCATTATGTAGTGGAAGTGTACTTACTAAAATCCATAAGATACAAATAATACAAAATACAGCCTAATGCAAAAATAAAATGCTTTACAATAGTAAATTCAACTTCCTTTGCAAAACATTTGAGCAAAGCCTTCCTCTATGCAGTTTCCTTATGTAACTCAGGATCTCAACTGATATCAATTGCACAATGCGGGCATCCTGTTTATCTGGTTATGAAATGCACCCCTAAAGGGCTATGCTTGAACCTTTGTACTTTCATGTAATTCACATTTATTGTACGATAATGCAACTGAGGTGTGTTGGAGAGTGAGTCTCAGACAATTCTTAAGTCTGCGTAGGAAACAGCAGATGGCAGCACCGTCTTTGGAATACAAGCAGTGTGGTGTTAGTTTGTCTGCTTTTCTCTTTGCCTTAATGAGCCTTATATGGCTGAACCTACAACAGACAAACACCGATAAGACTAGCAGGAGTAAGATAATAACAATTCTTTTTAACGCCACAGCAACATTAAAGTGTAATTCTGGGGAAGTGTTATTTACTGTTCTTCTCGACAGGAAAAATGTTTTCCCTCGCTGCTTGTTTCACTGCTTTCTCCACTCAAATGAACATTCAAACAAGTTCAGACTCCCGTCTGGAGTGAGTCACATGTTTTATTTTTTGTGTGAAGTGTTATGCTCAAAAGCACAAACTGTACTGGAACTAGATGAAGCACAACTCGTATTACAAAATGGATCTTTAACTACGGGGGTTGTCAGAACCACCTTTGCACTTACTATTACAGTTCAACTTCCAGAGAGTTTATGCAAGTCCAATCATGGTCCCATTATTAGCTACTTGCTAAAGCTCTTGTCTTTTTAACTAATTTCCATCTCATTTCACCTTGCTTTTTACAAATGGAGAATCACAGCAAGAAGAAGACTTTATTAGAGTTTGGAGCATCGGTTTATCTTCCACACACAGCACTTTCAATATGCAGAAAAATCAGTATCAGTATGTCTGTTACCTCGAGTCTGTCTGTTCTTAGCAGTTTCTGGGCTGCCGCAGCAGCAGCATTAGGTACTTGGCTGACGGCGGGGCTGGAGGCCATGAGGATAGGGGTGTTGGACATGATCTCTGGAGGCATCAGGCTTGGTGAAACTGGGCTTAGGTAGGGATTAAAGGCTGCCGCTGCAGCAGCTGCTGCTGCGCTGGCGTTGGTGGCCAGGCCTGGTGTCACCGAGAACATGGGCTGAGGCAGAATAAAATAAAAACGGAGAAATGACAGCACGGTTAATAAAAGGCTTAATGCAAACCACAGTCTCGAAGGTATCCTTGTGGTAAAGGAGAAAGAGAAACGGGAGGTGCAACTCAAAAGACAGCGACACACAGAGTGAACGTGCTGAATATGTGTGAGTTTTTACATATATGTGGCCTCACCATGGACAGTAGCTGTGGTGTATTCATACGTGTGTGTCCCCTCACCATAGGTGGTAGCTGTGTGCCAGGCATCATGGCATTGGCAAGTTGCATCTGCTGGGCCAGCATGGCCATATTCTTCTGCTGGATCAGGTTGTTTCTGCCATTGATCTCCAGCTGTGTCTTTAGATGGGGAGGAGGGTGCAGATACTTGCAGTTCTCTCTGGAACAACGGCCCTGAGAGGAAAGCAGAAAGGTGTCGGTATTTAATATGAGTAATGTAAATACTGCAGATCATAGTGGAAATATGGTATCCATGCAATTTATGGACAAGTACTGAAAACAAACGTGTGTACAGTGGTAACGTGTTGATGTCTGTCTGGTTCAAACAAAGCTGCCTCAACAACTAAAAGAAAGCTCCTCAAAAGAACACAACAACGGCTACAAAGATTTCCATAAAATTTGCTCCGAATATACTATAACTATCCTCCCATCATGGCTTCATTGTGACAAAATTTTTGTTTTCTTTATAATTGAGTGAACAACTAAATACCAACAAAATGACAATCCTATTAGTGTTGTATGAACTTTGGGCTTAGATTTGATATGCAAAAAAAAAAAAAAAACAACACACTCAAACATATATGCTGAACTAGAGGTTGACTGATAAGGATTTAGTTTCTATCTATATATGTTGTTTGGCTATTGCTACGTCACATGCTGGACTGTTTTGCTAGATGCGAACAGACAGTAATGATGAATAGATTGCAAGTCAAAGAAAGGAAAAAAGCAAACAGAGAAAAAGTGAAAAAAACAGTGGATTATTTTAAACTTCTATTTGTCTTCTAATTATTACACATCCTGTTTTTCACATGTTCGGTTCGACTTCACAGCCTCAAAGCGGCTATGACTTCCTCTTGCCCTGCTCTCAGTAGCTTCTGCTGACCTGCCACAGTATTAGTGCGACTGAACAAAAGAATTCTGAGACAGCCCACTTTAGCAAGAGTCCATTTAACAAACAAACATGCTTAACACGACAGCTTAATGAAACACAAACAATCTGTCAGAGCTACCAGCAACCAGCAGCACTTTCGGCTGCAGGTTACCGGTTAATGCAAATAAACTACAGCATGGTAATTTGACTGACACACGGCGGCAGTGTCAGGCATTTCCCTTTTTTTTTTTTTTATTGTTCGTGTTTCCTAAGCAACAACTTGTGGCTACTTGATAACCGGCCTAGTTTGCTCAGGTGTTGGTCAAAGCTGCTGGCAAAGGCTGATTAACAAGCTTTCCAATTAGCTGGTCTATCTCTTCTCACTGTTGACATTTTAGCATACTTTTAGTAGCATTTTGCTCAAGCTTTGAGCACAGACAAATCTCGTGTGAATACGGAGGACAAGCAGCATGCTTCACAACTTTCATTGCGTGCAACGTTACAAAAGGAAAAATGGTGTAAATGCTGAGATGGGCGTTTTGTGTTCTTTTTTGAGTATTGCGCAGTATCCCCAGTGAATGCGCGATACCTTGCATATCCTCAGAGTAGCTCTGAAATTCACATTAGGTTTGGGCTCAGTCTATCACTAATTGTTAACAGCTTGCTATTTCGGTAAGTCCCAGCTGGGACATGTGTGTGTGTGTGTGTGTGCACTAGCCCCAGGGGGTCATGACTGATACTGTGGTGTTTTTCACCAGACATTGAGCTTAGCTACATGTCTGACTGACACTAAAAATACTGTCCACTCATATGATCAGTCTATATTGTATCAGCAGTCACCCAGAGGTCAGACATCAAAGCCTTTGAATAATCATCTTAGACAGAGATCCGTTTCTGCTGCCCACTGTGAGTATCCAATTATATCATCAGTCTGGAGAAGAGTCATCCTGCTGGAAGTCTCACACACGCACGCACAATCCCATTCTTGTTTAAACAAGAAGCAAGCATACGCACTGGTGTGAGGTTTAGGTGACAGGTGGCAAAATGCACACACAGGCAAGTCCAGAGTGCAGAAAACACATGTATTTACTTTCAGCCCCGTGGCACAGCTCATCTGACTGTGGCAGCCTACGCTTTCCATCAGCGACACATCTAACCCCGCCGGGATCGGCTTGTATACTCTGTTGTGACTTCATCCAACTCCTCCATCTCCTTCACTTTCACCGACACTCGAGCACCAGACAGGTGCGAAGGAAAGAGGAAGACACAAGAGCCAGGGAGGAGGGGGAATTTGGAGGAGAGAGGTATCTTGTTTTGTCCACTTATCTGAAGCAATCTCCGGTTTTCGTTTGATCTCATTTAGAAAAATCGAATATTATAATAAACTACATTTGTTTGATTTTTTTTTCTTCAAAAGCTGAATGTACAAGCCAATATTAACCAGTTAAATGATGACTTATTTATTCATGTATTTATCAATTCATCTATTTATTTAAAAAGACATTAATGAAGGAATCCATGTCAGTAACAGCAGTCTCAGCCAGGCTATATGACTCCCTTTGTAAGGAAGAATTGCTATTATTAATTATTATCATTATTTTTACATTATATTTGACAGGCCACTTTGCACACTGACCATTTGAGAATAAGCAGAGCTGTTATTTAAGTATTCTGACAAGTTGTAATGTGTGTGTCTGTGGCAAAAGCTCACAAAAAGTGAAAAATGATTAAAAAAGTGAATAAATAAATAAATATATAAGAGCTGAAGTCAATTCATAATAGTAGTCCAGGCGTTGGCAATGATTTCCAGTGAGGGCTGGAGTGTGTGGTGTGTCTGTCTGTGCAGAGGGCTGCTGGTTGTAAAGACATAAAAAGATCATGTTTCACTCACCCCATATGACCCCAACCATCAACTGCTGGATTAACGGCTGCAGCTGTGTATGTGTGTGTGTGTGTTTGAGAAACACACTCGCTTTCAGGTAACTAGATTTGCTCCCAAATAATTCATCCAAAGAAAATACAAGTCCCCTGCCCTGGCAGCCATTTTGAATTAAAAAAAAAAAAAAAATCAGGTCCCAAAAGAGGAAATGTAACTCTGCAAGACAAAGTGAGAGTCATGTAGCGAGAGCGAGGCTGCGTCAGTGAAATTTTAGAAGTTGCAGAAGAAGAGGTGATAAGTGGGGGCTGTCACATGAAGGGAGGAGAGACAGAAACTGAGATGGAGGCACACTGGACAAGAAGACATCGCCTCTCACATCATGTTTTTGTCTATTACTGTGGCATCGGTGGCCTTGAGGAGTAGATACAGTTGGTGTCCACGGCAACAGAGCAGCTAGCTCCTCCTCTGTGATTCCTTGATTCTGCCTGATCACTGGCAGATAAAGACAATCGGCTAAGAGATTACTACAGATACAACGAACCCTGCAGTCACATTTAGGTCAAGAGCAGAGGACATGTGTACATAGTCGTGATTGTCCCAACTCCAGACTTGAAGGTTATTATTAATAGAAATAAAAGAAGGTATGGAGTTTTCATCCTCCTCTCTTTTTACTGACCAACTCTCTTGACTTTTCACTTAGCTTCCAAACGAAACAGAGAACAACATTATCCCAAGAAAACGGACGCCATTTAAAGGTAATCATACAAATACAACGTCAGATGTGTTACGCAGGCCCGCTGAGAGCTTTAAATCATGTGCCAGAGTACGCTGAGAACACAGGGATAATGATAAGAATGTGAGAAGTCAACAAACTCAATCTGTCCCAGAAATTATGAAAACAATGAAGTGCGTAGCTTTAGAATGATTCACCCACATCCTCAGCCAATTCCCAAGAGTGCAGGTTCGAGCAGCGAGAAGTCGCATATTTAGTTTTCATCAGCCAAAGGGTGTTTCAGGAATGTTTTCTATTTTCCCATCAGGTGACAGAGCCGCCGCCGTAAATAATCAATGAGCCCCTTCAATGAGCATGTGTAAAAAAAAAAAAACACATTCAACATTTTACATCTCATTTTAAAAGTTACAGTCACAGTGAAACAGATTACTAACAAAAATGTAAATTGCTTCAAATCTCTTATTTAGCATTTGCTCAGTCTTTATACAGTTCATTTCCACATTGTGCTGTTATACTTGTGGGGTTTGTCTAACGAGCTCTTCCTGATCTAATTAACTTTTCCTGCCTACTGTAGGCTCAGCCTCGGCCTTGTTTCGAATTCATTGTGGGAGTCTATGCTTCTCCTGGTGAGATCAGCCAAAATCAAAGCCAAACTGGGAACAATGATTCCACTAGCTACTGGGCATGCTGATTGATGATAAGTTGTAATAACATGTCCCACCCTGCTCGCTCTCTTCTAGCTCTCTGTCTCACCCATGGACACACACCCTGCTTTTGTGACTATGTGGGATTTAAACAAACAATGAACCAATGTACAAAGAATGCTGGGTGTGGCTGAATCCCATCCTTTCGAGAAAAATAGATGAAGTACTCAGCAAGATGTTTCGATGTGCATGAGAGAAAGTGCGAGTAGATCAGTGACATTCTCCCGAAGCGCTGGACTTGCAACCCCCTCAACCCCTTTAATTATAAGAGGGTGAATATCTGGGGCCGAAGCATACCACTGATGCCTGTTTAGACTTCTCAGATTATCTGCCACTGATATCTAACTGTTGTGAGCGTTAAAACGTGATATTTGGAACAAGCTCCAAGAATACTAGAAGTCATTTCAGGACATCCACATTTTCCTCTGGTTGTACATGAAATCAGTGTTGTATTGCCTTGTTAGATGAAGTTTACATAAGGAATAATGAAAGTGTACATTTGAAAGCCTAGAACAGGTTAAGACGCAGCTTTTTTAGTGGTAACTTGGAAATGGAGCCCTTAAAAAAGTCACTGTTCCGAAGGCTTTAGATGTGCACTAATAAATGAAACACTGAGCTTTGACACAGGAATAAATGGATATCCTATATCCAATCACAATTAAGTATGCAGTAAGTATTTTTTCACGTCTCTATGCATGTGCACTTGTTGCAGAAAAAGAGAGATGTACTTTTTCCACTTGGGAGTTTTAGCAACCTGAGGGGTTCAAACATTTGCAATTCACAAGAAAAACACAGAGCAGCAGAATATATATTAAGTGTGTCATGTCTCTTTTAGATCTACCGTCTCATCTTTTACTTTATCTCTCCCAAGGAGCCCCTGCATTAGAAATGTCTTTAGGTTCAATGTTGTCCCAATCATTCACTCCAAATTAAAAGTCTGGTCATTTGGTTTTCTTCTAAATACAATGCATTGAAGTCTCTGTCATTTGCGGCACTTCAAGTATGGCCATTAATAAATGCATATTATAATGTAAACAACCTAGATTTCACAACGTACTAAAACTGACCGTCTTTCTTATCTTTGATCCTTCGGTGTTGTGGTCTGATGTTATTCAGTTGTGCTGTGTTTGGGTGTGAAGCTACGCTGTTCTCTGCCCTACGTTCCACTGTCTTCTGTCTAAACATACACAGAGATGAAAGCGTGCTCTCCTCACACACACTGTGAAAGAAGCTTTGTTCTGCTGCAGAGCAGCAGAGACTCAAAGGAACCGGCCCAGTGGTTGGTCTCTTTGTCTACTGTGCACTCAAATGTGGGATAGAATATAAAATATCAGTTCGGTCAATATGCACCTCATGTTCAAAACACCATAACCAGAGATTTGATCTCAGGCCTTCGAGTAAATCAGAAAACAATATTCTAATTATCCATAAATATTCTGATTTTCTGAAGTATATTTGCTCATTTAAAGTAATAATAAAATATCTTCTTTTCATAATTTAGCTAAGTATTAATTTATCCGTCGCAGTTTTGAAGAGGGTGAGGGACTTGAGAAATCTTTAGAGTCGCGAGAGATGCGAGGCTCTTTCTTTGCTGGTGCCTGAATTTCTTTATCAGACCCTAAACACACAGTCATACTCTTGTGATTATGTCTCTATGTCCCTGCCGGGTCTCGAAGCTCACAGTGATCCATGTTGTGCAGCTTAGTGGTCAGAGAGTTGATATGACAAGTGGGGCTTGTGGAGATATGAAGTAAGGAGGGAGTGTTAATCTATGATAATATTACAGTATGTCCCCAGTGTTGCGTTACCACCTCTCACCAAACAATGACAGAGTCAGAATGATAACGGGCTGGACAGGCAGTGGACCGTACGCAGTGTGGTAGCGTCACCTAGATAAATGTGTTTGTGGGAAATGTATGAAAGTAAAATTGCGGTGGATGTTTCAAGTGAAACAAAAGAAAACCCACCTGTGTAAACTGCAGAGAGGGTTCCAATTTAAATACATCAGACATCGCAGTAGCCACAGAAGCCTCACTATTCATATCACACAGTTACACACATATGCAGAGCAATGAGTTATTCACACTTGAGAGAGTGTTGGTTCTCAGAAATCCTACAGGTCAGATGTCTCGTACACAGGAGCCCTGGATCCAAACTTAGACCTCTCTGTTTTTCTCCTGACATGCCCCCCCTCGTCCCCCTCTCATGTGCTATCTCTTACCACCGCTTCACACAAACATGCTTTCTGTTTATTCCATTCTTTTTCGGCCCTTTCACTTTCTGTGCTACTTCTCCCCCTGTGAGGGCAAACAAGGTTAGTTTCTTACGTTCCATTATGGGCAATAACGGCGCAATAACACAGGTATTGATTTGAGTGGCAGCACTTTATGAAAAACCACCCAACGCTCATAATGTGAGAATGAGAATCAGCCAGGGAATGTTCATTTAATCGTGTCCGAACTCTGCTTTGCAGTGGGAGTGAAAAAGAAGAGTCATTGTGCAGATATCATTCGGTCCCAGCAGCAGTGAGGTGTCACTGTTGCGAGGCCTGAGGGTGTTGTTTCTGAAAATGACTGAGGTAATCTCATTTTCACTGTCTGTAAATGTTAGACATTTATCTTAAGCATTTCAAACCCTGAAAGATGATAATCCAGTGGTATATAATAGTATTTGTTGGAATGCATTTCTTTTTTATTTTCTTCACCTTCATCAACTGCCAGACTTATTACATTTTCCATTACACACATAGATATGTGTTAGTGTGTGTGTGGGGGGGCTGAAGAAAGTGATCCTACAAGATAGTGGCAACAGAGTTTCAGAGAAAGAGTGAAATGATGAGCGTACAGCAGGCCACCTTTTCATTGCTGTTATGCAGACTACCTTCTAGTCTCACAGTCGCAGCTTTGAAAGTCTTAAATAAGTAAAAAAAAAAAAAGAAAAACTCAAGTCATATACCACACCTCCTCTTTCTTCGTGTCTCCATTTCTAACCCCCATCACATCCTCCACCATCGGCCATCCTTTCATCCCCTGGTTCTGTGACACCAGGATTACAGAAAGTCTCCCCCATCAGTAGCCAAGTAATAATCACAGGGTTCGTGACTAATTTATTTTGCGGCAATAACAGACTTAATCTGGTCTGCATAATGCTAATCTCATATCATGGGCTGTAATCCTATCCACAGCTCTAATCCAACTGTCAACTGGTCTAATCCTGTTTCTACGTGTTGAATATCTCTTGGACTTGACATCAGCGGGAGGATTCTTTTAAACTCTTTCTGTCTTCGTTTTATCACATGGTTTAGCCTTACATTCCTTCTTCATATAATTCCCCCCTTTTTTGTTTTGTTTGCGCAATTATAGCAATCTTTTCTTCCCCTACAGTTTTAAATAAGTAAACAGTATCATTAATCATACTAAAACCAAGATTAGCTGCAACCAACCAGTGCAAAATTCTGTCTGAAAGGCCAGGATTTTTAGCTGCTCATGAATAAAATCTGAAAAGTTTCAAATACTTTAAAAAGACTAATGATTACATCGATTATAAATCCTCATAGAAAAAGAGAGAGAGGGGAAAAAAAAAGCACAATTCCATGGAGATGTTGTGTTGTTGTCAGGTTTCACCAAACAGTGAAGGAGGTTATCTTTGGTTATTAGAGAGTCAACAGTGACTTAAAGATTTTTCTACCAGCCGGCCTCTCATCATGCACCCTCTGGAATGAACTCTTTAATCTTGTGCTCCGACAAAACTAAATAGGGCACGGTATATGTGTGCGATGGATCTAACGTGTGGCGAGAGGGAGTGGCAAAGTGAAAAAGGTGTTAAAAGAGCAGAGTCTAAAGTGTGTGGCTGTGCCCTCGAGCTCCTCTCTTATCTTTTGGAAAGATAATAGCTAAGCTGACTTGCCGCATATTTGCTCTCATGTGAGCTGAGAGGAAACGACAGAGCTGTTAAGAAAGAGAGTGAAAGTTAGACTCTGATCTTTGTGTTTGAAAGGAAAAGCAAAATCATTCAGCATGCGAAAGCTCCACGAGGAAAGTAATGATATTTTAGATGCTATTGATCCAACGCAGATTTGAACAATGTGTGCCAGTATTTCTTAAAGTCCTTGTGGTGAGAGCTGTGAGCAAATAATTATCAAAGTGCATCAGCAAAGCTTTTCGATGATTTACTTGTATTATGTGTAGATATAGAAATATACTTTTGTGGTGTAAAAATTCAAAGATTGAAGCAAAACAAATGACATCAACAGGACCTTTAAGCAGGTATTGTACGGATGTATTACTTGATATTACCATCTTTTCTTTGATTGGTCAACATTTTCTAATTGGGGAAGCCATCTGACCCTAAAGGCTATTTGAGGCTGTGCAGTATGTCTGTGTTTTAAAGAGACACAGAAAGGACAGCTATAGAAAAGTGATCATTGTATCGCTGGTGTTATCAATGGGCCCAGTGTGATGGAGAGACAGGGACGGCTGACACTGAAAAGAAAAAGACCGTTGTCGCTGATCTTCCGTCACATAAGCTCACAGGCAAGATGCAAAGCCATGCTGATGTGACAGGGATGCATACACCATTAAACAAGCAGAGCAAAGAATGGCTCTGTGTGGTTTAATGTGTGTGGAAGGCAGGATTAGTGTGCTCCCAACACAAATCCCCCACAGCGCGAAAGCTAAGGAGGATATAAGAGTAGACCTATCAACACTAAGATGAAAGGACCAGAGAGAACTTACTCACTAAAATAAAACTCTCTTTAATGGATTTTGGGAATAGGAATGTCGTCTCATTTTTGCCGGCAAGAGTGAGAAAAGAGCACAGCCAAACAGGAAAATTAAAAAGCTATATGAGCAGTTTGCTTTGAGTAAAAAAAACTTATCTTATGGAAGACTGAATTTACCCTTTAATCAAGTTATATTTAAGAGTAGACTTATTCCTTGTGGATGCACTCATTAGAAATAGAATTAGGATCAAAATTCACTGCATTTCTAGAGTAGAGAAGTTCACGTGGATCAAGGAAGCATTGTTTGAATTCTAGACCAGAGATTAGCATCGTGCTACTGAAACCGAGCCTCGCTAATCACAAGGACGATGAAACCTTAGTAAGAATCATTTTGTATTGGTGAGAATCAGAACTTAATGCAATTTCTTTCGTTTTTTAATCATCTTCTCAATGTTCCCTTTGAGTTGAGTAACATTTGCAGACTATTTAAAATGGCAGATCATTCCTCACACGTTGCCAGGCGAACGTTCAGTGTGTATTGCAGCATCCAGATTTTTTTTTCTTCCTAAAATTAAAACGATTTTGTTGTGTGGACAGTGTGAGAGGAGTGTCATCGATACATTAACCCATTTTTTATGTTCGCAAGTTAGTGTGCGTTTCACCTGACTGTAACACCCAGCCACTAAATATAATCGTGCTGTCAAAACAACGAGCAAAGCGAGAGAAAAGACAGATAGAGGAAAAAAGATGGTGTCAGAGAGATCAAGTCCAGACTGTAGGTGTATGGCAGCCATTCATTTTTTTGCTCCTCAGGGTCTGCTCTTTAACGCATTTATGACAAAATTCATAATATATTAAAGCACCAAATCCCAGCTGTTATTTTAGGCAGTTAAATCAGTTAACAATAGAAAGAACAGTGTGCAGCATCTATCCTTTCAGCACACACTTCTCAATATTTGACGGATTATAAAATAACTGGAGAGATATCAGATATAATATGTGAAACTTCTTTTAACTCTTTTAACTGCTTAATAATTACACAATTATCAGCAACATTTTGTATCTTTTTTGTGCTTTGGGACATGAGCTGCTCCCTTTCTTGCATCACTTTCATCCACTCTTTCCATCCTATCGAGGGTTATTCTTGTGCTTCGGCCAATGGAACGGTCTTTGTTGCACAACCTCCGCTTCCCAGTCAACCAACTAGCTTTGCTATTGTTCGGTTTTCCAGCTTGCAAGTTGTTTCGGAACAAAGTTACTTTTGATACACTTTTGAAAGATCTTTTTTTCATCAGTGTTATTGCTTTCTTCGACTGAATGATCCATCACACCCGATAAATCCACTTCGTTCCACGCGGCAACTTCATTCTGTTCTTTTCATATTCATGAAAACGTGCTCAAACAAAAGCTTGGCATTTCAATGGAGAACATAGTTTTCTAATTAAAAATTAATACGTGAAAGACTAGAGCCCCGAGGAATCAATATGTATCAACTTTCTAAGTTTTCATTATTTGGTTTGCTAATGAAAAAAACGCCACAGCGTTCGGCTCAGCACAGCAACGGCACAGTCAACACAAATATAACACACATGCATGTACTCCTACTCGGCCTGATTTTCTTGGGCTTAAGATGTGATGATAATGGGTGTGTCAGGTTGGCAGGTAGAGACGGCACAAAGTCTATGATGCATGTTCAAACTGTTGCCCACAGTCGACATTAACCACACCTTTTTTATGACACGGTTGGTTGGGGGTCAAAGAAGGACAAGCTCTAGTTGATAAGTTCATATAGCATAACATCAGAGCTCACTCCAACCACTAAACTCTTACCATGCAGGTTTATATATGAACCTGGTGGGTGAAGGTGGCGTGCGTGTGTGTGTTCATGGTGTAATGTGAAACATATTGTAAAGAGATGGGTGTGGCCTGAAGTAAATGAGGCAAGAACCTGACTGAGCGGGAAATCAAGAAGAAGGACCCAAGTGGGAATGAAACAAGCAACAACAAGTTCATTCAAAGCAGAAAGTAACCCATATTACTTCAGACTGAGTCTGGTATAAACTAATGAGGTAGGCATTAGTTCTAACGCTTCTGCAACCCTAAGCTATCATCATACTCCAACCTAATTGGGAAAGCATTATTGTGACAAGACAACATAAACACGAATAAATAAACTCTGCCGTTTGCATCGCTGCCTGAAATGACCCAGTTTAAATTAGCACGTGCTGCATATGTCGTCAATTCATCTGTTGATAATATCAGTTTTGACTATAAGCATGTTGTTTACACAGATTCCAAATCAGCATATTACACCTAACCTATCTGCTGGGCAGTTAATCATCAACAGACCGAGCTGCAAGGCTGACTACAAAGTCTAGGCTACCATGATCCCTCTCTAAATATTTACTCTGCTTCAACATATCTGAGCTTTCTGTGCTGCACCAACCCGACAGACAGTCAACCCAAAGGGGCTGTGCTCTGGGGTTTAGGCCATGTCTAAGGCCAGTGAGCACCCACAGACGCATGTAGAGACATTCAAACAAAAAGCAACACGCACTAAAAGTTTCAATTCTGTGGCCTGATGAAAACTTGGATCTGACAGAATGTCTCATAAGCAGTTAGAGCGTCTAAATTTGATTGCTATTGTCGGCACCATCTCGTAAAAAAGAAAATAAAAAAGTTGAAAAAGTACCTAAACGTTTTTTGGCTCAGCTCGGTATGAGTATTTCCCCTGCTCTAATTCTTTCTGACTAAACGTCACAGACTGATGCATGGTTGAGGCTTTTTTTTGTGTGGGTAGCTGTGACTGTACGTGCGGAAGCGTGTATTTTTCTCTCTGTATGTGTAACATCTAAAACACAAGCAAAAAAAAAGAAAAAAGAGATAGAGTGGATGTTGGGGGAAATGACTTGGTTTGGGTGTGACCTGCTCAGCTATGCACTGGTGATCATGTGAGACCTGTTCTATTTATACACTTCTCAAGAAGAAGGTCGATCCTCTCTCACTGGCAGAAAGCGTGTGCTGGTGTCCAAGGGGGTGCATTCGTGTGTGTGTGTGTGTGTGTGTGCGAGACTAGTAAAAAGAGTGCAATATAGCTTAATGTAACACTACTCATCTGAGAGTTTGTCCTATTTCAACCGCTCAGTTTGTGTTAAAGCGAAGTAGGACAACTGATGTTTCAGCTAATCCGTTTCTGAGGGTCTGTGTAACAGGAAAACCTTTACAATGTGGTGAAACAGGTGTGCCTTGTATAGTTATGCGCGATCTACTTGTGTATACAGTCAAACAGCAACTACAGCTTTCACTTTCTGATTTCCTCTGTCCTTATTTGCTCTTTCTTTCTTTTGCCTTCTTCTGTTTCCACTGTGGGTTTAAGAGACCTACTCTGTTTTTCATTACCAGTGGAAAAAATGGGGCAAGCGGTTAAAAAAAGCATCACCCAGCTCCATTAATACATAAGTCCTAGTGGAAAATGAGTCCAAACTACTAAAATAGGCCCCTTGGGTCTTATAAAAAGCTGCCATACATCTGCCAGCTACTCTTTTCAAGTGGTGACCTTTACTTCAATGTGAATGACATTCAAAACAAATATATCCAAATCGACATTCTTCTGCCTGTTGATAAAAACCCTACTTTGCTGTCAGCGAATGGTCACATTGCACACGGTTGCTGTGGCCTCCAGACATTCAGGGGAATATCGTTTCATGCTTTTGTAGTCGTCAAATTTCTACATAAAGAATCCAGACTACTTCTGCAGCACTGGCCAACATCCCCATTGCTAATTATATCATTTTACTTGCACAATCAATTTCTAAGTTCTGGGAACACCGAAGCATCGCTATCACAAAGTCAAAAAGGGGAAACAAAGGTCTTCCTCTCTACTTATATTACTTGCCCAATCAGAAAAAAAGTATCTACGTTCCCTAATTTCTCAGTTAAATTAGATAACCTCAAGAAATAAAACTGCTGCAATTAGCGTTGATAAGACTGATGGCAAAAACTGTATAAGTCAGAGAGAATGAATGAGGAAGATAAAAAGAAGATAAAAAATGCCCATTTTCCTGCTGCAATCTAAAAATGGAAAAACTGCTGCATCGCTGCCCCCAGCTGTGCTCAAAAATACAGACGTTATAAAAAGATGCACACACATCCCCTTCTGGCTGCCTTTAGGTCGTTGCACAGGAAGTGGTTTGAGTGAGTGAGAGCAACAACGTTATTCTACCACCTTGCGCTTTCACAAGCTGCCGAGATGCACCGCTCTCAGGGCTACCATATGAGCTCGTACACATGGCAACCCATTTGTCTTCTTCTCTGTTCCTAAGCTGGCAAACTTCAGTGCTTACACTTTCAGAGGGACGATGCTGGAACAGCGTTCGTGTATTGTATAATCGATCGGAAAAAGCTGTAGAATCTTGAACAAATCCTTTTACATAAGCTCAGTGCACATGGGTCAAAACAATCTAGCCTGGTCCAGGAAAAAAAAATAAAAAATCCAATGTGATTTATTAAATATGTCAGACTACTGCATCCCAAATCCAAAAAGCTGCTTCTCCCTCCACCCCTTTGTGCTCTTGATCACATTACAGTCACATGACCAGAAATAGGTGGGACTAAGATAAACATATGCTGTAGCCAGATGGTCCACTCCAGCATGCTATTTTCAGTTTGCAACTCTATATAGTTCCTCAAAACTGTCTGTCATAATGTATGTGTTGGGTCTCTTATCTATGATCTGTTTTGCTGACTGAAATATGGCCTCTTGACTTCTTGCTCGCCACTTCTTCCCTTCACTTCTTACCTTAAGAGAGTCGAAGCAAGCGATCACCCGTCCGTTGTCCACTTGACAGCTCTTGGCAGGATGAGCAAACTTGCACTCCTGGTCGGAGCGTGAACACGTGCCCCTCTGGAACTCCCTGCATACTTCCAGTGTCAGCCACTTTGTGTCACGGATGTGTGCTATGTTCATCGCCATGGCAACACGTGGGCAAAAAAAAAAAAAAAAAAAAAAAAGTATTCCTAGCAGAAATGTGTTCAAGCACAAATAAAAGTACCTCTAGTGTTTTAATCCACAACTTTAGGGTCTTTTAAAATGTATTTTGTCGGTGTTGTTACTGTCTGTGATAAGTGAAAATAGAAAACATTCAAAAAGAAAAGTTCCTATTGATTGAGAGGACTCCTTCTCCCAGTGAAATGTCACAGGACGACTTCTGCTGTGGATGTTAATGGATCATTTTCTTTATCAAACAACAGTTGGCAAAATGATTATATCCAAGAGAATTCTTAGCGTGATAAACTGTCTGTCTTGGCTTGACTTTTTTCTTCCTTTCACTGTTTATTGCTTAATCTACGGTCTCAGTTACGACATTCCCAAGCAAAGGTGGTTATTAGATACACAGGTCAAACTGAGAGCCCTCTGATTAGGTGCAGTGAAGCAGGCAACCAAGGTGACACTCTTTGTTGTGATCTGCGTCAGGAAGGTTAAGGACACTGAGGACTGAGCGGAGGCTTCGAGGGTTGAAGGCGAACGTGAAAGGCAAAGTGGATGAAATGCTGCGTGGGCCTGGTGGTGTGCTGGGCTGCACTGGTAAGGCTGGTCAGCTGGTGGTGAGCGTTTGGCAGCAGGTGCCGTCTGGTGAAGTGATCTGAGGCCGGAGCCCAGCTGTGTGGAGTAAATGGCGATGTTGGAGGAGGGATCACCAGGTCAGAGCGTAGCCAGCGAGGGTGGTGTGGTTGCTGTCCTTGTACTTGTGTTACTGTGGTAGCAAGCGAGCAAGGCGAGGGGAGGGTGGGGCTTCAGCTGTAGAAGCAGGTCAAAGCTGCAGCAGACATCAGGGAAGGCACTTCCTCTAAGAAGAGAGTGAGGGAGAACAGAGGGTAACACAGGCAGAAAGATTAGTCTAATGATATACATAAAAAAACATTTGTGTTTATCATCCATTCCCTGTATATTTCAGAGCAGTTCTTGATCAGCAGCATCTTTAACATTCATACCACTGCTTCCATTTGCAGCTGTGGGAATGAAGAACATATAAAAATGTCAGATATGCAGGGGAGTCAGCTAAAACAAATAAAACTTTCACCCGGCCCTCTGCTCTAAATACATAATGCACACACACACACACACTCATCTCGTCACGGCACCCATACTCAAACACAAAAATGCACAAAGCAGCCATTCACAAGTTTCCACCTCTTCAAGGCGATGCGAGAAAAACTCAAATCCCGTATCACTTGCAGTCCACTAATGCAAAGCTGGCCATTACTAATGTATTTAGAGGTGAAAGATAGAAGGAGAGTGAGAGCAAGGGGGAAGTTGGGGCAAAGCATGAGGGAGAAGAGGTTAGTCATTTCCTCTCTTGCGAAGTCTTGTGAGAGCGGGGACCAATGAGAACTAGCAGAGTTGCAGCAACATTCTGGGCAGAGGGCCAGGTGAGAACAGGGGGAGGAGCAAACAGGAGGCTGACCTGTCTGCTGCCGGAGAAAGACAGACACAAAGACATAAAAAAATCCCTTTACTTACTACTTCTATGACTACCTATTTTCTCATATATAAATGGGAAATCAATCTGTCATACAACAATTCTTAACATACAGTTTAAGTATTCTTAGTGAACTATCTCTAAACGAAAAAGAAACAAAACATAACATCAATATTACATCATCCTATAATGGTCTCCCACAGAAGTCAACTTGCCTGTAGTGATAATATCCTGTTTATTATGCGACTTTCAAAAGTGAAAAGACCATGGACTGTTTTTGTTTTGTTGCAGGTCTTTCCTATTCTTGGCAAATCCATTGTGCAGCATTTGCGGGATGAATTTGCATGATTGGGTTTCCAGGGGCCCATTCTGCTCTTATCACACGAGCACCGAGTCGCCACACCCTGCACAGAGAAATCGCTTTCCCCAGAAAAGCATGTGCACCCTCAGCGATGCAACGGACCGAATGAACTTTACAACACTCTGTATCAGAGCCCAGCAGCAGTGCAGCTTGAGCCATGATGACCCAGCAACATGCAGCATGTTTAGAACGAGTGAAGGAGAAAAGTGCTTATTTTTTTCCCCTCGGATGACCGCTACAGCAAATGCAGCATTACTCCTACAGATGACTTTTGCAAGGGAGGTGCAATGATATATAAATCCTACAAACACATTACACTTTTTATGTTCATGCATAAAAACTCACTACATGAGCAAATCAGCTGCCATACCATGGATGACAGAGGTGAGATGAAAATATATGAAGTTTTTAACGTTGTTATTTAGTTCAACAAGAAGCAATAATGTCTGCCCAAAACCACTGAAAGCGACTAGATTTAATGTTATGTTTTGGAATAAAAAAACCCTTCCAATATGGCATTCCATGTTGTTTTTTTTTACATGTTTCTTTCCCATGAAGTTCTTCATCATCTCATCCTCACTCCTGTGAAAGTCAGCCCTGATCATGTGTGCCCTTGGACTTGCGTTTTAAGTATCATATATTGCTGATATTACTCACTTTTGCGCCAACAGTTCATATTGATAGAGCTAATGTTCACACACTTTATTACACACGCAGACCTAAGAAAAGATGATTGAGGACCTGCTCTGATGAAAAGCAACGGCTTTTCAACCAAAGGCACAAGCAATAGTCTTCGGTCAAATAGGAGTTTAATGACTTCAACCATCTAAAAAATAGAGAGCCCCTGAGTTCTGTCTTGCTACCCAATAAGTTTCTATAGTCTCTGTTTGAGTCTGACAGGCCCATAGCTATGAGAGAAACACTGCATTGTGGTGGAATGTCAGGTTGATAATGGCCTTTTATTATTTCACTTTACCTGTCTGTTTTTTTTTTTGTTTCCTATGCTTCCAAGCCAAAGATATGATTGACTTTTTCTACGCACTCGCCACATAATACACAATATGTTCACAAGTGGATCTCGATTCTGTCCAACACCTCAACTCCATCCATATTTCAGTGCGACTGCCTGGCCAACACTCTTTCTTCCAGCATCCTCCGCAACACTTCCTCACACTCAAGGTCTTGCAAGCTGGTGCAAGGTCAGCCACAATGGAGGATGGGAATGGCAAGAGAGAGAAAGGAAGAGACCGATGGCTCCCTGTTGCGTTTTAGAATGTGTGATAGAAAAAAAAAAGTATGTCTTCAATATCAACAGATCGCCACCAGCTCACAATCATCTTCAGTCATTTATTCACTTTTCATACCTGCTTTGTCAGGTTCAGGGTCATGGGAGTGGGGTGGTGGGGGGGGGGGGGGGGGGGGGTACGCTTGGAGGAAGCTGTAGTAACCAGAGAGCATGTGATTTGAACCAGGAACCTTCTTATTGTAAGGTGATAGTGCTAACCACCACACCTCCGTGCAACCCGCTCACAGTCATGTGACGCCTGAAAATGCCTTAAAGGCATACATAACTTCTGACATGAAAAACAAGTCCACACAAAATGCAAACTGCACTCACTGGCAGTCAAAATTCATCAGTCATCTTAACGCTGCTAATTCATTACAAAGTTTTCTTAAACACAGAGAGGTGTTTTGTTAGGATCTGAAACACTGGAGTAAGGAAGGAATAACTTTGGGCTGGTGTTGAAATGGTGTTTTTATTGCCACTGCTAGTAACCATGAGAAAGGGAAAGGAGGGTGTGGTCCACAGTTATGATAAGACTTCCTGAAAAAACAAATTAGCGACTCATCATAAATGTAGTTAAGCAAAAAGGGACGCCACACATTCATGAGAAGCCGAACTCCTCGGCGAACAAATGAGAGCAGATCCTCACCAAAATCCAACGTCCGATTCTGTTCCCTACATCTCACCTCTACACAAATCTTAGTTTTTGTGTAACTCTGCCAACAAACGTTCAAACTGCAATGATGACATATCTCCACCTCAGCTCCCGCCTAGGAGGAGTAAGCTAGCGTTAACCGATCCATTATCAGTGGAGATATGCCGCTGATTATCCAGAACCATGTGCTTTGCTTCGACGCTGCCTGCGGAGACAGAGGCGGTCATTTCTTCTGGCTTGTTGCTGTTCAGTAAAAGGGAGTGGTTTTAGCATGTGGACAAAGGTGGAGTCAGTATGACAGTTTGCTGATAGAGGTCATCACAGTGGACAATGCAGTGGGAAATGCAACTCCGCTGGCCTTGCTGGTACTGCTCCATGAGCTCAGTATATAGTTTGTCAATATTGTCCTCACTGACCTTCGCCTACATACAAAAGCACGTAGATATTAGCTCATACACAGGCACTCGAGAATCTTCTTTTCTGTCTCTTGATGTTTTTGAATTGATACAAACACACAATGACTGCTAAGATATTTAAGAACAATAATATATGGCCATAATAAGAATTACTATTGTCATTCTTGTTATTGTTATTATCTTCCTTGTTGTCATCATCATCATCATCAACTTATTACCTTGTCTCAGCAATCAGTTTTACTGAGTTATTTGTCCTCTAATTATATAATGTGGATCTGAAAGTGGGGCTTTAGCTAGGAATCCAAAACAAACAATGCCTATTGATTCTTCTTGAAGCAAACCTCTGGAGACAATGAGATCTCTTGTTTAGCATACACAGACTATGCACATATACACACACACACACACACACACACACACACACACACACAGACAAGGGACACAAATGCAAACCTTTGCAAAAACACAAACCTCGGTCTGTCCTACCACGGAGAATCTCTAAGCTGTGGTGAATATCTATCTGTGTGCAACACTGCATCTTTGTGTACATGTGAGTGTAAGGATGTAGTGAAATCATCCGACAGTGAGCATAATGACTGGCCCTATAATATAATGAACGGCTGAGCTGCAGGCTGATATCTACCCAAAATTTTCCTGTACTAGATGAGTGAAGAAGGATACAAATTAAATAAATGAGGATCAAAATACTGCGCATAAAAAAACAAAAACAACTCTGTCCTACATTAACAGATGTCACCCAATTGAACATCTATGAGAGATTCTGGACAGTCTTATTAGTTGGGAGGATATCTTTTAGAGGTAAGGTGTTAATCCTTCCAGCAGAGTTGAGGGAAGTGTGAAATCCAGGCCTGCAGAGAACCTATTCAGATCATGGGGGACCAACGCCTCACCAAGACATTGTTTAGATAATGTTCTCTTTTATTAGAATCCAACTACATGTATCTTTTAACTCAGAAGTTACCCTAAGGAGAAAAAGGAAACACATTTAAACAATAAGTAAAAAAAAAACACAGTGTTGGCCAAAAAAGGATATTTTCGACGTGGTTGATGTGCCAAAAAACACTGTTGCAGTTTTTGTCTTGTAGCATCAACTGTCTCAAACCACACTCACTAATGTGTTAAAATAATCCCTTTTTCAGTGTCTTAACATCAGTCATTATGTTCATTTAAAGACTGCACACATTGCGAGCATTCAGAGCTTCCACTCGGTGTGTATTACATGCAGACAACATTATGAGTGTACCAGAATGGGAATCCGTTTACCTTTCTTAAAGCCTGCTTCAGCTAATCTGAGAAAAAAACGAACAAATTAAGGTATACTGTTGCTTTTAATCTATTGATATTGAGAGAATTTACAAGTATATGTGTGGTTTGTGGTAAAAAAAAAAGCTATTTGTTGTGAGATGGGGACGATTTTAATGCTTCAGCTGTTACTCCTTACTAGATGGAGGGTTTTAGCTGCCAGGGCTGTGTGGAGGATCAGAAACAACTGTGGTAAAGAAAATCTAAGACAAGCTCAACTTGATAAGCGTAAATGTGGACGGAAAGTTAAAGACATAAGTGGATACGATTTAATACTAACTTCACTAAAAGCAGCGTCGAAATATGCTCATCCTGCATATAAGCACTGCAGAGGAAATCATATAAAGGTGGCTATTGGTGCCGTACCGCAATGTGTTACTCAGACACAATCCTGAAAATCATTAAATGTTGATAAGAACAGAAGCAGATGAGTATCGTGTCAGGTTAACAAATCCTTAATCATTGAGCCAATAAGGAACTGTGCTTCATCAGCTTTTGAGGGCAATTTATATTAGCTTAGCTTGGACTTGTGTTCAGTGGAGGGTGTCTTTCTCAACCAAATCTGTGAGAAATTGTAGCTCAAAGGGGTTGAAATGTGATCATAACATCAGAGGAAGAACTATAGGAATCCCCATGTAACAAAGGCTTAACCTGTCAGCGCAGACTCAACCATGTATATAATCCTGTCTGTGGGGCAGATTCTAAAGCAAAGGAGGCACACATAAACAGACAGCAATTTGCACTACAGTTCACATGTGCATACAAGCATACAAAGTGAGGGCGATGTAATCTTTGACATTTTTTATTGCTATATCCACAGTGGCAAAAGCAGGAAGCTACCCAGGCTTATGATAGACAGAAACTGACAGTCCACCTGCTGCAGAGCTGCCAAGGGGGATTTCACAAAATTTCCTAAATGCAATATGTCGCACATCTGTCTGTGTGATGCCTGCCTCCATGTGTGCACATACTTGGGTTGTGTGCGCTACTGTCTGAGCCACCATGGATCCAACTCAGTCACAACAACAACATTCCTCATCATTGCCCCAACCACGGACACACCACCCAGAGGATACCCAGAGAGACGAGGAGGAGGGCAGAGGTGGCGAGGAGAGGGACAAAGACAGAAGGCGAAAAAAAAAAAAAAATCGACACTGGAGTTCAGATCTGTGAAGATCGGCCAGCTCTCACACATGTGATTTTTTTTTTCTTTTTTAACAGAATGATGACAGACTGTTTTTAGAGAGAGCGACTGCTTATGAAACAGGAAATACATTGAAAGCAGTAAAACATTAAAAACACTGTATTTTAGAACAAATGACTGTACAGTACAAACATACAGCAGTTTTAGTCCGTTCAAACTATCACGATCTACTAAGACAAACCGAACTTCTTAAAGAAAGAGACATGCGATGGGGCAGTCTCAAGTAATATTCCAATGGCTTGATAAAGTAAAGCGACTTACTTTCACTCCTGTTTAAAAATAAACAAGTAAAAATCCTCCATTTACTGGATGTTCTCTCTTTCCCTCCTGTCCCTCGTTCCCTTCTTTCTTAAACTTTCTTCCTTCTCTGTTACTCCCCCTCTGACAGACGCATGCAAACACTTACTTAGTCAGACACACACTCTAATACATACACTCCCACAGACAGTCACCCTCTAACACACTCTCTCCTCCCGCGACCCGGAATGCTTGGCAAGATTCTACTGTACTGAAATACTGCTCACCATATAAGGTAGCAGCAGCTTCACATGTCACACATAATTTACATACGTTCGGGAGGGAGTTCTCCTTACACACCATGCACACGTTAGAAACACACAAACACGCATGCAAAAGCACGCTTCCAACCTTTAGGCTGACACAGCGAGGGGAAGATGTTGAGAAGATTTGAACCGTTCTTTGTGCTGACCAAGCCCTGCAGGATAACTCTCAACATGTTCAATGTTGAGTCAGATGGAGAGAACGAAAGCTGAGTGGGCGATGTATTGATCCCCTCCACTGCTTCCTGGAACAACCACCATTCTCCAAACACACACTCAAGCGCACAAACGCAAATTTGCTTGCGAACTAGCGCTACCCTCAGGAAGTAGCTATTGTATGACTGTCTGCTTTGAGCCAAGAATGTGTCTTTCAGTTATGTGCGTGTGTGTGCATGTGTGTATCCTTATATCTATAAAACATGCCGCAACAAATAGAAGTTAACCCAATGGTCCACACGCTAAACATACACACAGCAGACACTAAGGCCAACCATGTCTGTATATGTGCTGTATCTGTGCTCCACTACAGGGAGACTTACTTTGGAAACTGAAGCCAGAAGCACACACAGAAGGAAAGATCTAGATAAACCAACAAAGCAGAGAGGAAGGTTATGAACCAAGATCTTACCTCTCACATTGCTCTCCAGTTAGTGTGTGTGTGCTTCCGCGTGTCGACTGGCTCTGTATGCTTATGCGTGTATTCAGACAGGCCGCGACAGCAGACCCTCAGGCACCGGCTGGACCATTCTCAGGCAGGCAGGCAAAACACAGCAAGGCAGAGCGACTGGCAGAGGAGAGGCAAGCGAGTGAGCGAGTGAATCAGCAGCGAATGAGTAAAGGAGCTGTGCGGAGCAGAGCACCAGAGTGAGAGAGAGGAGGAGTGTTTGTCTGTGTGTGTGTGTGTGTGTGTGGGTGTGTGTGTGTGTTGCAGTGCTGGCTGTGTGCGCTGGTGTCTCTCCTCCCTAGCGTCTTCAAGTGGCTGAGCTGGGTTGTGCAGAGCTGTGCTGAGTCGGGCTGGGCTGTGTCTTTACCGACTCCCCAGCCTCTGGATCGTCTGTCTGCTGCAGGGAAGTGGTGCTAGCAAGGCGGCAGTAGCAACAGCTGGGGAGAAGGAGGAGGAGGAGGAGGAGGAGGAAGAAGAGGAGAGGAGGAGGGAGCTCTAACTGCACTGGTCATACAGATCCTGCAGTTCCCTCTCCCTCCCCACCCTCCAAACTAAAGCTGGCCACGCCCCTCCTAAAACAACACCAGGAAGTATTGGTTCAGTTACAGCAGCGCTGCCCTTGCTTTTCCAGTGAAGCTGAGGAAGGAGAGAGGAAAAAAGCAGGAAAGAATAACCAGGAAAATACGGCAAGGAGAACAAGGAGTAACAAGACAAACATAGGACGATACACTGAAAGGCAGGGAGTTAGAGGAAAAAAACAGAAGCACGACAGTAATGTCACATACAACCAGAGAGAAGAGAGTGAGAATGACATGTGAAAAAGAGAATTATGAGAATATGGCAGTTTGAAAAAATGAATAGATTAAGAGGTGTGGATGAAACAACTATGGAAAGATTTACAGGGAGTGTGCGACAGATTGGCTTCTGTCCGGCTTCCCTCTCTCCACTGACATTCTGCTTTGGCATGCAACCCTCTGCTCAGCGTCCCACCAGCTATTTCCCATACTTTAACTGCATTAAACAGTGAGCTGAGCTAAATCAAGCTGTGGTACTCAAGTATACAGTCAGAGTTGCATAGAACCACCGCAAAAAGATGCCGACTATTGCTGTCCGTTGCGGGTCAGACACACTTCACTCGTGCAACTGCTGCTCCAAACTCTGCACCGTTGCTGTTGACGCAAAGCCTTTGCAGCTTTAGCTCTTGGATCAAGGGGAAAGCCAGAGAAACCAGAAGATCCTTCAAAAAATTTGATTTGGACCTAATGCTGCAATATCCGGGTAGCTAAAGAGATAGTGGCCCTGGCAGCTGCAAGAATTCTTACAGAGTTTGAGCCGTGAGCAGAGATTTGCTACTTATCGTGCACATTGTATAAAATGCACTGTGATCACAGGGAAATAACATTTATAATGTTCTGTTCGGTATATTGTAAATAAATGCTCTGCACTGTTTTTTTATTAACAAAGGAAGTGAATTCGAATAAAAGTTAAATGAGATCACGTGTGTATATATTCCTAGGGTGATGTACGATGTACACTTTCTTAGCCGTATTTGCTTAAATATACATGAAAAAATGTCTCATAAATATCCGAGTGCCTCACGAAAGTAAAAGCATCACATCTCAACTGTCTCTGAGTTCTTACAATTCCTTATCTCTTTGACCGTGCTTCTATTGCTGATTAGCTCGGTTTAATGGAAAGCTGGTGATAAGTCATCTCTAATTTACACAACATCTCCTTAAACCCCGGGTGTTAATCTTGGGTTGAGGGAGGCTCAGTGCCGGAGCGTTACCTGTCCAGATCCTGGAGAAATGGATCCGCACGCTGACAGAGAACAAAAACAACTTGTATGTCAAATTATAATAAACGATAGCACTGTGCATGCTTCGATCTATTTCCAGCCGTCAGTCATTAGTGATGGAATGATTTATTTCTATCCACAGACACAGCTCTGCTAGACAGACCGCTATGTCTTTTCGATTAGCAGAGCAATCTGATGAGTGCAAGTGACTGATAATGAAGAAACATGGTGACTGATATTGTTCTGGCGTAATAGAAGCTATATTAGCATTACCTCCAAAGATCTGTGCTCTCTGTGAAAGTCAGACAGTGACGTGGAATTTCCCCACTTCCAGTTCAACTGAATATGCGCCAGTGCTTCTTTTCTTTTTGTACTCTGCATCTTTCTTTTCCTCCTCTAACCTGTTTCACCATTCATATTCTTTATCCTTGGTTATGTTGTCCATCACTTTCTCTCACTTAGGAAAACATCTTTCTTCACTTAAACTCGCCCTTGAAACCTCCATGCAGCCAAATGTGAGTTCTACCAGCCCACGGTTAGATTTCCTCTTTGGTCCAAATACTGTAGAGGTCTGAAAGATTGGACAAATGTTCTAATTTAGTTCCTGTTTGCTGTTTGACAAGCAAGATCTTCAAGTTTCATTTTGAAAACAATCTAATCAAACATCAGCAGACACTTTACTTTTCCATTTGATACTCCTTTACCTGTTATATCGGCCAAATGGTTTGCATTTTCTATCTCACAGACATAAAAGATGGTGTGATTGTTGTTTCTTTGAGGACTGCAGTGAGTAAATGTAGCTGTTAAAGGCTGAGCAAAGAGCAAGACAATTTAACATACTGAGGTTGAGAAAACTGTTCAAGTAAACTGATGGCAACCAACCGAAAACAGGAAGAGGTGTGTATGTGGTCTACTAAAGGGGAATTCCGACAATTTAATACAACAAGATCAGTTAAATCCTCATACGGCGTATTACTCAGCCTGTACAACAGTTGTATATTGTCTTCTGTGGATCTAAAGTGACCTTTGCCAAGTCCGGGTAAGAGAAACCCTAATAACATCACCATGAAGATGCATTATGGGAATTATCTTTGCTACATGCTACCATTCAGTTCTGGATTGTCTACCTTTCGCATTTCTTACACATTTATGTCAGTAAATCAAGAAGAATTAAAAAGGCTAATTTTACAAACTCAAAAAAGTATCTTAATCAGTAATACCAACCCTAATTTTAAGGTTACACAGATTGCCATAAGTGGTCCCTCCGTCTCGGTCAAATCATTAAATTCTTACAGTATAAATCATATTCTTTCTCCCTCGTTGCTAATAAAAAAACAACTTTCCACTTTAAACTTCCCTATCATCTCAGAACTCTGCTATTTCTCAGTGCTCTGTAAATGACACTGGTTGGCAGATGTGAACTCTCACTTTGCTGCGGAAACGTCCCAGAGCTTCTGTGTGCCAAACTCTGACAGCTCATCTATCACTAAGTCTCCAAATACACATTAGACTCACATTACAGACCATCACAACATAAACTGCAATAGTGCAGTCTTGGAGAAAGGAAAACAGTCTGGAGTTCCGTTGAAAATTGACCACGATACGGCAGAGTCGCTTTTTGAGGCAGCATTTAACTCAAAGAAGAGCAGCTAGGTTGTTTTTTTTTTCTGTTAACTCGATGCAACTTAAAAGTTAGACAAATGCACTTCCTGCTGTGCAGATATGCAGCTACATTTCCCTGCTGCATACTTTGTGGTTTTCGCTTAACTTCTTTCCATTTTGACTTAGTGGAGGGAAGCAGGTGCAATTCAAGTTGTCAGGTTTGAAACACAGAGAGAGGAAATAGCTTACTGTCCTGTCCCCATCTGACACCACTGTGTGCATGCAAGTGAACACACCATTCAAGCTTCAAGCTTCAACCTTATCTTGTAGATAAAATGAAAACAAATGGAAACACCCATTGCATAGGCCTTCATTAGAGCTTTTATATATTTTTCTTTTTTTTTTAAAAAGCCAAATATGAAAATATGCCAACTCATTATACTCTCCTTTCATCTCGAACGGTGACATACCCGTAATGGAGGGAAATTTTGGTCAAATTTGAGCAAAGAGCAAAATAATGTACGCGTTAACATTGTCTAGTAGAGAGAGTTTTTCTCTTTTCAACTCTTATTAGAGGGAGAGACAATCAGTTTGCAGCTACGTTTTTTTTTAAAGAAGCAAAACACAACAACAAAGCAAACAGGAAACACTGAACAATGCAAGAAACGGCCGCACATCGTGTCACTTAAAGTCACCTACACATATTAATCCTAGAGATTTTATGAACAGAAGGTTTACCTGTGCGTTTGTCTATCGCTGACGTGCCACTGGGACAGACTAAGCCACTTCAGCTCAGGTCATGCTGATGCAATGCATTGTGGGTTAAACTGACATCTTCATTTCTCTCTTCCTCTACTTTTCTCACTCTGCTCTCTCGCACTCTCATAATAGCACCTTCTGCTTGGCAACGGCCATACCACAAATGTGGTCAGGTTTACAGTGAACCATCACTGCGCAACATCAAGTCTCCATGACAACCACTCCTTATCTCATTTGCATCTTCTACTTGCATTATGTACTTCAGCCAAATATGGTCACTTTGTTTTTTTTCCCCCGCCTATCTCTGTATCCCCTTTTTTTTTTTTATAACTTCCTCTTTACCTACATTTGCACAACTCTGTGTGCACATTTTGTGTATAACGTATACACTCAATTATCATGTACACTTGCACAATCCACTGCAGTTCAAAAACAGTCCTGTCATAACATCTGTTTAATTCTTTTTTTTTTTAAGAAGCTCAGTGTAACATGTGAAACTTGCCAAGTGTGAAGTGTTAATTATAAAAGTCACAGCTAAAGGTGGTGTTGCGCTGGACTACACCACTATGCATGGATAATATAGTTAATATATATAAGAGGGGCAGAATATTATAAACATGTGTATAACAATGACAAAAAATATATATATATTTAGGGGTTTTAAAAGTCCAATTTATAGCATTGTGACTGTGCACATGTACATATAAGTGCAACTGTGAGTGTGTGAAAAGAGGAAGAGCATGTGACATTAGAGCAGTTTGCAACCTGAGAGATAAGCAGTAAAACAAGTTAGTAAATCAGGAAGCAAGGGCTTGCGCAGGGTGTTTGTGAGATACCCCCTCGTCATCACAGGACTTCACTTACCTCTCGCTTCTTTTTCTGAGAGGACTGGTGCAGCATTCGGCCCCCCTCCTCTTCCTCCCCAAAGGACTGTGTCTATCAAACTATCACTGGAATGTTGAACCAGGACCCTGGGGCCCACACACACAGAAACACTCAGCAGCACTCAGCACCTGTCTCTAGCTGCCAGCACAGAGAAAGAGACACGGTCAATCACACGGGACAGCACAGCAAAGGGGAAAGAAAGGAAGAGTGGGAGGTGGAGTTAGTTTATCAGCAAAACACACTCCTAAACAAGGAACATTCCGTGTGTAGCAGCACCATCTGGCCTAAAACTACTTAGCATTTGAGGATTTCTGTCCAAATAGCTATGACTACTTAACATTTTTATTGAGGTATTGAAATCATGACAATGAAACAAAATACTTGTGGACATCATACTTTTATAAAACATCTTTTTTTATTTTATTGTTTGTCACTCCCTGCCAGATTCCTTAAAACCAAACAGCAGAAGTGGCCTTACTTTTCTTGCTGACCAGAAGTCAGTTTGGCCTGGTGAGCTCGGTCTTTAAGTTCAAGCTGAACTAAACATGCCTGAGCAAGCAGGGAGTGAGTTTGGGCTTTTTGAATTTCAATTTCAGAGCTTCTTCATGAAACAGAATGCACTGAAATCATTTATTTCATCTTGTTTTCATTAGTGTTAGGAGTCGAAATTGTTATTGAAACAACATTTCATTCATGCACTGCACTATAAATAGGTGAAGACAGTGTGCATCTCATCTAGGTTTTCATTCCATCTCAAGTTCTCTTGTATTTTTGGTTTGTTTATTCTGCACTTTAAGTTGCTTGAAAGTGTTACTAAACTACTGATAAAATCAAGCCAAAATTTGGCACAAGCAGAAAAACAGTAAGGTACTTTTTAATGTCAATGTTACAATTTAAGGGAGAATAAAAAATGTTTCTATTTAAAAAATGTCCTCTTAAAATTCTCTCTGAATTCTGCATTTCCTTTACTCTTCTTCAAAATACCCATGTGAAGAAACAATACGGCATACTTATCTATCTATCTATCTATCTATCTATCTATCTATCTATCTATCTATCTATCTATCTATCTATCTATCTATCTATCTATCTATCTATCTATCTATCTATCTATCTATCTATCTATCTATCTATCTATCTATCTATCTATCTATCTATCTATCTATCTATCTTATCTAAAACAGATCTTGAACTACTTCCATAAAGAAATACAACAGAGCTATTTGTAAGAATGTGTAAAATTCCACAGAACAAGCTTAAAAATCATGCACTTTGAAGTTAATTTACTTGCAAGTTCCCCACTGACAACTGAGGGATGTTTCCGAGCATTCTGTTTACTAAGACTGTTTTCATACCGATCTTTACAGATATGCCACTTTAACTTACTCTTTCAGCATCAAGAGAAGCTCTGATGAAGCATTAGTTGCTTCCCCTGATCTGGGCCGAAAGGCTGCAGTGACTCTAGGGAATGGAAGTCAATGAAACCAGGCCTAATTTAGCCTCCACTGCTCCGCAAGCTGCCAGCAATCAGAGAGACTCCTTCCCTTTTTAAGACTCCCTGGACACTGCGGTCAAGTGGCACTACTGCATTCCTAACTATACTAAGGAGCTGGAGGGAGAGACAGAGAGAGATGTAGGGAAGTGGCATTTTTGTTTACACATGTGCCATTTTAATCATTGTCAACATTTGAAAAGGCCTAACTAGTTGAGCTCAAACTATGTAACTATTCAAACAAATCAACTGAAATTTCTTTCACTTAAGTCTGCCTGACCCTTCAATTTGTACAACTGTCTTACTTTCAAAACTTTGCCAGTAGATAGGCAGTCATTTTGGTTCTGTAACTGACTCAGATGTGAGCTTCCACTTCCCAGCATCACAGCAATGTGCAATAAAATAACTCCAGTAATGAGGCTAATTTAAGAATCTATACTTATGCTGTCCTTTTTAGCCAAGTCCTGACATGGTGTCATATAATCTTTAATAATACCACCATAAACTAAAACTAGACGCTGCAGGCCTAGAAATGTCATGATGTGGCCGAGTTTCATGTGACTGGGAGACAGAGAGAAAGCAGAAACATATCTTCAACATTGTTCCAGCAACATATAAGCAAGATATTAGCCGTTATTATACGTTATAAGCCTTTTTATATCAGTTTTAAATAGATTCTTTCGCAACTTGTTTGGTTAAAATAAATGGAGATAGAGAGAAAGCAGAAACATATCTTCAACATTGTTCCAGCAACATATTAGCAAGATATTAGCCGTTATTATACGTTATAAGCCTTTTCATATCAGTTTTAAATAGATTCTTTCGGAACTTGTTTGGTTAAAAAAAAAAAAAAAACTCAAACATTTGCAACATTAAAACTTTTAGGAAGTGACGTGTGATGAAGCACATCTGATGACATACGTGTGAAAAGAAAAAGGCGAGGTGAAACTGCAACTCTGTACACTTCTGAAAAGAACAAGACACGTCTCTTTACCGTAGCAGCCAATGTATTCAAAATAAACGGATTAGATGAGGATTAGTAACCGAGCCTCAGTTCCCCTCACATCCCGGTGTTTTCTACTGGATATATGACTGCGCATGCATTATTGAAGACAGTGATCACATAAGTCATGCTATGGAATGCAAAATAGGATTAGCTCTGGCAGTAAGTAGCATCTTCAGCTCCCATCACCAATGGGGAGCAGATAAATACATCCCTGTCATTTTGCTGCACGTGAGTGGAAGAATCCAGAAAAAACCAACTGACACAGTCAAAGTGACATAATCCTATTAGTCTATCAAGGTCCCTGTCCGACCAGCCTGCATAATGGAGAGACAAAGCCTGGTACAATATCCATTAACTGGCTTCACAAAGGAAATTCTACAGCATCTTGTGTCGTTGACAGTAACAACTTCTTTGCATTCTGAACATTCCCAACGTAATGTAAAATCATAGTTTTTAAGTTTTGAGACTTCTTTATCATCCCTCCACCATATGTGACAACAGCATACTAACAGTTCACCACTTTGAAATTTCTTTTACAATCTAACTTAATTTTTTTTAAAGTAGAATGAGCTGCAGTCATCATAAAGTAGAATCAAATTATCTCTAATAACTAAATGCTCAGGAGACAATCATTAAAAGCTGAAGTCATGATGTTGAATTTGTGTTGAACTTAAGAGTAAAGACAAAAATAAACTTTTTTCATATTTTTGCTGAATTGTTTTGATGCCCATAAGATCATGATTAAGTTGTTTAATCCCACATCCCACACAACTATATATTGCTGTTTCACAAACTCACATTCATTTAGAATCTTCAGTGTAAAATAACACGCGCATTTCGGACAACTGAGCAAACCAACTGGAGCAACTGGTGAAACCAACAGTGGCGCAGGCACATAAATGCCCCAGCCAAACCAGGAACTCTCTCGCTGTCAGACAGTGCTGACCGCTGTACCACCCATTCCAGCTCAGGAGTTGGAGAAAGTAGCACCAGATCAGTAACTAACTCCCCAAAGAATGTAGCCACAACCAGCCTCTCAGTCATCTGAATTCCGTCCTCTCTGTCCATCATATAAAAGAACCAAGGTTTTAGCTGAATTAGGTTATTGAAGGATCGTGACCATTTTCAAGTCAGTGTGAAGCAAATGAATGAATTTAAAACATAGTGACCCTATCCTTTAACATGAACACAATCTCAGTCAGTGTGTGGACACATCCACTTGAATATGGAATTAATCATGACATTACCTACAATTTCAGTCAGTTTCATCACTGGGGCTGATGGTAAGCCCCTAAAAATTGTGTGACCATCAGACAAATACATATTCGGTTAGTAACCCAGCACTCAACTCAACATGGAATCTATTGTTATTCTAAAACGTGCCACGGATAATTATATCCCTTCCTAACCAATCACATCACGGCTTGAGCCATAAATAACAGACTGCTCCCCTAGAGAGCACAAGTCTGTGCTGAAAAGTCAACAAACACTTTCTCCAGTAGCGGGTCTTGCACAGCACTGGATTGGTCCAGCTCAGATGAAGATAAACAGATGGGAAGAGAGACTTTGGGCTGAGCGTTTTCAAAAAGAAAGCGAGAGAGATAGAATAAAGAGGAAAAGAGAAACAAGCCTATTATTACCGAGTCGTAATGCAGGCTCTTAAATGAAAGTGTGGCTATGAGCTATGTCATTACAGACTGTGCCAAAGGGCTGGAAAATGTACACGTCTCTGCTGGAAACACTGAGATGCTAAAAGACAAAGCGCAAGGTTTGCTCGAATAGCTTATTTGAAATTATTCACGTTTCACAAAAAATCCCACTAATTAACATGATAGCAGAACCTCTTTTCTAAACTGTATGCACTCTGCTTTTGAACTTTTGCTACACATGTGGGTGTTTTTGCCAGACAGCTACTGAGAGCGCTCTGCGAAACAACTTAGTTTCCGGGGCATTATATTTAGATTTTTACGAGCAATACTGAACTCTGACCCAAGATATTTTCACCGGGGTGATTTAAGATGACGCCTCGATATGGCACCAAGTTATGGCCGCAATTACGATTAGGTCACATCATATCACATCACATGGCTAGAGGAGAACATTAGTACATTTGCTCCTTCTAGGTGATGAGAGATCGGACTGCGAATGTGCCTGCTGACAAGACATTGCCAATACGTTACAAAGTAACAGAACGCCTGTGTGTTTCTTTATGGAATGGACAATTTATCTAACCCCTTCATGTAGTGTCCTCATTTTCCCAATGGTGACAAGTCATAATGACAAAACAGCTGCATAGTCACATAATGACAAGGCTATTTTGGAGAGATCCGTTAATGTTTCAGCACTTTATGCAAGGTCACTTGAAACAAGCTTCTTGAATGGCAGCTGCTTCAGTGTAACCCTTTTTCTCACACATTTTCTGAGATGTGTAAACTGAACACCCCCCCCCACACACACACACACAATACTCAGTACGTATCAGACAGTAAAAGCAGACACTTCCCCTGCTCTACATTGTTACTGTTACATGGGGAGGTAAGACTTGAATGACTTTAATGTCATATATCTAGAGATTTTATATATTATCTGCTTGCAAGAGGTGACTCTCATGTAGGCTTATATATCTTGACTTGAAATATGTAAATAGTGATTTTTTCTGCTTCAAAGTCAGTCATGTTATTGTCGCTGTGATGGAGTTTAATCCCTATGACAATCTGTCACTTTCAGTAGGAACATTTTTGGTGAAGGAAAAGTGCTACATACTTATAACGTTTCAGATTTTATGTATCGATAGAGTCAATTATAGCACAGTAACTGCTGGAACCGACATTCAAAGCAATAATGTCAAATTACCTTTGAGAAATCATATCTAATTGCCTTTAAAATTAGAATAGACTTTCTTCAATCTGTGCATTTGAACCTGAAGGACAAATGTGTTCCATCAGAGGTGAGGAAACTGCGTGTGATGCTACAAGCAGAACAGCCTGATCCCTCTTTCAGCTCCCAGGACATTTTCTTCCGACCTCCCTATTGGGATTCTAGTAGCCTACATTCCTTGCTTCAAGGTTGGCGGTGATGGCAAATTAAATTACTTGTCCTGCTTTGTTGGGTAGGCGCCAGATCAACCGCAGCTCGGCTAAAATGATGAGTGCGGGCTTCTGCAGGGAGCTGCATTTGTCCTGACCTGCTGGTGTCATGTTTGCAAAGCAAGTAGCAGCAATAAAGAAAACTGAAAACTGAAATCAAAGCAGTGTATCAAATTCTGCTTCTGTAATCACCTGCAAAAAAAATCAATTGCCTCTGCTTTCAAGCACACCACTTTATACTGTCGTCCTTTGGGCTTATGCTGCTGACGGAGGATGTCATGTGCTTGCACATGGAGAGAAGCCTGACTACATTAGGGCCTAATTTTCTTAACCACACAGCACAGCACACGCCACCTGCTGGACATCTTAAATATGGCAAGTGGTAGATAAAAACAAACAGTGAATGTCATTTTTTTCAGTCCTCATTTAATCATTTCCCAGATTAGAGCGGTTGATGATAGCTTGTCTTGTACCAAACAAAATACACATCACAGTCAGTTCAAGACAACTTTACACAAACATCACTCACTGTGCTCAGTTTCCCCCAAGTCGTGATGAACTTCTCTTCTGTAGGCTGTCAGAATCTCAATGGCAGCATGTAGAGTTTATCTATCAGTGGCAGAAGGGTTTGCTATCTGGAGACCAACGGCTTACACACCACTCTGCGGAATGGGAGGAACTTAGAGTATGTTATGTGGTGTCAAAACACGGCACAAGTAAACAGGCAACTTGATATTGTGATACATGTGGCTGTCAAACGTGTGCGACATTAAAACTTTCAACAATCAAAGTTACGTGTCAGATTGAACAAGAAATGAAGGCGACAAAAACCACATCATCCAATACAGAAATACTTTAGCCTATATATAATAAGATGTAGTAGCACGCAGTTTGCCAACAGTATGTAATTTGCTTCATTATATGTAAATAACAATAATGCATTTTTTTGCCTTTGTACTTGTCTGTGACATTATGCTGCGAAAGGCTCTTCCTCTTAGTTTTGGTTCTTTTAGTTCTCTTAGTTCTTTGGTTTCAGCTGGTTTCCAAGAATCAATGACAAGCATTTTTAAGAGAATCTAAAACAGTCCCGTGAGTTGTCATCAAAGGAGCTGCAGGGCTTGACAGTTTCCACCCAAGAGGTTGAAACTTTATCCCTGCAGCATAGTAGGTTCATCTGTGAGCATGATGTGCTATCTACTGGACTCTAGAGAGCAGCAGAGCACTCAGGTTCTTTCTCCTCAGAATACTGCTATATGTAATGCATTCTTTTTGTAAACCATCTCGTATCATTTCCACAATTTCCAGTGTTGCAAGCTTGATTGTATGTTTTTCTTTATCTGTGAATCCACTATCTGGTGCTGTCTTTGTAAGCCCAAACAATCAGCCTTATACTAAGGTAATGTAGCTTTCTGTACCAGTGAATATTATTGTTACACGTTTCAGTACATATATTTGGAGCATCAATAAGAAATTAATATTTAGACACCTAACATACCGAATGGCCACAATCTGAGTTGCAGTCTGTGTCAGAGTTTCAAGGACAAGATTGTCACCATATCTCCTTAACAGACTATTTGATGGCAGGCTTTGCCTCTCCGAGGTGCCCATTGCCACTTTACGCTGACAGAGTAGATGAATATTTAACAGGAGGGAAAGTGTAAGGCATCAAATCACTAAGAAAATGGCCGAACACTATCTCCATCCTGTGACCATCCCTCCAACACACACAAACACACACACACACACACTCCATCAACAGGATGATGCCAGAGCTTTGAATGAGAAGCAATAGAATGTGTGTGTTTTTTCAGAGGCTTGGGTGAGATTCGGACAAGCTGGAGATCATTGTAGTCAGCACCATGGACAACAACCAGAGGATTATCCAGGTGATCGGTGCTATGCAATTGGAAATCAGAAAGTTGGAGCTGGAGAACATAGGCCTGAGAAGGAGGGCTGGAGCTAATCTCCGGAAGAATGCAACAGTTCCAATTATGGCCAAAGAATACAGAGGTATAGTTTTACTGTTAGGCCAAACATGAGTGAAAGGAAAAGTGTTTAGAATTGTGGTGATTGTGTGTGCGTCCAAAAACAATGCACTCAACCTGCTGTGGTGTTTTGGTCCTCTTCTCCAGAGAGCGTCGTCATGACAGTGAGAAGATATTCAGTCTTCAAGCCCGTGGTCAGTTGTGAGCATATTCATCTGGACAATGCAAAGACTGAGAGGTGGACTGGAAACCAGCAACGCTGAAAATTATCACGAAAAACTAAAGAATCCATGTTATTATTTGTTTTTGTGGTCCTCCTATCGTTTCAGTTTAAATCAAATTTGAATGTACCCAACTTAAAAGTGATTTTGTACTGAAAAAGGTAGCCGCTAAGCCATTTCCTGATTTAAACACTGTGATAACTTTAACGCATTCAAACAATGTATTCATGTCACAGAATAAAGTATTTAACCCATTGAAGGTCGTTTCTTGTGTGTACTTTCAAAGTTAATAAGTTTTGTTTAAAAGTATCAAAACGTGTAAAATTCTTTCAAAGTTCACCCGACGTATCAAAATAACTCTTAAGCCGCGAGCTGGGTCAACGGTTTAATATCAACCTGTGGAATGCACCTGTCGGTGTTCTAAGTTTACTGCTCTCGCGAGATTTCCGGATTGCGCAGTGGCGAACAGTCGTCCGCCATCACTGCATAAGCTAACATTAGCCAAAAAACACTCTAGAGAGCGATTAACAACATAACAACAAATACAGAAAAACGATCTGATTTCTATAGGTAAGGTCACTAAGTTTCCCTGTCGCTTTCCTGGCGCAGAAAGCAAACTAGTGGCTGCCTTTCATGTAGTCTTTACGTCAACTTAGTAACGAAAGTCGTTCTAACTAATCATGTCCAACCTTAAAGGCGGCACCAAGAAGGACACCAAGATGAGGATACGAGCCTTTCCTGTAAGTATTTACTGTTTTTGTAGTTGCTTGGACGCTAAGTTTGAGACTCGAGTACCGGGGTGACAGGTCTTTATGCTAACAGCTTCCAGCTAACTAGCTGCTCGAACGTGAAAAACGTCATTGTCGGGAGAAAACTGCTATCACCTGGAAAAATAATCCAAAGCATATGAGCTTTGTCATTAGTTCAGTTTATTTTATTTTTTTGAATTTTTACTGGTTTTGAAATACCATCGTTTGTCCTGGGCTAATGTTAGCATACGTAAGAAAACTTCTTCAGCGAAGCGGTCGCAAATATAAGCAAGCTAGGTCGCGGGCCTGTTAGCTGACTTGACGTTTGCTAAGTTTTAGTCAGCAAGTATCATTGCGTTATGGTAACCGCACTTTTTGTAGATATGCATTTTGTAAATAGATGCATTCCACGTTTGTGTCAAGCTATGATAAACTGAAGTCAATGCAGTGTCATTTAAGAAATGACCTGATAGTTGGAGCATCTTCTTCCAGGGTGAGACTTCAGTAAACAAGTCTGAAGTAAATTGAGCCGTAAACGTTGATGTTATTAACGATGATACTTTCAACTGGTACCGCTGTCACACAGTACTTTCGTTAACATTGGTCACCGGTCTGTATTACATGTACGTCATTTCAATGAGCCACTGTGCTCAGATGTTTAATTGTGATGTATGCAATGTACCAAGCCTTTTTTTAGCAGCCCGGTCAGAGAAACATTTTCACCATTTTGATATTCAGGTTAGTGTGTGGGTGTATGCTACAGTGAGTCAGAGAGTGGATGGTTGAGGGAACACTTTTTCTTACATTTTGAGCTTGCATTAAAGTCTACGCCAAAGTAGTTCACAGTTTAGCAACTATACTATAAGAATCAATTCCACTGCACAGTTTTATATGAATTTAGCCATCTAACATCCTCTTTATGTCCCATATCTGGTGAAATATGCCCGTTCTGTCATTTGAAAACTGATTTAAATGAGTTGCTTTTCATCAACTGCACCTGTCCCTTATTTTCTATCCTGGTACACTTTAGAACTATAACACTTAAAATTGAATTAGCTGATTAGTTGACATTCATTGATTAGTAAAGATTAGTTCCTTTTAGTTTGCCCTTAAATGAAAATGTGCTTATGTGATTTTTAGCTTTGCATCTATAGTCACTGATGTGAACATCAATAAATGCTAATCAAAATTGCAGCAAGGAAATAATGACCTCATCTTGCCCCTGTCTTGGGTTTCTTTAACTTGCTTATTGTTTTAGTGGCTAAAAATAGAATTTTTGAGTAAGGCGGTTTTGTTGGTACCAGTGTCTTTGGTTACCTATTTTGCAAGCTTACCTATTTTGACCTTGCTCGTCTCTAGCATTGAAAACTTTTCCATGCAGCTTGCTGAAGAAGATGGCACAGCGACACCTCACACAATTAACTGTTATTCGTATAATCTTTCCTGTTCAATCTTTATGAACTCCATGCACCTCTGTGCAAACAAAAAAAAATGGATGAAAACGGGACAAATTCTATCATAAAGAATAATCCTTGCTACTACTGCAGTGACCCACTCTTGCAGTGTGGGAAAGTTGATCTTTTCAAGCAACACTATCATGCCTCTGCCTCCCCCAGATGACGATGGATGAAAAATATGTGAATAACATCTGGGACCTTCTGAAGAATGCCATTCAGGAGATTCAAAGAAAGAACAACAGTGGACTGAGCTTTGAGGAGCTGTACAGGAATGCCTACACTATGGTGCTCCACAAACATGGAGAGAAGCTCTACACAGGCTTGAGGGAGGTTGTCACAGAGCACCTCATCAACAAAGTAAGTTTTCCTCCCCGTGCAAATATTTTACTGCATGTGTAGAACTGATGAGGAAACTCAAGAACTGAGGTTTACAAGTAGCACTACAGGCAACTTGATGTGACTGTTTATATTTTCAGGTACGGGAAGATGTTCTGAACTCCTTGAATAACAATTTTCTGCAAACACTGAATCAGGCCTGGAATGACCATCAAACTGCCATGGTTATGATCAGAGACATCCTCATGTACATGGTGGGTATGAGTTTGGATCACTATAATTTGCTTAGTCATTGTCAGGAAATGATTCTACAACTTGGCAATGATTTCACGGTGCATTGATCTTGATCAGTGGTAAAAGGCCGAAAGATATATTTAGTTGTTTTGTTTTTTCAAATGAACTATGGTGTTCTTCCCTTTGGTGTTCATTTTGTGCTTTTTAAGTAATGGCAGTTGCTTTCACCTTTGGCCAACCCTCTCCTCCATTGTCTTATGGACTTTCATTTTGATGTTCTAACTTATTTGCGGACCCAACAATAAGGCTTTGTTGCCATATTTATTTGTTTTGGAGGGAAAACTGGCAGGACTAGTGTTTTACCTTTGCCAACAGCAAGTAAAAAGTATGTGGGGCTGTGTGTGAGTGATTGAGCCTTTGAGATAAGCACAAGTGTAGGATAAACAATAGCGCAGTCATTATACAGACTACAGAGCTCTCCTGGGGTTCTTTTGTTTAGCACGCCCCTCTTTTCTGTCCTGCTTTACCCCTGAAAGTTGGCTTTCTGTCATTCACTGGCTACTGTGTCGTCTCCAGAAGCCTGTACGTTTACAGGCTTTGCAAGATTGCTTCAGATTTGACCCCTAACCTGCTCTGGAAAAGATTTCAGGGGAACATCTGTAAAAACAATGACTACTTACTAACATGTACTCTTGAAAAATGACATCACTGTTGGAAGAACATCCAGTTGAACTTGAGGCACAGATTGTGACACAGGTGTTCAGAGATCATTTACATTCTTACTCTGTGCTTGAAACACTGATCTAAAACAGGCACTTATTGAAACTAAGGCTTTGTACTTTAGCCACTAATAACATGCCTTCCAAATAAGCCTATAAACTGGTTTCAAACGTGTTTTCATATTTGTTCTTTACTTCCTCCAAAGACTTTACCTTAAGAAGAATTGGTCTGAGATTGTTTTAGACTCCATTAGGCCACATGTAATCACCACAAATGGTGAAGTGAGGCTCTCATATTATCCTACTAAAATCTGAATTTTGCCTGAATGGTGTGGCCGTGATATTTAGTCTTACATTAAATGAGAAAAGAGCAGCTCTTGACCTGTCCGTGTTTGGATTTGTAATCTAGTGTGAGAAATGTAAACTCTCTCACGGCTAGAGTCTGATAAGCTGACTGCAGTTGTGTGGGTTAACAAGGAAAATATTTCCGAAGTATTTTGAACTCCATTCGTAGTGCAGGTGTTGATTGTGCAATGATACCCGTTTTTGACCAATGCGGTTCCAGTGCGAGTTGAGGGTTGGTGCCAAAGCCAGCTCTAAGCTGGTTCGAACTAAGAACTGGTTCAGTTTTTCCACTGCAGATGAGCAGCGACTGATGCTCTTGTCCAGGTGCTGCAGGAGATGTCTGGGATGGACACGGCAGACAGCCTGGCTTGTGGCCCGGGCTGCTGGCAGGGTTGCTCAAACCTCAGGAGGCAGAGGGCTTGCAGCTCTGGTGTCTTTTAGAGAAAACATATCAAAAGCAGTTAAGTGGCCATTGATGGACACGCTCGCTTGTACCCACAATGTCTCCTTGATAAATGATTGAAGCAGTGGCAAAACCCAGATGTTTATTGCTCCAATTTGTGAAGCAACTAACTGGAAAATAAAACCTGCAGACCAGAGTCTTCTCTGGTATTTTTAACAGGACACTGGGATAAAAATAAAATGTCTCTAAATAAAACTGAACCACTTTTGTCATAGTTCAACATTTTCTGGACAAAGTTATGAATACGAAGATATGATCTGATAATCTGATTTTGTGTCATCGCAGCCATAAACTGAACATGTAACGTCAGCTGTCTCTGCGATGAAGATTCTTCACTTAGCTTGCACTAACTTGTCTAACCTCGGCTTTCTGAGACGATATGGTAACATTCTGCAGATTCAAAGCAGAAGCAGCCATTAGTTTGCTGATTTTTGCTCGTGATTTCTCACTACGGATTTGTCTGCTAGAAAATTTGAATCTCGTTACTTAGTGATTAATAATGGCGTCTCCTCCGTACCTTCTAAACGTTTCTAGTCAGGGCTTCAGACGTAACTTAATTTTTTAGGCGTTATTCAGACACTGACTATTTATTTTAAGTGACCTTGTAAAAGCTTTGCGTATACCGGGGTATGCAGTGGCAGCACGTTGAATTCTATAAGAAGGTGTAAACCTTTGACACAAACAAATGCTCGTAGCACAGGTTTCTTATCTGTTCAGTAATACTCCCTGTTTTTTACCAGTGTGGTTCCAGGGCTAATTTAGCTCCAGGTCTATGCTGGTTCTGGTTAAGAACTGGTGTGGTTTTTCCAGCATGAAAAAGTACTTGAAATGCATACTTGAGTACATGATTTTCTTCAAGAAAATATATAAGTTTCATACAGATACATGCTCATTTGTATACAGTAGTCTTACTCTGTCAATATGTCAGATTTAGTCAGCTCATCGTACTCGTTTCCATACATTAATTTTCCCTTCTTTCTCCTCTCTTTCAGGACAGGGTGTACGTGCAGCAAAACAACGTAGAGAATGTCTACAACCTCGGCCTCATCATTTTCAGGGACCAGGTAGTGCGTTACGGCTGCATTCGAGACCACCTACGACAGACGCTGCTGGACATGATCGCACGGGAGAGGAAGGGCGAGGTTGTCGACAGGTATGCACGACTTGTCTGTTGCTTCTTGAGCAAACGGTTCCAGCCGCTGGAGATTTGCTCCAAATTCCCCATATTTTTGATTAGTGTTTGGGTGTCATGCAGCAAGTCTCACAGTTACCCGATTTAACCTTCTGTTTGACCACCATCAACTGCAGAGGTGCCATCAGAAACGCCTGCCAGATGCTGATGATCCTTGGCCTGGATGGCAGGTCTGTATATGAGGAGGATTTCGAGGGCCCATTCTTAGATATGTCAGCTGAATTCTTTCAGGTGCGTTTCTGCTGGACTCAGTTTTTTAAATGTCTTTTATTTCTGAAAGTCTTTACAGTAATGCAAACCACAACGTTTGGCCTTTTTAGATGGAGAGCCAAAAGTTCCTTGCAGAAAACAGTGCCAGTGTCTACATAAAGAAGGTAGAGGCCAGAATCAATGAAGAGATTGAACGAGTTATGCACTGTCTGGACAAGTCTACAGAAGAGCCCATTGTCAAGGTAGTGGAAAGGGAGTTAATTTCTAAACACATGAAAACCATTGTCGAGATGGAGAACTCTGGCCTGGTCCATATGCTCAAGAATGGCAAGACAGAAGGTAAAGACTTTTCTTCGTTGAAAGGTTTCCTCATCAATGAATTCGGAATTGAACTTAGAAGTAACCACCCACTGTTTCTCCCACTCTTTTTCTCATCATGCCATCCTCTCAGACTTGGCATGCATGTACAAGCTGTTCAGTCGAGTGCCAAATGGCCTGAAAACGATGTGCGAGTGTATGAGCTCTTACTTGAGGGAACAAGGCAAAGCTCTGGTGTCAGAAGAGGGTGAGGGCAAGAACCCTGTCGACTATATCCAGGTACACTGACCGAACATCTTAAAGTCTTAGATATGCGTAGAAGCTTGCTCAAAGCATGAAATTGACCGAGGCGTGTCTTTTTGTGAATGCTTTTTCAACAGGGTCTGCTGGACTTGAAGACACGATTTGATCATTTCCTCTTAGAGTCGTTCAACAACGACAGACTCTTTAAACAAACCATAGCTGGAGACTTTGAATATTTCCTTAACCTCAACTCCCGCTCACCAGAGTACCTATCGCTCTTCATTGATGATAAGCTAAAGAAGGGAGTCAAAGGGGTATGTGTGTTCTTATAAAACCTTCTTTTTTTTCCCCCTTTCTACTTGAATAAAAAAAATGGACTCATTCTTTTTTCTCTTGTCTTGTTTTGACCAGTTGACAGAACAGGAGGTGGAGTCAATTCTCGACAAGGCCATGGTGCTATTCAGGTTCATGCAGGAGAAGGATGTTTTTGAAAGGTACTACAAGCAACATCTGGGCCGTCGGCTTCTCAGTAACAAGAGTGTCTCAGATGACTCTGAAAAGAACATGATCTCCAAGCTAAAGGTAAAAGAATCGAACAAGTTGTATGCATGTATCTCTTTCAGTGCAATCGTGTCTTTTATCTCATAGAACTCCATTAATATGTTCCACCTTTTTCCACCCTGTCTGAACCTGAGCCGTCATTGTTTTGTGTCATTCGCCCTTGCAGACAGAATGTGGCTGTCAGTTCACCTCCAAACTGGAAGGGATGTTCAGAGACATGAGCATCTCCAACACTACCATGGACGAGTTCAGGCAACACATACAAACCACATCGGTAAGGCTCTGTGTAGTCAGTTAAAAAAACACATAATCTTAGTGTAAAAAAACTGTTCTGGCTCAAACAGCAGCTGCCATTTTAAATTTGCCTTATTTGAACAACTTCTTTAAAAGACCGTATTTTAATAATCATATTATTACACCTGAATGTTTCAGAGACCGTAAACAGCTGTTGTGTACCAGTTCTGTTCAAACAATACGATACTTATGTTGTCTTTTAAGAATATTCTCAAAATTAGTCGGCAAAACTCCTGCAATATCTTCTCCAGGCATCTCTAAGTGGCGTGGACCTCACAGTAAGAGTCCTCACCACCGGTTACTGGCCTACACAGTCTGCAACCCCGAAATGCACCATCCCCCCTGCTCCTAGACATGCCTTTGAAGTTTTCAGAAGGTAAGGCTTGTAAATGGGCTCAAAGGTTTTGCTGCACAGCGGAAGGTCGTGCGCGGTGTCATGGGTTCCAAACAACGTGGTCCGTTTGTATTTGACAGGTTTTACCTTGCTAAGCACAGTGGCAGACAACTCACACTGCAGCACCACATGGGCGGGGCGGACTTAAATGCAACTTTCTACGGAGCAGTCAAAAAGGTTGACCTAAAAACGTTGAATAATGCAGCTTCGTCTCAAGGGTAGTATCGTAGCTTTCCGTTGATCTCACTTCGCACCTCTTCTGCAGGAGGATGGCTCAGAAGTGGGAGTAGGAGGAGCCCAGGTGACAGGTTCTAACACCCGAAAGCACATCCTGCAGGTCTCCACCTTCCAGATGACCATCCTCATGCTCTTTAACAACAGAGAAAAGTTCACCTTTGAGGTGGGAACACAGTGCTGCACTTTTGAGAACATAATTTTATCGTCTGTATGGTCTCCCATCCCCCATTTTCTACATCTTTTTGTTTTTGTCTCCCCTTTTCTTTAGGAGATTCAGCAGGAGACAGATATCCCAGAGAGAGAGTTGGTGCGAGCGCTGCAGTCTTTGGCCTGTGGGAAACCCACACAGCGAGTTCTGACAAAGGAGCCCAAGTCCAAGGAGATAGAGAACGGGCACGTGTTTACAGTCAATGATCAGTTTACTTCCAAGCTGCACAGAGTCAAAATACAGACAGGTGAGCAAAGTGTGTGTCTGATCGTAGCACTCGACACCCGGAAGCTGCATTACAGGAACTGACCATAAGATGGTGCTGCCACTGTCCTGTGTTATATTAAACGGTACTCTGAGAGGTTTTCTCCATCTCTCCCATAAATCTCCTATCTCATATCAACTGTAACAGTTGCTGCCAAACAAGGGGAATCTGACCCCGAAAGGAAAGAGACGCGGCAGAAGGTGGATGACGACAGGAAGCATGAGATTGAGGCAGCCATTGTGCGAATCATGAAGTCAAGGAAGAAGATGCAGCACAATGTCTTGGTAGCAGAGGTAAGGAACCTACATACAAGTCATGTTAACACTAATATTAGTCGAGTTATTTGTTTTCTCTACTGCTTAAGAACTAAAATATCAGTTAGTTTTGAGGGGGGTTTCTTCATTTTTGTCACTTTTGTGTCCTCAGGTGACTCAGCAGCTCCGGGCACGTTTTCTTCCCAGTCCCGTGGTTATCAAAAAGCGCATAGAAGGACTAATAGAAAGAGAATACTTGGCGAGGACGCCCGAGGATCGTAAAGTGTACACTTATGTTGCGTAGACAATGAACTCTGGACCAGAGAAAGAAGAGAGACTGGATGGGGGAATGGGAATTGTTTTCTTTGGACTGTTGTTACGCATGGACTGGAAGTTTTCTTTAAAGACAAACACTGGGAACCCGATTCACTGTCCCCCCCCCCCCCCCCCCCCCCCTGCAAAAAAAACAAACAAAAAACACAGTATACCCTTCTAAATTGGAAGGAAATCTTTTGACACACACAAAAATATCCAACTTCTAGATGACATTAATCAGGCCCAGTCTTCCTATTACCTGTGAGTTTTAACATGGATGAATCCAGCTTCCAGCTTTTCACTGTTTTACCCTTGTAGAGATCAAACTTGCAAAGAATCCCTTGGGAAAATGTGAATGCACCACATTATTATTATTATTTTTTTTTTTGGTTTCAATACTGTATAAAAATAATAAAAACTGATTAAAAACAACAAGTGTGTATTGTTACAAAATAAAGATGAGTATTGTTGCTCTAGTTTGTTATAGAATTGCATTGCTCATCTTTTACATTCATCTCAGTATGAAAACGTCTATTTTATCGACAAATAAATTTTTTTTTTCAAGCATCATAGCATACTGAAAGTTGCAGAACAAGTTGCATTGAAATCAACTTTATGGGAGAAGAACTAGAGTTTTAAAAATAAAAGCACACCTGATGAAAACTTGCTAAATGCTTGAAACTCAACAGATCTAACGAAATAGCATAAGATTGACCTTTTATGTTCATTGTAATATAGCACATCGACATAGAATCGGTACTCCTGGATTAGGAGATGACGAACACATCCTGAATTGCAAGTTAGAGGTAGATCCCATCTTTATCTGAACCTCTTGTGATTTCTTTGCTGTTGGAATGTGAAGATCTAGTGTTCTCGTTCCTTTTAAAAGATAATATAGGTGCTTGTGAGTCTGGCTAAGTCAGGCCAGTTAGAGGAAAAACTGAAACTATCTGAACTGAAAATATCTTGCTATCTCTAGTAAAAAAGACTGCTACTGAGTGCTGAGCATCTCAGGCTGGATCAAAGGGTTTCAGTTCAAGTAAGATGACATCCCAAAGCACACCTGCCAATCAATTTCATCAATCAATTGCCAAAAAAAGGCCTGAACAATGAGGGAAATACAGACAGAGGACTGTGTCTCTCCAGAGAAATACACAACACACTTCTCTCAGGCCATAAAATGTGATTGAGAAAGATCGCCTTGGTAAAAAATGTGGTATTGTAGGGAAAGTACCCTCTGATCTGGAAATTACTCCAGGGGATGGTGTGTCAGAGAGAGGGGGACTCACCAAATCGCTATATATATTTATATATATATATATATAAAGTGTTGGAAACTCAATTTTCACCAAAGACCGTCTTTAAAACTCCTGCAACTGAAGAAACTGTGTAGAAATGTCCCGGTCAAAATCTTCAGCAAGCAGGTGTCACAGATTGGTGAGCAGTAAGAAACAGTGCTTGAGAGGGCTATGCTTCCTTACTATCTTCATACTCCAGCTTAGCGTTATTTGTGTCAGACTTTATTCTCTCCTCGCGCAAACATGAGGGGAAGTTACATTTTCACATGACTGTAAAGCCGGCCCTTTCCAAAGCAGACAATTTTCCAGACGTGGGCCAAGAGTCACAAGTCGAAACCCACATACGCCATCTCATCGTTTATATAACACGCATAATTTACATGCCTTATGCAACTGCTTTTGACATTTTCAACTCAAATCAGTTCCTTAGTTTTTCGGGAAAAGAGTTCCCGACATTTTCAGAACAGTGCGGTTGGCATCGGAGGCCAAATCATGTCACACTAAATTACGCAACATCTTAAATACACAGCTATCTGTAAATCCACTTCATGAGTTAGGAGGTAAAGAAGAATAAACATGACAAACAGGCAGCCTTTTTTCGAGTAACAAAGTCCCAGTTTTATGGTTGCTGACTCTTAATGGGTTAGTGACATGTGGTGCAACAGAATCTAGACAAAGTGAGGCCTCGGAGGGACCAAAGGACCATTGAGATCGCCATCATGTCGTGACTCAACAGCCTGGGCTAGAGTTTCCAGCTGAGTAATAAAAGTCTGAATCTCTTCAGCAGAGCTGTGAGTCCAAGCCAGAGGGAGGTGGTCAGGAACAGGCTCGCGATCTGCAACACAAGCAGTCTTGTCAGAAAAGTTGGGGCCAGGCGAAGCCGTGTCAGAGCTCGAAGAGAGCTGAACAAAATGCAAGAAGCATCGCTTCATTATTCAGGAGGAAAAGCTTGACACATTTTATTCTGCTCACCTTGAAAGAACTGCCCGCTGCGTGTTCGAGCGGCAGCTCTTGACAAGGCCAACCACACAACAGTGTCGGCTCCTTGTTCTACAGTGCGCAGCCTTTCCCCCATCATATGGTGGAACTGAGGCATCGATGTAGAAACAGCTGGACACAGGGGAAAAATCAACTGAGATTAGTGGTCTATGGGTGGTAAATAATACATAGTATGACAATAATCATACTACATCATAGCTTCTTACTGAAACTGAGTGGACTTGCTAGGCAAACATATGTCATAAGTGAACATTTTCCCATGCTTTTATACAACTACGTAAATGGCATCACCACGGTTTCTGAGTTCGGTTCATCTATAGATACGTGCCCACGTGTCTGGAGGTCATTTCCTATTTTTTTATCTTATATTGTGGAGATGTAGAACTATGTTGTACCACAGCTGAAAAGTAAATGTCTGCTTAAAGTTCAGATTTTTTTTTTACCTTTCACCTTTGACTATAACTTTTGGTGGTTTAAGAGATGATGTGAAACAATACTTAGATACCACCATCGTTATGATGGATAAAAGCGCACAAATGTACTGCTAGAATGATCAAGCATGGCACATTTAACGATGTTTTTCAGGGATCAGTGAGCTCTTGAACAGGATGCTAACGGTGTTGTTTGTGTTGTGTTTACCTTGTGTACTTTGCGATGACAGATGCTGCCGACTCGTGATATTCATCTCGTTATTTTACGATTTGTTAGTGTAAATTTGAAATTGTGCAAACTTTATATAATTCTGGCTGTGATGTACATATCCTGCTGTCTTGGGCAGAATGCTCTTGCAAAAGAGATCTTTGATCTCAATTAGATTTTTTTTTCCTGGTTAAATGAAGCTCATAGCAATGATAATTATATGTATGCAGAAGGGGATATGAGTGTACAGTGTGTGCACATCCAAGAAAGACTGTGTTATAATATATAATTTGAACTTTTGATATAACAATTTTGTTCAACATTTGACACAATGCAAAGATTTTTCTTTTAAAAAGAAAATCTCAGTCTTTCCTACACTTTTTCTGTCTTCAGAAGAATCAGGAGGCTTGATGGATCGCACAGTGTTGGAAATATGGTCTTTTTTTCAAGGCATTTCAGGACAAGAAACAAAACATGAAAAAACAACAACACTCAGATGCATTTACTGGCCAATATTTCCTGTGGCCTTTTTTTGGAGACAGTACCTGGTGTGTCCGCCCAGCCTGGATGCATGACTGAGAAGTGAATGACAGGGTTGACTTTGGCCCAGTGTTGGGTTAGCACCACCTGCTGTCTCTGAAAGGAAACAACATGTTTTAATCTTAGGTTTTTGTCTATATTGCGTTATCTTCTGCGTGATAAAAAAAAAAATCTGTTTTGTACCAGTGATGTTATCAGAATTTAAATCTAGATTTAGATTCTAAAATGATAGCATCCTAATCTGCACGACACCTTCTTGTCCTACCTTGTTCTGTGCATAGACCATGACACCATCAAAGTAGCCTTTCTCTGACTGCAAGTCATCAACTCTGAGTTTCTGGACCAGCATGCCTCCTGAGGACACAGTGATCTAACAGGCAGGGAGAAAACAGCTAGAGCAGTGTGCTCAGACAACAGCCACTAAAGCATTAACAACAGTGGCATTATGCTGTCCACATGATCAAGATGAAGGCTTTTTGTGTGTGTGTGTGTGTGTGTATTTGTGTGTGTACTCATACCACTCTGGGGTCCCGGCTCTTCTGCAGAAGTGGTATAAGAGTCTGAGTGAGGACATACATGCCTAAAGGGATGGGGGAAGAAAAGTTGTGGCTTTAAAACTGTTTATCAGCATGATTCTGCCAAAACATCAGCATCAGGTCTCACCCATGGTGTTGGTAGCAAAGTTCTTCTCCAGCCCCTCTTCATTCAGCTCTCTCTTTTGCACCATACAGCCTGCATTGTTTATCTACCACAGCGTGTGGCAAATTTCAATTAGGAATAAGGATTTGCAGTTCATTTATTTTTTTTTTTTTGGCAAAGAATGAAAGGGACGCATGACACCTACCAACACATTCAGTGATGGATACTGCTTCTTGAAGGCCTCTGCAAATTCCCAGACTTTACGCGTCTGGGACATGTCCACAGTATGTATGTATAGCTCCTAGAAGAACAAGTGTGACTCTCTTTCACAGATAACATGGGGTTTTTGCCCCTTATTTGTGCAATTCATTGTAAGGTGTGTTCAAAGCTAACACACTCACCGTGTTACCGGACTCAGAAACGATATCTGACCTGGCCTCCTCTGCTCTCTCTTTGTTCCTACACACCATGTGAACTGTCCCGCCTGGAAACAAAACACCAGCGTTTATTTTCTACCAGAAACAGTGGCAGAGAACATACCACTCTACCATTTACCTTTCTTGGCTATAGCCATGGCTGTTGCTTTGCCAATTCCACTGTTGGCTCCAGTGATCATGAAGGATCGTCCAACTACGGATATTTCCAGGTCCTTGGGCTCAAAGTCATTGGATGCTGCAGCATAACCTTTCCTGAAAACGAATCAGTGATGGCGTTTAAGATAAGAGAGGACTACTGGCCACCTTAAAAGAATGACGTTGGTTTTCGGTTTTAGTAGTGATGTGAATGTCATCCTCACAACAAAAGAGCCATCAATAGAACTATTGTAATTGTACATAAAGGCCAGTTTGTGAAGTGATGTGTGCCACACAGTGATAAGACCTTTGACACGCCTCTGTTAAGCAACAACCTTGAGTAATTAAATAAAATCTATTTTTACAATGAATTATACATTCTGATTGCCAACAAATTGAACTTACAACATAGTACTGACTTATATGCATCTCACTTTTAGCAACACGTCCAAAATATAGATCAGCATCAAAATGAAATTTTACTAACCTTGTATATTGGTGGATCCCACTCAAAAACCAGACGGTATTTCGGTACAGAGACATGACATCGAGTGAACAGCAACCCTAAAAAGTGAACCAGATAGCCAGTTCCTTTCAACCACTGTGACAGATCAGAATCACATGAAACAGATGTGGAAGGAGCACTTACTGCTCTCTGCCGTTCCTGCGTGGGAACGACACTTACAACTCACACCCACTTAGTCAAGTGATTGAGTTAAAGTTTTATCAGTTCATTCATTTACATGTCACTTGGCGTCCTGGCTGAGTGGGACACAAATCTACAATAACCAATCCAGATGCCCGCGAGCTCTGATGACGCGTCGCTGCTCGGGAGGGCGGAGTCAAACTTTTTTGTCGTGTTTTTTTTCACCCTGGCCTCACTTGACGAAGGATAGATATGCGTTCAGCCGGACTGTCTGACCCTCTGTGAGGGTTAAAGTGCATATTCTTTAATCTTCTAACAGTCTGTTGCTCTTGGCGCCGCGTCAAAATGGTAAGTGCTTGGCCGTTGTTGTGTGCGCGTGACTGTAGCTGGAAGAAAGCCCTCACCTGTAGCACCTGCTGACAGGTAGCTAACGCTCGTGCCCGCACCTCTACGCCACTTCCTCATACATTAAGGGCGTTTGTGTTTTGGTTTTTGTGTCCCGGGCCTCCTAAAAGAGGCTGTATCTTACTTTTATCTGGACTTTTTTTTTTCCATTCATTGTGTTCCACTATAGTGGCACTTTTGGCGATAGTCGGAAGTGAGATGAGCGTTTCCTTAACCGGTTCCTTCAGTAAAACAGGTTTAGTCAGCTTTGTCATCGAGTCCTGCCCTTCTGGCAGCTTAATGATTTACATCAGGGATGTCAAACTCCGGTCTTCGAGGGCCGCTGTCCTGCAGGTTTTAGACGTTTCTCTGCTTCAACACACCTGATTCAGATGAAATGGATCCCTTCAAAAGATTAAGTTCTGCACGAGCCTGCTAATGAGGCATCGATCTGAATCAGGTGTATTGGAGCAGGGAAACATCTAAAACCTGCAGGAAACAATTCGGCAGGCATAGTGTTCGTTTTGAATTGTAGCCAGACCTGCCCAGACCTTAGAAACATGTCCTCCAAACTTTGAAAATACACAAACCTAATTTTTTTCCCCTCTGTAGTGAGAATCCATACTTGTTAATGAGTAATGCCACAGAGGACTCAAACTCTTCAACCCTTTGTGTGTGGGTGTGGGTGTATATGTGCCTGTGGCTAGTTTGAGACTGTCACTTGGAACAACTGTGCTGATTTGCAAGTTTTCCATCATCATCATCATCATCCGTACGGACACCATGGATGTTCTCACTGATGCCATTTGTGTCTTCAGATGCGCTTCCTGCTGCTGTTCAGTCGGCAGGGGAAGCTGCGCCTGCAGAAATGGTTCACGCCCGTGCTGGAACGTGAGAAGAAGAAGATCATCAGGGACATGACCACCATGGTGTTGGCACGGAAACCACGTACCTGCAACTTCATGCAATGGAAAGACCTGAAGATTGTTTACAAGAGGTGAGTGTCCCCCACATGTTTGTTGATGCTGCTTGAATTAGTAATTGTGTTTCTTTTTTGCGAGAGCACCGCTGTCCTTTTCACTAAAAGCTACAGGTGTATTGTATATTATTTGTCCACACATGCTGTCCACCTCTTCTCAGGTATGCAAGCTTATATTTCTGCTTGGCTGTGGAGAACCAGGAGAATGAGCTCCTAGCCCTGGAGGTTATTCATCGCTACGTGGAGCTGCTGGACAAATACTTTGGCAATGTATTTCTTATATATTTCATACAACCGTAGTGTGAAGTGCAAAGTTGGAATTTAACGGCTGCTTGAATCTTTCAGGCTGTACAGCTGTGACCGCAATAATGAACGTTGTACCTCCTCACAGGTCTGTGAGCTGGACATAATCTTTAACTTTGAGAAGGCCTATTTTATCCTGGATGAGTTTTTAATGGGAGGGGAGATACAAGAAACCTCCAAACAGATTGTGAACCGCTCCATTGAAGCTTCGGATATGTTACAGGAGGTGAGGTTTCGCTGGCGCACACGCTCGCATGCACACATATGAGCACAGACGTATGCAAAGTCGCACAGTGTGTCTAGCAGGTGCAGCGTGAGCCTGCAACATCTGTTGCATGGCTCAGTGCTCCTAAAGCAGCAGTGACATGTTTTCAAATCTACTTTGATTGAATTACTTTTTTTTTTCTCTTAGTTGTCGTTAAGGAGTTTTTTTTTTTGTTTTGTTTATGTTTTAAAGCATCCAAATTCCTGAAATTGGTGTTTAACATGTTGCTGATCAGAAGCACTTCTTCATGAATGCTGTATTAAGCTCAGATTTGGGAGGTTTATTGCGTGTGAACTAGTTGGTGTTTAGTAGGGACTTCAATTAACGGCGGTGCTGCTGAATCCCTGTTGCGCCTTTTTCCTCCTCCGTAGTTAAAAGCCATGCTGTTCCCCGCTCTTTCATTATAGATTGATGCTTCTGTTGCTGCTTGCCTTTCCCCTCCATGTGTGCCTATCTGTCTCTCCCTCAGCCAGTGTTTTTTTTGCGAGTGAGAGACAGATTCTTCTGGTATGTGGCGTAAACCTTAGTGTTTGGCTGAAGCTTCCCGCCCTCCCCACCACCCCCATAGGCTCATGGCTCTGTGTGGTACGGTAGTTGAACTGGGTGTGTTGTTCTGTGCTTCCGTGGTAGGGCTGACTAACCCTTCTAATCTAGAGCTGGATTATGTTCAGTGCAGCCTCTCATTCATTTTGACTATTATCGCTTCAGGATGACAGCAGTGAGTGGTTTGAGGTGGAGCTGTTTGGATGACCTTGAATATGGACAGACAGGTTAGATGCTCTGCTTGTGCTAGTTACCCACCGTGTGTTGGTGTGCTCAGCATTTAATGAACTAGCTGGTGTGTAGCTGTGTGCAGTAAATATTGAATGCAGTACAAGGCACTCTTCTTCATCCATTTTAAAGCCTGGTTCTTTTTTTTTCTCTCCCTTTTTCCCCCTCTCTTTTTTTATGCCTTTTCTCAGACCATGGAGGAGTATATGAGCAAACCTGCATTTTAACTCGTGCTGGGAGGAAAAAAAAAGACTAATGGCAGCGAGGAATGCAAGAGCCGGATGGTACTGTACACGAGTCAAAGAAGTTTCTGAAAATGATTTTTTTTTTTCTTCTTCTTCTTAGTTCTTCCGAGTATTTTTAAAGTGGTAAATTGCATATTGAGTGCCTGCTCGCTGTCTACCTGAAGCCTGGGAGAGTTGTGATCTTTTTTACATTTAATGCTGTTATTTGATTCTAATGAAGTGGTAGCAGGGGGAGGATGAGCTTTGAAAATGGTATCAGTGAAGTGATTTTAAAATTTATAACCACGTAGCATTCACATCTAAATCATGCATTAATATATTTGAGGAGAATGATGTCACTGACAACTGATTTTTTTTTAAACATTTTTGTGGAACTTATCTTGTGCTACTCTGATATTTCACCAAATGTTTTCCACAGCACACGTTTCCGTCTTCTCCACCTATATCACCAGCAAAAATAACTGTTTTTGACAGATTTATTCCAGTTTCCAATCTGGGTAACAACATGTGTGCGACTGTAGCTTTGTTTTCTTTTTGTAATGTGCATCTCACAAAATGACGATTAAAATGTTTATTTTGATAAACGGTGTGCTCTGAGTGTTTGTCACGATGCCGTGTCTTTTTTTTGCTTCCCCGGTGGTGTCGTGTGTGTGAGTTCAATAAGGCAACACAACTCGGCAAGAAGAAAAATAATAGCGCTGATGCTTTATTCATCTGTGATCGATCACACATTTTTTTTGAACATGTACAAAATGGTTTAAAAATGAGCATACATAGCACAACCACTGTTAGGCCAACAACACAGAGCTTCGCAGTATGAAAGGGTTAGAAGGCAGGTGACGGTCTGATATTTAGACTTGGAAATAATTACTCATATTTTAACATTAAATCCACTAACCCTGAATATATCACGAGTCACAACAACACTCGTTCTCAGCCCAGCACACTGCCCTAACGAAAAATCCCTATAATATACCTTATGGTGCTCCTGTTGTTACTCTGTACTCTTGTGTTTTTGAAGGCCCAGTCAGAATTATACCGGATCATTTACATGAATATTCACATTTGCAATTGAATAGATTTGACACGATGAAAAATAAGCTTTTATTGAAACATTACTCGGCCGATTGTGTTTTCAGACCGAGGGTTGTGCACAAACTTTTCTTTATCAACATCACATTCTTAATTTCTCAGATTTGGTTTTACTTTGAATATTCATCAAGCTAGCTGAGAGCTCGCATCCACTGGCTGACGACCTTCTGCCTCACTGCTTGCACCTGTTAGTTTCCTGTGGGATGATTGAAATATTTCTAGAATGTTCTTGCAGCAAGTAGGGACTGTCATTGTTAAAATACTATTCTACTTCTAAGATTGCTATAGTTCATTTTCGTTAGGGTGATATTAATACCAGATATAGTTCATATAATATAAATTTGTAAACTAGATCACGTCCACCAAACTTTATTTTTGAGACAGTATAAATACTATATTCATAACAATGCGTCTTGCAGGCGATCGGGCTACATCCCGGCCGTGTTCTTTTCACGGTGCTCCTTCTCCTCTTTTTCATTCACGGTTTGCGGAGCAGAGGTCTTGGCCGTCATCTCCTCTTTCCCCTCCATCTCTGTGGGTATCACCTTCTCCTCCGTGGATACCACCGTTTCCCTCTTGGCCACTGGCCTTTTCTCACTATCCGCCTGCTCCATGTAATCCTTCATGGCGCGCTCGTACAGCTCGTAGGGGAACTGTCCCTTCAGCTGCGCCTGGGTGTCCCGCTTGGTGATGGTGTTGGGGTACTCTGTGAGGATTTTGGCCGCAAGATACGTCGTCACCTCGTCCTCTACGTCACCGTCGTCATCGTCGTCGTCATCGGCGCCACCGGCCTGACGTTTCAGGGGCATTTTGTTGAGCTCGGATAAAAATAGGTTCTCTCTGCGCCCGGAGGGAGGGGGGATTTTAACCACCGTACCTGTGTTTGTAGCAGGCTTGGACGCCGCTTGGATTCTGTCTGTGGGTGAAGAGGTCTTCATGGGTCTCTGCACCACGGGGTATTCGTTACTGATCGTCTCCACACCGATTATGTCTAAAAAGTCCTCTCTGTCCATGTCGTCGGGGACGGGCTTGCTCTTCAGCGGCAGTCTGCGGCTGAAGTACCTGATTTTAGGGGTTTGGCCGGTCGTGTAGCGGGATGAGGCTTGGGGTTCGCGGTGGAGCTTTCTGAGTTCCTCTGTCAGCAGCATATCGATAAGGTCCTGTGGGGGCACGTGGAGCTTGAGGGAGAGTTGCAACAACTCCTTCACAGTCCGAGGATCCACGATAGAGGGGCGGATCAGTCTCTTTCTCTGCTCCCCAGTCTGGTCCCTCTTCTGCGTCCGATCGCTCATCTCAAGGACCTTCAACAGGTAGTAATCTACGAGTTTAGTGTCATCGTCAGCTTCCTCTTGGTTCTGGCTGGCTCGGCGTTGCATCTCCTCCCGCTCCGATTCGTCCTGGTCACTGATCGCCCTGTCCATTTCTTCGTGGCTCCCGTTCACCATCTCCTCCGTCTCTTCCCTCTCCTCCACGGGCACCCACTCCTCTCCTCCGGCGACGTCCTCGTAAGCCTGATTTCTGGGGCTGAACCCGTCATCTTCTTCATCTTCCTCGTCCCCGAACACGTCTCTCTTCTGGCCACCGACCCCGGGCATCCTTCCGAGCTCCTCGAAGATTGATCTTAAATTGGCAAGGCTCTGGGGAGTGTACTGCTCGTCCAGGTCCTCTGTTGCGCGTTTGGAAGCGTCCGTGTTCTCTTCATCTTCAAACATTAGCGGGTACTTCTTGTGGGGTCTTGGGAAATTACCGTAGTCTACCGGTGCGCTTTCGGGTACTTCAGTATCTTTGGTGCGGTGCCTGTGCGTTAGGCGGTCGTTCCTGGGCTCCGATGCGGGGCTGAGCCTCGCGTCTTTGCCGGCCTGATCCTGGAGAGTCTTGAGCATGGCTTTCATCAGCTGCTCAGCGGTAATGTCCTGCCTCGGCATACCGGGAGCAGGCTGACGGTCCCCAGGACCCTCGTCCTGCTGTGCAGCGAGCTGAAGCAGAACTCTGAATTTGTCCACTTCGTCGTAATCCACGGGTTCGGCTCTGCCCCCGTTTCGTTGTTTCAGGTTCTCAATGTACTCCAGGGCTTTGATCATGTCGGAGTTTGGAGCCGGCTGCCCCTCACTCTCCCCGCCTCGGAGCCTGTAGTGGCGGGGGAGAGACGCAGTCTGCACGGCGTATCCATGAAGGAGGAAGGCGAGCAGGACCACGGCTCCCCCCGCGGGCAACTTGTGGTGGAATTGCAGCATTATAGGCTATTTATTACCTGCAAAACAAGAGTGTGATTTGTTAGCGAAGCATTAAAAAGATATATTAAAAAAATATTTTTATCAATGTTTTAATGTTTTTTATTTTTATTAAAAAAAAAAGATTTATCTCAATCAAACTCGTACTCGAAATCTAGAAGTGTTGGGCGCACGAGCGAGTCTGTTTTGATACAGGATTTGTATTCCTATCAGGGAGTTACGCTCCGCAAATTGAATGATATGATGCTGAGCGCGAGGAGATACATTCACATCACTGGATGAGTCACTCCCTGCGTTGTTATGGGAACCTCAACATCCGTTTTACTCGTGTCAGTAGCCTATAAACCCCCAATTAAAAAAACAAAACAACAACAAACAAATAACACTGCCTTCTACCTTTTTATACCACGGCAACAACAAATTGTCAACATCAACCGCAGAGGAAGCGTTTCATCACAATGATGAGCCTCATCCTCAAATCTACGAAAGCCTGTGACAAAAAAAACCGAATTATTCTATCGTCTACTCTACTCCATCTATTTAGCCCATTTAATGAAACTACACACTCTTGAAAAAAAACATTTAAAAAAATCGATGTTACCTTTGGTAATAAAGCTCAGAAAGCAGTAAGGGTGTATGGCATCTCCTCAGAAGCGATGCTGATTCTCTTCTGTTTTCAGCACTTGGACAGCTCCCTTGTTATATGAGGCAACACCTGACCTCCGCGTCATCACACAATGCACGCAATAGCTGATCCTTAAAAGTCCCTATAAATTATTCAGGTTTATGATATGGCATACTAAGGAGTCTGCTGTCTTAAAAATAGTTCTTTACGGTCTTTGTTGCTCAACACGCTCTGTTGATGGTATAGATTAGAGAGAATATTTTGTGTGTGGAGGACTATTTTGTCTTGACTTTTCTTTTTTAGATATCAGCATTTTCTGCTCAGAAAGTTTAATTTGTCGCAGAGGGAAATGTTGGATTTCTTATTTTCAGCTTATATTTAAAACGTCTAAAAACCTACTTTTAAGCACCAGCTTTACAAGCCATTGTAAAAAAAAAAAAAGAAAAAAAAAAGAAAAATGGTGGGTGTTCCCAATCTGTCTTTCATTTTTATTTGTCTCAAAAAGTTCTTCTGGCTCTTGTTGTTCTCATTGATATAACGGGCTGTTTTGCAATCAGTGCCTCTGGCAGCGTGGCATTCAAAGAGTTAAACCCTCTAGCGATGACTCACAGGCTCAAACACCGCGGCGTTGCTGTCGCAGTTCAGCAGCCCTTCCTCTCTCCCCCTCTCTGCGCTGACAGAGATGGTGATAAACACCCTCCTGTCGGCTGGGGGCCAAACCTCCGGCATTCCGCAGGTCGACGCGATAAAGGAGCCACAGCGAGCCGGCTGCCGATTAAAGGTCACAGATGGGTGGTGACAGAGTTGATGGTGAGATCAAAAGCTGTATGAAACGCTTCTTTCACCTTATATCATCCAGTGAAAATGTATGGTTATCAGAGCGTGACATCATCATTATTGTTATATATTTGCCAGAAATTGCACCATACTTCGGATAGAATCAACACAGGAGATGCGCAATCGGTATGAAAACATTTAGATGACATTTGGATGTCACATTGTTTCCCTTCCGAGACGTCATTTCTGTTCAGGAAGACTTTGGAAACTTGTGAAAGTACACTGTAAGCTATCGGTTTGCTGCTGTTGAAGAAAACATCTTGGCAATGACTTTATATATTATACTTTCATTTTTATTCAGATCACAGATGAACTCTCATTATATATTTACACCCAGTTGGGTCCTTGTAGGTGTCTTCTTACAATCCCAGATAGTAAGTTGAGTATTTGATCCTCTCTGATTCTCTAGAATCGCCTTTAGAGCCTCTAAAGTGATGTTAACTATCTGCTAAACATCTTCTGACACCAAATATACACAAGTGCACTTCCTTATTAGCTATGCTGGGCACCTCTAATTGTCAATGAATCCTTGTTTCCCTTCAAACTTATCAACCTAATAAAAGCAAGAGGCCTGAATGCAGCTAGTCATTGTCACAATAGTAACACCTACAATGTTGAAACCTTTTTTCTTTTTTTTTAACAGATTAATCTAGCCACCTGATGTTGTGTGTGTGCTTGCTTGTCTAAATCAATCTCAGTTGCTTAGACCATGTGTGAGCGGAGAAACAGAATTGCAGATAAAGCGATTGGTGTGGTGTGATGTTGTTTGTACACTTTGTTGAAGCCTATAATTCCTCAGCAACACTCTTAACCCAGAAACAGACTGGGGGTAGAAACAAATGTCATACGTTCTTTATTTAACATGTACAGCTGAAGAGAACTTTCCAAGTGATTTCTGCAGTGTTCCAATTTTCATGGGTTGTGGTATTTCCTCAGACAAACCTCTGCCAGTCTCTGGGCTTTGAATCAGTCATGTGAGATGGAAAGCTGTTAAACATCTTCTGAGGCTCTTTAGATATAAACACATATGTGCCTTAGGTGTTTACCTGTTGTCGTGTAAGTCATTTAAAGCCCCTGGGTACGATGACGATTGTAAGTGATGGATCAGCGTTCTCTAAACCCAAATCTCGGCAGGCTCCTGTTAGTGAAGGATTCACTGACTGAATCGTTGATTCCTCTCGGGGGGGCCTGTGATGTGCTGTCTGTGCGCATCGTTCTGAACGGAGTAGTTTTTTCAGTCATTAAAAACAAAACAAAAATTTCCCCTCAGTTGGTGCAACTGAACCTCTTTTCTCTCGGCCTTGAGAATTACAACAGGGAAAACGATAGGAACTAAACGAGGCGTTCAGTCACTCTCTCATTGGCTTCATTTTTTTTCTTCCCAACTCGTCGATGCCCTCGCCATCAATAGAAATCGCACACATTACTACTATACTTGCATATTTGTAGGCAAGTTTGCAGATAACAAAGGTTGTGCTATGTGTTTGCTTTTGTGCACATTCGACTAATTATATTACCATAACTTGCTCATAATTTCAGTAACTGCTTGATTATCTCAACACACAACAAGGATGTTGTTGGTTCAACAAGGTGTATATGTTGGAAATCCATTTTCCCGTTTTTTCCTCAGACCGAACACAGACACACAAACATGGTTGAATTGAATTTCTTGGTCAGAGCACTGAAAGCAGAAATGTTTTCAGCAACACCTGAAACAGCTCCATTCCAAAGCGCACTGTGATGGTAAATCAACACCCTTTGTTGCACATAGTGAGCCGCATGTTTGTGTTCTACAAAGCAAGCCGCTGGGTTACACTCCAACCAAGACAACAAGTGTTGAGGAGTGGGAGTATGATCTGAAATAAATACCTTTTTATACAGTAATTCTGATCCTTATCCGTTATTTTAAATGTTCTTTTGGTTCTGTTACAATCAATGTAAACAGTGATGATAAACAATGATACCTATGTGACTCCTGAACCAATCTCAGAGTGATTAATATTTGCTGTTTTCAAATCTGAATGACACAGTAACGTGCGTAAAGAGTATATGATGGTGAAAAAGATTGATCAAGAATTACAAAAAAGTGAACACATTGGACTGAGTTAGATTAAGACAGGTGCCATCATTTAGGATGGAGGCAGAAGCTATGTGACAACATCTGATATTAGTTTTGAATCAGTGGTCCTGGTAAAAATGTGGATCATAATGGTAACTTAAAAATGTAATTATAATCTTCTAAAAACATTACAATTTCTGCATGTGATGCTTGTTTACAATGAGATTATCTGGGATTCTAGGGAGCATTCTGGATATATTATCTTCTCCTTAACCAGTGAATAATACGCTGTATGCCAGTGTGTATACTGTATCTCTGTCATTTGCAGCAGCAGTAAACTGAGATTCCACTGCTGTTTTCCCACATGTCAATCAAAGCTGTTGATAAGGAATGATCTTAACAAACACGGCCAGCTGCAAACACGGGCATGTCGCTTTCTTTAATGCCTACAATTCAGTTCAAGGACTTGTGACTCATCCAGCAGAGTTGCGAACATTTTTGACGTTTCAACCCTGGATTTGTTCTTGGGTGGCTCTGCAGTGAAATGTGATGCTGTTAGATAAAGTAATATAAAACGAGAGGATAATAACAATCATTGTGTGAAAGCGAGTGACAGAATTGGCCACTACGTCTCGCCTCCTTTTATTTGTGTTTATGCTTCTCACCTCACATCACCACATCAAGATGCAGGGGAGCACAAAGAGCGGCACGCCCGTTGTCAAGGCTCACTTCCTTTTCAACCAGTGTCTCCATGGTGATGCTGCCTCACAGCCTTTCATCTGCCTCCAACTTCATCTCTTCACACAGGTCAGTATCCTTTTCTCTTTCATTAGATGCTTCGCTCCCTAAATTAGCCACTTTCCCAGTGGCTTGCTTTCACTACCTTTTTTTCTCTCTCTTTTTTTTTTCTTTACCTCTGTTGTACCCATCCGGCTCATCCCTTCCCTTGCACCAATTACTGTGACTAATGCACGGTCCTTGTCTTTGGGAGGCAGATGGTCCAGGAGCAGAGATGAGGGTGATTAGAGCCACAATGTTGGAGGAGCCATTAGCACAGAGGGGCAGAAATAAGGAGAGAATACTGACTGAGCTGTTAATGGAAGGAGGGGAAAACTATAAGAGGAGTATTAAATGAAAGAATATGGGGTTACAATAGATGTCCACACAATGCTGTAGAGATGGACTTAATGTCTACATCATTGAGACTGGCTTCAACAGTCAAGCTCCCATTGCTCCTTCACCAGAGGTCACATTTTGGTTTCTTTCAATAAAAGTGACAGTTAATTTTCTTGCAGATTTACATGAGCATATCTATGCCAGTGCCATTTTTCTATTTAGCTTATCATAAAGACAGGAATCTCTACTCAAAGCCATCTATCTGCAGCCGTACAACTCACTGACTAACCATTCAGAATTATTTGTTTACACAGAGCTAAAAAAGAAAGTCGGTGATTTTATTGTGTTTAGGCACCGGACCCTTTTTATTTTGGCCAGTGTAGGGATTTCTTGGCAATCTCTTCTCAACTAAGAGTAGTCCAGCAAGTAATCCATAGGAAGATGGTGAATCGTTATTTTAACACTGCCATTATTTTCACAGTGCCAGTCAAGCTGTTTCTTTGTGTGCAGTCTTGAGTAAAACTTGGTCTTGTTTAACATGATTGTGTTGGACTGTTTCTGGTCTTCTGTTTTGCCCAAAAAGTCTAACTTTAGTCTAACTTTACACTTATCCATGGTTCCTGACTTTTCATAGACTTCTCAAGAAGTTATTTTTGACGCATAAACCATGTATTTGGAGCCACTTTATTTGTATAATATTGTCAAGATTTGGAACATCCTACATCAAAGTGATGCAGAAGAAGTAGTCCCTAGATTTGCTACTTTAAGGCTGGGCTACTGTAATGCCTTATTATCTGGATGCCATAGATCTCTGGAAAGCCTCCAGCTGGTCTGAAATGCTGCAGCTCGAGTTCTAACAGCAACTTGCAAGAGACATTTCTCCAATTTTATCTCCTCTTTATTTGCTCAGCATTGGCTTCCCATAAAATCCTTCTCTTGCACGTCAAGCCGTTAATAGCTCCACTGTAACATAACTATCTTTGATATATTATCCCGACAGAGTGCTTTGCTCTCAGAAAAGCAGGCTGACTTGTGCTTCCTAAAGTTTTTAAATATAGATTGTGAGGGAGAGCCTTTGGTTATGAGGCTTCTCTGTTGCAGAACAACCTCCCATCTTGGGTAATTCAGGCAAACTTTCTCTTTAATTTTCAGGTTGCCCTTTTCAATAAGGAATATACTTAGTGTTGGCTAGTTTGGGCATTTATCTTCCTCGTGTCCCCTCGTTCTGACTAGTCGAGGCAGATTGCTGTCCTTGAATCTGGTTCTACTGAGGGAGTGGCTGCCCCCATAACAGCCTCTGTAGCTGGGTTTTGGATGACCAAGGGAAAAATGTAAAGTGAAAGATGAGTGAATGTGATTTAAGTTATATTCTATTCATTTAACTTTTATTTCCTCAAGTTAAACCTGGAAACCTGGATAAATTCTAAAGTGAGGCTGATACACATTTGCAGCCTCTAACCAGGGGCATGTCAGACAGAGTTTTAAAAATATAAGCCCAATAGACCATGGCTACAACATCTGTTCTCATATCTGTAGGAATACATTTTTACTCTGTCGGGTCCCTGAAATCTCATGCAGCCATCGACTCACTTGTTAGAGATGCTTTAATGTTCATAGCAGTGTGCTGTATGATAACAAATGATACTTGTATCAATAAGAAATGAGAAAATCAGAAAAAGTCAGAAAATCTAAAAAGAAATCCATACCAGCAATAGAAAGGTGATTATCCTCCACCACAGCTTCAATCTCCTCTCCTCTGGTCCTAGATAGGAGGTGTGGTGGAGCGTCATGCTTGCAGTAAAAAAAATGGATCTGTTGTCACTGAATATGTTTAGGTTCAACAACAAAGACATTAAACCCCGGGCCCATCAACGCGTTTCTTATCAGGCTTTGCTCCTGAGCTCATTTGAATATTCTGTCATTATCTTAGTGACATTGACCAGGCTGCCCACCATCACAAACCGGATTTTCGCCTTCGTTATCACATCAACCCCCCACCCCCCCACACACATACACAATTTATTGCACTATTCTTCATCTCTCCCAAGCCTCCCCTCAGCCCTTTTCGCACACAGCCTCCCACTAACCTGTCAACCTCAATCTAGCTTTTTCAACTCATTAGTATTACCTTTCAACTCCCCTACTTTTTTTTTTTTTATTGCCCCGCTCATATTAATGAAAGTGACTGTTCTGAATCTGAATCATCCCCTTCGGACAAAATGATGCGGTGTGTGTCTGTGCGTGTGTGTGTGTGTAGCTTCCTTTCTCTCATGTGCACGTGCGTATGAGCACACATGCACAGATTATATCAGAGTCTATGGTAAGAGATGCAGCTTGACGCACTGGCTGACGTCACTAGAAGCCAAGGCAGGATGTGTTTATTGATGAGGAATTCTAGTCAATGAAAAGAATGGGAAATAAAAAAGAAGCAAACATTACATGTGGTTCAAAACTGAGGAATGTTATTAATGTGATACTTGGTCACATTTGTTAATGTTTAATACAAACTAATGATGCACATTTTCAAATGAAAAAAAAATACATACAACTTATACAGTAGTGCTTTTGCTTCCCTAATTGTTTTTGCGTGTGAGAGTGCTTTTTTGTCTTAAAATTCAGTGTCTAGGCAACAGCAGTGGTTTTTATGGTCATTAAAATGTGTTACCTCTTCCTGTCCTCTTCTGCAGATGCTGCATGTCTGAAAGTGAGGCTGCAGCGAGGCGTGTGTTTTTGTAAATATGAGTCAGTAGATATGTGTGGGTGTTAATATACCACAGACAGATTCATTATTCCATCCAATATCTCACTCTTGCGTGCCACATTTCCAGGATATCGTCCCTGCAGCGAGGTAAACAACAGTCACGTTTATGTGAGAATTTTAGATAAGTGTTCTATTTTTGTCTCCTTTCCTTTCCCTCACAGTTCATCCTCTTATGTCTCCATCAGACTCAGTCATCATCCCCAACATCACTCACCCCATTTTTCTACCTCATCCTCTGCTTTGTTCCTCCCACTGCTTCTCTCTTTCTCCATCTTTCTTCTTCCCCCTTGTTTCCTTCACTGGTGCTTTTATCTCTGTGATCCCTCCTTCCACCACTCCCTGTCAGCCTGCCACGATGCCATTCTGGCCGCCTCTCAAACAGCTTGACCCTTTGCTCCCTCCACCCCCACATCTCCCCTCCCTTCTCTCCCTCCCCTCCTCCCTACTGATGCTATAAATACCCACCATCAGTGAGTCATCGCCCAGACGTATCAGTTGCCTCTCCCTCTCTGCCTCGCCATCCTCAGCCCCCTTGCCTCGCTTCTCTGCTCAAGCTCATTACCAGACCTCACACGTATTCCCATCTCTAATTTGGCTCTCGCATTATGACAAGCCCATGCTGAGCAAAGCTAGGGCCAGTGCCAGACATGGTGCAGCCAAAGGTCGGCTTGACACATTACAAGCCCAAAAAAACAACATCAGCGGGACAATATGGGGAAACATTGTCAGCCAAGCAGAGCATTAAATTCGCTGTAAATGACAATCAGCCTTGAGCGGGCATCATGTTTTATTTTAAGAACAGGCAAATATAAATAACTGAGCTTCACGACATGTTTAAAGGAGACTTCTGAGGACCAAAGCTGAATGTATCGACTCCACTTGTCCACAGTCAGATAGATTGTGTACAAATGGAGGAGATTCATGAGGAAAAGGCTAAACAACGATGGTGTCTGAGGCAGATATGGAATATTTCCCTCACTGAGGGCCAAGTATAAAACATTTCATCTCATTTGTTTATTTAGGTTCTCTTTGGCTCCTTTCAAGACCATTCGGAGTTTAAATTGAAAGATGTTGCGATTCATAGACTTTAAGCCCCGCTCGTGTTCTCGCTGTATTTGGAATGGTTTAAAATTCAATATGATACAAAAGTTTTACATCGACTGCAATTCCACACGGTACTTCTAACAGATTTAGGTTTCATGTTTGAATACTTCTTTTTCACATGAGTACGAATCTGAAACTGTGTCCCTGCCAGCAGGGTTCTAATTGTTTAACCGGTTAATAAGATGGAAAAAAAATACACATTTTCAGGAGTTACTTTATTCACAGAAGTTATCTTTTTTTTTTTTCCACAGGAATGGACAGCTCATATCTTTCTGAACTGCCCCTTATTCACAGGTTATCACTTTATTCCAGCTTATTCCTACAGCTAATGAGTGCCTAACACGTATTACATATTTTTTTTTCTTCTCAGTCCTCATACTTGTGTGCCACCATCTTTCTGCCAAAGATGTAATTGTTCTCACTTCCTCTCCAGACACCACCCACAACCTCTCTAAAGTTATGAAGCAGCCCAGGTTCAGCTCAGCTCATCCTTGGGTAAACGCCAGCTTGGCATTGGCTCACACAGGAGTGCGTGCGCGCACATACACAGATAAAAAAAAAAAGTTTTTGCGCACCTCTGAGTCATAACTAGACAGGGGGAGAGAGAGAGAGAGAGCCAAGCATAGCAGCAGGAGAAAGAAAATGAGTTGGAAGAGAAAGCCAGTATACCAAGAAAGGACAAACAATACACACACAGAGAGACCACATTCGAACAATATGGAAGACAGCCTTCCTGCTGCTTGGTTGCAGTTGTTGTTTGTGATGGATCCACTCCTCTCTGTGTGCGCAATCGCGTCAGAATCAGTGGGCTAATGAAGACAGCACTATGCCTGTGACTCACTCACTCATCCCATAGGACTGAATGGAGGGAGTAAAAAAAAAAAAAAAAAAGAAAAAAGAAAAGAAAGAAGTGGCTCTCGACTCTGAGGTCTTGTAGTTTCTCTTTTACTTCAAATGAAATGCAGACGGAGCCAACAGATGAGATGAAATCAAAGTAGAAACAAAATTAGAAGCAGGTTTGCGTCGTTTACAGCTGATAAGAGCCGCAGCTCTTTTGTCATTTTATAGACTGTGGCCAATCTTAGTTTAAAAAAAACAAAAAAACAACAACAAATAAATCAGTTAAGTAATAGATCTGATGATTGCTATCAGCTTTGTCCTAAAATGATAAATCCAGGCTTTCTCACGAAGCAGCACCTTGGCAGGCGTGCAAGCTTCTTCCTTTAACATATGGGCTGACGATCTTGTGAGACGCCACCTTTGTACGCCTGAAAGGAAAAGAATCCTTTGTTTACTAGCTCGGCGTGCAGGTTGACTCCCAGAACTGCATGTTCCGTTTGCGTCAAAGCGCCACACAGCCTTTCACAAACCACACTCACTCAGACACGTACATGTAGAGACTCACTGGCCTTCGTTGCCATAGTAACTATAGTTTCAGAATGATTCCAATCAAGCTGCTTATCGTCAGCTGCACGTTGGGCCACAAAGATCGCCGACACGCACACACACACAGAAACACACAAACACAAGCAGTGTTAACAACACAAACTTGTTTATTTCCATTACATAATTTTCAAGGCCAAATCACAAATAAATAAGGAAAGAGACACTTGCCGTAGCTCAGCTTGCAGGGCCACTTAACATCACACAAAATAAGGAGCAGACCTCCAGAACTGATCAGTAACAAAGATTATTAAATATATCAGCAGGAGCCTTTACACATGTACAGTTATTGTTAGTTTCAATTGAGTTTGATCTTTGAGCGCCTCCCCTCTCAACCTATTTGCAAAGCAAGTGAAAACAACAGTTCGTCTTTGCACCACCCGCTGCCTCCGCCTTGCCGCTAGCTGAGATCAATGTTGTCAGTGGGAAATGACGTGTGATGTGATGTCAGGGAGCGCTTCACATTCTGAAGACCTGTAAAGACGGCTCGTGTGTGTCAGAAGGCAACTAGCCGTCTCTCGCCAGGCAGAGAAAAAGCAGCAAAGAGCACAGTTAAGGTACTGACGTTTCACTGAAATGTCAGGAGAGAGAATTCTTCTTCTATAAAAACAGGAAAGCGGGCGACGAGCTCCCGCTTTGTCATAATAGTATGGTCGAACTTTTACAAGCTAAAGCTGGCGGACATCTGATAAGTGATAGTGTTAGAGCACCTGACCGTACCTTCATCAATGTGTGTTTAGTACAAGCAAAGCGGGGCTTGCGTTCAGAAAAGGTGACAGCAAAATGATGGCCACCTCACAAAGGACCACTGACCAAACACCGTTTCATCTTCAGTCTACAGAGGAATAAATACTGAAGGGAAAAAAAAAAAAAAGTCACTCGCAATACTGCCATTCATTAAATATCACCACCAATCAGAAGGCCTACTGTAATCAATATATGGTTTACAGAAAATCAAATAAACGGCAGGTGACAGAATCCCGTAGTACTGTTGTCTTTTATATACACTGCACATACAGTATCATACACATAAACCAGTTTAAATATACAGAAATGTAACTTGCACTGTGAGGTGAACCGACTTTTATCAAATATACTCAATTAAAGACGGAGTGTATCCATCGAGAATTTCTTCGGTCGCTCACATGGAGAGCTTTTCGTACAGTCGCACACTTTTGATCATGCAATTTCCACAATGCCAAATATTTCATGTTCGCTTTACACTCTCCGCACGGAACGTCCAAAACAGGCAACATCTAAACTTCCTTATCAGTGTCTCTCTACCATCCTCATTACTCCTGCGGCGTCCTTTTCCTACAAGCCTTCCATCGCTGACATCCGAAGCGGCGGCTCGGAACGTTAAAATGCCTGTGCATTCGTTTCCTCTTTACATACTTAAAAATTTGAGTATAAATATTGCACATTCATTTTGCATTTCATATTTATATGTAAAAAAAAAAAACCAAAACAACGAAAAAAACCTTTTTTTTTTTTTTAAGTAGACTAGAAAATAACTTGACCTATGGTAAATAGAGTAACATGTTTAGCTGCATCAAGAAGTAATTGGTGCAGCAATCAATTAAAAGGCTAAGTAATGCAACTATTTCTCTACAGTAAGCTAACTTCCCTTGAAGACATCCATACGGTGCATTGGTCATGACTGGAGAAAAACAGGACTAATGTGGCAGGTTTAGTCAATGAACATACGAGTCCCAGTGGAAGCAAAATCTAAATGGATACCTTCCTACCAGTGATGTTTGATCCTGCTACAATAGCTGGGAGCAGGGATTAAGACTTAAGTCAGTAAACATGCACTCAAATGAGCAACCCAGAAAGTTACGGGAGAAAATTACTTAAAAAAAAAAAAAAAAAAAAAAAAAAGTCAACAAAAAGGAGGAAGAGAAATAAAACCTTTAAGTAAGAGTAATTTTAAACATCTTAATGCTCAATCTCTCATGGCTTTGCAACACCTGTTCATCACACAGGAAAAGGACTTGTCAAATGGGTTCCAAAGCTGGCAAACCAAACACCGAGGAAACATCGCAACACAGATGACAAAATTTAACAAAACAAAAAGACACACACACACACACACACACACAGACACAGAGAAAGGACAATGTAAAGATAATAGAGATCCCTGCAAAGATTCTAACCTGAAAGTTACTAAGAGCCCAGGACCCCCCCTGTCAGGCTCATGCTACCCCACGTCCCTGACGGGTATCTGCGCCACGTGTCCACAACCGAGCCGTTTAGGTGGAACGCTCCAGAGAGCAGGTGAGGAGGAAGAGAAGCGACGGAGAGCGTGCGCCGACACAGACTTATATACGTCTAGCCTCGCGTTCGTTTCATTTGGAGACATGCAAAGGTCCGATTACATGTGCCGCCGTCGTACTCATAGCAACTCAAAGGGTTAGATCCGTCAAAATGGAGTCGTCAGGGAATCTCAGCGTGCGCGCCTTTGCTGGCTCAGATGTAAATCGGACTCCTTTCTGCCTCTTGATCTTGACCAGAAGCATAAAGCTCGGCTCAAGATTTTTTTTTCCCGGTTTTGATCAAAGCTGTTGCAGAGAAGCTGAGGAGGAAGTTAACGATTTTCTTTGCGTCAGTAATAAAGTATGTATATGTTACCTGTATCTAAATTCCTCTTGTAGTGCTCCTGGTGGGGACCTTAGAGCTCCTTGTGTATGTGTTCAAGTTGTATGTATTGTCTGGAGTGAATCTACGTGCTATTTTCCACCATACATCCTCTCAATGTCCTCTTGGTAGTGTGTTTTGAGCTCTTTGCGTTTCAGTTTGAATGCGTCGGTCACCAAGCCCGTCTCTGGTGTCCAGGGTTCAGCGCTCAGTCGGACCTTCTTGGGAATTTCAAATCGCTCCAGTTTGGCTGGTCGGAGGAGAGCAGAATCACACGTCAGCTTGACAGAACCAGTAATGCTCGCTCAAAGTGTGACACAAACCATGGGATGACACTGCACAAAATCTGAACCGATTGCTTGGCAGAGAGGACCACCAGCTGTCGATGTTATGCTATAAAGGTGATGGAACCCATACCTGAGAATGCAGCCTCAGCAATGATACGAAGGACCTCCTTCTCCATCTGAGGGTTGTTGCAGAGCTCTTCCCACGTGCCTTTTACTTCCAACCGCTCAGCCAGTGCCATTAACTGCTTGTGGTTGGGCACCACAAAGCTGATCACATATGACTGGTCACTAAAAGAATAAAAGACTTTTATAAATACTTTTCTCCCAGTGCAAAGACGGATGAGAAAAATGATTGGTCGGGGGTGTGTGAGGAACAATACCTGTTGGCATAGGCACAGATATTGTCTATGAGGGAGCAGTTCTTCAGAGCAGCCTCCACTTTGCCAAGAGAAACATATTCTCCTGCCTGCAGCTTCACCAGGTCTTTCTTACGGTCTGCAGCACAAAAAAACACCTCAAACTCCTGTAACATTTTAATCACACACACTCACACACACACTCATCAGTTGGTATCTTCCCTACCAATGATCTTAAGGCATCCGTCGGGGTGGACTTCTCCAATGTCTCCGGTACAGAACCATCTCTGTCCGTTCTCATCCACGAAAAAGTCCTCGTGGTTTTTGCCTTTACTTTTGTAGTAACCCATCGTTACATTGGGCCCGCCGATCAAAATTTCCCCTCTTGGGTTTGGTTTGTCCCTGCTGTAGTAACCACCTGAAGGTGCACAGATCACGCTGATTAATACCGTCACATGTCGGCCTCCTCTGCGGATCCATCCGTTGCCGCCCCACCTACCTTCTTCCCAGTCTTTCAGCGTGATCTCCGAACAAACCAGCGGAGCGCCGACCCGTCCTGTGCTGTAGTCCGACACTGAAATTTTGAGCAAAAAAATAAATAAATAAAAATCAACTTAGGCAAATTTGCAAACCGCCAACCAAAAAATGACTCGCATATTTTCTCCCTTCTTACTCTCACTGATGGTGCCAGCTCCACAGGTCTCTGTCAGGCCATAGCCCTGCCCAACGGGGCAGCACAGACAGATGTTCATGAAGCGCTGTGTGGCAGCCGATAGCGGAGCTCCACCAGAAAGCAGCACCCGCGTGTTTCCTCCTAAGAGCGCCCGCACTCGTTTGAACACCAGACTGGACGGGAGAACAAGATTGAGGGTGCACAGTTACTAAGGATGATGCGAGAAGACTTTTTGTTTTGTTTTAAATTGTTCGTAAATCAGCCTAGTATCCGGTATTGACTCATACTAACAAATGTTCTGCACAAACACAACATCGCTGTCAACACTACAAGGCAATTACATGCCAGAGATTAATTCCTCGATCCTTGTATAGTAGCTTGTTAACAAGGATGAGAAGAATCTGTGCTGTGTTATAATTAGCCAAGAAGAAAAAGAGGTTAATGTCAGCCCGCGTGCGACAGCGGGAGCAGCTCAGGTGTACAGGTAGGTGCAATGCGCCTTACCTGTCGCAGAGAGGCGTGCTGTATCCCTTGGAGATCTGCTCCATCTTGTAGTTGTAAGCCAGCACAAACAGTGTCTTCTGGAATTTGCTCATCTCCTCCACTTTGGTCATTACAGTCTTGTAGATTCGATCCATGATTTCCTGCACATATTGGAAGGGCACATGCTCAAATAACGCCAAACACATGCAAACTGTTGCACCAGTCCAGAGACATGGAATGAAAATCTAAAAGGCTGTATTTGACTTACAGGTACAGCAGCCATGAGAGTGGGTTTCAGCACACTGGTGTCTCCTTTACTGCCCTTCTTGATCTTGGTAGACTGTGGAAAAAAACCGAACAGCTCTGGTCAACTCTCACTGCTTTCAGTCTGAAGTCAGCAATCCAAACGGATGCTTTATGAAACCGAACTTTCAAAGTAACAAAAAGAATCCGAACAAACAAAAAAAAAAAAACACAAACTGTGGATTTTATGTGAGACCAGTGTTTTTTTTTTCTCCAAAGCAGTTCAAGAATGTTTCCACGACATGAAAAGCATCCCACCTCGTGTTTTAATACAAGGTAAGAAGGTAACCTCGGTCCATTTGCACACTGACCTGGTCGGCGAGAGTCTGCGGTGAGGAGTAGCCGATGCGACAGCCATGAGAGATGGACACCAGTTCTGCGCTGAGCTCTAAAACGTGAGCCAGTGGGAGGTAACCAATATAGGTGTCTGTCTCACTGCCGACACACAAACAAAAAAATAAAAAATCACATCATCTACAGCAGATACTCAGGAACCAATACTGCAAAAACAAAACAAATACGCAGTTGTAGCAAATGGTTGGAGAATAACCACAAACGAGAAAGAAAGAAGAACAAACAAAACACGGCGCATTCTGAGAGCTACAGCATAGCAAAAGACAGAGAGGAAGTGTCGGGGAATCAGCTGTGAAACGGATGTCTGCGTACTTGAGGTTAGGGATCCGCTCAGCCATGCCCGTGATACCAGCAATGATGTTGCCATGGGAGATCATGACACCCTTGGGGATGCCTGTGGAGCCGCTGGTGTACATGATGACTGCGATGTCCGAGGGCTCCGGCTTTCTGCGGTTTACTGCAACTGTTTGGAAGGGAAGTGGCCAACATTATTAATGCTAATAAGAAGTTCATATCAAGAATGACATAAATCAAATAAAGGCAGATGTCACCCAGCGTGTAAAGATAAACCTAAGAATACTTGAATAATCTCCCTTGGTAATTCATGATTGGCCAGTTATCAAAAATGTCCACTTTTCATTAGTTTTCTGCTGCATATGACTGGTAACTGTTTCTGGTCTTTTGTGCAACCATCTGGAATGAGATATCCACAAAATACAAGAGAAGGCCGAGTCCTACGACACAGACCGTCTGCAGCTCTAAATACAAACAATTTATAAACACTTATTATTAATTTATTAAATACTTTTATTTAATTTTAATCTATTTCACACACATATTGTATGGTCCACTTTAAGTTTCAGAAAACCTCATGAGAGGAAAAATTAAACATGGTCGAAGTGATTGTTCTCCCTAAAAAGATGGCCACTGTTATCAGCACACAGTGCACTTGGTAAGAGGTGATTTAATGACTATGTCGCACACTCAAATCACACATGAGGGTGTTAAGCCTCCACCGGTGTACTCTAATGTCCCTGACAAAATTAGAAACCATTTTAATCACGCCGCAGAAACGCTCACTGTTGTCAGGTTTGGATCCCAGATCCTTCACAGCATCCATGTTATAGACCTCGATGCCCCTTGGGATGTCTGGCCAGCTGGTTGGTTTACTGTCCACTACAATGATGTACCGCAGCCTTGGCACATCGCACAGAATTGCCTGGGATGGAAAGTTTGAATGCAATTAAGCAAACTGAACTGAGCTTCTAATCAAGCTCTAATGCGCCACGTAATGAACAAACGCTCATTTGGTGACTCTGTTGAACAACATTTACATAATGGAGACAGATGATGACAGTAAACGGGTACCTTGAGACGGCTCTGAAGCAGGTCCTTGCTTGTGATGATGTGCGTGACCTCGGTCTCGTTCAGGCCGTGCGCTATGGCCACAGGTCCAAGAGTGGCATACAGGGTCACAACTGTGAACGATTATCAAGGTTAGGCTTGTTATTTTTACAGTTGAATGATGACTGTATAAGTACCCAAGTCTGTTTCCTCACTCACGTGGGAAATTGTACATGAAGCAGGACTGCGCTGCCACAAGCCACTCGGCTCTGGTCTCACAGAAGATGGCGATGTTACACTGAGGCTTTTGTTTGAGAACTGCCAGCCCACTGCCAAAGCACTTTGCTGCATGGTAGGCCTCCTCATACGAGAGCCAGTTATAGTTCCCGAGAATCACCTACAGGTGACATGCAGAGATACGAAATAATCAGGATTATGTACACAAATGACACTGAAAAAAAACAAGAAACAATGGAAAAAGAGGCATAGAAACACAAGAAAGCGGTCGTGGACGACCCAGTAGCAGTAGAATGTGAAAATGGCTCACACCGGTACCAAATATACAACATCTTCCCTCATATTCTGTCAGTTGCTGCCATCTAGAGGACTTTTATTGCCATTCGGGTATTAAATCACACCATTCATGACCAGTTACTCTTCTCAAATTACTCACCCTGTGCGAAGGCAGACGCAATCAGGCGTCCCGAAGTCCACCAGATTTTCCTTACAACACAGCTCTAAATACAGCATAAATATAGTCTTTTCAGACACCAGAACCATAAGATTACTGGCTTCATCAGTCCGTTAATGAGGGCATTCAGTCATTCACACAATGGCCACTTTTCTGCTAATGTTCCTAATGGTTCACTCAGAAATACCCGAGAGATGGGAAGAATGTGTGATATATGCCATTAGTGTGAAAATAATAGTCTTTATAGCGTCACATTTTTCCTCACAATGTTGTTACAAGTAACAATACAGGTCTGACAATCCCGTAAGGTCACTGAAAACAGAGCTAAAATGAATGAATCCTTGTATCAGACATAAGTTCACAGGCAGAACGCTTGATATGCCAAGCGGCTACTTGTACATTCAAGACTACAGCATCAACACACACTTTTTGACTAAGCAGATAAAACTAAACTGCCACAAACTTTTTTCCACTGTCGGTCGAATGAAAAGCCCTAAAAAGGTCTTACAGAACAAGTTTCAGAGCAGTCGAAAAGCCACAAATCGTCATTAAGCATTAGCTGCACGCTGTCACATGAGCCTGCAAAACAGCAGGGCCGTGGCAGTACTTGAATGTCAAAGTTGATACCCACACCAAGGAAAAATCTTGATACAGTTTTTCTTCCCTTCCTTAAAAATGAAACATCCGCCTGGTATTTCTGGAGATTCAACTCTGTTCATTACCAAAACACTCGTCAGTCCTGACATTAACACGGAACAAATACCAGTGTGTTGAGCTGAATGTTGACTTCTCTGGCTGAAACACGGCTGTTACTGCCAGTAAGCTGCACACTTATTGTATACTTTCACACCCAGACACTCGCAGAAGCTCCGTTTTCTGTATGTGAAATACACAGTGTTCCCTTCTTTGCAGAATCTTTAGCTTATAAACGGCATATGACTGATTAATGTCAAAAAGAGAAGATCTTTGCCGGCTTTTTCCACTTCTTTACCCCATCATTGACTTGGGACCGTCGTCTCACTTGTCTGAATGTTAGTTTGTTTTCAAGCATGCACCATAATGTCAATCAGTTTGGTTGATGACGGAGTGGCCCGAGTATGATGACCCGCAGAGTTGTATTCGTCCCCACCTGAGCTGTTATGACAGGCTCTCACACAGAGATTCTGGCGCTCTCCTGTTTTTTTTCAATGGGACAATGGGAGGAGCAAAAAAAGAAAGAAAAAGGCCCCTATTTCCAAGTCAAAACTGCTCTTACAACAATAAAACACTCTTAGCTTAGTTTTAAACTGCCAGCAGCAGCCAACTCTGAGCTGTGAACTCAACGTGTTGAGCTGTTAGTGAGGGGATGGAGCTGAGGCTGGCTGCACCTGCATCTCCACCCCTGCACAAACGAAAGAAAACAGCGCAACAGTCGGTCAGTGAAAAACACGAGCTTTAATTCATTTGAGGACGCCCTCTGAGCACCGTCACTGCCGCTTGTCAGATGTGTTGTTTTGCCATAAAACTTAATATCGAGCTAAAAAAAAAAAGAAATAAAAAATTTGCAGTGTTGTGGTAAACTAAACAACTGTGGAAAAGAGCAGTTGAAATTACTGATATATGTTCAGACAGCGAGCTTCAGTCGCAGCTCAAATGCTTTTAAACATAGTTTTATCTCATTCATTGGATGACAACTTGATGCTATACTTCCTTATTGCAGGCAAAACTATGTAGGTTTGCCTTTGTTTGCCCGGCGTCTAACTAATTTAATAATACAAATCTGTCAGACTCCACTGAAGTTCTGATCATACGTTAGCTTACTTCTGCTGTGTCTGCTTGTCAGTTAATATGACTGCAGCATTTCAGCCTAGAGCCGACAAAACCGCCCCGGCGTGATCATTCAGGCATGACACCGACATGTTCACTTGCCTCCAGACTAAAGGAAAGCAACGCATGTCTGAAAGGAGCTTATGATCACGGGACCTACTTGTGTGTGACGGAAAGATCAAACGTTAAAAAGTCCAATCAAACAAGATGAGCAGGTCAATGTCTCACCTTTTTGAACACTTTGCCATTCGGCTGGATTTCATCCTCCTCACTGAGCAACTCCCTGGTGCCCAGACAGTCTCTCTTTGGGAACCTTCTTGCAGCGTGTTCAAACATTTTGTCCAGGGTGTCTATTCCAGGATGCAGCCACGCCACCAACTTCTCTTGGCTATTGATGGCTCTATAAGATCCCGCCGGCTGTCCGCTTATGGAACGTGCCTTTATTCGGCGAGCTCGTTCCAAACTAGTGCCAGCTCCGGAGAAGAAGTACCACGGTATGAAGGTGATGACAGAGTAGACCCAGACGACAGACCGGAAAACCTGCAGTAGCAGGGGGTTCATATCCTCCTTCAACTTCATCTTTTGAGGATGAAGTCAATGCTGGAGATAAATCAAACCCTGACAGCAACAGCACAGTGCACTGGTCTCTCCTCTTTGAAGTGTTCTGACCTGTGGCAAACGTCGAGGGTTGCACGCATCAGCGTTCGTGCAGCAAAGCAACCAGACCTGCGAGACAGAAAAACAACATGAAATTTTAGAGGTGTATTAAAGGATTAAAGAGGTTTTAACGCATTTTAAGAGGTCGGGCTCCAATTAATGCCAGTAACTGGCTCCTAGTAAATAAATCCTTGTTAGTGCGATCACCAGCAAGCTAAATTTCTTTCACAATACTCTCTGGCCCCATTTTAAACAGGGCGGCCTTATAGAAGAAGCATGATGCCATTACACTCAACATAAATGGAAACTGATAATCATTGTTAATCAACTAACCAAGCGATATACAATGAAATCCTTCTCACGTGTGAAGAATATTGGCTGTTCTTAAACTGCAAAATCAATGTGAAAGAAACCCAGTGTTTAAAAAAGACAAAAAATTACAGATACTTGCATCATTTGTCATGATCAAACAATCTGAAAGATAATAGTCAGATAAATTGCAGATGATACAGAAGAGAAAGTATTCAGACTGCTAAATAAGCAGTAATTGCCTTCAATACAGTCTTCCCAGTTCTTTTTTTCTTCTTCATTCATTCAAAGTGTACAGTTTGCAGCAACATTATGTGCTACACTCATCTTGCTTTTTTGGCTTGACTACAACAAAACATCTGATCACCTCCGATAGTCTTCCCGAGAGCTCAGCTATTTGTAGTGTATGCTTAAGGACAGAGTGTAATTTGCAATGTAGCCACTAAAAGAGGTCGCAGTGACTCTTTAGGTAGCTTACAGGGAGAGGCCCGGAGGTCATGACTGAGGTCTGCTAACCCCGGCCTGCTAATGTGACAAGCCTGCGAAGAATGTAACACGGGTCGCAGAGGAGGGCTGTTCCTGGCCATATGCAAAAAACACAGGCTACAAGAGGCAGAATGCAAGAAAGAAGCCGAGTTAAGGGTGTGAGAGCCAACCCGGAAATCAAATACGCGTCACATGCTCTGCACCACGCCGGGCTCTAGGACAGCAGAGCCAGATATACAGAGCAATGAGTTTTTATTTATCTATTCTACACAAGAAATGGCTGCTATTCATTAGATGCCGTTCAGCATAAAACAACTATTTTACTGTGTCTACACTTTGCCTACATCTACTGAACAGCATACGTATAAAGCGATGATGATGCAAATTCAACTGATCATTTCTGGGAATTTATCGGAGAGAAGTTCCAACCCAAAACCACAACGGCTTTAGGATCAAGATCTTAATCTAAAGACACTACGTCCCTCTGGACGAACCTGCCTCACTTGTTCTGCTGCAACCAACTGACAGTTCTGCAGTACTTGAGCAAATCAAACAAAGAACAAAGCCACCGGCACAGGAAAAACAGTCGAATCTGGGTTTCTTTAACACTAGTAATACAGGTTCAGTAACTTACATTGACGAGGTAGATACACACTCTCCTAGTTACCATTTCTTTTGTTGTAAATCCTTTGGGATGCAGAGCAGTCACCATGCGACGCAAACTTACAGTGGCTCATCAGAAACACAACACTTTATAAATAAATTAGACTCCAGTTGTACAATCAGTCCCAAGGCGATAAAGGCTCTAATAAACACCCACTCCCATAAAAGATTAATGAAGTTTTGTCACGTAAAGAAAAAAACAGGTAATCAAGCAAACTTTAATGATGTAGCTGCACACATAGGTAGTACATTATCACTATAATACATGCTCATAGTTACTTATATATAATATTATTATTAATATTTATAACTCAATGGTCAACTTCTGCATTGTTGCATTGCTACTTAGTAAAGAATATGAAACACTTAAAATACTGATATTTTATTCCCAGAGTAAGCATATGAAATACATCTTAACAGTAGGGTGATGACTAAACTGTATATCATTTGAAAGCTGGGGATTTTTCATTGAAGGAGTCTGACAATTGTCCTTTAATCACAAACCGTTTTTTTTTACGTTAGCTTGCTCGTTGACATTTGTTGTTCTACCAAGTATCGCTTTATATCAGTCTCCTTATCTTAAAAAAAACGCTGTTAATCAAGATGATTTTAGATACTAAACAGACTCAACACTAATTAGACTATACCGCACCATTCCTTTCACTCCCTTGTTCAAAACGGAGAAGCAAGCTTCAAGATTAGCAGTTAGCGAATTCAAGACGCACTAGCAACTAGCGAAGCTAGCATTTAGCTTCAAGCTAACTATTGCCGCGGTTGTTTTGCCGGCTGCTGGTGAAGTGAAACGAACTGAATCATATATTTGTCTAAGATAGAAAGCGATACAAAAACCATATGATTGTAAGAAAAAGTATGCCACTTTAAAAGCGACATGCTACACTGTTATGAAAACCGGTCTCTTACAATAATTCCCTCTCAACATCTGCAAAGCGTACACACTGCAACACATTCTCACCTCTTTTCTCAACCGCTATGCCGGGGTCGCCGCGGTATGGACTCCAGTATATTTCTTCTTGTACACACAACTGTGGCAGGATATTGACATAACCTGGAAAATATGGATTTTTTAGAAACTAATCGCAACTGAAAGCCGCTAATAAAACGAATATAAAATTGTAAATCTGAGAATCATCGGGCCAGCGTTGTCAGCCCGGAAGCTACTACTTGACGTCACAACGTTCCTCCGTCAACGATTGGACGACTCGAGGTGGCGCGTGCTAGGGGCAGCGGGGACGTCAGTGAGGTTACTGGCGGTCACAACTATCCGGATAGTCAGCTCTGTAAGCCATCGCAGCAATACGGGGTCTTAGTTCATTTAAAGTGTTCAGTCGGTCGTTGAGCTACTTTAACAAACAGGATTGGCTCCGTATGATTGCCCAGCTTTTTCTGATCAAGTATCTGTGTTGTGATTTCTGTTACAATGCATCAATAACAGTATATGATAAAGTTAAGTGTGCGTATGGAACTGAATGAAATCCTTGACTCCTGGGTAAACATGTTGAAAAGGTTCACTATTTGTCTTACTGAGGACTGAGATCCAATACATGGTAGCTGTAACCACGTGTGATTCCGATGGGAGTGCCGACGCACATGCGCTTCAATTCATTCAAAATTTTGCGTCAGGTGAGCCAACGCTTCCATGGATGGTCATGTAATTAGTCAGTTCATTATAGCGATGGGTACATTGGGATTCTCCAGCAAAGTATCCCTCCAAAACAAACAAAACATCCACGTTGTTCTTATGCTGTATTGTCTTTGTCTTCTGACGCTAAATATGAAAAGCAGGTATGAACAATTAATGGATGGAGTTTTGCATGTGTGTAGGTATTTGTATTTAGTTTGGGTAATTTTGTTTTGTTTCAGGCTTTTGTCTCATTTGAGTTGGGTTTTTTTTTAGGCATACTGTGGCTCTTACTTGGTCTTTTGCTATCACTTTGGTGCCATTTTGTCTCTCTCTGTTGCTAATTTGATTTGTTATTATGCTGTAAAATTTTGCCTGCACTTTTTTCTTTTACACACAGTATATCTGGAATAACTGGACTATTTGACTCTGGGCCTGTTTCTGTCAGCACCCTTTAGTTATCTGGTTTGAAACAAAGAAAACCTGTCTGCAGAATAAATGTTTAGAGGCTACATCTGACAGTGAGGTAATAAATGGCTGTCTATTCTTAAAGTATGTTTCTTAAAAAAAAACTAAAAAAACATGGTTAATTACCCAAACTTACTTTCTTCTTTTTTTGTGGTCAAGTTAATGACCTTACAATTACAATTTCAGAAATGTTCTATGTTAGCCAATGGTGTTGGAGATTGTTATACATTAAGTTTCATAATAGATTCCCCTTTTTGTGCTTTGAAATAATCATTTAGGTTGACAAACATTTTATGTTAACTCATCTGCCAATTTTGAAATATGCCTTTCTTAATTAGCCTGCAAAGTACTGTGTCAAAACTGAAAAGACAAAGCTAAAAACAAACTATACTCACCCAAACACTAAGCACAACAGACTTAAAAACATGATGCCCATAAAACCTGGAACCAGTGAGTTTCCAAGAGTTCAGTCTTTTTCAAGTTTTACTCAAGAGATTTAACTGGTTACTTATTCAACACTGAAAACATATACGGAATTGTATTCGAAGTACAACATTTTTTTTAACCCTGTGGTAAATTTAAGTTTAGTTTCTGATATTATATTCTAAAACAAGAGTGACTGAATGATAGGACAGAAGTGTCTCAACAGTCTGCTTATCTTTTAACTTGTTTTACAGCTTGTCTCTTCTGTTGTTGTTTCTTTTTTCATCCACTTATGTCCACTTATATGTATATTTCAGTACAGGACAATGAAGGAAGAAGAGATGGGTCCAGAAATGGGAAATGGTTGTGGACAGGAAGTTCCACTACATTCATTGTTCAACAATGTCTTTGACCAAGACACTGAAGGATGTAATGAAATATATTCTTGTGAAGATGAACAACAATACATGGAATATATAAGGATCTGCTCTTTGGAAAGATGAGTCCAACAATGTTTTGCCATAATGCACTGGACCAGGTTTGATGAAAACCAAACACAGCATATCAGCATAATCTCCACTGACAAACTGTGAAGCACAGTGGTGTAATGGTGATCATATATGCTTGTTTTACAGCCACGGGAACTGGGGCACCTTGCAGACATTAGGTAGACCATGAACTCCTCTGTATACCAAGTATTCTAGTGTAGAACGTGAGGCCATTTGTCTGACATTTAAAGCTTAGCTGAAACTGTAAAAGAAAAAAAACCAAGATGTTTCAATGGTCCAGTCAAAGTTCAGACCTCAGCCTGATTTAAATTCTGTTGTGGTACCTTAAAAGTAATGTGTATGAATGAATGCCAGCAAACCTTGATGAAGTAAAGCAACACTATAAAAAGAGTTTTTTTTTTAAATTCCCAAAAAGCAATGCAAGAGAATAATAAGGTCATATAGAAATGATTACTTCCAGTTGTTGCTGCGAAATGTGGTTCGACAAGCTGTAGAATCATGGAGTCCTGGGGTGTGCTTAGTTTTACATACGGTTCTTCTGCAATATGTATTTCTTTTTGTTTAATAAATAATAAAAGAGCCTAATATGTCATGCGTTGAGGGTGTACTTTCTTTTTTGCAAAGATGTAGTTCATGTTATAAATATCTATGAAAAAGTAGGCATGTGGTTCTTTTTCTCCTTTCGTGCATTCTCATTTTTGTACACCAGGGGGAGCCCATGTGCATGTTGGCCATCAAAGCAGTGTACCGCACACTTTCATGATGTGTGTTTCAACAAATTCAATTTAGGTTTGTATGTGAGAAAAATACAGCACATACACAGAAGTAAAGCCATTTTCGACATCTCAACGGCAACATGATGAAAGTGAAATGTTCAGGGTAACCTGTGTTTGACACGTTGACCCCAGCCATCGATTGCATGTCACTCGACTATGGAGTTTTTGCATGCCATATGGCTTTTCAAATTTATTCTGACAAGTACATACTCACCCTTACACTGTCACACCTTTTCCACCACATACACACAAGCGTGCGGTCACATGATGATCCAAAGTGCGTACAGAGGGGCGATAATCGCTCTCCTCAGGCCATATCTTTGAGGTCATGATGTGAGACAAACCATCAGGGGGCAGATGTTACGAGCAAAAGGAACACTTTCATCTCCGTTGTGAAATATGTGTGTCAAATCTGATAATGACTCAGACACACTTTGCAACCACTTAAGGCAAGCTGAAGGCAGAGAGGAAATGTATCCTGCAACTGTCTGTTTCTGGGTTTTCACATTGTGCACAGTGGCTGTTGGCTGCTGCCCTGGGGTCCTGCTATTTCACTTTTCTTTTCTTGTTACTTTAAACAAAAGTCATAAACTCTACAGACGATATCTGTGTGTTTGAAAGAGGTGTTGCTGTGTTTCACTTTGACTACAACAGGTAAACTAATACCTTTTTTGGAACTCCTGACTGATTATGAAGCCCCTTGATGTCCAGTTGAACCTATAGAGAAAAAGTTGGGGAGGGGGTTGTGTGGGGATTAGAGAACAAAAGGATCCTTCTCTGTCATCAAAGAGGATCTGCTCCCAACTCATCCCCTTTACTGTGAAGACAGCTTTTTATTTTTTGGGAGTGGGAGTGATGGCTTGAGGGAGGAGGAAGGGTGGGAGATAGCGGGAGAGTTTGATGGCAGGGGATGCAGATTTCAAAGTAATCTTTAACTTTAAGCCCTACAGTCCCCATGAAATGAGGCCCTCTGCCCCAGACACAGTGTTGCCTATATTGCTCCCAGTGGAAGCCTGCCACCCCTCCTTGTTTCTTTTTCCCTCAAGCTTTTGTCATAGTGGCATTTAAAGTGGCATTACTCACTGACCAAATGAAGGAGTCCTTTTGAGGGACCTGAAAGGGATGGATTTGAACTCTTAAGACCACTGTCGCCCCTTAAAACAACACTAAGTGGATATCAATGCCCACTGTGTGACTGGGATTCAGCACATACCCGAACCAAATGGAGACATCTTCTTGATCCTGGTTCCCAAAGCCCAGTACAATGACAACACTTTGCTTCTTGCTGTATTTTTTTTCTTTAAGTAATTAGATGGTGGATGAAAATAATGTTTGAGGTATGATTTATATCAAACAAATCTAAAACAGGAAGTTAACAAATTTCATGCTTCCGTGACTTCCCTACACCTGTGTGATCTTAGATAAACTTCAGATCATCAGATGAATTAAGACCCATAGGAGGTCATTAGCACTTCAATTGTTTCATCACTTTACAAGACTGCCCCACCACCCACCTAAAATTATTCCTCATCTTGTGAAGAATGATGTCCCCCGAGGGTTACTGATTTGGGGTCCCCTGCTGACCAGGTTCACCACGGGGAGTCGATGTAATCATACAGAGGTGGTTATGAGGTAAACAGGTTTAGTCACTGGCACAATAGGTCAAATTATTAGAAACTATTCTGCCACAGAATATTCAAATAAAACAGTTTAAGAACAAAAGGTAAAGTTTAGGTTGAGAGGTGAAACTTACACAGCCATATGTTTTTTGACATAAAATTCAATTCAGTTTTATTTATATAGCACTAAATTACAACAAATGTTATTTCAAAGATACAATCCAATTCAAGCCAATTAGAACCCAATTTATTGTAATCCAATCATAATCTAATCAAATCTAATCGACTAAATTCCAAATTAGTTATTATTCCAAAACATAGAAGCCTAGCAAAGGAAACCAACAGATTGCACCGAAACTTCTCTTTGATCCTGAGCATGCAAGCATGTGAGTCTTGTTCCTGCCTCTTAGCATGCAGGGACAAGACTCAAGAAGGGCACCCACTCAACCAGCTGGGGTTTGAGGAAACAGGAAAGATGGAACAAGTAAAACCAGAACACCAGGCCAGGGATACCTGCTGAGAAAGAGAAGCACAAGTTAATAACAACAATAATGTCATATGTACATAGAGAAAAAAGAGAGCAGAGTGAGGAAAGGTGTATCATGGGAGGTCCCTGAGCAGTCTAAGCCTATAACAGCATAACTATGGGATGTTTCAGGGTCACCTGAGCCATCCCTAACTATGAGCTTTGCCAAAAAGGAAAGTTTTAAGCCTAATCTTAAAGTTAGAGAGGGTGTGTGGTTCCCGGACATATACTGGCAGCTGGTTCCACAAGAGACGGGCCTGATAAGTGAAGGCTCTACCTCCCATTCTACTTTTAGAAACTGTGGGAACCACAAATTTAGGAGCAGAACATTCTGTGTCTTTATGTCTTTAAGATGAGCTTGTAGTTTAATCAACTGATTGGTTTCATCTAGTATCATAGATATAACTGAGTATCATCAGAAAAGCAGTGGAAATGTATGCATAGTAACCCATTTATATTCTTTGTTTACCAGAACAAACTAGAATTGTCAGATAAATATCACTTAAACCATGCAGTTCCTTTAATGCAGTTCCTTTAATCCCAATAACATGTTGAAGCCTCTATAATAGAAGAGGAGATCATTGGTAACTTTCACCAGTGCTGTTTCTGTGCCATGATGCAACTCTTCAAACTGATATTTCTGTGTAAATGATCACCAAGTTGAGCAGCAACGTTTTTTTCCAAGAACTTTAGACATAAAAGGGAGATTGGATAAAGGTTGATAATTAGCTAACAATCCTGGAACAGAAGTAGTTTTTTTAAGTAAAGGTTTGATTACAGCAAACTTAAAACTCTTTGGCACATAGCCTGTCATCAAAGACATATTGATCAAATCCAATATGGAAGTATTGATTAAAGGGAACATCAGTTTGAACAGTCTGGTTGGGATTGGGAAGCTATTGTTGTTGTTTGACTGGACAAAAATAGTCTAAATACAAACCAGGTTCTAAAGACACTTGGAAAGCTGCTCTACTTGATGATACATCAGTGACAACGGTGGGAAGAACTCCATGAAACAAGCAGTTTAGTAATACAATGCTGTTCCGATTGCTAACTTTTAAAGTCTTTTTTCACAATTGCATATTTCATCTCACCAAAAATTTTAATTTGGTTTTAAGGATCTTATAGGCCTTTTATATGCCTTTGACTGGTTCAATGACTCCAACCAGAGCCAACAAAGCAACTCCACAAGATGATAGAACACCCAGTATGTTTTACTGTAGATAGTTTCACTTTACCTTATAGGTGCTAATTTCACATAGAAACAAACTGATCTGTTAATTATCTTTGGCCTTTATCCATGGAGTATAGCAAGGGAATACAGTACGCATAACTGTTTACATAAAGTCACTCCTAAGTTAAGAACTGTTGAAACAGCGATGTGAAGATCTTTGTAGAGCCAATTATTCTGTTATTTAAAAAACATTGTCGAAGGTTTTAGAAAGCTTAGTGCGGTTTAATACAGTAAAAACGATCATTTGTTGGTTGAACCAGGTTACGTGGGCACTGAAAATGCTCAAAAATATCGTTTGCTGTCATTTCAAGAGGGTTCCTAAATATATATATATTTTTTACGGTGAGCAGTGAAAGACTGCATTTCAGTCTTCTTATCTGGGTATGTTGACAAAAATATTCTGAAAAAAACGGGTTCACTGCATTCCATTTTTTATGATATTTTATATTCTGTACATTTCAGCCTAATTCAGACGAGCAATGTAACACATCTTGTAAATACTGTGTTGTATAAGTGTCCTGGAAAACCAGTGACACAGATACTTACTATCACATAACCACAGTTTGTACACAAAACTCACGGTAAAGTCACAAGTCATTTGTTTTCACAAATACTGTCTTAATGAATTAATAAATTATTACATTTTAATATTCTCAGCATGCTAAATTTAATTTCTGTGGTCCAAATTTGCTTTAGGATTACATCATAGATCCGTTTACTTCAGTTTCTGGTTGCGGCCTCAGCAGGCACATTAACCATGTGAAGATGAGCGAGAACATGGCACAGACGCTGGCGCCAAACAAACAGGATGGGCCGATGGGAAGCACTATGTGATCAGTTGGGAAGTTGTGTATGAAGATGAGTCCCAAAATTAACAATACTGCCGTCGAGACGAAGGAGAAAATGGCGCACACACAACACGTAGTAAACACAACGTGTTTGCAGCAGTCACAGCTGGCGTTGGCGTCCCCGGTGGTCGCAGAAGAGACGGATGCAACCCCCTGTTCGTCTGTGTTTGACAAGTTTTCATACTGCCAGGGTTTAACCGGGAGCACTTCCGTCAATGAGGTGTTGTCGGGGAGGTTTCGAACCTGATATCCCCGCACCGGAGTTCGGTGGCGACACACAGGACAACCGATTCGCCATCCTCGACCCTCTCCAGAATGCAAAATTTCCAGGCACTCATGACAAAAAGTGTGGGAACAGCTCAACAGTTTAGGGAGGTGGTGGTCTAAATCGAAGAGGTTGTAGCATATTTTGCACTCGTACTCTTCAATGGCAAATGAGCTACTCACGGCAGGCTCAGCAGGCTCGGGAGTGCCACACCCGCCTCCTCCACTAACCACTTCCGCCATGTTCAGACTTATGAGACTACAAAAAAGAGCTTTATTTGACCATACAGGTCATTTATGTTGATGATCAAATTTAATCTGTATCTAGGCTACGAGAACTTCCCGCCACGCCGTAAAGTGAACTCCGCTTTCTATACTTCCTGGTGCGAGTCGGTCCGGGTTACTTGCCACTTTGTTGCGTTCACAGACCCGTTGTGCAGCCACCTGGGAACAAATCGTGGACAAGAGCACGCTAGGTTACACCAGGATGTCGCTACCAGATTAAACATTTTGCGCAAAAAACCCCCCAAAACAACAACAACAAATCGATTGGCTCAATCCGGTCTCTGTCACCTGGTTGAGTTGGCACAAGTGTGGGTCATGCGCATGCGGTGGTCCTTTTAAGCGTATAATTAGAATTTGACCCCTGTACTGACAGTGAGGAGCACACGCATTTGTCCCTGTGAATTTCAGCACCATACGCAGTGGACAGCGCCAAGCAGAGCAATCAGCGGTGACACCTCCAGCTGAAGCTCAGCTTCGCGTTATGAAAGCGTTAATCTTTCCTACATGGACCGTTGGCATCTAGATTTAAATAATATCCTAAAGCTCAGTATCGACTCAAAGTAAGTCAACATTTCACCGTCATCCTGAATCCAGATCGACAAAATGGACCTGTACATATTCAAAAATGTCACAGTTAAAGTTGAGTGGAAGAGTGGTATCAAATTCACATTTTTTCCTCACATATGGGAAATGAAAAGGGGCATTTTCAGCAGTATTGAACATAACAAGACAGGCAGTGAAAAAATCAAATGAACAAAGAAAAAAATGTTCTGGCGCGCTGGAGATATCTCACACCCATGTACATTTAGACCGTTAGTACCACCATGTTGTGTGCTTTTTTCTGACCGTTTCACTATCACGAAAAAGTCCGAACGCCACTCCATCACTTTTTTTTCTTTTTTTTTGCCTCACTGGGTTTTCCAAGCAAGGCAAGATTGCCTACGCAGTTACTAAATGCAAAACATGCATTCAGGATCATGGCAACATTTTGTATTTGTTAATGAAATCCATTGGGTTCTGAAAAATATAATGCAATCTTCATATTTTTAAAAGCTTGAAATTCAAGCATTTTACATAGAATACTTTTTACGTCTTCTAAGTCGCAAAGGTTTTAACTTCAGAAGTTTTCTTTTTCTGTCTTACAACAGCTCAAAACATTTCCAATGCAAATAAAAGACATTAAAAGTTGGTCAAACCAAACGACCCCTACAGTAATACAGTCACAAACATTACTAGTCAACAAGATGTGGGAAGTTATTTATTTATTTGCAATTTTTTTTGCTGCTGGCCACAGACTTTGCTCTCAGAAGGCAAGAGAAGCAGTCTCTCAAAATGCTGATTCTTCACTTTCATTAAAAATGCAAAGAAATATTCAAAGCGTGAGCCTGCTGCCAACCCGACTGATGGCTCAGATATACCTCTACGACTGTTTTAGTGTCCACAGTTTTGAAAAGTTTCCCATTCCCCTTAAACATAAAACTTTACCCTGCAATAACTCAATGTGGCTTTATAATCCGCCTCAAAATGATCTTTAACAGCAGAAATCATTTCAAAAACATAATCCTGTATATTGATCAGTTCATATGCTGAGTGTGTTTAAGATGTCTCTCCTACATAGAAAAAAAATGCATAAAGACTAAAGTTGCAAATGCACAATTTGGGCTGTACTTGAATCCATTCTTCATATTTGAAAGCACACAAACCTACATCAGATAAATAGATAGATAGATAGATAGATAGATAGATAGATAGATAGATAGATAGATAGATAGATAGATAGATAGATAGATAGATAGATGGAGCCACGTTGTGCCCTCTTGTGGTTGAATTTATGCATGCATGTTTGTACACTGGTGTGAAGGAAAACAGAGATGCATTTGAAGTGTTTTCTTGCATCAGATTTCCTCTGATAGTTATATTGCAGGGATGCCCAGAGTATCCCTGACATGACTTTGCTATCATAACAAAATACCTGCTTTCAGTCATGTAATCAATTATTGTCATTCTTTTAATATGCAAGTAAAAAAAAAATAAAAAAACTTTTTCTCTCGCCCTGCAGTCATCGTGATTTGCTTTTAACGTGTCTTAACCTTCGCCTCATGAGAAGCCCTATAGGGTCAAGTGTTTCGAATTAGCATTTGTTCTACACACTGTGCTAATAGCATTGGCTAGCTGTCACTTACTCTGTGGACACTGTATCTATTCCCATTAAACAGACCTTTAAAGGTAATTAAATATATTCAGATATGGAAATACAGGACCTGCCTGTTAGGAAATGACGAAAACGTAAACTAAATGTATATCCAATGTCCGAAATTTGAAACACGTTTTAAAAACCTTGCAGAATGCTGATAAATAGTTAACCCACTCTTCTGCGGAGGTCCTTGTATTGGGACATGGTTGTTTCTATCCAGCAAAGCGGCTGCCTGTTGCTATCAGGAATAAAATTGCTGACGCATTGTTAATTTGTCCCATATCAAATGTTATACAGCTACAGAGAATTTTTAGAATAGTGGTTGACGAAATTGATGTCAGAGATTAATTTCAATGAGAAGATTTTTAAAATGTCATCATGGCCCGATGATGGGGCCATGATTCATATGGACTTATGCTGTCACTTAGCCTCAACAGCTAACAGTATTTAGGGATGAATAAAAGTTCTGGACAAAATAAAAAAAAAAGCAATCTACTATACAAAAATCTGCAAATATAATTTAATTGAAAATAGTTTTTTTTTCTTTTTGAGTTTAAACAAACATGCATTGAATTATGTACTTTTTTGCAGATCACTGCATACAGCCCACATGCAGCTGTAGTATTAATACAGTTCGCTGTTGAAAACATACTAAGATGTAAGCACAGATCATATGTACCATAGAGAATTGAGCAGAGCAGGAAATCCACCTCATTGTGTTGTCACAACACCAGGTAACATGACTTTCCCCCCTTACACACAGAGGCAGAGAGGTAAAGTCACATTGCCATTGAGGACAGATAATGATCTCACTGGTGGTGTGACTGCATGTTCGTCATGAGACTATAAACTACTAACTCAATGGTTATAGCATGCATTTCCTAAACTATAAAATTAGTCCTGCATGCCCTGTGGCTGCATGTTTAACAAATGCTCTGTTCTGTGTCTTCTCCTTCACCTGAGTTCACCTTACTGCTCTTTGTTATGATAAATGCACCCAGTTTGACTTCCCACTGAATTGTTGTGAGAGACATATATTTGATAAGATCAAACACATTAGAGAAACAGTGGCTCTTGTGATCGTGACATGTCACTTTAACCTCCCGAGCCGACTTATCCGAAAATAAATGTTCTTATTTCAAAGCTGCAACCTTCCCGGGATGTTTACCTTATCGACGGCTTGGCCGTCCTTTCCAATCTATTTCTCCCTTTTTAGACAATGCCCCAACTGTCGTCTTTATCATGCAAAGCTGTTTTAGATTGCTGTGCCTGATCTGCTGCAGATTTAAAAAAGGAAAAGAAATAACAGAAATGAAAATAAGGGACGATTTATCCAAAACTAAAAATAATTGAATCCCAATCACACCTGAGTCTTTTAGTCACTCTTAAGCTTTGATCTTTACATTGGCTGAACTTCATTTAGGTTTAACACATAAAAAAAAGAGAGTAAAAAACACATAAACAATCAAAATCAAACAAAAAACTATACCGATGATTAACCCTTGTGAGCTCACTAAAGATGGCCGATGAATAATCCAAATTAGAGTTATTAACAGAATTCCCATGCTGTTTGTGAGAGGAAACTGGAGCTCAGTTTACCTGCTGTGGGCACAGTTTTTCAGTGAAGAGTTTGGAGCTTAGAAATTCACCAGTTTACCCCGAATAGCTCGAGGCCAGATAATCAGTATGTGGATTTGATTGTCTTTATGTGCTTATCTACGGTACATTGGATCTGATGCTGTGTTGGAACTGTCAGGCTCTCTGGTGAGAGAGGAGACTTTTCCAGTGCTCTATCCAGAGCTTGCTGCAGTGTGGGGCCTTATCACTGTAGGGCCAGAGCCAAGATTAGCCAACTACATATGGCTTATTAGGTTGTTAGGCTAACTTTACCTTCAGTACAGACATTGATACTTATTATGTTTTGTTAATTTGTCTGATTCAGAGACATGGTCTCCAAAGCCCCTGTCTTATTTGGTGTGTATGTGCTGTAAAGGAAACATGCTATTTCTTTTCAGGGCCATTTTGTTCTTTATTTTGGATGCATTTTGTCCCGACCACAGCACATTTCTGACTCAGCTTACCTCTCTAATTGATTTGACATGCTAGATCCGATATCCTTTTCATGATAGTCAACCTTTAGTATGATAACTTTCTATGGCCCCCATTCTTGTTTTTATGGAGGTATAATGTTTCCACATGTTCTATGTCCACTGCATCATCCCCCCACCCCCCCAACACACACACACACACACACACATACACACACTCTCAAACTCTTGCAAAGGTAGTAAAACTACATTGGGCAACACACTGTGAAACAACGAAAAGAGTAAAACAAGAGTGAAAATCTCCCTCTAAGACCTGTATGCCCAATCAAAATTTGATTTTTCTTTTGCCCACTTAAAAGTTAGGATTTCTTTCATCAGTAAGACCACCAAAACATCTGGCACTGCTTGTTTCTAGGCATATTTCTGCTGAAAAAGTTCTTCTCATCTGTTCCATCAGCAGTCTCCTTTGGGTGACTGTTGTGTTAAGACAGTACCAATTCTGCAGTCACAGACAAATGATAGAATTTTGCATTCTGTTTGTCTTGAAGAGGTCATGACCAACCAGCCATTCACGGAATGCAAAGTGACGCGGCCTGTAAAATGAATTAGCCACTCGGCTATAAAGATCTACTCCTGGGGGGGAAATGGGGGAAAAAAAAGAATCGGTCTATTAAACACGCCTAATTATTATAATTATCACATCTCTACAAGCTTCAGAAAAGTCAAGTGATCTCTCATGTGGTTCTGTGCGTCTTTTATACATTTGCACGAACCACGAGTCCGCGCAGCACTTCTTGTTAAATCAGCAAGTGTCGGATGACCGTGCACAGTCACTTGCGTGGGTTGTGGTGAATCTTGTGGAAGAGAATAGATCCTCCTCTCCATGCTTCGAGCCCTCGCACAATAAACACCGTGTATATCTGCCCTCGCCCCCATTGTCTACTGGAGCCACAGAGCTCTGCTTTGCGCTCAACAGGCCTCTAACTTTGTGTGATGAATAAATATGCGACGCTGCGCCGTTTTAGTTTTAGTGTCGAATTTGTACGCTTCCACGATTTTCGGAGCAAAACATTGGCGCCCAGTTGTTACTATCATTATACAAGTGGATATTCTTTTTTTTTTATCCGTGTTGAGGTTTACAATAAGGCTTACAAACTTAGCCCTCTAAGAACAAGAATCACAGATACAAAAACACATCATTAATTGGAAATAGATATCAATTTAACGACCCCGATAGAGATTGTCTATGATTTTTACATTAAAATGAGTCCTTGTGTGATTTTCGTTGGAGCTATGGAAAGTTTGCCTGTAGCAATAAACTGCAGGTGAGCTTGTGTGTGAAGGTCTGTAAGTTTCACACAAGTTTATCATCAATTCAGCCCGAATGCTGTCCTCTTAAGAGTGCGTGGTTTACTTTATCAAGTCGCTGTAGTTATCAATTCGGTGCACTTATAGTGGCCACATCCCGGCACCTAGCTGAGTGGGGAAGAACCAACTTTGAATAAACTCTTCGTGAAAAGTTTCACGCACAGAAGCTTGTGACATGACAAGTTGACCTCGTGAGGTCAATCCGAACAGAGCGGAGGACCTTTTGTCCAATCACGCAGCTCCTCCTTCCTTCCAATGTCCGGGTGTTTAACCAATCAGCGCGTGCAGCGCGGAGTCAGAGGGGACAGCAACCGTAGATAAAATGTTTGACTTCCATCCATCGTCTCAGAGCATCTTCTAAATCCTCCAGGACTGTCAGAAAGCTGTACGTTGATTTAAACTCACCCCCGCCCCGCTCAGACCGACCACCGGATAGCAGTCAACAACTCCACTCAAGTCGAACTCTCCTGTCGAGGCAACCTGTTACTCGAGGAAAGGGGAGTCTCTGTCACGACTCTTTGAGAAGAGAGGGCGAGCCGAACTAATAAACCAAAGTTATTTTTTTGTGGATTTAAACGCGGAAGCAGAAGCAAAATTCGTTTAAAGCGTTGCCTGACAGAAAGTCAGGAATAATGACAGCGCTCGCAGGAGGTTTGCCGAGAATGATGAGACCAAATCCTCACCAGAACTACCCACGGGGAGGATACTCACTGGAAGGTAAGAGATCACTACCAGCTGCTTCACGCAATCTCTGACAAAAAGACTGACAACTTCAAAATAACTTTTGCAAAGCTAACAATTCTGTAAAGAAAATTTTATTTATTTATTGTGAACCTAATGTTGCGCTAAACTACATTTCAAGTGCAGTTTTGTGAGGATGAAGAGTTCACTCACCGTGTGTTTTTTTTCCTTATTTATTTGAATTGACATAATTTCAACTGTTTAATATTTGAGATAAATTCAGATTTCCGCATGCAGACAGTAGCACAAGTTTTTGACTTCATTGCGACAAATGATCTCAGTGAAAGCTGTAACAGCGGTGCAGTACAATCAAAGATGGTCAAGCTATAACTTACTGCATTAAATGACTTGTCTGCTCATGTTAGAAATCAGATTCTGATCTTAACTGGGTTTTATACAACGACAGGGCACACAGTTTAGTGCAAGTTGTGAGCGGTCCGCTAAGAAACATGCCTTGCTGTCTAGTCTCCACTCCGTTAGGACAGGGTCGGGTCAACCAGCTCGGTGGCGTCTTTATAAACGGCAGACCTCTTCCCAACCATATCCGCCATAAAATCGTGGAGATGGCCCATCACGGAATCCGACCGTGTGTCATCTCTCGCCAGCTGCGAGTGTCCCACGGCTGCGTGTCCAAAATCCTCTGTCGGTACCAGGAGACAGGCTCCATCAGGCCGGGAGCCATCGGAGGCAGCAAGCCAAAGGTGAGACCTACAGTCAAGTTGAAGCGTTTATCGGAGCCGTGTTTTTCTGAGGAGCACCAGCAGCGTAATATGGTTTCAAATGGGTTTCATGATCTGACAGCGAATTCCTTGAGCAGGTTTGGGGTGTTATATGGAATTAGTCAAGCTCAGATATTGTTGAACCACATGGACGATGGAAATTATTGTCTGTAAAATTAAATGAATAAAACAGAAACACTGTGCGGTTTGAACGATTTGAAGTCAGAGTTCTGTGGGATATTTTAAAGGAAATCCTTTGGGGTCGAACTTTACTTTCCTCAAGCCAAGCAACGCTTTCCGATTTTTTTTAAATTGTATTTTTATTTTGCTCCAATTGCTTCTAAACTTTTACATTTTAGCAAATATATCGTCTTTATTTTTTTTTAAGATCGTCTAATGGGATTTGTTTCTTTTTCACACTAAAGCAAAGCGCTTCTCCAGAAGTCGACAAGAAAATCGAAGAGTACAAGAGGGAAAACCCCGGCATGTTCAGCTGGGAGATCAGGGACAAACTACTGAAAGATGGGATCTGCGACAGGAACAACGTCCCCTCAGGTAGGCGAAGACTGGCAAAGTTGCTCTTGCACGAAAAAAATATCTCTATATATTATTATTATTCTAAATCTTACCAAATACCCCAAAAAATAATTTAAAAATCCATTTGATTTCTTCTCTTCTCTTCTCTTATTTTATTTAATTGTTTTCTTAACTTGAGTATTTTTGGACGTCATTGTAACTTATTAAAGCTACCCCCCCCCCCTCCCACACACACACACACTTGTTTTTTTTTTTTGTCTTTTTTTTTTACATTTGATGATATGCATCTACTTTAAGTTTCCTGGAAATTTCATTCTTTCTCAGTGAGCACCATCAGCCGCATTATGCGCTCTAAATTCGGTGGAGTCGCTGAGGATGAGGAGGAAGAGGATGAGGTGGTGAAGAGGGCGATGGAGGAAAACGAACCACGGACAAAACACAGCATCGATGGCATTTTGGGAGACAGATGTAAGTTCCACTTTATTTGGTTTAATTAATTTATTTATTGCACGACGCTGTTCGTCTTTTCGTCTTAAGTTAAGAAGAATGTGGAGCTCTGGTTTTTAATTCCTTGGTTCACGGCAGCATGACTTTAGTTTGATCTGTTGCTCATGAACATTATTTAGTGATATGAGTTCCTATGTTGCTGGCTGTGGGAATTTATTTAAACAAAATAACAATAACAACAATAACAATAAATATAATAATAATAATAATAATAATAATAATAATAATAATAATAATAATAATAATAATAATAATAATAATAATAATAATAATAATAACAATAATAACAATAATAATAATAATAATAATAATAATAATTTAGAAGAACTATGAACATGAATTTGTTTGATAATTGAAATTTTCAGAAGATGATCACAAGCTTCCAGGAAAGTTAATACGCATGCGCTTAGAGAGTCAGCTCTGAGGGTTAACAAACAGGCCCATGGAAAGAGCTTTTTAAAATCAAACATTTGTCTAACTTTCAAGCCTGAGAAACTTTTTTTTTTACACTTAATCGGACACTTTGGGATGAACTTCAGGGGACAAAGCATGGAGAGTCCATTGAGACTCAACACCTCAGTTTGACGAGCACAAAAGCCAAACTCTAGCGAGCGGCTCAGTGGTGTACAAAAAAGATGCCAGAGCTTTTCAAAATAGGGAAAGAAAGGGAGAGAAAAACTGCGTTGACAAAAGACCGGGAGAAGACATTATGAACCCGCAATGAGCGATGAATTATTCAGGGACACCAATGGGCCCATGGCATCTGGTTTATAGATTGCGCAAAGAAATGCCAGTTTTTACTCCTGTCTCACTGTTAACATTTCGTATTTGTGAAAAGCTAAGCTTTTAGACAAACACCTGTTGATTTACGACCTGTTGGTGACTGAAGAGAGTCGCTGCAAAAGGAAAGTTTGAGACATAATGCTGCATGTAGTTAATTATTGATGGCCAGAATCGAAACAGTGTTAGTCTGCGCGTATAAACGCGGGTTATTGTGTGTTTGTTTTAATTCGGTCAAGTCTCTCTGTTATAAGAGATGTAAACTCTATCGATTAAAAACTAAATGAAAGTTAACGCATTTGGCAGCGGGCAAGAGGCTCGCAACTTCAGTCCGAAATGTGTAAGATTTGAGCCAGGCCACTTTCCGTTACTTTCGCACTCGGGGCCTTTTATCAGGGCTTTTTGTCTTTGCGCGGCGAGCATGACGCCTTCAGCCAGTGAGCGCAGGGAAACTCTTCTCCTCACTAGATTAAATCCAAACCTTTTATTTCTCCCCACTTTCATCTCAGTCAAAGTCCGCCCCTTCCCTTTTCGCCTTGGGCGCACACATTTAATGTGGTGTCTGTGCGGGACACTTCCCACTCCCTCTATGCCACGGAGGGTCACATCCACATCAAGCGACGAACTTTGCAAATATGCTTAAGTGCAGAGCAGGTTGTCCTGATTGGGAAAAGAGAGATCAGTCAGGTCTTGGACTTTATCTTTCTTCATTGGTCATCTTTAGATTTTAAGGAATTTGGTTGAAATGAGAAAATGCCTATCAAGAGACAAAAAAGTATCTAATAACTTGAAGCTGATATGTATGTTTTTTTTTTATTTTGAATCTTTTTAAGAAACCAAAATAACATTAGGTCCTATATGCCAACAGCTAAGAGCACTTTCCCCCATTGATACACAAGCCAGCATTATTTCATTCTTGTGACTCTTGGATGTGGAAGTAGTTGTTGTTTTTCCTCTTTTATAGCACTTCATTAGAATGTGAAAAGGGTGGTTTGAGGACTCAGAGAGTGTCTTCTGGCCAAATATTGATTAAGTAGGTGTTTGCAGAGGCTATTGTTGTGGTGGGGAGAGGCCTGTTGCTCTCTGCCCCTTTCTCCTCTACTACTATTGTTGGCTTTTCTTAAGTGCTTAGATCAAAGCTGACTCATTTAGATTTATTTGTCTGGGAAAAAAGAGTACTAAGGTTTTGTGGGATAAAGTATACTGCACAGCAGTTTGTCTGGCATTAGCATGTGCGTGGAACATTATGAGAAGTGGATATTCGACGGCTTGTGTACGATTTGAAGTTGTTTCGATTATCATTAACGGTTGAATTACGGAGGCAGAATCTATTTAATTCTGCAGAGTTTAAGCCTGCGTGGCTTGACAGCAGTTTGAAAAAAAACATTTACAATCAATTGCATTGTTTTTTTTTAATTACGACTACATTCCAATAATTAATGACTTTGGTATATCATTTAAATCAGAACATTTAGGTATCCTGTACTTTCAAGAATAAGTTCTTTCTATTAGAGGGACTGATTTAATTGATAATATCCTCTATTTATTACCACTGGCACTTTAGCCTTTAGCCTCATTTAACTAATTAAAGTAACCAAAGTATTGAAAGAGGGGTAGCCACTCTTGCAGGATCTATTTATGGCAGGGGGTGGGGTGGGGGGGTGAAATGCAGAAAGAAGAAGAAGAAAAAAGAAAGCCCAGAAATACAAACAGTCAAAGGGATAACTTTTCTTTAAAGGGAGTCCTGCGGTGCTTAAATGAATGAGCCCAGTTCTTTCAAATCTGCCATGGTGAACGCAGTCAACATGTAATAATTGGTTTCATTGAGGTGCATTCCAACAATCTGCTGCCATTCTCCTGCCTCTATTGTCCAGAGGCAGGCAAATAGCCAGAGGGACAGGAGGAATCAAGTGCTGACAAAACATGAAAGATTTAGCTGCTTTTGTCAAAGGAGCTGAGTAGGACTTTGTTTGTGTAAATAAACTGGGTTACTGACTCCCTGGGATTTTGGCATGGATTAAGAATTAGGGAAAATTTGGGAGAGGGAGCAGAGCAGAAAAGATCATATTTGAATTTGACGATGTGCCATGTTTTAAAGCAGTCAAATGTATGTGTGTACTCGATATACTCACTTCAAAAGCAGGCAAAGTAGAATTATGACAATAACAAACGTCTACATCCATGCCACCTTAAACCAATCTTCACATTTTATAACGTATACTCTCATGAGACAAGAATATACACATATATATTGCTCTCACAGGCAGGAGGTAAAGACATCTGGGAAGCATGGCAAATAACCCGTAACTGTAAACAGAGAGATACAAGGAGATTTTTTCTTTTCTTTTTTCAAGATTTTGTGACTCGGGCTCTACAGGAGACTGAAGGCCCCATTGCAACCAGAGGAATGTCTGCTATAGCCACATTTTCCTCTGAGGGCTGGATAGTGGTGAAATATATATGAAGGCTTGACTCTGCATTTTCCTGTGTTAGTAGAGCTTATTATGCTCATTTATCCTTCAGGGCTGCAAGAAAAAAGACAAATGTATATAGATGGATAGATAGATTGATTGATAGATAGATAGATAGATAAATAGATAGACATATAGATAGATAGATAGACATATAGATAGATAAATAGAAATATAGACAGATAGATTGAAAGATAGATTATTTACACTCAATACTTTCTCCTGTTATTTCGGTACGATTCTCTGGGCTCTCTCTCGCCAGAAAGAAAGAAAACATCCACACTGGTTGATCTGCAACTGAATGCAGACTCTATGCTTCATTAAAGCTTCTTTCTCTGTTGGCACCCACATTGTGATCCCCCAATATTAATTCAAAGGACAATTAATGAATGCGGGCCAACTTTGAAGTAATAGGCTGGGGTCCTGCCCTGAGCCGGCCCCTCGGTGCTGATGTACTCTCCGCATTCTCCCCACTAACCCCAGAGACACTGTGAAGTGACTGAAAGAGAAGCAATGAGCTATAGAAGGTCAAGGAGAGGAGCCCCGGCAGAAAAAGAGCTCTCTATTTCCTTGGAAGTATTAGCCAAGCAAAACTCTGTGATGGGGAGGATAAAGGAGTGAGAAGAGAAAAGGGTCGGGGGCGAGGGGACTTTGCAAAGAGGAGCACAATGGGATAGTTAATTGAGTAAAGCCAGACAGTGTTGTCAATCACTTAACTTTGTTTAGCCTCAGTTTTTGTGGAGCTGTTTCATCCAGTACATTGCACATTATGGACATGCCAGCACAACTGTTGCCATTTTGATTAATGTCTCTTTTCCTCTTTTAACAAAGCAAAAAAAAAAAATGAACTATGAAATTCTGAGAAATTGCGTTCGTGACTTTTAAATCAGATTGCGTCTCTGAATTTCTCCATTTGCAAAAAATGAAATGGAAAAAGAAAAAGTTTATAAAACAATAAAAAAAAAAAGAAAATGGACCAGTGATCAGTGTTTGCAGGGTCAGAAAAGAAAGCATGGAATCTGATAGTGGTCTCAGTCTGTGCAGTTTTGTTGCGGGGTCCGTGGTGAGGCTGTTTTCACTGCAGTGCTGTGCAGTCGCTGTGAAAAGGTCAGGGGCCAGCCTTGGGTCACTTGACTGTTAAAACTATCAGGCCCCAGGAAAAGGAGGTTACAATAATGTTTGGGAAAAGATGTCAACTGACAATCTAATATCGCGATGTGACACCATGGAGTCAGTGTTGCTCAGATGACCCTCATTTCTCATTTTTTCCCTTTTTCTGAATGAAGTGCTTGTTTGCTTGTCTGTCTGGCCTAAATGAGGTAAGGCTGAAGCAGATCTTTGCTAGTTAGTCTCCGTTTGACTGGAACGTGCGGCAGACTGGCCTGTTGCTGCAGCCCTGCGTGGGTTCTGTGAAGCTGCTTTGTCCCTGCCCCGAGGGTGGAAATGCCACCGTGAAACTGTCACCTAACTGCACCACAGTGGAACTAAATAATAACCACCGCACACTGGGCACATATAATAGCCATGCAGGGCCATTTGTGGCTTCTTGTCATTGCACCGGTGTTAGACAGAGATACATCTTTCAACTTCATATCGCCAGCTATTTCTTTGTCCGTTAAGTGCCAACCTCCTGCGATCATTCACTCCATTTTTTTTTCTGTCCATCACACTATCAACTCCCTCTCTTTTTCTTTCCATCACATCCCCTCCTCCTTTCCCAGGCAGCTGCGGGTTCCTGGGGGCTCTTTAGCAAGTCAAGTGAGCAGCCCACTCACTCCTATTTTTCCCTTAACTGTTAACCCCAGCTGAGTCCATAAGCTGTCAGTTAACCATTCTTTTCCTCCAGTGCATCTGCTCACTCCGGCTCTATGTGGCATGCCTTTATTTTATTCAGTGGCCCACTCGCTCTGTGGCCTGAAAGGACCAGATCTACTTCCTTGGGCAAATAGCTAGTTCATTTGTCTCTTCTGCCCTTTGTTTTGAGTTGGGAACACATGTCACCAGCTCAATTACCTTCACTATTAACAGCCCTTGGAGGACAGGCGAGCCTGCCCCTACCAAGACAAGGCTATAAACTGCTCCATATGCTTCACTTTCTCTTTTCTCTTCATCTCTTTCCCTTCATTTCATTTTGATTCTCTTGCACAGCCTCTGTCACACTTTCCATTTAATCTCCATCTATTTGTCATTTTAAACTGTGTGTGAATTTATATGCACATGTGAGTACGGACATGGTTATGTGTGCCTGTGCATGTCTCTTCATATTAACATCTCCCGAAGGGGTGGGAGCATGGTGACTGCTTGCCAAGACGAGTCTTGGCCGCAGTAGTCATGCAATAAACAAGAGCAGTCTTTATCCTCACAGTTGGAATCCTCTACTGTTTTTTTTGGCCTGTTGGAGGCACTGATGCAGGTGAAGCTAATGGAACTGGACGTTCCCCAGGTTCACATCTGTGACCCTCTGGAGTTTATCTTCCCTGCCTGTCAGTCTCAACTCTTGATCAATAAATGGTTCTGTTTACATTGAGTGATGGGCCTGTAGCACTGATGTTAGAGTGGGTGCATTATGTGACTGCATGCACATCTTTAAATGTACTTGTTTGCTTTTATTGACGGGGAAAGAAACCTGTTGAATTCACTTGTTGATGACTCTAAATTGTGCTAAATATTTTTTTCCCATCTATTTTGTTGTCTCAGCAAGCTCTTTACTAGTTGCCATACATCTTATTTTGTTTTGAAACAACTGTTTCGTGGACAATTCTTCAGCAGGCTCAATTTCCACTTGGGGGATAATAATCTTCCCTTCTATTAAGATTCTTGTCAGAGCCACAACCAAACTGTGAGTGGTGATAGAGTATTTTCAGCTCCCTAGTGCTTTAGCTGCAGCGTAAAATTTGATTTGCGTGTTTAAGTAGGAGGTCGAGGCCTCTCTTTTTGTGCCCAGTATCCTCTTCTGTTATTTGTTGAGGAGAATGTGTGGGAACAAGCCTGCTATTGCATCAGTGTGCCTTAATAATCGTTCTAGGGTACCATAAAAACGGTGTTTAAAAGTGTAAAAACTGTGGATACGGTGATGGGTGAGCTAAAAGAAAGAGACGAGTGAAGTGAATAGATGAGACGTAAGAGACAGGTCCCATTTTTGAAAATGACAAGCGCTCCCATTTGCCTTAGCTTGGCACCCCCCTTCCCCAGCATCTTCTTCAGGTACCTTCAGCTTCCCAAACCCTCTCCATGTCAACTCTTCGACTACCCATCCCCCAGCTTTGTGCCCCTCAGGCCATGGAAGGAGGGAATGAAGGGGTGCTCCCCTGCTGTGCCCCTCCACAGCCCCCAGTGGCCCTTCTCTGGACCCCTTTGTGCCCCACACCCTCCCACTCCTCATTCCCCCACTCAGCCCCTGGCTCTACAGCCCCCATCTTACCCCTTACTACCCCCCCGTCCCTCCCAACTCCCCTGCTGGGCAGGTGACAGGCCCCTGAATGCGGACCCGGGCGTCCCTGATGGCTCTTACAGATGGAGCGTGGTAATCGGTCCAATAGAGCCCTGCCACAGGCTTTTCCCTGCTATGATACAAAGGCTTGGCCACATCACTTCCAAAAAAAAAAAAAGAAAAAAAGAGAGAGGGAGAGGGTGAGAAGAAGACAGAAAAAGGAAGAAGACGAAGAGGGAGCCAGAGGATGACAAAAGCGACATTGTCATTTGTCATTAAGGGATACTCTGTGACGGAGTGGTCTCTCTGTTGTTACTAATAATAAAAACAGGGAGGGAAAAAGAGGGAAAGACAAAAATAAAGGGCCAGAAGAGGAGAAATCCACCCCCAACCCCGTAGTTAACATGAGTTACAGTGCAAAAGGAGAGCTCTCTCCTCTGAGAAGTTTTATGACCTCTCCTTTCCTCCCTTAGGAATCTTTGCTGCCATTCATCCCCCTTTTTCTGTCTTTTTTCTCTTTCTCTATCATTAAAATGCTTATAACATTACATGTTACTTTGCTTGCTGTTTCTTCTAGTCTTACCTCCATGGGTTATTAGTGAAACAATGAAATGAACTCAATAATCCAAACACTGTTGTTGTATTTCATGCTGTGCATGTGGCTCCATGGCTTTTACTTTGCACCTGTTGTCTTAAAGAATTTGCTCCAGTTGGGCTCACATCCTTATGAAAACAAACCACATCCCAAACTCATACTGCACGTTCCAGGAGTATTGAAGTGTCCGGCCAATCCACTGTGAGCCTATATGCCAGCGTGGTGCCCCTGGTTCAAATGTAATAAAGAGCTCTTCCCTGCATCAGAATCTTGTTTTGCCGGCGGTTCTTTGCGCAGCAGCATTCCCAGAGGCCAAATCCGTGTGTAATGCCTGGTCAGACACACACTGGCAACCGGTACAAACATTTCCTGCTTGGCTCCAGAGGCAAGGGGAGATCCCTTTGCCCCCCTCCATGTCTGACTTGGCACTTTTTAATTAAAGCTTTAAATCTGGAGGGCAGAGGGAGAACGAGTGGTCTGGGGTGAACAGAGGAGCTTCAGTCCTCCACTGAAGTCTTTTTTTTTTCCTTTGCCAACACCTGTCTCTCTGCTTTTGAGCCCCTTTTTTCTTCTTAGTCAGTGTTGGTGCTTGCTTCACAGTCTGGCTGTGGAAAAAATGTGCAGTGAACCCTCCTCATGAGGTGTGAGAGGTCTCTTTGGGATGGATTTGGGAGAGGATTCCGACTCTATATTTTGTGTCCATCTGCGTTTGACACATTGTCATCGATTACATTCACCAAGTGAAAGCTCATAGCCCAGACGCAGCAGATGCATGTTTGTGAGTGCGCACATGACTGAGAAAGAGATGGGGGATTGCACACGTAATGGTGGACAATGGAAAGCTGTCACGCTAGTTTGTGGAGCCTAATCATTATTTAATAGATGGGTAACCTCCCCCTGAATGCAGAAATAGTCCTCTGTCTCTAGTTTGGGCCTCCATTGATTCACCTCTTCTGCTGAATTAGATCCCTATAGCTGTCTCCCAGTTACCCAGTCGCTCTCTCCTGCCCTCAACTGAACAAACAGATTAAGAAGCACCTGCAAGGGGCTGCCTTCCCTGCACTATGGGATGCTATCGGCATAGCACACAGCATGGCTAAGACTGAAAGAGACAGAGTGTCCCAGGCTATAGATGCCCCAGAGGGATCTAGTCCTCTTTAATCCATGTTCAAGCAGCCTCTGGCTTTTGATCCCCCCAGGAACCTCTGAGAAGTTTAAGGGAGCAGGAGGACACAATCTAAAGTGGCTCTGCACCATGTGTTGTACTCAGCATAATCTATTGTCTCAGCTCTGGCTATTGTATCCCAGCTTAGCATTCACTGCAAAGTTTCATTATGTGTTTGCCTTATTTTTCCAAATGCTTACGTAACATTGTGTGTTGGTTTTGCAATTTCAGCCAGTCACTCCGACGAAGGCTCTGATGTGGACTCTGAGCCAGGTCTGCCTTTGAAGAGGAAGCAGCGTCGCAGTCGGACGACCTTCACAGCAGAGCAACTCGAGGAGCTGGAGAGGGCCTTTGAACGCACACACTACCCAGACATCTATACGCGAGAGGAGCTGGCTCAGCGGGCCAAACTGACAGAGGCTCGAGTTCAGGTTAGAATACCCGCATATTCTCGTCAGCCTCAAAGTCCTGGAGATTGAATCTTGACAGCACGACAGTGTGTCACTCTGTCATGGACAAGTGTCATGTGGGCGTTAAATTTTCATGGGACGATGCCACACATTCTTTATAGACATTAGACATGTGCTTCCCCCAAACATCCCCATGCCTGCTCCTTTGCTACACATATAGACAAATAATGACTCACTCAGCCACTTTGTATGAAGACAGCTTTCTATTTTTGTCAAAGTTTTGCAAAAAGGGGCTATGAAAAGATCTGAAATAAATACTTGATTTAGATGGCCGCCTGATATGGCTCTAACAGCCATAACAACCCTCTGGTGTTATCTGAACCATGTGACTTGCAGTAGCACACAAAGATGTGGTTTCACTGCACTCTGCAGATGTTATGATCTCTATCAGTTTAGCTCCCTGTAATGGGACAGAGAGGCCTGACACACACACACAAAAATCCACTGACCTGGTACAAAGCACACACAAAAATAAAAAAGAGCATTTAGTAACCTTATGAGTGAAGCTGTGCTATTGCTTTTGCAGATAAATTATACACTTTTAACACTTTGTTTACGGTCTTTTATAAGGTGTGGTTCAGCAACAGAAGAGCTCGGTGGAGGAAGCAAGCAGGAGCCAATCAGCTGATGGCTTTTAACCATCTCATACCCAATGGTTTCCCTCCATCAGCAATGCCAGGCCTGCAGTCTTACCAGCTGTCTGACAGCCCATACCCTCCCACTTCTATAGCTCAAGGTGGGTACAGCAGAACTTATCCAACTGAACAACTACTTCAAAAACGTACATGTTGAAACTGAGCAAGAGTAAATCTCACGGCGAAAAATTGTCTTTGTTTTAATTGAGCAAAATTTGAATTTTAAGTCGAATGTTTTATTCCCATCAGCATCTGAGCAGCCCAGTACGGTCCACCGACCGCAGCCTCTGCCACCCACCTCTGTGCACCAGAGTGGGTTGAGCTCATCAGCAGCGTCCCAGGACGGAAGTTCTGCATACTGCTTGTCCTCTGGACGACACACCTTCTCAGGATACTCGGACAGCTTTGTGGCTCCAACAGGACACACCAACACCGTGAACCCCACCATCAGCAACAGTCTCTCGCCGCAGGTGCATCAAATATTGAGCACACATAAAAACACATATGAACACACACAATTATGTATATGTGTATAAATGCGCTTACACACCGTTCTACATGCGTCATATCAGGAAAGAGAAGGCCATCAGTTTCTGATAGAGTTTGTGAAATGCACCATATGGTTGGATAATGATACAGGCAAACACACACACACACACACTTAACTGTATGACCTAGGAGATGTCATTGTGATGACAATAATGAAATCTTGTTAGGCTAAAGAACTCGGTAGCTTTTCATTTTTGTTTATTGTGATGGATGTTTTGATGAATTTAAAATGTGGCAACCGTCAGTCTTTGGAGAGGTAGAGGACAAGACACAAGGAAGGATGTATGGATGTCAGATGATGACACAAATCAAAACTGAAAAGACAATTATGGTCGATTACACAGTCATCAGTGTCCATCAGTGGCTCCTTACTAGCCCAGAAGATGGACTAACAGGCGTAAAACGAGCTTTTAACCGCCACAAAGGGTGGTCGGCCCTCGTGCAATGCATGCTGGGTAGTAATTCCCATGAGAGAGAATCTCAGACTCCTGTCATGTAGAGATAAAAAACTGCCTCAGGCAGGTTTGTTGCCTTCTAAATGCCCGAGGATGTATATATTGAGAAATAAATAGAGCTTTGTGGTGGCTGCCAGTGTGCACAGTCAAAACAGAAAGTAGTTGGTGGCACCATTGAGGCAAACACTATAATTTACTTCTTTGATGCATGAGTGCTATTATATATTTTTTTCTCCTCAATAATTAGTCACACATGCTGTTAACAGATTACCAGTTTTTTTCTTGACAGAGCAAGAAAACAATGAAATTTACATTTGGCAAACTGTGATTATAATAGTTGTAATCTGACAACTCTGCTTATTTATAGTCTGTGGTTCAGATAATTAGTCTGTTTAAACATCCCTGGACAGCAAACATGCTAGTAGTGGCCTCCTTTAACTGGAGATGGTGTGAGTTTACACACACACACACAGGGTCATCAAAGGACTTAAACTCCAATAAAGAGGCCAAAGGTGGTGTGGCCTCATGGATGGTTTCTACATTAACCTTAGTGGGCAGCTCTGTACAGAATGGACATCTCATCTTGCAGATCAGACGGCGTGCCTTGAATGTTTTCTTAGTCTGGGATTGCAATCACTGAATGTTCCAGTGTCTTAATTGATTGGAATGGAGTAATCTAGCCCCTCCTAACAAAGTGTGTAATTTATGCAAATGAATCACTTTGTTGGCTAATTTGTTTTAATACACATATTCATTGCAGCTGTTTGAATGTATATTGCATTTCAGTTTCCTCTATTTCAAATGATGATAGAATTAATTTGCTGATTTTAACTTAATAAGTAAGAGGAAATGAGAAGTGATTAAATTCTATGACATTGATAGTACACGAGGACCTCTTTACACTTGGAAAACTTAACCACTTTAGTTTTGTCAGATAGCTTGGTTAGTTTTGTACTAAATCCCTTATAGACTAATCCCCCTTTGGTTATCTGAACTCCAAATTTGTCCAAAGAAGCTACTTTACCCTTCCTACTTTTCTGTAATTATCAGAGGATTCCTCTCACTCCAGATATGGTCATATAAGATGAAGATAGATTTTCGATATAGATAGAGTTTACTTTAGATCAGTGATATTCTCGTCTGAGCACTGAGCTCTGCATTGAGAGCAGCAGCCAGGCCAATGGCTTTCCTGGTCTCTGGCGTCTCAGTGCTGATCTGGTGCATACCAAAGGAATCCTTTCTCACCAAGGAAGCAAGTGGTCAGGATTTGCACCCCCCTGAGACATAATCCCCGGAACAACCTCAAAACAGACGCAGCATCGGGAACTGCTGGAGTTTCAGTGGCAGGGGGAAAGTGCATACACACAAACTCAACACAAGCATGCATGTATAAAACAAATGTTAGGACAAGGGCATGCAAACGCAAATGCTTCACGGTGTGTTTCAAATCTTTGTTTATAGTCTCTAGAAAAACTGCTGTTTATCAATAATGACACTGATTAAGTCATTAAATGATTACAGTAACATCCAAATTTTTACAGATTCATTGTGATATGTGCACTTGCATAAATAGGAGTTTTGGATAAATCATAGTAATTTGAAAAAATATCTACATCATGCTAACCACTGTATGCAAGAGCCTTTTATGGTCTACAGTATAAATTCTACAAATCATCACCAGAGGGATATAAAATGGCTTGCCAATTGCAACATTGCTGATTTGGTCAGATGTGAGGCCAAATTGCTAAGAACAGCTCCAAATTACATAAATGAATGACATCTGAGGCTGGCTTCGTATGCGTGAATGTGCGTGCCACCTGGCTGTCAGTTGGGAAAGCCCTTGTTTTTTTTACATCACTTTGTAATGGTTATTCATCAACTTCTCTTCAGTTAGAGGCCTTTTGGTTTTGCTCTCCTCTTTAGCTCAATTTGCTTCTACATGGACTGTAACTCTTGTTCTCCCTTTCACTCCATTTTTTAGACATTTTCACGACTTTGCTTCTCACGCAAACCCTTGTGCAGCTGTTCACTATGTATCACTGATACCCCTGAAGCCCTGACATCAGAACAAAAAATGCTTACTACACGTGGGCGTGCACGCACACACACCTAGTGTTAGAAGCACAGTTCCACACGTAGATGAAGCAGCTCCAACACGCATACTCAAACACACCCTGCTCCTTGTTCCCACGTACCCTTTGCCCTCTGTACCCTAGCTTCACGAGGACGCGGTGATTTTTGAAGCATGACTGAGACAATAAAAGAAAGTGAAACTTATAACTCACTGATGTATTGAAAGGTGCTTTAACATTTCACATTCTTGTGTATTTTCGTTCTCATCATAACACTGATATTTTTGAATCTGTACTGTTGGTAACAAAAAGCTACAAGATCATAACTTTTTATGACAAGCATGCATGGGGGAATGGATATATTTTTTAATATACTTTTGCACATATGACATGCTAACTCCTGCATAAACCACTTGTGGGATGAAAGATGCAACTTTTTAGGCACTGTCGGCTCCTCAGTCAGTCAAGCACAGTAAAGACAACCAGATGTGTGAGGACAATCAGTAATAATATATATCTAAATGTCAACAAGAGAGGTCCTACACTTAAGCCCACCTAAGTAGAGAGGAAAAGATGGCTGACAATTGCAGTATCATATTTACGGAATGAAAATGAAAGTGTCAGTTTGGCTAGTATTTTTTAAAAACTCGTATAATGCATTTTAAATGTCTTGGTGCTATCAAAAGATATTTTCAATTAAATTGTAGTCTATTTTAACCACCCGGTTCTCTTGTGTTTCTTGCATCAGGTGATGGGCCTGTTGAACCCAAGTGGAGTGCCACATCAGTCCCAGAGTGACTTTGCTCTATCCTCACTGACTGGAGGCCTTGAGCCCAATGGAGCCATGGCTGCAAGCTGTCATGGTTCCCAACGCCTGGAGGCTCTTCCAAGCCTGACAAGCATGCCAACCCTGCCTAGCACCCAGTCTTACTGCCCACCTTCCTACACTTCCCCAGCCTATGCTGTAGACCACCACCCTTCCTACCAGTATGGACAGTACAGTCAGAGCAAGGTACATACACTGTATTCTTAAGCGTATGCTTTAAATGTGTTTTCACACAGATTCATACTGACTTCCAAGCTGATTGTTTAAAGGGAGGTTATATCATTCCATGACCCCTGTTCTAGCTGCATGATTTAGTTTAGATTTTCCAACCCACAGCCCATGTTAATTGCACAAACCAATCTGATGAGTGAGCTTCTCAAATCACCCTGTGCTGCGCTAAAATTACATTTGTGTTGGGAGCACTATGGCCAGGTTACCTCAGTTTACATTACCATCATCTGACTGTCCATGTGGCCCGATGCTTATCCCAACCTACACATTTTCATGCACTGTCCTTTCATGACCCTGCATGATGAGCTTGCCCATCAAGTCCACAGTATAGCTCACCTAGCCATGTAATGACCCCTGTGTAACAAGGATAGCCGCCCAAATGAAAGGAGCCACTTCCCAAAGTGTGTTTGACAGGAGGGAAGGGAGTGTGTGGGTTGGAACGGTCTGCTGTTGAGGTCTGATCTGAGGTACACTACCACATGTTGACCGGCCCATCAGTGGCAACATCTTGATGTCATTAATTTAGCCAGACCTGGAAGAGACCCACATATAGCTTTTGGGGGTTTGGTGAAATGTGTATGCGTATACGTATGCATGTGAGCGCAGGTATGTGTGTATAAAAGCAGGGTAAGGGGCTCTTTAACAAGGGGTGATTATGGCCCTTGGCAGGCCAGGATTAGAACCATGTGTCCCACTGGAGGTCAGATTTAGAGTTGTTATTGATCAGTGAAGCAGTGACGGAGATCCAGGCAAAGGCTCATTGTAAGAGTAGTTCTACCAACCACACTTAGATCTGAGAATCTGTGGCAATATTTCCAAATCCTGTTATTTTAAGTGTTTACTCTGGTCTCAACCACTTTTTGCAAACACTTCTCTGACCTCTTCACCTAATACAATTTGATTAGATGACAATTTACTGTCGACAAGTGATTGAAATGCGCAAAAAAAGCTTCAACACTCTTTTTGTCTTCCCCTCTGCTCCTCAGGTGCCTTTCATTATATGAAGCCCTCAACATGGCTTGAATGGCTACTCTGACATTCACCCCTGGAGAGCACCACCACCCACTGCCTCTGCCAACTTCCCTAGCCCTGAGGACAAGGGGGAGGTGAAAGGGTTATGGTTATCTACTTCAGCAAGAAGGGAAACCACTTTTGATAGTGGCGTATTGACGGCAGTGAAGGGGGTTGAGTGGAATGATTAAGGACCAAAGGCGCAGCCTCCTCAGTTACCTGAAACTCACTTTGCTTGTGCATCACGCCATGCTCCAAGGACTGAGCAGAGTTTTTTCTCAGTGCTTCAGGAAAAGCAGGGGGTGGGGGAGCAGGTACAGGCAGTATGTTCAAGACCTTGTATTTGATTTTTAAAATAAGTGGAAGAGACACATGTTGAGGTGGAGCCTATCAGCTTCGGGAGCTTCCAGCTTGATAAGGACGAGGTGCTTTGTTGCGGTTGATGTTTAGAGGGGTTGGTGACGGGACACGTTCATCTGCAACGCTCTAGTGATATTAACTCTGCACTGATGTGACGCATTAAAAGACGTAGACAACAATGTGAATACATCAGGAAAACCAGCAGGAAGGCATGAACTAGCCCGGCATGGCATGAACGGGCAGGTGAAGTCAGTGAATCCGCTGCAACCCAAAGAAAGTGCAATACATTCATACCTCATGTGCTGTAAATGAACACGGATCAAATGTCTCATTATATGCTCAAAAACCTGCCCTCTACTTTAAACATTATTAATTTTGGGTTGTATGCATCGACCAATCAGGGGAAATCATCACACGATGAATAATAGTGAACGTAGTCATGATGTCATTAAGCCAAAAAAAATTCTCTGCAAGTAAATACATGATTCAGTTTGACTGTTAATTTTGCTCTTGTTGTTACTTTGCATGTTAAATTAGTTGTCACCAGGAACTTGCAAGCATTAGTTCCATTTCCTATTTATTTAGTGTTGTTCAAGTGTATTTTCTGTATGTCTTGTATAAGCTCTCCTCTGTGCTCAAGTAAGTCTTACACAATGTTCAATATTCACGTTTCATCTTTTGTATAATTATCCATTTACAATGGTGTGAAATGATTTTGTTGTAAGTTTTGTGTATAATATAGCACTATTACTATTTATAATAAACTATGGGAAAAAGCAGAAAAATGCGATTTTGACTTGGTGTCATTTGTGGGATACAATAAAAACCTACATGTCACATATTACGTAAATTTAATTTGTTCAGGTTTATTTCAGCCCCTTTTACACATGCTTTTCTGTTCGGTGGACAGTAATTCAGGCTTTGAATAAAAACAACCTTGCTTGCAAGAATTTACCCATAGAAGGGAATCATCCCAAACCTTTTCTGCATTGTTGTACAATTTCTGTCTTCATCAATGTTTGGTGCTTTGAGCGATTGCATCGTAAATTCAGCATTTTATCTGGTGCTGGAAATGCACCTTTTGAGAAACACGTAGATATAAAAAAATCTTCTATAATACCTTTGGTGAAGGGGAACACTATGTTTAGAAGACAATTTTAAGTGTTATTTGAAAATCTAAATGTCCAAGACTGTCATATTTTTTTATATGAGTGAAATTACACGAATAATTCAGTATTCTGAAAAAGTATTATGAGATGTGGAGTTTCAGGAAATAATTGATCAGATGATTAATGATGTGAATTTAGTGTTTTTGTGTTTTGAAACAGCTCCCGACATGCCTCTTAGCATGAATCAACAAGTGTGTGTTTGTAAGTGTACAGGGTATTGAGTTCTGATGTGAGCACATGCTCCATGTGTGTAACGATACATGTTCACAGTGATTTGTATTTCTTCTAAACTTTTCCCGGGATTAGTGTTTTCCTAAATAAATATGAATGAAATTTTTACAATAGAAATGTGAATTTTTCAAACTCGGAACCAGAATGTTTCCACATCAGTGGCACTCGTACAGACCGCGAATTCCAGTTTCACTCGTGCCTTCGTGAATAAACTGTGGCTATATCAGTCTGCGAGTGATATCAACACACCACTCACAGACCACTCACATTGCAAAATGGATCTCTTTTTCGGAGATCCAAAATCCAAAAACAAAAACAAAAGTATTGATTACAAAATAATGCGCACACACAAAAACGCTAATATGTCAGCAAAATTTAAAAATAATTTTGAACCTAGCTTTATGCACTGTTCAGAATTCTGCCCTGAAAATGCACATTTTGATAGATATGACCATATTTTTCTATTAAGATTTAACAGTTCTAAAAAAAAAAGAAGCTGTCCTAATATAAGGAATCAAGTGGGTAACTTTCGTGGAATTATTCATCGGTGAAATTTTCTTTCCTTCCTTTTTCCATAATGCCTCACCTTAAGAGTACAATTTAAACCTTGGATGGGTAATAATACCTTAATACCTTCCAATAATATCCAATAATACCTTCAAACACAAGTAATAGATATTTTTAGAAAAAGTAAAGTGAAAAAATTTAAGAAAATGCTATCATGTCTGTTATATATTATCATACTAAACACGACCTATTTTGTTGAGGCCAACACAGTAAACATACATAACAGCTATGAAGGGAATTCAAAGTGGATAACACAATCTATTTTTTTTTTTGGATCTCTGATCAAATTTTCTGAGAGCGGTGCAGGATGTCTGGGATGAACTTGTGGCTGAAGTACTGTGGCTTTCTTGCCATGTACCTCACACACACTCCTGGGGTACTAAATCATAAATATATCCTCTTTCATAAACACTCCTTTCGGACAAATTCCTTCTCCCTGGTGGCTCCTTCACACCCCTTAATGACTAAAGCAGAGCTGCCGTAAATTATATAAGCACAGCAGCCCTCAGACACACCAGGACATCAGTCACTGACATGGCTACGCAGAGCTCAGGCGGCTTTTGGCTCTCACTACCAAACGGAGAGAAAAACACTGTTCACCCAGTGGGTAGAGTCCTCTGAAGGTTACACATATCACCGGTGCATTTTTATCATCCTATACGCTTGCTTTTTTTCCTTTTCCTCTCTTTTGGAGGTGTGCAGCTGTCAGTGTCATTCACAGTATAGAGCTTATATGAGGATGTATGTGTGTTTCTCTGTTATCATGCTTTTTTAATATCCCCTTTTGTGTTTCAGCTTGTTTGTTTGCATTTGTTTATGACCAGTTTACGTACAATCTGATCAGTAAGGTAGGGCAACACTGCATTTCACTACTTTCTTTACTCCCCCACAAACATTTGTCTATTTATTTTATCTTTTTTTTTTTACAAGTGCTCAACATGTACGACACAGCGAGTGAAAAAGGCAAACGGGTTGCTTTGGAACAAAGTGTCAGTCAAGCAGCAACACACTGGAGACAACTTAACCTCTGACCCCAACACTCTTTGAAATGAGTAGACTACTTGGCTGGAGCTGACAACAATCCAAGTGTCTCTGCAGCTTCCAACCCCCAAATTGAAAGTGAAGGGAGGAGTACAAAGGATGGGCTGGAAAAAAAAAAAAGGTTTCAGATAGGAAAGTGTTAAAAAGAAAAGCACTCGGGGTCAAAATATCCTGGGAGAATTAACTGGTTTGTATTGTTTTCTGATCGAAATGACAACCGGTTCTGTAAAAATGCTCAAAAGGAGGTCATGTCTGTGCTTTTATGATATTTTGCCAACAGCAGAACAGGAGAGAGGTGGGCTTTATCTGTGAAATACCACCTTATCAAGTCTCTTGAAGAGTGAGTGGGTGGCTCACAGCATGCCTTTCCTAAAGCAGTGAGTGCCTGCCTCTCATGCACACTTAGAATTTGTGGTCCTTTTTTCTGTTGACTCTGTCTCTTTTTTTTTTCACATTTTGCTGCTTGATTATTGATTCTGCCAAGATGGCCGCTGATTTAGACATGAAGAGCACAAACTGGACCTTCCTGCTTTCTTTTCTTGAGGACACAAATATCACCATCAGTGAACAGCAGATGAACAGGACTATTTCCAACGCCACAGTAAGTCCTCTGTCCAACACAAATCCAGCGTTCACCACCTCCACCTCCAGGGAGACTTATGACAATGCTTACTTCTATATTCTATTTGTAATGGTCTTCTACTCCTTCCTCGCCATGACGCTGTTTAAGTGCTTTACAGCCAGTGATGAAGAGAAAAATGATCCGTATGAGGAGTTCATAAGCACTGGGCAGCCATCAACACAAACATTCAACACAGGCCACATGGCAGAGAAGTTTTACTTTGAAGAGGAAAGCAGCCTGTGAGCCACAGGCTTTCTAAGCAGAAAGGGGAGGAGGGGTATGGATGCATATGGGGGATGTTTTGACAGTCACCAAGCCAGAAAAACGTCAGTGCAGGCTACTCAGGCAGGACCTGCTAGTGATTTTGCAAAACCTGCAGTAACCCCTCCCGCTCCGCCTTCAACTGACAGTCAGAAATCTCACGCAAGCCGGCCGGTTGGAAGGCAGAAAGAGACGGTTGCCTCTGATGATCTAAGACAAGGGTGGAAACATGGAGAAGTGTGGGTCAGTGGCAGGCCGGAATCCCCTCCTGTGAGGCCCAATCAAGATCAATAACACCGGGGCCCTCAACATGCACACACCACAGGGAACCAGGGATACTTCAGCAGTGTGCTGGTGTGGACAATACGGACACTGTGTGTGTATGTTTTCTAGAAAATGAAAGGAGACTAAGAGTGTGTATTAATCGGCCATCCAATTTCACGTTATACATTATTTCACTGCATTATGGAAAAACGTAATGAAGCAAAATACAAGGTTTTATTACACTACATTACATGTTTGGCGAGAATAATAAAAAATAAAAAATGTGATGGCATAGACAATGTATCTGATTAAAATAAAATGGCATCCCAGCCCCAAATTGGTTCTAATTAGAGTCAAAGCTCCAGACAATACTGAGGAGTGAGCAACATTCCTTTGCCATTACATTGTAACTGATCTTCAGTGAGCCGATGCGCAGCTACAGCTCAACCTCTCTCTGACCCCATATGATCTAAGTTTACAAAGCTATGGGGAAATGTGAACCCAAGACTCCCTCGGCAGAATGCAGTTCAATTGTGCAGCAGGTTATGACAACAGGCGCTTCTTATTTTGCGCCACACGTCGCAAACCTTACCTTGGAGGAGAGAGGGAGCACGCTTCATGTTATCAGTTTGGCAGGTAAAGATCCTACCCGTGATTCACAGATTTACAGCCTGACAGTGCATCAAAAAAGAAAAAGAAAAAAGTAGTATGGGTCTTTTTCGCTGTTAATTCTCCGGGTCAGAGGTGGCTCTGAACTGTCAATGCAGGTCTAATTTGAACTATCCGCTCCAGCCGGTCCCCGAGGCCGCGTGGGCCTGTTTCCTTTTCGTCTCTCTTAATTAAATTTTTGCCTCATCCTCCTCCTATTAGGCGCTGGGGTCACCACGTGTACCCCATACCTAGCCAAACAGCTCTCCCTTTGTGTTTTGAGAAATAATTTCCTAATATTTCACACAGTCACATTTATAATTTAAACTTCATCTGTAGCCAAATTGTAATAAGTCTATTTTATTCCATAATTTATTCATTTTTGTCTCAGATGGGCTTCATACACATGTTTTTCATGATGCTGCGCCTTCACAGCTGTACTAGAAAATGATTTTTTTGCCAGCAATACATGCAATAAAATGCGTGAAAGGAAGCATTTTGCTTTGATTCGTTTATTGTCGACTCGCATACTAGAATGTTTTAATGCCTCTTAGATTAAATTCAGCATCAATCATCATAGCTTTATTCATCTCCTTATAAGTAAAAACAGGCTGTAAGTTGGGAAAGAAACAAGTCAATAAAATGTCCTGCACAGGCTGTGAGCTCCATCACACATCGCCGTAATCTAAACGTAGGAAACAGGGAAGTTGCTGCCATCTGCTGGTAAAAGTGCAACGCAACTAAAGTTGCGCTTGTTGCTGCTACAGGAGCAAACTGAGGTCTAACTCAATATGCAGAGATGCTGCCTTAATTTGAAGCTTTTTCTTGTTAACAATTATGTTGTTAATGCAGTTTGATCATTGTGTCAATTGAATGATCCCAAAATTAGCTAAAAAAAACCAAACACATTCCCAACTATATATATATATATATATATATATATATATATGTATATACATGGCTCTCCGACCATGACAAACACAGTCATCTAACTGATGACACTAAAATTTTACTCTTTGGCCACAGTTTTCCTCACTGTGTGTTGAAACCAAGCATTAAGCATGAGTGAAGCATTAAGAAACACCCCCAGAAACAACTATCGTTCCTCCCAGAACAGCACAGTGCTATTGGATCTGAACAACCTTTTGCACATATAGCACACCCACAAGTGTTGGAACAACAGTACTTTGTAGTGTTTTATTTTCTTATTGTGTGACCATAGTAGCAATACGTCTAAATTTGTTTCAGTGTGCCAGGTTCCCATTTACAAACAACTATGTTTTTACACCTATAGGGATGAAGTGTGTCTGCAAAGAGACAGAAGATTCAGTTAAATGATTCCAGATGCAACATTTCCATGAGAGCTAGTGAACATTGTATTGTTTGGAAAGTATCAATTCTTCTTTTCTTTTTTCATTCATTCTATGAACCACATAGATGCACATGCATGGTGGTTATTCTTGCATTCTTCCAAAACCATTCTTACATGTAACAGACATCCATTGCTTCTGCCAAGCATCAAACATGGAATTTTAGATAGAAACTGGATTTTCCTGAAACAGACAACAGCAATGATTCCTGAAACCACCGAGATTTTTCGTTGAGATGGCTGTGTGACCAAACTGAGAAACTGTACAAATAAACCATTGGTCCAAAGCTAACCGGGGACCCAGTGGTGTGCAAAGTTGGGAGAGTTACAGGTGACAAGTGGTTGCAACATTTACAGTTTACCTGTGTTTCTACCTGGCAGATGATCCATCAACTAACCATTTTGAAAAATGATAGAAAATCACAATAACTATCCTGTGGTGACTGTGGATGCTTAAAATGCGTTGGTAATTGTGGGTATAGATGCAGCATTGCTGTTTTCAGTCCTGGCTTGTGCGGAAGCTATGTCTCCAGGTGGTAAACGGGTTGGGACGTTTTCTGGTGTAGGCACTGCGGTGTCAGAAACTGTGGATGTTGAGATTGAGCTGCCACCGGGTGTTCTGCCTACAGAGTCCGTGGCTGATAGAACAAGGCTAGCATAAACTAGTGTGGACGTAGTAATTGTGCTTGTAATGCTAAGCGGTGTAGTTGTAGAGAGTGGGGTTGCAGAAACAGTGTCCATATCCCATAGTGGAGATGATGCATTGCTGTTTGAATTGGGTGAAGTACTAGCAGAGACTGCAGATGCTGAAATTGTGCTGACGTCTGCTGCAGGAAGGAATTATGTTTCAAAATGAGAACACACTAAAAAGAGAGTTTATGTATCTTTACAAGTGAAAGTGCTATTTTTTTCTTTGTCAAAGAGTATGACACGAAAAACTGTGATTGCAGTTGTTCTTTACAGTTTTATTAGTCTAGCACTTAAGAAACCGTCTCTATACCCATCAAACAGTGTCAGTGGAAATTTTGACAAACCCTTTAGTCTTTAAAATAGATTAAGAGCAAGAATGTCTGTTTTTTATTATGACATAAGACATGGTCATACCCTGGGCATACTGAGTTAAGTCAAAGACACAGAACGTCACAACATATTATTGTAGAGTGGCTTGCTTTCAGAGCATCAAAGTAACAGGGAAAAACTGTAAAAGGAAAAACAAAAAGACTAAAAACTATGATAAGCAAAGCAGTGAGATCAAACATCCCTGTTTCCCAAGTAAATGATTTACAAAAATGAACAGATACTTTACTTCCTGGACTAACTGATGCTTAATGTTACACCAGACGTTACACATGTAAAAAATACTGGCAACACTTGTATGCACACCTAATAAACTAAAGGAGACATATTTACAAGACTGTGCACTGTGCATATATGATGTTGCAGTGAAGTTAAAGCACCACCTGTGTCTGTGTTCTGAGCGTAAGTTGTTTCCCAAAAAGGGACACACACAGCAAAAAAAAAAAAAAAAAAAGCAAAACACACATTCAGAATTCCAGAGATATCACAGAAATGTGCTCACTTCAAAACTATTTGGCCAAAAAATTCACACAATAAAATCCAAATATTGTGAGTATTACAATATCCATCCACCCATGCAATTGTTTGTGTTGTTGTATGTTCAGAAGCATTTGTTGCCTTTGACCACACCGTGTAGACAAAGTAATTCTTCAATCAATGTTTTGCCTTTGGAGGAGTCTGTAAAATGATTAAGTGTTACAGTGAATACACAGAAAACGATGAACAATTAACACCATTGAAAAAGAGGTACAAGTAACATTCATATTAAACGCAAGTTTATGTCAAGCTTTAAGGCGATTTTCTTTAAAAACCTAAATAATGAATGATTATAGAGTTTCTTAAAAAATATTTTTTACGTGTTATTATTCAGTGTTTAGTAAAATCAGCATAATCCTGATATAAATGATTGACACATTTAATATCAATTTCTCTGATAAAACAAATGAGTAATTCTTTTTCTGACTTATTGACTTGCACTTATCTCCGATGAGCGACTTCTCAGACTGAATGTGCTGAACAGAAATTCTTTATGTCAAACAGGAATGTCTCAGTAGAAGAAAATTGGTCATTGGTGTCACAATCACTGAATCTGATCATTAATTTTGATAATATTTTACTCACCACTGATGACAGGCAGCAAAGTTATCAAGAACAAATGAAAATAATGTGCATACAGCTCCATGACTTTGTATAACCGGCGAATCTGATTAACAGATGCCAAGCAACGCACTGATATCATTGCCAAAGTAAATCATTCCCAATAGATAGAATAGAGTTTGATTTGCTTGGTGATTCATTGATGCTCACTGGGTTACACATGTTGGCTGCAGAAAAGGTCGTTTTTGTCAATGTCACATGTACAGTGAAATTAAAAGGGCTCTCAGTGTATCATTCATTGTGTCTGCATAAGAGTATAAAGCGAAAAACAAATTGCCATCCATTCTAACTTAAAGTGTCTGATTCACCACTAGCAGATACCGTCAAGCTAACCAACAGCCTGACCTATCATCTCAGTGCTCTGTCTAAATATAGAAGATATATATACACATATATATTAGGCTTTTAACTGCAAGAGTTTAGATTTAACAGATAATTTTGTTGATAGCTGCTGCCTCCACTGACCTCCAACTAGTGGCATTTCTCAGGTGAGTTTCCTTTGACTGACTCTAAAGGTGCAGTTCTCACAGTTCAGCTGGGGAAAGGTGTCGGATAGAAACTGTAAGAAAGAAGAGACTCCTCGATTATAAAAGCATGTGGCTTTTTTGACAGTGATACTGTGTGATAAATATTCAGTGGGGATTTATACTTACCTTAGATAAAGTCTCAACAATCTCATCTTCGTTTTTATCACTGGATAAAAGAGAGGCTCTTAACTTAAGAATCACTGTTTGGGAATCTAAACAGGAGCAAAGTGGCAATGAATATAAATCATTATGGAAGCTGAATCTCTGAAACAGAAGTCTATGTCAGTGGCTGTACCAGAGTTGGTGGTGGAAGCTGATGTTTTGTCAAAGGTATGGCCATCTGCTGGTAAAGATGTGGTACTGGCTTCTGACAGTGTTGTTCCTGCCACAAATACAGATTGAAGGAAACTGTTAAAAGCCACAATTATTACTGAGCAAATTAAAATACATAAGAATTTATTGTTTAAAGGAAAACAACAAATCAAGAGTGTCTCAAGGAAGGGGACACACTGACCTGGTTTCACCAGAGCAGCCATAGCAATTGCTGAATTTAGAGACAAAAGTATACACAAGTACAAGTACTTCTACACAAGTAGAAGTATAAAAGATACCATATAGAGAGACGCCAAACATCATTCATACAATGAGCTGTAGTTAACAAAGTGCCTTCCTATTGACTGCATTAACATATATACAAATGTTTTGTGATACTCTTTGTTCCAGAATGCCAGTCCAGTGGAAGTTTCTTCCTCATTTCTGTGTCTATTTAATTGAATAGAAAATGGGTATATGCTGCAGAAGATGCAGAACAAGTCCACCTTACAATCATCTCTTTTTTTTGTACTTGTTGTCGGGCATGTAGGCAACAGGTCTGTAGATGAGAAACGGAGTGAGATATGTCATGTCTTGGAAACACTGTCTTGGCAAACCTTAGAGAGGCCCGGCTGGGGTTTATGCTGGTTCACTGTCTCGTGAGACTCTAAATAAGTCATCTTTAATGTTCTTGGAATTCCATCTATACTTTTGTCATGAAAGACATTTATGGGGACAGTGACCAACCTGTAGCTGTGGATGCTGATGTTGTGAAGCCATCAGAAGGTGTAGATGTGGCAGCGCTGGTGGATTGGCTGGCAGCTGGTGTAGAAGACGCTGGGGTCACAGTCACTTGTGTAAATGAAGTATTGCTGTTTGTGGAATTGGAGGCTGTTGTAGAGGAGATCAGATGGGGGCAATCAGTCAGTGTAGTTGCAGTTTAGTTTCTTATGCGGCATGTGGTAAGGTTATGTGTCTCGTAATATTGTGCTCCTATGTGCTGGTGCATTTGTTGTATTATTGTTTAACTAGTTTGTTGCTGAGGAGGTCGACCCTATGGATGGCAAAGTTTTAGACGCTGTTCTGGTATGTGTTATTTTAGTGGTGGTATGCTTGTTGTGCTTTGTGCTGCAGTAACAGACACTAAGAAAGCTTTACTCTTATTCACTAGAGTAGCTTTATTACAGCCTGATTTTGCTGCTTGCTGTAGCAGCATGTATGTTGGTTACTGAAGTTGTTCTCACTTATAGTGGTGCAGATACTTATAGTGGTGTCTCAATCTTAGATATTAGATGGTAAACTTAAACATAAACTCCAGTTTTTATACTGTTTGTTTATTCTTACATTGTGGGCAGGTTGATGTGTAGTCAGCACAGCAGTCCTTGATTGATAAACAAGCCTCGTCACAGAAGCATCCTCTATAGCAGCTGCTGTTATGACCAGAGCAGCACAACACTGGTGGACCTGCACAGCCTACAACACACACAGTTCACACGTTTGGGCTGCAAGTACAAGATCAGTAGGGTAGATGTTTGTAACTTTAACTGTAGGACACCATTTCAAGATTATGTATACAACTATCCAATATCAGAAGAAAATACAAACCCACAGAAAAGTTAAGGTAATTCATTTTCAGGATTGGGGAATTTGTGAAAGATTTTGTCTTTTTGGGTGATGCCATATGCTGGCAATGGTGACTACACAATGAATGAGAGTGATTAAAATAGATGCAGTGGGAATAAGTAAAACAGAAAAAAACTGATCAATCTTCTGCATTATATCATTGCAATAAGGGAATACAGTTTATGTAATGATGTTGTATTCTTACTTGTTGAACTGCTAGTAATGCCTGTTGGATTTGTTGCAGGTACTGGAGCTAGAAAAAATACAAAACACAATAATAGGTTGATTTATTTGAATAAAAGATTAAATAATATTCAAAGACTGTAAGTGGCATTTATGCATACAGCAGAGGGTGTATACATATTATAAAAAACACGGTATGTTACTGTATGTACAGATGAATTAGTCTGGCAATATAAGATTCCATTTGTTGCTAGACAGTATGTGGACAACATTAGCGATGATCGCTCTCTCCAAGTTGACTTTTGTCAGTAATGTTTCACACTGTTCATGAGATTTTTGTGACTTGGCTGATATTTAATGCCAAGCCAAGTATTTGCCAGATGCCTAACCAGGTATTTTACGTCCCAACCTTGACCAGGTTTTTTAATGTGTGAAATATTTTGTGTAAATCTGACAGAGTTGGTAATGCCTCTTGGATTCATAGCTGTTACTGGAGCAAGAAAAATGACAAAACACAAAAATTGGTTGATTTATTTAAATAAAAGATAAAATCACATTCAAAGGCTGTAAGTGGCATTTATGCATACAGCAGAGGGTTTATACATATTATATAAGCGCTGTATGGTAGTGTGATTGGGTAAATGACAAACACATTGTAAAGAGCTTGATACAACCGAGAACTCATTTAAAAAAATGTTGAGAGGTTCAGACATTTTATCCATTTATTGAAAATCTGCACTTGTTGTTGACATAAAGATACATTCATTAATTTTTCTTTGAAATCACTGGATTAGTAAACAGGGATAAGACTGTATGAGAAGGTGTTGTGGATGTTACCTGTTGAACTGTTGGTAATGCCTGTTGGATTCGTAGCTGTTATTTGAGCTAGAAAATGAGAAAGCATGATAATAGATAAAATCATTTGAAGGAGAGAAAAAAAAGTTTTAGGGTTTGTGGCATATCAGCCATATCTAATTAAAGCAGGCTGAACAACTCCATTGTTCAGTGTTTCCTGTAAGATGCGACAGGTGGCTTTAGAAGTAACACTAAACTACATGTTTTGTCCTTGAACAGGTGAATTAGTCTGGCAATATAAGATTCCATTTGTTGCTAGACAGTAGGTGGACAACATTAGCAATGATCACTTTCTCCAACTTGACTTTTGTCAGTAATGTTTCACACTGTTCCTCTGATTTTTGTGACTGGGCTGATATTTAATGCCAAGCCAAGTATTTGCCAGATGCCTAACCAGGTATTTTACGTCCCAACCTTGACCAGGTTTTTTAATGTGTGAAATATTTTGTGGAAATCTGACAGAGTTGGTATGATTACTGGACATGTTGGCAAGCATCAATGCTAAAGGAGTGAGAGTATTGACAATAGATGAAGCTAAGTTAAGTGAAACAGATCAAGCTGACCAAACTGTTGCAGTAATGTTTATTCAAACAGTGAGTACAGTGTATGGAGTGATGTTGTATTATTACCTGTTGAACTGTTGGTAATGCCTGTTGGATTCATAGCTGTTACTGGAGCAAGAAAAATGACAAAACACAAAAATAGGTTGATTTATTTAGATAAAAGATAAAATCACATTCAAAGGCTGTAAGTGGCATTTATGCATACAGCAGAGGGTTTATACATATTATATAAGCGCTGTATGGTAGTGTGATTGGGTAAATGACAAACACATAGTAAAGAGCTTGATACAACCGAGAACTCATTTAAAACATTTTGAGAGGTTCAGACATTTTATCCATTTATTTAAAATCTGCACTTGTTGTTGACATAAAGATACATTCATTCATTTTTCTTTGAAATCACTGGATTAGTAAACAGGGATAAGACTGTATGAGAAGGTGTTGTGGATGTTACCTGTTGAACTGTTGGTAATGCCTGTTGGATTCGTAGCTGTTATTTGAGCTAGAAAATGAGAAAGCATGATAATAGATAAAATCATTTGAAGGAGAGAAAAAAAAGTTTTAGGGTTTGTGGCATATCAGCCATATCTAATTAAAGCAGGCTGAACAACTCCATTGTTCAGTGTTTCCTGTAAGATGCGACAGGTGGCTTTAGAAGTAACACTAAACTACATGTTTTGTCCTTGAACAGGTGAATTAGTCTGGCAATATAAGATTCCATTTGTTGCTAGACAGTAGGTGGACAACATTAGCAATGATCACTTTCTCCAACTTGACTTTTGTCAGTAATGTTTCACACTGTTCCTCTGATTTTTGTGACTGGGCTGATATTTAATGCCAAGCCAAGTATTTGCCAGATGCCTAACCAGGTATTTTACGTCCCAACCTTGACCAGATTTTTTCTTTTGTGGAATAATTTGTGTAAATCTGACAGAGTTGGTATGATTACTGGACATGTTGGCAAGAATCACTGCTAAAGGAGTGAGGGTATTGACAATAGATGAAGCTAAGTTAAGTGAAACAGATCAAGCTGACCAAACTGTTGCAGTAATGTTTATTCAAACAGTGAGTACAGTGTATGGAGTGATGTTGTATTATTACCTGTTGAACTGTTGGTAATGCCTGTTAGATTCATAGCTGTTACTGGAGCTAGAAAAAATGACAAAACACAAAAATACGTTGATTTATTTAAATAAACGATTAAATAATACTCAAAGACTGTAAGTGGCATTTATGCACACAGCAGAGGGTGTATACATATTATAAAAAACACGGTATGTTACTGTATGTACAGATGAATTAGTCTGGCAATATAAGATTCCATTTGTTGCTAGACAGTAGGTGGACAACATTAGCGATGATCGCTCTCTCCAACTTGACTTTTGTCAGTAATGTTTCACACTGTTCCTCTGATTTTTATGACTGGGCTGATATTTAATGCCAAGCCAAGTATTTGCCAGATGCCTAACCAGGTATTTTACGTCCCAACCTTGACCAGGTTTTTTAATGTGTGAAATATTTTGTGTAAATCTGACAGAGTTGGTATGATTACTGGACATGTTGGCAAGCATCACTGCTAAAGGAGTGAGAGTATTGACAATAGATGAAGCTAAGTTAAGTGAAACAGATCAAGCTGACCAAACTGTTGCAGTAATGTTTATTCAAACAGTGAGTACAGTGTATGGAGTCATGTTGTATTATTACCTGTTGAACTGTTGGTAATGCCTGTTGGATTCATAGCTGTTACTGGAGCAAGAAAAATGACAAAACACAAAAATAGGTTGATTTATTTAGATAAAAGATAAAATCACATTCAAAGGCTGTAAGTGGCATTTATGCATACAGCAGAGGGTTTATACATATTATATAAGCGCTGTATGGTAGTGTGATTGGGTAAATGACAAACACATAGTAAAGAGCTTGATACAACCGAGAACTCATTTAAAACATTTTGAGAGGTTCAGACATTTTATCCATTTATTTAAAATCTGCACTTGTTGTCGACATAAAGATACATTCATTCATTTTTCTTTGAAATCACTGGATTAGTAAACAGGGATAAGACTGTATGAGAAGGTGTTGTGGGTTTTACCTGTTGAACTGTTGGTAATGCCTGTTGGATTCGTAGCTGTTATTTGAGCTAGAAAATGAGAAAGCATGATAATAGATAAAATCATTTGAAGGAGAGAAAAAAAAGTTTTAGGGTTTGTGGCATATCAGTCATATCTAATTAAAGCAGGCTGAACAACTCCATTGTTCAGTGTTTCCTGTAAGATGCGACAGGTGGCTTTAGAAGTAACACTAAACTACATGTTTTGTCCTTGAACAGGTGAATTAGTCTGGCAATATAAGATTCCATTTGTTGCTAGACAGTAGGTGGACAACATTAGCAATGATCGCTCTCTCCAACTTGACTTTTGTCAGTAATGTTTCACACTGTTCCTCTGATTTTTGTGACTTGGCTGATATTTAATGCCAAGCCAAGTATTTGCCAGATGCCTAACCAGGTATTTTACGTCCCAACCTTGACCAGATTTTTTCTTTTGTGGAATAATTTGTGTAAATCTGACAGAGTTGGTATGATTACTGGACATGTTGGCAAGAATCACTGCTAAAGGAGTGAGGGTATTGACAATAGATGAAGCTAAGTTAAGTGAAACAGATCAAGCTGACCAAACTGTTGCAGTAATGTTTATTCAAACAGTGAGTACAGTGTATGGAGTGATGGTGTATTATTACCTGTTGAACTGTTGGTAATGCCTGTTAGATTCATAGCTGTTACTGGAGCTAGAAAAAATGACAAAACACAAAAATACGTTGATTTATTTAAATAAACGATTAAATAATACTCAAAGACTGTAAGTGGCATTTATGCACACAGCAGAGGGTTTATACATATTATAAAAAACACGGTATGTTACTGTATGTACAGATGAATTAGTCTGGCAATATAAGATTCCATTTGCTGCTAGACAGTAGGTGGACAACATTAGCGATGATCGCTCTCTCCAACTTGACTTTTGTCAGTAATGTTTCACACTGTTCCTCTGATTTTTATGACTGGGCTGATATTTAATGCCAAGCCAAGTATTTGCCAGATGCCTAACCAGGTATTTTACGTCCCAACCTTGACCAGGTTTTTTAATGTGTGAAATATTTTGTGGAAATCTGATAGAGTTGGTATGATTACTGGACATGTTGGCAAGCATCACTGCTAAAGGAGTGAGAGTATTGACAATAGATGAAGCTAAGTTAAGTGAAACAGATCAAGCTGACCAAACTGTTGCAGTAATGTTTATTCAAACAGTGAGTACAGTGTATGGAGTGATGTTGTATTATTACCTGTTGAACTGTTGGTAATGCCTGTTGGATTCATAGCTGTTACTGGAGCAAGAAAAATGACAAAACACAAAAATAGGTTGATTTATTTAGATAAAAGATAAAATCACATTCAAAGGCTGTAAGTGGCATTTATGCATACAGCAGAGGGTTTATACATATTATATAAGCGCTGTATGGTAGTGTGATTGGGTAAATGACAAACACATTGTAAAGAGCTTGATACAACCGAGAACTCATTTAAAACATTTTGAGAGGTTCAGACATTTTATCCATTTATTTAAAATCTGCACTTGTTGTTGACATAAAGATACATTCATTCATTTTTCTGTGAAATCACTGGATTAGTAAACAGGGATAAGACTGTATGAGAAGGTGTTGTGGATGTTACCTGTTGAACTGTTGGTAATGCCTGTTGGATTCGTAGCTGTTATTTGAGCTAGAAAATGAGAAAGCACAAAAATACGTTAATTAACTTCAATCAAGAAAAACTTTAAGGGATAATACCAAAACTTTATGTCTTTTTTTCCAGAGCAGGTGATCAAACTAAGATTCAGTTTGTGACTTGATGTCGGGTGGATGGAATTTGAGGTTGTCTCTCTGTTTAACAGTACCGCTACATACCAGCAATGTTACACAGCGTTCCTTTAATTCTGAAAACAGGGCTGGTATTTAGTGCCAAGCCAAATATTACCTTTGGCCTTTGATATTTTATTTTCTCAATTTAATCAAGTGACCTTCGTGTTTTTGTTAAACCAAAGTACATAAAAAATAAAAAAAAGAAGGCACTACTGCAGCAACATAACCTACTGCAGTCTGAAATAGTGCAATCTGATGTCAAACAGAAGGAAAAGTTTACTGTAGGAGTTGAGTGCAGATCTGTCTTAACACGTATTGTGTTAATAATGTCTCATTTGTTGGTTGATAATGCTGATATTTGTGCTTGATCCCAAAGATAGATGTGCATGTGTTCCAAACAATTTAACCAAAGACAGCTAAAACATGAGGCATGTGGGCATCAAGTGATTGTGTGAAAAAAAAATGAAGAAAAAACTATGTTACATATGAAACATAGATTTACATATTTTTGGTTTCTGGACATGTGGAATGACAATGTTTTCCCCTTGTGACTGCAGTGCCACCCTCCAGCCTCCAAGTATGGATTTTTTTTCCTTTTCTGTTAAAACTGGTACCACTACTTAAAAGATTAAGCATTCTTTTAAGTTTCGTACAAAAGTCCTTGCATATTTTAAGTCGACAAAATGATATTGCGAGGCCGTACCATAATGATGAAAAAAAGAAACTTGTGTTTAGGAGAGGAGTCCATAAGTTATGTTTATCAAGCTATGAGTCATTTTATGTTCGGAGTGCCTATTTATTAATATTCTCCAACTCAAGTAAGCAACATTAGCATTGACAATTAACCTCTAATCAAAATATGCAAGTGCAGTTGGATACAATGTTCTAGCTATAATCTATAGGCTAACCTCAATTTTGAACTTGAGACAATCCAACAGGTTTTTTCTTTATTGCAACTTGAGCCACACACATGCACATTGCATTTAGATATATAATTGAATGACTTATGAACTATTATAATTTGCTTTACCAAAAAATAAATTATTAAATAAAATCAAGGAAGCTTGTTAATTGAATTGTTTAACATGCTTGTAACCTTACAACCTTTACAAAGCTGTTAGAAGTACGTTTTACTCACCATCACAGTAAGATGAAGTCCCTAACAGGAGAAAAAGATGCAGCGCAAACAAATCCATGACTCCGTGGAAGCTTAGCGTAGCAATGGGTTATCTGTTCTCTTGAACTCTCTTGACAATGAGCCATTTGTCTTTCAGGAATGAAAAACAAGGAGTTCCGCATTTTTCTCTGATCAGCAGTGATAGGAATTTTTCCTGTTCAACAGGTTAATAGTTTTCACAGGCAATTAGTGATGGGAATTTCGTCTCTTTTTAGTGAGCTGGATCATTTGGCTCAGCTCACCAAGAAGAGCCGGCTCTTTCGGCTCTCCATTTTACCACTTGTACCTTTTAGAATTCAGCCAGATTTAGCACTGTTTTGACTTGTGATTTGCATTTGAACACATATCACTTACATTTTGATAAATTCCTCTAGCCAGTTGCATTCACAGTTGTAAAATCCCTTGTAACTCTCTAACTTGTTTGAAGAACCACTCTGCTACACAAAGCAGATAGAAAATCCCTATGAAATCCTAAGCATAGAAATTAAAACAGGACAGCTATTGACACAACTGTCAAAATGGATCCAAATACTTCTTTTTCTGTTTTCACACATCTTTGCACCACACTCCTCTCTCTCTTCACTCCTCCCCCTCCCCTCCTCCTGTCACCGTCTCAGCGCTGCTACCCCTGCCTCTCCCTGCTTGGTGGTATGATCCTTGTCAATCCTCACGATTGGTTGCACAGCATGCATGTGACACCCGTAGCCAACGCCCGGAGCCCCGCAGGTACTTTTCCAACAGCGAAAAGTAAACAACAACAAAAAAACCCAACTCCTATCGTACACTTAAAAGAGCCGGCTCTTTGAACCGGCTCGTTTGAGACTGACACATCACTACAGGTAATGAGAACCCTTGTCGACATGTCAGGACTAGTGTTGCAATAACACTTATGTGACTAAACAAAAGAGTGTGTAAGTTACACATCAGTCTGAATACACAGGTACCAGATACTTTTAATTTCTCATAACAAAGCGACTTCATAGAGTTGTACAGGTTTTTTCTTGTTACCTGTAAGTGTGAGTGTGTACCATTCCTAGTGGCAAGATGGTGACAGCCCAGACTGACAAACGGGATATGATAAGCACCACAACAATTTATGGAAGAGGTGGCTTTTAGAGTACCATTTGAATGGACTATAGCAAAAATGCAATTGTTTCAATGAGCAGTCTTCATAACCCTTGAACTAATTCATTGTGTGTAAACATATGTAGTTTAAAAAAAAGTCCTTTATTAGTCCCACAGTGGGGAATTTCACAATGTTACAGTAGCTAGGACGGTAAGATAGAAAATAGAAGTTGGCGTATACATAATTCTGTGAATGTGCAGATATTGTGTTGTACTGGTTATAGAAAAATAGATACCATATACAATATTAAATGAATCACTTTAGCAGCCAGTATATACACACACAACTGGAATAAATGATTGATATTTACATCAATGTCCCATTGATTGTACATAGAAATATGCACATGATAGGGATGAAATTTCACACTGCTGTTTTTAACATTAAGCTTTACATGCAGCCTGTGGTCTACTGCGAACAGTGCTGGTTGTAAAGTGTAACAACAGCACGGAGGAACGACCTGCTTTACCACTCCAGACATTTTGGATGTTTCAGTCTGCTACTCAAGGAGCTACCCAGTGCTGCGATGTGTCCTATAGGGGGTGGAACAGGTTGTCCGTTAGAGACGGTAGCGTGGCCATCATTCTCCTTCTCACCACCTCGACTGAGTAAAGGGGCATCGAGAAACAAGCTGACTGGGTCCAGTCTTTCCAGCCTTTTCCTGTCCGCTGCCAAGATGCCACTGGCCCACTCCAAAAAAAAGGCTACCTCAGTCAGATCTTAAGGAGTGCCCCATGTAGTTCAATTGAGTTTTACTATGTAGTTGAAGTGGTAATAAATTTGCCGTACAAGTCGTTTTGTCAGACTGTCCTCCACCCCTGGGCCAGTTGTTACATACATGTTTAATAGAACAGCGAGAAGAAAACCTAACACTGTAGATTTCAAATGTGCTTAATTGAGGAAAAAAAAAAAAAAAAAAAAAAAAAAAAAAAACTTACTGCACACTTTATTTTGTTTGCAATTGTATCTTATGATACAATTGAGATAGTCCATTTACAGTAATGCATTTAACAACCAGCTTTGTACATTTAGTTTCAGTATGGACATACAGTGCCGTAAGAATATTAACTTTGAATAAATAGTTTGCATTGCAGCAAGTATAAAGAGTGCAAAGGGATGAGTAACTTTAGAGATGGGTGTGAAAACTTTAAAAAGCTAGACAAACAGATGCCGTATGGAAGTCTTTATTATAATCATTTTCCATTGTGACACATGGAGCATAATGGCAAAAGGTTGTAATCATCTGGATGTCATGACCCCTGGCCATATTCCCCCTCAAGGCATGCATCACAGCTCAGGTTTATGAGTGGGATGCGTGTTCCAAGAATATATGGTGGCCGTGTTGAGTGAGAAGTTTTAAATCAAACTGAAATTGCAATGATTCAGCTACAACATCTCATTGTTGCATTCATCTGTCATTTATACGTGCCAGCTTTCTCCAAACTCTTGAACACTCTTGGCCATAGTACCATCTGGCTTCATCTTGTCATTTGTCTTTCGACCATCAAAGTTTCCACACAGGCCCTCAACCTTCCTTTTATAAAGACGAGGTAGAATGATCTCTGGAGGAATAAAAAAAAAAGGTTTATTATATAAACAATTAACTGTTCACCAAAATTATAAACTGAGACGCTACCTGCATTGCAGCGTCCATTAAAGACCACTGTAAGACCAAAGTCTGTCCTCAGATAGATGTGAGAAGAGCGCTTCTGGATGTGAAGGCCAGCAGTCGGTGTGACAGGAGTTCGAGTTCCACTTCCATCCACCTGCAGGGTGACATTGGATTTTGCCGGTGCAATTTGTAGTAAAAAGTACAAACAATCTGGTAGTCTAATCATCTTTGTCATATTTTGTGCCTACAGACTGCAAACATACATTCTAACTTTTAAAAATCTGTCTTAATCTCTGGTCAAGAGTCAATTTTATGGGTTGCCATGAAATTCAGTAGACATACAGTAAAGGACTGAACTTTGACATTTCACCATTAGCAATTCAACATTTGATGTTAAGTGGTGTTCAGACATGTTACCCAGACAATGAACAACTATACAATAAGTGGAGCTAACCATTTCGAATTGACTTTGCATTGTAACATACGTGAAGATGGCAAATATATCTGCGTTACCATAGTCCTTCTTGCCATGAGAGTATGCACAAAAAGCCTAACAGAACAAAATCCTTGCCTGGCTGAAGTTTTAGACTAGTAAAAGTGACAGATTGAATTGGGGTAAGATTTTACACTATGCCAAAGCTTATCTTTTTAGGGTTTTGAATCATGTTTAAATCCAAAACTATAAAGTAAAATACCAGTGTAGTTGCCACCTATACCTGTTCAGCTTGAGTCAAACACTGAAAATACTTTGCATAGGCTTTGCTTAGACATCTGACTTTTGGATCAATATAAAAAATGGTATTGTATCTCTGGTAAGTGCGAATGCATGAACCACTAGGGAAATAACGGGCAGCTCATAATTGAGTGCACATATCCTCCTCTCTACTGTCATCTGCCACCTTAAAGAGAAAATGCTCAGGACTAGTTATTTCCCTGGGTACTTCTACAAATGTTTGGGCTCAAAATATCTCATACCCCAGTGAAATAATGCAGGAAAATACTTACAAAAAGCTTTCGATTCTTCCTGAACTCCACAGTGTGATTGTACACTCTAATCTTAAGCTCTTGTTGTCCCTTTGCATGATGCTCTTTGCTGTCGTCGTCATCATCATCTTCACTGTGGTCTTCCTCACTGCTGTCACTATGTTGACTATCATTGTTGTCAAGAGTGCACGTATTAATGACCTCAATATAGATATCTGGTAGAGTACTGGGCAAGTTCTTGGTCCTGACCAGCACATAGGAGAGTTTACCCTCAAAGTTATGCTTCATTTCGTCAAATGTTTTGTACTGGGGCTGTCCCTTGATAGCGCACTCACTGAACCCTGTGAAAGCATATGAGCAATAAGAATTTGTGAATAGGGCAGTAATTTAGGTTTATAGAATATTAAGTCATGGCTTATACAATACCTGTCGACTGGCAGTAATATCCAATCTCATTTTGAAGGCAGATAGTGTCATCGTCACACTCGTCATCGTCACAGTTAATCTTTCCTCTGCCATCATCTTCCTCACATTCACATTTCTGACTGCAGTGACTTATGTACCACACCTCATTGAACTGAGAAGAGTATACCAATAGAACATACATTTATATGCTCCATTTGCATTGTTAAGCAGAGAACGCAAAGATGTTAAAAAATTACTTGGACTGCAGATTATCTTAACCATCACTCACATGATGTTTGATGCCATTCCTGTCCACACACCCACATTCCTGAATAGGCACACAAGCCCTCCCTTTTTGTACAAAGCCATCATCACAAACGCATCCTGGCACACAGTGATCATCACGGCAGTTTGCTGGACCATTCAGGTGTTCACAGGTTGAACTACATGCAGGTACGCAAGTAGTGTAATGACTGTTGTCTGTGCAAGAAGGTGCTAGAGAGACAAAAGTATACTTCAAACAAGGACTTTTGATTCCTACCATATAAAGCTTATGTCTATTTATATACACTATACTTCAAATATAAAGGACTGTTTTTTTTGCATCATAGTTTAAAGGTGACATGCCAAGCATGAAATATACATTGTGGGAAAATCAAGCCTATGTTTCACTTGCTTTTGAATAAAACAAAAACTTACTTGGTACAGGCATGGTCATTTGTGGTGTTGCTGTTTGTTCTGGTTTTGCTGCGGTTGAAGAGTGTGGCCTAGCAGTTGGCACTTTTGGTGTAGTTGGAACCACAGGTCTGCTTGTTTGGATCTCTGATTTAGCCGTGGTTGGAAGATGTGGTTTTGTTTGATTTATAGATACAGGGTTAGTTGTTGTTGGAGCTTTGGGTCCAGCTGTGCTTGGTGTGGGCTGTGGTTGAACTGTGGTCACTGGTTCTGGAGCAGTCTGCGGCCTTGCTGTAGGTTGCGCTTCAGTTTTATTTTGGGGTTCTGGTTTAGCCGTTGTTAGCAGAGTGCTTTCTATTTCACTACTTTCTGTTGTTGGGGGTTTGGGTCCAGCTGTGCTTGGTGTGGGCTGTGGTTGAACTGTGGTCACTGGTTCTGGAGCAGTCTGCGGCCTTGCTGTAGTTGTAGGTTGCGCTTCAGTTTTATTTTGGGGTTCTGGTTTAGCCGTTGTTAGCAGAGTGCTTTCTATTTCACTACTTTCTGTTGTTGGGGGTTTGGGTCCAGCTGTGCTTGGTGTGGGCTGTGGTTGAACTGTGGTCACTGGTTCTGGAGCAGTCTGCGGCCTTGCTGTAGTTGTAGGTTGCGCTTCAGTTTTATTTTGGGGTTCTGGTTTAGCCGTTGTTGTTAGCAGAGTGCTTTCTATTTCACTACTTTCTGTTGTTGGGGGTTTGGGTCCAGTTGTGCTTGGTGTGGGCTGTGGTTGAACTGTGGTCACTGGTTCTGGAGCAGTCTGCGGCCTTGCTGTAGTTGTAGGTTGCACTTCAGTTTTATTTTGGGGTTCTGGTTTAGCCGTTGTTGTTAGCAGAGTGCTTTCTATTTCACTACTTTCTGTTGTTGGAGGTTTGGGTCCAGCTGTGCTTGGTGTGGGCTGTGGTTGAACTGTAGTCACTGGTTCTGGAGCAGTCTGCGGCCTTGCTGTAGTTGTAGGTTGCGCTTCAGTTATATTTTGGGGTTCTGGTTTAGCCGTTGTTGTTAGCAGAGTGCTTTCTATTTCACTACTTTCTGTTGTTGGAGGTTTGGGTCCAGCTGTGCTTGGTGTGGGCTGTGGTTGAACTGTAGTCACTGGTTGTGGTGGAGCAGTCTGCGGCCTTGCTGTGGTCTGAGATTGCGCTTCAGTTTTATTTTGGGGTTCTGGCTTAGCCGTTGTTGTTAGCAGAGTGCTTTCTATTTCACTACTTTCTGTGGTTGGAGGTTTGGGTCCAGCTGTGCTTGGTGTGGGCTGTGGTTGAACTGTAGTCACTGGTTGTGGTGGAGCAGTCTGCGGCCTTGCTGTGGTCTGAGATTGCGCTTCAGTTTTATTTTGGGGTTCTGGCTTAGCCGTTGTTGTTAGCAGAGTGCTTTCTATTTCACTACTTTCTGTTGTTGGAGGTTTGGGTCCAGCTGTGCTTGGTGTGGGCTGTGGTTGAACTGTAGTCACTGGTTGTGGTGGAGCAGTCTGCGGCCTTGCTGTGGTCTGAGATTGCGCTTCAGTTTTATTTTGGGGTTCTGGCTTAGTCGTTGTTAGCAGAGTGCTTTCTATTTCACTACTTTCTGTTGTTGGAGGTTTGGGTCCAGCTGTGCTTGGTGTGGGCTGTGGTTGAACTGTAGTCACTGGTTGTGGTGGAGCAGTCTGCGGCCTTGCTGTGGTCTGAGATTGCGCTTCAGTTTTATTTTGGGGTTCTGGCTTAGCCGTTGTTGTTAGCAGAGTGCTTTCTATTTCACTACTTTCTGTGGTTGGAGGTTTGGGTCCAGCTGTGCTTGGTGTGGGCTGTGGTTGAACTGTAGTCACTGGTTGTGGTGGAGCAGTCTGCGGCCTTGCTGTGGTCTGAGATTGCGCTTCAGTTTTATTTTGGGGTTCTGGTTTAGCCGTTGTTGTTAGCAGAGTGCTTTCTATTTCACTACTTTCTGTTGTTGGGGGTTTGGGTCCAGCTGTGCTTGGTGTGGGCTGTGGTTGAACTGTAGTCACTGGTTGTGGTGGAGCAGTCTGCGGCCTTGCTGTGGTCTGAGATTGCGCTTCAGTTTTATTTTGGGGTTCTGGCTTAGTCGTTGTTAGCAGAGTGCTTTCTATTTCACTACTTTCTGTTGTTGGAGGTTTGGGTCCAGCTGTGCTTGGTGTGGGCTGTGGTTGAACTGTAGTCACTGGTTGTGGTGGAGCAGTCTGCGGCCTTGCTGTGGTCTGAGATTGCGCTTCAGTTTTATTTTGGGGTTCTGGCTTAGCCGTTGTTGTTAGCAGAGTGCTTTCTATTTCACTACTTTCTGTGGTTGGAGGTTTGGGTCCAGCTGTGCTTGGTGTGGGCTGTGGTTGAACTGTAGTCACTGGTTGTGGTGGAGCAGTCTGCGGCCTTGCTGTGGTCTGAGATTGCGCTTCAGTTTTATTTTGGGGTTCTGGTTTAGCCGTTGTTGTTAGCAGAGTGCTTTCTATTTCACTACTTTCTGTGGTTGGAGGTTTGGGTCCAGCTGTGCTTGGTGTGGGCTGTGGTTGAACTGTAGTCACTGGTTGAGGTGGAGCAGTCTGCAGCCTTGCTGTGGTGGTTAGTGGTCCGATTGTACTTGCAGATCTCATTTCTTCTGAGGTGTTGGGGATTACAGATGACACTGGTTTTGTAGGAGTCTGTGTATTGCAGTCAGTTTGAGCAGTTACGGTGTCTATTGGGGAAAGCGTTGCATTAAATGGTCGCTGTGGTTCTGGTGAAGCTGAGGGTAGCTTGGCATCAACTGAAGTGCCCAGTGAAGGGGGCTCAGAGCCAGGCACTGGAAATGGACTCAAGGTTGGGGGAGCATGAGTTGTTGGTTTAGCCAGGTCTGCAAAAACATTTCACCACATCAGTGCTCAGTTTTGCTGCGTTTAGAGAGACTATAATGTTGAGTGTTAATTACCTGAGCATAAGCCACGGTGAAGCGATAAATCATCTATGGCCACATCTGACTGATCATCGGAACCTCTTCGGCCCTCAATAATGATCTACATTATAAAGATACAGGTCACAGACCACACTATACACATTAAGGTCTACAGATCCATTATATCCAGCATTTACAGGAGTACAGCATTTTTAGGTTTCCAAAATTCAACACATCTGGCAAAGAAAATATTTAACAGGCATCTCACCTGGAATGTTCCAGTTGATACTATGGCCACCTGAGCAAGGTGCCACAGGTTTCCTTGGTCATTCCTTTTCATCCAAGCTGCAGAAGCCTTTTTGTTCTGAAGCAAATATATATTGATACCCATTGTATCAGCTGAGCCATACATATGATACCAGAACTGCAGACACTGAGGACCAGTTTCAGAACACTCCGAGCTGATGAGCCGAGCTGTGTCGCCATGAGTCACACTGCTAGCCTCTATGTAAACATAATGGCCATCTAAAGAAAAGGATTAAATACATTTTCAGTTTAATACTGCCACACACAAAACTCCCACAAATGTCAATTTTATCCAGTATAGAAAATGCATTACCTCCAGTATGGTCAGCAGAGGGGCCAGTCATCAGGGTAGGGGTAGAACCACTGTTCCATGTCCAGTCAAAAGCATCAGTAACCATCTGACTCCAGCTACATAGGCCATCATCAAAGCTACAGTCGAGATTGCAGACTAAAGGGAAACATTTGCCTAAATATTAACAAGAGCCAAGTACTGAGACACTTACACAGCTTCCTAAAAAAAAAAAAAGTCCAGTTCCCATTTAAAAAGCTGCAAATTCAGTGTTTGACCAGACAGTAAATGTTAATATGTAACCCAACTTAAGCACAAAGAAATGACCCATAAAAGTAGCTTCCTGTGTACTTACTTGGGTATGATGGGACAGCCTCTTCAGTTGTGAAAGGAACCACTGTTCCAATCAAGCTAGACGAGACATCTAAAAGTATTGATTACAGAATGAGTTTAAACCTATTCATCAAGGTTCTTTTTATAAAAAAGAAAAAAAAAGAAATAACTGCACATGTGAAAAGTGCACAAGAAATGTCAATGATTAAATTTAAAAGGATTTGGAGGTGAGCATTACCCGAGCAGGAACGTAAATTGATGGAAATGTCATCTATGGCCACATCGGACTGATCAGTAGAGCCTCGAATGCCCTCCAGTATGATCTGGGAGAAGAAATAAATAAAATAAAAAGTCAACATGATTGTCTTCGCAAGAACTGTGCTCAACATTCAGACAGCACCTTTTAGGTGCATCATTGAAATCTTTCTTACTTGGACTGGACCTGAGACTTTGAGATCAACATTTCCAAAATGCCATTGTGGTCCCTGGTTGTTCATCACAGACCAAAGCTTAGTAGCTTTATTATCTTTGAGCAAGTAGACGTTGAGAGCCATACCTCTGGCTGAACCATACATATAGTACCAGAAGTGTAAGCAGAGTGGGCCGTCATGTTGACACACTGAGCTCAACAAGTGAGCAGGTTCTCCATGAGTTACACCGTCTCCCTCAAGGTACATATAGAAGCCAGCTAGAAAAAAAAAAATTCCATAAGGGTTTGAATCATGTTTATATTAATTTAAAAAAAAAAAAAAAGCCAAAAAAGATTGCATGGTCTCACACTGAGTTTACCTCCATTTGTGTGGTCTTTGTTTGGCCCCGTTAGATTTGATGGTGTGGGTCCAGAGTGTCGTGTCCAGTAAAGACTATCCTGAATTAGCTGCTCCCATCCACAAATACTATTTTCAAAATTACAGTTGATGGGACAGGCTAGGAAAGAGTATATAAATAAGAGAATGAGCCTGTCAAATACATTTGTTTGCCAAATCTATTGTAAGCATCGTCTCTTAATGTACTTGGAAATACACCTTCCCAACCCAAACACTCTTACAAGTCTGATCTGGGGTTGGAGAGGCAAGTCCCAGGGTTGTTGGTGTTGAAGTAGTTACAGGCTTAGCTGCAATAAGAAAACAAAAAGCCAAAAATAAATTACTTTTGCACCTTTTTAGAGTCCAAACTAATAGTGCATTTAGTTACGATCTCCATACCATAACCACCTAAAGCCAATATCCCAATTTATGCTTGTTTAACTTCTGTTACAAAGAGGTCATAGCAGGAAGTCTTGTTACATGCATAGCTCAGATACTCAAAAATTAAATCAAAAAAGTTCATTCATGATAAGCAATTCTAACTAAAGGAAGTGTTAACAGGTCTCAGTGGTTGTATTACCTGAAGCTGCACTCATCTTTGGTAAAGTTACTAAAGAAAAGTCATTTTCAGCTCTGAAATAGGGAAACAGAATAGCCCCAGGTTAATAAAAAATACATTTCACTCAAAACTGATTCAGAAAAGCTAAAATTTTACATGTGTGAATAAAAAAAAAAAAGTCTTGAAACCCACCTGCACACAAACCCTGTCTGGGTTAGAAAGAGTAGAGCGACTATGACCAACAAATGTGTGTCGATGCCTCCAGGCATGGCTGATCCTTCAACGGCAGCTTTCCAGCAGCTATGCCGTTGCTAATGCCCTCTTTGATGAGTTGAAGAATAATGAGAAGGAACTGTTGCAAAGCCGTTCTGTGAAAACGCAGTATGTATAACTTTTTAACTGCCAGAGCAGCTCTATGTGCTCTTGCATTGTTCTCAAAGCAGCGCAGAAGGTTTTAAGCATTTATTCACCCCAGAACAGGTAATCACATTAGTGGGAGGAGACACAGGACATGATTAGGAAACGAATTGGGCTGTAGCATAAAAATGCTCTTAAGGAGGCAATGTTCTACTGTTTATGTTATTTTACAATTGTATCATTGTTTCTAAAATAAAGACAAAGAAAAATTATTGCATTTCACTAGCCAACAGGATGTTCATAATCTGTTGGAAATGTCTTTGATAAAAAAGTAAGTAAGTAGCAGGATTATTATAACTCACCCCTACTGAGACAGACTCCTGCTTGGTTGTTCTGCTGCTCTAGCACAGGTGATTCTTATAAGTGAATTGTTTTTCAGGCTTCTTGACCACTCATTTGAATCAGGTGTGCTGGAGCAGGGAAACATCTAAGACATGCAGGAAAATAGATCAAGGATCAGGATTGGAAGATACTCATACAAAAAGATGTTAGGGTTCATTTCTGTTTATGGTATTATACTGAAATTCAAAGGCACACTTCTGTAAAGGACAACAGAAAATAACTTCTCTTCCCTGTTGTAACCAAACCTTTAAGTCCACAATATCTAGTAAAGATAAGCTAAAAGCATGAGCCACAGGTGTTAACTTGTGCAGTCCATGTTTTTCTAAATGTACACAAGGCATGTGTACATTGTGACCTCATAATGTTGTAAAAAAAGAAAAAGCTTTCAGTAGCCTTTGATAGATTATATTTAGTATGACAGCCAGATAGTACATATCAGTGTAAGAACTGGAGCTAAAAAAAGATAAGAAAGATGAATTGTGTGGGAAGTGCTGTCTGAGTCATCTATTATGGCATTCCTGAGGACCTGTTAGCTTGTGTCAACAAATAGGTCGGTCTAAATGAAATGAAAACATTTTATTTTTTCATTTTGCAAACGAAAAGAAGTCAGGTCTTTGTCAGAGATTTGCAAAGTACCAGATACAAATGTATTGTCAGAGTATAAAAAAAACATTTTGTAGGTTGTGCTTGTTAGCAAAGATGGGGGAACCCGTCTTTACCACAGAGATAACCTAAGGTTCTTCTTAAGACTGCAGATTTCTTAACATGAAAGGCCTTAGTAGAGCATATCTTCCACCAAGGCCAAAGACTTGCTTTAAAAATGAAAGAAAATAATCCAGAGCCAAAACTGAATTGAACAGGTTTTTCCTTTACTTAACTTCATTTCCTCACCAAGTTTGATCCCATTCAACTTAATGTAGTAATTTTGTGTAATATTGTGTAATTTAACCTGCTGACAAATCAACAGGACTTTGAGAAATAGTCAGTGCATTATCCCGTCAAAATATCCCAGAACAGCATTAGGGGATTCATACTGACCTAAAGAGGCTGTATAGACTGCTGCTGATGTTTTGAGCGTCTTTTGAATGTAATTTAATGAAAGATTTGCACTGAAGACTTAAGTGAAAAGCGACACTGTTACACATGTGCAAAAAAAATGAACATACCCAGTTGTTTTTGCTGTTCAGACACTCCGTAAAGTTTCAACCTAAAATGTACAGGTGTGGTGTTAAAAAAAATAAAGACGCTATTTGGGCACAAAACATGCCAGACTTTTATTTTTGGCTGTATTAGTCCATGAGATAGTGTGTAGCCTCTCTGTTGAGGTCAGTCCCAGAGTCAAGTGCATTCAGATCACTTTATGAAGGTGCAAACCTACTTCTGAGCAAACTGCCATGATTCATCTTACTGCTATCCAGTCACCAAAGTGGAAACCTCTGCACCACCCAGATGGTCAACACACACTAATACATTACATGGTAACCTAATAGAAATACTGTAATCCTGTTAAGCACTGAAACATGATTTAATAACAACTCCCATTGACAGCATATCTATAAATCCATAAACCAGCACTTGTCCCCCAACCCCCTGCATGTCTTCAGCCAGCAAATAAAAGCTCCATTAATAATAAACCCTGCCCAGAGAACGTGAGAAAAAGAGCAACAAGGGTCCAAGAGTAAGTATATATAATATACCGGCACTGTGGGCTCCTGTGAGGGTCACTGTACACTGCAGGTGCTCTGATCCATAACTAACAATTAATAACCCCATGTTTGCTATTAATATCTTCTATTTGCCTGCACCACTGTGTGTTATGTAAAAAAAGAACACTGCAGTAAGCAAAATGGGGCAAATGCCCCCTGTGTCCAGTTTTTACAAATCAAAGGTAGACATGGTGTTCTTTTGATACTAAGTGTTCTATTAAAGACTTAATGCAGAACTTGATGAAGCAAATCTCAAGTGACAAATTTCAGTGAGCTGATGAAGACAAAGGTGGGAGGACAGCCTTCAATTTCAGCCTTTTCAATTGCTTATTTTGAAGATTTATTTTGCTGATAGCTATGAGGCAAAAGTCTGACCAGCTGGGAGTTAAGGGCTCAGCATGCTTCCTTTGAGTTGATCAGCGAATGATCCAGCAGCACTACCAAAGTTCTGTAACTTTCCACTTCTCACAGCGATTTTGCAGATTGAGGAAAACAAGGTTAGAAGCATTCTGGCAAACTCTCTGTTTTATTCTTAAAACAAATATGACCTTGTTTAGGTTAAAGCCGTCAGAAAATTCTGTTTACATGGCACTCAGCACAGTTACATGTACAGCTGAGTTGCGCTATGGTTAGAGCTCATCTTAGCAAATTAATCACCATCCTCGTCCCAGTACACATGCAGAAAAAGAGGAATCAATGCAATGCTTTGTACAATATATATCTATAGATATATATCTATAGATAGAAAGATAGATAGATATTTGCAAAGCATTTTTCTGCAGTCTTGGGAAAACTCTACCTCTGGCACCTCTTTGACCCTTTTGTCAGAGTTCAGGCTTACCGGACCTATCCCAAAGGTCACCTCTGCTGGAAAAAGAAATCAATCCACAATGCAGCGTTGCGTCTATGAATAGGTCACTTAGTGCCATTTAAAAATGTTCTTTCTAGTCCTTGGAGATCTCCTCAGTTGTAGCACCCGGTCAAGTTTACAGTTGATTTAGGCACACCCCTTTTTCCATTACTGCATGCCAGCATCAGGTACTATTGCCATCATTCAGTCTTCATTCAAAAACTCACTCATCAAGCTTTGGGATTAGATAAACTTGGACCATGATGTTTCTTCTTTTCACTACCAGACAAATTGTCTAAAAATAGCATCTCATTCATGTCCCAGCTTTGAAGCAGAGCCTTTGTGCCTTTCTGTTGATGGATCATTTTAGAAGCCCAAGGAATATAACTAAAAGTTGAACATTTCTTAAGTGTGTGTGGACATTTTGGGTCTCTGAAGTCCACACAATTGAATCTCTCTTCCCTTGAGTTTATAAATAGAAAGCATGGCTTTCAAAAAAAATGACAAAGGTTGGAGTGTCTGTGAACCTCGCTCATAATCATAGTGGGAAGTCACTTGCACACAGTCAGCATATGAATGTTGAGGACCTATTTAACAACTTAAGTGGGTCTGCAACAATATATTTCAACTCCCCTCTTCAGAGGTGCAGTTTTACAGGAACTGCAATTTATAGTCTCCCGGAAAATGACCTGTTTTCAAATAGGTCTTAGGAATCAAGAGCTACCACGGAAAGGTGAACGAAAGCAGCAGAAAGCCTGTCTGTGGAATGTAAAGTAGGCAGCTTAAGGTATAGGTTAAAGCAATCCTTTCTTTCTTCCAAAATAAGTCCATCAAAACTAATTAGGCCTCAGTATGCATCATCTTATTGATATTCATTGAATCATTTAACTTGCCAAAGCGTTTCTTAATTTCACAGGGACGAGCCAAACTTGTTAACATTTCACCCTCAAGCCTCAAAAGTGTTTATAAAGCAATAAAGCAACAAATAACCTCTGTATCATTCCAATTACGATTTCAGCAAATAACCAATTTAACATTTGTTGGATTTGGGTTGTTTTCCATAATTATTTTGCTTTAACACTATGTGCATCACTTCCAATTTTTTTTCTTTTACAGGTGAAGGTCACGAGCCGTCCTTCCCTTCCTCTCTGTTCCTTCCTTCTGTCACGCTCTGTTGAAAAGTTTCCGTGCAATCTTGCAGGTGTTTCTTGGCCTGTGGTACTTTTTTTTTTCACAAACAAAGCCTGAATTCTCTCTGCGCAGCACGGTTACTAAACAGGCTGTTTAATGAATACAGGTGCTGTGGTTCTGCTCTGCCTATCAGGGAGAAATGATCAATAGTGTAGGCAAGCTGCGTTTAATTGTCTTCTGTCAACACTCTGTGAGACAGAAGAGTGAGAAACACTCCCCACCCACCGCATCCGCCCAACTCAAGGATTTTATTTTGTTTTTATAGGTTTTGTCAGTAACTTGCTGTAAAACCTTACCCTGAGGTATGAAGCTTCTTTTTGCTCAGTTTAAGACAAAAGGCATTGTTCAAGTCACATCAACTGTTGTTAATTTTAGAGCTAAAAGTCTGAATTTATCATATCATTTATTTCCTTTTTGCAAGAAGGCCTCCACATTAAAACTGGCTGTCAAAATGTTTGAGCTAAGGTTGTTTTGTTGTATCTGACCTCATGTTATTTATTCAAGCCACCGGAATCATCCAAAAGCAGTCTTCCCAGTAGCTATGCTCACCTTCTATAGACACATTCACTAGGACACTGAAAAGTTAGTGGGGCAGAACTTTAGCGTTGTTCAATCATTTCACCAGAAGGTGGCACTTGTTCTCTTCTGATGTCCATCTAGGAGAAACAGCCAGGGCTGTGATGGTATTTCTGAAGCCAGTACCAGTCAGATTACACTATGAAAACCACACCTCAAATTTTCTGTGTAATTAAGAATATTATCTCTTCATGTAAGGGAGGCTGCTTACATACGTTTATATACAGAAATTATAGGGCAAGAATGTTTCTTCATTCGGACGTCGGCTGAATTTAGCTTCTGTTGTGTTGTGCCAAGTCTCATGACCCCAAACCTGACTGAGCAACCGATGAATGAATAAGATTATTTATTACAACCACTTATTTTTCTAATATAGTTTGTCACAGTGAGGAAATTCTCATTTTGGGGGTGTGATGAGGATTTTTTTTTTTCAGTGATTCTCTCACTGATAAACCCTGTGGCAAGATACAATGCTGCTGCAGACAGTGGTCTAGTGTCCTGTCTCCCCTCAATTAACTTCAAACTGCTCTCTATTACACGCTACAATGAAACACGCAATTTCATTACCTCACACAGGCCCATCAGCGCTACTAATTGTTTTTCTTTTCATTTTCAGCATCCAACCGTTCCCAGGGGAGCAAGAGTGAATATATTCCATGTTCAGAAAGGTAGAAAGATACAGATGGTGAGAGAAAAAAAAGAAAAGGGGAAGAGCTGGCGGCAGACAGATTCTAGATGTCTAGGGTGTTTGCTGTTTATTGGTCCAGTGGTGAACAGACCTGCAGAGTTCGTATATATAACCTTCAAAGGCCAGGAATCTGATGCACTCAGAGACACTTAATTCACAATAAGCAAAAGGTCACCAGACACAGACACATAAAGAGAGACGCTGTTCTCTACTGAGCTAACTGACCAGTGCCTTGAGTGGCCCCACTTGTCAACACAACAAATGTGTGCTCTTATGCATACTATAAGTATTAATATTGAACTCTAAGCTATGAAAGAGGTAAGTCTTTGGAAAATAGATTTACAGAAGTCTGGAAAGCATGGCTAAATAAAAGAACCACGAGTCTATCATCATTTGGTCTATCGTAGGATGAAAATATTGACAGTGCCCCCTTTTTTCAAGTCGTATCTTAAAGATGTGAAAACAGTGGAGTGACAGGGGTAAAATGGGTATGATATCAGCAGCTCTGAGTCAGGAGACAAAAGAAGGAGGCCAAGAGGTCTTAACTGCCACTTACCTACTTAGTAGGAAGAAGTCTCCTAATTAATAATTCACTAAGTAGTGCAAAAGGGTAGCATGTGGTGATGTCACATTCAGTAGTCTCCCTGCATTGATAAGCAGCACACAATGAATCACTCGGCCTGAAATAAACTTTAATCTCATTTAAACTGTTTTTTTTTCAAAGGTCAGAAGTGGAAATTGGTCTGGGGAAATGTATTTAAGGTTGTAAGGACAGTTTTTATCGATATGTGGACACAATGATTCCAGTTTATCTGCAGTATCTTTTAAATAATAATTACTCTTAAAGGCATAGTGCACTTTTGTTGTCAGTTTTCTTCGTGGGTTTGAATGTGTAATGCAATATAAATACACACGATGCTCTGTCCTACGGTTCCGTAGTGTAGAAAATTGCTACACTAAGGATACAATGTGTTACATTCCATATATTTCCATTCCCCTTTCTAGATTAAGCTTCATAACCTCATAACCTACCATCCCCACACCCCCTGGTACTCCTCATATATGAACAGAATTGAATCGAATGCATCCAATTGAATGTGCCCCGATGACTGAGATGTGAGGCAGGGTCTTCGGTCTCAAACTGAAATCGTTTCGGTTGTGCTATCCAGGATTTGATTCACTCACCCAGCCAGCCGAGACCAGTTTGTGATGAGGTACTGGTCTCCAGCAGAGTTATAGAAATCGCATCCACACTGTTTTTTTACTTTAGCTGAGGAACACAGGGAAATAACACAAGAATGCATAGGCAGAGGCAGGCAGATACAGACAGAGGGAGGGATGAAGATAAGGGGAGAGAAGTCTTGGAACTTCAAGCAGGAAGGTTGCCTACCCTAAATCCTGTGCAGTCAAGCATAGAAGAACAATCAAAGCATACACACACACACATTCTTTGTACAGCTTCTTAGTTGGGTCTCGGCTCCTTCCTGTGATTTACCTTTTTTCTCACTAAATGATGCAGCTTTGGTCTCAAAAGGTAAACATAAAGAAAAGCACCTTCATTTCAATCGAGGTGAAATAAAACAACGAAAGCAGGAAACCTTTGGTGTGGCAATTATTGAGAGATCTGCATATACTTAAACAGCAACACAGTAGCGAAAGGCAAGGCCTCCGTGCTCTGACATGAGGATGTAAAGGAACCAGGCACAGAGGCACCCTGGCAAACTCTCATTATGTTCTGAAAATCCGTCTTCGCCTGCAGCACCCAACCTATGCACCTTTTTGCTCAACCTAGCTGAAACAGATAACAGTGAGCAGCCGCAACCAGGTAGAAAGGGCCACATTTGAATGTCAACCGTCAAATATCAGAAGAGAAGCTACAAATGGCACAGCCACGTCGTGCAGACACAAGTCATGCAGACATGAGTCATGCAGACGCACATTATCTCAACACGGAGCAACTCTGATAAGGTGAATAAAAGCCAAGGGAATTTTAATCACGATATTAGGGATTAGACTTGGGATCTGAATGGCATTAATTTTGAAGTTGCCTATTGCAGAGCTGAATGCAAAATGAACACAATTTATAAGAGATGCATGAAGAATAGTCATGGTTGGTTGTATGTTTTAATAATCGATGCAGTGCTTTATCGATGCAAATGCTGGCTAATTTGTAATTATGCGAATGGGTGCATATTTGGAATCTTTTCTAATAATTCTCTCAGCGTATAACTAACAGCACCCACATGAGCTTATCAGAGGGTGTGAAGTGATGGAACAGGGATCCATTCATGTATCCTACAGAACATCATTATCAGCGTGAGTCACCACTGATTTTGAGTCAGAAATTCCAGTGAGCAATGTGAATTAATACTCAATGTATTCCTGAATAGAACAATCCTCATCTTTTGATTGACTGTCAAAGAAATGGTATTCAGTGATCTTACAATGGTTCTGTGCTTGCATGAGGGTGACTATATTTGCTTAGTGAGATTGGGTCTTTCCTTGAAGGTTACATTTTTTTTCTCATGTTCAAGTGTATCTGAGTGTCTAATAAGAGATATAACATTTGCGTATGTGTTTGCACCACCAGACAAAGGTTGTGTGGCCGTTCCTTTGCTGATAGAACTTCTTTATGGATTTATAAGCAAACAGAAGTAAGTATTGTTTTCCCCACTGACAGAAGGCTATGAATGCATGCTCACCTTGTCGATGAACAATCTGAGATCCACAAAGGAACAATAGCCACCATGTCATTGCCCACCCAGAAAACATGTTCTTTTAAAATGTCAAATGAAAACTGTTGCAAGGATTCAGTTTTGCGTTGATTCAAAATGGGCTCCTCATTTCACAACTATGTCCAGTTTATTTATGGACTCCCTCCATTTTGTGATACAAAGTGAAGAGAAAAAGTAAGGCTATTCAGAAAAATACATTAAATCCATACTGCCCCCCCCCGCACACCCACTCCAAAAGAACTGCATGAAAAGCATTAGGCAAAGGAAAACATATTCTCCGCTCACAATCAACACAACAAATTGTCAACAAATGCCAATAAATGTTACTGACAGACAGTGGCGTGCACAGACTTTTTGAAGGGCAGGGGCAGAAAGAACAAAAGGGCACATATAGTGTGTTCTCGCCACTGTAGAGGGCAGTTTAACACACGTTTTGGCTCCCAAGATGGCACTTTAGCATGCGTTTTTCAACAATTGGGCCACAAGAGGGGGCAGGGGGGGGGCGTTTCTGCTGACAGAAATGATTGAACGGAGCAAAAACAGAACTCGAAAGGCACAATAAGACAGAAAGGGACAGTAATGTTGTTTCATAGTTACAGTGCCCGTTTCTTTTGAAGGCCATTAAAATGTAGATTCAGTCAGGTTTAATATTCCTCTCTCTGTGGAGTGCAGCCCAGTAAAGCATCTCTGTCTGTAAAAGCGATGACTTTTTATTCCTTTAGAAGCATTCTTCAACAAGCCCAACCACCATTCTTCTCATTATCTCTTATTCTGCACATCCTCTCTATCTTTCTCCCCCATGACTCACAAGCTATCTTCTTAACCCCCTGAGGCGAGTACATCAATGTTTCTGAGGCCCTACACCCCCTCAGCTTTTTTTTTAGCCCCAAAACCCTTCATAGCTTTTTTTTGGCATAATGAAGAACAATCTTCTTTATATCATCTTTTATTGCATGTTGATTAAACAATATCTTAGGTGACGACAACCACTTTAAATGGTAGCTGTCATCAGGAGCCTAAAATAGAAAACTAAACAGAAACCAGCACATTTCATTTACACATAAATTCAATATATTTTAAGATACAACAAGAGAGAAAAAAAAACATATTGTACATGTATGTCCAGTATATACTGTTATTTACACATAAACAAATATTCATATACATCTCAATATCTATCTCTTAATATCTATATATATTTACACACCATACAGAAACAAATAAACACAAACTTAACCCTTCTAGGGCGTTCAAAAAAAGTTCCTTTCACAGCGTTAGTGGCTGTTTTCAGCTAACTTTTAATTGCTGTAAAAATATATCAGATAAATGTTTTTTTCAATTTGCAATTTTTGCACAGATCTGTTAATCCACTTCAGCCCTGTTCAAAACTACAAAATATATATGTAAAAAAAAAAAAATCAAGATTTTAACCCTTTAGGTGCCAATTAAGGAGATGAAGTCCCTGATTTTGGGAGGGGAAAAACACTAAATGACCTATTTTCAATATAAAAAATGATTGAAAACAGGAGATTTTTTTTACCTGTTATCACAGTCTTGGATAAGTCAAAGATTAGTAACATAATTGACTTTGATGCATATTTAGTTTTTGAGCAGCATCAGATTTTCATAAAAAACTTCGTTTCACGGCATTAGTGGCTGTTTTCAAAATATATCAGATAAATATTTTTGTCAATTTATTTTTGCATAAATCTGCTAATCAACGTCAGTCCTGATCAAAACTACTGAATATTAAAAAAAAAAAAAATCTAAATTTTAACCCTTTAAATGCCAATTTAAAACTTCTGATTTTATACCCGCAGCAACATAGGACAAAATCCCCAACTCAAGTGAATAAAAGTCAATATCAGCGCAGTGAATTGATTTATATTTGCATGCATGATGATCTTCCACAGAGAAAGTTAGAAGCAACAGCTCATCACCAATGTTTTTTTTTTCACAAAGTCTGGAGTGTTGCAGCATTGGACATAATTTGATAAATAGCTCAATACCTTTCCTGCACATTGGTATAACGGTCCAATTAAATGTCCTAGTTTAGCTATAGGTCGACTCCACTGTGCATGTAAACATACTGTGTTGTTAGACATGACAGCAGTCGACATGTCACCAACACTGCAGGACAACTTGTGCATATGTCTGAAGTGGTTCTTCGGTTCAGATGTGTTGAGGTTATCATACATATATAAATATATATTTTTGTGTTTTTTCAGATATTTAAGAATGTAACTCTTTACTCTGGTGTGTGTGAACTGCTATAAATGACTAAATTCACTTCGATGCTTCAGAGTTATTGTGCAATCTTTTGTACAATGATGGAGTAACATTGCTGAAGTTAAGCCCTTAAACCAAATGTTGATTTACCAAATATGTCCAGCTGTCTGCTGACACAAAATACACAATACATTTATAATTAGATTTGTTTGGATAATGAATGCAAACCTGGACATGCTGTTGACCTAGTTCTGACAGCGCTTTTGCAGAAACAATGAACCAGAAATCACATGTGAATGTGTCTCTTCTTTTTTCCTTGTAATTTTCCTTTTTTCTTGTTTTTCTTCTTCTTGATGAATATTTAAACAACAAGGTATATAAAACTTGCTATCAACTATTTCAATTCACTGATAATTGTGGGTAATCTAGGTTCTTGGTGTTTGTGTCAATGTTGTGGAAAAAATTTCATTAAAAACAAAAATCAACTGATGAAGCTTGTGAAGACAAGGGAAAAAATAGAAATGATACATTTTGTGAAATCTTTTTGATTTTTTTTAATATATATTTTACTCCAATCACGAAAGAACTAATTAGTTGTACAGCTTATACTCAAAAGGATGCCTTAACCAGCTGTAATTAGGCGAGAGGTGGGGAACACCCTGGACAGATCACAGAAAAAGCATCCAGAAGTTAAATCATAAGTAAACCGTAAATTCTTCACAGATTTCCTGATCATTTCATGGTTACACTGTAGTCTGTAATTTTAAAGTAGATACGCAGTTGGTAAAGAATACAACTACATGTTTCACAGTTTAGTTGACAGTTTTTTGACAAATCCTAAAACTCTTTTCATAACTTCAGCTTTTGCTTATCAGTAACACCGGCAAATAAATGTACCAGTATGGACTGTACAAATAAAGACACCCAAACTATGGATAGGAACTCCATCTGAAACATAGCATAACTTTAAAGAGATGATGCTGAATAATGACGATGACATCATATTTACAGCTTTATTGTGAATTCTTATATCTCCAGCAGTGGAGAGCTGTACACAAGGAAGCCATAATTATTCAATATGCTGAACAGGAGCTGGTCAGAAGTAAAGAAACAATGGCTTATGTCGTTTGGTAACACTGCAGGTGAGTGCTCCGATTGGCTAATATTGGTCTGCCGGTGATGGCAGACAACATATTGTTGACAAAATGCACTACCATCATCTCATAAAGATACATCCACTTTTTAGCATGTGCATGCATATAGCGCACTGTACCCTCGTGGTTTTTTCATGATGGGGTAAACGGAAAGCTTCACAATTGTGACATTCAGATCAAAGATGTGATCATTTCTCAAAGGATTTCAACTAGCAAATTGCTTTGTATTGCAGACATTATATCTTTGAGAGACGATTCAACCTCCCAGGATTTTATTAGAGTAGTAAAGCACATAGCACATATTCTGTCCAGATCATTCAATAAAATTACTGACCTGGAGAAGTAATGAATTGCACCACTAGTATTGTCCTACGATACAAACCCATTTGCAGCGGCTATTGTTGGAGAATAAAAGGAACAATCTTAGGAGCACTTAACTTCAAATGCATTCTTTCTTTTTTTCATAATAGGACAGTGATGGATTATTCTAGTACTGGGTCCATTTCCCTGGTAGGGTCACAAAAACATAAAATTTGTAAGAACAAGGAATAAATGTATTTTAGCACAGTATCATAATATTCACCATTTTCCATGTTTTTTTATTTGAAATAAACAGCTTAATGCTATGCATAGTTCAACAGTTTTCTAGAGTCAACCCTTATAGTAGAACCATTCTCCAAATGTGGTTATGTATTGATTTCTTGCAAAGTAATTGACCACCTTTAAAAGGCAAACCGGAATTTTTTTTAAAAGAAATTCTGTTTGTATGTGGCTTTTTCATTTAAACAAAATTCATGTGCTTCCAGGGACTTTTATTCAGGTTTTTAAACCACCATTTCATCTCTGTAGACACAAAAACAAGAGCTGCGTTTATTGTAGTGCGAGTATAGTATAGAAATGTGCGGTATAATTCTCTGACATCACAGAGATCCTGACAGAAGGTGTAGATAAAACCCTCAAAAGCAGCTATCCTCAAAAGACTACATGTCTGGGAAGTTAAATAACCCCATACAGATAAGAGACAAAACACAAGGCAAGTCACTTACACTCCATCACCAAGTAGTCTCTGTTTCGTCAGACAGTCAGAAATATAGTTTAGCTTTTATTTATGTTTTTAGCATTCCTGCAGAAAATGGTGTTAATGTTTTCTTTGTCTGCGCATGTTTGTGCAATACTGTCCTATGCAATGTGTTCTTCAGGCCTCGATGGTTCTGTGATGAATCTTTACAGCCCGGCAGGCATCTGCCTGTATTACAGCTGGACCAAACTAATGAACTGGACCCAGACACCATCATAATCAGATTAATGACTATGTTCAGGTATAAAATGACCAAAATCAATATGGAGAAAGAGAGAAGCCTATCCATGGCTAAAGGATTATTCAAAACTGGAAGAGCAGGGAGCCAAGGTCAGAGACCACCCAACAGATTCTAGGTCAGAAAAAGATACTGAGCCAGGGAGTAAAATAGATCTAAAGGGCTGTCAAAAGCCTGCGCCATTCTGCTGGACTGCTGCTGGTGCAATACACGAAATGACTTTTAATCTGGATGTTAATTTCAATGCAGATCACAAATGTTTTTTTTGTGGCATATGGAAGCAAAGGTCAGGGCCAATCTTGTTTGCTCGAGACACATCCCACGGGGCAGTCTAACTGCTCACACAGGCTTTAGAAAGAGAAATACTACACGCTGTGACTGACTGAAAAAGCAGCATTTCTACCTTTTTCTTGGCACAGTGTTTCAGGTACTACCTGAAAATGGGCAGGAAGATAAAGCTTGCAAGACTGGGAAAAAAACTACACAATAAAGAGGTAAATCTTACAAAACCTACCAGTGAATAATGTGAGCAGTCTAGAAAGATTGCCCTAATATCAATGTTCCTTATTTTTCAGACTTATGTTCCTCATTTGCTTTTCAGATTATATCTCACAGTCCTGATGATCAAGAAACGGTGCATTTACTGTACCTTGGAATTGTAGTTCGGAACTGTAGCTGTTTTATTCTGTATTCTTCGTTCATTGAACATTTATTCATTTATTTAGCAGCTAAAGATTTGAGCTAATAACGCTGTACCAGTACTTTGTATATACCAGTTTGAAAATCTGATTTCTAATATGTGTTCTTTCAGGTTTTCCTTTTATCAAAGTTTGAAACTCCGCTTTCCAATTTGTTACTGAATGCACTGCTCCCAGCCCTCTAAAAAAAATAACTTAAGACATTTAAAAGTAACTTAACAAGTCTTAACATTTGCCACAAAAAATAAAAACACAGAAAAGTATGAAAACTATACTTACACTGTGGCCTTTTACCTTTGAGTCAAGGCTTAAAATAATCTTCTTTCACTATCCTTTTACAAATTACGGTAGTTGCAACTTACAATTATCCGTAGCTTGAAGATCAAATTAAATGTCAGCATTCAAACACAGAGTTGGACGGGAACAGTTTGAGGTCCAGTATTTCAGAAAGGTAAATCTTTTTAATCTTTAAATTGGCAGATTTAATCTGTAGATGCTAAACTTCCCTCAAATGGATATTACAGGACTGCGGTCCATGGATGCTCACCGTGTATCACCTCTTATGGAGCACTATGCCATTTGTAATTGCCTTTGGACACACATTAGAAAAATCCATTTGAATTATCATTCAGTAAAATACTGTGAATTTTCCAATTGTTCCGCTGGTTATGAATTGGCAATCTTGCTGATATTTCATTATGTTTTCTTAATAGGTTCTTTGATTTGGAGCATCACTTTTTTTCCTATTTACTCATATCATCACATCAACACAGTTTCAAAACTCACCTGCGCACATATACCCATTCATTCATCAAAATGTAGCAGGATGCCAACTTTCCATCTGTCACATCAAAAGCATTGAATTCCAGCAAAACCCCTAAACTCCAGCTTTTCTAGTCGAGGTTTTATAGAGTATAGATGCATACACACCCTCTGAACATATAAATATACAGCATTTGACATACATGTACTGTTTTCTCTTTTGCGACATCCAAAAGTAGAAAATAATGTAGTTTCCACTCAGCAGCACTTTTGTAATTTCACTTTTTCAAAATCACATTATTTATGATTTGCCAGGAACATTCACATTATTTAACAGCTTCATCAACTGATTACAGCTTATGCATTTTAAGTAGGGGTTCTGCAATTAGTTTGATTCTAGTTTATACAGAAATCGAATACACCTAGCTTTAGTATGCAAGCAGGTGCTGCTGGTTTGGAACTTGGCTGTGTTTCAAAGTAAGACTGACCAAGAGAAATGTCAGTTATCTTGACCTGGACCTTACACTGTACTGAGTGCCTAATTAAAAAAAAACTGGGGCTGCTTTGTGTCCGTGTTTCCTAAACATGCCCCAAAATTAATAAAATTTTACAGATACACCTAAGGGAATGTGCAACATTTGATATCTTAGGCTTCCTGTGTATAGGTGAGAATGCAGCTCATTAAAATTCATGAAAGTTGGTACACACATTTAACATCCCCACACAAACAAAAAAAAACCCCAAACAAACAACAAAATCCTCTTGGAACCATATGTTATACCAAACAGGAGATTGTTTATTTTATTTTGAAGGTTCCATTTTTCTGATTTGGACATGTTTCATTTGAACAAACTCCTACAGATTGCATCATATTGCCATCCAGATCAATTGTTACAGTTTTAAGCCATGAGTGGTTAAAAGTTATTAAAAGATTGAATTTTCTTTCAAAAGGCGTGGCCATGGTGGGCCTTCAAAGTTTGTTGTTTTACCATGAAACAAGAAATAGTTATATCTCGTACATATTACATCCAATCTGCATCAAACTTCAAATGCCTCCTCCTGTACAGAACTAGATGTTATCAGATCTCAGTTTTATGCTATAGCCCCGCCCACCACAATCAGGAAGTGTTATTTATTACATGTTTATGTTCCATCACAAGCCTGTCCAAAACATTCATCTCAAACTCAGTAAAAACAAACTAAGTATTTGGTTGATGTGTCCCTCTACAGAGTTTGACAATTCCAATTATTTCCCTAAAAATATCAATCCTTCATCATGAACAGGAAGTTACTTTTACTTTATGGCACATTGTTCTATATACCATCTATATTTTTTATGACTGGTACTGGTTCCGACCTGATATGCATGTAACTGTAAGTCACAGTCAGCTGGCCACCTACTGGCTACACAAAGTTAGCCCAACGGTACACTCACATTTAATTAAACTTCACACAGTGTGCTGCACACATGATCGAAAGCAACATGATGTTATTGTTTCTGGGTGTTCTATGATACCACACAGTTTACTGAGGAAGCAGTCTGTACGTCTTTCCAGAGACAAGCCAAGACCTAAACGCGCTGATGTGAGAGAGCCATAGACCGCTGCTTACAGCTTTAACTGATCCGTTGAGTTGCTTGAGTTGCAAAAATAACTTTGTCGCACTGGTCTTTAGAACAAAGACCCCTCAGCCTGGACTTCTCTGTATTCTTACATATGCTGTTTCATGTCATTTAATCCACAGTTCTTAACTTGACTATTTGAGCTACTTTGTATTTTATGATCCAGTGTCCTTATCATTTAGCTAGTTTTATTGCTTTATTCCACAATCATTTTGGTGAGGCATTATTTGGGAGGTAAGTTGAAAAACTTAACTAATCACAAGTGCAAAAAACATAGTTTAAGGTGCTACCTAATCCACGTTTTATCTCTTTTCTTTAAGCCTTGTCTATAAAAAGAAAGGTTTTTCATCATTCACCTTCAGTTCTAATAATTAGTACTGGCCAACATTTTCCCTCTTGTGACAATTCTGTCCAGCAGATAAGCTTCCACACACAGTGCATTCTTTCTATTCTTGTTTTAATCTTGAGATAACTAGAAAATATGAATACAGGTATTGTTTGAGCCTGTAACTTTGTTTGAATGAAAGAAATGTAATTTTAAGAATAAGCCTTTGCGATTTCTTTTCAGCACAGTCACAATGTCGACCCTATTTACCAAAGAGGCATCAACGTGTATTCAAAGGTGCATAAATCTAGCAGGAAACCACGAAGACGTGTAAGACAAACTACCAGGTCATTTTTCAATAGAAAATTTCTTTCACCTGATGAAATCAGTAGCTACAACACCAATGTCAAGAAAACACTGGATACATATTTTTGTTGAGTCGAATAGCATGAAACTGTGAATTCATGACTTCTTGTAGGTCATCATTTTAGATTTGAGCAGCTAAACTGCCTCCTGCTCTCATAATATATTCAAGTAGAATCATTGGCCTTCATAAATGTCCTTTAATGATCATCTTCACTCTGCAAGACTTATGAATAAAACACACAAGAATCAATGACTTATTGAAAATGTGTCATTGGGCAAACTATCAATCCAGGCTATACTGCAACGTATGCAACCAAAACCCATTGATTTTACCCATTAATTATAAACCATTACTAAAAATAATAATACAATTCAAAATTAGATTACATATTGTTTTCCCACATGAAAATATGAATTGGAAATAGAAATAAACAATCATTTTCACAGTGCACTGAATCTGCTGAAGAATTCAACACATTTAACAGCAGCCTTTTAGCCTCAAAGAGGAAATGTTTGTATTTTTCTCACGCAGCCCTACTAATGTGGAGCTTTCAAGTTTTACTTTGCAGAAAAAGATACAAGTGTAACATACAAAAGTAAAGTTCGCCACTGTGTGTCGATGTATGTGCATTGCAAAATTTTGCAGAAACACATCTTATGAGTCAGTAATTGTGCCTGCTCTTTAATTTCAAATCTTTATGTTCCCCACATCTCAAATGGATCACACCTAAGTGCATATTTCCATGCAAATAGACTTGAACTGCATCTTGAAAATATTTAAAATGCTCACCCCTTGCCTGTATCTGCCGCCTACAGCTAAACAGTGAAGGGATTCTTGTTGTCTTATTTCTGAAGAGCAGTGAAGCTTTGGGCCCATTTTCTGTCTTTTTCCGACAGCCCTGTGATGTGTACAAAGCCCCCATTCCTCAACTGGGAAATCAGCCTTACTACAGCCCCGTCACAAACAATCAGCACTCATTACCCACTACACACTCTACCCCATTTTTCTGCTCTGTCTGGGGTGTGCTTGTGTGTTTGTCTATGCTCACCAAAGTGTTTTTCTCAGTGTGCACAATTTATGATGATTTTGTTTGTGAATTATGAGCACTCTTAGGTGAATTGCTGTTAGCTCCCGAGCTTTGAGGCTCTGACTTGGCGAATGAGCTCTATTGTCAGACAGTGTGTTGATGTACCTCGGGCCTGTGACCTTGCAGTGAGTAGAGCAACTGTCAAATTTAGAGAGATGCTTTTATCTGCTTGGTGTCCCAACACTGAGCACTCAACCAATTACCTCCACATCAGGCATAAACATTTATGCCATGTTTCTATTCTCCGTGTGTGCCTTTTTGAAGGACATGATGATCACACCCAACCTTGTGTCAGGGAGAGGGCCATTCCATGAATTGAGTGTAATTGGTGAGTAGAGCTGCGAGCCAGTTGCTCTGTGTGTAAGCAGATTACAGGCTGGCAAAGCTGAGACCCCCTCAGGGTGGCACAACATGGCCGTCAGTACGTGGTGTGTAAAACAAGCATGTTCCTCATGAATTATACATAGGAAAATGCCCAGCCATGAAATTGGGAAACTGGAGAAAACAAGGGAATAGGAGGAGGCATAAATAAGACAGAAAAAATGGTAGGACCACAGAACATGACAATTAAACTGGAAAATGGTGTAGCCATCCACTAGCATTCCAGCTGGAATTGCTAAAAGCAGGGACCCGCAGTGATACCATTTTACACTCCTCGCAACAAGTTGTCACTAGTGCACTAACTCCTCTGCTAACAATGAGCTTACTTAGCATAGAGTTTAAATAATTGCTTGTCATTTTTTTTCTTTTTAAAGAAAGGCATTTTCCTGCACAAGCTTTTGTTCTTTTTTGTATGTGTGCGTCGGGTTTAGGATGAGTCCCTTTCATCATTGTAAATAGGTCTCTTTTGGACAGTTAAGCTTCCAGTAGCACACGATGCTTCACTGCTCACTAAATGAGTAGCAGACACTTAATTGCATAAGCCAAAACATTATTTGGCAAATATATTCTCAAAGTTCACTTTCCAAAAACTTTTCCAGTAGAGTTTATGAAATAAACAAAGAAACAAAACAGTGTCCAATTGTGCACGCAGCCTTTCGTTGTGGGAGAATCTCCTTTTTCAGACACATGCGATGGCAGATTAGAAATGACTGCGTGAGGTCAACAAAGACAGGCTTTGTTTGTATGAGCTGCCTTGACAACACTTAGAGTCCCAGTTAGAAATAATGATTATCCTGATAATGATTATCAACCTTTTTTGTTCACTTTTCTTCTTCGGGTTCTGGGTACACTCCCATAAACAGGGATGTCACTGAATCATTTGATACCTTTTCGGCACAAAATAGACAGAGACAGTGAGTCTGTGAGACAGACCAAAAACTGATCCTTTAGGCCTTTAGGTTTTTTGCAGCAACCATGCTTGTAAGGTGAGGTGGAGAGTATTAATTGGGCTGCAATCTGCTATTCATCTTACATCTTATTAGATGTCATTTTAGATTTAAACTTGATCAATTTAGATGTAATACTCCTTTCTGGTTAGGGGTATGTGGAATTCATTTGAACTTTCTTGCTAAATGAAAACTGTTTTGATTTAACTGAATGTTCACTATGATTACTATCAGAAGGCTAATCCAGTCTGTGCTATTAGATTCAATATCAATGTAAAACCTGATAAATGAACTGGCTAGAAATTATGACCAAGCATAGAAACACTTTAAGCCTATAATTTTCCACGTAACCCAACTAATTGCATATAAAGTCTATGCTCATGCAGTAACGCTGCAGTTGGGTGGCATTCTTAATGTAGGCTTCAACTCATGTTTAAATATACAGACCCATTCAGCTATCTAATCAATGAGAGGGTTAGTTTAAACATTTTTCAGACAGGGCCAGTTTCAAAGTGGTGAAATGGTCACAAAACAGAAACTTGCCCTTCATGCTGATCAATCATAAATGAGGATGCCCTAAGCACAACCTTTTGAGTCACGTAAAGCAATAAAAACATCTGATTTGTGTGTCCAAGGAGATTTTTTGGTTTGGCCAAGGAACTCAGCCTTCAGTAATCCATGCTGATTTTCTAATCATTACCATGTAGTTTTTACTGCCAAACCTCAACCAATTAGTCTGAAATATGTATAGATATTTAATAAAATGATAATGTATAGTTTGATTATGAATCACATGAACCATTCGGGACAAATAGAATATTGAAATGTTTTACTTCTGACTGGCGAAAAATGAAAGACCACCAATTAAAAGTCAGATTTCCTTGTCCTAAAATAAACCATTTGATGAACTGGTAGAATACTGTTTGATTATTAATCTCATGAATTAAGTTAAAAATGTAACTAAAATGATATTTGATATGAGCAAAAAGAAAGTGCAAAAGAGTTTAAGCCTCCCACCTCCAGATACTTCACCAGATACAGTGAATGTAGGATCAAGTTATAAACAGAGTTAAGGAGGGATAAACTGACATCAGTTATAGAGGATCCAAAGCAAAATGTCACAGTTATGAGTTTTCTTTTTCAGTTTTTGAGTTGGTATTGATTTCAGGACACCTGCATGTACACCATAAAGCACAGAATTGTTTTAATTTTTTTCATAATATGTCCCCTTTACACTTTTTTCCCCAACATTTCAAGACTGTTGCTCTGCAGTACTTCACCAATATTTAGAGTTTCACAGTTGACAAAAATACTCATTCTGAGACACATGACAAAACAAAACAAAATCAGCATGAAAAAAAGCCAGCCGCCAATCAAAACTGTCCAGTGCCAAATTTGCATCACCGGTTCTGCTTTAGTAATTCAAATCACTTCTCTCTTGTGCTTTCCATTAGGATGCGGCGGAGAGAAAAGCCTTGATAATGGTTTTCATTTACCCCCCAGCAAGACTAATCACGCTGACATTGGTTCCACTCGCTGCTGTAGCTGACGCATCAGAAAACTGCAGACCAGCACTGTCGGTCGCTGTGGAGCAGGTTGATGCCGCCGCATCACTCTGTGTGCCAGTGCCACTTTTCACCACACAACCTCAAAGCAAGAGCGTAGGGGATCTTGGCAGATTCGTCAAAGCCCATATAAAACAGTGCTGAACAGTCACACATGCCGCAATCACGCAAGGAATTTAAATTTAGAAGTGCTTGCAATCTCCTACACAAATTCCTCATCAGGGGTCAGATGCATAAAAATAAGCGCCCACATGAACCGGCCCACCGTTTCTCATGGATCATGTATATTTAGAAAGAAAATACTGTGCACTAAGGAGTGGCGTGCACACACTTTTTGAAGTGCAGGGGCAGAAAGAAAAAAAAGGACACATTTAGCATGTCCTCACCACTGTAAAGGACACTTTAGCACGCGTTTTGACTCCCGAGAGGGCACTTGAGCACACGTTTTGGCTGTGTGCACCTCACATGTTAACACTGATCTTGTGAACTTTCCTGCACTGTAAGTCAATTTGTAGGGAACATAGAGAATATTTGGAATATTGTCCGTTAAAATCTTACTCTCTCTAACACAGTAACACGTGTTTATGTTTCCATGACTTACTATTCTGCTTTTTGTGTTTGTTTTCTTTGCCTTGAAGCTTCTTTTTTTTTAAAAGTTTGGATATTGGTATTGCTAGAATTAAATTGTTATCTTCCTCCTTTCTCAATACTCAATGACAGAAAATCAGATGCAATAATACAACTCATGAGGTTTTGAAGGTGCATAGTCACCATTTACACTTTAAACTCTTGAGAAATGTTTGCTGTAAGGTTTGCTGATATAAGTGCTCTCTCTTTTCTTTTCTTTTTGATTTGATCTTATGTTGGGTGTGGATCATTTGCATGTAACATTTATAGCGTGTAAGTGTCATTATGGTCCTGGAGTAGGCGTGGCACATTGATGTTGATGAAACACTAGTCCTTAAACCCATGCACATTTACAAATGTAGCCAGTGTAATCTCATTATCTCAGGCATTTTAGATACACTAAATAATTAAAGATACCTTTGACAGTATCCCAAATACATGTGTGGAAATGGCTTGGATCATTCGTGTTCATTTCTATTCCTCCTTAAATATTCAGAGGAGTCAACATTCCTTTTAAAACTTAACTAACTGTTATATGATAAGTAAATTCTTTCTGTAATCATGCCTAATTCTATTGTGTATTAAGTTACAGTCTGTGCTTATGTCCTGCCTATTTATCTCAACAGCAGCCATACTGTTACATCGGTGATATAGCATTGGCTATGAACCCTTGCAGCTAGAAATATCCGCCAGGTTTTAGACAATTAATCATTCAGAGAAGAGGGTCCTATTTGTGGAGATTGTGTCCACTTGCCACATGGTCGAATAGCTGAATAAGTCATCAGCAGCAATGTGAGAGAATTTGTTCATGGCTTATCTGTTCCTCAAAATAACTTTCCTGAGGGTGAAATTGAGATGATGAGAAAAGGAGAGGAAAGGGAACAGCCATATGTATGCAGGGACTGTGCACAGCCATATTTGCATGGCTGTCAATGAAATAATAAAAACCATGGATGACCCTACATGCTTTATTCAGAGTAAAAGCTTCTTGTTTTTCTGTTGCTTTAAATGACTAATTTAAACCCTGTCTATCTCTCGCTTTGCCTTCTCACAATGTCTCCATCATGAAGTGAAATCCTCTGTGCTGTAGCAACACTGAATCTGAAAACTGAAGGAAGAGAACTGTAAATAGGAGACTATGAAGTGTACTTCTACACGGCATACCAAACAGATAATTTTCATCAAGGTTTTTTCAGAGGTGCATAAAATTCTGAAAAGGAAATGCCACAAAATGCCTGAATGATCAGGTCATGTTGATTATTTTTTTTTGTGTGTGTTACATGTGTTTTTTTTCCACTGTGATGCTGTCATCTGTGATTTTAGGCTTATGTCTGCACGACTTAGGATTTCCAAGCAGGAAATTCTAATTACAACAATGATGAATCATGGATTTTCTTATTGTTTGCTGTGATGGTTGATTAGGTAGATGGAATCATTATCCAACACTTCTGTGTGCAATTAGTGAGATGCTGACAATCTAGTTCAACAAGGATAATTAGGAATTAACTCTTGAATTTCCACCTCGAGTCATCTGACAGATGCTTTGAGTTTTGAGTTTTTAGCTGAAATAATTGTACTTTCAAAATGACCCTCCATAGCTCTTTATCACACATAGAAACTGCAGCTTCGATAACATTTACTTGAATTAAATCATTTTCTACGTGACCTGATGTGAAATCGTAGTATTAAACTAAAATTGACCTCTTCATGACGAAAGGCTATAAAAAAGGTAAAAAAAAAGGGTAGAAAACAGGAATCTTTCTGCATCGTGCGAGAGCTATCTCTCTATTGCAGGACAACAAATAAAGGAGAGCTGGAGCTCACTGATTTTTTTAGCTGTTTTTTAATGGTACAGTTTGACACTACTGAGAATTCCTCAGAATCATTGTGGACACAGGATCAAGGTAGGCAATTATATTCAACTTCAACCATTGGACAAGTATTGAACCTAGTCACAATCCTATTGGACAGTCAGTACAAGGACATGCTTGACATACTTAACACTATCAAAGAGTTTGAATATGAACAAGCTGATACGTTTGGATGTACAGAGCCTTTACAAATGCATACCTCATTCAGTAAGTCTTGATCCTCTCACCTGCTACCACAGCAAATGAGGAGAGCAGTGATAATGTGGTTATTGTGGTTGTTGAATCAATTGAACAACCTGAAACTTTTGTCCATTTCCCAGACCTTAAGTTCAACAAGAAAAATGACAATACTACTGAAACTACTATCTACCGTAAAACCTTTAAACGGGACCGCACTTTTAGGATCTGAAAGTAACCATCCAACACAACTAATCTAGAACGTATCTATCGGCTAATTCTCGAGATTACCTAAAATGTCTCTTCAGCCAATCAGAGGGTGAAGAGAACAAGGATCCTTACATGTTAAGAAGACCAGACCTATTTACCACCTTCCACATTGCTTTTCTACAGAATTGTCACCACTTGCAGGTAGGAGAACAACTATTATTCTCAAACATTAGAATGTTCTCAAAAGTTATCCATATTTAAAAGGCAGAAGCTCTGTGCCCCCTCTGATTACTTTTACACGTTCGGTTCACTCTGAAAGGAAATCATTATGCACTATGGCTCTCCAACCAACCTGCTGTTTTATGTATTGCCGTGGCCAGTGTTAGCAGTGTTCTAATTCATCACACGCCAACTTTTTAAAAAAAATCAACAAATTGGAAAAAAGTGCTTAATAAAATCCTTCAGTAACTGAAGTAGCACAGATGTATATGTGTTGAAATGTCCTTGATCTCTTATTTATGTGGTACAAACAGAAAAAGGACTTACATATCTGTACACAAGACTCCGATATGCACACAAAACACGGAATACACAACTGCTCCACATTATGCATAGGCTAGCAGCGGCTCTGCTGCAGCATCACTGAAGATTTGAGGTATTGAAGATACCTCACCCTCCTCAAGAGGTGGTGGCATCTCCAACTTATTGCTTCCAAGAGAGGCATATTATAGTGGAGCCATTTGGTATTGATGAATAACTGAAATTGTTCATTAATTCTATACATGCCAGTTTATATATTCACTCTTACAGGCTTTTTGTCAGAGAGAGTTCAGTCTTTTAGGTCCACTTTAATTGACTGTTGTGATTCTGTGTCCGCCTTGATTCTGATGAAGACTCAGTAGAGCCGGAATGTTTTTATGTTTACACCACTAAAAAGCTCGTAAAAGATTCAGTGAGCTTCAGTCATCCTTTATTCTTTGGAGATTTTAGGACAGCTCTCTCCTTTAAGTGGTCTTTACCACGAGGCCATTGATGACACTATTTTGTAAAACCCTGCTGAAACACTTTGGCAGGAGAGTGATGGCCGAAATCAAATGGGAGGGTTTTTGTCAATCACAGATGTTTATTTTTTAACTGATAATGACCATGAAGCATTATTTTCCAATTGGTTGAGTTGAAAATAAATCCAAATTACTTTGTGTTGCTTGGAGTGTCTCAGACATTAAATGTGTAGCTATTGGACATTCTGATTGTGTGGGATTGCACTTTGAAAATAAATGAGCTCTTAAAATCACCATTCACAGTTCATGTTCATTATATGCATGCAGAATGTCTGTGTGTAGATATGGGTGTGCTTATTCCATCTGGTTGAACACTCCTTCACTGTGCAGCAACTGATGTGCTCTGTCAGGGAGGAACATGGGTCCCTAACCTGTCACATCATGGCATGACATTGTTTGATGATAAGAGTGTGTTGAAGACACTCGGCATCCTCTTTCATGTATTGCAAAAGGTACAGCGGTACAGCCTCCAATATGTCTTTGGCTGTCACGGGCAGTTTTTCCTTTCAATTTCTGATCTCTTTCCACCTTTAGTCCTTTTGAGATTTGAACTGTCTGAGCTGTCGTCATCTATTGAATTTCACAGAAATGAGTCATACCTGATCAATTACATTCAGAGTGAAAAAAAGATGAAAGCATTTGCGTTTGTTTTGAAATATTTACCAATGCTGTGTCAGTTTCAGTTAATCTTTTTTGATTTCTGGCACTATTAATTAATGAATTATTAAAAACAATTAGTGGTGCACTGAAGTTAGGATTTTTGATTGGTGCGGTGCTTGCTCAAAGCACGACTGTTTGAAAATAAAAACACAAACACGCGCTATGAAGGGAGGTTAAGGATGTTGAGGACAAGTTGCACATGCATATGCCTACCTAACTATTATCTTAATGTAAATACACACCAATAATCCATGACATTATGACTGCTTGGCTATTATCAAGTACGGTAGGTATTTTGGATGTCACCAAAAGAGTTCTGATCAGTCAGGGCATTAACAAAGAACATCTGAGGGTGTCCTATAGTGTAAGGAAAAAGAATCATTTGGGACATTCAATATAGATTATAGAGGTGGGGACCCTGGCAGTCAGCATGGGGCTAACAGCTGCTGTCATCTGCAAAATGTGTTGGATTTTATATGTAAAGACATGATAAAACCAACACAAAAAACATCTTGTCATTGCTAAGACTTCTTTATATAACAATATCTAGCCCATATGTCAATATGCAATACCCTTATTGCAGCCAGGTGCTACTAATCAAAGTAGCACCAAAAGCATTCTGATCAGTCAGGGCATTAACAAAGACATCTGAGGGTGTCCTATAGCGTAAGGAAAAATAATAATTTGGGACATTCAATATAGATTATAGAGGTGGGGACCCTGGCAGTCAGCATGGGGCTAACAGCTGCTGTCATCTGCAAAATGTATTGGATTTTATACGTAAAGACATGATAAAACAAAAAAAAAAAACATTTTGTCATTGCTAAGACTTCTTTATATAACAATATCTAGCCCATATGTCAATATGTAATACCCTTATTGCAGCCAGGTGCTACTAATCAAAGTGTTTGATCAACTGATCAACTTTTATAAAAGCAGATAATTTGGCTGTTTGCTAGTCTGGAGGATGCAGGTGTGTGTTAGCCCAGTGCCACAAAGGAAAGACATCAGCAATGATCTTACTGAAGCAACTGCTGCTCCCAATCAGTCTGGGACAGGTTATACGTTTCTTCCAAAGAATATATGTTGAATGTTAAAAGCCATGAAAATACAGTTCCTCATCAGGGGTCAGATGCATAAAAATAAGCACCCACATGAAACAGTGCACTGTTTCTCAGGAAAAGAGACTGAACAAGTAAGGCTTGTTTGAAAGCGTGGCCAGGGGAAAACCTCTTCTCTCTGAAAAGAACATGATTAAACAGTTTAGATTTGCAAAGTTGAATCTAAGCAAACTGCAAGACTTCTGGAACATTGTTACTTGGACAGAAGAGACCAAAGTGTCTGATCATAATACACAAACACCACATTTGGTGAAACAAACACAGCATATCATCACAAACACTTCATACCAACTGTCAAACACAGTGGAGGATTGATGGTTTGGGCTTGTTTTGCAGCCACAGAACCTGGGCAACTTGCAGTCATTGAATCAACTATGAACTCATCTATATACCAACAAATGTGAGGCCATCTGTCTAACAGTGAAAGCTTGGCTGGAACAGGGTGATTTGACAGTATTTAATTGCTAATGGTACTTGAATACTTACTTGAGCTCATTGGCTGTGGCTATGTCAAGTTTGCTGCAGCTGTCTACTCCAAACATGGGTAAGGTCAGAGACTGTGTTTGGGTATTTATTTTCATTTAAATGTTTTTAAAACTATCTTAACAAATCTAAAATTCTCTGTGCAATAGTGTTAATTTATCTTGATAATAATAAAAACCCCAGATGAAAGAATTTGAATCAAGATAATTGTCAGCCTCTGGTGGGGACTCTAAAGTAAAGGAGGCAGTGACGTTAGCCTTAAATATGACTTTCTATTGGCTAAGATTTTGTTTCAATGCGATTCGCAAAAGAGAGGAGAAAAAAAAAAATCTGCCAGGAGAAAAATTGTGAGGGCACAGACGCAGTCTGAGTGCAAGGAGAACATTTCAAACGTGAGCAGAGCATATTCGCTTGCGAGCAGAGAGGTTTTGAGTGTGATTAGAGCAAAATCTGAGCATGGAAACTAGGAATCGCTCTCGATTTAAAAATAGGGATTCGCCCCCATAATACTGCATCCTATGTAAAAGCAGCGCAAGGGCTCTGGTGATGTTATTTCTGTTTGTTAATTTATCTATGTGTTCAGGGAACTGTAAAACAAAAAAAAGAAATAACATGTTACAAAAAAAGACATGATTACCAACAGATAAATTTTGTAGGTATCTTCCATGTGCTGTGTGACAGCTAAATGCAGTTGCCTGTATTATATCTTCAGCTGCCAATATATCTTTTGGCAGCTGAACCATTTTACTTGCAAGACTCAATACTCCATATCTTTCTTTTTAAAAATTGTTCAGACGTCTGGGTTCCTACGTTTTCGGTTCAGCAAACATAACACTGCTGAGTCAGCAATGGTTTTAAACACACAATCCTCAGAGATGAAAGAGTTGCCAGAAAAAGTGTATCGCATTGAAACTGTGCTAGTCTCAGAAGAAATTCTTGACTTCTTGAACTGCCAATACTTGATAATAATGTGTGAAAATGACACTTTGGTGTCAAATAAGACAGCATGCTTCTCTTCTTCTGACTTAAATTTTTCCATTTCTTTCACAACTGTTTTACCTTTCATTTTCATAAAGCAAGACAACATAAAGAAGCATATAATCAGAAAAAATGGAGAAAAGGCTGAAGACAAAGACGAAACAGTGGAAGACGAAATGGATAAACAGACAGACACTGCTCTTGAGTCTGTGTGTTTGTGTTTGTGTCTCAATATTTGGAGATGACTTCAAGCATCCCTGATTGAATCAGCATGGTATCAGATTTGGTGAAAACATGTGGTGTACTGTCATCCAACATAGAGCTGTCAGTATGCACTGAGACATGCAGAGTGTGAATTGTGAAGGCGGCCTCATCTTGCTGATGCCCTACTGTCTCCGTGGACTGCCACAGGCGCGGTTTGGCTCTTCACTTAATATCATTGAATCTTTTCCTCTAAGGACAGGGACACACTATGAGCAAGTGTCACCTGTTCCCAAGTCAATATAGGGAACGGTGTTGTGTATTCATATGATTTTGTGCCTGCTTCATGAGAAGAGCGACGTAGCTAAATTATAATGGCTCTGGGTGTACTGCCTTTAAAGGCAAGCAGATTTAATTTGTACTGATTGGTGCCAGCCCAGACTGCACCTAATTATAATGTATTGCACCCAATCACATCTCGTTTGTGATTGTTCCGGTATTGTGCAATATGCCTCCAGGCAACAAGATTAACAAATCCAGTTGATATTTGTCTGTGCTGTGACAGACTCCGCTTCGCACTGTATTCAATTAACGTGAAGCCCATAAATAAGCACAGATCTCACATAAACCCTGAGCATTAGAATATAGACTGTACACAGAACAGAAAAGCACCGTGCGGGAAACTGATTCTTTCGTAGCTTCTCTGCTCAAACCTCGTCTTCATGCCAAGTAGTCCTGTCAAAAGTGATTCTCGGTTCTGTCTCTGGATGAACTAAATCATTTCTAACTTTTAACTTCAAAATATAAGAAGTGCAACCATGCTGTGGCTTGACAAACTGAAAGGTCAGCCTTGGTTCATCTAAAAAAAAAGAAGAGAGATATTTTTTTTTCCCAAGGATAGGGTCACAATTGACCAGCTGAGCAGTTTTTCTGCGCCAGCCGGTCCTTTTGTGTAACAGCACGTTAAAAGGAGGAAACACAAATTAATTTCCACAGACAGGGATAGAGCATTGACTTTTTTTTCTTTGCCTTGTGAAGGTTTCAGGCTCTGACAGAAGGCTCCCGTATAAGTGGTTTGCCCCGGCTGAACTCTGTGAGGATTTTAGCAGCCCAGCAGAGGGGGCAGGTGGGTTGTTGGTGACCTTGGCCTGGGGGGGAGATACCTGGGCAGGAAGGGACTAAGTAGAAAGCCAGTGGGACAATGTTGCAGATGGTGGCACAGCTGCGGGATAACTGTGTGAAAGTAGGCAATAAAAATCCATTTTTATTTTAATCTTTTAAAAAATTTCACCGAAGGTTTCCTATTCGAACTCTACACACATACATAACATTTTCGGTAATATTTCTTTGCGTCATATTCAATGTAAACTCATGCTTTCAACTCGCAATGCTTTCAAGATTGATTTAAACTCACTATCTGCAATTAAGCATTTGCATAACTTGACCAAGGTGATACCTGACCAAGCGGGAAAGAGCATCCTACCTTACTGGCAAATATTTTTGCTAGAATTTCAGCATTTGCATAAGAATAAGACCTGAAGGCTATATGATGAAATTGCTATTTGCCATCAAGTGCTGACATTTGGCCATTAGTTGAAATGGTGAAGCTTGCTCAACATCAACCCATTCTCACTGCCAACTGGTCACATACTAGGGCTTGTAGGGATCCTAATGCATCGGTTTTAATTCCCAGAACCTCTAAAGAATTACTTTTGGATATGCAGGATATCCCAAGTCTGTCCATCCATCTTTTTTTTTTTTTATAGCTGCTTAATCCAATTAAAGGTTGCGGGGTGGCTGGAGCTTATCCCAGCTGCCATTGGGTTAGAGGTAGGGTACATGGACGGGTTGCCAGTCCATCATAGGGGCCACACACAGACAAGACTCATTAGAATCACCTATTAACCTTACATGCATGTTTGTTGGATGGTGGGAGCTTTGCACAATAAAATGTATTTTCTGTGTATTTCATTGTGTAACTGTGACATTTTGCTAACCTCAAACGAATATTTATAATGCCGGAAATGAAACGCATACTTCGTTGGGGTAAAGCAGTAGAGTGAAGAAAGTCAAATCAATCATAAAAACTACATTGCTATTGTTGCAGCTTACCTGCGCAGGAAGATAACTGAGAGTATGCAGCAGTTCCTTCATGCCGTAAAGCATTTAAAGCGTACATCCTGCTTTGAAAACTGAAGCAAATGGATTTTGACCACACATCAGTAGATAGCAAGTTGGGAATCAGCATGTTTTGTCCACATACCCACCAGTGGAATGTAGAACTGCCGTGGGGTCAGTTCACAGTTACAAAGCTGGTTGTAGCATAACTTCTGTTTTTTAAGCCAAGTATGTAATTACAAAGATCAATAGACATTGAAATGCAAACTGCATACAACATTTTAAAACATTTTTTTACATGCATATTCAAGAACGTACAAATTAAGAATTTGCACTTCAGATGTTTTTGTGCCATTCATGGTAATGTCATGAAATACAATAGTTATATAAGTTTTCTCCTCTGCCATAGCATCCCTCAATACTTTGGCTTTCTTCTAATTCAAATCTAAAACAGAATGCACATTTAAAAGTGGACATGCCAGGTAGCACACATTGTGCTTCATTGTAATCTGTAGGATTTGGATTTGGAATTTAGGCCTAGCAAAATAGCATTTAACATATGCAGTTGCATGATCGAAAACACCTAAAGCCTTGTTGTAGCGGAGATCACACATTTATGAATAGAAAATAAGGTGAAACAAAAGAGCCATTCAAATGAATAAATTTTTTCTTTTGAAATGGGTTGATGTAATGTATTGTTAAGCATCTACAATCTTTGCAATAGAAAACACAGCAATGAAAAATAAAAATTCTGATGAGAAAGTCACTTCTATAAACCCACTTAATCAATCACAAAGAGCTCAGTGCATGCAGTCGACTGTGGAAAGCACAAACTTACTTGCTCTTTATTCAAAAAGGGTACAGTGTTGAACTGAAGTGAGCTGCTTGCAAATTTTGCAACTGACAGAGATCCAACTGTCATACCCATTTAACATTTTACACGTTCTCATTGTATCTACATATGAAAGCCACCGGGGTCGATATGGAGTCACAGAGCCTTGTCAAAATGGAAAATCAATGGCCACAAACATTCATTATGGAAAAATCAGCACAAAAGACTTGTGCTTTTACTGCCTGTGGTGAGATGGGCAAGTTGCAGGCCTCCTCTGACGTATGAAGAATGAGTTATTGGAGTGTCACTTTTATCTACCGCAATGAGCTTTTTATGTGAGTTTCAGTTTTGCTCAAAGTATTTGCCAAGTCAAATGTAGTGGGAGATTGCAAACACAGATCTATTTTAGCTGGAGGTATAAAATATTAAGTGGAGTTTTAATCGTAGCTGTGTGCACCTCAGCGAAATATGTGACAGCTCTTAAAATACATGGCAGAGGCTTGGAAAACCGACAAACAGAGGGCTGGAGGAATATACAGAAGATAAATTAAAGCTAAGCGGGTACATTTTGACTTGTAGAATTTGAAGTCAGCAGTTGGTTGAATATCTTTGAAAAAAAGATGTATGACAATGTGGCATGAACTTGTGTTGATTATCTGTTAAAGGGGAATGAATGATGCTTCCTTGAAAATCCACGTTATTTTATTGCATGGTTGCTTCGTAATAGCAATTTGATTTAACAACTTAGATATAATTGGTGACAGAGGGGGAAAATAGACGTCTAATCCTCGTCCTTACTATCCCTGTCTATGCTCCTTTTCTCTTTTTTCCACTCTGTCTTTTTTTTGTCTCTGGATAGCAATCAATAGTTATTATCTGCTGAGTGTCACGATAGACACAGCATAGCCCCCATTCTGAGTTGATGGTGCTTTTTCATTATAGCTGACACTAGTCTAAACAAAGCAGGCCTATTTCCCTGCCACCAGACAAACACTGTCGCCATAATGGCACCGGATAAAAGAGAAGCAGGAGGGAAAATTGAGTTTCACATAATGGGGAATCAGTAACTCAGGGCTACTTCTTTTCTCACTCCATTTCTCCCTCTTCCATCTCATTCTTTGAAGCATTTGACAAAAAAAACCCCACACAAACTTTGGGGATTTTAATTTCTAACATCTCATCACTGGTCTGTCCATTTATCAGTCATCCGTATCATCCAGTTCAATAAAACTTTTGTTAATTTATCATCTATTCTGTCCGCCTGTCTGTCCACCGTTGAGCCTTTCATCCAATCATCTAGCTGTCAGTCTGTAGGTTAGTAGGGGGTGAGGCTGTTTTGTTTTGACGGGGTTGTTGTTTCATAAAATAAATAAATGATATCTGCGCACCAGAGTGGAAAGCATAACGAATGGCAGTTGGAGAAAAGGCAATTTAGGGAGAAGTGCACTGGCTGGCAAAAGAACAGGATGGTTTTTTACTGTGAAGTATAGCCAATGCATTACAAAACACATCACCAGAGGTTTATTGAAAAAGCCAATGACACCTTACTCCCCTATTGCCCCCCGCCCGATGAAAATGGCCGACATTATCATGGCCTACATGGTTAGGCACTGAAAGTCACATTCAGAGGGTCATAGGAGACGCTTTTATTGCAACAGCACACACAAACAGAAGCGCTCCAGATGAATGACAGAGCAAGAGGTGGTTGTTTTACTATTCACTTACATATGTGGACGCAGGTACGTTTCCTAACACTCAGCGCGGTGTCACTGTTGAGCAAAACATTGCATTTGTTTTTCTTTATGTAATCCAAAACTTTGCTTTTAACAAACGTCTCAAGCACAAGGAAAATTAGTGCCTGCAAATCAATGATTAAAACTGTGTTGATTTTGTGTGTCCACAATAACTTATTTTGGTAAAATTGTATTGATGCTGAGGTTTTTTTGTTTTTTTCTCAAATACTGGAACATTTCTATTTACTGGTTTGGAATGTACAAGTTAAACTCAGATCCCCCAACTTGAAACTCTGCATCCACCTAAATGCTGACGTACATTGTCCACTCTCATTCCCGGATAATGCTGCACTGCCTGAGCACAGCCGGCACAAGGCAGATTGTTCGTATTATTCACGCACAAACCTCGCCGTGGCACATTGTGATCTCTGTACTGTACATTTTGCTCAACTGAATATAAAGTGCTATATGAACAGCAGAATTTAGTTGTGTCTTTGAAAAACAGGGGCGGCAATGCACCCTGTACAATGCCATGCCGAGGCAGTGAGAATCTTTTGTGTAAAAGCATTATCATGAAGATAATACAGACAAAAGAAAAAAGTCCTGCAGTCCAAAGTGAGTGACTGACAGACATGCTGGCATTATCACAGTAACACCTTGAGCTAGAGAAAATCTGCCTATCACCATATAAGTAGGTTATTGTGAGCCATCTTTACAAATGTGTTGTGTCGCTGGAGCATAATATACTACACAAGTAATATGTGGTCCTCTTGGTTACAGAGACTTTGATATAAAGATGGTTTATAGAATTTTGTACTGAAACCACAACCATGTATGCTCATCAACCACAATGCTTTTGATTTCCAAAATTTGGGATCATGTTAAGTCTAAATAACATTTCTAGATGTTTGGATTAGACAGCCAACATGTGCTTTTACTCCATTGACTTTACATCTCTAACAATGATCAATTACCATCCTAAGCAGAAGACCTTTGCCTCAGACTGTATCTTACAGTGAATGAGAGGGTTGGTGGAGGCGGTTTGACTTTTATTATAGAAAACCTCACAGAGGAGAGTTCAGGTTGAAAATGGATGGAAAATGGCTGAAGTGCATTTCCAGAGACCTACTGACAGTCACAAGTGTTTTATTTTAACAAGGCCAGAAATCAGGCTTCCTGATAATTATATGTACCTCATTTCTACACCTGGAAAACTCACAAAGAAAAGCCTGAAAGCATAGAAAAATTGTGATGACGGTTTGCACATCAGAAGGGGATTTGTGAGCAAAATTACAGTGGCAAAGTCACCAGTGACATTCTGGTTGTATACAGACAGGTCACTACGAACTGATAGTAAAAGCATCAATTTCACAGAGAGATTTGATCATCAAAGAAACATTCCGGCATCTATTGAACAGTTTTTGCAAATCCATTTTCTGTTCTTGGTGAATTATAAGGATACTGTTTGACATTTTTTTTCTCTCCTAATAGGTCAGAATTGAAATATTTGTCATCCTTCTGTTTATGATTGAAATATCTGCAAACAGTTCAAGGCATGGCTCCATCTAATCACAACATTACAAAACTGTGGCTGTGAATGCCAAAACCCATTGGACAGGTTTTCCTCTTACTTTAAAAAGATCATTTTCTTAACTTTATTGTTGGTAAGTTAGACCGGACATAAAGGTATTTTTTTAATGTACGGGTCTGGGAAGCGGTGACACTGACTCAGTGACTAAATAGGTTTTGCTGATAGGATCGGCAGTTTATCAGTTGTTTAGTAGGCAATTATTGATAAGTATTTTGCCATTTAGGCCATCCAGTTTTGTATTCTTCAAAGCATTTTTTTTCTTTTGCCACACATTCTCAATCTTAATAGTTCTGAAAACTTAAAAAATCTGATTTTTAATAAAGTGACACAGACACTCACGTCGTCTTCCCCAATGGATCCTATTAGTTACATAAATGGCCTCTGCTATACTGTATATCCACTGATATCCATCACTGCGCTGCAAGACTGAGAGGCTCAGGAGGTCCTTTGTCCCCACGGTCATAAGAATTTTGTGACGGCTGACATACTCTTCTCACATTTATCTATTATTTTTATTATAATATACAATCATTATAAATTAGAGGGGATAAGTAAAGTATTTTTCTATTCTATTTTATTCTATGTTTATCACTGTAGATTGACCACCCCTGTCCTTCCTGTTTATACAGACCCATGTATGCCCATTGTTCATAAATAATCATGACATGCACATTTTTGTGTTAGATGTGTGTTATTTTCTAAATGCTGTTTCAGACCAATGTTGTCTTTTCTCAAAACACATGAACTCTATTCCAAAAGAAAACCCAGATTTAAACGATGCATTTAATATTTGGCATTGAAACAAGCACAGCCATTCTTAAAGACCACATTTGTCTACAGTGAAGTCAAGTCAAGGGCTTTACTTTCATTTTCTTGATTTGATCTCGCTTTATTGTTTTCTTTAGATTTTGCAGTGCTTTGTTTTCCTCAGATGGATATTCTAGCTCTATAGGTGCTCTGCAATATGTGATTGTCTTTTGAGCATTCATGGCATTTACCGCTGTATGCCAAAGATCTGTGTATTAGGGTGATAGCTGGCTTGCTGACTAAACTCCACATTCTCCAACACAAATCAGTGTCCTTGCTGGGTAAATAACAGTCTCACTTTTTGTAGTAAACTGCTGTGGCTGCCTTTGTATTGGTTTGTGGGGGCTAGGTGCATGGCTTTTTTGTTGACACACTCGATACATGTTTATGTGTTTAAGAAGTGTTTACTTCTGTCGGAGATTTCCTCCAGGAGCTATAGGGGATATGTTGGTGATCTCAGCAGCGCAAATACATAATGCAATGATGATAAGATAAGCTGTGGCCCTCTGTGTTTGCTCGCTGGCTAAAGGGAGAGAAACGAAACATCTGTAAAAAGTAATGAAAAAATTCCATTATAAGCAGCATGCGTCCAGATAGGTTCCTGTAGGGGGATGTTGGTTATTATTCCAAATTAAAAGGAGGACAATATCAATGGTTTGCCTTTAAGAGGTTCTTATTCATTTGTGACACTGAAAATAAATAGGATTATTATGCTATATATCCTCAATAGAAGCTCTGACAGCTGTCTGTTTCTAAACTTGCTTCTGGCCTGAGTAATCTTAGCTGAGTTCACTGTCCCCCACCCCACTGTGGAATAACAGGCAGGTGATCACTGCGCATCAGCAGCGTAAAGGGAGATGTCTTATCATATGCAATATCCATGTTTCTCCCTTCGTTAAACTTAACTAACAGCTCCACCATCTATCAGGAACTTTAAGGACACATTTTTAAGGAATTTTAGATATTCAACAGTTTTGATATTAATATAGCAGCAAATGGCAAGAAACAAATAAATATACTAAACAAATATAGCAAATAATTGCTATTAAAGTATATTAGAAACATATGTAGGAACTTCCAGCTTTTCCTCTGCGGAGTAATACAGCTACAATAACCTTCTATGATTGTAAGACTAAGACCAGAGTTGACATTACTCTTTACTGAGGCAAGGGTATGAGCTGCTGGAAGGAACCATGCTTGGCTCCACCACTAGTTTTGGACTTGATTTAATTTGTTCTGGATTCTGCTGTTCCAGTGCGACACCCTATGGAACCTACTTTTAGTTTACTATATGGACATTTGGCATTGTATTGAGTTTACATAGTGCTAGAAAGTAAATTAGACTAAATTAAATTTCTATCCAGTTATAAATTCTATTCTTTTAAATAAAAAAGACATAATTCTTTAGTATAACATAACAATTTATGACATTTATCCCTCCAGCCGCCATATAGCTATATAATGACTATTGGGAAATGAGAGAACCTAAGCTATTTAGGCTTCCACAAACTCAGGGGAAATAGTGAACATACATTCTGCTAGTGATCACACTGTTAAAAATCCCAAATACAGTTTGAAACAAAATAGTTATACATTTTTTTATTCAAATTATCAAAAATATTTGCCAACCAATACTTCCTCATATCCTACTATTAAAGAAAAACACTGTATTGTATTGTCCTGTGTACCTCACTATTAGAATGAATAAAAAGTAAGCTTTAGTTTGCACCAAATGTATATTCAAAGTTTTTGCTTTTTTGTTTGTGAATATCATGAAAGAAGTGGTTTATTTTATATCAGATACTGATATATGCATGAACTCTCAGCACACAAAGTTGGCAAAGCAAACGCCTTGATGATTTGTTGTTTATGATGTGGTTTATAAATCTGCATTAATTTTGTTTAACAATGGAGCACAGAAAGAAATAACAGGGAACATTGGTTATTTTGTGTCATGTCATAGTCAATTCTGATCATTCCATCTTAAAATATTTCCTTTCATTTTCATTAAACCGTCTCTTTTGATGACTGATACTTCTTGTGCTGGAGATACAGAAAATGGATTTTTAAAGATAAAAAGCCTGTGCATCATGATACACAACCCTTACCCATTATTGATTATCCTTCAAGCGAGTATGACATGGGGTCTTTGGAGAATTTAGCAGAATTTGAATCAAGGGGAATGGGGTTCACTGTTTATACAGTTCAGCTGAAGTTAACCGTAACTGCTGGCTCCTACTGAATGTGTAATTGGAGGTAAAACCTCTCCCTGCAGTCAGAACAGGAGTGCTCAGAGTTAAAAGCTGCAGTGTGCACTGCAAAAATGTATCCCATTTATGGATGCATTTGCATTGCACGACTGATGCAGCATCAAATATGTAGGACAGAGAAAAAGATAACCTCTAAAATATTACTACAAAGCAGTGATGCCTCAGTTAATCTGCTTCAAGTCTGAATGCACAGCTATGCAGATCTGACTTTATCAATGTTTACTATCTGTGTGTCTCCCGTCATTTCATAAGCTGAAATGTAGATAGCAGAGCAGGGCAAGCCACACAATCCTTCACACCTAAATCCCCCCCTCTCTCTCTCACACACACACACAAACACACTTTGGTTTTTATCTCTTCCGAGAACCTTACAATTAAGTGGAAACCAAACATTACCATAACCATTTTTTGCCTAGAACTAACACTAAAGTAACCTTTTTACATTTATATTATAGGGTTTTTGTTGTGTCCCTAAATGAGAATTAATTTAACATTATGTGACTGAGTGAACAGATTAATGTCTCCTCAATATGAGTAAAGCAAAGAAGAAATGATTGCCTTTCTGCTCAGTGGGGGGCTTTCTGCACGACCAAAACATTACCGAAAATGTGTCACTTAGTGAGAAGAAAGAAGTTAAAGGCAGCCAGGAAAGCAGGAATTAAATGATCTCTGAGAGTGTGGCTGTGATAAAAAAAATAAAAAAAGTGTGTATGTATATCTGTTCAAATGTTTCCAGTGAGTTAGTTAGAATCCTTGTAAAATATTGATGGAATCACAATGTGATGATTCAAGAATGAGATGTTTAATTCAAAATAGAACCTAGAAAACATATAGAAGAATGACATTTTACTATTTCATGAAAAATATGAGCTCATCTTGAATTTGATGGCAGCAACATAAAAAAAGGGGGAGGTCAACAAACCCAAAATCAAACAGCAGGAGTCAATCATAACTAACTATGATTGACAGTATTATGTAAAAGAGCACTTAAGAGAGGCAGAGTCTTTCAGAAGCAAAGATTAGCAGAGGTTCAGAAGTCTGCAAAAAACTGTGTCAACAAATTCTGGAGCAATTTTAAAAGTTTTCTCGGCATAAAATTGTGAAGACTTCGAATCTACCATCATCTACAGTACATATTATCATTAAAGTATTCCAAGAATCTGAAGACATCACTGTGTCTAATTTTTGGGCCCTCAGGCAATACTATATTAAAAACAGACATGCTTCTCTCATGGAAATCACAGCAACACAGGTACACTTCCAGAAATCATTGTCTGTGAACATAGTTAATTGTGCCATCCACAAATCCAAGTTAAAGCATTCAAAGAGGAAGTCAGATCCAAACACTATATATATATACACCACAGATATATAGAGAGGTATACAAAGGTATATGCAGGTTTTAGAGCAACATATGGTCCCATTCAGACAACAGCAAAGGCCTTGTATATTTCATCAAGACTATGTTTAACCGAAAACTGCACTTATTACAACAGCTTGGCTTTATAGTAAAATAGTGCTGCCTCAAGTCAAAACTTTTCACAAACTGAAAATATTTGGTGCCTTTTCAAACATCCACTTTGAAACAAAATGGATACCATCAATGGGATCCTGAGATGCAACACTTGGTAGTTGTCTCGTACTTTAACCCCACCAGTGGCACTCACTGTGAAATGAACACACTGTCAGTCGACCTGTTTTAGCATAAATGACAACTTTCACTTAGACTGCAGTGACATTGGCGGAATTGCTCAGTATCCGCGCCAATGTTGTCACTAGCTTTAATTATTCATTAAAAATGTGTTGTCTGTTTGTCCTGATAAGCTGCATTCCATTTGGTACAGCCAAGTAAGCATAGCTGATTTAGCTAGCTGTGGTGCACAGGCATGCTCTCGACATTTCTGTCTGTCCAAAATCAGTGTCCTCCTCCAAAAAAAACAACTTAGATTCAGATTGCCTGCCTCCTGCAGCTCTTCCATTAGAAATCATTTTGAATTTTCATGCTAAAATGTTTTAATTTCCTTTTGTCCTCAAGTTATGTCAGCCATGGTTTACACTGTAAATGCTTTGTGAGGCTCTAACTTTTTGATAAAAGGACTAAAGATTAGAAATCCAGTGTTCAAGCTCCTCCAACCAACTGTGTTTGTCCGTGCTGGAGAACAAGGTTTTAATTGGCAGCTTTGGGGGGGGCAGGTGTGTGGTCCTGCATTGCCACTATTTGTATTCATCTCACTTTATTTAAGAGCATGTGTGTGCAGTGGGGAGCAGCGGAATAAAAAAAAAAGATAGTCTAATCAATTAGGCTTTCAAGGGCTCTGCTTTGCCTCTCCCCTTCTAATCAGATACAGCCCTAATTCTCTGCCAAAAAACACACAAGGAGGCCACTCTAATGAAGAGTGAGGTGGAGCCACGTCAGCCCACCACGGAGACCATGAGAGCCAGCACCTGTTTCTCTAACATCTCCAGTTCTCAGACATACAGGAAGATTTTATGTTAGAGATGCTCAAGACCCGCTGTTACATCTTCCCCAGTGGCGGTGAAGAAGTTGTTTTGGCAGCAATATAAACCTTAGCACTTCCTCTCGTGACAGCTGTGACCTTCCTCGGATTGTGTCCAATGACTCTGCAGGTGGAAAGCTGCTGTGACGCTGGTATTAGTAGACAAACACACCCTCAGACATTGTGGTAGAAATAAGTGGAAAAGTTTGGTGTGGAAGGGAGAGAAGGTTGGAAAGAGTAATTTGTCTGGGTCTGAACCTGGTGAGCAGAGTCAGGGTTGCACAGGGGTAAGGGCAGAATGTGTACTAACAGCAGGTCATGAGCGCTTGCTGCCACCGGAGCGCGGTGAAAATAACCCATGCTGAACTCCACCTTCGACTTGCTCAGAAAGAAACTGTGAAACTGCTCTGATTCGTCTCGAGTCAGTCACTGACACCAACTTACAAACATTACAGGTGTCAGTCTAAGTCCGACTTAATAGCTGCATAGTCTTGAAGAGTGCTTTAATTTTCCTGCAAAATCTTTCACTTGTCTTTTCTACGGTGCAAAGAAGTCCCACTGTAGGTTCAGCTGTGCAGACCAGAGGTGCATTCCGAGGCCTGTGGCACCGTTGCATTTACCATACTGTGAATGTAATTAAATCTAAGCGCTGCCAGTGTTTACTGGCAATGAGGGAGCCTCTCTCTTCTCTTCAAACAGCCCTCCATCTGTCTGATTGGATTTTGGTCCCAGGCAGTGGCAGACATGACATAGGCGCTGGAGGAGGTAGACCAGACTGAGATCCCCACCAACCTCATGCTGTTTCTAATACAACTTGACCTAGCCAGGGGGATTCATACGACTTAAGCTCTTTACAAAGGGAGAAAAAAAAAGTGTGCATGTTCACTTATGTGTGAAGATATGATAAGAGCAGTTATCATTATTCCAGGGTAATACACACACTTATTGTTTTTGCAGAGATTTTTATTTTTTGTTGTTGAGAGAGCACAGTTTTGGCAGATAACACATACAGTGAAGGTTTTACAACATTTGGTGGCAGAAGAGTATTGAAAGGGACAAAGACACACAGTTTAATCTGTCGATTGAGTTAAATTACTTAATGGCATAAAAATCTGACAGAAAAATGGCAACATGACGCACAGGTCACATGTTAATTGATTCCTATGACAACATAATGCATATCAGAGGCAGCACTTTGGTCCTCATATGACTGGAGAGCTGTGGTAGCACTGGGATAATAGCATTTTAACACATACCACAATATTGCATATTCTAACTGATGAAATATTTTTGTAATGGACCTTTTAAATTGTGTTTTTTTTTTTATTTACAAAACTAGTTCAATAGATATAGCCTCTTCTGCCCTATGTGTCAGATAAAGAACACAGCCTGTCTGCTTCTGTGATTAATCCACTGGGAAATATCAAGTGTAGCAGGTATTTGCATGGATTTTCATTACCTCTTCCATATTTGGGATCTTGTAGCAGAAACTTTTAAAGATTTGTATCACATAAGACCCTACATGCAATTAACAGTATTGCAGCATTTCTTCCACTTACCAGCAAAAACCTCATTAGGACTCTTTAGTATAGGACAAATGTAGTTTGACTTTTAAAATGGGGTTGCACATACTTGTGTGTGCCTGATATCTTTAATTCACCTCTCTGCCTACAACTCCACATCCTAAACATAGTATGGATACTATCAGTGTGTATCAAGCATAGCAAGGAAATAAACACTTTTTCCTACAAACTGACGTGTGACTTTTATGCCATCACTGTTGGAGACAAGATTGAAAAGTTTGTCTTTAGTATTCTTCACTCAAGGGCATGAAATAGCATTTCTATAGCTCCATTTACTGCCGATTACACTCTGTTACCTTCTGTTCTTTGGATTGTTGTTCTCTACCAAGTACAAAGACCATCAGGACGGCATGTCCTTGTCATGAGCTCAGCATGGAGGCACAAGTCTTATGTATTACTTCTTTACCTCACAAAGAAGTGTGGCCAGACATAGGAAATAAAGATAAAAAAATGAAGAAAAGAAGAGAACAACTGTAAAGAGCTAAATGGATACAGGGTAGAAGTAGAAAGATACCCTCTGATTATGGCCAGTGGGGGAAAAGGTAATGATTGAGGTGGGAGCGAGTCATGGGATGTCCAAGCCAGTGATACAGAGTGAAAACAATGACAGTTATGATGTGATCTTCTCCATGTGGGCTCTGTGCTGAGCCAGAGAGGCTACCTTCATTTAACAATTATCCAATTATAAAATGTTTTTCTCTCTCTTGATTTTTTTTGTACACATTCAGTCTTGATTTATTCATCTTCTGATCATTTACCAAGGTTACACGAAATCTACAAAGTACAAGCAAATCATGTTGTTGATTCATCACAAGGTTTTCAGAGAGCAACCCCTGTGCTAATCTCGCTCTCTCAGTTGTGACTAATGAGTATTGATATTTTTCACTGTCTTCCTCTTGTAATTACATTGTAATGAAATTTCATTCATGTTGGATCACCCATTAGAGGGCAGTCTTCATCCTTTCCTTTTAGCCACATCACCAAAAGGCTTTTCCTCTTCTTTTTAATGTTTTCTACCTTTCTTTTTAAACCTTCCTTTACCCCCCCTCCCCACACACACACACACACACTACATTCTGTTCGTTGCCTTTCTTTCATTTTTCTTCCTCTTCATTTTTCTCTGTCATGCAATAAGGACTGTCTCCACCAGCTCCCAGGCTCAACCAAAATGTCGGCATTCATCACATCATCCAGGAGCAACTCAACAGCCCTACTAACGTTCTGTATTAGAAAGCAAGATGGGATGTGAGATGCAGCCTCAATCTAATTTCCCGCTGCTGTAAATTGAGGGGAAAAAAAAAGAAAGATATGAAATGGGGGCATTTTAAAACTCCTCTGAGAAACTCTAATGAAAACACATCAGGATTTTCTAGATATATTTCCACAAATAATCATCATCTCTTGAACTAGTTTTCAACTGGGAAATTTGGTCTCATACCTTTCATGTATGAGACATTAGAAAGCAAACTATTAATTATGGCTTTGATTATATACGTTCCTCTTGATATGAGATGTTACATTTATGATATCAAGCACTTCCATGCCTTTGTAAGGCAGCCACATGAGCAATCCATGGCGTGGACAGACGACACACAGACAAGAATAGAAGATCAGATCTGTTTTTGTTTTTTAGGGTAATACCGGACTTCTTAAACTGTATGCATGTGACAAACTAACCAATAGTTTTCTCCTTAGACTTTATTTAATGTGATGAAATAGAGTCTTGGGAGTTTTTGCCTTCCACTGTACAGCAGCACAAAAGACACTTCACAGGAGTAAGCATAGTGTATATCAGAGATTAGTCCAATTATCCAAACCGTCTTAAATCTCTTCTTCCTCATTCCGCACCCTTTACCCTAATTACGGCAAGAAATGACAGGATACAGCATACAAACAAGCAGTTAATTAAAAAATTAAAGCAATAGTATACTAGATAAACTGTATAAGGCAGTCAATTTAGTTTTTCCATTAGGGATTGAACAAAGGCTGTTTAAAAGTCTTGGACTGCACCACATAATGCAGTGTGTAAGAAGTCATGCTTACTTGATTTCTTTCAGATAGATATGGACAGTTTCTCGCTTCATGATAAGATGAGATTCAGCCACAGCTGTATACTTTTTTTTCATTCTGGTCAGTACAAAGATGTTTCACCAGTTTTTTTCATTTTTTTTTTTTTTTACTTTAAGTATAATATGATAGTCAATTGATAGATAAAAAATGTACAACAGATAATTCAATTAAGCTTCCCTTTCTACAGTAGTTATAATATCTGGATGATTTTATCTTTCCAATTTTTCACCATTCTGGATTGGAAAAGAGGAGTTTTACAAAAAATCAGAGATCGTGAATACTCCCATAAGAATAAATGGGTTACCAGTCGATTCCTTTATGTGCACAAAACTACTTGGAAACCAGGTACAGACCTGATTTTTGAGCTGTCTAGCTTTCAGGTCAAAAAGACAGTGAAAACATTATTTGAAAAGTGTCTCTGCACATTTTATGCTGCTGGTATTAAAGATTGTATAAGCACGGTCAATTTTAATATGCTGTGACATTCATCCAATATTTCCAAATAACATGTCTTCAGGTACCTTCACGTGTTTTAGAAAAAAATGTTCAGTAGCACCACGCAGACTAAGCATACTTAAATGCAAAAAGAATGCTATCCTTCTATCAGCGATGGACTTGTTACATGACTGTTCATATTAATTTCAAAGCATAATATGAAATCAACCAACCTGGATTTTTCATCAATCTAACACACCTACAATACATGAACAGTAAGCTGCAGCAGTACAGGCCACCGGCACACCCTCAGGCATATCCCACAGTAAATGCAAACTCAGTAATATAGATTTTTAAACAAAAATTGTTCTTGGAAATGAACTTAAGTTTATCTAAAATTAATGTTGGTGTTTCTGCACTTATAATAGGGGCAGTAAAAACAGTTTCTCATCTAAAACCTTATCAAGTTAAATTCTTTTCCCAGGATATTAAGGTAAAGGGAGTGAAGGAGGCAGTAAGATGCTGTCTTTCAGGGATGACTTTGTGGTCCCACAAGATGAGAAGAACTCAAATTCACCCTGAAGAGCTCTTTTATTTCCCATGTAGAGATCTGATAGCCCGTAGGTAGTCGTTGTCCCCTGCTGTGTCTTATTCTGTATTGATAGATTCCTTTTCAAACATACCTCATCCACCCCAGGTGTCCTGCAGTGCCAGGTTGCCACTGTTCTTCATAGTTTGCCTGATGATAAGTCTAATCTAAAGACGCAGCGATCCCCTTTCAAATAAGAACACAAGGGCAGGTTGCACTCACAGAATATGACATATGTCGAAAATGGGTTCCTATTATGCTGATATGACTCTTCCTGAGGCGTTCTATTGACAACCCACAGCAGGTGACTGCCGATTAATCTCCTCTCCACTACACTGACATTCACTGTGGAAAAGGTACTTCTCAAATGGATACTGCAGGGCTGTTGTGAGGTTGTGAGAAGTGGTGAAGAGAAAATGCACGGAGCACAGAACTGTTTCTACCCAGGGTTCAGCACTGCTCGTGAAGCTCTGCTGTATAAAAAAAATGCAAATAAAAAAAAGGGAAGATTTATTTTTTTCTGATCACCAAAAGACGTTATGTACCGGTTCATAGTTGCCAAGTTGTATTAACAACAGAATCGCTATGAATGTTCAGAGAAACCTTGATTATTACTGTTGCCAGAAACAGATAATAGGGAAAACAAAGAGAGCTGATTCCAGTTTATTGCAACCACATTTTGTATTTACGGAATGTTTCATGTTTCATCATTCGTGTGTTGGGTGCTGATTTGAACTAATTAGTTTCCTAACAATATAAAAGAAAGAAATAACACAGAAAGCCTAATTTAGATTACAGTCCAGCCAAACTCCCTGTGGAAATTGACTTTACTTGAAAATCTGAGCTGTGATTGGTTTGTACTATGGTGATAGATGGGTTAACAAACCTGAGATGATCTGGCCATTAGTAAATAGCACAGTTCTTCATTAATGTCGATGTTATACATTTTTTTTAGAGGAAGCAATTAACAAAGGTTTGTTAGTATAATTAGACCCCTTGCTGAACCTCATGAGAAAAATTAAGGCTGCTGGGTCTTAGGTATACTCCAACTTCATCTTCATGGAGGTGGAGAGAGATTTTATCGATTACCTCCTGCTGTTTCTGTCAAGACTGAGAAAGCCTTGTTGAGAAAGTATGCAGCTCCAGTCCTCCTTGCTAAGGTTCAAAGAAACAAAGGGGTTTTCGTGTTCCTTTGAAGGGGCTCAAACAAGACGAATTCCACACGCATAGGTTCATTTTTGTTTTAATTAACTCGCACTCACCTTCCCACTGTCAAAGGCAAAAATTATCTATGAAAGAATGACAGATTAAATGTCTATTTAGGGTAACTTCTTGAGATTCGAACATTCAGCGTGTTTTTGAAGTATTCACAACGTTAAAAGGTTCTACACAAGTTGAGGAATTATCGCCAGCAATTTTAAATAAGGTAAAGCCACTGTTGAGAAAATAAGTGCATAAGTATGTATACTTGTAACATTTTTAGTCATTTTTAAGACTCCAAATATTGCCTGAAACTGATAGAAGCTCACACACAATCTGTAAGGAAAAACCTTCAAACAAAATGTAAGTGGAAAGAAGACCATCTTAATATGTCACTTAATAGTTAATTAATTATACTATAAATCATTGTGACAATGACAGCCAGTCCCAATTACAGATGTCACGGATGGCCTGGTCTTCTATCAAGCTCCATCTTCTTTAGAAACCTTATTGTCCACAACTTATGTTGTTTATCTATTGCTAAAGCCATACGTCATAGAAAACCTTACATCCTACACATGTCTGTTGAACAACTTTTGTTGAATGATAATTACAACAAAAATAAATCCTATTCTGACAATTTATATCACAAATGTATACAATAATTCAAGTATTTTCACAATGCATTGAAAATCCATCCAGCCATCCATTTTCTACACCCTTTTCATCATGTTTGGGGTCATAGAGGGACTGGGACCTATCACAGTTGTCATAGGATGAGTAGTGGGGCACAGCCTGGACCATTTGCAATTTCATCAGGGATTTTCAATCACTTAACAAGCAGATGGGCAGTAGGATCCAGAGAGTATCTGGAGAAAACCAGTGCAAGTACAGGGAGACTATACAAACTCCATCTAGTAAAGCACCAGCTGAGATACAAACCACAGACCTTCTTAATGTTAGGTGACAGTTCTAACAAATAAACTACTTTGTTCCCCATAAAATGAAAATGAAAACTAACTTCAGAGGTGTTCCAGGTGAGTTTCACCATGAACGATGTCAAAGCTAAAGGGGACTTTGTCCAAGTTAGAGAGGACCTGTTTGCTTTTGTGTTTTTTCCCTTTTCCCCTCAGGTAAATAATTTAGTTTATGTATACTGTGTGAGGAAGACACTACTCCTGTTCTGTCTGAAACGCCTAGCAACTTGCGAGCACTGTACATTTATATTCTGGTTGCATCTTCCAGCCAGCAGTGACAGCTATTTAGCATTGTATTGGAATGCCTTTAAAAAGACCTCTTCAAAGGAGCACAGGTATGGTAATAGGGAAAATAACTAATAGCAGATGGTGTTGAATCTCCATGTTCACATCAGGGGGTATTTCAAGTCTTCATACCCCATTAATGATTTGAATAATGAAGCATACTTCACATACTTGCTTCATCATGTGACACTCTGTAAACTGAACAAAAGGCTGGTGTGTTTCTAGTTTGATAGAAACAGGTCATCATTAAGGATAACCATCATTATGGACTATAGATAACCAGAATCAGAGAGGTTTTATCAGCTTTCTACGTTGAAGTAATGATTTGATGCATTGCAAGTGCACAAATCAATTGATTTGAAGAGGTAATTGATGGGACCTCAGCAGTTCACCAGTATCACAAAATAATTTTTTTCAGCCGGGAATATGCTTTACTACTCATGCAGGAAATCCCACAGTTATTCTAATACTCGGTTTTTAATCGTCAAACATTTGGTTGGTCAGCTGCACCACATGACCAGACTCAATAAAAGCTATCTGTGATGCTGCACTAATGGAAGACACAGCATAGTGTCTCATATCATTATGTTACAATTAGTATCTCAATGCAACCAAGTAGTTTTATCGCCTAAACCTTAGCAGAGAGGAAATTAAACAGAAAGTAAAGTGAGGTGGTGACCCTAACTCACACACATAACTGTGCACAGCATTTATGGATATATATACAAACACATATAAGTAATTCAAGAACTTTGTCCAAGGAAGTTCAAATAGCTGTAATTGTCTCAAATGACTAACATCAGTCCCTCTCAACTGAAATTCTAATAATTTCTGAGCTCCATGCAGTTGAAGGGTCTCATAACTGTGGAGCATTTGATTGGGTGGCTAGAAAATGAATTTAGGATAAGTGGTTTAGATGCATTAGAGAAATTGTTTCCATGGAGAGGAAAAGAGGGATTCAAGACTTGACATTTGACTGACTGGCTCTGGGAGCTGTTTATCCAGTGACCTTTTAGAGTGTGGTTTCAGTTTTAAGACACCTACCTTCTCACCTTCCTTCTACATTATCAAATCAATAAATGCTCTGCTATTGGATATGTCTCTTTCACCTATGTATCACTCACTGATCTCACTTTGTATTTATTTAGTTCAGCTCAGTATGCTAAACTACAGAAGTGGTGAAGTTTCATCCTAAATACTTACTTTGTGAGAGTACTTTGTGCTCTGTTGGGTTAGTTATGCAGTTCACCATGTTTCCCAGTGTTCAACTCATTCTGAATGAAGGCATTGAAAATGTGGGGTTATTTTGTCAGTTTGAAGGGCTGAGAAAAGAAACACACTTTAGACTTTTCTCATTGACTTTGTTCAAAAAGGTCCATTGTTCTGCATCATCCACGTGTCTCTTGACCTTATCTCTGTTGAAAAAGCAAGAGTAGTAAGTGCCACATATAATTGGACTGTTAGACTCAAGGTTTTAGATTTTCTTATTTGGTTTACTGTGGTCCCTATTTCCCTGCCTGTCACACTTTATCACAAGTTCTTTCTCTTCTCCTTTCAAACCAATCTATCTAGTCCTCTCTCATCGCTCAACCCTCCATTTGATCCTCCCTTTCTCTTTGTGGCTCTGCTCCGCTCTCTGTATATAGACGTCTGTCGCTAGGCAGTGGGAGGTACAGATAGAGGCAGGATTCAGGGGTCACTTTACAAGTGTAGCTGCTAATTAACAGAATTGTAATGAATCATTTCAAAGGGAGATGGTGTGGACATACAATTCAGCCATCCATTTCATCTTGTATTGTTTCTTCCTCTTGCAGTTTCTCTCTCAGTACTACTCCAAAAGCACTTGATCGCGTCTATTTCCATGGACACAGACACCTCTCCCTGCACGCATTAGCATGTTTTGTGGAATACGCACCACTTGGACAAAGCCACAGTTTTCTCATTGTGGTGTTGACATTTAATTCCACACATGCAGCTCTTGCTGTATCAGTTTTCACCATTTACTGCACCCACTGACCTTAAAGTGAGGTGTAAAATATTTTCCTTCTTGTCTAGTAGCAATGGGAACAAAAGTTAATCCACATGCAATCTTTTGTGGTTTTGAACCACAGTAGTTCATTTCCAAATAATAGATATCTTTTTAAAAAACTAATCAGTTAGAAAAGATATTAATTCAATAACTTAGTTTAATTACGAGCCATTTGTTTATAGTTTTGTACCTTAAATTCTAAAACCATTTCTTATCTAATGGCTCTACATGTGTGTCTACAATAGGCTCATGAGAGCTAATGATGTGTTCAACAAACTGAAGCTGTCCATCATTGTGCTTTCTGGTACCAGTGCTTGTCAACTCTTGATTACCAGACAGGCCAAGAGGGCAATGTGTTAGCACAGATATTCAAACGCCAAAGATCGGTTCTGATTAAGTACACTTGCAACAACTTTAAGGGGCGCAGGGTTACGTTCCAGAGAGATTAACAGTCCATCATATCCAACAATGCCACAAACAAGGATAAACCCATTAGGATCAAGAGGTAGTCTAATCTGTGTTGTATTTAGTGTGTGGCAAATAAATAAAATCACTCTGTAAACCAGACAAAAGCGTATAGTGTTCTTCACAAAACTGAAACACCTCTTAGGATGCCATTTTGCTCTGCTTAAGTAATAATGAAGCGTTAAGATTTAATACTGAATGCTCATGTACAATGAAGGAGCCGTAGACGACTGTGAAAGATGCAAAGATGGTTTTTAAACCAGTGAAACAGAGATGTTTTGAATTGAATGAGGAGGTTAAATTCCTGCTACAGCACTTATTCTGCAAATTTTCCCCAGGAACATCACAGCCTCTGTCATAGATAGACCCACATAACCTACTGTGCAGATAAAATGTTGAACTGAACTTCTTATAAATAATTCAAGTAAGCAAGCACCTCTCTTCATCCCGTGCCTTTCAGTTTCAACACCCTCAAAGGACAGGCAAATGGAAGTCTCTGTGTGCATGCGCTCATATGAAAGTGCGCATGACAATAGTAAAAGGAGAAGTGTCTTGTTTCAGGTGATGATATTGGAGCCTTGATTGATGCATACTTGTGCCTCTGCTGAGAAATCAATGACATGGTTGCCGGTACGAATCAAGCTCCCAGCTGTCAGGACAGTGAAGGACAGCTCAGCTTAGATTTGAGACGGGTGGATGAATTGTTTGAAATCAAATTATTCAACGGCGACCTGTTACATATATTGAAAATGTTTATTTATGTTTGTGGGTGATGGGAAAAACAAGCAAAGTTTTTCAGGAGTTTCAGCAGGAGAACTGAAACAGGTGAAAATGCAACACATGGAAGGGTTTCCAACACTATGCACACAAAATACATTTTGAATTCTTTAACTATTGATTTAGATGAAAAATCACGAGGAAGTTTTCATATCAAGCCAGCTGGCTGGTGTGTGGTTTATGGGTGTTTCTTTGTGAAATACCTTTCCCTGCACAGCAGTGATTTACCACTCTGAACCAACATCTATCCTTCATCTACAGTATTAAAGTCAGTTAAGGAAAATAGGTTTTTATCATATGTGAACGCTGAACTGAGGAACACTGAGAAGTGAAGCAGCATTCTTTCTCGCCTCATACAATGTTCAAACTCTCACCTGATCACCTCCAAATGGGTGGAGGTCATTGTTAAAGGCATTAAGAAATAAAAAGATGTCAGTTGTTCCAAGGTAATTCAGTAAATAAAATATGATGGGTACATGACAGTGCGTGAGAAGCCTGCTAATGGCAACGACACAATATCAAACCTCGCTTGTAGAGTGTGTGATTAAGAAAATTGGGCTCCGTCAAAATCCCAAAATATGCAAGAATATTTGCAATTCATTAGGATATTGTAAACATTTACATGCAGTGGTCCTTTCATCAAAAAGGCTTATCTTATGACATCTAAGTCACCTGCATAGATTCAGAAATGTTCTTTCTTTAAACCAATGGCAACAGTCGTAAAAGCAGCAAAGGTGCTTAAAGGTGCATGCTGTGCCATTTGACAGTTGTGTATCAGATCAGCAGTTATTTCTCATCTTTCAGTGACAACCTATACAGCAAAACTCATCCCACGTGAGATAAAAGAGCAACTTCAAATGGCATGAGCCACTTTTTCATTTACCAACAAGGTTAGCTCCAGAGCTAGAGAGCACTGTTAGCTTTTGTGCTAAATGCTTTTTAACACCAGTTCATGTATTTATGTCAGTATACAGTGAATTGTTGCAGGTTTTTAAGTATCTGTTGAGACAGTGATCACTGTGCTAGAAGCCACTGTTTTTACATGTTTCACTTAAAGTGTTCCAGCTTACATTTAATTCGCATTCACTGGGATGATGGATAACTTGTGCTCTACTGCATCTCCCAGGGTGACTCACATTCAATATGTTCACTGAAAACAAAACAAAACAAAACAAAACAAAACAAAAACAGGAGGATTCACTCATTTGCAACCATTGAACATTATGTGCCAAATTGCCTTTATTCCACTGTCACAGAAGAAGGTCTAAAGAGGTAGATGCTGAGGAGAAGCAGCTAAATCCTCACTATTATTGTAAATACAATGAGAAAACATTGGGGTTCAAAATGAAAAACAGGTGGTATAAGATAGAATAAGAAATGTTTAGGATTGAAAACATTGAAAACTGTTTTGTTTCCACTCATCTTCATCACCATTACTTTGTAGAATTTTCTAAATAAGTTATCAGGTGAATAAGCACAGTTGGATATGGTAATTTCCACAGTGAGTGAGCACTTGTTCTGAGGGAGCCAAAATATTTTGGATGAGGCAGGCATCCATCACAATGTTGTACAATTTTATGTTGCGATAGACTGTCACACTGCAGGGCTCAAATACACATACAGAAGCAGACTGGCAGAACAAAAAACTAAAACAGACTGGCAAACAACCCAGCAGCTCAGGCAAAGTCCATTAACGTGCAAAACACAAAAGACTGACCTATGAACAGTTCTCTATAATTCCAAAATAAAGAAAAAAAGAACAAAACACAGATCCATTTTTTTAAAATAAGATAGATTAGAATAGAATAGAAAAATACTTTATTCATAAAGTATAATAGCAGACATTGTGGTTTTGTAAAAAAATACCTAAAAAAAATAATGCAATTGTTACTGTTTGCTGTTTTTTTTTCTTATCAGATGAAGAAGAGGAAATAATTGTAAAAATGATCTAACAATTTGCACTTCTAAAACAAGCACCTGCACATTCAAATCAGCAAACAAGCCTGTAGCTAAAATAAAGTGCTTGTAGAACTAAAGGTGCTGTTGCATCTGGTCAGTTGACAGGAAACATGTGCAGAAACAGTGAAAAGGATTAGAAACAATCTGTCATAAAAAGATGACTACCTGAAGAAAACGATCAAAATTCCACAGTCATTTATGATTGATGTCAGGTGAAGGACCACGGCAGATGGCACTGCCTGCCGCTATGGTAAGTGCATGGGTAGACGTTGAAACATTTGAAAACGTTTCTCATGCACACAAATAGAAAAGAGATTTGGTGACACTGAGGTTGTTTTTCAGAATGATATTGCATCTTGCAAAGATCTTGTAAAGAGTGTTCAAGCTTTTCTTTAAGAGGGACATATAAGCTCAATGGCACGACCAACAAAAAGTTGAGATCTTGGAAAATTGATGATGGAAATTGAAAAACATGGTCCACGACAAAGCATAAAGATTGGTTCACTAAATAAAATAGTTTTGTGTCATATCGTGTTTTTGTTTATTCGTTTTTTTCTAAAAAGAGGGATTAAAAAGCAATGAGGGAAAGTCTTCCAGGTGTAGTAATTACATACTTTTTGCCAGGGGTTTTAGAAAAACACAAGAATTGGTGAGGAGCTGAAATAAATTGAGTTCGACAGGTAAGTGGAAACAAGTGTGAAAGGAGACCAACTGAAATAACTGAAATCATAACCAAAGACTAAGATAAGTCATCCTTACAAACGACTGCCTTGCATTGTATGGGATGAAGGACATTATCACAAAGGCTAAAAACCATGCAGCCTGCCTCTCTGAAAAACACTGCTTACAGAAAACACTAAAAAAGCGTGAATGGTTATGGTATGAAAGATAATGAGATAAATAAATCGATAAAAATATTTGGATTTTGAGTTCTGAATCACTAGAGCCTACATCTACTACGGTTTTACCTCACTACTTTTGAAACCCCTGGCTGCTGCCTCCACAGTGGGGCAAGTTTCAGTGTCAGGTGATGCCAATGATAGATGTGACGCTCACAGTGAATACCCAAAACTAACATTCAATCTGGGAGAAATTCAACAGTAGCCCTAAGTTACAGAGGATGGGTGCAGTTTTTATTCTACTAGCTAAATCCAGGTGCTTTTCAAATATTTTGTCACATCCCATCTATAACTGCCCAAGCAGATTCCATTAGATTTGGATGAGCTGCTGTAGTGCAACAGATGATGATTTATTTATCTATTTTAAACAAATGTAGCATTCCTCTTGGAAAGTAAATTGAACTTTAGTTGCTAACTTTGCAAGAATGCCATTGAAAAATAATTGCATTTGTAGAAATGGGTGTGTTTTGAAAAAAATCCCATTAGGTGTCATGTTACTATCATTCTTTTCTGTAGAGGCAGCTGTAGCTCAGGAAGAAGTCGACCACTCATCCGTGTGAATGGGTGAATTTGGATTGTAGTTTAAACTGCTTTGAGAAGTCAACCAGACTAAAAAAGCACAATACGAATACAGCCCATTTCCCATTTTACAAAGACACCACATGTAACAACTGCTGAAAAAATCCTTCACAAAACACAAAATTCTTAAATGTCCAACTGTTTTGTTGCAAACATAAACAGCAGGTATTCTTAAGTGCATCTGTGTCCAGCTCTTCACCAGTTATTAATTTCCATTCATGGGGTAGAACGACATCAAACAGCACGTGAAATATAAGTAATCACAGGATCATAACCTGCACATCTTGGCAACATTTCTTTATTGTCTTCGGTTCCTCAGTTAGAATGAGTTGCAAAGGAATGGAGCTTTCTCCCGCTCTGAGGTAACAAGAAGCACTGGACAAACATACAATCTGGTAATAGAAGCTTAAGCCGCCCCTTTGGGCTGCATCAGCGGAAATTCTGCGATGGGGATGTATGAATCGTAACAGAAGGTTCCAACTGCAGGGTCAGAGCCGCATAAGGAAACAACACGTGCAGAATACATTATAAAAGCTCTTTGCTTTGATATTCAGATCAGCCAGCGCCGTGCTGGAAAGAGGCTCGGTATTGTCTTCCACAGGAGTGCATCTATAGAAATACAGGTTGACTTTTTGCAGTGGCTAAAAGCATACAAGCACATTATATACCATCAGCTCCAATCTCACTGAATTACTATGCGTAGCAATATCTATCAGGCCAATGAAACATGTACATATTCCATTAATATATATTTTAAATATTGAAGTAGAAGCTTTTTTTTTTCTTGTTTTTATAACACATTAGTTTGTTACAATTTCCAGAGAAGAAACCTGTCATCCTTTGAATTCTCTGTGCTGACAACACTTGATGGACTTAAGCTGTATATATACAGCTTCTTGACTTAAGATTTGATCACTGCTTTTCAACAAGCATGCTGTAATCTTTGTAATCTTAAAGTTCGATGGGCGTCATTAGCAATTTTACTTATTGATAATTAACCTCTTAAACTGTTTTCTTTACACTTTTCATCAGCATATTTCTCCTGATTAACTAATATGTCTCTAGCCACTGCAATCTGTTCTGTAACTTTAGACATGGTTATTACTGTGGTTTTAATTCAATGGATGTTCTGAGATGTAATGTTTTACGGTTATCTTAACCATGGAGGTATCCTCTAACTGATTTCCGTGCTTGTGCATGCAGTTTAGTATTGTCAGCTCATTACATAAAACACTACCTCCTAAGTTTCCAGTCTAATTTTCCTTGCCTGATCCAACTGCCAGTCCTCTTATTAGGATCTCGTTATTACCTGTTGTTCTGTCACTAACCTACCAACATCAGTGGCAAGGTTGTATCACCTACACACCAGTAAAGCTGTGGTACAGGCTGACAATAACGTCTATATACACAGTCTTATGTGCTGTTGATCACACATGTGTATATCTAGGCACAAAGACAGTGCTCATTAAACAAACAGTCAGTTCACCTGGCTACATACGCATGGCTCTCTGCAATAAAGTGTTCGCATTCATGCATGTGCACACACGTATATTCTCGCTCAGAATTGGTTCTCTCCATATGCACAATATCATGCATGCTAAATTTATAGACAAAATGATCAGGCCTCCAGGGCTCAAGAGCTGGCTTAGTGCCTCTCCACACAGCCTCAGCTGCTGTGTCCGGCATACGCTTGCAATAGGCTTGACAGCTTCATTAAAAAAAAGAGAAGGTGATTGCTTTCTGTTCCATTCCCACAGCATGCATGACTAACCAGGCTCAGCCGTCAGTGGGAGGGACCCACTTGAGCTTCATTCAGTTGGGTTTATGTCAGTTTTAATACAAAGCTCTTATGTAAGGATGGCTCTACCTTTCACTGCTGTCCTATCATCTGAGGTTGTTAACAAAGGGATTCACTACGCATGCATACACACAAAGGAACTTTGGTGTATGTATCTTTCTCCTCTTTTCTGTGTAAAAATACATGGCAAATTGTAATGATATACCAGAGCTATGGAGCCTCTGTCAACAGGCTTTAACAGAAAATTTCCAAATGTCATTTTGATTTTTAGTAGTATCATGTAGATAATATGCATTTTATAATTTGTCCTTTAGTCATACCAGGACTATGAGTGCAAGTTAGCTATTGAGCTACCCGATTGTACATAATCTTATCATTGGAAGTTCTCTAATGTTTGCAGAGCAAATCAGTTAGTCTGTATCCTTTGCCAAAAATCATACATCTAATCTCTGCTGCTTGTCTTTGCATAGTTTGACTAATCATACAAATTGAATCATTGTGCCATTTCAGAGCTTATTAGTTCTATGCAGCAATGTGCAATTTTCTTCAGTTTCCATGTGTCCCCAAAGGACTGTGATGGTGAGGCGTCTGTCTTTGAACGTGGTAATCAGCCATCAGTCGGTTCCTTTACACAATCCTTGTTTTAAAACACGGCCCTCCTACAAGCTCTCAGAGTTACCATTAACTGCTGATAAAAGCTGGTAAAATTAGCTAATTACAGGTTAATGATATAAGCTCTTTCCCTCAAGCAACCTCTGAATGAAGAGAATGTTAGTGTGAGTGTGAGAGAATTCTTGAGAGACTAAAAACAACAAAGGATCTTGCTATGAAAACTGAGTATTGGCCAAAGGTAGTTATTATGAAAATATAAATAGTTAAGAAACTCACTTCCTTGACCATAGCAGTAAACATCTATTGCAGCACTGCTATTAGATTTTCTATTCAAACGAACAACTGTTACTTCATCTGTGGCTGGTTTGAAGAGGCTGTATGTTAATTAGTTGGTTTATCTATTGAAGGTCACCTTGAAGAGTTTTATAGGGATTACTACTTGAATAACAGTCAATAGTTTAATTCATATCTCTTCCAGCTTCTTTTTTTTAACTGTAGGTCAAAAAGAAGAATTGTGTATATCTTATTGCAACACACTATCTAAGAGCATTAGAGAGCATCATAATCAGAGTTTTCAGATAAAGAAAGCTTAAAGGATGTGTGGGCTGAGTCCTCTTTTTAGAAAATAATGTCAGTCAGATGTAATCTATAATTAGGAGTTATATTCCTTAATGGCGACATTAATGAACACTTTAATTCCTGATGTGTTTTCATACCATTGCACACCTAATTTCTAAATAGACTTAAAATAAAGTGTTTGTACAAAAGTATTCCTTACAGAATTTCATTGAGCTGGGAGTGCAGTTCCCATAATTATACTTGCAGACATTGTACAATGAGGGACTTGTTAAAATATAAATTATACTGATCCACATATCTGAATCCATCACTGCTATGTTTGAAGCATTTGGAGGCTTTTAATCAAATTTGAACGTTGAAAGTATAATGTCAACTTCAGGATTAAACCCTAAAAAGAAAGATTAAAAAAACTTTCCTTGTATTCCCAAATGCACTTGGGCACAGAGTAAACCCTCTCACTTAACAGCAAACACATTTGAAGGTAACAAATTACAAATGACTAAAAGTCAGTCAGAAACATTGAATACATTTTTAACACCAAATCAATATAGCTTGTGCATGAGTAAAAGTCAATTTTAGTCAGTGGCAGAATGGCAATCACTCATGATCTATTATGTGCAATGTCAAACAGGAGAAGAATATTTTACTGTTAAGGTAAAAAATATAGATTTATTTTGCCAGAATGTGAACATATATTTTCAAAGCCAATTCCAAAAGTTGGAACATTGTGTAAAATGTAAATAAAAGAAGGATGTAATGATTTGCATATGAACCACTCTCTTTTTGAACAACAGATAATAGAAAATGTTGAAAGCGAGACCTTTTAACCATGTGAAAATTACTAGCTCATCTCGAATTTGGTGGCAGCAACATGTAATCAACGAAGTTGGGAAGGGGGGCAACAGAAGTCAGGAAAATGAATTAGTTTCATTAGTAACAGGCCAGTAACATGATTGGGTATAAAAGAGCACTTGAGTGAGACAGAGTCTCTCAGAAATAAAAATGGGCAGAGTTTCAGTAAGGTAAGCTGAAAGGTTTGCACAGGTTTTCTACATTACCTTCTGTCCAGATAGCGTCTTTTTCACAGAAGGCCTTGCATATTTGAGCAAGACAAATTCTAGTTAAGCTACTGTAAACTTTTTCATGAAACAGTAAAATGTCTCACCTTCAACATTTAATATGTTTTAAGCGTGCTATTGCTATTAGAAGATTGTTTTTAATTAGTTTACAAGTCACGAAAAAGTGAATTCCACAGTAATATAGTCTAATCAAAGAGGTGCTATCATCAATTTTGTTTAAAAATATCCTTTAAATACAATTAGGAAAAGGTCACACAACAGTTTGTAAAGTAGGAAAGGTATTTATTTTCTTCTACTCTTTCTGAGATGAGACATGAGGTTTTAAGTGCCTTTTTTTTACTCACATTTACATTGCCTATAGAATAGCTTCATCTATAATTTCCACATTTTGGAAGCAATTACATGGCTGCTCTAATCTCATCAGTCAGAGAGACAGTAAGAGAGACAACTGCTGTACTGTTTCATTCTTATCTCCTCTGCCCACTGCCGTTTCTTCTCCGTCTTTCTCTTGTCCCTTCTCCTCCATCTTCCTCAGACTGGGTGGCTGGCATGTCTGGTGACAGCAAGTCCTTGCCTCCATCTCACATTGGCTCTCCCTTTCAGAAGACAGAGTGCATGCTGACAATTATCAGCGCTGGGTCTGCACCTAAGTCTTCACTTAAAGTCTGCAGTTTTCTGCTTTTGCCCCGTCTTTCATTTGATCTTTACCTTGTTGCAGTCGCCAGTCCACCAGTGCTAATGGCAGCTCATCCACGTGTCTAACTCTCTGGCAACATATATTATCAATCAAGCCTAAGAGGCAGTAAACTCATACACACACATACACACACATACACACACACACACACACACACACACACAAAACATAAAGCAGAATCTGTTGACCTAAAAAGTCATATGCCAGGTTGTAGCTGCCATTAGCAAATATTTTCAATATTCCCAAGTCTAACTCTCCTAAAACAAAACAAAGCAAAAGCTGAAGTTGAATTGATTTTCACCATTACCTTTGTGCACTGAGCAAATCTATTTTGGTTTTTGTTTTCTCTGTGCAAAAGACAGTTTTTTGGCACAGTACTGTCCAGCCTACAGTATGAGTGTTGTGTTAGCCATGTTTATTTTGGGTGACAGATGCAATCTGCCCCAGTATCAGCTGAAGGGTCAATCCATATCTCATTACTCTTTGCAAACAATGTAATCTTGGCTGCAATTTACGGGGCATCACAATGAATTCTGTTGCAATGACATTACGCATGACTTCTTTAGTAGTGTACAGTTTAGCAGAAACTACAGTTTAAAATTTAATAATTTTTCATACCCTTATAGATTTACTATTAATTTTCATCTCATCCTGTACACCAAAATGCCTCTCTTTCTTCCTTCACTATCATTTTTTTTTTTTTTCCAGGGCAGCTCTAAAGCAGGCTTTGCTCGTGTGATTTACTTTCTATTAGGGGATTAAAAATCAATTATGCAGGAAGCCATGCGTAGGCGTGATTATAGCTGCGCATGACGGCACCATTCATCACAGGACCACTCATCTCCACAGCCGTTAGCTACACAACACACACCAGGACAGCTATCCTTTACAATGAACTCTGCCCTTCATCTTTTACACATTCTAAATGGAGTAGATCTACCATATATCATAAGATGAACGACCTGTCTACTTTTGTGGTTTTAAAAACAACAACAAAAAAAAGAAACACGTGAAAAAACAGTGAGAGAGGACAGTGTCCAAAAACATATCATTTCCATTGTACAAACAATAGAAAAAGAAAAGGAACATCCATACCAGTTGAATGTACCAAGCGATGACAAGTACTGATCTATTTGTTGAGAGTAAAACAACACATCCACAGGCTTGACAGGTCCTCAAAGCTAAGGAGAAATGGCAAGAATATTACTTATAAGAAATATTACAATAGTAGTTACTTGGCTATTTTATGGAATTTTATGGAATTTTTGTGAATACAAGCTGTGAATACTGCCTCATTATTTTCTATGTGGATTATCAAAGTCAGAACTATCAAGAGAGTGTTGGGATTATTTGGATTACCTGCCTGTTTTGTCCTATAATGGTATGCCAGTGGGAGTATTTATCCTCACCTAAGGTGCAGCCTCATGCTTGACTTTTCCTCTGTAATTTTAAGCAACATTGTAAGCTCCAGACTGCTTACAACTTCTATTTACTGTTGCTAATTTAGTGGCCTTGTCTGTATGCTTTTTACAAAAAGCAAGCATGGTAAAAATGTAACAATGTGTTGGACAAAACATGGCAAAACTCCACTGAAGAGTGTTGGCAGAACAACCCTTCATGCACTTGTGGAGCACCTCTTCGCAGCAGCTATTTGTAAGTTGCACATGTGACCCATTTCACATGTCAGTTCAACCAAAATGCTGGTTGAAGTGTAGTATAAATGGTTGTTGATGGATGTATAGGACATCCATCATTATTATTCAAACATGACTTAAAGCAAATTTAGAAAAGTTTGTGAACTTTAAAAATCGGTGCTTTTGACTCATTTAACTAGTTTTTCCACATACTTCAGCCTCCAGAGCGAGTGTCTGGACTGTCAAACATGCAAATCAGAAAAAGCTGTGTGACAGATGAACGAGAAATTTGTTTCGTCCTTTTGTGAGCATGTTTGTTCATCACATAGATCTTCGTGTATAAAGATATGCAGCCTTATTATTTCTCATATTTCCTGTAACATTTCCCTACCTTCTCTTTTTGACATTTTAGGTGGCTGTTTTTTGTCAGCTTCAAAAGCATGACAACAAATTCAACCTCATACCTTTGCATATACTATGTTTCGACAGCTTTTTTGTTTTTTTTTACAGCAGTAGCATTACATCCCAACTGTCGGGGGAGCCAAAGGGCAAAAACGAGCCTTTGTCTGCTTTTACAACTCCTGTTATATTGTTCAATCAATCATATTCTATACAACCATAATCCAAAGTGTTGGATGTCTTGAAACCTTTTTAGTTCTGTACCTTTACAGATTAGATGGAAAAAGTATATGTCTTGTCTATGATACACTGTAACCACAGTCTCTTTCTCAGTTTATTCAAACAACTAATGTGTGGTCACAAGCACACGGTGGTGTGGAGTTGTATGATGAGCAGAAAACATCAACGCTCGAGATGCATGTGTGAACAAAAAAGAAAAATCTAGTGATAAAGGTTGTTTTTGTTGCTGGGTTGCAGTCTGAACACCCTGGAGGGCTTTGAACAGGAGAGACGGACTATCAAAAAGAACCCCTCTCATTCTGCCTCTTCCATCATATGCACTATTCCAGAATGTTTTCTGCCTCGTCTCCCTAAAGTGCATCTCACACAGATTTTTGTTTTTTATGGTTGTAAATATCAGATTTCTACCTGTTAAAGTGATCTTGCTTCAGCCATCAAGGACAGAAACACAGAGGGAGCAGAGCACTGCAATGTGCAGTCCTAATAAGCTTCCTTGTTCTGCAGAACTTTATGAACACATAATAATTTGTTCTTTTATTTTTCTGGAAATAAGACCTCTCATATTTTTTCTCACTTGCCATTACTTCTCTTAATTTCTCTCTCTCTGTCAAGGCTTAAACTGCATTCAGCGTTAACATTTGAGAAGTATGGAAACCCCAAAAGTCTAAAATTCATCTATCCATTCATTATCTTCCATTTATCCAAAGTTGGGTTGTGGTGGCAACAGGTCCAGCTCAAAAGACACTTATATGACTTAGACATCCCTTTCCCCAGCGACGCTCTCCAGCAGCCCTTTGAGGGAAGCTCATTCCGGCTGCTTGTATCTGCGATTTCATTCTTTTGGTTACTTTCACCCTGGCAACTTCTCACACAGCTGTGAACAGCCCCAGTGCACACTGAAGGTCATGGCTTGAAAAAGCCGACAGAAACATAATCTACAAAAAGCAAGGATGCAACTTTGAGGTTCCTAAACCATATACACTCATATCCCTGACTACGCGCTGAGATCCTATCCATGAAAACTACAAACAGGATCAGTGCCCGACATAGACAAGCTCAACTTTGGGCCAAGAATGCGGACACAGCTCTTGCATGGGTCTCTTGCTTTGAATAGCTTGCAGAAGTGACTCTGGTACTTTATACTCCTGCAGCATCCCACTCCACAGGTGTTGTTGCAGACCTCGGTGTAACATTCACGATGCGTATGAGCCAAGACAGCCTCACAGTGTCTGGAGTAAAGCTTATCCGTCCCTGGTGCTCTACTGCAAGTTTTGAACTTTAATTTTACATCATATCTTGGTTTTCATTCTGGCTTCCAAGGTGACAGTTTACCGTATTCACAACCGCTTTTCTTGCCACACTACATGCCATGTAGAGATTTGGCATGTTTTTAATGTGTGAGGTGTGAGTGAAGCGGTGCTTAGCAAAATACATGGTAAAAATACACATTGACCTCATATCAGCAATGAATACACCTTTCATCGTAGGTTTTCAGTGCATAGGTAACATTTCACAGAAATGTATGTGACTAATCTCGAGTTACTGTCAACTGGATTACAGAAAACTCACCAGAGGCATTTTCTGAGTTGAAGAAAACAATTGTGCAGGCAGCTGGTGATGTGAGTACACACATGCAGCCCTGACACAGCAAAGCACACGCAACACACGTGCCACACTGCTGATGTGAAACCATTGTTAGTTTATCTGCAAAATAACAGCGAGAATCACATTAGTGCAAGTTGTTTGCTAGACAGACAAATACAAGCATGTGATTACGGACCATGAAAACAGAAGATGCCATCCAGTTAAGACGAGTGCAATTTATGATACGGATACACAGATAAAGGTTGTAAAGTTATACAGATCTACTAAAGCACAAACATCCCAGATAAATTTGCTAGATAGTTAATAAAAAAACCTCATGATGCTCGTTAATTCTCTTCTGTTACATGTTTATAACTTCAATCTGTTGAATATTGGGTTGAATATTCACCAGGTACAAATAAGGTACCCTAATTATTATTTTTTTAAATCACCTACTAACATTTTGTACCAACTCTGGTTTTAACAGCACCCAATTACATTCTGATGGAGCCACAGTTAGTGTTTGGATCTCTACCTCGCTTGTTTGTGTCATGCACATGCACACGGACAATCTTACATACACAACCTTAATTTATACCTCTATTCATCCCTGTAAGAGTCCAGACTTGTGGAGAACGGCACGTCTGTTTACTCTGAAAGGTTCAAAGATAATTTACCTGGATTAGAGGAGCCATCTGCGCCTGCCATCCCAGATTGCTTTGGGGTTGTCTCAATAAATAGTGAGCGTGCTGCATAGCAGGCGATGCAATAGAAAAGCACAGAGGTTTACTCTAAAGAAGGGTTTAATGCTTCTTTTACAGAAGTTATTACTAGGTACCCAATTCTGAGACCCAAAGACCTCTGCTTATTACTTTTCTTAAGAAATTTGGTCTTTTATTGGCCCTAAATTCAAATCAGGACATGACACATATAACTATATCTGCAGTGTTTTGCTTTTACTTTGACACATTACATTTCAAAAGAAAAAATAACTTTTAAATTTGACCTTCAATTTTGTCTGTTGCATCCCCCCACTATAAGTGAACAGTTGTATGCATAACCCCCCCCCCCCCCCCCCCCCCAGTGAGGTGAAAAATCAATAAAAAAAGGCTGCAATTTCTACACTACAAATGTCAGTGTAAACACCCTAATATTACAGTTGAAGGTCAGTGCTTCAACATCAAAGTGGCTGTTTAATTTTAAACTCATGGGCTTGAACACAGACCCCAAAATTCTATATGACTGCATCAATTAGGTGTTCACAGACATTTAGCAAGATTGTGACAAAATGTTTGCTGTTTTCATACAGACTTATAACATGAGGCACCCTTGCAGAAAAAGGCTTGAAAAACAAGCTGAAAAGGTCACAATATAGCATTAGGGTTACATATATTTCTGCTCAGTGCAGAGAACCAACTTGCTGTTAGGAAGTATATGAATGTCTCTTCCACTGTCACATTTGTGCTGTTCGAAAGTGGGAAATTTGTATAATTCTTACATTGCAACCCCAAAATGTAAAGCTTTTTTGGGGGATTGTTGGGGGTTTTGAATTAAATGTAGACAGTTGTCGACAGCTAGAGATACTTGGAGAGTGCTTGCTTAGTTGGAAAAAAAAAAGAAGAAGAAGTATAAAATCCTGCCTAAGGTGAGGGTATTGATTTTTTAAAAAGGCTGTACCTTGTGGTTTCTTGAAACATGCTGAGGCGCAGAAACACCTCGCCTCCCTATCTCTCACACTCACATCTACCATACTACCCTTTCACAGCCAGCTCCCTCCCTCCCTCTCACGCACACACACACGCACACACACACACAATTTAGTGGATGAGATGTAGTTAGATATCTAGTTAGTTGCACCATCATTATATTATTCTAAGTAGGAGGATGAGGAAATTAATCACTTAATTGAGGAGGCTATACATGCCTGGGGACACACCTGCCTGTGGGCTGAAAAGGATACAGAGATCCTAAAATGTCAAGAGCACAAGTATTCAGACTGCCTGCACTACACTGTTAGCACAGTTCTCACTGTGGTACTAGGTAATATTTAGTTTTGTCCATTTCCCAGTTCCCCTTTTCTGGGGTGAAATATCAGGAGACCAGAGGCAGCAGCAGAGTAAACCCTTACATATAAAAAATAATTTGATGCTACTTTCCTCTATGAGGAAAATTAAGTTTGATGTTAGCAGCTTAAGAAGCAATATCTGGATTAATTTCCAACTGCCATAACATTCTTCATGGGTGATGTAGAATTACAGCCCACTACTATATGTACACATATGAATTTGTACACAGCAGTCATATGTTTCTTATTTTCCCCCGTTCATCTTTTCTTGCTTGCTTTCCAATGTTATAGCCCACGGTACGTAAGGTAATATTATGGAGACTGCAGCTCATGAATCTGTGCCACTGTAAAACCTGCCTTTATGGAGAAACAGAGGGATCTATATTCTGCTGAAGCTGTGCACAACAAGGCGCACAGAGCATATTGAATTAAATTGAATAATACTTTGTAGATCCCACTATGTGAAATTGATTTTGCAACATAAAGAATAAAAAAATGAAGAATGATACGTCATTTTAAAGAAAATGTCATTGTGTAGATGTCAGTTTTGTTATTTCAGTGGGCAGGAATGACTTTTGTTACTGTTCATTGTTGCAGCAGAGCTGAAGACTCCTCTGATTGAACACACCTGATTGTTTGATAACAATGAGTGTCCAGACGATATCCATTATGTTGAGCAGAATCAGCTTCATGGGCTCCAGAGCAGTACCCAATGCAGAGCCAGCCTTATTTAGCAGTTTATTCAGTTTCTTTGAGTCACTGGGTTCTGATCCTGCAGCCCAACCTGATGACTGGAAAACATATTGCACTGTCTACCACACACTTAAAGAAGAAAACCTCCTCGAGATGTCTTGTAGACATCCTCAGCCTTGCATTTCTAATTCAATTCAAGTTGACACTGAGGTATCTGTAGTCCTCTGCTATAGCCACTTCTTCTCTCAAAATAGCAAATGTTTTTTTTAGGCATTCCTGACGTATTCCTAAAATCCACAATGATCTCCTTTGTCTCGCTTACATTCAACAAGAGGTGATTGCTCCTGCACCATGCTGGAAAGTGGGTGAACATGTCCCTCTTCTCAGCTTATCACTGTTATACCCCACGACTCCAGAGTAATCTATTTCTGGTGATGACAGGACTCTGAGTTGTACTGGAAGTCTGTGGTGTACAGAGAGAAGAGAAACAGAGATAATACAGTCCAATGGGCTGCTGACCATCTTCTCAGACACACAAAGTCTTACCCTCAGAAACTGGTGTGTTTGTCAGGTAGTCAGTAATCTAGGAGATTGTAAAGGTATCAAACACTGTTTTCACATGAAAGTGCAGGTAGATTGTATTAAAACACCAGAAAAATCAAAGTTCTTGATTCTCACACAGCTGCTTGTTTTATCCAGATGAAAATGGGCCTGTTAAAGCAGGGAGGTGATAGCACCATCAATCCCAACCCCAGGATGATAAGCACACTGGTGGGTCTTGGAAGGTGTTCACTTGCTCACTGAGCTGAGCCAACAATAGTCTCTCTAAGACTCAATGTGAAGTCTTAGTAGATAATATGGACCTGAACTCAGCTGACAGTTCAATATCCCAGGCACAGATCATCTGTGTCACTATATCACTGTGACATGTCCAGGATTACATGTGCACTGCAATACTCCCCCCTTTCCTTTTGCCACACTTCCGGTGTCTCTGTCTGCCCATAAAGTCTAAGGTGTTGTAGTCCAGTGTATACTCAAGTTCTCATGAATGCCCCGAGCTTGTCTATTTAATTTCTTAATGATCTCACATTCCCCATGAGTATAGAGGGGAATACCAGCACAGACAAATCTCACAAAAATCTATATTTTGCAGAAAAAAAACGCTCTGTGGAAATCTCAACAAATAAGAAATACACAAAATATGATTGCCTCCTCTGCAACTTGTTGCCACTGTGGCGCAATGCATTTGAGAGCAAATACAGTATACAGCATAACATCACACAGACAAGCAAAATGCCAGATATGTTCCCACTCTTTGTACTCACCTAAGTACAATTCATCTTGAGTGGATGAACACTAATAGATAAAGGTCCACTTCTGGCCATGCTTCATCAATAAGAGAAGAATTCATTGTTGTTTGAAGGCTTTAGGCCTTAACTGACAAATATCCCATTGTGACATTACACTCTATAAGTGCAGGAAATCATTGTGACTTGGCAGCCCTCTTGAGACTAGCATTATACTGTGTTTTGCAAATATTCAAATAAACACATAAAACCATAAAGCTATAATGAGTATGCTGTATTGCCTCTTATGGCAATCAAATGCGTCATATTCTACATCACAAGCATTAGACCTTTTTAACAGAGGAGCTGAGCTCAAAGAAGGCCTCACTATTAGAGAGGTGCTGAAGGATTTGAATGATTCATGAGTCATTTTGCCATGTGTGAATGTAGCGCTTATTAGAATGAAGCATTTTAGTCCAAGGTGAGGAAAGGGACTGCAGTACAGCACTTGTCTGAGTGACTTTACTTGATTAGGGGACTGTTGAGTCTGTTGTTTTAGCTCTCATACCACAGATATGCCATTACCTTAAAGCATTCAGAGAAGAGGAAATGTGTTCTATAATGCTACATGGCTGCTGTGAGGTCACAAAAGTATGGGTGTCCTGCTCTCTGTGCACTTTGTCTTGCCCTCCCTCTCACTCCTATCATTTCACAGCACAGCATCGTCATGATTGCAGGGTCTTCTTGTTTTGTCATGTTTTGGCCATAACAGCACCCTATCCTACACTGAGAACCTGAAAACAGCTACCCCTTGTAGAGTCTGATTACATGGTGTAGAACCTGAAAACCCACGCATACACAGGTTTGTTTTATTTGTATCTGTGCCTCAAAAACTCTTTCTCAGTTTTCTTTCTCACAGAAATTCAGACACAGACGGACAAAAGAAGGAAAGAGGACAGATTACACATTTCCTGAGGAGAGGCAGTCAATGTTATTTATCATAATTCAGCTCTAATTTCAATATTTTCAAACCTTCACCAAGATCTATGCATGCTGCCTGGAATAGCATCCATCTTGTCCGAGCCCTGGCCGACCCGTCACATGATCGATGTTTTTCCTGGCCTCCAAACATCTTTGAGGGTCACATGGGCCTCTGTCAAGCTTGGTTAATTTTGCACTCTCAGCTCCCTCACTATTAGCATATGAATGTCCTCATAGCCATACATCTTCTGCAGCCATGCACAGGGATTTCAAAAAGTGCTCCATTTTAAGAAGAAATGTGAAAAGACCGGAGGGGACGAAGAGGAAGAAGGAGTGGATGGGGGCTTGGCAGGATGTTTTCACAGCTGTCATGGTGATGAATTAGGCCCTTATGATTAATCTGTATTTAAATGTAACATTACCATCTCCAGACAGTTAGACCCAGCCCATTTTCAGTGGACCGTTGCCATCAAACAGAAAAACATGTTGATTATACTGAACACCAGTAAAGGGTGAAAATCAGACACTGACTATATCATCAGCCCTGTTAAATTGTGTTTTTCAGATATACACAATCAAACTATCTATTGTGTGTGTGTGTGTGGGGGTCAAGGGTGGAGTAGTTCAAGAGTTTAAAAATTTGTATAGCTGACAACATGTACTTGATCTAATAGATAATGGTTGTGTGTTCATGCAAGCCTTTAACAGCCAAGTTAATGTTAAAGTAAAAGTGGGGCATTGAACTTCTGCCATTTAGTTCCCACACGTCCTTGTGAAGAGACGAATGCCAAACAGCTGTCCTTAAGGGCAACAGATTTAAGTGAGCCAAATCAAAGTGCTAAACAACAACAGCTGACCAGAGCAGCGAAGAGAAATAAAAATCAAAACGTGCATTTTATTGCTCTTCAGAGGCTCTCGTCCTCTCCAGTTCATAGCTTCAGCTGTCATTGCTGTTAATAAGAGCTTTCCCATATGCTTCTGTCCACAGATGTTATGATTGGAACGTAGCATGTTATGACTGCACATTCCTAAATAGTGTTACAGGTCAAGTGAGGGACAGAGTTACTGCTTATGAAACACAAGGCCAAAGAGTTCTGGTCACAGATGTTGACAGAAATCTAACATGATCAAATGTTAACGGGGCTTGGTAGGTTTCTTTCATGTCAGTTGACTACTAGCAACAAGTTCTTACATTTAGGTGTGTTTCTTGAAATCTTGCTGGTTTTGGTAGTGCGTGTCTGAATGGAAACGTTTGATACTTTGAGGAAAGACACTTTTGCTTCTAAGCCTGGGCATCAGATAAGAAGATTGCCACTAAATATAAAGCCACAGCATCAGCCTGTTAGCTCAGCTTAGCACAAAGATCACAAACAGTGAAAAAGTACAAGTATAAGTAAATGATAGAATTGTAATGATAGAATGTATAGACTAGGACTGCACCGTGGTCTGGTGGTGAGTTTGCATATCCTCCCTATGCATGTATGGGTTCTCTATGTCCAAAAACACATACGTTGTGTTAACTGGTCATTCTAATGTCTGTAGGTCTTTGTCTTGCTTGTCTCTGAGTTAGCCCAGTCATGGACCTGTGACCCATCCAGGGTGTACCCCACCTCTCACCCAGTGGCAGCTTTAACAGGTTCCAGCAGCCCTGACCCTGAATTGGAAAAACGAGGTATAGAAAATGAATGGATGGGAAATTTACAGAATATCCCATTACAAATATTAGGAAAAAAAGAGTCCATTTAGCTGCCAGGGCATATTTAACACATATGTGCACATCTGTACTTATGTTGACATAATCCAGGCAACATTTTGGCTTTATTAATTCAACTCTTTTTCGTGATTCATCATTGTTAAATACTGTGAAAAACACCAGCTCTAAAGGATTCCAGTACTACGGTGCACTGTTTGATACACACTTTAACATATATTTCAATAGTGAAGGAGAAACACTTGTTTGTGAAACAACACGACAACACCTGGACATGAATTTCTATGCATAAATTTGCTTGCTGATTTAATTTAAAGAGCAATTTGAAGCTTGATTGAAGGGTCTGTGGCAATGGATTTAGTTCCTCCTGGCTAAGCTGATCAGAGAGAGTGAGATAAAAATGCCAGACCTGGTGATTAATGGACTGACATTGCTACACGTCTCAAACACTGTGTAAATTATGCTTTAAATACGCTGGAATCACTACATTTCTGCTTTCAGGTGCTGTTTTAACTGTGAAGTCCTGACGGCCAGGGAGAGAAGAGCAAAAGAAGAGCATATAATAAGAAGGGGCACATGTTGACAGTGAAGTCACAAAGCCTGTATAATGTGCTTCCAAAAGAAAAAAAAGAATCTATATTCACATACCCCGATTATTTCTCATCCTTGAATTTTGAATCATTTAAAGTGAAAGCCACTATACTTTTTATAATGCTAAATATTCATTCAGTTTGGTCATATCTTGAAACGGTGAAACCTCTCCATTTTCTCTGTTCCTCAGGAATGACTTGTGTGTGTGTGTGTGGTGATCTAGAAGTGTGTGTTTGTGTGGGTGATACAAATGAAAGCTGTGCAGCAACTCACTGCCTCGTCAATTCAAGAAATTAATAAATAAAAGAAAAAGGTTGCTGCTAATGTCATTGTGATGCTCTGGTAATCATGCCAGATGGACACACAAGCAATTGTTCTGTGTTTTGGAGGATAAGCAGAAAGGGTAAACATTACAGAAGTAAATAGTTTGACGAGTTCCCCTCCTCATCATAGTAAACGCCCTGCTAAGTAAATCTGCCGGTCTTTGAGTGTAATTGATTCACACTGACAATGATATGCCGTGTTTTTTCTGATAAGGAGATGGCTTGTGGACTATTTTGTTTTGATGAAAAATTTCAGTTGAGTTCCAATAGAAGTATTTCACACAGATGGCAAAAGTAAATGATTTATCACAAATAATATATTGAACATCAATACAACCAGACTTAATTTTAGCCAGCAACACTAAATCCAATTATTCTATTCATATTCTCTCTGCACTGTAATAAAGTGTATCTGTAAATCCCGGCAGAATATGAATTAGCTGTGTTTCTAGAGGTTAATGGTATGAAGAGCTGTGTGCGTACTGTGTACTTGATGACTAAGTGCTCTTGAAATCAACCCCTTCATATGGTGCAATTCCTAGTCCAATGAACAACACCGTTCGACTTCCAATACAATAATTAAACAACCACAGTCTGACTGAATTTTCATCACCATCCTTTCACGGAGAAGTAAATATGCTCAAACATAAATTCCTTCATTAATCTTAGAAAATAATTCTATCTGGCTGCTGAAGAAAATTGCCGCTGGCTGTCTTCCTGATGAAGATTTTATTTAAATTTATAATTATGAGAAGAAAATTCCTGAATGTATAAAATTTTCGCCTTTGCTATGCCCTAATACGCAGCCCATTTCCACAAACACTCACTTGCAATGTCCAAGCAGTGTGATTTGTTGCTGGTATTTTTATTTCTAATCACAAATTGTACATGTTAGCTAGAGTATGGTCATGAAATGAAATAACTAGAAGCTTCTTTCTTTCATCTTTCTTCTTTCTTTCTTTCACGCCCTTCACATGTTAATCTTTCTGTTTGATTGTCAGTGTGTTAAGATATTATTAGTCCAACTAAAACATCTGTTATAAAATCTGTTTTAAAACAGATATAAACATGTTAGTTCAATATTAAATTGCGTTCTTCAAACACAGAGTAAAACGACCATTGTGTTTGGGAGCCTAATTATTTCTGCATGTACACATCCAACAGGACTCAAACTGACCTTAGCACTTGGCAGGCACCGCGATTCCGATCTGGGTCTTAAATAACGCAAGTGGCTATTACAGAAAAGACAAGAAGAAGCTGACAACAATAGAAAATAACAAGAGATGGCAAGTCATTTAAAAAAGATTCAATTAAAAAATAATAATAACGATACAGCACATACAATACGTGTAGAGCTGTAATGCTCTTCATCGCACAGCTTGAAATGGTTAGTTTGCTGCTACTTAGATTACCTGTTGGTTTTTTAGGTCACTCACATAACAGGGCAACTGGAAAAAGCAAAATAATACCTGAAAAAGGCTATATTGCCCCCTAACATTACAGCCTTTGACATACTTTGGTATATATAAACATGGTATGGACATCAGTCGAATAAATAGCCTAGCCGAGCTATAACTGAAGCTCAACTTGACTGTGCATGTTAACCAAGTGATTGTGTGCATTGTGACTTATCTTAGCCGCTTTGGTTTTCCCTTTTTCACGTTCTTCTTTCACAGTGAGCGCTGAGCTGACATGAGGGCTGAAGCATACGGTGATGTTAAACAAGGAATAACTCTATGTAATGAATTAAGAAAAACAACAGCATGTAACAGTAAAACTGTGCCCTTTGAAAGAAAATGGATAGAGATGGGGGTCGCATGCAATCAAACAGCTTTCACATAACAGCAGATTTTACACATACCAACCCACATGAGACGGTCTCTCTTCCCCTCTTGAGTATTCATAGTCTGTCTATCCTCTCTAACTAGGAGCACAGGGCTGCTGCTGTAATTACAAAGACAGTGAAGCTTGTGATGTGTTTTCCTCTTAAAATTGACCTACGTGCCTCTCAAATTACAAAATGATTATATAACTAATACAAATTATGAATTTTTTATACTTTTTCTAAGCAAAGCCCAACACGTTTGACTACAGTGATCCACAGCTTGTTTGGTTCTATGTATTTGCTTTTATAATCACATACACAGAAGAGTTGTTACAGAGTGTTCTTTGTATCCTTTTTTTTTAAGAGGAGACGGGTCACGTGGAACACACACAGTGGCATGCACAGAACACGATAAGCTATGACAATATGGATAAGCTGTATTTTCTCCATTATAATACTGAAAAGATGAAGGAAATATGCCAAGTCAAGTCAAGTTTATTTTTATGGCACATTTCATGTACAAAACAATTCAAAGTGCTTCACATAAAATAAAAGCATTACAGCGGGGAGTGGAAGAAGAATTGAGAATACATAAAAGAATATGAAATAATTAAAATGATTAAACACAAGCAACAGTCTAGATAAATTAAAAGATACCGTGCAGATTTCATGCATAGACACAAGAGAAAAGAAATGTTTTTAACCTGGATTTAAAAATGTCTACATTTGGTGAACGTTTAATCTCCACTGGCAGTTTGTTCCACTTGTTTGCAGCATAACAGCTAAATGTTGCTTCTCCATGTTTAGTCTGGACACTGGACTGGACCAGCTGACCTGAGTCCTTGGATCTAAGAGCTCTGCGAGGTTTATATTCTCTGAACATATCACAGATGTATTTTGGGCCTAAACCATTCTGGGATTTATAAACCATCAGTAGGCTTTTAAAATCTATTCTGGGACTGACTGGAAGCCAGTATAAAGATTTTAAGACTGGTGTGATGCGTTCAGATCTCTTAGTCCTGGTTAAAACTCTCGCAGCAGTGTTCTGGATGAGCTGCAGATGTTTAATGCTCTTTTTGGGAAGTCCAATCTGAAGGTAAAAGCTACTCAGACTGGGGCCACCGGAGCAGCAAATTCTTCATAATCTAAAACTGAAATCCAACCTTGCTACTAAACTGGCATTATGTAAATGTATTTCATGGTTTCACTTCTCTATTAACGTTTCCTTTCACCCTTTATTTGATTAGGTTTGTTGTATTGTACATTTCTCTCTCCTCTCACAATAGTCATGGTTGAGGTTGGTTGAAATGTTCTTTTGTATTTCATAGGTGGAACATTTTCTTTGGACTTTGTTCACCCTAAAAAAAAGTGTGCAACACAGAAAAAAATCTAATAAATCTAAACATTTTTCAGCAAGAACATTAAATCACCACTCTTTATGAAGGCAGGCTAAATTTTCACCCTTTAGACTCATGGCTCCATGCGTATTTGCTTCATTTAGCAAGGTATTAAACAGTATAGCAGAAATATAGGAACCTTGTCTATGGAATACTTTTAGACTAATCCGTCCTGTCACCAAACCGCAAGTTGTACACTTCAGGAACACGAGCCAGTTTTAAATAAACATTGATAAAATGTCTACCTGCAATCACAAGAGACCTGCACAGTCACAGCACATTTCTATCCTTGTTATTATTAGAGTTTGTCTCAGGCTAATTCATTGTTGTGTGGATGTAAACAACTGCCTGAACTCACCAGGACATGCTGTGGGCCTGGTAACAAGATAAGATTGTCAGTGCTTTGTGTAGACTGCCTGTTTCAGCTTGGCCTTGAAAAAAACAATGGTGATCTGTTTAATATCCCAGATTTAGAAAAAAAATAGAAGGATCACATGAAATCAAAGCGTGAGCAATCAGAAATGTGATATTCATAAGTGATCTTTGCATGTCATGAGAATGAAAAGAGAGGGGAGGGGCATAAATTATCCATAAAAAAGAAATATATAGCAGGTGATTTAATGATAGCCTGGTTTTATGCCTTCAGTCGTTTTCCTTTGGTTAGTCGGTGTCAGTGGTGCTTTCTTCCAATTACAACATTCAAAACTAATACAATTTTGCTATTCTACAATAACGTAACTTAATTCTTCATACTATACAATTATGTTGGACTCCATTGTCGTATTTGCAGGGAAGTGACCGAAATTAACTTGTTGTAATGATTTTAACCTCCCTATCGGGAAATCACACGAGGGAGAAAACTACAAGGATGCTGCACTTATTATGAACAAGATGACTATATTTGAAGCCTGGTCAGTCACAGCTGTGTAATTTCAATCAGCCAAACTTTCCCCACATATATAGCATAGCTCATTACCAATCACCTCTGTGGACACACCAGGTTGTTCCCTTGATTGGAGGCTCTCAGGTCCAATTAATATCTTAGAAGGCTGACATTTCAAACAAAGCCCTATCCTCTCTTATTTGGAGCACATTGCCTGATTTAATGAAGGTGCACAAATAGAATTTTCCTGATATGTTAGATTTGAAGTGTTTTCTTTTGATCTTCTTTTTAATATTGGGGTAAGGTGCTCAATGTGTCTCTTTCACAAAACTGAGCAACATAAAGAAATATATATGTTATATTAGTCAGACCAAAACTGGAATTCTTAGATGCCTCTATAGATATTAATCTGACTAAAACTGTACATAACTTAAGCTCCCAAAGCTGGACCATCACACCCCGATAATACAGTTGGGGCTGAATCACTCTTGAGTTAATACTCTGTACATGCTCCAGATTTCCATTTTTTTGCATATAAACATATAAACATTTAAACATTTAGGCATATATTAAGAACAAAGCGACTCTCATTCGCACATTTTTCAGTTTTGTTTTTTGACTAAACGCACCAGAAATAATGACAACAACCGTTTAAGACTATATTTCATCTCATGGACGTATAAAGCACTTCCATACTGTGGCTCTGCTCCGATAAAATCCAAATTTTGTAAGTGCCACATCTATGAAAGAAATCATCATTCACCTAACTTAAAAACATTGCATGTGTCGTGAATTCAGCTATACTCACGTGTACAATGATCTGACACAGATAACGTTAGAAGTGGACAAATATCTTGATAATTTTCTTTCACAGACTCCAACATTGTAGCATCTAATATACTTTGGTCAATATCCAGACTCCCCTCCTGCACAAATATATTGGAACAAGGACTGTAGTGTGATTGAATAGCCAAGCTGAACTGTAATCACAGTTCAGCTCAACTGCCCATGTATTTGTACTGAACAATAAAAGCATTTCAGAAGGGAAGCCTGTTTTTATATATGCATTTCTACTCAACTAATTCTACTCCTACTTCCCAAACTCCTTCACTCCATTTCTAGAAATGTAGGCTATCAACGTGACTGAGAAAGGGTGTGATGAGAATTACTGACTGCCCTCATAAATATGCAAAATAGGTTTGACTATGCATATACTGCATTTCAGGCTCTTTTACTTTCAGTCCTCAAACCTCATCTTTACTGTAATGACATATAGTTGATCTCAATATTTTTCCCAAGGCCAGAAATTACATTTCAAAAGCCATTGCTAATGGTTTGTTAGATGTTCATAAAAATATATTTTGTATCAGGCTAGTAAAGAACAGAGTGGCTTTCCTTCAGAACTCTGATTTCCATTTAAAGTTTCTCTCTGAAAAAAAGACTGCTAACAGAGAATAAAGAAAACAATAAAGAATATTAGGTCCAATTTCATATGCAGAGCTACACCTCTACACCATCACTCCACATAATCTTTCATTTTCTGAGGTATGGTAAATTTCAAACCAGCTGCTGTCTCTTTTGCTCTTTCACATAATAGTAGCTCCAGCTGGCCATGCTGTTCTAAAGATGCCATGGCTGGTCACAAGCATGGATCTCTTTCCGTTCTTCTTTGCCAGGCCCTACAGGTTGTTTAGCATCTCAGACAGGGCTCTTGTGTTGCCTCACAGCTAAGCACACTGGCGCTTAGGGACATCATCTCCCCAAAGCTAATTGCTGTGCCCTTCTCTTAACAAAACAAGCTCAGGAAATAAATAACTAATGCACCCCCTTGGTAGGCTCATTGGCTAACTGCATTTTTTTTTCTCCCCAACTTTACATGCACTCACCATCTCAATCCATCTTAATCACCTTTAACATATAAATCACAAATTCTTGTTTTTCGATCACACATAAGCACACAACTTTCTAGCTCCTGATTTAACTTTCTTCTGCTTTACATTTAGTCTCTGCAACATTCTGTCTTACCCTCCACTGGCAGGGATCAACATAATGAGGATGTTAAAGAGTCTCATTGTGATTCCTTTGAAGCATTCTGAAACGGTACAAACAAACAGCTCAGTTTAATAGAAAATAAAAACATCTTAAGATCTTTGACATAAGTCACTGAAGGTACCGAAATTTGACACATTACTAGTGGAGCATTCAGTAGATGATTGAAGGTGCCTTGTATTGTAAGTGAATGTGTGTTTTATTTCTCCCAGAGTTGCAAATAATGAAGAAGAAAACTTCTACGTTAGTTATGTAGATTTGAATCTACTGAATTCAGTATACAAAGTTTTCCACAACTTCCAAAGCTGGTTACCTGGGCAGCTGTTTGGGGTTTGTGTCACATGTAGGGCCTCTGTTTCAGAAAGAAAATACATTTATGAACAAAAAACTGATCAAATCCAATGGGCAGTTTGAATGTTTTCTACATATTGGCATACAGGTAACTTCCTTTAATCTGTGTCAGTGCAATACATAAAACTGTGTACATTCATTTTAAATAGGGATTTCTTGATAAATCTGGTCTTCAGGCAAGAAAATTTATTTGAAATGGATTTAATAATAAATGCTACATTTTGAATACTTTTGAATGTAAAGCATTTCCATGTTATGGACTGATAACAAGTCTTCATTTTAATAAATTCAGATATTTTTCATCACATTTTACTGAATGGACTTCTGTTGGCAATGAAAATCTTCATGGATTAAACCTGCTACTGATTTAAAACAGTGAGAGGACCATTATAACACGGCTATCAGTAGGTGTTTTCTGGGACAGTTGCTGGGTAATCATGGTGTTTTGTTCATGTCTTTAGAGAAAAAAGGGAGACAGGAAAAATAGAATCCTGGAATTGGCAGGAAATCCTCCTGTATCACATACATAGCTATCTTCATCCATCCATAACGAGATTTCAGTCCCGTGGGAAAAGTCGAACAGATTGATTTTAAACATATGAATCTGTGGAGCAACATCAAGTTGACTGAGCTTAATTTCAAGGCATTAACTCATGGCTCAGGACTTAGGAGAAAAGAAGGCACCGAAGAAATAAAAGATGTGCTAAGAATAAGACATTTCACATATAATTTTTAATTAAATTTAAACAGGAAAAGAAAAGCCTTCCAATGTGATTACTTGAGTTTTAGTCCTCTATTAATAGACTGTACTTGCACTGACATGAAATGAAAGTGCACACAAATGTAACCCTATACATTTACAAGAGTGTCCCCTTTTTCATAGGTACCTTTTTAATGGATATGTTCTAAAAAAACATCAGCTAGATTATTATGCTTCTAAGGCAAGTTCAGCAAATGAAAATAAAACCACCAGAAATAATAAAATAATATAATAACCTATTATTAAAAGCAGGGTCCAACTGTTTTTTGTGTTTAAATACAAAGAAGTACATCTCTGAAACCCATTTCCTGTTGGGAAACAGTACAATATAAATATGCCACTGTCCTTAATGGCTATCTCTTAAAACAAACTACCTCAGAGTTCGATAAAGCTAATTATTGATCGCTTCAAAGATAGAGTGTCCACAGACTGCATTCTCTTGTTTGGACCTTACAACCTGAGTAATGTCCTAATTAGCTATACAGTGTGCAACTTGCACTCAGAGACGGTTACGATAAGGTATGCAGCTTGTGTTACAGTTATGGATGTCAAGTACTTCGCATAACAGAAGCTCATATCAGTGGTGCGGTAGCGGCCAACAGAAACGTCTATTTGCTTAGTTTAGATTAACTGTGCATGTTGTGGGGCTGAGCAGCTATTTTTATTTTTTTTACTTAATGACTACCTCAGGTAATGGTGGAGAGCAGGAGCATCTCCCAAATTAATTTTGATTTCAGAGCTTGACTTAAACCTAATCAGATCTTACCAGAGTGCCATGCTTTGTTTTTATAGATTTCCCATCAAATGTATACACACACACGCACATATTACACACAATTACACAGGCTGGCGTACAAGAAATACATAAAGAATTTATACAACTCTGTGTGCACTGTGCCAAAGGCAGTGATATGATATTAGTGTATTGATCACACTCGGGCGCTAGACTCCCTTTTGAGAGTGGAGAACCCAGGACTGACCCAAGATGAACTAGAAGGATTATGCCGCCTGAGTTGGTCTGGAACTGCAAGTGGAGATAGTTCCTGGAGACAGGAAGGGTTTGGGAATCTCTGCTCCTCGGGTTGCTACCATGTATCTGAAACTTATTTAGCAGTTTGGAGAAAGGATGACAACACATGCAATATTGATGTACAACAAGATGCACTCTGCTGTCATTGCAATTTTTTTCACATAAACACTCATGAGTAAAAAGTAAAGGTAAGTAGTCTTTTTTTGTGTTAAAAACACACTTTGACAGAATCTGATGCATTTTAGTTTAATTAAAATGTGAACAATCTCTAAACGCCTCAACCTTTTGCATGGCTTTTCATTCAGTTCTGCACAGCTGGTGAGATACAGTTTTATATTTCGCTGTTTAGTCTAAGGAATCACAGATTTTATCATGAATTGCAGTTCCTTCTTATTTTACCCCCTAATTTGACTTCTTTCACCCCACAAACAAAAGATCATGGTCTGACACAATCATATGGAAACAAACCAAGAAAAATAAGTATTCTATTTTAGAATAACAATTCAAGGTTCTATTTGACCATAGTATGAATAGTTTTGCTAGTTTTATACTAAGTACAAACTACAGGAGTCATTTTTACTTTTGTTTATGATACATCTTGTCTCATAACAGAACAGAACAGAACAGAACAGCTTGTGTGCATGTTAGCAAGCTGTTAACTATGGTTAAAAAAAAACATGTTTTTTGCAATGTGTTTGAATCAGTTTGATGTGCCATGACGCAATTCGTGTACATTTCACATTGGTTGAGTGACAAAATTAGATTTGCGTTGTGAAATTTGTTGCCAGACTTTAAACATTTAAAAAAAATAATTTTACCTGCAGTTTATCTTTTTGTTTGGAGCAGTGTAGAATTAAGAGTTTGTTGGGTATGAAAATGTTGGTATAATGTTTTTTTTTTGTTTTTTTTTATCTAAAATCTTTATGTACCGGGGCTTAATGCATCACAGTTTGATAGTATTTACATAAGGCAGCCAAGCTTTAAACAGTAGAAAATGATCAGTCTGACTAATACTGCTGCCAAGCTGTAATCATGACTGGACAACATGAAGAAAACCACTGCTTACTTGTAGTTCCATGTGAATAACCTCAGCTTTTAGACAGCTTTTTATCAGTTGGCAAGCATAATCTTTCATTTTGTGGATTACCACTAGGGCACTTTAGGAGCCCCACATTTCTTGGGGATTATGTCTGGTAAAGATAGAAAACAAACTGCACTTGTAAGAGTGGCATTTGTAAGTTTTTAATTGTATTATTTATGTGTAATGGTAACTGCCCATCCTGCAGAAATTGACTTCAAAGGGGGTCTTAGATGTTCTTCTCTTAAGTGGAGTCTCTAGAAATTTAAATTACCTTCTTTACTTGATTAATGAATTGACTTTATCTTATCAATGAGGTAACCAGCAACCAGATGACTAAGATTTTAAAAGATTAAGAGACTAATGTTGCTGCAGAAACCAAAGGTGAAATTCTTAATAACGCTTGATAACACTTGGTGTTGCCTCTGCATAGATGAAACCCTGTGTGTTGGCATTTCTATATGTTGGCATGACGTTGATTATATCAAGCACTCAGTGAACTGACCTCAAATAGAAAGTCAGGATCATGTTAAGTTTCTCACATTTAGAATGAAATTCGTGAAGACCTGTTGAGAATTCAGCCTCCGTATTCTGCATCTCTGTAGACAGATTTTGAATGCTCCAGTATGGGTGTTCATATGAGTTCCTTTGATTGCTCAACTGTTCTCTCATCCCTTAGCTGTGTCTTTATCCTTTGTACGCGTGTAATTCATATTTCAATTATGTAGCCCACTCTTACATTGAAGCTTTTAATCAGCGCTAAACAAAAATGACTGCAATTGTTGAGATTATTTTGTGAAAACCATCTCAACAGTCATTGTACCTAAACCTAACCAAACAGTGAACACAAAGAATATAATCATCAAGTGTGAAAGAAAGTAATGGGTTAAAGAGGTTCCCCTAGATCAGTCAATTATGTACCTTGACAAGGATCACATTCTCTGGGCTTTTAATAGTCACTTTGTTATAGTTTCAGGAAACTACTATTTGTAAAAACATTCATTTCTATGTACATGCAAAAAAAGCCAATCCCCAGAACACAAATCAATACATTACATTTTTTCACTGCTGAGACTTTAAACTACATAGAGGATTTGTAGTACAAAAGAGAGATAGATTGACACTTGCTCATTATGAGTGGAGGAAAAAAACTACTAATTATGTGTTAGTGATAAAATATTCTGCAAGTCTCATAAAAACTCTAAATTATGTTTTTTTTTTTTTTAAATCAAATAAAAAAGTGTCAATGCTGGAGTGCTTGACACAATTGAGGTATCTGAAACTGATGAAGCTGATATATTTACCAATGAATTTCAAAATCTGGAAATTTAGTCCATAATTTTATATAATCTTTGTTTTACCTCATTCAGTGCAGCAATTGTATTAAAATATGAATGTATGACATTCTTAATTTGTGATTTGCTGATTAAGTATCGGACATGCTCAAGATCAATTTTATGAAGGTTTTGCTGCTGTACATGAGAGAGAGAAAGGGAGATGAAAAAGTATGACTTTATAGCTTCTAAAGGAAATGGTTTTGCTTCAATGTGATCTTTAAATCCATCCCCTACTTGCTAAGATAATATGAAAGTCCATCTCAATATTGACTGTTACTGGATAATATATTGAAGTTTGGTGGATGAGAAAAACAGATATCTGAAAATGAAATGGTTGTTTGCGCAAAAATGTTTCCGAGTAGGCAGACCTACAGCTGGGTAATATTAAGACACTAGGGGAGCGTGCCTTGTTCAAGAAAATATTCATTCATGCTTCCAGAGTTCATTACATAAAGAGATGCAATGAAGGTACAGTGCCAAAACAAGCCCTATTTTCTTAGTGTAGAGCATTGTAATGGTTCTGGATGATCAACACAAGAAAATGTGTCTCTTTTTAAAGAGTACCAGATCTAAATGTGTTATGCTTGCGTTGAAAAAGCATGGAACCTCAGAGATCTCCTTTGCATTTTCATAATTGAAAGGTGTGAGTTTCCTCCCACTCATCTTTATGTGATGCACAACATTGTCTGGGCCTCATTTACAGTCAGGGCTGCAGAGACCCCTCCATGCATTCAGATGTGGTTTTGATGCTAGCCTAAGTGCATGGAAATGAACAATGGATTGAATTGTCAGGCTGGAGCCATACTAGCCACTATCTGGAGAAAAACTGAGTTTTAGACTAATGTCTCCCTATAGAATAGTTCTCTGCCTGGGATGAGACACGCTGTCTGTATCTTGTTTCTAAAGATATCAACAGCAATTTTACTTTATCTGAATTTAGGTTTCAGGGTTTGACATCAATCTCTGGAGAAACACTTTGAAAGAACAGTTGGCCAACAATGATTCTTTAAGGCTAATAATACAATTTCTCTAAAGATAGATTATCAAATTATCAAAACTATTCTATCATTCCAGTCCAGACAACATAATAATCTGGACTAATATGAATTTGTACTGTAAGATTGTCCTACAGGTTGAATAAAATGTACTACATACATGAAACAATAAAAATCTTTGTCATCTTCCATAAGTAGGTGAAGTATTATAAAATCACTTTTTTCCCGAGAGCACCCTGAAGTATGATTTTAAAATGCCTCTCATTTGTTTGTCAGACTCTTAAAACACTTTCCCAGAAGGTGGGAAATGTTAGGTTAATGTCATGACCTTGCCTTGGAGTCTGTTTTTAGAGACTCAGAGAAGACAGTGGCAGTCTGTGCCCACCCAGATATTTATGCACATAATCATACGCTCAAGCCACCAGAGCTACCTGTCAAAATCAGGAACCAATCTGCAAGAGTGATTAGTTATGCCTGACTGGGTTTAGTGAACACTCTCCATCTGCATGCAATAGAAATGTATGGAATAAGCAGGGTTCGAAAAAAAGCTGCTGACTGACAAGGTTAAGGTGATGCCGAATAAACATGTTGGCAGTGGAAAGAGGTTATAAAGTTTAGATAGTTTGAAGGTTTTATTTGGCCTTTTTTTTCAGACAATAGCAAAATGGGCAAACCAGTAAAAAATTAGACTTAATACGTACTGTGTGGTCAAAACTGGACTCAAGTCCACCTCTTCAGTTTTTGTGACTGATTATTAGTAAATATCAGTCATACAGAATTTGCAGAATATACTTTTTAGTACATACACACCAAATTTCTAATAAAGTTGTGAAGTTTCTAAAATGCCTGAACATATAGATAAATCTATAATTTATCAGTCTTGTTACGAACACTTATACAATAGACAGATTCAAACATATCAATAATTTGATGCAAGCAACTCACTTCCCTCAAGGTTGAGAGAGGCATGTTTCCTATGGTGTTATGTGCTCCTTCCTTTTATTCACACTTTTTAATAATTTGGGAACTGAGTATACTAATTATCGCAGTTTTTCAAGAGGAATCTGTGTCTATTATTGCTGATCTCAAGATTTCACCTGCTTAACAGTCCATGACTGTCCTTTCATGATGTGAAATAACTTTTCAATAGGAGAAAGATCTGGATTGCCAGTCAAGCACACACACACACACTGTTTCTGAAGCCGCACTGCTACAGGTTTGGCAGAAAGAGGTCTAGCATTGGCCTGCTAAAATAACCACACTTTTTTTTACGAGAGAAGATGTTGCTTTTACCTGCTTTTGCAATGTATATTTGAAAAAATTTGCTTTTTTTTAAAAGAACATAAATCATGATGAAATATTCTTCAAGACCACCAAAATAGTTTCTTTTTACAAATTTTAATGAGCAGTTTAAACATTTTTTAAATATTTCTGGTTAACTACACTTTTCTCATGAGAAAGAGATCAGCATTATCTCAGAATGAAAAAGATTTGTAAAAATAAAAAAGAGGAAAGAAAGAATTTTAAGCATTATGATTGAAAACAAAGCAGTAGAAACAGCATGTGTTCTACTCATAAAACATTATGATGTGACATTGTATCAAGCTGACAATAAATCATCTTTTTATTTGATATTGCGCTAGTAAAATTATTAGTTTATAGATTGTTGTACTCTGATTCAATTTATTCTTCTCTCAAATTAGCTTACTCCTCTTGGATAGATGTTGAAGATGCTTTATGTACTTGCTTCAGCTTGCACAGTTGCAAACCATTTCAGTGCATGCATGATACTAAAATGGACATGAGCTCTTGCCATCATACTACTGCTTCAAATGATATACTGTACACACAAGGTCAATGTTACTGACTAGCTGAAGTTATGACTAACAGCAGTTAAAATGAAAAAGAATATTCTTTGGATAGTGTAACATCTGTTACTCACTGCCTGAAGGCATTTATTTTGTTTAACTGTGTATTAGGGTGCGTGTACTTTTCCTTTATTTGTCAGTTCTATTTATTCTAGTGATAATTGGTTCTCACAGGTTGCGTGTTAAGGTTGCTAAAAGAGAAACAAATACTAATAAAGAGAATGTTGACTGTGAGACTACCATGGCATCTTTGTAGCAGTGCCATTCTGACACCAAACAAAGCACGTTAACTGATGGAAATATGAAAATCATTCCCAAAAAATATTATTTGCAATAGGAAAATTGTGAATTGTAAATCGCAACCTTTATAACTATAGGCAAAACAAAGTGACTTCCTCTTATCAGGCATATCATCCAGTCTTATGATGTGTTTTTCTATTGTGACTGTGGACTTTTTAAAAAATGTTTTGATAAAACAGAGATGATTCATCCTCATCAGTCCTGAGGATAACTATAGCCAGGAAAGCAATATTTGCTCAAACAATCACAGATTTTTCTGGAATACTTTTATTAATGATTTCTGTCAAGGCGGATTTCAGTGTGTTGCAATGTTTGATCAACATATTGTCCACATATAAAAGAAACAGCGTTTAATATTCACTCTGTAGACAAAATACAAGAGGTCCTCAGTAGATGATTAACTAGCAAGTCACTAACAATGCTGTTTAGAAATTTGAAAAAAAAAAATGTTTTTTTTCTTTTTAGCAAATGGCATCTTGGAAGAACACATGCACATGTTCTTCTTTTCAACCAGTGTTCCAACTGTAGTTCAAGGACAATAAAAAGTATCTCCTACACAAACTCAGCACCAGTGTCAAAATCATGTTTACGGCTCCCCTGGCAGGGATACTCTGAAATGTGAACTATTTTTAGGTGTTTACAACCAACACATTTACCGGTTAACAGCTGCATGAAAACAAGGTTTGAGCATAATATTTAGTGTAAAATTGGCAATAGAAATTGAAAGAACATTTATTCTGCTATTGACCTTCTCTTTTAGTGCCCTGTTCGCATGAAATCTAAACATTTTCAAGTAATGCAGTTCCAGTCTCCTCTAGTACTCCTGCAATCGCATTCATGGTTGGAGAATGCAAGGTGTTGCGCCACAACTCCAGTCTTCATCGCTCTCTCCTGAAAAAGTAGAAGTATGACAGAGCTATTGGTCAAAATGTGAACTGTAAGAAATGACACGGGAGATGACCACATGCTGTGCCTGCTTGTTAGAATAAAGTCATGAGTCTGAAATGTCTTGCACCTTAATTTGATTTACTTCAGAGTGCAACAAGGCATTAACAGTGCGTCCTGAATTATATTGGAATGCTTTTGCCCGGGGGTTTGGGCTTCTTAGACCCCTAACTGTGAGGAAATTGTAGTCAGTTGTCAGTCAAACATACTGAATGACAAATTGCGTATCCATCAAGTGAAATGCTCTGCTATTACTGCTTCAATAATTCTTTCACAAAATCTGTAAAGTTTGAACTGACATTTCAGCCAGAATATACAACACTTCATCAAAGAGTAAAAGGACACACAATCCTTGTACTCGTGACATTAATTGGGTTTAAGCAAATGTAAGAATATATTCTCTTGCTGAGTTGACAAAACTGACATGCTGCACTGGAAATGCCAATAATTAAACAGTGGCCTGGCAAACCTTCTTGATTCACAGCTTGCATCTTTATTCTATTTGATCTTCAAGGGTAGTGCAGTCTGGCATCTTTAGACTTTAATATCAGTTCAGGCTGGATTCTGGGAGCTGAATCCCATCCTCTAAAGTCTTTCCATCTTCTCAGTATGTGCAGGTTGGGCTTGGCAGGAGGCTGAGATCTGCCTTTTGAGTCAACCCTGTGAAGGTGCCCCCACATTGAACGTGTTTCTCCTGCTGTGCTAAGACTCCTCAAAACTTTACACACACGCATGCACGCACACACGCATGCACACACACATGTTTATCTCTCTGTCATTGTGGGGATATTGTTTTGTCAATATCATTTCATGTTGATATTCATCCATCTTTGTACTTCAGGCCTGAGACAGTATCCAAAACTGACAACTGAGACAAAGGAAATGTATGGATAGTATAGAGGAAAATTTGATTCAAAAGCAGTTTACACCAAAGGCTGAATCTTTGAGTAGCAACGATGACCAAAGACCAACAGGGTATTTAAACTCATGCACACCCTCACACAACAAACAAACTGCCCAAAATGAGCATTATTCTATCTACAGCAGTGGTATGACATTCTATGCTGTTAATCATTCAGTCATTCTGATCCAGAGCAAAAGCTCTCATAAACTATAGAATGGGTTACTAAAAATAATGTAATCTGTCATCATTTTGGTTTACAAAGTTATACAAACATAGTATGTATTTGGATTATCAGCAGGTCAGAGTTTCCTGAAAAATAAAACCCACCCATGTTAAGAGCTAGTTCCAAATAGTCAGATAAGCTTTAGCCCAAAATAAAAATCTTTGTTGGCCAAATTTCCCTCGGTTAGCTGGGTTAACTGAAGATTGAAGAAAGTTTCTGTACTTTGTTATAAACATATTGTTATATACTTATATTTTCAGTTATTGTTATTAGATTTGAAGCAACAAAATACCTGAATTTACTTCTCTCTCAAACATATGCGCATCCTTGCCAGCTGTTGTCTTTATCCTCGTTCTTTGAATTGGCCGCAGCGTGCCTTTATAATCATTAGTGTACCTCTCTGTGTTTGAAACAGAAAAAGGCCAAAGTGGAACTGTACAACACAGACAGCAATTGATGTTTGTTTAAATTGTTGCTACATCTTTCAGTAGTCATTTTTTTTAAAATCACCTCAAAGTTGGTAGATCTAGTTGGTAACAGTGCAGTCGAACAAGCATTACCCATTGCATGACCATATATTGATTTGATGTGTAAGGGGGAGAGGCTGATGTAACACGAGTGCGTTTCTGAGTGAAAGAAAAACTGATTGGGTGGCTAAATCAAAGTGCTGCATGCAGCCAACATTCGTGTAGAGAAGCCTGTACTTAAATCTATCATAAAAGTGCAACAAATGGTCGACTGCTTGTTTTAAATTGCGGCTGCGCGTCAACCAAGAAAGTTTAAGTCTGGGGAAGCCCTACCTGTTTATATATAACATTATTTAAGAGGCTAACAAGTCACATGTGGTACCAGGTCTGGTCAAAACGGGACACCAGGTTTTGAAATAATAAAGGTCTCTGTTACAATTCAGTCCTTCTCTCTTTGTTTCTTATCCAACACAAAGAGGAAAAGACATAAAGAGGAACAGTAACACAAAAGTTGCAAGTCATTCTTGTGTATCCACATTCATAACCATCATAAAATCAAATCAATTCACTCCTAAAGGTAATTCTTTTTACCTTTACATCTTTGATCTGGAGGGAAAGCAGTGAGGCAGATGAGAGACACAGTCTGTTCTGTGCCTTTTCTCGTTTTCTCTTGTTTACTGCTTTCAGTCGGTTAATCCCTTGGCAAACTCTGATGAGACTGCAACTTTCTGGGTGAGTGAACAACACATCAATAATACACCCAGTCCAGCTGCATCTACTGAACACTCCACATACACATGGCCCCTCAAACACAGCATGCATCCTCTGTATGCCTCGTAAACACACACACGCACACCATTTCCATTCTTCCGTCAACCAATGGACTCCTTGCTGTTAATGTCAGGAAAGTGTTGTATTATTTATTTGTGCCAAATGCCAAATGTAGGTGAAAATAGTGCATAAAAGAGGTTACACCTTAGACATACTATGAAGACTGTATCATTCAAGCACAGACTGATTGCGTATTCCGAATAGACGGTGACAAGTGTTGTTTAGGCTGCAGCATTGGCGCAAAGTGCCACTGTGTTTACACATGTGCCGCATTTAAGGTGATGACTTTCAAAGATGCCACTAAATGTGCCTCACACAAAATGTTAACAACAGCTGATTTATTTCCCTCAACACACTTTCACTTTGTGCACTAAAACTGCAAAACATTATTTCGGACAGTGTTTCAAGGAGGTGCAGCCGACGCCAGGACACTGACAGCTGAAATTACAGCAGTTGTTGCTTCATCACTGCTGCTTTAGCAATTCGACAGGCACGGACAGAGTCCAGACAAAGTTGTAATGCTGATTGCGTTTGCAACTAGCCATTAAGTGCTAATAGACTAAGGCTATTTCTTTATTCATGCTTTTGTGGTTTCTGCATGAAATAGTTTAACCTGCCAGGTCCCTTGTTTAAAATGTGCATTTGTGGCTGTTTCATGACAGGGAGCAAAGCTGTGAATGCAAAATCATCTATTTGTTATTCCACTCTGCCAGGAGGTCAGCAAAAATTAAAACGACACTCACAGGAGTGCGGTGGAAAGCATCCAGAATAACCATTTAATTAATTGCAGCACATACGGTGGGTTCATCTTTTGTTTGTTTCTGAAGGTTTATAATCTTTGGAGACTTTGGTCAAGGCCAAAGTGGAAATGGCTCATTTTACTCGCATACATAAATGAAACCCAATCCTGCCAGTCCCCATCTGGCCTGGTCCTGTGTTTACAACTGAGACCAAGGTTGAAAATAAATACAAGGGCAATACTTGGAAGATAAAACATAGCCATTCACACCATCCAACTGTACCTTTAGAAAAAACAAGGAAAATGTTTGTTTTATATTTCTTAGGAGATTGAAGAAGCTTCAAATGAGCCAAAAGCAACACAAAAGAATAATACTGGACCAAAATGATTTTACTAGTTAGGGCAGAGAGTAAAGTGTAAATATAACAAGAATGCACTTTGCAAGTCCTTTTAGTAGCTAAAATTACAAGATGTTATATAAAGTGTAAACTACTTCCATACAAAGGAAAATCTTTAAACAATTCTGTCAAAGGTGAGGCCGTCGATGCTGAACAGTTTTGGGGCAACACACTGCCACTTTTCTGGGAGGGCCTTGCTAATTTCAGAAATACAAAACATTCAATATTCAGTAAATATTTCAACTGCGTGCTCAATGCTGAAACAGCTTCAGTTCACAGCACTTAGCTTTTCTTTTTATCTAACACAGAAGCCCCTTTTACATGTGTGGAAAACCCACTAACATCTGGTGGATCTTGAGCGCAATGAGAAAGTGTTTAATCTACCGTCAGTACTGTGTCAAATGACTGCAAAAAGGGGCAGGTTTTTATCTGTTCCATCTTGGCACAGCATCGATGGGAATACAACACCAGAGTGCACATCCTAATTTTCACTGAGGGTGCTCCGATTTAGACTGCAAGATGGAGCACAGCTCACTTTTTCCTTTAGCCCACAGAAACACACATTTGACGACTATAATGTCTCACATGAACAAAAAGGAAGAAGACACAGATTGATTTTACCTCTTTGAAAGACAGCTGGGAGGTCGCGCTGCTGCTGTGTGAGGTTAACCTCCATAGTTTAATCAAAAATAATAGAGTAGCATAATTATCTCAGAGTCATACGTTGTAGGAGCTGTGGTCTAACACAACCTGTAGGAACCTGTAACCTGTAATGTCACCCTTCATATTGTTATATAGCCTCGTCCCCAGGATGTGGTGGTACATAGTAGACCTGTTATGTGTAAGTTATAGCCCTTAGAGCACTGAAGGTAAACAATACTAACTCTCAATTAGATGGGATTTAAGCGTCTCATTTTAGTGGGTGTAGCAACCTTTAAAAAAAAAAAAACAACCTGTTTACACACCACGTTTGGTGTAAAATGATTAAAGTATGAGGTTTTTGAATACATGGTGGTATTGACTGAATAATGTGTGAGCATTCAGAGTGATGAATTCCATCAGATCAGCACAATGACTGACTTTCTGAAACCCTGTAAGTTTTATATATATATATATATTATGGGAGATTTGGGAAGAAATTGGGCTGAACAGAACTGGGGAGAATTTAAATGTTAATGTGTATAGACCAAAATAATGTGCTGATACTGAAAAATACATTTTGATACTGTTTCGATTTTCTTTTGTCAAAGAAATGTTTTATTGACAAGCCGTTTTATTACAAAGATATAACAGGAGTTAAACAGTTTCCTTCTTCTGTTCTGTCTTCCTTTACAGGATTTAAAGGATGAATAAAGGCGTACATAGTTGGGATTTTACGAATCCATCTTGTTTTATCCTCCCATCATGAGTTCTGGGTAATGATGGAAAGAATGACACGCTATATCCAAATAGCAGAAATATGTTTTCACTAAGAGTTATTTTGACTTACACACAGGGTGAGCTCAAAGAGGAGGAGGGACTTTATATTCATGCTGACTTGTTAAAATAATGTAAAAAAGAAAAAAAAACAAGGAGCAAATTTTGACCGAATTAAATGTTTTTCTTTCAGTTTTAAGTAATTTTGTTGTGCCCACTATAATACATGGTTTAGGTCAAAATTATCTAAGGTCACCAAAGCTAAGTTGACTCTTATTGTATGAGCAAGTATTTTGTCAATGTTATTTATTTCAGTCTTGTTGAAAGAAAGAAAACAGGTCTAACTGGAACAACAAGACTAATATGAGTAACCCTCCCAAAAAAAAACCCAAAACATACTGGTTCATTCAAATACTAGTGTTAATTCAACTGACCCAATCAAACTGAAGCCTTACCCAAGTAAATTTATCTAATTAGACCTAATAGATTATGCTAAACCAACCCAAACCAATTCAAGAAGTTATCATCTAACTTTGCTTGATTGTTTCATTTTTTTCAAATCTGAACTCAATGCATTAATGGTACAAAAACGTGTGTCTTTGTTGCCTTTTTAAAAAAATTAAATGGTGATCAACCCATTTTTTCCCTTGCCACTTTCTTTACTCTTCTCCCACTGCTTTTGGACAAGATTTCTTTTCTTTTTTTTTCCTTTTCTCGTGTCAAGTTCGATGTCACCAACACACCAAAGAACAGGGTTAGTCAGAAAGTAGCGTGGAGGTCAGCGACAGAGTTTTTGTTTTGTTTGGGTGCCGCTTCAACGGAGAAGGAAGAAATTTATTGCTGATAAAGAGATGACTGAGGCGGCAAATTGCCACTGACTCCATGATAAATATTGTTGATATTGACTTGATAGATAGTAAATTAGTGTGTCCACCCATGTGTCACGTTTCCATCACTGCGAACGTGAGCTTGAGCTATTAAATTCCCATGACTGCTGCAGAAAGTTTTGACCCGTGCATGAGTTGTACACTGCACTGAAAACAAAAGCAGGGTTTCTTTTCTTTTGTGAAAGGGGCTTTAGAGGGCTGGCAGAACAATCTTGGATAAGAGGTGGCAGATAATGACGGTGTGTAGTTGCGTGATCTATTGAGTGTCATTTGAAGTAACTATTTGCAGGAGTCATTTCGTAAAGAATCATCACGAATGAAATGATGGATGCAGTCTTAATCATGGACATGGGTCACAGCAGAGCTGGAGCCTACCCCAGATATCATCGGGGGGGAGGGGGCAACAGCCAAATGGATTACCTTAAAGATTATTAAAGATCAGTGGACTACCATTTTGTAATTGTCACATTTTTTCATAAATGTCCAATAAAAAAATGAAAAAATCACAGTAAGTATAGAGTTACATAATCTTCCATTTCCAGTCAACCCGACACTCTATGCTGTAGTAGCGCATGCAAAAGGATGACTCTCTGTTCAGTACTCCGCTGCTTATCAACACCTCCCTCTGGTTTTCCCTTTGCTTTGTCTTCCCTCTCAGGTCTCATGTTCTTCAGATAACAATTGAAAACAGATTGCTTTTTGGTACTAAACTAATTGGGATGACATGGTTCATCAACACCAAGGCTGAGGCAACCATGTCTCTTCAGTTTGAGAGGAAGAAGACTCAGAACAAAGGAGAGAGAAAATCTTTACTAATTCTCTGAGCTTATTGCTTTTTAAGGCGGGGGCTGTAGATTTTATTGCTCCCTCTGTCTTTGTTCGATCCCTTCAAACGAGCAAAGCCCCTTCATGCTAGATGGTTGGAAACAAGAATGGGACTTTCAAACAGGCAAAAGCAAAAAAAACAAAAACTCCTGATGTAGAAACATGGCATCAGGTAGGATTCAGGGAAAATGAAGACGCAGTTTGTCTAAATTAAATGCAGTTTCTTACAGCTCCTAACGTTTTTTTAAACAAAGATAAAGAAGAAGTAATTTATGATAACTGTGAGAAATAATGATTTATTTATTCAGTAAAAGACCAGAGTTTTTTGTAACTTCATAGCACCTGGATGCTAACGCTGGTTGCGTTAGCATCCAGGGATTCCCGCTGACATCTCACCAGACGTGTTCAGCGATGTTGTGCTACCACTATACTTAACCGAACATGAAGATATTGTTGTCCAATGTTCAATATAAGTTCTAAAATGATTTCCAGATGTCAGATTTGATAATGCAATGTAAACCGTCTCGGTGGTCATACATGTTTTCTGTTCCCCTTGTAAGTAAAGTGCATGTACCTTGTTTTCACCATTACATTTTAGCAGGGCTGATTGAAAATCAGTGCACCCCTATGAGATAGAACATACACAAATATTTACCCTCTTTAAAACTTCCCATATTTTCTTTTTTTTTACTTTCCTAAACTCAACATGGTCGCTGTTGACTTTTATCTGAAACGTGTGGGTTCCAACAGTCACAGTGGATGATATTCTAATGATTTCTGTTTTATTAAGTTCATACATTTACATTTGTTGCGTATTTGCTATCACAACAAACAGCAGTTTGTCGATCCTGCTTGTGATTTACTGCCTTGAGGAATACTGATGACCAAACAGAGATGTGTGCTTACTCAGACAGGATGGTAAGAGGAACATAACTCCTCGGGATGCACACATTTTGGGATAATCAATATATGCTCTGTTGCACTAAAGTGGAGAAGAGGGAAGTTCCAACAGAAAGAAGGCAAAAGGCAAAGGTGGAACTACTGCCAGAAACAAGAGGAGAAAGTCAGATGGGATTCGAGTTATGCTTCAGATGTTTTCCAGCTTTGCAACTACGACTGTGTCCCTCTCAGACTCTAACAGAGGAACAGAAAAATATTTATAAGCCAGTCATACCTGTTTTTTACATTTATGACCCAGAGGTTGAGAGATTTTTGTCAAGAAAATAACAATAAATAAATTGAAAAGAAAAATCCCCCACAAAACACACGTGCTATATACATACATAAATATGTATATATATACATTCATATTTATGTATGTATATATATGTGGCTCCCTGACTGCTCGGCCATGGAAACCCATTCCATGAAGCTCTCTACGCACTGTTCTTGAGCTAATCTGAAGGTCACATGAAGTTTGGAGATCTGCAGCGATTGACTCTGCAGAAAGTTGGCGACCTCTACACACTATGCACCTCAGCATCCGCTCTGTCATTTTACGTGGCTGAGTTGCTGTCGTTCCCAATCGCTTCCACTTTGTTATAATACCACTAACAGCTGACTGTTGAATATTTAGTAGCGAGGAAATTTCCCGACCGGACTTGTTGCACAGGTGGCATCCTATCACGGTAGTTTTATTGCTTTTTAATGTCTCTTTGTTTTGGTTTTTTACCTTGTTGTTAACTTCGATTCTCTCGGAATTTAAGCTGCTAAGTTCGGACAGCTGTAGCTCAGCAGGGAGAGCAATTGTCTGCTGGATGGAAGGTTGATGGAAAGTCCAATCCCTAGCTTTAGTTTCCCCTGGCCACACAACAAATTGTCCTTGGGCAAGACCCTGGATGGAGTGTTGCCTCTGATGCATTTGTCAGCTTGTGAATGTGTGTGACAGAGAAAAAACACACTGTACTGCCTATAACATTGTTGACTGAGGAGAGCTGTGTGAATGTGTGAGCGATGGGCTTGTTTTATAAAGGCCCTTTGAGTGGTCAGAAACACTTGAAGAGTGCTATATAAATACATTCCATTTACCATTACTATTTGAGTCTGTTTCCATAATCACCCTTTGGTTTAACCCTTTATTATTCCCTACACTCACTGAACAGTTCACTCATAACTGAGCAGAAAACAGAAGTTTATTGACTTCATTATTTTCTTAATTAGTGACAGCTCACAGTCAGTGAGTCTGACTGATTTTCACATCTGCAAAAGTGTGTCACTGTACAAAATTCAAAAGGTCACCGTGTTGCGGGTAAATGAGCACACTCGTAATTCAGACACTTAAATAAAATAGAGAACAAAGTCAGTGCAGCAAGTAAAAGCAGTACTTTCAGACTACAAAAGAGTCTTCAGCCAAAGTAATGCTGAGGATTTCCAGGCATATCATTTGTAATGCTGATTATGTAATGCTGATTTTTTTTGTGAAAAAGTGACATGAATGTATACCTCCACAGACTGCCATGCAGGTGAGATTTACAAATGTTCACTTTAATACTCAATATTGTAAGGGCTTTCTTACATTCTGTCAAGGTTTACGTTTTGATTATTGTTATGTTTCAAGGTTCTGTCACGTTTTATGTTTGGTCTTCATGTTTTCAGGTTCTTTGTTATGTTTATGGTCCTGTTTTTACCCCCTGTCACTTAATTCACTCAAGTCACCTGTTTTCTGTTCCACAGCTGCCCCTCATCACGAATCACCTCCTCACAGTATAGAGTTTCCTGATTACCATCACCCATTGCAAAATCCTCACTTTACCTTCCACGCTCACGCCACGAACGCTAAGTCTGGTTTTGCCTCATAGTGTTGTTTTTATCAGTGCCATAGCCACAGTAAAATTATAGTCTTGTTTATTCATTTAATCATAGTCCTAGTCTTGTTCACGTCATAGTCTTGTCTTGCTTTGTTTGTTTTCTCAGTTCAAGTAGTTTTGATAACCGGCTCAGCCGCGCCTTTTGTTCTTGCTCCTCGTTTTTTGTTAATAAGTCTTGTTACTTTGTGAAGTCTACATCTGGGTCCTCCCTTCCACCATCGCACCTGACACATTCTCAGTGATGAACTTGGATAATTATTCTTCAAAGTAATATTCGTCTGATTTACCTAATAAAATAAAAGATTTGTACCCGCTTCTCTTAATTAGTTGTTTCCTCTGATTCCCCTTAAATATCTTAAAATTGGTGTTTAAATATATAGACAGACTTTTGCAGAAAATCAGATTTGACTAAGAAAATGATTAGTTTGAAAGAGCAAGTCACACCTTACTCGGTAACTAAATAAAATGTACAGCAGGCCAGAGTTAATGACACAGCATAGTAGCACAGTGGAGTGTCTCATCTATGGATGCTGCTGTCCCAACTTCAAAGCATGCTTTGAAGTCCCTAGGTAGAGATCTTGCTATTCTCTGGGAGATATCTATCTTTTTTCACTTACTTTTGCAAGCTTACACACACCGATGAAGATGGGGTTGTGGCTGAAAGAGAAGAGAATCTTTGACAAGGGAAGATCAAAGAATGAGGGGCAGGGAAGCAATGCAGTTAAATGCTTTGCCAGTCTTTAACTGAATGGATAATAGAGGGGTTCTGGATAATTGTCTTTGCATCTAAGAGTGAAAAAAACCATGCTGAAAACATTACACATCAAAATAAAAAAAAATGGATAGTCTTTGCAGTTAAACATGCAGCCTTTGTAATGTAGCAAACCTGTATTTGTGCACAACCTGAGTAGGCTTACATGTCACCCAGACCCAAGCCTCCAGTTTTATCCAATCAACCTCAGAGCTCAAATATGGTAACCTGGTCAAAAGTGGTTCATGATGGAAAAATCGCCTCAGGAGTAGCAGCACTTAAACCACCCTGTCTGGATCTGTCAGTCAGACGAGGATCCGGCTCACCCCTTTGGAGGCCACTGTGGCTCAGCTGAAAGTAATCATTGCTACAACATTTCCTGATACTGCAGCACCTGTTGAGGTTGACCAGAAAAAGCACTGGAGGCCTCAGTCCTACCGAGCCTGGGATGATCGATTCGGACAACACGGCTTCCGCTCTTCTGGCACAGCAGTCCCTGATGGAGACAGTCCACCCACAGTCTGTAAAAGCGGTGCACACCGCAGACTCCAAACATCACCACCAGTCTCCTCCAGCAGAGCATTCCTTCTTCTGCCACATTTCTCGCCCACAGCACTCATTGTTGATTATTCTATAATTAGGAGTATACATTCCTTTAATGCAGCCGCACATTGTTTCCCAGGCATATCAGACACTTATTTATTAATTAAGCTCCAGCGTTTGCTGCTTTCACTACCATCTTACATTAAAAGAATAATTGTCCATGTGTGAACGAATCAAATCATTCTTCAACAGTCTGACTCCATCCAAGTTGCTTTTAACCATGTTTTCCACTTTCTAAAAGACAGTAGAAAGCCCTTTCTTATTTTAGAGACCGTTAATAATTGCCTCTGATTATTTCAGCAGGCTTCTTAGTTTTAACACTTGGTTGCAATCACCCTTTAAGTTCTAACAAAAGTCATATTGATCATTTTGACTTTTTGGAATGGTTTTCCCTGTTTTAAACAGAGATGGTGTACATTCCAAAATATCTGGCTGTTGGATTTTTGTTGCCAATTTGCAGCATGCTGTTTTAACTTAGCCATGTAACTGACTGACATCTTCCTCCTCTGCGATTCCATCTAACAACCAGATCATTGACAATTCAAAGACATTGCCCCTAGTCGTCCCACTGTTGAAACTTACCCTATCTCTATTTTTGATTCTGTTAGACACCCCTTAAAACATCCAGCTAAAACAACTTGGGACATGTTCTCAAAATGTCATAGGTGTAAATATTCAACCTGATATTGATATGAATTCCAGTTAATTGCTATTAATTGATATATCAATAAAGATCTACTGGTTGACTGACTAATGGATTAATAGATAAGGGGGCCACAGCTGACAATACAGATTGCATGATGCACTTAGGCCCAAAAACAATAAGAATAACAACGAACCCTGAAATGAAACTTTACAATGTTACATGTGCTATACACTCAGGACTGAAAAATAGTAGGAATTATTGTATTGTCTTTTTTGCCAGACAAGTATTATCACTATATAGAACTACTCTGAGTATGTTATATTCCCAGTGTATGTTGGATTTCCTTTAGGTGACTGCATCGATGTCTGATTAATATTCTTTCTCCCTTTTTGAAAACCTACTGATGTGTTTTTTTATTTTTTCCAAAAAATTTACAAATGTCAACTTTTTGACGCACAACCATTGGTCTAATTCAAAATAATAATAATGAAAAAAGACACGTTACAGTAGACCTTCAAGGACACAATGTTTGTTTATTTCCCAGTAATATGGGTGAGCACTGTTAACTGTTTATTTTCATTAATTTTTAAACAGAAGCTTTTTGCACTGATAGGCTGCTTTGTCAGGACCTGTGGTGGCTTCAGATTAACCAATTACTTTGGCTTAAGGCTGCTGACTGTTTCAAAGTAAATGGCAGGTTGATTGGCAGGTGTTGGAGATCAGCTGAGGAGGAGGAAGAGGAGGAGGAGGAGGAGGAGGAAGAGGAGGAGGAGGAGGAGGAGGAGGAGGAGGAGGACTAAGAATACACACTGCAGCCTCATAGAGTATCTCCATAAAAGGAACTGTTTGAATGTGGAGAATACAATTCATTCAATACACACAGTACACCTGTAATAAGGTTTTTACTCCCTGTATTTATGGTCTTTGTGTCCCCACTTTGTTTTTTCATATATTTTCAGATAAATGATCCCCCTTTTTTTCTTCTATCTATTGCTGCACTGAATACTGCAGCTGCACATTTGTTTGACCCTATTAGAGTAGAAATTGCATTCAACTAATGAACTTAATAGTGGATAGGATGCTAATAAGTGAGCAATTTAGCATGCCGCATCAGGTTTATTAAAGTGTCCCACTGATGAATGCACGCATTCATATGGGTGAAGCAAATAAAGTTGAGTTTATGCAACAAATAAACACGTAGTGCCAAGCCGGTGTCTCCCAAAGCATCCAAAGAAAATATTGCTCAATTTGAATTTAATGACTACTGCTCAGCCCAGCACTAGCAGATGGGCATAGCGCCCATGCACTAATAACAATAATGCAATGGTTCGTTTTTTTTAAACGCCCTTCACATAAAGGGACGTGTGTGAGCATGTGACCAGCTGATCACGGCACTCTAATAATCGGGGGCCTAACGAAATGGTCGAGTGCCTTTAGAACAACTGTAAAGTGCACAATTATAGCAGAAAGTACAATTTCAGTTTAGCTGGAATTGTGATAAATACACATGTGAAAAAGAACTAAGCTTCGCTGGATGCTATTCGCTGTCTATTTTCTGAATCATTTACTACTGTGAAAAGCATGACTTAAGTTTTGTGCCCGATGTGGCTGTGATTGTTGCTATGCAGAGGAGTTACAGGTGCTGCGCAACACTATAGATTTAACTAGATTCTCAACTCACAAAGTAATATTTGTGATGCCAGAGGAAGACATTGTCAGAATGACTGGCAGGCCACTCTATTTTTAATTAACTGAAGGAAATCCAAGATGACTGGGGCCTCCAAGCAGGTGTCATGCAATACCTGCTGCACAAAAAAAAAAAAAATTGATGCTGCTGCTTAGGTTTTTTTGATTTAATGTTTGTTTTGTCTTAATTGATGCACCATAATTCCTAGTTGAGATTTCACCATAACCATTTCCCAGAGTGCAGAGGAATATCACGAGAGATGTTTATGTTTATTGACATCCTCACATTCCTTATAGCCAAGCTACTTTTACTATGAATAGAATAGAAATACTTTATTCATCCCAAAATGGGAAAATCTTTTGCAGTAGCAGCATATACACCCGAGACGATGAAATAAACGTAGAAAACACAACCAAACTAGATAAACACAAAAAGCACCTACTATTAAGAAGATAAATAAAAGTCTTTATTTATAAATAAGAGTATAAACCTTTAAAACAGTCATTACAAAATAAGATTCAGTTAAAATATCATATTACATAAATAAGCAGTATGTTTAACCGATGTGTAAAAATAGATCTAAAGTGCATATAGACAAATAATGATTTGACCAATGATTTCAGCTTTTATTATACAGTGTGATAGCATGTGGCAGGAATGATTTCCTGTATCTGTCCCTTCGACAGCAGAACTGAGGCAGCCTGTGTGAGAAGGTTTCCGCTCTCTGACCACTGTGTGATGGAGAGGGGGCTGTTTATTATCCATAATGGACAACAGCTTATTCAGTGTCCTCCTCTCCACCACAGTCTCAAAAGACTCCAACCTGAGACCACGTGCAGAGCCAGCTTTCTTTATGATTTGACAAGTCTGTTAGTGTCACTGGTTCTGATGCTGCTGCCCAACACAGCAGCAAAGAAAATGGCGCCGGCAACAACACTCAGATAAAATATCTCCAACATCTTGCTGCACATGTTGAAGGATCTCAGCTTCCTCAGGAAATAGAGTCTGCTCATCCCCTTCTTGCACACAGCCTCAGTATTAGATACTCAGTCGAGTCTGTTTCTAATCACCACTCCCTGGTACTTGTAGTCATCCACCTCCTCCCTGATCCTTAGTGGCTGTGAAGGCGTCTTCTTCCTCCTGAAGTCGATCACCATCTCTCTGGTCTTGCTGACGTTCAGTCTCAGGTGATTCTGTTCAGACCACTCCACAAAGTTGTCCACCAGTGTCCTGTACTCCCCCGCCTCTCCCTCTCTTATACACCCGACAACAGTTGAGTCATCAGAAAACTTCTGTAGCTGACAGGACTCAGAGTTGTACTGGAAATCAGTGGTGTATAAGGTAAAGAGAAAAGGAGAAAGCACAGTTCCCTGTGGAGCTTTTATGTCACTGACCACCACATCAGACAGGACACTGCCCAGATGGACAACTATGGCCTGCCTGTCAAGTAGTCAGTAACCCAGGAGATCACTGAGACATGGACACCCATCCCCCGCAGCTTCTCACCCAGTAGCAGAGGTTGAATGGTGTTGAAGGCACTGGAGAAATCAAAGAATGTGATTCTCACAGTGTCTCCTCCACCATCCAAGTACATGTGGGCTCGCTGTAGCAGGTAGATGATAGCATCACTGACTCCTAAATGGGGCTGGTAGGCAAATTGAAAGGAGTCCAGAACCGTCCTCACCTGTGGCCTCAGCTGGGCTAGGACCAGTCTCTCCCTGACCTTCATCACATGAGATGTGAGGGCAACTGGTCTGTAGTCTACTGGGTCGGATGGCCTTGACTTCTTGGAGAAATACAAGCAGTTAGATCAGTCTGAATTGTCTCTTTTTTTTAGCGCTTTCAAAAGTCAGACGGCTTTCAAAACTGTCCTGAATACAAAAAACAGCATCTTTTTTCAGAGTTTACATCCCATATATTGCATATAACAAAAATAAAAAAACAATCCCCCTGCAAAATCTAACAAGTACAGTATTGTACAAAAACAGTTTTCACATTGCATCTCAGAGACAAGGCACTTTCCTGACTGTGGCAAACTTCACAGTTCTGATCAGAACAGAGCAGACAATAGTACTGAATAATACATTTGCCACAGAAGTCCATGCAGTAGCTGCTCGACAACCTTTACTCACAGAGGCCTTTTCCAAGACTTAGGTTATGCTGGAGTGCAGGTATAGCTATTTCTGGAAAGTGGCTTTGTGATGGGTGACCAGCAATGAAAGCTGGTGAATGAAAGATTTGCAGATTATCTTCTATCGCTCAGAGTTAGACAGCAAAGTTGACAATATTTGGTCATTTTCCGAGTGAACAGCCAGGCTGTGTACTGTGGGCGTGTTTCTTGAGTTTACAGACATGCGGTCAGGGTGAAAACAGGTAAAATGCTACCTCATACCGTTTTGCCATATTGATTGGCAGACTTTACAAATTGTGTGCACCAGACACTCAACATATCAAAGCCACACCAGCATAACATTTGACCCAAAATTGAACACAGAGCTAAGTAATGCAGCTTCTTCTTCTTTAATGAGTCACATCAGTTTAACATAACAGCGTAATCATGCAACTTTATCAATTTTTTATTTTATAAATTTTATTAAATTTTGTTGATGCTGCAAAATTTTAGATTTTGCAGAACCCCATCCTACATGCAACTTTCCACACCTCCACTTATAACTATTTATAATATTAATTTCATATTCATATTCACAATTCGCCCATAGAGGTGGCCGTGTATGCAATTTCAGTTGTTTGTAAATGGTAAACGGACTGCACTACATGCCACATTCGCCCATTCACACAATCTTAAATCGTCTTAAATCTACATATAACTTTGTGCTTTCTATCCATTCATACACACATTCATACACCAATGGATGCATCGTGGTAGGTTCAGTGTCTTACCCAAGGATGCTTTGACATGTAGCCCGGGGAAGCCGTAGTCGAACCACTGATTGATGCTCAATTGATGGGCAACTGCTCTTCCTCCTGAGCTACAGCCACTCCTCAATGTTGGTGAGATGGCACGAATTAAACACTGCTGAAGGCCTTTGTGGTCCGTGCAAATTTCAGTTAATCAGTGCCACTTGTAGGGCTGCATGGTAATGTGGTAGTTAGCTCTGTTGCCCGACAGCAAGAAGCACCCTGGTTGGAATCTCAAATGGGGCTTTTCTGAGTGGAGTTTGAATGCTATCCCCAGACAAGTGTGGGTTTCTTCAGGTACTCCAGCTTCCTTCGACAGTCCAAAAACAGGCATGTTCGGTAAATTGGTGATTCTAAATTGACTGTAAGAGTGAATGTACATGGTTGTTTTTCTCTGTGTTGGACCTGTGATGAACTAGTGTTCTGTCAGGGTACATCTTGCCTCCATCAGTGGTAGTCAGGATTGGCTGCATTCCCCACACGACACAGAAAGGGACAAAGTGGCAGTGGAAAATTGTTGAAAAACTATCTGAATTTCAAATATAAGCCTTGTATCCAGAGGACTTGATGTAATGTAATTTACAGCAGTAAAATCACACACAGCACCCCTGAATCATACTTTTTGGGTCCTTTAGCTCCATTTGTATTGAGATCCTGTTCAGTCGGTGTGGGTTTTAACGGTATGAAAATCTATTCTAGAGTGTACAACAGAGACTGAGAGAAAACGACACAGACACTTGAATGGCATATCAAAACACTCCAAAGGTAGGATTTTACATAAGTAGCTATTTAAAGGCAGAGGTGTCCTCTGTCATCAAATCTTTTTTTCCCTTTCTAGCCTTCAGTCACCCTTTAAGTGTATGATAATTAGTAGCAATCAAGGATAGATACTTGTGTTTTGTTGACTGATTACTCTGGGCAAGAAACAAGCACTATACACCTACATACTTCAAAAATATGTGGTCATTTCTTTATAAGAAATATAATAGTTTGCCAGCCTGATACAGAGATGTACACTTTTTATGCTGAGCAGCAGTTAACTGGACGTCAACCATTTTATCTGACAATGGTGCACTTAAGTATTCTAATTGTGTGAGCATATATGGGGTGCTACTACATTATAGAATATGTGTAAAAAAAAACCAAAAAAAACCTTGATTGCTCAATAGTTGCTACGGTAGATTAGTGGTATGTATGAATGGAACAGTAAAAATGTGGTGATAGACCACCTTGAGGTCATTTAATAATATAGAAGCGAGTGCTGATGTCCATTGACATGTCACCTCCATTCTTAAATGAAGGAAGTTGAAGGATTTTTTTTTCCGATACACAGTTAGACACAGATGTTTACAGGCTTCTTGTCTAAGTTTTGGATTTGATAAACGTATTTAAGATGTGGAAGTGGAAACGTAACCCCCACCACCTATGCCAAAACAACCTCAAGTATGGCACAGAGAGGGAAATAGGTTTGACCTGCTCGACATGGTTCTGTACCTTCTTCCCGTGGTTTTCCTCATCTCTGTGCTTCTACTCTAAATCCATGAGCACCTCCCTCCAACTTCTCATCTTTTCCATCCTTCGTCACCACTGCATCACCGCTCTCTCTCTCCTTTTCACTTGCACACGAATTTCTCCTTTGCAAAAAATCCTCCTCTGTGGTGCTGCTCACAATTCTGTATTTTCACATCTCACCCTGCATTTTCCCTTTGCTTCTCTCATCCTCTAAATTGCACAATTCATTGCCTGTTTTTAAGAAGAAATTCTAACAAAGTGTCAAATAGAGATAAGATGATGCTGATTATACATTTTGAATGGAAGTAAGGCTATTGGACTCAGTTGATATGAACTGAGACCTTGGGAGGCCAGCTGCCAACAGATTAACTCCTTTCCATGGTTGAGCGATTGAGCATTGCTCAAACTATTCACCACACACACAGGAGAGTTTTTAGTGCACACTATCATGCTTTTCCATGTGTATTTACATCATGAGAGAGAAAGAGTGCTGAGCTTACAGTAGCTCAACTCTGGTGTTTGCCACCTGGAATGGCTTGCCCATTTTCAGACAGACCGATGGAAGCAGAAAGCTAATCCAGCAAAGCGGTAGAGGCACAGGAAACATACTATATCAACTCAGAGTCACAGCAGCCCCTCTACGTATGTTGTTTAACGCTCCGTGGAACATCCAGACCACAGCAGACTTATGTTCTTCAGCCAATTACTCAAACATCGTACAAGTGCAATTGAGCTCTTAAATAGCGCTACATGATGTGAATACATCTATAGGTTATTTAGATGTGCATCACTTAAAGTAGCATCTTCCAAAATGCAAGTTTTAAAGTGATCTTTGTAAAAAAAGAAAATCGTTTCGTGTTAAGATAGAATAGTCCTTGGAAAGAGAGAGAGGGAGAAAAGTTATCAGATACTTGGAATCTTTTATTGGTATGTTTCTGGCGCTGTATTTAAAAAAGAAAACGGTGGAGGTTGAAATCAAAGGTATTTGAGTGTTGGTGGTTGATTGATAGCGCATCATCTTTGTATGTTCTCCCAGTGCATGCACAGCTTCTCTCCAAGTACTCTGGCTTTCTTCTAAAGCACGCATGTTAGGTCTAATAGGTGATTCTAAATCTCAGAAAATAGTGTTTAATTTCATAACAGTACAATTAGAAAAAGATTTAACTATGGCTTGTTTGGAATGGATGTTGAGAAGCTATTTCTGTCAACAAAGAACATGGCAGCAGGGCTCAGGTTTGCGGTTTGCATCTGAACAGAGTTCAAGTCTTCTGGAAAAAATGTCCTTTGGATAGATAAGATCAAAATGGAGATTTGTTGGTCATAATGTACAGCACTAAATTTGGAAAAAACCTGAACACCTGCAGCCACATTAGGGTAACCTTGGTCATTGAGTCCACCATCAAGTAATCTAGCGTCAAATGAGAGGCCATCTGTCTGACAGCTAAAACTTGTCAAAGTCCAGACCTCAACCCTAATATGAGGCCTTTAGACCTTATTTGTTTATACATAAACAAATACCTAGAAACCTCTATGATCTAAAGAAAGATTTTAAAGAGGATTGGGCCAGAAACTGCTACTGCATTTTGGCATAGTTTTGGTTTTATTTTTGGTCTTGTTTGCATAGAATTTCATCTGCAGTTGTATTTGACAAATTTCAAGACCTGGGAAGAACCATTTTTTGTACAGATGCATACAACCTAACAACTGAAAGATGACGTGCTTACTTTGTGACTTTGTACTTGCATGTATGATAAGTTTGTTATTTTTCTGTTATCTTGTCAAGCTTTGGTTGTTACAAAATGTTCAAAACAAAATATTTCGTGGCAACTTACCACAGATGGTGGAACATGTACACTCTTCTGTGTTATTAGGTATTTTCACAAGGCCACAGATTAAGTACTGAATTGTAATGACTCATAGACTCTGCTGCTCTCCAAGCTGGGACCCAGGCTATTTATTGAAAGTTTTTGGTTCTGCCACTAAAGCATAAACTTGCATATAGCAAAGTTTTTGGAGGAGAACATTTACATATAAATTGGGAACTGGAGGTAAGTGAAAAGTAAAAATGCAGTCAAACAAGGGGACACTGAAAGTGCAAGGTTGTTGCGCAAGAACTGGAGTTGGCTTTTTTTAAATTTATTTGGGGGCATGTTTACAGATATGTTTTAGTGGCTCACATAATCCATAACGTAGGCGGTGGGTTTCCAGGATCCTTCATGTAGTTTATTTCTATTTCTCTAGGGTGAGGAGGAGAATAAGTACCATGAAGAAAACAGTTAATACCTCTTACGTGTCTTCACCTTTGAGATTAACTTGGATACACAAATCATGCCAGGTCAAATAGCATTTATACTTGGACCGCTTATTGTATATAGTGTCACGGTTTGATTGTTTAGTGATAGAAACCTGGTCTCCAACTGTCTTTAGTGAGTCTGAGTATGCAGTGGCTGTTGAATGGGATTGTAGCATGTGCAGCCTGTATATCCAACCATCTGTACCAGTATTCCCTCAGCCATGTTTATGTGCTTTATGGACTTGTTGCTGTACTAAGATTCACTGCTTGAGTGACGACTGACTCCCTGATGTTCACACATTTGGAGATCTGGAAATAGAGTAAAATGAAAGTAAATGCCTTGCTGACAACATAAATAAATGACCCTGTCACAGTGATGATTCTGTTTTCCAGGAGCTGTGCCCACATACATCACCTCTAGACTTTAAGGAGAGCAGTGCCACTAAATAGAGATACTTTACCAGAATATGAAAAGTTAATACACAATAATTACATATGAAGCCACTGATTTACCTTCCCGGTGATGTAGTAACAGACTCTATACAGTGGAAGTAAAAACAAACAGAAGCAGCACCATAGGCCCCCAGTGCCACTGTAGGTAAGTATTGGAACACATTCTTGATCAATTTTCATTGGTGAATTCAGGTTATCTAGATATCAATTCGATTATCTGTGACATGTCACCATGTAACCTGGGATATTTGTATTTGAATTTAGCGAAAGCCAAAATCCCTTATGCATACCAAGCTCAATATCTATTGACTGGACTCACTTTATCCAGTTCAGGATCATATTAGTCTATCCCAACTGCCATGGGGAAGACGTGTCCAATAAAGGACTGACATAGAGAGACAGAGAAACACGTCTACATGTCTTTGAAAATGTGGATGAAAACTTGCACACCTGGAGGGACTCAACACGAGATACAACATGGACTGTTCTTAGAATATGAAAGAACAGTCATGTCTATTGCCATGTCTCCTGCTTTTGTGTCTTAATTTTGCTTTTGCTCAGTAAAGCACTTTGGGTTACTGTTGTGTTTGAACGGAGCTATATAGATAAAGATGAATTGAGTTATATTTCCAATTTATTTGTAGTTAAATCGATTTGCAGGCTTTCTTGGTTTGCACGTGTTTTTTTCTGTTTGCCTGTATTTCTTAAGCAATACACAATTGAGCTTTCTCAGCTACTGTAGATATAGCTTTTCAATGATAAAATACGGCAGCCTATTGTATAGCTACATTAGATTATATGCCCTCGCATATCTCATGGAGAGATACCATTTCTTCCCCCCAAAAAATACGACAAACAAACTGAAAAAAACAAAGTCCTGCATTATTGTTTGCTTGTGTTTGTGCCAGTTTCATTACAGCTGTCATGTTAACATTTACCTGTGCTGGTGTGCCATTTCAAAGTAGCTGATTCGGTCAACAAATCAAAATGCTATGCTGAGACGAGTGGTCACAACCCTTCAATTTAGTTTGAGAGCCAACAAACAAATCAAACTCTTTTCCTTATTAGTGGCATATTAACAGAAAATCTATTTTGTCTGAAATGAAAGGTCAGGATAGATGACTTGTGAGCTGCTAGCACAGCTATTTATTAGCCCCCTATCTACAATCTAACAAATTACTGTTCCTGTGTGTTTCAGAGGGCAGAGCAAATGGAAAAACAGGGAAGCTACTTCTGAAATGTCATTCTGTAATGTCAAAGCATGGATTATATGTCATAGTCTGAAAAATAACTTGTCTTTTTAGTATTGCTTTGCAATTGTCTGATAAACTGGTTTCTTTGGCAATGAAAATTTGCCTGTTTTTGTCGTTTCCCACAAACAATCATCCCATACCCATAGGTACTTGTTACTTGTCCAGAAGGAGGTGTTCGCTGCTGTCACGTTGTTGTCATTCTCATTTTTACTTTTACTGTAGTTAATCATTTGGGGTGAACTGAAAAAGCAGAGCTGTTGATATAGGTCAGATGCCAGCACATTCAAAAGGTAACAATGTCCACATTTATGCTATTCTCTCCTTTACAGCAGCTGGATTGTTTTTGATTGACGTTGGCAAAAGTATTAAAATATGGTTTTGTGCTATACTTTGCATGATACAGAATTAAGTGTACTCATGAGTGTCAGGTTCTTTCAAGCAATGAAGGCAAAAATTAATAGTTTTGCTTATACTTCATGCCATGCAGCCTGCTCCTGTCTCTCACTGGTAAGCAGCGAGGTGATATGTGGTAATGAGGGATTGGAGTGACGGCAAATGAGAGCAACAGGGTTGTGTACAAGAGTGTTTTGCATACTTTCACCTTTGATTTACCTATAATTACCATTGGGTTTACCTTCAATGACTCAGTCACTAAGCCAGTCTCTTAAATTGGATTTCTGCAGCTTTCCCTGCAGATTGGTATCCCTCACAGCTGCCTTATTACATTTTTATTCCCCTTCCCCACCTGCCACCCAACCCACCAATACTGCTGCTGCTGCTGATAGATTAGCATATCAGAGTGGACATGAAGGAAAAACAAAATCTTAAAAAAATGTAAAGGTTTTACCAAAGCATGGCTGGTTTCACTTTGACCAAATTGTTGTGGTTGTCATAGTAACACAGCACTCCCCCCCTCCTTTCAGTTGTGATGGGGATGGAATGATGGGACTAGACTCATGATGACTCCATCTCTCATCAAAATGATGGTGATGAGACTGCTCCTCTCTGCCTCAGTACATAAACACATGCTGCAGAGCAACATGGGAGGCTGAGAGAGGAAAGGAGGGGAGGACAGCATTCCTCCAACAGGACATGCAATGAGCTATACTTCCAAAGCCCAGGAACAGTGCTGCAGCAAACTAGAAATTAATAAAGCAATATTGCATCATGTGCTGGAACATTTACACTGATATTTGCTTGCTTTATAATTATAATTTCCGTCTGTAAATGGAATTTGGATAATGCAATGGGGATAGGGAAGATTTTCCTCAGCTCTCACGTCGTGCCTGCCATGCTTCTGCAGTCAGACAAAAGGCTCACATCACGATTCTAATAGTAAATCTTTATTTGCATAGGTCGCTCTGCATATACAAATTTACATTTCTATTTTTTATTCTTTTATTTTGCTACCACAAGGGTTATAGCAGACTAACTGAGAATGTGTCTGCAGATACAAATGCACCCCTCTGTAACTGAAGATGATAAATTGACATCCCATGTGTGGAGATATTGGTCATGGAGCACTTATGAATCAAAGTGACAATGTTTGAATATGTTTTGTTGAGCCTAAAAATCTTTAATCAGATGCATGTTACATTTCATTCTACACAATAGCATTAATTAATTGCTACAGCATTGCCTGCAATGGTTAAGGGGATAGAATGTGTATACCTCACAAATAGCCTTAAATATGTCTCTTCTCTCATAGGTGAAATATGCAGCTGTTCACATGCTGTTCTGTACAAATGGCAGGTTATGATGGAAAATAAAGGCAAGAGCCACATTGGATGTGACCTTCTCAGGGGGATTTTTTTCTCCTCCAGCCCTATAACCTTTGGCCTGGGAAGTCTAATTAGCAAGCCTTTATCCTTTTATGTAGAAAAGCAGGAGAAATGCAGATCCACAATTATGCAGATAAGGAATGCATCACAGGCAGCTTTCTCCACTCTGGAGTCCAAGTCAAGGTCTTCTATGCAGCCATAAAGTAAAGCTCAAGTAGTCAGCAATGCGCCCGTGCACACAATGTGTCATGAAATTTTAATTAGAAGTTTATGCACTGTTCTTGAAAGACTGCCTCCTACCTAAAACTGCTCAGACTACAAATATCAGTACTTGAAGTGTATATCATTGAGTGTCTACATGTCCACAGTCCTTCCAAAAGCAAACAATCAAGCAAAAACAAGATTGCTTAACTGTTTCAAACTGTAATAATAAAGACTATCTTGGTTATATTGTTGTATCAATCCCTCCCAATTGTGGTAGCAGCTGCCATGCCAAGTAAAAGTCAGTGAACACGGTCTGTCGGTAGCAACAGTTTGTGTCTCTCATAGCTGCTGGTAATGTTTGCAAGTCTTGACAAGAAACAGTAGAGAGACAATGTCATCTATTCATCTTCAGTGGCAGCAAACACAACACACAGTGCTCCAAATAACTGAACTCTGCAATTTAACTCCTATTGAAAACATTGCTATAGCTTCTCCGTACACAATTGGAGCCTCTTGTTTACAACCTACAATCTCTGCGGCATATAACACACTCAGTCTCTCTCAAGGGCACAACACACAAGCTAACTGTTCCTTTTTTTGGGGGGGGTGTGTTAAAAATGAATTTTCAACAACAAAAACAACTACAGCGAGAAGTGGTCAGTTACTTTCCCTGATGTCCTCCAAACCCCGACTTCAAATCCCCACGTAATGAGCAACAACAATGAATTTCTTACAACTGTTCGCTGCTCACAAATTTGTTCCTGTTTTAATGAGAGTGTGAGTTTTTTTGTGGTCATTTCAAAGTCCATAAGAAAACTCTTTGTAAAGGATTTCTATGTCTTATGATGCCTCTCACTGGGGTGGGTATAAGATCATATGAAAAAAATGGACAGAAAAATTAATCCAGAGCATATGGGTATCTTTCACGATAAATTGTGAGGCAATAATGCCACGACATTGATTGACATTTCACTGTTTTTGTTTAATCATAATAATATGCTTTCAAGTTAGGCGTGGAAGTGACTTCATGATCGTATGACAGCTCAATAGCTGTCAGGGCTCTGTGTGGAGGATAACATCTTTATTGTTTTCCATCATTGTATGCTGACAGAGCCTTAACTTACGATGAGAAAAGTTTTCTTTCTGAGTGTGTGTGATGAATGATTAATGGTCACGGTTATTCAAATTTGTGGTTGCTTTTTTTCTTGCCCACTGCCTTAATTGTTTTTGATACCACACCTATTTTATGTGCTTTCCTTTCAACTCTGCAGTTTTTAATTTCCTTTTTGTTTACTTGTAAAACAATGTCAGTAATGACTTCGGACAGTAAATACATTATAACGCAGACCACTGGTACAGGAGAACTGAGGCTTTAAAGCAGCTTTGTTAGTCCAGCAGACTAATCCAAGTGACTGCTGTTTGATCAATGCCTATTCACACATATCAAAAAGCAGCTCTCCATTCAATACAATATCTTAGGCATAAAGGGGGTATATTTGCATATTACCGTTGCTGACAGCCAATTACAGAGAGACACAATTTGTTGTTCCTTTTCATTCTCTGATCTGGTTTTTGAAACCTTCAGCCGAGAAAAGAATGCATATTCATGACAGGACTGTGTGCAGCCCATTAATGGTGTGTGTAGGTGGATTCTAAACAAATGGTGTCTTTAAAGAGTGTATGAATGCCCCTGACTCTGTTGCCAGTACCTGGACTCTCCTCAGTCAGTAATTACAGGAGGGATTTTGATTAGAATGCTGCAGAGAAATAAAGTAGTCATTTTGTGTGTTGCATAGCACAGGCACCCATATGGAACTTGACCAGAGTCAATGCCAAGCTTCTACAGAGAGGTGTGCTGGGGATCCAGTATTTCTATATCTAATTGGGTTTGTTGTGGCACAAAATACTCAAATTCGGATTTGTACTTAAAAACTCAGTGTTACTACACTTCAAATTTAGGATATATATATGAACAACTATCCTGCACTATATTCATTCTTAACACTTACATGTAACAACATGTTTTTCTTAAACCCAGCTATAATGTCTCTGTCATGTTTAAAACTGAATCTATTTTGTTTTTCAGCCTGATATGAAAACCTTTAACACACAGCAGTGAGCACAGCTGGCGAAAAGGTATCGTACCAAGTTGTGGACAGTACAGCGCATAACAAAATTAACATTAGAAAGACATTTGGAGAAGAATGAATAAATCAATGACAGAGCAGACCAAAGCCATAGCTTCTGCGATTTAGATTTAATAGATCATTGATCCAATTAAATTTGCTACATGTATGCTACACATGTGGAATAAAACAAAACTGCCAGCACTCACAGACACACACATGCACAGTAACAGAAGCAGGAAGCCATCTTATTCATGTCTCATAATTCCCTTGCTGTCAGCTACCTCGCCAAATATTTTCTAAAACCAAGCAAGCCCTGTCATCTCATTCAACCTTAGAATGTCACCATTGGGCTCTTTTTGGGGATGGGCTGGCTTTCCTTTGAGCCTTTTATTTGGGGTGATATCCACTTGTTATGCTTACCAGTTCCACGGGCAGCAGTGGCAGCCATGTTGAATATTAAGTCTGGGTAGAACAGTGAACTAGGCGAATGCCCTCAATAGGTAATAGCATGAGATGGAAAAAGTGAACTGGCTATGAGGTACAGACATGTGAAACTATTTACACAGACCACTGCCAGTCAATTCGCACACGCCCTCCCCTTTTCTGAAAACTGCATTGAAGCTTGACCTCACCCCTATTCTACAGAGATCATCTTTTAAAGATTTTTGTCTTTTACTCATTTATCATTATTGCTAAAAAAAAACTTTCCACTGACTTTTTGACCCTCATGCTAAGGGTCATTAAACCCTAAAGCACAATGCCCCATCTTCATCGACAAAGGTACATAGGGATAAAATATTGACAATACTCAGGACTATTGGCTCATTAAGGACCTAGCCTTGCTAATAAGACTGAAAGAACTTAATGCAATATTAATAGTAAAGGATTTCTCAAAGCCACCAATTCCAGAGACCATTGAGTTGGTTTCCTAATTATTGATGGGCCAAATTGCAAAAAAGACTTAATCACATTTCACAGTGAATAAAGAATTCATGAAAGCTTGCTGGGTGCACTGCATGTTAATGAAAAAGTGTAATGGAGATGATTTAATACATTAATCATCCATAAGTGTGTCATCTCCTACAAGCAGTAAAAGTTTTAGGTGTGACTGTTTGAAATTGCTTGTTGCTCAAAGTGAAATGTTCTATAATAATAATGTGGCTTTTGATGAAGAGTCAACTTAGGTCGGTGTTTTCATGTCATCCATAGATTACTAATGTAGTTTCAGTTAATACAGGAATAGAAATAAGAATCAGCCAGGAATTGCTTAGTTAGGATTATTTTTATACTCCTATTAATTTCAGCATTAGAAAGGTCCATAATTAAGCTACTCAGAACCCACATAATTTATTGTAAAGCTCATCTTAATGTCTTAACATTTTAAATTAGTACAGTGAGACGTTATCTATTTTGGTTTTCAGATTATGCTATGCAGTATTGTTTTCGTCAACGATGACAATGACAAAATCATTTCGTTGACGCCACTTTTTTTTATGACGATAAGAGACGGTGACGAGAAAAACATGGCTCTTTGATGACTAAAACATGATGAGACTTGTGTGAGTTTTCGTTGAAGAGAGGAGAACGGACAATGTGTCAATTAAAACCTAAATAGTATCTGCTGCTGACCAACCTTACATGGCAACTAAAGGCTCGCCACAAGGATATTTTTTCAAAGGTAAGTTGTAAGTGCTGTTAATATATCGTATGTATACAATGTTACTCGACAATCGGCTCCTGATAAATGTCATAGTAAGCTTATGAATGAATAAGATTTCCACATTCTCCTGGTGCAAATGGGCTGCTAACTTCAGGCTAAAATTAGCTTTGTTATGCTAACGTCAATTCATTCTGTTTTTACAAAAAATATGCATCTGGCAGACAAGGCCAAGTTGAGCACATGTGTTCCTCATCCGTCACTCATATTTGGGGCATGTATATGTTCATTGTACTTTAGTAAATTCTGAGAAATAAAGCCACAATTGTTATGCTTAAGCAACCACTCCAAGTTTTGTGATCCTCACCAACCATGAATCAAATCAACAGGCAAAGGCAGCTCAAACACTGCTCTTAGGTGTGTCAAGTCAAGAAGAGGGACCCAAACGAACTCTCCACCCCCTTTTATAGCCTCTACCCCTTGGTTCAACTCTACTGCCAAGCATACTAGTAACCCACCATTCCACATAGATATGACCTAAAGCAGTACCTGTGATCCCAATAAAAAGTAATGTAATAAAATCAAGTAGGACCAAGAAGGAGACAAAACCATTTTCAGAGGCCACGAGAAGGTCATTTGTGACTTTAATTGATGCAGTTTCAGTGTCACGGTGCACTCTAAAACCAGACAGAAATTCCTCATATACACTATTGTTTTTCAGATGTGTAATAAGCTGTTTAAGGACATTTTTTTCTTCCAAAAGTTTAGCATTAAAAGATAAGTTAGATATAGGTCTGTAATTGGATAATATTTCTTTTCACAATGACTTGATTACAGTTGTCTCAAAGGCCTGTGAGACATAGTTTTGTCATTAAGAGAGACTTAATTGATTTGATGAAGTACAGAAGAGTTGATTAGAGGTAAGATATCCTTAAACAGTTGGGTTGTTATGGGATCCAGCAGCTAAATCATGATGATGATTTAGAAGCTCTAACTGTTGACATCAACTCAGACAGATCAATGAGCGAAAAGCTATTTAAAAAAAAGTATGGATTACATCTTATACAATTTTCCAGAGTAGTTGTGATAAACAATGCATTTCTGCCAGCAGCTGGAACTGAAAGATGAACCTTTACCCTATTATATCCGACTTCATTGTTTTAAAAAAGTCCATAAAACGACTACTAAACAGTAGAGGAATGCAACAGTCAACTGCAGAATGTCAATGAGTCAACCTTGTCACAGTACTGAAGACTTATTCTCCTCTTTTATCTGTGAATAGTATGCTGATCTTGTCCTGCTTAAGGCATATTTATATGCTGTGAAGCAGTTTTTAACAATAGTTCTTAAAAATTTTGCCACTGATTTATCAGATAGACATGCTGTAATGAATTTCACGAGAACAATCTTCAAAGCCTTTAACTATAGTACTGAAATGTATTAGGTAAATTATCCAATGAGAGAATTTTGGGGAGATACCAACCGATGTCTTATATCAATGCCACATGTCAGGACAAGATCGAGTGTGCAAAGCCTATTGATTCCAATAAGGATTTAAAGGCAACGAATCCACTCCCACCACCGTCCCTATCAACATCCATCCATCCATTTTCTATACTTCCTCCTGAGCTACAGCCACCCACAAATGCACATCAGAGGTTTTTTTTTTGGAAAGTAGGTGCTTTCTTCTTGCAGCCCAGACATGCAGAATCACTTGATGCTGGGCTCAAGAAAAGTAACATTAGCTGAAGTGAGAGAGGCTTTTAGTTGCCAAGATTCCTCTGTGAGCACATAAACTATTGCACACCTTGCTTGCTTGGTCGACAAAGAGAGTAGCAGTGATTTAAATTTACTCTCTTTCTATATAATCTGTCTGACTTGAGTGGTGGAGTCCAAATTCTTCAAATATGGTTTGAGACCACTTTCAGCCTGCATCATCCGCTCTTCTTTTTATTGTGGTCCTCAGAAATTCAATTTCTCCGCGCTACGACACAGTTTCACAAAGTCTGCGAAAGGTATTTCTTTAAATAAAGCTGAATGTCCATTAACACGATTCTTTCTATTCAGAATTTTTTTGGGGAAAATCACAAATTTTCCAGCACCATGCCACTGTACACATTTTGACTAACTTATGTGAGACGTGATTAGCCTACAGGAAAGGATTCTGATATGCCAGTTTTGATGTCATCCATTCATGTCTTCGCTGTGAATAACTGGCAATATTTGCAGCCATTATCAACAGTTCACAGTTTGACACTGTGAGAAGGCCTGTAATGTTTTGTTGTGCATAAAATATTAAAAAAAAGATATACGCCACTTTAATTAAAAAACACTCGTCAGCGTTGCGCAAACACTCTGGTTTCATTCAATTCAAAATACATCCCTCTCTGCACTTAATTACGCCTGAGAAATTTGGCAGGTGTTGACAGAACACTATGAGACAAAAATTAAATGCAAAGAAAAAAAATGCTCAAAAGGATAATGAATAAGGGGTGATTATTTCATTTTTATTTGGTCTTATTTATATACCGCCAAATCACAACAGATATCATCTCAAGGTCCAATCATTCAGTTGCCCTGATTCTTATATATGATCCCAGAGCACAGAGGAAAGATAACTCAATCTTCTATCTTTTTCCCCCATTTTAGTTTTTGCTTTTTTCTGATTTTGGGACACCAGCCTGTGATAACGATGAAAGCTCTGCCTTTGTGTCACATACCTGTCTCACATGAAACTCTGATGTGTGAATGTGAACATGCCACACATGGTCTTAGCCTCTTTTCTGGAACAGTGCCATGCTATTTATGTTGTAATGAGCATCTGTCTCACTGTACACCGCCACGTCTGTACCTCACAACCAGTTGTTGAGTCTTTTGTTACTGCTTTTTGCTCCCACAGAGCCGCTTTTTCTCGGCTCAATTACTGACTCCGTTTTATCCAGGCTTGATGAATGATAAGGAAAATGCTATCAGACAATTGGACAAGGCCACATGATGATGCTGAGCCCACTCCCCTACTGCAAGACAGACATTGATGTTTTCCCCAAAGGTTCAGCATAGATATATTAACAAAGGAGCAGACTGACGCGGACATGCTGCACTCTCAAGAGTGCATTTGATGGAGATGCTCATGCTTCTGTGAATGTTATAAGCTTTGGGGTAATTTCGCTATTATATACGCGAGTTGCTAAAATCACACCAATGTAAAGCTATTATCTCATCAGGTTATCTCAATACAGTATCGTGGTCACTGCAAAAGCTGATAAGTTATTTATGGCTAAAGTGGCTGTTTTTGTACCTGACTATAAAGTTTACCTCACATGAAGCGGCCGTATGTAGAAAGCTGCAGGCATCACAATATACAGATCTCTTTTTGAGCCAATCAGTCTCATCCTTTTTCTTTAAAACTCCCGTCTGTTCCATTATTCTCCCTCAAGGCTGACTTTAACGCAAACCTCCTTGTCCCCATCTCTGCCTCTTCCTGATACCAGAGGAGCCTCATCAGGAACTTACGGCTCATCCATCACCAACATCTAATCTTTGGGGGTCCTACCCCATCTACTATCTTTGTTCACATTGGTACTTCACTGAGATGCTTGGAGTCTATTCATCAAACAAATGAATTTTACTAACCGAAATTCAAAAGCTGTCTCATTGTCACTACTTGTTGTTTGAGTCCACATTATTAGCTGACCACATACAGTATAATCAAGGTTACCTGTTATATTTTCTGTTTTTTAGCTCTGATAGACCAAATGCTGGAAGGTTCTAGGACTTTTGAAAGATTTTCTTATACCCCTGCATTCATACGACTGTTGTATATGGAGCTATAGTCTGATTGATGACTGAAGACAATCTGAACATTTATGTAACTTGTGTGGTTCAAAATTGTATGGGGAAAGATATTAGTCACCTCTGCCTTATTGCGCACAAAGTGTTTTGATCAATGTGCCCTTTTTTTTATCACGGCAGATGTTTCTCCACAGGAAAAAATAAATTGTATTCCAACTTTTCAAGTACTTTGTACAAATACACTGCTCAGATATGTTATGTTTAGACTGCTTAAAGAAAATACCGTGCGCATGTACAGCTGAAATGTGACATACCTCACTTATCAAATTATATTGCATCATTTACAGCACAGAAAGTTTCTATATTTGATTAAGAAAGTGCTTATTATTGATTAAGCAAAAAAAGACAAAGTTTCCATAAAAGGATATCTACACCTGTGCATATGGCCATGATTGTAAAATTCTAATTTCATACTTATCAAATTTGCAAAGAAGCTTTTGAGCACACACTGTGCAAATGAGTGATAATGCAGGCTGGCTGTGTTTCTCTCTTTACATTTAATTCAAAGATAAAAATATGATGATGACTGCTCTGCAATGACTCACACCAATAAACACTTGAGAAAACCAATGCCTGTTCCAAATCAAAAGACAAAATCACCAGTTAAATTCCTGCTTGTCCAAATACAAAAATATATTACAGTCAAGTCGATGCCTGAGCAAATTCTCTTTTAGGATAACTTCTTCAATGTTAAATCATTATCACTTTCTCTCAACAGTACACACAGAATTTTGTAGATATCAAGACTTGCAATGCCATCCTCTCCTCTCCACTCAGAGAGAACTACACCTTGTCCTCGGCAGTCCCTGCTGAATATCCATGCTCTCCCTTGTAAGGCAGGATTTACATGACAGTAAGTGGGATTGTAATGCACACAACTGTCATCATTGGAGCCATTTATAGCTATGGCTACAAGCAGGGTGGGCTACATATGAGTGCTAAGGACTTCAGTCATGTACTGGCACAGAATCTCAGCAAGGTACCTTCATTTATGCATCGTGATTGTACAGATGCTGTCATAAAGAACATGTAGACAAAGCAGGATTCCCAAAGCATTTTGTTAATTTCCCAGACAAGTGGATTCATCATATTGTACTCTCTTGTTGAGATTTCTAGGGTTGCCGAGTTTTTCATCCTTTCAGTTTAAAAGAAAAGTGGCATGTGTCATTTGAGGTGCCAGATGTGTTAAAAAAAAAGAAGGTATTTTGGAGCATGTCGGGATGACAAGCATTGAAGATTGTATTTTAAAAGACTTTCTGACAATGGAACAATTCCACACTTTTCAATTATACATTATTCAGCTTCTGTTGTGGAAGCAAACCTCACTTGAACGACATATTGAGAACTTCACCTGGAAGGAAAATGAGAAAGCCAGTGTGATTTGCATTTTCTGCTTGGGCTGTTAACTTGTCATCAGCAGCCGCTGACAAGTGAATGGGAATAAACATCTAGAACCTGCACTGTGTGAAGTTAAGATCCAATTTAAGTGACGAGTCTAAAGAGGCTTTTTTAAACATTCATCAGTTTTCTTCTTCTGCTTTTTGTCGCTCTCTCTTTTCAATTTTAGTACGATTCCTACTCAAGTTTTCCTTTGCAGCTTGTTTACAAACATCAGCTGTGAATTGTTCAATGAGTTAAGTGATAGACAGTGTGATGATGCACTTATACAGAAATCATCTTAAGAATTAGCTGACAAAATAATAAAAAAATTAAGATGTGCCCCGATACATGATGGCTCAGTTGCTAGGAAAGTCTGGGCCCTTCCTTTTATGGCCATGTTACTTTGTCCCTGTCACCTAAACACTGATGCAGACCAAGTTCACATCCCCATTGCCAGATTCCACAAAACACCTACTGTAGTTCCCCGTCACACCTAGATTATTATTACTGGTTTGGTAGCACAAGGGACATAATATTATGAAGGTGACATTTTGGCTTTTAATAATTTTTTTTTCTATCAGAGAAGGTTCATAGAATCCTTCCCACCATCACTGATGTATCATCAACTGCCATAGAAGTATTTTTAGAACCTGATTTGTATTTAGACTAACCACTAACCACAACAATAGCTTCTTCTAAACCTTCAACTTAGACGCAGACTGTTCAAGGTGGTGTTCCCATTAATTAAAATATCTATCTTGGATTTGATCAATCTGTCTTTGCTGACAGGCTATGTGCCACAGAGTTTTAAGGTTGCTGTAATTAAACCTTTACTTAAAAAACCTACTTCTGCTCCAGGAATGTTAGCTAATTATCGACCCATATCTAACCTCCCTTTTATGTTTAAAGTTCTTGAAAAAAATAATTGCAGCTCATCTTTGTGAACATTTACACAGAAATAATCCATTTCAAGAGTTTCAGATTCAGAGTGCATCATAGCACAGAAACAGCACTAGTGAAAGTTACCAATGATCTCCTCTTAGCCTCTGATAGCAGACTTGTGTCTGTGCTTGTCCTGTTGGATCTCATTGATGCATTTGATACGATTAATCACAGCATTCTGTAACAGTTATCTGTTATTCTGTTATTGGGATCTGAGGAACTGCATTAGGCTGGTTTAAGTCATATTTATCCAACAGATTCAACTTTGTTTGTGAAAATGAAGAATCTTCATTGCACGTAAGTCATGGAGTTCGGCAGGGTTCTGTGGTTGGACCGATTCTTTTCATTTTGTACATGTTTCCACTAGGTACCATCACAAGACAGCATGGCATACGTTTCCATTGCTACTGATCATACTCAGCTGTACTCATCCATGAAACCAAATGAAACCAATCAGTTAATTAAAATACAAGCATATCTCAAAAACATTCTTTAACAAGATAAAACGACTGATAAGCATTTGTTTTATTCCTCGTCTACAGAACTTCCTGAAATGTATACAAGGGTAAGAACAAAAGACCACCTCTCTGCTCCTGAACATTCCGACAAAGAGATTACGTGAGATAACTACCTTTGCTCATGGGCACACATTTACCATATTAGCTGATTGAAAGCATGGATAGGCCTTTGTGTAATTAACTTCTTACATCTCTTCAAGCAGAAAGCAGTCAAGCAGGTAAACAGTGAAATTTTTTTTTCTCATTTAGAGTTGAGGTGTACATTTCACATATACAAGAGGTACTGATTTAGAAGTAAACAACACATTTTTCATTTTTATTTGGGCACACACGTCTGTAGTGATGCACACACGAGTCCCTGCCCCCCCCCCCCCCCCCCCCCCCCCCACTGTGTACCTGCATTGCTCAGATGCTGGCTACAAACAGTCTTAGAAGTTGCCTGTGATCTATACATAGAAGTGAGGCAAACAGCAAAAGCTAACTTTGATGGAACATTTTTTCGATTGATTTATTTTTTTTGCCAAGCCTAACAAACACTGCACTCTATTTTCTGCCACATTCTCTATAGTTACCCCCTTTAGTTCTCTTCCCCTCATTTTTATGTTCTTTTCGACTTTCTTCTTACTTCGGTCTCTCTCTTGTCTACCTATCTGCCTCTATTTCAAGTATTATTTTGTTCCAGGAAATCCAGCCAGCCTGCCCAATCATCAGGATGAATATGCACAGACACTGATTTGTTCCACTGAATTGTTCTACAAGAACACTATGTCTTTGGTTAAAATAGCACACTTGTATAATAGCTCACACTACCTCGCCATAAAGTTTGAAACTTTGTATATCCCCTCATTCCAAATCTGATCATGCACTGAAGCCAGTCCTTAAGTAATTAAATGAATAATTTTCCCATACTGCGATTACAATATCTGAGGCCTATTCTTTTATTTTAAAGCCCTGTGCTTCATGGATCAAACTCTTCATTAAATCAAAGTAAATCTTACAAAGGAATTTGATGCTTACACTATTTTTTCCGTGACTAGGATCATCTCAAAATATAGTCTGGCCCCCCACTGATAACAGTGCTTCAATTTATTATCATCCATTAAGTCTGATCATCTCATTGCCTTAATCTGCAATGACTGGTTATTTTTTTTCTTTTTCAATAGGAATAACAAAAATAATGATAAAGTGGTGTTATTTAGAGTAGTAGTTAGAGAAGTTAGAAGAAGAACAAAAAAATAAACAGTTGGATAGAAATTTGCCATTCAATTACCATTCAAACCTGCTCCTTACCCCTGCTTGAAGCAACTTACTGAGGCCACAGTATCTACCAGCATAGTATAATAAAAAAATGTAATAATATATTAATGGCTCACTGAAATAGAAAAAAATAGAGACAGTGGAATTGAAATTTTGAGACTCAAAACTCAAAAACTGTTACTGATAAATCTAAAATACTTGTAACCAGTTAAACCAAACCGAAAAGGTTGGGATATATGGAGTGTGTACTGTATGCTGTATAAAGCACGGTAGACCAGCATTCACTCTCTGGGATGTTTCCTCTGTAACTACCCAGTGATAAACCAAAGTAAAGACAAGTCTATTATCACCAGTGGAAACTGATGAAGTGTTAACATTTAACTCCACGGTGTACAGCTCTAAGGCTCTCTCTTTTATAGAAGACAAAGACAAGCAGACCAACCTCAGCACAACGGGCACTTTTTTTTTTATTACAGGGAGCCCTATAACAGTAGGTATCTGAACAAGCCTTAGGCAAAAACAGAGTGCTCAGCTTACAAATACACTAAAGAATTGCAGGCAATCTTGCTTGGTGTCTACCATCAGCTGCAAATACAAGGTCATAGAAATATAGACAAACTGCTTCTTTTCTCTTTTTTTTCTATCCTTAGCTTTAGCTATGTGCACATATTCCCTCAATCCTACCCTATGTCTGCCAAGTGAGGTGATTGGCTTGACTCGAAGGGAAATATACTGTCTGAGCAGTGGACTCGGGTTGCAGTTTACCATAGGCTGCTTTCCCAGAGGACCTGACCCAGCAAAGCTGCAACTTGACTATTGCCTGATATAGGCACATACAATTATGACAGGTTTTATAAACTCACCAAGACAGGATGGGTTTGTGCATGAAGGTTAAATTGTCACCCACACACAAGGATAATGTGTACTTTGACACATTTGTTTGCATCTCTCCTCCAGGAACATACACACAATTGTCCAATACATTCATCCCTCTCATCACCCAGTCAGTGGTAGTTTTGGACAGAGGGTTTAATGTCCAACAGAAGGAAAAACTAAACACAATCAACATCAGAAAAAAGCAGCAGCAACAAAAAAACTTTAGCATATGGCTATTAAATCTAAATGCACTCATGCATCAAAAAGAAAACAAGATTTCCGTCATTATTATCAACAGTTTGGAGCTGCTTCAGGGGCTCACTTTAGCAAAAACTGTTTCCTATAGACAACAGATTGGGCCAAGTGATGGGTTGAGAGTAGAATGGGAAAATATGCTAATAGTTTTGTAGAATGCGACACACAGAGAATACATACAGTTCCATGCAAGGACAAACAAACACAGAGAGAAGAATAAGTATCACTAATGGTTTCCATTGTTGCAGAACAAAACAAATAGGTTGACTTGAAACTCAAAAAAACTGTCACGTCAGTGGCTTGCAACCGTGTTGTGTTTGGCAAATCACTTCGATTTAATGGAGCTTTATAACAGCCTTATAACCTCTTATTCTGTCTGTACACTTAGACAGATCTACTCTGCTGGACATTGCAACCATTTTTGCATGCCCTTCAGTTCCTATTTGATATGATAAAAACCCTGCGTGTTCCTCCTCTCTATTCTACAACCTAACCTTGTCTATACGTCACAATTTCAATATTAGAGAGAAAGTCAAAGATACTGAAAAGTCATTTTGAGATTGTGTCATGGAAAAGTTTGTGAATAGAAAAAATGTGACGAGTCAAGTGTTTAAAAGACTACTTGAATAGAGAAAAGACTACTTGAACAATTTTGTGCCGTTTCAAACATGGAGATTATAGAAAGGGACCGTGCCAAAGTTTTTCGAGCTCTCAGAGGCTTGTCAAGGCTAATGCTTGCTCAGAATCATCATTGGGAAAAGTTTATGCATGCTGATGTCAGTCTTAAAAATAAAAAAAATATATTTCAACCAGGTGTGTGCTCTTGTAAGCGCCTTTAACTTCATGTCTGTTGTATATCCAGTTATTCTTTATTAGCTTGGCTACTTTATTCACAGTACTAGTCATTTTGTCCAAGGCTGCCTAAATCCTTTCATGCCTCCGTTTTCCTTAATGTCCATTTTCAGGCTAAATGATAAGAAATGTAGCTACTATGACAAAAAGAACTCAAGAAATACTATCCTATATTATGCCCTTTATATAGGTCTGCAACTCCCCAGTGCAATACGTAACATGTCAGAGGTCAGCCCTTGAGTTATGATTATTGCAACAACAGGGGAGTATGGGGTGTTGGATTTAAGGTGCAAGGCCCGTCTCATTTATCCTTCAGCTGTCACAAATTCCCCTCCAGAGGCCAAGCCTCCACTGACTGACAGGTGTTAGTAATGACTGCAGTTCAGAGGTCATGAGTCAACGTAAGCACAGAGGCCAAGCACAGCTGCACACATCCTTTGATACGTGAATCTCCCTAAAGATTCCATTATTTAGTGAGAGCTTTTGATTAACAATAACAATTATATCATTTTAAATGATTTTGCCGCACTGAGAATAATTTTGATTGTTTCATTTGATGAGTAAAATATTGTTCTTTATTAAGAATTCTAATGTATCAGAAATGTTCAATTCAAATTTAATGCATTACTATCAGTTTTTTGTCATCCAACGGGATGTTTGCGTTGGTCATCACCGCTGTGCCAGAAGATGCAATTGGAGCTCTTGGAATCGAGCTGTAGGAAGAATATGGCAGATGGAGGAGGGGACAGAGCTCATTATGGCACTGTGCATTCCAGAGAGTGAGAGATCAGCCTGGAGGCCTTTGGCAGCTGACAGCAGCTGCATTTCTCAGCCTCGTGAAAATGGTGGAGCTGGTGGAGACGGTAAGTGAAGAGGACAGTAGAAAGGAAGACAGACTTTGGAATGGGATGGAGATGTCCTGAGGGACTTTGTTATCATTTGGCATTCCTCTTCTCCTTTCATCACTTTGGATAATGCCTGAGATGTGGATGATGTGGGAATACTGAGGTATCGAGGGGAAGGAGTGGTTATTAGAATAAGAAGCGATATCGTTCTTGGTCCATGCAGTTATGAAGCCCCTTGAAGTTCTGACGGCAACCACCCTTCCACCCACTCTCTGCCCTTGTTCCTCTGGAAATCTTCAGTTACCACAAAGTCTTATTTGGAACAACTGTTGTATGTGCTGCATGTTTTAAAAAGAAGAGAAAAGAATGCTCACAGAATCACATCCTGTTTAAATCAAGTGGGAGTAGCTGCTGGGCACAATACAATTCTGTCCGGGCTATGGTGGCTTAACAATTACAGCTTCAGGATGCTGATCAAAGTTGAGCTTTAAGCCTAAACACCACCTAGCTGCCAAAGTTAAACCTTTGAGTAAACTAGACTAGCTGATCATTATGGGATATGCAAAAAGTTAATTTCCCTTGTGGAACCAACAAAATATATAGTAAAATAAATGGATGAAAATAAAGATTTTAATCTGGATTGAGGAGATAAATAAACATGGCTGTGTTGAGTCAACAGAATTTCTGAAGGACAAGTGTAGCCACTGTGATATCACCCACTGACATCTTAATACTTGGAACCAGTTCGACCTTATGCACCCTTCTTTGAAGCCTAATATTGATTTAATGATGGAACAGTTTGATAAAAAGACTAACAGCAAACTCATCAAAGGAGTCAAGTTAATTAATGACACCATAATGACTTGTGAAAAAAAAAAGAAGCTGACTTGGTCTTTTATTAGACAGGCTAACCCTTATAACTAAGTATTTGAGATCATTTGGAGCCAGTGCATCTTGACTAGAAGTGCTGGCTATGCTTGGTAGGCTCACATATCATGCTAAGACAAAATAGTTTTAGCACCCTAAAAAAAAATAATAATAAATTAGTCCGAAATGAATGCAGAGACTCAAAGGCAAAAAAAAAAAAAATCTGTCATTATATCACAAGCATTTTCTTTGGCATGAGTGACTAAAAGAATGTGAAAGGGCTATGAGGGCAGCTCAGAGAGAAGACATATAAATGGATGCCTGTCTATGGCAATTACTCTAACTGAAACTGTGTGTCTGTTTTGGCTGTAACCGCGTACTGAAGCTGTTGTGTCCCTCTCCACTGTCTTTAGCAACCGATCGACTCTCCCCTGAGAGCCACTTAGTTGGTCCTGCATCCAGCCTCTTGAGTTACAGCTCACCCACACACATGCTCCCATCTGGACACGCATACATTCACAAACATACACACTCGTAAGCACTAACAAACACGTATGGAAACACTTAAAAACGGCCTCATACAGTATTGACCCTCAAAGCTTGGTTACAGCTTCTATAGGAGGTAGGAATCCCTTTCTTATACCAAATCTATACAGTCATTACAGCTATAGACATATTCAAGTGGTTTGTGGTAAGTGTTCAGAATAACTGGAATCTTCGTACACCATAGTTTTACTGATTATTTCTGTAGCAACTATGGTTTTTGGTTAGGATTGGGGCAGATCATTTTGAGGTGTCATTGCCTACATTGTGCCTATGTTGCAGCAATGTTGCTGTTATTTACTGTACAGTGTTTTCACAATGTTCCATGTACATTTGATTAATTTATGACCTATATACAATGATATTCTTAAGGCAAAGAATTACAGAAATGTCCCTGCTGCTTCCTCTCGTTTGTCAAATTTTTAACAGTACATTCAACATTTAATCATTCGAAAGAAGTGAAATTGGAGCGATTACACAAAATGTGTGGAAAGTACAGGCGAGGGAGTAATATTCAGCAATGGTCCCAGCTGGACATTTATGCATTGCAGTTCAGGTCACCAGATCCCAGTTTGTTGCTTTACAATTACAACTACTGAATTCGCAGTTATATAGGCTTATATTTCTCTAACATCCCAGTCAAAGAGCCACACTGACAGAATAGCAACAATATCCCTCATGCTGACATGGCTAACGTTTGGTCTTAAGTACAATTTTTCTCACTTTTTTAAAGGATTTCTTTAACTGCAGAATGAAATAATTGTGCAGCAGCAGCCACTCACCAATGTCACACATAATATGACAGTGCAGTCCCTGTTCACTAAGTAGGACTACCATTATGCCAGATGAAGTGCATCTGTGGAACGCAGCTCTCAGAGCTGCAAGCATTTGTTAAGATGGCAGGTGCTGGTTAAGAGCACTAATGACAGCCATTATCCAATGTTTTACATAATTCTGCTTCACATGCATAGCTACTGTATAGGGCATGGCCATGGAAATATATTCTAAGCTGTTGCTTTCACTGTGGAGAAAAAGAGGTTATTCTTTAGAGGTTTATGATAAATCAGTTGATCATACACTCCAGCAATGCATTAGTAGACAGATATAGCAAGGGACAGGTGTGGTTTTATTATATTTATATATATATATTTATATATATATATATACTTAAAAGATGTAAAAGCACCTAGAAAATACATACAAATATAGTTTTCACAGGGAATCAGTTCCTCTTTATTGTATTTTGTCCTCTATGTTTTATTATGTTGGAGAAGAAGCATTATTGTCAAACAGATTCTTTTAAAAGACAGTGGATTTGTTATCCTAAGTCGATTATTTATTTTAGTATTCTGTTTATCATGCACATAACAACATACGTAATGAATAAGTATCTATAACTTGTACAAATACATTGTAGTTCATGAAAATAATAATAATAATTAAAAAAAGGCTGCAGTATGGTGATAATACCCGGAACCGTGATACTTTGTCTGGTATAGTATCGTGGTTACTTATTTCGGTATCGTGACAACTCTATAAGGGAGTGCATGCTATGCATAGCGATCAGGCAATGCTTGGCTCCAGGAAGAGACAAAGAGCTTGAGATCATCCAGCTAACTTGGGTCTGAAAACACACACTCTCATTACCACTGGTAAAGCACGGTGCAGTACCATGAAGAAAGAGAAGGACACATAGGCAGCGATCCATTAATATCCAAGGGAGGGCCTACACTGAAACAAACTGCAAAAAGAAACGGCCTCAATAAGCAATTGCACTTCAGACTAAAAGGAAAAACAGAGCTACAGGAGCAGCTAACCATACCTGCAGCAGTGTCAAAGGACAGGCCACCAGGATGATGGCGGAGACTACAGCTGAGAGAGAGCACACACACCTTTTGCAAGTACAACCTGCTCATATAGGCTGCCAAGTCCGAGCGACAGGCTGGTAAGTTCCATGCAATTAAAGGGGACCAGTGAACAAAACTAAAGCAAGGTGGGAATAAAACATTCCTCCTGCTACACAGAGAAAGACGGTGAGAAGCATAACATGCTTTCTTAGAGCTTTGCCCTCATTAGAGAACTCAGCAGACTGTAGATATCTGTTCTCTGTATCAGTCTGTGAAGACAGCCAAGTTAAAGGCATTATAAAATTTCAACACAAAAACCCAGATTTCCCCCTGCACCTACGCAAGGTAAAGGCGTCAGAGCCCCTTCAGTGAAGCAACAGTAAAGCAGGGTTTCCACTTCCATTTCGAGGGTATATTGAGATTAAACAGTGACATGTCTCTTTACACACCATGGAAAGGAAACAGAAAGGAAAAGATTATAGCTTCTGGCATGTCATGCTGTGAGCACAGATACGGCAAGAAACAGAGAAATGTCAGTGGATCAGATCTGCTTTGGTAGCTAAAGTTATGAGTTAAGAAGTTGATATTAAAGAGATGGGAGCAACACGTGTGGAAGTGTATGACCTTCATCATTCACTGTTCAGTCAATCTCATCTCCTGACCTCTCTCTCTCACTTCTGAGAGCCACGAAGCACAGGAGCCCTTTTGTGTTGACTCGCTAATTAGGAAGACCTTGAGGTGCGGATCTCATCCATTGTTCTTTCTCATTTTGGTGGGAAAATATTTCATTGATTTTTTGCAGCAATCGAAGGCAGGCGAAGCTCAGAGGAGCTCTGTGTGGGATTAGACACTGCGGGGGGTTTCTGTGATGGGCGGGGAACTGTTGAGGGCGTGCACATACGTGTGTGTGTGTGTGTGTAAGTGTGTAATGTCCCTCTTCATAACCCCTACCCCTTTTCACCTTCTGAAAGAACCAATTATGGATGTGATCCCATCATAGCTCACCTTTTTCGCTGAGCTCCCATTGTTCACTCTTTACCTGCTGCACAACTTCTGATTAAATTCCTTCATCTATTGTTGTGATAAATCCAACTCATTTGCAAACATCTGGATATAGTGAGGCTTTTGTTTACCTTCCCCCATGCACAATAGTGATGAAGGGTGGCCATGTTTTCAAAATCAAGCACCTGTCAAATGCTCTTTTATAATCAGATAATAAATAGTAAAAGCAGCGCTAAATCTGGTTAAGTGGGGTTGAAATTTTCTCTAATTTTCTAAGCTCTTACAGTAGAAAAGAGGAGTGCAAAGCAAGCTGGCTCAGTGGAGTATTCAGCAATCACCTGTTTCTGTCTGATTTTCCCTCACTTTCCCCCTCCTGTCATCCTAGACTGCCTGTAAATTACGCCTCACCCCTCCAGGTGCCGACATCTCTCTGAAATGATTATTCGTACCACACAGAAGATTGCTTTTGGTAATTATATGTATCATAATTAAATTTGATGAACTCCTACGAGACATAAAATCTCATTTGACCCAGGTGCTGGATTACTCTTCCTATACACAAAAGGAGAAATGTCCGCTGCTATTTAAAGTCATATACTTTGAGTCTTGCAACTGACATCTTGATTAACCACATTAGCATTTCCCCTTTCACTGAATTCATTAGACTCTGCCACTACCTGTGTCACATTGGAATAACTTGAAATGAGTTGAGCTTGATAAGTTTCTGCCATGTCCTAGCTCTGGTTTATAAAGCAAACAATACTCAACCCTTTTTTTGCATGAATAAGAAGGCTTAAGATGTGCTTTACCACAGACACAGAAAGATTACAGCATTCTACTAATTTTTTTTCAGAGTTAGGAATAATTTTTCCCGCAAAACCAAGTTGAATACACATCAGCTATGAAATTCACATGAGCAGCAATGCCATGAAGACTTCTCTTATTTTATATTTATCTCCCAGAAGACTCAGACTCACCGTTTTGCTTCAGACAAATAGCAGCCTTTCGGGATTAGGTGAAGACGGAAATTTGTGTCGGGGAAAAAAATGATTTTCGGCAGGTCATGAGTGCTTTCTCAGTGTCCTTTAGGAACCGTGTTCTTCACATCTTTAGATTGTACACATGAAAGCTAATTATCTAACGTTGTTCTTGTCCTTCATTTTGTCATTTCAGTGTACTTATTTCTGTCTACTCTGTACATGCATATATAAACATGCATGAACAAGATGCACATAAAATGCTAAAAGTAAGAAAAAAAAGACTCAACATAAGTTAAGTTGATTTAAAGACGCACACACACAATAAATCATTTAAAAAATCAAGAGCTCATAAATTGTATAATTAGATGAACGAAGAAAAAGATAAGAATGTGCATACCTTACATATTAACAAGGCCATGTATGCACACATTTCATAGAAAAAGTCAAGGTTGATTTATTGTTGTGAAAACAAGGTTCCACAGAATTTAGTATTTAAGAATTGAATACTAGTAAGTTTCACAGAACCATCATATCTTATTGTCATTTCCTTTTATTTTGCACACACCAACCTATAATGATATTACTTTGCACAAGTTATCGTGTATGGGTCGCATGGTGGTGTTGTTGTTAGCACTTCTCAATGACAGATTTATAAAGGCAGGAGACGTTTCATGTATCAGAAGAATCTATGGTTGGATTTGGATCAAAGTGTGCTCATTACTATTAATAGCTATCATAAAAGACACCAGAGACGAGAATATCATATGAGAGAAATACGCTTAATCTAATCAGTGGAATTATAGTCAGTTTAAGAAATTAATGCAAACTAGTACAGAAGATTTTCAGAATTTCTTTCCTTTTAGTCCTTATCCGTCTTTATGTTATGATTTACTATTCTTAAAGCAATCCACATCCAAACCCAGGCTGCCACAAAGCAGTTTGTGCCAGGCTCCAAGGATCACTATAAATATGCACACAGCTTACTGAGGCCCAGCAGTCAGCAAGCTCTGAGATCACATTTAGGCCAAAGACAATCTCACAAGGCCAACAATCAGCCGTTGGTAGTGAACACATCTCAAGTCATGTTTCCTGAGGTATTTATTCTAAAATGCAGATACATGCACACTAATAAGCACACATATATAAAGCTCTTGGACTAGCATTTAGGAAACTTTCACTTTCTCTTCTGTTATTTCTCTCTCATTGCAAGGACTCTGTCTCCATCATCAACTTTGTCTCTTAGTTCACTTATGTTTTTCCACTGTCTTTCTCTCAGTATGCACTTCAAGTTTTCGACTCTCACACTCAGCTCTGCACCTTCGAATGAATTGCTTTTTCTCCAAGTCTTTCCACTCCTCTCGGCAGGAGTTCCCTGCTGCGCGGCAATCCTGTTCTTGCAGGTGATTGCTCAGGGAATATTGATTAAGGCAAAGATTCACTGCTGAGAAGTCACTTTTCAAACTTCACAAGGATTTAAGGTAAAATGCCTGGCTCCCTCATCTGTGATAAACACCCAGTTATGGATGAAGTGCACATACAAGAGAATGCTATTACTGCTCTCTACTGTCCTGCCATTTTGGCTTTCCCTTTAGCCTCAATTTGCTTATCTCATCCCATTTCTCTTACAAACACACACACAAACACAGACACAAGTTAATTTTACATCACATACAATGTAGTGCTCCTTATCAGGATGGCAATCTTCCTCTATTTCTCTAATTGCTCTGATTAAAGTGACAAAAAGACTCATTTAAGCTGAAGGCAAATGGAAGGGTTACTATAAAGTATGCCACTACATTGATGACCATTACTTTTGTTGAACTGTTTTTGGAACATAGTGCAATTAAATCATTCATGACCATGAACTGAGTGCTGAGTGCATTTTTTTTTTGTGGAAAATCTGTGTGGATGTGCATGGAGTAATACATTTTCTTTCACAGACAGCAACCAAATATCTGTTTAAACAAACCTTGGGTTTGCAAGATCATCAGTCAGTGTTACAAGGAATATACTGCACATCGGAATAAGATCTGGGAATATGTTTACATAGCAAAAACAAAGGCTAACAGGGTAGAAACAAGTCACCAAATCACAAAAAGTCACAAAAATCAGCTGTGCGCCATCGATAATATGGTAATTTTTTTAAAAAAGGTTTAAAGGTGATCTTTGGCAAAAAAACAAAGGTAATAAATAAACAAAGGTAATAAATAAATAAAATTTAAAATTCCCCGACAACTGTCAAGAGAATTTGAAACGCCAAAATTGACTCTATTATATAAAAGACACTTTTGTACAATGCAGATAAGAATATGCAACTGAGAAACTTTGCTGGAGGACTGACTGTCCTGTAGTAGCAGATTTTTTCCAGATTAGGTGGGAAATGACTTATTGTAGTATCTTGTCTGTCATGGAGCCAAACAAAAAAGATGAGGAAACAGTAGTGCATGTTTTGTTGTAATCCTGGGGATTTGGTTTATATTGTAGCCATAACTTTTCTCCGCTGATACTGCAGTAACATCTTGCTGAATGTATCGATGTAGTTCTGAGCCAGATGCCTTTTTTGGACGACAGTGGATGCCCATGAGTTGAACTGTTTGATTGTTTTTTCCCCGACTAACGCTGTGTCAATAGGCTTTCAAATTATGGCTTGGACCAACGAATATCATCTATTTCTGTATGTCTTTAGACTGTTCAGTGGGAAGACGTGTTAAATTGATCTGTTCACATTTGTACATTACACTTGTACTTACACACTCAGACATATGTTCACATTTTTAATGACAATATTTATTTATGGAATAACTTTCGGAACTTCTTCTGTGAAATCACCTTCGCATCCTGATAAATAGAACAAACAGATGCCAGTGGCACATTATGTACTATCACAAACTTTAAACGGAAAAATTGTCTTTCACTATTTCTGTTGGATTCTTGTGTTTGGCACCAATCTTTCTGAAAATGTAACGTAAAATGCTATCAGTCAGAGTCAATAAACTGCTATGAAGGAATTCAGAGAGCTGGATTCATCCCCGTTTTTTGGTTCAACTCATCAACTATATCATTACTGTGCAGCGTCGTTTCCACTGTGTGAGGTCTCTCTTGCAAGTGCAGTTTATGAGACTACAGTAACTGCTGCCCTATTTGGAAGTGCTTGTTTGAGACAGAAGGAATCTTGGAGGGAAGGATATTTTCCACCATTATGTCAAAATATTATAACTTTTCTTGGATGGGGGGGTAATTCCTGTGATGGCTCATTTATTAGTGGCTGATAGCTTTGTTATGTGCTGCCAGCCAGACTGGTGGTGGCAAAAAGCTATTTCTTTCCACAGATGTCACACTTAAGCGCAGTTTTGACAGTGGTGTTAGTGGATAATAACCCCTTTTTGCTTTACTTACTACTAAAGAAAACAGATTTATCTTCCATTAAGTTACAGACTATGAAGTGACTTGTTCTCCAAGGCGTTTATTGAGTGCATTTTAGTACAATAGTTCTCAGAAAGTTACATCTTACAAACTTTTGACACATACTTTTCACAATTTACAAGTGGCAACTATACAGAAACTAATGGAAATTGATACCATTCACACTCTTCAACAATGTACCTGCGCATACATTAATGTCTGTATACATCCATTGTCTCTCAAACAAACAATATGTGCACACTCACAATCAGCTCCCCCATTAACTGTGTACCACAGAGAGAAAGACTGTGGCTTATATATTGAAAATGTTCCACTTTATCCGGTCTTCCTCCTCACTGGCTGCCCACACCAACTCTTCTTTGTGTACAACGCGTGTGCATTAGAATGTGTGGATGTGAAGTGCTGGATGTATACTGTTTAAAGTGTGTAAATCTTTCAGTTCCCAGTCTGAAAGAGAAGGGGGAGGGACAAAAAAGAAAATGGAGGAGTTTAATGAGTGTATTTTTGCAGGGAGACATCTCAGGTAATTTTCAAGTGAACACAGCTTGCACAGCTCTGATCCAGAAATGACAGGCATGATTTCAGTTGCTAAAAGGGTCGTTGGTCTCTCTTCAGACAGTTACAGCGCCATGAAACATTTAACAAGCTTGGTTCTTGTGTTTTGTATCTGTGTGTGATGAATGGCTTCTATGTGAACAGGCTTTCAGACAGGGACAGCGAACCGCCTCTCCATTCATCACACTGGAGTGTCATTACAGTAAGTTATTTAGAAAGACAAACAGAACAAATGGGGAAAATGATTTACACTGTTGCATAATGAATACATTCACCATCTCATTCACAGGCTCTTGGGTTGAAAACCAAATACATGTGACTGAGCTGAATAGAGGACTAATACATTCAAATTATTTAAGTGGATTCAGTAAAAGATATCTATGCCTGTATAAAGTAACATGTGATCATATTTAGTTAGTAAATGAATAAATTGGGGAATTCAATGCAAAAGCAATTGATTTTTCCCAAAATGCAAGTCAGTTGCATGATTACAGTATTTTCCATTACCTAACTTCACCAAAGATCTTAGCATTTATAAAATGAGATGTTGCAACATAAGCCACACTGCAAGACAAAACAGACAAAACCACTGCAATAAACTGGCTTTCTGGCTTTTATCTAACCATCCTGTCTTCATAGCATGTCGTCCCTGCAACTCCACCGTCCTTTAAACAGCACAACCCTCCTCTTTCTACCACATATACACACACACACACAGGGCTCAGCCAAATGTTTCCCCATTAAGCATCAATACGTGAAATAGAGCGTGTGTGTGTGTGTGTGTTTAGATGGTTCCATCAGTCTCCCTCCCTGTGGTTGATCAGATGCCTGTCAGACAGGGGTCCTAACAGGTGTTTGCACCCTGCATGGGCCCAATGGAGCATGAAGCCAACTATTTCTCTGGCCAGCCTTGGCCTAGCCGAGCTCCAGACAGAGCTCAGGACAGCTTGGTTACGCACAGGATAAATGAGCTGGAGATCTGCCAGCTAGTATGAGTAGTTGGGGAGAGAGGGCAAGACAGAAAGAGCGGAGGAGGATGAGGAGAGGGTGAGTATAGTTAATAATCTGCTAATGGGTCTGCCATCAATTTCTAATTTTGGATGCTAGATAGAACCATCGTCACTCACGTCTCCTCATAAGGGATTTAGCAGAGTCACAGCTATAGCAAAGAGATACCAAAACAGTTCATCATAAAGGCGAGCTAAAACATTTTACTGCCATGGGTGTATATCAAAGAAATAATGCCAACTGAAAACTTTTGTTGTTTTTCCTCTCAGTCTTAAGGACTAGTTATAATAACATCTTCTCTTTTTTTTTTTTCCCTCAGAACTTGATGAACATAACAATACGTCTTATACTGTCACAAATCCTGAGCCTGAACAGCACAAGAGACAAACCACTGGTACTTGGTGTCTACACAACAAATCAATCAAACTGCATAAAAAATAACACCATTCCCAGACTTCAAAAGTGAAATCATCCTCGATCACTACCCAGAACTTCGTTTTAAAATGCATTCTATAGCATGCATTTTTATAAGCTGTCATCCATGGGATCCTTTGGGAGTAATTGTAATAACCAATTGCATGTATGTGTGAAACTCAACAGCATGGATTTTGGCTTCAAATGGCCTATCCATATGGCAACAGCATTTAGTGAAGGTGCATAGATAAACACAGCAGCTAAACTATATCAGTCTACAGGAGATTGTGTTGCATTGTGACTAGTGTGCCCATGAGTGGCGTTTAAGTCTTAGTGTTAATTGAAATGGCATTGAGTGCCTGTTGGCAAACCTCAGGCCAGATGTTCGTTTTCACTGTGTAAAGAAGTGATGCTGATTCACCCTGATCTCTAGTGACTTGATTAAGTGCTCTCCCATGTATTTTTAAATTCATAGAAACTCTTGCCTTGGCCAAGAGATTTGAAGCCCCCGTGAGAAACACTAACTGGATTTGCCTAAAATAGATTTTAACCAGATATTGAATAATACGATATTGATGCGTTTTTCCTGCGTGATCAGCAGGGGCTTACCGTGGATTTGAGCCAGCCAAGGCACGAAGCTTCGTTTTCCTCAGGATGACGCTAACCTCTCCCAACACAAACAAGTCAAAACACAAATGGAACAAAGAACATATCTGTACATGTAAGTGCTCATCAGCAAGAGACAGCATGTGTACACTCACATTTAACATGATCTCCAGTAAATGGATTTTTTTTTTTTTCAATTATTTTAACTCCTACAGCAATTTCGATACAGATCTACAATAACATTTATTCATCCATGATTAATTTGACAATTTCTCCAGTTAAGATTCAGTCAAAAATTGTCTTGGTGCCCCTGGAACGTGGAGATGTACAATCAACTGTCCCATGTTCAGCTGTCCGAAGGAGACCAGGGCATCATAGGAAACTACACATTTTATGTGTCTATCACAATCTAGTTAACACGTCTTTGCCAAAAATGCAAGCAGAGAGTTCTGTACATACATATTCATATATAACACCTTCAATATGAAGGTTTATTGTGAAAGATATAATCATATTTAGCAAGAGATAAACATACTTATATTCTCTGAATCTGAGTAGAGCCTGCTAAGAAGACCTTTGGCAAGGCCCTCCAACTAGACCTCCACAGGTAGTGTTAACATTAAAATACAAGTGAATGGCATCTTGCTATAGTGACAAAACAAATAAACAGATGGTAAAAGACAAAATATAACTAAGCTCTGAAGTTTCATTAGGTCATTTACAATACACTTTTAAAAAATCTTCAAACAAGCGAAAGATCGTGTGAAAGTTGAAAATGGTGCTCCACTGTACATCCCTGTATACTTCCTCCATTTATCTCTACTGGTTAGTTGCTTCTTCTTCCGGGGCTTATTTCTCGCCAGGTCAAGGCATCTTCAATGCACACACTGACAACGGTATGGTAAAATCACAGGTCACAGGTTTCTAAATATTTCACACTCGTGTTTACAATTTTAACATTTTCTGGTCCATATAATATAGAAGCACAACATCACTCATTTCACCACACAGCCAGTATTGGTGAGTAGTTCCCTGTGTTGACATCTGATTGTTGGAATCCTTTTGGTTTACGGTGACACGAATATAGTTCATAACAACAACAATTGATGTCTGTCTTTCTTTTGTGTTGGATGGAAAAAACAGTACCAGTTCTGGACCCTGAATGCCTGGCATGGATTGCATGAAGTGTTAAAGTGTTAACCATGTGGTAGTGTAGACCCTGGTGTCCTGTTGCCGTGATAGTGGGTTAGATTAAGACAATAGTCTCAACTCTGGCGCGTTCCAATGGATTGGGGGTCATTCGAGGGCTGCTGTTGTTGGTCCTGCGAATGCTGCCCGTTCCGTGGCACAGCGCCCCCTGTAGTCATGCCATAGTTGTAGGTGTCTGGCTCATTTGCACCCTCATGGACTGGATATTACTGAGAATCTTCTTCTGGTGGCCTGCCAGGGTCACTCCTATTCTCAGTAAGTCCCTAGAGAGAAAGAGGCAGAGAGAGAAACTGAAAAGTAAGTTTTAAAGACACAGATGAAAGGGTTTCCCTCACACTGAAGGAGAAATGGTTGTTTTTGTTCTTTGTTCTTTTTAAAAAGATGCAACCTATCATTTCCTAATGCATTTAAAGTCATACTATCACCATATATGAAAGCACAATTTTAAGATGGAAAGCTTGTGGCAATGAACAGAAAACACAAATTAACTCAATTAATGCTATAACTTCAGAGAAGACTTGGTAATGCATGTTTCTTTGAATTGCAAAGAGACTGCATAAACGTTATGAAAGCCTCAAGCACACATTTTGAATAAAAAATGTCTGAATACATTTTCATTTTCACAAACGTCTGTAGACCAAGCAACATTGTTAATTAAAAAAAAACAAGTGCAATATTTGCACCTATGAGAAATGCTGTCAGGCCTATGCCCTGACACACGCCACGTAAACAGCAGCAGTGAGTAAATAATCTTAAAAACTGTGTATTTAAAGGATTTGAATCAATTTCTGCTTGGAAAATGCTTTAGTATCAGACAACTGTTATAATCCTAAAGTAGCACATGTTTAACTGTTCCTATCACGTTAATATGTGATTTTCTACAACAATAAGTGCTATATTTTTACCCATGCAATCACAGCACGACTCAGGCTACTGTATGCATTCATGCTAAAAATACAAGCACTTGACATGGAGTCGTTTTATACAAGTGTGCCCATCAAGTGCCATATGGATTTGGAACTCTTCATTTGCAAACAAGCAGGTGAACTCACTCTGAGGTCATCTGAGCCACCAGCTGTAAGGAAGTAAAGCCTGAATTGAGGAAGTTGTCCCTGTACTGGCTCATCTTGATGGCAGCGAGCCAGTCTTCTACTGAGCTGAAGGTGTTGAAGTCAGGTATGGATCTGTCCAACAGTGGCTGAGAAGGCCTGAAGGAGAAGAGGGGGAGGAGGGGGAGATGAATGGTAGAAAAAGTGCTTTGATGTAATATTTAGCAAGTGGGATTTTACGAGTACCTGTGGGGTTGGCGTTTGTGTGGGTGTATGCGACAGGATAACAGAGAAGGAGAGACTGTGTGTCTAAACTGTACATATCTAGCTGAAATGTTTAAAAGAGAACAAGTAAAAAACAATAAAAAAATAAAAGGATTGGTTATCCAAACAAAATCAACATTCTTACCCCAACGCCACTAATTACACAGCACTATCTACAATAAGGCATGCAGTGGTCCTGGAAAGTGTTTACAATTTTAGCAATAGTGAACTGAGCTCAACATGGGAGGGACCTTGGAAACAAACATGCTCTACTGCACAAATGCAATCTCGGTTGAAGCTAGAAGTTCACCTTGGGCAACATGGCAAGAAACCGAAACACACAGCTAAAACAAATGGCTTCCTGAAGCTCACAGGCAAAAGACAGACCACATCTAATCTGGCTCAGCTTGACAGCTTGATTTTTTTTTTTTTCAGAAAGTTTTGTGGATATTGTCCCAGAAACAGGATCTCCAAAACTGTCAAATTGTATTCAGTGACAAAAAAGAGGACACGTACGTGCTTCTCTAAAAATAACCAACATCATAATTATGTGCTTTATGTAGATAAGATGTTCCTCCGTGTGTTGCGGCTGCTGTTGTTTCTAAGAATATGTTTTTTGCTCCTTCATTACAGGAGTATGAGGCAAATAAGTGAAACTCTAAAGCCAACACCGGGGTTAGATTGGATGGGAAGAAAATAAAAAAAAACAGGAAAGGAAAAGTTCAGGTTTGATGCAATCAGCAGTAATAAGTTCATGTTTATTTTATGAGGGGATAAAAAATAAACATGCCAGTGCTGAGTTAGTCTGAGCAGACTTATATATATATATATAAAAAAACGGATGAAAGTCCTATATGTGTGTATTTAAGTTCAAGCCGAGTGTACTTTACTCACACTGCAGGAATGTTGGCTACAGCTTTGAGGCTGGTTGGGTTGCGGATCATCTTGTCAAGGGTACCAACTATGTCTGCAAAGCGAGGTCGTACGTTGCGATCTTTCTGCCAACAGTCCAGCATCAATTGGTGCAAGGCACTGGGGCAGTCCATGGGTGGTGGCAAACGGTAGTCCTGTTCGATTGCGTTGATCACCTAAGGAAGAATAAGAAAAGCTTTAACGATGGCTACCAGGAAACTGCTTTGTAACAATGTTATACATCGAAAAGTTGAGCAATCAAAACTAAATGTTGTTTATTCTTTTTTTTTTAAATGAAGAAAGTAAGGTCATTGATAATAGGTTTTGTCCCTTGCATGTCTTAATATTGTGCTCCATCACAAATGTACCTTTCAAAAGTTATTGTGACAGTAGGAGGCTCAATCAGAAGCAAATTGAGAAAATGCCATACTGAGGAATAATGAGCAAAGATATCAGAATGGTATTTGGATAAACTGTCATCCATCAACATCTTTAATTTCACCAAACTGACCACAAATAGTTGGATCACCGGCCACGCAGTGAGACCTCCAACCAACAGTGCGTTAATCTCATACTTTCATATATTTTCAACTATTCTGACTGTGGTTTAAGAGAGTGCACATTTCACCAGGAATTTCTTTACATTTCAACATATGGACAGCAACAACAAAAGGCCCGATAGAATAGATAAAACACATGTCGACAAAAATCACCTGGTCCTTCGCAGGTGTTCAGGTAATTACAACCTCTAAGGAACAACAACAACTGATGCATCACATCTTATCATCATTTAGTGAACTAAGCCAAAATGCATATGCATTGTGTGAGTACTTCCTCTGATTCAGTCGCTTGCAGCACCATGATGAGCCTCCTATTGCTATGGAGGGACTTTTGGCCTATTCCTTGCAATGTTGCAAGGGTTCATTGGGATTTACAAGCATTCATTTATGCACAGGTCCTCTTGAGGTCCCACACCATTTTATTTAGATTTGCCATTGTTGCCATTGCAACATTTTGATTAATTTATTTTTCAGCCATTCTGTTGTACATTTTCGGCTGTCCTTTGGATCATTATCTTGTTGCACAACCTGGTGTCAGCCAAGCTTTAGCTGTCAGACATATGGCCTTACATTTATCCATATGATACTTTAATATAGAGAAGATTTTGAGGTTAACTCACTGGTCCCATGGCTTCAAAACAAGCCCAAATCATCAACACTTCACCATCATGCTTGACAGCTGGTATGAGGTGCTTGTGCTGATATGCTATGAGTTTAGCTGTCAGCAAATATTATACTGTGCATTTTCACTGGACATCTATATTTGGTCTTATCTATCCAAAGGACATTGCTCCATAATTCTTGTGCTTTTTTCAGATGCAATTACAGAAAACCACATAATGTTGCCATTTTCCAAACAAGCAGTTATTTCTTGTTGTTATATTGTGAAATTTCACATTTAACCTGCTAACTGAGATACACTGAGATGTAACTCTTTATTTTTTTACAATTTCTTAGAGTATCTCAGGGTCTGACTTTGGAGTGAACTTGCTGAGATGTCCACGCCTGGGAAGATTGGCAACTGTCTCGCTTATGTTCCACGTGTGAATAACCTTTCTCGCTGTTGAATGACAGACTTCAAAATGTTTGGAAATGGCCTTATAACCCCTCTCAGATTGATGGACTGCAACGATTGCTTCTCAAAGATCATTGTGGGTCCCCATTGTTAAACTGTGCACTGCCAGGGTCTGAATGTGGTTTGTCCTTTTTTTTTAAATTCAATATTCAATCTTGATCTACTTAATTTTGATTAAAAATAATGATCTTATTGTAGTGTGATTGTTAGCATCGTCACCTCACAGCATGAGAGTTCCAGGTTCAATTGCTGGCTGCGCCTTTCAGAGTTGCATGTTCTCCCTGTGTATGCGTGGCTTCTCTCTGGGAACTTCGGCTTCTTCCCACCATCCAAAAGCATGCATGTTAGGTTAATTGGTGTCTCTAATTGAGTGAGTGAGTGTGAGCGTAGTCATTTGTCTCTGTGTGGCCCTGTAATGGACTGGCGATCTGTCCAGGGTGTACCCTGTCTCTCGCCCAATGACGGCTGGGATAGGCTCCAGCCCCACGACCCTGCAGTTGGATTAAGCGGGTATAGAAAATGCATGGATGGATGGATCGTAATGCATATATGAGCATGTCAACATAATAGTAAATGGGGAAAATGCATGAAGTTGACAGCGAGATTCACCACAGAATACTTCTGAGTTAGGGACTGAATTCAAACAAAAGATGTACTTATCTGTTGAATCTAACAATGCATTATATACCACGCTTGTTTTATGCAGAAATTACTATCAACTGCTATCAGTATTTTTCTACCAGCTGGCAGGTTGACAATGATGTATATACTTAATTAAAAACTAAATAATTTGGGTTTTCAGCGACTCATTACATTAGGCATATCCACTCAGTAAATATGTCACACTGATCCCTGCCTCAACCCATCCTTGCCAGCACCCCACTACCACTTCCATGTAGACAGAATTCTGCTGGTCACTCAAGAGACAGTTTGCATTTAGGTTGACGCACACTTCCTCCTGACACTATCCAATGACATGTCAGTCCTGGAGGAAAGAGCAAGGAAACAGAAATGAAGCAGGGCAGAGGCAGAGTTACTGCGGGAGCCACAGGGGGGGGTTGGGCAAATTTCATATAATTAACACTATTCAGTATAGCCACTTGACACTTGCCTCTTAAAAGCTTCACAGGCAATCCTGGCCCTGACGGAAGTCAGAGTTAGAGTCAAGTGTTTTAAAGGTTAAACTGGGACTGCAGGCACATTTTAGACTTCAATTGAGGTGGAGTGACTGAAATTCAAAAGTCCACCGTCATTTTTGGTTTATAATCCATAAACAACAGAGTTAAATCAAATCTGTAAATATGGAAAACGTGCCTAATGTGCAGCTACAAATTCACTTTCGACTTTGTTAAAATAACTAAGGTGGATCTGGAGCCCAGCAATATCCATATATCTACTCCATCTTCGTTGTAAGATAAGAGTTTGATGTAAAATCCTGTGAAATAAAGTCATTGAAAATTAGGAGCTGTTCCGTAAGTTGCTAATTCATTTGATGAGTTAAGTACAGCTCAGCAGTAGCTTAAATAAATGGCACATACGCAGGACAGGGAGAGATGATGTATACAGGTACAAGATGGTAAGGTTTTGCTGCTATATTTAGCAAGATGGATTTAAAGAGAAGATGGAAAACAGCGGTTATGGCTTTTTGTGTGGACATGTAAGTGGAAGCATGATGGAGAAGGAAAGTGTGTGTGTTATAAGTGCGTGAGCATGTGTGGACAGAGGAGGCGGACATGCTGAGTGGTGCCAGTCCCACCAGGCAGTGTTTGCTGCTGGCCCACTGAGGCAACATCTGCTGGGTTGGACAATCCTGGTGGAGTGAGGTCCACAGAGACCCGATGGTTGGCTACCCATCTCACTAAGGGAAGCTTAGGAAAAAAAAGACCTCATATCATGGGACTTGATCCAATAGTTGTGTGTGTTTGTGTTGGTGCCTGAAAGAGTGGACCTTATCCAAGCGGACATGGGGAACAAAGTAGAGCTCTCAGCAATCATTCATTGCTCTCAAAAGCCTGCCAGAAAGGAGCGGGCATAGTGTAAGGCTGTGCCGATAATAAATCTGCTTTCAAAGTCAGATTCAAGGACATCTTCAGTGATGATGATATGACATGAAGCTGATAAAAATGTGATTTATTCCAGCTTCTTTTCATATGAGTTATCGTTATCTCTATTTATCTATGGCGTAACTGCTGTTCAATGAGGCTTCAGTTATATTTCTTTAACTTCAATGAAAAAATTAAAAAGTAAAAGAAAAAAAGTAAATTTGTCTCATCAATTCATTTATTTTTCCCAAGACCTAATGAAACGGACGCAGGACTTCTTTCTAAAGGGCACATTTGACCGTAAGAGTGTGCCCTCAATCAATTTTAAGACTTACATATTAGAACAAAAATAAAAGTAATCTAGATCCTTACCAGATCTAAAAGATAGGTAATAGATCCTTGAATAAATAACAACACGTGACATTTTTCAGTGCCATTGTCTGTGCCACAAAAACTAAGACAGCATTGTGTGAAACCCCACGAGTCAATAGATTTTAGAAGCACCTTTGACAGCAACAGCTATGGGTAATTGTTTTTTTCAGTTATGTTAAGTTCCTCAATTGTTGAGGAACCTTTGTCCACTCCTCTTTTACAAAGTCTCTTCAAATCATTGAGACTTGTTGGGAGTTGTTTCTCACAGCTGCCACAGCATTTCAATCAGGTAGAGGTCTGGATTTTGACAGAACCAGTGTTTTTTTTTTCCTCTTTGGTGTATTTTCTTTTTTTCCTTTTTCTTCTTTTACAGTCCTGTCACACAACCAAATCTCAGCCGAGCTTTAGCTGTTGGACCCATGGCCTCATATTTGAGACTGAAATGCAGAATCCATAGTTGACTCAATGCCTGTAGGGTGCCCAGGTCTTGTGGGTTCAAAACAAGCCCAAGTCATCATCTGTCATTCACCATGCTTGACAGCTGCTATGAGCTGCTGCGTTCATATGCTGTTTTATTTTCAACAAAAGTTACTTTTTTTTTAGAGAGATAAGGCTTTTTCCCAACAATTCTTCCAAATAAACCATATCGTTAAGTCTTTTTTTAATTGTACTGTCATGAACTCTAACATTTAACCTGCTAACTGAGTAACTGAGGCCTGTGAAGTCTGACTTGTAGTTCCCAGGCCTTTTGCAATTTCTCTGAAAACTGCACATTCTGACCTTAGAGTAAACTTACTTGGACATCTGCTACTAGGAAGACTGTGAACTGTCTTGAATATTTTCCAGATGTGAATAACCTTTCTCACTATAAAATCACAGACTTCAAATTGTTTGGAAATGGCCTCATGACCCTTCTCAGATTGATGGGCAGCAACCGCTGCTTCTCAAAGATCTTTGCTGATGACACACACCTGAATGCCCCAGACCAGCAAACTGACCACACATCAGCTTTTATGGAGGTGTTCACACGTGCTGATGATCCATTCATCAAGTGCATTTGATTAGCAGCACAAGGCTTCTACCCACCCTTCTGGTTTTTATGAAAACAGTAAGGGTGTACTTAGTTTTTCACACACTACTTCTGCATTTTGTTTTACTTTCTGTTATGTAAATCCTGAGACCGTGTACCGTGCCATATATTTTTGTTGCTCTGAGGTTGTATTTCTGTATAAGACATAGTTAGTATTGGATGATTTTTAATTGTCTTGATGTGTAAACAATAACAATTGAAAGAGGATGTTTTATGCATTATTACATATGCCTGTTGGTTTCTCCCCAAACCTTCAGTGCTATTTCTGTTCACACAAACTGAGAATTCACAGAAAGCTATGAAAAACATACAAACGATAATGATGATAAGAGTAAAATCCACCACGCTAAGCTTTGTCTGATGAAAAACAGCTTTGCCTAATATGAAACGCTGGCATTTCAAGAAAGTGCTGTTTTCTTCCACAAATAATATGCCATCACCTTATTTACATCATCAAGAAATAGATTAGCAAAATGTATGCCTAGTGGGTGGAACGGTGCTACCTATACAGAGGATGAGATTTCTGACCAGTCAATGCAGACTGGACATTTTTAAGGGGAGCCTTAAAGAAACAGAAGCTGGAAATGACCAATTTATGAAGAAGTTTAAAAAGAGGCTTCAGCAATGTACAGTAACAGAATAATAATGTATCTTTTTAACATTCAAGGATGTGAGCCTAATTCAGTGCACATCCAAAATAAAATCATCAACCTGCAAATGAGCACAATATGGATTCTTTAAAAAAAATGCTTTTCTCTCCGTGATTGACAGCCCAGAGGTCACTCACTCTCAATTACTCTGCTCCAATTTTTTGTTTCAAAAGAAAATACATTACATTAAAAGAGTATCGCCATAATTATACAGTCTAGATGCATAAAAGCACTTACATCCTGGTTGGACATGTCCCAGTAAGGCCTCTCTCCAAATGACATCACCTCCCACATGACAATGCCGTAACTCCACACATCACTGGCTGATGTGAACTTTCTGTAAGCAATGGCCTCTGGTGCCGTCCACCTCACTGGTATCTTTCCACCCTAAAGAAAGCAGAAAGGAAATTTAGACAAGGTACATTTCTGAGTTGTTAAACAGCTGCAATCATTTTCAACTGCATTAATTTAAAGTCTGCCATTACCCTCAACACCACAAGACTTGTGTCAGCTGTTAAAGTGCCATCTAAGTCTTTATGCCTTAATCCACTCTGTGTCTTAGTCAACAAGCAGCGAAACATTCACAAGATTCGAACTCTGTCTCAAGAGCGTCTCTGAACAGTCATCGACCGGCATTACATTTACCGCAGCCTCCCCTCCTCTCAGCTCTGTTTGAATAAAGGAAGATAGGCTCAAGTTTCTGCTCCTACATCGAGCGTTTCTGCCGGTAATTGGGCTACCTGGGCCTTAGGCATGCCACGCGCACTGTTGATTGAAATTGACAGCCGCTTGTCTCAGATTTCACACACACCCAACTGAGAGCATATGCGCAGACATAGATAGAGATGTTTGTGTGTGCACACACACAAGCCAACAGACACATATAAACCCTGTTTGTGCCCCACTCTTCACACCGCCTCCCCCTCACATTTGAGTTGAGCTCACCGCCAGCTTAATAATGCCAATTAACTGAACCTGAGCTGAACCTGAGCATTTGCAGATAAGTCCTCGTTGGAAACAAACCAAAGCGAAACCTACACAGACCACCCTGAGTGAGAATGAGATATTGGTGGCTTGGAGTGTTTCTGTAGAGCATGCATATGGTTGACAGTTTTCTTTTTGTACCCATCAGTGCATCATTTAAATGTATTACAGGTCAGTGTCATGTGGCTTTGCTGATGAGGAGAGGTTGATATCAATAATGAGGACATCTCCAGGACTTTACTGTGGAGAGGTTACTGACCCAGAAGAGAGGTTTGACATCTGACTCAGTGACATTCATCGCTGCAAGATGATGAACAGGCAGCAGTCTCACCAACAACAGTGTTGAAAAAGACGTAATGCTATGGGAAGCATGCAGTGATGCAGCATGTGGTTGTGTGAGTATGTGACAGACATACAGAGAAAATGAGAGACGTAGAAAGAAAGAAAGGGAGGAAGAGATCAACAAGTGAATAAAGGCTGTATAAGCCCCACTGACTTCAGTGCTTTTCTCATATCTCAGTTTAGTTTCATATCTGACTCGTTTCATCTAAACAGACACCCTGGGGCACGTTTTCTTGCCCTTCCTTCTGTCTGAGGGCAATGAGACTACACAGACATGAGGTAAATATCCTCCATACAAAATCCAAAATGACCAGTCCTTTTCTTATTCAGGAGGAATGCTTTCTGTCAAAAAAAATTTGGTCGGATAAACATACATGAGGGGAAAGGAATGCAGAAAAACTGAAAATAGTAAACATCCGTTCCAAGCAAAATGCTGTCTTTTATATAGTTCTTTGTCATGACATCCTCATTTCGTATATATCTGGTCTCATGCCCCAGGACCCAGCGTTGCTGAAATGGCCTCAGCAAAGACGCAGGCTTCACATCAAGCTCCCTGTGAGCCTCCAATGAGACAGACATTGGTAATAACATTTCCAAAACGGGTGAGTCAGAGGCAGCTATGCAAACCTTTAGTAATTACTGCTGTGGGCCAGTGATGGCTCTGCCGAAATCCTGCTTTAATAACACAAAGTGCTGAACAGCTTGTGAATACAGGGAAGAAGGGAAAAAAAAAACATGTTACAAAGCACTGCGGGGTTTTCTCTTCTTTCTTTCTTTTTTGAAAGAGCATCAGTAACAGCGGGGATGAGTAGGGGGCAGCAGGAGTGATGATATGAATTAAAACAGACCTAATGTCAACACAAAAGCAAGAGTTGCTTTGTGAAGCCTTTAAGCAATGAGGGAAGCTATTTGGATATGGTATCCCGTGTGCAGGCTATTGCACTACTTGATTTTCCAGCGATCTAGGATGGGCTCTATTTTCTAGTTGATAAGTTTCAGCAATTTGAATAAAAAGCCTCACAGGTTCCTAAGGGTGTAAAAATGTGAAGTTATTATCGAACAAAAAATAAGATGGCATTTTTATTTCTTTGAGTTTCTTCCCGCATTCAATGATGGCTGACACGTCCGGACATGTTTGCACACAGAATTCCCATTCAGAAAACCTTGAGCAAACATTTGAGCGTGCTGTCAGCTCTATGTCAACAAAGTAAGAACACAGTACGTGATTGGCTCCACCTGGTCGTGACTGCCTCTGACAGGTTGTGACCAGCTGTGACAGCCGGCGATTCGTCTGAAGCGGAACTGTAAAAGAGATGTGCCGGGACTGTCAGTTTAAGAGAGATCTTGGTGAGATGAGTGTGTCCTAATGACAGCCAGGCCTGAGAGATGAAGAATCGACATTTGGTGGTCAGGTGATGTGTGTACAGTACTGATGCACATGGCTACGATATGAGACACCTGTCATGTCTGCTGTAGCTTTGGCTGAGCATCCACCAATGTGCAGATAACTTCATGTAGATCACTGACATACTGATGTGGAATGAGCTAGAATTTAGAATTTTTGTCTCAGCAGAATGAACAGTTGTCATTAACATGCAGCCACGTCCCAGATCAGCTTGTTTTTACCTTAGCATTTTCACTTCATAGAAGCTTTTTAGCAGTTCCAAATAAACAACTTTCTCCTTCATCTGAAAGACAAATAAGTAACCCACCCCCACCCACCACCCCCATTCCCTCCTCCTTGACTTTACTCCTCCAACTTCACTAATCCATTTCCAAACAATACACACTCAAATGGACTTGAGCACATTTACTTAGGCTGGGCAGAGTGCTCCATCAACATCGTTTTAATGAAATCCTGAACAGCGATCTGCCCTGGATTACTGCCCAAACAGAATGAGAAAGAGGGTGAAGGGATAGAGAAAGAGGATGACTGACACAGCGAGCAAAAGAAACAGCAAGAAGAAAAAGAACAGTAAAAGAGGTTGGTGACTGAGCTTTTGGCTTGTCAGGTATTTATGGGAATTTCTGGAGGAGACTGGAACATACAGCAGTTCTTTCAATTTACATTTTGGGAAGTGTTTGACTGCTTTTATTATTTCTTCCAAATATCCTTAATATTCTCAGATTTAGCTAGAAACATTGAAGAATACAGAGGGAAGTATATGCAGAAAAGCTCTTGCGAGTGTTCTTCTGAATGATTAGAACTCAGAAAAAAATATGCTCATATTTCAAGAAACCTCCACTTTGATCTAATTTCAAAAGTAAGTTCTGCAATAAACTGGATTCCTGTCAAGTTACAGAAACTTCCAAGTCAGTAAAGTAAACAGATATCATAAAGGAGAAACAGATTTTAATAATTTCTTAACACCTACCGCAGGCTTTAACTGTCAGTTTAGCTTTGATTTGTGAATTCCTGCGAGCAGCTGATGAATTGGTTGGTGACAGCTGCTCTGGCAGCCAGCAAAACCAGAATTCTGGACTGACTTATCTCAGTCTGAAATCAAGTGCCCATTTCTTCAAAATGACTGATTAACAGACTGCGAAAGAAACCTGGCCATTTTAGTGATTTGTTAAGAGTTTTTTTTTAAGATTGAGCAGGAAATTTGCTGGAAAAATAATTTTTTGACATTAATTGAATTTAATGAGGGCAACAAAGTGGAGCAGATTTATTGCCTCACAGCAAGACTTTTTCCTGGGTCAAACCTCAGCTGGGGCCTTCCTGTGTTGAGTTTCCATGCGGTTGCACCGTTTTATTCCAGTGTGCTCTGGTTTCCTCTGGCATCTCAAAGGTGTGATTGCTAAAACAAAAAGTTGTGTTTCTAAATTGGCTGGGTTTGAGTGTGTGCATGCGCTGCTGTCTGCCTTTCTTTGTTCGCTCCAGGATGGACTGGCAACCTGTCCAGAGTTTACACTGCCTCCCATTCAGTGGCAGCTCTTAAACCCCAAGACCCTGAACATGATGGATGGATGGACAGATAGATGGATGAATTTAATCACGAGTTTAGTTCACATATAATTTTTTTTTTTGTATTCCAAAAAAATACAAAAACGTCCCTGTTATGTCACTCATTGGCCTATTTTGATTCAAACTAATGTGACCCCTTTATGCTGTTTGGGTTGATATATCGTCTCTGCTTACTGATAAAAGATCTTGTCTACACAACTGTACACAAATGCCATGGTGTTGTGACGTTGTCTTAACATTAAAATGTGTTTTTGTGTGTCAAATTGAACATATTATCATATTGGTGTTTTTATGTAATTTGCATCTAATAATACTAGAACTATTATTGATAATAAAAACATTGTACCATTTTGACATTTAAAACAAAATAAATCTGAATTTTTCTACAATTCTTAAGTATTCTGCTTTAGCTGTATGTAATTTCTGTGTTTTATGTGATTTTGCATTTATTTCATCATTTGTCCCTCTTTGCCAGCATCCCTTGCACGTGAGTGTATATAGTAAAACAAATAAACTTAACCTCTTCACCAACAGACCATGTCTGGCATTTACAGGCACCATCAAATGAAACCCGGCTAGTGTCCCTTCTCAATTCTACTATTATATTCCAATATTAGCAAGTGACCTTGGTCCCATAATTTCTTCACAGGATGAGAGACAGGCAATTACATCCACAGTCTTATCAAACTGGAGCAAATCCTGTAAAGGCCCGATTTTCCTTTTAATGCTACTGGGAGGGTCGTTATGAGAACTCCAAGAACAATATGAAACTGAAATTAAAGCACTGCCAAGACGCCACTTATCCACAGTTCCCACATGAAATACCAACATTTCATACCAGCCACAGGCGTCACCAGGCGTTGAATCATGTCACAAGTTTCAGTGTGAGGATTACAGCTTTGTAAAGGCACAGCTTTGGTTAATCAGCAGATTAAATCGCCTTTGTACCTCTGCAGTAGAGTGTTTTTATGGTGAGAAAAATTCACCAACCTCACAGGTATGATTTAGTGTACAGGGTTCATTTGATTGTGAAGATGCAAACGCATTTAAAAAGCCACAGATGGCGATTCAATGCACGCCTCATACAGACTCTGATCAACATGACAGAAGGTGTAAATCACAATCAGAGTTCTTTCGCTGGTTGATCATTCTTTGAAGCAAAACTCGGGTATGGATAATATTTCTTTGTTTATTTGTAACCTATACCTGTTCCATATCACACGTTTTTATTCGTTGATATTTTATGATGTTTAATTCATCTCACAATTTAAACGCTATGAAGTACCAAATTAAAGAAATAACATATGAAGATATGAGAAAAACAAACCCTTACTTTAAAGTGTGTGGTCAGCAAGAGTGACTACATCTTAGAAAGACATACGGGGGTAATATGCTGGAGATTACTGGGGTGTTGTCTCATGTTCATGTTCATCAAAGTAGGAGGCTGGGGCAGGAGTGTGACCCTCCCTACACGCTCTTCCACGTGACAAAACTACCAAGCAGTTTGAAATGTTGCGCTATGATGTAAAGTTTTATATCTTGCATTTTGATGATACATATGGGCAGATGCACAAACAAAATCTACTCCAATAAGCCAAATTAAAAGTGCCTTTATCTGCGTTTGGCTTGGTCTCTATGGGCATGTACCCATTTCACTGTTTGTTTGGTTAGGGACTCTGTCCCCTTTACTCAGAGAGCATAAATATTTCACTACAAGTTGAATCGACAAGCCAAAAAAAGTGCATGGGCTTGAAGCCAGTGCGACCGGGAAAAGGATGCTAATAGAAAACAGACAAATGACAGAAACAACAGAGCTGTCCACAGAGTGTGAGCACTGAAGCGGAGCTGAGAGAATGTCACTCAGGTCACAGGGATTTGACAGATGAGCTTTTTTACTGGGTCCCCGTGACCCGCCTTTCAACCTCTCTTAGCTTGAAACACACAAATTCAAACACGCAAACACAAACAAATACAAAAATACACATATTAAGACACTTAGGGGACACGTGTATATACCCAAGAAAACAGTACAATCACACACATCTAACCACATGCTCTTTCTGCCCATTGGGTCATAACATAAAGTACAATATCCATCGCGTGACATGCTTGGCAATGACAGTCTTTTCATATCATCAGCTGAGGCACAGGCAGAAATTCCTAACCACACCTGCTATCCTCACTGTTGCCCTGTGGGCATTAACCCTCAATAGAAAGGGTAACATCACTTGTCATTGCTGTTATAGGGTTGATATATATATATATATATGACATATACTTTCACACCAGATTTATGAAACATATCCCAACAAAAAAACACTTGCACACATCACCCTTTCAAACATTTGCTCGGGCATAAAATGTGCATTGAACCTCTGTAACCATGCCAACATCTCTGACTCCGTCATCCCTTGGCATTAATACATGTCTTAACAGATGTGATCACTTGTGGTCAGGTGGGAATGCACCCAGGACAAACTGTTGATGCATTGACACTGAACCATTCGAACCCCACTCAGAGGTTCTCTGGGCAAAATATGGCCACGGTCTTTCAGCTGTGCGTAGACAAGTTGAACATGTCCCTGAATGCAACCTACTAAACTGACATAGCATAATTCCTGCAGATATGTTATGTAAAATTAGGCATGGGAAGTGCATTGTTACCTACCATAAATTAAGAATAACAACACATATCTATATGGTTATTTGAATATAAAGCAAAGTAAGATCTGATCACAGTTGGTCACTTTCGAAGCATGTGGAGATGCGTTCTATGCATCTCCAGATACAAAGAATGAACTGACCTAGTTTGAGTTTTTATGTCTGATCGGATCAGAGATGCCACATGTCCATACCATATGCAAAAGCATCTTCTGACACCACAACAAATGATAAATCATAACATCTACCCTACGCAGAACATTCTGATGCACATTTTTTATGTCCTACGAAAAAAAAGCCATAGAATTAAAAGAAGTTGACAGCTGGAGAGAAATGAAAGACAGATAAATCGGTGCGCTCATTTGATGGATAGTCTGGTGAGCAAACAAAGAAATGTGAAAGCTACCATGGCCATTGTTCTGCCAGGTATGCAGGTTCATTCACATCTAATTAAAAGATGTGAGCTTGAGATGTGCCAATGGGCTACTTTTTAAATATTACTCAAAAAATAATTAAGTAAAGAAGGAATGGGGGAAGAGTAAATAAAAAAAACAAGAAAAAACATAGAAAGGTTGCAGTTTATGAATTAATTAAAACACAGCACCTTAGCAAGACCAGTGCAGTTCAAATATTGTACTGTAAGCCAAATTAATCATGACTTTGGTGAGCAGCCAGCAGAGAGGGAGGACAGCCTCCTTCTGTCTTAAACTCCAAAACATTGCTCGAGAGCATACCCACATCCAGGGTTAACACAATTACCAGCATGTCCTTCCAACCATGGACCCAGCATCGCACCACAGGCACTGTAATTGGTGTGCCTAAAATTGCAGGCAAAAAATTAGAAAAGCAGTGGAGGGAAAGAGGTGATTAATTTGCTAGAGGAGGCGGTTGATGACGATGTAAATCACTGCCTGTCAGTGCAATATAATTCCAAGATTCCGTCGTCCTTGTCTGTGATGCCAGCCTTGCTCGCTGTATGGTTAGCATCACGTCAGAGCCAAAGTGGTTGTAAAGAGAAGGGTGCAAAATATGCATAGTTTAATTATACAAACAGAAGTGTGTTGGGCCTATGAAAGACCAATGGACTGCAACTTCCCTAAGTTAATTTAAGCATGTTCCATGAATACAAAGTATGTTGGATCAGGAGGGCAGTAAAAGTCTGTAGAAACAACAGTCGAGTCTTTATGATCTGCCTAAATACTGTTGGCTAATTACAATTACATTTATGTGCATAAAAATATATATACACACATATATATATATATACATACATATATACATATATACATATATACGTGTACATACAGGTGGTAAAAATTAAAAGCCAAAGTTTCAATGTACTTCTTTTCAAAATCTCATCAGTGTCAAAACCCCCAAATGTGCTGCTATCAAAATGGCTTCCACAATATTCACTCCTGCTCATTGGATTCTCTGGATAACACCCTCAGGGAGACATTGAACAGTTTGCATTAAACAACATCAAAATACTGACCACAATCTATAATCCGATCCTTTTACAACCTGTTTTATTAGCCAGCTCAGCGGTGCAGACAACAAAGGTGCTGCTCCTCTTTGTTGCTAAATAATACCTATTCAGAAAGGTTTAGCCACAGGGGTCAAGCATACAAAGCAAGCCATTCCTGGGGAGCAATTAGCTCTCAGTCACCCCAATGTGAGGTCAAATCTCCTTTGGCTCTTCTGACACCACTGTTGATCACACCTTGGCATCCACCTCTTGCCAGCTGGTTGGCAGTGTTTTTCTTTTTTGCATTTAACATAACATAATGATTCTGTAAGAAACCTGGAACCAAAACACAGCCAGAGAGAGAGAAATGAAAGTGAAAACAACTTTTTTCTTTATACTCCCAGATTTAGATGAAGACATCTTTTTTGTGAACTCTCTTGCAACCCCTGGGTAGCACTGCCTCCCAGCCCACTAAGGTGCGTTTGATCGCAAGATATGTGGTGAAATACATCTGAAGCTCATCTGAAAATAGGTCCTTTTTTTAGAGCAAAATATATTCAGATTGTATTCATATTTATTCATAAGATATACTGTGCTACTATGGAGCTGTACATTCACAATGTTTACAATGAATCACTTACAAAGAATGGGTCCCAAAGCGGCTTTGTGAAACATGTTAAACTTTCAGATTCCAGATAATACTAAGGAACGGTCTTGTGGGGCCACCTGAAGCTGCCAATCCTAAATAAGAAGGGGTTGGTTGTACAAAAAAAGTTCTACAAAAAAATACATATACATTGGAATAAAACTAAACCACTGTTGTGGAGAAAAGACCAGAGAGGTCGGACGACTGGGGATCCTTTTTAGGGAATCTATTCATACTTACATGTCACATGGCAGCATACATGGAATTCCCAATGACAGTAGCTTGTGTTATTCTCTCTTTCTGATAACGTTCTGTGCATGCGTGGCCACAACCTAATCTTTATATGACATCACTGTATCTCAGATTTCCACAAACATCTTCTGTTGTTGACCTTACCAGAGAACACCCTGACCCTAAACATTATGTGGCGTGAGCAGCGGCCAGGCACTGCTCCCTCCCACACCAACAGGCTTAATAGGATACAGATGTGCTCCTTGCCCGCTTTGACCAATTTTTGCCGGAGTAATTAAATATATTTTAGATAATAATTTCTCTAAAAACGTATCTGTGTACCTCCAAGCTGTAGATTTAAGTTTTTACCAGGAAAACACAAACACTCATGCAAGTAGAATGGCTCATGACATGACTGTTCCTATTCTTCCTCATTCAGAAAATGAGGAACATTTCTATCCACCAGCAGCTGACACCCGCCTTCCCTGTCCCTGCCAGGTAGTGATCAATTCTAATATTGGTGTATCCAGTGCTGCCAACTTGGTGGATTTGGCAGCAGATTTAGACAATTTCAGACCTTCTTCAACCACTCTTTCTTCAAAAAGCAACAAGCAACAAATCTAGTGACTTTTATGACAAACATTACCTACTCTATGGTGAAGAAAGTCACACAAATTGCTTTGTAAGGACAGGTTCTAGTTCTGAGTGCTGAGTGGGATCCATGACGTAGTGAGTGAAAAGTAGCACGAGTGCAAGCAAGCCTGCAGCGGGGCTGCTTGCAGGTGCAGTACCACTGGTGCAAGAAAGTGTGGCACAGCAGCTGCTGCAGAACATCTAACAGTCATCTATAACTTTCAACTATAACTTAAGCGGCGCTCTGCAGAGTCAGAGGTTCAACAGATGCTCATCCAATATTTCACAGAAAGTCAAAGATGATAGAAAAAGTTCAAAGACTGAGACCAGATTCCGATTTCTTTTCCATAAATGATCTGATGACCTCTCAGCATTTTGTCATTGTATTTAAAACCATATAGTATGTAAAAAAGAGTAAATGTGAAGAGCTCACTTAATTACTTTCATACTTTGACCATATTTTGCTCTTTATACAACGACTGCAAATACACTTTATGATTTGATTCTGGAAACCGTTTTGATTATAATGGAGTATCTTTATATTATTCGACTGTGCCAATATTTCAGTTAAGAGATCCAATTACACCAGTAACAGATGAAAACACATCAGTCATAAGCAGTAAACAACCTTGTTTGCACCAAAATCGTCACTAGTCAATGAAGTGATATTAGACACACAAGACATGGTAAGAGGAGAGACACACACAGACACACGCTCACACACTCTTACACATATGCTCATATGCATCCAGACAACACTTAAACCCACCCCACACAGCCTAAGACAGGTCTGGTGTCCTAATGACCCGTGGCGTGTGTTTGCGAGGGTGTAAAAGTGTGTTTTGAATTAGGAAGAGAAGGGGCTGGAGAACTAACGATGGCTGCTAATAATTACAGATCTGTAGCGTGGAGGAGTTAATGAGGAGCCAAAGCCTCCCATGATGCTGCAGTAATAACGAATGAGAGGCAGGAGGGAGAGAGTGAGGTGGGAGATGTCAGTTTGAGAGGCTGCAGTGCCCTTTGGTTTCTCTACACTCTGGGCATGCCAACTAGAGACGAGCCTTCCCAGAGGAGGCTTGTCTCCACACTAATGAAGATATGACAGACCTCTGGTCTGTGACTTGCAGAGTATAGGAACGAGGAGGAAGGGGGATGAGGAAGAAGAGGGTGACAGCTCATATAAAACGAAAGGCACTGAAAAGGTGAAAGACCTTCAGAAAGAATGAGACAGTGTCATTGTCAAAGCTTATCAGACTGATATGTGACAGCTTTTGTGGGTGTGTTTGAATGATTGTATATGTCAGTAAAATTGCTTGGAGACTTTGAATTACTCATAGTGATAACAACTGGATTAGTCAAGGGGATTATCCATGGCTCTGGAGCTGACTAGAGATAAGAGTTACCAGTACTCACCAGAGAGCTAGTGTAGCTGGGATCAGATGTGTCATCCTGTAGGTAGCGTGACAGACCAAAGTCGGATACTTTACACACCAGGTTGCTGTTGACAAGAATGTTTCGTGCAGCCAGGTCACGATGAACGTAATTCATTTCAGACAGATATTTCATCCCTGCGGAGATCCCACGCATCATTCCCACCAGCTGGATAACTGTGAACTGACCATCATTTTGCTGGAGGACAGACAGGAAAACAAATGAAAGTGTTATTGAGATATTATCTTTGCAATGATTACCATTAATGAGCCTACCTAGGGGATAGAGACATTCAAGCAAACGGTAACAGAAATGCTTTTAACTGTAATAAATCACGTCGGTCCCTATGTTGCCCAACATTTTCAGACCTGGTATAATATGAGCCTTCAATTGTTTTATGCCTTATTGGGAGATATCAGCATGGCTTGAATTATATGTTTGGATTCTGATATAATAATAAAAAAACTCTTTACAAATTCATCTTTTGAGACGGCAGTTGTGTTTGCACTGATGTTGGAATATATGTTTTCTCATCTTTGAAATTGTTTGTTGATTATACTTTGCTGTATCAAATACTGATTCTATTCTTGCATATTTAAACGTCTTTATGTCCAGAGGGTAATTGTATTGTATAATTTGTATTAGATAGCAAACTGGATACCCAAAGCCAATCTCACTCATTGGAGTTGTAAGAGCATTGTTGTATTCTGGTATGCAAGCATCTGTCTCTCTAACATCCACACATGGTGCCTGTACCCCTGTGTGAATGCCTCAAGAGCAAGCTTTGAACCCATGAAACGCAGTAACAAATAAGAGGGTAAGAAAGATCGATGGAAACACAAGTTGGATGTGGCGGTTAGCAAAGCCAACTTCAAAGAGCCCATTTAAACCCACCCTAGATCAAAGTGAAATAGAACCCCAATCCATCAGATTGAAAGAGGAAAAAAAGAGAGCTGAATATTGATCAAGCTGTATCTTCGCTCTATCCTAACTGCAAAAGAAAGACTGAGGAGTCCATTAATAGCTCCAGGCACTAATAGAGAAGTTAAAGGCTGCTAAGTGTAGCTAGTGTGGAAGTTTCCAAATTAAGAATGATTAAAATCACATTAATTGTCATTGGGAATATTCTCAGTTGGCACTAGATAGATTAAAATGGCTTCTTCCAATTTGTATTAGGAATAATTCTATTCATCAACTCCTTTTAATTGTTCAAGGATTTACTTCAGACTGGGCTCCCAGTGTCATTATGTTTAGTTTCCATTCAATACCAATATTTACCTCTAAGCAACTTAGTTTCACAAAAATCACTCACCCTGAGGAATGAGTCAAGGGCACCGTTCTCCATAAACTCTGTGAGGATCATAACTGGACGGCTCTTTGTGACTACGCCCTCCAGACGTATAATGTTTGGATGGTCAAACTGGCCCATGATTGACGCCTCGGACAGGAAGTCTCGTCTCTGCTTCTCAACGTAGCCGGCCTTCAGGGTCTTAATGGCTACATAGATCTCCCTTTTTCCAGGTAGTTTCAAACGGCCCTTGTAGACTTCCCCAAATTCACCTGTTTAGAAACAGAGGAGTAAAGTGGTTTCTCAGAAAAAAACAAAAGCTGATCTACTTGTTCAGATCTGAATCCCCTCGCTTGTCAAGAAAGCAAATATGAGATTAAGCTAAAGTGCCACTATAGATCTTAATTATGTCTATATCATGCATGCTGAGTGTTGTCCTACACTCTGCAAGTGTTGTTTATGAGTGATATTCTTAACAGTGTGGCTCCTCTGACTCACAGTAGTCATCTATCCTAAAAGACTGCCAAGAGCCTTCATATTCCCTAATCAAAGAATAACAGCCAAGCACTATCTGATAAATATCTGGAACCTGTTTGATTAATTATCACCACCTTGAAGTCGTGCAGAGACACCATACAGTGAAATCAACAAAACAGAAATCTTTAATTAGTTAACCCCTTGCATCTTTACTTCTATCCTTTCTTTGACACTTTCTACACCAAGCTTGCTGATTAGGCTGGAGTTAAGAAGCTATTCCGGGCCCAATCACAGAACTAGTACTATTTTAGCATCTGTACGAGCAAATGCAGCATGCCCTCCTGATTGTAAGAAAAATAATGTGTCAAGTTGAAAGAAAAAGGACATCTTCAAGATATGCGTACCCACTAAGATTAAGTTATTTTAGCCTCCAGTTAAGTTACTTCAAAGCTCTTTAATGCCTGCTTGTGAATATAAATACATATTTTAACAATCATTATGAAACAAGGACAGACTAAAGATGTCTGTGCCTATATTACATGCAAAGTAAATACAAATCTTTGATGCAAGGTTGTACATGTTCAAAAAACCAGCAAAGCAGGATCAAACAGAGACGTGCAGGGAGTAGGCTGGAAGGCTTGAGATATTTCGAATCCCTGCAAGTCACTAAATACAGTTGCTTTCCTTGACCTTGGCCCCTGACATATTCCCATTTGATTTAGCACAGCATTAAAAAACACAGCAATCAACATTTATCTTGGATGACCCCTCCCCCCGACAAAAATGCACAGGCAAACATATAGTTGCATAGCACCTGGTCATCATACCTGCACCAATGACCTCCTCTATCTTGACGGTGGACACGTCGATCTCCTTGGCGAATTCTCTCACAGCTTCGTTGGGGTCTTCGTAGGTGAAGGGGTCAATATAGATCTTCATTCCCGGGGAGCCTGAGAAGTGGGTCGGGCAGCCCAGTGGGGAGGGGCAGTTAGACATGTCGGCTCGCAAAGAGAGTTCTAGAACAATCAAAGTGAGTTGAGTGTTTTTGGAAGTAATTTTTTTTTTTTTTTTTGCTTTAGGTGATGTGTTATGAAAATGATTGATGATTACAATCATCTTTCAAGCTGAAGCGTAAATCACACTGTGACACAATGTTATTTACAATCACGACAAGCTCTAAAAAGTTGCACATGATGCAGACTCCATTTGCTCCATGGTTGTCATCAGATGAGCACCAAGTCAACAGATCAAAAATCAAATCATGTGAAAATGAAAATCTGCATATTTTACAAGTACTTTGGTGGAAGGTTACAGGAAGGGCCTGTTACAACTAGAGATAGGCTACAAAGTGGTTTGATTTCATCACTTGAAACCAAACTAGAGAAAAAAAAAACGGAGCAAAGGACTAACAAGCAGACGGAGAGATGAGGATATAAGAAAGCATAAATGTGGACAGTTTTCTTTTTTACCCTTTATCCCTTACCCAAGCAGTATCTGCTCTTTGATCATGGTAGAACCAATTTTCCAGCAGCCTAGGAGCTCATAAAGACATAAAACCCCTCTGCTATCAACAGGCTCTTTATACAATTCTGCAATAGGGAAGCTCAGTTCACAGACCAGAGATATATCCAAAGCAGGGCAGATTTTCTGTGTGTTGGAATAGATGGAGAAAAACACTTTAAAATGAAATATGCTGCCACAAAATGGACAGAAAGCAACCACATCAAATCATCAGCTCTACAGTGACATCAGAGGGCAGATCTTGTTTATTTAGAGCTGTTTAGTCCAAACCTCGGCAACTGTCATTTAGGTAAACTCATCTTCATCAAGTCAATTTTGAGAGCACTCATTTGCATAAACAACACAGAAGAAGGGAAGGGTCTCAAGAGACAGAGTGAAGATAGGTTTTAATCCTGGGATCAAAGTGCCTCACCTTGCTTTTGACTAGAGGCCGAAGCTAGTTACCACACTAATTGCCTTGAACCCTGTTGGGTGAGCGTAATTGATCATTCGATATTCCATACACACAGATTTCAAGGTAATCCATCAGAGAGTTTAAAGCTTTTGCATCCAATATAAAATCTAAATTTGTTACCTGGGTGGAACTTAAAATCCTATTGGAGAGCAGAAACCGAAACAAGCATATGGGGACATAAATCTCAGGCTTATGGTCACATACTTTCAAATAAACACACTACCATTACTTTTTAATTCACAGTCCCACTTTCATGCATAATTTAAAATGGAAACATTTTATTTCTCTGCCTCCCTGTGGTACAGCCCTGGTTAACTGGACTCATCTTTTTATGGCCATTTCATAAAATGAAAAAAAAGAAACAAAACACTTTAATATTTCATAGGCCCTTCATCTGAGTGTGTGAAGCAAATGTATCCGAACGTCATTTCTATATTTAACCAACATATAAAACAACCACTACATTGGGAAAAGATGCATGGCTGCTTCAAAGACTCATAGGCCTAGCCATAGAGCTTATTGCCATACTATTCGTATCGTGTTCTGCTGAAAAAACGTGTCTCCTGGCATCACGTGGATTTTATTTTGACAAGTACCATCGACCTCAACATTAAGGCATACCAAGCACCCACTCCACATAGCAAGGAAAAAAAAATTGCAGGAAACAGCTTTAGAACACAACAGCTTCCAAATCCCCAGATCCCAATTTCAATGAGCATGAGAAGTATGCACCATAGCAAATCTGATCCACAGAGCACCCATCCTACAGCCCACAAAAGACCCTATGCTAACTTCCCAGTGACAGTTTAAGTTAAAATCTACTGAGCGGCACTGAACCATGTTCATCATTGACATTGCTAATTGTCAGCTCTGCTCGTTTATCGAGTGGCTCTAATGCCTCCACAAATCAACCACACGAGGGTAACACTAACTCTGATCTATTATTGCCATGACTACGATCAAATTACTGCTCTTACTTTACAAAACTTAAGACAAACAGTACTGTCAGTGAAAGAAAGAGCGGTTCCATAAAAGCTCATCTTTTTAACTTAAAGGAACTCTTTCATACATTAGTCTTTCAGCAACGGAAAATATTTTCCTCCAATTCATTTCGCCTGACAATGGTTGTAAATAAACTGTTTCAGTATAATCAGACATATTATGTGATTATACAATTTGAGAAATTAACATAAAACTTGCATGACACTATATTCCTGGAGTGAATGAATTCCCATTTTGTGTCGGCCAAAGACATAGACTAATCCATCATGGGGCTCGGTGTACAGTGAGTTAAGGATTCCCCTAAACATAAACTAATTACCCATCGTTTCAAGCAGGAAAACCATTCATCTGACACACATTGTGCCTCACTGGTATGGAAATCACAGAGGGGATCTCATTTTTGTAATGTATTATGACGAGTCCCACTGTTATTCACGCCAGAACTTCTATGTGGGTTTATCAGTTATGTGGGCATGCTGCTACTCGTTCTTTTTGTGAAAGATAACAATTTGAGAAATCCTTTTAATTACATAGTTAATTCATTCAAATGATTGATAAACATGCCCTTCATATGTAAGATGATGAAAGGCAAACACCAATTTCCCATTAATCTATAAATGTTTACCATTTCTGTTTATGCTCAAGAATTCACATGTTAGAGTTCAGTGTGCAGCAGCAAGAAAGACATTAAGCATAAATGTATTTTGGCATCTAACCAGGAGTAGCTCTGTTAAATGGGTTTTCCATCTCATTCTTGTTAAATGTATGCACCGGATGCCAAACCACAAACAACATCTGCAACAACGAGACAAAAATTTGATGCGTCGCCTGATGTGTGTGTTTCATGTGTGTGTTCCAATCTGTTGGATAGGACGTCACACCTTGTTTTGGGATAATGTCAAAGGTCTGACATCAGAACAATGACCTTTCAGTTGCACCACTGTTTTACATTATTCCTAGAGCAGCACCCCTGAGGTGGGATGAAAATAAGAGGACATCCCGAGACGTGTGTGGCAACATCTTGAGAAGCGGATAGCTGAGTGAAAGCTTGCAATGTAGCTTTGAAGGTTCACCCAAAACAATTGGCTGAGTGGTTCCATTTTATTGTTGAATTGAATACTGTCATTACAAAACTGTCAGTCAAATCTTTAGAGAATAGAGGAAAACAATGCACCATGGGGTGGGGGGAAACTGCATGAGTGCTGGAATTTTGACAGCTAAAGAACTAAATCTATGAATAGGATTCCTTATCGTTTTTTTATTCTCTTCCTCCCCACTTCACATTGCTTATTTGGCGATAAGGGATGCAAGTTTTTCTGATCTTTTATTTTCGCGACTTTTGTTAATTACATCAGTCCCGACCAAATATAGCTGTGACAAAAAGGGCTCTTACTGCATGTCCGCAGCAGATTTAATGAGCCCCAAGCTGCTACCTCTGTAACTTTGACACAAAGTAACTGTGTTGAAACACTTTGCTGTGTCAGGCTCAACAAAACTCAATCCCCTCGAGTGAGCCCCTTCTCAGACTGCTAGGTTGGCAGTATGTAGGGCTTTCATTTGAGGTACAAAGAATATACACATTCTTTTGTGTGCATGTGTGTGACTGATCGTGCCCGAGACTCTCTGTGTGTCCCTCCAGGCTTCCTCCCCTCATCAGTTGATGCCCGAAAAGTGCTTAAGAATGACTCAATCACAGCTATCATACAGCCAAAAGAGATGTCAGTCAATGTGACAGTATACAGGAAGAAAAATGTCATTTACTGCTGAAGACACCTACCTGCAAGAAGCGTCACTTCTATTTTACCTCCATTTCAATAATGCAGTATATACATGCATTATTTGCATATCTTATATTGTAAATCATGTGACAGCAGGAGGGTGCAGAACAGATGTGGACATAAAGGTTTACATTTGAACAAAATACACAAGAGAACTTATATTCAGCTAGGCACCACAGTCCTGTGATATTTGAATTTATAATATGGCTCCGAATCAACATAAATAAAATATTAAAGAACTGACCGATAGCTTACATGAGCTTCTATGTAGTATCATGCTTTGGAGGATTTGAACAAAAAAGAGTGGCGCAGCTTTTCAAATGAATTTGACACAAGAATTCCTAAAGTTTCACATTAAATAATGAGGTACATGGAGTATACACGTCATGTGATTCTGATGGAATTGTGCATGCACTCAAGAGGCGATAGAGTTGTGATCATTCATGCATGAAATTCACAAAGGCATAAATTCAGAGATTCAAAAAAATTCAGAGTCTCCAGCTCAGAAGTTAAGAGACAAAATAAGCACATGGTCTCTACAATCTGCTGAGCAGTTTTTCAGATATGCAGCAAACTGAGACGCAAACAAAAACACATCATTTGAGACTGAAAACTGACCACTGCAGCAGCTTATAGGAACTGTAAGTATTAATGTGGACTCACCCCTTCCTGTGCTGTAATGTTGCAGCTTGTCACTGTACACCGCCTCCTTGGTGTACGCTCTTTTCCTAAGAGAGCAGCGAATATCGAGAGAGAGCATAAGATTTGACAGCATGAAAGGAGGGATAAATAAGATTTTATACACGCTCATGTTTTTCTGTATGGCCTGGAAATGGCGCAGATAAAATTGAATCAGTTGGAGCGGGTTAGCAGTGGCAAATGAAGTTTATGAAAATGAGCTGATTTTTAATTAGACATTGATAGGATCTCTCTCCTTTTCATCTGTCTCCTCGTGTCGGCATCAAAAGAACCTGGCCCATTTGATGATCACTTTACTTGCTCAAACTTGCAGACGGCAATGCAGAAAATCTGACTTTCATATATCTAAAGTGGAGTAAGACAGGAATGTGACAATGTGACAAACTGCTGCAAAATGAGACTGGCTTAAAAGGGCAAAGTAGGAGTTGTCGCGCTCTCTGTGGAATAGAGTATTCAATCTAACGTTTTAGCTTTTCCTTTTTTTCCCCTATTGCTTTATTTATATCATTTTAGGGCAATTAAAAACTATCTTTACTCGTGAGGATGGTGGAAAGGAAGACAGGAAATAAGGAGAGGTTCAGGAGAACAACCACTGATGTGAGATGAACATGGCCTCAGCGTCTATTAAATATCAGTCTTTTGTGTTGCCTTTTTTTCCGTAAACCTGCATTTTGCCAATGGTAACGAAACCTAAAGCTATTCAAGTATATGACATAAAATGACTACTTATTTGACTTTTTGTCTTGCAGAGGTAGCCCTCACTTCACAATATGGTGTCAAGGGCCAGAGAATGGTCCGGCTGCACCACATTTATATTCAGTCTTAGTGGAATGAGCAACAAAACATGCAAGAACGACCCTCAAAATGATGAACGTCTATTTGAATTTTAACTTGAGCCTCTGTACATGGGGCACAACTCTTTTGCAAAACATGTCAGAGTCAGTCTTTACATTTGCTAGTAATTTTGCCACTAACTATGCAGTATGTATTACAATAGATTATATATATATATATATATATATATATATATATACTAGAATATATACGAGAAAAAAAAATGGTTACCTGCTGCACACAATGGAGATAGCAATAAGGGAAACAATAAAGACCACACCGGCTGCTGCTGACCCCGCAATCAAGGGAAGCTGTTCCCTCAGCTCAGACTTGAAGTCATCTGGGTTACAAAGAGAGAACAGACAGAAAGTCATGTTTTTATTTGGATATGTGTGTATATACAGCAAATTAATCCTTTGAAATTGTGAAAAAGTGAAGTGAAAAAAGAAAAGTGAAGGGAGAAACTGGAAGAAGAAATAGTTAACAAGAGCCATTGGACTGGCTGTACGGATGTATAAAGAAAACATATAGATCTCTCTGCTGAGAGGTGCTAAATCCTGTGAGTGTTTGCAAGACCGACTGACATGTTGTGTTTGATTAACTCTGAGAGAGACAGAGAGTGAGACAGAGGCACAAAACAGACGGTGAGAAGGGGTTCGGTGGGGGTGGTGGTGGTGGTGGGGTTCTCAGCGCCCTTTGTTTGCTGTATCTGTCGGAAACAAGTGGACACGGAAACACACCTCTGTTTCTGTGGTGTTATCAGAAAGTCATCCACCGTCAATCACAGATACAGCCCAAACATTTTTTCATTTTAGCCAAGGCTGTCTGTGGCTGGTCCAGAGGCCAACCTAAATACCTGGTAAAATTGCTACACAGCTGAATTCTCAGTTATCTTTTTTTGTGTTCCAATCTTTCTGCGACTCTGCCACCACGATTTAGCATGCTGCAGGCAAATCAACAGCTTCTAAATTCAATCCCCTGTGCAGAATGGGCCGATAGGATTAAAGCGATAAAGGGAAAACTAATGCATCTTCGGAGTGATGTGAAAGCTGCTATATATGAGGAAACTCAATGTGACAGGGATTTCTCACTCTTTTAACGTGCACATTTATCAAGAATGTTTCAAACAAACAGCGTAAATGCTGTTCCAGCCACTTGAGCTTCCAGGCAGTCTCTCCATTATCTTTTGATGGATATTAGTTGTGAGAAGTTGAATGAATCTACCCTTTGCCCATATGAGAATGGCATAATCCCTTGATGGTTTTAAATCACACAAGTGCTTCCTGCAGTGCTATATATGCCCTTATAACAGCCAATTTCTTCTCAAATTGTAATCCTATTAGAGTACTGCAGACTAACTCGTGAGGCAATCACCTCTTTCACATCACACTCGTCTATGAAGTCTGCATTGATCTGAATACGAATAGGTTTCTATTTCCGCAGGTGGCAAAAGGACACCATGTAGAGGTGTGCTGACTAGAAGACAAAGACAGTTATATGTTTTAAAGGAAGTCAGGGGAATGAAGGTGGCAATGTGTTGTCTTCATGAGGTATTGAAGCAGGGCGAGAAAAGACTGGTTGGAAGGGTGGGAGGTGGAGGCGTGGGTATTACCATCGACTATCCTCTAGTATCTGCTGCTTATTGACTTAACGAATGTCATGCCATGGCAGCCAGTCAAAATCTGAACTCTAAACAGTGTGAGCGAGTGTGCAGTATTTATGCGATTATGCTCGTGTGCACATTTATGGGCTCGTATGAATACCTGTTTAAGAGACAGATCATTTGCGATCATGAGGGAAAGCAACTTGTGACCGTGCCATCACATCTGCTCTGCTCAGGTAAATAGCCATAATAATTACCATCATCATTATTCTCCTTCCCATCTTCTCCACCCTCAAGATCATCACCACCTCATACACTCATATCATCTTTATTAGAAAGAATACAATGTGAAAATGTCACTCCTATCATTGATACATTATGAATGATGGCCACATTGCAGCGTAGTTATCTGGCAAGTGAGTGTTACAAAATATTCAGTCAAATGTTTAATCCTTGCAGACTGAATGATGATGTGTCGGTGGTAGCGCCAATTCTGCAGCCTGGAAGGACTACGAGGAAGTGATATGTCACCCTCACTGACACTCTCCACACACACCTCCTTGCACATACAATGTATTAATGAACATAGTTCCACATCCTTGCCAGTTTCCCAGGTGTTGCAGCCCCTCTTCAGCCACTTTCTTTGCCAAAAAAACACCCTGCCACCCATGAGAAAAAAAAAAAAAAGAAAGAAAAAAATTAATCTCATCAACTACTAATCACAGCTATGTATTCTGGGACGGCTCTCCAGTAACAGAAGGGCTGGGTGAAAAACCAATTAGCTAAGCATTTTTGGATCAAGCACAGTTAGTTGCACAAACAAAAGACACTGAGCGTTCTACATATTCAAAGCACCCACACACTCAAACCTGACTGTGGAGGAAATTAATTTCACTGTAGAAATAGATGTGCAATCAAACATTACGTTTCTCCTCTACTTCTCAATAATGATAATAACAACGCAACAACAAATACAACGAGGCACACAAGTGTTAGAAAGAGACTGGTTAATGTACGTGTGTGAAAGGAGAAAAAAAAAAAAACAAGACAGAGAAGGACAGAGAGGCAGGCAGAGAGAGCTGTTTCTCCTGGCTCTGCAATCCCTACCATCTGTGAGGGTTTGGAAGCACATCTTGCTGCTGTATTTGCCAAAGCCAGCCACAGTCCGCGCTCGCACCTGCACCACGTAGACCGTCCCCGGCCTGAGGCCCTCCACACGTGCGGTATTAGTTTGGCTACGCAGGATGGTGGAGTTAATCTCTGCGTGGTCCTAAAAGGAGCAGTGGACACAGGGAGCAGGTTAAAGATGACTTACTGTAAAAGTACCAGAAGAACAGTGTTGAAGCACAAAAATATGACAAATTCTTGAAAAACCAAAACAGATATTTATACTAAATAAATGCGGAGGAATTAATCTGGGGAAAGCACACTAAATTTGGAGGAAATTAGGTTAGGCTGTATAAACCAGACATACAGGAAATGCAGTGCAAATAGGAGCTGCTTCACTTAATGGGAAAAATGAAAAGATAAATAACAAAAACTGAACTGAACAATGAGATGAAGTAAAGCTATCTGGAACATCATGTTGTTAGGGCAGATTAAGTAGAAATATGTTTTTCCTTTCGTCTTAAAAAAGGGCTCTGCCAGTTCAAATATGCAAGCACTCTGCTCACACAAGCAACAGTACGTGCTATTCAAGCAGTAACTCACATACACACTGTGGCCATTAAAGGCAATCAGTTCTTATGATTTATAAAGAGAAACTGCTGCTTCTGCAGAGTACCAAAACAACATTGCATATTCCTCTCTTCAGATGTGCTTTATAGGGTAATTTAATTACTGCAAGAGTATTGAGCTTTAACATTCCTTTTCCTTTCTGAAGTACGCAGCTTTTTAAAAAAAAAAAAAAAAAAAAGATAGTCGATCATTTCCATAAACAGAAACTATTGGAATTTTCCGTAAAGGAAAGAATGTAAAAAAAAAGTACAGATGCTGTTGGTGTAGCGTTCTATTGAAGTTTTTGCCTAATTTCTACGCATTTACTTGGAATATGCACGCATTTCATTTAGTCAAACTCCATAAATACAAGATGATTTTCACATTTATGCTCAGGTATGAATGCATACATATAGTTGGCATACATATATACATACATATAGCCATCCATGAACTTCATACTGTACAACACTGGATGTTGTCTGAGCTTGCCTCTTCTCTATCCAGGCTCCAGTCAGAAAGTCTGCTGCAGTGTAGTTTGGGACTTGCTGAGTGAAAGGGATCTGCTATAAGGGATAAGTAATGACTTGTTCCCGTCACCTTTCCATAACATAGACTGAATACCGAAGTCACAAAATAATACTGCACCTACACGTCACCCACCACTGCAGGCCACTGACAGCTAGATGCAGATAGGCAGTTGAGAGTGAGGGTGCACATTTCTTTCAAGCTTGCTAAACACCACTGCTCAATGCTGGACTTCTACATCTTCTGATAAATGTATGAACTCTATAAGGAAAAGTGTGACAGAAATGTGGAGAAAAAATAGGTAAGAAAGAATGGAAAGAGGGTAGAGGAGAAGGGGGGGTGGTGGAAGATGGCAGGAAGCGATAAGAAACTCGAGGCATAGCAAACCCACACTGAAATCATTATCCAATCTGATTGGTGTAATTGAATCATTCCAGTTGCTCCGTCATTGAGAGGACGGGGTAAACGCAGCTATGAAATCTGCCCCCACCCACACACACACACACACACAATGATGTGTGCAATCACATTAACTCTTATTGGACACTCTGGGTTTGATGAAGACAAATGTTTAGGCTTGGGATGTGGGAGCATTACACAAAGAGGCTTTCATTCTATCTGTGAGAGGAGGAGATATTTATAAATGGAATGCTGGATGTAACTGGTTTAAATAGTTTAATCATCTCAAAGCCTTTTTGTTCATGGAATCACATAAAACTGTTATTTCTCCAAAGTGCTGTAGACAAATACTTATGAGACTTGACTTTAGAGCGTCAGCTTGGGTGTTTAAAAGAAGCGCAAAAAAACCCAGAAGCCCTTTGAAAGGCTGGAACCACAGTCACCTTACTCATATGGTCTAAGCCACGGTTGAGTGCATGCGGAACACTTGGGGTCAAGATTAGCCTATTCCTGCTATTTCGTTCTTAAAACCACACCCCCATCTGTTGAATTTGAATGGAGGACAGGTGAACAGACAGATGGCAAGCCTCCAATGGGTGAGCATCCCTTGGGGGAGCACTAGCTCAGAATGGCCCCTTCATGCTGCCTGTCAAACGGGGATTATGTGACACACACACCCACATCTGCCACTTAAAATGAGCTGGCATTCAGCACTCCAGCAGGTTAGGGGATAGCCAATAAAATGCCATGCCAGGAGGGACTTCCAGCTATGAGAGGTCTTTTCCTGCTGCCAGTCAAATGGGGATTATGAGGACCACACCCCAACTTGCTAAATCAAGACAGAGTTGCAGGTGGGAAGGCAGATGGTGGAACAGCCAATCAAAAGCTTTGCCAGGGGTGACAGACAGGAAGAACTGTGGGAGTTTAGTCTCTGTAGCTAGTTCACCTAAATCACAAAGACAAATCACAAAAGCAAACTTGGCAAGAAGGATCTTCGCAATAAAAATGATTAATTAGAGAATCAAGTTTCTTCCCAAGTTCTGAACAAGTGGTGGAGAAAGTTAATCCAGTTAACATTTACTTCCGGAAGTATTAAAAAGAGCAAAATATGTTTTATGCGTTTCATCGTTTTCCTTCAGTTTGTTATATCTTTGTTGTGCATGTCAAAGGTCTGTAAAGAGTCCAAACTAAAAGGGATGATTCATTCCCTCTTAAGACACTGGTCCTAAAGTCTCTTGGTTGTACAGATCTATTTCTTAATTTCAACAATATCACCTTAAAGCACACTTACAACAGCTGCTGAGTGACAAGCTTGGTACGCCAGACCGGATCTTTCAAAAAGACAAGTTTCAGACAAAAGATGTAGCTTGAACACTCTGTTTTTTTGTACAAGACCGGGTGCACATATTTATACATATACATACATTTGCATATGCATATGGGGTCAGACTGATTTTTTGTCAATGATTAGCAACTCCCGAACATTTTTGGTGTGGTATACCTTTCTACTAGGTATAGTAAGTTATGAAATTCCCTCCACAGAATATCAAACTAGGAGTCTTCTAATGGAGTCTTCTTTAAGAAAGTAACTATTTCTTATCTGTAACTTCCTTATATGTCTGAAACGTTATTCAACAGAAACAAAAAACTGAATATAATCACAAATACACAAATATAAATACAAAGAGATTTATTTTTGATGCCAGCAACACATGGAACATAAAATGGAAGAGACACACCTTTAACATTGTGTTCCTTTAATTACATGACTGTTGAAGTAAGAGTTACTTTATTCTACTTTATTATTATTGTATACAATGAGAAGTATAATTACTATACCAATCAATCGATTACAATCCTATTGTTTGACTGCGGAAAGTCAAAACTTGTAAATTTACCAATGAAACATTTGACCTTGCTGTGGTAATTGCTAGTTCTCACACTTTTGGCACTGTGCGGTCAAAGGAAATAAGTGTATTCTTTGCTTCTTTCTCACATTCCCCGCATTTATTTCCACAGATCTGATTTGTGAATTTTTCAGTCTACGCCATAACTTTTGCAAAGTCCACTTCATCATTACACAGCATGTCAAATAAGACTATAAAATAAGATGGCAAGCCGGACAACAAAAATAAGCCTGATTTGGGTTACTTTGACTTCTTTTGATGTGTGTGTGTGTACGCTTGTGTTTGCACGTGTGAAGCTCAAGCTTGTGTGCTTGTCTTTTTAAAAAAATGCCAACCACCCAAAATGGACAGCATGACCACTTGGCATAAAGACAAACATGGTGGGACACCATGTGTCCTCTTCACAGGCTCACACACTAAAATTCATGCAAATAACAGGCACAAACTACAGGAAATTCTGGTGTTTATGAAAGAATATTCTAATTGTATATTTATACATTTCAAAATATCTCCAAATTATGTAATCACACAGCATCATTAAAATGTATACAAATACATTACTTTCGTTGTGATTTCCAAAGTTTGGTCAGAAAAAAGTAAGAACAATCATCTACTTTGTGGTAAATGTGACAGAGGCTTGTTTGGTTCAGGAAAAAAAAAATATATATATATTTAATTGGTTATATATATTTAATCTTGGTTGGTCTGTGTAACTGCTTCCCTTTGAGACTTTTCTTTATGTGCATTAATTCACCTGAAGACTGACTGACTGTGTGAGTTGGGAGACAAACAAAGAGGATGAGAAGAGACCCTGATGGAGGAACTGTGAATGCCCTTGCTGGGAGACTGAGGGAGTGCTGCAAAAGTCCCACGTTTTCATTGGTTCCTCTCAAAAATCGAAAGTTGGCTCACTAAAATCTGTGTATGTCTACAAAAGTGTTGAGGTCAACTCGAGGCTAGCAGAAAGAGTGTGTGAGAAAAATAAATATATAAGTCTGGCTTCTCGTCTGCAATATTGCTAAGTGTATGCAAAACACAAGGGAGATTTCAGAGTGCTAAAAATACAGATGGTGCATGAATCAGTATGTTACAGATCACGGTGACATGCTTCAAAACTGGATTTCCAATTGAAATTCTCACACTGTACTGTGACATTACTATTGTTATCCCGAATGGACACACCTGAGGTGCTGCTAAGACTCGCACACAAACACTGGAACAAACTCACACACACATGCACACAGCCTTTCTCTGACACCAATGGAGCTATCAGTAACCAGAGCCAGTGGCAGCTCTGCTCCAGCCTTAATGGAGGGCCTGACCTCTGCTATGCTGAATTATTTCCACCCTTCCCCAAATTTTCAGGCGACCAGATGAAAAAAGGGTATGAGAAAAATGGAGCGAAGGAGAGCGCGAGATTCTGCTTTTTCTGCTTATCTTAAACTCATTTAATCTTGCTTCCTAATTTACGGGGTCCTGGGAATCCTAACTCTGTATATAGATAGGTTGAAAAAGGAGAGATGAATGCTGAGGGAACATCCTTCAGAATTCTGTCTGGGTTTCAGGTGAAATGGCCTGAATAAATCTTCCATCAAAACTAATTACAGTTTATACAATCTTTATTGAATTAGTACTTGATTTTGGACATTATTACTATGATTAATATAACAGTGTGATTGCAATATAGCCAAAATCAAACAAACATCTTGACTTAAATTTAACTTTTTTTTCCTGAATAGTACTTCATTCTGGCTTTTTTTTTCAAAACCTTTGTTTAGAAGAGGCCTCCTGTGATAGGGTGCGGCGAAACAGCTCTCTGCTGTGCTCAAGACTAGCTGTCTGTGGCAGGCAAACTGAAGGAATCAATTCCAGAGCATAGAACTGTGTGGCTTTCAGATTAATCCAGCCATCAGAAAAATCCATAAGAAAACAGCATTCAAAAAGAAGTGCTTCAGTAACTCTTCGTGGACCATTTAGCATCCAGGTGGGCTCAAGTCTCAGCGAGGTTTTTACCTAAATGTTGTCCACTGTGTTAAGTAGTGGGAATTAAGTCCTGTTTGTGGCAAAGTAACAACATCATTTAACTATCCCTATTTCCATCACTGCATAGTTGATAACAACCTATCAGCTATGAGCTTCAGGGCAGCTATGACTGTCTGTGGCCACTCTTACAGCCTTGATGCTACTTTGGCATGCTCATAAAACTGTTGGCTGCATGTACTCTGGTGGAACTGATCTCACTGATTCAAAGAGTACAGAGCCTGATTTGTCCTGCAATTGGCAAAATGTCAGTTGAGAATGGCTAAAAATACACATTGTATATATATATATATATATACACTGCCTGACTAAAAACGAAGCAACCGCCTTGATTTAACTAAGCAAAAAGGTGCGGGTCTCCTATTTGAAAAGTACTGCAGTGATTGCAGTGCTTCTCATTTCTGAAACATTTATGTCAGAAGACGCATGCTGTGGTCATGGAAAAGAGTCATTAGTTACTCTGCATCAGAATGGTCAATTCTTAGTCTGCATGGAGTGAACAAAAAAATAAGGAGATTGTTCAAACTAAAACTGGGTCAAAAACTGTCCAATGCACAATAAGAACCTGGAAGAATAGCAGTGGAACATAATCTTTAAAGAAGAAATCAGAGGAAGTCATAGAAAAAAACCTGGAGTTCTCTTCAGGTAGAGTAGAGAACTCCAGGTATTGGGATTAGACAGACAGCTGTGTAGCCTTGAGAAAAAAAAAACAGATTTCTGAAAAAGTGGCTTCATTTGAGAAGGAACAAAGATTAGACTATGGAGCAATGGAAAAAGGTCAGGAGTTCTGATGAGTCCAGATTTACCATGTTCCTGAGTGATGGGTGCATAAGGGTAATAAACCTGGCAGATGAAGTGCTGTACCCATCATGCCTTGTGCCTGCTGTAAAAGCCTGTGGGGGCAATGTTATGACCTGAGTTGCTTCAGCTGGTCAGGTCTAAGTTCAGAAAACTTTTGTGTCCAAAATAATAAGTCAACTGACAACCTAAATACACTGAATGCTCAGGCTTTTTCATCAATTGATTTTTTTATTTTATTTGATGGCACGGCATATCCCACAATGACAATGCCAGCATTCATAAGGTCAAATCATGAAAAAGTGGTTCAGGGAAAAAGACATAATTCACACATGAATTGGCGACCATAGAGTTCAGGCCTAAACCCCAGTGAGAATCATTGGGATGCGCTGGAGAGACTTATGTGTAGCACCGACTCTACCATCATCAGTACGAGATCTTGTATCAATTAATGCAACTCTGGCCAGAAATGCATGTTGAACATTAGGGATGCCAGAGTAAATGCACACCTTTTAGTGAGAGAGAAAGTGAGAGTACCCTGGGATGACTTAATGTTGTAAGGTGGCCCTGCCTGATGTACATAAAAAAAACTGAACTGAATCGAATTGAATTTGACGGCCAGGGTGAGATACATTCCTCCGTTATTGTCTTTTATGACTTCAAGGCTACATCATCACCTTTCAGTAGTAGTGGACCCCCACATTTTCAGGACCCCATCAGAATTCAAATAATCAATGAGGAGCTGGCACATTCAACTCAGATGGTATGCAATTTAATTACCTGCTTAACTACAACAAGCAAGATAAGCATGCATACAAGCAACCCAAGCCAAGGTGTTTGACACAGAAAATATATGTGGACTTTACATTATGGATGTACATAATACATTCTAACAATGCGGTTTTATTCATTTTCTACCACCTGCTACTTTTTCTTCAGAGAATTGGTGCTTAATCAGGTATAAAAATGCATCTCCACTGACACCTCAGACAAAAATAGCTGGCTGAAGGAAAGTCTGTTTGGAGCAGATGAAAAGCTTTGTCAGATCTAAAATACAGTGTGTCAAAAGAGGACCACCATAGCGGAAATCTCATCTCGACAGCCCAGTGTGTCACAAAGCAATCACTCTGACTCACCTTCTGTGTCTTACTTACTCTCACATGGTGGAACATTTTCAAGACAGATAAGACATTTTTTGACAGATACACAGAGGGGGGTATGTACTGAAGGTACATTTAGATACAGGTAGATGTTGTTGAGAACAACCTCTATGTCACCTGAATTATCCTACTACAATTAACAATCTTGTCCTTGATAATTCACTAATTTGAGATTATGCTGTGCTCATCTATTTGTTTGAGGATGCGCTACATAAACATCAATAGGATTAGGTTTCATTGACATTCATGAGCTAATGAGGGCTGTGTGAGTGCTATTTGCACAGTACTAAGCTGTCAGGCAGATAAGGTTCATCATGGCAACAGCACTCAGATTCAGTTTCATGACCTGTGCAATACCAGAGGGGAAAAAAAAACAACAAGCTAAGGAGCTATTGTCGAGTCACTGTGTTTCCAAATGTAACATCATTTTTGAAACACAACTAATGACAGAAAATTTTAACTATTTCAATGTGGAGTTGTGAATTTGATCAAGGGACATTAAACAGCACGAGTTTGTGAGAGGCAAATAACTAAACTGAAAAAGAGCAACATTGATTAAGCTATATTGATTTTGATCTTCTTTTTGGGAAGCAGAACATGGGTGAAGATGGACCAAGTCTCAGAGAAGTCTCAAAACGACAAAGGCCAGAAAAAAAAAACTGTGCATGACCAACCTTGATATACCAATCGATCAGCCTAAGGAAGACAAACAAGGACCCAAACAAAACCTAGAGCCTCCAATCTGTGAGTATCATTATGTCCACGGGCTTGGGAAAAGCCTACAGGTCAATAATGGAGCAGCATAGCCACAGAGAGGTAGGGGTGGTGACTTAATAAAGCAGATGTATTGTGAGCGAGGAGACGGGTCGATGTGACTCCCTCCAGACGCAATGCATTTTCACAGTGGGACAGGGTTGCTGCACTGTGCAGAGTGGGCCTGGAGCAGAGGTCAACCTATTCACTTCATCATCAGCAGAAACCAACGAACAGTGGGAAAGATGGAAGGAGTACAGGGACAGAACATATTATCAACCCAGGGTACTTTGCTCACAGCTATTTAGGAGAGCTCAGACAGAGGCTTTACATGCAGCTTGGTCAGCATACACAGAGAAGGAGACATAGGTGAAAGGACCTCACCTACAGACACAAACATGCACACAACTTACCTTCTCATAGTAGCGCAGTTCATAGTCGAGGATAATGCCATTGGGTTGCTCTGGCTGAGGCCAGGATAGTGTGAAGCTATTCATGGTGGAGCTGATTTGGTGCATGATGGAAACTATTGATGGAGCTGGAGGAAACCGAGAGAGTAGCACAAAATCAGTACATGTCAACACAAACAGGTAATTATTGTAGATTTGTTTTTCTTGCAGCTGTTTATGGACTGTAAATAGGTGTTGATTCAGAATGACAAAACTGTCAGGAAAGTGTTTCTGCTTTTCTAAGTCTGACTAACAGCACAGAGGTCATTAAATAGTTTCCTTCCAGAGTTGCCCCAGGAACTGAGGTGAGACATCCAGTACAGCTTGCTGCTTGGGTTGAACTGGTTGTCGTGGCTCTTTGCTTGAAAGACAGTACTTCAACATCCATTCTGATTTTTACAGTACTTCAGAATCAAATGGTTACAGGGTATTGTATTAATCCATCTATGGGGCAAACACCCCATCATCTGCCTCTCTGTAATTTTGATGATAGCAGATATCTGCTAACACTTCTTGGATGTTCAGCATCTTGGTTTGGTTTGCTTTAGAAAGAATGGTGCACATCTTAAAAATGGTACATATTTGGGATTCACGTTATTTTGTGCGGATACATATGACAAACAGTGCTGTTTCACACACACTCACAAAACTATCACTATTCTTGACAAGTTTAAAAACCACAGTTCCCTTTAACCCAGTTAGCCGTCAGAGGCCAACCGATCAGAACCGTTCACAGCCACATTGTCAGCTTCAGTTAGGAGAACTCTCGTTCTCTTTGAACCGTAGTTTTCTGATGTTAGTCCAGCAAGCATTCTTTTTTTAAAGCTGCGGTTAGGCCGAATAAGTTTGGCTGAATATTGGAGCATTAATGATCTGTATCAACGGGATTGATCAATTTCAGACTTCCCACTCAATGTCTATGTGAGCAGTCCTGCATTGGCCTCTGTAGTGCCATGCTGCATTATGAGATACCAAGTGTCACATTTGCTCCTTCTCGTTTGCATAACGCTGTCTTAATACTTGAGGAAATTTATAGAAAACCTAATTAGCCTGTGTAAATTCTAAGTAAAGAATGATTCAGCAGATGTTTGGCATACTTTGGTTTCTGGTCTGAAGTGTTACTGCAGTCATATACAGCTGTGCCGTGTTTACATGGCTGTAGGAGGGCTTAAGCCTGTATGTTTTCTTCAGTTGTCTGTGGTCAGAGAAGACAAAGTGAAAACCTCTGCATCATTCACTTAATGTGGCATTACTTCACTGTAAGTGTACCATCGAAAGGATGCATAGAGGTATGCTTCATAATATACCATATTTCTTTTAAAAGCCTTATTTTTTTTGGTCACGATTGATCCTTCCTCCCACTTAACAAAACGCTTCTGTTTTGTTATAAACTAATGTTAAGAACAACTTTTTTTAATCCTACAAAGTCTGTCTGAACATGTTTGTGCACCAGGGTGGAAAATTGTTTTTATTCGAATCACAAAGATATAAAACCATCCTGTGAATATCTGTGTTTACCAGTGCGCTGTGAGACTGTGGGACTTTCATCTGATATGCCCATCTGTAAGTAACTTGACCAAATGCATTCCTGTTAATGCAACTGAAACTTTTTTTTTTTATAGAAATCCTTAAAATAAAGTTAGAGGATGAATTCAACCGCACTTTCTAATCAAAGCAATTTGTAAACGTACAAATGACTCTCATTAGATCACAGCTCCACCTCCACGTCTACAGTCATATATACAGCCCCATGCAAGCCCACACACATTTTATGCCAATGAGCCACTTGGCTCTCTCTGCACTGAGGCTTGGTCGTCGCTCCACCTGGTCTCCACTCACCATCTTCCTGAATAACTCTTCTCTTCAAAAGGCAGCAAAGTGATCCTTCTTAGTGATTACTCTGATTATTTTTTTTCTTTTCCACATGCTTTATTCTTGTATAAGCACTAAAGCTGCAGAAGGAGAAAACCTTTTCACCCACTGTAGTGTCTTTGAAATCATGGTTTGTAAGAACCATGGTTACTCTACAGTTTTGATTGGGATTAGTAATTTTAGATCTGAATATCAGATTGTTGCCGAACATGCAAATGTAAAGGAACGAATGGGCTCCGTTTCTCTTGTCAGTGTGTGGATTGTGTCCTGCCTGTGTTCCTTTGGCTCTCACCTCCGGCCCTCCCTTCCTCTCTCACACTCTACACAGTGAACGTAAAAGCTGAGCTGCACCTCAGTGCACTCCAGCCTCTCTGCTTCTCAGGCTGGTTCACGCTCTGCTGACCAGGGCTTTAGCTGCCTGGGCCACATTATCAATTACCAGCCAAAGGCACACTGTTCCTGACAGACCTCAGGGAAGGGTAAATTCCTGCAGTGAAAAAAAAGGGCCTGAGAAGAAGAGCCATGACTTCTGGTCTCAGACCCGTTTGAAGTGTTATGTATGAATATGAACCAATGAATAGCTTTGGTCAAGAACAAGAACACATCTGATTCTTTTCATAGATCCAGCTTCTATGCCTTACTGATGGCCCATTTGGAGTTCCAACAGATAATCAAAGCTTTGTATGTATTGTGTTATAATTCTCGATATGTTCCCTTTAACTTAGTTCATATATATATATATATATATATATATATATATATATATATATATATATATATATATGTGTATCTTTCCTCCCTAACAAGTTAAAAAAAAAGCTTCAGTATCAACCGAAAAAGCAGAAATATTGTTTTTTTAACACCTTTTTTTAATCTTTTTTTATTTTTCAACCATATTGTGTCCCCATGGACAGACCGAGACTATTTCTCAGAAAATAAGCAGGACAGAAAGAAATAAGGACCCTGTGCACATGTATTTGTGCCCTCGTAACCTCTGTGTGAAAAGTCTGTCAGAAACAATGTGTCGCGCCTGTATGAGGGTGAGGTTCAGCCCAATGAAGCACCGCTGTCCCCTCTAACTGTGTCCCCCATTGTCACCCTGGGACGATGATGTTGACAGTGATTGGTGACTGTGTCCCAAGTTCCTCTCTCCTCCCTCCATCCCGCCCATCCTTTGCTCCTGTGCTCTACTTTTATCTGGCCCTGCTCGCAGCCCCTGGCTTTTAATGCAGAGCTTGGCTCATCATTAATCAAAGTCAAAGTCTCCAAGTGTCTCACTTGGACAGAGAGAGAGGGAGAAGAGGGAGGGGCAGAGAAAGAAGCATGAGGCAAGATGATGAAAGAATAAAAAGCTTATTTACTTTTGTTTGTCTAATCAGAATATAGATTAGTTGGAACATTGTTATGTATATCTGGCAAAGACCTGAGTCTTTGTTTTCACTGCTGTAACTTCAACCTAAATTGGCCATGATTTTAATTCAGTTGTGAGGTCTGTTGCTCTATTTCGGCGATTTAGTTCTATATTTCTATAAAGTTGGGAGAGAAAATTAATAAGGATTAGTCAAACCTAATACACTCTGTGTGTCTTTGCTCGTAAAGGCAAAGCTCAGGAACTCTCTTATATTTCCCCCACTTCAGTGGATTTTCTGTGGAGACGCTCAGGACAGGCGATTGGACCAAAGAGAAGTTTCAGTGCAATCAGTTTGTTTCCTTAGCTAGGAAATTGTTTTTGAATCGGCTCTGTATGTATGGAATTAATTGGATTTGACAGATTATTACAATGAACTGGACTCTAACTGGCTTGAATTCGACTGATCATTGAAGTGCCTTGAGACGAAATTTGCTGTGATTTGGCACACTATATATATATATATATATATAAACTGAGTTGAATTGAATTCATCTGCAGCACAAACACCATGTGCTGTTTCTAACCTTACGGCTACAGTTATTGATGCAGGTGTTAAGTTAAACGTTATTATGTTTCCAAGAAAAAAATATTCATGATGACATTACCAGGATAATGTCTAATGAGAGCTCTCACCACAGCCAATGTAGATAGTTCAGCTACTCACACCAGATCAGTATTTTTCTTACAATCAACCTGATATTTATGTAAAAAAATAAAAAATAAAAAATTCTCTAAAAGAAAATGTTTATTTTTCTAATCAGCAGAAATTTGATCATCTGTTTTCTGTACAAAACAGCCTTCTCTAATGTACTGGTTTGTCTCCCATATTTGAAGCTCTTGCTGTTTCTTTCTATGTGGCTTCTTTGTCATTGTGAGATTCCTTGAAAAGAAAAGGTGTTTGTATGTATTTCTAATGCAGCAAAGCCTTAAAGTCCGAATTTTCAGCTCATAATCCCCGCTCTGCTTCAGTTACTCACGGCAAAATGACTGGATAGAAAGCTACGCTGTAATTGGTCAGCTGACTTTGCATGACAGCCCCATTCAACTCTGAAGACAAAAAGTGTATATATGGACACATTTGTGAATGCAAGTACAACTGAAGCTATTCCTTCTTTGTAGTGCACTTGAGGTTTATGCTTTAAGATGCTACCACATTTGTGGAGCATGCAGCCTCCTAACAGGGACTCAGTGTCTCAGATGAGGGGAGAAACCAATAGTCATGTGATGTGCCTCAGTCAAAGGCAAAGGTTTGACTGCTTGCCACCTTATTAGAAAGGGCTCAGAAGGCCAAGCCAGCCATGACTACATGGTAATGGGCCTTTCTCAAACATCTTAAAGAAGGATCAGTTCAGCACCATGGATTTCTCTCAAGGACCCATGGCTTGAATTATTTTTCAAAATCACATTATACATGGAGGATTCTGAACACAGCTCTATCTATTCTGGAAAAAGAAAAAAGAAAGCAGCTAGACACAGCTTTTCTGTAAGTTCATATTGGCACAAGCACATAAAAACACACATGCCCACTGTCGCTTTTTGCATAATATGAAGACATCAGACGTGACAACTGAACTCGGTTGTCACTTCTGAAAAAAAAAAAGAAAAAAGGTCCACACGTTTTTACACACAACAAATACTGCGCTTTCTGGATTTTTCGAGAGCATGTAACATTCATGAGAACAGTGAGAGCGTTGGATAAAATAAAACTGGCATATCAGAGAAAGACCTGTCAGCTTAAACACAATGAAATCTCAGGCACATAAGGTCTCATACAATGAGAGGGAAGAAAACAAGAAAAAAGGGGGAATAACCCTTAGACAAGTGTAATCTGAAGAGTCATAATGAGTAGTGTCTCGAATACCCACCATGAACGTGTTTGCGTAACATCACATCTGATTTTAGAACCCCACAGAGCACAGATCTCTTTAATTTATCTGGTTGTTTAGATTTCAGTCTAGTGCACTGGAACTATCTTGAATGCGACCTACCCGATCAGACTTGCCCATAGAAGGCAGATGATTGTGATGTTTGCATTTCTGCGGGAACAGTTCTCCAAACAACAGCTACGCAGAGGAGGATTGTTTGTAGATATACTTGGCATTCTGTGGTATGAGGGATTGTTGGCACATAATCTAGGTCAAGAAGGCGGTGCCAGTATGATCAGAAAACTATTGTGTATTAGCTGGAAAAGAGAGCTCTTTTTATCACCAATGTGACAGCCACATATTTATCTTTGGATAAATATGCATTTACCATTTCAATAAATTCCCCCAAAGTGGGGAGTGTATTATACTTCTTAAATTTAACCATATGACATAAAATAGTTATTTTCCGCAGCTAACGTAGACAAATATGGCTAAATCTAGGCCAAGCATAAGTGATTGCCTTGTGGAGTGCAATAGATAACCTTTGTGTGTCAGTATCTTTCACTGTGTGCATGTGTGTATCTTCTGGAGAGCAAAGGCCATGAATGAACTCCTAAATTACACTATTGATCACTCCTTCCTCTCTGACACCCGTAAAGATCGAGGGCAGTTAAATAGCCTCTTTGGTGGTTCATACTGAATCCCTTCAATACACCCCCCCCCCCCTTCTCCATTGCCCCACTCCATTACATCCACACTTTCTCTTTTTTTCTCTCACCCTCTGGCCCAGTTTACACTGCAACCCTTCAAACTCCTGCAAAGCACAGTTTTACCTAACACTCATCAAAGTTGCTTTAAGCTGAGAAGTAATAAGAATGAGTTACTTTTTTTACCTACTTTTTAAAGTCTAGGCATTGAAACTGCAATTTTTGGGGGTCTTACACAAATGCAAGTTTTGGTCAAACTGTAATTTAATCTAAGATACTCTGCATGTGATTAAAGAGGTTCTTATCATTATGGCAGAGTCACAGTTACAGCTGCATAAATACTTCTCTGTGTTGTGCGGATAATGAATGCCTGTGTGAAGTCCCTTGTAATGTGCTTTTACTCTCTCAGACCTGAGGCAACGTATGTGAGTCTCTGGAACGATGTTCGCGTGCCTTTATCTCTAAAGCCTGATGCAATGAAAGCTTCAGAATAAATCACATAATCATTTGCAAGATTTGCAGACAAAGAACACACACACACACATATATATATATATATATATATATATATATATATATATATATATGTGTTAAATAGGGCTGTATAATTAAATTAAGTTCATTTGGCTTTCTCTTGTGATAAACATTAGGGAAAGTCAAGAAAATAGTAACATAATCAAACTCAATGAATTCTGACAGTTTAACTTCTCAAACACTTAAACACTTACTAAAAAAATGTATTTCATATTTGTAGTACCATTAGAAGCTGAGGTTTTCTTTTCTTCTGCTTGTGGTCTTGGCTTTGACACAGAACATTACTGGAAATTTGAGATGTCAGTTATTGACCTGAAGTGACATTGTTTACTGTTGATCCACATAAATCTAGTTTTAGAAAAATATATATATAAAAAAAAAAAAGCTTCCTGTATGCCAACACTCGGGATCTCTGTCTGCTTGACCGAACCCTCCCAGTATAATGTCAGCTGGCAAATTCATTTATGCATGCCGATTAGTTCACACAGGCAGAGCTGTGCATAACTTTCCATTTTGCATGTGTTCAAACACCTTGTTCTGTTCTTCAATGACACTTTTTTTTTGTAAATGGAGTAGAGTATTTTCACTGTTAAAAAAGAAATTGCCACATGCCTTTATACACCAGTCTTTGTAAACCCAGAGCCTTTTTTTTTCTGCTTTTCGTTTTTAAAAACATTCTTACCTTCAATTCCTTCTGTATATTTGTGCATTGTCACTGGCCTGCTGAAAACCTCTGACAATGCTAGGAACAGTGCAATTACTTGGCGACAAAGGGGCCACATAAGGCTGGACATGGGCCTGGCAGATTACTGGAGGACACCTCATTACTGCAACAGACTTCAACAAAAGGCCTGGGCAAGGCCTCTTCTATATCCATCTGTCAAGTGGACTATTAGCCTGTCAAATAGGCACAGTCAGAACCATTAGGCCACCCTGATAATCAGACCTATTTACCCCCTCATTTTCCCCTCCTTCACTGTCACTGTGTCTGGGTCTGGTAGAAAAAAGCACCTCGTTTCTTGTTTCTGCCATGTCTTCCCTCCCATTCCTTGCATGACTCATTCTTAGACACAGATAAGTCCAGCTGGTTGATATATTTTTTCTAGGAGTTTCAAATATGGTATGACCTCAACCAGCTGAGCCATATTTCAAATGTCTTCCTATAAAAATAATATATATAAAAAGAGATCAGATAAAGCCATCATGATTTCACTGATCTTTGGGATAAAAGTAAAGTTCATTCAACAATTAAAGTGAAAAGGGACAAAAGTTTAACATATTTTACAGTGGATATTACATCTGTTTGATTCTATGTATTTGAAGAAACAAGTACTCTGTACTGGATAGGAAAGATATATCAGAAAATATATAGAACATCACCTTCAGGTTTGGAAGCCCAAACAAGGGAACCTTGTTTATTCGTGAGAACCTTTTTCTGAAAGGATTAAACAGACAATGTCTTGTCTTTAATCACATAGTAAATCCACTTGTTCTGTTATTAGGTCCCCGAGGCAGCGATTTTCATGGTTTGTATCATCCACAGCTCCACTCAAAATGTTCACGTACTCATTACTTTTCCCTTGATTGGTTATTCTGTGAATAAGTAAAGGATCTACAAAAGCGTGAAAAACACTGTTGCAAAACCATCATACAGTCCTGTCGACCTGTCATTTCCATTGGCTGGGTTCAGATCCCAACGCAGACACAGCTAAAGGTTGAGCTGACATGCAGTTTAACTCAAAAAAGTTTAATCTAACCACCCCTTTAAAAATATCTATTAGGACTGTGAAATGCTCTGCGAATGAAAATGACCTGATTTATACAAGTAAATAGATTACACGTTTTTTTCTTTTTAATTGGATTTTTTTCAAGTTTTAAAAATATTCCAGTTCTGCAAGACTATTGGGCCATCATTTAAGTACTGCTCCTTGGGAATATACCCATTTTAAATGATGTTATGGATGGGGTGCTGTGAGGGCCATGTTTAAACTCTCAGTTTGCAGCTCTTGATGGAGATTATTTTGGAAATTCGATTTGGAGGGTCTAGGATCATTTTCTTGCTGTTGAATAAATCCTGTTTTCGTCTTCGGGTATCTTATTTATAGGGAAATGTTTACATCCAGAAAAATGTTATTTCTGGTATTTAACTGAAACTCATTCTGCTCGTGAAATGTTAACATTCCTACAAGCTGAACCACAGGGCCAAAGCACGCTCAATCCACCACTGCATTTATCACTTAGAGTGGTGTTCTTTCCACACTATGTTCACTACAACCACTGCAAGTTCTAATTTAACTTCACCAGTCCACAGGATTCTTTCTCAAAAATGAATGTGAATTTCTTGATTGTGCTTTTAAAAGGAAAAACAAATAGCTTGATACATAGAAGGAGGGTTTAGAAACATAATGTGTATACACATCACCTACCCACCTTCCTTCACTCTTCCCCCACTGCAGTCTTCATTATTCAATGTGAAATCAAAGCAGCCCTAAAACCTACTAAGCCATGAAATGTTGTTTATGCTTATGCATTTGGCAGATGCTTTTATCCAAAGCAACTTACAGGTAGGCAGTCAGGGTAAGGGGGTCTTGTCTAAGGACCCTTACTGGAGGTAGTACCTTTCATGCAGGGGGATTTAAACCCTGGTCTCCCACACGAAAGGTGGCGATCCTACCACAAATACACATTGTGTAAGATGATGCTCTTCTGAGATTGATGCAGGCTTTTACAATAACAGAGAATTTGCAATTTCACACATGCAAAATAAAGTTCAACTGCTAAAGTAAGCGGGAAACTAGACTGCCAACAGAGATGATAGGTTTAGTTTGTTAAGGATTTGTTAGGATTCTAGTTGTTAACAACAACAATACTAGTATAGAAAGTTACATCAGGTTGAGATTTCTGATGAATATGGATAGATGATATCAAAGCCGCTGTATCGTCACACCTCAGAACAGTAGTTACTTACCAGCTTGGTTGGTGGTGATGTCTATGGCAACATGCTGCGCTGGGTATGGGCTCTTATTGCTGACACCATTGACAGCCTGTATCTCAAAGCTGTATAGGGTGTGAGCCCACAGGTTGCTAATGAAGACCCTGGTTTCAGTCAGACCCAGCTGTCTAGGAACAAAATCCACGTTGTCATCGCAGTGGGAACAGGAGCGCCTGTCTGCCCGGCACTTCTTGCACACTATGTTGTAGACAACATCCTCTCGACCACCAGTCTCTCTCGGAGCGTGCCATTCCAGGATCACTGAGGTCTCGTTCACAATGGAGATCACATTTCTTGGGCTGGATGGAACACCTGGAGACATACAGCAACATTATTTAAGCTTTTTTAGATTCAAAACTAAAGCTGGAAACTAAAGCTGTCATCATGCTGAAACAAAGCGTTGCTTGACTGTAAAAAATGAAAAAAAAAAACATGTTAATTTAGTCATTTCACAACGTGTCATGAATATAAGTCCTCTTGTTCAGGACTCTTTTGTGGTATTTTTTCCATCCTGAGCACAACTAAATTGCTAATTTATTCTATTCACATCCAGAGAAATCATACAGTGAAACGTTTTGTCTATCAAACATTGGTTATTTAGCTAAATGCAATGTTGCATGGAGTATTCTTATCCAAGAGGCTTAGGGGTTTCATGCTCCCTTTCATTCCATCATGGCCTGCAGCTGGAGCAGAACTTTAGAAGCAATATTCAGAGAGAAATAAGGAAATAATGCAATTATTGTTTCGGTCGAGTGGGGGCTTAATATTAGGGTACAGAAAAGTGGCTTGTTCAGCCCCCAGCAATTGTGGCATTATTCTTTAAGAGTTAAAGTCTGCACAAATGACAATGAAGAATTTCGCTTAGCTGAGACTCTGTGTCCCTCTGGCTGCTCACAGGCAGCTCCTCCATCTCAGATACCAGACTGAGTAGAGGCTCACAAAGCCCTTAGTTAGTCAATGCTGCTTAGGTTCAATAAGGCCAGCCATAGAGAGCTGATCCAGTACCAAATTAAGCCTCCATAAAGCTTGACCTTTATCATTAAAAGAGAAGTTAAACCAACCCATTCCCAGATCCATGATGACTCTCAAACTAATCCAGTCAATTCCACAGACCTTTGAGGAATTATTTCGCTCTCAAACAGACTATACCTCTCTTCCTCTTCTCAGTTATTTTTAGTCAGGAAAATATATAACAAAATAATTGAATATGGATTTTTAAGGATATTATAATACATTATTTTAGGTTCACGTCTCTGGGGGAGCAGGTCAGAGAGTTATTTCAGTTAACACTGACACAATCAATCCAATGTTGCTGCTATGACAGGAAAGGTGTGACCTCCATACTGATTATTGTGGTCTGGCTAAGAGCAGATGTAGTGCTTAGGATACAGATCAAGTGTCACATAATTTGGTCCTTGTATGCTTATAAATGCATTGCATGTGAAGTGAAAATATGTCCCAAAAGAGGGAATGGAAGCACTTCCGCTGTTCCCCACAGGAACTGGACAATTGTCACTTCATATGTTAATTACTCAGTGTGTTATACTTTTATCATCCATCACATGTATGCTATTGCCCCCAAACCTGTACTAAAGACAAAACTGCAATAAACACAATGTACATGTGCTCATTTAGAAACTACTCCCGAGTGGTTTTCATGTGTCTGTGACTACACTGTTTGTATCAATGTATCTTTACTTGTAATGTATTAAAACTATTGCCTGTCTGCGATGGAAACAAGATGACACACTCCAGCATCCCAGTAAGATGCAAATGCAGGAATAGCACAGGGAATCAGATCTGCTGCTGAATGACTGACAGATAGACTACATGGGTCTTTGCGTTTTAATTTACAATACAGTTTGATTTGTGAACTTGACTTAAAGGCTCTCAGTTGGAATTTAGGTAGCAATGCCATTTGACTTTAGTTATGATTACATGCATTTTGCTTTCACTAAGATTATAGTAGCGTGACATAATTTCTGACATGTACTGTATCACGCCATGGTAAAAGAGCTATTCTAGAGAAGCAATTACAACAACAAGTGCCAGGTAATTTGCACAGGAACAATTAGAATATGTTAAAGCTCATTTGCCTTTCTACAGTATGGGGAGCTACATATGCACAAACAAGACTTAGTGCAGCCAGTTATTTTTATTTTTTGTTTCTTACACCTTAAAAGATATGTACCTCTTTCCTCTAATCATGTGCACTTTTTTTTTCTTTAAGGTTATTTAATTCTCAGTCAAACATCAGAGCGCCTCCTCTTGGATCAGTTTTTGCATGAGTAAAAAGCCAAATAGAGCTAATAGTTAATCTGTTTGTAACAAAGTAAAACTAAATCAAACATCAAAGTCAGTAATATATGTACGAGATTTATATAATACCATCATGTGAATTATCTCCAGATTTATAATAATTCAACAAAGCCACAAGTTCTCTGCACATTTACAGGCCACGAGAGCTCTAAGGCCCTACCTTGGTTGTGGAAGACCAAAGCCCAGCTTTGTCCTAGGGGTGATAAATTATAGATTATGAAAACAAAGAGCGCCTCTGTGTCTAAAAGAAAACTATCAACAAATTGTTTACTCATCCACCCTTTAAATGTTGTGAGGCCTTGCTTCTCCTCTTTCAAATTGTTTGTTCACATGATGTGAAACAGGACTTCAGGGACCAACAGAAGGTCCCTGTGTGGAGATAGTGATCACAGCCAGGGGAGCTTGCAGAGAGAAAGAGGGGTTGTGCTGGTTACTGAGAGATTAAATAAAACATGTTATAAAAGACACTACACTGTTTTTCTGATGGACTGAAGGAGTCATAGAATGTTTGTGAGTTAGTGTCAATGTGTGCATTGACACCAACTCAAGGCCAACAATAACTATACACATAACAGAATGGAAAACATATTCACTTTCTGTGGTTTCCAACAGTATCAAAAAGCACTCGCAGCCTGCAGTGAGTGAGCTCCCAACTAACGCAGTGAGCAGACCGAGCTCTCAAATCCCCGCTGACAAGCTCACAAATTCCCGGCCAAGAGTTCTGTTCGGAAATCCCAGCTCACTCAGCTATTAGCTTAGCTAGCTCACAAGTTCCTGGCCAAGTGATCAGAAGAGCTAGCTCGGCTAGCTCCCATGGCTCTTGAAAATCAGGCTCATTCATCTGAGAGCTAGCTCGGTTAGCTCTCGAGCTCATGGCCAAGCGACCTGGCTAGTTCTCAATCAAACTTGTGACTCTCGAGCTCTTGGCAGGGCGAACCCCATTTGTCTTGCTTCTCAACCAGATAAGGACCTTTGTGGTTTGCAGATATTATAGACATGTTAATATGGTCTATAAACTTTATTCTTAGCAAAATTGGATTTTTAAGTGTTACATATATCAAACTTTACATGTGACAGAAAACCTGGTATAATTTCTGGAGATGGGCTGATGCATGTGCCTATCGGTGTGTAAAAAGAAGCATTATGTCTTTTGACCCAGTACTGACATTTGAATAACCAGACAGTCTGACTTAGCTTCATTTACTATTGAATTACTGAAAGAGGAAACCACAGCCTGCTATATGAAGCACCTTTAACTGGTTCCACAGGCAATGCAATAAAAAAATAAGACAAAAATATACGAAATATAAAATAAGAAAAAAAATCTCGGCACTTTTAGGGCTCGCTCACTTTTCTATTTGAAAAAAAAAGAAGAAAAACAAGAGACAGTGGAGGGGTAAGGAAAATGTGACGATAAGGCGAATGGAAAAAAACATCCCCTTTTACAGTCAAAACTTTGATGGTTTTTCTTTGTATACCAAGGCAGATACAGCATTTGACAGTGCTCAAGGAAACTCTCAGGGGATCGGCTACAGACCAGTACTGAGAAAGAGCCACAAGATTTAGAGCCAGTGTGATACAGTTGGGATGTGCAAATTCATCAGAACCATATGATTCCCCCATTTCCATGGTGATTCCTGTATTCATTTACATTTCAATGATATTATACATAACTTGGATAGAGTCTGCCAATAGCAGTTTTCCAACATAAAATGAAAAAAAACAATAGTTATAACAATTCTTTATATATTTTTTCTTCTTCATAGAGTATCATATCTCAATGGGACGCTCATATATACACAAAACTTTCTTTGACAGATTTTGTCTTTTTAGTTTAGACTTTAACATGTTTGGGCCTTTGTCCTGTCTTCTCCGTCGGGTTCTCCTCTCCCCCATTTCTCACAAGATACTCCATCTCTGCATGCTGTCTACTCTATGGACAAATATGAACTGGTTCCACTGCTTTAGTGCCCTTAGTTACCATTCAGCCATTTAGTCTTCTTTAAATGGCTGAATGAGACTCATTGAGAGATGCCCAGTGGATCAGTGTGCTAGAACCAGCTGACCTTTTTCCACTGGACTCCTTTCAAATATACACAAAAATTACTTTCCACATATTTACACCCATAGGATTCTAAAAGGTACATCAGACTAGGGCTTGGAGTCCAGAGTCCTTTCTCTGTCAAAAATGTCCAAAGATTCTTACTATGCTGGGTAGCCTGACTTAAGAGTGGTGAGCTTCACACTGTGAGACTGAACATTTGTTATGTTCCCACTCTCAGGCATAAACTGAAGACAGCACAAGACAGAGGACTATAAGAAAGGTTTGCGAGGTGGAGAGTTAGTTTGAAATGCATTCCAGGCTTGGCATATTCAGATCCCCGAAGGAAGAGGCTGGTGTGTGTGGGGGGGATTTGCCCCCTGCTGACAAAGCCAGAGATTGGAAAATCAATCAGCAAGCTAATCAGACTTATCTGGAGAATGGAACATACTGGAATCTGGGCGTCTGACATTGGCAAGAAGCACTAAAGCTGCAGCTTCTGCCACTACAGACTGACCTGATTTAAGTTACTCTGGCAGTGCTCTTATCAGGACCTACAGTATTACAGAGATTCTTACTGGGATGATCTCAGCGGCCACCCTGCTGTGCTCTAGGGCTGCAGAAAATCAAGCTCAGCTGCTTCAGTGTGTTTCAGCTTTCAGAGGAAGCTTTGAATGTGATGCAAAAAAAAAAAAAGTGTGCTAACAGAGATTGAGAGTACTGAGGGTTTTTTTTCTTGTTACTATCAAAAGCGGCAGTTGAAAAATTAAAAGTCTCTGGAGGATATTTTAAATGCAAGCATGAAAAATAAAAGCATTTTTCTGTGAATTGGGATACAGGTTCTTCTATTGAATATTTTTCTTTGCACAGTTTAAATTCATAACTAGTAATACGAGTGCATACTAAAGATATGTTATCAAATAAATGAAAAAAAAACTCTATAACCTAATGTTCAGGAAACATTAGAGTATAGAGTTTTTAATCAGTGCAAAATGAGGGAAGCATATTAATGGAGGAAACTGGAATCAGAAAGAAAGTAACATGCTGCATAGACCATGGGGATCTTTTCAAGATAACCAGGGGGAAGCTGCTAGGAGATTGCTTGGGGAAAATGTAATGCTTCCAGTTAGTGGCAGATGCTATAGTTGGGGGGGGGGGAATTCTGCATACACTACCATGGGACGGAAGATAAACCTCAAGGTAAAGAAAAGCAGAGTCATTCACTGAGAACAACAAAAGCCAAAAGACGAGGATGGGAAAGAACTTGGGAAGCATATTAATTTGGACAGCGATGCTACGCTACAGCTCCTCTGCAGCTTTAATGCAGCTTTAATGCACTTATTTATATAAAATATAGCTGTGGAGGCTATGCAACTGCTAAACTACTGCTAACTAGAACAAGTGCAGTCCTGAGTTCATTCCTGACGCCAATTAACCATGTCTATGTTAATGAATCAGCAATAAATGAACACATAACTAATCAAATAATGCTTCCCGGTCTGCTGTACATGAGAAAACGGACAATTTAGACATTCCCTAATGGCAGAGAAAGAAAACAGGGTAAACAAACTTTTTAGGGCTCTGCTTCTGCGTAACGGCGTGTCAGCAGGGACAGCAAGAAGGCTGAGCATATTGCTTTTTACATCATATTAAGATAACTATGATGCTGTGAGAGGCCTTATTGGATCTCCAGCGGATAACTGCAGGACAGTGTCGAAGCTTCACAGCATCTGCCTGAGTAATTAGGACTTCAGGGGATGATAGCAGACAGAGTGAAAGAACTGCGACAGAAAAGAAAGCGGAGGAGGAGAGAAAGAAAAGAAGGGATAACTGATGGGAAACACAGATGATGCTCATTGGCAAAGCGATGGAGATGTCAGCGATGCCAGCCTTACTTTGTGATTATTGTAACCAGACAAAGAAGACAACTGGGAGTTTGGATACCAACTTATTTCAATGTGCTGCCTTGATGACAAAGAAAAGTTGGTGAAAATATAACTGGAAACATGGCTGACCAGTCTGTCTTATATTGGTACTCTTACAATAAAACAGATAAATGAACAAGCACCCATGGGTATGCAAACTTCAAGATCTTGTCAAACAAGTGTGTCATTGTGTTGTAGGGATTGTGTGTGAATACAGTGTCATGTAAAGCACACTCACTGGTGCAGGGTTCATCTGGCTGATCAGCATCCCCACGGTAGTATCCATTACGGCACACGCAGACAGTGGCAGCCTCAGATGTGGAACGGCTATTGGGAGGGCACTGCAGACAAAGACCCGGACCTTGGGTTGACTTGAAGGTACCTGGTGGACATGCTGTGCCAAAAGAAAAGAAAAAAGTCAGAAAAGTAACAAAGACAATAATCCATAAGCCAAACAAAACTCACTGACTCATCAGGGACCAGTGAATCCATCTATGATCTGAATAGATGAAAAGAGACAAGTGTATAGAGTCCAACCTTAGACTAGATTTTAATTTATTTAGGTCCTCATATAACATATCTCAACACTTTAAATTGTAGTTGTCACACTTTTGTTCATATATGAATTTTAAAATATAAATATGTGTTCAGTGAGCTTTAGAAGTTAGTAGTAACTGGTAGAGAGATGAATGGAACTACGGACAGAGCCATTTTCTAGTCTTTATATAATGGTATCTCTTAAACAGGTAAAGATAGTCAAAATAAACACATCACCTAATCCCTAGCACCTATGAGAAAATGTTCCCAAATTTCACTCGCATAAATAATCAAAGACACTGCCAGACGCTGATATAGTGCTTTGTAAATTTTTTATTCCTATCCATTGCCTAATATGATAAGAGAGGCTCCAAATAGTAAACAGAATACAGTACTTTTCTAGTTTTATCAACTTAACACTGAAAGAGCTTTACAGTACAAGTCATATTCATTCAAAATGGCATTTTGACTGCATACATCTTTCTCACACATTCAGAACAGATGTTAATGAAACATCAGGGACATGTAACAATTTGGTATCTTGCCTGAGGATACTTAAACATGTGAACAAAATGAGCCAAGAACAGAACCACTGACTGTCAGATTAAATGATGACCTTTTCTACGTTTTGGGCCACAGCCACTCCAACATTCATTCTGCAACATTCATTCATGACCACACCTCTGAACCTACAGCCGTTGTAATGGTACAAGTTTTAAAAACAAGACTGCAACAGTCCTGCTGGCACTAGTTTGTGGAGGTCGTTGTGACATGTCACAGTCCTAAATTCTAAAGACTATGGTGGAGGACAAAGATTATTGTCTCTGATATCTCTGCTCCTTACTGAAGGCAATAACCTTATCCAGTTACGCTCATACTTCAAGGAATACAAATCTGAAAAGATTCTAAACAGAGTTGAAGGATTTGATGACTGTAATAACTATGACAGATTTCTGGTGAGTGAGCTTACAGATGGGGGAGGAAGTTGTGGTTTTGCTGGACACTAAGGGATGGGAGGTTATAAATTAAATGGGACACGGCTGATTGATTGCAATGACTTGACTGCAGATGTAGGATATTTTCACACTTGCGTAAAAAACAAGTTTTATTCCTTTTATAGCACTTAGGCACTGTGTAAAAAAGAAAATTGCTCTGGAAAATATGCAGCCAAGATAAGAAAACGGTTTCACAGAAGGTCAACAGGCAAGGACAGAGTTTCTGAAAGTAATGAGCCTTTTGTCGATTGATTAAATCAATACTGAATTTTCTCAAAAAAATCGGTTCTATTGTATCTGTTTATGGGTCTATCAGTTCGATCTGACAGCGTTAGTATAGGTTTTTTTTTTTTTTTTTTTTCTCGTTTAAATAGTAATAATGACAAGGAGTTGGTAACGTCCCCCTCTTTGCTGGATCAAACTGTGGCCGATGTAGCATTCTGTGTATGAGGAACATTATACCTTGGAGTCTAAAGGTTTTTAAGGTTTAATTAAAAACTTTTATGCTTCATTTAAATTACTAAGTGGTTAGGCTTGGAAGCTAAAGTCTATTTTACAACACTTTTATGAGAGCTGGTATCTGTTTTTATGACTCCTGTATCCATACCGTTCAGCCAACCTCTCTGATGGGCCGTTAGTGACTGAAAGACACACACACACACAAACACACATAGCTCAAATAGCTGCCAAGGCTGTGGCTCTTCTCCCATCTTCATAGCTGTGGTTGCTAGAAACACCAGAGATGAACTGACTGACCTGATGTTTAGTCTCACAATTTTTTCTACACACAGCCAAATCACCATATATCAATACAAATACATATACCAGACCACAACGGCCTCTAAGGGCTTATAAAAGGATATAAACGTATGCTATGAATGTTCCAGATGCATGTGCCACAGAGTATATAATGGTTCTCAAGAGTTTGGAAGAGTACTATTAAGGCAGTTATGTTTCTATAAGAGGGAGGCTTTATTTTTTTGTCTGAGAATAGAAGTTTGAGACCTCTTTTAACTTGTAACACACAATTTTATTGTGCGACAAGATCAAGTTTGTCCTAATACAGGAACATTGTGTCTTAAAAAGTGCTCCCCAGCCATATGCAGAAGCACAAACCCCCTGCTGGGCCATTTTATAAAGCAAGAACTTCAAATGCTATCAGCCATTTCAAGATGATGAAACATGGATAAAAAAAAAATGCATTTCAAGCAGAGTCAGAGGTGAGAAATAATATATCCTCATCTTTGCTGTATAAGAAGAGAACCACGTGCAAGCAGATGTCCACAACACAAGCAAGCAAGGAATCCTAAAATGTATCGAACTGGCTCTCCTGACAACAGATTGCTGCAGGTTATTCACTGTGAGTTTAATGGGGTGTGAGCAGAATATGTGCATTAGGTTCTGCCCTGGGGTTGTGTGTTTACAGACAGACTGCAGCTTCCCTGGACACTCATAAATGGGCAAAACTGAAGAGAAAAGCAGAGGAGGCTGTGCTGATTCAGCTGTCCGAGATAACAGTGCGGCAAATGTGTTTCAAAGCAAACTATGTGTGAGCAAAAGAATGCACACGCTCATGCATGCATACTCAATAACCCACTTCCGCACTAGCATCAAAGAATGCATGTAGGGCCAACACAGCAACCCATGTTGTAGCCACTGCGGACCCCATTAAAGAAGATGGTGAACCCGTATTTTACGCCACTTGACGAGAACCTGTTCTGCAGAACCTGAGATAATTCAATGCCTTTCCATGAAAAAGTGAGGATGTTGCAATCAGCATCCTCAGGAGGGGAGATAAGTGACAGTCAGGCGAAAGCAAACAGGCAGCCACACATACACATGCATGTGCAAACACTTTAGACACAGCAGAAGATTAATGTCTGTCTAGATTATAACTCCTACCTTGGAGCTGAGGCTCTTTGTCTAATTGAAACATAATATGTTCATGAATCCAAACATTAAACTCGTTAATTAACTGCCTTGTGATTTACCTCAGGAGGAGAGGAAGGGGGAAAACATATTGAATGACATATTGAGGAAGTCTACATCATGTTACCAAAACCCTAAAAGGGCAGGCAGCATTCGGCTGAGTATTGTTACTGCATACTTCACTGTAGATGGAACTGAGCCCAAACTTCTCTACTGATTTGAGAATATTTAGATTGGAGGAGGCCAGAAGTTTCTGTGTTGTATTAAAGGAAAAACAAAAAAAATCATTAAGCGACCCATCACTCATCAAATGTGTTGGTTTTCAGGGACAAGAGGGGATTGAACATTAGATCAACATGCAATTAGTGTCCCTAGTGGGGGAATAACCCACAACTGAACCAGCTGTATGCAGAAACAAAACATTTGTTCCTTTCGACAGTATCTTTTCTGCCCTCTAATCTTTTCGTCTGTGCAACTGGTAATAAACTTGTTTCTCTCTTTTACTTCTCCAACCTGTCCTTTCCTCGTTTATTCTATTTGACTCGTGGATTTTAATCTATAAAGTTGATTAAAGAGACAGAAAGACAACCACCTATGTTGTCTTTCTGTCTCCCTCTGATTCTACTGGTTCTATCACACTCTGTAGTTGACACAGATGTAACAGCAGGAGATCTATATGCTCACCACATATTGTTGCCCAACTGTCTAACTGCATTCATGTCAAATAGACATAACATGACATTTTCTTGTGCTAGATTACCGATAAACAAAATCAAAGTCAGTCAGGAATGTCAGGAATAAACTAACATGTACACACCCAGTTTGCCCATGTCATATTTGAAATTGTGGGTTCGTTTGGGGTAAACGCTGCTCTTACCTTTTTTATACGGGAGTGTATCAATTTACCAGGACAATAACTACATGAAAAGATTAGCAGTATGAAACGATGCTTGTGTGTCTTGAAAAATGGCTGATGCACAAGACCAAGAGTTAGCACTTACAGTTTAGACCAAGCAAAATGCTTGCTGAGCAATAGTGCGCACTGCTGGTAATACATTACATATAGAAGGACACTGGCACCGTGTCACATAATGTGCATGGGTTTTGAATGTGCAGTCTGAGATGTAGGATCGTGTACGTTCTTATCACTCGGAATTCAGAGAGATAAGAATCAAATTAGCTTGTCATGCTAGCATTACCAGACTGATAAAATGGAAATGTAGGAGTTAGGAATTGCAGAAAGCCAATGCAAAGGGTCTCAACAGATAAGTAAGTTAGAGCACACCGCGTTCTCACCTGATTTTGTATTGGCTAATACTATTAAGTATGCATGAGATCTTAAACCGACAAAAATGGCTTCACAGTAAAATTATGGGAAATGCAATCAAAGATATGCTTTTACTGATATGGAACGATCATTATTACTCTCAATTAGCAGATGGTTATGTGAGATTAAGTGTGTTTTACAAGGAACAAGTTGGGGCTATATCGGCTTTGATACCTTGCCCAAGGACACTTTAACACGTATACTGAGGAAGCCAGAGGACACCAACTCTATCTCCTGAGTAACAGCCAGCCGAACTATGCAAGTAAGCCTCTCTGCACACAAACATGGGTATTTTGAGAACAGCTGACATCTACATGCTTTTGTGCCTACTACAAATGTAGTTTTGGGCACTGAAACCAAGTTGATTATAAAACATCTGTCTCCAGCTGTGAAACTATTGATGTTGATGGACTAGAAAATTCTGCCGTTTTGGCATGCAATGTCGGATTGTGTGTGTCATTAATCCTTGGTTTGACATCAGAATATACACTGAACCCCTCTTTGTTGACACGGCTACGGAAAACACCAGCAATGTGATGATGACGATCTTTGTTTAGGGCACTTTTTGCATGTTTGCACATCAAAGTAGAGTTTCTTTCCAACTATCTTGAACTGACTCATTGCAACATAATTCAACACAGAACCAACATCTCTATGATTGGACCTCTAGTTGTTCGTTCTTAGCTGCGGCACCTGTACATTGAGGGGAAAACAACAATGATGAGATCACCACTCAGTGCTGTCAGAAAATTTTCTCGCTAAACTATTTAACCGGTCACAGGAAATAGTGTATAACATCAAATGCCTTTGGATTGTTAGTAAACGCTGTTTGGAGATCCGTGATGTAATAGCTTGACCCATTCTACTGAACTCTTATTAAAATGAGTACATCAAAGTTGTGTTAAGACATTTTCTACAGCAAAATCTACTCCAAGTCTTTCCATAACACTGTATAATTCTATTTGGCTATTTTTTCAGCTATGAAATACCAACTGCAATACCAACCAAGTCTGTCCAAGGTTTTAAGCATGGTGTGTGACCTAAAGAGGAGCTCAAGTAGTGAGTTACCATCGGTGACCCTTAAATACAACTCTTGGCCCCCCAAGTGCACCCTTAACCCCAACGCTCATCCATCACATGGTCCAGATCACAGTCTTTAGAGGCTTTAGAGTCATGCATACACCCACTCACTCACAAACACTCATGCAGACAGGCTTATGATCAGGTCAAGACCCCAGTTTCACTATTTTGTTGCTTAGTCACTCACTAAGACAGCACTCTCCAGTTGAAACCATAGGGGGCCATGTCCATGCAAAGACAAAAGTCTGCATAGGTTTGTTATGTGATAAATATGAGAACATAAATTGAGGGGAGAAGAAAACATGCTTGTTTGACTGAGGTAACAGCCAACATCTTAAAACAAAAGGCAGTAAGAGCGACAACCCATTGGTATTCCGCCTCGCTCTTCTGTCATTGTTCATTTTCCTTGCACTATCCACATAATGAGCTGTTTTTCCAACTCAGGTATTCCATTTCTCCACAAGGTCATTGAAAAACACAATACAATTATTTGAGACTGAGGCATGGGCTTACGCAGGGCCTTGTCAGAATAATCAGAAAATGCCTGCAGGATAATAAAGGTCAGGATAAAGTGCCTTTAAGGGTTATGATTTATTCATTTTAAGAAACTGTTTTTTTCTTTTTGGTTTCTTTTAAACACATTTTTTCCTTAATCAACCATCTCCAGTAAACAAGGACAGAATTACTCAATGAAAGACTTAGGACTCCGACATATAACTTCTCACAAGAGAGGCCGTTTCGTTTTTACTTTAAGGGTTCGTGGTGACATCATTTGGCAAGTCTGGTCAGTATGAGTTGCCACTATGCCCAGTCATCACCTTCTAATCTCAAAAGACAGAATGCAAGAGGGCATAAGAGGGCCAGAGTGGTTCTCTCAGGAATAAAGGGATGGTTAAAAGAGAGTAGAGCCTCGTATCCTTTTGTCAAAAGCAGCGGTGCCGAGGAGTCCCGCCTGCATAACACTCCCCAAGATCATTAATCATCTGCCCATTCTGACCCTGTCAGAGCCTCTCTTCCAACTTAAAACACCAACCTACACCCACAACCACCTATGTACACATAAACTTGCTCCCACACGCATATATTTTATACACTTAAAGCTTTCTGCTGCTTTTGTCATTATCACCAAACATCTAGAGTTGCCTGTTCTCCCAATTACCTGATACAGCAATATATGATGCTGCAGAAACCTCAGTGAACAATGATCTCCCCCCCTTGAGAAAGCTGAGACATCCCCCAATTCAGGCTGGAACTAAACACATAGCTATCATGCTACGTAGCGTTGTATTTAAGAAGACAGGCGATATCGCTTAGATAGAAGAAAATATGTGTGAAATCTGCATTACACTTCAGTTTAGACACTGTAACATTCAGGAAATGATTGCAGTTCAGGACTGATCTGCTTTATGTATACATGTCGGGATATTTAAAACTACGTCTGACTGTTTTTAAGTGAGGGAAATGCAGCAATAAATAGTTAAAACCAGGTGAAAGAGTCTCCTAGTTAGAATAGATAACGAGGTGTTTCTCTAAAATATTTGTGTTGCTTCACATGAGAGGCATGACATCCAACAGTTTCACTGATAGCGTTAAAGAACAGAGCGTGTGTCTGGTGGTCGATGAATATAAGAGGGCACATTCTCCTGAAATTAAAGTGCGCGTGTGCGTATGAGCCTTTACAAACCAGCGAACAATTTAGCAGACAGCCCACGCCCCTGGGCAGGCTGTTACCATGGTAACCTCACAGCCAGAATTTTTTTTGGCCCACACTTTCCCTTTGAACAGCCGGCCAATGACAGACCAGCCGACTGGGAAATCTGGCTTACGGAAAGCGCAGGCATAATTTGTGTGTCTGCATGTGTACATATCCGTGTGCATGCGTGTGCATAATATGAGCATGATACAGATCAAGAGAGCTATGTAATGTTCAATCTTCATGCAGATTCTTCACTTCCAAGTGTTGCGTTGGCAGTTTGCTGCTCTGTACCATGCCTGGCACATTCGCTCAGGTGGGTTTTATTTCCAGGAAGGTGAGATTATTATGTGCCAAACACTGAGCAAATATTTCAGATAGAAGAGTGGTCAAAGACAACCACGGGGAAGAGACAGAGAAAATGAGGGGTATTGGTACTGTAGGAAGCTCCACTGTGCCAACAATTTTCTCTACTGCCTGGCAAGGTAGTAGAGAAAACCTCCCTTCGAAACATATCGGCTCGCAGCAGGCAGTAACATGTGCTTGCACTACAATCTACACTGTAATCAGAGCTTAACAGGGGGCTGGCCAGGCGCATTGCCCAGTGTCAACTAACAGAGTTGAAAAGGAAGGACAAGAAAACTTAAAGTTACTTGACGAGGGGGGAAATCAGTCGGGAGAGAAAGAGAGTTTATTCTCAGTATTTGTTAACGCTGTGATTGGAGTATCGATTTAATCAATCTAGCCTCACTGTTAAACTTAACTGAAGTTACAGAGGTAACAAACTTGTCAAATAAAGTCTAACTCACTCATAGAGAATATTCAATTTAGATTTTATAGCAAGAGCTAAGTTTTTGTGTTGTGTGTTGAATTGTCTTTGGATAATGACTTCACATCAGAATGATCATCAATAAGCAGTTGTTGTACCCTGTTAAGTACCCTGTGAATAAAGAATATGTACCGAGAACAATAGCTTTCTCTTCCTTATCATTCAAACTGTTAAGAGAGACCATTAGCTCTGTCTGTCTCAGCACTTGTCTCTTTTTAAATGGATCTAGCTCATTAACTTCATAGCTAGATCAATTAATCTATAGCGTTTAGCAAAACATGCCCACTCCTGCTCTTTTTGCTTTTCAGTTTTTGCTTTGTTCAACAATGGTTATTAGATTTATGGTCTTCCAGCCTTTGTTTTTACTGCTGCTCATAGTTCTGACACAAGGAATTTAAACTAATGACACCAGACAAATGAATAAGTGATGGTGAAACAACAAAGTGGGAAATAATTATGGACAGAAAACAGTGGAAACAGTGTTTTTCTTCTTTAAACAATCAGAACCTTGTGGAAAAAGTAACTTTGTCCAGCTTGTAGCAACACATGAAAGTCAACTTAGGTTTTTAAATCTTTCTACTTAACTGTTTTAACTGTGAACTGTTTGGTTCCAAATTTGGTATTTGGCTACACGTTTACGATCGGGCCTCATAATTATGCAGCGCTACAAAATATACAGCGTTTGCCGTTTAGAAGTTTGTCTTAGAATTTCTCACATAGACTGAGAAGATGAGATTAAAGTCATCAGGGTTTGCTTCAGATGTTCTTTCCTGTCTTATTTGTTAAAAAAAAAAATCAATAACATTCTTATAATGTAAAGTAACAGCTACAATATAATATACTTATACTGGCAATGAGTAGGGGCAATTCTACTCAACCTTTTTTTTCCCTTTTAGATTATGTTAAAGTGAAATGTTTGTACAGCATAGCTAATATAAAATGAAAGTAATAAGGTATGTGGGATAAGGGCCGTGTGGTGCATTTGGAGTTCAAAAGTTCTTAATAGATCTGTTCTGAACCAAAGAGTTTGGCCCAGTGGGCTGATGCTTATGCATTTAAACTAATTAAGACAAGAAGAAGAAATTAAGGAGATGACGAAAGAATAAAACAAAACACTGATTGATCATGCAGTTACTTGTCCAAAAAGCCCTGAACGTTACCTGTTGCTGGTCAACCACATATAAACTAAAATTAAGTTACAACCGTTTTATCCACTTCCAGATGTCACTGCACCATTCAACTGAAAGCACTTTAGAAACTATATGAAGGTGGAATTAATGCAAATGAAATTTGAAAAGCATTTTCTTTCTTCGTATTAATTAGATTTGGGTCAAGAAAAAAAAAATGCAACTGGGAATTTTGATCCAGTTGTAGCTACCATACCGCCACCCAAATTATCAAAAATCTCTGATTTAAAAAAAAAAGGAACTAGATCCTTACTGTGGCATAATATGATAACTGTTAAATAACAAAATAATTTGAGAAGGACTCTAGCAAGATCTAACAATTGCTTCAAACACCCATGTATCCTAAAACCAGCCCATTAGCTCAGGGTTTAAAGCCCACTAATGAATGTCAAGGCGTGGGAAGTGGAATAAGTAATTATGTACGTAGCAGCGGGAAAGAATGATAAAAAAGCTGAAATACAAAGGTCCCTTCAGTGTTTACCATTGCCTAATTTGATTCCTAATTGAGCGTACCGAACAGTGTTCACACCAAAATTTTCTGGCAAAGACAAGCACCCACAACACAATCACCAAGCTGAACATCACTATCCATAATCTCAGAAAAAGTGCAAGAGGCCCCTCTGTCCCCGACACCATTACCACAAAGAAGTCTGTTGACATGTGTCTGACCTAAAAAAAAAAAAAACAGCCACCCTTTCATGCTGATGCTGTCACTTTCACACATGGCAAACAGGCTGTTAGATTCAGTTGGAGGCCAGAGGTTAGCACTACTGTGGACTTGGATGTAGAAAGCAAAAAAAAAAGAAAAGAAGGCAAAATATGAGTCTGATTGTCTTTTTTTTTTTCAAATCCAACAATGAGATTAGAGACAATGAACTGAAGTTACATACTGTATCAGTACTAGCAGAGCAAGAAATGATGTTGGAGTGCATTAAGAGAGCGGGTGGGGGATGTAAGGCTACACAGTGATGGTGAGGTCATCTAGAGCTGTGAGCCCTGGCATGGTGATGACATCAACTACTGCAAAAACAACTATCATTATGTTTCACAGGCAAGATATTCCGCTAGCCGTACCGGCATATCTGCTGTTCATCGCCCCTGCTGCTTTTTATGCCTAATGGGAAGTAATGATGAGATGTTCTGCATCAAAAGAAAAAAAAAAGCAAATTATATGTGAAGCGTGGGAGAGTAAAAGTGACCGGAATGAGGGAAGTAGAGTGTGAGAAAGGGAGACACCAGAGAAATGGGTGAGCGAGAGCAAAACAAAGTGAGAAAGCACTCAGGAGTACATCTCGTAACTCAAATTGTTGGTGGCAGAGTCCAACAAAATGTATGCTGTCTGTGTGAAGCGACAATTTCTCATTGCATACTAAGTGAAGGCTGCTATTTTTCTAACCTGACAAGAGGCAAGAGAGAATAAAAAAGGCTGGGTGACGAACGCTGTTTAAAGCAACTTTGCTATTTGTATTGGAAATCTGTCGGCAGATCCATTCCTGATTCTGAGTGGGTGTGCTTTCATACATACAAAAACAGCAATTCTGTGCATAACAAGTCCAGGCATGACCAGTAAATATCAGTGGATGAATGACATACATGAACACACATGATTTTTCAACAGTAAAATTACAAATGAATGTATTCAACACATATTGTGTTGCACAGTGTGAATGAGTGGAGGTTAACCCCATTTTGTGACATGCAGTGCCTCCTGAGCTGTGAGATGCTCCAAAGGTGACCACATCCACAGCGCATCTATATTCATGTCATATCTACAGCTGCTACACCTCTTCGAAACCTTATCAGTAAGCTGTATTTCCTCCCTGACAAACACACACTAACACACAGAAATGCTGCGTGTGACAGTGAACTGCAGCCCCCCGTCCCACCTGTCCAAATCTGGACAGTGCTGACCTTTAACACACAATCAATATGCCCAAAGGTATGAAACAGGCACACATATGTGTTGTGTGTAGAAAGTGTGTTTGTGTGCGCCTCTGGGACCTCTTTACGCCCTCATGCATTTCTGGATAGATGGAGACGGAAAGGCATCGATAGGATGAAGAGTGGATGACAAACAGCCACAGATTGTTGCTGGTGGATAGCCAACATATTGGATATTAAGAGTGTGGCTCTCAGAGCAGCAGGCCAATGCATTTTATAAATGCGAGATCATATAAACATCAATAACATTCTGACAAGCCAATTCTAAATTTTGACGGTGTGTTTTTTCAACCCTAACCCTTTCTATATTTCAGTGCCTACATTTTTGTCTTACTACTAAGCAGTGGAGACTTGTATAGACTTAAATGAATACATGTGACACAAAACATTTAATTGAACGTTTGAACTGTCTTTCTGATGATAAAGTGTCGATGTGCACTGTTTCCATGACGGAAAAGAGACTTTGCCCACAGTAGTTAGACAACAACCTTGTAGCTCAATTTTAGATGAATTATTGTAACATATAACTAAGATAAGTACATATCCAAGTTGTTTACCATACACAGAAACAAAATACAAACTTTGAAAACACAGTGGTCATTCATTTTGAAAAGGGGGATTTTTCTTACATCCTGAAAAGTTGCATTTTTTAACTAACAAGGTTTCTGCCCGACAGTGACACTGAACAGCATACAGCAACATTGGTATACTATCAATAAGACCTATATTTTGCTTTATGTATGGATGGCAGATCGATTTGTTGTCTTAACTGTTATTGAGGGGCTAATTTTATCGAAAAAATAAACTAATTGAAATTTCATAAAAGTTGGAAATTATCTGCGCAAGGATCCTGTAAGGCATTGGGCTGTGTTGAAAATCAACAAACAAAAAAAAATAAAAACTCTTCAAATATAAATACTTTGTAAGGGTTGCAACAAACTGGTGTGTGACAAATTCTCCCTTGGCCTGGTGACATTGTAGGCTTAGAAAAAGACATCAATACATTGTCCAGCAGAGAATTAAGGTGAAAACAACATGACCAACTGGGAAACTGGATTAGCTGTATAAATGGCATAAAGCCATTAATGGAATAAAAAAAGGGATAACAAGGTACTTCCGCACAAGTGTGTGTTAGTCTGTGCTTAAAGTAGAGAGTGCGAATCTGTCATACTTGTTTGGGTTAGATTAGGCAGAACATTACTGACCTCAGTCACAATTCTAGTGGGAATTCAACAGCTACCTGGTAGTCAGAATGGTTGCATGCAAAGTTGAATGAGGCAACAGCTCGATTTGGTCATTTATTAGACCACCGTCCTTGTCCTAGTATACAGGCATGGGAATTAAATAAAGTTATTAACCCAAACGTGTTAAACCTGTTATAGCTGAATTCACCACACGGACGTTGTCAATAAGATGCTTTGAATGATGATTTTGTCCAATGACGCTGCATTAGTAAAATCAGGATTTCATTAGAGCAGAACAACAAAGCTGACATGCTTTGAGCAATGGCGAGATGCCACACAGTATCAATAACCTGATTTTCAGTCACAATTGTTGATGTCTCTAGCTGTCTGACAAAAGAAAGAAAAACATGGATGTTAGGCAGACACAATCATAGTCAGCTCCTTCAGAATATTACACACACAAAATTAATTAGATCTAATACATTTCGGATCACTGACACACCTTTTTGACACAAAGACTCAGCAAATGAATTTACTGAATAAACAACCTTTTAAACAATGTTTACTCTGCTTCCTTCCAATCACGTAACTGTGTGAATTACTATTGTTTAATATTGTTTACTATCGCTTCCTTATTACTTATTAAAAAAAGCAACTATGTTTACTTTTAAAACTGCATTACGGCTGCTTAAAAAAATTAAGCTACAAGATTCAAGACAGATTTTGAATAGGAAACTTCTCGATTGTGTGTTACTGTTGCTAATGACTCGTGATAAATTGGAATGAAATCATCGAGAGTATTCATGTTTATCACAAATGGTGCGCAGATCAAACTTAAATATACACTTAGTACAGTATGCACAGCAACACTGTTGTACTAATGAACACACTTAATGATGTAAGTCAAACAAATATGCACTGACATCATCTATGTCACATGCACAAACTCCTGTAGTTACAACATTTTTGATCTAAACTCTGCATGTATTTGAGCTTTCAAACATATGCATTGTACTATTTCACAGCATGCACAAAGAAGGGGGAAACCCTAGGGTACAACCGAATGCACAGGCCATCACACACACAAACACACACACGCACACACACCTTTAAAACACAGCTTCCCTGGGCAGGACATATTGGATTAGGAGTGATTTTTTTTTTTTTTACTTGGCGCCGTCTCAGAGGTGCTAGATTAAATGCCATTCCCACTTTACTACAGATGGCTCGAAAATAAATCATACTGTCCATACACACCCAAAAGAAATCCACACAAACATGCACATCCACTCGAACGCATAATGTGCAAACACGCACATACACACACACACACACACAGTCTCACAAGCAAACACACATAAATACAGTGAAATGCTCATAAGGGGGGATATATAACATGTTGGCACACCCAAAGACTAAAGCACCTGTACGGTCCAGTGCGCCTGCTCTTTGTATTTCAATCACTGAATCGATGGATCTAAATTGATTGTAGCTGAGCAGGGGCCAGAGATGTTCCCCCTGGCTCAGTGCCCTAGCCCTCTATTGATTAGATCTGAGAGAGCCAATTGCTTTCACACTGGATTAAGGTGTTCTGGGGCAACAAGCACGGGGAGAGAGAGAGAGAGAGAGAGAGAGAGAGAGAGAGAGAGAGAGAGAGAGAGAGAGAGAGAGAGAGAGAGAGAGAGAGAGAGAGAGAGAGAGAGAGAGAGAGAGAGAGAGAGAGGGGGAAAAACAGAAGAAGAGAAACAGAGAAAGAGAAAAATAGTCTTGAGAGATACACCAATGAAGCACTGAAACCAGACCGACCACGCAATTAATTATTTAATGAAACATTTCAAAGCAAAGGCCTGAAATGGGTTTACTGGACCAACCCTATTCTTTTCAGACCAATTCAATAAATGTGTAAGTTTATATATGTATGTGTAAGACCTCTGAAACAAACAAGCCCAGGTATAGCTGACACACCTTTATTTTATTTTTTATTTTTATATTTACACTGACACTGATCAAAGGTATAATTTAATTAGACTCTGGAGCTAAGAAGCCCAGAATAACAGCCTTACACTTCAAAGCTTCGTTATGAGTTTCTTATGCGTTCTAGTTCCAAAGTCTTACCTGCTGTCACCTTGAGGGATCGCACCAAAATTTTGACTATTAGCCAGCATCACAGGATCCCTTCTGAGCTGCATTCAATGATGAATAAAGTGACAAAAAGATAAAAATTGGTCTTTTTCTTTTTTTGCATCCGTCTCTCAAGGTTGCATTCATCTTCCTCTTAGGCACATTTGTATTCCACTGGGGGCAGTGTTAAGCAGGACATCCTCTCAACGTCCCATCACTCTTCCTCTCCATCCAACAATTAGCTGCTTCTATCAGAGATTCTATGTGGAATGAGAGGGGAGGGACACTGCTAAGAAGTGCTTCCACCCTCAGCCAAAGAAGAGGTCTTTTGTCTGATCGAGGTCCCCCTTCTCAAATCATTTGCACAATGGAAGGGCTTCCAATCCAGATTAAATGCTTATGATAATAAAGAACCGTGTGTTCTGAGATGTGGGGCCAGCACAGGCAATGTGGATCCAGGTCACAAGAGTCAAGAAAAAGGCCCCTCGGTTCGAATGCTCATGAAGGCGTTTCTTGAGGAGCAGCAGCCCTATTCATAGGGCATTAGGGGTGTAAAAGCCTCACACTGACTGTGCAAGTCAGGCAAACTCAGTATGCATTTGGTTAATACCTCTATTGTCACACTCTTTTCTTGGCTGCTCTCAGCACAAGATGAGAATGGACAGTGCAAGATAGGGAATTAAAGAGTCACAAAAGATGAGATAAAGAGCGAAAACAGGGTTGGAAGGGAATAGGATTTACTTGCTTATACGGTGCTAGAAAGGAAGCACACGCATACACAAACAAATGTGCATGTTTCTGCATACACATACACACACACAAGTGATGATTTACTTGTGTTTGTCCTGTTTGTGGGAGGCTGAAATGTGACTTAGCGAACACAATAAACTTGGTGAGAGTGAAACTCAACAGACCTACAAAGCCAAGACACATAATGATATGTCAAGCATGACAGGCAGTAATGTAAAGGTCAGTTTGTAAGAAAATAAGAGAGAAAGATAGATGTGGTGAAGAAGACAGAGATTGTGAAACTGATCTAGCGTACAAGCATGTGTGCTTTTGTGTCCCTATCACTCTGTTTGGTTCATTCCCCAAAGGGTCTTATTATGCTTCATACAGGCTCCAACACAAAAGCAGTGTCTTTCCATCTCAGCCTATCCAGCTCCCCATGAGAACATTCCAGACACAGTAAATCCATTTGTTTGTCAGCTATAGAAGGGCTAATCAGATATCATTCTCTCTGAGAAGCATAGCACTGTTCAGATTGGACTAGCACTTTAGTCATGCTGGTCCAGCCCGAAGATAACAATTTCTGATCTCCCGAGGCTCTTCATATATGCTAGAACTAGCTAGCGCACAAACATCGAAAAGGTGTCATAGGTATGAAGGTAATTCTACACCAATTAACCACAACATATAAAACGCTTGTTTGTGTCTAATATTGTGCTTTTCCTAATGAACAGCTCTAACCTGTGAGGCCATGTACACTGGACTTTTAGGTTTCCCTGTTGCCTGATTCTGGGATGTTGGCAGCAGATTCTTTTTTTGTGTGGGTTGCAGGGTGAGGCCTCTGTGGATTGTGCTTATTATGGAGCACACAGCAGATGCTTCATTGGTTTAGGGAATCTGGCAAGTTTGGAGACCAGGTCAATAACTTGAGCTATTTGTTGTGTTCTTCAAGCTTTTCCTACCCCGACACTGTGGCGTGCCAGGGGTCATTGTTACGTTTAGATGTATCTGTCAAGCAAAATCGAAGCAAATCTTTCAAATGCAGCTGCAAATTAAACTAAAACAATTACTATCATACCGTTTGAAGCAAATCTGGCTGTGTATTGTCATCAGAGGGAGGCTGCGCTGACTAAATTAAGAAAAGATTGCATTCTGATCATGTTAGTATTGATCGTATTTCTTCTCTAGCAGCGAAAGCAGCTAGTTGTCTATGTGAAGTCATGCAACGTGTCATTTTGCGGAATTGGTTGCAAAAGTGTTTTGCGCTTTTCATTAATAGTTCTCTGCAGATGCACAAATGACTGAAATGTTATCTTTTCAATAACAATCCTCCTTCTCCAACACATGTAACTCAAGCTTTGCAGGACAACAGAGACGGGAACCAAGGCTGGAATGAATGTCTGGACCTTGCACAGATCGATTGCTTTTAAAGGATGACTGCCACACTGGCAAAATTTAGAAGACATTGCAGCAATAAACAAGCTCCACGATGGTAGAATAATCAATATCCATTAATTGACTAATTCCATTTGTGAGTGTCATAAAGCATCCCAATTTACATTATCTATAATACTTATCCGTATCTTTAAAGATATGTCTCTACAGTCCTTTTTAAATGAGAACATGATGAAATCAACAAAGAATTAAGGGCTATCAACTCTAAAACTAACCATCAGCTTCTGTATGTTGTTTGAAATGAGTTTCACATAGTTCAAGGGACTGTAATAATGTGCAAAGGTTAGTGCTTTGAGGACCAAAACATGATTGAAATGAGTCCGTTTTATTCTGCTGATTTAATTAGTGAGGACTGAAGTGATGCTCAGAATACAGATTAGAACACATGCACACACGCACGCCCGCACACACATACAGAATTAACACAGGCATACACATGCATATGAAGTGCCACGCAGATCTAACAAGTGTGGCTATGCTAATTCCAGTCTGGGAGACAAGCTGCAGCCCCACAGCCAGCGTGGGAGTTCAGTAAACAAATGGGGACAAAGCGGAAGCACTCATAAAGAGTGCGCACACCTACACAGTCACACACCAACCCACGCACAAGCAAACGAGATCTCACTTTCCCCATTCTAGGTGGGATTGCTACACCTTCGTTGCACTGCGTGCTTTTTTATTTTCTTTCGGTACAAACAGACCTTGGGGGTCAAAAGTTGATATGCCTCTTAAGCCCTTTTCACATATAGGTTGTGGCTTACATCAAAAAAACGAGAAAAGATATCATTGTTAATCCGTCTCTCTTCCTCTCGGGGTAACTCACACATACCAAACAGAAGTGGCACAGCCCCACATGGGGTATCCTTACACACGAAAAAGACATAATTGGAATCAGCTAAGTGACGGTAGCATCTTGGTTTGAGTGGCATGTTCCATGATTATGGCTTGCCCTTACACACACAGCCCCTTTCGCCGATGTTATTACCTCTCTTGCCAGCTCAGAGATGTATCAGTAGCAGATCAACTTCAAGCCCCAATGCCACCTCTTTGCTTTAACACATGATACCGATGTGAAACAAAGGCACATCAATCCCAGTCATATGCAAACATGTCTCGAGCAGACGCTGGAGGGTAGTAACGTGGCTTAATTGATGTGTACATGTAGGGTGGAAAATTCTGCTCAAGACATGGACAGTGTGGACTATTCTCTGATCCCGCAACGCTGGGATGCTGTTTGAAAGCACACACTGATATGGCACTATACAACCTCTAAGTCTATTTCTTGTCCCAGTATAGTACAAACTCTGCTGAAAATGGCTAAAGTAAGGGTTCTTTGTCATGAGGTGAGATAGTGAACCGATTATCAATAATCTGTCACAGCGACTTCATGGCTTGAAAAGATTTGATTGCATTTGGTTTCTGCAGAGCCACACGCCTTGACCCTGAAAAGTACAGGCTGTGTTAACCCTCAGTGAAAACATGTAATTACATCCACACAATGACATAGTACAATGTAGATTAAGGAAGGTGTCTAATTGCTGGATAATTGCATATTGGAAAGGTTTTAAGGCAGTGTTTGATATGATCTTCCTAGTTACAGGGAGCTGAATTGGCTTAGGATAATGCATGGTGTCATAACATAAATTACACAGACTTAATTTTTCACGTATGTTTAATCAGGGACACTTAGGGAGCATTTACAGTGGGAATGTAATGCTGTTTGCTTCGAGTGCATGAGGATTATAGCAAACATGATTAGGTTATGAAATTGGACACGCAAAGTTCAGCCAGAGGTGATGGAACTGTGTGTGCATGTACACGTGGACATGTTGCATGCTGGCTTCTCACAAAAGAGAGCTAGCAAAGGAGATCTTAAGCTTTGTGTTGATTGCAAGTACTGATGCAGAGGAATAGAATAAACTAAAAAAAAGAAAGAAAATAAATAAACTTGTGTGTTAAAGGACTTAGTCTTATGCCCCCCCCTTCAGTGAAATAAAGACTTGATAAAAACTGAGACAACAAATTCAGACTTCTTGTCGGTTGAGTGTGCTACTGTTAACACCAAAAGGGTCAATTTACCCAAATTACCCAAAAAAATATTTTCCCCAAGAGACGGTTCTGATTGTCTGTAGACATGTTTTCAGTTATTGTTGAATTACTGGTGCCGTCCCAACCCAATGGAGACATAAAGTTTTGTCTGCAGCACTTGCACTTGTAAAGTAGCATTTAGAAAATTCAACTGGAGCATCTATTATCCTAATTAGTGGCTCTTTTACATGACCGATTACAGGCCTTCTTGTCAACTTCTTTCAGTTTAAATACTTTGTACTCACAAATTGGGGTCTATAAGGGACAGAAGGAGGCACCATATCTAAAAAGTTGGGGATGTTTTCAGTTAAAGGTAGAAAGGAAAAAAAAAAGGTGCAGTTCGGTGTTTTTTGCTTTTATAAAGTGAGTGAACTGTCCCATAAAAACACCTGAAAAATGGATCAAATTGATGCATTTTATTGTCTAATTTCTGTCACATTCTTCTTGGTTGCTTTGTTGTCTAGTTTTCACTGCAAGTAGACATATATTGGGCCCGACCATAATTGCAATTCAATTCTATTTAGATTGTCAGTACACAAGTTCAACAGCATGACCTTGACTAATCCACTCGTATCACTGTACAGCTGGAACTCATAGAATCGAAATGTGTCCCTCTGCTGTCAAACCAAACAGATCTGGCTGTTTTATTAGCAGGACAGCACATATTGATGGACACTGATGAGTGAAGGAGAAGCGACAAATGATGAGCAATAGAGAGGTTTGCACTTTCCAAACTAAGGGCACTCTGTGTAGGTGATCACCTCACAACCACCTGCTGGAGCGTATTCCAGAGAGAGGTTTAAAGGATAAGAAAGAAAGGGTGAGTTGCAGAGAAAGAAGAAAAGGTAAAGATAATTTTGTACATGAATTTCTCTTGACATGTAACTTTGGTACTCCAGCTTCCTCCCACTGTCCAAAAAACATGTGTGGTAGATTAATTGGTGACTCTGAATTGTCCCTAGGAGTGAATGTGCATGGTTGTGTGTCTTGTTTGTCTCTATGTGGCCCTGTGATGGACTGGTGACCTGTCCAGAGTGTACCGGGCCTCTCGCCCAATGACAGCTGGGATAGGCTCCAGCCACCCCACAACCCTAAATTGGATTAAGCGGGTATAGAAAATGGATGGATGGATGGATGGATGGATGTAACTTTGGGAAACTTGTGAACATAACACAGAGAGATAAACTTTTCCAAAGACTTAATACAAATTCCTTCAAAGTGTTTTTTAAAAGTGCAGTACAAATACAAAAGGCATCAAATGAGACATTTGATAGATGGGAGTCAAGGCTGGTGTGAGAGGGTGAAGTGGAGCCCCTCGCAGTAACAAACTTTTGTCTTTTGCCAGCAAGAGTGACACGGGCAAATGAAGCGGAGCCCCAACCATCTGGTGAATGTCTGGGGTCCTTTGTCTCCCCATGTCCTTGTGTCTCTGACTGGCCTCAAAACCCAATGTCCATCAAAGAGTGAGAATGAGAGGAGAGGAGAGTGTGAGGAGTGAGACTGAAGCACAGAGGGAGAACTGAGTGGGGTTTGGCAAGGCAGACTGGAGGAGATGTTAGGTCAAAGTGTAGCATTCTGGAGGGAAACACGAAGTGAGATATAACAAGAAAATGCTCAGAAAAAAAAACCACAGTGACCATATACAGAGACTAAGAGGGACTGATGGTTAGAGAAATACATAAAAAAAGCTGAAAAGAAATAGAGAGTGAAAATAATGGTAGTAGGAATATGTGTCCCTCTGTGGGGGATAAGAACAGCTCTGTTTGTGGCAGGTATTTCCATTATGTGTGGACAAAATCTGCGGATTCCCCTCGCATCATTAGAGACTGACTGTAATTGCAGTGAGAGCAGTGCATCTGTGTTTGGGGTCATTAGAAACACTCTGTTTGAGCCCTAAATTCAAAGAGTCTTTGTTTGGGTCACGCTCTTTCACCGCTGCTCTCTGTCGCCCCCCCAATTCAACCTATTGAAAGCCATGGAAACAAGAAGTCTTTCACTCTCTCCATTCACATAGCTTTTTCTCTGTCTCTTTCTCCCACTACTCTATTTTGTCCTCATCACACTGGTCCTCGCTGCCATAAGACTAATAGGAGCAGGAAGAGTCAGACGCTTACTTAATTGGGCTTCAAGGTGACTTAGTGGATGTTGATGCGTGTGTGTTTTGCTGTGTTGTGGTGAGTACACATTGATGTCTCTGCAAATGAAGTAAACTCTGTGGAACAGAAGTAGACAAAGCCAAATGGGCTGGAATAAGCACTAATAGGTTATGGAGCCTCTGCAGGTCCTATCTATCGGACTCGGATCCTTTACACTTAGAAGAGACAGACAGAGAAGTAATACAAACCTTAGTCGAGCAGAAAACTGTCAAATTTTAAGTTCTACCCTCCATAGTCAAACTTTACAGCTTTGAATAAATAAGACTGATTCAATGCTTGTGTGTGTTTCTTGAATTTGAAAGAATAACTTAATTATTTCTGTTGCATTTATCTATTCCCTTCCAGACAGAAAAATAAGCCTGCTATTTGAGGTTCATGACAATGAACCCTATAGGAGTATATATTAGGATTTATATGGTTTTATACTGGGGTTAATAATGTGATAAACGTGCCTGGGTCACTGCATTTAACATTTCAAAAATGCACACAAGGAGGAAGTAATATGTTTTTCCGAGTGTGTGTGCCCCATGATGGCAGCTATTAGACAGGAGTAAGGCAGCCATGATGAATCGGCACTTAGCCCAGAGAAGCGCACTTGCTCAATGGGCTGTGAATCTCCCGCTGCCACTGTCAGCCTGCAGAATGTTAAATAAAGTTATTTGAATATTTGTAATATTAATGTGCCAGCATGTCAAAAGCCCACTGGAGTCTAACAGTGAGAAAAAATATGAGAAGATTCTTATTGGTAGGTGAGTATATAGGACTGCTCCGGTGAAGAATTATGTTAATGTCTAGCCATACAAATACGTAATCATGGATATTGTCTTGATTGGATGGATGGATGGATGGGAGATCATATCACAGTGAATGATATTAGTCATGAATATCTCATTCTAGTATTCCACACTGATCCAGTAGAAAAAAAACTATACTCCTCCCAGTTCAAAATCCTTCACTATCGACAGTCTCCAAGTTCAAACAGGGATGGTCTACTTAGTCTAGAAAGGTATAAAAAAAGAAAAAAAGATTAAACTTCTATCATGGGAAGCCACTTGCACAGTGAAAGAAAATGCAGGGCCAGTCCATGGCCTCCTAAAAGACTGTCATCTTTATATGCTTCAGTTAGGCATTAATGAGGTAAAGAGAAATGATATTCCCCATATAGCAAAATTCAAAGGAGAAGAATTGGATCGTCCAACATTTTGAAGTCCTCCTAATAATGTATCAATTAGACATGCCTAATGTAAAGCAATTGGTCCCACACCTGTCACTTCTTTAGAGTTTATACATCAAAATAATTGGCTTAACACAGAGTTTTAATTCCTTCATGTATGAGAATACATAGGTCTGAAAATCATCAATCATTACATCAGCATATGATGTAAGGCGCACATATTCAAGGTGGTTCAATCATCCAGTCAGCTGCAGACCACAACAACATTTCCGAGAAGGTTTGATAAAACCATCAAAGCAGTGTCTCTTAGGTACTTGAGTTGAACGGGACACACACACAAGACAAGCTTTGGATTGGGCGGAGGTGGTGAGATGCTGTTTGGAGTGTCTCTGCTCGATTTAACTGGGAGGTGATAAAATATTTAGCAGATTGCTTACATTGCCGAGGGGGAGAGAGGGAAAGGAGGAGAGAGCAGGGGATGCCCAAATGGCTTGTGTGGGAGTTGGGGAGCTGGTAATGGGGGTGGCATGCTGGCATCACCGTTACAGAGCACAACATCTCTACGTGCCCAGCTGACAGCAAGCAGCACACAAAGCTCCATGCTACCTCGTCACTAATTAAAACATATAGATTAGAAAACGTGCAATCGGGCACTGAGAGATAAACGCACACACACAGACACGGTTCCAATTGAGGTATTTTTGCAGCGATGATAAATACATATTTAAGAAGAATGAGAATGTCACTTAAAAACAATATTTTCATAGCATTTGCCTGTCACTGGGATAAACATTAATCGTCTGTGCTTGTTACAGATCTGGAGTGACTTCATGTTTTGTTATGTCTGGTAAAATAAAAATAAAAAAAGATTGAAAAAATCTGAGATTTGCAGTTAAAATGAATATGCTTCTGTTTTCTTGTCACAACAAGCTGAAACTCATCATTTTATCATTAGATGCCCAGCTAAGAAAATGTTCATGCCATCACAGCAACTGATCAGAAATGCAGTCTGTGAACAATTTTCTTATTGACTACTAAGTTGTAAAACAGTGGGGGTTTTTTTTAGCAGGAAAAACATTGCTTTTACACTGTTTGGCTACAATTAGGCTACAGTGTATACCACTGTATATCAAATATGTGACATGTTACCAGATTTGTTTATTATTGGTCCAAAGTAAAGCTGCTTCTTCTCATTCTTCTGCAGCAGCTTCCCTATTTCCAAGCAATACCTTTCCTTCACATTGGGTAATTACTTCAGCTTAAAACTACTTGCTCTAAAATGTCTTTTGCTCCTGTTCATCTCTAATGGGCAATTACATGAGACCAAATGCTGAGGCCATGCTATTGCAACAAATTCCAATTGATTGGTTGCCTGTAGTACTCAGCTTCCGCAAGCACTTTTAGGTCAAATTTCCCTGTTTAAGAAACGGATTTCAAGTCCATGAAAGGAGACCGCATGGAAAACAAAAGCTTTAGATTGCTATTATTGGAGAGGTATCTCAGTGTAGATGAGAGGGAAACAGATTTCATTTAAATCTGATTGAGCTGGTTATCAGAGAGAGAAATAGATAGAGCATCTGCTTCTTTATGTTGATCATTTTCTTTTTTTTTTTTTCTACAAGCCTGCGTGCAGGTTTGTAAGTTTGTACTGAGAATTAAGGTCAACCTACAAAGTATTTCAAAGATTTACTCTATTGTCAGCTACATTATAGCGAACAACTCCCTCTCTGCACAAGCTGTTTTTCATGCTTCCCATAATGTTAGACATCAAACTTAACTCAGAAGGAAGTCTACTTGCTGTATGTACTTCAAGAAGGAAGTCAGAGGGATTGTGGCCATTAGTGGAAATATATATGTCCAACTGAGGTCTTTGCAGCACAATATCTATCAGTGAATTGTGTGGATATGCTTTTGTGTGTTTTTGGTGTTTACAACAATGCCACCCAATATAGGAGGCACAATAATCCTCCTCCCAACACACAAGAAATACTTCTGGGGCATTATATTCTTTAAGTGCTGTGCAGTACTTGTAATAACAGAGGGGAAATTCAATTTGTGTGGTGAAACATTAAAGATGAGGAAAAAATATATAAAAATAGAGCAGCGGTAAGTTTTTCCAAGACAAAAAAAGGATAATTGCATTAAACTCAACTAATTTGATTCCATAGGAGGGACAGGCATGGCTATTTGGCTTGATACATGAAATCCTAAATAATAAACTTTGCCTTTTAATCTTTAAAGAGCATCCATAAGATTCTTTAATCATAAATAAGCTATGGTGAGATAAAGCCACAATATAGGAAAACAGCGTTGCCAAAAGGTTTATCGTAGCTATTATAGTATCTTCACCTAAATCTCAGCGGACATTACTGACAGTGGTTTTACTGCAATAATTACATTTCATAAGGTTAGAAATAGAGTTATTCAGGTTCTAGTCATTCATCTGAAACATATTGTAGCAAAATGATCACAGAGTACTGTGCTTAAACTGCATTCGCTGATAGATAAAACAATATCTCAACACTTTATGTATCAGTGACTCACTTAACACAATCTGGTTAAACAAGCTTCCAAACAGAGATAATGAATATTAAGATACACTGCACGGTAGCATAATATACACAAATTCAGAGGAATTTGCACTAACCCATAGCACAGTTATGATAATGACATTTGGTGTCAAAATTAGATTAATAACAAGTACTTTGTAACAACCTAACTAAAAGCAGCCAACTTATGCTATTTAATTTAAATTTGAAAGTCACTCAGTCTCAGCTAAGGAGTGTGTGTGTGTGTTTGTTTCTGTGTGTATGCATGTGGGTGTGTTTTACGTAGGATATAAAGCAATGCAGAAAGGATACAGTAGACTCAGTCACGCACAGTGTGCTTTGTAGATATGCGGGACTCTTATATCTGTTTATTGATCAGAGCAGATGGGCGTCAATCAATCTTATCTGGGCTCCACACATTCACCAACAAACCTCCTGCGGCAGGCCAACCAATAACGCACCACACTGAGAGCCCCCAAGCCACTCATATTATCGCCAGACACCTTGAGCAAATTTTCTGTATGTATGTGTGTGTGCTTGTGAAAACAACAAGGTACAGCGCCTAAAGGTGCAGTCGAGGAGATACTGAAAAAGAGGGGGAAGTAGTAGAACTAAAAACCCACACCGACCTTCGCTTTAGATACAAGTATTTATCTCTTCTTTAGAATTTAGTCTTCAGAGTCAAACCTCTCTTGTCATCTGTGAAGTAGGTTGTACAAAGGGCTGGTATTCACCAAAGATTACGACTCAATGCAAAAGTGCATTGCAAAAGTGCCTTTTTAGTACTTTGGAGGTAGATTTGATCATAGAAAAAGGACAGGATGTAATGCAGAGCAAAAAGCTTGAAAAATAATACATTCAGCCTTTGCACTGATGTGGAAGATCTGTAATCCAAGGTATAGGATGCCTTGTTATATGCAAGCCTAAAATAGGGCAAAGTAAGTAGGATAGTTTGTGTCTTACCTCGGCAGACATTGCCATTGTCAGGTTCAAATCCTGCCTTGCAGGTGCAGCTTCCAATAGGAACCATCCATTCTCCGTCTCCATTGCAGTAGAGCTTTATAGGGACATCTACTTCCTCTGAATTGGGGATGCAGATCCCTCTGGCAATGACCAAGGAGGTGCTTTCAGCTCCTGTCAAGGTCTCTGGGAAGATTGCAAAGTTCTGGACCACACTTGGGCACTTCTTATAAAACACCCTGACTGACAGCAGAGACATGCAGGCTCCATAGTCCTGAAAAGCCAAATAGAAACCATTTTTTGATAGCGGACCAAAGCTGCGCACCTCTGTGTTGACCTTCATCAGGCGTCCACCAAAGTCCACCTGTGAGAAACTTTCATCAGCAGCAATGGTGTCCACCTTCAGGTAAGGGGCCTCCATCCAGAATGCTGTGCCTTTGGTGGCAATGACAGCATCAGTTTCGTAGTAGTACAAATTAAACGTCTCCTTGCAGGAGCCAGGGACGTTTGGGATGGAGCTGCAGTCACGCACAGTAAATCGTATCTCCACGTAGATGCGCTGTGCTCCACGGCGATCAATGAAGGTGGTGAGAAGCCAATTATTTTGACTTGGCTCAAAGACATTACACACCTGGTAGGTCCGGATGGTGTTGAGGTTTTCATCATAGCCACTCACCTCTTCCCACTACAGAGGGAGAAAAAAGGGGAGAAGATTGCACATGGTTGATTAGTAATCATCAGTGAGGTGGCTGTTGTGTGTGTGTATGTGTTTTTTTGTTTTTTTTTTTCTGGAAGAAAATGTTAATATTGGCAAAGAATTTGTACACATATTGCAGTCCTCTCCAAGGCACTAAAGATGAGGCTTCTTCTTGGATTAACAAAAAAAAAAAAAAACACCAGCCTATTGAGCTACAGGGCTTATTCATCCTTTGAGAATACACAAATGTCCTCTTTTTTTGGAATAATAAACGACTGCCTGAGTGCAGCAACAGCAAAACACCACTTTATCGTCTTGTTCTCTAAATACGCTCACAGCTGTAGAATGCGGGCTCGCACTGTACAAGCAGAAACTGAGTAATTACTCTGGATGCAACGCTATTTGCCATCCACGCCAAATGTTGCTCGGCACTGAGTCGATGCATTAAAAAATATGGTGTGTAACAAATTTAAGATTATGCACTGCTGAAGCATAATTAGACAGACGCGGACGACATGGCAGCCAAGAGTCAGTCTGATGGAAAGGCATTTGTGTGCAGATTGAGCGGAAGTACGCTGCAGGCCATTTCTTGCAGGTGTGACCCAGAAAGCTTGTTGGATGAGCATCAGAAAGCCTTTAGGGAATTAACTGAGTGATGATGAGATGATGAAAATGTGCCATTAACCTTTGGCTGAAATCACAGAAAATTGAGGAAAAAAAAAAAACCTTGCATTTATGTGAAAAACCTTTGGGTTCCTGCCCATTTTCACAAAAAGTTGTCTGTGCTTAAATCGCTCAAGACTTTTATTCTTTAGCAGAGCACACAGAAAAATCAAAAAAAGGAAATCATTATTGCATGTACTGTGACTGTCACAACGTTTCTCAGATCACTTTCTCCCTCTGCAGCAGCGCTGTTTTTTTATGCTCCTACATGCAGCAAACGGCTTGGATAAGAGATTTATTTCTAAATTCTCCAACACCAATGATCCAAACAGCTTTAGGCGAGAAGTTAATGAGGTCTATAGTGGACTGAGTGGGCCTCGTCAGTTCATGTTTCTTGTCTGCATATATATCTCTTGGTGCTTCCTACTTCTTCTGACCTTTACAGCTCCTGCTGCTCAATCAGGCTTAATGGTGAGGGCAAGATATCAGCTCTTCACACATAGCCCCAAGAACCGGTCAAACCGTGGTAGAGATTCGGAAAACTTGCTTGGTGAGTCCATAAAAAGATATTAGACAAGAGATACAGGACAAATGTGAGATATCAAATTTCAGTGTAGATGATTAAACTATGTGGTGAAAGGAGCACGTGGAGAAAAACAAGAAGGTTTGGGTCTTGTGGGGGCATGTAGAGGGTGGAGTGGGAAGGCACATGATGAACAGTGAAACTGCTGACATGATAAATGAGTTTACAGAAATCAGAGGTGCAAATTAAAGCTTTTTTTCACTGCTGCTCCCCCTGTGCCCACTTCACTCTACTCCCCACCCCCCCCGTCCCTCTCCTACCCTCTCCCCTCTTCCCTTTCCGCTCTCCTCTCCGTCTCTGCTCTGTAATGACCATTCATCAGCATTACAGGAACCTGTCCCTTTCAGCACTGCCTGTTCATTAATACAGCCAGCCCTAGGCTCCTCTGCGCCCGTCTGCTCTGGTCTAGGAGGGGGTCCTCACCGCTTCTCGTCTAGCCAAATGACCACCATATTTCACGCCAGCGAGGGGCCTGAGGCATCTCCGATACAGTCCATCCAGATTCTGTCCGGAAATTCATTGGCTCATAAGATAATGAACTACCGTTTTAATTTGTTTCATTATTTTTATTATATCCTGAATAGACATTCAGTATCACAATTTGTCAATGACCAACAAAACTATCACATCTGCATTACTTACTTAAGAAATCAAACTTTAAGACATAGTTTCCCCTTTCAGCATTTTTCATTCATATGATGTTGACACCTGTGTGCTTGGAGAGAGCAGTGTTTATAATCTGATAGTTTACCGACAACATATTGATTTGCTAGCTCTTGTTTTGCTGCCAGGAGCTTGAGGCTACGTGCAACATTTCTTCTTTCGCAAAACATTTGATTATTGTGAGATTTGACACTGCTCTGTGTTCTTCAGCATCTTTGTAATTTTCCCAACCATTAAAACCCATGTAACGCATACATTTACACAGCAAGGACAGTATCTTCCATACAGTGACATATGATGTCACTCTACCTGGACATAGTTTAGTTTTCGTGGCTTTTTTCCCTGGACTCTTTACATAATTTAAAGCAAATCCAACTCTGTGACATCTCTCTCTGACCTGAGAGAAGACAGGGCACATCACCAGTGACCTAACATTAACTTAATGGACTTTTCTGTTCTTTGCGTCAGTTTCTTTAATAATTTGTGTATAAAACAACCCGAGTTCCTCAGTGTGTACATACAGTCCATACCCATTAAGGACCCAAGCACAGTTGTATGTTTCTAGTAAGAATCTTTTTCTTAAAATATCAAGCTGAACAAGGTGTGGCTGAGAAACAGAGGGTTTTTCTCACAAGTTTTTCCTTTGGTAGATTACCAAAAAGTTAATAGGACACGATGGTCTCTGAATGGCACTTTAGCAAAACACCACGGATGAGAAGAGGATGTGGGTTACATAATCTCAAACAAAGAATTCGGTGCAGCAGGAAGAAGCTTTGGCAGACATCATCTAACATCCCTTAACAAAGTCTTTTATGCGTCTGTGAAGTTCTTTTCCTGTTAATTTTACTTCACACATTTTCACATCAATCTGTCTTTATTTCATCACTGACATTTTCACAGAAATATTTTAGAAAGCCAAAACATCTGACAAATAGTGAAAGCCTCTTTACACAAGACTAATTTGGAAGCCAGCTAAACGTACCCACTGGCTCCACTACAATAGCTCTGCTTTAATCAGATGTGTAGGAGACACTTCTTCCCTGCCCCTGATTGCCCAGTGTTGCCATTGTGTGTGTCATTATAGATGCTCCCTTTTATGGGCAGTAGAGAGGAGTCGGAGGAGTTATGGATTCACAAAGCACTTAATGTTGCGTTAATGACCAGTCACAGCTAACCAAGCTCAAGAAGGGAGGGTGGAGTAAAGGAAAAGAGACAGAGTGATTAATAAAAAAAAAAATACAAGATGATATATTCAGGCTGCTGTTATCCTTCCCACAGCCTCAGCTCACTGGTATCGAGTCACTCTGCCCTCATAAAGACCATTCATCACAATGATCTCTTGCCATTACCCTCAAAGACTAAAATAACAAAGGGCAGCTCAGATGGCCATGGTCTAGCTCTGGAGGACTGTCGCATCCAACACTGAGCTGGAAACTAGCAGAGCCCCACAACTGGGAGGACTGACCTATCAGAACATAAATTAAACAACTATGGAAAATAACAGGCTAAATGGCCTGGACTGATGAGTCATTAGGAGAAGGCAGGGTAGGAGCAGGGACTAGCAGGTACGAAACACTGCTGAACACAGAGGAAACTCGGATCATTACAAAGGTTTCTGGATTTCTTTTCGCCAATTCTGTTCCTGACGATTGCCTTATGGCCTGTCAGGGCAAATTCAGCATATCAACCTTTATTGGTTGGATTGGTTAAAGACAAGGCTCAAAATTGATACAAGTTGTTTAGATCCATTCACACAGTTCAGCATTAGGAATCAATAATCGGCAAATGTCAATATGAGAAGCAGATTTTCTCTTGAGTATTACATCATATCATCACTATTAGGCCTTGGGGGGACAGGGCAGGGCGGGCCGGGGGGTTAGTAATTTCCTCAACACCCACTGGTCTCCACCAGTCTCTTCCAAAAACCCTTTGTTGGTTTTTGACCGCATTAAATAAACATGCTGTAGCTTTCCGTTATGCGTATACTCAATCCTCAAGTTTCCTCAGACAATTTCAGTGTAATTCAAGTGACTTCATTTCCTGACATTGTTACAATCATGGTGATCTGAAATCAAATTAAATGCACCTGACATACTTCACAAACCCATCTTTAATTATACCCCCGTCAAAACATAAAGCAGAAGTTCGTCTGGTTTTCACTCTGACTGAACTACATGAACACAAAGACAAGATTTGACCACTTTCAGCCCATCATTCAACCTCAGCTAATTCACGTAAGAGGTAAACCTAAATAAAGAAGAATCTTTTCAGCCGATATTTAACCTCCACTCAGCTGTCTGATCCTCAATGGAGTTGCACTCTCAGACAGCTTTTCAAATCCATCAGCACCAGTTAATTCAGCTGCATGCTCAGGCAAACTGAACACAGATGGGTGATGAGAAACTAAGAGCAATTCCACATTTGAAGCACCACTGCTTAGAAAGGTCTACAAAATACCACTGCAGACAGCAGCCGAGAGTCTGATAGCTATTTCTCGAATGGTCTGTTTTCTTGATTCTTATCTATCTATCTATCTATCTATCTATCTATCTATCTATCTATCTATCTATCTATCTATCTATCTATCTATCTATCTATCTATCTATCTATCTATCTATCTTATTTATCTGGTTAAAGACCCTGACTTTGAATTTGACCTCTAATGGAATATAATAGGCAGAAACATTTATTTATTCAAAGTATTCCATGATTTATAGTAGGTTGTGTTTAGGTAGTGCTTCCACCAAAATATGGCCTGCATGCTTTGTTTGAATGAAATCTGAGAGGAGCCGCCAGCAAAGTTAAGAGCACTTTTTAACCAAAAATTGTCACTTCATCAATTACAGCGCAACCAAAACATGGGGATGGATTCAAGCTCAAGATTGCTTTTCATACTTCAGGCTTAGGATCTACATTTCAATAATTAGACTATTTGTTATTCATGGCAACCCAACACTGTGCTGTGACGGGAGAGAGTATACCCTCACAAAAGCCATTCTTTTAGATAATTAGGCATGAATATATCTATACTTAAAGAGCCAGATTTTGACAAAAAGATAGAAGAAAAGAAATGCACATGTGGAGGTGAAACTCACATTGACAGATTTGAAATGGTCAAGGTCATAGAAGGACAGGGGATTATTGGTGGACATGGAAAGCTGATATAGGGATTGAACTCTTTGTGCCCCTGCTAAAAAATAAAAAAGCCCTTCTCAATTTTGCAAAGCTCTGTGCTAACCATAATCACAAGCCAGATAGCTCTTTTTTTTTTCTTTCCAAAGGCTGTTTCAAATCTTTCAGAGTTAATGAGGATATTTGCATTTCAACCTTTAGGTCTGTTCCTTGAAGTCGATGGACACGTCGTATAAAGCAAAAGTTGCTTTGCTTTGGTAAAATAACCACTGCTTCATTCACTTTCTTTCCCAACAAACTTTTGAAACACATGTTCATAGTCTGTTGTAAAATCAATTACACACACACACACACACACACAAGCGAAACACACGCACACATATCAGAGGGCAGCCTGTAAAATATGCAGTGGCATGATTGCTATTATCATTTGTGATCAGCTGTGTTATTGAATGAATGCTGCTGCCAAGGCTGTTGCATAGGAATGATTATTTTGCAGGGCATCTAAGACCTAGTTCCGCCTGGCTGGATGTGATGGATGGGGAGGAAATGGTGATGTCTGAAACACTCCAGGTCCTGCCAGATCTAAGCCACTCTATAATTACAGTCACACAGTTTGTCTGAGCCCAAGTAGAGCTCTGTTCATCGGGCGGGATGCAGCAAAATGAGTCTCGTTAAAGCTCTGCTCCCTGACCACACCTTTACCCTGATCGATAGATTTGTGGCACAGACTGACTTCTGGGTGACAATCATGTGTATAAACAACAGTCACACAAGTCTTTTTTTTGGCAATATTTTTCTCTTTTGTGATTTTCATGCAAAATCTGATCCAACTGGTTTCATACTGTGACAGTGATCTGCTGCACTGATATATTTAGCATGTTTTGTACTTGTAGATAACTTTGGTAGGCCTTTTTTTGTCAGGCATCCTGAAAGTGATACCATGATGCATCATTAAAGTGTGCAATCTGTACTCTTGCTTAATCTGAATTTTATGTTATATGATAATTAACCCATGCATTTTCAATTATGAGTCAGTTTCTTGAAAGGAGCAACAATTATGGGCTTTAAATGAATTTTTACAGTTAAAATTTCAGACTGAAATAAAACGACTGAATATCTAAAGATTCAGAAAAGCAGAATTCAAAGAGACTGGTGGGTGGTGGAGCAATTACAAGGTTGCTTGGTGTGGAAACAGAGACAAAAGAATTATGCATCTATGAATGCTTTGAATACAAAGGAACATGCATGAAGGAATTTGCAACCTTTTTCTATTGATTCTCACAGAAAATTGCGATACACAATGCTGCTGGAATTACAGAATTTTGACTGTATTTGTTTAGAGATAATGGGATTCGTGATCTCTGTTCTCAAAGATTAGATTCAATTTAGAATAAATATCGTATCCAGTGGAAAACTCTTTTACCAGAAAGTTTGACAGTACAAACAAAGGAAATATGTCATCCTGGCAGCTCTGTGTGTGATAAGCATTAAACAATCTAGTTTTAGAATATTTGCTCCAAATCATTATAAAATGTGCCACTTAGGAACTAATGACCGAGCAGAAGAAAAAAAAATAAAAAATTGGGTTTTTTACAATTTAAAATGACATTTAAAGGACATAAACAAAAATAATGGAATGGAATAAAAAAGAGAACTGTTTGCTGGAGACTTAGATCTTATAATCCACCTGGTAACACCCACTCAGGTAACTTCACAGAAACAATACAGCTGACACTGCCTCAGCAGGGGCTTCTGTTACCAGTAGCAACATCACCTTGGGTAATCCAGTGAAAGGCCGAAGCCGCTTGTTTAGTTTCATTCTGACAGCCCCTGCGACCTTAAAAGTCTATTGTGGAGGATGATGAGCAAGAAGAGTAAATAACTCACCCTCACCATGTCTATAGAGAACATGGAAAACTAGAGTTGTTCTCTGAAGCATTAGCAAGTATGTACACATCAAAAAAAAGAAGAACAACAGAGGCAGGAGTCTAAAAGTAGAGCGAGATAGCCAAGAGAGTGAGAAATGTAAAGAGTGGGAGTTTTAATAATTTACAATGGGAAAGAGGAATAAGGATGATGAACAGAAATGGAATATGATAAGACATGGGAAAGGAGTGAGAAAAGTGCAAAAAAATGAGAGAAGGAGCGAAAAGTGCCACCGTGACACACTTCAAGGTCAGACAGCCTCATACCTCAGGCAGAAAGACACAAAGACGATGGATGGAGGCGTGGGTCTGAGGCTGATGGGTAGGTAGAACAAAAAGAGAGGTGGAGTTTTAAGACAGAAAAACTAAAGTAAAGAGAAGCAGAGAGGAAAACACAAGGAAACATTCTGGTTGAGAAGATGGAAGTATTTACTGCTATTTCAGCCAACTCTGCTGAAAAAGCAGATACTGCAGGTACTGTTACAGACACACAATCCCTCCCACACACATAAGCTGAATTCACCCTCCAGCCACCCCTTCACACGCCTCCAAATTCATATAGAATTAAGGATAGACTAATTGCACCCTTCCTTTTAAAACACGGTCCTGTCACTTTGTTCTTTTATTCATTCTTTCGCAAAAAATGCCCTCGTCTCCTCACACATCCCAGAGATTTCTTCAGGTGAATTATGGAGGGGGGTCCCGTAGGAAGGAAATCAATAATTGAGGTAGCCATGTGTTATTCAATTTTGAGGGGAAAGAAGTAAATGGTGAAAAATGGCAAAATATCAGAGGAAAGTAGTACACCGTTTGAAACCAGCTTGATTAGCATGAAAATATATTCTGTCTCTGTGAGGCACACCTACAGTTATGTTTTATCTCCTCCTACATGTCTGATTTGGACCACTCAGATACTGCTACTGAAAAGATGCAGCCTTTTAATTGAAAAACACAATGTCTATATTACTCACTACTCTGATTTTAAAACTCTCATTGATCTAAGTGTTTGTTTTCATACAGGAAAATCTAGTTTTATGAAGTCATATATCATTTTGTGGATGTAATATTATCAAGCTGCACCTATGGAGTCATTGAGTCTTAAACAGGTCAATTATAATAGAAACTAATCTTAAGACCAGTAAAGCTTCAAATATCTAGTTGAACCATCTAGTTGAAACACCAAGTGTTGTTAATTCACTCTCTTTCAGTGAAGAAAAACTCTCAATTACTAATATAAGTGCAGTATGCACTCAAACATCACTTATTACTGCCATCATACCCGAAACCCACTCACTGCTGCCAGTATAAGAAAATGGTTGATTTGAAGAACTCAGCCTCTCATGATTGTTTTTATGCATTTCTCAGGAGGATCCAAATTATTTCAGACGTTTAGCAATGCAGCAGCTACATCATTGAAATGCCTCCACGTAACAGTCTCTAAGATTAGTCCACAATCACAATGGGAAATTCAAGTCAAGTTGAGCCGCACCAAACCGAGAAATAACGGCATCCGTGTTTCATCGTTGTACCTTTCTTCATGCCATCATGAGGAGACATGTCTGGGTATGAAGTCAGAGCAAATCCTGGTATGACGATATGGTATGTGTGTGTGTGTGTGTGTGTGTGTGTGTGCATTTGAAAACATGTGGAGACATTTCTCACACATATAGGTTATATACTTGGTAATTTGCTTCATGCGCAGGTGTGCACATTCCATCAGTGTTTTAGTTCTGTGTGTGGACAGCCACATGGGTATAAGTGCAGATAACGAAGGCACTTTTCTCAAGTGGCCTCCGCAGCTCAGCCAGCATGACTCACTGTCGCTAGCTCGAGCTCTGTGGGTTCAGAGTTCACCTCCATCCCTCATTCTAACTCCCTCTCAATCTTTTGTCTTTTTTCTCTTTCTGACTCTTAGTATCTACATTCAATAAAGATCCCTTATTAACTTCCCAATAGCCTTTTTCTTTTTTTTTCTTTTCTTCAATTTACTTCTCCCTCCTGTGCTCTCTTATGTCCTTTGAGCCAATTAATGTCCCGTGAATAGGTAATTGAAACAATCAGAAAACACAATATTTCCAATAAATTGAACAGTTAAAATCCCAGCTTACGTTAAATTGATCAATTGAACAATTTGCTTGCTGTATTTTGAATCAGTTCTGTCAATCCTTATTTCACTGTAATTAAGTTAGAATGTGACATACTCTCTGTGCCACTGAACTAAAGTAGGTGAAGAAAATGAAAGACTATGCGTTACTGTGGAGAATTTGCATTTGGACTTTCAATAAATAGATAATAGATTCTGTTGTGGAAATTCTTCTATTTCCACTTGATTTCACCAGCAAGAACTTATCGTTTTGATTCCTTTTAAGTCACAGATTGGATTTGGTCATTTTAGTTACAAGGGTGAGGCACATCCATACAAGTTCAGATCTCTCTTTCATTTCTTTAATGTTGCCACTGTGCTTACATCTCCATCTCTCTCTGACTTACTACTGAAGTCCCCAACCCCCTCTTCCTGCCTCCCTTTTGCCCTTTTTAATTTTCCTCATTTTACATAATCCCTCCTGTGGTCGTTGATGGTTGAGCCCCTGCCTGTCTGTCTTTCAGAGTATGAATAATTGAGGTGTATTGAGTTTGGTCACCAGATGGTAAGATGGCTGTTATAGATCCATCTGTGCTCTTTCTCAGCATACAGACATTGAGTGACACCTGTCCCTGCTAAGATTGAAAGGAGCTCTGCTGAAACACAGAAGACAGTGAGGAGAAATAGGCAGCGAACACCCAGAAAAGCATCTCTAAAAGCACCCCTCATATTTAGCTGCAAATTGACAACAACACTCCCTTCAACTCCCTTGAATATATGCTTGAGCACATACAAGAACACATGTGGAAACATGAGGGAGAGTAAATACAAACATGTCAGGGTAACATCCATTACATCTCCATTCCTTTTAATCCACCTGCTGCAACCAACACAGAGTCATTTCCAAACTCTCTTGGGCCATTTTTAAACCAAAAAGACCAAAAACCTTTTTTAGCTTTTGTAATGCGGATACACCCACTAAAATAAGCTGAATAACGTCCTGCCCGTTGCTAGTGGTACACTGAGGCCTACAATTTATTCAAAACAGCCCAGTAGCTAAGCTAAAACTACCTCCAAGGGGCCAAGCTGTAACTACAACCACATGAAGACATGACATTACACTGTATCTATGTGATGCGTTGGACAGTAATTTCAGATAACCATGACCATCTGAAGTAATTAGACTTGTGTGTTATTTTTGACCGGATTGCTGATGTTGACCTACACAGTGGGACTGAGACAGATAACCCGATAACTTGTTGTTAGGTTAGATCCATCACTCTCCTCTTTGTTTTCCTCCATGAGTTTTTGCTGCCAGAGCCTCGATGTGAGATGTTAAGGTCTGTGAACGTTCTACAGATCATGCTATTCTCATTCTAGAGTGATAAAGATTATTCACAGGTGGAAAACATTCAAGGCAGCTGCTAATCCAAGCAGAAGTGGATGTCCCAGCTAGTTCTCCCCAAAGGCAGAGAGTGCAAACACAATGTATCAGCACAAACATCTCAGACCAACTGCCGTTCATGGTAGTGGAAGGATTATGATTTGGGACTGTTTTTTCCCCACAGACCTGGACACCTCGCAGTCATTGACACAACCATAAATTCCCCAATATACCAACGTATTCCGGTGTCAAATGTGAGGCCATCTGTCCAACAGCAAAAGGTTGGATGAAACTGGATTATGAAACGGAGCAATTATCCCATGCGCACCGGCAAATCTACAACATAATGGCAGAAAAGGAAAATAATCAGGATGTTGCAATGGCCCAGTCAAAGTCCAGGCCTCAACCTGATAAAAAAAACTGTAGTCGGACCTTAAGAGAGCTGTCTACAGCCGAGTGTCTGCAAACCTTAATGCACTGAAGCAAAGTTGTTACGAAGTGTGAACCAGAACTCTTCCACAATGATTTGAGAGACTGATGATATCATGCACATAATTTATTGAAGTTATTGCTACTAAAGGTGTTTTCTACATGTTATTAAATAAATCACGGGATGTACCTTGTTTTTTCACACACCGCTTCTGCATTTTGGCTTAGTTATTGCTAAATTGATAATGACACCATTTTAAGAGCTGATTAGGACCAGTAAAGTAAAACCTTAGAATTGAAAGCGGGTGTACTTTCTTTTTCACATGATTGGGACTGTTAACTGAAACAAATTAGACAATGTGTGTCCAATTGTCTCCATTAAGTCCTGTCATCAGATTAACACGCTTTGTTTCCTTTTGCATGTGGTGAAACTGACCAAGAGGTATTCCTCAGATGATATGTATTGTTTGGACACAAATAAACCAAACATTTTTGTACATTTTGATTTTTGTAAAGAGATATGAGTATTAAAACACATAACTCACCTCACTGGTGCTGTCTTTCATCCTTTAAATGCTGTCTGCCAAACTGGTGAAGATGGTTTCTTGACTTAGTTGTGTTTCTGTCTATGTTTGTGTATCTTTTTTAAATCCATGAGGTCTAAGTGGCTGCCCCTGTCCTTAGCATGCTCACACTTATCAACATTATTCACATCCCTCTCTCTAAACCTGCCCTGCTCACGATACATTTCCCCCCAAAGCTCCTTACAATCCCAGCAATTTAGACCATTTTTGCGGCCCTTACAGCACTGCCTGTCATGCTGCAGCCACTGCCACCCACTGGCTGCATTCATTTTTTTTTTTCTACAATCTCATACAGCCGACCACTCCACCAGCAGGGCCATGCACACACACACACAGAACAGTTTGTTACCCGACCACGTGGTTGTGCGATTTCTTTTCCTTTTTTTCTAAAGTTCACACAGTTGATCTACATCCCCTCTCTGCAGCCTGAAACCTCTCACTGGAGCCTCTTTTAATCCCTTCCTAACCCCCGTCCTCAACCTGCAACACCTCTAAAATCACTCCCATATTTCTGTTTCCTACTCCTCTCACCCTTTTCTTTATTCTTTCTTTATTCTTTATTCACTGTGTTCTCCCCTAATCTCATCAACCTCCTCCTACATTTCTGGCTCAGCTTTTCTCAAGATCAGTCAAGAATGATGAAGAAAAAAAAAACATGAAAACAGAGAAACTCTTTTCTGTCCGACTTGGTCTTGTTGTGGTTACAAGATGAAACAGTTTTTGCCAGTGATGCTGCTTTATAGAGGGCTTGCATTTCATTGCTGGATTGAAGGTGTTCCGAGTATATCACCTAATCCCACAAATTTAACACCTACTATGAGGAAATTCACACACACCGCAATATCATTGAACATTTTTCAGCCAGCATAGACAGCAGTGCAGAAGGGAGGGAATATGTACAGAAATGGTTTAATATGGACCAACTGCAGTCCTGGAGAACACAAGCCCACTCTCCTCCACTGCCGGCTACAAGCTCCTGCTTCCGTTGTTAGAGATGCTTCATGAGCAGATTTTTGCCTACATTGTATTTGAAGACCCGTATCTGTCATTAGGCCTGATTATCCAGGGCTGCACCCCCCAAACACTCCTACAGTTTTTATTTCTCTGTACAGCCAACCTAAAATTCTGAAAAAAACTCAAGCCTTGAATGTGTCCTTGAGCAGAGTCGTGGCATAAACCAAATAACACTTTAGGCCACATAGCACCTCTAACCATTCTACTTTAGCCTTCTTCTGCTTTTTGTTTCCTCTACTTTGCGCTCCTTTTCCTGTCATAAAACATTCCTCCCTGGATGTTTGCACCGCATCACTCCAAGTGTCATCTTTCTTATTGTCTTCTCTGCACAGTGGCTGTGTTTACATCATGCACACAGGAAAACCCGATTATTGTGAGAAATCAAGCAGGAAATTAGATAACACTATATAATCACAACAAAAGTATGATAGCTAAAACCCCAGCAGCTTACATTGAATTGTTCAGTAAACTGATTTCCTTTCGGCTTCTTACAATGTTCTGAATCGGTAATGACAAATATTATTTAATAGTGACTTATGAAGGGAATCATTTGCACTGTTATTGTCGTCAATGTGCTCTGGAATGAAAGCCTTTTTCTGTTCTTCTTCTCCTTTTTTTTCTCCCATTTAGAATATGAAACTATGTTATGGAATAGTTTGACAGAAAGCATGAGGTTTTCTGCTGGACCATGGTTTAGAAATTTAGCACTTCTACACATGCACAGGATTTCCCTTTGTTCCACTTTGCTTGGATACTGCTTCTGTGTTGCTTTCCCTTTCTTCTTAACGACCTCTGCAGCCAACAGACATTAAAATGTGACCTTTGCTCTAAGACTGATTTAACAATACCTTGAATGAATTCCATGATTAACAGATAAAAAAAGAAAGAAAAAGAGTTCAATTCTACAAAGTCAACAGGTTTTGTTTCTTTAAAGGCTGTAATTCCACATTTTTAAGGCATTCTTTGGATTACTCATCTAACTGATTTCTAAACTATATTTCAGACACTGGAATTTTGGAAACTTCTTCTCAAAGTTAGAGAGATGAAAACAGTTAATGAGTTTGGATGAAAGGACCTTATTTGTTACATGTTAACTTCTATTTGCTCGAAGATTGTATCTGCTATCTGCTATATTTTTTGTACAACATGTATAGCCTATATATACACATATATACATATATATCTTGATTGACAAGGTTTTATCATCATGATTAAGTTTTATATACGCTGTTACTACTGAAAACTAAGAACAGTTGCATTAGTTATAAATGCATAAAAAATATCTCTTTTTGAGGCTAGTGTGCATGTGTACCATTGCCAACTAGGTATGTTTTGTCATGTGGCTGCATGACAAGGTCAGGGGGGCTTTTGCCTTCCTGGGACCTCTTATTTAATTAATCATACAGTAAGTGTGCGCCTAAGAAGATAGCAGAAAATGAAAGGCAGTGTGAGAGAAAAGATAAAAAAAAAGGGAAAGAGGTGAAACGGAAAGATAGATAAACGACATGGGAGAGTGAAGCCCACAGAAGGGAAGGATCGCATGCAACCGGAATAAAAAGGGGAGAAAAAAAGAGCAGGAATGCACATTGCGAAAGAATATTGGATTATTGTTTCCTGAACTCACATGTTTACCCCTCTGTGTTCTCTTTCTTGTAGCTAACGTAAAAGGCTGCTTTCACACACTGCCTTCGCCATTATACATTCACATGGCCAACCCTGATGTCCTCGTGTTTACACCTCTGGAATTAATGACCATGCCTCTGCAGTCCTTCAAAAATAAGCCTTCCGTTCAGCCAAACACAACCAGATACACAAAAGCACTTCTTGTGAACTCCTGAAGGAGAAGCACAGGGACAACACGACATGTGTGTTTGCATTTTCTGGAGATGCAGAAAAAAGTACTTTACTTTAGAAAAGTAAAGTGAAGATTTAGCTTCTGACATTACACATACACTTAATAACACGCCTGCAGCCCATACAGATGCGAGTAGTAAATTTGGAATTTGACTGATTTTGACTGGTTGTCATTATTACATATTTAGCTCTCACATAATCATTAGAAGCCTTTAGAATTTATAATCGTAGAGTCTGACATCTTTGTGAGAATATATACTTTCCCAAACACAAAACATCTTGCAAAGTCAGAGTCAACTGCCCAGAGAAGCAAGCTCTGCCAGTGAGCAGCATTAGTGTATTCTTCCGACAGCAGGTCTTTCCAGGCTTGAACCTTTACAACAGGAGAAGCTTTAAAAAGCTATGCTCAACACAGACAAGAGGCTCCGAGTGCCTGGAGGCTTGCTGAACTGAACATGTTTCGATGGAAACACTGCAGGTCTTAGTGGATATTTCCTCTTTTCTAAGAAAGTCAGTGTGAGGCGGCTCGTGATCCAAGCAATTATGACAAAATAACATTCCACAGCAAAAACAGTGTTTTAATCCTCGGCATGTTTAGTAAGTACGATGAAACCTTCTCATGCTGATCCAACGGAGAAACTGAAATAACAACAATATTAAAGAAAAGGGAAATGACAGAAAGTCACCAGTGCTAGACCAGCACCCCTCATCCCTAAAGAAGACTGACGTTGTGCAGTAAAGTGTGTAATCCAAAAACATAAAAGCAAAAAGAAAGAAATTCGAAAATGAAGCATTTATGCTTTGAATCTAAATGACAACTGACAACTCACAGCATGATTAATGGCGGTTCACAAATCCTTCTTGCTCACCACAGTAGCTGGTTAATGGTTAATGAGGGGCACTGGAGCTGCTGTCTCCTCTTTGTGATCCAAAGTAGAATGTTAACATGAATAATGCAAATGTAGACATGAATAATAATAATATGAAAAAAAAAAAGATTATGAAATGAAAATTCTTTATTTGGTCAATGCAACTGGCATCCGTGTCTGCATTTGTTGTAAGTGAACACATATTTTTTCAACGTATTTTCTAAGTATCGAAACTTGCAAAGTAATCCCTCTCTGTTTGGTCCTCTGAATGCCTAAAATGGGGCCGAGGTATTTCTCTGCAAAACTGTCCTCTGCCGGTTTTTTCCTTTGTTTCCGCTCCTTTGGCTGTGTTTAAAAGCATTTAAGCTGCAGCCTGGCCTAATAGTGTGTGGACACAAGATAATGAGTAAGAAGACCATGGAAACGCAACAAACAGTTATACCATCTCGTCAGTTTTTTCCTGCTATCCGTCTGTCTGTGCATCTGTGCTCCACAAGCTCGCTCTGGAAAGCAGAGACTTTCTCATAAAATCCAGCAATGTGGTACCTACTCTTGTGCAAAGGTGTTAAAAAGTGGATTTATTTATTTGTGCTTTAGAAAGTATCAACTGTGGTTACAATCTGTATATATCTGTGCATGTCTGCTTTAATTCTTGAGTTCACTGCTTTGTTCTTCAACCGGCTGCAATCTGTCTTTCACTTTGGGTCTAGGGTCTATGATGTTATTCTTTTTTTTTTTCTTTTCTTTGCCATCTATATTGTTATAGGGCATGTTTGAATGATGTCTTCACCATCACTGACCGATTCCGTTTGATGCACTTTCAAAAATGTGTCTTTCTTTATTTCTGTGTCAGAAAAAAAGTGTGCATGGCCTCTTGTTGTTAGAGCATCATCTCTCGTCTTCACCTTTGTCACGACCAGTCCAACAAGAACAGCACCACACTGTGTAATTATTTGACCAAAGCTTGCTGCTGAGGTGTATAACAGAAGATGTTAGTTTATGTGAGAATGCAGACATTTTGTGCATTTCCAAAAAAATGGAGGAACAAAGAAATACTCATATTCACTCACTTGTGGCTAGTAATAGTTTTACCTGTATTGTATGAGGGAGAATTGGTAGTGCCTCAGCAAACCCAGCCAGCAATAGGAGGTTATACTACTGTTCAAAGGGCTTTTACAGTTGTACAGCCTAGTGCTTTTGCATTATTGATGGGCGATTTTCAATCAATCTCAATACACCCCTCAACTCAAACTATTAAGCACCAGTTTATCCTAGAGCGTGTTTAGGTTGTATTCATATATAGTTGAAATGAAAAGCCACACAAAAGTAATGTAATCCAGAACCACTGATGTGATCAATGAATTATTATGCCGAGCAACAGCAGTGTTTTCTGAAACATGCGATACTCCAACGTAGCCTTAGCATGATATGACAGATGGATTATTTTGCCTGGAGAGAGTATCGATAAAAATTCTTTAAGAACGCTTATTTACACCAGGGAAGACAGCTGACACCACGCATGGCCCAAGCTGTGAAATCCTTGCAGAACTGACTTTCTACACGAACACACGTATGCATATCGCATACACTTTCAGTCTGTTTTTAATTTCATTCTTTAAGGGGGACACAAAAACACTGGTAATAATGATTACAATCTGGGATTCCATACCCTTTAGTGTGTTTGAAATGAGTCAAAACTCTGTTCATCTGTTTCAGTAACAATAAAAGGTCCCTTTACACGTGTGTAAAATGGCTCATAAAGACTCAAAGACCCAGAAAATGCAGGAAATAGCAATTGTCTATCCTGGAGAGTGCCTAAAACTCCAACTGATGTTGGGCTATGGAGCTTTTCATTAGGTTATTGAATTACAGCACAGAGAACAAGGTCTTAAAATTCTCCTTAGGTCCATTAGTGTAATAGGGCAATAATTCTTTTTATAATGTATTTCGCGAACAAAAATAATTTAAAAAAAGAGAGAAAATTAAAAAAAAGGACTACTGTTCGAATTCTGCTGACTGGGCACCTTTTTTTTTTTCCATTCCTTTCAGATGACTGAGAATAACGGACAGTTTAAAATAGCTCCCTGTTAAATCTTAAACCCCTCGATCATTTCCATCCTCTAAGCTCCTCCTCCCCGTTTCATCCTAATACTTTCACTTCCTTGTATAAATGTGTCATTACAGTATCATTTAGTCTATGGTATCCCCCAGCCTCCAGTTACAGAGACTTAGATACTGTGTTCTGGGGCCTATATAGACCTATTATATTATTATGTCATTATAAACCGGGGAACAGAGAAAATAATACCCTTAATGGCAGCTACATTGGGCAGTGCTCAAATGTATCGTCTCATCCTGCCTACTCTCCTGCCTATTTGTCTGTCTACCTGTAGATCCGTGCGTATACTGTGTCATATTACGTATCACACTATCAAGTGATCTTACCCTCAACAGAAATAGTTCAAAGTCAAACCTCTGAGATGTTTTTTGTTTGTTTGTTTTTTGAATATGCATCAGCAAAAAAAAAAAAAACAACAACTCACCCCAGAATTAGGATATGCTGTCCAGCCCAGTTCTGCTGTGGCCACCCGCGTGTCCATCAAAGTCTCTGTAGCAAAGAAAGAAAAAAGAGACAGAGAAACAGTGGTTAGCCTCAAAAAGCTATTCTTGGTATGCCTCCACTGAGATGACTTGCATTCAAGGCCCAGTGATCACTTGACACTATCTTCTATGAGTGGAAAGGAGATGAAGCCCCACAGTGATTTATCTATCTTCGCTTCACTTTGTTAAGTCAAGAAACACGGTAACAAATCCTTGACACTTTCCTGGAAAGAATGCATGATAGCCTCTGTCATGCTGTGAAATGCTGAGCTTTGTATTGTATTCTCCCTGTGTGAGCATGCACTTCCTGTCTTTGTCTGTGTGCTCTTTTATGCATGTATCTTACTGTTCTACAGAATAATGGAAGGATCATTTTGTGTTTTTGTTTCAGAAACTGAATGCTTTTGCACGTTAGTAGTCCAGAGAAATGGCTTAAACAAGTTAAGAAAGAGTCTGAGTAGGTCCTAGCTGGGAATTGCTGCGAAGTTTAGCATGGCAGATGTTCAGGATTCTTTCTGTGTTGGCTCCTTTAAACCCACACTGAAGAAAAGATATACATTTCCAAGGCATGCCTTGTATGTGGTAGTTTTTGATGAGAAGGAGACAGATGTTATATTTCACTGTGATTTGCTAAACAAATCAAGATGTAAGCTATAAAAATATAAAAAAAACCTGACTGCGAACAAAAGAGAGAATATAAAACATTCTAGCATGAGAAATGAAAATCTGCTTAGAGAAAAAATAGATACATGTGCCTTCTTTTGGACCTCCATTACACAAAGTGACATATCTGGTCACTATGAAATTTAAAAACAAAAAGGTTACTTTCTTTTTTACTCTCCCCCTATTTGCTAATCCTCAGGGACATTCCACTGACAAATAAGTCTGGCAGCACACCCGATACGTTTGTCAGCTCTGTTTTGATGAATATCTGTCTTGTTGGCACACAGAAATCAAAAAAACCTGATACCGTATAAAGCGCAAGCAAACAGGAGATAAATATGGCAGTTATTACAAAGCAACTGATCTCGCCTGCCTCTCTCAGTCCAACTGATTTATAGATAATAGACTGAGAGGCACGTTAGCAGTGTAATGAAAAATCCCCTGTAGCAGACTGTAGTAGTTTATTCTCTGTTCTAAACTATTCGTTTAATAGAACTGAATGCATATTTTATATTTTTGTACATCCTCTGCCACAAGAAGCACTCAGCTTTGGTTGTTGTCCACAAACAGATTCAACTGGGAGGCATGGGGTGGATAGTATGCCTCTGTGAGGATCTGTAGAAGATAAGGAAGTTGCGTGGGGAATTTTAAGAGGTACTGTTGTTGCTGAGTTTTAGGCTTAGATATATTCCACTTTCTCAGCAAACGGTTTGCTACGCAGCCCACATGTGTTGTTCATAAGGGAAGAATCTCACTCATAAAATTCATAAAATAAAATTCAAAGATATACGCTGCCCTCTTAAGATTTCAAGGAGAGGTTTCAGCCGTACCTACTTCTCAAAAAGACGCATGCACGCAGCTGTTGCTTATTCAAAATCCCACTGATCTTGCAGTGATTTTGATATCATTCTAAATGATGAACCACTAAGAGCCCAGTTCAAGTGGTCTCGGTTAAAAAAAAAAAAGAAATATTAATGATGAGCCACCGGTGAGAGGGAGAAAGGCCGTTCATTAAAAAATCTCCTCTTGCAGGAAGAAACTGCTCTCTGACAATAAACAAATTAGATGAGCCACTTCAGCTACACTGCACACACTTACATATGTGCATGTATGACATTAACCCCACATTCAGCACTAGCAGCAGCCAACACAGAGAGCAATTTTCTGTGTATACCTCCAGTGACAGCCTTGTTCACACCCAGCTTCCATCAGAGTATTTCAGTTTCCTTAAGATGTGCTTTGCCTTGTCTAGTTTCCACAACCAGCGAGCTCCAGCTTGCCTGCCTGCTTGTAAGACTTGCTGTCAGCTGGGGAGATAGGAGCACAAAAAAGCCCTCAGAGCCAGCCAGCATTGTGGGGACTGCCAGCCCTTTCTCAAGGGAAATCACAGAAGCTTTAGTCAAATCACACAGGCGCTTGGTAGGCCATTTCCCATTTCCTTTAAAACAGAAAAGAGGTGGGGGATGAGGTGAAAGACAATGTGGGCAGGCGACAAAAAGGTCAGAGGCCTTTGGGAGAGGAGGATGAGCCACATCATGTGACTTAATGCCTACCATTAGAAGAATATCAAAGTAGCAGATGAGTAAATGGTGTATGCTAAGTGGTGATTAGCAACGAGGGGGGGCTCAAGCAGCCGTCATGCCACAGCTCCCACACCTGTCCACCGGCACTGGAGATTTGGAAAGTGTCCCATGTGTATTTTTTATTTTTTAAAGGAGCTCTTGTGTGGGTCATTTTCCCATTAACTCATATATGGATTTGGAGAGTTTCATTTCAAAATTAGCTCCTAATTACAAACCCATCTCTTTTAAAATGACAAAAGGCACCTTTATTTGAAACAATATATATTTAACAATATATTTTTATGTGCATACACGTACATATATATATACACACACGGATATATATATATATACACACACATATACGTTACAATATATTAGAAGAATTGCAAATAAAGGTGCATCATAGAATAAATCAAGTGGGTAACAATGTTCTACCTCAAACTCATGAAATGTCAGTTTTAGACAAAAGGGATTAATTTTATCATTTTTCTGCTGCGATAAATAGACTGAGATTTGAAGAGAGCACATTTGAGAGATGCTGTAAAAATGTGTTGTATTTTCCTCAATAAGAGGTAGCGATTAAGACTTGAGTGTGGGGTTTTACTACGTTTACACTAGTTTTATCCTTGCTGTTCTAGAATTTGAATATCAAACATGTTTGTTATTACCATAGCCACCCAAAAGACTTTGTGAGTACTTTTGGGGGTTCAAAACTGAATCTTTTAACCCTCCACATTACCCGAAAATCTGGGCCAAACATCAGTACGGAGGTCTCTAACCAGATTTCTCCTCTGTACACTGGGGTTGGTGAATTAGGGACGAATCAGACCAAAACTCCCATAGTCTGAGCATGTCATTTAGATCATAAAACCCTTGCAGAAACAGTCCCCTGAACACAATTTCTATCTCATCTGAAAGTAATTTGGAAGACGAGGTAAAATAACACTTACTGCTGTAGTCCCTTGTGTTTTAGGGTAACCCTGAGTGTTTTCTCCTCCATTTATGTTCTGCTATGTCAGCTCACCTTGCAGGCTCAAATAAATTAAACAGAGCCAGGGCCACTAGCAGTCAGGGCAAATTATTAACATAGAGAGCCTAAAGTTGACTGGGTAACCATGGCTCATGAATCTATTAAAAAACAATAGCTCAAAAGGTGTCGGGGCCTTAGATGAATTAAAAGAAAACTTAATGCCAGAGGATGTTCTATGTACTACATCATAGGCTATCATTCACTCTAAATCATGCAAGGGATTTGGGATGGCTCATTATGGAGTGCTCACACAATGCGAGTATTGTCAAAACTCAGAAGTGACGAGCCAAGGTAAACCAAGTCTCAGACTGGGGCATACAACCTCTGACCCAAGAGATAGATCAATACCAAACCGTGGGCTGTTTCCACAGAGAGAGGAGGCTATAGAGAAGCAGAGAGGGGGATTTTTAAAAAAGGGAAAGAGAGTGTATTAAACATTGATGGGACCCAGCGATAAGATCAATAAGGCAGCAGCTCTCTTCGCACAATTGCACGTCAGCAAGCAGTCGTGTCATACATCACACAGATGCACATTATTACACATTACGAGCACAACACCGAAGAGCATCTATAGAAAGGGAGCTCAGTGAAGAGGGAACAACAGCAATGGAAAGTCCAATCTCGCCATCTTTATTTAGCCTTCATGTATGATTCTAATTCTAAAGCATAAGGTAGAATAGCAACGCATCAGTATAATTCCCTCCTTTGTGGCCATGTCTGTATGACTGTATGGCTGCCGGTCGATAGAACATGTGCTGAAGCCCCTCTCCGAAGCTTCCTGGCTCCTTAATCAATACAGCAGACAATTCTCGGTGGATTTCCATTCCCTTCCCATCTTTTCCATGCATCTATCATTTAACCCCCATCCTCTGTGTCCTCACATTCAAGGTTGCTGGTTCTCTTTGTAATTCAATGAGACAATCATGTCCAGATGCTGGATGCTATATAGGCTTCGAGGGCCTTTCCTTTGTGATTGTAGCAACAAAACTGAAAGACAATCCGAGGCCCTTAGTCGTCATTATTTAAGTGCCTTTTATTTTTTTCATAAGAATGGAATCAAGACGGATAAAGAATGAGAGATACAAAAAAAAGGAAAAAAAAAAAAGACAGACGGAGTGAAAGGCGAAGATGAAAAACCCACAGGAGAAATCAGCAGGACTGAAATGAGCACTTAACAATGATGAAACCCCATGGTAGCCTGCTGAGCCTGGCATCTTAATATGGAGCTGAAAACAAAGTGACAAACAAACAAGAGAGAAGTATCCTGCATTTTCCAAACTAATCAGTCGTCCACTCAGGGGATTTATGAATATAAAAGGATTTTTTTTTTGACAGAGTGAAGTATCGTCTGGGAAAAAAAAAGTTTCACACACACACGCACGCACACAGGAAAAATATTTGAATGGAATGGAGACAAGGACCTGATCGAGTCCAGCGTGTTGGATCTGATCCAGCTGATCTGAAAAATGTGACAGTGTTTAGAACATAGCACTGCTATGGAGGAACTAAAAGTATAAAACAGTCAGTATATAATTGAGTCACCATGTTCGACATCTTAAAGCTGTGTCAGTCAGACTGAAGGCTTTTTTGCTTTTAATAGAAAAAAAAACAACAGACAAGAAGATTATATCAAAAGAAATGTGTTATTTCCATGTCTTGCTACAAACAGATACGTCAATGTGTCTGATTTGAAAACTGAACAGAAAATAATCTGCCATCCTCTGAGACATTAACTCAGAGTGATGAGATACACAAGTCCTGCATCACTGAGCCACAGACAGGATTAAATGAGCAGGCTTACAAATTACAGACTCCACACACTGCACCATAAAAGTGTTCTGGGCAGACAGGTTGTTTTTGCTGTGTGAAAATAACATTTTCAGCAAGAAAGAGCACCAGGTCGCTATGAGACAAAGGAATAAAATGGAGAGGAGCAGAGCAACAGAAGCCAAAGCGAAATCAGTGGCAGATGTTTGAAAGAATACCTTGTAAGGACAATTACCATACATACAGCACGGACCGGCAGAACCTGATGAAATTATCCTATAATCACAGCAAGGTGACATTCTCTTGGCCTCACACATCTGGGATGCCACGTTGCATACAATTAAAGATTCAACCTTCCAGCACTTGGTGAGCAGCCGCATGTTCTTTCTCCACTATTAGCAGTTAGTAATCGAGTTCCTGTGGAAGGGAACCAGGAAAAAACAAAACAAAAAAATAAAAAAATAAAAAAACACCATCCCTTGAGGCATGGTTGGTAAACACAGAAAGGTATGTAGTCAATGCACATCCAGAGATAACACAGGCACCACCAGCTCTGACGACTTGTGCATCTAATCATTTCTTAGCAGTAACTCAGTCTTCCAGCTAGTGGTGTAATGCAGAGACGGCACATTTTTATGACTACACACAAACTTCACATCTCTCTTTTTATCTTCCTCTTTTTCTGTTGCCCCAGTTCCCTCCTTCTCTCCTCTTCCCTGCTTGGTCAGTAGAGAGAGGTTAGACTCATCATTTGCATTCATTAACATTACATTAGCCGACAGAGTGATCTTTAGAAATCAGGCTGCCGGAGAGTGTCATCTTTAATTCATCGTAACCCTACCAACACACACCCCATCTACTTTCTCTTTACCTTCGCCTTCTTTTTCTCTTTCCTTTCCATCCATCCATCTCCCCTCTGCCTCACTACTCTCTTTCCTTGGACCCAGGGCATAATTTTTCCTCCTTTTCCCTGCATGTTTCTATCCTCTTCACTCTTCTGTTTTTCATCTTTCATCTCTTCACACTTCTTTTTTCCCTTGCAGGATTGTGCAAAAAAGGGAAACACTGAAAAAAATTAATAAAAACATTTCCCTTTTGAGGACCCCTTTAAACTTTATAAGCATCCGTCTGTGAGGCCGAGCTGAGGATCTCCAGACTTTACAATAGGCCCCGTGACATGATCTTTTGACATTTACTTAGAAATAGAAAGGTTTTACTTACAGTAAATATATTCAAACACAAAAGTGCTATACAAAAGTTGCAAAGATTTCCTGTCACTTCCTCTAAATATATAAATACAATAAGAGTAACGTATAACATAAAAAATTCATAAATTCATAATGCAAGGCTCACATATGTGTGAAGTTTCTGAGTTTAAGGTTTAATCTCTTCTCTATAAGGAGCTGATATTACAATTGTGCTTCTTATCAATGAAAAAAGTACTGATCATTGAAAACTGAAGTTCTTTTACATTATTTCTATGATCCAAGACAGAGGGGACAATATAACGCAGAATCAGATAAATCCTACGTAGCAACAATGGAAAAGATTCGACCATCTCTACATAAAATAAGCAAGCAGTAAAGAGCAATCATTAAAGCAAAGCAAATCATAAAAATAGTTCCACACATTTTCAAGTTTAGGGGTATAACAACATTGTTTCCCTGAAAAAAAATAAAAAAAATCACAGAAAAGACTACACTTTATCAACTTAATACAGTGTCAGCAGTGTTTTTGGTAGCTAACAACAGGATATATCATTTCAAATGTCCTCTTTTTCTCCCTGCGCCTGGCACACATCGTAGAAAAAAAATATCTCCCTCCTTGAAGATTTTTGGAGTGAGCCTTGCTGTGATGACACCACTTTGAGATTTCACCAGTCACTTTAGAAAACCGAAAGCCAGCAGTCGTACTGCTTTTACCCACTTCCCTGCTGGCCATAGATTTTATGTCACTCCTCTTTTTCCTTTTCCCATTTCTGCTTTATAAATAACTCTAAGTAACATAACATAGAAAATATATTAAATATGCATTTTTCTATAGAAAAAAAAGTTTGAGTCATATGTATAAAAATCACGATGAAGCTTCATGTCAGCAAACATTCTCATCAGAAATTCAGACATTTCTACCTCAGAAGTTCAGGATTTGAGAAAGTTTATTGAAGCAGCAGTGACCAAAATAATCCATAGGGAGGCAGCCCTAATGTTCAACATTCATTGCAATACTAATTACTGCTGATATTACCGCCTGTCTGTCTGCTTTTAAGAAACCTGGCAATTTGCTACTGTAAAATGAGGTAATTACAACTCTTATCAGACTCCTCACCTCACAAAGCAGCATTTAGGGAAAGATGACTCCCCTCTGTATCACTGGCTGTTGAAAAAGTCTTTGCCCGGCTTCCTGATTTCTCAACCACACCCACTCACTGTCATGTACTTTATTTCCACCTCCTGCTTCTACTTTCTTTTGTTTCTAATTAGAGTATCAGAAGTATGGAGCGACTGACATGAACTGCACACCATAAAAGCCTGAAGAATATTGCTTTATAGCATAGGGACTGTCCAAGGAGATGCTCTCCTGCTTCCAAAATGGAGAACAGGAAAATCCCACACTGAGTACCGTTTGTGTTTTAGTACTCTCTGTTTGTGTTGGACAGCTACAGAACTGAGGAAATGGCAGTGTAATCTAACCTCTCCCCATGAGGTGAATAGGCTTACAGTATATCCCCTATAGTTTTGACATTTTCTAAATTTCTTACCTCTCACATGAGAGTTTGCTCAGTCGTACCGTTCTATCATCACTTCTGCCGCCTGGAGACGTAGTGACTAGACTGACAGGGAAGTAGCATGTCGGGTCACTCTGGGACTGTGAGAATGACATTTAGCAGTGTAAGCTATAACTAATGGGCTATCCAGAGAGAGAAAAGCATCTTTGTTTTCCAAGCAGAACAGGAAGTGCTGAGGGAACGAAATGATGTCACTCAAATCAACGTCCTAGAGCAGTCCTTTCTAATAAAGAGAGAATCGCCATCAGCAAGGTCTTTAATGTGTGAGACTATGCCATTTCATGCCATCACATAACCAAGTTAGAAGTAAATAGAAAAAAAAGTTAATCTCTAAGAAATAATCTGTGTACTAGGCTCTTTGATGACATTTCAGTGTGACTGCACTGGCTGCATTTTAAAGAAACAAAAGGGTTGAAAGGAGAATATAGAAGCAATTGCCCTTTACTGTCACACTGTTGCAGAGTTGAACTGAGATAATCATCCCATAATATGGATGGGCAGGGAGAAACTAAGAGATAAAGAGAGAGAGACTGTGGCAAGACTCGAGTGAGATAGAGCAAGAGGAAGAAGGAAGATCAGTGTAGTTCATATAAACAGAGATACTGAATCAGATACGGACATGTATAGACACTCTGATGGAGAGCGTGTCATGCAGCAGCATCCGGCGTTATCTAATCTCAAAATGGATCTAACCTTAGCAGAATACATGAGTCACTTCATTTCTTAGAAATCATCCCACATAGATACTTTGCTCTTTAGTGACACTTGCAGAGTTAGGTACAGTAAAACACAGGAACCTTAACGTGGACATGAACATCCCACCAAGAGTGGAAGAAAGGAAATGCACTGAAAGATGACCAAATATTGGACAAAACCACAGACTATAAACAGAGCTCGGTTCTCCTCAAAACACTTCCAGTGGTGCCCCTTCAGTGTACCACCTTTAAACTTAGAGCAAAGAGATAACTCCACCAGCCTCAAAAAGGAAACGCATATAAAGAAAATTAATACAGTCTGCACTGTAATCCCCAAAAGACTAGCTTAATACTTCTTCCTTTCTGCGACTGCCAGTTTCTCGCCAAGAATAGGGCCATGCACTATTGAAAAGTAATGACTAAGCCTGTATTAACAGGGTAAAAGCAAAAATCAGCTAGCTATATCCAATCTCATTAAATGCTGTTGTAAACCATGTTTGGATGCACTGCAAAATTGACTCGTGCCTCCTGAATAATCCCCATTTTGGCATAGCGGGAAAAACAGACAGGGGAGCACAGGGGAGTGTCAGAAAGTGCTCGAACCTCGACGGTTTGATGTCGTGCTCTCCCTCTGTCTCTTTGGTGCCAGTAACAGAACGACCTTCAACCACCTTGAACTCACTAGAGCAGAATTTCAATAAAAGTCAAATTATCACCCACACCCATGGGGCACGGGAAAGGCACCGAGCATGAATTGACTGCACATATAAGGCGATTTAACAGTCATATGGAGGTGCGAGTGAGTCAATCATATGCCACACTCCTGTTTCTCACTGAGAGGGTGTCTCGGCGGTAAACGACAGTTACTGTACCCTGTTGGGAGAGGATGCCACCGGGATGGATCACTGATTGTTTTCAGAGTGCGTGTGTGTACATGTGGGAGTGTGTATGCCAGTCCTTACATATGTGGCACCTGAAGGCACGTATGCCGACATGTGATAGGGAAAGTGTTATTCAATTTGGATGTGTTCTCCCTTGACCAGCGTAGTGAGATCCAGGTAATTGATGCCTAAGTTTGATATTCCCCAGCCATGTGCTCTCCACCACGGGGACAGTCCTGGCTAAGTTGGTGTGAATGAGAGAAAATGCACGGTGAGATCTCACTCCCTTAACCACTAGTGAAATGTGATTTGGGGATCTTGTTAGCGCAGCTCTACCACACAAGAAGCTTCACTAACAACACACATACATAAACATCCTAACTGCCACTGGCGATGGTGACCGCAGATATTTTAAGTTAGAGCTCACCTCTCGCTCTCCCCTCCTTTCTTGGTTTCTAGCTCAGTAAAAACAGCGGCCTCTTCAATGCCTCCAAGCAAACACAATGCTTTTCATTAGAAGCAAACACTCTCTTGCATCGCATGCTCACATGCCTAGGAAAGACTTTATATTTTTAGTGGTGGGCTTTGTTTCTCCTCCAGGGCTTTGCTGGAGTCTGTGGGGGAAAATAAGATAGAGAACAGTCTGGAGGCTAAATGAAAAACTTTCAGTAGAGGAGGTTGACCTAACAGGATGAGTCTGACAGAGGTGGATGAGATTCTCCAATAAGAACCTTAAAGGGAGAGAGGTATGAAAAGGAAAAAAAAAAAAGATACTTTTTACCTTTTGGTAGTACAAGACCCTTTTTTGGGTTTATTTGTCTTGAAATATTTCATACCACAGAGGAAAATGGTGCATGAAAAGAGGAAAAAGCCTATTCTTTCAGCTCCCAGAGGGTTTTTGTATTTGATGCTCCTCTTTTTTTTTATCTCCACCATCAACTGGCACCTTGTTTTTTTTCCGCATTAGGTCTCTTCAGATCTGTTGATGGTTTTCTTTATCTCTTTTAAACTCTGTTTATATAAAGGCACTCTGAATACAACAGGCCATAGCTTAGTGAAACACTTGGCTCACCTGTGAGGAAAATGTTATTTCATACAACAAGTATCAGTCTTTTTGCCGCAGGGATGCCGTGGGTGATTCTGAACTTGTGCCACACACGCACAAATGCATGCGCACGTTTAATCTGATCTCATCTCTTTTGGCATCCAGGATGCCTTGGTGCTTGAGCTTTGGCGCACAACGCAGCCCCAAAAGTCAAAGCTGTCCAGTTGCACAAGCGAGAAATGAAAACAGCAGCCATCCTGACTCTTTCAGCTTCCTTTATGCTGGCGCCCGATGACATCTTTTAGACAACATCAAATAACACCAAAAACATTTATTCTTGTTTTTAATCATGTCATTTTGGATCCTTAAAAGTGTGTGTTGATCGCTACTATAATGGAGATGAGCGGATCAGAGGCTGCCTGTGGTTAACCTCTTAGTTAAAGAACTTCCTTCAAGAGTAAAGAAAATAGCTTCGAGGCAGCTCTATGCACAACACCCACCAGATGAAGCTCTTAGCTTGCATGATGTGAACAATGCTCCAGGAGTCAAAGTGCGACACTCGCTACAACAGTTGCAGCTAAAGAGCCGAGACGCCTCATTAAATATGTAGTGCCACGGACCCACTGCAAGCTGTGCTCTTACTTCACACGTAACAAGCAGTGGCAGGAAACACTTGCATAGTGCTCATTTTACACATTCAGACTCACAAATGCACAAAAGCACTTGCGCAAATGTAAATATCAGAAACACAAATAGTTTGCACAACTGTAAATGCTACTCCACGCTCATAAATATTTTCTTCATACTATATGTGCAGGTCTCTTTCCGGTGGGGATTTGGTGGTAGCGTGAAGTGATTTCCAGGTGTTTGGAGGGAACAGCTCTCATTCAGGACTTATTATATTTCAAATCAAATGACAACAGTGTTTGCACCTGAAGGAATAACTTAAGCTGTTTAGTGCATTGTGGGTGTGGTACAAAGCTTTTCTTTAAACTGATTGGAGGGTGGAAATTAAATGCACTGTAATTTTGCAAGCCGATACATTTGAAACTAAGCAAATGCAGTGCAGATACATTTGTTTCCATCCATCCAAAGCAGTTTTCACTTTAAGTCTCCATGTCAACTGGCACTGAAATATGGAAATAAAGATTTACATATGAGCAAAAAGCATATGGATCCAGAAAAGCAATGTTGACTGGAAGTGTTCCAGTCCTCTCTGTAACCGGCCTCCATTGTGTTGGAAGAGTGGGCTGCCAGATATAAAAAGAGCCTTGAGGTTTCATTACAAATGTTAAGTAGAGCAGAAAGACTCAAGTCATTCCTGCAAAAATTTAAACTCAGCCTGAATGACACGCATATCTTTTTTCTTTCTTCATTTTTTTGGACAATTAGATATATATACAATTAGAGCCTCTTAGATACACATTTATGAATTTGAAAATTGCTATGCCAGTATCATCCCTTCTGTGAATGATTCAAACATAAATACTATGAGGCAAGCTGGCTTAAACTTCATCATTATCTCACAGTTAATTTGATAAATGATATCCAGGCTTTGTACCTTTTTTAAGATAGTAAGATAATGAGAGCTTGCATTAACTGATCACCAATTTGTAAAATTTGTTTTGTAAAATGTTTTCATATGCCATGTTTTCAATGTGCCACTATTATCTATTAATTATGTCTTGTTTTCTCCATACCACATTAGTGTTGTGCAAACCACAGTGTTAATGTTAATGTAACAAGGCAAACATTAACAGGATGCTTCATTCGTTTAATGCAGGCCACTCATTTCCATAGCTCAAGTTTAAAAAAAATGTGTTGAGGGAGTTAAATCTACAAAATAAAATCTACAAATATGTGGAGGTCATGTTACCTTTGAAGTGACTGAAAAGCAATACACAGCATACATTTGGTCATAAGCTCAGTACAGCTGCTGTATGAATAATATAAAACACCAAACATGTTGTGTGATGGCGGCCAGAGCAAAGATGTTGCTCTATTTTAAAAGGCAATTTTCCAAATGTTTGCCTGGTACACATCTCATAAAATGCTTTCGCTATGGCTTAAGTGTGTGCTGAGCAAATATGACTACCATTTCATGAAGTGTTTGTTATCTGCGGCTGTGGAGATATTAATGTAGATGGGTGCTGGAATGACTCCCAGAGAGTTTTCACACACTACTACTCCTCTTTTCTCCTCCCCAGGGGTGTTGTTAGCCTGCTTGTCCTCTGGCTGCTCACTCCAAGTAATGAGCCTGACAGACCAAAACAAACAGGTACGGAATACAGGTAGACAAAAAAAGCAAGTCAAGTCAAAGGGGGAATGAGTTCTGTAACTTGCTCTGTTTGATAGATGGACAGGTGGCCACTACTGTGGAGGCCGTGGCTTCCTGGGATGGAGTTTGAGTCATAACACTCCTTTATTTCCTGTGTTTGCTTTCCCATCATGTTCTTTTATTTCCTTTCCGCTCTTTTCTGCTCGGCTGTACACAGATGCAGTTGGCTGAGGCCACTGTAAAGGCATAGAGTGATAACTGATGCTAAGGCAACACTGCGCTATCTCCACGTTATTTATTCTTGGTTTCATCTCTGTCACTTGCTTCCGTCCCTGTCCCTCACTGCGTATCTCTCCCCAGGTGCACTGGTCACTAGGGCTAAATAATGAACAGAGCCACAGTGTCTGCTGTCTCTAATGGGGATATTATGCAGGAGGATGTGAGAAGTGCTCACACCAGGCTCATAAATCACACACTCCTGTAGAGAGGTTCCCTGCAAGACCTCACTGCTCCACTAACCCTGCACCAGATATAAACTGAAAAGCTACTCCTTCACACATATACACATAGGCAAACAAATATTGGGTTTAGATACACAGATGCACAAGTGCAGATTAACATACTCAGCAAGAGCATATATGCATTTCATTTACCTGACCCCCTTGTGTTGTCAACATTTGCCATGTAATTCTGACAAACAATTCACTTACATCTGACCAGTGGCAGACCCTCTGTAAGACGGTGTGCCACACCGGCGCCAGTGTCAATGTGATTGAAGTTTGACAAGAACATTTAAAGCGTTATTAGTTCTCCCTGCCACTGCTCAGCACACACAGAAGCCCACCGGTGGCACAGGTGAGGTAAACAAAAGGTACCATTTAGCATATTAGCCATCAGTCAACGCGACAGGCAAAAGAGATAAAGAAATGCGTGCCGACTGTGAGTGGCAAAACATGCACCCCAATCTGCCTCGTCTCAAAAAGAGAGCTATATGAAGCTATGTTGGCAGGTGGGTGTTCGGGCAACCCACACACACACACATTCATAGCCACATGCAAAAGAAACACACACGGCTTGATGACAGAGGAATGATTTTTTTTCATAGCAAGATTGTCTACGTGTGGCAGGAGACGGCTCACACTGCTGACAGACTGCAATGAACCAGCACCAGCATGCCCTGATCCTTTCGATACTTTTTTCTAATCTGTCTCTCAATTTCCACCTCATCTTTACAGCGATAATCTCGAAAAGAGACCACAAAAACTGTTTGTTTTTTTTACTGTAACTAGAAATATGCTAATGTGAGAAATCTTACCTAGTGAATTAAATGTCTTATCAGATTACATATATATATATAAACAATCTGGCTAAAAGTTACAGTTAAAGAAGAAATAACCCCTACAGGATTTAATAGACCCCACAAACTAACAACGGGGGGCTCTTTACAGTTAGCGTGTTGCCAGTAGGCAGGGGGCCATGATGTGGCAACAGGGGCTTAGTGCACAGAGCTGTTTGGACTAAAAACAGACAGCTGGCACAGTGGTAGGGAGACCTCTTTAAATGCCCTTACCTCTGCAAGCTACAAGCTTTTGCTGACTTAGTCAAATGCAGATGTGCACAGCTATTGTCAAGAAAGTCTTAATGCAGATTATTTCATTTATCCACTTCCCATCTGCATATACTCACTGGGTATTCTTGATAATTGGCTGTGCATTTTGTGAGCTTTGTTCCTTTGAGTGTGCCACAACAAGGAGGATGGAAGAAAAATAAAAAATGAGGGAAGGTTAAAGAAAGAAAAAAAAAGAACAGACAGGCTGACAAAGCATTTGATATGGCAGATAAAAGCGAGACATCACGGATGCTCTAACCGCAATATTTATACGGTCTGCTGGTATTTGTCTTACGTCTTTTAAATGGCACGAAGCAACCTTTATCCTGCATGATTCCTCCCTGAAGATAATGGATTGTGAAGACAAAACCTTCTCCTCAAACATCGTCACCTGCCCCTTCATCACATCCTATCATCAACCGACGCAAACATAGACATGACCGTCCACAAAGAGAGACATGCACACACACCTCTGTCAACACTCCCTGAGGCAGTAGTGTTAATTCCTCTCAGCCTATTCTCAGTCACACATGGCTGTAGGGGCAGTCGCCAGCAGAGCCTCACTGCTGGATTAACCTTTGCTCTCGCCAAAGATCTGTTTTTCAGTGGGACCGGCAGTCGGACGGGGGCCATGGCTGGTGGATAGTAGCTCATTGTCAGAACACTGTCAGCACCAGGCCTGCATTAGTAGCTTTTGAAGAAAGGGACTGTTGACGTGGGCAGGGTGCCAGCCAAGAGGAAAAAGAGGCCCACTGCCCCAAACAGCACTTAACCTGACCTCTCCCCTCAGGATGGGTGGAAAGGGTGGAGGAGCGTGGGTGTGTTTGTGTGTCACCAATTGAATACATGCATGCATGCAGGTCAGTGAGAGGAAAAATATTCTGAGCAAGTGCACATTTTTGGCTGGTAATAAATCCCAATGCTAGACTCAGAAAAATAAGAAGTTCTCACTTCCTCATAAGGGTCTCACTAGTGTACCATGTCCAATCCTGTTTTTTCTATGCTCCCCTGCGGTCTGTGTTACATTTACCAGAAGAAAAGGTCACATTTCATAGTGAATGTAATGAGCATGTTCTGTAGAAATACTGCCACTGGCACTCAAGCTGTGCAGTCCAAAGCAAAGCATGACAGAAATTGTGAAAACCCTACGAAACAATACTCAATGTGACTTAATTTAGAATACATACAGTATTATATAAAAGTTATTAGACACCCATAATTTCTTTATATATTACAGAGAAAATGGGAAAAACAAGCAGACGCTTACTGAAATATGCAAGATCGAATGGAGATACATAATATCAGGCAAAAACAGAGTTTGTACAATTCTAACAAGCTTGGAAGTCAATATTTGGAATCAACACTTTTATTCTTCAACACAAGTGAACCCTCTTAATCAAGATTCCTTGTAATTCTTATTCAGTTGTTTCAGAAATATTTCTCGAGGGTTCTTGAAGGGCATTCCAAAGTTCATGTGCAAATATGTAAATAACAGAACAAAAGGAAGTCGACACCCAAAGAGGTTAATTTGAAACCAAAGGTTTCGGCACAGGTTTTGGTGGGTGAGCTGATGCATCGTCTCTCATGTACAGAATTCGAATTAAAGAGAGAGCAAAAGCATGAAAAATCAATTAGGTTTGAGGTTTTTTTTTTGCTTTTTTTAGTTCGCCGTAAAAATCAATACTAAATGTCTTTAGCTATGATCAATGCAATTCTCTTTCAAGACTCACTCGTCCCGTCAACGTTTTCATTTACACTCTTACTCTAAGATGATTACTTTTCATACCTCTGTGATGAAGAAAAAAATTATTTACATATTCAAACATTCAATGAGCTTCTAAACAACTGTGGATAAAATACAGAGTGTGTATGTGCTGTAAGTGCACAGAAGTGTCACAGCTTTTACTGAAAAGTTTAGAAGTTATAAGAAGTTCACGTGGCCGCCATGATGTCACAAATGATGACAGAAACTATACTCTACCGCTGGATAATAGTTTCTCGAGCACAAGGTCTTCTAATTTACTCTAAATAGGACTGCAATTTTCAAACAAAATAAAATGCTCTAGTAAAGACATGGAACTAGTGACTAGTTAATAAACTCATGAAGAAAATACAAACTGAAGACACAAACTGTCTCTTTTTCAAGAAAGATGACTCCGTCCATCTCCTTTGTGCACATGGGTTTCTTGTGTGTTAGTTGTAAGCTTGAACACTATGGATATAAGTTGCCTTTAATTAAGCAGCAACTAAATTCCTGAAAGTAAAGAATGGTGAGGGGCCTATGAACATTCCACTTCCACCAGCCTCGGTCCCACTCTATAAAACTCAGTTTAATTGACATAATGCAATGGAGGGAGGAGGAGAGTGAATAGGTAGAGGTCCAAATGGATAAAGCAGGAGTAGCTGCCGGTAGCTTTGGAGCTCATTGTGCGGTTGAATAGCACAGAATGGAAAGATAGCACCAAACAAAAGTGTAACAGGAAAAGGCCATTGATGAATTTTGTCCAACTGCCAAGTGTCTCTTTTGTTCTGCTCCACCCCTATGTCACCAAGATGAGTCTTCTTTTTTTTTTACTCTGTGAGAAGCAGTTCCATCCGGTGAGGTCCCCAGGTGGGAAATGGACTCTTTAGAGCACCTCATTTTCAACTACAAGCAGGTAAGGGCTGCAACTTCAAGGAAGTGAACTGCTATTTAAAAGAAGCCCAGCCTAGAAACTGAGCAGGCAGGATGTGGGACTTGTAAGGCTGACAGTTGGAAGGCTGTGGGAAAAAAAAAAGAAAAAAAAAAGCAATTTGGGTTTTAATGAAGCCCTGATGAATGGTTTTCAAACCCTGGCAGCAATAACTCACAGCACAGGCAGAGACACACGCCTGGCAGGGATCAGAGCTGCACTCTACTAGTTCAAGGCAGGGCCACAGCGCCTTCAAACTTCTTAGCTGGACTAAAAAGAAACATATTGTTTAAAGTTGTGAGTTATATTTATAATCCAGCATTACTGGTTTAATATTGATTATGGAAGAGATTATTTTTTTGTGACACTCAAGCCATCTGAAAGGAGCTCAAGCAAATCAAGAAAGAAAAGATTACCCAGAAAAGATAATCGAGAAAGATTACCCAGCTACAGTAGTCTTAGGATGTGGAAACTAAACAAGCATCACAACAGCAGAGATATGAATCACCATTTCTGATCAGGACTTTCAGAGAAAAAGCTAAGTGAAAAACAAGCAACAGAGTCTCCCAAAGTTATCTCATGATCTTTTGGCCAGATTCTTGACAGAGAATGACATATGAATCCACCTAAACCTCACTTGGAGCCTTTTTTTCAGCTTGTAAGACGTGGTTGTAAGCAAGTCCAAAGTGGATTCTTATTTGGATCTAATTTCTTTATGAAAGGTTGAAGAACATGGTGTTTCTCCTGGTGAACAATCAAGAAAGGGTCCCTTATTCAGAAAGATAGCAAAAGAGGGATTCACACCCACAAAGAGGCACACATGGCCAGAGTGGTTGTCACAACATAGAATGGAGAATCTGCTACATCCTACACAGGCCAATACCATGGTGTCAACAGTCTGAGAGAGTTTACTCTCTATGGTGGATGCCATTACTCTATTATATGCACTCATACATCCATTAGCTATATCTACATTACTCTGCAGAGGGTCAGGAGCCTTTCTCAACTAACATCGGGTTTGAGGGGGGATACAGCTTGGACAGGTTGACATTTAAAAAAAAATCAGAGTGAAAACACAGACACAGGTAGAACAAAGAAAAGAGGCAACAGTGGAAACTACAGCATCATTCATCCCACTCTACTGTATCTAATAGTTGACACGTTAGCGACTGCGGAGTAGGAAGGATATAATAGTGTTAAAAAAATTCACACATTCATAATCTATCAATTAAATTAGAACAATGCCCCGAGTCTGTAATTTCTCTTTATGAGTAGTTCTCTAGACTGTGCAGAGGAGAACATTTAACATTTTCTTTTTGCATATATAATTAAAAGATGTGACATTATGGCAGGTTTGACAACCAAGATGTGCATGTTAAATGGTGAACTCATGAGTTAAAAATGCAGATATAATTAAGCAACAGATAAAAATAAAAAATTGAGTTAATGTATATGTTCCATTTTATTGGTTGGAGTTACTCAATGCCCAATGAAATATCACTGAGGGATTTTGATTGTTGCCCAAGTGTTGGCTGGCGTTCTGCATTAGCCTAAAAGCTCGATGAGAATATTGTTGGCAGTCACTGCATTGACACTTGTAAGGCATCATTTTACCCATGTGCCACACTGTCCCATTGGTATCAGCTGTATTCCATGTAGATTAACAAGTCAGTGGCTCATTGTATGAAACACAGATAGCCAGGGAGCCCTCTTGAAACAAATACCACAGATTAATCTCAACAACAATTGGCTCAAAAAGCTCACTGTATTGTATCAACAAGAGATTTTATGTTACCAAACAAAATTTAAAAAAAGACGAAGTAGAGGGAAAGGATAAGAAAAATGTCAAATATTTTCATTGTTTTAGTTTTACTGGAAAATGCACAAGTTGGTAGCTGCTAGAGAACGCACGAAAGCAAACAAGTTCAACATTTGGCAGGATAGCTTATAAAAATATATATATTTCAAATCCACAAGCACGCAACAATTCAACAGACGTTGTTATATGAGATGATGATCCTAATAAAAAAAAGGTAGAGTGAGTGAGTTGTTATATTTCTACACATTCATCAAGCTGAAATGGCAGAATGCTTTTTTTATGCCTAGATTACTTATGACAGGTATTAGATGCATAGTAGTGCTCATGCATGCAAACACACACGAGCAGATTTCTATACTTTACTTACATCATTTGTACATTGTACCTTCGTTAAACTTTTCACTTTGAATCATTACTTGCCATATTGTGTCCTATGTGTACATCCCCTGCAGCCTCACTCTCAGCAAAGTAGTAGAGCTTCTGGGGAGTCTACCTGCAGGGGTTCTGAATTCAGCGATTCAGCTCTGCTGTTGCCACTGAAAACTCTCTACTTGGTTTCACAGTGGCCTAAAGCCAGTGCTGAGAGTCGCACTCAGTTCAGCTGGTGGGGAAAACACCCAAAAGACAGCCTCATGAATACTTATGCCTAACTAATTAAAAAAAAACTCTTGCAGCTGCACTGTGCTGTCTTTTTCCTCCCCACTTCTAATTTATTTTTGCCCCTTGCAGTCTTGTAAACAAATCTGTGAAAGACAAAGCAGACTAGAAAACAGAGGAGTAGTAGATTGCACCGAGGGTATCAGAGATTCCAAGACAAACCTTGAGCACACTTACAGTACAGAACCTGTGCCAGAAGCAGCGCACATCTGCCTTGCATCTGCTCGTTCCAGGTGACTAGAGACATAATGTGGTGTATTCACCCCTTCCTAAATGCTATTCTGCCATAAGCAGGGAAGCATTCTGGCCCTAGATTATAAGCAGCACTTACCTAAAACATAATCATTTGAAATAACTTCAAATATGTCGACAACTGCCCTGTTGGGCTTGCTTGGAGCGATAAAAGTAAACACCCCTTGAAACCTTCATTGGGACACACCTCATAATCCCAAATTCAAGGTACAGCACTTATATCACATCCCAGATGTCCCAGCGGGCAAACAAACATTAGATCCAGGTTTAATCCGTGCAGTCACAGGACATCTTAGATCCTTAAATGTCCTTGATTTTTTTTTTTTTTTCATCTGTATGAATGTCAGCATTGACATATAGTGGATCAGCAAAGCATCCATCTTTTAGTCTGTTTAACTGAGTGACAGGAGCAGAGACAAAGTGAGCATGACTAATGGCCAACCACTCAAATGTCAAATTAAGCACAACTAAATACATTCAAGGCGAAGTGTGGACTAAGGAGACAAAGGCAAACTCTATCAGTATTCCCAACTGAAATGTGAAAGCAGGGGTGAACTTTGGAATTTGTGTGTGTGTGTGTGAGAGACAGAGAGAAAGATAATGACAACTTTATTAACAAAACAATTTAGAACAATAACAAAACTGAGCACAGAGCAGAGATATGAATTCATACGAGTTGAAATTGAGAGTCACAGGCAGCCAATGCTGGGTAATTTGCAATTAATATTGGTAATTGAAGCAATTAACTTTGTTTTGTTGTGGAAACCATCAGACACTCATGCGTGCAAAGACACACAAACAAACTCTCTCAGAAACACACACACAAAGATATGCACACAACCCTTCTCTCTCGGTCACACCCATATAAACACAGATACAGTACCTCCACTAAGGTGCACAGTGGCGATGGTGCAGCAACAGTTCGCAGGAGGGGAACCTTTTGCTTATGCTTCTAAGCATATTCAAGAAATAGTGCAGAAATTGTAAAATAAGAATGTCTACGAGCACACCGAATATTCACATAATATTTAACAAACTGTTAAAAGACATTCCACAATCAGTGTTGTCTCTCCCACTCCTAGAGTGTACCAGATGGCAGTCCTCTCACACATTTGTTCACGCATTTTTCTTTTGTGTTATTCTTGCATCTGCTGCACCTCAATCTACCAACAGACAGACGAGGCCTTGGACACAAAGCAGACGAAAGCATCCAATCCTCAGTTTTTCACAATAGCAGTTCAGAGATCTACCTTTCAGTCTTTCATCCTGTGATATGAATCTCTGCCTACTCTGTGAGGAGAATGTTTAAGCACACCTGTGGAAATGCGAGAGCCTTATATCAAGGAAATTCCTAAAATGAGAGTTAGAACAAATCTGGACGCGAGACTTTTGTTCTTTAAAAGCCTCAAGTCATACATATCACAGCAAGCATTTTTATTTTTTATTTTTTAATGCAGCATTGAGGTTTTCCCTTTTGCACAGAGGAAGTAAAACATGTTTCAGATATATTTTGCGCATCTAAAATGTATCCCAAATTCTAAGATTTTGTTGTCATAGTCTTTCCAGTCATTTTCCAGCCCGTCTCCCTGTTTGTAGTTTAGTAATATAGCAAGTGTGTTGAGCTTAACACAGTGACGGGGTCCTCGAAGACGCACAGACTGCACATAAGCATGGCAGCTAGAAACTATGAACTAACAACAATGCTGACTGATATTACGATCGCCTTGATAGTGCCGTCTTCTCATGACGCAAAATGATCATTTTATTTCATAATGAGGGAGATCATCTTCCATGTGTGTGTAAAATAGTAATTCTCAAAGGAAGTTACATCAGAATGTGTGAGCAGCCTGAATAGTACCATATTACACACTGCTTCTGTCATCTATCCATTTGTCCTTATAAGAATTTATGGCCAAATAAACGGTGTCTAACGTGTAGCAAGATGTTGAAAGTGGACGTGATGATGTGGGTTGCAAGATCTCCAGCATGTACATTATATGGTAGATAAACAGATGGAGTCCTTTTTCACCTTCTGAGGTGCCTCTCTATAGGGAATGGAGTAAGGAAAACATAGTGATTGTACAATTTTGGAGGCTATATAACGATTACACGTTCAGTCATGAGACTGCGTTGGTGCTTAGATTTATGTATGTATAAGACAGGTGCTGACGAGAGAGCTTGTCTATTAGTAGGTAGATTCAATTACATTTGGAAAGGGAAGCACTCTTTACATCTTGTACAAAGCTTTACACTTATCGGTCAGATATGAGAGTAATATTAGTTTTTTCATTCAGCTCCCCATATCATATGCTGTATATTTTAGCTGACTTCTTTACACATTAAGCAGCTTCCCTCTCTTTCATGCTGGATACCTGAGTGAAGCTAGTTTTATTACTAATCATTTAAATCATTTAAAACATTTTGGCAGCTAACTCATCACAATCCTGACTCAACCACTGTGAGACCCCATCTCTCTAGAACCATCTGCTCTGCTGATTAATGCGAGGATTTAACTTCATACAAGACTGCTTATTTGCATTAATTTAAGCAGGAAAGAATCCTGCATAGGTTACAGGAAGCTATCTCTCCTCCCTTTTTGTTATTTTATGCCTTTTTCTGCTGCTTGTTCACCTTTCGTCTGCTAATCCTGTCTTTCATGTCGACAGGAATGGGTGGATTAAGGCTGGAAAAGTATTCACACAGCACACAGACTTCTTGCACTTCATCTACGTATGCCTACATGCTCATCAGAAACTGACTGTTCGAGGACGTGCATGTGTACTGTGTGTGTGCGGAGTCTGCTCACCACTCTGCATTTCCATGTAGATGCAGGATATGTGAGGCTGTTGCAGTGCTTTACTAGACAAAAAAAAGCTTAAAGTGAACAGTTCATCAGCACTTCTTCTAATCCTGTTTAAATGATCTAATCTTGTGGAAAGATGCTCAACACCCGCACATACATGCTTCTATGCTTCCATGTCTTTATATTATACCGACATACGTTTGTATTATATCTTGAAGACTTGCCTGACTCAGCCCTATCATAGCCTTAGTAAGGCTTCGGCTGAAGTAAGGCTTCAGACTAAAATGTTTTGATTTATGAATTTTTTCTTTCTTTTCAAACACAATCCAACAGTGTAGATAGATAAGACGTACTTTCCCCAAATTAAAATCACACACACAGTACACATTCACACATATCCCCCCTCGATCCTTGTGTCATTCCACCCCTCTTTTGTTCTCTGTCTAACACAAGTTTTTAGCTACTTTAAAAAAAGGATAAACGCACCTCTTCAGAACAGACCCGCCCGTCTAAATGGAGTTGGTCTTTAATTAAATTCCCTGTTATTTGTCATTCTTGGGCTTGCTTCATCTGTGAGCAAAGCGTAGACGAGGCTAGCTACCAAAACACAAGCTGTAGCATCACTCTTGCTGAGCCTTTGTGGGACTGAAATGGCAAAGAAAGCAGTGTTTCACAGATGATGGGGAGAGACTGGCAGCATCTTATAAAATGGCATTATATGATCCAATCTGTCCAATTTATTTAGGGCTAATTCCTCTGCATTCCTTCTCATTGCAGATTGTTTGAGATATGGATTCATTTTCATAAAGCCTGCAAGGACAAGTACTACACACAAAAAATGATAACTTGTCTTTCAGGTACCTTTCACATGCTTGATCAGCGACAGACGCACACAAACACTTTCTTTTTTTAAAGTTTCAATGGGGTGCTGTGGGTGCCATTTCTATCATTTAAGTTTAAACTCCTAAACACCTTAAAACAGTGATTTCACTATGTTAGTAACTGAAAAGTGCCCTTACAGCAGTTACATATGCAGACAAAGACCATTTCAATGCACATACATAAGACATCCAGCGCTCAATGCGTAAAGACCACGATGAAGTAAAAAGAAAACCAGATGAACGCGGCTCCAACAGTCTTAAGAACATCTCGAACAAAAACAATACATATATAATGCATGAGCATATATAACCAAAATGTTCTCAAGAAAACATCAGCATAATCATGAATAGAGCCATTCAAACTAGCAAGTCCTCCAAGTGAAAATGTTATATTAGTCGTATGTTCATACGACTCAATACAACTCATAATGGCGTCCTGTAAAGTAGCGCCCAAAGTACAGAGCAGCAGAAGAGAAAGACAGCTTATCTTTCACATGCAGTTTGTCACAACAACTAAAAGTAGCATTTTTAAGGTTATTTTTGCCTGCATGAATAAAAGCCACATGGGCACATTTTATGGAGGACAGTCTTACTAAAGCATCCCATGGAAAACATAAAAAATCGAAATTTTTCACTCCTAACCAACATCAACACTTTGTTATCAGAGAGCAAAATAATTGCCTGGTGCTGTTTTCAGTGGTTTCCACTCCACCATTCATGATGGTTGTGGTACAGACCCTCAGTGACTGAGTGGGAGGGGGGAAGACTCCTACAGCAGAACACTTGTTCTAGGCTGTAGGAGAACACGTGTTCTGTAGCGTTATCAAGCCAATGTCAAGCCAATGCATAATTTAATCAACATTTAGAAGTGTCTAGAAGGCTGTCAAATTAATGGCAGCCTCATTCACAGATGATTATGTTGTTATAATGAGGTTAATAGTGCAAGATAGCCGGCTGTTTGGCAAACAGTAAAAGGTGGACGATGCAGGGGTGTTGTTGCCCCTGGTAACCTAAATCCAAATGTGAATGAGCAAGTATATTCATAATACAATCTGTTTATATGACCATGTTATAAGTTAATTGTTGTCAGGGATGTGGACAGACATTTTAAAAGTGAAATCTTGTCATAAAGAAAAAAAACTTACTTAACTTAAAACAAAATAAAGAAAGAAAGCAATAAATACACATGTGGCTTGCTTGGTAATGTCCTGCTATAAGTTTTTTTTTCTTTATGACAAGATTTCACTTTTAAAATGTCTATCCACATCCCTGACAGCAATTCAGTGTCACATTACTCAGAGGTTATTAATAATGTATGTAGTCTCGCTATATTTAAAAATGCCATCTTTACTCGTCACATGTTAAATTGAGTCCTGAATCCTAGTCCCTGTAAGTGGCTTTCTACATTACCTTGCGCTCTCTATTCGGTAAGAATCGACACAAAGTTGTTGAATCACTCATTTGGAGCAAATTCAGCTAAAGCCCAGACAATAATGGACTGTGCACTAGTCAAAAAGCAAAGGCGCACACACACACACACTCACACGGATTTGCGGCTAAGGCACATTTCAGCCCACCACACTCAGACCATATTATTCTGCCTCACTGAGCTCACTTGACTTTCTGCCAGAATAAGTGTAAAAATCACAGCCCCCCCCCCCCCCCCCTCCGCCTTCCAAACTTCTGTCTCCACTGCTGTCATGACTTTCCCCTCCTTGTTCTATCCTTCTCTCCTTCCTTTTTTTATTCCACCTCTTCTTTCCATTTTCAATTTAAACACAGTGAGCTTGAAACAACTGGGGGGCATAAATGAGCTCTGGTTTATTGTTAACAAATAGCCCACAACATTGCAAAGCTTTCAACAGGTCAGAGCCTCGAGCGCCCTTAAAAAAAAAAAGAAGATGGAATTGGCAGAGTTAAGATAAAAGCAGTAATGCAACAAAGACAATCTTGCTAACACATAAAGAGACAGAGGCACCCAGAGATCTGAAAGTCATTAACTTTCAAGCTGGCTAGGAGGAACTGGGTCTGCAATGGCCTATTTCTGTAGGCTCTACATCTCATTAGAGGCCCTTACCTCAGACCTCATATTGTGCGATTTATTTGGCCTCAGTGTCTCTCTTTCTCTTATAAATCAGGTGCGAGCATGAGCAACCCTGCATCAAGTCCAGTTGTTTTACAGATCAGATCCAGGTGCTTCAGTGGCGCCCTAAACACTTGTGATGTCACCACGAAACAGAGAGAGGAAACAGTTTTGCTCAGAATCCTCCCTGGAATGCTGTAATATTGTTGTATTTGTGTTTGCCACAACACTGTTATGTCTTTTAACACGTTATCTTGGTTTGCAACCAATGGTGTGCCACTGAGTGTGTTTCACAAGCTCATTCACTGAACACTGCAGGGCAGCTATTACAGTATTAAAAGCAAAGTTAACCAACGACTAGAGTTATTCTGTAGTAGGTATACTAAAAAAAAATCTAAATTTAGACAGCGATGCACAAAAGTGCCATACTTGATCATTTGTACTAATAATCAATGTGTGGTCAGAAGAAGGAAATATTTGTGTGTTAAAATATTTGAGAACAATAAAACAGCTGATTGTCACATCCATCCATTAGCTATATCTGTAGCAATGGGGTCAAGAGGGGCTGCAGGATATCGAAGCTGAAGAAGAGGGGAGGATTACTCCATGGTCAATAGTACCAACAGAGACAAGTATTAATGCATGCAGACACAATTTAGAGTGAGAGGCTGAATTATTGACAGCCTCTGGTAAATATTATGTTTTTAACATTATTCAAATGACTTCTAAATATGTCTTTTGATTAGATCCGTAGATTTGAGTTTAGGGATCCAATCAATGCCTAAGCAGAAATAGTACATGGAAGGGATGAAAACGTTAAATACAGACCTGAGCTTACCAGTGGCTTTGAACTCAGAACCTTCTCACGGTGAATATATTTTCTGATGTTTATGTAATACTTTCTCCTGTGACGACCTATCACTCTGAACATGCACTAGCATAACTGACCCAGAGAGTCTTAAAAGAAGAGGAAGCACAGGGTTAATATCCACCTTTCCTCTCGTCTCAACTCTGAGACAGAAAAGGAGCTGCAGTAGCCACCAATCACTTTAGATAAAGGAGAGATTTATTAGAATGAGGCTGTGGCCACTGTGCCAACCCTAATTAATTTATTTTTCTGTGTGTGAGATTAAATGAGAGAAAGACGAGAAGTAAATAGAGAAAATGGAATTATGTGGGCATATTTGTGAACAAAATTCTGTGTGTTTCCAAACATGTCTGTGTTTGTCTTGGTGAAAAGCAGCAGGTTTCAGGTTGACAGACATTCTTTTCACTGTGAGAAAATGCAAAACATGTGGGCTTGGCAAACCAGAGACCTATAGATCAGACAGTCATGCCCAGCCAGATGGCCCCAGCCAAGCAGCCCACCTCTCTGTCAACCTCACTACTAATTAGGATGTTTACATAGAGCTGCATGTACCTGTGTGCACATTCAACAGCTTCCTAAAGGAGCAGGGAGATTAGTGAGGTGCCAGTTGAAATTCTAGTGCTGCTATTATATGAATGTATGTGTAAAGTGTAGTGAAATGGTATGGATAAAGTGCATTTTGAACCTGATTTGTGGGTAAATTACAAATGATTTTTTTTTTTTTTTTAACAGGTTGATTTTTAAGAGCTCTCGGAAATGGGGATGAATAAATTGCAGTCCGTTTCATTCAATCTCTGATTCACAATCACTTACCTCTTTAAACACGATACATCTAGTTGAAAAAAATTCTTAATTTTTACACCTAGACGAGAAGAGGCTTTACGAAAAGTGCCAAAGATCTGCCTGAAACATCTTCTCCATCCTACAGCTACCCCTCAAACTTCATAATAGCTATTGAATGATAATTACACTGCCTTAGGTACACACCCTTAGTTCAATTAAGCCGGCCATTGAAATTTCTCCTCGCCACATCCCACTATGTGAGTATCTCCCGCACATCATTTTGTGTTGCTCCATGTACCTGATACCAAAGATTCATGGCTGACTAAAAGCAGAGAAACTTGATGATGGTGTACTAAATGTTGTACTAAATACACTAAAGTGGCCCCGATGGGCAGCAGGCCAACGAGACTATTTTATTTGCCATAAAGGCTTCCTCTTAACAAAATATCTGTCAGCGGAGGCAGTTGATGTCTGTGTATATATATGTGTAGTAGCCTAATTTATACATGTCAAATGCGAGCAGCCATAAATTTTGACTGAAAGATACTTTAACCCACTCATCACAGATCTTTTATGTGTGAGACTCTATGAGTGATTGTCCTTTTATGCTGTGTTACGCCTCACAATACATCTTCTGTTATGGCAGGGTGACTGGGGCAGGCCCCCTTCTTGACGGTGGTATGGTGTAAATCAGAGCTGATTTGGCTCCCAGCCACGGAAGTGTCATCTCTCACAGGCCAATGAGGATTCAACAAATATCACACAATGTCAGTCACGTTACACTCTGCAGATCTTCCAGACGAGTGTAGCATCCTCCTGACTTTGTAAGAGTCCACAGGTCCTCTCGTAGTGCCCCCTGCTTGTCCCATTTATGAGTTTGTGGCCAAACATTGTAATTTCTCTTCTGCTGACCACTCAAACTGGCCTAAATCAGCATTTTCACTGCATCAGTGAGCGAGAGTAAGGAAAATCCTCCAGCATGAAATTGGAATTAAATCAGATTATATGGAATATTCTTGAATTAAACATACATTGTCTCATTGGACTGCAAGAACACAGGGATAGAGCTGCATTCATTCACATGGAGCTCAAACGAATGCAGCTGTGAAACAAAACACAATAAAAAAGGGAATTGTGAGACATACATAATCTCTTTTTTTCTCACAACACACCTGCTATCTTCATTTTCAGCTGTTTTTTTTTTTTTACAGGGAAGCAGTGCATTGGTCCCGTCTCTATATGATTGTGTCTTTTTATAGTTGGAAACATGCAGTTAAACCCAGCTGAACTACATAATTATGCACTGAAAGTAAAGAGTTGTGCTAATTGCAGACACAAAACAAAGTGTCTTTAAGTCCACAGTCTACCCAAATCGCTACAAAAAGCTTGTGTTCCGGGTATACAAGTGCTAGAGTGGTCCGGCCTAGGGAACACTACTCTGCTATGATTTTTTTTTTTCTCTGTACCCATCTAAAAGACACTGGTTTACGAGTAGTTAGACTGCTTCATCTCAACCTCATAAAATTTAATCTATAACAATAACACAGCAACTCACGAGCTTCAGATAATTTGTTTTTCAAAATGTTAGCCGTTGGAAAAAAAAAAAATCCCAATATTTACTTTTGAAATGGAGTATCAAAAGTGTTTAGCTAGATATGACTAACACATATTACAGCAGAGAGAGGGCATTCTGTTGACTCAAAACATAACAACCGAAGTGGCTTATTTGCAAAAGTTATGGGAATGGATTACATAAGGATGAGCCAGGTTTATGCTTTAAACTTTTTAAATTCTCGCACACTGTATATTCACTTGCTTGCTATCTCTGATTTCTCTGTGTAATTTCTCCAGGGAATAGAAGTAACTGTTCAGTGAAACCACACTCGGTGTTCAGGCTCCTGTTCCTTCCTGCCTCTACAGTAGGACGAGCAGATTGATGCTGCAGCAGTGGAGCACTATTTCAATAACATGTCAGGTCACTAGCTGCACTCCTCGCCTCAGGGGAGCGCCAACGCACATGGCTCTGTCCTTGTCTACCTTGTTTTTCCACCACAGGCTTTTCTTCCACCTCAATTTAACAGATTGACGAAGTGCCACCCCTTGTCTTCAACGTTCTACCACTCGCAGGTAGAGAAATCTTCCTCCTGTGTCAAATGTCTGTGAATGGTAACACAGAATGTGGAACAAATGAAGTCAACATGATACAGAGCAGCTGGGTGAAACAGCAAAGGCTTCATTTCAACTCACAAGGGAGGCACTGGAGATAAAGTCCCTGCAAAGATGTGCAAGTGTCACTGATATCACCATCACAACAGACAGTTCATTAAAAGACATTTAAAGTATTCAGAAGTTGTCTAACTTTGTGGTTGGAAACGTTGAGGGACTCATACTTTGTGATCTCATAAACTGTAGAAAGTGCAAAATAGTGTGTGATCAGCATAAGTCTAATGGCTCTGAGTGAATCTGCATTCAAATCCAAGAAGTCATACTGTGATTAAAAGAGGATGAGAGCGGAAGACCACAAGGGAAAAAGAAAAGGGCAAACAGAAATGCAGAATGTTACCAAAATACTTGATATGTTCATCCCATCTGTGGAATTGCTAAGTTTTGCAATTTACTTAGAAATAAATAAAGAATGAAAACATAAAGAAAGTGCAAGAGGATGTTTCAGAGATAGGATGAGAAGAGATAGAGCTTAAAATAAATTGGGAGGGGGAGGAAAAATGAGAGATTAGGACAGGGGAACTCATTAACTTCACTTTAAAAAAGTTCAAGTCACATGGGGACCCCTTCGTTCCTTTATCTATCGAGTCATACAAAAACGCACAAAAAGACAACGTATCCTAATGCCATCTTCAGATTACTGCACAGTATGTATACACAACAACAGCTTCAAAATCATTTGACTCACATTTAAAACCACCAACCAAAAACTGTAAAGGTTGGGTGATGTCCTCAAAATCTTTATCTCTTCAGTAAATCATGCACAGCAGACAATAACCTCTCCACTGATTCACTGACACGGTGAATCCCTGCAGTGCAGGCAGTTAAGCCGCTCTATGTAAAACATTTGTATGACGAGCTCACCATTAAGAAACTAAAACTCTTTAAGCAAAAGCGCACACACACACACACAAAAAAAAAAAAAAACGGCAAACATAAGAGGAGAAGCTAAATATCTCTTACCTTCTCTACTGCTTAGGTCACCTTCAAAAACTAAAAAAAGGCAAAAAACTTTTCCATGGTGAACACTGAAACTGGTGCAAAGCCAAGCCTTCAGTTTGCTTTTACACTTATTCCTCATGGGATACGTTTGCTCTGACTCTGAGGTATAGGAAGGGTATGCTGGATACTCCATAGGGGAGGAAAGCAGAGATAGTAGCGTTAAAGTTAATCTATATCTGAACCTCTGTGCATTGCCCCGAGGCCAGACAGCAAGGCTAATTTAAGAAGCATGGGCTCTGTCAGCTGTCACTGGCATGTGCATTCATAGCCACACAAAAGCACACACTTGGGCACATTTATCCAAAAACACACGGCAGAGCACACATGGACTCGACTCAACACAAAGCTAATTCCAAAAAATGTGGGCTTCTGACAGAAGTCATCGTCTGCGAATACAAAGCCAACCAACATGTTACACAACCTGGTACTCCAATTTGTTGATGGTGGGAGAGAAAAAAACAAGATAGACAAGACGAGAGAAGGGTTATTATTGATTGGCTTACTAATAAGATAAGAAGAAAAGAGAAAGAAAGAAAGCTGCCAGTGGCTACCTACAATAACAACGGTATTAAACAAGATTGATAATCTGCCGTTCCACGTTGCTGCAAGCAGGTCACGCTTGACAGCTAAGTTGTCATTAACCCCTTGTTCCTGCTGAAACATGGTTTTATCCACTTCTTCATGGGGACACATTTCACACTGGGAGCATTTCAGAAGCAGAGCTTATTGTCTGCCCGACTGTACCAGTGACATTGAGTCGGGCCAAATCTCAGATTTCTGCTCTATTTAATAACTTGATTTACTGATCTGCTCCCAAAGCTTCTGCTGTCTCCACACCTTGTCCTCTGGTAATGAGCGGTAAGTATCTGTGGTGTTGTATTACACCTCGTGTTTCCTAACTGTCCATGGTTCACGCCTTCTGATCAGTGGATTTCTGACCTTATCCCTGAGGTTATATCAGTGTAGCGACGCCATTAAAAATTGGAAGTCTGCACAGAGGGGTTTATCTTGAAATGTACAGGATATGTTGTTCATTCCTGTGTTTCACTTCATGTCTGACTCATCTGCTTTTGCTGGTTGATGTGAGTTTGTCAACAAGTAGACCAATGTAAGTATAACTAGCAGAATAAGCTGCTTTCACATGGACTGTAATGTTCACTGCAGGGGGTAGGGCACAGTGCAGGGGGAGGAGGGAGCACAAGCACAAATCACAAATCACATGCAGTTGGTTACAGTTGCGAGGCAACGGAGAAGATCTAGAGAAGTTGCTACATTTTGCAGCAGCAGACAGGGATGAAGGATGGCATCTGCCAAGCTGCTGCAATACTATTACTTTCAAGGAGGTGTGTCTGGGACACTTCTGAGACAAGCTTCAATATGTTTGGTGGGAAACACGAGCGTTGACTAGAAAGGTCATGATCAACTCCAACAAACTGTGTTGGAGCCGAAGAAACACATCTCAGCTGCATCCGATAAAAACAAGGGGTTACAGTTTTTGCTAAAATTGCTGCAGATTAGGAATTCGTGGCACTCAAGTATTTGGGGATCATTTTGGCGAATTCTGAAGCCATTTGAAATCACAGAGCATCGGGTCTTTTTTTATTTTCTTTTTTTCTTTTTTTTTACATGTCTCAGAATCATCGCTTTTAAAAGCTGTGACACACTGAAATCTTAGAGTTCTTTAACTGAGAAGACTGAATAATAACGAAAAATCTTGCATTATTATTATGTCATGGACAATTTTTTGGCTTATACATACATAGTTAATAAAGATGCAACAAACTGCCAGACACTTTTTCACCTTAATTCGCCTTTACTGGTCTATGGCCACTCTGGCTAATCTTTAACAGATTTTACACTGGTCAAATTCACACCCAAACTGACATCACGTGCACAGCATCAGAGACAGTAATGTCACGGCCCCACCCGTTAACATGGGTTTAGGGTTTCCAAAGTGAGTTAGGAAGACACAAGTCTCCCATGTGAGACTGAACAATAAATACATCGCAATGTGAATGTAGCAATGTGCCATTTCATCATCAGCAGTCAAAGTGCGAGAATTTGGCACATCTCTGAGATTTTCCGATGTTTTTTTTTTTTTTTTTTTGCTTTAAGACCAGAGATTTCAACCATATTCTACACGTACTTGTTGTTTCTGTTTCTTCATCCAGGATTGCTCATGATTTGTGTGCATAAGTCTTGCATTTGGGATATTTCCTCAGTCCTCTGGTGGCTGTTTACATACACAGCATAGAAATGCTCTGACACTCAAAAGAGGCACAGATATCCCGTCCGCTGTATCGGTCCTTCAGTCAGACATCAAAAAGACCTTTAAACCTTCAGTCCAATAATTACCAATAAGGATGTAATGGCTACCATCATATAGCAGGAGAGTAATGAGCAATGCATCGCTCAGTAACTGTTAAGCAGGAAGCTAATTCCCCAAGATGCCATATGCCAATCCTCATGCAGATTTCCATGTCACTGTAACTGTGTGCGCCATCGCTCATTCACTGAGATGATACAACTTCGATGTTCTGCACTGAAACACACATTAGCATTTTAGAATGCATTTGCATACCCAAAGGGATCTGTGGTAACATTGATTTACAAGTAATCGCATGCATTTAGATGCTGCTCTGCCCTCAGATCAAATGCAATATTCCATCATTACACCCTGCACCCCCCCTCTGCACACACACACTTTATTTGGGTGAGGCACTCCCACCACCTGCTGTGAAACAGGTGCCGTGTTATGATCCCCCCCTCTCTCCTTCATGCATGCCTACACGCCATGCATGCACACATACACACTCGTGTCTATCAAGACAGAGCTGTGAAGCAGAGGTGACAGTTCTCTGATTCCATGCCATCCTCAGCAAATGTAGCGCTAAATTGCCCGTCCCCTCACTGTTAGAAAGCAGTGTGGATTCAACACGAGGTCCATATGGAATCCAAAATGAAGTGATCCCCTGCTCAAAAATGTATTATGGGAAAAGAGTTCTACCAAAAAGGGGTCACCTTGATATATAAATCACAATAGCAAAAATTCAAAAGCAGTTTGAAGTTTTTCCACTACCAGTGTAGAGTAAGTTTTACAGTTATGAACTTGTATTTGGCAGCTGGACACGAGCACACAGGAGTTGTTGTAGTCGGTATGACAGCTGATTAGAGAGATGAGAGTGTGACACCTCTAATGATCTCTCATTCTGATTGACAGGGTAGGCAAGGCTCCAATTCACACATCTAGCACATCACAGAATGTGTTCCACATGCAATAACACAGGTCAGTGTGTCAGATTCACATA